>NC_081198.1:19761187-22449048 GCF_902713425.1 Acipenser ruthenus | reverse complement strand
CAGGACCTTCTTAGCAAGCCAGCCAGCCAGCGAGGCACAGTTGTAGTTACCCAAGGCACCTTGCACAGCATAGCAGCTTGGCATGACTATTTGTAAGACGCACTCCGCCAGTTTATGTTTTGTTTTTGGTGTTATGTGTGTGTTTTTGCTTTGTTTTGTTTTCTCCTGCTTAAATTGCACATTTCCCCTCTGGAAGCAGCAGCCCGTTTTTTTGGGGTCTGCTTGTGCTTGAAATTTTGCACCCACCTTTGAATCCCCCTGTGCCGTCCGGGCTGGGGGGCCCCGGGCAAGGGCCAAGTCGCCATCGCTTCTCGGCCTTTTGGCTAAGATCAAGTGTAGTATCTGTTCTTATCAGTTTAATATCTGATACGTCCCCTATCAGGGGACCATATATTAAATTGATTTTTGGAATAGGGAGATGGAACAGGGGCTTGCTCCGTCCACTCCACGCATCGGCCTGGTATTGCAGTACCTCCGGGAACGGTGCACACCTTTCTCTAACGTTGGTCAAAGTCAGATCTGGATCTCTCCTGTGTGCATTTTGTCTACCCCTGCTGGAGGGAGAGTGCCAGTGTTGATGCAAGTTTTCCCGCCGTTTTACTTCTTTTTTTTTCTTTCTCTCTTTCTTTCTTTCTCTCTTTCTTTCTCTCTTTCTCTCTTTCTTTCTCTCTTTCTTTCTTGCTGTCTTTCTTTCTTTTATTCACATGTGGTGATGATGTAGACAGCAGCAGGTTGTTTCCTGGGAGCATGCAGCTAACCAGACAAGTGTGGTGGAACATGTCCCTATGCCAGGACCTTCTTAGCAAGCCAGCCAGCCAGCGAGGCACAGTTGTAGTTACCCAAGGCACCTTGCACAGCATAGCAGCTTGGCATGACTATTTGTAAGACGCACTCCGCCAGTTTATGTTTTGTTTTTGGTGTTATGTGTGTGTTTTTGCTTTGTTTTGTTTTCTCCTGCTTAAATTGCACATTTCCCCTCTGGAAGCAGCAGCCCGTTTTTTTGGGGTCTGCTTGTGCTTGAAATTTTGCACCCACCTTTGAATCCCCCTGTGCCGTCCGGGCTGGGGGGCCCCGGGCAAGGGCCAAGTCGCCATCGCTTCTCGGCCTTTTGGCTAAGATCAAGTGTAGTATCTGTTCTTATCAGTTTAATATCTGATACGTCCCCTATCAGGGGACCATATATTAAATTGATTTTTGGAATCGGGAGATGGAACAGGGGCTTGCTCCGTCCACTCCACGCATCGACCCGGTATTGCAGTACCTCCGGGAACGGTGCACACCTTTCTCTAACGTTGGTCAAAGTCAGATCTGGATCTCTCCTGTGAGCATTTTGTCTACCCCTGCTGGAGGGAGAGTGCCAGTGTTGATGCAAGTTTTCCCGCCGTTTTACTTCTTTTTTTTTCTTTCTCTCTTTCTTTCTTTCTCTCTTTCTTTCTCTCTTTCTCTCTTTCTTTCTCTCTTTCTTTCTTGCTGTCTTTCTTTCTTTTATTCACATGTGGTGATGATGTAGACAGCAGCAGGTTGTTTCCTGGGAGCATGCAGCTAACCAGACAAGTGTGGTGGAACATGTCCCTATGCCAGGACCTTCTTAGCAAGCCAGCCAGCCAGCGAGGCACAGTTGTAGTTACCCAAGGCACCTTGCACAGCATAGCAGCTTGGCATGACTATTTGTAAGACGCACTCCGCCAGTTTATGTTTTGTTTTTGGTGTTATGTGTGTGTTTTTGCTTTGTTTTGTTTTCTCCTGCTTAAATTGCACATTTCCCCTCTGGAAGCAGCAGCCCGTTTTTTTGGGGTCTGCTTGTGCTTGAAATTTTGCACCCACCTTTGAATCCCCCTGTGCCGTCCGGGCTGGGGGGCCCCGGGCAAGGGCCAAGTCGCCATCGCTTCTCGGCCTCTTGGCTCAGATCATTGTATGTGGCCTGCCCGCAGCTTTGATTTTCAAGGGGAAGAGAAGGCGAAGGCATGGCGGAGACTGCAGTAAAGCCCCCAGGACCTCGTCTGAGGAACACGATTCGTTTATTGAAGAAAGAAGGAACCCCTGCAATGACGAGGAACGATTTTGTTAACCAAGTGCTGAACAGGATGAAGGTGGATTTCGATGAAGTGTTCTGTCTCCAGGATTTCCAGGCAAGAGGAATTTTTGATTTGACTTTTAAATCAGAAGAGTATTGTAGATGTGTTTGGAAATGCATGAAGAACAATGAAGAGAAGAGGCCTTTGTGTTTTTTTGTTTTGGAAGCGCTTTTTAGACAAGAAGTAAGAGTGGTGAATGTGCATATGTACAACCCGTTTGTGCCTGTGGAGGATGTGTCTACTTTTTTGGGACAATATGTTAATGTGGTTAGGCCGCCAGAGAAATGTTTGGATGAGTTCGAGATGTGGAATGGCACTTGGAGGGTGTGGACGAGGTTCCGCCCTAGTGAAAAGGGGTATGAGGGGGTGAGGCATCCGCCTTCCTCCTTTTCGATTGGATCGAATAGAGGATTTTTGTTTTATTTTGGACAGCCTGAAGTCTGCAGGAAATGTAATGAAATGGGACACAAGGCTGAAGAGTGTAAGGACTTGTTCTGCAGGAACTGTAATAAAAAGGGGCATAACACGAAAGACTGCAAAGAAAAGAGAAAGTGTAATTTGTGTGGGAGTGTTAATCATTTGTTTTATAAGTGTCCACACAGGGCCAAAAGCTATGCTGGGGCTGCTGGTGCGGGGAGCGGTGAGGAGGACAGTGGTGATGAGGAGGACAGCAGTGATGGAGTGGACGGAGCGGAAAGTATGGAGGTGTCTGGAAAGAAAGGTGCAGAGGATAAAGGTGGAAAGAAGATGACTGCGGAGAAACTAGTTACAGTGCCATCGGCTGAATCCGGGAAGGTGAGCGAGTCTGTGAAGGGGAAGCAGCAGAGACAGCCTGCGGAGAAAAGGACAGCAGAAGAAGCGGGAGTGAGGGAGCCTGTTATAGAGTCTGGGAAGGAACAAAAGAAAGACTGGGCTGATCGAATGGAAGAGGCTGAAAAGCGAAAAGAGACTAGTGGGAAAAAGACGGATAAAAAGTGATAAATGTCTGGTTTTCTTTTTGCTTATTATTTTATGTAATAGTTTTTTTGTTTTTTTGTGGAAAAAGTAAATGACTTAAAAGTTAGAGGAAATGATTTGCATATATGGAAATTTGTTTTGTAAATGTGGTTTTGAAAACACTGTGAAAAAGGAAAAGAAAGGAAAATGGATAAAAGTGTGAGTGAGGATGTGAGTGTGAATAATTTTGATTTTGGTGAATGGTTGAAATGATGACTGTTTTTGAATTTGTTGATTTTTGTGTTGAATAATATGCATATATGTTAATTGTAAATGTGGTTTTTGATGTAGAAGAAAAATGTATACGTTTTTGTGTTGTCTTTCTTTAAGTGTAATAATTTTGTGTTGATTTTTGTATTGAAATATTGTTTTTGTTTGATAAGATTTAATAAAAAAAAAAAAATCTGTTCTTATCAGTTTAATATCTGATACGTCCCCTATCAGGGGACCATATATTAAATTGATTTTTGGAATCGGGAGATGGAACAGGGGCTTGCTCCGTCCACTCCACGCATCGACCCGGTATTGCAGTACCTCCGGGAACGGTGCACACCTTTCTCTAACGTTGGTCAAAGTCAGATCTGGATCTCTCCTGTGAGCATTTTGTCTACCCCTGCTGGAGGGAGAGTGCCAGTGTTGATGCAAGTTTTCCCGCCGTTTTACTTCTTTTTTTTTCTTTCTCTCTTTCTTTCTTTCTCTCTTTCTTTCTCTCTTTCTCTCTTTCTTTCTCTCTTTCTTTCTTGCTGTCTTTCTTTCTTTTATTCACATGTGGTGATGATGTAGACAGCAGCAGGTTGTTTCCTGGGAGCATGCAGCTAACCAGACAAGTGTGGTGGAACATGTCCCTATGCCAGGACCTTCTTAGCAAGCCAGCCAGCCAGCGAGGCACAGTTGTAGTTACCCAAGGCACCTTGCACAGCATAGCAGCTTGGCATGACTATTTGTAAGACGCACTCCGCCAGTTTATGTTTTGTTTTTGGTGTTATGTGTGTGTTTTTGCTTTGTTTTGTTTTCTCCTGCTTAAATTGCACATTTCCCCTCTGGAAGCAGCAGCCCGTTTTTTTGGGGTCTGCTTGTGCTTGAAATTTTGCACCCACCTTTGAATCCCCCTGTGCCGTCCGGGCTGGGGGGCCCCGGGCAAGGGCCAAGTCGCCATCGCTTCTCGGCCTTTTGGCTAAGATCAAGTGTAGTATCTGTTCTTATCAGTTTAATATCTGATACGTCCCCTATCAGGGGACCATATATTAAATTGATTTTTGGAATCGGGAGATGGAACAGGGGCTTGCTCCGTCCACTCCACGCATCGGCCCGGTATTGCAGTACCTCCGGGAACGGTGCACACCTTTCTCTAACGTTGGTCAAAGTCAGATCTGGATCTCTCCTGTGAGCATTTTGTCTACCCCTGCTGGAGGGAGAGTGCCAGTGTTGATGCAAGTTTTCCCGCCGTTTTACTTCTTTTTTTTTTCTTTCTCTCTTTCTTTCTTTCTCTCTTTCTTTCTCTCTTTCTCTCTTTCTTTCTCTCTTTCTTTCTTGCTGTCTTTCTTTCTTTTATTCACATGTGGTGATGATGTAGACAGCAGCAGGTTGTTTCCTGGGAGCATGCAGCTAACCAGACAAGTGTGGTGGAACATGTCCCTATGCCAGGTCCTTCTTAGCCAGCCATATACTCTGGCTTCTCTTCAGTTCGAATAAATCTTTCTAAGACTAAGGCTTAGAGGGTAGTGGCATTGCCTGCTCCCTCCGAGGGTCTGTGAGAGGTTTGTTCGGGTGAGGAGGAACAGAATTTTTTTTATTTTTGACTGGCTTTCTTCAGCTCGGCAACTTTTTGGAAGACTAATGCTCAGTCTGGTTTTGGCTTGCCCAATCCAGGCCGAGGGTCTTTCAAGATTTTGTTGACTGTTGAGAGCAGTTTTTTCTTTTTCAGGCGGTTCCCGTTTTTTTCTTTTTCAGGCGGTTCCGGCTTTTCCAGACGTTCCTGGAGTTAGAGAGAAGGAGGACCTACCATCCAGACGACCTTTGAGGACCCTTTGATGACCTAGACGACCTCATCCCCAGCCCTTGATTGTAATCGAGATCCAGACCGAGAGAGCAGCAGGCGCCCAGCAGAGGGCGCCATCTGGGAGGAGCAGAGGGCGGCCCCGGACCCCGAGGAGGCGTCACAGCCACGATTCTTCCTACGTGGTCTCGGTGCCAAGCAGCGCCCCCTACTCCGCCAGGGAAGGACACCGTTCACCTGGGGAGGGGGTCCCTCTTGCGAGGCGACCATCTCCTCAGGGACTAAAGTAATAGTTCCTTCAACTGCCCAGATTTGCTGCTTACGTTGTCTCTTTTCCGTAGAGAGAGACAACCCGGACGTCCAGAGGCTTCTCCCACCCCAATCGGAGGAGCCAGCTGAAGGATGGCGTTCCGGCCAACCCAGGAAACCAGGAGGCACAATGCGGTGCGTTTCACAAGAAACAAGCAAGATGAAACGGAACCAGGACTGACGAGACTGGAGTTCAGCCGGACCATTCTTCAGAGGGGTATGGGTTTTTCCCCTTCTGACTTGAATTGTTTGGTGAAATTGCCAGGGCTTAAGGAAGTGTTTGAGGTCAGTTTTAGGAACCCCCAAAAGTTACAAGAAATGTGGTCCTTTTGGGGGGAGAATAAATATCTCGCTCCATACAAAGAATTTTGTGTGGATGCACTGACAGACAGAGAAATGAAAGTTGTTACTGTCCAATTTTTCAATGAGGCTGTTAGCGACTATGATATTACAACATGGCTTAACCGCTATGGGAGGGTGTCATCAGAAGGGAGGAAAATTACAGATGAAGATGGGGTTTGGACAGGAGCCAGAAAGTGGCTGGTACGCCTTAATGTTGATCCATCGGGCATTGGAGGCGTCCGCCACATTCCAAACTCCATAGTGTTAGGGCCCAACAGAGGGCTGGTATTCTATAATGGGATGCCAAAACTCTGCAGGAAATGTGGGGAATTAGGACACCTGACGGCCGCGTGTACTGTAGTCAAGTGCAGGAACTGCGGCGCCCCCCACGAGACCAGCCACTGCAGAGAAGAGAGGCAGTGCAATTTGTGTGGAAAGAAGGGGCACCTGTTTAAGGACTGCCCCTCTTCCTATGCCAACATGGCCAGAGCCAGCAAGGCAAACATGAACAAGCCTAGGCCTGAGCAGGAAGAGGGAGCAAGTAACAAAGATCAGTCCACATCACCACCAACAGTATCCAAGACCCAGACTCCAGCACCACCATCATCACCAGCACCCCCTCACCCCCCCGCCCCCGAGACATGTCCCGTTTTACGAGGACCCCTTCCCCCAGCCCAGAGAGAGAGTACAACAGCCACTCCACTAGCTCCTCCAGTAGCTCCTCTGATGCAGAACACGAGTCAGGGAGGGAGCCCGGACCCAGCAGCGGCCCCCCCCTGAGTAGGGCCCTCTCAGCGCCAGCACTCCCCCTCGGCTCTCGTTATGACGCCATAAGGATTGAGTCCGTGGGGGAGGAAAGCAAAAGCGACAGTGAAAGTGAGAGTGAGAAGGAGGGGAAGGGAGTGAAGAACCAGCAGAGGGTGGGGAAAAGAAAGGGTAGAGACGAGGGGGGGAAAAGAAAGAAGATCAAGATCAAAGACAGCAAGTTGCAGGTGGCCCCCATAGATCCAAAACCAGCTAATGTCCACACAAAGTCCCCAGTCTTGCCCTCGCAGGCAGAGACGGAGGCGAGTGGGACGGCTACACTGCCGCCTAGTGGGCAGGTAGCAGCCAGCCAGGGCATCCCCAGCCAGCCTTCCCAGTCGTTGGCACAAACCCTAGCACACCTCGCAGAAGAGGTGTTCACTAATGCACCGAGGGAGAGGTCGGGGTCAACACCTTCCCTGACCAGCAGTACCTCTGTAGCAATGACCCTCTTCAAGCGAAGGGCCTCCCTTCAAAGCATCCTTGACCCCCTCCCTTGTATGGGCAAAACCAGGGGCCCCCTAGAGGTCCTCCTAGATACAGCACTGGAGGACATGGGAATACCCCTGGACGCGGTAAGCCAGAAGTCTGCTAACAGCTCCAATTCAACAGACGGTAACAGCCAAAGAATGCTGTCTGTCATAACCCCCCCCCAGGACAAAGCTGACCCACACGTTCCGAGGGGCCCTGAGCAAGTTCCACCAGACTTACCTTGTGGGGAGTTGAATAGCCCCAACAACTCCACGTACTGTGCATATAAAGACGGTGCCTTCTTGGACGAGGCAGCAGTGAGTACCTTCTCAGGGGTGATGGGAGTTGCAAATAAGCCCAAGCCCCCTCGAAGCAAGCGTAGAGCTAAGAGTAGGAAGAGTGTCCCGACCTCCCAATCATAGTCGCTATGGGGTGGACGCAGCGACTCCTTTTCTTGTTAGCTACCCTGATGGCCCTGATATGTGTGTCTGTTAATGTCAGGAGCATCAGGGAGACACAAAAAAGATTTGATGTACTAAACTATCTAGCTAACTTGAAAGCAGATCTCATCTTTCTGCAGGAGTGTGGTATTTCGTCGAGCCCTGATTATAGGGACCTGAAGGAGAGTTGGACCCTGGGGGACTCCTTCTGGTCGGGCTCCAACATAGCCAGAGCCGACGGAGTAGGTATCCTGTTTAAAAACCCATTTATTACCTCCCGCAGCAGCAGGGAGGTAGAACCTGGTAGAATTCTGAGCGTGGATGTGACATACAACAACACTCCCCTCAGACTGGTCAATGTCTACGCACCCACTAACCAAAACGAAAGAGTTCAATTTTTTCCACAGCTGCGTCCACTCCTGCTGGGGAACGTACCCGTCATCGTGTCAGGTGACTTCAATTGTGCTCTGAGGGACGTAGACCGGAGCAGGCCACGCAACGACCGCTCTAGTAGAGTTTTGTCCTCCGTAATATCTGATTTCTCCCTGTGTGATGCAGGTAAGGACCTGGTGCCTCCCTTTACCTGGGTGAGCTCATCTGGGACCTCCTTCTCCCGTATAGATCTCGTCCTGCATACCAGCTCCCTTACAAAGACGGCAGTAGACACCCAGGCCGTCTTCTTCTCTGACCATAGGCTCCTGCAGGTAACATTGCAGGTCCCTCAGACATCCCAGATGGGGTCAGGGGTTTGGAAATTAAACACCTCCTTACTCGATGAC
Source organism: Acipenser ruthenus (assembly GCF_902713425.1). NCBI lineage: Eukaryota > Metazoa > Chordata > Actinopteri > Acipenseriformes > Acipenseridae > Acipenser > Acipenser ruthenus. The sequence continues at coordinate 22,440,836 of NC_081198.1, read as the reverse complement.
CCCTCCATAGCTGCAGCCTATAAGAGCAGGCTTGTTGAGTGGACCACTTTGCGTGACCTATTCAACTCCCCTATAGAGTGGTGGGAGATGGTCAAAATCAGAACTAAGGGTTATTTCATAGCAGCAGGCAAGAGGAAAGCAAAAGAAAGGAGGGCCAAATATAAACACCTGAATGCTGCCCTCCAGCATCTGAGCCTGCTTCAGCTTCGGGGGTTCCCTGTAAGCGACGAGATAGCCCAGACCAAGCTAGATCTTTCAGTGCTTTGTAGGGAGGAACAACGAAAGGTCATGCACAATGCAAAAGTGCAAAAAATGGAGGAAGACGAAAAGTGTACTCGCTTCTTCTTCCAGAAAACGAGGGAGAAGCTTCACTTGATGTCCTCCATGCTCGACAGCAGGGGGAGGATAGTAGAGGATAGTGAGGGAGTGAAAAAAGTGGTAGAGAACTTCTATAGGGACCTATATAACATCAAAGCTACAGATGACACCCTGATAGAGTGGTTCCTGAGCCAGTTGGAGCCTGACTCAGTGCGGGACGACGAGGAGGAGGAGAAGGACCCAGAACTCACGCTGGAGGAGCTCACCCAGGCGGTTAAGACCATGAACACCGGTAAGACGCCAGGTCCAGATGGCATCCCGGGTGAGTATTACCATCTTTTTTGGGACATGCTAAAAGTCCATTTAGCGGAGGTCTACAGAGCGGTCTACAGGGAGAAGCGGTTGGGCCCTTCTATGCGGGAGAGTGTAATTACTCTCCTTCATAAGAAAGGGGAAGTTAAAGATCTACGGAATTGGCGCCCAATCAGCCTCCTTTGCGTGGATTACAAGATACTAGCCAAAGCTCTGATGCTCCGGCTACAAGTACACCTCCCTTTGGTCATTGGCCCCGACCAGGCTTGTGGCGTCCCAGGGAGGTCCATCACGGATATTTTAATGTTAACAAGGGACATTCTGGCTTATTCTAGAGAACGGAACCATCCCCTCTGCCTGTTCAACCTTGACCAGGAGAAGGCGTTCGATAGGGTAAGCCATGAATATATGTACAAAGTGATGGACCAGATGAAATTCGCTCCTGGACTTAGGGAGTGGGTTAAAACCATCTATACAAACATTAGTACCCGAGTCTTGGTGAACAGGCACCTGACTGGTAAAATATCTATCCAGTCAGGGGTCAGACAGGGTTGCCCACTATCCCCACTGCTATATGTCGTGTGCATTGAACCCCTCCTGCAGGCAATTCGTAGGGATACCAATATAACTGGTTTCCAGCTGCCTGGATCCAACGGGGTCCAGGTCAAAACAACAGCATATATGGACGATGTGTCACTCATTTGCACCAACACATCGTCGGTATCTCGGATTAGTAATATCCTTGAGAAGTACTGCACGGCGACCGGGGCAGTGATTAATAAGTCCAAGAGCGAAGTCTACGTGTCTAAAAATTGGCAGGTAGATAGGGAACTGTCGGACATGTACCCTGTCAAAAAGGACAAAATCAAGATTCTGGGCCTCATTTTCGAGAACAATAGCTCGGGGGCCCAGAGCTGGACGGCGGCCATTAACCAGGTCCGTAAAAAGATTGGCGGATGGAGCACAAGATCCTTAACAATGACGGGTAGAGTATTAATAACCAAGTCTATACTGTTCCCCATCCTCTCTTATGTAGGAAAAATCTTTCCCCCAGACAGGACCACCAAAAAAGTGGTGGACCGCATTATCCACCGCTTTATCTGGGGCAGCAAGATGGAGAGGGTAAAACGAGCCACCCTGAGTAAAGCCGACAAGAAGGGAGGTAAGGGGGTCCCGGACGTTGTGCAGCTCACCCGAGTGCAGGGGCTCACGCAAACTATCAAGAACATCCAGGCCCTGGACAGGAAGGTATGTTACATGAATCGTTTCTATTTTGCCACCTGTCTCAGGGCCTTGGGCCTCTGCACTATTGATAACACCGTGCCATACTCCTGGGACCCCCCATTGTATTATAGAACCTTAAGGGACACTATATATAAATTGGGCTTAGATAAAGCAAAATTGGCCTCCTGGGAATACAAGGCTGTAACTAAATATCTTGCCGGTTCCCAGGAAATTGAAAAAGTAGCTACTTTCTCCCTCACCCAAAGCCAAAAAATCTGGGAGAATGTGTCTCACAGCTGCCTCAGTAATGTCCAGAAGGATATAGCATGGAACACCGTCCACAGTGCACTCCCCACTCGAGCGTTCATGTTCAGGAGGGGACTAGCCCAAGTAGAAACATGCCCCTATGCAAAGTGCCGCAAGAGAGAAACACCAGCCCATATCTTCTGGGAGTGTGATGTGGCTGGCAGTGTCTGGCTCTCTGTCTCTGTCTTCCTAAACAGGTTTGCTGACACGGCCAAGATGACCGCTGAGACTGTGCTCTATGGGCCTGCGGGAGGAATCACTACCAGCACAGCTAAGTGCGTTTGGCGTGTCATCAATGTTGTCAAGCAGATCCTGTGGGAAGGCCGTAACGTCTGTGTCTATCACAAGCAGGAGCTAGACACTATCACCACGACCAGAAGGGCACAAACTCTTATCAAGGACTTTGTAATTCTGGACATCCGGACCCTCGGGAAGGACAAGGCCTGCGCGGAGTGGAGGATCGCCGGACTTCAGGACGTGAAGATGGAATAAAGGAAAAAACTGGAACCGCTAGCTCATAGGAGCGGGACTACGGGGCACCGCTAAGCCTTTTATTTATTTTGTCATGCCAGCATTCCGCCCTTTTTAGCTGGCATGACCGTTTTTCAACGGTGCCCTGGTTTTATGTAGTCTTTTTGTTTCAGTTTTATGGACTTTTATTTGATTTACGTTGAATGTTTTATTTGATTTTGTTTTGTTTTGTTTTATGTATCTTTAAGATTTTTAATGTAAACTATTAAAAGTTACATTTTAAGTGTTTTAAAATTTTAGAATTTTAACGCACTGTTTTACACACTGTCCCTTTTCCCCTGTCCCTGTTTTAGTAATATAGTTTTATGTTCACTTTTGAACCTTTTTAGAGAGCACTCCCCGGCCCTCACAAGCACTGTTTTTTTATAGATGGTTCTTTTTTTCCAGTCACTTTTAAAACAGCACAGGTTTTTTTCATGTTGATTTTAATCTGTGTCTGTTTTAACCATGTACAAAGCACAATTGTCTTGGTGTTTTTAAATGTATTTTAAATGCTTTTAAAACAAAATGTATGTCTGTATGTATGAATGTCATCTTTAAAAGAAATGTAAAATGAATGAAAAAACGAATGGGTGTAAATGTAAAAAAATGTAAAATCTCAATAAAAGAGTATTAATATCTGATACGTCCGCTATCAGGGGACCATATATTAAATTGATTTTTGGAATCGGGAGATGGAACAGGGGCTTGCTCCGTCCACTCCACGCATCGGCCCGGTATTGCAGTACCTCCGGGAACGGTGCACACCTTTCTCTAACGTTGGTCAAAGTCAGATCTGGATCTCTCCTGTGAGCATTTTGTCTACCCCTGCTGGAGGGAGAGTGCCAGTGTTGATGCAAGTTTTCCCGCCGTTTTACTTCTTTTTTTTTCTTTCTCTCTTTCTTTCTTTCTCTCTTTCTTTCTCTCTTTCTCTCTTTCTTTCTCTCTTTCTTTCTTGCTGTCTTTCTTTCTTTTATTCACATGTGGTGATGATGTAGACAGCAGCAGGTTGTTTCCTGGGAGCATGCAGCTAACCAGACAAGTGTGGTGGAACATGTCCCTATGCCAGGACCTTCTTAGCAAGCCAGCCAGCCAGCGAGGCACAGTTGTAGTTACCCAAGGCACCTTGCACAGCATAGCAGCTTGGCATGACTATTTGTAAGACGCACTCCGCCAGTTTATGTTTTGTTTTTGGTGTTATGTGTGTGTTTTTGCTTTGTTTTGTTTTCTCCTGCTTAAATTGCACATTTCCCCTCTGGAAGCAGCAGCCCGTTTTTTTGGGGTCTGCTTGTGCTTGAAATTTTGCACCCACCTTTGAATCCCCCTGTGCCGTACGGGCAAGGGCCAAGTCGCCATCGCTTCTCGGCCTTTTGGCTAAGATCAAGTGTAGTATCTGTTCTTATCAGTTTAATATCTGATACGTCCCCTATCAGGGGACCATATATTAAATTGATTTTTGGAATCGGGAGATGGAACAGGGGCTTGCTCCGTCCACTCCACGCATCGGCCCGGTATTGCAGTACCTCCGGGAACGGTGCACACCTTTCTCTAACGTTGGTCAAAGTCAGATCTGGATCTCTCCTGTGAGCATTTTGTCTACCCCTGCTGGAGGGAGAGTGCCAGTGTTGATGCAAGTTTTCCTGCCGTTTTACTTCTTTTTTTTCTTTCTCTCTTTCTTTCTTTCTTTTTCTTTCTCTCTTTCTTTCTTGCTGTCTTTCTTTCTTTTATTCACATGTGGTGATGATGTAGACAGCAGCAGTTTGTTTCCTGGGAGCATGCAGCTAACCAGACAAGTGTGGTGGAACATGTCCCTATGCCAGGTCCTTCTTAGCCAGCCATATACTCTGGCTTCTCTTCAGTTCGAATAAATCTTTCTAAGACTAAGGTTTAGAGGGTAGTGGCATTGCCCGCTCCCTCCGAGGGTCTGTGAGAGGTTTGTTCGGGTGAGGAGGAACAGAATTTTTTTTATTTTTGACTGGCTTTCTTCAGCTCGGCAACTTTTTGGAAGACTAATGCTCAGTCTGGTTTTGGCTTGCCCAATCCAGGCCGAGGGTCTTTCAAGATTTTGTTGACTGTTGAGAGCAGTTTTTTCTTTTTCAGGCGGTTCCCGTTTTTTTCTTTTTCAGGCGGTTCCGGCTTTTCCAGACGTTCCTGGAGTTAGAGAGAAGGAGGACCTACCATCCAGATGACCTTTGAGGACCCTTTGATGACCTAGACGACCTCATCCCCAGCCCTTGATTGTAATCGAGATCCAGACCGAGAGAGCAGCAGGCGCCCAGCAGAGGGCGCCATCTGGGAGGAGCAGAGGGCGGCCCCGGACCCCGAGGAGGCGTCACAGCCACGATTCTTCCTACGTGGTCTCGGTGCCAAGCAGCGCCCCCTACTCCGCCAGGGAAGGACACCGTTCACCTGGGGAGGGGGTCCCTCTTGCGAGGCGACCATCTCCTCAGGGACTAAAGTAATAGTTCCTTCAACTGCCCAGATTTGCTGCTTACGTTGTCTCTTTTCCGTAGAGAGAGACAACCCGGACGTCCAGAGGCTTCTCCCACCCCAATCGGAGGAGCCAGCTGAAGGATGGCGTTCCGGCCAACCCAGGAAACCAGGAGGCACAATGCGGTGCGCTTCACAAGAAACAAGCAAGATGAAACGGAACCAGGACTGACGAGACTGGAGTTCAGCCGGACCATTCTTCAGAGGGGTATGGGTTTTTCCCCTTCTGACTTGAATTGTTTGGTGAAATTGCCAGGGCTTAAGGAAGTGTTTGAGGTCAGTTTTAGGAACCCCCAAAAGTTACAAGAAATGTGGTCCTTTTGGGGGGAGAATAAATATCTCGCTCCATACAAAGAATTTTGTGTGGATGCACTGACAGACAGAGAAATGAAAGTTGTTACTGTCCAATTTTTCAATGAGGCTGTTAGCGACTATGATATTACAACATGGCTTAACCGCTATGGGAGGGTGTCATCAGAAGGGAGGAAAATTACAGATGAAGATGGGGTTTGGACAGGAGCCAGAAAGTGGCTGGTACGCCTTAATGTTGATCCATCGGGCATTGGAGGCGTCCGCCACATTCCAAACTCCATAGTGTTAGGGCCCAACAGAGGGCTGGTATTCTATAATGGGATGCCAAAACTCTGCAGGAAATGTGGGGAATTAGGACACCTGGCGGCCGCGTGTACTGTAGTCAAGTGCAGGAACTGCGGCGCCCCCCACGAGACCAGCCACTGCAGAGAAGAGAGGCAGTGCAATTTGTGTGGAAAGAAGGGGCACCTGTTTAAGGACTGCCCCTCTTCCTATGCCAACATGGCCAGAGCCAGCAAGGCAAACATGAACAAGCCTAGGCCTGAGCAGGAAGAGGGAGCAAGTAACAAAGATCAGTCCACATCACCACCAACAGTATCCAAGACCCAGACTCCAGCACCACCATCATCACCAGCACCCCCTCACCCCCCCGCCCTCGAGACATGTCCCGTTTTACGAGGACCCCTTCCCCCAGCCCAGAGAGAGAGTACAACAGCCACTCCACTAGCTCCTCCAGTAGCTCCTCTGATGCAGAACACGAGTCAGGGAGGGAGCCCGGACCCAGCAGCGGCCCCCCCCTGAGTAGGGCCCTCTCAGCGCCAGCACTCCCCCTCGGCTCTCGTTATGACGCCATAAGGATTGAGTCCGTGGGGGAGGAAAGCAAAAGCGACAGTGAAAGTGAGAGTGAGAAGGAGGGGAAGGGAGTGAAGAACCAGCAGAGGGTGGGGAAAAGAAAGGGTAGAGACGAGGGGGGGAAAAGAAAGAAGATCAGGATCAAAGACAGCAAGTTGCAGGTGGCCCCCATAGATCCAAAACCAGCTAATGTCCACACAAAGTCCCCAGTCTTGCCCTCGCAGGCAGAGACGGAGGTGAGTGGGACGGCTACACTGCCGCCTAGTGGGCAGGTAGCAGCCAGCCAGGGCATCCCCAGCCAGCCTTCCCAGTCGTTGGCACAAACCCTAGCACACCTCGCAGAAGAGGTGTTCACTAATGCACCGAGGGAGAGGTCGGGGTCAACACCTTCCCTGACCAGCAGTACCTCTGTAGCAATGACCCTCTTCAAGCGAAGGGCCTCCCTTCAAAGCATCCTTGACCCCCTCCCTTGTATGGGCAAAACCAGGGGCTCCCTAGAGGTCCTCCTAGATACAGCACTGGAGGACATGGGAATACCCCTGGACGCGGTAAGCCAGAAGTCTGCTAACAGCTCCAATTCAACAGACGGTAACAGCCAAAGAATGCTGTCTGTCATAACCCCCCCCCAGGACAAAGCTGACCCACACGTTCCGAGGGGCCCTGAGCAAGTTCCACCAGACTTACCTTGTGGGGAGTTGAATAGCCCCAACAACTCCACGTACTGTGCATATAAAGACGGTGCCTTCTTGGACGAGGCAGCAGTGAGTACCTTCTCAGGGGTGATGGGAGTTGCAAATAAGCCCAAGCTCCCTCGAAGCAAGCGTAGAGCTAAGAGTAGGAAGAGTGTCCCGACCTCCCAATCATAGTCGCTATGGGGTGGACGCAGCGACTCCTTTTCTTGTTAGCTACCCTGATGGCCCTGATATGTGTGTCTGTTAATGTCAGGAGCATCAGGGAGACACAAAAAAGATTTGATGTACTAAACTATCTAGCTAACTTGAAAGCAGATCTCATCTTTCTGCAGGAGTGTGGTATTTCGTCGAGCCCTGATTATAGGGACCTGAAGGAGAGTTGGACCCTAGGGGACTCCTTCTGGTCGGGCTCCAACATAGCCAGAGCCAACGGAGTAGGTATTCTGTTTAAAAACCCATTTATTACCTCCCGCAGCAGCAGGGAGGTAGAACCTGGTAGAATTCTGAGCGTGGATGTGACATACAACAACACTCCCCTCAGACTGGTCAATGTCTACGCACCCACTAACCAAAACGAAAGAGTTCAATTTTTTCCACAGCTGCGTCCACTCCTGCTGGGGAACGTACCCGTCATCGTGTCAGGTGACTTCAATTGTGCTCTGAGGGACGTAGACCGGAGCAGGCCACGCAACGACCGCTCTAGTAGAGTTTTGTCCTCCGTAATATCTGATTTCTCCCTGTGTGATGCAGGTAAGGACCTGGTGCCTCCCTTTACCTGGGTGAGCTCATCTGGGACCTCCTTCTCCCGTATAAATCTCGTCCTGCATACCAGCTCCCTTACGAAGACGGCAGTAGACACCCAGGCCGTCTTCTTCTCTGACCATAGGCTCCTGCAGGTAACATTGCAGGTCCCTCAGACCTCCCAGATGGGGTCAGGGGTTTGGAAATTAAACACCTCCTTACTCGATGACCCCTCCATAGCTGCAGCCTATAAGAGCAGGCTTGTTGAGTGGACCACTTTGCGTGACCTATTCAACTCCCCTATAGAGTGGTGGGAGATGGTCAAAATCAGAACTAAGGGTTATTTCATAGCAGCAGGCAAGAGGAAAGCAAAAGAAAGGAGGGCCAAATATAAACACCTGAATGCTGCCCTCCAGCATCTGAGCCTGCTTCAGCTTCGGGGGTTCCCTGTAAGCGACGAGATAGCCCAGACCAAGCTAGATCTTTCAGTGCTTTGTAGGGAGGAACAACGAAAGGTCATGCACAATGCAAAAGTGCAAAAAATGGAGGAAGACGAAAAGTGTACTCGCTTCTTCTTCCAGAAAACGAGGGAGAAGCGGCACTTGATGTCCTCCATGCTCGACAGCAGGGGGAGGATAGTAGAGGATAGTGAGGGAGTGAAAAAAGTGGTAGAGAACTTCTATAGGGACCTATATAACATCAAAGCTACAGATGACACCCTGATAGAGTGGTTCCTGAGCCAGTTGGAGCCTGACTCAGTGCGGGACGACGAGGAGGAGGAGAAGGACCCAGAACTCACGCTGGAGGAGCTCACCCAGGCGGTTAAGACCATGAACACCGGTAAGACGCCAGGTCCAGATGGCATCCCGGGTGAGTATTACCATCTTTTTTGGGACATGCTAAAAGTCCATTTAGCGGAGGTCTACAGAGCGGTCTACAGGGAGAAGCGGTTGGGCCGTTCTATGCGGGAGAGTGTAATTACTCTCCTTCATAAGAAAGGGGAAGTTAAAGATCTACGGAATTGGCGCCCAATCAGCCTCCTTTGCGTGGATTACAAGATACTAGCCAAAGCTCTGATGCTCCGGCTACAAGTACACCTCCCTTTGGTCATTGGCCCCGACCAGGCTTGTGGCGTCCCAGGGAGGTCCATCACGGATATTTTAATGTTAACAAGGGACATTCTGGCTTATTCTAGAGAACGGAACCATCCCCTCTGCCTGTTCAACCTTGACCAGGAGAAGGCGTTCGATAGGGTAAGCCATGAATATATGTACAAAGTGATGGACCAGATGAAATTCGCTCCTGGACTTAGGGAGTGGGTTAAAACCATCTATACAAACATTAGTACCCGAGTCTTGGTGAACAGGCACCTGACTGGTAAAATATCTATCCAGTCAGGGGTCAGACAGGGTTGCCCACTATCCCCACTGCTATATGTCGTGTGCATTGAACCCCTCCTGCAGGCAATTCGTAGGGATACCAATATAACTGGTTTCCAGCTGCCTGGATCCAACGGGGTCCAGGTCAAAACAACAGCATATATGGACGATGTGTCACTCATTTGCACCAACACATCGTCGGTATCTCGGATTAGTAATATCCTTGAGAAGTACTGCACGGCGACCGGGGCAGTGATTAATAAGTCCAAGAGCGAAGTCTACGTGTCTAAAAATTGGCAGGTAGATAGGGAACTGTCGGACATGTACCCTGTCAAAAAGGACAAAATCAAGATTCTGGGCCTCATTTTCGAGAACAATAGCTCGGGGGCCCAGAGCTGGACGGCGGCCATTAACCAGGTCCGTAAAAAGATTGGCGGATGGAGCACAAGATCCTTAACAATGACGGGTAGAGTATTAATAACCAAGTCTATACTGTTCCCCATCCTCTCTTATGTAGGAAAAATCTTTCCCCCAGACAGGACCACCAAAAAAGTGGTGGACCGCATTATCCACCGCTTTATCTGGGGCAGCAAGATGGAGAGGGTAAAACGAGCCACCCTGAGTAAAGCCGACAAGAAGGGAGGTAAGGGGGTCCCGGACGTTGTGCAGCTCACCCGAGTGCAGGGGCTCACGCAAACTATCAAGAACATCCAGGCCCTGGACAGGAAGGTATGTTACATGAATCGTTTCTATTTTGCCACCTGTCTCAGGGCCTTGGGCCTCTGCACTATTGATAACACCGTGCCATACTCCTGGGACCCCCCATTGTATTATAGAACCTTAAGGGACACTATATATAAATTGGGCTTAGATAAAGCAAAATTGGCCTCCTGGGAATACAAGGCTGTAACTAAATATCTTGCCGGTTCCCAGGAAATTGAAAAAGTAGCTACTTTCTCCCTCACCCAAAGCCAAAAAATCTGGGAGAATGTGTCTCACAGCTGCCTCAGTAATGTCCAGAAGGATATAGCATGGAACACCGTCCACAGTGCACTCCCCACTCGAGCGTTCATGTTCAGGAGGGGACTAGCCCAAGTAGAAACATGCCCCTATGCAAAGTGCCGCAAGAGAGAAACACCAGCCCATATCTTCTGGGAGTGTGATGTGGCTGGCAGTGTCTGGCTCTCTGTCTCTGTCTTCCTAAACAGGTTTGCTGACACGGCCAAGATGACCGCTGAGACTGTGCTCTATGGGCCTGCGGGAGGAATCACTACCAGCACAGCTAAGTGCGTTTGGCGTGTCATCAATGTTGTCAAGCAGATCCTGTGGGAAGGCCGTAACGTCTGTGTCTATCACAAGCAGGAGCTAGACACTATCACCACGACCAGAAGGGCACAAACTCTTATCAAGGACTTTGTAATTCTGGACATCCGGACCCTCGGGAAGGACAAGGCCTGCGCGGAGTGGAGGATCGCCGGACTTCAGGACGTGAAGATGGAATAAAGGAAAAAACTGGAACCGCTAGCTCATAGGAGCGGGACTACGGGGCACCGCTAAGCCCTTTATTTATTTTGTCATGCCAGCATTCCGCCCTTTTTAGCTGGCATGACCGTTTTTCAACGGTGCCCTGGTTTTATGTAGTCTTTTTGTTTCAGTTTTATGGACTTTTATTTGATTTACGTTGAATGTTTTATTTGATTTTGTTTTGTTTTGTTTTATGTATCTTTAAGATTTTTAATGTAAACTATTAAAAGTTACATTTTAAGTGTTTTAAAATTTTAGAATTTTAACGCACTGTTTTACACACTGTCCCTTTTCCCCTGTCCCTGTTTTAGTAATATAGTTTTATGTTCACTTTTGAACCTTTTTAGAGAGCACTCCCCGGCCCTCACAAGCACTGTTTTTTTATAGATGGTTCTTTTTTTCCAGTCACTTTTAAAACAGCACAGGTTTTTTTCATGTTGATTTTAATCTGTGTCTGTTTTAACCATGTACAAAGCACAATTGTCTTGGTGTTTTTAAATGTATTTTAAATGCTTTTAAAACAAAATGTATGTCTGTATGTATGAATGTCATCTTTAAAAGAAATGTAAAATGAATGAAAAAACGAATGGGTGTAAATGTAAAAAAATGTAAAATCTCAATAAAAGAGTATTAATATCTGATACGTCCGCTATCAGGGGACCATATATTAAATTGATTTTTGGAATCGGGAGATGGAACAGGGGCTTGCTCCGTCCACTCCACGCATCGGCCCGGTATTGCAGTACCTCCGGGAACGGTGCACACCTTTCTCTAACGTTGGTCAAAGTCAGATCTGGATCTCTCCTGTGAGCATTTTGTCTACCCCTGCTGGAGGGAGAGTGCCAGTGTTGATGCAAGTTTTCCCGCCGTTTTACTTCTTTTTTTTTCTTTCTCTCTTTCTTTCTTTCTCTCTTTCTTTCTCTCTTTCTCTCTTTCTTTCTCTCTTTCTTTCTTGCTGTCTTTCTTTTATTCACATGTGGTGATGATGTAGACAGCAGCAGGTTGTTTCCTGGGAGCATGCAGCTAACCAGACAAGTGTGGTGGAACATGTCCCTATGCCAGGACCTTCTTAGCAAGCCAGCCAGCCAGCGAGGCACAGTTGTAGTTACCCAAGGCACCTTGCACAGCATAGCAGCTTGGCATGACTATTTGTAAGACGCACTCCGCCAGTTTATGTTTTGTTTTTGGTGTTATGTGTGTGTTTTTGCTTTGTTTTGTTTTCTCCTGCTTAAATTGCACATTTCCCCTCTGGAAGCAGCAGCCCGTTTTTTTGGGGTCTGCTTGTGCTTGAAATTTTGCACCCACCTTTGAATCCCCCTGTGCCGTCCGGGCTGGGGGGCCCCGGGCAAGGGCCAAGTCGCCATCGCTTCTCGGCCTTTTGGCTAAGATCAAGTGTAGTATCTGTTCTTATCAGTTTAATATCTGATACGTCCCCTATCAGGGGACCATATATTAAATTGATTTTTGGAATCGGGAGATGGAACAGGGGCTTGCTCCGTCCACTCCACGCATCGGCCCGGTATTGCAGTACCTCCGGGAACGGTGCACACCTTTCTCTAACGTTGGTCAAAGTCAGATCTGGATCTCTCCTGTGAGCATTTTGTCTACCCCTGCTGGAGGGAGAGTGCCAGTGTTGATGCAAGTTTTCCCGCCGTTTTACTTCTTTTTTTTTCTTTCTCTCTTTCTTTCTTTCTTTTTCTTTCTCTCTTTCTTTCTTGCTGTCTTTCTTTCTTTTATTCACATGTGGTGATGATGTAGACAGCAGCAGTTTGTTTCCTGGGAGCATGCAGCTAACCAGACAAGTGTGGTGGAACATGTCCCTATGCCAGGTCCTTCTTAGCCAGCCATATACTCTGGCTTCTCTTCAGTTCGAATAAATCTTTCTAAGACTAAGGCTTAGAGGGTAGTGGCATTGCCCGCTCCCTCCGAGGGTCTGTGAGAGGTTTGTTCGGGTGAGGAGGAACAGAATTTTTTTTATTTTTGACTGGCTTTCTTCAGCTCGGCAACTTTTTGGAAGACTAATGCTCAGTCTGGTTTTGGCTTGCCCAATCCAGGCCGAGGGTCTTTCAAGATTTTGTTGACTGTTGAGAGCAGTTTTTTCTTTTTCAGGCGGTTCCCGTTTTTTTCTTTTTCAGGCGGTTCTGGCTTTTCCAGACGTTCCTGGAGTTAGAGAGAAGGAGGACCTACCATCCAGACGACCTTTGAGGACCCTTTGATGACCTAGACGACCTCATCCCCAGCCCTTGATTGTAATCGAGATCCAGACCGAGAGAGCAGCAGGCGCCCAGCAGAGGGCGCCATCTGGGAGGAGCAGAGGGCGGCCCCGGACCCCGAGGAGGCGTCACAGCCACGATTCTTCCTACGTGGTCTCGGTGCCAAGCAGCGCCCCCTACTCCGCCAGGGAAGGACACCGTTCACCTGGGGAGGGGGTCCCTCTTGCGAGGCGACCATCTCCTCAGGGACTAAAGTAATAGTTCCTTCAACTGCCCAGATTTGCTGCTTACGTTGTCTCTTTTCCGTAGAGAGAGACAACCCGGACGTCCAGAGGCTTCTCCCACCCCAATCGGAGGAGCCAGCTGAAGGATGGCGTTCCGGCCAACCCAGGAAACCAGGAGGCACAATGCGGTGCGCTTCACAAGAAACAAGCAAGATGAAACGGAACCAGGACTGACGAGACTGGAGTTCAGCCGGACCATTCTTCAGAGGGGTATGGGTTTTTCCCCTTCTGACTTGAATTGTTTGGTGAAATTGCCAGGGCTTAAGGAAGTGTTTGAGGTCAGTTTTAGGAACCCCCAAAAGTTACAAGAAATGTGGTCCTTTTGGGGGGAGAATAAATATCTCGCTCCATACAAAGAATTTTGTGTGGATGCACTGACAGACAGAGAAATGAAAGTTGTTACTGTCCAATTTTTCAATGAGGCTGTTAGCGACTATGATATTACAACATGGCTTAACCGCTATGGGAGGGTGTCATCAGAAGGGAGGAAAATTACAGATGAAGATGGGGTTTGGACAGGAGCCAGAAAGTGGCTGGTACGCCTTAATGTTGATCCATCGGGCATTGGAGGCGTCCGCCACATTCCAAACTCCATAGTGTTAGGGCCCAACAGAGGGCTGGTATTCTATAATGGGATGCCAAAACTCTGCAGGAAATGTGGGGAATTAGGACACCTGGCGGCCGCGTGTACTGTAGTCAAGTGCAGGAACTGCGGCGCCCCCCACGAGACCAGCCACTGCAGAGAAGAGAGGCAGTGCAATTTGTGTGGAAAGAAGGGGCACCTGTTTAAGGACTGCCCCTCTTCCTATGCCAACATGGCCAGAGCCAGCAAGGCAAACATGAACAAGCCTAGGCCTGAGCAGGAAGAGGGAGCAAGTAACAAAGATCAGTCCACATCACCACCAACAGTATCCAAGACCCAGACTCCAGCACCACCATCATCACCAGCACCCCCTCACCCCCCCGCCCCCGAGACATGTCCCGTTTTACGAGGACCCCTTCCCCCAGCCCAGAGAGAGAGTACAACAGCCACTCCACTAGCTCCTCCAGTAGCTCCTCTGATGCAGAACACGAGTCAGGGAGGGAGCCCGGACCCAGCAGCGGCCCCCCCCTGAGTAGGGCCCTCTCAGCGCCAGCACTCCCCCTCGGCTCTCGTTATGACGCCATAAGGATTGAGTCCGTGGGGGAGGAAAGCAAAAGCGACAGTGAAAGTGAGAGTGAGAAGGAGGGGAAGGGAGTGAAGAACCAGCAGAGGGTGGGGAAAAGAAAGGGTAGAGACGAGGGGGGGAAAAGAAAGAAGATCAGGATCAAAGACAGCAAGTTGCAGGTGGCCCCCATAGATCCAAAACCAGCTAATGTCCACACAAAGTCCCCAGTCTTGCCCTCGCAGGCAGAGACGGAGGCGAGTGGGACGGCTACACTGCCGCCTAGTGGGCAGGTAGCAGCCAGCCAGGGCATCCCCAGCCAGCCTTCCCAGTCGTTGGCACAAACCCTAGCACACCTCGCAGAAGAGGTGTTCACTAATGCACCGAGGGAGAGGTCGGGGTCAACACCTTCCCTGACCAGCAGTACCTCTGTAGCAATGACCCTCTTCAAGCGAAGGGCCTCCCTTCAAAGCATCCTTGACCCCCTCCCTTGTATGGGCAAAACCAGGGGCCCCCTAGAGGTCCTCCTAGATACAGCACTGGAGGACATGGGAATACCCCTGGACGCGGTAAGCCAGAAGTCTGCTAACAGCTCCAATTCAACAGACGGTAACAGCCAAAGAATGCTGTCTGTCATAACCCCCCCCCAGGACAAAGCTGACCCACACGTTCCGAGGGGCCCTGAGCAAGTTCCACCAGACTTACCTTGTGGGGAGTTGAATAGCCCCAACAACTCCACGTACTGTGCATATAAAGACGGTGCCTTCTTGGACGAGGCAGCAGTGAGTACCTTCTCAGGGGTGATGGGAGTTGCAAATAAGCCCAAGCTCCCTCGAAGCAAGCGTAGAGCTAAGAGTAGGAAGAGTGTCCCGACCTCCCAATCATAGTCGCTATGGGGTGGACGCAGCGACTCCTTTTCTTGTTAGCTACCCTGATGGCCCTGATATGTGTGTCTGTTAATGTCAGGAGCATCAGGGAGACACAAAAAAGATTTGATGTACTAAACTATCTAGCTAACTTGAAAGCAGATCTCATCTTTCTGCAGGAGTGTGGTATTTCGTCGAGCCCTGATTATAGGGACCTGAAGGAGAGTTGGACCCTAGGGGACTCCTTCTGGTCGGGCTCCAACATAGCCAGAGCCAACGGAGTAGGTATTCTGTTTAAAAACCCATTTATTACCTCCCGCAGCAGCAGGGAGGTAGAACCTTGTAGAATTCTGAGCGTGGATGTGACATACAACAACACTCCCCTCAGACTGGTCAATGTCTACGCACCCACTAACCAAAACGAAAGAGTTCAATTTTTTCCACAGCTGCGTCCACTCCTGCTGGGGAACGTACCCGTCATCGTGTCAGGTGACTTCAATTGTGCTCTGAGGGACGTAGACCGGAGCAGGCCACGCAACGACCGCTCTAGTAGAGTTTTGTCCTCCGTAATATCTGATTTCTCCCTGTGTGATGCAGGTAAGGACCTGGTGCCTCCCTTTACCTGGGTGAGCTCATCTGGGACCTCCTTCTCCCGTATAGATCTCGTCCTGCATACCAGCTCCCTTACGAAGACGGCAGTAGACACCCAGGCCGTCTTCTTCTCTGACCATAGGCTCCTGCAGGTAACATTGCAGGTCCCTCAGACCTCCCAGATGGGGTCAGGGGTTTGGAAATTAAACACCTCCTTACTCGATGACCCCTCCATAGCTGCAGCCTATAAGAGCAGGCTTGTTGAGTGGACCACTTTGCGTGACCTATTCAACTCCCCTATAGAGTGGTGGGAGATGGTCAAAATCAGAACTAAGGGTTATTTCATAGCAGCAGGCAAGAGGAAAGCAAAAGAAAGGAGGGCCAAATATAAACACCTGAATGCTGCCCTCCAGCATCTGAGCCTGCTTCAGCTTCGGGGGTTCCCTGTAAGCGACGAGATAGCCCAGACCAAGCTAGATCTTTCAGTGCTTTGTAGGGAGGAACAACGAAAGGTCATGCACAATGCAAAAGTGCAAAAAATGGAGGAAGACGAAAAGTGTACTCGCTTCTTCTTCCAGAAAACGAGGGAGAAGCGGCACTTGATGTCCTCCATGCTCGACAGCAGGGGGAGGATAGTAGAGGATAGTGAGGGAGTGAAAAAAGTGGTAGAGAACTTCTATAGGGACCTATATAACATCAAAGCTACAGATGACACCCTGATAGAGTGGTTCCTGAGCCAGTTGGAGCCTGACTCAGTGCGGGACGACGAGGAGGAGGAGAAGGACCCAGAACTCACGCTGGAGGAGCTCACCCAGGCGGTTAAGACCATGAACACCGGTAAGACGCCAGGTCCAGATGGCATCCCGGGTGAGTATTACCATCTTTTTTGGGACATGCTAAAAGTCCATTTAGCGGAGGTCTACAGAGCGGTCTACAGGGAGAAGCGGTTGGGCCCTTCTATGCGGGAGAGTGTAATTACTCTCCTTCATAAGAAAGGGGAAGTTAAAGATCTACGGAATTGGCGCCCAATCAGCCTCCTTTGCGTGGATTACAAGATACTAGCCAAAGCTCTGATGCTCCGGCTACAAGTACACCTCCCTTTGGTCATTGGCCCCGACCAGGCTTGTGGCGTCCCAGGGAGGTCCATCACGGATATTTTAATGTTAACAAGGGACATTCTGGCTTATTCTAGAGAACGGAACCATCCCCTCTGCCTGTTCAACCTTGACCAGGAGAAGGCGTTCGATAGGGTAAGCCATGAATATATGTACAAAGTGATGGACCAGATGAAATTCGCTCCTGGACTTAGGGAGTGGGTTAAAACCATCTATACAAACATTAGTACCCGAGTCTTGGTGAACAGGCACCTGACTGGTAAAATATCTATCCAGTCAGGGGTCAGACAGGGTTGCCCACTATCCCCACTGCTATATGTCGTGTGCATTGAACCCCTCCTGCAGGCAATTCGTAGGGATACCAATATAACTGGTTTCCAGCTGCCTGGATCCAACGGGGTCCAGGTCAAAACAACAGCATATATGGACGATGTATCACTCATTTGCACCAACACATCGTCGGTACCTCGGATTAGTAATATCCTTGAGAAGTACTGCACGGCGACCGGGGCAGTGATTAATAAGTCCAAGAGCGAAGTCTACGTGTCTAAAAATTGGCAGGTAGATAGGGAACTGTCGGACATGTACCCTGTCAAAAAGGACAAAATCAAGATTCTGGGCCTCATTTTCGAGAACAATAGCTCGGGGGCCCAGAGCTGGACGGCGGCCATTAACCAGGTCCGTAAAAAGATTGGCGGATGGAGCACAAGATCCTTAACAATGACGGGTAGAGTATTAATAACCAAGTCTATACTGTTCCCCATCCTCTCTTATGTAGGAAAAATCTTTCCCCCAGACAGGACCACCAAAAAAGTGGTGGACCGCATTATCCACCGCTTTATCTGGGGCAGCAAGATGGAGAGGGTAAAGCGAGCCACCCTGAGTAAAGCCGACAAGAAGGGAGGTAAGGGGGTCCCGGACGTTGTGCAGCTCACCCGAGTGCAGGGGCTCACGCAAACTATCAAGAACATCCAGGCCCTGGACAGGAAGGTATGTTACATGAATCGTTTCTATTTTGCCACCTGTCTCAGGGCCTTGGGCCTCTGCACTATTGATAACACCGTGCCGTACTCCTGGGACCCCCCATTGTATTATAGAACCTTAAGGGACACTATATATAAATTGGGCTTAGATAAAGCAAAATTGGCCTCCTGGGAATACAAGGCTGTAACTAAATATCTTGCCGGTTCCCAGGAAATTGAAAAAGTAGCTACTTTCTCCCTCACCCAAAGCCAAAAAATCTGGGAGAATGTGTCTCACAGCTGCCTCAGTAATGTCCAGAAGGATATAGCATGGAACACCGTCCACAGTGCACTCCCCACTCGAGCGTTCATGTTCAGGAGGGGACTAGCCCAAGTAGAAACATGCCCCTATGCAAAGTGCCGCAAGAGAGAAACACCAGCCCATATCTTCTGGGAGTGTGATGTGGCTGGCAGTGTCTGGCTCTCTGTCTCTGTCTTCCTAAACAGGTTTGCTGACACGGCCAAGATGACCGCTGAGACTGTGCTCTATGGGCCTGCGGGAGGAATCGATACCAGCACAGCTAAGTGCGTTTGGCGTGTCATCAATGTTGTCAAGCAGATCCTGTGGGAAGGCCGTAACGTCTGTGTCTATCACAAGCAGGAGCTAGACACTATCACCACGACCAGAAGGGCACAAACTCTTATCAAGGACTTTGTAATTCTGGACATCCGGACCCTCGGGAAGGACAAGGCCTGCACGGAGTGGAGGATCGCCGGACTTCAGGACGTGAAGATGGAATAAAGGAAAAAACTGGAACCGCTAGCTCCTAGGAGCGGGACTACGGGGCACCGCTAAGCCTTTTATTTATTTTGTCATGCCAGCATTCCGCCCTTTTTAGCTGGCATGACCGTTTTTTCAACGGTGCCCTGGTTTTATGTAGTCTTTTTGTTTCAGTTTTATGGACTTTTATTTGATTTACGTTGAATGTTTTATTTGATTTTGTTTTGTTTTGTTTTATGTATCTTTAAGATTTTTAATGTAAACTATTAAAAGTTACATTTTAAGTGTTTTAAAATTTTAGAATTTTAACTCACTGTTCTATACACTGTCCCTTTTCCCCTGTCCCTGTTTTAGATCTAGTTTTATGTTCACTTTTGAACTTTTTTAGAGAGCACTCCCCGGCCCTCACAAACACTGGTTTTTTATAGATGGTTCTTTTTTTCCAGTCACTTTTAAAGCAGCACAGGTTTTTTTCATGTTGATTTTAATCTGTGTCTGTTTTAACCATGTACAAAGCACAATTGTCTTGGTGTTTTTAAATGTATTTTAAATGCTTTTAAAACAAAATGTATGTCTGTATGCATGAATGTCATCTTTAAAAGAAATGTAAAATGAATGAAAAAAACGAATGGGTGTAAATGTAAAAAATGTAAAATCTCAATAAAAGAGTATCTGTTCTTATCAGTTTAATATCTGATAAGTCCCCTATCAGGGGACCATATATTAAATTGATTTTTGGAATCGGGAGATGGAACAGGGGCTTGCTCCGTCCACTCCACGCATCGGCCCGGTATTGCAGTACCTCCGGGAACGGTGCACACCTTTCTCTAACGTTGGTCAAAGTCAGATCTGGATCTCTCCTGTGAGCATTTTGTCTACCCCTGCTGGAGGGAGAGTGCCAGTGTTGATGCAAGTTTTCCCGCCGTTTTACTTCTTTTTTTTTTCTTTCTCTCTCTCTTTCTTTCTTTCTCTCTTTCTTTCTCTCTTTCTCTCTTTCTTTCTCTCTTTCTTTCTTGCTGTCTTTCTTTCTTTTATTCACATGTGGTGATGATGTAGACAGCAGCAGTTTGTTTCCTGGGAGCATGCAGCTAACCAGACAAGTGTGGTGGAACATGTCCCTATGCCAGGACCTTCTTAGCAAGCCAGCAAGCCAGCCAGCCAGCGAGGCACAGTTGTAGTTACCCAAGGCACCTTGCACAGCATAGCAGCTTGGCATGACTATTTGTAAGACGCACTCCGCCAGTTTATGTTTTGTTTTTGGTGTTATGTGTGTGTTTTTGCTTTGTTTTGTTTTCTCCTGCTTAAATTGCACATTTCCCCTCTGGAAGCAGCAGCCCGTTTTTTTGGGGTCTGCTTGTGCTTGAAATTTTGCACCCACCTTTGAATCCCCCTGTGCCGTCCGGGCTGGGGGGCCCCGGGCAAGGGCCAAGTCGCCATCGCTTCTCGGCCTTTTGGCTAAGATCAAGTGTAGTATCTGTTCTTATCAGTTTAATATCTGATACGTCCCCTATCAGGGGACCATATATTAAATTGATTTTTGGAATCGGGAGATGGAACAGGGGCTTGCTCCGTCCACTCCACGCATCGGCCCGGTATTGCAGTACCTCCGGGAACGGTGCACACCTTTCTCTAACGTTGGTCAAAGTCAGATCTGGATCTCTCCTGTGAGCATTTTGTCTACCCCTGCTGGAGGGAGAGTGCCAGTGTTGATGCAAGTTTTCCCGCCGTTTTACTTCTTTTTTTTCTTTCTCTCTTTCTTTCTTTCTCTCTTTCTTTCTCTCTTTCTCTCTTTCTTTCTCTCTTTCTTTCTTGCTGTCTTTCTTTCTTTTATTCACATGTGGTGATGATGTAGACAGCAGCAGGTTGTTTCCTGGGAGCATGCAGCTAACCAGACAAGTGTGGTGGAACATGTCCCTATGCCAGGACCGTCTTAGCAAGCCAGCCAGCCAGCGAGGCACAGTTGTAGTTACCCAAGGCACCTTGCACAGCATAGCAGCTTGGCATGACTATTTGTAAGACGCACTCCGCCAGTTTATGTTTTGTTTTTGGTGTTATGTGTGTGTTTTTGCTTTGTTTTGTTTTCTCCTGCTTAAATTGCACATTTCCCCTCTGGAAGCAGCAGCCCGTTTTTTTGGGGTCTGCTTGTGCTTGAAATTTTGCACCCACCTTTGAATCCCCCTGTGCCGTCCGGGCTGGGGGGCCCCGGGCAAGGGCCAAGTCGCCATCGCTTCTCGGCCTTTTGGCTAAGATCAAGTGTAGTATCTGTTCTTATCAGTTTAATATCTGATACGTCCCCTATCAGGGGACCATATATTAAATTGATTTTTGGAATCGGGAGATGGAACAGGGGCTTGCTCCGTCCACTCCACGCATCGGCCCGGTATTGCAGTACCTCCGGGAACGGTGCACACCTTTCTCTAACGTTGGTCAAAGTCAGATCTGGATCTCTCCTGTGAGCATTTTGTCTACCCCTGCTGGAGGGAGAGTGCCAGTGTTGATGCAAGTTTTCCCGCCGTTTTACTTCTTTTTTTTTTCTTTCTCTCTTTCTTTCTTTCTTTCTTTCTTTCTCTCTTTCTTTCTCTCTTTCTCTCTTTCTTTCTCTCTTTCTTTCTTGCTGTCTTTCTTTCTTTTATTCACATGTGGTGATGATGTAGACAGCAGCAGGTTGTTTCCTGGGAGCATGCAGCTAACCAGACAAGTGTGGTGGAACATGTCCCTATGCCAGGACCTTCTTAGCAAGCCAGCCAGCCAGCGAGGCACAGTTGTAGTTACCCAAGGCACCTTGCACAGCATAGCAGCTTGGCATGACTATTTGTAAGACGCACTCCGCCAGTTTATGTTTTGTTTTTGGTGTTATGTGTGTGTTTTTGCTTTGTTTTGTTTTCTCCTGCTTAAATTGCACATTTCCCCTCTGGAAGCAGCAGCCCGTTTTTTTGGGGTCTGCTTGTGCTTGAAATTTTGCACCTACCTTTGAATCCCCCTGTGCCGTCCGGGCTGGGGGGCCCCGGGCAAGGGCCAAGTCGCCATCGCTTCTCGGCCTTTTGGCTAAGATCAAGTGTAGTATCTGTTCTTATCAGTTTAATATCTGATACGTCCCCTATCAGGGGACCATATATTAAATTGATTTTTGGAATCGGGAGATGGAACAGGGGCTTGCTCCGTCCACTCCACGCATCGGCCCGGTATTGCAGTACCTCCGGGAACGGTGCACACCTTTCTCTAACGTTGGTCAAAGTCAGATCTGGATCTCTCCTGTGAGCATTTTGTCTACCCCTGCTGGAGGGAGAGTGCCAGTGTTGATGCAAGTTTTCCCGCCGTTTTATTTCTTTTTTTTCTTTCTCTCTTTCTTTCTTTCTCTCTTTCTTTCTCTCTTTCTCTCTTTCTTTCTCTCTTTCTTTCTTGCTGTCTTTCTTTCTTTTATTCACATGTGGTGATGATGTAGACAGCAGCAGGTTGTTTCCTGGGAGCATGCAGCTAACCAGACAAGTGTGGTGGAACATGTCCCTATGCCAGGACCTTCTTAGCAAGCCAGCCAGCCAGCGAGGCACAGTTGTAGTTACCCAAGGCACCTTGCACAGCATAGCAGCTTGGCA
This sequence comes from Acipenser ruthenus, assembly GCF_902713425.1. NCBI lineage: Eukaryota > Metazoa > Chordata > Actinopteri > Acipenseriformes > Acipenseridae > Acipenser > Acipenser ruthenus. The sequence goes on along the minus strand of NC_081198.1, from coordinate 22,418,626 downwards.
TGACTATTTGTAAGACGCACTCCGCCAGTTTATGTTTTGTTTTTGGTGTTATGTGTGTGTTTTTGCTTTGTTTTGTTTTCTCCTGCTTAAATTGCACATTTCCCCTCTGGAAGCAGCAGCCCGTTTTTTTGGGGTCTGCTTGTGCTTGAAATTTTGCACCCACCTTTGAATCCCCCTGTGCCGTCCGGGCTGGGGGGCCCCGGGCAAGGGCCAAGTCGCCATCGCTTCTCGGCCTTTTGGCTAAGATCAAGTGTAGTATCTGTTCTTATCAGTTTAATATCTGATACGTCCCCTATCAGGGGACCATATATTAAATTGATTTTTGGAATCGGGAGATGGAACAGGGGCTTGCTCCGTCCACTCCACGCATCGGCCCGGTATTGCAGTACCTCCGGGAACGGTGCACACCTTTCTCTAACGTTGGTCAAAGTCAGATCTGGATCTCTCCTGTGAGCATTTTGTCTACCCCTGCTGGAGGGAGAGTGCCAGTGTTGATGCAAGTTTTCCCGCCGTTTTACTTCTTTTTTTTCTTTCTCTCTTTCTTTCTTTCTCTCTTTCTTTCTCTCTTTCTCTCTTTCTTTCTCTCTTTCTTTCTTGCTGTCTTTCTTTCTTTTATTCACATGTGGTGATGATGTAGACAGCAGCAGGTTGTTTCCTGGGAGCATGCAGCTAACCAGACAAGTGTGGTGGAACATGTCCCTATGCCAGGACCTTCTTAGCAAGCCAGCCAGCCAGCGAGGCACAGTTGTAGTTACCCAAGGCACCTTGCACAGCATAGCAGCTTGGCATGACTATTTGTAAGACGCACTCCGCCAGTTTATGTTTTGTTTTTGGTGTTATGTGTGTGTTTTTGCTTTGTTTTGTTTTCTCCTGCTTAAATTGCACATTTCCCCTCTGGAAGCAGCAGCCCGTTTTTTTGGGGTCTGCTTGTGCTTGAAATTTTGCACCCACCTTTGAATCCCCCTGTGCCGTCCGGGCTGGGGGGCCCCGGGCAAGGGCCAAGTCGCCATCGCTTCTCGGCCTTTTGGCTAAGATCAAGTGTAGTATCTGTTCTTATCAGTTTAATATCTGATACGTCCCCTATCAGGGGACCATATATTAAATTGATTTTTGGAATCGGGAGATGGAACAGGGGCTTGCTCCGTCCACTCCACGCATCGGCCCGGTATTGCAGTACCTCCGGGAACGGTGCACACCTTTCTCTAACGTTGGTCAAAGTCAGATCTGGATCTCTCCTGTGAGCATTTTGTCTACCCCTGCTGGAGGGAGAGTGCCAGTGTTGATGCAAGTTTTCCCGCCGTTTTACTTCTTTTTTTTTTTCTTTCTCTCTTTCTTTCTTTCTCTCTTTCTCTCTTTCTTTCTCTCTTTCTTTCTTGCTGTCTTTCTTTCTTTTATTCACATGTGGTGATGATGTAGACAGCAGCAGGTTGTTTCCTGGGAGCATGCAGCTAACCAGACAAGTGTGGTGGAACATGTCCCTATGCCAGGACCTTCTTAGCAAGCCAGCCAGCCAGCGAGGCACAGTTGTAGTTACCCAAGGCACCTTGCACAGCATAGCAGCTTGGCATGACTATTTGTAAGACGCACTCCGCCAGTTTATGTTTTGTTTTTGGTGTTATGTGTGTGTTTTTGCTTTGTTTTGTTTTCTCCTGCTTAAATTGCACATTTCCCCTCTGGAAGCAGCAGCCCGTTTTTTGGGGGTCTGCTTGTGCTTGGAATTTTGCACCCACCTTTGAATCCCCCTGTGCCGTCCGGGCTGGGGGGCCCCGGGCAAGGGCCAAGTCGCCATCGCTTCTCGGCCTTTTGGCTAAGATCAAGTGTAGTATCTGTTCTTATCAGTTTAATATCTGATACGTCCCCTATCAGGGGACCATATATTAAATTGATTTTTGGAATCGGGAGATGGAACAGGGGCTTGCTCCGTCCACTCCACGCATCGGCCCGGTATTGCAGTACCTCCGGGAACGGTGCACACCTTTCTCTAACGTTGGTCAAAGTCAGATCTGGATCTCTCCTGTTAGCATTTTGTCTACCCCTGCTGGAGGGAGAGTGCCAGTGTTGATGCAAGTTTTCCCGCCGTTTTACTTCTTTTTTTTTTTTCTTTCTCTCTTTCTTTCTTTCTCTCTTTCTCTCTTTCTTTCTCTCTTTCTTTCTTGCTGTCTTTCTTTCTTTTATTCACATGTGGTGATGATGTAGACAGCAGCAGGTTGTTTCCTGGGAGCATGCAGCTAACCAGACAAGTGTGGTGGAACATGTCCCTATGCCAGGACCTTCTTAGCAAGCCAGCCAGCCAGCGAGGCACAGTTGTAGTTACCCAAGGCACCTTGCACAGCATAGCAGCTTGGCATGACTATTTGTAAGACGCACTCCGCCAGTTTATGTTTTGTTTTTGGTGTTATGTGTGTGTTTTTGCTTTGTTTTGTTTTCTCCTGCTTAAATTGCACATTTCCCCTCTGGAAGCAGCAGCCCGTTTTTTGGGGGTCTGCTTGTGCTTGGAATTTTGCACCCACCTTTGAATCCCCCTGTGCCGTCCGGGCTGGGGGGCCCCGGGCAAGGGCCAAGTCGCCATCGCTTCTCGGCCTTTTGGCTAAGATCAAGTGTAGTATCTGTTCTTATCAGTTTAATATCTGATACGTCCCCTATCAGGGGACCATATATTAAATTGATTTTTGGAATCGGGAGATGGAACAGGGGCTTGCTCCGTCCACTCCACGCATCGGCCCGGTATTGCAGTACCTCCGGGAACGGTGCACACCTTTCTCTAACGTTGGTCAAAGTCAGATCTGGATCTCTCCTGTTAGCATTTTGTCTACCCCTGCTGGAGGGAGAGTGCCAGTGTTGATGCAAGTTTTCCCGCCGTTTTACTTCTTTTTTTTTCTTTCTCTCTTTCTTTCTTTCTCTCTTTCTTTCTCTCTTTCTCTCTTTCTTTCTCTCTTTCTTTCTTGCTGTCTTTCTTTCTTTTATTCACATGTGGTGATGATGTAGACAGCAGCAGGTTGTTTCCTGGGAGCATGCAGCTAACCAGACAAGTGTGGTGGAACATGTCCCTATGCCAGGACCTTCTTAGCAAGCCAGCCAGCCAGCGAGGCACAGTTGTAGTTACCCAAGGCACCTTGCACAGCATAGCAGCTTGGCATGACTATTTGTAAGACGCACTCCGCCAGTTTATGTTTTGTTTTTGGTGTTATGTGTGTGTTTTTGCTTTGTTTTGTTTTCTCCTGCTTAAATTGCACATTTCCCCTCTGGAAGCAGCAGCCCGTTTTTTGGGGGTCTGCTTGTGCTTGGAATTTTGCACCCACCTTTGATGAATCCCCCTGTGCCGTCCGGGCTGGGGGGCCCCGGGCAAGGGCCAAGTCTCCATCGCTTCTCGGCCTTTTGGCTAAGATCAAGTGTAGTATCTGTTCTTATCAGTTTAATATCTGATACGTCCCCTATCAGGGGACCATATATTAAATTGATTTTTGGAATCGGGAGATGGAACAGGGGCTTGCTCCGTCCACTCAACGCATCGGCCTGGTATTGCAGTACCTCTGGGAACGGTGCACACCTTTCTCTAACGTTGGTCAAAGTCAGATCTGGATCTCTCCTGTGAGCATTTTGTCTACCCCTGCTGGAGGGAGAGTGCCAGTGTTGATGCAAGTTTTCCCAACGTTTTACTTCTTTTTTTTTTTCTTTCTCTCTTTCTTTCTTTCTCTTTCTTTCTCTCTTTCTTTCTTGCTGTCTTTCTTTCTTTTATTCACATGTGGTGATGATGTAGACAGCAGCAGTTTGTTTCCTGGGAGCATGCAGCTAACCAGACAAGTGTGGTGGAACATGTCCCTATGCCAGGTCCTTCTTAGCCAGCCATATACTCTGGCTTCTCTTCAGTTCGAATAAATCTTTCTAAGACTAAGGCTTAGAGGGTAGTGGCATTGCCCGCTCCCTCCGAGGGTCTGTGAGAGGTTTGTTCGGGTGAGGAGGAACAGAATTTTTTTTATTTTTGACTGGCTTTCTTCAGCTCGGCAACTTTTTGGAAGACTAATGCTCAGTCTGGTTTTGGCTTGCCCAATCCAGGCCGAGGGTCTTTCAAGATTTTGTTGACTGTTGAGAGCAGTTTTTTCTTTTTCAGGCGGTTCCCGTTTTTTTCTTTTTCAGGCGGTTCCGGCTTTTCCAGACGTTCCTGGAGTTAGAGAGAAGGAGGACCTACCATCCAGACGACCTTTGAGGACCCTTTGATGACCTAGACGACCTCATCCCCAGCCCTTGATTGTAATCGAGATCCAGACCGAGAGAGCAGCAGGCGCCCAGCAGAGGGCGCCATCTGGGAGGAGCAGAGGGCGGCCCCGGACCCCGAGGAGGCATCACAGCCACGATTCTTCCTACGTGGTCTCGGTGCCAAGCAGCACCCCCTACTCCGCCAGGGAAGGACACCGTTCACCTGGGGAGGGGGTCCCTCTTGCGAGGCGACCATCTCCTCAGGGACTAAAGTAATAGTTCCTTCAACTGCCCAGATTTGCTGCTTACGTTGTCTCTTTTCCGTAGAGAGAGACAACCCGGACGTCCAGAGGCTTCTCCCACCCCAATCGGAGGAGCCAGCTGAAGGATGGCGTTCCGGCCAACCCAGGAAACCAGGAGGCACAATGCGGTGCGCTTCACAAGAAACAAGCAAGATGAAACGGAACCAGGACTGACGAGACTGGAGTTCAGCCGGACCATTCTTCAGAGGGGTATGGGTTTTTCCCCTTCTGACTTGAATTGTTTGGTGAAATTGCCAGGGCTTAAGGAAGTGTTTGAGGTCAGTTTTAGGAACCCCCAAAAGTTACAAGAAATGTGGTCCTTTTGGGGGGAGAATAAATATCTCGCTCCATACAAAGAATTTTGTGTGGATGCACTGACAGACAGAGAAATGAAAGTTGTTACTGTCCAATTTTTCAATGAGGCTGTTAGCGACTATGATATTACAACATGGCTTAACCGCTATGGGAGGGTGTCATCAGAAGGGAGGAAAATTACAGACGAAGATGGGGTTTGGACAGGAGCCAGAAAGTGGCTGGTACGCCTTAATGTTGATCCATCGGGCATTGGAGGCGTCCGCCACATTCCAAACTCCATAGTGTTAGGGCCCAACAGAGGGCTGGTATTCTATAATGGGATGCCAAAACTCTGCAGGAAATGTGGGGAATTAGGACACCTGGCGGCCGCATGTACTGTAGTCAAGTGCAGGAACTGCGGCGCCCCCCACGAGACCAGCCACTGCAGAGAAGAGAGGCAGTGCAATTTGTGTGGAAAGAAGGGGCACCTGTTTAAGGACTGCCCCTCTTCCTATGCCAACATGGCCAGAGCCAGCAAGGCAAATACGAACAAGCCTAGGCCTGAGCAGGAAGAGGGAACAAATAACAAAGATCAGTCCACATCACCACCAACAGTATCCAAAACCCAGACTCCAGCACCACCATCATCACCAGCACCCCCCTCACCCCCCCGCCCCCGAGACATGTCCCGTTTTACGAGGACCCCTTCCCCCAGCCCAGAGAGAGAGTACAACAGCTACTCCACTAGCTCCTCCAGTAGCTCCTCTGATACAGAACACGAGGCAGGGAGGGAGCCCGGACCCAGCAGCGCCCCCCCCCTGAGTAGGGCCCTCTCAGCGCCAGCACTCCCCCTCGGCTCTCGTTATGACGCCATAAGGATTGAGTCCGTGGGGGAGGAAAGCGAAAGCGACAGTGAAAGTGAGAGTGAAAAGGAGGGGAAGGGAATGAAGAACCAGCAGAGGGTGGGGAAAAGAAAGGGTAGAGACGATGGGGGGAAAAGAAAGAAGATCAAGATCAAAGACAGCAAGTTGCAGGTGGCCCCCATAGATCCAAAACCAGATAATGTCCACACAAAGTCCCCAGTCTTGCCCTCGCAGGCAGAGACGGAGGCGAGTGGGACGGCTACACTGCCGTCTAGTGGGCAGGTAGCAGCCAGCCAGGGCATCCCCAGCCAGCCTTCCCAGTCGTTGGCACAAACCCTAGCACACCTCGCAGAAGAGGTGTTCACTAATGCACCGAGGGAGAGGTCGGGGTCAACACCTTCCCTGACCAGCAGTACCTCGGTAGCAATGACCCTCTTCAAGCGAAGGGCCTCCCTTCAAAGCATCCTTGACCCCCTCCCTTGTATGGGCAAAACCAGGGGCCCCCTAGAGGTCCTCCTAGATACAGCACTGGAGGACATGGGAATACCCCTGGACGCGGTAAGCCAGAAGTCTGCTAACAGCTCCAATTCAGCAGACGGTAACAGCCAAAGAATGCTGTCTGTCATAACCCCCCCCAGGACAAAGCTAACCCACACGTTCCGAGGGGCCCTGAGCAAGTTCCACCAGACTTACCTTGTGGGGAGTTGAATAGCCCAAACAACTCCACATACTGTGCATATAAAGATGGTGCCTTCTTGGACGAGGCAGCAGTGAGTACCTTCTCAGGGGTGATGGGAGTTGCAAATAAGCCCAAGCCCCCTCGAAGCAAGCGTAGAGCTAAGAGTAGGAAGAGTGTCCCGACCTCCCAATCATAGTCGCTATGGGGTGGACGCAGCGACTCCTTTTCTTGTTAGCTACCCTGATGGCCCTGATATGTGTGTCTGTTAATGTCAGGAGCATCAGGGAGACACAAAAAAGATTTGATGTACTAAACTATCTAGCTAACTTGAAAGCAGATCTCATCTTTCTGCAGGAGTGTGGTATTTCGTCGAGCCATGATTATAGGGACCTGAAGGAGAGTTGGACCCTGGGGGACTCCTTCTGGTCGGGCTCCAACATAGCCAGAGCCGACGGAGTAGGTATCCTGTTTAAAAACCCTTTTATTACCTCCCGCAGCAGCAGGGAGGTAGAACCTGGTAGAATTCTGAGCGTGGATGTGACATACAACAACACTCCCCTCAGACTGGTCAATGTCTACGCACCCACTAACCAAAACGAAAGAGTTCAATTTTTTCCACAGCTGCGTCCACTCCTGCTGGGGAACGTACCCGTCATCGTGTCAGGTGACTTCAATTGTGCTCTGAGGGACGTAGACCGGAGCAGGCCACGCAACGACCGCTCTAGTAGAGTTTTGTCCTCCGTAATATCTGATTTCTCCCTGTGTGATGCAGGTAAGGACCTGGTGCCTCCCTTTACCTGGGTGAGCTCATCTGGGACCTCCTTCTCCCGTATAGATCTCGTCCTGCATACCAGCTCCCTTACGAAGACGGCAGTAGACACCCAGGCCGTCTTCTTCTCTGACCATAGGCTCCTGCAGGTAACATTGCAGGTCCCTCAGACCTCCCAGATGGGGTCAGGGGTCTGGAAATTAAACACCTCCTTACTCGATGACCCCTCCATAGCTGCAGCCTATAAGAGCAGGCTTGTTGAGTGGACCACTTTGCGTGACCTATTCAACTCCCCTATAGAGTGGTGGGAGATGGTCAAAATGAGAACTAAGGGTTATTTCATAGCAGCAGGCAAGAGGAAAGCAAAAGAAAGGAGAGCCAAATATAAATACCTGAATGCTGCCCTCCAGCGTCTGAGCCTGCTTCAGCTTCGGGGGTTCCCTGTAAGCGACGAGATAGCCCAGACCAAGCTAGATCTTTCAGTGCTTTGTAGGGAGGAACAACGAAAGGTCATGCACAATGCAAAAGTGCAAAAAATGGAGGAAGACGAAAAGTGTACTCGCTTCTTCTTCCAGAAAACGAGGGAGAAGCGGCACTTGATGTCCTCCATGCTCGACAGCAGGGGGAGGATAGTAGAGGATAGTGAGGGAGTGAAAAAAGTGGTAGAGAACTTCTATAGGGACCTATATAACATCAAAGCTACAGATGACACCCTGATAGAGTGGTTCCTGAGCCAGTTGGAGCCTGACTCAGTGCGGGACGACGAGGAGGAGGAGAAGGACCCAGAACTCACGCTGGAGGAGCTCACCCAGGCGGTTAAGACCATGAACACCGGTAAGACGCCAGGTCCAGATGGCATCCCGGGTGAGTATTACCATCTTTTTTGGGACATGCTAAAAGTCCATTTAGCGGAGGTCTACAGAGCGGTCTACAGGGAGAAGCGGTTGGGCCCTTCTATGCGGGAGAGTGTAATTACTCTCCTTCATAAGAAAGGGGAAGTTAAAGATCTACGGAATTGGCGCCCAATCAGCCTCCTTTGCGTGGATTACAAGATACTAGCCAAAGCTCTGATGCTCCGGCTACAAGTACACCTCCCTTTGGTCATTGGCCCCGACCAGGCTTGTGGCGTCCCAGGGAGGTCCATCACGGGTATTTTAATGTTAACAAGGGACATTCTGGCTTATTCTAGAGAACGGAACCATCCCCTCTGCCTGTTCAACCTTGACCAGGAGAAGGCGTTCGATAGGGTAAGCCATGAATATATGTACAAAGTGATGGACCAGATGAAATTCGCTCCTGGACTTAGGGAGTGGGTTAAAACCATATATACAAACATTAGTACCCGAGTCTTGGTGAACAGGCACCTGACTGGTAAAATATCTATCCAGTCAGGGGTCAGACAGGGTTGCCCACTATCCCCACTGCTATATGTCGTGTGCATTGAACCCCTCCTGCAGGCAATTCGTAGGGATACCAATATAACTGGTTTCCAGCTGCCTGGATCCAACGGGGTCCAGGTCAAAACAACAGCATATATGGACGATGTGTCACTCATTTGCACCAACACATCGTCGGTACCTCGGATTAGTAATATCCTTGAGAAGTACTGCACGGCGACCGGGGCAGTGATTAATAAGTCCAAGAGCGAAGTCTACGTGTCTAAAAATTGGCAGGTAGATAGGGAACTGTCGGACATGTACCCTGTCAAAAAGGACAAAATCAAGATTCTGGGCCTCATTTTCGAGAACAATAGCTCGGGGGCCCAGAGCTGGACGGCGGCCATTAACCAGGTCCATAAAAAGATTGGCGGATGGAGCACAAGATCCTTAACAATGACGGGTAGAGTATTAATAACCAAGTCTATACTGTTCCCCATCCTCTCTTATGTAGGAAAAATCTTTCCCCCAGACAGGACCACCAAAAAAGTGGTGGACCGCATTATCCACCGCTTTATCTGGGGCAGCAAGATGGAGAGGGTAAAACGAGCCACTCTGAGTAAAGCCGACAAGAAGGGAGGTAAGGGGGTCCCGGACGTTGTGCAGCTCACCCGAGTGCAGGGGCTCACGCAAACTATCAAGAACATCCAGGCCCTGGACAGGAAGGTATGTTACATGAATCGTTTCTATTTTGCCACCTGTCTCAGGGCCTTGGGCCTCTGCACTATTGATAACACCGTGCCGTACTCCTGGGACCCCCCATTGTATTATAGAACCTTAAGGGACACTATATATAAATTGGGCTTAGATAAAGCAAAATTGGCCTCCTGGGAATACAAGGCTGTAACTAAATATCTTGCCGGTTCCCAGGAAATTGAAAAAGTAGCTACTTTCTCCCTCACCCAAAGCCAAAAAATCTGGGAGAATGTGTCTCACAGCTGCCTCAGTAATGTCCAGAAGGATATAGCATGGAACACCGTCCACAGTGCACTCCCCACTCGAGCGTTCATGTTCAGGAGGGGACTAGCCCAAGTAGAAACATGCCCCTATGCAAAGTGCCGCAAGAGAGAAACACCAGCCCATATCTTCTGGGAGTGTGATGTGGCTGGCAGTGTCTGGCTCTCTGTCTCTGTCTTCCTAAACAGGTTTGCTGACACGGCCAAGATGACCGCTGAGACTGTGCTCTATGGGCCTGCGGGAGGAATCACTACCAGCACAGCTAAGTGCGTTTGGCGTGTCATCAATGTTGTCAAGCAGATCCTGTGGGAAGGCCGTAACGTCTGTGTCTATCACAAGCAGGAGCTAGACACTATCACCACGACCAGAAGGGCACAAACTCTTATCAAGGACTTTGTAATTCTGGACATCCGGACCCTCGGGAAGGACAAGGCCTGCGCGGAGTGGAGGATCGCCAGACTTCAGGACGTGAAGATGGAATAAAGGAAAAAACTGGAACCGCTAGCTCCTAGGAGCGGGACTACGGGGCACCGCTAAGCCTTTTATTTATTTTGTCATGCCAGCATTCCGCCCTTTTTAACGGTGCCCTGGTTTTATGTAGTCTTTTTGTTTCAGTTTTATGGACCTTTGATTTAATTTGAATGTTTTATTTGATTTTGTTTTGTTTTGTTTTATGTATCTTTAAGATTTTTAATGTAAACTATTAAAAGTTACATTTTAAGTGTTTTAAAATTTTAGAATTTTAACTCACTGTTTATACACTGTCCCTTTTCCCCTGTCCCTGTTTTAGATCTAGGTTTATGTTCACTTTTTTAGAGAGCACTCCCCGGCCCTCACAAGCACTGGTTTTTTATAGATGGTTCTTTTTTTCCAGTCACTTTTAAAACAGCACAGGTTTTTTTCATGTTGATTTTAATCTGTGTCTGTTTTAACCATGTACAAAGCACAATTGTCTTGGTGTTTTTAAATGTATTTTAAATGCTTTTAAAACAAAATGTATGTCTGTATGCATGAATGTCATCTTTAAAAGAAATGTAAAATGAATGAAAAAACGAATGGGTGTAAATGTAAAAAATGTAAAATCTCAATAAAAGAATATTAATATCTGATACGTCCCCTATCAGGGGACCATATATTAAATTGATTTTTGGAATCGGGAGATGGAACAGGGGCTTGCTCCGTCCACTCCACGCATCGGCCCGGTATTGCAGTACCTCCGGGAACGGTGCACACCTTTCTCTAACGTTGGTCAAAGTCAGATCTGGATCTCTCCTGTGAGCATTTTGTCTACCCCTGCTGGAGGGAGAGTGCCAGTGTTGATGCAAGTTTTCCCGCCGTTTTACTTCTTTTTTTTTCTTTCTCTCTTTCTTTCTTTCTCTCTTTCTTTCTCTCTTTCTCTCTTTCTTTCTCTCTTTCTTTCTTGCTGTCTTTCTTTCTTTTATTCACATGTGGTGATGATGTAGACAGCAGCAGGTTGTTTCCTGGGAGCATGCAGCTAACCAGACAAGTGTGGTGGAACATGTCCCTATGCCAGGACCTTCTTAGCAAGCCAGCCAGCCAGCGAGGCACAGTTGTAGTTACCCAAGGCACCTTGCACAGCATAGCAGCTTGGCATGACTATTTGTAAGACGCACTCCGCCAGTTTATGTTTTGTTTTTGGTGTTATGTGTGTGTTTTTGCTTTGTTTTGTTTTCTCCTGCTTAAATTGCACATTTCCCCTCTGGAAGCAGCAGCCCGTTTTTTGGGGGTCTGCTTGTGCTTGGAATTTTGCACCCACCTTTGAATCCCCCTGTGCCGTCCGGGCTGGGGGGCCCCGGGCAAGGGCCAAGTCGCCATCGCTTCTCGGCCTTTTGGCTAAGATCAAGTGTAGTATCTGTTCTTATCAGTTTAATATCTGATACGTCCCCTATCAGGGGACCATATATTAAATTGATTTTTGGAATCGGGAGATGGAACAGGGGCTTGCTCCGTCCACTCCACGCATCGGCCCGGTATTGCAGTTTTTCCGGGAACGGTGCACACCTTTCTCTAACGTTGGTCAAAGTCAGATCTGGATCTCTCCTGTGAGCATTTTGTCTACCCCTGTTGGAGGGAGAGTGCCAGTGTTGATGCAAGTTTTCCCGCCGTTTTACTTCTTTTTTTTTCTTTCTCTCTTTCTTTCTTTCTCTTTCTTTCTCTCTTTCTTTCTTGCTGTCTTTCTTTCTTTTATTCACATGTGGTGATGATGTAGACAGCAGCAGTTTGTTTCCTGGGAGCATGCAGCTAACCAGACAAGTGTGGTGGAACATGTCCCTATGCCAGGTCCTTCTTAGCCAGCCATATACTCTGGCTTCTCTTCAGTTCGAATAAATCTTTCTAAGACTAAGGCTTAGAGGGTAGTGGCATTGCCCGCTCCCTCCGAGGGTCTGTGAGAGGTTTGTTCGGGTGAGGAGGAACAGAATTTTTTTTATTTTTGACTGGCTTTCTTCAGCTCGGCAACTTTTTGGAAGACTAATGCTCAGTCTGGTTTTGGCTTGCCCAATCCAGGCCGAGGGTCTTTCAAGATTTTGTTGACTGTTGAGAGCAGTTTTTTCTTTTTCAGGCGGTTCCCGTTTTTTTCTTTTTCAGGCGGTTCCGGCTTTTCCAGACGTTCCTGGAGTTAGAGAGAAGGAGGACCTACCATCCAGACGACCTTTGAGGACCCTTTGATGACCTAGACGACCTCATCCCCAGCCCTTGATTGTAATCGAGATCCAGACCGAGAGAGCAGCAGGCGCCCAGCAGAGGGCGCCATCTGGGAGGAGCAGAGGGCGGCCCCGGACCCCGAGGAGGCGTCACAGCCACGATTCTTCCTACGTGGTCTCGGTGCCAAGCAGCGCCCCCTACTCCGCCAGGGAAGGACACCGTTCACCTGGGGAGGGGGTCCCTCTTGCGAGGCGACCATCTCCTCAGGGACTAAAGTAATAGTTCCTTCAACTGCCCAGATTTGCTGCTTACGTTGTCTCTTTTCCGTAGAGAGAGACAACCCGGACGTCCAGAGGCTTCTCCCACCCCAATCGGAGGAGCCAGCTGAAGGATGGCGTTCCGGCCAACCCAGGAAACCAGGAGGCACAATGCGGTGCGCTTCACAAGAAACAAGCAAGATGAAACGGAACCAGGACTGACGAGACTGGAGTTCAGCCGGACCATTCTTCAGAGGGGTATGGGTTTTTCCCCTTCTGACTTGAATTGTTTGGTGAAATTGCCAGGGCTTAAGGAAGTGTTTGAGGTCAGTTTTAGGAACCCCCAAAAGTTACAAGAAATGTGGTCCTTTTGGGGGGAGAATAAATATCTCGCTCCATACAAAGAATTTTGTGTGGATGCACTGACAGACAGAGAAATGAAAGTTGTTACTGTCCAATTTTTCAATGAGGCTGTTAGCGACTATGATATTACAACATGGCTTAACCGCTATGGGAGGGTGTCATCAGAAGGGAGGAAAATTACAGATGAAGATGGGATTTGGACAGGAGCCAGAAAGTGGCTGGTACGCCTTAATGTTGATCCATCGGGCATTGGAGGCGTCCGCCACATTCCAAACTCCATAGTGTTAGGGCCCAACAGAGGGCTGGTATTCTATAATGGGATGCCAAAACTCTGCAGGAAATGTGGGGAATTAGGACACCTGACGGCCGCGTGTACTGTAGTCAAGTGCAGGAACTGCGGCGCCCCCCACGAGACCAGCCACTGCAGAGAAGAGAGGCAGTGCAATTTGTGTGGAAAGAAGGGGCACCTGTTTAAGGACTGCCCCTCTTCCTATGCCAACATGGCCAGAGCCAGCAAGGCAAACATGAACAAGCCAAGGCCTGAGCAGGAAGAGGGAGCAAATAACAAAGATCAGTCCACATCACCACCAACAGTATCCAAGACCCAGACTCGAAGGGAGGTAAGGGGGTCCCGGACGTTGTGCAGCTCACCCGAGTGCAGGGGCTCACGCAAACTATCAAGAACATCCAGGCCCTGGACAGGAAGGTATGTTACATGAATCGTTTCTATTTTGCCACCTGTCTCAGGGCCTTGGGCCTCTGCACTATTGATAACACCGTGCCGTACTCCTGGGACCCCCCATTGTATTATAGAACCTTATGGGACACTATATATAAATTGGGCTCAGATAAAGCAAAATTGGCCTCCTGGGAATACAAGGCTGTAACTAAATATCTTGCCGGTTCCCAGGAAATTGAAAAAGTAGCTACTTTCTCCCTCACCCAAAGCCAAAAAATCTGGGAGAATGTGTCTCACAGCTGCCTCAGTAATGTCCAGAAGGATATAGCATGGAACACCGTCCACAGTGCACTCCCCACTCGAGCGTTCATGTTCAGGAGGGGACTAGCCCAAGTAGAAACATGCCCCTATGCAAAGTGCCGCAAGAGAGAAACACCAGCCCATATCTTCTGGGAGTGTGATGTGGCTGGCAGTGTCTGGCTCTCTGTCTCTGTCTTCCTAAACAGGTTTGCTGACACGGCCAAGATGACCGCTGAGACTGTGCTCTATGGGCCTGCGGGAGGAATCGATACCAGCACAGCTAAGTGCGTTTGGCGTGTTATCAATGTTGTCAAGCAGATCCTGTGGGAAGGCCGTAACGTCTGTGTCTATCACAAGCAGGAGCTAGACACTATCACCACGACCAGAAGGGCACAAACTCTTATCAAGGACTTTGTAATTCTGGACATCCGGACCCTCGGGAAGGACAAGGCCTGTGCGGAGTGGAGGATCGCCGGACTTCAGGACGTGAAGATGGAATAAAGGAAAAAACTGGAACCGCTAGCTCCTAGGAGCGGGACTACGGGGCACCGCTAAGCCTTTTATTTATTTTGTCATGCCAGCATTCCGCCCTTTTTAGCTGGCATGACCGTTTTTTCAACGGTGCCCTGGTTTTATGTAGTCTTTTTGTTTCAGTTTTATGGACTTTTATTTGATTTACGTTGAATGTTTTATTTGATTTTGTTTTGTTTTGTTTTATGTATCTTAAGATTTTTAATGTAAACTATTAAAAGTTACATTTTAAGTGTTTTAAAATTTTAGAATTTTAACTCACTGTTCTATACACTGTCCCTTTTCCCCTGTCCCTGTTTTAGATCTAGTTTTATGTTCACTTTTGAACTTTTTTAGAGAGCACTCCCCGGCCCTCACAAACACTGGTTTTTTATAGATGGTTCTTTTTTTCCAGTCACTTTTAAAGCAGCACAGGTTTTTTTCATGTTGATTTTAATCTGTGTCTGTTTTAACCATGTACAAAGCACAATTGTCTTGGTGTTTTTAAATGTATTTTAAATGCTTTTAAAACAAAATGTATGTCTGTATGCATGAATGTCATCTTTAAAAGAAATGTAAAATGAATGAAAAAAACGAATGGGTGTAAATGTAAAAAATGTAAAATCTCTTTCTCTCTTTCTTTCTCTCTTTCTCGTATCTGTTCTTATCAGTTTAATATCTGATACGTCCCCTATCAGGGGACCATATATTAAATTGATTTTTGGAATCGGGAGATGGAACAGGGGCTTGCTCTGTCCACTCCACGCATCGGCCCGGTATTGCAGTACCTCCGGGAACGGTGCACACCTTTCTCTAACGTTGGTCAAAGTCAGATCTGGATCTCTCCTGTGAGCATTTTGTCTACCCCTGCTGGAGGGAGAGTGCCAGTGTTGATGCAAGTTTTCCCGCCGTTTTACTTCTTTTTTTTTTCTTTCTCTCTTTCTTTCTTTCTCTCTTTCTTTCTCTCTTTCTCTCTTTCTTTCTTTCTTTCTCTCTTTCTCTCTTTCTTTCTCTCTTTCTTTCTTGCTGTCTTTCTTTCTTTTATTCACATGTGGTGATGATGTAGACAGCAGCAGGTTGTTTCCTGGGAGCATGCAGCTAACCAGACAAGTGTGGTGGAACATGTCCCTATGCCAGGACCTTCTTAGCAAGCCAGCCAGCCAGCGAGGCACAGTTGTAGTTACCCAAGGCACCTTGCACAGCATAGCAGCTTGGCATGACTATTTGTAAGACGCACTCCGCCAGTTTATGTTTTGTTTTTGGTGTTATGTGTGTGTTTTTGCTTTGTTTTGTTTCCTCCTGCTTAAATTGTACATTTCCCCTCTGGAAGCAGCAGCCCGTTTTTTGGGGGTCTGCTTGTGCTTGGAATTTTGCACCCACCTTTGAATCCCCCTGTGCCGTCCGGGCTGGGGGGCCCCGGGCAAGGGCCAAGTCGCCATCGCTTCTCGGCCTTTTGGCTAAGATCAAGTGTAGTATCTGTTCTTATCAGTTTAATATCTGATACGTCCCCTATCAGGGGACCATATATTAAATTGATTTTTGGAATCGGGAGATGGAACAGGGGCTTGCTCCGTCCACTCCACGCATCGGCCCGGTATTGCAGTACCTCCGGGAACGGTGCACACCTTTCTCTAACGTTGGTCAAAGTCAGATCTGGATCTCTCCTGTGAGCATTTTGTCTACCCCTGCTGGAGGGAGAGTGCCAGTGTTGATGCAAGTTTTCCCGCCGTTTTACTTCTTTTTTTTTTCTTTCTCTCTTTCTTTCTTTCTCTTTCTTTCTCTCTTTCTTTCTTGCTGTCTTTCTTTCTTTTATTCACATGTGGTGATGATGTAGACAGCAGCAGTTTGTTTCCTGGGAGCATGCAGCTAACCAGACAAGTGTGGTGGAACATGTCCCTATGCCAGGTCCTTCTTAGCCAGCCATATACTCTGGCTTCTCTTCAGTTCGAATAAATCTTTCTAAGACTAAGGTTTAGAGGGTAGTGGCATTGCCCGCTCCCTCCGAGGGTCTGTGAGAGGTTTGTTCGGGTGAGGAGGAACAGAATTTTTTTTATTTCTGACTGGCTTTCTTCAGCTCGGCAACTTTTTGGAAGACTAATGCTCAGTCTGGTTTTGGCTTGCCCAATCCAGGCCGAGGGTCTTTCAAGATTTTGTTGACTGTTGAGAGCAGTTTTTTCTTTTTCAGGCGGTTCCCGTTTTTTTCTTTTTCAGGCGGTTCCGGCTTTTCCAGACGTTCCTGGAGTTAGAGAGAAGGAGGACCTACCATCCAGACGACCTTTGAGGACCCTTTGATGACCTAGACGACCTCATCCCCAGCCCTTGATTGTAATCGAGATCCAGACCGAGAGAGCAGCAGGTGCCCAGCAGAGGGCGCCATCTGGGAGGAGCAGAGGGCGGCCCCGGACCCCGAGGAGGCGTCACAGCCACGATTCTTCCTATGTGGTCTCGGTGCCAAGCAGCGCCCCCTACTCCGCCAGGGAAGGACACCGTTCACCTGGGGAGGGGGTCCCTCTTGCGAGGCGACCATCTCCTCAGGGACTAAAGTAATAGTTCCTTCAACTGCCCAGATTTGCTGCTTACGTTGTCTCTTTTCCGTAGAGAGAGACAACCCGGATGTCCAGAGGCTTCTCCCACCCCAATCGGAGGAGCCAGCTGAAGGATGGCGTTCCGGCCAACCCAGGAAACCAGGAGGCACAATGCGGTGCGCTTCACAAGAAACAAGCAAGATGAAACGGAACCAGGACTGACGAGACTGGAGTTCAGCCTGACCATTCTTCAGAGGGGTATGGGTTTTTCCCCTTCTGACTTGAATTGTTTGGTGAAATTGCCAGGGCTTAAGGAAGTGTTTGAGGTCAGTTTTAGGAACCCCCAAAAGTTACAAGAAATGTGGTCCTTTTGGGGGGAGAATAAATATCTCGCTCCATACAAAGAATTTTGTGTGGATGCACTGACAGACAGAGAAATGAAAGTTGTTACTGTCCAATTTTTCAATGAGGCTGTTAGCGACTATGATATTACAACATGGCTTAACCGCTATGGGAGGGTGTCATCAGAAGGGAGGAAAATTACAGATGAAGATGGGGTTTGGACAGGAGCCAGAAAGTGGCTGGTACGCCTTAATGTTGATCCATCGGGCATTGGAGGCGTCCGCCACATTCCAAACTCCATAGTGTTAGGGCCCAACAGAGGGCTGGTATTCTATAATGGGATGCCAAAACTCTGCAGGAAATGTGGGGAATTAGGACACCTGGCGGCCGCGTGTACTGTAGTCAAGTGCAGGAACTGCGGCGCCCCCCACGAGACCAGCCACTGCAGAGAAGAGAGGCAGTGCAATTTGTGTGGAAAGAAGGGGCACCTGTTTAAGGACTGCCCCTCTTCCTATGCCAACATGGCCAGAGCCAGCAAGGCAAACATGAACAAGCCTAGGCCTGAGCAGGAAGAGGGAGCAAGTAACAAAGATCAGTCCACATCACCACCAACAGTATCCAAGACCCAGACTCCAGCACCACCATCATCACCAGCACCCCCTCACCCCCCCGCCCCCGAGACATGTCCCGTTTTACGAGGACCCCTTCCCCCAGCCCAGAGAGAGAGTACAACAGCCACTCCACTAGCTCCTCCAGTAGCTCCTCTGATGCAGAACACGAGTCAGGGAGGGAGCCCGGACCCAGCAGCGGCCCCCCCCTGAGTAGGGCCCTCTCAGCGCCAGCACTCCCCCTCGGCTCTCGTTATGACGCCATAAGGATTGAGTCCGTGGGGGAGGAAAGCAAAAGCGACAGTGAAAGTGAGAGTGAGAAGGAGGGGAAGGGAGTGAAGAACCAGCAGAGGGTGGGGAAAAGAAAGGGTAGAGACGAGGGGGGGAAAGAAAGAAGATCAGGATCAAAGACAGCAAGTTGCAGGTGGCCCCCATAGATCCAAAACCAGCTAATGTCCACACAAAGTCCCCAGTCTTGCCCTCGCAGGCAGAGACGGAGGCGAGTGGGACGGCTACACTGCCACCTAGTGGGCAGGTAGCAGCCAGCCAGGGCATCCCCAGCCAGCCTTCCCAGTCGTTGGCACAAACCCTAGCACACCTCGCAGAAGAGGTGTTCACTAATGCACCGAGGTAGAGGTCGGGGTCAACACCTTCCCTGACCAGCAGTACCTCTGTAGCAATGACCCTCTTCAAGCGAAGGGCCTCCCTTCAAAGCATCCTTGACCCCCTCCCTTGTATGGGCAAAACCAGGGGCCCCCTAGAGGTCCTCCTAGATACAGCACTGGAGGACATGGGAATACCCCTGGACACGGTAAACCAGAAGTCTGCTAACAGCTCCAATTCAACAGACGGTAACAGCCAAAGAATGCTGTCTGTCATAACCCCCCCCCAGGACAAAGCTGACCCACACGTTCCGAGGGGCCCTGAGCAAGTTCCACCAGACTTACCTTGTGGGGAGTTGAATAGCCCCAACAACTCCACGTACTGTGCATATAAAGACGGTGCCTTCTTGGACGAGGCAGCAGTGAGTACCTTCTCAGGGGTGATGGGAGTTGCAAATAAGCCCAAGCCCCCTCGAAGCAAGCGTAGAGCTAAGAGTAGGAAGAGTGTCCCGACCTCCCAATCATAGTCGCTATGGGGTGGACGCAGCGACTCCTTTTCTTGTTAGCTACCCTGATGGCCCTGATATGTGTGTCTGTTAATGTCAGGAGCATCAGGGAGACACAAAAAAGATTTGATGTACTAAACTATCTAGCTAACTTGAAAGCAGATCTCATCTTTCTGCAGGAGTGTGGTATTTCGTCGAGCCCTGATTATAGGGACCTGAAGGAGAGTTGGACCCTGGGGGACTCCTTCTGGTCGGGCTCCAACATAGCCAGAGCCGACGGAGTAGGTATCCTGTTTAAAAACCCATTTATTACCTCCAGCAGCAGCAGGGAGGTAGAACCTGGTAGAATTCTGAGCGTGGATGTGACATACAACAACACTCCCCTCAGACTGGTCAATGTCTACGCACCCACTAACCAAAACGAAAGAGTTCAATTTTTTCCACAGCTGCGTCCACTCCTGCTGAGGAACGTACCCGTCATCGTGTCAGGTGACTTCAATTGTGCTCTGAGGGACGTAGACCGGAGCAGGCCACGCAACGACCGCTCTAGTAGAGTTTTGTCCTCCGTAATATCTGATTTCTCCCTGTGTGATGCAGGTAAGGACCTGGTGCCTCCCTTTACCTGGGTGAGCTCATCTGGGACCTCCTTCTCCCGTATAGATCTCGTCCTGCATACCAGCTCCCTTACGAAGACGGCAGTAGACACCCAGGCCGTCTTCTTCTCTGACCATAGGCTCCTGCAGGTAACATTGCAGGTCCCTCAGACCTCCCAGATGGGGTCAGGGGTTTGGAAATTAAACACCTCCTTACTCGATGACCCCTCCATAGCTGCAGCCTATAAGAGCAGGCTTGTTGAGTGGACCACTTTGCGTGACCTATTCAACTCCCCTATAGAGTGGTGGGAGATGGTCAAAATCAGAACTAAGGGTTATTTCATAGCAGCAGGCAAGAGGAAAGCAAAAGAAAGGAGGGCCAAATATAAACACCTGAATGCTGCCCTCCAGCATCTGAGCCTGCTTCAGCTTCGGGGGTTCCCTGTAAGCGACGAGATAGCCCAGACCAAGCTAGATCTTTCAGTGCTTTGTAGGGAGGAACAACGAAAGGTCATGCACAATGCAAAAGTGCAAAAAATGGAGGAAGACGAAAAGTGTACTCGCTTCTTCTTCCAGAAAACGAGGGAGAAGCGGCACTTGATGTCCTCCATGCTCGACAGCAGGGGGAGGATAGTAGAGGATAGTGAGGGAGTGAAAAAAGTGGTAGAGAACTTCTATAGGGACCTATATAACATCAAAGCTACAGATGACACCCTGATAGAGTGGTTCCTGAGCCAGTTGGAGCCTGACTCAGTGCGGGACGACGAGGAGGAGGAGAAGGACCCAGAACTCACGCTGGAGGAGCTCACCCAGGCGGTTAAGACCATGAACACCGGTAAGACGCCAGGTCCAGATGGCATCCCGGGTGAGTATTACCATCTTTTTTGGGACATGCTAAAAGTCCATTTAGCGGAGGTCTACAGAGCGGTCTACAGGGAGAAGCGGTTGGGCCCTTCTATGCGGGAGAGTGTAATTACTCTCCTTCATAAGAAAGGGGAAGTTAAAGATCTACGGAATTGGCACCCAATCAGCCTCCATTGCGTGGATTACAAGATACTAGCCAAAGCTCTGATGCTCCGGCTACAAGTACACCTCCCTTTGGTCATTGGCCCCGACCAGGCTTGTGGCGTCCCAGGGAGGTCCATCACGGATATTTTAATGTTAACAAGGGACATTCTGGCTTATTCTAGAGAACGGAACCATCCCCTCTGCCTGTTCAACCTTGACCAGGAGAAGGCGTTCGATAGGGTAAGCCATGAATATATGTACAAAGTGATGGACCAGATGAAATTCGCTCCTGGACTTAGGGAGTGGGTTAAAACCATATATACAAACATTAGTACCCGAGTCTTGGTGAACAGGCACCTGACTGGTAAAATATCTATCCAGTCAGGGGTCAGACAGGGTTGCCCACTATCCCCACTGCTATATGTCGTGTGCATTGAACCCCTCCTGCAGGCAATTCGTAGGGATACTAATATAACTGGTTTCCAGCTGCCTGGATCCAACAGGGTCCAGGTCAAAACAACAGCATATATGGACGATGTGACACTCATTTGCACCAACACATCGTCGGTACCTCGGATTACTAATATCCTTGAGAAGTACTGCACGGCGACCGGGGCAGTGATTAATAAGTCCAAGAGCGAAGTCTACGTGTCTAAAAATTGGCAGGTAGATAGGGAACTGTCGGACATGTACCCTGTCAAAAAGGACAAAATCAAGATTCTGGGCCTCATTTTCGAGAACAATAGCTCGGGGGCCCAGAGCTGGACGGCGGCCATTAACCAGGTCCGTAAAAAGATTGGCGGATGGAGCACAAGATCCTTAACAATGACGGGTAGAGTATTAATAACCAAGTCTATACTGTTCCCCATCCTCTCTTATGTAGGAAAAATCTTTCCCCCAGACAGGACCACCAAAAAAGTGGTGGACCGCATTATCCACCGCTTTATCTGGGGCAGCAAGATGGAGAGGGTAAAGCGAGCCACCCTGAGTAAAGCCGACAAGAAGGGAGGTAAGGGGGTCCCGGACGTTGTGCAGCTCACCCGAGTGCAGGGGCTCACGCAAACTATCAAGAACATCCAGGCCCTGGACAGGAAGGTATGTTACATGAATCGTTTCTATTTTGCCACCTGTCTCAGGGCCTTGGGCCTCTGCACTATTGATAACACCGTGCCGTACTCCTGGGACCCCCCATTGTATTATAGAACCTTATGGGACACTATATATAAATTGGGCTCAGATAAAGCAAAATTGGCCTCCTGGGAATACAAGGCTGTAACTAAATATCTTGCCGGTTCCCAGGAAATTGAAAAAGTAGCTACTTTCTCCCTCACCCAAAGCCAAAAAATCTGGGAGAATGTGTCTCACAGCTGCCTCAGTAATGTCCAGAAGGATATAGCATGGAACACCGTCCACAGTGCACTCCCCACTCGAGCGTTCATGTTCAGGAGGGGACTAGCCCAAGTAGAAACATGCCCCTATGCAAAGTGCCGCAAGAGAGAAACACCAGCCCATATCTTCTGGGAGTGTGATGTGGCTGGCAGTGTCTGGCTCTCTGTCTCTGTCTTCCTAAACAGGTTTGCTGACACGGCCAAGATGACCGCTGAGACTGTGCTCTATGGGCCTGCGGGAGGAATCGATACCAGCACAGCTAAGTGCGTTTGGCGTGTCATCAATGTTGTCAAGCAGATCCTGTGGGAAGGCCGTAACGTCTGTGTCTATCACAAGCAGGAGCTAGACACTATCACCACGACCAGAAGGGCACAAACTCTTATCAAGGACTTTGTAATTCTGGACATCCGGACCCTCGGGAAGGACAAGGCCTGCGCGGAGTGGAGGATCGCCGGACTTCAGGACGTGAAGATGGAATAAAGGAAAAAACTGGAACCGCTAGCTCCTAGGAGCGGGACTACGGGGCACCGCTAAGCCTTTTATTTATTTTGTCATGCCAGCATTCCGCCCTTTTTAGCTGGCATGACCGTTTTTTCAACGGTGCCCTGGTTTTATGTAGTCTTTTTGTTTCAGTTTTATTGACTTTTATTTGATTTACGTTGAATGTTTTATTTGATTTTGTTTTGTTTTGTTTTATGTATCTTTAAGATTTTTAATGTAAACTATTAAAAGTTACATTTTAAGTGTTTTAAAATTTTAGAATTTTAACTCACTGTTCTATACACTGTCCCTTTTCCCCTGTCCCTGTTTTAGATCTAGTTTTATGTTCACTTTTGAACTTTTTTAGAGAGCACTCCCCGGCCCTCACAAACACTGGTTTTTTATAGATGGTTCTTTTTTTCCAGTCACTTTTAAAGCAGCACAGGTTTTTTTCATGTTGATTTTAATCTGTGTCTGTTTTGACCATGTACAAAGCACAATTGTCTTGGTGTTTTTAAATGTATTTTAAATGCTTTTAAAACAAAATGTATGTCTGTATGCATGAATGTCATCTTTAAAAGAAATGTAAAATGAATGAAAAAAACGAATGGGTGTAAATGTAAAAAATGTAAAATCTCTTTCTCTCTTTCTTTCTCTCTTTCTCGTATCTGTTCTTATCAGTTTAATATCTGATACGTCCCCTATCAGGGGACCATATATTAAATTGATTTTTGGAATCGGGAGATGGAACAGGGGCTTGCTCTGTCCACTCCACGCATCGGCCCGGTATTGCAGTACCTCCGGGAACGGTGCACACCTTTCTCTAACGTTGGTCAAAGTCAGATCTGGATCTCTCCTGTGAGCATTTTGTCTACCCCTGCTGGAGGGAGAGTGCCAGTGTTGATGCAAGTTTTCCCGCCGTTTTACTTCTTTTTTTTTTCTTTCTCTCTTTCTTTCTTTCTCTCTTTCTTTCTCTCTTTCTCTCTTTCTTTCTGTCTTTCTTTCTTGCTGTCTTTCTTTCTTTTATTCACATGTGGTGATGATGTAGACAGCAGCAGGTTGTTTCCTGGGAGCATGCAGCTAACCAGACAAGTGTGGTGGAACATGTCCCTATGCCAGGACCTTCTTAGCAAGCCAGCCAGCCAGCTAGGCACAGTTGTAGTTACCCAAGGCACCTTGCACAGCATAGCAGCTTGGCATGACTATTTGTAAGACGCACTCCGCCAGTTTATGTTTTGTTTTTGGTGTTATGTGTGTGTTTTTGCTTTGTTTTGTTTCCTCCTGCTTAAATTGCACATTTCCCCTCTGGAAGCAGCAGCCCGTTTTTTGGGGGTCTGCTTATGCTTGGAATTTTGCACCCACCTTTGAATCCCCCTGTGCCGTCCGGGCTGGGGGGCCCCGGGCAAGGGCCAAGTCGCCATCGCTTCTCGGCCTTTTGGCTAAGATCAAGTGTAGTATCTGTTCTTATCAGTTTAATATCTGATACGTCCCCTATCAGGGGACCATATATTAAATTGATTTTTGGAATCGGGAGATGGAACAGGGGCTTGCTCCGTCCACTCCACGCATCGGCCCGGTATTGCAGTACCTCCGGGAACGGTGCACACCTTTCTCTAACGTTGGTCAAAGTCAGATCTGGATCTCTCCTGTGAGCATTTTGTCTACCCCTGCTGGAGGGAGAGTGCCAGTGTTGATGCAAGTTTTACCGCCGTTTTACTTCTTTTTTTTTCTTTCTCTCTTTCTTTCTTTCTCTTTCTTTCTCTCTTTCTTTCTTGCTGTCTTTCTTTCTTTTATTCACATGTGGTGATGATGTAGACAGCAGCAGTTTGTTTCCTGGGAGCATGCAGCTAACCAGACAAGTGTGATGGAACATGTCCCTATGCCAGGTCCTTCTTAGCCAGCCATATACTCTGGCTTCTCTTCAGTTCGAATAAATCTTTCTAAGACTAAGGCTTAGAGGGTAGTGGCATTGCCCGCTCCCTCCGAGGGTCTGTGAGAGGTTTGTTCGGGTGAGGAGGAACAGAATTTTTTTTTATTTTTGACTGGCTTTCTTCAGCTCGGCAACTTTTTGGAAGACTAATGCTCAGTCTGGTTTTGGCTTGCCCAATCCAGGCCGAGGGTCTTTCAAGATTTTGTTGACTGTTGAGAGCAGTTTTTTCTTTTTCAGGCGGTTCCCGTTTTTTTCTTTTTCAGGCGGTTCCGGCTTTTCCAGACGTTCCTGGAGTTAGAGAGAAGGAGGACCTACCATCCAGACGACCTTTGAGGACCCTTTGATGACCTAGACGACCTCATCCCCAGCCCTTGATTGTAATCGAGATCCAGACCGAGAGAGCAGCAGGCGCCCAGCAGAGGGCGCCATCTGGGAGGAGCAGAGGGCGGCCCCGGACCCTGAGGAGGCGTCACAGCCACGATTCTTCCTACGTGGTCTCGGTGCCAAGCAGCGCCCCCTACTCCGCCAGGGAAGGACACCGTTCACCTGGGGAGGGGGTCCCTCTTGCGAGGCGACCATCTCCTCAGGGACTAAAGTAATAGTTCCTTCAACTGCCCAGATTTGCTGCTTACGTTGTCTCTTTTCCGTAGAGAGAGACAACCCGGATGTCCAGAGGCTTCTCCCACCCCAATCGGAGGAGCCAGCTGAAGGATGGCGTTCCGGCCAACCCAGGAAACCAGGAGGCACAATGCGGTGCGCTTCACAAGAAACAAGCAAGATGAAACGGAACCAGGACTGACGAGACTGGAGTTCAGCCGGACCATTCTTCAGAGGGGTATGGGTTTTTCCCCTTCTGACTTGAATTGTTTGGTGAAATTGCCAGGGCTTAAGGAAGTGTTTGAGGTCAGTTTTAGGAACCCCCAAAAGTTACAAGAAATGTGGTCCTTTTGGGGGGAGAATAAATATCTCGCTCCATACAAAGAATTTTGTGTGGATGCACTGACAGACAGAGAAATGAAAGTTGTTACTGTCCAATTTTTCAATGAGGCTGTTAGCGACTATGATATTACAACATGGCTTAACCGCTATGGGAGGGTGTCATCAGAAGGGAGGAAAATTACAGATGAAGATGGGGTTTGGACAGGAGCCAGAAAGTGGCTGGTACGCCTTAATGTTGATCCATCGGGCATTGGAGGCGTCCGCCACATTCCAAACTCCATAGTGTTAGGGCCCAACAGAGGGCTGGTATTCTATAATGGGATGCCAAAACTCTGCAGGAAATGTGGGGAATTAGGACACCTGGCGGCCGCGTGTACTGTAGTCAAGTGCAGGAACTGCGGCGCCCCCCACGAGACCAGCCACTGCAGAGAAGAGAGGCAGTGCAATTTGTGTGGAAAGAAGGGGCACCTGTTTAAGGACTGCCCCTCTTCCTATGCCAACATGGCCAGAGCCAGCAAGGCAAACATGAACAAGCCTAGGCCTGAGCAGGAAGAGGGAGCAAGTAACAAAGATCAGTCCACATCACCACCAACAGTATCCAAGACCCAGACTCCAGCACCACCATCATCACCAGCACCCCCTCACCCCCCCGCCCCCGAGACATGTCCCGTTTTACGAGGACCCCTTCCCCCAGCCCAGAGAGAGAGTACAACAGCCACTCCACTAGCTCCTCCAGTAGCTCCTCTGATGCAGAACACGAGTCAGGGAGGGAGCCCGGACCCAGCAGCGGCCCCCCCCTGAGTAGGGCCCTCTCAGCGCCAGCACTCCCCCTCGGCTCTCGTTATGACGCCATAAGGATTGAGTCCGTGGGGGAGGAAAGCAAAAGCGACAGTGAAAGTGAGAGTGAGAAGGAGGGGAAGGGAGTGAAGAACCAGCAGAGGGTGGGGAAAAGAAAGGGTAGAGACGAGGGGGGGAAAAGAAAGAAGTCCCCTCAGACTGGTCAATGTCTACGCACCCACTAACCAAAACGAAAGAGTTCAATTTTTTCCACAGCTGCGTCCACTCCTGCTGAGGAACGTACCCGTCATCGTGTCAGGTGACTTCAATTGTGCTCTGAGGGACGTAGACCGGAGCAGGCCACGCAACGACCGCTCTAGTAGAGTTTTGTCCTCCGTAATATCTGATTTCTCCCTGTGTGATGCAGGTAAGGACCTGGTGCCTCCCTTTACCTGGGTGAGCTCATCTGGGACCTCCTTCTCCCGTATAGATCTCGTCCTGCATACCAGCTCCCTTACGAAGACGGCAGTAGACACCCAGGCCGTCTTCTTCTCTGGTAACATTGCAGGTCCCTCAGACCTCCCAGATGGGGTCAGGGGTTTGGAAATTAAACACCTCCTTACTCGATGACCCCTCCATAGCTGCAGCCTATAAGAGCAGGCTTGTTGAGTGGACCACTTTGCGTGACCTATTCAACTCCCCTATAGAGTGGTGGGAGATGGTCAAAATGAGAACTAAGGGTTATTTCATAGCAGCAGGCAAGAGGAAAGCAAAAGAAAGGAGGGCCAAATATAAACACCTGAATGCTGCCCTCCAGCATCTGAGCCTGCTTCAGCTTCGGGGGTTCCCTGTAAGCGACGAGATAGCCCAGACCAAGCTAGATCTTTCAGTGCTTTGTAGGGAGGAACAACGAAAGGTCATGCACAATGCAAAAGTGCAAAAAATGGAGGAAGACGAAAAGTGTACTCGCTTCTTCTTCCAGAAAACGAGGGAGAAGCGGCACTTGATGTCCTCCATGCTCGACAGCAGGGGGAGGATAGTAGAGGATAGTGAGGGAGTGAAAAAAGTGGTAGAGAACTTCTATAGGGACCTATATAACATCAAAGCTACAGATGACACCCTGATAGAGTGGTTCCTGAGCCAGTTGGAGCCTGACTCAGTGCGGGACGACGAGGAGGAGGAGAAGGACCCAGAACTCACGCTGGAGGAGCTCACCCAGGCGGTTAAGACCATGAACACCGGTAAGACGCCAGGTCCAGATGGCATCCCGGGTGAGTATTACCATCTTTTTTGGGACATGCTAAAAGTCCATTTAGCGGAGGTCTACAGAGCGGTCTACAGGGAGAAGCGGTTGGGCCCTTCTATGCGGGAGAGTGTAATTACTCTCCTTCATAAGAAAGGGGAAGTTAAAGATCTACGGAATTGGCACCCAATCAGCCTCCTTTGCGTGGATTACAAGATACTAGCCAAAGCTCTGATGCTCCGGCTACAAGTACACCTCCCTTTGGTCATTGGCCCCGACCAGGCTTGTGGCGTCCCAGGGAGGTCCATCACGGATATTTTAATGTTAACAAGGGACATTCTGGCTTATTCTAGAGAACGGAACCATCCCCTCTGCCTGTTCAACCTTGACCAGGAGAAGGCGTTCGATAGGGTAAGCCATGAATATATGTACAAAGTGATGGACCAGATGAAATTCGCTCCTGGACTTAGGGAGTGGGTTAAAACCATATATACAAACATTAGTACCCGAGTCTTGGTGAACAGGCACCTGACTGGTAAAATATCTATCCAGTCAGGGGTCAGACAGGGTTGCCCACTATCCCCACTGCTATATGTCGTGTGCATTGAACCCCTCCTGCAGGCAATTCGTAGGGATACCAATATAACTGGTTTCCAGCTGCCTGGATCCAACGTGGTCCAGGTCAAAACAACAGCATATATGGACGATGTGTCACTCATTTGCACCAACACATCGTCGGTACCTCGGATTAGTAATATCCTTGAGAAGTACTGCACGGCGACCGGGGCAGTGATTAATAAGTCCAAGAGCGAAGTCTACGTGTCTAAAAATTGGCAGGTAGATAGGGAACTGTCGGACATGTACCCTGTCAAAAAGGACAAAATCAAGATTCTGGGCCTCATTTTCGAGAACAATAGCTCGGGGGCCCAGAGCTGGACGGCGGCCATTAACCAGGTCCGTAAAAAGATTGGCGGATGGAGCACAAGATCCTTAACAATGACGGGTAGAGTATTAATAACCAAGTCTATACTGTTCCCCATCCTCTCTTATGTAGGAAAAATCTTTCCCCCAGACAGGACCACCAAAAAAGTGGTGGACCGCATTATCCACCGCTTTATCTGGGGCAGCAAGATGGAGAGGGTAAAGCGAGCCACCCTGAGTAAAGCCGACAAGAAGGGAGGTAAGGGGGTCCCGGACGTTGTGCAGCTCACCCGAGTGCAGGGGCTCACGCAAACTATCAAGAACATCCAGGCCCTGGACAGGAAGGTATGTTACATGAATCGTTTCTATTTTGCCACCTGTCTCAGGGCCTTGGGCCTCTGCACTATTGATAACACCGTGCCGTACTCCTGGGACCCCCCATTGTATTATAGAACCTTAAGGGACACTATATATAAATTGGGCTTAGATAAAGCAAAATTGGCCTCCTGGGAATACAAGGCTGTAACTAAATATCTTGCCGGTTCCCAGGAAATTGAAAAAGTAGCTACTTTCTCCCTCACCCAAAGCCAAAAAATCTGGGAGAATGTGTCTCACAGCTGCCTCAGTAATGTCCAGAAGGATATAGCATGGAACACCGTCCACAGTGCACTCCCCACTCGAGCGTTCATGTTCAGGAGGGGACTAGCCCAAGTAGAAACATGCCCCTATGCAAAGTGCCGCAAGAGAGAAACACCAGCCCATATCTTCTGGGAGTGTGATGTGGCTGGCAGTGTCTGGCTCTCTGTCTCTGTCTTCCTAAACAGGTTTGCTGACACGGCCAAGATGACCGCTGAGACTGTGCTCTATGGGCCTGCGGGAGGAATCGCTACCAGCACAGCTAAGTGCGTTTGGCGTGTCATCAATGTTGTCAAGCAGATCCTGTGGGAAGGCCGTAACGTCTGTGTCTATCACAAGCAGGAGCTAGACACTATCACCACGACCAGAAGGGCACAAACTCTTATCAAGGACTTTGTAATTCTGGACATCCGGACCCTCGGGAAGGACAAGGCCTGCACGGAGTGGAGGATCGCCGGACTTCAGGACGTGAAGATGGAATAAAGGAAAAAACTGGAACCGCTAGCTCCTAGGAGCGGGACTACGGGGCACCGCTAAGCCTTTTATTTATTTTGTCATGCCAGCATTCCGCCCTTTTTAGCTGGCATGACCGTTTTTTCAACGGTGCCCTGGTTTTATGTAGTCTTTTTGTTTCAGTTTTATGGACTTTTATTTGATTTACGTTGAATGTTTTATTTGATTTTGTTTTGTTTTGTTTTATGTATCTTAAGATTTTTAATGTAAACTATTAAAAGTTACATTTTAAGTGTTTTAAAATTTTAGAATTTTAACTCACTGTTCTATACACTGTCCCTTTTCCCCTGTCCCTGTTTTAGATCTAGTTTTATGTTCACTTTTGAACTTTTTTAGAGAGCACTCCCCGGCCCTCACAAACACTGGTTTTTTATAGATGGTTCTTTTTTTCCAGTCACTTTTAAAGCAGCACAGGTTTTTTTCATGTTGATTTTAATCTGTGTCTGTTTTAACCATGTACAAAGCACAATTGTCTTGGTGTTTTTAAATGTATTTTAAATGCTTTTAAAACAAAATGTATGTCTGTATGCATGAATGTCATCTTTAAAAGAAATGTAAAATGAATGAAAAAAACGAATGGGTGTAAATGTAAAAAATGTAAAATCTCAATAAAGGAGTATCTGTTCTTATCAGTTTAATATCTGATACGTCCCCTATCAGGGGACCATATATTAAATTGATTTTTGGAATCGGGAGATGGAACAGGGGCTTGCTACTCCACGCATCGGCCCGGTATTGCAGGCAATACCGGGCCACGTTGGATCCAGGCAGCTGGAAACCAGTTATATTGGTATCCCTACGAATTGCCTCTTTCTTTCTCTCTTTCTCTCTTTCTTTCTTGCTGTCTTTCTTTCTTTTATTCACATGTGGTGATGATGTAGACAGCAGCAGGTTGTTTCCTGGGAGCATGCAGCTAACCAGACAAGTGTGGTGGAACATGTCCCTATGCCAGGACCTTCTTAGCAAGCCAGCCAGCCAGCGAGGCACAGTTGTAGTTACCCAAGGCACCTTGCACAGCATAGCAGCTTGGCATGACTATTTGTAAGACGCACTCCGCCAGTTTATGTTTTGTTTTTGGTGTTATGTGTGTGTTTTTGCTTTGTTTTGTTTTCTCCTGCTTAAATTGCACATTTCCCCTCTGGAAGCAGCAGCCCGTTTTTTGGGGGTCTGCTTGTGCTTGAAATTTTGCACCCACCTTTGAATCCCCCTGTGCCGTCCGGGCTGGGGGGCCCCGGGCAAGGGCCAAGTCGCCATCGCTTCTCGGCCTTTTGGCTAAGATCAAGTGTAGTATCTGTTCTTATCAGTTTAATATCTGATACGTCCCCTATCAGGGGACCATATATTAAATTGATTTTTGGAATCGGGAGATGGAACAGGGGCTTGCTCCGTCCACTCCACGCATCGGCCCGGTATTGCAGTACCTCCGGGAACGGTGCACACCTTTCTCTAACGTTGGTCAAAGTCAGATCTGGATCTCTCCTGTGAGCATTTTGTCTACCCCTGCTGGAGGGAGAGTGCCAGTGTTGATGCAAGTTTTCCCGCCGTTTTACTTCTTTTTTTTTCTTTCTCTCTTTCTTTCTTTCTCTCTTTCTTTCTCTCTTTCTCTCTTTCTTTCTCTCTTTCTTTCTTGCTGTCTTTCTTTCTTTTATTCACATGTGGTGATGATGTAGACAGCAGCAGGTTGTTTCCTGGGAGCATGCAGCTAACCAGACAAGTGTGGTGGAACATGTCCCTATGCCAGGACCTTCTTAGCAAGCCAGCCAGCCAGCGAGGCACAGTTTTAGTTACCAAGGCACCTTGCACAGCATAGCAGCTTGGCATGACTATTTGTAAGACGCACTCCGCCAGTTTATGTTTTGTTTTTGGTGTTATGTGTGTGTTTTTGCTTTGTTTTGTTTTCTCCTGCTTAAATTGCACATTTCCCCTCTGGAAGCAGCAGCCCGTTTTTTTGGGGTCTGCTTGTGCTTGAAATTTTGCACCTACCTTTGAATCCCCCTGTGCCGTCCGGGCTGGGGGGCCCCGGGCAAGGGCCAAGTCGCCATCGCTTCTCGGCCTTTTGGCTAAGATCAAGTGTAGTATCTGTTCTTATCAGTTTAATATCTGATACGTCCCCTATCAGGGGACCATATATTAAATTGATTTTTGGAATCGGGAGATGGAACAGGGGCTTGCTCCGTCCACTCCACGCATCGGCCCGGTATTGCAGTACCTCCGGGAACAGTGCACACCTTTCTCTAACGTTGGTCAAAGTCAGATCTGGATCTCTCCTGTGAGCATTTTGTCTACCCCTGCTGGAGGGAGAGTGCCAGTGTTGATGCAAGTTTTCCCGCCGTTTTACTTCTTTTTTTTCTTTCTCTCTTTCTTTCTTTCTCTTTCTTTCTCTCTTTCTTTCTTTCTCTCTTTCTTTCTTGCTGTCTTTCTTTCTTTTATTCACATGTGGTGATGATGTAGACAGCAGCAGGTTGTTTCCTGGGAGCATGCAGCTAACCAGACAAGTGTGGTGGAACATGTCCCTATGCCAGGACCTTCTTAGCAAGCCAGCCAGCCAGCGAGGCACAGTTGTAGTTACCCAAGGCACCTTGCACAGCATAGCAGCTTGGCATGACTATTTGTAAGACGCACTCCGCCAGTTTATGTTTTGTTTTTGGTGTTATGTGTGTGTTTTTGCTTTGTTTTGTTTTCTCCTGCTTAAATTGCACATTTCCCCTCTGGAAGCAGCAGCCCGTTTTTTGGGGGTCTGCTTGTGCTTAGAATTTTGCACCCACCTTTGAATCCCCCTGTGCCGTCCGGGCTGGGGGGCCCCGGGCAAGGGCCAAGTCGCCATCGCTTCTCGGCCTTTTGGCTAAGATCAAGTGTAGTATCTGTTCTTATCAGTTTAATATCTGATACGTCCCCTATCAGGGGACCATATATTAAATTGATTTTTGGAATCGGGAGATGGAACAGGGGCTTGCTCCGTCCACTCCACGCATCGGCCCGGTATTGCAGTACCTCCGGGAACGGTGCACACCTTTCTCTAACGTTGGTCAAAGTCAGATCTGGATCTCTCCTGTGAGCATTTTGTCTACCCCTGCTGGAGGGAGAGTGCCAGTGTTGATGCAAGTTTTCCCGCCGTTTTACTTCTTTTTTTTTCTTTCTTTCTTTCTTTCTCTCTTTCTTTCTTTCTCTCTTTCTTTCTCTTTCTTTCTTGCTTTCTTTCTTTCTTTTATTCACATGTGGTGATGATGTAGACAGCAGCAGTTTGTTTCCTGGGAGCATGCAGCTAACCAGACAAGTGTGGTGGAACATGTCCCTATGCCAGGACCTTCTTAGCAAGCCAGCCAGCCAGCGAGGCACAGTTTTAGTTACCAAGGCACCTTGCACAGCATAGCAGCTTGGCATGACTATTTGTAAGACGCACTCCGCCAGTTTATGTTTTGTTTTTGGTGTTATGTGTGTGTTTTTGCTTTGTTTTGTTTTCTCCTGCTTAAATTGCACATTTCCCCTCTGGAAGCAGCAGCCCGTTTTTTTGGGGTCTGCTTGTGCTTGAAATTTTGCACCTACCTTTGAATCCCCCTGTGCCGTCCGGGCTGGGGGGCCCCGGGCAAGGGCCAAGTCGCCATCGCTTCTCGGCCTTTTGGCTAAGATCAAGTGTAGTATCTGTTCTTATCAGTTTAATATCTGATACGTCCCCTATCAGGGGACCATATATTAAATTGATTTTTGGAATCGGGAGATGGAACAGGGGCTTGCTCCGTCCACTCCACGCATCGGCCCGGTATTGCAGTACCTCCGGGAACGGTGCACACCTTTCTCTAACGTTGGTCAAAGTCAGATCTGGATCTCTCCTGTGAGCATTTTGTCTACCCCTGCTGGAGGGAGAGTGCCAGTGTTGATGCAAGTTTTCCCGCCGTTTTACTTCTTTTTTTTCTTTCTCTCTTTCTTTCTTTCTCTTTCTTTCTCTCTTTCTTTCTTTCTCTCTTTCTTTCTTGCTGTCTTTCTTTCTTTTATTCACATGTGGTGATGATGTAGACAGCAGCAGGTTGTTTCCTGGGAGCATGCAGCTAACCAGCCAAGTGTGGTGGAACATGTCCCTATGCCAGGACCTTCTTAGCAAGCCAGCCAGCCAGCGAGGCACAGTTGTAGTTACCCAAGGCACCTTGCACAGCATAGCAGCTTGGCATGACTATTTGTAAGACGCACTCCGCCAGTTTATGTTTTGTTTTTGGTGTTATGTGTGTGTTTTTGCTTTGTTTTGTTTTCTCCTGCTTAAATTGCACATTTCCCCTCTGGAAGCAGCAGCCCATTTTTTGGGGGTCTGCTTGTGCTTGGAATTTTGCACCCACCTTTGAATCCCCCTGTGCCGTCCGGGCTGGGGGGCCCCGGGCAAGGGCCAAGTCGCCATCGCTTCTCGGCCTTTTGGCTAAGATCAAGTGTAGTATCTGTTCTTATCAGTTTAATATCTGATACGTCCCCTATCAGGGGACCATATATTAAATTGATTTTTGGAATCGGGAGAAGGAACAGGGGCTTGCTCCGTCCACTCCACGCATCGGCCCGGTATTGCAGTACCTCCGGGAACGGTGCACACCTTTCTCTAACGTTGGTCAAAGTCAGATCTGGATCTCTCCTGTGAGCATTTTGTCTACCCCTGCTGGAGGGAGAGTGCCAGTGTTGATGCAAGTTTTCCTGCCGTTTTACTTCTTTTTTTTTTCTTTCTCTCTTTCTTTCTCTCTTTCTCTCTTTCTTTCTCTCTTTCTTTCTTGCTGTCTTTCTTTCTTTTATTCACATGTGGTGATGATGTAGACAGCAGCAGGTTGTTTCCTGGGAGCATGCAGCTAACCAGACAAGTGTGGTGGAACATGTCCCTATGCCAGGTCCTTCTTAGCCAGCCATATACTCTGGCTTCTCTTCAGTTCGAATAAATCTTTCTAAGACTAAGGCTTAGAGGGTAGTGGCATTGCCCGCTCCCTCCGAGGGTCTGTGAGAGGTTTGTTCGGGTGAGGAGGAACAGAATTTTTTTTTATTTTTGACTGGCTTTCTTCAGCTCGGCAACTTTTTGGAAGACTAATGCTCAGTCTGGTTTTGGCTTGCCCAATCCAGGCCGAGGGTCTTTCAAGATTTTGTTGACTGTTGAGAGCAGTTTTTTCTTTTTCAGGCGGTTCCCGTTTTTTTCTTTTTCAGGCGGTTCCGGCTTTTCCAGACGTTCCTGGAGTTAGAGAGAAGGAGGACCTACCATCCAGACGACCTTTGAGGACCCTTTGATGACCTAGACGACCTCATCCCCAGCCCTTGATTGTAATCGAGATCCAGACCGAGAGAGCAGCAGGCGCCCAGCAGAGGGCGCCATCTGGGAGGAGCAGAGGGCGGCCCCGGACCCCGAGGAGGCGTCACAGCCACGATTCTTCCTACGTGGTCTCGGTGCCAAGCAGCGCCCCCTACTCCGCCAGGGAAGGACACCGTTCACCTGGGGAGGGGGTCCCTCTTGCGAGGCGACCATCTCCTCAGGGACTAAAGTAATAGTTCCTTCAACTGCCCAGATTTGCTTCTTACGTTGTCTCTTTTCCGTAGAGAGAGACAACCCGGACGTCCAGAGGCTTCTCCCACCCCAATCGGAGGAGCCAGCTGAAGGATGGCGTTCCGGCCAACCCAGGAAGCCAGGAGGCACAATGCGGTGCGCTTCACAAGAAACAAGCAAGATGAAACGGAACCAGGACTGACGAGACTGGAGTTCAGCCGGACCATTCTTCAGAGGGGTATGGGTTTTTCCCCTTCTGACTTGAATTGTTTGGTGAAATTGCCAGGGCTTAAGGAAGTGTTTGAGGTCAGTTTTAGGAACCCCCAAAAGTTACAAGAAATGTGGTCCTTTTGGGGGGAGAATAAATATCTCGCTCCATACAAAGAATTTTGTGTGGATGCACTGACAGACAGAGAAATGAAAGTTGTTACTGTCCAATTTTTCAATGAGGCTGTTAGCGACTATGATATTACAACATGGCTTAACCGCTATGGGAGGGTGTCATCAGAAGGGAGGAAAATTACAGACGAAGATGGGGTTTGGACAGGAGCCAGAAAGTGGCTGGTACGCCTTAATGTTGATCCATCGGGCATTGGAGGCGTCCGCCACATTCCAAACTCCATAGTGTTAGGGCCCAACAGAGGGCTGGTATTCTATAATGGGATGCCAAAACTCTGCAGGAAATGTGGGGAATTAGGACACCTGGCGGCCGCATGTACTGTAGTCAAGTGCAGGAACTGCGGCGCCCCCCACGAGACCAGCCACTGCAGAGAAGAGAGGCAGTGCAATTTGTGTGGAAAGAAGGGGCACCTGTTTAAGGACTGCCCCTCTTCCTATGCCAACATGGCCAGAGCCAGCAAGGCAAATACGAACAAGCCTAGGCCTGAGCAGGAAGAGGGAACAAATAACAAAGATCAGTCCACATCACCACCAACAGTATCCAAAACCCAGACTCCAGCACCACCATCATCACCAGCACCCCCCTCACCCCCCCGCCCCCGAGACATGTCCCGTTTTACGAGGACCCCTTCCCCCAGCCCAGAGAGAGAGTACAACAGCTACTCCACTAGCTCCTCCAGTAGCTCCTCTGATACAGAACACGAGGCAGGGAGGGAGCCCGGACCCAGCAGCGGCCCCCCCTGAGTAGGGCCCTCTCAGCGCCAGCACTCCCCCTCGGCTCTCGTTATGACGCCATAAGGATTGAGTCCGTGGGGGAGGAAAGCGAAAGCGACAGTGAAAGTGAGAGTGAAAAGTAGGGGAAGGGAATGAAGAACCAGCAGAGGGTGGGGAAAAGAAAGGGTAGAGACGATGGGGGGAAAAGAAAGAAGATCAAGATCAAAGACAGCAAGTTGCAGGTGGCCCCCATAGATCCAAAACCAGATAATGTCCACACAAAGTCCCCAGTCTTGCCCTCGCAGGCAGAGACGGAGGCGAGTGGGACGGCTACACTGCCGTCTAGTGGGCAGGTAGCAGCCAGCCAGGGCATCCCCAGCCAGCCTTCCCAGTCGTTGGCACAAACCCTAGCACACCTCGCAGAAGAGGTGTTCACTAATGCACCGAGGGAGAGGTCGGGGTCAACACCTTCCCTGACCAGCAGTACCTCGGTAGCAATGACCCTCTTCAAGCGAAGGGCCTCCCTTCAAAGCATCCTTGACCCCCTCCCTTGTATGGGCAAAACCAGGGGCCCCCTAGAGGTCCTCCTAGATACAGCACTGGAGGACATGGGAATACCCCTGGACGCGGTAAGCCAGAAGTCTGCTAACAGCTCCAATTCAGCAGACGGTAACAGCCAAAGAATGCTGTCTGTCATAACCCCCCCCCAGGACAAAGCTGACCCACACGTTCCGAGGGGCCCTGAGCAAGTTCCACCAGACTTACCTTGTGGGGAGTTGAATAGCCCAAACAACTCCACGTACTGTGCATATAAAGATGGTGCCTTCTTGGACGAGGCAGCAGTGAGTACCTTCTCAGGGGTGATGGGAGTTGCAAATAAGCCCAAGCCCCCTCGAAGCAAGCGTAGAGCTAAGAGTAGGAAGAGTGTCCCGACCTCCCAATCATAGTCGCTATGGGGTGGACGCAGCGACTCCTTTTCTTGTTAGCTACCCTGATGGCCCTGATATGTGTGTCTGTTAATGTCAGGAGCATCAGGGAGACACAAAAAAGATTTGATGTACTAAACTATCTAGCTAACTTGAAAGCAGATCTCATCTTTCTGCAGGAGTGTGGTATTTCGTCGAGCCATGATTATAGGGACCTGAAGGAGAGTTGGACCCTGGGGGACTCCTTCTGGTCGGGCTCCAACATAGCCAGAGCCGACGGAGTAGGTATCCTGTTTAAAAACCCTTTTATTACCTCCCGCAGCAGCAGGGAGGTAGAACCTGGTAGAATTCTGAGCGTGGATGTGACATACAACAACACTCCCCTCAGACTGGTCAATGTCTACGCACCCACTAACCAAAACGAAAGAGTTCAATTTTTTCCACAGCTGCGTCCACTCCTGCTGGGGAACGTACCCGTCATCGTGTCAGGTGACTTCAATTGTGCTCTGAGGGACGTAGACCGGAGCAGGCCACGCAACGACCGCTCTAGTAGAGTTTTGTCCTCCGTAATATCTGATTTCTCCCTGTGTGATGCAGGTAAGGACCTGGTGCCTCCCTTTACCTGGGTGAGCTCATCTGGGACCTCCTTCTCCCGTATAGATCTCGTCCTGCATACCAGCTCCCTTACGAAGACGGCAGTAGACACCCAGGCCGTCTTCTTCTCTGACCATAGGCTCCTGCAGGTAACATTGCAGGTCCCTCAGACCTCCCAGATGGGGTCAGGGGTCTGGAAATTAAACACCTCCTTACTCGATGACCCCTCCATAGCTGCAGCCTATAAGAGCAGGCTTGTTGAGTGGACCACTTTGCGTGACCTATTCAACTCCCCTATAGAGTGGTGGGAGATGGTCAAAATCAGAACTAAGGGTTATTTCATAGCAGCAGGCAAGAGGAAAGCAAAAGAAAGGAGAGCCAAATATAAATACCTGAATGCTGCCCTCCAGCGTCTGAGCCTGCTTCAGCTTCGGGGGTTCCCTGTAAGCGACGAGATAGCCCAGACCAAGCTAGATCTTTCAGTGCTTTGTAGGGAGGAACAACGAAAGGTCATGCACAATGCAAAAGTGCAAAAAATGGAGGAAGACGAAAAGTGTACTCGCTTCTTCTTCCAGAAAACGAGGGAGAAGCGGCACTTGATGTCCTCCATGCTCGACAGCAGGGGGAGGATAGTAGAGGATAGTGAGGGAGTGAAAAAAGTGGTAGAGAACTTCTATAGGGACCTGTATAACATCAAAGCTACAGATGACACCCTGATAGAGTGGTTCCTGAGCCAGTTGGAGCCTGACTCAGTGCGGGACGACGAGGAGGAGGAGAAGGACCCAGAACTCACGCTGGAGGAGCTCACCCAGGCGGTTAAGACCATGAACACCGGTAAGACGCCAGGTCCAGATGGCATCCCGGGTGAGTATTACCATCTTTTTTGGGACACGCTAAAAGTCCATTTAGCGGAGGTCTACAGAGCGGTCTACAGGGAGAAGCGGTTGGGCCCTTCTATGCGGGAGAGTGTAATTACTCTCCTTCATAAGAAAGGGGAAGTTAAAGATCTACGGAATTGGCGCCCAATCAGCCTCCTTTGCGTGGATTACAAGATACTAGCCAAAGCTCTGATGCTCCGGCTACAAGTACACCTCCCTTTGGTCATTGGCCCCGACCAGGCTTGTGGCGTCCCAGGGAGGTCCATCACGGGTATTTTAATGTTAACAAGGGACATTCTGGCTTATTCTAGAGAACGGAACCATCCCCTCTGCCTGTTCAACCTTGACCAGGAGAAGGCGTTCGATAGGGTAAGCCATGAATATATGTACAAAGTGATGGACCAGATGAAATTCGCTCCTGGACTTAGGGAGTGGGTTAAAACCATATATACAAACATTAGTACCCGAGTCTTGGTGAACAGGCACCTGACTGGTAAAATATCTATCCAGTCAGGGGTCAGACAGGGTTGCCCACTATCCCCACTGCTATATGTCGTGTGCATTGAACCCCTCCTGCAGGCAATTCGTAGGGATACCAATATAACTGGTTTCCAGCTGCCTGGATCCAACGGGGTCCAGGTCAAAACAACAGCATATATGGACGATGTGTCACTCATTTGCACCAACACATCGTCGGTACCTCGGATTAGTAATATCCTTGAGAAGTACTGCACGGCGACCGGGGCAGTGATTAATAAGTCCAAGAGCGAAGTCTACGTGTCTAAAAATTGGCAGGTAGATAGGGAACTGTCGGACATGTACCCTGTCAAAAAGGACAAAATCAAGATTCTGGGCCTCATTTTCGAGAACAATAGCTCGGGGGCCCAGAGCTGGACGGCGGCCATTAACCAGGTCCGTAAAAAGATTGGCGGATGGAGCACAAGATCCTTAACAATGACGGGTAGAGTATTAATAACCAAGTCTATACTGTTCCCCATCCTCTCTTATGTAGGAAAAATCTTTCCCCCAGACAGGACCACCAAAAAAGTGGTGGACCGCATTATCCACCGCTTTATCTGGGGCAGCAAGATGGAGAGGGTAAAACGAGCCACTCTGAGTAAAGCCGACAAGAAGGGAGGTAAGGGGGTCCCGGACGTTGTGCAGCTCACCCGAGTGCAGGGGCTCACGCAAACTATCAAGAACATCCAGGCCCTGGACAGGAAGGTATGTTACATGAATCGTTTCTATTTTGCCACCTGTCTCAGGGCCTTGGGCCTCTGCACTATTGATAACACCGTGCCGTACTCCTGGGACCCCCCATTGTATTATAGAACCTTAAGGGACACTATATATAAATTGGGCTTAGATAAAGCAAAATTGGCCTCCTGGGAATACAAGGCTGTAACTAAATATCTTGCCGGTTCCCAGGAAATTGAAAAAGTAGCTACTTTCTCCCTCACCCAAAGCCAAAAAATCTGGGAGAATGTGTCTCACAGCTGCCTCAGTAATGTCCAGAAGGATATAGCATGGAACACCGTCCACAGTGCACTCCCCACTCGAGCGTTCATGTTCAGGAGGGGACTAGCCCAAGTAGAAACATGCCCCTATGCAAAGTGCCGCAAGAGAGAAACACCAGCCCATATCTTCTGGGAGTGTGATGTGGCTGGCAGTGTCTGGCTCTCTGTCTCTGTCTTCCTAAACAGGTTTGCTGACACGGCCAAGATGACCGCTGAGACTGTGCTCTATGGGCCTGCGGGAGGAATCACTACCAGCACAGCTAAGTGCGTTTGGCGTGTCATCAATGTTGTCAAGCAGATCCTGTGGGAAGGCCGTAACGTCTGTGTCTATCACAAGCAGGAGCTAGACACTATCACCACGACCAGAAGGGCACAAACTCTTATCAAGGACTTTGTAATTCTGGACATCCGGACCCTCGGGAAGGACAAGGCCTGCGCGGAGTGGAGGATCGCCGGACTTCAGGACGTGAAGATGGAATAAAGGAAAAAACTGGAACCGCTAGCTCCTAGGAGCGGGACTACGGGGCACCGCTAAGCCTTTTATTTATTTTGTCATGCCAGCATTCCGCCCTTTTTAGCTGGCATGACCGTTTTTCAACGGTGCCCTGGTTTTATGTAGTCTTTTTGTTTCAGTTTTATGGACCTTTGATTTAATTTGAATGTTTTATTTGATTTTGTTTTGTTTTGTTTTATGTATCTTTAAGATTTTTAATGTAAACTATTAAAAGTTACATTTTAAGTGTTTTAAAATTTTAGAATTTTAACTCACTGTTTATACACTGTCCCTTTTCCCCTGTCCCTGTTTTAGATCTAGGTTTATGTTCACTTTTTTAGAGAGCACTCCCCGGCCCTCACAAGCACTGGTTTTTTATAGATGGTTCTTTTTTTCCAGTCACTTTTAAAACAGCACAGGTTTTTTTCATGTTGATTTTAATCTGTGTCTGTTTTAACCATGTACAAAGCACAATTGTCTTGGTGTTTTTAAATGTATTTTAAATGCTTTTAAAACAAAATGTATGTCTGTATGCATGAATGTCATCTTTAAAAGAAATGTAAAATGAATGAAAAAACGAATGGGTGTAAATGTAAAAAATGTAAAATCTCAATAAAAGAGTATTAATATCTGATACGTCCCCTATCAGGGGACCATATATTAAATTGATTTTTGGAATCGGGAGATGGAACAGGGGCTTGCTCCGTCCACTCCACGCATCGGCCCGGTATTGCAGTACCTCCGGGAACGGTGCACACCTTTCTCTAACGTTGGTCAAAGTCAGATCTGGATCTCTCCTGTGAGCATTTTGTCTACCCCTGCTGGAGGGAGAGTGCCAGTGTTGATGCAAGTTTTCCCGCCGTTTTACTTCTTTTTTTTCTTTCTCTCTTTCTTTCTTTCTCTCTTTCTTTCTCTCTTTCTCTCTTTCTTTCTCTCTTTCTTTCTTGCTGTCTTTCTTTCTTTTATTCACATGTGGTGATGATGTAGACAGCAGCAGGTTGTTTCCTGGGAGCATGCAGCTAACCAGCCAAGTGTGGTGGAACATGTCCCTATGCCAGGACCTTCTTAGCAAGCCAGCCAGCCAGCGAGGCACAGTTGTAGTTACCCAAGGCACCTTGCACAGCATAGCAGCTTGGCATGACTATTTGTAAGACGCACTCCGCCAGTTTATGTTTTGTTTTTGGTGTTATGTGTGTGTTTTTGCTTTGTTTTGTTTTCTCCTGCTTAAATTGCACATTTCCCCTCTGGAAGCAGCAGCCCGTTTTTTGGGGGTCTGCTTGTGCTTGGAATTTTGCACCCACCTTTGAATCCCCCTGTGCCGTCCGGGCTGGGGGGCCCCGGGCAAGGGCCAAGTCGCCATCGCTTCTCGGCCTTTTGGCTAAGATCAAGTGTAGTATCTGTTCTTATCAGTTTAATATCTGATACGTCCCCTATCAGGGGACCATATATTAAATTGATTTTTGGAATCGGGAGATGGAACAGGGGCTTGCTCCGTCCACTCCACGCATCGGCCCGGTATTGCAGTACCTCCGGGAACGGTGCACACCTTTCTCTAACGTTGGTCAAAGTCAGATCTGGATCTCTCCTGTGAGCATTTTGTCTACCCCTGCTGGAGGGAGAGTGCCAGTGTTGATGCAAGTTTTCCCGCCGTTTTACTTCTTTTTTTTTCTTTCTCTCTTTCTTTCTTTCTCTCTTTCTTTCTCTCTTTCTCTCTTTCTTTCTCTCTTTATTTCTTGCTGTCTTTCTTTCTTTTATTCACATGTGGTGATGATGTAGACAGCAGCAGGTTGTTTCCTGGGAGCATGCAGCTAACCAGAAAAGTGTGGTGGAACATGTCCCTATGCCCTAAGGGTTATTTCATAGCAGCAGGCAAGAGGAAAGCAAAAGAAAGGAGAGCCAAATATAAATACCTGAATGCTGCCCTCCAGCATCTGAGCCTGCTTCAGCTTCGGGGGTTCCCTGTAAGCGACGAGATAGCCCAGACCAAGCTAGATCTTTCAGTGCTTTGTAGGGAGGAACAACGAAAGGTCATGCACAATGCAAAAGTGCAAAAAATGGAGGAAGACGAAAAGTGTACTCGCTTCTTCTTCCAGAAAACGAGGGAGAAGCGGCACTTGATGTCCTCCATGCTCGACAGCAGGGGGAGGATAGTAGAGGATAGTGAGGGAGTGAAAAAAGTGGTAGAGAACTTCTATAGGGACCTGTATAACATCAAAGCTACAGATGACACCCTGATAGAGTGGTTCCTGAGCCAGTTGGAGCCTGACTCAGTGCGGGACGACGAGGAGGAGGAGAAGGACCCAGAACTCACGCTGGAGGAGCTCACCCAGGCGGTTAAGACCATGAACACCGGTAAGACGCCAGGTCCAGATGGCATCCCGGGTGAGTATTACCATCTTTTTTGGGACACGCTAAAAGTCCATTTAGCGGAGGTCTACAGAGCGGTCTACAGGGAGAAGCGGTTGGGCCCTTCTATGCGGGAGAGTGTAATTACTCTCCTTCATAAGAAAGGGGAAGTTAAAGATCTACGGAATTGGCGCCCAATCAGCCTCCTTTGCGTGGATTACAAGATACTAGCCAAAGCTCTGATGCTCCGGCTACAAGTACACCTCCCTTTGGTCATTGGCCCCGACCAGGCTTGTGGCGTCCCAGGGAGGTCCATCACGGATATTTTAATGTTAACAAGGGACATTCTGGCTTATTCTAGAGAACGGAACCATCCCCTCTGCCTGTTCAACCTTGACCAGGAGAAGGCGTTCGATAGGGTAAGCCATGAATATATGTACAAAGTGATGGACCAGATGAAATTCGCTCCTGGACTTAGGGAGTGGGTTAAAACCATATATACAAACATTAGTACCCGAGTCTTGGTGAACAGGCACCTGACTGGTAAAATATCTATCCAGTCAGGGGTCAGACAGGGTTGCCCACTATCCCCACTGCTATATGTCGTGTGCATTGAACCCCTCCTGCAGGCAATTCGTAGGGATACCAATATAACTGGTTTCCAGCTGCCTGGATCCAACGGGGTCCAGGTCAAAACAACAGCATATATGGACGATGTGTCACTCATTTGCACCAACACATCGTCGGTACCTCGGATTAGTAATATCCTTGAGAAGTACTGCACGGCGACCGGGGCAGTGATTAAT
The DNA here is from genome assembly GCF_902713425.1 of Acipenser ruthenus. Classification (NCBI taxonomy): domain Eukaryota; kingdom Metazoa; phylum Chordata; class Actinopteri; order Acipenseriformes; family Acipenseridae; genus Acipenser; species Acipenser ruthenus. The sequence goes on along the minus strand of NC_081198.1, from coordinate 22,375,177 downwards.
AAGTCCAAGAGCGAAGTCTACGTGTCTAAAAATTGGCAGGTAGATAGGGAACTGTCGGACATGTACCCTGTCAAAAAGGACAAAATCAAGATTCTGGGCCTCATTTTCGAGAACAATAGCTCGGGGGCCCAGAGCTGGACGGCGGCCATTAACCAGGTCCGTAAAAAGATTGGCGGATGGAGCACAAGATCCTTAACAATGACGGGTAGAGTATTAATAACCAAGTCTATACTGTTCCCCATCCTCTCTTATGTAGGAAAAATCTTTCCCCCAGACAGGACCACCAAAAAAGTGGTGGACCGCATTATCCACCGCTTTATCTGGGGCAGCAAGATGGAGAGGGTAAAACGAGCCACTCTGAGTAAAGCCGACAAGAAGGGAGGTAAGGGGGTCCCGGACGTTGTGCAGCTCACCCGAGTGCAGGGGCTCACGCAAACTATCAAGAACATCCAGGCCCTGGACAGGAAGGTATGTTACATGAATCGTTTCTATTTTGCCACCTGTCTCAGGGCCTTGGGCCTCTGCACTATTGATAACACCGTGCCGTACTCCTGGGACCCCCCATTGTATTATAGAACCTTAAGGGACACTATATATAAATTGGGCTTAGATAAAGCAAAATTGGCCTCCTGGGAATACAAGGCTGTAACTAAATATCTTGCCGGTTCCCAGGAAATTGAAAAAGTAGCTACTTTCTCCCTCACCCAAAGCCAAAAAATCTGGGAGAATGTGTCTCACAGCTGCCTCAGTAATGTCCAGAAGGATATAGCATGGAACACCGTCCACAGTGCACTCCCCACTCGAGCGTTCATGTTCAGGAGGGGACTAGCCCAAGTAGAAACATGCCCCTATGCAAAGTGCCGCAAGAGAGAAACACCAGCCCATATCTTCTGGGAGTGTGATGTGGCTGGCAGTGTCTGGCTCTCTGTCTCTGTCTTCCTAAACAGGTTTGCTGACACGGCCAAGATGACCGCTGAGACTGTGCTCTATGGGCCTGCGGGAGGAATCACTACCAGCACAGCTAAGTGCGTTTGGCGTGTCATCAATGTTGTCAAGCAGATCCTGTGGGAAGGCCGTAACGTCTGTGTCTATCACAAGCAGGAGCTAGACACTATCACCACGACCAGAAGGGCACAAACTCTTATCAAGGACTTTGTAATTCTGGACATCCGGACCCTCGGGAAGGACAAGGCCTGCGCGGAGTGGAGGATCGCCGGACTTCAGGACGTGAAGATGGAATAAAGGAAAAAACTGGAACCGCTAGCTCCTAGGAGCGGGACTACGGGGCACCGCTAAGCCTTTTATTTATTTTGTCATGCCAGCATTCCGCCCTTTTTAGCTGGCATGACCGTTTTTCAACGGTGCCCTGGTTTTATGTAGTCTTTTTGTTTCAGTTTTATGCACCTTTGATTTAATTTGAATGTTTTATTTGATTTTGTTTTGTTTTGTTTTATGTATCTTTAAGATTTTTAATGTAAACTATTAAAAGTTACATTTTAAGTGTTTTAAAATTTTAGAATTTTAACTCACTGTTTATACACTGTCCCTTTTCCCCTGTCCCTGTTTTAGATCTAGGTTTATGTTCACTTTTTTAGAGAGCACTCCCCGGCCCTCACAAGCACTGGTTTTTTTATAGATGGTTCTTTTTTTCCAGTCACTTTTAAAACAGCACAGGTTTTTTTCATGTTGATTTTAATCTGTGTCTGTTTTAACCATGTACAAAGCACAATTGTCTTGGTGTTTTTAAATGTATTTTAAATGCTTTTAAAACAAAATGTATGTCTGTATGCATGAATGTCATCTTTAAAAGAAATGTAAAATGATTGAAAAAACGAATGGGTGTAAATGTAAAAAATGTAAAATCTCAATAAAAGAGTATTAATATCTGATACGTCCCCTATCAGGGGACCATATATTAAATTGATTTTTGGAATCGGGAGATGGAACAGGGGCTTGCTCCGTCCACTCCACGCATCGGCCCGGTATTGCAGTACCTCCGGGAACGGTGCACACCTTTCTCTAACGTTGGTCAAAGTCAGATCTGGATCTCTCCTGTGAGCATTTTGTCTACCCCTGCTGGAGGGAGAGTGCCAGTGTTGATGCAAGTTTTCCCGCCGTTTTACTTCTTTTTTTTTTCTTTCTCTCTTTCTTTCTTTCTCTCTTTCTTTCTCTCTTTCTCTCTTTCTTTCTCTCTTTCTTTCTTGCTGTCTTTCTTTCTTTTATTCACATGTGGTGATGATGTAGACAGCAGCAGGTTGTTTCCTGGGAGCATGCAGCTAACCAGACAAGTGTGGTGGAACATGTCCCTATGCCAGGACCTTCTTAGCAAGCCAGCCAGCCAGCGAGGCACAGTTGTAGTTACCCAAGGCACCTTGCACAGCATAGCAGCTTGGCATGACTATTTGTAAGACGCACTCCGCCAGTTTATGTTTTGTTTTTGGTGTTATGTGTGTGTTTTTGCTTTGTTTTGTTTTCTCCTGCTTAAATTGCACATTTCCCCTCTGGAAGCAGCAGCCCGTTTTTTTGGGGTCTGTTTGTGCTTGAAATTTTGCACCCACCTTTGAATCCCCCTGTGCCGTCCGGGCTGGGGGGCCCCGAGCAAGGGCCAAGTCGCCATCGCTTCTCGGCCTTTTGGCTAAGATCAAGTGTAGTATCTGTTCTTATCAGTTTAATATCTGATACGTCCCCTATCAGGGGACCATATATTAAATTGATTTTTGGAATCGGGAGATGGAACAGGGGCTTGCTCCGTCCACTCCACGCATCGGCCCGGTATTGCAGTACCTCCGGGAACGGTGCACACCTTTCTCTAACGTTGGTCAAAGTCAGATCTGGATCTCTCCTGTGAGCATTTTGTCTACCCCTGCTGGAGGGAGAGTGCCAGTGTTGATGCAAGTTTTCCCAACGTTTTACTTCTTTTTTTTTTCTTTCTCTCTTTCTTTCTTTCTCTCTTTCTTTCTCTCTTTCTTTCTCTCTTTCTTTCTTGCTGTCTTTCTTTCTTTTATTCACATGTGGTGATGATGTAGACAGCAGCAGGTTGTTTCCTGGGAGCATGCAGCTAACCAGACAAGTGTGGTGGAACATGTCCCTATGCCAGGACCTTCTTAGCAAGCCAGCCAGCCAGCGAGGCACAGTTGTAGTTACCCAAGGCACCTTGCACAGCATAGCAGCTTGGCATGACTATTTGTAAGACGCACTCCGCCAGTTTATGTTTTGTTTTTGGTGTTATGTGTGTGTTTTTGCTTTGTTTTGTTTCCTCCTGCTTAAATTGCACATTTCCCCTCTGGAAGCAGCAGCCCGTTTTTGGGGGGTCTGCTTGTGCTTGGAATTTTGCACCCACCTTTGAATCCCCCTGTGCCGTCCGGGCTGGGGGGCCCCGGGCAAGGGCCAAGTCGCCATCGCTTCTCGGCCTTTTAGCTAAGATCAAGTGTAGTATCTGTTCTTATCAGTTTAATATCTGATACGTCCCCTATCAGGGGACCATATATTAAATTGATTTTTGGAATCGGGAGATGGAACAGGGGCTTGCTCCGTCCACTCCACGCATCGGCCCGGTATTGCAGTACCTCCGGGAACGGTGCACACCTTTCTCTAACGTTGGTCAAAGTCAGATCTGGATCTCTCCTGTGAGCATTTTGTCTACCCCTGCTGGAGGGAGAGTGCCAGTGTTGATGCAAGTTTTCCCGCCATTTTACTTCTTTTTTTTTTCTTTCTCTCTTTCTTTCTTTCTCTCTTTCTTTCTTTCTCTCTTTCTTTCTCTCTTTCTCTCTTTCTTTCTCTCTTTCTTTCTTGCTGTCTTTCTTTCTTTTATTCACATGTGGTGATGATGTAGACAGCAGCAGGTTGTTTCCTGGGAGCATGCAGCTAACCAGACAAGTGTGGTGGAACATGTCCCTATGCCAGGTCCTTCTTAGCCAGCCAGCCAGCGAGGCACAGTTGTAGTTACCCAAGGCACCTTGCACAGCATAGCAGCTTGGCATGACTATTTGTAAGACGCACTCCGCCAGTTTATGTTTTGTTTTTGGTGTTATGTGTGTGTTTTTGCTTTGTTTTGTTTTCTCCTGCTTAAATTGCACATTTCCCCTCTGGAAGCAGCAGCCCGTTTTTTGGGGGTCTGCTTGTGCTTGAAATTTTGCACCCACCTTTGAATCCCCCTGTGCCATCCAGGCTGGGGGGCCCCGGGCAAGGGCCAAGTCGCCATCGCTTCTCGGCCTTTTGGCTAAGATCAAGTGTAGTATCTGTTCTTATCAGTTTAATATCTAGCTCCTCCAGTAGCTCCTCTGATGCAGAACACGAGGCAGGGAGGGAGCCCGGACCCAGCAGCGGCCCCCCCCTGAGTAGGGCCCTCTCAGCGCCAGCACTCCCCCTCGGCTCTCGTTATGACGCCATAAGGATTGAGTCCGTGGGGGAGGAAAGCGAAAGCGACAGTGAAAGTGAGAGTGAGAAGGAGGGGAAGGGAGTGAAGAACCAGCAGAGGGTGGGGAAAAGAAAGGGTAGAGACGAGGGGGGGAAAAGAAAGAAGATCAGGATCAAAGACAGCAAGTTGCAGGTGGCCCCCATAAATCCAAAACCAGCTAATGTCCACACAAAGTCCCCAGTCTTGCCCTCGCAGGCAGAGACGGAGGCGAGTGGGACGGCTACACTGCCGCCTAGTGGGCAGGTAGCAGCCAGCCAGGGCATCCCCAGCCAGCCTTCCCAGTCGTTGGCACAAACCCTAGCACACCTCGCAGAAGAGGTGTTCACTAATGCACCGAGGGAGAGGTCGGGGTCAACACCTTCCCTGACCAGCAGTACCTCGGTAGCAATGACCCTCTTCAAGCGAAGGGCCTCCCTTCAAAGCATCCTTGACCCCCTCCCTTGTATGGGCAAAACCAGGGGCCCCCTAGAGGTCCTCCTAGATACAGCACTGGAGGACATGGGAATACCCCTGGACGCGGTAAGCCAGAAGTCTGCTAACAGCTCCAATTCAACAGACGGTAACAGCCAAAGAATGCTGTCTGTCATAACCCCCCCCCAGGACAAAGCTGACCCACACGTTCCGAGGGGCCCTGAGCAAGTTCCACCAGACTTACCTTGTGGGGAGTTGAATAGCCCCAACAACTCCACGTACTGTGCATATAAAGACGGTGCCTTCTTGGACGAGGCAGCAGTGAGTACCTTCTCAGGGGTGATGGGAGTTGCAAATAAGCCCAAGCCCCCTCGAAGCAAGCGTAGAGCTAAGAGTAGGAAGAGTGTCCCGACCTCCCAATCATAGTCGCTATGGGGTGGACGCAGCGACTCCTTTTCTTGTTAGCTACCCTGATGGCCCTGATATGTGTGTCTGTTAATGTCAGGAGCATCAGGGAGACACAAAAAAGATTTGATGTACTAAACTATCTAGCTAACTTGAAAGCAGATCTCATCTTTCTGCAGGAGTGTGGTATTTCGTCGAGCCCTGATTATAGGGACCTGAAGGAGAGTTGGACCCTGGGGGACTCCTTCTGGTCGGGCTCCAACATAGCCAGAGCCGACGGAGTAGGTATCCTGTTTAAAAACCCATTTATTACCTCCCGCAGCAGCAGGGAGGTAGAACCTGGTAGAATTCTGAGCGTGGATGTGACATACAACAACACTCCCCTCAGACTGGTCAATGTCTACGCACCCACTAACCAAAACGAAAGAGTTCAATTTTTTCCACAGCTGCGTCCACTCCTGCTGGGGAACGTACCCGTCATCGTGTCAGGTGACTTCAATTGTGCTCTGAGGGACGTAGACCGGAGCAGGCCACGCAACGACCGCTCTAGTAGAGTTTTGTCCTCCATAATATCTGATTTCTCCCTGTGTGATGCAGGTAAGGACCTGGTGCCTCCCTTTACCTGGGTGAGCTCATCTGGGACCTCCTTCTCCCGTATAGATCTCGTCCTGCATACCAGCTCCCTTACGAAGACGGCAGTAGACACCCAGGCCGTCTTCTTCTCTGACCATAGGCTCCTGCAGGTAACATTGCAGGTCCCTCAGACCTCCCAGATGGGGTCAGGGGTCTGGAAATTAAACACCTCCTTACTCGATGACCCCTCCATAGCTGCAGCCTATAAGAGCAGGCTTGTTGAGTGGACCACTTTGCGTGACCTATTCAACTCCCCTATAGAGTGGTGGGAGATGGTCAAAATGAGAACTAAGGGTTATTTCATAGCAGCAGGCAAGAGGAAAGCAAAAGAAAGGAGGGCCAAATATAAATACCTGAATGCTGCCCTCCAGCGTCTGAGCCTGCTTCAGCTTCGGGGGTTCCCTGTAAGCGACGAGATAGCCCAGACCAAGCTAGATCTTTCAGTGCTTTGTAGGGAGGAACAACGAAAGGTCATGCACAATGCAAAAGTGCAAAAAATGGAGGAAGACGAAAAGTGTACTCGCTTCTTCTTCCAGAAAACGAGGGAGAAGCGGCACTTGATGTCCTCCATGCTTGACAGCAGGGGGAGGATAGTAGAGGATAGTGAGGGAGTGAAAAAAGTGGTAGAGAACTTCTATAGGGACCTGTATAACATCAAAGCTACAGATGACACCCTGATAGAGTGGTTCCTGAGCCAGTTGGAGCCTGACTCAGTGCGGGACGAGGAGGAGGAGGAGAAGGACCCAGAACTCACGCTGGAGGAGCTCACCCAGGCGGTTAAGACCATGAACACCGGTAAGACGCCAGGTCCAGATGGCATCCCGGGTGAGTATTACCATCTTTTTTGGGACACGCTAAAAGTCCATTTAGCGGAGGTCTACAGAGCGGTCTACAGGGAGAAGCGGTTGGGCCCTTCTATGCGGGAGAGTGTAATTACTCTCCTTCATAAGAAAGGGGAAGTTAAAGATCTACGGAATTGGCGCCCAATCAGCCTCCTTTGCGTGGATTACAAGATACTAGCCAAAGCTCTGATGCTCCGGCTACAAGTACACCTCCCTTTGGTCATTGGCCCCGACCAGGCTTGTGGCGTCCCAGGGAGGTCCATCACGGATATTTTAATGTTAACAAGGGACATTCTGGCTTATTCTAGAGAACGGAACCATCCCCTCTGCCTGTTCAACCTTGACCAGGAGAAGGCGTTCGATAGGGTAAGCCATGAATATATGTACAAAGTGATGGACCAGATGAAATTCGCTCCTGGACTTAGGGGGTGGTTTAAAACCATCTATACAAACATTAGTACCCGAGTCTTGGTGAACAGGCACCTGACTGGTAAAATATCTATCCAGTCAGGGGTCAGACAGGGTTGCCCACTATCCCCACTGCTATATGTCGTGTGCATTGAACCCCTCCTGCAGGCAATTCGTAGGGATACCAATATAACTGGTTTCCAGCTGCCTGGATCCAACGGGGTCCAGGTCAAAACAACAGCATATATGGACGATGTGTCACTCATTTGCACCAACACATCGTCGGTACCTCGGATTAGTAATATCCTTGGGAAGTACTGCACGGCGACCAGGGCAGTGATTAATAAGTCCAAGAGCGAAGTCTACGTGTCTAAAAATTGGCAGGTAGATAGGGAACTGTCGGACATGTACCCTGTCAAAAAGGACAAAATCAAGATTCTGGGCCTCATTTTCGAGAACAATAGCTCGGGGGCCCAGAGCTGGACGGCGGCCATTAACCAGGTCCGTAAAAAGATTGGCGGATGGAGCACAAGATCCTTAACAATGACGGGTAGAGTATTAATAACCAAGTCTATACTGTTCCCCATCCTCTCTTATGTAGGAAAAATCTTTCCCCCAGACAGGACCACCAAAAAAGTGGTGGACCGCATTATCCACCGCTTTATCTGGGGCAGCAAGATGGAGAGGGTAAAACGAGCCACCCTGAGTAAAGCCGACAAGAAGGGAGGTAAGGGGGTCCCGGACGTTGTGCAGCTCACCCGAGTGCAGGGGCTCACGCAAACTATCAAGAACATCCAGGCCCTGGACAGGAAGGTATGTTACATGAATCGTTTCTATTTTGCCACCTGTCTCAGGGCCTTGGGCCTCTGCACTATTGATAACACCGTGCCGTACTCCTGGGACCCCCCATTGTATTATAGAACCTTAAGCGACACTATATATAAATTGGGCTTAGATAAAGCAAAATTGGCCTCCTGGGAATACAAGGCTGTAACTAAATATCTTGCCGGTTCCCAGGAAATTGAAAAAGTAGCTACTTTCTCCCTCACCCAAAGCCCAAAAATCTGGGAGAATGTGTCTCACAGCTGCCTCAGTAATGTCCAGAAGGATATAGCATGGAACACCGTCCACAGTGCACTCCCCACTCGAGCATTCATGTTCAGGAGGGGACTAGCCCAAGTAGAAACATGCCCCTATGCAAAGTGCCGCAAGAGAGAAACACCAGCCCATATCTTCTGGGAATGTGATGTGGCTGGCAGTGTCTGGCTCTCTGTCTCTGTCTTCCTAAACAGGTTTGCTGACACGGCCAAGATGACCGCTGAGACTGTGCTCTATGGGCCTGCGGGAGGAATCACTACCAGCACAGCTAAGTGCGTTTGGCGTGTCATCAATGTTGTCAAGCAGATCCTGTGGGAAGGCCGTAACGTCTGTGTCTAACACAAGCAGGAGCTAGACACTATCACCACGACCAGAAGGGCACAAACTCTTATCAAGGACTTTGTAATTCTGGACATCCGGACCCTCGGGAAGGACAAGGCCTGCGCGGAGTGGAGGATCGCCGGACTTCAGGACGTGAAGATGGAATAAAGGAAAAAACTGGAACCGCTAGCTCCTAGGAGCGGGACTACGGGGCACCGCTAAGCCTTTTATTTATTTTGTCATGCCAGCATTCCGCCCTTTTTAGCTGGCATGACCGTTTTTCAACGGTGCCCTGGTTTTATGTAGTCTTTTGTTTCAGTTTTATGGACTTTTATTTGATTTACGTTGAATGTTTTATTTGATTTTGTATTGTTTTGTTTTATGTATCTTTAAGATTTTTAATGTAAACTATTAAAAGTTACATTTTAAGTGTTTTAAAATTTTAGAATTTTAACTCACTGTTTTATACACTGTCCCTTTTCCCCTGTCCCTGTTTTAGATCTAGTTTTATGTTCACTTTTGAACCTTTTAGAGAGCACTCCCCGGCCCTCACAAGCACTGGTTTTTTATAGATGGTTCTTTTTTTCCAGTCACTTTTAAAACAGCACAGGTTTTTTTCATGTTGATTTTAATCTGTGTGTTTTAACCATGTACAAAGCACAATTGTCTTGGTGTTTTTAAATGTATTTTAAATGCTTTTAAAACAAAATGTATGTCTGTATGCATGAATGTCATCTTTAAAAGAAATGTAAAATGAATGAAAAAAACGAATGGGTGTAAATGTAAAAAATGTAAAATCTCAATAAAAGAGTATTAATATCTGATACGTCCCCTATCAGGGGACCATATATAAAATTGATTTTTGGAATCGGGAGATGGAACAGGGGCTTGCTCCGTCCACTCCACGCATCGGCCCGGTATTGTAGTTCCTCCGGGAACGGTGCACACCTTTCTCTAACGTTGGTCAAAGTCAGATCTGGATCTCTCCTGTGAGCATTTTGTCTACCCCTGCTGGAGGGAGAGTGCCAGTGTTGATGCAAGTTTTCCCGCCGCTTTACTTCTTTTTTTTTCTTTTTCTCTTTCTTTCTTTCTCTTTCTTTCTCTCTTTCTTTCTTGCTGTCTTTCTTTCTTTTATTCACATGTGGTGATGATGTAGACAGCAGCAGTTTGTTTCCTGGGAGCATGCAGCTAACCAGACAAGTGTGGTGGAACATGTCCCTATGCCAGGTCCTTCTTAGCCAGCCATATACTCTGGCTTCTCTACAGTTCGAATAAATCTTTCTAAGACTAAGGCTTAGAGGGTAGTGGCATTGCCCGCTCCCTCCGAGGGTCTGTGAGAGGTTTGTTCGGGTGAGGAGGAACAGAATTTTTTTATTTTTGACTGGCTTTCTTCAGCTCGGCAACTTTTTGGAAGACTAATGCTCAGTCTGGTTTTGGCTTGCCCAATCCAGGCCGAGGGTCTTTCAAGATTTTGTTGACTGTTGAGAGCAGTTTTTTCTTTTTCAGGCGGTTCCCGTTTTTTTCTTTTTCAGGCGGTTCCGGCTTTTCCAGACGTTCCTGGAGTTAGAGAGAAGGAGGACCTACCATCCAGACGACCTTTGAGGACCCTTTGATGACCTAGACGACCTCATCCCCAGCCCTTGATTGTAATCGAGATCCAGACCGAGAGAGCAGCAGGCGCCCAGCAGAGGGCGCCATCTGGGAGGAGCAGAGGGCGGCCCCGGACCCCGAGGAGGCGTCACAGCCACGATTCTTCCTACGTGGTCTCGGTGCCAAGCAACGCCCCCTACTCCGCCAGGGAAGGACACCGTTCACCTGGGGAGGGGGTCCCTCTTGCGAGGCGACCATCTCCTCAGGGACTAAAGTAATAGTTCCTTCAACTGCCCAGATTTGCTGCTTACGTTGTCTCTTTTCCGTAGAGAGAGACAACCCGGACGTCCAGAGGCTTCTCCCACCCCAATCGGAGGAGCCAGCTGAAGGATGGCGTTCCGGCCAACCCAGGAAAACAGGAGGCACAATGCGGTGCGCTTCACAAGAAACAAGCAAGATGAAACGGAACCAGGACTGACGAGACTGGAGTTCAGCCGGACCATTCTTCAGAGGGGTATGGGTTTTTCCCCTTCTGACTTGAATTGTTTGGTGAAATTGCCAGGGCTTAAGGAAGTGTTTGAGGTCAGTTTTAGGAACCCCCAAAAGTTACAAGAAATGTGGTCCTTTTGGGGGGAGAATAAATATCTCGCTCCATACAAAGAATTTTGTGTGGATGCACTGACAGACAGAGAAATGAAAGTTGTTACTGTCCAATTTTTCAATGAGGCTGTTAGCGACTATGATATTACAACATGGCTTAACCGCTATGGGAGGGTGTCATCAGAAGGGAGGAAAATTACAGACGAAGATGGGGTTTGGACAGGAGCCAGAAAGTGGCTGGTACGCCTTAATGTTGATCCATCGGGCATTGGAGGCGTCCGCCACATTCCAAACTCCATAGTGTTAGGGCCCAACAGAGGGCTGGTATTCTATAATGGGATGCCAAAACTCTGCAGGAAATGTGGGGAATTAGGACACCTGGCGGCCGCGTGTACTGTAGTCAAGTGCAGGAACTGCGGCGCCCCCCACGAGACCAGCCACTGCAGAGAAGAGAGGCAGTGCAATTTGTGTGGAAAGAAGGGGCACCTGTTTAAGGACTGCCCCTCTTCCTATGCCAACATGGCCAGAGCCAGCAAGGCAAACATGAACAAGCCTAGGCCTGAGCAGGAAGAGGGAGCAAGTAACAAAGATCAGTCCACATCACCACCAACAGTATCCAAGACCCAGACTCCAGCACCACCATCATCACCAGCACCCCCCTCACCCCCCCGCCCCCGAGACATGTCCCGTTTTACGAGGACCCCTTCCCCCAGCCCAGAGAGAGAGTACAACAGCCACTCCACTAGCTCCTCCAGTAGCTCCTCTGATGCAGAACACGAGGCAGGGAGGGAGCCTGGACCCAGCAGCGGCCCCCCCCTGAGTAGGGCCCTCTCAGCGCCAGCACTCCCCCTCGGCTCTCGTTATGACGCCATAAGGATTGAGTCCGTGGGGGAGGAAAGCGAAAGCGACAGTGAAAGTGAGAGTGAGAAGGAGGGGAAGGGAGTGAAGAACCAGCAGAGGGTGGGGAAAAGAAAGGGTAGAGACGAGGGGGGGGAAAAGAAAGAAGATCAGGATCAAAGACAGCAAGTTGCAGGTGGCCCCCATAGATCCAAAACCAGCTAATGTCCACACAAAGTCCCCAGTCTTGCCCTCGCAGGCAGAGACGGAGGCGAGTGGGACGGCTACACTGCCGCCTAGTGGGCAGGTAGCAGCCAGCCAGGGCATCCCCAGCCAGCCTTCCCAGTCGTTGGCACAAACCCTAGCACACCTCGCAGAAGAGGTGTTCACTAATGCACCGAGGGAGAGGTCGGGGTCAACACCTTCCCTGACCAGCAGTACCTCTGTAGCAATGACCCTCTTCAAGCGAAGGGCCTCCCTTCAAAGCATCCTTGACCCCCTCCCTTGTATGGGCAAAACCAGGGGCCCCCTAGAGGTCCTCCTAGATACAGCACTGGAGGACATGGGAATACCCCTGGACGCGGTAAGCCAGAAGTCTGCTAACAGCTCCAATTCAACAGACGGTAACAGCCAAAGAATGCTGTCTGTCATAACCCCCCCCAGGACAAAGCTGACCCACACGTTCCGAGGGGCCCTGAGCAAGTTCCACCAGACTTACCTTGTGGGGAGTTGAATAGCCCCAACAACTCCACGTACTGTGCATATAAAGACGGTGCCTTCTTGGACGAGGCAGCAGTGAGTACCTTCTCAGGGGTGATGGGAGTTGCAAATAAGCCCAAGCCCCCTCGAAGCAAGCGTAGAGCTAAGAGTAGGAAGAGTGTCCCGACCTCCCAATCATAGTCGCTATGGGGTGGACGCAGCGACTCCTTTTCTTGTTAGCTACCCTGATGGCCCTGATATGTGTGTCTGTTAATGTCAGGAGCATCAGGGAGACACAAAAAAGATTTGATGTACTAAACTATCTAGCTAACTTGAAAGCAGATCTCATCTTTCTGCAGGAGTGTGGTATTTCGTCGAGCCCTGATTATAGGGACCTGAAGGAGAGTTGGACCCTGGGGGACTCCTTCTGGTCGGGCTCCAACATAGCCAGAGCCGACGGAGTAGGTATCCTGTTTAAAAACCCATTTATTACCTCCCGCAGCAGCAGGGAGGTAGAACCTGGTAGAATTCTGAGCGTGGATGTGACATACAACAAAACTCCCCTCAGACTGGTCAATGTCTACGCACCCACTAACCAAAACGAAAGAGTTCAATTTTTTCCACAGCTGCGTCCACTCCTGCTGGGGAACGTACCCGTCATCGTGTCAGGTGACTTCAATTGTGCTCTGAGGGACGTAGACCGGAGCAGGCCACGCAACGACCGCTCTAGTAGAGTTTTGTCCTCCGTAATATCTGATTTCTCCCTGTGTGATGCAGGTAAGGACCTGGTGCCTCCCTTTACCTGGGTGAGCTCATCTGGGACCTCCTTCTCCCGTATAGATCTCGTCCTGCATACCAGCTCCCTTACGAAGACGGCAGTAGACACCCAGGCCGTCTTCTTCTCTGACCATAGGCTCCTGCAGGTAACATTGCAGGTCCCTCAGACCTCCCAGATGGGGTCAGGGGTCTGGAAATTAAACACCTCATTACTCAATGACCCCTCCATAGCTGCAGCCTATAAGAGCAGGCTTGTTGAGTGGACCACTTTGCGTGACCTATTCAACTCCCCTATAGAGTGGTGGGAGATGGTCAAAATCAGAACTAAGGGTTATTTCATAGCAGCAGGCAAGAGGAAAGCAAAAGAAAGGAGGGCCAAATATAAACACCTGAATGCTGCCCTCCAGCGTCTGAGCCTGCTTCAGCTTCGGGGGTTCCCTGTAAGCGACGAGATAGCCCAGACCAAGCTAGATCTTTCAGTGCTTTGTAGGGAGGAACAACGAAAGGTCATGCACAATGCAAAAGTGCAAAAAATGGAGGAAGACGAAAAGTGTACTCGCTTCTTCTTCCAGAAAACGAGGGAGAAGCGGCACTTGATGTCCTCCATGCTCGACAGCAGGGGGAGGATAGTAGAGGATAGTGAGGGAGTGAAAAAAGTGGTAGAGAACTTCTATAGGGACCTATATAACATCAAAGCTACAGATGACACCCTGATAGAGTGGTTCCTGAGCCAGTTGGAGCCTGACTCAGTGCGGGACGACGAGGAGGAGGAGAAGGACCCAGAACTCACGCTGGAGGAGCTCACCCAGGCGGTTAAGACCATGAACACCGGTAAGACGCCAGGTCCAGATGGCATCCCGGGTGAGTATTACCATCTTTTTTGGGACATGCTAAAAGTCCATTTAGCGGAGGTCTACAGAGCGGTCTACAGGGAGAAGCGGTTGGGCCCTTCTATGCGGGAGAGTGTAATTACTCTCCTTCATAAGAAAGGGGAAGTTAAAGATCTACGGAATTGGCGCCCAATCAGCCTCCTTTGCGTGGATTACAAGATACTAGCCAAAGCTCTGATGCTCCGGCTACAAGTACACCTCCCTTTGGTCATTGGCCCCGACCAGGCTTGTGGCGTCCCAGGGAGGTCCATCACGGATATTTTAATGTTAACAAGGGACATTCTGGCTTATTCTAGAGAACGGAACCATCCCCTCTGCCTGTTCAACCTTGACCAGGAGAAGGCGTTCGATAGGGTAAGCCATGAATATATGTACAAAGTGATGGACCAGATGAAATTCGCTCCTGGACTTAGGGAGTGGGTTAAAACCATATATACAAACATTAGTACCCGAGTCTTGGTGAACAGGCACCTGACTGGTAAAATATCTATCCAGTCAGGGGTCAGACAGGGTTGCCCACTATCCCCACTGCTATATGTCGTGTGCATTGAACCCCTCCTGCAGGCAATTCGTAGGGATACCAATATAACTGGTTTCCAGCTGCCTGGATCCAACGGGGTCCAGGTCAAAACAACAGCATATATGGACGATGTGTCACTCATTTGCACCAACACATCGTCGGTACCTCGGATTAGTAATATCCTTGAGAAGTACTGCACGGCGACCGGGGCAGTGATTAATAAGTCCAAGAGCGAAGTCTACGTGTCTAAAAATTGGCAGGTAGATAGGGAACTGTCGGACATGTACCCTGTCAAAAAGGACAAAATCAAGATTCTGGGCCTCATTTTCGAGAACAATAGCTCGGGGGCCCAGAGCTGGACGGCGGCCATTAACCAGGTCCGTAAAAAGATTGGCGGATGGAGCACAAGATCCTTAACAATGACGGGTAGAGTATTAATAACCAAGTCTATACTGTTCCCCATCCTCTCTTATGTAGGAAAAATCTTTCCCCCAGACAGGACCACCAAAAAAGTGGTGGACCGCATTATCCACCGCTTTATCTGGGGCAGCAAGATGGAGAGGGTAAAGCGAGCCACCCTGAGTAAAGCCGACAAGAAGGGAGGTAAGGGGGTCCCGGACGTTGTGCAGCTCACCCGAGTGCAGGGGCTCACGCAAACTATCAAGAACATCCAGGCCCTGGACAGGAAGGTATGTTACATGAATCGTTTCTATTTTGCCACCTGTCTCAGGGCCTTGGGCCTCTGCACTATTGATAACACCGTGCCGTACTCCTGGGACCCCCCATTGTATTATAGAACCTTAAGGGACACTATATATAAATTGGGCTTAGATAAAGCAAAATTGGCCTCCTGGGAATACAAGGCTGTAACTAAATATCTTGCCGGTTCCCAGGAAATTGAAAAAGTAGCTACTTTCTCCCTCACCCAAAGCCAAAAAATCTGGGAGAATGTGTCTCACAGCTGCCTCAGTAATGTCCAGAAGGATATAGCATGGAACACCGTCCACAGTGCACTCCCCACTCGAGCGTTCATGTTCAGGAGGGGACTAGCCCAAGTAGAAACATGCCCCTATGCAAAGTGCCGCAAGAGAGAAACACCAGCCCATATCTTCTGGGAGTGTGATGTGGCTGGCAGTGTCTGGCTCTCTGTCTCTGTCTTCCTAAACAGGTTTGCTGACACGGCCAAGATGACCGCTGAGACTGTGCTCTATGGGCCTGCGGGAGGAATCGCTACCAGCACAGCTAAGTGCATTTGGCGTGTCATCAATGTTGTCAAGCAGATCCTGTGGGAAGGCTGTAACGTCTGTGTCTATCACAAGCAGGAGCTAGACACTATCACCACGACCAGAAGGGCACAAACTCTTATCAAGGACTTTGTAATTCTGGACATCCGGACCCTCGGGAAGGACAAGGCCTGCGCGGAGTGGAGGATCGCCGGACTTCAGGACGTGAAGATGGAATAAAGGAAAAAACTGGAACCGCTAGCTCCTAGGAGCGGGACTACGGGGCACCGCTAAGCCTTTTATTTATTTTGTCATGCCAGCATTCCGCCCTTTTTAGCTGGCATGACCGTTTTTTCAACGGTGCCCTGGTTTTATGTAGTCTTTTTGTTTCAGTTTTATTGACTTTTATTTGATTTACGTTGAATGTTTTATTTGATTTTGTTTTGTTTTGTTTTATGTATCTTTAAGATTTTTAATGTAAACTATTAAAAGTTACATTTTAAGTGTTTTAAAATTTTAGAATTTTAACTCACTGTTCTATACACTGTCCCTTTTCCCCTGTCCCTGTTTTAGATCTAGTTTTATGTTCACTTTTGAACTTTTTTAGAGAGCACTCCCCGGCCCTCACAAACACTGGTTTTTTATAGATGGTTCTTTTTTTCAAGTCACTTTTAAAGCAGCACAGGTTTTTTTCATGTTGATTTTAATCTGTGTCTGTTTTAACCATGTACAAAGCACAATTGTCTTGGTGTTTTTAAATGTATTTTAAATGCTTTTAAAACAAAATGTATGTCTGTATGCATGAATGTCATCTTTAAAAGAAATGTAAAATGAATGAAAAAAACGAATGGGTGTAAATGTAAAAAATGTAAAATCTCAATAAAAGAGTATTAATATCTGATACGTCCCCTATCAGGGGACCATATATTAAATTGATTTTTGGAATCGGGAGATGGAACAGGGGCTTGCTCCGTCCACTCCACGCATCGGCCCGGTATTGCAGTACCTCCGGGAACGGTGCACACCTTTCTCTAACGTTGGTCAAAGTCAGATCTGGATCTCTCCTGTGAGCATTTTGTCTACCCCTGCTGGAGGGAGAGTGCCAGTGTTGATGCAAGTTTTCCCGCCGTTTTACTTCTTTTTTTTTCTTTCTCTCTTTCTTTCTTTCTCTCTTTCTTTCTCTCTTTCTCTCTTTCTTTCTCTCTTTCTTTCTTGCTGTCTTTCTTTCTTTTATTCACATGTGGTGATGATGTAGACAGCAGCAGGTTGTTTCCTGGGAGCATGCAGCTAACCAGACAAGTGTGGTGGAGCATGTCCCTATGCCAGGACCTTCTTAGCAAGCCAGCCAGCCAGCGAGGCACAGTTGTAGTTACCCAAGGCACCTTGCACAGCATAGCAGCTTGGCATGACTATTTGTAAGACGCACTCCGCCAGTTTATGTTTTGTTTTTGGTGTTATGTGTGTGTTTTTGCTTTGTTTTGTTTTCTCCTGCTTAAATTGCACATTTCCCCTCTGGAAGCAGCAGCCCGTTTTTTTGGGGTCTGCTTGTGCTTGAAATTTTGCACCCACCTTTGAATCCCCCTGTGCCGTCCGGGCTGGGGGGCCCCGGGCAAGGGCCAAGTCGCCATCGCTTCTCGGCCTTTTGGCTAAGATCAAGTGTAGTATCTGTTCTTATCAGTTTAATATCTGATACGTCCCCTATCAGGGGACCATATATTAAATTGATTTTTGGAATCGGGAGATGGAACAGGGGCTTGCTCCGTCCACTCCACGCATCGGCCCGGTATTGCAGTACCTCCGGGAACGGTGCACACCTTTCTCTAACGTTGGTCAAAGTCAGATCTGGATCTCTCCTGTGAGCATTTTGTCTACCCCTGCTGGAGGGAGAGTGCCAGTGTTGATGCAAGTTTTCCCGCCGTTTTACTTCTTTTTTTTTCTTTCTCTCTTTCTTTCTTTCTTGCTGTCTTTCTTTCTTTTATTCACATGTGATGATGATGTAGACAGCAGCAGTTTGTTTCCTGGGAGCATGCAGCTAACCAGACAAGTGTGGTGGAACATGTCCCTATGCCAGGTCCTTCTTAGCCAGCCATATACTCTGGCTTCTCTTCAGTTCGAATAAATCTTTCTAAGACTAAGGCTTAGAGGGTAGTGGCATTGCCCGCTCCCTCCGAGGGTCTGTGAGAGGTTTGTTCGGGTGAGGAGGAACAGAATTTTTTTTTATTTTTGACTGGCTTTCTTCAGCTCGGCAACTTTTTGGAAGACTAATGCTCAGTCTGGTTTTGGCTTGCCCAATCCAGGCCGAGGGTCTTTCAAGATTTTGTTGACTGTTGAGAGTAGTTTTTTCTTTTTCAGGCGGTTCCCGTTTTTTTCTTTTTCAGGCGGTTCCGGCTTTTCCAGACGTTCCTGGAGTTAGAGAGAAGGAGGACCTACCATCCAGACGACCTTTGAGGACCCTTTGATGACCTAGACGACCTCATCCCCAGCCCTTGATTGTAATCGAGATCCAGACCGAGAGAGCAGCAGGCGCCCAGCAGAGGGCGCCATCTGGGAGGAGCAGAGGGCGGCCCCGGACCCCGAGGAGGTGTCACAGCCACGATTCTTCCTACGTGGTCTCGGTGCCAAGCAGCGCCCCCTACTCCGCCAGGGAAGGACACCGTTCACCTGGGGAGGGGGTCCCTCTTGCGAGGCGACCATCTCCTCAGGGACTAAAGTAATAGTTCCTTCAACTGCCCAGATTTGCTGCTTACGTTGTCTCTTTTCCGTAGAGAGAGACAACCCGGACGTCCAGAGGCTTCTCCCACCCCAATCGGAGGAGCCAGCTGAAGGATGGCGTTCCGGCCAACCCAGGAAACCAGGAGGCACAATGCGGTGCGCTTCACAAGAAACAAGCAAGATGAAACGGAACCAGGACTGACGAGACTGGAGTTCAGCCGGACCATTCTTCAGAGGGGTATGGGTTTTTCCCCTTCTGACTTGAATTGTTTGGTGAAATTGCCAGGGCTTAAGGAAGTGTTTGAGGTCAGTTTTAGGAACCCCCAAAAGTTACAAGAAATGTGGTCCTTTTGGGGGGAGAATAAATATCTCGCTCCATACAAAGAATTTTGTGTGGATGCACTGACAGACAGAGAAATGAAAGTTGTTACTGTCCAATTTTTCAATGAGGCTGTTAGCGACTATGATATTACAACATGGCTTAACCGCTATGGGAGGGTGTCATCAGAAGGGAGGAAAATTACAGATGAAGATGGGGTTTGGACAGGAGCCAGAAAGTGGCTGGTACGCCTTAATGTTGATCCATCGGGCATTGGAGGCGTCCGCCACATTCCAAACTCCATAGTGTTAGGGCCCAACAGAGGGCTGATATTCTATAATGGGATGCCAAAACTCTGCAGGAAATGTGGGGAATTAGGACACCTGACGGCCGCGTGTACTGTAGTCAAGTGCAGGAACTGCGGCGCCCCCCACGAGACCAGCCACTGCAGAGAAGAGAGGCAGTGCAATTTGTGTGGAAAGAAGGGGCACCTGTTTAAGGACTGCCCCTCTTCCTATGCCAACATGGCCAGAGCCAGCAAGGCAAACATGAACAAGCCAGGCCTGAGCAGGAAGAGGGAGCAAGTAACAAAGATCAGTCCACATCACCACCAACAGTATCCAAAACCCAGACTCCAGCACCACCATCATCACCAGCACCCCCTCACCCCCCCGCTCCCGAGACATGTCCCGTTTTACGAGGACCCCTTCCCCCAGCCCAGAGAGAGAGTACAACAGCCACTCCACTAGCTCCTCCAGTAGCTCCTCTGATGCAGAACACGAGGCAGGGAGGGAGCCCGGACCCAGCAGCGCCCCCCCCCCCTGAGTAGGGCCCTCTCAGCGCCAGCACTCCCCCTCGGCTCTCGTTATGACGCCATAAGGATTGAGTCCGTGGGGGAGGAAAGCAAAAGCGACAGTGAAAGTGAGAGTGAGAAGGAGGGGAAGGGAGTGAAGAACCAGCAGAGGGTGGGGAAAAGAAAGGGTAGAAACGAGGGGGGGAAAAGAAAGAAGATCAGGATCAAAGACAGCAAGTTGCAGGTGGCCCCCATAGATCCAAAACCAGCTAATGTCCACACAAAGTCCCCAGTCTTGCCCTCGCAGGCAGAGACGGAGGCGAGTGGGACGGCTACACTGCCGCCTAGTGGGCAGGTAGCAGCCAGCCAGGGCATCCCCAGCCAGCCTTCCCAGTCGTTGGCACAAACCCTAGCACACCTCGCAGAAGAGGTGTTCACTAATGCACCGAGGGAGAGGTCGGGGTCAACACCTTCCCTGACCAGCAGTACCTCTGTAGCAATGACCCTCTTCAAGCGAAGGGCCTCCCTTCAAAGCATCCTTGACCCCCTCCCTTGTATGGGCAAAACCAGGGGCCCCCTAGAGGTCCTCCTAGATACAGCACAGGAGGACATGGGAATACCCCTGGACGCGGTAAGCCAGAAGTCTGCTAACAGCTCCAATTCAACAGACGGTAACAGCCAAAGAATGCTGTCTGTCATAACCCCCCCCAGGACAAAGCTGACCCACACGTTCCGAGGGGCCCTGAGCAAGTTCCACCAGACTTACCTTGTGGGGAGTTGAATAGCCCCAACAACTCCACGTACTGTGCATATAAAGACGGTGCCTTCTTGGACGAGGCAGCAGTGAGTACCTTCTCAGGGGTGATGGGAGTTGCAAATAAGCCCAAGCCCCCTCGAAGCAAGCGTAGAGCTAAGAGTAGGAAGAGTGTCCCGACCTCCCAATCATAGTCGCTATGGGGTGGACGCAGCGACTCCTTTTCTTGTTAGCTACCCTGATGGCCCTGATATGTGTGTCTGTTAATGTCAGGAGCATCAGGGAGACACAAAAAAGATTTGATGTACTAAACTATCTAGCTAACTTGAAAGCAGATCTCATCTTTCTGCAGGAGTGTGGTATTTCGTCGAGCCCTGATTATAGGGACCTGAAGGAGAGTTGGACCCTGGGGGACTCCTTCTGGTCGGGCTCCAACATAGCCAGAGCCGACGGAGTAGGTATCCTGTTTAAAAACCCATTTATTACCTCCCGCAGCAGCAGGGAGGTAGAACCTGGTAGAATTCTGAGCGTGGATGTGACATACAACAACACTCCCCTCAGACTGGTCAATGTCTACGCACCCACTAACCAAAACGAAAGAGTTCAATTTTTTCCACAGCTGCGTCCACTCCTGCTGGGGAACGTACCCGTCATCGTGTCAGGTGACTTCAATTGTGCTCTGAGGGACGTAGACCGGAGCAGGCCACGCAACGACGTGGAACGGTGCACACCTTTCTCTAACGTTGGTCAAAGTCAGATCTGGATCTCTCCTGTGAGCATTTTGTCTACCCCTGCTGGAGGGAGAGTGCCAGTGTTGATGCAAGTTTTCCCGCCGTTTTACTTCTTTTTTTTTCTTTCTCTCTTTCTTTCTTTCTCTCTTTCTTTCTCTCTTTCTCTCTTTCTTTCTCTCTTTCTTTCTTGCTGTCTTTCTTTCTTTTATTCACATGTGGTGATGATGTAGACAGCAGCAGGTTGTTTCCTGGGAGCATGCAGCTAACCAGACAAGTGTGGTGGAACATGTCCCTATGCCAGGACCTTCTTAGCAAGCCAGCCAGCCAGCGAGGCACAGTTGTAGTTACCCAAGGCACCTTGCACAGCATAGCAGCTTGGCATGACTATTTGTAAGACGCACTCCGCCAGTTTATGTTTTGTTTTTGGTGTTATGTGTGTGTTTTTGCTTTGTTTTGTTTCCTCCTGCTTAAATTGCACATTTCGCCTCTGGAAGCAGCAGCCCGTTTTTTGGGGGTCTGCTTGTGCTTGGAATTTTGCACCCACCTTTGAATCCCCCTGTGCCGTCTGGGCTGGGGGGCCCCGGGCAAGGGCCAAGTCGCCATCGCTTCTCGGCCTTTTGGCTAAGATCAAGTGTAGTATCTGTTCTTATCAGTTTAATATCTGATACGTCCCCTATCAGGGGACCATATATTAAATTGATTTTTGGAATCGGGAGATGGAACAGGGGCTTGCTCCGTCCACTCCACGCATCGGCCCGGTATTGCAGTACCTCCGGGAACGGTGCACACCTTTCTCTAACGTTGGTCAAAGTCACATCTGGATCTCTCCTGTGAGCATTTTGTCTACCCCTGCTGGAGGGAGAGTGCCAGTGTTGATGCAAGTTTTCCCGCCGTTTTACTTCTTTTTTGTCTTTCTCTCTTTCTTTATTTCTCTTTCTTTCTCTCTTTCTTTCTTGCTGTCTTTCTTTCTTTTATTCACATGTGATGATGATGTAGACAGCAGCAGTTTGTTTCATGGGAGCATGCAGCTAACCAGACAAGTGTGGTGGAACATGTCCCTATGCCAGGTCCTTCTTAGCCAGCCATATACTCTGGCTTCTCTTCAGTTCGAATAAATCTTTCTAAGACTAAGGCTTAGAGGGTAGTGGCATTGCCCGCTCCCTCCGAGGGTCTGTGAGAGGTTTGTTCGGGTGAGGAGGAACAGAATTTTTTTTATTTTTGACTGGCTTTCTTCAGCTCGGCAACTTTTTGGAAGACTAATGCTCAGTCTGGTTTTGGCTTGCCCAATCCAGGCCGAGGGTCTTTCAAGATTTTGTTGACTGTTGAGAGCAGTTTTTTCTTTTTCAGGCGGTTCCCGTTTTTTTCTTTTTCAGGCGGTTCCGGCTTTTCCAGACGTTCCTGGAGTTAGAGAGAAGGAGGACCTACCATCCAGACGACCTTTGAGGACCCTTTGATGACCTAGACGACCTCATCCCCAGCCCTTGATTGTAATCGAGATCCAGACCGAGAGAGCAGCAGGCGCCCAGCAGAGGGCGCCATCTGGGAGGAGCAGAGGGCGGCCCCGGACCCCGAGGAGGCGTCACAGCCACGATTCTTCCTACGTGGTCTCGGTGCCAAGCAGCGCCCCCTACTCCGCCAGGGAAGGACACCGTTCACCTGGGGAGGGGGTCCCTCTTGCGAGGCGACCATCTCCTCAGGGACTAAAGTAATAGTTCCTTCAACTGCCCAGATTTGCTGCTTACGTTGTCTCTTTTCCGTAGAGAGAGACAACCCGGACGTCCAGAGGCTTCTCCCACCCCAATCGGAGGAGCCAGCTGAAGGATGGCGTTCCGGCCAACCCAGGAAACCAGGAGGCACAATGCGGTGCGCTTCACAAGAAACAAGCAAGATGAAACGGAACCAGGACTGACGAGACTGGAGTTCAGCCGGACCATTCTTCAGAGGGGTATGGGTTTTTCCCCTTCTGACTTGAATTGTTTGGTGAAATTGCCAGGGCTTAAGGAAGTGTTTGAGGTCAGTTTTAGGAACCCCCAAAAGTTACAAGAAATGTGGTCCTTTTGGGGGGAGAATAAATATCTCGCTCCATACAAAGAATTTTGTGTGGATGCACTGACAGACAGAGAAATGAAAGTTGTTACTGTCCAATTTTTCAATGAGGCTGTTAGCGACTATGATATTACAACATGGCTTAACCGCTATGGGAGGGTGTCATCAGAAGGGAGGAAAATTACAGATGAAGATGGGGTTTGGACAGGAGCCAGAAAGTGGCTGGTACGCCTTAATGTTGATCCATCGGGAATTGGAGGCGTCCGCCACATTCCAAACTCCATAGTGTTAGGGCCCAACAGAGGGCTGGTATTCTATAATGGGATGCCAAAACTCTGCAGGAAATGTGGGGAATTAGGACACCTGACGGCCGCGTGTACTGTAGTCAAGTGCAGGAACTGCGGCGCCCCCCACGAGACCAGCCACTGCAGAGAAGAGAGGCAGTGCAATTTGTGTGGAAAGAAGGGGCACCTGTTTAAGGACTGCCCCTCTTCCTATGCCAACATGGCCAGAGCCAGCAAGGCAAACATGAACAAGCCTAGGCCTGAGCAGAAAGAGGGAGCAAGTAACAAAGATCAGTCCACATCACCACCAACAGTATCCAAGACCCAGACTCCAGCACCACCATCATCACCAGCACCCCCTCACCCCCCCGCCCCCGAGACATGTCCCGTTTTACGAGGACCCCTTCCCCCAGCCCAGAGAGAGAGTACAACAGCCACTCCACTAGCTCCTCCAGTAGCTCCTCTGATGCAGAACACGAGTCAGGGAGGGAGCCCGGACCCAGCAGCGGCCCCCCCCTGAGTAGGGCCCTCTCAGCGCCAGCACTCCCCCTCGGCTCTCGTTATGACGCCATAAGGATTGAGTCCGTGGGGGAGGAAAGCAAAAGCGACAGTGAAAGTGAGAGTGAGAAGGAGGGGAAGGGAGTGAAGAACCAGCAGAGGGTGGGGAAAAGAAAGGGTAGAGACGAGGGGGGGAAAAGAAAGAAGATCAAGATCAAAGACAGCAAGTTGCAGGTGGCCCCCATAGATCCAAAACCAGATAATGTCCACACAAAGTCCCCAGTCTTGCCCTCGCAGGCAGAGACGGAGGCGAGTGGGACGGCTACACTGCCGCCTAGTGGGCAGGTAGCAGCCAGCCAGGGCATCCCCAGCCAGCCTTCCCAGTCGTTGGCACAAACCCTAGCACACCTCGCAGAAGAGGTGTTCACTAATGCACCGAGGGAGAGGTCGGGGTCAACACCTTCCCTGACCAGCAGTACCTCTGTAGCAATGACCCTCTTCAAGCGAAGGGCCTCCCTTCAAAGCATCCTTGACCCCCTCCCTTGTATGGGCAAAACCAGGGGCCCCCTAGAGGTCCTCCTAGATACAGCACTGGAGGACATGGGAATACCCCTGGACGCGGTAAGCCAGAAGTCTGCTAACAGCTCCAATTCAACAGACGGTAACAGCCAAAGAATGCTGTCTGTCATAACCCCCCCCCCAGGACAAAGCTGACCCACACGTTCCGAGGGGCCCTGAGCAAGTTCCACCAGACTTACCTTGTGGGGAGTTGAATAGCCCCAACAACTCCACGTACTGTGCATATAAAGACGGTGCCTTCTTGGACGAGGCAGCAGTGAGTACCTTCTCAGGGGTGATGGGAGTTGCAAATAAGCCCAAGCCCCCTCGAAGCAAGCGTAGAGCTAAGAGTAGGAAGAGTGTCCCGACCTCCCAATCATAGTCGCTATGGGGTGGACGCAGCGACTCCTTTTCTTGTTAGCTACCCTGATGGCCCTGATATGTGTGTCTGTTAATGTCAGGAGCATCAGGGAGACACAAAAAAGATTTGATGTACTAAACTATCTAGCTAACTTGAAAGCAGATCTCATCTTTCTGCAGGAGTGTGGTATTTCGTCGAGCCCTGATTATAGGGACCTGAAGGAGAGTTGGACCCTGGGGGACTCCTTCTGGTCGGGCTCCAACATAGCCAGAGCCGACGGAGTAGGTATCCTGTTTAAAAACCCATTTATTACCTCCCGCAGCAGCAGGGAGGTAGAACCTGGTAGAATTCTGAGCGTGGATGTGACATACAACAACACTCCCCTCAGACTGGTCAATGTCTACGCACCCACTAACCAAAACGAAAGAGTTCAATTTTTTCCACAGCTGCGTCCACTCCTGCTGGGGAACGTACCCGTCATCGTGTCAGGTGACTTCAATTGTGCTCTGAGGGACGTAGACCGGAGCAGGCCACGCAACGACCGCTCTAGTAGAGTTTTGTCCTCCGTAATATCTGATTTCTCCCTGTGTGATGCAGGTAAGGACCTGGTGCCTCCCTTTACCTGGGTGAGCTCATCTGGGACCTCCTTCTCCCGTATAGATCTCGTCCTGCATACCAGCTCCCTTACGAAGACGGCAGTAGACACCCAGGCCGTCTTCTTCTCTGACCATAGGCTCCTGCAGGTAACATTGCAGGTCCCTCAGACCTCCCAGATGGGGTCAGGGGTTTGGAAATTAAACACCTCCTTACTCGATGACCCCTCCATAGCTGCAGCCTATAAGAGCAGGCTTGTTGAGTGGACCACTTTGCGTGACCTATTCAACTCCCCTATAGAGTGGTGGGAGATGGTCAAAATCAGAACTAAGGGTTATTTCATAGCAGCAGGCAAGAGGAAAGCAAAAGAAAGGAGGGCCAAATATAAACACCTGAATGCTGCCCTCCAGCATCTGAGCCTGCTTCAGCTTCGGGGGTTCCCTGTAAGCGACGAGATAGCCCAGACCAAGCTAGATCTTTCAGTGCTTTGTAGGGAGGAACAACGAAAGGTCATGCACAATGCAAAAGTGCAAAAAATGGAGGAAGACGAAAAGTGTACTCGCTTCTTCTTCCAGAAAACGAGGGAGAAGCGGCACTTGATGTCCTCCATGCTCGACAGCAGGGGGAGGATAGTAGAGGATAGTGAGGGAGTGAAAAAAGTGGTAGAGAACTTCTATAGGGACCTATATAACATCAAAGCTACAGATGACACCCTGATAGACTGGTTCCTGAGCCAGTTGGAGCCTGACTCAGTGCGGGACGACGAGGAGGAGGAGAAGGACCCAGAACTCACGCTGGAGGAGCTCACCCAGGCGGTTAAGACCATGAACACCGGTAAGACGCCAGGTCCAGATGGCATCCCGGGTGAGTATTACCATCTTTTTTGGGACATGCTAAAAGTCCATTTAGCGGAGGTCTACAGAGCGGTCTACAGGGAGAAGCGGTTGGGCCCTTCTATGCGGGAGAGTGTAATTACTCTCCTTCATAAGAAAGGGGAAGTTAAAGATCTACGGAATTGGCGCCCAATCAGCCTCCTTTGCGTGGATTACAAGATACTAGCCAAAGCTCTGATGCTCCGGCTACAAGTACACCTCCCTTTGGTCATTGGCCCCGACCAGGCTTGTGGCGTCCCAGGGAGGTCCATCACGGATATTTTAATGTTAACAAGGGACATTCTGGCTTATTCTAGAGAACGGAACCATCCCCTCTGCCTGTTCAACCTTGACCAGGAGAAGGCGTTCGATAGGGTAAGCCATGAATATATGTACAAAGTGATGGACCAGATGAAATTCGCTCCTGGACTTAGGGAGTGGGTTAAAACCATCTATACAAACATTAGTACCCGAGTCTTGGTGAACAGGCACCTGACTGGTAAAATATCTATCCAGTCAGGGGTCAGACAGGGTTGCCCACTATCCCCACTGCTATATGTCGTGTGCATTGAACCCCTCCTGCAGGCAATTCGTAGGGATACCAATATAACTGGTTTCCAGCTGCCTGGATCCAACGGGGTCCAGGTCAAAACAACAGCATATATGGACGATGTGTCACTCATTTGCACCAACACATCGTCGGTACCTCGGATTAGTAATATCCTTGAGAAGTACTGCACGGCGACCGGGGCAGTGATTAATAAGTCCAAGAGCGAAGTCTACGTGTCTAAAAATTGGCAGGTAGATAGGGAACTGTCGGACATGTACCCTGTCAAAAAGGACAAAATCAAGATTCTGGGCCTCATTTTCGAGAACAATAGCTCGGGGGCCCAGAGCTGGACGGCGGCCATTAACCAGGTCCGTAAAAAGATTGGCGGATGGAGCACAAGATCCTTAACAATGACGGGTAGAGTATTAATAACCAAGTCTATACTGTTCCCCATCCTCTCTTATGTAGGAAAAATCTTTCCCCCAGACAGGACCACCAAAAAAGTGGTGGACCGCATTATCCACCGCTTTATCTGGGGCAGCAAGATGGAGAGGGTAAAGCGAGCCACCCTGAGTAAAGCCGACAAGAAGGGAGGTAAGGGGGTCCCGGACGTTGTGCAGCTCACCCGAGTGCAGGGGCTCACGCAAACTATCAAGAACATCCAGGCCCTGGACAGGAAGGTATGTTACATGAATCGTTTCTATTTTGCCACCTGTCTCAGGGCCTTGGGCCTCTGCACTATTGATAACACCGTGCCGTACTCCTGGGACCCCCCATTGTATTATAGAACCTTAAGGGACACTATATATAAATTGGGCTTAGATAAAGCAAAATTGGCCTCCTGGGAATACAAGGCTGTAACTAAATATCTTGCCGGTTCCCAGGAAATTGAAAAAGTAGCTACTTTCTCCCTCACCCAAAGCCAAAAAATCTGGGAGAATGTGTCTCACAGCTGCCTCAGTAATGTCCAGAAGGATATAGCATGGAACACCGTCCACAGTGCACTCCCCACTCGAGCGTTCATGTTCAGGAGGGGACTAGCCCAAGTAGAAACATGCCCCTATGCAAAGTGCCGCAAGAGAGAAACACCAGCCCATATCTTCTGGGAGTGTGATGTGGCTGGCAGTGTCTGGCTCTCTGTCTCTGTCTTCCTAAACAGGTTTGCTGACACGGCCAAGATGACCGCTGAGACTGTGCTCTATGGGCCTGCGGGAGGAATCGATACCAGCACAGCTAAGTGCGTTTGGCGTGTCATCAATGTTGTCAAGCAGATCCTGTGGGAAGGCCGTAACGTCTGTGTCTATCACAAGCAGGAGCTAGACACTATCACCACGACCAGAAGGGCACAAACTCTTATCAAGGACTTTGTAATTCTGGACATCCGGACCCTCGGGAAGGACAAGGCCTGCGCGGAGTGGAGGATCGCCGGACTTCAGGACGTGAAGATGGAATAAAGGAAAAAACTGGAACCGCTAGCTCCTAGGAGCGGGACTACGGGGCACCGCTAAGCCTTTTATTTATTTTGTCATGCCAGCATTCCGCCCTTTTTAGCTGGCATGACCGTTTTTCAACGGTGCCCTGGTTTTATGTAGTCTTTTTGTTTCAGTTTTATGGACCTTTGATTTAATTTGAATGTTTTATTTGATTTTGTTTTGTTTTGTTTTATGTATCTTTAAGATTTTTAATGTAAACTATTAAAAGTTACATTTTAAGTGTTTTAAAATTTTAGAATTTTAACTCACTGTTTATACACTGTCCCTTTTCCCCTGTCCCTGTCTTAGATCTAGTTTTATGTTCACTTTTGAACCTTTTTAGAGAGCACTCCCCGGCCCTCACAAGCACTGGTTTTTTATAGATGGTTCTTTTTTTCCAGTCACTTTTAAAACAGCACAGGTTTTTTTCATGTTGATTTTAATCTGTGTCTGTTTTAACCATGTACAAAGCACAATTGTCTTGGTGTTTTTAAATGTGTTTTAAATGCTTTTAAAACAAAATGTATGTCTGTATGCATGAATGTCATCTTTAAAAGAAATGTAAAATGAATGAAAAAACGAATGGGTGTAAATGGAAAAAAAAATGTAAAATCTCAATAAAAGAGTATTTAATATCTGATACGTCCCCTATCAGGGGACCATATATTAAATTGATTTTTGGAATCGGGAGATGGAACAGGGGCTTGCTCCGTCCACTCCACGCATCGGCCCGGTATTGCAGTACCTCCGGGAACGGTGCACACCTTTCTCTAACGTTGGTCAAAGTCAGATCTGGATCTCTCCTGTGAGCATTTTGTCTACCCCTGCTGGAGGGAGAGTGCCAGTGTTGATGCAAGTTTTCCCGCCGTTTTACTTCTTTTTTTTTTCTTTCTCTCTTTCTTTCTTTCTCTCTTTCTTTCTCTCTTTCTCTCTTTCTTTCTCTCTTTCTTTCTTGGCTAAGATCAAGTGTAGTATCTGTTCTTATCAGTTTAATATCTGATACATATATTAAATTGATTTTTGGAATCGGGAGATGGAACAGGGGCTTGCTCCGTCCACTCCACGCATCGACCCGGTATTGCAGTACCTCCGGGAACGGTGCACACCTTTCTCTAACGTTGGTCAAAGTCAGATCTGGATCTCTCCTGTGAGCATTTTGTCTACCCCTGCTGGAGGGAGAGTGCCAGTGTTGATGCAAGTTTTCCCGCCGTTTTACTTCTTTTTTTTCTTTCTCTCTTTCTTTCTTTCTCTCT
This sequence comes from Acipenser ruthenus, assembly GCF_902713425.1. Lineage (NCBI taxonomy): Eukaryota > Metazoa > Chordata > Actinopteri > Acipenseriformes > Acipenseridae > Acipenser > Acipenser ruthenus. Next base: position 22,345,709 of record NC_081198.1, on the reverse strand, counting down.
TTCTTTCTCTCTTTCTCTCTTTCTTTCTCTCTTTCTTTCTTGCTGTCTTTCTTTCTTTTATTCACATGTGGTGATGATGTAGACAGCAGCAGGTTGTTTCCTGGGAGCATGCAGCTAACCAGACAAGTGTGGTGGAACATGTCCCTATGCCAGGACCTTCTTAGCAAGCCAGCCAGCCAGCGAGGCACAGTTGTAGTTACCCAAGGCACCTTGCACAGCATAGCAGCTTGGCATGACTATTTGTAAGACGCACTCCGCCAGTTTATGTTTTGTTTTTGGTGTTATGTGTGTGTTTTTGCTTTGTTTTGTTTTCTCCTGCTTAAATTGCACATTTCCCCTCTGGAAGCAGCAGCCCGTTTTTTTGGGGTCTGCTTGTGCTTGAAATTTTGCACCTACCTTTGAATCCCCCTGTGCCGTCCGGGCTGGGGGGCCCCGGGCAAGGGCCAAGTCGCCATCGCTTCTCGGCCTTTTGGCTAAGATCAAGTGTAGTATCTGTTCTTATCAGTTTAATATCTGATACGTCCCCTATCAGGGGACCATATATTAAATTGATTTTTGGAATCGGGAGATGGAACAGGGGCTTGCTCCGTCCACTCCACGCATCGGCCCGGTATTGCAGTACCTCTGGGAACGGTGCACACCTTTCTCTAACGTTGGTCAAAGTCAGATCTGGATCTCTCCTGTTAGCATTTTGTCTACCCCTGCTGGAGGGAGAGTGCCAGTGTTGATGCAAGTTTTCCCGCCGTTTTACTTCTTTTTTTTTCTTTCTCTCTTTCTTTCTTTCTCTCTTTCTTTCTCTCTTTCTCTCTTTCTTTCTCTCTTTCTTTCTTGCTGTCTTTCTTTCTTTTATTCACATGTGGTGATGATGTAGACAGCAGCAGGTTGTTTCCTGGGAGCATGCAGCTAACCAGACAAGTGTGGTGGAACATGTCCCTATGCCAGGACCTTCTTAGCAAGCCAGCCAGCCAGCGAGGCACAGTTGTAGTTACCCAAGGCACCTTGCACAGCATAGCAGCTTGGCATGACTATTTGTAAGACGCACTCCGCCAGTTTATGTTTTGTTTTTGGTGTTATGTGTGTGTTTTTGCTTTGTTTTGTTTTCTCCTGCTTAAATTGCACATTTCCCCTCTGGAAGCAGCAGCCCGTTTTTTGGGGGTCTGCTTGTGCTTGGAATTTTGCACCCACCTTTGAATCCCAATGTGCCGTCCGGGCTGGGGGGCCCCGGGCAAGGGCCAAGTCGCCATCGCTTCTCGGCCTTTTGGCTAAGATCAAGTGTAGTATCTGTTCTTATCAGTTTAATATCTGATACGTCCCCTATCAGGGGACCATATATTAAATTGATTTTTGGAATCGGGAGATGGAACAGGGGCTTGCTCCGTCCACTCCACGCATCGGCCCGGTATTGCAGTACCTCCGGGAACGGTGCACACCTTTCTCTAACGTTGGTCAAAGTCAGATCTGGATCTCTCCTGTGAGCATTTTGTCTACCCCTGCTGGAGGGAGAGTGCCAGTGTTGATGCAAGTTTTCCCGCCGTTTTACTTCTTTTTTTTTTCTTTCTCTCTTTCTTTCTTTCTCTCTTTCTTTCTCTCTTTCTCTCTTTCTTTCTCTCTTTCTTTCTTGCTGTCTTTCTTTCTTTTATTCACATGTGGTGATGATGTAGACAGCAGCAGGTTGTTTCCTGGGAGCATGCAGCTAACCAGACAAGTGTGGTGGAACATGTCCCTATGCCAGGTCCTTCTTAGCCAGCCATATACTCTGGCTTCTCTTCAGTTCGAATAAATCTTTCTAAGACTAAGGTTTAGAGGGTAGTGGCATTGCCCGCTCCCTCCGAGGGTCTGTGAGAGGTTTGTTCGGGTGAGGAGGAACAGAATTTTTTTTTTATTTTTGACTGGCTTTCTTCAGCTCGGCAACTTTTTGGAAGACTAATGCTCAGTCTGGTTTTGGCTTGCCCAATCCAGGCCGAGGGTCTTTCAAGATTTTGTTGACTGTTGAGAGCAGTTTTTTCTTTTTCAGGTGGTTCCAGTTTTTTTCTTTTTCAGGCTTTTCCAGACGTTCCTGGAGTTAGAGAGAAGGAGGACCTACCATCCAGACGACCTTTGAGGACCCTTTGATGACCTAGACGACCTCATCCCCAGCCCTTGATTGCAATCGAGATCCAGACCGAGAGAGCAGCAGGCGCCCAGCAGAGGGCGCCATCTGGGAGGAGCAGAGGGTGGCCCCGGACCCCGAGGAGGCGTCACAGCCACGATTCTTCCTACGTGGTCTCGGTGCCAAGCAGCGCCCCCTACTCCGCCAGGGAAGGACACCGTTCACCTGGGGAGGGGGTCCCTCTTGCGAGGCGACCATCTCCTCAGGGACTAAAGTAATAGTTCCTTCAACTGCCCAGATTTGCTGCTTACGTTGTCTCTTTTTCGTAGAGAGAGACAACCCGGACGTCCAGAGGCTTCTCCCACCCCAATCGGAGGAGCCAGCTGAAGGATGGCGTTCCGGCCAACCCAGGAGACCAGGAGGCACAATGCGGTGCGCTTCACAAGGACCCAGCAAGATGAAACGGAACAAGGACTGACGAGACTGGAGTTCAGCCGGACCATTCTTCAGAGGGGTATGGGTTTTTCCCCTTCTGACTTGAATTGTTTGGTGAAATTGCCAGGGCTTAAGGAAGTGTTTGAGGTCAGTTTTAGGAACCCCCAAAAGTTACAAGAAATGTGGTCCTTTTGGGGGGAGAATAAATATCTCGCTCCATACAAAGAATTTTGTGTGGATGCTCTGACAGACAGAGAAATGAAAGTTGTTACTGTCCAATTTTTCAATGAGGCTGTTAGCGACTATGATATTACAACATGGCTTAACCGCTATGGGAGGGTGTCATCAGAAGGGAGGAAAATTACAGACGAAGATGGGGTTTGGACAGGAGCCAGAAAGTGGCTGGTACGCCTTAATGTTGATCCATCGGGCATTGGAGGCGTCCGCCACATTCCAAACTCCATAGTGTTAGGGCCCAACAGAGGGCTGGTATTCTATAATGGGATGCCAAAACTCTGCAGGAAATGTGGGGAATTAGGACACCTGGCGGCCGCGTGTACTGTAGTCAAGTGCAGGAACTGCGGCGCCCCCCACGAGACCAGCCACTGCAGAGAAGAGAGGCAGTGCAATTTGTGTGGAAAGAAGGGGCACCTGTTTAAGGACTGCCCCTCTTCCTATGCCAACATGGCCAGAGCCAGCAAGGCAAATACGAACAAGCCTAGGCCTGAGCAGGAAGAGGGAGCAAGTAACAAAGATCAGTCCACATCACCACCAACAGTATCCAAGACCCAGACTCCAGCACCACCATCATCACCAGCACCCCCCTCACCCCCCCGCCCCCGAGACATGTCCAGTTTTACGAGGACCCCTTCCCCCAGCCCAGAGAGAGAGTACAACAGCCACTCCACTAGCTCCTCCAGTAGCTCCTCTGATGCAGAACACGAGGCAGGGAGGGAGCCCGGATCCAGCAGCGGCCCCCCCCTGAGTAGGGCCCTCTCAGCGCCAGCACTCCCCCTCGGCTCTCGTTATGACGCCATAAGGATTGAGTCCGTGGGGGAGGAAAGCGAAAGCGACAGTGAAAGTGAGAGTGAGAAGGAGGGGAAGGGAGTGAAGAACCAGCAGAGGGTGGGGAAAAGAAAGGGTAGAGACGAGGGGGGGAAAAGAAAGAAGATCAGGATCAAAGACAGCAGGTTGCAGGTGGCCCCCATGGATCCAGGGCCAGCTAGTGTCCACACGGGGTCCCCGGTCTTGCCCTCGCGGGCAGAGACTTAGGCGAGTGGGACGGCTGCACTGCCGCCTGGTGGGCAGGTGGCGGCCAGCCAGGGCATCCCCAGCCGGCCTTCCCAGTCGTTGGCACAGGCCCTGGCACGCCTCGCAGAGGAGGTGTTCACTGGTGCACCGAGGGAGAGGTCGGGGTCGGCGCCTTCCCTGACCAGCAGTGCCTCGGTGGCGGTGACCCTCTTCAGGCGAGGGGCCTCCCTTCGGGGCATCCTTGACCCCCTCCCTTGTATGGGCAAAGCCAGGGGCCCCCTAGAGGTCCTCCTAGATACAGCACTGGAGGACATGGGAATACCCCTGGACGCGGTAAGCCAGAAGTCTGCTAACAGCTCCAATTCAACAGACGGTAACAGCCAAAGAATGCTGTCTGTCATAACCCCCCCCCAGGACAAAGCTGACCCACACGTTCCGAGGGGCCCTGAGCAAGTTCCACCAGACTTACCTTGTGGGGAGTTGAATAGCCCCAACAACTCCACGTACTGTGCATATAAAGACGGTGCCTTCTTGGACGAGGCAGCAGTGAGTACCTTCTCAGGGGTGATGGGAGTTGCAAATAAGCCCAAGCCCCCTCGAAGCAAGCGTAGAGCTAAGAGTAGGAAGAGTGTCCCGACCTCCCAATCATAGTCGCTATGGGGTGGACGCAGCGACTCCTTTTCTTGTTAGCTACCCTGATGGCCCTGATATGTGTGTCTGTTAATGTCAGGAGCATCAGGGAGACACAAAAAAGATTTGATGTACTAAACTATCTAGCTAACTTGAAAGCAGATCTCCTCTTTCTGCAGGAGTGTGGTATTTCGTCGAGCCCTGATTATAGGGACCTGAAGGAGAGTTGGACCCTGGGGGACTCCTTCTGGTCGGGCTCCAACATAGCCAGAGCCGACGGAGTAGGTATCCTGTTTAAAAACCCATTTATTACCTCCCGCAGCAGCAGGGAGGTAGAACCTGGTAGAATTCTGAGCGTGGATGTGACATACAACAACACTCCCCTCAGACTGGTCAATGTCTACGCACCCACTAACCAAAACGAAAGAGTTCAATTTTTTCCACAGCTGCGTCCACTCCTGCTGGGGAACGTACCCGTCATCGTGTCAGGTGACTTCAATTGTGCTCTGAGGGACGTAGACCGGAGCAGGCCACGCAACGACCGCTCTAGTAGAGTTTTGTCCTCCGTAAAATCTGATTTCTCCCTGTGTGATGCAGGTAAGGACCTGGTGCCTCCCTTTACCTGGGTGAGCTCATCTGGGACCTCCTTCTCCCGTATAGATCTCGTCCTGCATACCAGCTCCCTTTTGAAGACGGCAGTAGACACCCAGGCCGTCTTCTTCTCCGACCATAGGCTCCTGCAGGTAACATTGCAGGTCCCTCAGACCTCCCAGATGGGGTCAGGGGTCTGGAAATTAAACACCTCCTTACTCGATGACCCCTCCATAGCTGCAGCCTATAAGAGCAGGCTTGTTGAGTGGACCACTTTGCGTGACCTATTCAACTCCCCTATAGAGTGGTGGGAGATGGTCAAAATGAGAACTAAGGGTTATTTCATAGCAGCAGGCAAGAGGAAAGCAAAAGAAAGGAGGGCCAAATATAAATACCTGAATGCTGCCCTCCAGCGTCTGAGCCTGCTTCAGCTTCGGGGGTTCCCTGTAAGCGACGAGATAGCCCAGACCAAGCTAGATCTTTCAGTGCTTTGTAGGGAGGAACAACGAAAGGTCATGCACAATGCAAAAGTGCAAAAAATGGAGGAAGACGAAAAGTGTACTCGCTTCTTCTTCCAGAAAACGAGGGAGAAGCGGCACTTGATGTCCTCCATGCTCGACAGCAGGGGGAGGATAGTAGAGGATAGTGAGGGAGTGAAAAAAGTGGTAGAGAACTTCTATAGGGACCTGTATAACATCAAAGCTACAGATGACACCCTGATAGAGTGGTTCCTGAGCCAGTTGGAGCCTGACTCAGTGCGGGACGAGGAGGAGGAGGAGAAGGACCCAGAACTCACGCTGGAGGAGCTCACCCAGGCGGTTAAGACCATGAACACCGGTAAGACGCCAGGTCCAGATGGCATCCCGGGTGAGTATTACCATCTTTTTTGGGACACGCTAAAAGTCCATTTAGCGGAGGTCTACAGAGCGGTCTACAGGGAGAAGCGGTTGGGCCCTTCTATGCGGGAGAGTGTAATTACTCTCCTTCATAAGAAAGGGGAAGTTAAAGATCTACGGAATTGGCGCCCAATCAGCCTCCTTTGCGTGGATTACAAGATACTAGCCAAAGCTCTGATGCTCCGGCTACAAGTACACCTCCCTTTGGTCATTGGCCCTGACCAGGCTTGTGGCGTCCCAGGGAGGTCCATCACGGATATTTTAATGTTAACAAGGGACATTCTGGCTTATTCTAGAGAACGGAACCATCCCCTCTGCCTGTTCAACCTTGACCAGGAGAAGGCGTTCGATAGGGTAAGCCATGAATATATGTACAAAGTGATGGACCAGATGAAATTCGCTCCTGGACTTAGGGAGTGGGTTAAAACCATATATACAAACATTAGTACCCGAGTCTTGGTGAACAGGCACCTGACTGGTAAAATATCTATCCAGTCAGGGGTCAGACAGGGTTGCCCACTATCCCCACTGCTATATGTCGTGTGCATTGAACCCCTCCTGCAGGCAATTCGTAGGGATACCAATATAACTGGTTTCCAGCTGCCTGGATCCAACGGGGTCCAGGTCAAAACAACAGCATATATGGACGATGTGTCACTCATTTGCACCAACACATCGTCGGTACCTCGGATTAGTAATATCCTTGAGAAGTACTGCACGGCGACCGGGGCAGTGATTAATAAGTCCAAGAGCGAAGTCTACGTGTCTAAAAATTGGCAGGTAGATAGGGAACTGTCGGACATGTACCCTGTCAAAAAGGACAAAATCAAGATTCTGGGCCTCATTTTCGAGAACAATAGCTCGGGGGCCCAGAGCTGGACGGCGGCCATTAACCAGGTCCGTAAAAAGATTGGCGGATGGAGCACAAGATCCTTAACAATGACGGGTAGAGTATTAATAACCAAGTCTATACTGTTCCCCATCCTCTCTTATGTAGGAAAAATCTTTCCCCCAGACAGGACCACCAAAAAAGTGGTGGACCGCATTATCCACCGCTTTATCTGGGGCAGCAAGATGGAGAGGGTAAAGCGAGCCACCCTGAGTAAAGCCGACAAGAAGGGAGGTAAGGGGGTCCCGGACGTTGTGCAGCTCACCCGAGTGCAGGGGCTCACGCAAACTATCAAGAACATCCAGGCCCTGGACAGGAAGGTATGTTACATGAATCGTTTCTATTTTGCCACCTGTCTCAGGGCCTTGGGCCTCTGCACTATTGATAACACCGTGCCGTACTCCTGGGACCCCCCATTGTATTATAGAACCTTAAGGGACACTATATATAAATTGGGCTTAGATAAAGCAAAATTGGCCTCCTGGGAATACAAGGCTGTAACTAAATATCTTGCCGGTTCCCAGGAAATTGAAAAAGTAGCTACTTTCTCCCTCACCCAAAGCCAAAAAATCTGGGAGAATGTGTCTCACAGCTGCCTCAGTAATGTCCAGAAGGATATAGCATGGAACACCGTCCACAGTGCACTCCCCACTCGAGCGTTCATGTTCAGGAGGGGACTAGCCCAAGTAGAAACATGCCCCTATGCAAAGTGCCGCAAGAGAGAAACACCAGCCCATATCTTCTGGGAGTGTGATGTGGCTGGCAGTGTCTGGCTCTCTGTCTCTGTCTTCCTAAACAGGTTTGCTGACACGGCCAAGATGACCGCTGAGACTGTGCTCTATGGGCCTGCGGGAGGAATCACTACCAGCACAGCTAAGTGCGTTTGGCGTGTCATCAATGTTGTCAAGCAGATCCTGTGGGAAGGCCGTAACGTCTGTGTCTATCACAAGCAGGAGCTAGACACTATCACCACGACCAGAAGGGCACAAACTCTTATCAAGGACTTTGTAATTCTGGACATCCGGACCCTCGGGAAGGACAAGGCCTGCGCGGAGTGGAGGATCGCCGGACTTCAGGACGTGAAGATGGAATAAAGGAAAAAACTGGAACCGCTAGCTCCTAGGAGCGGGACTACGGGGCACCGCTAAGCCTTTTATTTATTTTGTCATGCCAGCATTCCGCCCTTTTTAGCTGGCATGACCGTTTTTGAACGGTGCCCTGGTTTTATGTAGTCTTTTTGTTTCAGTTTTATGGGCCTTTGATTTATGTTGAATGTTTTATTTGATTTTGTTTTGTTTTGTTTTATGTATCTTTAAGATTTTTAATGTAAACTATTAAAAGTTACATTTTAAGTGTTTTAAAATTTTAGAATTTTAACTCACTGTTTTATACACTGTCCCTTTTCCCCTGTCCCTGTTTTAGATCTAGTTTTATGTTCACTTTTGAACCTTTTTAGAGAGCACTCCCCGGCCCTCACAAGCACTGGTTTTTTATAGATGGTTCTTTTTTTCCAGTCACTTTTAAAACAGCACAGGTTTTTTTCATGTTGATTTTAATCTGTGTCTGTTTTAACCATGTACAAAGCACAATTGTCTTGGTGTTTTTAAATGTATTTTAAATGCTTTTAAAACAAAATGTATGTCTGTATGCATGAATGTCATCTTTAAAAGAAATGTAAAATGAATGAAAAAACGAATGGGTGTAAATGTAAAAAAAAAAAAAAAAAAAAATGTAAAATCTCAATAAAAGAGTATCTGTTCTTATCAGTTTAATATCTGATACGTCCCCTATCAGGGGACCATATATTAAATTGATTTTTGGAATCGGGAGATGGCACAGGGGCTTGCTCCGTCCACTCCACGCATCGGCCCGGTATTGCAGTACCTCCGGGAACGGTGCACACCTTTCTCTAACGTTGGTCAAAGTCAGATCTGGATCTCTCCTGTGAGCATTTTGTCTACCCCTGCTGGAGGGAGAGTGCCAGTGTTGATGCAAGTTTTCCCGCCGTTTTACTTCTTTTTTTTTCTTTCTCTCTTTCTTTCTTTCTCTCTTTCTTTCTCTCTTTCTCTCTTTCTTTCTCTCTTTCTTTCTTGCTGTCTTTCTTTCTTTTATTCACATGTGGTGATGATGTAGGCAGCAGCAGGTTGTTTCCTGGGAGCATGCAGCTAACCAGACAAGTGTGGTGGAACATGTCCCTATGCCAGGACCTTCTTAGCAAGCCAGCCAGCCAGCGAGGCACAGTTGTAGTTACCCAAGGCACCTTGCACAGCATAGCAGCTTGGCATGACTATTTGTAAGACGCACTCCGCCAGTTTATGTTTTGTTTTTGGTGTTATGTGTGTGTTTTTGCTTTGTTTTGTTTTCTCCTGCTTAAATTGCACATTTCCCCTCTGGAAGCAGCAGCCCGTTTTTTTGGGGTCTGCTTGTGCTTGAAATTTTGCACCCACCTTTGAATCCCCCTGTGCCGTCCGGGCTGGGGGGCCCCGGGCAAGGGCCAAGTCGCCATCGCTTCTCGGCCTTTTGGCTAAGATCAAGTGTAGTATCTGTTCTTATCAGTTTAATATCTGATACGTCCCCTATCAGGGGACCATATATTAAATTGATTTTTGGAATCGGGAGATGGAACAGGGGCTTGCTCCGTCCACTCCACGCATCGGCCCGGTATTGCAGTACCTCCGGGAACGGTGCACACCTTTCTCTAACGTTGGTCAAAGTCAGATCTGGATCTCTCCTGTGAGCATTTTGTCTACCCCTGCTGGAGGGAGAGTGCCAGTGTTGATGCAAGTTTTCCCGCCGTTTTACTTCTTTTTTTTTTCTTTCTCTCTTTCTTTCTCTCTTTCTTTCTTTCTCTCTTTCTTTCTCTCTTTCTCTCTTTCTTTCTCTCTTTCTTTCTTGCTGTCTTTCTTTCTTTTATTCACATGTGGTGATGATGTAGACAGCAGCAGGTTGTTTCCTGGGAGCATGCAGCTAACCAGACAAGTGTGGTGGAACATGTCCCTATGCCAGGACCTTCTTAGCAAGCCAGCCAGCCAGCGAGGCACAGTTGTAGTTACCCAAGGCACCTTGCACAGCATAGCAGCTTGGCATGACTATTTGTAAGACGCACTCCGCCAGTTTATGTTTTGTTTTTGGTGTTATGTGTGTGTTTTTGCTTTGTTTTGTTTTCTCCTGCTTAAATTGCACATTTCCCCTCTGGAAGCAGCAGCCCGTTTTTTGGGGGTCTGCTTGTGCTTGGAATTTTGCACCCACCTTTGAATCCCCCTGTGCCGTCCGGGCTGGGGGGCCCCGGGCAAGGGCCAAGTCGCCATCGCTACTCGGCCTTTTGGCTAAGATCAAGTGTAGTATCTGTTCTTATCAGTTGATCAGTTTAATATCTAATATCTTAATATCACTCTGGCTTCTCTTCAGTTCGAATAAATCTTTCTAAGACTAAGGCTTAGAGGGTAGTGGCATTGCCCGCTCCCTCCGAGGGTCTGTGAGAGGTTTGTTCGGGTGAGGAGGAACAGAATTTTTTTTTATTTTTGACTGGCTTTCTTCAGCTCGGCAACTTTTTGGAAGACTAATGCTCAGTCTGGTTTTGGCTTGCCCAATCCAGGCCGAGGGTCTTTCAAGATTTTGTTGACTGTTGAGAGCAGTTTTTTCTTTTTCAGGCGGTTCCAGTTTTTTTCTTTTTCAGGCGGTTCCGGCTTTTCCAGACGTTCCTGGAGTTAGAGAGAAGGAGGACCTACCATCCAGACGACCTTTGAGGACCCTTTGATGACCTAGACGACCTCATCCCCAGCCCTTGATTGTAATCGAGATCCAGACTGAGAGAGCAGCAGGCGCCCAGCAGAGGGCGCCATCTGGGAGGAGCAGAGGGCGGCCCCGGACCCCGAGGAGGCGTCACAGCCACGATTCTTCCTACGTGGTCTCAGTGCCAAGCAGCGCCCCCTACTCCGCCAGGGAAGGACACCGTTCACCTGGGGAGGGGGTCCCTCTTGCGAGGCGACCATCTCCTCAGGGACTAAAGTAATAGTTCCTTCAACTGCCCAGATTTGCTGCTTACGTTGTCTCTTTTCCGTAGAGAGAGACAACCCGGACGTCCAGAGGCTTCTCCCACCCCAATCGGAGGAGCCAGCTGAAGGATGGCGTTCCGGCCAACCCAGGAGACCAGGAGGCACAATGCAGTGCGCTTCACAAGGACCCAGCAAGAGGAAACGGAACCAGGACTGACGAGACTGGAGTTCAGCCGGACCATTCTTCAGAGGGGTATGGGTTTTTCCCCTTCTGACTTGAATTGTTTGGTGAAATTGCCAGGGCTTAAGGAAGTGTTTGAGGTCAGTTTTAGGAACCCCCAAAAGTTACAAGAAATGTGGTCCTTTTGGGGGGAGAATAAATATCTCGCTCCATACAAAGAATTTTGTGTGGATGCACTGACAGACAGAGAAATGAAAGTTGTTACTGTCCAATTTTTCAATGAGGCTGTTAGCGACTATGATATTACAACATGGCTTAACCGCTATGGGAGGGTGTCATCAGAAGGGAGGAAAATTACAGATGAAGATGGGGTTTGGACAGGAGCCAGAAAGTGGCTGGTACGCCTCAATGTTGATCCATCGGGCATTGGAGGCGTCCGCCACATTCCAAACTCCATAGTGTTAGGGCCCAACAGAGGGCTGGTATTCTATAATGGGATGCCAAAACTCTGCAGGAAATGTGGGGAATTAGGACACCTGGCGGCCACATGTACTGTAGTCAAGTGCAGGAACTGCGGCGCCCCCCACGAGAACAGCCACTGCAGAGAAGAGAGGCAGTGCAATTTGTGTGGAAAGAAGGGGCACCTGTTTAAGGACTGCCCCTCTTCCTATGCCAACATGGCCAGAGCCAGCAAGGCAAATACGAACAAGCCTAGGCCTGAGCAGGAAGAGGGAGCAAGTAACAAAGATCAGTCCACATCACCACCAACAGTATCCAAAACCCAGACTCCAGCACCACCATCATCACCAGCACCCCCCTCACCCCCCCGCCCCCGAGACATGTCCCGTTTTACGAGGACCCCTTCCCCCAGCCCAGAGAGAGAGTACAACAGCTACTCCACTAGCTCCTCCAGTAGCTCCTCTGATACAGAACACGAGGCAGGGAGGGAGCCCGGACCCAGCAGCGGCCCCCCCCTGAGTAGGGCCCTCTCAGCGCCAGCACACCCCCTCGGCTCTCGTTATGACGCCATAAGGATTGAGTCCGTGGGGGAGGAAAGCGAAAGCGACAGTGAAAGTGAGAGTGAGAAGGAGGGGAAGGGAGTGAAGAACCAGCAGAGGGTGGGGAAAAGAAAGGGTAGAGACGAGGGGGGGAAAAGAAAGAAGACCAAGATCAAAGACAGCAAGTTGCAGGTGGCCCCCATAGATCCAAAACCAGATAATGTCCACACAAAGTCCCCAGTCTTGCCCTCGCAGGCAGAGACGGAGGCGAGTGGGACGGCTACACTGCCGCCTAGTGGGCAGGTAGCAGCCAGCCAGGGCATCCCCAGCCAGCCTTCCCAGTCGTTGGCACAAACCCTAGCACACCTCGCAGAAGAGGTGTTCACTAATGCACCGAGGGAGAGGTCGGGGTCAACACCTTCCCTGACCAGCAGTACCTCTGTAGCAATGACCCTCTTCAAGCGAAGGGCCTCCCTTCAAAGCATCCTTGACCCCCTCCCTTGTATGGGCAAAACCAGGGGCCCCCTAGAGGTCCTCCTAGATACAGCACTGGAGGACATGGGAATACCCCTGGACGCGGTAAGCCAGAAGTCTGCTAACAGCTCCAATTCAACAGACGGTAACAGCCAAAGAATGCTGTCTGTCATAACCCCCCCCCAGGACAAAGCTGACCCACACGTTCCGAGGGGCCCTGAGCAAGTTCCACCAGACTTACCTTGTGGGGAGTTGAATAGCCCCAACAACTCCACGTACTGTGCATATAAAGACGGTGCCTTCTTGGACGAGGCAGCAGTGAGTACCTTCTCAGGGGTGATGGGAGTTGCAAATAAGCCCAAGCCCCCTCGAAGCAAGCGTAGAGCTAAGAGTAGGAAGAGTGTCCCGACCTCCCAATCATAGTCGCTATGGGGTGGACGCAGCGACTCCTTTTCTTGTTAGCTACCCTGATGGCCCTGATATGTGTGTCTGTTAATGTCAGGAGCATCAGGGAGACACAAAAAAGATTTGATGTACTAAACTATCTAGCTAACTTGAAAGCAGATCTCATCTTTCTGCAGGAGTGTGGTATTTCGTCGAGCCCTGATTATAGGGACCTGAAGGAGAGTTGGACCCTGGGGGACTCCTTCTGGTCGGGCTCCAACATAGCCAGAGCCGACGGAGTAGGTATCCTGTTTAAAAACCCATTTATTACCTCCCGCAGCAGCAGGGAGGTAGAACCTGGTAGAATTCTGAGCGTGGATGTGACATACAACAACACTCCCCTCAGACTGGTCAATGTCTACGCACCCACTAACCAAAACGAAAGAGTTCAATTTTTTCCACAGCTGCGTCCACTCCTGCTGGAGAACGTACCCGTCATCGTATCAGGTGACTTCAATTGTGCTCTGAGGGACGTAGACCGGAGCAGGCCAGGCAACGACCGCTCTAGTAGAGTCTTGTCCTCCGTAATATCTGATTTCTCCCTGTGTGATGCAGGTAAGGACCTGGTGCCTCCCTTTACCTGGGTGAGCTCATCTGGGACCTCCTTCTCCCGTATAGATCTCGTCCTGCATACCAGCTCCCTTACGAAGACGGAAGTAGACACCCAGGCCGTCTTCTTCTCTGACCATAGGCTCCTGCAGGTAACATTGCAGGTCCCTCAGACCTCCCAGATGGGGTCAGGGGTTTGGAAATTAAACACCTCCTTACTCGATGACCCCTCCATAGCTGCAGCCTATAAGAGCAGGCTTGTTGAGTGGACCACTTTGCGTGACCTATTCAACTCCCCTATAGAGTGGTGGGAGATGGTCAAAATGAGAACTAAGGGTTATTTCATAGCAGCAGGCAAGAGGAAAGCAAAAGAAAGGAGGGCCAAATATAAACACCTGAATGCTGCCCTCCAGCGTCTGAGCCTGCTTCAGCTTCGGGGGTTCCCTGTAAGCGACGAGATAGCCCAGACCAAGCTAGATCTTTCAGTGCTTTGTAGGGAGGAACAACGAAAGGTCATGCACAATGCAAAAGTGCAAAAAATGGAGGAAGACGAAAAGTGTACTCGCTTCATTCTTCCAGAAAACGAGGGAGAAGCGGCACTTGATGTCCTCCATGCTCGACAGCAGGGGGAGGATAGTAGAGGATAGTGAGGGAGTGAAAAAAATGGTAGAGAACTTCTATAGGGACCTGTATAACATCAAAGCTACAGATGACACCCTGATAGAGTGGTTCCTGAGCCAGTTGGAGCCTGACTCAGTGCGGGACGACGAGGAGGAGGAGAAGGACCCAGAACTCACGCTGGAGGAGCTCACCCAGGCGGTTAAGACCATGAACACCGGTAAGACGCCAGGTCCAGATGGCATCCCGGGTGAGTATTATCATCTTTTTTGGGACACACTAAAAGTCCATTTAGCGGAGGTCTACAGAGCGGTCTACAGGGAGAAGCGGTTGGGCCCTTCTATGCGGGAGAGTGTAATTACTCTCCTTCATAAGAAAGGGGAAGTTAAAGATCTACGGAATTGGCGCCCAATCAGCCTCCTTTGCGTGGATTACAAGATACTAGCCAAAGCTCTGATGCTCCGGCTACAAGTACACCTCCCTTTGGTCATTGGCCCCGACCAGGCTTGTGGCGTCCCAGGGAGGTCCATCACGGATATTTTAATGTTAACAAGGGACATTCTGGCTTATTCTAGAGAACGGAACCATCCCCTCTGCCTGTTCAACCTTGACCAGGAGAAGGCGTTCGATAGGGTAAGCCATGAATATATGTACAAAGTGATGGACCAGATGAAATTCGCTCCTGGACTTAGGGAGTGGGTTAAAACCATCTATACAAACATTAGTACCCGAGTCTTGGTGAACAGGCACCTGACTGGTAAAATATCTATCCAGTCAGGGGTCAGACAGGGTTGCCCACTATCCCCACTGCTATATGTCGTGTGCATTGAACCCCTCCTGCAGGCAATTCGTAGGGATACCAATATAACTGGTTTCCAGCTGCCTGGATCCAACGGGGTCCAGGTCAAAACAACAGCATATATGGACGATGTGTCACTCATTTGCACCAACACATCGTCGGTACCTCGGATTAGTAATATCCTTGAGAAGTACTGCACGGCGACCGGGGCAGTGATTAATAAGTCCAAGAGCGAAGTCTACGTGTCTAAAAATTGGCAGGTAGATAGGGAACTGTCGGACATGTACCCTGTCAAAAAGGACAAAATCAAGATTCTGGGCCTCATTTTCGAGAACAATAGCTCGGGGGCCCAGAGCTGGACGGCGGCCATTAACCAGGTCCGTAAAAAGATTGGCGGATGGAGCACAAGATCCTTAACAATGACGGGTAGAGTATTAATAACCAAGTCTATACTGTTCCCCATCCTCTCTTATGTAGGAAAAATCTTTCCCCCAGACAGGACCACCAAAAAAGTGGTGGACCGCATTATCCACCGCTTTATCTGGGGCAGCAAGATGGAGAGGGTAAAGCGAGCCACCCTGAGTAAAGCCGACAAGAAGGGAGGTAAGGGGGTCCCGGACGTTGTGCAGCTCACCCGAGTGCAGGGGCTCACGCAAACTATCAAGAACATCCAGGCCCTGGACAGGAAGGTATGTTACATGAATCGTTTCTATTTTGCCACCTGTCTCAGGGCCTTGGGCCTCTGCACTATTGATAACACCGTGCCGTACTCCTGGGACCCCCCATTGTATTATAGAACCTTAAGGGACACTATATATAAATTGGGCTTAGATAAAGCAAAATTGGCCTCCTGGGAATACAAGGCTGTAACTAAATATCTTGCCGGTTCCCAGGAAATTGAAAAAGTAGCTACTTTCTCCCTCACCCAAAGCCAAAAAATCTGGGAGAATGTGTCTCACAGCTGCCTCAGTAATGTCCAGAAGGATATAGCATGGAACACCGTCCACAGTGCACTCCCCACTCGAGCGTTCATGTTCAGGAGGGGACTAGCCCAAGTAGAAACATGCCCCTATGCAAAGTGCCGCAAGAGAGAAACACCAGCCCATATCTTCTGGGAGTGTGATGTGGCTGGCAGTGTCTGGCTCTCTGTCTCTGTCTTCCTAAACAGGTTTGCTGACACGGCCAAGATGACCGCTGAGACTGTGCTCTATGGGCCTGCGGGAGGAATCACTACCAGCACAGCTAAGTGCGTTTGGCGTGTCATCAATGTTGTCAAGCAGATCCTGTGGGAAGGCCGTAACGTCTGTGTCTATCACAAGCAGGAGCTAGACACTATCACCACGACCAGAAGGGCACAAACTCTTATCAAGGACTTTGTAATTCTGGACATCCGGACCCTCGGGAAGGACAAGGCCTGCGCGGAGTGGAGGATCGCCGGACTTCAGGACGTGAAGATGGAATAAAGGAAAAAACTGGAACCGCTAGCTCCTAGGAGCGGGACTACGGGGCACCGCTAAGCCTTTTATTTATTTTGTCATGCCAGCATTCCGCCCTTTTTAGCTGGCATGACCGTTTTTCAACGGTGCCCTGGTTTTATGTAGTCTTTTTGTTTCAGTTTTATGGACCTTTGATTTAATTTGAATGTTTTATTTGATTTTGTTTTGTTTTGTTTTATGTATCTTTAAGATTTTTAATGTAAACTATTAAAAGTTACATTTTAAGTGTTTTAAAATTTTAGAATTTTAACTCACTGTTTATACACTGTCCCTTTTCCCCTGTCCCTGTCTTAGATCTAGTTTTATGTTCACTTTTGAACCTTTTTAGAGAGCACTCCCCGGCCCTCACAAGCACTGGTTTTTTATAGATGGTTCTTTTTTTCCAGTCACTTTTAAAACAGCACAGGTTTTTTTCATGTTGATTTTAATCTGTGTCTGTTTTAACCATGTACAAAGCACAATTGTCTTGGTGTTTTTAAATGTGTTTTAAATGCTTTTAAAACAAAATGTATGTCTGTATGCATGAATGTCATCTTTAAAAGAAATGTAAAATGAATGAAAAAACGAATGGGTGTAAATGTAAAAAAAGGTAAAATCTCAATAAAAGAGTATTAATATCTGATACGTCCCCTATCAGGGGACCATATATTAAATTGATTTTTGGAATCGGGAGATGGAACAGGGGCTTGCTCCGTCCACTCCACGCATCGGCCCGGTATTGCAGTACCTCCGGGAACGGTGCACACCTTTCTCTAACGTTGGTCAAAGTCAGATCTGGATCTCTCCTGTGAGCATTTTGTCTACCCCTGCTGGAGGGAGAGTGCCAGTGTTGATGCAAGTTTTCCCGCCGTTTTACTTCTTTTTTTTTTTCTTTCTCTCTTTCTTTCTCTCTTTCTCTCTTTCTTTCTCTCTTTCTTTCTTGCTGTCTTTCTTTCTTTTATTCACATGTGGTGATGATGTAGACAGCAGCAGGTTGTTTCCTGGGAGCATGCAGCTAACCAGACAAGTGTGGTGGAACATGTCCCTATGCCAGGACCTTCTTAGCAAGCCAGCCAGCCAGCGAGGCACAGTTGTAGTTACCCAAGGCACCTTGCACAGCATAGCAGCTTGGCATGACTATTTGTAAGACGCACTCCGCCAGTTTATGTTTTGTTTTTGGTGTTATGTGTGTGTTTTTGCTTTGTTTTGTTTTCTCCTGCTTAAATTGCACATTTCCCCTCTGGAAGCAGCAGCCCGTTTTTTTGGGGTCTGCTTGTGCTTGAAATTTTGCACCCACCGTTGAATCCCCCTGTGCCGTCCGGGCTGGGGGGCCCCGGGCAAGGGCCAAGTCGCCATCGCTTCTCGGCCTTTTGGCTAAGATCAAGTGTAGTATCTGTTCTTATCAGTTTAATATCTGATACGTCCCCTATCAGGGGACCATATATTAAATTGATTTTTGGAATCGGGAGATGGAACAGGGGCTTGCTCCGTCCACTCCACGCATCGGCCCGGTATTGCAGTACCTCCGGGAACGGTGCACACCTTTCTCTAACGTTGGTCAAAGTCAGATCTGGATCTCTCCTGTGAGCATTTTGTCTACCCCTGCTGGAGGGAGAGTGCCAGTGTTGATGCAAGTTTTCCCGCCGTTTTACTTCTTTTTTTTTTCTTTCTCTCTTTCTTTCTTTCTCTCTTTCTTTCTCTCTTTCTCTCTTTCTTTCTCTCTTTCTTTCTTGCTGTCTTTCTTTCTTTTATTCACATGTGGTGATGATGTAGACAGCAGCAGGTTGTTTCCTGGGAGCATGCAGCTAACCAGACAAGTGTGGTGGAACATGTCCCTATGCCAGGACCTTCTTAGCAAGCCAGCCAGCCAGCGAGGCACAGTTGTAGTTACCAAAGGCACCTTGCACAGCATAGCAGCTTGGCATGACTAATTGTAAGACGCACTCCGCCAGTTTATGTTTTGTTTTTGGTGTTATGTGTGTGTTTTTGCTTTGTTTTGTTTTCTCCTGCTTAAATTGCACATTTCCCCTCTGGAAGCAGCAGCCCGTTTTTTTGGGGTCTGCTTGTGCTTGAAATTTTGCACCCACCTTTGAATCCCCCTGTGCCGTCCGGGCTGGGGGGCCCCGGGCAAGGGCCAAGTCGCCATCGCTTCTCGGCCTTTTGGCTAAGATCAAGTGTAGTATCTGTTCTTATCAGTTTAATATCTGATACGTCCCTTATCAGGGGACCATATATTAAATTGATTTTTGGAATCGGGAGATGGAACAGGGGCTTGCTCCGTCCACTCCACGCATCGGCCCGGTATTGCAGTACCTCCGGGAATGGTGCACACCTTTCTCTAACGTTGGTCAAAGTCAGATCTGGATCTCTCCTGTGAGCATTTTGTCTACCCCTGCTGGAGGGAGAGTGCCAGTGTTGATGCAAGTTTTCCCGCCGTTTTACTTCTTTTTTCTTTCTTTCTCTCTTTCTCTCTCTCTTTCTCTCTTTCTTTCTTGCTGTCTTTCTTTCTTTTATTCACATGTGGTGATGATGTAGACAGCAGCAGTTTGTTTCCTGGGAGCATGCAGCTAACCAGACAAGTGTGGTGGAACATGTCCCTATGCCAGGACCTTCTTAGCAAGCCAGCCAGCCAGCGAGGCACAGTTGTAGTTACCAAAGGCACCTTGCACAGCATAGCAGCTTGGCATGACTAATTGTAAGACGCACTCCGCCAGTTTATGTTTTGTTTTTGGTGTTATGTGTGTGTTTTTGCTTTGTTTTGTTTTATCCTGCTTAAATTGCACATTTCCCCTCTGGAAGCAGCAGCCCGTTTTTTTGGGGTCTGCTTGTGCTTGAAATTTTGCACCCACCTTTGAATCCCCCTGTGCCGTCCGGGCTGGGGGGCCCCGGGCAAGGGCCAAGTCGCCATCGCTTCTCGGCCTTTTGGCTAAGATCAAGTGTAGTACCTGTTCTTATCAGTTTAATATCTGATACGTCCCCTATCAGGGGACCATATATTAAATTGATTTTTGGAATCGGGAGATGGAACAGGGGCTTGCTCCGTCCACTCCACGCATCGGCCCGGTATTGCAGTACCTCCGGGAACGGTGCACACCTTTCTCTAACGTTGGTCAAAGTCAGATCTGGATCTCTCCTGTGAGCATTTTGTCTACCCCTGCTGGAGGGAGAGTGCCAGTGTTGATGCAAGTTTTCCCGCCGTTTTACTTCTTTTTTTTTTCTTTCTCTCTTTCTCTCTTTCTTTCTCTCTTTCTCTCTTTCTTTCTCGCTGTCTTTCTTTCTTTTATTCATATGTGGTGATGATGTAGACAGCAGCAGGTTGTTTCCTGGGAGCATGCAGCTAACCAGACAAGTGTGGTGGAACATGTCCCTATGCCAGGACCTTCTTAGCAAGCCAGCCAGCCAGCGAGGCACAGTTGTAGTTACCCAAGGCACCTTGCACAGCATAGCAGCTTGGCATGACTATTTGTAAGACGCACTCCGCCAGTTTATGTTTTGTTTTTGGTGTTATGTGTGTGTTTTTGCTTTGTTTTGTTTTCTCCTGCTTAAATTGCACATTTCCCCTCTGGAAGCAGCAGCCCGTTTTTTGGGGGTCTGCTTGTGCTTGGAATTTTGCACCCACCTTTGAATCCCCCTGTGCCGTCCGGGCTGGGGGGCCCCGGGCAAGGGCCAAGTCGCCATCGCTTCTCGGCCTTTTGGCTAAGATCAAGTGTAGTATCTGTTCTTATCAGTTTAATATCTGATACGTCCCCTATCAGGGGACCATATATTAAATTGATTTTTGGAATCGGGAGATGGAACAGGGGCTTGCTCCGTCCACTCCACGCATCGGCCCGGTATTGCAGTACCTCCGGGAACGGTGCACACCTTTCTCTAACGTTGGTCAAAGTCAGATCTGGATCTCTCCTGTGAGCATTTTGTCTACCCCTGCTGGAGGGAGAGTGCCAGTGTTGATGCAAGTTTTCCCGCCGTTTTACTTCTTTTTTTTCTTTCTCTCTTTCTTTCTATCTCTCTTTCTTTCTCTCTTTCTCTCTTTCTTTCTCTCTTTCTTTCTTGCTGTCTTTCTTTCTTTTATTCACATGTGGTGATGATGTAGACAGCAGCAGGTTGTTTCCTGGGAGCATGCAGCTAACCAGACAAGTGTGGTGGAACATGTCCCTATGCCAGGACCTTCTTAGCAAGCCAGCCAGCCAGCGAGGCACAGTTGTAGTTACCCAAGGCACCTTGCACAGCATAGCAGCTTGGCATGACTATTTGTAAGACGCACTCCGCCAGTTTATGTTTTGTTTTTGGTGTTATGTGTGTGTTTTTGCTTTGTTTTGTTTTCTCCTGCTTAAATTGCACATTTCCCCTCTGGAAGCAGCAGCCCGTTTTTTTGGGGTCTGCTTGTGCTTGAAATTTTGCACCCACCTTTGAATCCCCCTGTGCCGTCCGGGCTGGGGGGCCCCGGTCAAGGGCCAAGTCGCCATCGCTTCTCGGCCTTTTGGCTAAGATCAATTGTAGTATCTGTTCTTATCAGTTTAATATCTGATACGTCCCCTATCAGGGGACCATATATTAAATTGATTTTTGGAATCGGGAGATGGAACAGGGGCTTGCTCCGTCCACTCCACGCATCGGCCCGGTATTGCAGTACCTCCGGGAACGGTGCACACCTTTCTCTAACGTTGGTCAAAGTCAGATCTGGATCTCTCCTGTGAGCATTTTGTCTACCCCTGCTGGAGGGAGAGTGCCAGTGTTGATGCAAGTTTTCCCGCCGTTTTACTTCTTTTTTTTTCTTTCTCTCTTTCTTTCTTTCTCTCTTTCTTTCTCTCTTTCTCTCTTTCTTTCTCTCTTTCTTTCTTGCTGTCTTTCTTTCTTTTATTCACATGTGGTGATGATGTAGACAGCAGCAGGTTGTTTCCTGGGAGCATGCAGCTAACCAGACAAGTGTGGTGGAACATGTCCCTATGCCAGGACCTTCTTAGCAAGCCAGCCAGCCAGCGAGGCACAGTTGTAGTTACCCAAGGCACCTTGCACAGCATAGCAGCTTGGCATGACTATTTGTAAGACGCACTCCGCCAGTTTATGTTTTGTTTTTGGTGTTATGTGTGTGTTTTTGCTTTGTTTTGTTTTCTCCTGCTTAAATTGCACATTTCCCCTCTAGAAGCAGCAGCCCGTTTTTTGGGGGTCTGCTTGTGCTTGGAATTTTGCACCCACCTTTGAATCCCCCTGTGCCGTCCGGGCTGGGGGGCCCCGGGCAAGGGCCAAGTCGCCATCGCTTCTCGGCCTTTTGGCTAAGATCAAGTGTAGTATCTGTTCTTATCAGTTTAATATCTGATACGTCCCCTATCAGGGGACCATATATTAAATTGATTTTTGGAATCGGGAGATGGAACAGGGGCTTGCTCCGTCCACTCCACGCATCGGCCCGGTATTGCAGTACCTCCGGGAACGGTGCACACCTTTCTCTAACGTTGGTCAAAGTCAGATCTGGATCTCTCCTGTGAGCATTTTGTCTACCCCTGCTGGAGGGAGAGTGCCAGTGTTGATGCAAGTTTTCCCGCCGTTTTACTTCTTTTTTTTCTTTTTCTCTTTCTTTCTTTCTCTCTTTCTCTCTTTCTTTCTCTCTTTCTTTCTTGCTGTCTTTCTTTCTTTTATTCACATGTGGTGATGATGTAGACAGCAGCAGGTTGTTTCCTGGGAGCATGCAGCTAACCAGACAAGTGTGGTGGAACATGTCCCTATGCCAGGACCTTCTTAGCAAGCCAGCCAGCCAGCGAGGCACAGTTGTAGTTACCCAAGGCACCTTGCACAGCATAGCAGCTTGGCATGACTATTTGTAAGACGCACTCCGCCAGTTTATGTTTTGTTTTTGGTGTTATGTGTGTGTTTTTGCTTTGTTTTGTTTTCTCCTGCTTAAATTGCACATTTCCCCTCTGGAAGCAGCAGCCCGTTTTTTGGGGGTCTGCTTGTGCTTGGAATTTTGCACCCACCTTTGAATCCCCCTGTGCCGTCCGGGCTGGGGGGCCCCGGGCAAGGGCCAAGTCGCCATCGCTTCTCGGCCTTTTGGCTAAGATCAAGTGTAGTATCTGTTCTTATCAGTTTAATATCTGATACGTCCCCTATCAGGGGACCATATATTAAATTGATTTTTGGAATCGGGAGATGGAACAGGGGCTTGCTCCGTCCACTCCACGCATCGGCCCGGTATTGCAGTACCTCCGGGAACGGTGCACACCTTTCTCTAACGTTGGTCAAAGTCAGATCTGGATCTCTCCTGTGAGCATTTTGTCTACCCCTGCTGGAGGGAGAGTGCCAGTGTTGATGCAAGTTTTCCCGCCGTTTTACTTCTTTTTTTTTCTTTCTCTCTTTCTTTCTTTCTTTCTCTCTTTCTCTCTTTCTTTCTCTCTTTCTTTCTTGCTGTCTTTCTTTCTTTTATTCACATGTGGTGATGATGTAGACAGCAGCAGGTTGTTTCCTGGGAGCATGCAGCTAACCAGACAAGTGTGGTGGAACATGTCCCTATGCCAGGACCTTCTTAGCAAGCCAGCCAGCCAGCGAGGCACAGTTGTAGTTACCCAAGGCACCTTGCACAGCATAGCAGCTTGGCATGACTATTTGTAAGACGCACTCCGCCAGTTTATGTTTTGTTTTTGGTGTTATGTGTGTGTTTTTGCTTTGTTTTGTTTTCTCCTGCTTAAATTGCACATTTCCCCTCTGGAAGCAGCAGCCCGTTTTTTGGGGGTCTGCTTGTGCTTGGAATTTTGCACCCACCTTTGAATCCCCCTGTGCCGTCCGGGCTGGGGGGCCCCGGGCAAGGGCCAAGTCGCCATCGCTTCTCGGCCTTTTGGCTAAGATCAAGTGTAGTATCTGTTCTTATCAGTTTAATATCTGATACGTCCCCTATCAGGGGACCATATATTAAATTGATTTTTGGAATCGGGAGATGGAACAGGGGCTTGCTCCTTCCACTCCACGCATCGGCCCGGTATTGCAGTACCTCCGGGAACGGTGCACACCTTTCTCTAACGTTGGTCAAAGTCAGATCTGGATCTCTCCTGTGAGCATTTTGTCTACCCCTGCTGGAGGGAGAGTGCCAGTGTTGATGCAAGTTTTCCCGCCGTTTTACTTCTTTTTTTTTCTTTCTCTCTTTCTTTCTTTCTCTCTTTCTTTCTCTCTTTCTCTCTTTCTTTCTCTCTTTCTTTCTTGCTGTCTTTCTTTCTTTTATTCACATGTGGTGATGATGTAGACAGCAGCAGTTTGTTTCCTGGGAGCATGCAGCTAACCAGACAAGTGTGGTGGAACATGTCCCTATGCCAGGACCTTCTTAGCAAGCCAGCCAGCCAGCGAGGCACAGTTGTAGTTACCCAAGGCACCTTGCACAGCATAGCAGCTTGGCATGACTATTTGTAAGACGCACTCCGCCAGTTTATGTTTTGTTTTTGGTGTTATGTGTGTGTTTTTGCTTTGTTTTGTTTTCTCCTGCTTAAATTGCACATTTCCCCTCTGGAAGCAGCAGCCCGTTTTTTGGGGGTCTGCTTGTGCTTGGAATTTTGCACCCACCTTTGAATCCCCCTGTGCCGTCCGGGCTGGGGGGCCCCGGGCAAGGGCCAAGTCGCCATCGCTTTTCGGCCTTTTGGCTAAGATCAAGTGTAGTATCTGTTCTTATCAGTTTAATATCTGATACGTCCCCTATCAGGGGACCATATATTAAATTGATTTTTGGAATCGGGAGATGGAACAGGGGCTTGCTCCGTCCACTCCACGCATCGGCCCGGTATTGCAGTACCTCCGGGAACGGTGCACACCTTTCTCTAACGTTGGTCAAAGTCAGATCTGGATCTCTCCTGTGAGCATTTTGTCTACCCCTGCTGGAGGGAGAGTGCCAGTGTTGATGCAAGTTTTCCCGCCGTTTTACTTCTTTTTTTTTTCTTTCTTTCTTTCTTTCTCTCTTTCTTTCTTTCTCTCTTTCTTTCTCTTTCTTTCTTGCTTTCTTTCTTTCTTTTATTCACTTGTGGTGATGATGTAGACAGCAGCAGTTTGTTTCCTGGGAGCATGCAGCTAACCAGACAAGTGTGGTGGAACATGTCCCTATGCCAAGACCTTCTTAGCAAGCCAGCCAGCCAGCGAGGCACAGTTTTAGTTACCAAGGCACCTTGCACAGCATAGCAGCTTGGCATGACTATTTGTAAGACGCACTCCGCCAGTTTATGTTTTGTTTTTGGTGTTATGTGTGTGTTTTTGCTTTGTTTTGTTTTCTCCTGCTTAAATTGCACATTTCCCCTCTGGAAGCAGCAGCCCGTTTTTTTGGGGTCTGCTTGTGGTTGAAATTTTGCACCCACCTTTGAATCCCCCTGTGCCGTCCGGGCTGGGGGGCCCCGGGCAAGGGCCAAGTCGCCATCGCTTCTCGGCCTTTTGGCTAAGATCAAGTGTGTGGCTTGACCGCAGCTTGATTTGGAAGCGATAGGTAAGGTAAGGTAAGGTACGGTAACGGTAAACGGTAAACGGTAACGGTAAACGGTGGCAATATTGGTTGCTGGTAGCTGAGGTGGTGGACGAAGGAGGGAAGACCAGGAGCCAGTTTTGCTTAGCAGGTAAGGGGGACCCTTTGAGGGCACCTTATCTGCTTTCTAGTTAAGTATTTTCTTTTGCCTTTTTGGGTGTTTTTTTCAATATTTCTATTGCTTCTTAAATTATTGGAATGGCGGGTCCAAGGGTTGGGGGACGCCGTTTAAATTGTGTTAGGTTCTCTATAAATGAGTCGAAGCAGGGGGAGGAGAAGTTGTTTTTGAATAGGCTTGAGTTTTCCAGAGGGGTTGTACAGAAGGTGTTGGGGTTTAGGCCTATTGATTTAAACTGTATTATTACGACAGGGAAAGGAGGCCAATGGGATGTAAGTTTTATGTCTGAAGCGGGTATGATGGAGTGTGTGAGCAGGTTTCATAACCTAAGGGGACATGATCTGATTAAGAAGTTGAGTTTGGAGAAACTGACAAATAATGCACGAAGGGTTGTGATTGTGAGAATGGGCTCAGAGATGGTGAAGGGACAGGACGTGTGCACTTGGTTGAGGAGGTATTGCCATGTGAAGGGGGAGGCTATAAAAGTGAGGGATGATGATGGGGTGTGGACTGGGGCATGGAGGGTGGTGTGTGAGCTGTGGAGAGGCTTAGGGACATATGATGGGTTTCTGCACATACCTTCTGACATTGCACTTGGTGCTGACAGGGGGTATGTGCATTATTTCGGCCAGCCTAAGGTGTGTCGGAAGTGTGGAGGTGTGGGGCACTTAGCGGTGGTGTGTAAGAGAGTGGTGTGTAATGTGTGTAAAGAGGAGGGGCACATGGCTAGGGAATGTGAAGTTCAGAGGAAGTGTAATCTGTGTGGGAGTGAGACACACTTTTTCATGAATTGTCCTAGATCCTTTGCCAATAGGGCTAAGAGGTATGAGGAGGGAGAAGAGAGTGAGGAGGAGAAGGAGGAGGAGGAGGGTGAGGGGAGGCAGAAAGGGGGAAGTGAGCAGCAGGAGAAGGGGGGTGAGAGGGAGGAGAATAGAGGGGAGGTGAGGGAGGAGGGGAGGGAGGGGGAGGCACAGGGGGAGGGGGGAAGTGATCAGCAGGGATCTGTTCTGGAGGAAGATTTGATGGTGTCCCCATCAGAGGAGGAGAGCGAGGACCCAGGGGAGGGGTCCAGTGGAAGGAGCAGGGAGGAGGTGTATAGGGGGAGTGGGGTGGTAAGCTCTGTGGAGGATGATGGAGGGGGCGGTATTCCGTGTGCAAAGCGGGAGCGGGATGAGGCTAGTGTTGAGGGAACAGGACGGGAGGAGGAGGAGGATGGTAACTCAGAGGATATGGATCAAGAGTGGACTCCAGGGAAAAGGAAGTTACATAGTGAGGAGGGGGATGGGTTTGTGAGGGTGGAGGGGAGGAAGAAGGGGAAGAAGAAAAAGAAGCAGGGAAGTGGGGGAGTAGGACAGGAGTTTTTTTCATCCCCCAGTTCAGTCGTTTCCTCTAGGGGTGACTATAGAGGGGATGGTGGTGCGGAGAAGAATGGGGGAGAGCCGTTCCTGGATCTGGAGGGGGTCGTAGTGTTTTCCTCGGGTGAGGTAAGTATGAGGGAGGAATTTGTGGTAACTGGCCAGGAGGGGGAGGGGGAGGAGCCCCTTTTAAAAATATCCTGATGCAGGATTCTGTATGTGTATGGCTGTTAGCTTGTTTTGCAATGGCTCTGAGTGTGGTTACTATAAATGTTAGGAGTATTAAAAGTAGTGATAGGTGTACGTTGGTGTTGTCATATTTGAGTGGGATACAGTGTGATATTTTGTGTTTGCAAGAGTGTGGTATCCCTGGGTTGGAGGACTATAGTACTTATGAGGGGAGGTGGGGTTATGGGCCATCTGTGTGGTCCGGATCAAATGAAAATAAATCAGATGGGGTAGCAATTTTGATTAAAAATAAGGGGGTTATGATTAAAGATCATAGAGTGATTGAAAAAGGTAGGGTGCTGGAGGTGGAGGCGGAATTTTTTGGGAAAAGTTTTAGCTTAATTAATGTGTATGCTCCGCCAGAGGTGGAGGGGAGGGCTAGTTTATTTGAAGATTTAAGGGTTAAATTAGTGAGGAGCAGGCCGGTTATTGTAGCAGGGGATTTTAATTGTGGGTTAACAATGGAGGATAGGCGAGAGAGAAAGAAGGGGTTCACGCTGGATAAATCTAGTAAAATGCTAAAAGAAATAGTGGAGGACTTTCGACTAGTGGACTGTTTTAAAGTGAACAATGTGGGGGAAAGAGGTTTCACTTGGGTGAAAGGGGATGGGACCCAGGCGTCCAGGATTGATTTTGTGTTTGTCTCACAGAGGGTGGAGTGCGAGGAGTGTGTGCTGGTGCCAATGTTTTTCTCTGACCACTGTGCGCTGAAAGCTGCTTTTGACCTTACAGGTTGTGTGGATGTAGGGAGGGGTGTGTGGAAGTTAAATTGCGAGTTGTTGGAGGATGATTGGGTGTGTGAGGTATTTAGAGAGCGGTATGGCCAGTGGCTGTCCTTAAAGGACCTTTGTGGGTCCCAGGCAGAGTGGTGGGATCTGGTGAAGGAGAAAACAAAACATTTCTTTATTTGGGCGGGGAGGAGGAAGGCAGAGAGGGAGAGAAGGCAGGAGAAGGTTTTGTTCAAGGAGCTGGAGAGTTTAACTAAATTGTACAATGCAGGGCTGGACTTTAGTGAAGAGATCAGGGAAGTGAAAAAGAGACTGAAGGGGGTGGTAGAGAGGAGGGTGAAGGGGCTCTTATTTAAAAGCAGAGAGAAGCATTTAGAGGAAAATGAAAAGTGTAGTCGGTATTTTTTTAAAAAGGTGCTGGATGGGAGGAAATTTATAGACTCTATGAAAGGGAGGGATGGGGCTTTAGTTAAGACTACAGAGGGGCTGTTGAGGGTGGTGGAGGAGTTTTATGGGGGCCTTTATGTAAGGAAAGAAATTGAAATGGGGGCTATGGAGGAGGTGTTAGGACATTTGGAGCGGGAGGTGGGGGATGGAGGGCAGTTGGACAAAGAGTTTACGAGGGAAGAGTTAGATGAGGTGGTCAGGGGGGTGAGGCTGGGCAAGACACCGGGGGGGGATGGACTCCCTGTGGAGTTCTATTTAAAGTTTTGGGAGTTAGTGGCACCAGATCTGTTGGCCTTGTTTCGGGAGTGTGGGGAGGAGGGAGGGGAGTTTCCACCTTCATTTAGAGAGGGCATTATTACATTGATTTTTAAAAAGGGGGATAAGGCTGAGCTGAAAAATTGGCGGCCAATTACATTGTTGAACCAGGATTTTAAATTGTTCAGTAAATTGTTGGCTCAACGTATGAGGGATGTGCTGGGGGATGTTATCCACCCGGATCAAACTTGTGCCGTTCCAGGTAGGAAGATCACGGACAGCCTGGTATTGATGAGAGATGTCATCTGTTATGCGAGAGACAGGGGAATTCGATTATGTGTACTAAATTTAGATCTTGAAAAGGCGTATGATCGGGTCTCGCATCAGTTCATGTTTGGTGTTCTGCGAAAAATGGGGTTTGCAAAGAGGTTTTTAGACTGGGTGGGCCTGTTATATAAGGGTGTGTATAGCAGGGTATTGGTAAATGGGTGTCTGTCAAATCCAGTTAGTGTGGGATGTGGCGTCCGTCAGGGCTGTCCGTTATCTCCGCTCCTGTTTATCTGTTGTATGGAGCCGCTGGCACAAGCTTTGAGAAGGGACCCAGTGTATAAAGGGTTAACTATTCCTGGGAGTGGGGGGCAGGAGGTTAAATGTGTCTTGTATATGGATGATGTCAATGTCCTCTGTCGGGATGAGTTGTCCATTCAGAGGACTTTGGAGAAAGCTGATGTTTTTTGTCGTGCGTCTGGGTCTAAACTGAACCAGGAGAAATCGGAGGCAATGTTCTACGGGAAATGGGACGGGAGGGGTAGTATAAAATTAAAAGTTAAGGAAGACTGCATTAAGATTCTGGGGGTGAAATTTGATGTTAATGGATCAGGGGGTAAGAACTGGGAGGAGGTGGGAAGTAGGGTCAATAAAAAGCTAGGGTTTTGGAGGCTGAGGAGGCTTACGATGGAGGGGAGGGTGATGGTGGTAAAGGGGGTAATATTGCCACTGTTGTTGTATGTGGCGGTCGTGTTCCCACCATCTAGGAATGTGGTAACGCTGCTAAACAGAGCTGTGTTTCGTTTTTTTTGGCAGGGGAAATGGGAGAGAGTGAGGAGGAGTGTGGTGGGGAAGGATAAATTAAAGGGGGGGAAAGGGTTGCCAGATGTCCAGACGTTTTTAATGTCAAAGTTTTGTGCATTGCATTTTGCTATGTGTCTGAATGGTGTGTCAAAAGGGGCCTGCTTTGTGAGATTCTATATTAGTTCCTATTTGAGGAAGTTAAAGTTGATGTCCGTGCCTTTGTCTGTGCCAACAGCCTTTGATCTGCCCTATCATTATGCGTTATTTAAAAGATTTGTGATGTCCAAGGGGCTGGAAGGATGTAAGGCTGAAATTGTGGCTAATGGTAAATCTCTGTTTAACTTTCTGCAGGGTAATGGGGATATGTGTCCGGTTCATGGCCTTGTGTTAGACGAGACGCCAGAAGTGTGGCAGAATGCGAGCCATCCTGCCCTGATGAACGAGCATCGAGATCTGTCTTGGTTGGTAGCCCACGATGTATTGCCAGTTCGAGCGGTGATGCATGCATGTAATCTGGGGAGGTCACCCAGATGCCCGAGAGAGAAGTGTGGAGAGGAAGAAACGGTCGGTCACGTTCTCTGGGGATGTCTGGAGGCGAGGAAGGTGTGGAGTGAGGCAGGCTCCGTCCTGGATTTGTTCCGGGGACAGCTGCCCATACATAGGCAGCGTGTGCTGTATGGGAGCCCGAAGAAAGACCAAGAGAAACTGAGCAAAGTGCAGTGGGGCATGCTGTGGGTCCTAATACGCTGTCTGTGTGATGCAATTTGGAAGGCAAGGAACTGTTTTGTGGTGAAGGGCGTGAGCCTGCCTGCCCAGGCTGTTCTTGAAATGGGACTAAGTCAGATGGAGAGCTATGTCCTAAAGGACGCTTTGCGACTTGGCCGACAAGAGGCGAAGAGAAGATGGAGGCTTGAGGAATGGAGACGTGGAGATCTGTGGGCTACTGGCGTGGGATGAGATCTTGCTGCTTGTTTATTAGAAGTAGGATAGGCATATTGTTAGGGGCACATGTTATCCTGTAGAAAGGTTTCAAAAATGGAATTGTATGCGTGATTATGTTTTGTATTTGTTGCATATATGGGAGAGATGTAATGTGATATGTAATGTGTTTTTTTATAAGTGGATTGTAATGTGTTGGTTCTGTTCATGAGTTTGTTGTATATAAGTGGTTATAGTTATTTTTGTATTGTGATGTTTAAGTGTGTTTTGTGAGTTGTGTTTGTATGTGTATTTTTTTTCCATTAATAAAAAAAAAAAAAAAAAAAAAAAATCTGTTCTTATCAGTTTAATATCTGATACGTCCCCTATCAGGGGACCCAGCAGCGGCCCCCCCCTGAGTAGGGCCCTCTCAGCGCCAGCACTCCCCCTCGGCTCTCGTTATGACGCCATAAGGATTGAGTCCGTGGGGGAGGAAAGCGAAAGCGACAGTGAAAGTGAGAGTGAGAAGGAGGGGAAGGGAGTGAAGAACCAGCAGAGGGTGGGGAAAAGAAAGGGTAGAGACGAGGGGGGGAAAAGAAAGAAGATCAGGATCAAAGACAGCAAGTTGCAGGTGGCCCCCATAGATCCAAAACCAGCTAATGTCCACACAAAGTCCCCAGTCTTGCCCTCGCAGGCAGAGACGGAGGCGAGTGGGACGGCTACACTGCCGCCTAGTGGGCAGGTAGCAGCCAGCCAGGGCATCCCCAGCCAGCCTTCCCAGTCGTTGGCACAAACCCTAGCACACCTCGCAGAAGAGGTGTTCACTAATGCACCGAGGGAGAGGTCGGGGTCAACACCTTCCCTGACCAGCAGTACCTCGGTAGCAATGACCCTCTTCAAGCGAAGGGCCTCCCTTCAAAGCACCCCCTCCCTTGTATGGGCAAAACCAGGGGCCCCCTAGAGGTCCTCCTAGATACAGCACTGGAGGACATGGGAATACCCCTGGACGCGGTAAGCCAGAAGTCTGCTAACAGCTCCAACTCAACAGACGGTAACAGCCAAAGAATGCTGTCTGTCATAACCCCCCCCAGGACAAAGCTGACCCACACGTTCCGAGGGGCCCTGAGCAAGTTCCACCAGACTTACCTTGTGGGGAGTTGAATAGCCCCAACAACTCCACGTACTGTGCATATAAAGACGGTGCCTTCTTGGACGAGGCAGCAGTGAGTACCTTCTCAGGGGTGATGGGAGTTGCAAATAAGCCCAAGCCCCCTCGAAGCAAGCGTAGAGCTAAGAGTAGGAAGAGTGTCCCGACCTCCCAATCATAGTCGCTATGGGGTGGACGCAGCGACTCCTTTTCTTGTTAGCTACCCTGATGGCCCTGATATGTGTGTCTGTTAATGTCAGGAGCATCAGGGAGACACAAAAAAGATTTGATGTACTAAACTATCTAGCTAACTTGAAAGCAGATCTCATCTTTCTGCAGGAGTGTGGTATTTCGTCGAGCCCTGATTATAGGGACCTGAAGGAGAGTTGGACCCTGGGGGACTCCTTCTGGTCGGGCTCCAACATAGCCAGAGCTGACGGAGTAGGTATCCTGTTTAAAAACCCATTTATTACCTCCCGCAGCAGCAGGGAGGTAGAACCTGGTAGAATTCTGAGCGTGGATGTGACATACAACAACACTCCCCTCAGACTGGTCAATGTCTACGCACCCACTAACCAAAACGAAAGAGTTCAATTTTTTCCACAGCTGCGTCCACTCCTGCTGGGGAACGTACCCGTCATCGTGTCAGGTGACTTCAATTGTGCTCTGAGGGACGTAGACCGGAGCAGGCCACGCAACGACCGCTCTAGTAGAGTTTTGTCCTCCGTAATATCTGATTTCTCCCTGTGTGATGCAGGTAAGGACCTGGTGCCTCCCTTTACCTGGGTGAGCTCATCTGGGACCTCCTTCTCCCGTATAGATCTCGTCCTGCATACCAGCTCCCTTACGAAGACGGCAGTAGACACCCAGGCCGTCTTCTTCTCTGACCATAGGCTCCTGCAGGTAACATTGCAGGTCCCTCAGACCTCCCAGATGGGGTCAGGGGTTTGGAAATTAAACACCTCCTTACTCGATGACCCCTCCATAGCTGCAGCCTATAAGAGCAGGCTTGTTGAGTGGACCACTTTGCGTGACCTATTCAACTCCCCTATAGAGTGGTGGGAGATGGTCAAAATCAGAACTAAGGGTTATTTCATAGCAGCAGGCAAGAGGAAAGCAAAAGAAAGGAGGGCCAAATATAAACACCTGAATGCTGCCCTCCAGCGTCTGAGCCTGCTTCAGCTTCGGGGGTTCCCTGTAAGCGACGAGATAGCCCAGACCAAGCTAGATCTTTCAGTGCTTTGTAGGGAGGAACAACGAAAGGTCATGCACAATGCAAAAGTGCAAAAAATGGAGGAAGACGAAAAGTGTACTCGCTTCTTCTTCCAGAAAACGAGGGAGAAGCGGCACTTGATGTCCTCCATGCTCGACAGCAGGGGGAGGATAGTAGAGGATAGTGAGGGAGTGAAAAAAGTGGTAGAGAACTTCTATAGGGACCTGTATAACATCAAAGCTACAGATGACACCCTGATAGAGTGGTTCCTGAGCCAGTTGGAGCCTGACTCAGTGCGGGACGACGAGGAGGAGGAGAAGGACCCAGAACTCACGCTGGAGGAGCTCACCCAGGCGGTTAAGACCATGAACACCGGTAAGACGCCAGGTCCAGATGGCATCCCGGGTGAGTATTACCATCTTTTTTGGGACACGCTAAAAGTCCATTTAGCGGAGGTCTACAGAGCGGTCTACAGGGAGAAGCGGTTGGGCCCTTCTATGCGGGAGAGTGTAATTACTCTCCTTCATAAGAAAGGGGAAGTTAAAGATCTACGGAATTGGCGCCCAATCAGCCTCCTTTGCGTGGATTACAAGATACTAGCCAAAGCTCTGATGCTCCGGCTACAAGTACACCTCCCTTTGGTCATTGGCCCCGACCAGGCTTGTGGCGTCCCAGGGAGGTCCATCACGGATATTTTAATGTTAACAAGGGACATTCTGGCTTATTCTAGAGAACGGAACCATCCCCTCTGCCTGTTCAACCTTGACCAGGAGAAGGCGTTCGATAGGGTAAGCCATGAATATATGTACAAAGTGATGGACCAGATGAAATTCGCTCCTGGACTTAGGGAGTGGGTTAAAACCATATATACAAACATTAGTACCCGAGTCTTGGTGAACAGGCACCTGACTGGTAAAATATCTATCCAGTCAGGGGTCAGACAGGGTTGCCCACTATCCCCACTGCTATATGTCGTGTGCATTGAACCCCTCCTGCAGGCAATTCGTAGGGATACCAATATAACTGGTTTCCAGCTGCCTGGATCCAACGGGGTCCAGGTCAAAACAACAGCATATATGGACGATGTGTCACTCATTTGCACCAACACATCGTCGGTACCTCGGATTAGTAATATCCTTGAGAAGTACTGCACGGCGACCGGGGCAGTGATTAATAAGTCCAAGAGCGAAGTCTACGTGTCTAAAAATTGGCAGGTAGATAGGGAACTGTCGGACATGTACCCTGTCAAAAAGGACAAAATCAAGATTCTGGGCCTCATTTTCGAGAACAATAGCTCGGGGGCCCAGAGCTGGACGGCGGCCATTAACCAGGTCCGTAAAAAGATTGGCGGATGGAGCACAAGATCCTTAACAATGACGGGTAGAGTATTAATAACCAAGTCTATACTGTTCCCCATCCTCTCTTATGTAGGAAAAATCTTTCCCCCAGACAGGACCACCAAAAAAGTGGTGGACCGCATTATCCACCGCTTTATCTGGGGCAGCAAGATGGAGAGGGTAAAGCGAGCCACCCTGAGTAAAGCCGACAAGAAGGGAGGTAAGGGGGTCCCGGACGTTGTGCAGCTCACCCGAGTGCAGGGGCTCACGCAAACTATCAAGAACATCCAGGCCCTGGACAGGAAGGTATGTTACATGAATCGTTTCTATTTTGCCACCTGTCTCAGGGCCTTGGGCCTCTGCACTATTGATAACACCGTGCCGTACTCCTGGGACCCCCCATTGTATTATAGAACCTTAAGGGACACTATATATAAATTGGGCTTAGATAAAGCAAAATTGGCCTCCTGGGAATACAAGGCTGTAACTAAATATCTTGCCGGTTCCCAGGAAATTGAAAAAGTAGCTACTTTCTCCCTCACCCAAAGCCAAAAAATCTGGGAGAATGTGTCTCACAGCTGCCTCAGTAATGTCCAGAAGGATATAGCATGGAACACCGTCCACAGTGCACTCCCCACTCGAGCGTTCATGTTCAGGAGGGGACTAGCCCAAGTAGAAACATGCCCCTATGCAAAGTGCCGCAAGAGAGAAACACCAGCCCATATCTTCTGGGAGTGTGATGTGGCTGGCAGTGTCTGGCTCTCTGTCTCTGTCTTCCTAAACAGGTTTGCTGACACGGCCAAGATGACCGCTGAGACTGTGCTCTATGGGCCTGCGGGAGGAATCACTACCAGCACAGCTAAGTGCGTTTGGCGTGTCATCAATGTTGTCAAGCAGATCCTGTGGGAAGGCCGTAACGTCTGTGTCTATCACAAGCAGGAGCTAGACACTATCACCACGACCAGAAGGGCACAAACTCTTATCAAGGACTTTGTAATTCTGGACATCCGGACCCTCGGGAAGAACAAGGCCTGCGCGGAGTGGAGGATCGCCGGACTTCAGGACGTGAAGATGGAATAAAGGAAAAAACTGGAACCGCTAGCTCCTAGGAGCGGGACTACGGGGCAACGCTAAGCCTTTTATTTATTTTGTCATGCCAGCATTCCGCCCTTTTTAGCTGGCATGACCGTTTTTCAACGGTGCCCTGGTTTTATGTAGTCTTTTTGTTTCAGTTTTATGGACCTTTGATTTAATTTAAATGTTTTATTTGATTTTGTTTTGTTTTGTTTTATGTATCTTTAAGATTTTTTATGTAAACTATTAAAAGTTACATTTTAAGTGTTTTAAAATTTTAGAATTTTAACTCACTGTTTATACACTGTCCCTTTTCCCCTGTCCCTGTTTTAAATCTAGGTTTATGTTCACTTTTTTAGAGAGCACTCCCCGGCCCTCACAAGCACTGGTTTTTTATAGATGGTTCTTTTTTTCCAGTCACTTTTAAAACAGCACAGGTTTTTTTCATGTTGATTTTAATCTGTGTCTGTTTTAACCATGTACAAAGCACAATTGTCTTGGTGTTTTTAAATGTATTTTAAATGCTTTTAAAACAAAATGTATGTCTGTATGCATGAATGTCATCTTTAAAAGAAATGTAAAATGAATGAAAAAACGAATGGGTGTAAATGTAAAAAATGTAAAATCTCAATAAAAGAGTATCAGGGGACCATATATTAAATTGATTTTTGGAATCGGGAGATGGAACAGGGGCTTGCTCCGTCCACTCCACGCATCGGCCCGGTATTGCAGTACCTCCGGGAACGGTGCACACCTTTCTCTAACGTTGGCCAAAGTCAGATCTGGATCTCTCCTGTGAGCATTTTGTCTACCCCTGCTGGAGGGAGAGTGCCAGTGTTGATGCAAGTTTTCCCGCCGTTTTACTTTTTTTTTTTTCTTTCTCTCTTTCTTTCTCTCTTTCTCTCTTTCTTTCTCTCTTTCTTTCTTGCTGTCTTTCTTTCTTTTATTCACATGTGGTGATGATGTAGACAGCAGCAGGTTGTTTCCTGGGAGCATGCAGCTAACCAGACAAGTGTGGTGGAACATGTCCCTATGCCAGGACCTTCTTAGCAAGCCAGCCAGCCAGCGAGGCACAGTTGTAGTTACCCAAGGCACCTTGCACAGCATAGCAGCTTGGCATGACTGTTTGTAAGACGCACTCCGCCAGTTTATGTTTTGTTTTTGGTGTTATGTGTGTGTTTTGCTTTGTTTTGTTTTCTCCTGCTTAAATTGCACATTTCCCCTCTGGAAGCAGCAGCCCGTTCTTTGGGGGTCTGCTTGTGCTTGGAATTTTGCACCCACCTTTGAATCCCCCTGTGCCGTCCGGGCTGGGGGGCCCCGGGCAAGGGCCAAGTCGCCATCGCTTCTCGGCCTTTTGGCTAAGATCAAGTGTAGTATCTGTTCTTATCAGTTTAATATCTGATATGTCCCCTATCAGGGGACCATATATTAAATTGATTTTTGGAATCGGGAGATGGAACAGGGGCTTGCTCCGTCCACTCCACGCATCGGCCCGGTATTGCAGTACCTCCGGGAACGGTGCACACCTTTCTCTAACGTTGGTCAAAGTCAGATCTGGATCTCTCCTGTGAGCATTTTGTCTACCCCTGCTGGAGGGAGAGTGCCAGTGTTGATGCAAGTTTTCCCGCCGTTTTACTTCTTTTTTTTTTCTTACTCTCTTTCTTTCTTTCTCTCTTTCTTTCTCTCTTTCTCTCTTTCTTTCTCTCTTTCTTGCTGTCTTTCTTTCTTTTATTCACATGTGGTGATGATGTAGACAGCAGCAGGTTGTTTCCTGGGAGCATGCAGCTAACCAGACAAGTGTGGTGGAACATGTCCCTATGCCAGGACCTTCTTAGCAAGCCAGCCAGCCAGCGAGGCACAGTTGTAGTTACCCAAGGCACCTTGCACAGCATAGCAGCTTGGCATGACTATTTGTAAGACGCACTCCGCCAGTTTATGTTTTGTTTTTGGTGTTATGTGTGTGTTTTTGCTTTGTTTTGTTTTCTCCTGCTTAAATTGCACATTTCCCCTCTGGAAGCAGCAGCCCGTTTTTTGGGGGTCTGCTTTTGCTTGGAATTTTGCACCCACCTTTGAATCCCCCTGTGCCGTCCGGGCTGGGGGGCCCCGGGCAAGGGCCAAGTCGCCATCGCTTCTCGGCCTTTTGGCTAAGATCAAGTGTAGTATCTGTTCTTATCAGTTTAATATCTGACACTCTGGCTTCTCTTCAGTTCGAATAAATCTTTCTAAGACTAAGGCTTAGAGGGTAGTGGCATTGCCCGCTCCCTCCGAGGGTCTGTGAGAGGTTTGTTCGGGTGAGGAGGAACAGAATTTTTTTTTATTTTTGACTGGCTTTCTTCAGCTCGGCAACTTTTTGGAAGACTAATGCTCAGTCTGGTTTTGGCTTGCCCAATCCAGGCCGAGGGTCTTTCAAGATTTTGTTGACTGTTGAGAGCAGTTTTTTCTTTTTCAGGCGGTTCCAGTTTTTTTCTTTTTCAGGCGGTTCCGGCTTTTCCAGACGTTCCTGGAGTTAGAGAGAAGGAGGACCTACCATCCAGACGACCTTTGAGGACCCTTTGATGACCTAGACGACCTCATCCCCAGCCTTTGATTGTAATCGAGATCCAGACCGAGAGAGCAGCAGGCGCCCAGCAGAGGGCGCCATCTGGGAGGAGCAGAGGGCGGCCCCGGACCCCGAGGAGGCGTCACAGCCACGATTCTTCCTACGTGGTCTCGGTGCCAAGCAGCGCCCCCTACTCCGCCAGGGAAGGACACCGTTCACCTGGGGAGGGGGTCCCTCTTGCGAGGCGACCATCTCCTCAGGGACTAAAGTAATAGTTCCTTCAACTGCCCAGATTTGCTGCTTACGTTGTCTCTTTTTCGTAGAGAGAGACAACCCGGACGTCCAGAGGCTTCTCCCACCCCAATCGGAGGAGCCAGCTGAAGGATGGCGTTCCGGCCAACCCAGGAGACCAGGAGGCACAATGCGGTGCGCTTCACAAGGACCCAGCAAGAGGAAACGGAACCAGGACTGACGAGACTGGAGTTCAGCCGGACCATTCTTCAGAGGGGTATGGGTTTTTCCCCTTCTGACTTGAATTGTTTGGTGAAATTGCCAGGGCTTAAGGAAGTGTTTGAGGTCAGTTTTAGGAACCCCCAAAAGTTACAAGAAATGTGGTCCTTTTGGGGGGAGAATAAATATCTCGCTCCATACAAAGAATTTTGTGTGGATGCACTGACAGACAGAGAAATGAAAGTTGTTACTGTCCAATTTTTCAATGAGGCTGTTAGCGACTATGATATTACAACATGGCTTAACCGCTATGGGAGGGTGTCATCAGAAGGGAGGAAAATTACAGACGAAGATGGGGTTTGGACAGGAGCCAGAAAGTGGCTGGTACGCCTTAATGTTGATCCATCGGGCATTGGAGGCGTCCGCCACATTCCAAACTCCATAGTGTTAGGGCCCAACAGAGGGCTGGTATTCTATAATGGGATGCCAAAACTCTGCAGGAAATGTGGGGAATTAGGACACCTGGCGGCCGCGTGTACTGTAGTCAAGTGCAGGAACTGCGGCGCCCCCCACGAGACCAGCCACTGCAGAGAAGAGAGGCAGTGCAATTTGTGTGGAAAGAAGGGGCACCTGTTTAAGGACTGCCCCTCTTCCTATGCCAACATGGCCAGAGCCAGCAAGGCAAATACGAACAAGCCTAGGCCTGAGCAGGAAGAGGGAGCAAGTAACAAAGATCAGTCCACATCACCACCAACAGTATCCAAGACCCAGACTCCAGCACCACCATCATCACCAGCACCCCCCTCACCCCCCCGCTTTACGAGTCCCGTTTTACGAGGACCCCTTCCCCCAGCCCAGAGAGAGAGTACAACAGCCACTCCACTAGCTCCTCCAGTAGCTCCTCTGATGCAGAACACGAGGCAGGGAGGGAGCCCGGATCCAGCAGCGGCCCCCCCCTGAGTAGGGCCCTCTCAGCGCCAGCACTCCCCCTCGGCTCTCGTTATGACGCCATAAGGATTGAGTCCGTGGGGGAGGAAAGCGAAAGCGACAGTGAAAGTGAGAGTGAGAAGGAGGGGAAGGGAGTGAAGAACCAGCAGAGGGTGGGGAAAAGAAAGGGTAGAGACGAGGGGGGGAAAAGAAAGAAGATCAGGATCAAAGACAGCAAGTTGCAGGTGGCCCCCATAGATCCAAAACCAGCTAATGTCCACACAAAGTCCCCAGTCTTGCCCTCGCAGGCAGAGACGGAGGCGAGTGGGACGGCTACACTGCCGCCTAGTGGGCAGGTAGCAGCCAGCCAGGGCATCCCCAGCCAGCCTTCCCAGTCGTTGGCACAAACCCTAGCACACCTCGCAGAAGAGGTGTTCACTAATGCACCGAGGGAGAGGTCGGGGTCAACACCTTCCCTGACCAGCAGTACCTCGGTAGCAATGACCCTCTTCAAGCGAAGGGCCTCCCTTCAAAGCATCCTTGACCCCCTCCCTTGTATGGGCAAAACCAGGGGCCCCCTAGAGGTCCTCCTAGATACAGCACTGGAGGACATGGGAATACCCCTGGACGCGGTAAGCCAGAAGTCTGCTAACAGCTCCAATTCAACAGACGGTAACAGCCAAAGAATGCTGTCTGTCATAACCCCCCCCAGGACAAAGCTGACCCACACGTTCCGAGGGGCCCTGAGCAAGTTCCACCAGACTTACCTTGTGGGGAGTTGAATAGCCCCAACAACTCCACGTACTGTGCATATAAAGACGGTGCCTTCTTGGACGAGGCAGCAGTGAGTACCTTCTCAGGGGTGATGGGAGTTGCAAATAAGCCCAAGCCCCCTCGAAGCAAGCGTAGAGCTAAGAGTAGGAAGAGTGTCCCGACCTCCCAATCATAGTCGCTATGGGGTGGACGCAGCGACTCCTTTTCTTGTTAGCTACCCTGATGGCCCTGATATGTGTGTCTGTTAATGTCAGGAGCATCAGGGAGACACAAAAAAGATTTGATGTACTAAACTATCTAGCTAACTTGAAAGCAGATCTCATCTTTCTGCAGGAGTGTGGTATTTCGTCGAGCCCTGATTATAGGAACCTGAAGGAGAGTTGGACCCTGGGGGACTCCTTCTGGTCGGGCTCCAACATAGCCAGAGCCGACGGAGTAGGTATCCTGTTTAAAAACCCATTTATTACCTCCCGCAGCAGCAGGGAGGTAGAACCTGGTAGAATTCTGAGCGTGGATGTGACATACAACAACACTCCCCTCAGACTGGTCAATGTCTACGCACCCACTAACCAAAACGAAAGAGTTCAATTTTTTCCACAGCTGCGTCCACTCCTGCTGGGGAACGTACCCGTCATCGTGTCAGGTGACTTCAATTGTGCTCTGAGGGACGTAGACCGGAGCAGGCCACGCAACGACCGCTCTAGTAGAGTTTTGTCCTCCGTAATATCTGATTTCTCCCTGTGTGATGCAGGTAAGGACCTGGTGCCTCCCTTTACCTGGGTGAGCTCATCTGGGACCTCCTTCTCCCGTATAGATCTCGTCCTGCATACCAGCTCCCTTACGAAGACGGCAGTAGACACCCAGGCTGTCTTCATCTCTGACCATAGGCTCCTGCAGGTAACATTGCAGGTCCCTCAGACCTCCCAGATGGGGTCAGGGGTCTGGAAATTAAACACCTCCTTACTCGATGACCCCTCCATAGCTGCAGCCTATAAGAGCAGGCTTGTTGAGTGGACCACTTTGCGTGACCTATTCAACTCCCCTATAGAGTGGTGGGAGATGGTCAAAATGAGAACTAAGGGTTATTTCATAGCAGCAGGCAAGAGGAAAGCAAAAGAAAGGAGGGCCAAATATAAATACCTGAATGCTGCCCTCCAGCGTCTGAGCCTGCTTCAGCTTCGGGGGTTCCCTGTAAGCGACGAGATAGCCCAGACCAAGCTAGATCTTTCAGTGCTTTGTAGGGAGGAACAACGAAAGGTCATGCACAATGCAAAAGTGCAAAAAATGGAGGAAGACGAAAAGTGTACTCGCTTCTTCTTCCAGAAAACGAGGGAGAAGCGGCACTTGATGTCCTCCATGCTCGACAGCAGGGGGAGGATAGTAGAGGATAGTGAGGGAGTGAAAAAAGTGGTAGAGAACTTCTATAGGGACCTGTATAACATCAAAGCTACAGATGACACCCTGATAGAGTGGTTCCTGAGCCAGTTGGAGCCTGACTCAGTGCGGGACGAGGAGGAGGAGGAGAAGGACCCAGAACTCACGCTGGAGGAGCTCACCCAGGCGGTTAAGACCATGAACACCGGTAAGACGCCAGGTCCAGATGGCATCCCGGGTGAGTATTACCATCTTTTTTGGGACACGCTAAAAGTCCATTTAGCGGAGGTCTACAGAGCGGTCTACAGCGAGAAGCGGTTGGGCCCTTCTATGCGGGAGAGTGTAATTACTCTCCTTCATAAGAAAGGGGAAGTTAAAGATCTACGGAATTGGCGCCCAATCAGCCTCCTTTGCGTGGATTACAAGATACTAGCCAAAGCTCTGATGCTCCGGCTACAAGTACACCTCCCTTTGGTCATTGGCCCCGACCAGGCTTGTGGCGTCCCAGGGAGGTCCATCACGGATATTTTAATGTTAACAAGGGACATTCTGGCTTATTCTAGAGAACGGAACCATCCCCTCTGCCTGTTCAACCTTGACCAGGAGAAGGCGTTCGATAGGGTAAGCCATGAATATATGTACAAAGTGATGGACCAGATGAAATTCGCTCCTGGACTTAGGGAGTGGGTTAAAACCATCTATACAAACATTAGTACCCGAGTCTTGGTGAACAGGCACCTGACTGGTAAAATATCTATCCAGTCAGGGGTCAGACAGGGTTGCCCACTATCCCCACTGCTATATGTCGTGTGCATTGAACCCCTCCTGCAGGCAATTCGTAGGGATACCAATATAACTGGTTTCCAGCTGCCTGGATCCAACGGGGTCCAGGTCAAAACAACAGCATATATGGACGATGTGTCACTCATTTGCACCAACACATCGTCGGTACCTCGGATTAGTAATATCCTTGAGAAGTACTGCACGGCGACCGGGGCAGTGATTAATAAGTCCAAGAGCGAAGTCTACGTGTCTAAAAATTGGCAGGTAGATAGGGAACTGTCGGACATGTACCCTGTCAAAAAGGACAAAATCAAGATTCTGGGCCTCATTTTCGAGAACAATAGCTCGGGGGCCCAGAGCTGGACGGCGGCCATTAACCAGGTCCGTAAAAAGATTGGCGGATGGAGCACAAGATCCTTAACAATGACGGGTAGAGTATTAATAACCAAGTCTATACTGTTCCCCATCCTCTCTTATGTAGGAAAAATCTTTCCCCCAGACAGGACCACCAAAAAAGTGGTGGACCGCATTATCCACCGCTTTATCTGGGGCAGCAAGATGGAGAGGGTAAAGCGAGCCACTCTGAGTAAAGCCGACAAGAAGGGAGGTAAGGGGGTCCCGGACGTTGTGCAGCTCACCCGAGTGCAGGGGCTCACGCAAACTATCAAGAACATCCAGGCCCTGGACAGGAAGGTATGTTACATGAATCGTTTCTATTTTGCCACCTGTCTCAGGGCCTTGGGCCTCTGCACTATTGATAACACCGTGCCGTACTCCTGGGACCCCCCATTGTATTATAGAACCTTAAGGGACACTATATATAAATTGGGCTTAGATAAAGCAAAATTGGCCTCCTGGGAATACAAGGCTGTAACTAAATATCTTGCCGGTTCCCAGGAAATTGAAAAAGTAGCTACTTTCTCCCTCACCCAAAGCCAAAAAATCTGGGAGAATGTGTCTCACAGCTGCCTCAGTAATGTCCAGAAGGATATAGCATGGAACACCGTCCACAGTGCACTCCCCACTCGAGCGTTCATGTTCAGGAGGGGACTAGCCCAAGTAGAAACATGCCCCTATGCAAAGTGCCGCAAGAGAGAAACACCAGCCCATATCTTCTGGGAGTGTGATGTGGCTGGCAGTGTCTGGCTCTCTGTCTCTGTCTTCCTAAACAGGTTTGCTGACACGGCCAAGATGACCGCTGAGACTGTGCTCTATGGGCCTGCGGGAGGAATCACTACCAGCACAGCTAAGTGCGTTTGGCGTGTCATCAATGTTGTCAAGCAGATCCTGTGGGAAGGCCGTAACGTCTGTGTCTATCACAAGCAGGAGCTAGACACTATCACCACGACCAGAAGGGCACAAACTCTTATCAAGGACTTTGTAATTCTGGACATGCGGACCCTCGGGAAGGACAAGGCCTGCGCGGAGTGGAGGATCGCCGGACTTCAGGACGTGAAGATGGAATAAAGGAAAAAACTGGAACCGCTAGCTCCTAGGAGCGGGACTACGGGGCAACGCTAAGCCTTTTATTTATTTTGTCATGCCAGCATTCCGCCCTTTTTAGCTGGCATGACCGTTTTTCAACGGTGCCCTGGTTTTATGTAGTCTTTTGTTTCAGTTTTATGGACTTTTATTTGATTTACGTTGAATGTTTTATTTGATTTTGTTTTGTTTTGTTTTATGTATCTTTAAGATTTTTAATGTAAACTATTAAAAGTTACATTTTAAGTGTTTTAAAATTTTAGAATTTTAACTCACTGTTTATACACTGTCCCTTTTTCCCCTGTCCCTGTTTTAGATCTAGGTTTATGTTCACTTTTTTAGAGAGCACTCCCCGGCCCTCACAAGCACTGGTTTTTTATAGATGGTTCTTTTTTTCCAGTCACTTTTAAAACAGCACAGGTTTTTTTCATGTTGATTTTAATCTGTGTCTGTTTTAACCATGTACAAAGCACAATTGTCTTGGTGTTTTTAAATGTGTTTTAAATGCTTTTAAAACAAAATGTATGTCTGTACGCATGAATGTCATCTTTAAAAGAAATGTAAAATGAATGAAAAAACGAATGGGTGTAAATGTAAAAAATGTAAAATCTCAATAAAAGAGTATTTTGGCTAAGATCAAGTGTAGTATCTGTTCTTATCAGTTTAATATCTGATACGTCCCTGTGGCAAAGTGCCCCCCCTGTGTATGTTATGTTACGTGTTGTGTGTAAATGTTGGTGTATAGGCATTGGTACACGGGATATAAGCGGTCTGTGTTTCACGTGTGTGTAAATTGTATATTTGTATTTAGGCACGGGGATGGCACATCACATCACGTGCAA
The DNA here is from genome assembly GCF_902713425.1 of Acipenser ruthenus. Lineage (NCBI taxonomy): Eukaryota > Metazoa > Chordata > Actinopteri > Acipenseriformes > Acipenseridae > Acipenser > Acipenser ruthenus. Next base: position 22,301,851 of record NC_081198.1, on the reverse strand, counting down.
GTAAAAAGTAATATGTGAGCACGGGGAATTGCACTTTAATTAATTCACGTGCAGTTGTACCGAGATTCCAATTGAATGATTGACTAGCAATCGAATCTCGGTACAACTGCATAAAAGCTGCATGTTTTCACTCACTGGGGGTTGGTGTTCGGTGAGTGGAGAACGGGTGTGGAGAAGGAGAAACTAAATAGTGAAAGAAAGCTTAACTATAATAGTTGTTTGTACTCACCGTGTTTGTTTGTCTCCGTGCACCGTTTGTTAAGTGTTTAGTCCGTTTTGTCTACCTGTTTATTTTGGCGTGTAGTGCCGTGTCCTGTTTTGTGTTCTGTTTGTTAAACCTTTTTATTTTGTTATTAAACGCTGAGTGCAACCATCGCACTCAGTTTCTCTCATCATCACCGTCTGTCTGTGTGTTTCTCTCTCTGGTCTGAGTTCCTCCCTGCAGCCGTCTTTGTCACACGTGGTGTCAGAACCGGGATAACAGCGCCTCCAGGGCTCAGGCCAGAGCGGGAACCGCAGTTTTTTTTTGTGGAAAAGTAAATAAAAAAAAAAATAAATAAAAAAAAAAAAAAAAAAAAAAATGGAAGGCTGGAACTGGAGAGACGGCTGCAGTGAGCTGGAGGATCTCCTCGGCAGGTTGGAGGACCAAGGTTGGTGCCTTGCCTGCGGGGTGTATGGGCACACGGTGGCTGTCTGCCCCTTCCAGGAAGAGGAGGAGGAACCAGCCCAAAGGAGGAAGGTGAGCAGAAGGAGGCAGAGAGGGGGAAAAATGAGGAGGAAGCAGAGGGAGCCAAGGTGGTGCACCATGTGCATTGCATATGGGCATGAGGACGAGGACTGCCCAGAGCAGGAGCCAGGGGAGGAGGAGCCCGAACGTCCTGCGCCTGAGTGGGAGGAGCCCGAACGTCCTGCGCCTGAGTGGGAGGAGCCCGAACGTCCTGCGCCTGAGTGGGAGGAGCCCGAACGTCCTGCGCCTGAGTGGGAGGAGCCCGAACGTCCACAGCCCGAGTGGGAGGAGCCCGAACGTCCACAGCCCGAGTGGGAGGAGCCCGAACGTCCACAGCCCGAGTGGGAGGAGCCCGAACGTCCACAGCCCGAGTGGGAGGAGCCCGAACGTCCACAGCCCGAGTGGGAGGAGCCCGAACGTCCACAGCCCGAGTGGGAGGAGCCCGAACGTCCACAGCCCGAGTGGGAGGAGCCCGAACGTCCACAGCCCGAGTGGGAGGAGCCCGAACGTCCACGTCCCAAGAGGGAGGAGTCGGTGCGTCCACGTCCCAAGAGGGAGGAGTCGGTGCGTCCACGTCCCAAGAGGGAGGAGTCGGTGCGTCCACGGCCCAAAAGGGAGGAGTCGGTGCGTCCACGGCCCGAGAGGGAGGAGTCGGTGCGTCCACGGCCCGAGAGGGAGGAGTCGGTGCGTCCACGGCCCGAGAGGGAGGAGTCGGTGCGTCCTGTGTCCGGAGGGGAGGAGCTGAAGGCCCAAACCCCTATTTTTTTTTGGGAGGGACGAGGGCGTGAAGCTCAGGCTCCACAGCAGCCGCTGTTTTTGCTGCTGAAGGGAGCCCAGCGGAGACGCCCGCCACCAGCCCTACCCCCGCTGTCGGAGGAGCCGGCAGCGCCTCCACCACCACCCGAGGGAGAGGAGCAGGAGCTGCCTCTGCCTCCACCACCACCCGAGGGAGAGGAGCAGGAGCTGCCTCTGCCTCCACCACCACCCGAGGGAGAGGAGCAGGAGCTGCCTCTGCCTCCACCACCACCCGAGGGAGAGGAGCAGGAGCTGCCTCTGCCTCCACCACCCGAGGGAGAGGAGCAGGAGCTGCCTCTGCCTCCACCACCCGAGGGAGAGGAGCAGGAGCTGCCTCTGCCTCCACCACCACCCGAGGGAGAGGAGCAGGAGCTGCCTCTGCCTCCACCACCGCCAGGAGCAGAGGAGCTGGAGCTGCCTCTGCCTCCACCACCGCCAGGAGCAGAGGAGCTGGAGCTGCCTCTGCCTCCACCACCGCCAGGAGCAGAGGAGCTGGAGCTGCCTCTGCCTCCACCACCACCACCGCAAGGAGCAGAGGAGCAGGAGCTGCCGCTGCCTCCGCCACCACCACTGCAAGGAGCAGAGGAGCAGGAGCTGCCTCTGCCTCCACCACCGCCAGGAGCAGAGGAGCTGGAGCTGCCTCTGCCTCCACCACCGCCAGGAGCAGAGGAGCTGGAGCTGCCTCTGCCTCCACCACCACCACCGCCAGGAGCAGAGGAGCTGGAGCTGCCTCTGCTGCCCGTACCTCCGCAGGGAGTACGGTGGCCGGAGCCCCAGAAAGGGGAGCTGCCGGCCACGAAGAAGGGGGAGGAGGTCTGGAGACCACTTTCCCCAGCAGCAGTTTCGCTGCAGGAGTTCTTGTGGCCGGAGCCCCACAGGAGGGAGCTGCCGGCTATGAAGAAGGGGGAGGTCGGGGGACCACCTGCCCCAGCAGCTTTTTCGCTGCAGGACGGGACCAGCATGCTGTCAGCCGTGCCACTACCGGCAGGGGAGCTGACAGCATTTCCAGCCATGGGCCCACTGAAGCCTCCCTTCCCAGCCCGAGACTTTTGCCTGGACTGCTGGGTATTTAAGGGGGGAGGTGGCCGTTGAGGCCATGTGTGCGTTGCACAAGGGGGGGTATATGTGGCAAAGTGCCCCCCCTGTGTATGTTATGTTACGTGTTGTGTGTAAATGTTGGTGTATAGGCATTGGTACACGGGATATAAGCGGTCTGTGTTTCACGTGTGTGTAAATTGTATATTTGTATTTAGGCACGGGGATGGCACATCACATCACGTGCAAGTAAAAAGTAATATGTGAGCACGGGGAATTGCACTTTAATTAATTCACGTGCAGTTGTACCGAGATTCCAATTGAATGATTGACTAGCAATCGAATCTCGGTACAACTGCATAAAAGCTGCATGTTTTCACTCACTGGGGGTTGGTGTTCGGTGAGTGGAGAACGGGTGTGGAGAAGGAGAAACTAAATAGTGAAAGAAAGCTTAACTATAATAGTTGTTTGTACTCACCGTGTTTGTTTGTCTCCGTGCACCGTTTGTTAAGTGTTTAGTCCGTTTTGTCTACCTGTTTATTTTGGCGTGTAGTGCCGTGTCCTGTTTTGTGTTCTGTTTGTTAAACCTTTTTATTTTGTTATTAAACGCTGAGTGCAACCATCGCACTCAGTTTCTCTCATCATCACCGTCTGTCTGTGTGTTTCTCTCTCTGGTCTGAGTTCCTCCCTGCAGCCGTCTTTGTCACAGTCCCCTATCAGGGGACCATATATTAAATTGATTTTTGGAATCGGGAGATGGAACAGGGGCTTGCTCTGTCCACTCCACGCATCGGCCCGGTATTGCAGTACCTCCGGGAACGGTGCACACCTTTCTCTAACGTTGGTCAAAGTCAGATCTGGATCTCTCCTGTGAGCATTTTGTATACCCCTGCTGGAGGGAGAGTGCCAGTGTTGATGCAAGTTTTCCCGCTGTTTTACTTCTTTTTTTTTCTTTCTCTCTTTCTTTCTTTCTCTCTTTCTTTCTCTCTTTCTCTCTTTCTTTCTCTCTTTCTTTCTTGCTGTCTTTCTTTCTTTTATTCACATGTGGTGATGATGTAGACAGCAGCAGGTTGTTTCCTGGGAGCATGCAGCTAACCAGACAAGTGTGGTGGAACATATCCCTATGCCAGGACCTTCTTAGCAAGCCAGCCAGCCAGCGAGGCACAGTTGTAGTTACCCAAGGCACCTTGCACAGCATAGCAGCTTGGCATGACTATTTGTAAGACGCACTCCGCCAGTTTATGTTTTGTTTTTGGTGTTATGTGTGTGTTTTTGCTTTGTTTTGTTTTCTCCTGCTTAAATTGCACATTTCCCCTCTGGAAGCAGCAGCCCGTTTTTTGGGGGTCTGCTTGTGCTTGGAATTTTGCACCCACCTTTGAATCCCCCTGTGCCGTCCGGGCTGGGGGGCCCCGGGCAAGGGCCAAGTCGCCATCGCTTCTCGGCCTTTTGGCTAAGATCAAGTGTAGTATCTGTTCTTATCAGTTTAATATCTGATACGTCCCCTATCAGGGGACCATATATTAAATTGATTTTTGGAATCGGGAGATGGAACAGGGGCTTGCTCCGTCCACTCCACGCATCGGCCCGGTATTGCAGTACCTCCGGGAACGGTGCACACCTTTCTCTAACGTTGGTCAAAGTCAGATCTGGATCTCTCCTGTGAGCATTTTGTCTACCCCTGCTGGAGGGAGAGTGCCAGTGTTGATGCAAGTTTTCCCGCCGTTTTACTTCTTTTTTTTTTCTTTCTCTCTTTCTTTCTCTCTTTCTCTCTTTCTTTCTCTCTTTCTTTCTTGCTGTCTTTCTTTCTTTTATTCACATGTGGTGATGATGTAGACAGCAGCAGGTTGTTTCCTGGGAGCATGCAGCTAACCAGACAAGTGTGGTGGAACATGTCCCTATGCCAGGACCTTCTTAGCAAGCCAGCCAGCCAGCGAGGCACAGTTGTAGTTACCCAAGGCACCTTGCACAGCATAGCAGCTTGGCATGACTATTTGTAAGACGCACTCCGCCAGTTTATGTTTTGTTTTTGGTGTTATGTGTGTGTTTTTGCTTTGTTTTGTATTCTCCTGCTTAAATTGCACATTTCCCCTCTGGAAGCAGCAGTCCGTTTTTTTGGGGTCTGCTTGTGCTTGAAATTTTGCACCCACCTTTGAATCCCCCTGTGCCGTCCGGGCTGGGGGGCCCCGGGCAAGGGCCAAGTCGCCATCGCTTCTCGGCCTTTTGGCTAAGATCAAGTGTAGTATCTGTTCTTATCAGTTTAATATCTGATACGTCCCCTATCAGGGGACCATATATTAAATTGATTTTTGGAATCGGGAGATGGAACAGGGGCTTGCTCCGTCCACTCCACGCATCGGCCCGGTATTGCAGTACCTCCGGGAATGGTGCACACCTTTCTCTAACGTTGGTCAAAGTCAGATCTGGATCTCTCCTGTGAGCATTTTGTCTACCCCTGCTGGAGGGAGAGTGCCAGTGTTGATGCAAGTTTTCCCGCCGTTTTACTTCTTTTTTTTTTCTTTCTTTCTTTCTTTCTCTCTTTCTGGACGCAGCGACTCCTTTTCTTGTTAGCTACCCTGATGGCCCTGATATGTGTGTCTGTTAATGTCAGGAGCATCAGGGAGACACAAAAAAGATTTGATGTACTAAACTATCTAGCTAACTTGAAAGCAGATCTCATCTTTCTGCAGGAGTGTGGTATTTCGTCGAGCCCTGATTATAGGGACCTGAAGGAGAGTTGGACCCTGGGGGACTCCTTCTGGTCGGGCTCCAACATAGCCAGAGCCGACGGAGTAGGTATCCTGTTTAAAAACCCATTTATTACCTCCCGCAGCAGCAGGGAGGTAGAACCTGGTAGAATTCTGAGCGTGGATGTGACATACAACAACACTCCCCTCAGACTGGTCAATGTCTACGCACCCACTAACCAAAACGAAAGAGTTCAATTTTTTCCACAGCTGCGTCCACTCCTGCTGGGGAACGTACCCGTCATCGTGTCAGGTGACTTCAATTGTGCTCTGAGGGACGTAGACCGGAGCAGGCCACGCAACGACCGCTCTAGTAGAGTTTTGTCCTCCGTAATATCTGATTTCTCCCTGTGTGATGCAGGTAAGGACCTGGTGCCTCCCTTTACCTGGGTGAGCTCATCTGGGACCTCCTTCTCCCGTATAGATCTCGTCCTGCATACCAGCTCCCTTACGAAGACGGCAGTAGACACCCAGGCCGTCTTCTTCTCTGACCATAGGCTCCTGCAGGTAACATTGCAGGTCCCTCAGACCTCCCAGATGGGGTCAGGGGTCTGGAAATTAAACACCTCCTTACTCGATGACCCCTCCATAGCTGCAGCCTATAAGAGCAGGCTTGTTGAGTGGACCACTTTGCGTGACCTATTCAACTCCCCTATAGAGTGGTGGGAGATGGTCAAAATGAGAACTAAGGGTTATTTCATAGCAGCAGGCAAGAGGAAAGCCAAAGAAAGGAGGGCCAAATATAAATACCTGAATGCTGCCCTCCAGCGTCTGAGCCTGCTTCAGCTTCGGGGGTTCCCTGTAAGCGACGAGATAGCCCAGACCAAGCTAGATCTTTCAGTGCTTTGTAGGGAGGAACAACGAAAGGTCATGCACAATGCAAAAGTGCAAAAAATGGAGGAAGACGAAAAGTGTACTCGCTTCTTCTTCCAGAAAACGAGGGAGAAGCGGCACTTGATGTTCTCCATGCTTGACAGCAGGGGGAGGATAGTAGAGGATAGTGAGGGAGTGAAAAAAGTGGTAGAGAACTTCTATAGGGACCTGTATAACATCAAAGCTACAGATGACACCCTGATAGAGTGGTTCCTGAGCCAGTTGGAGCCTGACTCAGTGCGGGACGACGAGGAGGAGGAGAAGGACCCAGAACTCACGCTGGAGGAGCTCACCCAGGCGGTTAAGACCATGAACACCGGTAAGACGCCAGGTCCAGATGGCATCCCGGGTGAGTATTACCATTTTTTTTGGGACACGCTAAAAGTCCATTTAGCGGAGGTCTACAGAGCGGTCTACAGGGAGAAGCGGTTGGGCCCTTCTATGCGGGAGAGTGTAATTACTCTCCTTCATAAGAAAGGGGAAGTTAAAGATCTACGGAATTGGCGCCCAATCAGCCTCCTTTGCGTGGATTACAAGATACTAGCCAAAGCTCTGATGCTCCGGCTACAAGTACACCTCCCTTTGGTCATTGGCCCCGACCAGGCTTGTGGCGTCCCAGGGAGGTCCATCACGGATATTTTAATGTTAACAAGGGACATTCTGGCTTATTCTAGAGAACGGAACCATCCCCTCTGCCTGTTCAACCTTGACCAGGAGAAGGCGTTCGATAGGGTAAGCCATGAATATATGTACAAAGTGATGGACCAGATGAAATTCGCTCCTGGACTTAGGGGGTGGGTTAAAACCATCTATACAAACATTAGTACCCGAGTCTTGGTGAACAGGCACCTGACTGGTAAAATATCTATCCAGTCAGGGGTCAGACAGGGTTGCCCACTATCCCCACTGCTATATGTCGTGTGCATTGAACCCCTCCTGCAGGCAATTCGTAGGGATACCAATATAACTGGTTTCCAGCTGCCTGGATCCAACGGGGTCCAGGTCAAAACAACAGCATATATGGACGATGTGTCACTCATTTGCACCAACACATCGTCGGTACCTCGGATTAGTAATATCCTTGAGAAGTACTGCACGGCGACCGGGGCAGTGATTAATAAGTCCAAGAGCGAAGTCTACGTGTCTAAAAATTGGCAGGTAGATAGGGAACTGTCGGACATGTACCCTGTCAAAAAGGACAAAATCAAGATTCTGGGCCTCATTTTCGAGAACAATAGCTCGGGGGCCCAGAGCTGGACGGCGGCCATTAACCAGGTCCGTAAAAAGATTGGTGGATGGAGCACAAGATCCTTAACAATGACGGGTAGAGTATTAATAACCAAGTCTATACTGTTCCCCATCCTCTCTTATGTAGGAAAAATCTTTCCCCCAGACAGGACCACCAAAAAAGTGGTGGACCGCATTATCCACCGCTTTATCTGGGGCAGCAAGATGGAGAGGGTAAAGCGAGCCACTCTGAGTAAAGCCGACAAGAAGGGAGGTAAGGGGGTCCCGGACGTTGTGCAGCTCACCCGAGTGCAGGGGCTCACGCAAACTATCAAGAACATCCAGGCCCTGGACAGGAAGGTATGTTACATGAATCGTTTCTATTTTGCCACCTGTCTCAGGGCCTTGGGCCTCTGCACTATTGATAACACCGTGCCGTACTCCTGGGACCCCCCATTGTATTATAGAACCTTAAGGGACACTATATATAAATTGGGCTTAGATAAAGCAAAATTGGCCTCCTGGGAATACAAGGCTGTAACTAAATATCTTGCCGGTTCCCAGGAAATTGAAAAAGTAGCCACTTTCTCCCTCACCCAAAGCCAAAAAATCTGGGAGAATGTGTCTCACAGCTGCCTCAGTAATGTCCAGAAGGATATAGCATGGAACACCGTCCACAGTGCACTCCCCACTCGAGCGTTCATGTTCAGGAGGGGACTAGCCCAAGTAGAAACATGCCCCTATGCAAAGTGCCGCAAGAGAGAAACACCAGCCCATATCTTCTGGGAGTGTGATGTGGCTGGCAGTGTCTGGCTCTCTGTCTCTGTCTTCCTAAACAGGTTTGCTGACACGGCCAAGATGACCGCTGAGACTGTGCTCTATGGGCCTGCGGGAGGAATCACTACCAGCACAGCTAAGTGCGTTTGGCGTGTCATCAATGTTGTCAAGCAGATCCTGTGGGAAGGCCGTAACGTCTGTGTCTATCACAAGCAGGAGCTAGACACTATCACCACGACCAGAAGGGCACAAACTCTTATCAAGGACTTTGTAATTCTGGACATCCGGACCCTCGGGAAGGACAAGGCCTGCGCGGAGTGGAGGATCGCCGGACTTCAGGACGTGAAGATGGAATAAAGGAAAAAACTGGAACCGCTAGCTCCTAGGAGCGGGACTACGGGGCACCGCTAAGCCTTTTATTTATTTTGTCATGCCAGCATTCCGCCCTTTTTAGCTGGCATGACCGTTTTTTCAACGGTGCCCTGGTTTTATGTAGTCTTTTTGTTTCAGTTTTACGGACTTTTATTTGATCTACGTTGAATGTTTTATTTGATTTTGTTTTGTTTTGTTTTATGTATCTTTAAGATTTTTAATGTAAACTATTAAAAGTTACATTTTAAGTGTTTTAAAATTTTAGAATTTTAACTCACTGTTTATACACTGTCCCTTTTCCCCTGTCCCTGTTTTAGATCTAGTTTTATGTTCACTTTTGAACCTTTTTAGAGAGCACTCCCCGGCCCTCACAAGCACTGGTTTTTTATAGATGGTTCTTTTTTTCCAGTCACTTTTAAAACAGCACAGGTTTTTTTCATGTTGATTTTAATCTGTGTCTGTTTTAACCATGTACAAAGCACAATTGTCTTGGTGTTTTTAAATGTATTTTAAATGCTTTTAAAACAAAATGTATGTCTGTATGCATGAATGTCATCTTTAAAAGAAATGTAAAATGAATGAAAAAACGAATGGGTGTAAATGTAAAAAATGTAAAATCTCAATAAAAGAGTATTAATATCTGATACGTCCCCTATCAGGGGACCATATATTAAATTGATTTTTGGAATCGGGAGATGGAACAGGGGCTTGCTCCGTCCACTCCACGCATCGGCCCGGTATTGCAGTACCTCCGGGAACGGTGCACACCTTTCTCTAACGTTGGTCAAAGTCAGATCTGGATCTCTCCTGTGAGCATTTTGTCTACCCCTGCTGGAGGGAGAGTGCCAGTGTTGATGCAAGTTTTCCCGTCTTTTTACTTCTTTTTTTTTTTCTTTCTCTCTTTCTTTCTTTCTCTCTTTCTTTCTCTCTTTCTCTCTTTCTTTCTCTCTTTCTTTCTTGCTGTCTTTCTTTCTTTTATTCACATGTGGTGATGATGTAGACAGCAGCAGGTTGTTTCCTGGGAGCTAGCAGCTAACCAGACAAGTGTGGTGGAACATGTCCCTATGCCAGGACCTTCTTAGCAAGCCAGCCAGCCAGCGAGGCACAGCTTGGCATGACTATTTGTAAGACGCACTCCGCCAGTTTATGTTTTGTTTTTGGTGTTATGTGTGTGTTTTTGCTTTGTTTTGTTTCCTCCTGCTTAAATTGCACATTTCCCCTCTGGAAGCAGCAGCCCGTTTTTTTGGGGTCTGCTTGTGCTTGAAATTTTGCACCCACCTTTGAATCCCCCTGTGCCGTCCGGGCTGGGGGGCCCCGGGCAAGGGCCAAGTCGCCATCGCTTCTCGGCCTTTTGGCTAAGATCAAGTGTAGTATCTGTTCTTATCAGTTTAATATCTGATACGTCCCCTATCAGGGGACCATATATTAAATTGATTTTTGGAATCGGGAGATGGAACAGGGGCTTGCTCCGTCCACTCCACGCATCGGCCCGGTATTGCAGTACCTCTGGGAACGGTGCACACCTTTCTCTAACGTTGGTCAAAGTCAGATCTGGATCTCTCCTGTGAGCATTTTGTCTACCCCTGCTGGAGGGAGAGTGCCAGTGTTGATGCAAGTTTTCCCGCCATTTTACTTCTTTTTTTTTCTTTCTCTCTTTCTTTCTTTCTCTCTTTCTTTCTTTCTCTCTTTCTCTCTTTCTCTCTTTCTTTCTCTCTTTCTTTCTTGCTGTCTTTCTTTCTTTTATTCACATGTGGTGATGATGTAGACAGCAGCAGGTTGTTTCCTGGGAGCATGCAGCTAACCAGACAAGTGTGGTGGAACATGTCCCTATGCCAGGACCTTCTTAGCAAGCCAGCCAGCCAGCGAGGCACAGTTGTAGTTACCCAAGGCACCTTGCACAGCATAGCAGCTTGGCATGACTATTTGTAAGACGCACTCCGCCAGTTTATGTTTTGTTTTTGGTGTTATGTGTGTGTTTTTGCTTTGTTTTGTTTTCTCCTGCTTAAATTGCACATTTCCCCTCTGGAAGCAGCAGCCCGTTTTTTTGGGGTCTGCGTGTGCTTGAAATTTTGCACCCACCTTTGAATCCCCCTGTGCCGTCCGGGCTGGGGGGCCCCGGGCAAGGGCGAAGTCGCCATCGCTTCTCGGCCTCTTGGCTCGGATTAAGTATGTGGCATGACCGCAACTTTTTCTAAAAAAAGAGAAAAGAGAAGGTGATGGCGACCGGAGACTACATGTCGGCCCCCTCGACGCGACTTTTGAATACAATTCGTTTCATTGGACAAGAAAAGGATGGAGTACGTTTCAGCATGGGAAGAAGGAACTTTGCCAAGGACATCATCTTTGAATTCCTGGGAGTTACGGCGGCGCAGATCTATTGTTACCGGGATTTTCCTCTAAGAAGCACATATGAAGTTACCTTCATGGGAGACTATTTATGCCAGGAAGCATGGAACAAGTGCCTGGAATCTAAGGACGTTTCTCCGATCTCCAATTTCAGAGTGGAGCCACTGTTTGCAAGTCGGGTAAGAACCGTAACGGTGTGCATGCAAAACCCTTATGTTAAAGAGCAGGACATTCGGTTATTTCTGAGTAAATACTGTGATGTTTTAGGTGTTGGACAAAAAGAAATGGACTATGACGAAATGTGGAACGGGAATAGAAAATACACTGTCCGTTTTAAGAGAAAGATAGGAGGGTTTGAATGCCCCCCAGCATCTTTTTACATCGGCGGTGTTAAGGGATATTTGTATTATTATGGACAACCAAAAACTTGCAGAAAGTGTGGAGAGCAGGGACATATTGCAGTAATGTGCCCAAATGTTTTTTGCAGAAATTGTTTAGAGACAGGACATGAGGCAAAAGAGTGTAAAAAACCAAAATCCTGCAATCTGTGTGATTCCACCGAGCACATGTTCAAGGACTGCCCTGGCCGACATAAAACTTACTCTGAGTCACTTCGAGACATTGAGGTGGTTTTAGAAGAAGTCAGTAGAGACCATGCGCCTACCTGTGCTGATGGAGGCGCTGTTTCTGGAGGTGCTGTGCAGGGGGCTCTTCTTGTGGCTGCAGCGGTGGCTGCGGTGGAGGAGTCTCTGGCTTTTGGTTTGGAGCCTCCCGCTGTTGAGGGTCCTGTTGCAGGAGTGTCTGGGGCAGGGAAAGAAAAAAGAAAGAAAAAGGAGAAGTCGGTGACTAGTGTTAAGAACCTACCTGAAGCCATGGCAACCGAAGAATCATCTCAGGGTACGGTGATTTTGGATACACCTGTTGGGGGTGGAAAACAGTGGGGTGATACAGAAGAAAGTGGCGAGATGGGCTGGGAAGTGGCGGAAGGGAAAAGAACAACAAAGAGGAAACTAAACCAGGAGGAGTCGGATGGCGACAACAAAGTCTGCGTGATCGAGACATCCAACAGTTTCGAGAGCTTGGAAAACGAAGAGGTGGGAGAGGAAGAAGTCTCGAGTTTCGAGCCATCTTCAGTAGAGAGTTCCCCGCTGGCGCCGCCATCAGAAGTGGATAGCGAGGAAAACAGTGTGGATTCCCAGCTAAACTATTTGAGCGACTCAATGGTGGACAACATGAAAAAAACAACAATGTTTCCGATGGATGGTAAAGAAGATGGAACATAAAACACAGGAAAATGAACTTTAATGTGTTTTCAGTCAACACGAGGGGGATGAGAGATGCTGGCAAGAGGGCATCCTTGTTCTTTTCCCTCAAGTCATTGGACTTTCAGGTTTGTTTTCTGCAGGAATGCCACCTGAAGAATACGGAGGATATTGAACGTTTCAGTAAAGACTGGAAAGATGGTGCTTCAGTTTGGAGTATTGGTAATGTACATTCGGATGGAGTGGGGATATTATTTAAAAATACTAGGTTTGTCATTGAGGAAACAAAAGTGATCATACCAGGCAGGTTAATGTATACTGATGGTAGGCTCAATGACAGAAGACTCCGTCTGGTGAACATGTACGCGCCTACATTAAAAGGGACAAGGTTGGACACATTTAAGCACTTACCTGATATTCTATGTACCAATCGCACAGTTGTAATGGGCGGGGATTTTAACACATGTTTAGAGGGCGACTTTGATTTTTCTGCACAGTATTTAAAAAAGGTATTGGGGGATTATGATTTGGTGGATGTATATAGGAGACACAATAAAAAAGGTGTAGGGCATACTTGGAGAAATTCAAGAGGAGCATGTAAAAGGTTAGATTATTTCTTTTTATCCAAAAATATCAAGAGCTTGGATTTCTTCATGTATCCCAACTGGTTTTCAGACCATGATACAATTGGGGCTTCTTTTGAAATTAAAGGGGTGGATATAGGTAGGGGGTATTGGAAATTGAATATGAAGGGGTTGAAGTGCGATGAATTCAGGCACGAGTTCAAGATCTTCTATAATTCATGGAAAGACATGAAGTGGGCTTTCGGAACTATCGCTGAATGGTGGGAGATGGTAAAAGTTAAAATAAGATGTTTTTGCCAAATATACAGCAAAAGGAAAAAGAAAGAAGAGAGATACTTTGAGAAAAAATTGCAAAAAGACTTAGAGATCATGTATTCTAAAATAAATGAGGGGAAAGAGGTTAGTTTAGAAGCATACAACAACATTAAAAAGGAAATACAAAATAACATCGAAATAAAGGTTAAGGAATTTACATTTTTGGCAAAGGTAACAGAAAAAGAACAAGACGAAAAATGTTCCAAATTCTTTTTTCAAAGTATTAAGGGAAAACAAAGGAAATGTGCAATTTCTGAATTGGAAACAGGGACAGGGAAAATCAATAAAAGAGAGGATATTGTAAAGCATGCTCAGGAGTTTTATCAGGAGCTATTTAACAAAAGAGAGATAGATCATGCAAAAGCGGAGGAATTGTTAAATAATATAAACAAAAAGTTAAATAATGAAGAAAGAACACTTCTGGAAAAAGACATAACCAAAGATGAAATAGAGATGGCATTGAAGTCCTTGAAAGCTGATAAAACTCCTGGTTGTGATGGATTACCAAAGGAATTTTATGTTTGTTTTTGGGATATTCTAGGAGACGATCTAACTGAGGTGTATAAAGAGATTTTGGTGGATGGAGTGATGCCGGAAACCATGAGGACAGGGGTAATAAGTCTGATATATAAAAAGGGAGATAAGGATCTACTGAAAAACTGGAGGCCTATCACCCTGTTAAATGTAGATAATAAAATTCTGGGTAAAGTAATGACAAATAGACTGAAAGTAGTAATGCCCAGTCTAGTTAATGAGGACCAGACTTGTGGGGTTATAAATAGGTCCACAACTTATAACTTACAACTAACTAGGGATGTCATCAGCTGGGTAAAAGAAAGAGACTTACCTCTGTGTTTGTTGAGTGTTGACCAGGAGAAGGCCTTTGATAGGGTCAGCCACGAGTTTTTGTTTTCTGTCCTGGAAAGAATGAATTGCGGAACCTTTGTGAATTGGATTAGAACAGTATACAACAAAGCATCTAGTAGGGTGCAAATTAATGGGTTTTTCAGTGAACGGGTAAGGCAAGAAGGTGGGGTGAGGCAAGGGTGTCCAATGTCACCGTTATTGTACGTGTTGTGCATTGAGCCTTTGGCAAATTTAATAAGGAAAGACAAAGATATAGATGGGGTACATATCCCAGGGAGTAAGGGGAAAAGGGTCAAAATTGCCCAATACGCAGATGACACAACTTTGTTTTTATGTTCAGATTGGGCCATAGATAGGGCAATCATCTTATTAAAAACTTATGGAGAAGCTGTTGGGTCAAAAATAAATTTAGAGAAATCGTCTATGATGTACTGTGGCAAGTGGGAAGGGAGGACGGACAGCAGGGAAGGTATAACTGTGTGCAGGGAAGGGCTAAAAATGTTGGGGGTGCACTTTTTTCAGAAGGACGGGATAAAGAAAAATTGGGAGGAGAAAATTGAGAAAGTTAAAGTAAAATTAAATATGTGGAAATGTAGAAGGTTGACCATCAGTGGGAGAATTCTGGTAATAAAGGCAGACATAGTACCAGCATTAGTTTATTTGGCACGGGTGTTCCCTATTAATGCAAAAAATAAAATAATCCTAACCAGGTTAATATTTTCCTTTGTATGGGGTAAGAAATATGAAAATGTAAATAGGGAATTGATGTATGGGAAGGTGGCAAAGGGAGGGAGAGACATACCGTGTTTGTCAGTAAAATTGGATTGCTTTTTCCTGAATCAGATATGTAAAACACTGTTGAAGGGAACAGAGCACAAGTCCTTTTATTTTGTTCGGTTATGGTTTGGAGCAGTTTTAAGAGGGATAATACCATGGGCCAACACGGTGCCAAACGCTGAGACAAAACCACAGTACTACATGCATGCAATAACCTTTTTAAAAATGCAAATAAAAGAAATAGAAAGGGAGGTCTTGTTAAACCACAAAAAAATGTACGAAATGATAAGAGAGAGATGGGAAGGAAGGTACGAAGGCAATCTTAAATTAGTAAATTGGGAAGGCATACAGCCAAAATGGCTCGGAAATGAGTGTAAAGATTTGGGGTGGCTGTGCGCTTTAGATAGATTGTCAGTAAAAGAAAGGTTGTATAGGCATCAATGTGCGGTAAACGCAGAGTGCCCAAGGTGCAAAAAGGAGGAAACAGTCTTGCACGTGTTTTGGGACTGCATTTTTGCAAAGAAATTTTGGGGAAGGTGCAGTAATCTTATTAAATTGTTTTGCGATATAATTTTGAATGGGAAGATTATTTTATATGGGGAGGAGGTGTTAAAACTGCCAAAGGAAAAATTTAGAGCAGTATGGTCTATTATTAGTTTGGGGAAGTTGGTGTTATGGGAGAAAAGAAATTTGTGTATTAAAAAGAAAAATGATAAAACAGAACCAATAGAAGCTTATTTTTTGTTTCTTTGGAAGTTAAAGAATGTTATCAAAATGGATAAATATATGTATGGGGAAGATTTTAGTGGGGATATTTGGGGAAGGGTAAGGTCTGTTTTGAATTGTTAATTATATGATTGTATTTATTGTTTGAGTAATTTCTATAATAAAAAAAAAAAAAAAAAAAAAAAAAATCTGTTCTTATCAGTTTAATATCTGATACGTCCCCTATCAGGGGACCATATATTAAATTGATTTTTGGAATCAGGAGATGGAACAGGGGCTTGCTCCGTCCACTCCACGCATCGGCCCGGTATTGCAGTACCTCCGGGAACGGTGCACACCTTTCTCTAACGTTGGTCAAAGTCAGATCTGGATCTCTCCTGTGAGCATTTTGTCTACCCCTGCTGGAGGGAGAGTGCCAGTGTTGATGCAAGTTTTCCCGCCGTTTTACTTCTTTTTTTTTCTTTCTCTCTTTCTTTCTTTCTCTCTTTCTCTCTTTCTCTCTTTCTTTCTCTCTTTCTTTCTTGCTGTCTTTCTTTCTTTTATTCACATGTGGTGATGATGTAGACAGCAGCAGGTTGTTTCCTGGGAGCATGCAGCTAACCAGACAAGTGTGGTGGAACATGTCCCTATGCCAGGACCTTCTTAGCAAGCCAGCCAGCCAGCGAGGCACAGTTGTAGTTACCCAAGGCGCCTTGCACAGCATAGCAGCTTGGCATGACTATTTGTAAGACGCACTCCGCCAGTTTATGTTTTGTTTTTGGTGTTATGTGTGTGTTTTTGCTTTGTTTTGTTTTCTCCTGCTTAAATTGCACATTTCCCCTCTGGAAGCAGCAGCCCGTTTTTTGGGGGTCTGCTTGTGCTTGGAATTTTGCACCCACCTTTGAATCCCCCTGTGCCGTCCGGGCTGGGGTGCCCCGGGCAAGGGCCAAGTCGCCATCGCTTCTCGGCCTTTTGGCTAAGATCAAGTGTAGTATCTGTTCTTATCAGTTTAATATCTGATACGTCCCCTATCAGGGGACCATATATTAAATTGATTTTTGGAATCGGGAGATGGAACAGGGGCTTGCTCCGTCCACTCCACGCATCGGCCCGGTATTGCAGTACCTCCGGGAACGGTGCACACCTTTCTCTAACGTTGGTCAAAGTCAGATCTGGATCTCTCCTGTGAGCATTTTGTCTACCCCTGCTGGAGGGAGAGTGCCAGTGTTGATGCAAGTTTTCCCGCCGTTTTACTTCTTTTTTTTTCTTTCTCTCTTTCTTTCTCTCTTTCTCTCTTTCTTTCTCTCTTTCTTTCTTGCTGTCTTTCTTTCTTTTATTCACATGTGGTGATGATGTAGACAGCAGCAGGTTGTTTCCTGGGAGCATGCAGCTAACCAGACAAGTGTGGTGGAACATGTCCCTATGCCAGGACCTTCTTAGCAAGCCAGCCAGCCAGCGAGGCACAGTTGTAGTTACCCAAGGCACCTTGCACAGCATAGCAGCTTGGCATGACTATTTGTAAGACGCACTCCGCCAGTTTATGTTTTGTTTTTGGTGTTATGTGTGTGTTTTTGCTTTGTTTTGTTTTCTCCTGCTTAAATTGCACATTTCCCCTCTGGAAGCAGCAGCCCGTTTTTTGGGGGTCTGCTTGTGCTTGGAATTTTGCACCCACCTTTGAATCCCCCTGTGCCGTCCGGGCTGGGGGGCCCCGGGCAAGGGCCAAGTCGCCATCGCTTCTCGGCCTTTTGGCTAAGATCAAGTGTAGTATCTGTTCTTATCAGTTTAATATCTGATACGTCCCCTATCAGGGGACCATATATTAAATTGATTTTTGGAATCGGGAGATGGAACAGGGGCTTGCTCCGTCCACTCCACGCATCGGCCCGGTATTGCAGTACCTCCGGGAACGGTGCACACCTTTCTCTAACGTTGGTCAAAGTCAGATCTGGATCTCTCCTGTGAGCATTTTGTCTACCCCTGCTGGAGGGAGAGTGCCAGTGTTGATGCAAGTTTTCCTGCCGTTTTACTTCTTTTTTTTCTTTCTCTCTTTCTTTCTTTCTCTCTTTCTTTCTCTCTTTCTCTCTTTCTTTCTCTCTTTCTTTCTTGCTGTCTTTCTTTCTTTTATTCACATGTGGTGATGATGTAGACAGCAGCAGGTTGTTTCCTGGGAGCATGCAGCTAACCAGACAAGTGTGGTGGAACATGTCCCTATGCCAGGACCTTCTTAGCAAGCCAGCCAGCCAGCGAGGCACAGTTGTAGTTACCCAAGGCACCTTGCACAGCATAGCAGCTTGGCATGACTATTTGTAAGACGCACTCCGCCAGTTTATGTTTTGTTTTTGGTGTTATGTGTGTGTTTTTGCTTTGTTTTGTTTTCTCCTGCTTAAATTGCACATTTCCCCTCTGGAAGCAGCAGCCCGTTTTTTGGGGGTCTGCTTGTGCTTGGAATTTTGCACCCACCTTTGAATCCCCCTGTGCCGTCCGGGCTGGGGGGCCCCGGGCAAGGGCCAAGTCGCCATCGCTTCTCGGCCTTTTGGCTAAGATCAAGTGTAGTATCTGTTCTTATCAGTTTAACCCTTTGCGGTCCATTTATTAATCGCGCGTCAGGCACGCCAGGTCTAATTAATTTTCACACGCGCAGTTAATTTTATACGCGCTGTTTAAAAGTATTTTTTTTCACAGTCAAACGGGTTTAAATGGCCCTGCATATCAACAAAGCACACACTAGGCATCTCCAGCCCCTCCCCAGCCTTTTGTTTGCTATAGCGTTCAGCTGTGTAAGAAATAAATAATAATAATAATAATAGTCGTACATACCGATCGATCATCTCCAGATCACTCGTTTTATCACTAAACTCCTCAATAATGCGATCCAAGTCATTATTTTATTACTATAACATCTGAAAAAAGCTCTGCAAATGTCCATGATAGTCTCAGTGCGCTGACGCACTTAGCCAGCTTGTTTATTATGGACGCCCATTATCTGATACCTGATACCATGTATGACTATTCATGAAATACGCCTTTTTTTTTTTTTTTTTTTTTTTTTCCGACTTGTCTCGGCTCCTGTCGCTACCACTCGGCAATTGAATGGTTTTCTCGGCTTTTTCCGGAGAAAAAACGACTAAACACCCGTTTATTGCGTTGCTATAATGATGTCGGACCCAGTCCGACAAAGGACCTGTGAGGAATAATTGCAATGTCGGACCCAGTCCGACAATGGACCGCAAAGGGTTAATATCTGATACGTCCCCTATCAGGGGACCATATATTAAATTGATTTTTGGAATCGGGAGATGGAACAGGGGCTTGCTCCGTCCACTCCACGCATCGGCCCGGTATTGCAGTACCTCCGGGAACGGTGCACACCTTTCTCTAACGTTGGTCAAAGTCAGATCTGGATCTCTCCTGTGAGCATTTTGTCTACCCCTGCTGGAGGGAGAGTGCCAGTGTTGATGCAAGTTTTCCCGCCGTTTTACTTCTTTTTTTTTTCTTTCTTTCTTTCTCTCTTCTTTCTTTCTCTCTTTCTTTCTCTCTTTCTTTTTTGCTGTCTTTCTTTCTTTTATTCACATGTGGTGATGATGTAGACAGCAGCAGGTTGTTTCCTGGGAGCATGCAGCTAACCAGACAAGTGTGGTGGAACATGTCCCTATGCCAGGACCTTCTTAGCAAGCCAGCCAGCCAGCGAGGCACAGTTGTAGTTACCCAAGGCACCTTGCACAGCATTGCAGCTTGGCATGACTATTTGTAAGACGCACTCCGCCAGTTTATGTTTTGTTTTTGGTGTTATGTGTGTGTTTTTGCTTTGTTTTGTTTTCTCCTGCTTAAATTGCACATTTCCCCTCTGGAAGCAGCAGCCCGTTTTTATGGGGTCTGCTTGTGCTTGGAATTTTGCACCCACCTTTGAATCCCCCTGTGCCGTCCGGGCTGGGGGGCCCCGGGCAAGGGCCAAGTCGCCATCGCTTCTCTGCCTTTTGGCTAAGATCAAGTGTAGTATCTGTTCTTATCAGTTTAATATCTGATACGTCCCCTATCAGGGGACCATATATTAAATTGATTTTTGGAATCGGGAGATGGAACAGGGGCTTGCTCCGTCCACTCCACGCATCGGCCCGGTATTGCAGTACCTCCGGGAACGGTGCACACCTTTCTCTAACGTTGGTCAAAGTCAGATCTGGATCTCTCCTGTGAGCATTTTGTCTACCCCTGCTGGAGGGAGAGTGCCAGTGTTGATGCAAGTTTTCCCGCCGTTTTACTTCTTTTTTTTCTTTCTCTCTTTCTTTCTTTCTCTCTTTCTTTCTCTCTTTCTCTCTTTCTTTCTCTCTTTCTTTCTTGCTGTCTTTCTTTCTTTTATTCACATGTGGTGATGATGTAGACAGCAGCAGGTTGTTTCCTGGGAGCATGCAGCTAACCAGACAAGTGTGGTGGAACATGTCCCTATGCCAGGACCTTCTTAGCAAGCCAGCCAGCCAGCGAGGCACAGTTGTAGTTACCCAAGGCACCTTGCACAGCATTGCAGCTTGGCATGACTATTTGTAAGACGCACTCCGCCAGTTTATGTTTTGTTTTTGGTGTTATGTGTGTGTTTTTGCTTTGTTTTGTTTTCTCCTGCTTAAATTGCACATTTCCCCTCTGGAAGCAGCAGCCCGTTTTTTGGGGGTCTGCTTGTGCTTGGAATTTTGCACCCACCTTTGAATCCCCCTGTGCCGTCCGGGCTGGGGGGCCCCGGGCAAGGGCCAAGTCGCCATCGCTTCTCGGCCTTTTGGCTAAGATCAAGTGTAGTATCTGTTCTTATCAGTTTAATATCTGATACGTCCCCTATCAGGGGACCATATATTAAATTGATTTTTGGAATCGGGAGATGGAACAGGGGCTTGCTCCGTCCACTCCACGCATCGGCCCGGTATTGCAGTACCTCCGGGAACGGTGCACACCTTTCTCTAACGTTGGTCAAAGTCAGATCTGGATCTCTCCTGTGAGCATTTTGTCTACCCCTGCTGGAGGGAGAGTGCCAGTGTTGATGCAAGTTTTCCCGCCGTTTTACTTCTTTTTTTTTTCTTTCTCTCTTTCTTTCTTCCTCTCTTTCTTTCTCTCTTTCTCTCTTTCTTTCTCTCTTTCTTTCTTGCTGTCTTTCTTTCTTTTATTCACATGTGGTGATGATGTAGACAGCAGCAGGTTGTTTCCTGGGAGCTAGCAGCTAACCAGACAAGTGTGGTGGAACATGTCCCTATGCCAGGACCTTCTTAGCAAGCCAGCCAGCGAGGCACAGTTGTAGTTACCCAAGGCACCTTGCACAGCATAGCAGCTTGGCATGACTATTTGTAAGACGCACTCCGCCAGTTTATGTTTTGTTTTTGGTGTTATGTGTGTGTTTTTGCTTTGTTTTGTTTTCTCCTGCTTAAATTGCACATTTCCCCTCTGGAAGCAGCAGCCCGTTTTTTTGGGGTCTGCTTGTGCTTGAAATTTTGCACCCACCTTTTGAATCCCCCTGTGCCGTCCGGGCTGGGGGGCCCCGGGCAAGGGCCAAGTCGCCATCGCTTCTCGGCCTTTTGGCTAAGATCAAGTGTGTGGCTTGACCGCAGCTTGATTTGGAAGCGATAGGTAAGGTAAGGTACGGTAACGGTAAACGGTAAACGGTAAACGGTAACGGTAAACGGTGGCAATATTGGTTGCTGGTAGCTGAGGTGGTGGACGAAGGAGGGAAGACCAGGAGCCAGTTTTGCTTAGCAGGTAAGGGGGACCCTTTGAGGGCACCTTATCTGCTTTCTAGTTAAGTATTTTCTTTTGCCTTTTTGGGTGTTTTTTTCAATATTTCTATTGCTTCTTAAATTATTGGAAAGGCGGGTCCAAGGGTTGGGGGACGCCGTTTAAATTGTGTTAGGTTCTCTATAAATGAGTCGAAGCAGGGGGAGGAGAAGTTGTTTTTGAATAGGCTTGAGTTTTCCAGAGGGGTTGTACAGAAGGTGTTGGGGTTTAGGCCTATTGATTTAAACTGTATTATTACGACAGGGAAAGGAGGCCAATGGGATGTAAGTTTTATGTCTGAAGCGGGTATGATGGAGTGTGTGAGCAGGTTTCATAACCTAAGGGGACATGATCTGATTAAGAAGTTGAGTTTGGAGAAACTGACAAATAATGCACGAAGGGTTGTGATTGTGAGAATGGGCTCAGAGATGGTGAAGGGACAGGACGTGTGCACTTGGTTGAGGAGGTATTGCCATGTGAAGGGGGAGGCTATAAAAGTGAGGGATGATGATGGGGTGTGGACTGGGGCATGGAGGGTGGTGTGTGAGCTGTGGAGAGGCTTAGGGACATATGATGGGTTTCTGCACATACCTTCTGACATTGCACTTGGTGCTGACAGGGGGTATGTGCATTATTTCGGCCAGCCTAAGGTGTGTCGGAAGTGTGGAGGTGTGGGGCACTTAGCGGTGGTGTGTAAGAGAGTGGTGTGTAATGTGTGTAAAGAGGAGGGGCACATGGCTAGGGAATGTGAAGTTCAGAGGAAGTGTAATCTGTGTGGGAGTGAGACACACTTTTTCATGAATTGTCCTAGATCCTTTGCCAATAGGGCTAAGAGGTATGAGGAGGGAGAAGAGAGTGAGGAGGAGAAGGAGGAGGAGGAGGGTGAGGGGAGGCAGAAAGGGGGAAGTGAGCAGCAGGAGAAGGGGGGTGAGAGGGAGGAGAATAGAGGGGAGGTGAGGGAGGAGGGGAGGGAGGGGGAGGCACAGGGGGAGGGGGGAAGTGATCAGCAGGGATCTGTTCTGGAGGAAGATTTGATGGTGTCCCCATCAGAGGAGGAGAGCGAGGACCCAGGGGAGGGGTCCAGTGGAAGGAGCAGGGAGGAGGTGTATAGGGGGAGTGGGGTGGTAAGCTCTGTGGAGGATGATGGAGGGGGCGGTATTCCGTGTGCAAAGCGGGAGCGGGATGAGGCTAGTGTTGAGGGAACAGGACGGGAGGAGGAGGAGGATGGTAACTCAGAGGATATGGATCAAGAGTGGACTCCAGGGAAAAGGAAGTTACATAGTGAGGAGGGGGATGGGTTTGTGAGGGTGGAGGGGAGGAAGAAGGGGAAGAAGAAAAAGAAGCAGGGAAGTGGGGGAGTAGGACAGGAGTTTTTTTCATCCCCCAGTTCAGTCGTTTCCTCTAGGGGTGACTATAGAGGGGATGGTGGTGCGGAGAAGAATGGGGGAGAGCCGTTCCTGGATCTGGAGGGGGTCGTAGTGTTTTCCTCGGGTGAGGTAAGTATGAGGGAGGAATTTGTGGTAACTGGCCAGGAGGGGGAGGGGGAGGAGCCCCTTTTAAAAATATCCTGATGCAGGATTCTGTATGTGTATGGCTGTTAGCTTGTTTTGCAATGGCTCTGAGTGTGGTTACTATAAATGTTAGGAGTATTAAAAGTAGTGATAGGTGTACGTTGGTGTTGTCATATTTGAGTGGGATACAGTGTGATATTTTGTGTTTGCAAGAGTGTGGTATCCCTGGGTTGGAGGACTATAGTACTTATGAGGGGAGGTGGGGTTATGGGCCATCTGTGTGGTCCGGATCAAATGAAAATAAATCAGATGGGGTAGCAATTTTGATTAAAAATAAGGGGGTTATGATTAAAGATCATAGAGTGATTGAAAAAGGTAGGGTGCTGGAGGTGGAGGCGGAATTTTTTGGGAAAAGTTTTAGCTTAATTAATGTGTATGCTCCGCCAGAGGTGGAGGGGAGGGCTAGTTTATTTGAAGATTTAAGGGTTAAATTAGTGAGGAGCAGGCCGGTTATTGTAGCAGGGGATTTTAATTGTGGGTTAACAATGGAGGATAGGCGAGAGAGAAAGAAGGGGTTCACGCTGGATAAATCTAGTAAAATGCTAAAAGAAATAGTGGAGGACTTTCGACTAGTGGACTGTTTTAAAGTGAACAATGTGGGGGAAAGAGGTTTCACTTGGGTGAAAGGGGATGGGACCCAGGCGTCCAGGATTGATTTTGTGTTTGTCTCACAGAGGGTGGAGTGCGAGGAGTGTGTGCTGGTGCCAATGTTTTTCTCTGACCACTGTGCGCTGAAAGCTGCTTTTGACCTTACAGGTTGTGTGGATGTAGGGAGGGGTGTGTGGAAGTTAAATTGCGAGTTGTTGGAGGATGATTGGGTGTGTGAGGTATTTAGAGAGCGGTATGGCCAGTGGCTGTCCTTAAAGGACCTTTGTGGGTCCCAGGCAGAGTGGTGGGATCTGGTGAAGGAGAAAACAAAACATTTCTTTATTTGGGCGGGGAGGAGGAAGGCAGAGAGGGAGAGAAGGCAGGAGAAGGTTTTGTTCAAGGAGCTGGAGAGTTTAACTAAATTGTACAATGCAGGGCTGGACTTTAGTGAAGAGATCAGGGAAGTGAAAAAGAGACTGAAGGGGGTGGTAGAGAGGAGGGTGAAGGGGCTCTTATTTAAAAGCAGAGAGAAGCATTTAGAGGAAAATGAAAAGTGTAGTCGGTATTTTTTTAAAAAGGTGCTGGATGGGAGGAAATTTATAGACTCTATGAAAGGGAGGGATGGGGCTTTAGTTAAGACTACAGAGGGGCTGTTGAGGGTGGTGGAGGAGTTTTATGGGGGCCTTTGTGTAAGGAAAGAAATTGAAATGGGGGCTATGGAGGAGGTGTTAGGACATTTGGAGCGGGAGGTGGGGGATGGAGGGCAGTTGGACAAAGAGTTTACGAGGGAAGAGTTAGATGAGGTGGTCAGGGGGGTGAGGCTGGGCAAGACACCGGGGGGGGATGGACTCCCTGTGGAGTTCTATTTAAAGTTTTGGGAGTTAGTGGCACCAGATCTGTTGGCCTTGTTTCGGGAGTGTGGGGAGGAGGGAGGGGAGTTTCCACCTTCATTTAGAGAGGGCATTATTACATTGATTTTTAAAAAGGGGGATAAGGCTGAGCTGAAAAATTGGCGGCCAATTACATTGTTGAACCAGGATTTTAAATTGTTCAGTAAATTGTTGGCTCAACGTATGAGGGATGTGCTGGGGGATGTTATCCACCTGGATCAAACTTGTGCCGTTCCAGGTAGGAAGATCACGGACAGCCTGGTATTGATGAGAGATGTCATCTGTTATGCGAGAGACAGGGGAATTCGATTATGTGTACTAAATTTAGATCTTGAAAAGGCGTATGATCGGGTCTCGCATCAGTTCATGTTTGGTGTTCTGCGAAAAATGGGGTTTGCAAAGAGGTTTTTAGACTGGGTGGGCCTGTTATATAAGGGTGTGTATAGCAGGGTATTGGTAAATGGGTGTCTGTCAAATCCAGTTAGTGTGGGATGTGGCGTCCGTCAGGGCTGTCCGTTATCTCCGCTCCTGTTTATCTGTTGTATGGAGCCGCTGGCACAAGCTTTGAGAAGGGACCCAGTGTATAAAGGGTTAACTATTCCTGGGAGTGGGGGGCAGGAGGTTAAATGTGTCTTGTATATGGATGATGTCAATGTCCTCTGTCGGGATGAGTTGTCCATTCAGAGGACTTTGGAGAAAGCTGATGTTTTTTGTCGTGCGTCTGGGTCTAAACTGAACCAGGAGAAATCGGAGGCAATGTTCTACGGGAAATGGGACGGGAGGGGTAGTATAAAATTAAAAGTTAAGGAAGACTGCATTAAGATTCTGGGGGTGAAATTTGATGCTAATGGATCAGGGGGTAAGAACTGGGAGGAGGTGGGAAGTAGGGTCAATAAAAAGCTAGGGTTTTGGAGGCTGAGGAGGCTTACGATGGAGGGGAGGGTGATGGTGGTAAAGGGGGTAATATTGCCACTGTTGTTGTATGTGGCGGTCGTGTTCCCACCATCTAGGAATGTGGTAACGCTGCTAAACAGAGCTGTGTTTCGTTTTTTTTGGCAGGGGAAATGGGAGAGAGTGAGGAGGAGTGTGGTGGGGAAGGATAAATTAAAGGGGGGGAAAGGGTTGCCAGATGTCCAGACGTTTTTAATGTCAAAGTTTTGTGCATTGCATTTTGCTATGTGTCTGAATGGTGTGTCAAAAGGGGCCTGCTTTGTGAGATTCTATATTAGTTCCTATTTGAGGAAGTTAAAGTTGATGTCCGTGCCTTTGTCTGTGCCAACAGCCTTTGATCTGCCCTATCATTATGCGTTATTTAAAAGATTTGTGATGTCCAAGGGGCTGGAAGGATGTAAGGCTGAAATTGTGGCTAATGGTAAATCTCTGTTTAACTTTCTGCAGGGTAATGGGGATATGTGTCCGGTTCATGGCCTTGTGTTAGACGAGACGCCAGAAGTGTGGCAGAATGCGAGCCATCCTGCCCTGATGAACGAGCATCGAGATCTGTCTTGGTTGGTAGCCCACGATGTATTGCCAGTTCGAGCGGTGATGCATGCATGTAATCTGGGGAGGTCACCCAGATGCCCGAGAGAGAAGTGTGGAGAGGAAGAAACGGTCGGTCACGTTCTCTGGGGATGTCTGGAGGCGAGGAAGGTGTGGAGTGAGGCAGGCTCCGTCCTGGATTTGTTCCGGGGACAGCTGCCCATACATAGGCAGCGTGTGCTGTATGGGAGCCCGAAGAAAGACCAAGAGAAACTGAGCAAAGTGCAGTGGGGCATGCTGTGGGTCCTAATACGCTGTCTGTGTGATGCAATTTGGAAGGCAAGGAACTGTTTTGTGGTGAAGGGCGTGAGCCTGCCTGCCCAGGCTGTTCTTGAAATGGGACTAAGTCAGATGGAGAGCTATGTCCTAAAGGACGCTTTGCGACTTGGCCGACAAGAGGCGAAGAGAAGATGGAGGCTTGAGGAATGGAGACGTGGAGATCTGTGGGCTACTGGCGTGGGATGAGATCTTGCTGCTTGTTTATTAGAAGTAGGATAGGCATATTGTTAGGGGCACATGTTATCCTGTAGAAAGGTTTCAAAAATGGAATTGTATGCGTGATTATGTTTTGTATTTGTTGCATATATGGGAGAGATGTAATGTGATATGTAATGTGTTTTTTTATAAGTGGATTGTAATGTGTTGGTTCAGTTCATGAGTTTGTTGTATATAAGTGGTTATAGTTATTTTTGTATTGTGATGTTTAAGTGTGTTTTGTGAGTTGTGTTTGTATGTGTATTTTTTTTCCATTAATAAAAAAAAAAAAAAAAAAAAAATCTGTTCTTATCAGTTTAATATCTGATACGTCCCCTATCAGGGGACCATATATTAAATTGATTTTTGGAATCGGGAGATGGAACAGGGGCTTGCTCCGTCCACTCCACGCATCGGCCCGGTATTGCAGTACCTCCGGGAATGGTGCACACCTTTCTCTAACGTTGGTCAAAGTCAGATCTGGATCTCTCCTGTGAGCATTTTGTCTACCCCTGCTGGAGGGAGAGTGCCAGTGTTGATGCAAGTTTTCCCGCCGTTTTACTTCTTTTTTTTTCTTTCTCTCTTTCTTTCTTTCTCTCTTTCTTTCTCTCTTTCTCTCTTTCTTTCTCTCTTTCTTTCTTGCTGTCTTTCTTTCTTTTATTCACATGTGGTGATGATGTAGACAGCAGCAGGTTGTTTCCTGGGAGCATGCAGCTAACCAGACAAGTGTGGTGGAACATGTCCCTATGCCAGGACCTTCTTAGCAAGCCAGCCAGCCAGCGAGGCACAGTTGTAGTTACCCAAGGCACCTTGCACAGCATAGCAGCTTGGCATGACTATTTGTAAGACGCACTCCGCCAGTTTATGTTTTGTTTTTGGTGTTATGTGTGTGTTTTTGCTTTGTTTTGTTTTCTCCTGCTTAAATTGCACATTTCCCCTCTGGAAGCAGCAGCCCGTTTTTTGGGGGTCTGCTTGTGCTTGGAATTTTGCACCCACCTTTGAATCCCCCTGTGCCGTCCGGGCTGGGGGGCCCCGGGCAAGGGCCAAGTCGCCATCGCTTCTCGGCCTTTTGGCTAAGATCAAGTGTAGTATCTGTTCTTATCAGTTTAATATCTGATACGTCCCCTATCAGGGGACCATATATTAAATTGATTTTTGGAATCGGGAGATGGAACAGGGGCTTGCTCCGTCCACTCCACGCATCGGCCCGGTATTGCAGTACCTCCGGGAACGGTGCACACCTTTCTCTAACGTTGGTCAAAGTCAGATCTGGATCTCTCCTGTGAGCATTTTGTCTACCCCTGCTGGAGGGAGAGTGCCAGTGTTGATGCAAGTTTTCCCGCCGTTTTACTTCTTTTTTTTTTCTTTCTCTCTTTCTTTCTTTCTCTCTTTCTTTCTCTCTTTCTCTCTTTCTTTCTCTCTTTCTTGCTGTCTTTCTTTCTTTTATTCACATGTGGTGATGATGTAGACAGCAGCAGGTTGTTTCCTGGGAGCATGCAGCTAACCAGACAAGTGTGGTGGAACATGTCCCTATGCCAGGACCTTCTTAGCAAGCCAGCCAGCGAGGCACAGTTGTAGTTACCCAAGGCACCTTGCACAGCATAGCAGCTTGGCATGACTATTTGTAAGACGCACTCCGCCAGTTTATGTTTTGTTTTTGGTGTTATGTGTGTGTTTTTGCTTTGTTTTGTTTTCTCCTGCTTAAATTGCACATTTCCCCTCTGGAAGCAGCAGCCCGTTTTTTGGGGGTCTGTTTGTGCTTGGAATTTTGCACCCACCTTTGAATCCCCCTGTGCCGTCCGGGCTGGGGGGCACCGGGCAAGGGCCAAGTCGCCATCGCTTCTCAGCCTTTTGCAGCAAAAGAAAGCAAAAGAAAGGAGGGCCAAATATAAATACCTGAATGCTGCCCTCCATCGTCTGAGCCTGCTTCAGCTTCGGGGGTTCCCTGTAAGCGACGAGATAGCCCAGACCAAGCTAGATCTTTCAGTGCTTTGTAGGGAGGAACAACGAAAGGTCATGCACAATGCAAAAGTGCAAAAAATGGAGGAAGACGAAAAGTGTACTCGCTTCTTCTTCCAGAAAACGAGGGAGAAGCGGCACTTGATGTCCTCCATGCTCGACAGCAGGGGGAGGATAGTAGAGGATAGTGAGGGAGTGAAAAAAGTGGTAGAGAACTTCTATAGGGACCTGTATAACATCAAAGCTACAGATGACACCCTGATAGAGTGGTTCCTGAGCCAGTTGGAGCCTGACTCAGTGCGGGACGAGGAGGAGGAGGAGAAGGACCCAGAACTCACGCTGGAGGAGCTCACCCAGGCGGTTAAGACCATGAACACCGGTAAGACGCCAGGTCCAGATGGCATCCCGGGTGAGTATTACCATCTTTTTTGGGACACGCTAAAAGTCCATTTAGCGGAGGTCTACAGAGCGGTCTACAGGGAGAAGCGGTTGGGCCCTTCTATGCGGGAGAGTGTAATTACTCTCCTTCATAAGAAAGGGGAAGTTAAAGATCTACGGAATTGGCGCCCAATCAGCCTCCTTTGCGTGGATTACAAGATACTAGCCAAAGCTCTGATGCTCCGGCTACAAGTACACCTCCCTTTGGTCATTGGCCCCGACCAGGCTTGTGGCGTCCCAGGGAGGTCCATCACGGATATTTTAATGTTAACAAGGGACATTCTGGCTTATTCTAGAGAACGGAACCATCCCCTCTGCCTGTTCAACCTTGACCAGGAGAAGGCGTTCGATAGGGTAAGCCATGAATATATGTACAAAGTGATGGACCAGATGAAATTCGCTCCTGGACTTAGGGGGTGGGTTAAAACCATCTATACAAACATTAGTACCCGAGTCTTGGTGAACAGGCACCTGACTGGTAAAATATCTATCCAGTCAGGGGTCAGACAGGGTTGCCCACTATCCCCACTGCTATATGTCGTGTGCATTGAACCCCTCCTGCAGGCAATTCGTAGGGATACCAATATAACTGGTTTCCAGCTGCCTGGATCCAACGGGGTCCAGGTCAAAACAACAGCATATATGGACGATGTGTCACTCATTTGCACCAACACATCGTCGGTACCTCGGATTAGTAATATCCTTGGGAAGTACTGCACGGCGACCGGGGCAGTGATTAATAAGTCCAAGAGCGAAGTCTACGTGTCTAAAAATTGGCAGGTAGATAGGGAACTGTCGGACATGTACCCTGTCAAAAAGGACAAAATCAAGATTCTGGGCCTCATTTTCGAGAACAATAGCTCGGGGGCCCAGAGCTGGACGGCGGCCATTAACCAGGTCCGTAAAAAGATTGGCGGATGGAGCACAAGATCCTTAACAATGACGGGTAGAGTATTAATAACCAAGTCTATACTGTTCCCCATCCTCTCTTATGTAGGAAAAATCTTTCCCCCAGACAGGACCACCAAAAAAGTGGTGGACCGCATTATCCACCGCTTTATCTGGGGCAGCAAGATGGAGAGGGTAAAACGAGCCACCCTGAGTAAAGCCGACAAGAAGGGAGGTAAGGGGGTCCCGGACGTTGTGCAGCTCACCCGAGTGCAGGGGCTCACGCAAACTATCAAGAACATCCAGGCCCTGGACAGGAAGGTATGTTACATGAATCGTTTCTATTTTGCCACCTGTCTCAGGGCCTTGGGCCTCTGCACTATTGATAACACCGTGCCGTACTCCTGGGACCCCCCATTGTATTATAGAACCTTAAGGGACACTATATATAAATTGGGCTTAGATAAAGCAAAATTGGCCTCCTGGGAATACAAGGCTGTAACTAAATATCTTGCCGGTTCCCAGGAAATTGAAAAAGTAGCTACTTTCTCCCTC
The DNA here is from genome assembly GCF_902713425.1 of Acipenser ruthenus. Lineage (NCBI taxonomy): Eukaryota > Metazoa > Chordata > Actinopteri > Acipenseriformes > Acipenseridae > Acipenser > Acipenser ruthenus. The sequence continues at coordinate 22,271,798 of NC_081198.1, read as the reverse complement.
ACCCAAAGCCAAAAAATCTGGGAGAATGTGTCTCACAGCTGCCTCAGTAATGTCCAGAAGGATATAGCATGGAACACCGTCCACAGTGCACTCCCCACTCGAGCGTTCATGTTCAGGAGGGGACTAGCCCAAGTAGAAACATGCCCCTATGCAAAGTGCCGCAAGAGAGAAACACCAGCCCATATCTTCTGGGAGTGTGATGTGGCTGGCAGTGTCTGGCTCTCTGTCTCTGTCTTCCTAAACAGGTTTGCTGACACGGCCAAGATGACCGCTGAGACTGTGCTCTATGGGCCTGCGGGAGGAATCACTACCAGCACAGCTAAGTGCGTTTGGCGTGTCATCAATGTTGTCAAGCAGATCCTGTGGGAAGGCCGTAACGTCTGTGTCTATCACAAGCAGGAGCTAGACACTATCACCACGACCAGAAGGGCACAAACTCTTATCAAGGACTTTGTAATTCTGGACATCCGGACCCTCGGGAAGGACAAGGCCTGCGCGGAGTGGAGGATCGCCGGACTTCAGGACGTGAAGATGGAATAAAGGAAAAAACTGGAACCGCTAGCTCCTAGGAGCGGGACTACGGGGCACCGCTAAGCCTTTTATTTATTTTGTCATGCCAGCATTCCGCCCTTTTTAGCTGGCATGACCGTTTTTCAACGGTGCCCTGGTTTTATGTAGTCTTTTGTTTCAGTTTTATGGACTTTTATTTGATTTACGTTGAATGTTTTATTTGATTTTGTTTTGTTTTGTTTTATGTATCTTTAAGATTTTTAATGTAAACTATTAAAAGTTACATTTTAAGTGTTTTAAAATTTTAGAATTTTAACTCACTGTTTTATACACTGTCCCTTTTCCCCTGTCCCTGTTTTAGATCTAGTTTTATGTTCACTTTTGAACCTTTTAGAGAGCACTCCCCGGCCCTCACAAGCACTGGTTTTTTATAGATGGTTCTTTTTTTCCAGTCACTTTTAAAACAGCACAGGTTTTTTTCATGTTGATTTTAATCTGTGTCTGTTTTAACCATGTACAAAGCACAATTGTCTTGGTGTTTTTAAATGTATTTTAAATGCTTTTAAAACAAAATGTATGTCTGTATGCATGAATGTCTTCTTTAAAAGAAATGTAAAATGAATGAAAAAAACGAATGGGTGTAAATGTAAAAAATGTAAAATCTCAATAAAAGAGTATTAATATCTGATACGTCCCCTATCAGGGGACCATATATTAAATTGATTTTTGGAATCGGGAGATGGAACAGGGGCTTGCTCCGTCCACTCCACGCATCGGCCCGGTATTGCAGTACCTCCGGGAACGGTGCACACCTTTCTCTAACGTTGGTCAAAGTCAGATCTGGATCTCTCCTGTGAGCATTTTGTCTACCCCTGCTGGAGGGAGAGTGCCAGTGTTGATGCAAGTTTTCCCGCCGTTTTACTTCTTTTTTTTTTCTTTCTCTCTTTCTTTCTTTCTCTCTTTCTTTCTCTCTTTCTCTCTTTCTTTCTCTCTTTCTTTCTTGCTGTCTTTCTTTCTTTTATTCACATGTGGTGATGATGTAGACAGCAGCAGGTTGTTTCCTGGGAGCATGCAGCTAACCAGACAAGTGTGGTGGAACATGTCCCTATGCCAGGACCTTCTTAGCAAGCCAGCCAGCCAGCGAGGCACAGTTGTAGTTACCCAAGGCACCTTGCACAGCATAGCAGCTTGGCATGACTATTTGTAAGACGCACTCCGCCAGTTTATGTTTTGTTTTTGGTGTTATGTGTGTGTTTTTGCTTTGTTTTGTTTTCTCCTGCTTAAATTGCACATTTCCCCTCTGGAAGCAGCAGCCCGTTTTTTGGGGGTCTGCTTGTGCTTGAAATTTTGCACCCACCTTTGAATCAACCTGTGCCGTCCGGGCTGGGGGGCCCCGGGCAAGGGCCAAGTCGCCATCGCTTCTCGGCCTTTTGGCTAAGATCAAGTGTAGTATCTGTTCTTATCAGTTTAATATCTGATATACTCTGGCTTCTCTTCAGTTCGAATAGATCTTTCTAAGACTAAGGCTTAGAGGGTAGTGGCATTGCCCGCTCCCTCCGAGGGTCTGTGAGAGGTTTGTTCGGGTGAGGAGGAACAGAATTTTTTTTTAATTTTTGACTGGCTTTCTTCAGCTCGGCAACTTTTTGGAAGACTAATGCTCAGTCTGGTTTTGGCTTGCCCAATCCAGGCCGAGGGTCTTTCAAGATTTTGTTGACTGTTGAGAGCAGTTTTTTCTTTTTCAGGCGGTTCCAGTTTTTTTCTTTTTCAGGCTTTTCCAGACGTTCCTGGAGTTAGAGAGAAGGAGGACCTACCATCCAGACGACCTTTGAGAACCCTTTAATGACCTAGACGACCTCATCCCCAGCCCTTGATTGTAATCGAGATCCAGACCGAGAGAGCAGCAGGCGCCCAGCAGAGGGTGCCATCTGGGAGGAGCAGAGGGCGGCCCCGGACCCCGAGGAGGCGTCACAGCCACGATTCTTCCTACGTGGTCTCGGTGCCAAGCAGCGCCCCCTACTCCGCCAGGGAAGGACACCGTTCACCTGGGGAGGGGGTCCCTCTTGCGAGGCGACCATCTCCTCAGGGACTAAAGTAATAGTTCCTTCAACTGCCCAGATTTGCTGCTTACGTTGTTTCTTTTCCGTAGAGAGAGACAACCCGGACGTCCAGAGGCTTCTCCCACCCCAATCGGAGGAGCCAGCTGAAGGATGGCGTTCCGGCCAACCCAGGAGACTAGGAGGCACAATGCGGTGCGCTTCACAAGGACCCAGCAAGAGGAAACGGAACCAGGACTGACGAGACTGGAGTTCAGCCGGACCATTCTTCAGAGGGGTATGGGTTTTTCCCCTTCTGACTTGAATTGTTTGGTGAAATTGCCAGGGCTTAAGGAAGTGTTTGAGGTCAGTTTTAGGAACCCCCAAAAGTTACAAGAAATGTGGTCCTTTTGGGGGGAGAATAAATATCTCGCTCCATACAAAGAATTTTGTGTGGATGCACTGACAGACAGAGAAATGAAAGTTGTTACTGTCCAATTTTTCAATGAGGCTGTTAGCGACTATGATATTACAACATGGCTTAACCGCTATGGGAGGGTGTCATCAGAAGGGAGGAAAATTACAGATGAAGATGGGGTTTGGACAGGAGCCAGAAAGTGGCTGGTACGCCTTAATGTTGATCCATCGGGCATTGGAGGCGTCCGCCACATTCCAAACTCCATAGTGTTAGGGCCCAACAGAGGGCTGGTATTCTATAATGGGATGCCAAAACTCTGCAGGAAATGTGGGGAATTAGGACACCTGGCGGCCGCATGTACTGTAGTCAAGTGCAGGAACTGCGGCGCCCCCCACGAGACCAGCCACTGCAGAGAAGAGAGGCAGTGCAATTTGTGTGGAAAGAAGGGGCACCTGTTTAAGGACTGCCCCTCTTCCTATGCCAACATGGCCAGAGCCAGCAAGGCAAATACGAACAAGCCTAGGCCTGAGCAGGAAGAGGGAGCAACTAACAAAGATCAGTCCACATCACCACCAACAGTATCCAAGACCCAGACTCCAGCACCACCATCATCACCAGCACCCCCCTCACCCCACCGCCCCCGAGACATGTCCCGTTTTACGAGGACCCCTTCCCCCAGCCCAGAGAGAGAGTACAAAAGCTACTCCACTAGCTCCTCCAGTAGCTCCTCTGATGCAGAACACGAGGCAGGGAGGGAGCCCGGACCCAGCAGCGGCACCCCCCTGAGTAGGGCCCTCTCAGCGCCAGCACTCCCCCTCGGCTCTCGTTATGACGCCATAAGGATTGAGTCCGTGGGGGAGGAAAGCGAAAGCGACAGTGAAAGTGAGAGTGAGAAGGAGGGGAAGGGAGTGAAGAACCAGCAGAGGGTGGGGAAAAGAAAGGGTAGAGACGAGGGGGGGAAAAGAAAGAAGATCAGGATCAAAGACAGCAAGTTGCAGGTGGCCCCATAGATCCAAAACCAGCTAATGTCCACACAAAGTCCCCAGTCTTGCCCTCGCAGGCAGAGACGGAGGCGAGTGGGACGGCTACACTGCCGCCTAGTGGGCAGGTAGCAGCCAGCCAGGGCATCCCCAGCCAGCCTTCCCAGTCGTTGGCACAAACCCTAGCACACCTCGCAGAAGAGGTGTTCACTAATGCACCGAGGGAGAGGTCGGGGTCAACACCTTCCCTGACCAGCAGTACCTCGGTAGCAATGACCCTCTTCAAGCGAAGGGCCTCCCTTCAAAGCATCCTTGACCCCCTCCCTTGTATGGGCAAAACCAGGGGCCCCCTAGAGGTCCTCCTAGATACAGCACTGGAGGACATGGGAATACCCCTGGACGCGGTAAGCCAGAAGTCTGCTAACAGCTCCAATTCAACAGACGGTAACAGCCAAAGAATGCTGTCTGTCATAACCCCCCCCCAGGACAAAGCTGACCCACACGTTCCGAGGGGCCCTGAGCAAGTTCCACCAGACTTACCTTGTGGGGAGTTGAATAGCCCCAACAACTCTACGTACTGTGCATATAAAGACGGTGCCTTCTTGGACGAGGCAGCAGTGAGTACCTTCTCAGGGGTGATGGGAGTTGCAAATAAGCCCAAGCCCCCTCGAAGCAAGCGTAGAGCTAAGAGTAGGAAGAGTGTCCCGACCTCCCAATCATAGTCGCTATGGGGTGGACGCAGCGACTCCTTTTCTTGTTAGCTACCCTGATGGCCCTGATATGTGTGTCTGTTAATGTCAGGAGCATCAGGGAGACACAAAAAAGATTTGATGTACTAAACTATCTAGCTAACTTGAAAGCAGATCTCATCTTTCTGCAGGAGTGTGGTATTTCGTCGAGCCCTGATTATAGGGACCTGAAGGAGAGTTGGACCCTGGGGGACTCCTTCTGGTCGGGCTCCAACATAGCCAGAGCCGACGGAGTAGGTATCCTGTTTAAAAACCCATTTATTACCTCCCGCAGCAGCAGGGAGGTAGAACCTGGTAGAATTCTGAGCGTGGATGTGACATACAACAACACTCCCCTCAGACTGGTCAATGTCTACGCACCCACTAACCAAAACGAAAGAGTTCAATTTTTTCCACAGCTGCGTCCACTCCTGCTGGGGAACGTACCCGTCATCGTGTCAGGTGACTTCAATTGTGCTCTGAGGGACGTAGACCGGAGCAGGCCACGCAACGACCGCTCTAGTAGAGTTTTGTCCTCCGTAATATCTGATTTCTCCCTGTGTGATGCAGGTAAGGACCTGGTGCCTCCCTTTACCTGGGTGAGCTCATCTGGGACCTCCTTCTCCCGTATAGATCTCGTCCTGCATACCAGCTCCCTTACGAAGACGGCAGTAGACACCCAGGCCGTCTTCTTCTCTGACCATAGGCTCCTGCAGGTAACATTGCAGGTCCCTCAGACCTCCCAGATGGGGTCAGGGGTCTGGAAATTAAACACCTCCTTACTCGATGACCCCTCCATAGCTGCAGCCTATAAGAGCAGGCTTGTTGAGTGGACCACTTTGCGTGACCTATTTAACTCCCCTATAGAGTGGTGGGAGATGGTCAAAATGAGAACTAAGGGTTATTTCATAGCAGCAGGCAAGAGGAAAGCAAAAGAAAGGAGGGCCAAATATAAATACCTGAATGCTGCCCTCCAGCGTCTGAGCCTGCTTCAGCTTCGGGGGTTCCCTGTAAGCGACGAGATAGCCCAGACCAAGCTAGATCTTTCAGTGCTTTGTAGGGAGGAACAACGAAAGGTCATGCACAATGCAAAAGTGCAAAAAATGGAGGAAGACGAAAAGTGTACTCGCTTCTTCTTCCAGAAAACGAGGGAGAAGCGGCACTTGATGTCCTCCATGCTCGACAGCAGGGGGAGGATAGTAGAGGATAGTGAGGGAGTGAAAAAAGTGGTAGAGAACTTCTATAGGGACCTGTATAACATCAAAGCTACAGATGACACCCTGATAGAGTGGTTCCTGAGCCAGTTGGAGCCTGACTCAGTGCGGGACGACGAGGAGGAGGAGAAGGACCCAGAACTCACGCTGGAGGAGCTCACCCAGGCGGTTAAGACCATGAACACCGGTAAGACGCCAGGTCCAGATGGCATCCCGGGTGAGTATTACCATCTTTTTTGGGACACGCTAAAAGTCCATTTAGCGGAGGTCTACAGAGCGGTCTACAGGGAGAAGCGGTTGGGCCCTTCTATGCGGGAGAGTGTAATTACTCTCCTTCATAAGAAAGGGGAAGTTAAAGATCTACGGAATTGGCGCCCAATCAGCCTCCTTTGCGTGGATTACAAGATACTAGCCAAAGCTCTGATGCTCCGGCTACAAGTACACCTCCCTTTGGTCATTGGCCCTGACCAGGCTTGTGGCGTCCCAGGGAGGTCCATCACGGATATTTTAATGTTAACAAGGGACATTCTGGCTTATTCTAGAGAACGGAACCATCCCCTCTGCCTGTTCAACCTTGACCAGGAGAAGGCGTTCGATAGGGTAAGCCATGAATATATGTACAAAGTGATGGACCAGATGAAATTCGCTCCTGGACTTAGGGAGTGGGTTAAAACCATATATACAAACATTAGTACCCGAGTCTTGGTGAACAGGCACCTGACTGGTAAAATATCTATCCAGTCAGGGGTCAGACAGGGTTGCCCACTATCCCCACTGCTATATGTCGTGTGCATTGAACCCCTCCTGCAGGCAATTCGTAGGGATACCAATATAACTGGTTTCCAGCTGCCTGGATCCAACGGGGTCCAGGTCAAAACAACAGCATATATGGACGATGTGTCACTCATTTGCACCAACACATCGTCGGTACCTCGGATTAGTAATATCCTTGAGAAGTACTGCACGGCGACCGGGGCAGTGATTAATAAGTCCAAGAGCGAAGTCTACGTGTCTAAAAATTGGCAGGTAGATAGGGAACTGTCGGACATGTACCCTGTCAAAAAGGACAAAATCAAGATTCTGGGCCTCATTTTCGAGAACAATAGCTCGGGGGCCCAGAGCTGGACGGCGGCCATTAACCAGGTCCGTAAAAAGATTGGCGGATGGAGCACAAGATCCTTAACAATGACGGGTAGAGTATTAATAACCAAGTCTATACTGTTCCCCATCCTCTCTTATGTAGGAAAAATCTTTCCCCCAGACAGGACCACCAAAAAAGTGGTGGACCGCATTATCCACCGCTTTATCTGGGGCAGCAAGATGGAGAGGGTAAAGCGAGCCACTCTGAGTAAAGCCGACAAGAAGGGAGGTAAGGGGGTCCCGGACGTTGTGCAGCTCACCCGAGTGCAGGGGCTCACGCAAACTATCAAGAACATCCAGGCCCTGGACAGGAAGGTATGTTACATGAATCGTTTCTATTTTGCCACCTGTCTCAGGGCCTTGGGCCTCTGCACTATTGATAACACCGTGCCGTACTCCTGGGACCCCCCATTGTATTATAGAACCTTAAGGGACACTATATATAAATTGGGCTTAGATAAAGCAAAATTGGCCTCCTGGGAATACAAGGTTGTAACTAAATATCTTGCCGGTTCCCAGGAAATTGAAAAAGTAGCTACTTTCTCCCTCACCCAAAGCCAAAAAATCTGGGAGAATGTGTCTCACAGCTGCCTCAGTAATGTCCAGAAGGATATAGCATGGAACACCGTCCACAGTGCACTCCCCACTCGAGCGTTCATGTTCAGGAGGGGACTAGCCCAAGTAGAAACATGCCCCTATGCAAAGTGCCGCAAGAGAGAAACACCAGCCCATATCTTCTGGGAGTGTGATGTGGCTGGCAGTGTCTGGCTCTCTGTCTCTGTCTTCCTAAACAGGTTTGCTGACACGGCCAAGATGACCGCTGAGACTGTGCTCTATGGGCCTGCGGGAGGAATCACTACCAGCACAGCTAAGTGCGTTTGGCGTGTCATCAATGTTGTCAAGCAGATCCTGTGGGAAGGCCGTAACGTCTGTGTCTATCACAAGCAGGAGCTAGACACTATCACCACGACCAGAAGGGCACAAACTCTTATCAAGGACTTTGTAATTCTGGACATCCGGACCCTCGGGAAGGACAAGGCCTGCGCGGAGTGGAGGATCGCCGGACTTCAGGACGTGAAGATGGAATAAGGGAAAAAACTGGAACCGCTAGCTCCTAGGAGCGGGACTACGGGGCACCGCTAAGCCTTTTATTTATTTTGTCATGCCAGCATTCCGCCCTTTTTAGCTGGCATGACCGTTTTTGAACGGTGCCCTGGTTTTATGTAGTCTTTTTGTTTCAGTTTTATGGATTTTGATTTGATTTATTTTGAATGTTTTATTTGATTTTTGTTTTGTTTTGTTTTATGTATCTAAAAGATTTTTAATGTAAACTATTAAAAGTTACATTTTAAGTGTTTTAAAATTTTAGAATTTTAACTCACTGTTTTATACACTGTCCCTTTTCCCCTGTCCCTGTTTTAGATCTAGTTTTATGTTCACTTTTGAACCTTTTTAGAGAGCACTCCCCGGCCCTCACAAGCACTGGTTTTTTATAGATGGTTCTTTTTTTCCAGTCACTTTTAAAACAGCACAGGTTTTTTTCATGTTGATTTTAATCTGTGTCTGTTTTAACCATGTACAAAGCACAATTGTCTTGGTGTTTTTAAATGTATTTTAAATGCTTTTAAAACAAAATGTATGTCTGTATGCATGAATGTCATCTTTAAAAGAAATGTAAAATGAATGAAAAAACGAATGGGTGTAAATGTAAAAAAATGTAAAATCTCAATAAAAGAGTATTAATATCTGATACGTCCCCTATCAGGGGACCATATATTAAATTGATTTTTGGAATCGGGAGATGGAACAGGGGCTTGCTCCGTCCACTCCACGCATCGGCCCGGTATTGCAGTACCTCCGGGAACGGTGCACACCTTTCTCTAACGTTGGTCAAAGTCAGATCTGGATCTCTCCTGTGAGCATTTTGTCTACCCCTGCTGGAGGGAGAGTGCCAGTGTTGATGCAAGTTTTCCCGCCGTTTTACTTCTTTTTTTTTTCTTTCTCTCTTTCTTTCTTTCTCTCTTTCTTTCTCTCTTTCTCTCTTTCTTTCTCTCTTTCTTTCTTGCTGTCTTTCTTTCTTTTATTCACATGTGGTGATGATGTAGACAGCAGCAGGTTGTTTCCTGGGAGCATGCAGCTAACCAGACAAGTGTGGTGGAACATGTCCCTATGCCAGGTCCTTCTTAGCCAGCCATATACTCTGGTTTCTCTTCAGTTCGAATAGATCTTTCTAAGACTAAGGCTTAGAGGGTAGTGGCATTGCCCGCTCCCTCCGAGGGTCTGTGAGAGGTTTGTTCGGGTGAGGAGGAACAGAATTTTTTTTTATTTTTGACTGGCTTTCTTCAGCTCGGCAACTTTTTGGAAGACTAATGCTCAGTCTGGTTTTGGCTTGCCCAATCCAGGCCGAGGGTCTTTCAAGATTTTGTTGACTGTTGAGAGCAGTTTTTTCTTTTTCAGGCGGTTCCAGTTTTTTTCTTTTTCAGGCTTTTCCAGACGTTCCTGGAGTTAGAGAGAAGGAGGACCTACCATCCAGACGACCTTTGAGGACCCTTTGATGACCTAGACGACCTCATCCCCAGCCCTTGATTGTAATCGAGATCCAGACCGAGAGAGCAGCAGGCGCCCAGCAGAGGGCGCCATCTGGGAGGAGCAGAGGGCGGCCCCGGACCCCGAGGAGGCGTCACAGCCACGATTCTTCCTACGTGGTCTCGGTGCCAAGCAGCGCCCCCTACTCCGCCAGGGAAGGACACCGTTCACCTGGGGAGGGGGTCCCTCTTGCGAGGCGACCATCTCCTCAGGGACTAAAGTAATAGTTCCTTCAACTGCCCAGATTTGCTGCTTACGTTGTTTCTTTTCCGTAGAGAGAGACAACCCGGACGTCCAGAGGCTTCTCCCACCCCAATCGGAGGAGCCAGCTGAAGGATGGCGTTCCGGCCAACCCAGGAGACTAGGAGGCACAATGCGGTGCGCTTCACAAGGACCCAGCAAGAGGAAACGGAACCAGGACTGACGAGACTGGAGTTCAGCCGGACCATTCTTCAGAGGGGTATGGGTTTTTCCCCTTCTGACTTGAATTGTTTGGTGAAATTGCCAGGGCTTAAGGAAGTGTTTGAGGTCAGTTTTAGGAACCCCCAAAAGTTACAAGAAATGTGGTCCTTTTGGGGGGAGAATAAATATCTCGCTCCATACAAAGAATTTTGTGTGGATGCACTGACAGACAGAGAAATGAAAGTTGTTACTGTCCAATTTTTCAATGAGGCTGTTAGCGACTATGATATTACAACATGGCTTAACCGCTATGGGAGGGTGTCATCAGAAGGGAGGAAAATTACAGATGAAGATGGGGTTTGGACAGGAGCCAGAAAGAGGCTGGTACGCCTTAATGTTGATCCATCGGGCATTGGAGGCGTCCGCCACATTCCAAACTCCATAGTGTTAGGGCCCAACAGAGGGCTGGTATTCTATAATGGGATGCCAAAACTCTGCAGGAAATGTGGGGAATTAGGACACCTGGTGGCCGCATGTACTGTAGTCAAGTGCAGGAACTGCGGCGCCCCCCACGAGACCAGCCACTGCAGAGAAGAGAGGCAGTGCAATTTGTGTGGAAAGAAGGGGCACCTGTTTAAGGACTGCCCCTCTTCCTATGCCAACATGGCCAGAGCCAGCAAGGCAAATACGAACAAGCCTAGGCCTGAGCAGGAAGAGGGAGAAAGTAACAAAGATCAGTCCACATCACCACCAACAGTATCCAAGACCCAGACTCCAGCACCACCATCATCACCAGCACCCCCCTCACCCCCCCGCCCCCGAGACATGTCCCGTTTTACGAGGACCCCTTCCCCCAGCCCAGAGAGAGAGTACAACAGCTACTCCACTAGCTCCTCCAGTAGCTCCTCTGATGCAGAACACGAGGCAGGGAGGGAGCCCGGACCCAGCAGCGGCCCCCCCCTGAGTAGGGCCCTCTCAGTGCCAGCACTCCCCCTCGGCTCTCGTTATGACGCCATAAGGATTGAGTCCGTGGGGGAGGAAAGCGAAAGCGACAGTGAAAGTGAGAGTGAGAAGGAGGGGAAGGGAGTGAAGAACCAGCAGAGGGTGGGGAAAAGAAAGGGTAGAGACGAGGGGGGGAAAAGAAAGAAGATCAGGATCAAAGACAGCAAGTTGCAGGTGGCCCCCATAAATCCAAAACCAGCTAATGTCCACACAAAGTCCCCAGTCTTGCCCTCGCAGGCAGAGACGGAGGCGAGTGGGACGGCTACACTGCCGCCTAGTGGGCAGGTAGCAGCCAGCCAGGGCATCCCCAGCCAGCCTTCCCAGTCGTTGGCACAAACCCTAGCACACCTCGCAGAAGAGGTGTTCACTAATGCACCGAGGGAGAGGTCGGGGTCAACACCTTCCCTGACCAGCAGTACCTCGGTAGCAATGACCCTCTTCAAGCGAAGGGCCTCCCTTCAAAGCATCCTTGACCCCCTCCCTTGTATGGGCAAAACCAGGGGCCCCCTAGAGGTCCTCCTAGATACAGCACTGGAGGACATGGGAATACCCCTGGACGCGGTAAGCCAGAAGTCTGCTAACAGCTCCAACTCAACAGACAGTAACAGCCAAAGAATGCTGTCTGTCATAACCCCCCCCCCAGGACAAAGCTGACCCACACGTTCCGAGGGGCCCTGAGCAAGTTCCACCAGACTTACCTTGTGGGGAGTTGAATAGCCCCAACAACTCCACGTACTGTGCATATAAAGACGGTGCCTTCTTGGACGAGGCAGCAGTGAGTACCTTCTCAGGGGTGATGGGAGTTGCAAATAAGCCCAAGCCCCCTCGAAGCAAGCGTAGAGCTAAGAGTAGGAAGAGTGTCCCGACCTCCCAATCATAGTCGCTATGGGGTGGACGCAGCGACTCCTTTTCTTGTTAGCTACCCTGATGGCCCTGATATGTGTGTCTGTTAATGTCAGGAGCATCAGGGAGACACAAAAAAGATTTGATGTACTAAACTATCTAGCTAACTTGAAAGCAGATCTCATCTTTCTGCAGGAGTGTGGTATTTCGTCGAGCCCTGATTATAGGGACCTGAAGGAGAGTTGGACCCTGGGGGACTCCTTCTGGTCGGGCTCCAACATAGCCAGAGCCGACGGAGTAGGTATCCTGTTTAAAAACCCATTTATTACCTCCCGCAGCAGCAGGGAGGTAGAACCTGGTAGAATTCTGAGCGTGGATGTGACATACAACAACACTCCCCTCAGACTGGTCAATGTCTACGCACCCACTAACCAAAACGAAAGAGTTCAATTTTTTCCACAGCTGCGTCCACTCCTGCTGGGGAACGTACCCGTCATCGTGTCAGGTGACTTCAATTGTGCTCTGAGGGACGTAGACCGGAGCAGGCCACGCAACGACCGCTCTAGTAGAGTTTTGTCCTCCGTAATATCTGATTTCTCCCTGTGTGATGCAGGTAAGGACCTGGTGCCTCCCTTTACCTGGGTGAGCTCATCTGGGACCTCCTTCTCCCGTATAGATCTCGTCCTGCATACCAGCTCCCTTACGAAGACGGCAGTAGACACCCAGGCCGTCTTCTTCTCTGACCATAGGCTCCTGCAGGTAACATTGCAGGTCCCTCAGACCTCCCAGATGGGGTCAGGGGTCTGGAAATTAAACACCTCCTTACTTGATGACCCCTCCATAGCTGCAGCCTATAAGAGCAGGCTTGTTGAGTGGACCACTTTGCGTGACCTATTCAACTCCCCTATAGAGTGGTGGGAGATGGTCAAAATGAGAACTAAGGGTTATTTCATAGCAGCAGGCAAGAGGAAAGCAAAAGAAAGGAGGGCCAAATATAAATACCTGAATGCTGCCCTCCAGCGTCTGAGCCTGCTTCAGCTTCGGGGGTTCCCTGTAAGCGACGAGATAGCCCAGACCAAGCTAGATCTTTCAGTGCTTTGTAGGGAGGAACAACGAAAGGTCATGCACAATGCAAAAGTGCAAAAAATGGAGGAAGACGAAAAGTGTACTCGCTTCTTCTTCCAGAAAATGAGGGAGAAGCGGCACTTGATGTCCTCCATGCTCGACAGCAGGGGGAGGATAGTAGAGGATAGTGAGGGAGTGAAAAAAGTGGTAGAGAACTTCTATAGGGACCTGTATAACATCAAAGCTACAGATGACACCCTGATAGAGTGGTTCCTGAGCCAGTTGGAGCCTGACTCAGTGCGGGACGAGGAGGAGGAGGAGAAGAACCCAGAACTCACGCTGGAGGAGCTCACCCAGGCGGTTAAGACCATGAACACCGGTAAGACGCCAGGTCCAGATGGCATCCCGGGTGAGTATTACCATCTTTTTTGGGACACGCTAAAAGTCCATTTAGCGGAGGTCTACAGAGCGGTCTACAGGGAGAAGCGGTTGGGCCCTTCTATGCGGGAGAGTGTAATTACTCTCCTTCATAAGAAAGGGGAAGTTAAAGATCTACGGAATTGGCGCCCAATCAGCCTCCTTTGCGTGGATTACAAGATACTAGCCAAAGCTCTGATGCTCCGGCTACAAGTACACCTCCCTTTGGTCATTGGCCCCGACCAGGCTTGTGGCGTCCCAGGGAGGTCCATCACGGATATTTTAATGTTAACAAGGGACATTCTGGCTTATTCTAGAGAACGGAACCATCCCCTCTGCCTGTTCAACCTTGACCAGGAGAAGGCGTTCGATAGGGTAAGCCATGAATATATGTACAAAGTGATGGACCAGATGAAATTCGCTCCTGGACTTAGGGAGTGGGTTAAAACCATATATACAAACATTAGTACCCGAGTCTTGGTGAACAGGCACCTGACTGGTAAAATATCTATCCAGTCAGGGGTCAGACAGGGTTGCCCACTATCCCCACTGCTATATGTCGTGTGCATTGAACCCCTCCTGCAGGCAATTCGTAGGGATACCAATATAACTGGTTTCCAGCTGCCTGGATCCAACAGGGTCCAGGTCAAAACAACAGCATATATGGACGATGTGTCACTCATTTGCACCAACACATCGTCGGTACCTCGGATTAGTAATATCCTTGAGAAGTACTGCACGGCGACCGGGGCAGTGATTAATAAGTCCAAGAGCGAAGTCTACGTGTCTAAAAATTGGCAGGTAGATAGGGAACTGTCGGACATGTACCCTGTCAAAAAGGACAAAATCAAGATTCTGGGCCTCATTTTCGAGAACAATAGCTCGGGGGCCCAGAGCTGGACGGCGGCCATTAACCAGGTCCGTAAAAAGATTGGCGGATGGAGCACAAGATCCTTAACAATGACGGGTAGAGTATTAATAACCAAGTCTATACTGTTCCCCATCCTCTCTTATGTAGGAAAAATCTTTCCCCCAGACAGGACCACCAAAAAAGTGGTGGACCGCATTATCCACCGCTTTATCTGGGGCAGCAAGATGGAGAGGGTAAAGCGAGCCACCCTGAGTAAAGCCGACAAGAAGGGAGGTAAGGGGGTCCCGGAGGTTGTGCAGCTCACCCGAGTGCAGGGGCTCACGCAAACTATCAAGAACATCCAGGCCCTGGACAGGAAGGTATGTTACATGAATCGTTTCTATTTTGCCACCTGTCTCAGGGCCTTGGGCCTCTGCACTATTGATAACACCGTGCCGTACTCCTGGGACCCCCCATTGTATTATAGAACCTTAAGGGACACTATATATAAATTGGGCTTAGATAAAGCAAAATTGGCCTCCTGGGAATACAAGGCTGTAACTAAATATCTTGCCGGTTCCCAGGAAATTGAAAAAGTAGCTACTTTCTCCCTCACCCAAAGCCAAAAAATCTGGGAGAATGTGTCTCACAGCTGCCTCAGTAATGTCCAGAAGGATATAGCATGGAACACCGTCCACAGTGCACTCCCCACTCGAGCGTTCATGTTCAGGAGGGGACTAGCCCAAGTAGAAACATGCCCCTATGCAAAGTGCCGCAAGAGAGAAACACCAGCCCATATCTTCTGGGAGTGTGATGTGGCTGGCAGTGTCTGGCTCTCTGTCTCTGTCTTCCTAAACAGGTTTGCTGACACGGCCAAGATGACCGCTGAGACTGTGCTCTATGGGCCTGCGGGAGGAATCACTACCAGCACAGCTAAGTGCGTTTGGCGTGTCATCAATGTTGTCAAGCAGATCCTGTGGGAAGGCCGTAACGTCTGTGTCTATCACAAGCAGGAGCTAGACACTATCACCACGACCAGAAGGGCACAAACTCTTATCAAGGACTTTGTAATTCTGGACATCCGGACCCTCGGGAAGGACAAGGCCTGCGCGGAGTGGAGGATCGCCGGACTTCAGGACGTGAAGATGGAATAAAGGAAAAAACTGGAACCGCTAGCTCCTAGGAGCGGGACTACGGGGCACCGCTAAGCCTTTTATTTATTTTGTCATGCCAGCATTCCGCCCTTTTTAGCTGGCATGACCGTTTTTCAACGGTGCCCTGGTTTTATGTAGTCTTTTGTTTCAGTTTTATGGACTTTTATTTGATTTACGTTGAATGTTTTATTTGATTTTGTTTTGTTTTGTTTTATGTATCTTTAAGATTTTTAATGTAAACTATTAAAAGTTACATTTTAAGTGTTTTAAAATTTTAGAATTTTAACTCACTGTTTTATACACTGTCCCTTTTCCCCTGTCCCTGTTTTAGATCTAGTTTTATGTTCACTTTTGAACCTTTTAGAGAGCACTCCCCGGCCCTCACAAGCACTGGTTTTTTATAGATGGTTCTTTTTTTCCAGTCACTTTTAAAACAGCACAGGTTTTTTTCATGTTGATTTTAATCTGTGTCTGTTTTAACCATGTACAAAGCACAATTGTCTTGGTGTTTTTAAATGTATTTTAAATGCTTTTAAAACAAAATGTATGTCTGTATGCATGAATGTCATCTTTAAAAGAAATGTAAAATGAATGAAAAAACGAATGGGTGTAAATGTAAAAAAATGTAAAATCTCAATAAAAGAGTATCTGTTCTTATCAGTTTAATATCTGATACGTCCGCTATCAGGGGACCATATATTAAATTGATTTTTGGAATCGGGAGATGGAACAGGGGCTTGCTCCGTCCACTCCACGCATCGGCCCGGTATTGCAGTACCTCCGGGAACGGTGCACACCTTTCTCTAACGTTGGTCAAAGTCAGATCTGGATCTCTCCTGTGAGCATTTTGTCTACCCCTGCTGGAGGGAGAGTGCCAGTGTTGATGCAAGTTTTCCCGCCGTTTTACTTCTTTTTTTTTCTTTCTCTCTTTCTTTCTTTCTCTCTTTCTTTCTCTCTTTCTCTCTTTCTTCTCTCTTTCTTTCTTGCTGTCTTTCTTTCTTTTATTCACATGTGGTGATGATGTAGACAGCAGCAGGTTGTTTCCTGGGAGCATGCAGCTAACCAGACAAGTGTGGTGGAACATGTCCCTATGCCAGGACCTTTTTAGCAAGCCAGCCAGCCAGCGAGGCACAGTTGTAGTTACCCAAGGCACCTTGCACAGCATAGCAGCTTGGCATGACTATTTGTAAGACGCACTCCGCCAGTTTATGTTTTGTTTTTGGTGTTATGTGTGTGTTTTTGCTTTGTTTTGTTTTCTCCTGCTTAAATTGCACATTTCCCCTCTGGAAGCAGCAGCCCGTTTTTTTGGGGTCTGCTTGTGCTTGAAATTTTGCACCCACCTTTGAATCCCCCTGTGCCGTCCGGGCTGGGGGGCCCCGGGCAAGGGCCAAGTCGCCATCGCTTCTCGGCCTTTTGGCTAAGATCAAGTGTAGTATCTGTTCTTATCAGTTTAATATCTGATACGTCCCCTATCATTGGACCATATATTAAATTGATTTTTGGAATCGGGAGATGGAACAGGGGCTTGCTCCGTCCACTCCACGCATCGGCCCGGTATTGCAGTACCTCCGGGAACGGTGCACACCTTTCTCTAACGTTGGTCAAAGTCAGATCTGGATCTCTCCTGTGAGCATTTTGTCTACCCCTGCTGGAGGGAGAGTGCCAGTGTTGATGCAAGTTTTCCCGCCGTTTTACTTCTTTTTTTTTCTTTCTCTCTTTCTTTCTTTCTTTTTCTTTCTCTCTTTCTTTCTTGCTGTCTTTCTTTCTTTTATTCACATGTGGTGATGATGTAGACAGCAGCAGTTTGTTTCCTGGGAGCATGCAGCTAACCAGACAAGTGTGGTGGAACATGTCCCTATGCCAGGTCCTTCTTAGCCAGCCATATACTCTGGCTTCTCTTCAGTTCGAATAAATCTTTCTAAGACTAAGGTTTAGAGGGTAGTGGCATTGCCCGCTCCCTCCGAGGGTCTGTGAGAGGTTTGTTCGGTTGAGGAGGAACAGAATTTTTTTTATTTTTGACTGGCTTTCTTCAGCTCGGCAACTTTTTGGAAGACTAATGCTCAGTCTGGTTTTGGCTTGCCCAATCCAGGCCGAGGGTCTTTCAAGATTTTGTTGACTGTTGAGAGCAGTTTTTTCTTTTTCAGGCGGTTCCCGTTTTTTTCTTTTTCAGGCGGTTCCGGCTTTTCCAGACGTTCCTGGAGTTAGAGAGAAGGAGGACCTACCATCCAGACGACCTTTGAGGACCCTTTGATGACCTAGACGACCTCATCCCCAGCCCTTGATTGTAATCGAGATCCAGACCGAGAGAGCAGCAGGCGCCCAGCAGAGGGCGCTATCTGGGAGGAGCAGAGGGCGGCCCCGGACCCCGAGGAGGCGTCACAGCCACGATTCTTCCTACGTGGTCTCGGTGCCAAGCAGCGCCCCCTACTCCGCCAGGGAAGGACACCGTTCACCTGGGGAGGGGGTCCCTCTTGCGAGGCGACCATCTCCTCAGGGACTAAAGTAATAGTTCCTTCAACTGCCCAGATTTGCTGCTTACGTTGTCTCTTTTCCGTAGAGAGAGACAACCCGGACGTCCAGAGGCTTCTCCCACCCCAATCGGAGGAGCCAGCTGAAGGATGGCGTTCCGGCCAACCCAGGAAACCAGGAGGCACAATGCGGTGCGCTTCACAAGAAACAAGCAAGATGAAACGGAACCAGGACTGACGAGACTGGAGTTCAGCCGGACCATTCTTCAGAGGGGTATGGGTTTTTCCCCTTCTGACTTGAATTGTTTGGTGAAATTGCCAGGGCTTAAGGAAGTGTTTGAGGTCAGTTTTAGGAACCCCCAAAAGTTACAAGAAATGTGGTCCTTTTGGGGGGAGAATAAATATCTCGCTCCATACAAAGAATTTTGTGTGGATGCACTGACAGACAGAGAAATGAAAGTTGTTACTGTCCAATTTTTCAATGAGGCTGTTAGCGACTATGATATTACAACATGGCTTAACCGCTATGGGAGGGTGTCATCAGAAGGGAGGAAAATTACAGATGAAGATGGGGTTTGGACAGGAGCCAGAAAGTGGCTGGTACGCCTTAATGTTGATCCATCGGGCATTGGAGGCGTCCGCCACATTCCAAACTCCATAGTGTTAGGGCCCAACAGAGGGCTGGTATTCTATAATGGGATGCCAAAACTCTGCAGGAAATGTGGGGAATTAGGACACCTGGCGGCCGCGTGTACTGTAGTCAAGTGCAGGAACTGCGGCGCCCCCCACGAGACCAGCCACTGCAGAGAAGAGAGGCAGTGCAATTTGTGTGGAAAGAAGGGGCACCTGTTTAAGGACTGCCCCTCTTCCTATGCCAACATGGCCAGAGCCAGCAAGGCAAACATGAACAAGCCTAGGCCTGAGCAGGAAGAGGGAGCAAGTAACAAAGATCAGTCCACATCACCACCAACAGTATCCAAGACCCAGACTCCAGCACCACCATCATCACCAGCACCCCCTCACCCCCCCGCCCCCGAGACATGTCCCGTTTTACGAGGACCCCTTCCCCCAGCCCAGAGAGAGAGTACAACAGCCACTCCACTAGCTCCTCCAGTAGCTCCTCTGATGCAGAACACGAGTCAGGGAGGGAGCCCGGACCCAGCAGCGGCCCCCCCCTGAGTAGGGCCCTCTCAGCGCCAGCACTCCCCCTCGGCTCTTGTTATGACGCCATAAGGATTGAGTCCGTGGGGGAGGAAAGCAAAAGCGACAGTGAAAGTGAGAGTGAGAAGGAGGGGAAGGGAGTGAAGAACCAGCAGAGGGTGGGGAAAAGAAAGGGTAGAGACGAGGGGGGGAAAAGAAAGAAGATCAGGATCAAAGACAGCAAGTTGCAGGTGGCCCCCATAGATCCAAAACCAGCTAATGTCCACACAAAGTCCCCAGTCTTGCCCTCGCAGGCAGAGACGGAGGCGAGTGGGACGGCTACACTGCCGCCTAGTGGGCAGGTAGCAGCCAGCCAGGGCATCCCCAGCCAGCCTTCCCAGTCGTTGGCACAAACCCTAGCACACCTCGCAGAAGAGGTGTTCACTAATGCACCGAGGGAGAGGTCGGGGTCAACACCTTCCCTGACCAGCAGTACCTCGGTAGCAATGACCCTCTTCAAGCGAAGGGCCTCCCTTCAAAGCATCCTTGACCCCCTCCCTTGTATGGGCAAAACCAGGGGCCCCCTAGAGGTCCTCCTAGATACAGCACTGGAGGACATGGGAATACCCCTGGACGCGGTAAGCCAGAAGACTGCTAACAGCTCCAATTCAACAGACGGTAACAGCCAAAGAATGCTGTCTGTCATAACCCCCCCCCAGGACAAAGCTGACCCACACGTTCCGAGGGGCCCTGAGCAAGTTCCACCAGACTTACCTTGTGGGGAGTTGAATAGCCCCAACAACTCCACGTACTGTGCATATAAAGACGGTGCCTTCTTGGACGAGGCAGCAGTGAGTACCTTCTCAGGGGTGATGGGAGTTGCAAATAAGCCCAAGCCCCCTCGAAGCAAGCGTAGAGCTAAGAGTAGGAAGAGTGTCCCGACCTCCCAATCATAGTCGCTATGGGGTGGACGCAGCGACTCCTTTTCTTGTTAGCTACCCTGATGGCCCTGATATGTGTGTCTGTTAATGTCAGGAGCATCAGGGAGACACAAAAAAGATTTGATGTACTAAACTATCTAGCTAACTTGAAAGCAGATCTCATCTTTCTGCAGGAGTGTGGTATTTCGTCGAGCCCTGATTATAGGGACCTGAAGGAGAGTTGGACCCTGGGGGACTCCTTCTGGTCGGGCTCCAACATAGCCAGAGCCGACGGAGTAGGTATCCTGTTTAAAAACCCATTTATTACCTCCCGCAGCAGCAGGGAGGTAGAACCTGGTAGAATTCTGAGCGTGGATGTGACATACAACAACACTCCCCTCAGACTGGTCAATGTCTACGCACCCACTAACCAAAACGAAAGAGTTCATTTTTTTCCACAGCTGCGTCCACTCCTGCTGGGGAACGTACCCGTCATCGTGTCAGGTGACTTCAATTGTGCTCTGAGGGACGTAGACCGGAGCAGGCCACGCAACGACCGCTCTAGTAGAGTTTTGTCCTCCGTAATATTTGATTTCTCCCTGTGTGATGCAGGTAAGGACCTGGTGCCTCCCTTTACCTGGGTGAGCTCATCTGGGACCTCCTTCTCCCGTATAGATCTCGTCCTGCATACCAGCTCCCTTACGAAGACGGCAGTAGACACCCAGGCCGTCTTCTTCTCTGACCATAGGCTCCTGCAGGTAACATTGCAGGTCCCTCAGACCTCCCAGATGGGGTCAGGGGTTTGGAAATTAAACACCTCCTTACTCGATGACCCCTCCATAGCTGCAGCCTATAAGAGCAGGCTTGTTGAGTGGACCACTTTGCGTGACCTATTCAACTCCCCTATAGAGTGGTGGGAGATGGTCAAAATCAGAACTAAGGGTTATTTCATAGCAGCAGGCAAGAGGAAAGCAAAAGAAAGGAGGGCCAAATATAAACACCTGAATGCTGCCCTCCAGCGTCTGAGCCTGCTTCAGCTTCGGGGGTTCCCTGTAAGCGACGAGATAGCCCAGACCAAGCTAGATCTTTCAGTGCTTTGTAGGGAGGAACAACGAAAGGTCATGCACAATGCAAAAGTGCAAAAAATGGAGGAAGACGAAAAGTGTACTCGCTTCTTCTTCCAGAAAACGAGGGAGAAGCGGCACTTGATGTCCTCCATGCTCGACAGCAGGGGGAGGATAGTAGAGGATAGTGAGGGAGTGAAAAAAGTGGTAGAGAACTTCTATAGGGACCTGTATAACATCAAAGCTACAGATGACACCCTGATAGAGTGGTTCCTGAGCCAGTTGGAGCCTGACTCAGTGCGGGACGACGAGGAGGAGGAGAAGGACCCAGAACTCACGCTGGAGGAGCTCACCCAGGCGGTTAAGACCATGAACACCGGTAAGACGCCAGGTCCAGATGGCATCCCGGGTGAGTATTACCATCTTTTTTGGGACACGCTAAAAGTCCATTTAGCGGAGGTCTACAGAGCGGTCTACAGGGAGAAGCGGTTGGGCCCTTCTATGCGGGAGAGTGTAATTACTCTCCTTCATAAGAAAGGGGAAGTTAAAGATCTACGGAATTGGCGCCCAATCAGCCTCCTTTGCGTGGATTACAAGATACTAGCCAAAGCTCTGATGCTCCGGCTACAAGTACACCTCCCTTTGGTCATTGGCCCCGACCAGGCTTGTGGCGTCCCAGGGAGGTCCATCACGGATATTTTAATGTTAACAAGGGACATTCTGGCTTATTCTAGAGAACGGAACCATCCCCTCTGCCTGTTCAACCTTGACCAGGAGAAGGCGTTCGATAGGGTAAGCCATGAATATATGTACAAAGTGATGGACCAGATGAAATTCGCTCCTGGACTTAGGGAGTGGGTTAAAACCATATATACAAACATTAGTACCCGAGTCTTGGTGAACAGGCACCTGACTGGTAAAATATCTATCCAGTCAGGGGTCAGACAGGGTTGCCCACTATCCCCACTGCTATATGTCGTGTGCATTGAACCCCTCCTGCAGGCAATTCGTAGGGATACCAATATAACTGGTTTCCAGCTGCCTGGATCCAACGGGGTCCAGGTCAAAACAACAGCATATATGGACGATGTGTCACTCATTTGCACCAACACATCGTCGGTACCTCGGATTAGTAATATCCTTGAGAAGTACTGCACGGCGACCGGGGCAGTGATTAATAAGTCCAAGAGCGAAGTCTACGTGTCTAAAAATTGGCAGGTAGATAGGGAACTGTCGGACATGTACCCTGTCAAAAAGGACAAAATCAAGATTCTGGGCCTCATTATCGAGAACAATAGTTCGGGGGCCCAGAGCTGGATGGCGGCCATTAACCAGGTCCGTAAAAAGATTGGCGGATGGAGCACAAGATCCTTAACAATGACGGGTAGAGTATTAATAACCAAGTCTATACTGTTCCCCATCCTCTCTTATGTAGGAAAAATCTTTCCCCCAGACAGGACCACCAAAAAAGTGGTGGACCGCATTATCCACCGCTTTATCTGGGGCAGCAAGATGGAGAGGGTAAAGCGAGCCACCCTGAGTAAAGCCGACAAGAAGGGAGGTAAGGGGGTCCCGGACGTTGTGCAGCTCACCCGAGTGCAGGGGCTCACGCAAACTATCAAGAACATCCAGGCCCTGGACAGGAAGGTATGTTACATGAATCGTTTCTATTTTGCCACCTGTCTCAGGGCCTTGGGCCTCTGCACTATTGATAACACCGTGCCGTACTCCTGGGACCCCCCATTGTATTATAGAACCTTAAGGGACACTATATATAAATTGGGCTTAGATAAAGCAAAATTGGCCTCCTGGGAATACAAGGCTGTAACTAAATATCTTGCCGGTTCCCAGGAAATTGAAAAAGTAGCTACTTTCTCCCTCACCCAAAGCCAAAAAATCTGGGAGAATGTGTCTCACAGCTGCCTCAGTAATGTCCAGAAGGATATAGCATGGAACACCGTCCACAGTGCACTCCCCACTCGAGCGTTCATGTTCAGGAGGGGACTAGCCCAAGTAGAAACATGCCCCTATGCAAAGTGCCGCAAGAGAGAAACACCAGCCCATATCTTCTGGGAGTGTGATGTGGCTGGCAGTGTCTGGCTCTCTGTCTCTGTCTTCCTAAACAGGTTTGCTGACACGGCCAAGATGACCGCTGAGACTGTGCTCTATGGGCCTGCGGGAGGAATCGATACCAGCACAGCTAAGTGCGTTTGGCGTGTCATCAATGTTGTCAAGCAGATCCTGTGGGAAGGCCGTAACGTCTGTGTCTATCACAAGCAGGAGCTAGACACTATCACCACGACCAGAAGGGCACAAACTCTTATCAAGGACTTTGTAATTCTGGACATCCGGACCCTCGGGAAGGACAAGGCCTGCGCGGAGTGGAGGATCGCCGGACTTCAGGACGTGAAGATGGAATAAAGGAAAAAACTGGAACCGCTAGCTCCTAGGAGCGGGACTACGGGGCACCGCTAAGCCTTTTATTTATTTTGTCATGCCAGCATTCCGCCCTTTTTAGCTGGCATGACCGTTTTTTCAACGGTGCCCTGGTTTTATGTAGTCTTTTTGTTTCAGTTTTATGGACTTTTATTTGATTTACGTTGAATGTTTTATTTGATTTTGTTTTGTTTTGTTTTATGTATCTTTAAGATTTTTAATGTAAACTATTAAAAGTTACATTTTAAGTGTTTTAAAATTTTAGAATTTTAACTCACTGTTTATACACTGTCCCTTTTCCCCTGTCCCTGTTTTAGATCTAGGTTTATGTTCACTTTTTTAGAGAGCACTCCCCGGCCCTCACAAGCACTGGTTTTTTATAGATGGTTCTTTTTTTCCAGTCACTTTTAAAACAGCACAGGTTTTTTTCATGTTGATTTTAATCTGTGTCTGTTTTAACCATGTACAAAGCACAATTGTCTTGGTGTTTTTAAATGTATTTTAAATGCTTTTAAAACAAAATGTATGTCTGTATGCATGAATGTCATCTTTAAAAGAAATGTAAAATGAATGAAAAAACGAATGGGTGTAAATGTAAAAAATGTAAAATCTCAATAAAAGAGTATCTGTTCTTATCAGTTTAATATATGATACGTCCCCTATCAGGGGACCATATATTAAATTGATTTTTGGAATCGGGAGATGGAACAGGGGCTTGCTCCGTCCACTCCACGCATCGGCCCGGTATTGCAGTACCTCCGGGAACGGTGCACACCTTTCTCTAACGTTGGTCAAAGTCAGATCTGGATCTCTCCTGTGAGCATTTTGTCTACCCCTGCTGGAGGGAGAGTGCCAGTGTTGATGCAAGTTTTCCCGCCGTTTTACTTCTTTTTTTTTCTTTCTCTCTTTCTTTCTTTCTCTCTTTCTTTCTCTCTTTCTCTCTTTCTTTCTCTCTTTCTTTCTTGCTGTCTTTCTTTCTTTTATTCACATGTGGTGATGATGTAGACAGCAGCAGGTTGTTTCCTGGGAGCATGCAGCTAACCAGACAAGTGTGGTGGAACATGTCCCTATGCCAGGACCTTCTTAGCAAGCCAGCCAGCCAGCGAGGCACAGTTGTAGTTACCCAAGGCACCTTGCACAGCATAGCAGCTTGGCATGACTATTTGTAAGACGCACTCCGCCAGTTTATGTTTTGTTTTTGGTGTTATGTGTGTGTTTTTGCTTTGTTTTGTTTTCTCCTGCTTAAATTGCACATTTCCCCTCTGGAAGCAGCAGCCCGTTTTTTGGGGGTCTGCTTGTGCTTGGAATTTTGCACCCACCTTTGAATCCCCCTGTGCCGTCCGGGCTGGGGGGCCCCGGGCAAGGGCCAAGTCGCCATCGCTTCTCGGCCTTTTGGCTAAGATCAAGTGTAGTATCTGTTCTTATCAGTTTAATATCTGATACGTCCCCTATCAGGGGACCATATATTAAATTGATTTTTGGAATCGGGAGATGGAACAGGGGCTTGCTCCGTCCACTCCACGCATCGGCCCGGTATTGCAGTACCTCTGGGAACGGTGCACACCTTTCTCTAACGTTGGTCAAAGTCAGATCTGGATCTCTCCTGTCAGCATTTTGTCTACCCCTGCTGGAGGGAGAGTGCCAGTGCTGATGCAAGTTTTCCCGCCGTTTTACTTCTTTTTTTTTTTCTTTCTTTCTCTTTCTTTCTCTCTTTCTTTCTTGCTGTCTTTCTTTTTTTTATTCACATGTGGTGATGATGTAGACAGCAGCAGTTTGTTTCCTGGGAGCATGCAGCTAACCAGACAAGTGTGGTGTAACATGTCCCTATGCCAGGTCCTTCTTAGCCAGCCATATACTCTGGCTTCTCTTCAGTTCGAATAAATCTTTCTAAGACTAAGGCTTAGAGGGTAGTGGCATTGCCCGCTCCCTCCGAGGGTCTGTGAGAGGTTTGTTCGGGTGAGGAGGAACAGAATTTTTTTTATTTTTGACTGGCTTTCTTCAGCTCGGCAACTTTTTGGAAGACTAATGCTCAGTCTGGTTTTGGCTTGCCCAATCCAGGCCGAGGGTCTTTCAAGATTTTGTTGACTGTTGAGAGCAGTTTTTTCTTTTTCAGGCGGTTCCCGTTTTTTTCTTTTTCAGGCGGTTCCGGCTTTTCCAGACGTTCCTGGAGTTAGAGAGAAGGAGGACCTACCATCCAGACGACCTTTGAGGACCCTTTGATGACCTAGACGACCTCATCCCCAGCCCTTGATTGTAATCGAGATCCAGACCGAGAGAGCAGCAGGCGCCCAGCAGAGGGTGCCATCTGGGAGGAGCAGAGGGCGGCCCCGGACCCCGAGGAGGCGTCACAGCCACGATTCTTCCTACGTGGTCTCGGTGCCAAGCAGCGCCCCCTACTCCGCCAGGGAAGGACACCGTTCACCTGGGGAGGGGGTCCCTCTTGCGAGGCGACCATCTCCTCAGGGACTAAAGTAATAGTTCCTTCAACTGCCCAGATTTGCTGCTTACGTTGTCTCTTTTCCGTAGAGAGAGACAACCCGGACGTCCAGAGGCTTCTCCCACCCCAATCGGAGGAGCCAGCTGAAGGATGGCGTTCCGGCCAACCCAGGAAACCAGGAGGCACAATGCGGTGCGCTTCACAAGAAACAAGCAAGATGAAACGGAACCAGGACTGACGAGACTGGAGTTCAGCCGGACCATTCTTCAGAGGGGTATGGGTTTTTCCCCTTCTGACTTGAATTGTTTGGTGAAATTGCCAGGGCTTAAGGAAGTGTTTGAGGTCAGTTTTAGGAACCCCCAAAAGTTACAAGAAATGTGGTCCTTTTGGGGGGAGAATAAATATCTCGCTCCATACAAAGAATTTTGTGTGGATGCACTGACAGACAGAGAAATGAAAGTTGTTACTGTCCAATTTTTCAATGAGGCTGTTAGCGACTATGATATTACAACATGGCTTAACCGCTATGGGAGGGTGTCATCAGAAGGGAGGAAAATTACAGACGAAGATGGGGTTTGGACAGGAGCCAGAAAGTGGCTGGTACGCCTTAATGTTGATCCATCGGGCATTGGAGGCGTCCGCCACATTCCAAACTCCATAGTGTTAGGGCCCAACAGAGGGCTGGTATTCTATAATGGGATGCCAAAACTCTGCAGGAAATGTGGGGAATTAGGACACCTGGCGGCCGCATGTACTGTAGTCAAGTGCAGGAACTGCGGCGCCCCCCACGAGACCAGCCACTGCAGAGAAGAGAGGCAGTGCAATTTGTGTGGAAAGAAGGGGCACCTGTTTAAGGACTGCCCCTCTTCCTATGCCAACATGGCCAGAGCCAGCAAGGCAAATACGAACAAGCCTAGGCCTGAGCAGGAAGAGGGAACAAATAACAAAGATCAGTCCACATCACCACCAACAGTATCCAAAACCCAGACTCCAGCACCACCATCATCACCAGCACCCCCCTCACCCCCCCGCCCCCGAGACATGTCCCGTTTTACGAGGACCCCTTCCCCCAGCCCAGAGAGAGAGTACAATAGCTACTCCACTAGCTCCTCCAGTAGCTCCTCTGATACAGAACACGAGGCAGGGAGGGAGCCCGGACCCAGCAGCGGCCCCCACTGAGTAGGGCCCTCTCAGCGCCAGCACTCCCCCTCGGCTCTCGTTATGACGCCATAAGGATTGAGTCCGTGGGGGAGGAAAGCGAAAGCGACAGTGAAAGTGAGAGTGAAAAGGAGGGGAAGGGAATGAAGAACCAGCAGAGGGTGGGGAAAAGAAAGGGTAGAGACGATGGGGGGAAAAGAAAGAAGATCAAGATCAAAGACAGCAAGTTGCAGGTGGCCCCCATAGATCCAAAACCAGCTAATGTCCACACAAAGTCCCCAGTCTTGCCCTCGCAGGCAGAGACGGAGGCGAGTGGGACGGCTACACTGCCGTCTAGTGGGCAGGTAGCAGCCAGCCAGGGCATCCCCAGCCAGCCTTCCCAGTCGTTGGCACAAACCCTAGCACACCTCGCAGAAGAGGTGTTCACTAATGCACTGAGGGAGAGGTCGGGGTCAACACCTTCCCTGACCAGCAGTACCTCGGTAGCAATGACCCTCTTCAAGCGAAGGGCCTCCCTTCAAAGCATCCTTGACCCCCTCCCTTGTATGGGCAAAACCAGGGGCCCCCTAGAGGTCCTCCTAGATACAGCACTGGAGGACATGGGAATACCCCTGGACGCGGTAAGCCAGAAGTCTGCTAACAGCTCCAATTCAGCAGACGGTAACAGCCAAAGAATGCTGTCTGTCATAACCCCCCCCCCAGGACAAAGCTGACCCACACGTTCCGAGGGGCCCTGAGCAAGTTCCACCAGACTTACCTTGTGGGGAGTTGAATAGCCCAAACAACTCCACGTACTGTGCATATAAAGATGGTGCCTTCTTGGACGAGGCAGCAGTGAGTACCTTCTCAGGGGTGATGGGAGTTGCAAATAAGCCCAAGCCCCCTCGAAGCAAGCGTAGAGCTAAGAGTAGGAAGAGTGTCCCGACCTCCCAATCATAGTCGCTATGGGGTGGACGCAGCGACTCCTTTTCTTGTTAGCTACCCTGATGGCCCTGATATGTGTGTCTGTTAATGTCAGGAGCATCAGGGAGACACAAAAAAGATTTGATGTACTAAACTATCTAGCTAACTTGAAAGCAGATCTCATCTTTCTGCAGGAGTGTGGTATTTCGTCGAGCCCTGATTATAGGGACCTGAAGGAGAGTTGGACCCTGGGGGACTCCTTCTGGTCGGGCTCCAACATAGCCAGAGCCGACGGAGTAGGTATCCTGTTTAAAAACCCTTTTATTACCTCCCGCAGCAGCAGGGAGGTAGAACCTGGTAGAATTCTGAGCGTGGATGTGACATACAACAACACTCCCCTCAGACTGGTCAATGTCTACGCACCCACTAACCAAAACGAAAGAGTTCAATTTTTTCCACAGCTGCGTCCACTCCTGCTGGGGAACGTACCCGTCATCGTGTCAGGTGACTTCAATTGTGCTCTGAGGGACGTAGACCGGAGCAGGCCACGCAACGACCGCTCTAGTAGAGTTTTGTCCTCCGTAATATCTGATTTCTCCCTGTGTGATGCAGGTAAGGACCTGGTGCCTCCCTTTACCTGGGTGAGCTCATCTGGGACCTCCTTCTCCCGTATAGATCTCGTCCTGCATACCAGCTCCCTTACGAAGACGGCAGTAGACACCCAGGCCGTCTTCTTCTCTGACCATAGGCTCCTGCAGGTAACATTGCAGGTCCCTCAGACCTCCCAGATGGGGTCAGGGGTCTGGAAATTAAATACCTCCTTACTCGATGACCCCTCCATAGCTGCAGCCTATAAGAGCAGGCTTGTTGAGTGGACCACTTTGCGTGACCTATTCAACTCCCCTATAGAGTGGTGGGAGATGGTCAAAATCAGAACTAAGGGTTATTTCATAGCAGCAGGCAAGAGGAAAGCAAAAGAAAGGAGAGCCAAATATAAATACCTGAATGCTGCCCTCCAGCGTCTGAGCCTGCTTCAGCTTCGGGGGTTCCCTGTAAGCGACGAGATAGCCCAGACCAAGCTAGATCTTTCAGTGCTTTGTAGGGAGGAACAACGAAAGGTCATGCACAATGCAAAAGTGCAAAAAATGGAGGAAGACGAAAAGTGTACTCGCTTCTTCTTCCAGAAAACGAGGGAGAAGCGGCACTTGATGTCCTCCATGCTCGACAGCAGGGGGAGGATAGTAGAGGATAGTGAGGGAGTGAAAAAAGTGGTAGAGAACTTCTATAGGGACCTGTATAACATCAAAGCTACAGATGACACCCTGATAGAGTGGTTCCTGAGCCAGTTGGAGCCTGACTCAGTGCGGGACGACGAGGAGGAGGAGAAGGACCCAGAACTCACGCTGGAGGAGCTCACCCAGGCGGTTAAGACCATGAACACCGGTAAGACGCCAGGTCCAGATGGCATCCCGGGTGAGTATTACCATCTTTTTTGGGACACGCTAAAAGTCCATTTAGCGGAGGTCTACAGAGCGGTCTACAGGGAGAAGCGGTTGGGCCCTTCTATGCGGGAGAGTGTAATTACTCTCCTTCATAAGAAAGGGGAAGTTAAAGATCTACGGAATTGGCGCCCAATCAGCCTCCTTTGCGTGGATTACAAGATACTAGCCAAAGCTCTGATGCTCCGGCTACAAGTACACCTCCCTTTGGTCATTGGCCCCGACCAGGCTTGTGGCGTCCCAGGGAGGTCCATCACGGATATTTTAATGTTAACAAGGGACATTCTGGCTTATTCTAGAGAACGGAACCATCCCCTCTGCCTGTTCAACCTTGACCAGGAGAAGGCGTTCGATAGGGTAAGCCATGAATATATGTACAAAGTGATGGACCAGATGAAATTCGCTCCTGGACTTAGGGAGTGGGTTAAAACCATATATACAAACATTAGTACCCGAGTCTTGGTGAACAGGCACCTGACTGGTAAAATATCTATCCAGTCAGGGGTCAGACAGGGTTGCCCACTATCCCCACTGCTATATGTCGTGTGCATTGAACCCCTCCTGCAGGCAATTCGTAGGGATACCAATATAACTGGTTTCCAGCTGCCTGGATCCAACGGGGTCCAGGTCAAAACAACAGCATATATGGACGATGTGTCACTCATTTGCACCAACACATCGTCGGTACCTCGGATTAGTAATATCCTTGAGAAGTACTGCACGGCGACCGGGGCAGTGATTAATAAGTCCAAGAGCGAAGTCTACGTGTCTAAAAATTGGCAGGTAGATAGGGAACTGTCGGACATGTACCCTGTCAAAAAGGACAAAATCAAGATTCTGGGCCTCATTTTCGAGAACAATAGCTCGGGGGCCCAGAGCTGGACGGCGGCCATTAACCAGGTCCGTAAAAAGATTGGCGGATGGAGCACAAGATCCTTAACAATGACGGGTAGAGTATTAATAACCAAGTCTATACTGTTCCCCATCCTCTCTTATGTAGGAAAAATCTTTCCCCCAGACAGGACCACCAAAAAAGTGGTGGACCGCATTATCCACCGCTTTATCTGGGGCAGCAAGATGGAGAGGGTAAAGCGAGCCACCCTGAGTAAAGTCGACAAGAAGGGAGGTAAGGGGGTCCCGGACGTTGTGCAGCTCACCCGAGTGCAGGGGCTCACGCAAACTATCAAGAACATCCAGGCCCTGGACAGGAAGGTATGTTACATGAATCGTTTCTATTTTGCCACCTGTCTCAGGGCCTTGGGCCTCTGCACTATTGATAACACCGTGCCGTACTCCTGGGACCCCCCATTGTATTATAGAACCTTAAGGGACACTATATATAAATTGGGCTTAGATAAAGCAAAATTGGCCTCCTGGGAATACAAGGCTGTAACTAAATATCTTGCCGGTTCCCAGGAAATTGAAAAAGTAGCTACTTTCTCCCTCACCCAAAGCCAAAAAATCTGGGAGAATGTGTCTCACAGCTGCCTCAGTAATGTCCAGAAGGATATAGCATGGAACACCGTCCACAGTGCACTCCCCACTCGAGCGTTCATGTTCAGGAGGGGACTAGCCCAAGTAGAAACATGCCCCTATGCAAAGTGCCGCAAGAGAGAAACACCAGCCCATATCTTCTGGGAGTGTGATGTGGCTGGCAGTGTCTGGCTCTCTGTCTCTGTCTTCCTAAACAGGTTTGCTGACACGGCCAAGATGACCGCTGAGACTGTGCTCTATGGGCCTGCGGGAGGAATCACTACCAGCACAGCTAAGTGCGTTTGGCGTGTCATCAATGTTGTCAAGCAGATCCTGTGGGAAGGCCGTAACGTCTGTGTCTATCACAAGCAGGAGCTAGACACTATCACCACGACCAGAAGGGCACAAACTCTTATCAAGGACTTTGTAATTCTGGACATCCGGACCCTCGGGAAGGACAAGGCCTGCGCGGAGTGGAGGATCGCCGGACTTCAGGACGTGAAGATGGAATAAAGGAAAAAACTGGAACCGCTAGCTCCTAGGAGCGGGACTACGGGGCACCGCTAAGCCTTTTATTTATTTTGTCATGCCAGCATTCCGCCCTTTTTAGCTGGCATGACCGTTTTTCAACGGTGCCCTGGTTTTATGTAGTCTTTTTGTTTCAGTTTTATGGACCTTTGATTTAATTTGAATGTTTTATTTGATTTTGTTTTGTTTTGTTTTATGTATCTTTAAGATTTTTAATGTAAACTATTAAAAGTTACATTTTAAGTGTTTTAAAATTTTAGAATTTTAACTCACTGTTTATACACTGTCCCTTTTCCCCTGTCCCTGTTTTAGATCTAGGTTTATGTTCACTTTTTTAGAGAGCACTCCCCGGCCCTCACAAGCACTGGTTTTTTATAGATGGTTCTTTTTTTCCAGTCACTTTTAAAACAGCACAGGTTTTTTTCATGTTGATTTTAATCTGTGTCTGTTTTAACCATGTACAAAGCACAATTGTCTTGGTGTTTTTAAATGTATTTTAAATGCTTTTAAAACAAAATGT
Source organism: Acipenser ruthenus (assembly GCF_902713425.1). Lineage (NCBI taxonomy): Eukaryota > Metazoa > Chordata > Actinopteri > Acipenseriformes > Acipenseridae > Acipenser > Acipenser ruthenus. The sequence goes on along the minus strand of NC_081198.1, from coordinate 22,239,910 downwards.
ATGTCTGTATGCATGAATGTCATCTTTAAAAGAAATGTAAAATGAATGAAAAAACGAATGGGTGTAAATGTAAAAAATGTAAAATCTCAATAAAAGAGTATTAATATCTGATACGTCCCCTATCAGGGGACCATATATTAAATTGATTTTTGGAATCGGGAGATGGAACAGGGGCTTGCTCCGTCCACTCCACGCATCAGCCCGGTATTGCAGTACCTCCGGGAACGGTGCACACCTTTCTCTAACGTTGGTCAAAGTCAGATCTGGATCTCTCCTGTGAGCATTTTGTCTACCCCTGCTGGAGGGAGAGTGCCAGTGTTGATGCAAGTTTTCCCGCCGTTTTACTTCTTTTTTTTTTCTTTCTCTCTTTCTTTCTTTCTCTCTTTCTTTCTCTCTTTCTCTCTTTCTTTCTCTCTTTCTTTCTTGCTGTCTTTCTTTCTTTTATTCACATGTGGTGATGATGTAGACAGCAGCAGGTTGTTTCCTGGGAGCATGCAGCTAACCAGACAAGTGTGGTGGAACATGTCCCTATGCCAGGACCTTCTTAGCAAGCCAGCCAGCCAGCGAGGCACAGTTGTAGTTACCCAAGGCACCTTGCACAGCATAGCAGCTTGGCATGACTATTTGTAAGACGCACTCCGCCAGTTTATGTTTTGTTTTTGGTGTTATGTGTGTGTTTTTGCTTTGTTTTGTTTTCTCCTGCTTAAATTGCACATTTCCCCTCTGGAAGCAGCAGCCCGTTTTTTTGGGGTCTGCTTGTGCTTGAAATTTTGCACCCACCTTTGAATCCCCCTGTGCCGTCCGGGCTGGGGGGCCCCGGGCAAGGGCCAAGTCGCCATCGCTTCTCGGCCTTTTGGCTAAGATCAAGTGTAGTATCTGTTCTTATCAGTTTAATATCTGATACGTCCCCTATCAGGGGACCATATATTAAATTGATTTTTGGAATCGGGAGATGGAACAGGGGCTTGCTCCGTCCACTCCACGCATCGGCCCGGTATTGCAGTACCTCCGGGAACGGTGCACACCTTTCTCTAACGTTGGTCAAAGTCAGATCTGGATCTCTCCTGTGAGCATTTTGTCTACCCCTGCTGGAGGGAGAGTGCCAGTGTTGATGCAAGTTTTCCCGCCGTTTTACTTCTTTTTTTTTTCTTTCTCTCTTTCTTTCTCTTTCTTTCTCTCTTTCTTTCTTGCTGTCTTTCTTTCTTTTATTCACATGTGATGATGATGTAGACAGCAGCAGTTTGTTTCCTGGGAGCATGCAGCTAACCAGACAAGTGTGGTGGAACATGTCCCTATGCCAGGTCCTTCTTAGCCAGCCATATACTCTGGCTTCTCTTCAGTTCGAATAAATCTTTCTAAGACTAAGGCTTAGAGGGTAGTGGCATTGCCCGCTCCCTCCGAGGGTCTGTGAGAGGTTTGTTCGGGTGAGGAGGAACAGAATTTTTTTTATTTTTGACTGGCTTTCTTCAGCTCGGCAACTTTTTGGAAGACTAATGCTCAGTCTGGTTTTGGCTTGCCCAATCCAGGCCGAGGGTCTTTCAAGATTTTGTTGACTGTTGAGAGCAGTTTTTTCTTTTTCAGGCGGTTCCCGTTTTTTTCTTTTTCAGGCGGTTCCGGCTTTTCCAGACGTTCCTGGAGTTAGAGAGAAGGAGGACCTACCATCCAGACGACCTTTGAGGACCCTTTGATGACCTAGACGACCTCATCCCCAGCCCTTGATTGTAGTCGAGATCCAGACCGAGAGAGCAGCAGGAGCCCAGCAGAGGGCACCATCTGGGAGGAGCAGAGGGCGGCCCCGGACCCCGAGGAGGCGTCACAGCCACGATTCTTCCTACGTGGTCTCGGTGCCAAGCAGCGCCCCCTACTCCACCAGGGAAGGACACCGTTCACCTGGGGAGGGGGTCCCTCTTGCGAGGCAACCATCTCCTCAGGGACTAAAGTAATAGTTCCTTCAACTGCCCAGATTTGCTGCTTACGTTGTCTCTTTTCCGTAGAGAGAGACAACCCGGACGTCCAGAGGCTTCTCCCACCCCAATCGGAGGAGCCAGCTGAAGGATGGCGTTCCGGCCAACCCAGGAAACCAGGAGGCACAATGCGGTGCGCTTCACAAGAAACAAGCAAGATGAAACGGAACCAGGACTGACGAGACTGGAGTTCAGCCGGACCATTCTTCAGAGGGGTATGGGTTTTTCCCCTTCTGACTTGAATTGTTTGGTGAAATTGCCAGGGCTTAAGGAAGTGTTTGAGGTCAGTTTTAGGAACCCCCAAAAGTTACAAGAAATGTGGTCCTTTTGGGGGGAGAATAAATATCTCGCTCCATACAAAGAATTTTGTGTGGATGCACTGACAGACAGAGAAATGAAAGTTGTTACTGTCCAATTTTTCAATGAGGCTGTTAGCGACTATGATATTACAACATGGCTTAACCGCTATGGGAGGGTGTCATCAGAAGGGAGGAAAATTACAGATGAAGATGGGGTTTGGACAGGAGCCAGAAAGTGGCTGGTACGCCTTAATGTTGATCCATCGGGCATTGGAGGCGTCCGCCACATTCCAAACTCCATAGTGTTAGGGCCCAACAGAGGGCTGGTATTCTATAATGGGATGCCAAAACTCTGCAGGAAATGTGGGGAATTAGGACACCTGGCGGCCGCGTGTACTGTAGTCAAGTGCAGGAACTGCGGCGCCCCCCACGAGACCAGCCACTGCAGAGAAGAGAGGCAGTGCAATTTGTGTGGAAAGAAGGGGCACCTGTTTAAGGACTGCCCCTCTTCCTATGCCAACATGGCCAGAGCCAGCAAGGCAAACATGAACAAGCCTAGGCCTGAGCAGGAAGAGGGAGCAAGTAACAAAGATCAGTCCACATCACCACCAACAGTATCCAAGACCCAGACTCCAGCACCACCATCATCACCAGCACCCCCTCACCCCCCCGCCCCCGAGACATGTCCCGTTTTACGAGGACCCCTTCCCCCAGCCCAGAGAGAGAGTACAACAGCCACTCCACTAGCTCCTCCAGTAGCTCCTCTGATGCAGAACACGAGTCAGGGAGGGAGCCCGGACCCAGCAGCGGCCCCCCCCTGAGTAGGGCCCTCTCAGTGCCAGCACTCCCCCTCGGCTCTCGTTATGACGCCATAAGGATTGAGTCCGTGGGGGAGGAAAGCAAAAGCGACAGTGAAAGTGAGAGTGAGAAGGAGGGGAAGGGAGTGAAGAACCAGCAGAGGGTGGGGAAAAGAAAGGGTAGAGACGAGGGGGGGAAAAGAAAGAAGATCAGGATCAAAGACAGCAAGTTGCAGGTGGCCCCCATAGATCCAAAACCAGCTAATGTCCACACAAAGTCCCCAGTCTTGCCCTCGCAGGCAGAGACGGAGGCGAGTGGGACGGCTACACTGCCGCCTAGTGGGCAGGTAGCAGCCAGCCAGGGCATCCCCAGCCAGCCTTCCCAGTCGTTGGCACAAACCCTAGCACACCTCGCAGAAGAGGTGTTCACTAATGCACCGAGGGAGAGGTCGGGGTCAACACCTTCCCTGACCAGCAGTACCTCGGTAGCAATGACCCTCTTCAAGCGAAGGGCCTCCCTTCAAAGCATCCTTGACCCCCTCCCTTGTATGGGCAAAACCAGGGGCCCCCTAGAGGTCCTCCTAGATACAGCACTGGAGGACATGGGAATACCCCTGGACGCGGTAAGCCAGAAGTCTGCTAACAGCTCCAATTCAACAGACGGTAACAGCCAAAGAATGCTGTCTGTCATAACCCCCCCCCCAGGACAAAGCTGACCCACACGTTCCGAGGGGCCCTGAGCAAGTTCCACCAGACTTACCTTGTGGGGAGTTGAATAGCCCCAACAACTCCACGTACTGTGCATATAAAGACGGTGCCTTCTTGGACGAGGCAGCAGTGAGTACCTTCTCAGGGGTGATGGGAGTTGCAAATAAGCCCAAGCCCCCTCGAAGCAAGCGTAGAGCTAAGAGTAGGAAGAGTGTCCCGACCTCCCAATCATAGTCGCTATGGGGTGGACGCAGCGACTCCTTTTCTTGTTAGCTACCCTGATGGCCCTGATATGTGTGTCTGTTAATGTCAGGAGCATCAGGGAGACACAAAAAAGATTTGATGTACTAAACTATCTAGCTAACTTGAAAGCAGATCTCATCTTTCTGCAGGAGTGTGGTATTTCGTCGAGCCCTGATTATAGGAACCTGAAGGAGAGTTGGACCCTGGGGGACTCCTTCTGGTCGGGCTCCAACATAGCCAGAGCCGACGGAGTAGGTATCCTGTTTAAAAACCCATTTATTACCTCCCGCAGCAGCAGGGAGGTAGAACCTGGTAGAATTCTGAGCGTGGATGTGACATACAACAACACTCCCCTCAGACTGGTCAATGTCTACGCACCCACTAACCAAAACGAAAGAGTTCAATTTTTTCCACAGCTGCGTCCACTCCTGCTGGGGAACGTACCCGTCATCGTGTCAGGTGACTTCAATTGTGCTCTGAGGGACGTAGACCGGAGCAGGCCACGCAACGACCGCTCTAGTAGAGTTTTGTCCTCCGTAATATCTGATTTCTCCCTGTGTGATGCAGGTAAGGACCTGGTGCCTCCCTTTACCTGGGTGAGCTCATCTGGGACCTCCTTCTCCCGTATAGATCTCGTCCTGCATACCAGCTCCCTTACGAAGACGGCAGTAGACACCCAGGCCGTCTTCTTCTCTGACCATAGGCTCCTGCAGGTAACATTGCAGGTCCCTCAGACCTCCCAGATGGGGTCAGGGGTTTGGAAATTAAACACCTCCTTACTCGATGACCCCTCCATAGCTGCAGCCTATAAGAGCAGGCTTGTTGAGTGGACCACTTTGCGTGACCTATTCAACTCCCCTATAGAGTGGTGGGAGATGGTCAAAATCAGAACTAAGGGTTATTTCATAGCAGCAGGCAAGAGGAAAGCAAAAGAAAGGAGGGCCAAATATAAACACCTGAATGCTGCCCTCCAGCATCTGAGCCTGCTTCAGCTTCGGGGGTTCCCTGTAAGCGACGAGATAGCCCAGACCAAGCTAGATCTTTCAGTGCTTTGTAGGGAGGAACAACGAAAGGTCATGCACAATGCAAAAGTGCAAAAAATGGAGGAAGACGAAAAGTGTACTCGCTTCTTCTTCCAGAAAACGAGGGAGAAGCGGCACTTGATGTCCTCCATGCTCGACAGCAGGGGGAGGATAGTAGAGGATAGTGAGGGAGTGAAAAAAGTGGTAGAGAACTTCTATAGGGACCTATATAACATCAAAGCTACAGATGACACCCTGATAGAGTGGTTCCTGAGCCAGTTGGAGCCTGACTCAGTGCGGGACGACGAGGAGGAGGAGAAGGACCCAGAACTCACGCTGGAGGAGCTCACCCAGGCGGTTAAGACCATGAACACCGGTAAGACGCCAGGTCCAGATGGCATCCCGGGTGAGTATTACCATCTTTTTTGGGACATGCTAAAAGTCCATTTAGCGGAGGTCTACAGAGCGGTCTACAGGGAGAAGCGGTTGGGCCCTTCTATGCGGGAGAGTGTAATTACTCTCCTTCATAAGAAAGGGGAAGTTAAAGATCTACGGAATTGGCGCCCAATCAGCCTCCTTTGCGTGGATTACAAGATACTAGCCAAAGCTCTGATGCTCCGGCTACAAGTACACCTCCCTTTGGTCATTGGCCCCGACCAGGCTTGTGGCGTCCCAGGGAGGTCCATCACGGATATTTTAATGTTAACAAGGGACATTCTGGCTTATTCTAGAGAACGGAACCATCCCCTCTGCCTGTTCAACCTTGACCAGGAGAAGGCGTTCGATAGGGTAAGCCATGAATATATGTACAAAGTGATGGACCAGATGAAATTCGCTCCTGGACTTAGGGAGTGGGTTAAAACCATATATACAAACATTAGTACCCGAGTCTTGGTGAACAGGCACCTGACTGGTAAAATATCTATCCAGTCAGGGGTCAGACAGGGTTGCCCACTATCCCCACTGCTATATGTCGTGTGCATTGAACCCCTCCTGCAGGCAATTCGTAGGGATACCAATATAACTGGTTTCCAGCTGCCTGGATCCAACGGGGTCCAGGTCAAAACAACAGCATATATGGACGATGTGTCACTCATTTGCACCAACACATCGTCGGTACCTCGGATTAGTAATATCCTTGAGAAGTACTGCACGGCGACCGGGGCAGTGATTAATAAGTCCAAGAGCGAAGTCTACGTGTCTAAAAATTGGCAGGTAGATAGGGAACTGTCGGACATGTACCCTGTCAAAAAGGACAAAATCAAGATTCTGGGCCTCATTTTCGAGAACAATAGCTCGGGGGCCCAGAGCTGGACGGCGGCCATTAACCAGGTCCGTAAAAAGATTGGCGGATGGAGCACAAGATCCTTAACAATGACGGGTAGAGTATTAATAACCAAGTCTATACTGTTCCCCATCCTCTCTTATGTAGGAAAAATCTTTCCCCCAGACAGGACCACCAAAAAAGTGGTGGACCGCATTATCCACCGCTTTATCTGGGGCAGCAAGATGGAGAGGGTAAAGCGAGCCACCCTGAGTAAAGCCGACAAGAAGGGAGGTAAGGGGGTCCCGGACGTTGTGCAGCTCACCCGAGTGCAGGGGCTCACGCAAACTATCAAGAACATCCAGGCCCTGGACAGGAAGGTATGTTACATGAATCGTTTCTATTTTGCCACCTGTCTCAGGGCCTTGGGCCTCTGCACTATTGATAACACCGTGCCGTACTCCTGGGACCCCCCATTGTATTATAGAACCTTAAGGGACACTATATATAAATTGGGCTTAGATAAAGCAAAATTGGCCTCCTGGGAATACAAGGCTGTAACTAAATATCTTGCCGCTTCCCAGGAAATTGAAAAAGTAGCTACTTTCTCCCTCACCCAAAGCCAAAAAATCTGGGAGAATGTGTCTCACAGCTGCCTCAGTAATGTCCAGAAGGATATAGCATGGAACACCGTCCACAGTGCATTCCCCACTCGAGCGTTCATGTTCAGGAGGGGACTAGCCCAAGTAGAAACATGCCCCTATGCAATGTGCCGCAAGAGAGAAACACCAGCCCATATCTTCTGGGAGTGTGATGTGGCTGGCAGTGTCTGGCTCTCTGTCTCTGTCTTCCTAAACAGGTTTGCTGACACGGCCAAGATGACCGCTGAGACTGTGCTCTATGGGCCTGCGGGAGGAATCGATACCAGCACAGCTAAGTGCGTTTGGCGTGTCATCAATGTTGTCAAGCAGATCCTGTGGGAAGGCCGTAACGTCTGTGTCTATCACAAGCAGGAGCTAGACACTATCACCACGACCAGAAGGGCACAAACTCTTATCAAGGACTTTGTAATTCTGGACATCCGGACCCTCGGGAAGGACAAGGCCTGCGCGGAGTGGAGGATCGCCGGACTTCAGGACGTGAAGATGGAATAAAGGAAAAAACTGGAACCGCTAGCTCCTAGGAGCGGGACTACGGGGCACCGCTAAGCCTTTTATTTATTTTGTCATGCCAGCATTCCGCCCTTTTTAGCTGGCATGACCGTTTTTTCAACGGTGCCCTGGTTTTATGTAGTCTTTTTGTTTCAGTTTTATGGACTTTTATTTGATTTACGTTGAATGTTTTATTTGATTTTGTTTTGTTTTGTTTTATGTATCTTTAAGATTTTTAATGTAAACTATTAAAAGTTGAATTTTAAGTGTTTTAAAATTTTAGAATTTTAACTCACTGTTCTATACACTGTCCCTTTTCCCCTGTCCCTGTTTTAGATCTAGTTTTATGTTCACTTTTGAACTTTTTTAGAGAGCACTCCCCGGCCCTCACAAACACTGGTTTTTTATAGATGGTTCTTTTTTTCCAGTCACTTTTAAAGCAGCACAGGTTTTTTTCATGTTGATTTTAATCTGTGTATGTTTTAACCATGTACAAAGCACAATTGTCTTGGTGTTTTTAAATGTATTTTAAATGCTTTTAAAACAAAATGTATGTCTGTATGCATGAATGTCATCTTTAAAAGAAATGTAAAATGAATGAAAAAAACGAATGGGTGTAAATGTAAAAAATGTAAAATCTCTTTCTCTCTTTCTTTCTCTCTTTCTCTCTTTCTTTCTCTCTTTCTTTCTTGCTGTCTTTCTTTCTTTTATTCACATGTGGTGATGATGTAGACAGCAGCAGGTTGTTTCCTGGGAGCATGCAGCTAACCAGACAAGTGTGGTGGAACATGTCCCTATGCCAGGACCTTCTTAGCAAGCCAGCCAGCCAGCGAGGCACAGTTGTAGTTACCCAAGGCACCTTGCACAGCATAGCAGCTTGGCATGACTATTTGTAAGACGCACTCCGCCAGTTTATGTTTTGTTTTTGGTGTTATGTGTGTATTTTTGCTTTGTTTTGTTTCCTCCTGCTTAAATTGCACATTTCCCCTCTGGAAGCAGCAGCCCGTTTTTTGGGGGTCTGCTTGTGCTTGGAATTTTGCACCCACCTTTGAATCCCCCTGTGCCGTCCGGGCTGGGGGGCCCCGGGCAAGGGCCAAGTCGCCATCGCTTCTCGGCCTTTTGGCTAAGATCAAGTGTAGTATCTGTTCTTATCAGTTTAATATCTGATACGTCCCCTATCAGGGGACCATATATTAAATTGATTTTTGGAATCGGGAGATGGAACAGGGGCTTGCTCCGTCCACTCCACGCATCGGCCCGGTATTGCAGTACCTCCGGGAACGGTGCACACCTTTCTCTAACGTTGGTCAAAGTCAGATCTGGATCTCTCCTGTGAGCATTTTGTCTACCCCTGCTGGAGGGAGAGTGCCAGTGTTGATGCAAGTTTTCCCGCCGTTTTACTTCTTTTTTTTTCTTTCTCTCTTTCTTTCTTTCTCTTTCTTTCTCTCTTTCTTTCTTGCTGTCTTTCTTTCTTTTATTCACATGTGGTGATGATGTAGACAGCAGCAGTTTGTTTCCTGGGAGCATGCAGCTAACCAGACAAGTGTGGTGGAACATGTCCCTATGCCAGGTCCTTCTTAGCCAGCCATATACTCTGGCTTCTCTTCAGTTCGAATAAATCTTTCTAAGACTAAGGTTTAGAGGGTAGTGGCATTGCCCGCTCCCTCCGAGGGTCTGTGAGAGGTTTGTTCGGGTGAGGAGGAACAGAATTTTTTTTATTTTTGACTGGCTTTCTTCAGCTCGGCAACTTTTTGGAAGACTAATGCTCAGTCTGGTTTTGGCTTGCCCAATCCAGGCCGAGGGTCTTTCAAGATTTTGTTGACTGTTGAGAGCAGTTTTTTCTTTTTCAGGCGGTTCCCGTTTTTTTCTTTTTCAGGCGGTTCCGGCTTTTCCAGACGTTCCTGGAGTTAGAGAGAAGGAGGACCTACCATCCAGACGACCTTTGAGGACCCTTTGATGACCTAGACGACCTCATCCCCAGCCCTTGATTGTAATCGAGATCCAGACCGAGAGAGCAGCAGGCGCCCAGCAGAGGGCGCCATCTGGGAGGAGCAGAGGGCGGCCCCGGACCCCGAGGAGGCGTCACAGCCACGATTCTTCCTACGTGGTCTCGGTGCCAAGCAGCGCCCCCTACTCAGCCAGGGAAGGACACCGTTCACCTGGGGAGGGGGTCCCTCTTGCGAGGCGACCATCTCCTCAGGGACTAAAGTAATAGTTCCTTCAACTGCCCAGATTTGCTGCTTACGTTGTCTCTTTTCCGTAGAGAGAGACAACCCGGATGTCCAGAGGCTTCTCCCACCCCAATCGGAGGAGCCAGCTGAAGGATGGCGTTCCGGCCAACCCAGGAAACCAGGAGGCACAATGCGGTGCGCTTCACAAGAAACAAGCAAGATGAAACGGAACCAGGACTGACGAGACTGGAGTTCAGCCGGACCATTCTTCAGAGGGGTATGGGTTTTTCCCCTTCTGACTTGAATTGTTTGGTGAAATTGCCAGGGCTTAAGGAAGTGTTTGAGGTCAGTTTTAGGAACCCCCAAAAGTTACAAGAAATGTGGTCCTTTTGGGGGGAGAATAAATATCTCGCTCCATACAAAGAATTTTGTGTGGATGCACTGACAGACAGAGAAATGAAAGTTGTTACTGTCCAATTTTTCAATGAGGCTGTTAGCGACTATGATATTACAACATGGCTTAACCGCTATGGGAGGGTGTCATCAGAAGGGAGGAAAATTACAGATGAAGATGGGGTTTGGACAGGAGCCAGAAAGTGGCTGGTACGCCTTAATGTTGATCCATCGGGCATTGGAGGCGTCCGCCACATTCCAAACTCCATAGTGTTAGGGCCCAACAGAGGGCTGGTATTCTATAATGGGATGCCAAAACTCTGCAGGAAATGTGGGGAATTAGGACACCTGACGGCCGCGTGTACTGTAGTCAAGTGCAGGAACTGCGGCGCCCCCCACGAGACCAGCCACTGCAGAGAAGAGAGGCAGTGCAATTTGTGTGGAAAGAAGGGGCACCTGTTTAAGGACTGCCCCTCTTCCTATGCCAACATGGCCAGAGCCAGCAAGGCAAACATGAACAAGCCTAGGCCTGAGCAGGAAGAGGAAGCAAGTAACAAAGATCAGTCCACATCACCACCAACAGTATCCAAGACCCAGACTCCAGCACCACCATCATCACCAGCACCCCCTCACCCCCCCGCCCCCGAGACATGTCCCGTTTTACGAGGACCCCTTCCCCCAGCCCAGAGAGAGAGTACAACAGCCACTCCACTAGCTCCTCCAGTAGCTCATCTGATGCAGAACACGAGTCAGGGAGGGAGCCCGGACCCAGCAGCGGCCCCCCCCTGAGTAGGGCCCTCTCAGCGCCAGCACTCCCCCTCGGCTCTCGTTATGACGCCATAATGATTGAGTCCGTGGGGGAGGAAAGCAAAAGCGACAGTGAAAGAGAGAGTGAGAAGGAGGGGAAGGGAGTGAAGAACCAGCAGAGGGTGGGGAAAAGAAAGGGTAGAGACGAGGGGGGGAAAAGAAAGAAGATCAGGATCAAAGACAGCAAGTTGCAGGTGGCCCCCATAGATCCAAAACCAGCTAATGTCCACACAAAGTCCCCAGTCTTGCCCTCGCAGGCAGAGACGGAGGCGAGTGGGACGGCTACACTGCCGCCTAGTGGGCAGGTAGCAGCCAGCCAGGGCATCCCCAGCCAGCCTTCCCAGTCGTTGGCACAAACCCTAGCACACCTCGCAGAAGAGGTGTTCACTAATGCACCGAGGGAGAGGTCGGGGTCAACACCTTCCCTGACCAGCAGTACCTCGGTAGCAATGACCCTCTTCAAGCGAAGGGCCTCCCTTCAAAGCATCCTTGACCCCCTCCCTTGTATGGGCAAAACCAGGGGCCCCCTAGAGGTCCTCCTAGATACAGCACTGGAGGACATGGGAATACCCCTGGACGCGGTAAGCCAGAAGTCTGCTAACAGCTCCAATTCAACAGATGGTAACAGCCAAAGAATGCTGTCTGTCATAACCCCCCCCAGGACAAAGCTGACCCACACGTTCCGAGGGGCCCTGAGCAAGTTCCACCAGACTTACCTTGTGGGGAGTTGAATAGCCCCAACAACTCCACGTACTGTGCATATAAAGACGGTGCCTTCTTGGACGAGGCAGCAGTGAGTACCTTCTCAGGGGTGATGGGAGTTGCAAATAAGCCCAAGCCCCCTCGAAGCAAGCGTAGAGCTAAGAGTAGGAAGAGTGTCCCGACCTCCCAATCATAGTCGCTATGGGGTGGACGCAGCGACTCCTTTTCTTGTTAGCTACCCTGATGGCCCTGATATGTGTGTCTGTTAATGTCAGGAGCATCAGGGAGACACAAAAAAGATTTGATGTACTAAACTATCTAGCTAACTTGAAAGCAGATCTCATCTTTCTGCAGGAGTGTGGTATTTCGTCGAGCCCTGATTATAGGGACCTGAAGGAGAGTTGGACCCTGGGGGACTCCTTCTGGTCGGGCTCCAACATAGCCAGAGCCGACGGAGTAGGTATCCTGTTTAAAAACCCATTTATTACCTCCCGCAGCAGCAGGGAGGTAGAACCTGGTAGAATTCTGAGCGTGGATGTGACATACAACAACACTCCCCTCAGACTGGTCAATGTCTACGCACCCACTAACCAAAACGAAAGAGTTCAATTTTTTCCACAGCTGCGTCCACTCCTGCTGGGGAACGTACCCGTCATCGTGTCAGGTGACTTCAATTGTGCTCTGAGGGACGTAGACCGGAGCAGGCCACGCAACGACCGCTCTAGTAGAGTTTTGTCCTCCGTAATATCTGATTTCTCCCTGTGTGATGCAGGTAAGGACCTGGTGCCTCCCTTTACCTGGGTGAGCTCATCTGGGACCTCCTTCTCCCGTATAGATCTCGTCCTGCATACCAGCTCCCTTACGAAGACGGCAGTAGACACCCAGGCCGTCTTCTTCTCTGACCATAGGCTCCTGCAGGTAACATTGCAGGTCCCTCAGACCTCCCAGATGGGGTCAGGGGTCTGGAAATTAAACACCTCCTTACTCGATGACCCCTCCATAGCTGCAGCCTATAAGAGCAGGCTTGTTGAGTGGACCACTTTGCGTGACCTATTCAACTCCCCTATAGAGTGGTGGGAGATGGTCAAAATGAGAACTAAGGGTTATTTCATAGCAGCAGGCAAGAGGAAAGCAAAAGAAAGGAGGGCCAAATATAAATACCTGAATGCTGCCCTCCAGCGTCTGAGCCTGCTTCAGCTTCGGGGGTTCCCTGTAAGCGACGAGATAGCCCAGACCAAGCTAGATCTTTCAGTGCTTTGTAGGGAGGAACAACGAAAGGTCATGCACAATGCAAAAGTGCAAAAAATGGAGGAAGACGAAAAGTGTACTCGCTTCTTCTTCCAGAAAACGAGGGAGAAGCGGCACTTGATGTCCTCCATGCTCGACAGCAGGGGGAGGATAGTAGAGGATAGTGAGGGAGTGAAAAAAGTGGTAGAGAACTTCTATAGGGACCTGTATAACATCAAAGCTACAGATGACACCCTGATAGAGTGGTTCCTGAGCCAGTTGGAGCCTGACTCAGTGCGGGACGAGGAGGAGGAGGAGAAGGACCCAGAACTCACGCTGGAGGAGCTCACCCAGGCGGTTAAGACCATGAACACCGGTAAGACGCCAGGTCCAGATGGCATCCCGGGTGAGTATTACCATCTTTTTTGGGACACGCTAAAAGTCCATTTAGCGGAGGTCTACAGAGCGGTCTATAGGGAGAAGCGGTTGGGCCCTTCTATGCGGGAGAGTGTAATTACTCTCCTTCATAAGAAAGGGGAAGTTAAAGATCTACGGAATTGGCGCCCAATCAGCCTCCTTTGCGTGGATTACAAGATACTAGCCAAAGCTCTGATGCTCCGGCTACAAGTACACCTCCCTTTGGTCATTGGCCCTGACCAGGCTTGTGGCGTCCCAGGGAGGTCCATCACGGATATTTTAATGTTAACAAGGGACATTCTGGCTTATTCTAGAGAACGGAACCATCCCCTCTGCCTGTTCAACCTTGACCAGGAGAAGGCGTTCGATAGGGTAAGCCATGAATATATGTACAAAGTGATGGACCAGATGAAATTCGCTCCTGGACTTAGGGAGTGGGTTAAAACCATATATACAAACATTAGTACCCGAGTCTTGGTGAACAGGCACCTGACTGGTAAAATATCTATCCAGTCAGGGGTCAGACAGGGTTGCCCACTATCCCCACTGCTATATGTCGTGTGCATTGAACCCCTCCTGCAGGCAATTCGTAGGGATACCAATATAACTGGTTTCCAGCTGCCTGGATCCAACGGGGTCCAGGTCAAAACAACAGCATATATGGACGATGTGTCACTCATTTGCACCAACACATCGTCGGTACCTCGGATTAGTAATATCCTTGAGAAGTACTGCACGGCGACCGGGGCAGTGATTAATAAGTCCAAGAGCGAAGTCTACGTGTCCAAAAATTGGCAGGTAGATAGGGAACTGTCGGACATGTACCCTGTCAAAAAGGACAAAATCAAGATTCTGGGCCTCATTTTCGAGAACAATAGCTCGGGGGCCCAGAGCTGGACGGCGGCCATTAACCAGGTCCGTAAAAAGATTGGCGGATGGAGCACAAGATCCTTAACAATGACGGGTAGAGTATTAATAACCAAGTCTATACTGTTCCCCATCCTCTCTTATGTAGGAAAAATCTTTCCCCCAGACAGGACCACCAAAAAAGTGGTGGACCGCATTATCCACCGCTTTATCTGGGGCAGCAAGATGGAGAGGGTAAAGCGAGCCACTCTGAGTAAAGCCGACAAGAAGGGAGGTAAGGGGGTCCCGGACGTTGTGCAGCTCACCCGAGTGCAGGGGCTCACGCAAACTATCAAGAACATCCAGGCCCTGGACAGGAAGGTATGTTACATGAATCGTTTCTATTTTGCCACCTGTCTCAGGGCCTTGGGCCTCTGCACTATTGATAACACCGTGCCGTACTCCTGGGACCCCCCATTGTATTATAGAACCTTAAGGGACACTATATATAAATTGGGCTTAGATAAAGCAAAATTGGCCTCCTGGGAATACAAGGCTGTAACTAAATATCTTGCCGGTTCCCAGGAAATTGAAAAAGTAGCTACTTTCTCCCTCACCCAAAGCCAAAAAATCTGGGAGAATGTGTCTCACAGCTGCCTCAGTAATGTCCAGAAGGATATAGCATGGAACACCGTCCACAGTGCACTCCCCACTCGAGCGTTCATGTTCAGGAGGGGACTAGCCCAAGTAGAAACATGCCCCTATGCAAAGTGCCGCAAGAGAGAAACACCAGCCCATATCTTCTGGGAGTGTGATGTGGCTGGCAGTGTCTGGCTCTCTGTCTCTGTCTTCCTAAACAGGTTTGCTGACACGGCCAAGATGACCGCTGAGACTGTGCTCTATGGGCCTGCGGGAGGAATCACTACCAGCACAGCTAAGTGCGTTTGGCGTGTCATCAATGTTGTCAAGCAGATCCTGTGGGAAGGCCGTAACGTCTGTGTCTATCACAAGCAGGAGCTAGACACTATCACCACGACCAGAAGGGCACAAACTCTTATCAAGGACTTTGTAATTCTGGACATCCGGACCCTCGGGAAGGACAAGGCCTGCGCGGAGTGGAGGATCGCCGGACTTCAGGACGTGAAGATGGAATAAAGGAAAAAACTGGAACCGCTAGCTCCTAGGAGCGGGACTACGGGGCACCGCTAAGCCTTTTATTTATTTTGTCATGCCAGCATTCCGCCCTTTTTAGCTGGCATGACCGTTTTTGAACGGTGCCCTGGTTTTATGTAGTCTTTTTGTTTCAGTTTTATGGACTTTTATTTGATTTATGTTGAATGTTATATTTGATTTTGTTTTGTTTTATGTATCTTTAAGATTTTTAATGTAAACTATTAAAAGTTACATTTTAAGTGTTTTAAAATTTTAGAATTTTAACTCACTGTTCCACACACTGTCCCTTTTCCCCTGTCCCTGTTTTAGTAATATAGTTTTATGTTCACTTTTGAACTTTTAGAGAGCACTCCCCGGCCCTCACAAGCACTGGTTTTTTATAGATGGTTCTTTTTTTCCAGTCACTTTTAAAACAGCACAGGTTTTTTTCATGTTGATTTTAATCTGTGTCTGTTTTAACCATGTACAAAGCACAATTGTCTTGGTGTTTTTAAATGTGTTTTAAATGCTTTTAAAACAAAATGTATGTCTGTATGCATGAATGTCATCTTTAAAAGAAATGTAAAATGAATGAAAAAACGAATGGGTGTAAATGTAAAAAAATGTAAAATCTCAATAAAAGAGTATCAGGGGACCATATATTAAATTGATTTTTGGAATAGGGAGATGGAACAGGGGCTTGCTCCGTCCACTCCACGCATCGGCCCGGTATTGCAGTACCTCCGGGAACGGTGCACACCTTTCTCTAACGTTGGTCAAAGTCAGATCTGGATCTCTCCTGTGAGCATTTTGTCTACCCCTGCTGGAGGGAGAGTGCCAGTGTTGATGCAAGTTTTCCCGCCGTTTTACTTCTTTTTTTTTCTTTCTCTCTTTCTTTCTTTCTCTTTCTTTCTCTCTTTCTTTCTTGCTGTCTTTCTTTCTTTTATTCACATGTGGTGATGATGTAGACAGCAGCAGTTTGTTTCCTGGGAGCATGCAGCTAACCAGACAAGTGTGGTGGAACATGTCCCTATGCCAGGTCCTTCTTAGCCAGCCATATACTCTGGCTTCTCTTCAGTTCGAATAAATCTTTCTAAGACTAAGGCTTAGAGGGTAGTGGCATTGCCCGCTCCCTCCGAGGGTCTGTGAGAGGTTTGTTCGGGTGAGGAGGAACAGAATTTTTTTTATTTTTGACTGGCTTTCTTCAGCTCGGCAACTTTTTGGAAGACTAATGCTCAGTCTGGTTTTGGCTTGCCCAATCCAGGCCGAGGGTCTTTCAAGATTTTGTTGACTGTTGAGAGCAGTTTTTTCTTTTTCAGGCGGTTCCCGTTTTTTTCTTTTTCAGGCGGTTCCGGCTTTTCCAGACGTTCCTGGAGTTAGAGAGAAGGAGGACCTACCATCCAGACGACCTTTGAGGACCCTTTGATGACCTAGACGACCTCATCCCCAGCCCTTGATTGTAATCGAGATCCAGACCGAGAGAGCAGCAGGCGCCCAGCAGAGGGCGCCATCTGGGAGGAGCAGAGGGCGGCCCCGGACCCCGAGGAGGCGTCACAGCCACGATTCTTCCTACGTGGTCTCGGTGCCAAGCAGCGCCCCCTACTCCGCCAGGGAAGGACACCGTTCACCTGGGGAGGGGGTCCCTCTTGCGAGGCGACCATCTCCTCAGGGACTAAAGTAATAGTTCCTTCAACTGCCCAGATTTGCTGCTTACGTTGTCTCTTTTCCATAGAGAGAGACAACCCGGACGTCCAGAGGCTTCTCCCACCCCAATCGGAGGAGCCAGCTGAAGGATGGCGTTCCGGCCAACCCAGGAAACCAGGAGGCACAATGCGGTGCGCTTCACAAGAAACAAGCAAGATGAAACGGAACCAGGACTGACGAGACTGGAGTTCAGCCGGACCATTCTTCAGAGGGGTATGGGTTTTTCCCCTTCTGACTTGAATTGTTTGGTGAAATTGCCAGGGCTTAAGGAAGTGTTTGAGGTCAGTTTTAGGAACCCCCAAAAGTTACAAGAAATGTGGTCCTTTTGGGGGGAGAATAAATATCTCGCTCCATACAAAGAATTTTGTGTGGATGCACTGACAGACAGAGAAATGAAAGTTGTTACTGTCCAATTTTTCAATGAGGCTGTTAGCGACTATGATATTACAACATGGCTTAACCGCTATGGGAGGGTGTCATCAGAAGGGAGGAAAATTACAGATGAAGATGGGGTTTGGACAGGAGCCAGAAAGTGGCTGGTACGCCTTAATGTTGATCCATCGGGCATTGGAGGCGTCCGCCACATTCCAAACTCCATAGTGTTAGGGCCCAACAGAGGGCTGGTATTCTATAATGGGATGCCAAAACTCTGCAGGAAATGTGGGGAATTAGGACACCTGACGGCCGCGTGTACTGTAGTCAAGTGCAGGAACTGCGGCGCCCCCCACGAGACCAGCCACTGCAGAGAAGAGAGGCAGTGCAATTTGTGTGGAAAGAAGGGGCACCTGTTTAAGGACTGCCCCTCTTCCTATGCCAACATGGCCAGAGCCAGCAAGGCAAACATGAACAAGCCAAGGCCTGAGCAGGAAGAGGGAGCAAGTAACAAAGATCAGTCCACATCACCACCAACAGTATCCAAGACCCAGACTCGAAGGGAGGTAAGGGGGTCCCGGACGTTGTGCAGCTCACCCGAGTGCAGGGGCTCACGCAAACTATCAAGAACATCCAGGCTCTGGACAGGAAGGTATGTTACATGAATCGTTTCTATTTTGCCACCTGTCTCAGGGCCTTGGGCCTCTGCACTATTGATAACACCGTGCCGTACTCCTGGGACCCCCCATTGTATTATAGAACCTTATGGGACACTATATATAAATTGGGCTCAGATAAAGCAAAATTGGCCTCCTGGGAATACAAGGCTGTAACTAAATATCTTGCCGGTTCCCAGGAAATTGAAAAAGTAGCTACTTTCTCCCTCACCCAAAGCCAAAAAATCTGGGAGAATGTGTCTCACAGCTGCCTCAGTAATGTCCAGAAGGATATAGCATGGAACACCGTCCACAGTGCACTCCCCACTCGAGCGTTCATGTTCAGGAGGGGACTAGCCCAAGTAGAAACATGCCCCTATGCAAAGTGCCGCAAGAGAGAAACACCAGCCCATATCTTCTGGGAGTGTGATGTGGCTGGCAGTGTCTGGCTCTCTGTCTCTGTCTTCCTAAACAGGTTTGCTGACACGGCCAAGATGACCGCTGAGACTGTGCTCTATGGGCCTGCGGGAGGAATCGATACCAGCACAGCTAAGTGCGTTTGGCGTGTCATCAATGTTGTCAAGCAGATCCTGTGGGAAGGCCGTAACGTCTGTGTCTATCACAAGCAGGAGCTAGACACTATCACCACGACCAGAAGGGCACAAACTCTTATCAAGGACTTTGTAATTCTGGACATCCGGACCCTCGGGAAGGACAAGGCCTGCGCGGAGTGGAGGATCGCCGGACTTCAGGACGTGAAGATGGAATAAAGGAAAAAACTGGAACCGCTAGCTCCTAGGAGCGGGACTACGGGGCACCGCTAAGCCTTTTATTTATTTTGTCATGCCAGCATTCCGCCCTTTTTAGCTGGCATGACCGTTTTTTCAACGGTGCCCTGGTTTTATGTAGTCTTTTTGTTTCAGTTTTATGGACTTTTATTTGATTTACGTTGAATGTTTTATTTGATTTTGTTTTGTTTTGTTTTATGTATCTTAAGATTTTTAATGTAAACTATTAAAAGTTACATTTTAAGTGTTTTAAAATTTTAGAATTTTAACTCACTGTTCTATACACTGTCCCTTTTCCCCTGTCCCTGTTTTAGATCTAGTTTTATGTTCACTTTTGAACTTTTTTAGAGAGCACTCCCCGGCCCTCACAAACACTGGTTTTTTATAGATGGTTCTTTTTTTCCAGTCACTTTTAAAGCAGCACAGGTTTTTTTCATGTTGATTTTAATCTGTGTCTGTTTTAACCATGTACAAAGCACAATTGTCTTGGTGTTTTTAAATGTATTTTAAATGCTTTTAAAACAAAATGTATGTCTGTATGCATGAATGTCATCTTTAAAAGAAATGTAAAATGAATGAAAAAAACGAATGGGTGTAAATGTAAAAAATGTAAAATCTCTTTCTCTCTTTCTTTCTCTCTTTCTCGTATCTGTTCTTATCAGTTTAATATCTGATACGTCCCCTATCAGGGGACCATATATTAAATTGATTTTTGGAATCGGGAGATGGAACAGGGGCTTGCTCTGTCCACTCCACGCATCGGCCCGGTATTGCAGTACCTCCGGGAACGGTGCACACCTTTCTCTAACGTTGGTCAAAGTCAGATCTGGATCTCTCCTGTGAGCATTTTGTCTACCCCTGCTGGAGGGAGAGTGCCAGTGTTGATGCAAGTTTTCCCGCCGTTTTACTTCTTTTTTTTTTCTTTCTCTCTTTCTTTCTTTCTCTCTTTCTTTCTCTCTTTCTCTCTTTCTTTCTCTCTTTCTTTCTTGCTGTCTTTCTTTCTTTTATTCACATGTGGTGATGATGTAGACAGCAGCAGGTTGTTTCCTGGGAGCATGCAGCTAACCAGACAAGTGTGGTGGAACATGTCCCTATGCCAGGACCTTCTTAGCAAGCCAGCCAGCCAGCGAGGCACAGTTGTAGTTACCCAAGGCACCTTGCACAGCATAGCAGCTTGGCATGACTATTTGTAAGACGCACTCCGCCAGTTTATGTTTTGTTTTTGGTGTTATGTGTGTGTTTTTGCTTTGTTTTGTTTCCTCCTGCTTAAATTGCCCATTTCCCCTCTGGAAGCAGCAGCCCGTTTTTTGGGGGTCTGCTTGTGCTTGGAATTTTGCACCCACCTTTGAATCCCCCTGTGCCGTCCGGGCTGGGGGGCCCCGGGCAAGGGCCAAGTCGCCATCGCTTCTCGGCCTTTTGGCTAAGATCAAGTGTAGTATCTGTTCTTATCAGTTTAATATCTGATACGTCCCCTATCAGGGGACCATATATTAAATTGATTTTTGGAATCGGGAGATGGAACAGGGGCTTGCTCCGTCCACTCCACGCATCGGCCCGGTATTGCAGTACCTCCGGGAACGGTGCACACCTTTCTCTAACGTTGGTCAAAGTCAGATCTGGATCTCTCCTGTGAGCATTTTGTCTACCCCTGCTGGAGGGAGAGTGCCAGTGTTGATGCAAGTTTTCCCGCCGTTTTACTTCTTTTTTTTTCTTTCTCTCTTTCTTTCTTTCTCTCTTTCTTTCTCTCTTTCTCTCTTTCTTTCTCTCTTTCTTTCTTGCTGTCTTTCTTTCTTTTATTCACATGTGGTGATGATGTAGACAGCAGCAGGTTGTTTCCTGGGAGCATGCAGCTAACCAGACAAGTGTGGTGGAACATGTCCCTATGCCAGGACCTTCTTAGCAAGCCAGCCAGCCAGCGAGGCACAGTTGTAGTTACCCAAGGCACCTTGCACAGCATAGCAGCTTGGCATGACTATTTGTAAGACGCACTCCGCCAGTTTATGTTTTGTTTTTGGTGTTATGTGTGTATTTTTGCTTTGTTTTGTTTCCTCCTGCTTAAATTGCACATTTCCCCTCTGGAAGCAGCAGCCCGTTTTTTGGGGGTCTGCTTGTGCTTGGAATTTTGCACCCACCTTTGAATCCCCCTGTGCCGTCCGGGCTGGGGGGCCCCGGGCAAGGGCCAAGTCGCCATCGCTTCTCGGCCTTTTGGCTAAGATCAAGTGTAGTATCTGTTCTTATCAGTTTAATATCTGATACGTCCCCTATCAGGGGACCATATATTAAATTGATTTTTGGAATCGGGAGATGGAACAGGGGCTTGCTCCGTCCACTCCACGCATCGGCCCGGTATTGCAGTACCTCCGGGAACGGTGCACACCTTTCTCTAACGTTGGTCAAAGTCAGATCTGGATCTCTCCTGTGAGCATTTTGTCTACCCCTGCTGGAGGGAGAGTGCCAGTGTTGATGCAAGTTTTCCCGCCGTTTTACTTCTTTTTTTTTCTTTCTCTCTTTCTTTCTTTCTCTTTCTTTCTCTCTTTCTTTCTTGCTGTCTTTCTTTCTTTTATTCACATGTGGTGATGATGTAGACAGCAGCAGTTTGTTTCCTGGGAGCATGCAGCTAACCAGACAAGTGTGGTGGAACATGTCCCTATGCCAGGTCCTTCTTAGCCAGCCATATACTCTGGCTTCTCTTCAGTTCGAATAAATCTTTCTAAGACTAAGGTTTAGAGGGTAGTGGCATTGCCCGCTCCCTCCGAGGGTCTGTGAGAGGTTTGTTCGGGTGAGGAGGAACAGAATTTTTTTTATTTTTGACTGGCTTTCTTCAGCTCGGCAACTTTTTGGAAGACTAATGCTCAGTCTGGTTTTGGCTTGCCCAATCCAGGCCGAGGGTCTTTCAAGATTTTGTTGACTGTTGAGAGCAGTTTTTTCTTTTTCAGGCGGTTCCCGTTTTTTTCTTTTTCAGGCGGTTCCGGCTTTTCCAGACGTTCCTGGAGTTAGAGAGAAGGAGGACCTACCATCCAGACGACCTTTGAGGACCCTTTGATGACCTAGACGACCTCATCCCCAGCCCTTGATTGTAATCGAGATCCAGACCGAGAGAGCAGCAGGCGCCCAGCAGAGGGCGCCATCTGGGAGGAGCAGAGGGCGGCCCCGGACCCCGAGGAGGCGTCACAGCCACGATTCTTCCTACGTGGTCTCGGTGCCAAGCAGCGCCCCCTACTCCGTCAGGGAAGGACACCGTTCACCTGGGGAGGGGGTCCCTCTTGCGAGGCGACCATCTCCTCAGGGACTAAAGTAATAGTTCCTTCAACTGCCCAGATTTGCTGCTTACGTTGTCTCTTTTCCGTAGCGAGAGACAACCCGGATGTCCAGAGGCTTCTCCCACCCCAATCGGAGGAGCCAGCTGAAGGATGGCGTTCCGGCCAACCCAGGAAACAAGGAGGCACAATGCGGTGCGCTTCACAAGAAACAAGCAAGATGAAACGGAACCAGGACTGACGAGACTGGAGTTCAGCCGGACCATTCTTCAGAGGGGTATGGGTTTTTCCCCTTCTGACTTGAATTGTTTGGTGAAATTGCCAGGGCTTAAGGAAGTGTTTGAGGTCAGTTTTAGGAACCCCCAAAAGTTACAAGAAATGTGGTCCTTTTGGGGGGAGAATAAATATCTCGCTCCATACAAAGAATTTTGTGTGGATGCACTGACAGACAGAGAAATGAAAGTTGTTACTGTCCAATTTTTCAATGAGGCTGTTAGCGACTATGATATTACAACATGGCTTAACCGCTATGGGAGGGTGTCATCAGAAGGGAGGAAAATTACAGATGAAGATGGGGTTTGGACAGGAGCCAGAAAGTGGCTGGTACGCCTTAATGTTGATCCATCGGGCATTGGAGGCGTCCGCCACATTCCAAACTCCATAGTGTTAGGGCCCAACAGAGGGCTGGTATTCTATAATGGGATGCCAAAACTCTGCAGGAAATGTGGGGAATTAGGACACCTGGCGGCCGCGTGTACTGTAGTCAAGTGCAGGAACTGCGGCGCCCCCCACGAGACCAGCCACTGCAGAGAAGAGAGGCAGTGCAATTTGTGTGGAAAGAAGGGGCACCTGTTTAAGGACTGCCCCTCTTCCTATGCCAACATGGCCAGAGCCAGCAAGGCAAACATGAACAAGCCTAGGCCTGAGCAGGAAGAGGGAGCAAGTAACAAAGATCAGTCCACATCACCACCAACAGTATCCAAGACCCAGACTCCAGCACCACCATAATCACCAGCACCCCCTCACCCCCCCGCCCCCGAGACATGTCCCGTTTTACGAGGACCCCTTCCCCCAGCCCAGAGAGAGAGTACAACAGCCACTCCACTAGCTCCTCCAGTAGCTCCTCTGATGCAGAACACGAGTCAGGGAGGGAGCCCGGACCCAGCAGCGGCCCCCCCCTGAGTAGGGCCCTCTCAGCGCCAGCACTCCCCCTCGGCTCTCGTTATGACGCCATAAGGATTGAGTCCGTGGGGGAGGAAAGCAAAAGCGACAGTGAAAGTGAGAGTGAGAAGGAGGGGAAGGGAGTGAAGAACCAGCAGAGGGTGGGGAAAAGAAAGGGTAGAGACGAGGGGGGGAAAAGAAAGAAGTCCCCTCAGACTGGTCAATGTCTACGCACCCACTAACCAAAACGAAAGAGTTCAATTTTTTCCACAGCTGCGTCCACTCCTGCTGAGGAACGTACCCGTCATCGTGTCAGGTGACTTCAATTGTGCTCTGAGGGACGTAGACCGGAGCAGGCCACGCAACGACCGCTCTAGTAGAGT
Source organism: Acipenser ruthenus (assembly GCF_902713425.1). Classification (NCBI taxonomy): domain Eukaryota; kingdom Metazoa; phylum Chordata; class Actinopteri; order Acipenseriformes; family Acipenseridae; genus Acipenser; species Acipenser ruthenus. The sequence goes on along the minus strand of NC_081198.1, from coordinate 22,216,426 downwards.
TTTGTCCTCCGTAATATCTGATTTCTCCCTGTGTGATGCAGGTAAGGACCTGGTGCCTCCCTTTACCTGGGTGAGCTCATCTGGGACCTCCTTCTCCCGTATAGATCTCGTCCTGCATACCAGCTCCCTTACGAAGACGGCAGTAGACACCCAGGCCGTCTTCTTCTCTGGTAACATTGCAGGTCCCTCAGACCTCCCAGATGGGGTCAGGGGTTTGGAAATTAAACACCTCCTTACTCGATGACCCCTCCATAGCTGCAGCCTATAAGAGCAGGCTTGTTGAGTGGACCACTTTGCGTGACCTATTCAACTCCCCTATAGAGTGGTGGGAGATGGTCAAAATGAGAACTAAGGGTTATTTCATAGCAGCAGGCAAGAGGAAAGCAAAAGAAAGGAGGGCCAAATATAAACACCTGAATGCTGCCCTCCAGCTTCTGAGCCTGCTTCAGCTTCGGGGGTTCCCTGTAAGCGACGAGATAGCCCAGACCAAGCTAGATCTTTCAGTGCTTTGTAGGGAGGAACAACGAAAGGTCATGCACAATGCAAAAGTGCAAAAAATGGAGGAAGACGAAAAGTGTACTCGCTTCTTCTTCCAGAAAACGAGGGAGAAGCGGCACTTGATGTCCTCCATGCTCGACAGCAGGGGGAGGATAGTAGAGGATAGTGAGGGAGTGAAAAAAGTGGTAGAGAACTTCTATAGGGACCTATATAACATCAAAGCTACAGATGACACCCTGATAGAGTGGTTCCTGAGCCAGTTGGAGCCTGACTCAGTGCGGGACGACGAGGAGGAGGAGAAGGACCCAGAACTCATGCTGGAGGAGCTCACCCAGGCGGTTAAGACCATGAACACCGGTAAGACGCCAGGTCCAGATGGCATCCCGGGTGAGTATTACCATCTTTTTTGGGACACGCTAAAAGTCCATTTAGCGGAGGTCTACAGAGCGGTCTACAGGGAGAAGCGGTTGGGCCCTTCTATGCGGGAGAGTGTAATTACTCTCCTTCATAAGAAAGGGGAAGTTAAAGATCTACGGAATTGGCACCCAATCAGCCTCCTTTGCGTGGATTACAAGATACTAGCCAAAGCTCTGATGCTCCGGCTACAAGTACACCTCCCTTTGGTCATTGGCCCCGACCAGGCTTGTGGCGTCCCAGGGAGGTCCATCACGGATATTTTAATGTTAACAAGGGACATTCTGGCTTATTCTAGAGAACGGAACCATCCCCTCTGCCTGTTCAACCTTGACCAGGAGAAGGCGTTCGATAGGGTAAGCCATGAATATATGTACAAAGTGATGGACCAGATGAAATTCGCTCCTGGACTTAGGGAGTGGGTTAAAACCATATATACAAACATTAGTACCCGAGTCTTGGTGAACAGGCACCTGACTGGTAAAATATCTATCCAGTCAGGGGTCAGACAGGGTTGCCCACTATCCCCACTGCTATATGTCGTGTGCATTGAACCCCTCCTGCAGGCAATTCGTAGGGATACCAATATAACTGGTTTCCAGCTGCCTGGATCCAACGTGGTCCAGGTCAAAACAACAGCATATATGGACGATGTGTCACTCATTTGCACCAACACATCGTCGGTACCTCGGATTAGTAATATCCTTGAGAAGTACTGCACGGCGACCGGGGCAGTGATTAATAAGTCCAAGAGCGAAGTCTACGTGTCTAAAAATTGGCAGGTAGATAGGGAACTGTCGGACATGTACCCTGTCAAAAAGGACAAAATCAAGATTCTGGGCCTCATTTTCGAGAACAATAGCTCGGGGGCCCAGAGCTGGACGGCGGCCATTAACCAGGTCCGTAAAAAGATTGGCGGATGGAGCACAAGATCCTTAACAATGACGGGTAGAGTATTAATAACAAAGTCTATACTGTTCCCCATCCTCTCTTATGTAGGAAAAGTCTTTCCCCCAGACAGGACCACCAAAAAAGTGGTGGACCGCATTATCCACCGCTTTATCTGGGGCAGCAAGATGGAGAGGGTAAAGCGAGCCACCCTGAGTAAAGCCGACAAGAAGGGAGGTAAGGGGGTCCCGGACGTTGTGCAGCTCACCCGAGTGCAGGGGCTCACGCAAACTATCAAGAACATCCAGGCCCTGGACAGGAAGGTATGTTACATGAATCGTTTCTATTTTGCCACCTGTCTCAGGGCCTTGGGCCTCTGCACTATTGATAACACCGTGCCGTACTCCTGGGACCCCCCATTGTATTATAGAACCTTAAGGGACACTATATATAAATTGGGCTTAGATAAAGCAAAATTGGCCTCCTGGGAATACAAGGCTGTAACTAAATATCTTGCCGGTTCCCAGGAAATTGAAAAAGTAGCTACTTTCTCCCTCACCCAAAGCCAAAAAATCTGGGAGAATGTGTCTCACAGCTGCCTCAGTAATGTCCAGAAGGATATAGCATGGAACACCGTCCACAGTGCACTCCCCACTCGAGCGTTCATGTTCAGGAGGGGACTAGCCCAAGTAGAAACATGCCCCTATGCAAAGTGCCGCAAGAGAGAAACACCAGCCCATATCTTCTGGGAGTGTGATGTGGCTGGCAGTGTCTGGCTCTCTGTCTCTGTCTTCCTAAACAGGTTTGCTGACACGGCCAAGATGACCGCTGAGACTGTGCTCTATGGGCCAGCGGGAGGAATCGATACCAGCACAGCTAAGTGCGTTTGGCGTGTCATCAATGTTGTCAAGCAGATCCTGTGGGAAGGCCGTAACGTCTGTGTCTATCACAAGCAGGAGCTAGACACTATCACCACGACCAGAAGGGCACAAACTCTTATCAAGGACTTTGTAATTCTGGACATCCGGACCCTCGGGAAGGACAAGGCCTGCGCGGAGTGGAGGATCGCCGGACTTCAGGACGTGAAGATGGAATAAAGGAAAAAACTGGAACCGCTAGCTCCTAGGAGCGGGACTACGGGGCACCGCTAAGCCTTTTATTTATTTTGTCATGCCAGCATTCCGCACTTTTTAGCTGGCATGACCGTTTTTTCAACGGTGCCCTGGTTTTATGTAGTCTTTTTGTTTCAGTTTTATGGACTTTTATTTGATTTACGTTGAATGTTTTATTTGATTTTGTTTTGTTTTGTTTTATGTATCTTAAGATTTTTAATGTAAACTATTAAAAGTTACATTTTAAGTGTTTTAAAATTTTAGAATTTTAACTCACTGTTTTATACACTGTCCCTTTTCCCCTGTCCCTGTTTTAGATCTAGTTTTATGTTCACTTTTGAACTTTTTTAGAGAGCACTCCCCGGCCCTCACAAACACTGGTTTTTTATAGATGGTTCTTTTTTTCCAGTCACTTTTAAAGCAGCACAGGTTTTTTTCATGTTGATTTTAATCTGTGTCTGTTTTAACCATGTACAAAGCACAATTGTCTTGGTGTTTTTAAATGTATTTTAAATGCTTTTAAAACAAAATGTATGTCTGTATGCATGAATGTCATCTTTAAAAGAAATGTAAAATGAATGAAAAAAACGAATGGGTGTAAATGTAAAAAATGTAAAATCTCAATAAAGGAGTATCTGTTCTTATCAGTTTAATATCTGATACGTCCCCTATCAGGGGACCATATATTAAATTGATTTTTGGAATCGGGAGATGGAACAGGGGCTTGCTACTCCACGCATGGGCCCGGTATTGCAGTACCTCCGGGAACGGTGCACACCTTTCTCTAACGTTGGTCAAAGTCAGATCTGGATCTCTCCTGTGAGCATTTTGTCTACCCCTGCTGGAGGGAGAGTGCCAGTGTTGATGCAAGTTTTCCCGCCGTTTTACTTCTTTTTTTTTTCTTTCTCTCTCTCTTTCTTTCTTTCTCTCTTTCTTTCTCTCTTTCTCTCTTTCTTTCTCTCTTTCTTTCTTGCTGTCTTTCTTTCTTTTATTCACATGTGGTGATGATGTAGACAGCAGCAGGTTGTTTCCTGGGAGCATGCAGCTAACCAGACAAGTGTGGTGGAACATGTCCCTATGCCAGGACCTTCTTAGCAAGCCAGCCAGCCAGCGAGGCACAGTTGTAGTTACCCAAGGCACCTTGCACAGCATAGCAGCTTGGCATGACTATTTGTAAGACGCACTCCGCCAGTTTATGTTTTGTTTTTGGTGTTATGTGTGTGTTTTTGCTTTGTTTTGTTTTCTCCTGCTTAAATTGCACATTTCCCCTCTGGAAGCAGCAGCCCGTTTTTTTGGGGTCTGCTTGTGCTTGGAATTTTGCACCCACCTTTGAATCCCCCTGTGCCGTCCGGGCTGGGGGGCCCCGGGCAAGGGCCAAGTCGCCATCGCTTCTCGGCCTTTTGGCTAAGATCAAGTGTAGTATCTGTTCTTATCAGTTTAATATCTGATACGTCCCTTATCAGGGGACCATATATTAAATTGATTTTTGGAATCGGGAGATGGAACAGGGGCTTGCTCCGTCCACTCCATGCATCGGCCCGGTATTGCAGTACCTCCGGGAACGGTGCACACCTTTCTCTAACGTTGGTCAAAGTCAGATCTGGATCTCTCCTGTGAGCATTTTGTCTACCCCTGCTGGAGGGAGAGTGCCAGTGTTGATGCAAGTTTTCCCGCCGTTTTACTTCTTTTTTTTTCTTTCTCTCTTTCTTTCTCTCTTTCTCTCTTTCTTTCTCTCTTTCTTTCTTGCTGTCTTTCTTTCTTTTATTCACATGTGGTGATGATGTAGACAGCAGCAGGTTGTTTCCTGGGAGCATGCAGCTAACCAGACAAGTGTGGTGGAACATGTCCCTATGCCAGGACCTTCTTAGCAAGCCAGCCAGCCAGCGAGGCACAGTTGTAGTTACCCAAGGCACCTTGCACAGCATAGCAGCTTGGCATGACTATTTGTAAGACGCACTCCGCCAGTTTATGTTTTGTTTTTGGTGTTATGTGTGTGTTTTTGCTTTGTTTTGTTTTCTCCTGCTTAAATTGCACATTTCCCCTCTGGAAGCAGCAGCCCGTTTTTTTGGGGTCTGCTTGTGCTTGAAATTTTGCACCCACCTTTGAATCCCCCTGTGCCGTCCGGGCTGGGGGGCCCCGGGCAAGGGCCAAGTCGCCATCGCTTCTCGGCCTTTTGGCTAAGATCAAGTGTAGTATCTGTTCTTATCAGTTTAATATCTGATACGTCCCCTATCATTGGACCATATATTAAATTGATTTTTGGAATCGGGAGATGGAACAGGGGCTTGCTCCGTCCACTCCACGCATCGGCCCGGTATTGCAGTACCTCCGGGAACGGTGCACACCTTTCTCTAACGTTGGTCAAAGTCAGATCTGGATCTCTCCTGTGAGCATTTTGTCTACCCCTGCTGGAGGGAGAGTGCCAGTGTTGATGCAAGTTTTCCCGCCGTTTTACTTCTTTTTTTTTCTTTCTCTCTTTCTTTCTTTCTTTTTCTTTCTCTCTTTCTTTCTTGCTGTCTTTCTTTCTTTTATTCACATGTGGTGATGATGTAGACAGCAGCAGTTTGTTTCCTGGGAGCATGCAGCTAACCAGACAAGTGTGGTGGAACATGTCCCTATGCCAGGTCCTTCTTAGCCAGCCATATACTCTGGCTTCTCTTCAGTTCGAATAAATCTTTCTAAGACTAAGGTTTAGAGGGTAGTGGCATTGCCACTAACCCCCCCCCCCAGGACAAAGCTGACCCACACGTTCCGAGGGGCCCTGAGCAAGTTCCACCAGACTTACCTTGTGGGGAGTTGAATAGCCCCAACAACTCCACGTACTGTGCATATAAAGACGGTGCCTTCTTGGACGAGGCAGCAGTGAGTACCTTCTCAGGGGTGATGGGAGTTGCAAATAAGCCCAAGCCCCCTCGAAGCAAGCGTAGAGCTAAGAGTAGGAAGAGTGTCCCGACCTCCCAATCATAGTCGCTATGGGGTGGACGCAGCGACTCCTTTTCTTGTTAGCTACCCTGATGGCCCTGATATGTGTGTCTGTTAATGTCAGGAGCATCAGGGAGACACAAAAAAGATTTGATGTACTAAACTATCTAGCTAACTTGAAAGCAGATCTCATCTTTCTGCAGGAGTGTGGTATTTCGTCGAGCCCTGATTATAGGGACCTGAAGGAGAGTTGGACCCTGGGGGACTCCTTCTGGTCGGGCTCCAACATAGCCAGAGCCGACGGAGTAGGTATCCTGTTTAAAAACCCATTTATTACCTCCCGCAGCAGCAGGGAGGTAGAACCTGGTAGAATTCTGAGCGTGGATGTGACATACAACAACACTCCCCTCAGACTGGTCAATGTCTACGCACCCACTAACCAAAACGAAAGAGTTCAATTTTTTCCACAGCTGCGTCCACTCCTGCTGGGGAACGTACCCGTCATCGTGTCAGGTGACTTCAATTGTGCTCTGAGGGACGTAGACCGGAGCAGGCCACGCAACGACCGCTCTAGTAGAGTTTTGTCCTCCGTAATATCTGATTTCTCCCTGTGTGATGCAGGTAAGGACCTGGTGCCTCCCTTTACCTGGGTGAGCTCATCTGGGACCTCCTTCTCCCGTATAGATCTCGTCCTGCATACCAGCTCCCTTACGAAGACGGCAGTAGACACCCAGGCCGTCTTCTTCTCTGACCATAGGCTCCTGCAGGTAACATTGCAGGTCCCTCAGACCTCCCAGATGGGGTCAGGGGTCTGGAAATTAAACACCTCCTTACTCGATGACCCCTCCATAGCTGCAGCCTATAAGAGCAGGCTTGTTGAGTGGACCACTTTGCGTGACCTATTCAACTCCCCTATAGAGTGGTGGGAGATGGTCAAAATGAGAACTAAGGGTTATTTCATAGCAGCAGGCAAGAGGAAAGCAAAAGAAAGGAGGGCCAAATATAAATACCTGAATGCTGCCCTCCAGCGTCTGAGCCTGCTTCAGCTTCGGGGGTTCCCTGTAAGCGACGAGATAGCCCAGACCAAGCTAGATCTTTCAGTGCTTTGTAGGGAGGAACAACGAAAGGTCATGCACAATGCAAAAGTGCAAAAAATGGAGGAAGACGAAAAGTGTACTCGCTTCTTCTTCCAGAAAACGAGGGAGAAGCGGCACTTGATGTCCTCCATGCTCGACAGCAGGGGGAGGATAGTAGAGGATAGTGAGGGAGTGAAAAAAGTGGTAGAGAACTTCTATAGGGACCTGTATAACATCAAAGCTACAGATGACACCCTGATAGAGTGGTTCCTGAGCCAGTTGGAGCCTGACTCAGTGCGGGACGAGGAGGAGGAGGAGAAGGACCCAGAACTCACGCTGGAGGAGCTGACTCAGGCGGTTAAGACCATGAACACCGGTAAGACGCCAGGTCCAGATGGCATCCCGGGTGAGTATTACCATCTTTTTTGGGACACGCTAAAAGTCCATTTAGCGGAGGTCTACAGAGCGGTCTACAGGGAGAAGCGGTTGGGCCCTTCTATGCGGGAGAGTGTAATTACTCTCCTTCATAAGAAAGGGGAAGTTAAAGATCTACGGAATTGGCGCCCGATCAGCCTCCTTTGCGTGGATTACAAGATACTAGCCAAAGCTCTGATGCTCCGGCTACAAGTACACCTCCCTTTGGTCATTGGCCCCGACCAGGCTTGTGGCGTCCCAGGGAGGTCCATCACGGATATTTTAATGTTAACAAGGGACATTCTGGCTTATTCTAGAGAACGGAACCATCCCCTCTGCCTGTTCAACCTTGACCAGGAGAAGGCGTTCGATAGGGTAAGCCATGAATATATGTACAAAGTGATGGACCAGATGAAATTCGCTCCTGGACTTAGGGAGTGGGTTAAAACCATATATACAAACATTAGTACCCGAGTCTTGGTGAACAGGCACCTGACTGGTAAAATATCTATCCAGTCAGGGGTCAGACAGGGTTGCCCACTATCCCCACTGCTATATGTCGTGTGCATTGAACCCCTCCTGCAGGCAATTCGTAGGGATACCAATATAACTGGTTTCCAGCTGCCTGGATCCAACGGGGTCCAGGTCAAAACAACAGCATATATGGACGATGTGTCACTCATTTGCACCAACACTTCGTCGGTACCTCGGATTAGTAATATCCTTGAGAAGTACTGCACGGCGACCGGGGCAGTGATTAATAAGTCCAAGAGCGAAGTCTACGTGTCTAAAAATTGGCAGGTAGATAGGGAACTGTCGGACATGTACCCTGTCAAAAAGGACAAAATCAAGATTCTGGGCCTCATTTTCGAGAACAATAGCTCGGGGGCCCAGAGCTGGACGGCGGCCATTAACCAGGTCCGTAAAAAGATTGGCGGATGGAGCACAAGATCCTTAACAATGACGGGTAGAGTATTAATAACCAAGTCTATACTGTTCCCCATCCTCTCTTATGTAGGAAAAATCTTTCCCCCAGACAGGACCACCAAAAAAGTGGTGGACCGCATTATCCACCGCTTTATCTGGGGCAGCAAGATGGAGAGGGTAAAGCGCGCCACTCTGAGTAAAGCCGACAAGAAGGGAGGTAAGGGGGTCCCGGACGTTGTGCAGCTCACCCGAGTGCAGGGGCTCACGCAAACTATCAAGAACATCCAGGCCCTGGACAGGAAGGTATGTTACATGAATCGTTTCTATTTTGCCACCTGTCTCAGGGCCTTGGGCCTCTGCACTATTGATAACACCGTGCTGTACTCCTGGGACCCCCCATTGTATTATAGAACCTTAAGGGACACTATATATAAATTGGGCTTAGATAAAGCAAAATTGGCCTCCTGGGAATACAAGGCTGTAACTAAATATCTTGCCGGTTCCCAGGAAATTGAAAAAGTAGCTACTTTCTCCCTCACCCAAAGCCAAAAAATCTGGGAGAATGTGTCTCACAGCTGCCTCAGTAATGTCCAGAAGGATATAGCATGGAACACCGTCCACAGTGCACTCCCCACTCGAGCGTTCATGTTCAGGAGGGGACTAGCCCAAGTAGAAACATGCCCCTATGCAAAGTGCCGCAAGAGAGAAACACCAGCCCATATCTTCTGGGAGTGTGATGTGGCTGGCAGTGTCTGGCTCTCTGTCTCTGTCTTCCTAAACAGGTTTGCTGACACGGCCAAGATGACCACTGAGACTGTGCTCTATGGGCCTGCGGGAGGAATCACTACCAGCACAGCTAAGTGTGTTTGGCGTGTCATCAATGTTGTCAAGCAGATCCTGTGGGAAGGCCGTAACGTCTGTGTCTATCACAAGCAGGAGCTAGACACTATCACCACGACCAGAAGGGCACAAACTCTTATCAAGGACTTTGTAATTCTGGACATCCGGACCCTCGGGAAGGACAAGGCCTGCGCGGAGTGGAGGATCGCCGGACTTCAGGACGTGAAGATGGAATAAAGGAAAAAACTGGAACCGCTAGCTCCTAGGAGCGGGACTACGGGGCACCGCTAAGCCTTTTATTTATTTTGTCATGCCAGCATTCCGCCCTTTTTAGCTGGCATGACCGTTTTTCAACGGTGCCCTGGTTTTATGTAGTCTTTTGTTTCAGTTTTATGGACTTTTATTTGATTTACGTTGAATGTTTTATTTGATTTTGTTTTGTTTTGTTTTATGTATCTTAAGATTTTTAATGTAAACTATTAAAAGTTACATTTTAAGTGTTTTAAAATTTTAGAATTTTAACTCACTGTTCTATACACTGTCCCTTTTCCCCTGTCCCTGTTTTAGATCTAGTTTTATGTTCACTTTTGAACTTTTTTAGAGAGCACTCCCCGGCCCTCACAAACACTGGTTTTTTATAGATGGTTCTTTTTTTCCAGTCACTTTTAAAGCAGCACAGGTTTTTTTCATGTTGATTTTAATCTGTGTCTGTTTTAACCATGTACAAAGCACAATTGTCTTGGTGTTTTTAAATGTATTTTAAATGCTTTTAAAACAAAATGTATGTCTGTATGCATGAATGTCATCTTTAAAAGAAATGTAAAATGAATGAAAAAAACGAATGGGTGTAAATGTAAAAAATGTAAAATCTCAATAAAGGAGTATCTGTTCTTATCAGTTTAATATCTGATACGTCCCCTATCAGGGGACCATATATTAAATTGATTTTTGGAATCGGGAGATGGAACAGGGGCTTGCTACTCCACGCATGGGCCCGGTATTGCAGTACCTCCGGGAACGGTGCACACCTTTCTCTAACGTTGGTCAAAGTCAGATCTGGATCTCTCCTGTGAGCATTTTGTCTACCCCTGCTGGAGGGAGAGTGCCAGTGTTGATGCAAGTTTTCCCGCCGTTTTACTTCTTTTTTTTTTCTTTCTCTCTCTCTTTCTTTCTTTCTCTCTTTCTTTCTCTCTTTCTCTCTTTCTTTCTCTCTTTCTTTCTTGCTGTCTTTCTTTCTTTTATTCACATGTGGTGATGATGTAGACAGCAGCAGTTTGTTTCCTGGGAGCATGCAGCTAACCAGACAAGTGTGGTGGAACATGTCCCTATGCCAGGTCCTTCTTAGCCAGCCATATACTCTGGCTTCTCTTCAGTTCGAATAAATCTTTCTAAGACTAAGGTTTAGAGGGTAGTGGCATTGCCACTAACCCCCCCCCCCAGGACAAAGCTGACCCACACGTTCCGAGGGGCCCTGAGCAAGTTCCACCAGACTTACCTTGTGGGGAGTTGAATAGCCCCAACAACTCCACGTACTGTGCATATAAAGACGGTGCCTTCTTGGACGAGGCAGCAGTGAGTACCTTCTCAGGGGTGATGGGAGTTGCAAATAAGCCCAAGCCCCCTCGAAGCAAGCGTAGAGCTAAGAGTAGGAAGAGTGTCCCGACCTCCCAATCATAGTCGCTATGGGGTGGACGCAGCGACTCCTTTTCTTGTTAGCTACCCTGATGGCCCTGATATGTGTGTCTGTTAATGTCAGGAGCATCAGGGAGACACAAAAAAGATTTGATGTACTAAACTATCTAGCTAACTTGAAAGCAGATCTCATCTTTCTGCAGGAGTGTGGTATTTCGTCGAGCCCTGATTATAGGGACCTGAAGGAGAGTTGGACCCTGGGGGACTCCTTCTGGTCGGGCTCCAACATAGCCAGAGCCGACGGAGTAGGTATCCTGTTTAAAAACCCATTTATTACCTCCCGCAGCAGCAGGGAGGTAGAACCTGGTAGAATTCTGAGCGTGGATGTGACATACAACAACACTCCCCTCAGACTGGTCAATGTCTACGCACCCACTAACCAAAACGAAAGAGTTCAATTTTTTCCACAGCTGCGTCCACTCCTGCTGGGGAACGTACCCGTCATCGTGTCAGGTGACTTCAATTGTGCTCTGAGGGACGTAGACCGGAGCAGGCCACGCAACGACCGCTCTAGTAGAGTTTTGTCCTCCGTAATATCTGATTTCTCCCTGTGTGATGCAGGTAAGGACCTGGTGCCTCCCTTTACCTGGGTGAGCTCATCTGGGACCTCCTTCTCCCGTATAGATATCGTCCTGCATACCAGCTCCCTTACGAAGACGGCAGTAGACACCCAGGCCGTCTTCTTCTCTGACCATAGGCTCCTGCAGGTAACATTGCAGGTCCCTCAGACCTCCCAGATGGGGTCAGGGGTCTGGAAATTAAACACCTCCTTACTCGATGACCCCTCCATAGCTGCAGCCTATAAGAGCAGGCTTGTTGAGTGGACCACTTTGCGTGACCTATTCAACTCCCCTATAGAGTGGTGGGAGATGGTCAAAATGAGAACTAAGGGTTATTTCATAGCAGCAGGCAAGAGGAAAGCAAAAGAAAGGAGGGCCAAATATAAATACCTGAATGCTGCCCTCCAGCGTCTGAGCCTGCTTCAGCTTCGGGGGTTCCCTGTAAGCGACGAGATAGCCCAGACCAAGCTAGATCTTTCAGTGCTTTGTAGGGAGGAACAACGAAAGGTCATGCACAATGCAAAAGTGCAAAAAATGGAGGAAGACGAAAAGTGTACTCGCTTCTTCTTCCAGAAAACGAGGGAGAAGCGGCACTTGATGTCCTCCATGCTCGACAGCAGGGGGAGGATAGTAGAGGATAGTGAGGGAGTGAAAAAAGTGGTAGAGAACTTCTATAGGGACCTGTATAACATCAAAGCTACAGATGACACCCTGATAGAGTGGTTCCTGAGCCAGTTGGAGCCTGACTCAGTGCGGGACGAGGAGGAGGAGGAGAAGGACCCAGAACTCACGCTGGAGGAGCTCACTCAGGCGGTTAAGACCATGAACACCGGTAAGACGCCAGGTCCAGATGGCATCCCGGGTGAGTATTACCATCTTTTTTGGGACACGCTAAAAGTCCATTTAGCGGAGGTATACAGAGCGGTCTACAGGGAGAAGCGGTTGGGCCCTTCTATGCGGGAGAGTGTAATTACTCTCCTTCATAAGAAAGGGGAAGTTAAAGATCTACGGAATTGGCGCCCGATCAGCCTCCTTTGCGTGGATTACAAGATACTAGCCAAAGCTCTGATGCTCCGGCTACAAGTACACCTCCCTTTGGTCATTGGCCCCGACCAGGCTTGTGGCGTCCCAGGGAGGTCCATCACGGATATTTTAATGTTAACAAGGGACATTCTGGCTTATTCTAGAGAACGGAACCATCCCCTCTGCCTGTTCAACCTTGACCAGGAGAAGGCGTTCGATAGGGTAAGCCATGAATATATGTACAAAGTGATGGACCAGATGAAATTCGCTCCTGGACTTAGGGAGTGGGTTAAAACCATATATACAAACATTAGTACCCGAGTCTTGGTGAACAGGCACCTGACTGGTAAAATATCTATCCAGTCAGGGGTCAGACAGGGTTGCCCACTATCCCCACTGATATATGTCGTGTGCATTGAACCCCTCCTGCAGGCAATTCGTAGGGATACCAATATAACTGGTTTCCAGCTGCCTGGATCCAACGGGGTCCAGGTCAAAACAACAGCATATATGGACGATGTGTCACTCATTTGCACCAACACATCGTCGGTACCTCGGATTAGTAATATCCTTGAGAAGTACTGCACGGCGACCGGGGCAGTGATTAATAAGTCCAAGAGCGAAGTCTACGTGTCTAAAAATTGGCAGGTAGATAGGGAACTGTCGGACATGTACCCTGTCAAAAAGGACAAAATCAAGATTCTGGGCCTCATTTTCGAGAACAATAGCTCGGGGGCCCAGAGCTGGACGGCGGCCATTAACCAGGTCCGTAAAAAGATTGGCGGATGGAGCACAAGATCCTTAACAATGACGGGTAGAGTATTAATAACCAAGTCTATACTGTTCCCCATCCTCTCTTATGTAGGAAAAATCTTTCCCCCAGACAGGACCACCAAAAAAGTGGTGGACCGCATTATCCACCGCTTTATCTGGGGCAGCAAGATGGAGAGGGTAAAGCGAGCCACCCTGAGTAAAGCCGACAAGAAGGGAGGTAAGGGGGTCCCGGACGTTGTGCAGCTCACCCGAGTGCAGGGGCTCACGCAAACTATCAAGAACATCCAGGCCCTGGACAGGAAGGTATGTTACATGAATCGTTTCTATTTTGCCACCTGTCTCAGGGCCTTGGGCCTCTGCACTATTGATAACACCGTGCCGTACTCCTGGGACCCCCCATTGTATTATAGAACCTTAAGGGACACTATATATAAATTGGGCTTAGATAAAGCAAAATTGGCCTCCTGGGAATACAAGGCTGTAACTAAATATCTTGCCGGTTCCCAGGAAATTGAAAAAGTAGCTACTTTCTCCCTCACCCAAAGCCAAAAAATCTGGGAGAATGTGTCTCACAGCTGCCTCAGTAATGTCCAGAAGGATATAGCATGGAACACCGTCCACAGTGCACTCCCCACTCGAGCGTTCATGTTCAGGAGGGGACTAGCCCAAGTAGAAACATGCCCCTATGCAAAGTGCCGCAAGAGAGAAACACCAGCCCATATCTTCTGGGAGTGTGATGTGGCTGGCAGTGTCTGGCTCTCTGTCTCTGTCTTCCTAAACAGGTTTGCTGACACGGCCAAGATGACCGCTGAGACTGTGCTCTATGGGCCTGCGGGAGGAATCACTACCAGCACAGCTAAGTGCGTTTGGCGTGTCATCAATGTTGTCAAGCAGATCCTGTGGGAAGGCCGTAACGTCTGTGTCTATCACAAGCAGGAGCTAGACACTATCACCACGACCAGAAGGGCACAAACTCTTATCAAGGACTTTGTAATTCTGGACATCCGGACCCTCGGGAAGGACAAGGCCTGCGCGGAGTGGAGGATCGCCGGACTTCAGGACGTGAAGATGGAATAAGGGAAAAAACTGGAACCGCTAGCTCCTAGGAGCGGGACTACGGGGCACCGCTAAGCCTTTTATTTATTTTGTCATGCCAGCATTCCGCCCTTTTTAGCTGGCATGACCGTTTTTGAACGGTGCCCTGGTTTTATGTAGTCTTTTTGTTTCAGTTTTATGGATTTTGATTTGATTTATTTTGAATGTTTTATTTGATTTTTGTTTTGTTTTGTTTTATGTATCTAAAAGATTTTTAATGTTAACTATTAAAAGTTACATTTTAAGTGTTTTAAAATTTTAGAATTTTAACTCACTGTTCCACACACTGTCCCTTTTCCCCTGTCCCTGTTTTAGTAATATAGTTTTATGTTCACTTTTGAACTTTTAGAGAGCACTCCCCGGCCCTCACAAGCACTGGTTTTTTATAGATGGTTCTTTTTTTCCAGTCACTTTTAAAACAGCACAGGTTTTTTTCATGTTGATTTTAATCTGTGTCTGTTTTAACCATGTACAAAGCACAATTGTCTTGGTGTTTTTAAATGTATTTTAAATGCTTTTAAAACAAAATGTATGTCTGTATGCATGAATGTCATCTTTAAAAGAAATGTAAAATGAATGAAAAAACGAATGGGTGTAAATGTAAAAAAATGTAAAATCTCAATAAAAGAGTATTTCTCTCTTTCTTTCTTTCTCTCTTTCTTTCTCTTTCTCTCTTTCTTTCTCTCTTTCTTTCTTGCTGTCTTTCTTTCTTTTATTCTCATGTGGTGATGATGTAGACAGCAGCAGGTTGTTTCCTGGGAGCATGCAGCTAACCAGACAAGTGTGGTGGAACATGTCCCTATGCCAGGACCTTCTTAGCAAGCCAGCCAGCCAGCGAGGCACAGTTGTAGTTACCCAAGGCACCTTGCACAGCATAGCAGCTTGGCATGACTATTTGTAAGACGCACTCCGCCAGTTTATGTTTTGTTTTTGGTGTTATGTGTGTGTTTTTGCTTTGTTTTGTTTCCTCCTGCTTAAATTGCACATTTCCCCTCTGGAAGCAGCAGCCCGTTTTTTTGGGGTCTGCTTGTGCTTGAAATTTTGCACCCACCTTTGAATCCCCCTGTGCCGTCCGGGCTGGGGGGCCCCGGGCAAGGGCCAAGTTGCCATCGCTTCTCGGCCTTTTGGCTAAGATCAAGTGTAGTATCTGTTCTTATCAGTTTAATATCTGATACGTCCCCTATCAGGGGACCATATATTAAATAGATTTTTGGAATCGGGAGATGGAACAGGGGCTTGCTCCGTCCACTCCACGCATCGGCCCGATATTGCAGTACCTCCGGGAACGGTGCACACCTTTCTCTAACGTTGGTCAAAGTCAGATCTGGATCTCTCCTGTGAGCATTTTGTCTACCCCTGCTGGAGGGAGAGTGCCAGTGTTGATGCAAGTTTTCCCGCCGTTTTACTTCTTTTTTTTTCTTTCTCTCTTTCTTTCTTTCTCTCTTTCTTTCTCTCTTTCTCTCTTTCTTTCTCTCTTTCTTTCTTGCTGTCTTTCTTTCTTTTATTCACATGTGGTGATGACGTAGACAGCAGCAGGTTGTTTCCTGGGAGCATGCAGCTAACCAGACAAGTGTGGTGGAACATGTCCCTATGCCAGGACCTTCTTAGCAAGCCAGCCAGCCAGCGAGGCACAGTTGTAGTTACCCAAGGCACCTTGCACAGCATAGCAGCTTGGCATGACTATTTGTAAGACGCACTCCGCCAGTTTATGTTTTGTTTTTGGTGTTATGTGTGTGTTTTTGCTTTGTTTTGTTTTCTCCTGCTTAAATTGCACATTTCCCCTCTGGAAGCAGCAGCCCGTTTTTTGGGGGTCTGCTTGTGCTTGGAATTTTGCACCCACCTTTGAATCCCCCTGTGCCGTCCGGGCTGGGGGGCCCCGGGCAAGGGCCAAGTCGCCATCGCTTCTCGGCCTTTTGGCTAAGATCAAGTGTAGTATCTGTTCTTATCAGTTTAATATCTGATACGTCCCCTATCAGGGGACCATATATTAAATTGATTTTTGGAATCGGGAGATGGAACAGGGGCTTGCTCCGTCCACTCCACGCATCGGCCCGGTATTGCAGTACCTCCGGGAATGGTGCACACCTTTCTCTAACGTTGGTCAAAGTCAGATCTGGATCTCTCCTGTAAGCATTTTGTCTACCCCTGCTGGAGGGAGAGTGCCAGTGTTGATGCAAGTTTTCCCGCCGTTTTACTTCTTTTTTTTTTCTTTCTTTCTTTCTTTCTCTCTTTCTGGACGCAGCGACTCCTTTTCTTGTTAGCTACCCTGATGGCCCTGATATGTGTGTCTGTTAATGTCAGGAGCATCAGGGAGACACAAAAAAGATTTGATGTACTAAACTATCTAGCTATCTTGAAAGCAGATCTCATCTTTCTGCAGGAGTGTGGTATTTCGTCGAGCCCTGATTATAGGGACCTGAAGGAGAGTTGGACCCTGGGGGACTCCTTCTGGTCGGGCTCCAACATAGCCAGAGCCGACGGAGTAGGTATCCTGTTTAAAAACCCATTTATTACCTCCCGCAGCAGCAGGGAGGTAGAACCTGGTAGAATTCTGAGCGTGGATGTGACATACAACAACACTCCCCTCAGACTGGTCAATGTCTACGCACCCACTAACCAAAACGAAAGAGTTCAATTTTTTCCACAGCTGCGTCCACTCCTGCTGGGGAACGTACCCGTCATCGTGTCAGGTGACTTCAATTGTGCTCTGAGGGACGTAGACCGGAGCAGGCCACGCAACGACCGCTCTAGTAGAGTTTTGTCCTCCGTAATATCTGATTTCTCCCTGTGTGATGCAGGTAAGGACCTGGTGCCTCCCTTTACCTGGGTGAGCTCATCTGGGACCTCCTTCTCCCGTATAGATCTCGTCCTGCATACCAGCTCCCTTACGAAGACGGCAGTAGACACCCAGGCCGTCTTCTTCTCTGACCATAGGCTCCTGCAGGTAACATTGCAGGTCCCTCAGACCTCCCAGATGGGGTCAGGGGTCTGGAAATTAAACACCTCCTTACTCGATGACCCCTCCATAGCTGCAGCCTATAAGAGCAGGCTTGTTGAGTGGACCACTTTGCGTGACCTATTCAACTCCCCTATAGAGTGGTGGGAGATGGTCAAAATGAGAACTAAGGGTTATTTCATAGCAGCAGGCAAGAGGAAAGCCAAAGAAAGGAGGGCCAAATATAAATACCTGAATGCTGCCCTCCAGCGTCTGAGCCTGCTTCAGCTTCGGGGGTTCCCTGTAAGCGACGAGATAGCCCAGACCAAGCTAGATCTTTCAGTGCTTTGTAGGGAGGAACAACGAAAGGTCATGCACAATGCAAAAGTGCAAAAAATGGAGGAAGATGAAAAGTGTACTCGCTTCTTCTTCCAGAAAACGAGGGAGAAGCGGCACTTGATGTCCTCCATGCTCGACAGCAGGGGGAGGATAGTAGAGGATAGTGAGGGAGTGAAAAAAGTGGTAGAGAACTTCTATAGGGACCTGTATAACATCAAAGCTACAGATGACACCCTGATAGAGTGGTTCCTGAGCCAGTTGGAGCCTGACTCAGTGCGGGACGAGGAGGAGGAGGAGAAGGACCCAGAACTCACGCTGGAGGAGCTCACCCAGGCGGTTAAGACCATGAACACCGGTAAGACGCCAGGTCCAGATGGCATCCCGGGTGAGTATTACCATCTTTTTTGGGACACGCTAAAAGTCCATTTAGCGGAGGTCTACAGAGCGGTCTACAGGGAGAAGCGGTTGGGCCCTTCTATGCGGGAGAGTGTAATTACTCTCCTTCATAAGAAAGGGGAAGTTAAAGATCTACGGAATTGGCGCCCAATCAGCCTCCTTTGCGTGGATTACAAGATACTAGCCAAAGCTCTGATGCTCCGGCTACAAGTACACCTCCCTTTGGTCATTGGCCCTGACCAGGCTTGTGGCGTCCCAGGGAGGTCCATCACGGATATTTTAATGTTAACAAGGGACATTCTGGCTTATTCTAGAGAACGGAACCATCCCCTCTGCCTGTTCAACCTTGACCAGGAGAAGGCGTTCGATAGGGTAAGCCATGAATATATGTACAAAGTGATGGACCAGATGAAATTCGCTCCTGGACTTAGGGAGTGGGTTAAAACCATATATACAAACATTAGTACCCGAGTCTTGGTGAACAGGCACCTGACTGGTAAAATATCTATCCAGTCAGGGGTCAGACAGGGTTGCCCACTATCCCCACTGCTATATGTCGTGTGCATTGAACCCCTCCTGCAGGCAATTCGTAGGGATACCAATATAACTGGTTTCCAGCTGCCTGGATCTAACGGGGTCCAGGTCAAAACAACAGCATATATGGACGATGTGTCACTCATTTGCACCAACACATCGTCGGTACCTCGGATTAGTAATATCCTTGAGAAGTACTGCACGGCGACCGGGGCAGTGATTAATAAGTCCAAGAGCGAAGTCTACGTGTCTAAAAATTGGCAGGTAGATAGGGAACTGTCGGACATGTACCCTGTCAAAAAGGACAAAATCAAGATTCTGGGCCTCATTTTCGAGAACAATAGCTCGGGGGCCCAGAGCTGGACGGCGGCCATTAACCAGGTCCGTAAAAAGATTGGCGGATGGAGCACAAGATCCTTAACAATGACGGGTAGAGTATTAATAACCAAGTCTATACTGTTCCCCATCCTCTCTTATGTAGGAAAAATCTTTCCCCCAGACAGGACCACCAAAAAAGTGGTGGACCGCATTATCCACCGCTTTATCTGGGGCAGCAAGATGGAGAGGGTAAAGCGAGCCACTCTGAGTAAAGCCGACAAGAAGGGAGGTAAGGGGGTCCCGGACGTTGTGCAGCTCACCCGAGTGCAGGGGCTCACGCAAACTATCAAGAACATCCAGGCCCTGGACAGGAAGGTATGTTACATGAATCGTTTCTATTTTGCCACCTGTCTCAGGGCCTTGGGCCTCTGCACTATTGATAACACCGTGCCGTACTCCTGGGACCCCCCATTGTATTATAGAACCTTAAGGGACACTATATATAAATTGGGCTTAGATAAAGCAAAATTGGCCTCCTGGGAATACAAGGCTGTAACTAAATATCTTGCCGGTTCCCAGGAAATTGAAAAAGTAGCTACTTTCTCCCTCACCCAAAGCCAAAAAATCTGGGAGAATGTGTCTCACAGCTGCCTCAGTAATGTCCAGAAGGATATAGCATGGAACACCGTCCACAGTGCACTCCCCACTCGAGCGTTCATGTTCAGGAGGGGACTAGCCCAAGTAGAAACATGCCCCTATGCAAAGTGCCGCAAGAGAGAAACACCAGCCCATATCTTCTGGGAGTGTGATGTGGCTGGCAGTGTCTGGCTCTCTGTCTCTGTCTTCCTAAACAGGTTTGCTGACACGGCCAAGATGACCGCTGAGACTGTGCTCTATGGGCCTGCGGGAGGAATCACTACCAGCACAGCTAAGTGCGTTTGGCGTGTCATCAATGTTGTCAAGCAGATCCTGTGGGAAGGCCGTAACGTCTGTGTCTATCACAAGCAGGAGCTAGACACTATCACCACGACCAGAAGGGCACAAACTCTTATCAAGGACTTTGTAATTCTGGACATCCGGACCCTCGGGAAGGACAAGGCCTGCGCGGAGTGGAGGATCGCCGGACTTCAGGACGTGAAGATGGAATAAGGGAAAAAACTGGAACCGCTAGCTCCTAGGAGCGGGACTACGGGGCACCGCTAAGCCTTTTATTTATTTTGTCATGCCAGCATTCCGCCCTTTTTAGCTGGCATGACCGTTTTTGAACGGTGCCCTGGTTTTATGTAGTCTTTTTGTTTCAGTTTTATGGATTTTGATTTGATTTATTTTGAATGTTTTATTTGATTTTTGTTTTGTTTTGTTTTATGTATCTAAAAGATTTTTAATGTTAACTATTAAAAGTTACATTTTAAGTGTTTTAAAATTTTAGAATTTTAACTCACTGTTTATACACTGTCCCTTTTCCCCTGTCCCTGTTTTAGATCTAGTTTTATGTTCACTTTTGAACCTTTTTAGAGAGCACTCCCCGGCCCTCACAAGCACTGGTTTTTTATAGATGGTTCTTTTTTTCCAGTCACTTTTAAAACAGCACAGGTTTTTTTCATGTTGATTTTAATCTGTGTCTGTTTTAACCATGTACAAAGCACAATTGTCTTGGTGTTTTTAAATGTATTTTAAATGCTTTTAAAACAAAATGTATGTCTGTATGCATGAATGTCATCTTTAAAAGAAATGTAAAATGAATGAAAAAACGAATGGGTGTAAATGTAAAAAAATGTAAAATCTCAATAAAAGAGTATCAGGGGACCATATATTAAATTGATTTTTGGAATCGGGAGATGGAACAGGGGCTTGCTCCGTCCACTCCACGCATCGGCCCGGTATTGCAGTACCTCCAGGAACGGTGCACACCTTTCTCTAACGTTGGTCAAAGTCAGATCTGGATCTCTCCTGTGAGCATTTTGTCTACCCCTGCTGGAGGGAGAGTGCCAGTGTTGATGCAAGTTTTCCCGCCGTTTTACTTCTTTTTTTTCTTTCTCTCTTTCTTTCTTTCTCTCTTTCTTTCTCTCTTTCTCTCTTTCTTTCTCTCTTTCTTTCTTGCTGTCTTTCTTTCTTTTATTCACATGTGGTGATGATGTAGACAGCAGCAGGTTGTTTCCTGGGAGCATGCAGCTAACCAGACAAGTGTGGTGGAACATGTCCCTATGCCAGGACCTTCTTAGCAAGCCAGCCAGCGAGGCACAGTTGTAGTTACCCAAGGCACCTTGCACAGCATAGCAGCTTGGCATGACTATTTGTAAGACGCACTCCGCCAGTTTATGTTTTGTTTTTGGTGTTATGTGTGTGTTTTTGCTTTGTTTTGTTTTCTCCTGCTTAAATTGCACATTTCCCCTCTGGAAGCAGCAGCCCGTTTTTTTGGGGTCTGCTTGTGCTTGAAATTTTGCACCCACCTTTTGAATCCCCCTGTGCCGTCCGGGCTGGGGGGCCCCGGACAAGGGCCAAGTCGCCATCGCTTCTCGGCCTTTTGGCTAAGATCAAGTGTAGTATCTGTTCTTATCAGTTTAATATCTGATACGTCCCCTATCAGGGGACCATATATTAAATTGATTTTTGGAATCGGGAGATGGAACAGGGGCTTGCTCCGTCCACTCCACGCATCGGCCCGGTATTGCAGTACCTCCGGGAATGGTGCACACCTTTCTCTAACGTTGGTCAAAGTCAGATCTGGATCTCTCCTGTGAGCATTTTGTCTACCCCTGCTGGAGGGAGAGTGCCAGTGTTGATGCAAGTTTTCCCGCCGTTTTACTTCTTTTTTTTTTCTTTCTCTCTTTCTTTCTTTCTCTCTTTCTTTCTCTCTTTCTCTCTTTCTTTCTCTCTTTCTTGCTGTCTTTCTTTCTTTTATTCACATGTGGTGATGATGTAGACAGCAGCAGGTTGTTTCCTGGGAGCATGCAGCTAACCAGACAAGTGTGGTGGAACATGTCCCTATGCCAGGACCTTCTTAGCAAGCCAGCCAGCCAGCGAGGCACAGTTGTAGTTACCCAAGGCACCTTGCACAGCATAGCAGCTTGGCATGACTATTTGTAAGACGCACTCCGCCAGTTTATGTTTTGTTTTTGGTGTTATGTGTGTGTTTTTGCTTTGTTTTGTTTTCTCCTGCTTAAATTGCACATTTCCCCTCTGGAAGCAGCAGCCCGTTTTTTGGGGGTCTGCTTGTGCTTGGAATTTTGCACCCACCTATGAATCCCCCTGTGCCGTCCGGGCTGGGGGGCCCCGGGCAAGGGCCAAGTCGCCATCGCTTCTCGGTCTTTTGCAGCAAAAGAAAGCAAAAGAAAGGAGGGCCAAATATAAATACCTGAATGCTGCCCTCCAGCGTCTGAGCCTGCTTCAGCTTCGGGGGTTCCCTGTAAGCGACGAGATAGCCCAGACCAAGCTAGATCTTTCAGTGCTTTGTAGGGAGGAACAACGAAAGGTCATGCACAATGCAAAAGTGCAAAAAATGGAGGAAGACGAAAAGTGTACTCGCTTCTTCTTCCAGAAAACGAGGGAGAAGCAGCACTTGATGTCCTCCATGCTCGACAGCAGGGGGAGGATAGTAGAGGATAGTGAGGGAGTGAAAAAAGTGGTAGAGAACTTCTATAGGGACCTGTATAACATCAAAGCTACAGATGACACCCTGATAGAGTGGTTCCTGAGCCAGTTGGAGCCTGACTCAGTGCAGGACGACGAGGAGGAGGAGAAGGACCCAGAACTCACGCTGGAGGAGCTCACCCAGGCGGTTAAGACCATGAACACCGGTAAGACGCCAGGTCCAGATGGCATCCCGGGTGAGTATTACCATCTTTTTTGGGACACGCTAAAAGTCCATTTAGCGGAGGTCTACAGAGCGGTCTACAGGGAGAAGCGGTTGGGCCCTTCTATGCGGGAGAGTGTAATTACTCTCCTTCATAAGAAAGGGGAAGTTAAAGATCTACGGAATTGGCGCCCAATCAGCCTCCTTTGCGTGGATTACAAGATACTAGCCAAAGCTCTGATGCTCCGGCTACAAGTACACCTCCCTTTGGTCATTGGCCCCGACCAGGCTTGTGGCGTCCCAGGGAGGTCCATCACGGATATTTTAATGTTAACAAGGGACATTCTGGCTTATTCTAGAGAACGGAACCATCCCCTCTGCCTGTTCAACCTTGACCAGGAGAAGGCGTTCGATAGGGTAAGCCATGAATATATGTACAAAGTGATGGACCAGATGAAATTCGCTCCTGGACTTAGGGGGTGGGTTAAAACCATCTATACAAACATTAGTACCCGAGTCTTGGTGAACAGGCACCTGACTGGTAAAATATCTATCCAGTCAGGGGTCAGACAGGGTTGCCCACTATCCCCACTGCTATATGTCGTGTGCATTGAACCCCTCCTGCAGGCAATTCGTAGGGATACCAATATAACTGGTTTCCAGCTGCCTGGATCCAACGGGGTCCAGGTCAAAACAACAGCATATATGGACGATGTGTCACTCATTTGCACCAACACATCGTCGGTACCTCGGATTAGTAATATCCTTGGGAAGTACTGCACGGCGACCGGGGCAGTGATTAATAAGTCCAAGAGCGAAGTCTACGTGTCTAAAAATTGGCAGGTAGATAGGGAACTGTCGGACATGTACCCTGTCAAAAAGGACAAAATCAAGATTCTGGGCCTCATTTTCGAGAACAATAGCTCGGGGGCCCAGAGCTGGACGGCGGCCATTAACCAGGTCCGTAAAAAGATTGGCGGATGGAGCACAAGATCCTTAACAATGACGGGTAGAGTATTAATAACCAAGTCTATACTGTTCCCCATCCTCTCTTATGTAGGAAAAATCTTTCCCCCAGACAGGACCACCAAAAAAGTGGTGGACCGCATTATCCACCGCTTTATCTGGGGCAGCAAGATGGAGAGGGTAAAACGAGCCACCCTGAGTAAAGCCGACAAGAAGGGAGGTAAGGGGGTCCCGGACGTTGTGCAGCTCACCCGAGTGCAGGGGCTCACGCAAACTATCAAGAACATCCAGGCCCTGGACAGGAAGGTATGTTACATGAATCGTTTCTATTTTGCCACCTGTCTCAGGGCCTTGGGCCTCTGCACTATTGATAACACCGTGCCGTACTCCTGGGACCCCCCATTGTATTATAGAACCTTAAGGGACACTATATATAAATTGGGCTTAGATAAAGCAAAATTGGCCTCCTGGGAATACAAGGCTGTAACTAAATATCTTGCCGGTTCCCAGGAAATTGAAAAAGTAGCTACTTTCTCCCTCACCCAAAGCCAAAAAATCTGGGAGAATGTGTCTCACAGCTGCCTCAGTAATGTCCAGAAGGATATAGCATGGAACACCGTCCACAGTGCACTCCCCACTCGAGCGTTCATGTTCAGGAGGGGACTAGCCCAAGTAGAAACATGCCCCTATGCAAAGTGCCGCAAGAGAGAAACACCAGCCCATATCTTCTGGGAGTGTGATGTGGCTGGCAGTGTCTGGCTCTCTGTCTCTGTCTTCCTAAACAGGTTTGCTGACACGGCCAAGATGACCGCTGAGACTGTGCTCTATGGGCCTGCGGGAGGAATCACTACCAGCACAGCTAAGTGCGTTTGACGTGTCATCAATGTTGTCAAGCAGATCCTGTGGGAAGGCCGTAACGTCTGTGTCTATCACAAGCAGGAGCTAGACACTATCACCACGACCAGAAGGGCACAAACTCTTATCAAGGACTTTGTAATTCTGGACATCCGGACCCTCGGGAAGGACAAGGCCTGCGCGGAGTGGAGGATCGCCGGACTTCAGGACGTGAAGATGGAATAAAGGAAAAAACTGGAACCGCTAGCTCCTAGGAGCGGGACTACGGGGCACCGCTAAGCCTTTTATTTATTTTGTCATGCCAGCATTCCGCCCTTTTTAGCTGGCATGACCGTTTTTCAACGGTGCCCTGGTTTTATGTAGTCTTTTGTTTCAGTTTTATGGACTTTTATTTGATTTACGTTGAATGTTTTATTTGATTTTGTTTTGTTTTGTTTTATGTATCTTTAAGATTTTTAATGTAAACTATTAAAAGTTACATTTTAAGTGTTTTAAAATTTTAGAATTTTAACTCACTGTTTTATACACTGTCCCTTTTCCCCTGTCCCTGTTTTAGATCTAGTTTTATGTTCACTTTTGAACCTTTTAGAGAGCACTCCCCGGCCCTCACAAGCACTGGTTTTTTATAGATGGTTCTTTTTTTCCAGTCACTTTTAAAACAGCACAGGTTTTTTTCATGTTGATTTTAATCTGTGTCTGTTTTAACCATGTACAAAGCACAATTGTCTTGGTGTTTTTAAATGTATTTTAAATGCTTTTAAAACAAAATGTATGTCTGTATGCATGAATGTCATCTTTAAAAGAAATGTAAAATGAATGAAAAAAACGAATGGGTGTAAATGTAAAAAATGTAAAATCTCAATAAAAGAGTATTAATATCTGATACGTCCCCTATCAGGGGACCATATATTAAATTGATTTTTGGAATAGGGAGATGGAACAGGGGCTTGCTCCGTCCACTCCACGCATCGGCCCGGTATTGCAGTACCTCCGGGAACGGTGCACACCTTTCTCTAACGTTGGTCAAAGTCAGATCTGGATCTCTCCTGTGAGCATTTTGTCTACCCCTGCTGGAGGGAGAGTGCCAGTGTTGATGCAAGTTTTCCCGCCGTTTTACTTCTTTTTTTTTTCTTTCTCTCTTTCTTTCTTTCTCTCTTTCTTTCTCTCTTTCTCTCTTTCTTTCTCTCTTTCTTGCTGTCTTTCTTTCTTTTATTCACATGTGGTGATGATGTAGACAGCAGCAGGTTGTTTCCTGGGAGCATACAGCTAACCAGACAAGTGTGGTGGAACATGTCCCTATGCCAGGACCTTCTTAGCAAGCCAGCCAGCCAGCGAGGCACAGTTGTAGTTACCCAAGGCACCTTGCACAGCATTGCAGCTTGGCATGACTATTTGTAAGACGCACTCCGCCAGTTTATGTTTTGTTTTTGGTGTTATGTGTGTGTTTTTGCTTTGTTTTGTTTTCTCCTGCTTAAATTGCACATTTCCCCTCTGGAAGCAGCAGCCCGTTTTTTGGGGGTCTGCTTGTGCTTGGAATTTTGCACCCACCTTTGAATCCCCCTGTGCCGTCCGGGCTGGGGGGCCCCGGGCAAGGGCCAAGTCGCCATCGCTTCTCGGCCTTTTGGCTAAGATCAAGTGTAGTATCTGTTCTTATCAGTTTAATATCTGATACGTCCCCTATCAGGGGACCATATATTAAATTGATTTTTGGAATCGGGAGATGGAACAGGGGCTTGCTCCGTCCACTCCACGCATCGGCCCGGTATTGCAGTACCTCCGGGAACGGTGCACACCTTTCTCTAACGTTGGTCAAAGTCAGATCTGGATCTCTCCTGTGAGCATTTTGTCTACCCCTGCTGGAGGGAGAGTGCCAGTGTTGATGCAAGTTTTCCCGCCGTTTTACTTCTTTTTTTTTTCTTTCTCTCTTTCTTTCTCTCTTTCTCTCTTTCTTTCTCTCTTTCTTTCTTGCTTTCTTTCTTTCTTTTATTCACATGTGGTGATGATGTAGACAGCAGCAGGTTGTTTCCTGGGAGCATACAGCTAACCAGACAAGTGTGGTGGAACATGTCCCTATGCCAGGACCTTCTTAGCAAGCCAGCCAGCCAGCGAGGCACAGTTGTAGTTACCCAAGGCACCTTGCACAGCATAGCAGCTTGGCATGACTATTTGTAAGACGCACTCCGCCAGTTTATGTTTTGTTTTTGGTGTTATGTGTGTGTTTTTGCTTTGTTTTGTTTTCTCCTGCTTAAATTGCACATTTCCCCTCTGGAAGCAGCAGCCCGTTTTTTGGGGGTCTGCTTGTGCTTGAAATTTTGCACCCACCTTTGAATCCCCCTGTGCCGTCCGGGCTGGGGGGCCCCGGGCAAGGGCCAAGTCGCCATCGCTTCTCGGCCTTTTGGCTAAGATCAAGTGTAGTATCTGTTCTTATCAGTTTAATATCTGATACGTCCCCTATCAGGGGACCATATATTAAATTGATTTTTGGAATCGGGAGATGGAACAGGGGCTTGCTCCGTCCACTCCACGCATCGACCCGGTATTGCAGTACCTCCGGGAACGGTGCACACCTTTCTCTAACGTTGGTCAAAGTCAGATCTGGATCTCTCCTGTGAGCATTTTGTCTACCCCTGCTGGAGGGAGAGTGCCAGTGTTGATGCAAGTTTTCCCGCCGTTTTACTTCTTTTTTTTCTTTCTCTCTTTCTTTCTTTCTCTCTTTCTTTCTCTCTTTCTCTCTTTCTTTCTCTCTTTCTTTCTTGCTGTCTTTCTTTCTTTTATTCACATGTGGTGATGATGTAGACAGCAGCAGGTTGTTTCCTGGGAGCATGCAGCTAACCAGACAAGTGTGGTGGAACATGTCCCTATGCCAGGACCTTCTTAGCAAGCCAGCCAGCCAGCGAGGCACAGTTGTAGTTACCCAAGGCACCTTGCACAGCATAGCAGCTTGGCATGACTATTTGTAAGACGCACTCCGCCAGTTTATGTTTTGTTTTTGGTGTTATGTGTGTGTTTTTGCTTTGTTTTGTTTTCTCCTGCTTAAATTGCACATTTCCCCTCTGGAAGCAGCAGCCCGTTTTTTTGGGGTCTGCTTGTGCTTGAAATTTTGCACCCACCTTTGAATCCCCCTGTGCCGTCCGGGCTGGGGGGCCCCGGGCAAGGGCCAAGTCGCCATCGCTTCTCGGCCTTTTGGCTAAGATCAAGTGTAGTATCTGTTCTTATCAGTTTAATATCTGATACGTCCCCTATCAGGGGACCATATATTAAATTGATTTTTGGAATCGGGAGATGGAACAGGGGCTTGCTCCGTCCACTCCACGCATCGGCCCGGTATTGCAGTACCTCCGGGAACGGTGCACACCTTTCTCTAACGTTGGTCAAAGTCAGATCTGGATCTCTCCTGTGAGCATTTTGTCTACCCCTGCTGGAGGGAGAGTGCCAGTGTTGATGCAAGTTTTCCCGCCGTTTTACTTCTTTTTTTTTTCTTTCTCTCTTTCTTTCTTTCTCTCTTTCTTTCTCTCTTTCTCTCTTTCTTTCTCTCTTTCTTTCTTTCTCTCTTTCTTTCTCTCTTTCTCTCTTTCTTTCTCTCTTTCTTTCTTGCTGTCTTTCTTTCTTTTATTCACATGTGGTGATGATGTAGACAGCAGCAGGTTGTTTCCTGGGAGCATGCAGCTAACCAGACAAGTGTGGTGGAACATGTCCCTATGCCAGGACCTTCTTAGCAAGCCAGCCAGCCAGCGAGGCACAGTTGTAGTTACCCAAGGCACCTTGCACAGCATAGCAGCTTGGCATGACTATTTGTAAGACGCACTCCGCCAGTTTATGTTTTGTTTTTGGTGTTATGTGTGTGTTTTTGCTTTGTTTTGTTTTCTCCTGCTTAAATTGCACATTTCCCCTCTGGAAGCAGCAGCCCGTTTTTTGGGGGTCTGCTTGTGCTTGGAATTTTGCACCCACCTTTGAATCCCCCTGTGCCGTCCGGGCTGGGGGGCCCCGGGCAAGGGCCAAGTCGCCATCGCTTCTCGGCCTTTTGGCTAAGATCAAGTGTAGTATCTGTTCTTATCAGTTTAATATCTGATACGTCCCCTATCAGGGGACCATATATTAAATTGATTTTTGGAATCGGGAGATGGAACAAGGGCTTGCTCCGTCCACTCCACGCATCGGCCCGGTATTGCAGTACCTCCGGGAACGGTGCACACCTTTCTCTAACGTTGGTCAAAGTCAGATCTGGATCTCTCCTGTGAGCATTTTGTCTACCCCTGCTGGAGGGAGAGTGCCAGTGTTGATGCAAGTTTTCCCGCCGTTTTACTTCTTTTTTTTTTCTTTCTCTCTTTCTTTCTTTCTCTTTCTTTCTCTCTTTCTTTCTTGCTGTCTTTCTTTCTTTTATTCACATGTGGTGATGATGTAGACAGCAGCAGTTTGTTTCCTGGGAGCATGCAGCTAACCAGACAAGTGTGGTGGAACATGTCCCTATGCCAGGTCCTTCTTAGCCAGCCATATACTCTGGCTTCTCTTCAGTTCGAATAAATCTTTCTAAGACTAAGGCTTAGAGGGTAGTGGCATTGCCCGCTCCCTCCGAGGGTCTGTGAGAGGTTTGTTCGGGTGAGGAGGAACAGAATTTTTTTTATTTTTGACTGGCTTTCTTCAGCTCGGCAACTTTTTGGAAGACTAATGCTCAGTCTGGTTTTGGCTTGCCCAATCCAGGCCGAGGGTCTTTCAAGATTTTGTTGACTGTTGAGAGCAGTTTTTTCTTTTTCAGGCGGTTCCCGTTTTTTTCTTTTTCAGGCGGTTCCGGCTTTTCCAGACGTTCCTGGAGTTAGAGAGAAGGAGGACCTACCATCCAGACGACCTTTGAGGACCCTTTGATGACCTAGACGACCTCATCCCCAGCCCTTGATTGTAATCGAGATCCAGACCGAGAGAGCAGCAGGCGCCCAGCAGAGGGCGCCATCTGGGAGGAGCAGAGGGCGGCCCCGGACCCCGAGGAGGCGTCACAGCCACGATTCTTCCTACGTGGTCTCGGTGCCAAGCAGCGCCCCCTACTCCACCAGGGAAGGACACCGTTCACCTGGGGAGGGGGTCCCTCTTGCGAGGCGACCATCTCCTCAGGGACTAAAGTAATAGTTCCTTCAACTGCCCAGATTTGCTGCTTACGTTGTCTCTTTTCCGTAGAGAGAGACAACCCGGACGTCCAGAGGCTTCTCCCACCCCAATCGGAGGAGCCAGCTGAAGGATGGCGTTCCGGCCAACCCAGGAAACCAGGAGGCACAATGCGGTGCGCTTCACAAGAAACAAGCAAGATGAAACGGAACCAGGACTGACGAGACTGGAGTTCAGCCGGACCATTCTTCAGAGGGGTATGGGTTTTTCCCCTTCTGACTTGAATTGTTTGGTGAAATTGCCAGGGCTTAAGGAAGTGTTTGAGGTCAGTTTTAGGAACCCCCAAAAGTTACAAGAAATGTGGTCCTTTTGGGGGGAGAATAAATATCTCGCTCCATACAAAGAATTTTGTGTGGATGCACTGACAGACAGAGAAATGAAAGTTGTTACTGTCCAATTTTTCAATGAGGCTGTTAGCGACTATGATATTACAACATGGCTTAACCGCTATGGGAGGGTGTCATCAGAAGGGAGGAAAATTACAGACGAAGATGGGGTTTGGACAGGAGCCAGAAAGTGGCTGGTACGCCTTAATGTTGATCCATCGGGCATTGGAGGCGTCCGCCACATTCCAAACTCCATAGTGTTAGGGCCCAACAGAGGGCTGGTATTCTATAATGGGATGCCAAAACTCTGCAGGAAATGTGGGGAATTAGGACACCTGGCGGCCGCATGTACTGTAGTCAAGTGCAGGAACTGCGGCGCCCCCCACGAGACCAGCCACTGCAGAGAAGAGAGGCAGTGCAATTTGTGTGGAAAGAAGGGGCACCTGTTTAAGGACTGCCCCTCTTCCTATGCCAACATGGCCAGAGCCAGCAAGGCAAATACGAACAAGCCTAGGCCTGAGCAGGAAGAGGGAACAAATAACAAAGATCAGTCCACATCACCACCAACAGTATCCAAAACCCAGACTCCAGCACCACCATCATCACCAGCACCCCCCTCACCCCCCCGCCCCCGAGACATGTCCCGTTTTACGAGGACCCCTTCCCCCAGCCCAGAGAGAGAGTACAACAGCTACTCCACTAGCTCCTCCAGTAGCTTCTCTGATACAGAACACGAGGCAGGGAGGGAGCCCGGACCCAGCAGCGCCCCCCCCTGAGTAGGGCCCTCTCAGAGCCAGCACTCCCCCTCGGCTCTCGTTATGACGCCATAAGGATTGAGTCCGTGGGGGAGGAAAGCGAAAGCGACAGTGAAAGTGAGAGTGAAAAGGAGGGGAAGGGAATGAAGAACCAGCAGAGGGTGGGGAAAAGAAAGGGTAGAGACGATGGGGGGAAAAGAAAGAAGATCAAGATCAAAGACAGCAAGTTGCAGGTGGCCCCCATAGATCCAAAACCAGATAATGTCCACACAAAGTCCCCAGTCTTGCCCTCGCAGGCAGAGACGGAGGCGAGTGGGACGGCTACACTGCCGTCTAGTGGGCAGGTAGCAGCCAGCCAGGGCATCCCCAGCCAGCCTTCCCAGTCGTTGGCACAAACCCTAGCACACCTCGCAGAAGAGGTGTTCACTAATGCACCGAGGGAGAGGTCGGGGTCAACACCTTCCCTGACCAGCAGTACCTCGGTAGCAATGACCCTCTTCAAGCGAAGGGCCTCCCTTCAAAGCATCCTTGACCCCCTCCCTTGTATGGGCAAAACCAGGGGCCCCCTAGAGGTCCTCCTAGATACAGCACAGGAGGACATGGGAATACCCCTGGACGCGGTAAGCCAGAAGTCTGCTAACAGCTCCAATTCAGCAGACGGTAACAGCCAAAGAATGCTGTCTGTCATAACCCCCCCCCAGGACAAAGCTGACCCACACGTTCCGAGGGGCCCTGAGCAAGTTCCACCAGACTTACCTTGTGGGGAGTTGAATAGCCCAAACAACTCCACGTACTGTGCATATAAAGATGGTGCCTTCTTGGACGAGGCAGCAGTGAGTACCTTCTCAGGGGTGATGGGAGTTGCAAATAAGCCCAAGCCCCCTCGAAGCAAGCGTAGAGCTAAGAGTAGGAAGAGTGTCCCGACCTCCCAATCATAGTCGCTATGGGGTGGACGCAGCGACTCCTTTTCTTGTTAGCTACCCTGATGGCCCTGATATGTGTGTCTGTTAATGTCAGGAGCATCAGGGAGACACAAAAAAGATTTGATGTACTAAACTATCTAGCTAACTTGAAAGCAGATCTCATCTTTCTGCAGGAGTGTGGTATTTCGTCGAGCCCTGATTATAGGGACCTGAAGGAGAGTTGGACCCTGGGGGACTCCTTCTGGTCGGGCTCCAACATAGCCAGAGCCGACAGAGTAGGTATCCTGTTTAAAAACCCATTTATTACCTCCCGCAGCAGCAGGGAGGTAGAACCTGGTAGAATTCTGAGCGTGGATGTGACATACAACAACACTTCCCTCAGACTGGTCAATGTCTACGCACCCACTAACCAAAACGAAAGAGTTCAATTTTTTCCACAGCTGCGTCCACTCCTGCTGGGGAACGTACCCGTCATCGTGTCAGGTGACTTCAATTGTGCTCTGAGGGACGTAGACCAGAGCAGGCCACGCAACGACCGCTCTAGTAGAGTTTTGTCCTCCGTAATATCTGATTTCTCCCTGTGTGATGCAGGTAAGGACCTGGTGCCTCCCTTTACCTGGGTGAGCTCATCTGGGACCTCCTTCTCCCGTATAGATCTCGTCCTGCATACCAGCTCCCTTACGAAGACGGCAGTAGACACCCAGGCCGTCTTCTTCTCTGACCATAGGCTCCTGCAGGTAACATTGCAGGTCCCTCAGACCTCCCAGATGGGGTCAGGGGTCTGGAAATTAAATACCTCCTTACTCGATGACCCCTCCATAGCTGCAGCCTATAAGAGCAGGCTTGTTGAGTGGACCACTTTGCGTGACCTATTCAACTCCCCTATAGAGTGGTGGGAGATGGTCAAAATCAGAACTAAGGGTTATTTCATAGCAGCAGGCAAGAGGAAAGCAAAAGAAAGGAGAGCCAAATATAAATACCTGAATGCTGCCCTCCAGCGTCTGAGCCTGCTTCAGCTTCGGGGGTTCCCTGTAAGCGACGAGATAGCCCAGACCAAGCTAGATCTTTCAGTGCTTTGTAGGGAGGAACAACGAAAGGTCATGCACAATGCAAAAGTGCAAAAAATGGAGGAAGACGAAAAGTGTACTCGCTTCTTCTTCCAGAAAACGAGGGAGAAGCGGCACTTGATGTCCTCCATGCTCGACAGCAGGGGGAGGATAGTAGAGGATAGTGAGGGAGTGAAAAAAGTGGTAGAGAACTTCTATAGGGACCTGTATAACATCAAAGCTACAGATGACACCCTGATAGAGTGGTTCCTGAGCCAGTTGGAGCCTGACTCAGTGCGGGACGACGAGGAGGAGGAGAAGGACCCAGAACTCACGCTGGAGGAGCTCACCCAGGCGGTTAAGACCATGAACACCGGTAAGACGCCAGGTCCAGATGGCATCCCGGGTGAGTATTACCATCTTTTTTGGGACACGCTAAAAGTCCATTTAGCGGAGGTCTACAGAGCGGTCTACAGGGAGAAGCGGTTGGGCCCTTCTATGCGGGAGAGTGTAATTACTCTCCTTCATAAGAAAGGGGAAGTTAAAGATCTACGGAATTGGCGCCCAATCAGCCTCCTTTGCGTGGATTACAAGATACTAGCCAAAGCTCTGATGCTCCGGCTACAAGTACACCTCCCTTTGGTCATTGGCCCCGACCAGGCTTGTGGAGTCCCAGGGAGGTCCATCACGGATATTTTAATGTTAACAAGGGACATTCTGGCTTATTCTAGAGAACGGAACCATCCCCTCTGCCTGTTCAACCTTGACCAGGAGAAGGCGTTCGATAGGGTAAGCCATGAATATATGTACAAAGTGATGGACCAGATGAAATTCGCTCCTGGACTTAGGGAGTGGGTTAAAACCATATATACAAACATTAGTACCCGAGTCTTGGTGAACAGGCACCTGACTGGTAAAATATCTATCCAGTCAGGGGTCAGACAGGGTTGCCCACTATCCCCACTGCTATATGTCGTGTGCATTGAACCCCTCCTGCAGGCAATTCGTAGGGATACCAATATAACTGGTTTCCAGCTGCCTGGATCCAACGGGGTCCAGGTCAAAACAACAGCATATATGGACGATGTGTCACTCATTTGCACCAACACATCGTCGGTACCTCGGATTAGTAATATCCTTGAGAAGTACTGCACGGCGACCGGGGCAGTGATTAATAAGTCCAAGAGCGAAGTCTACGTGTCTAAAAATTGGCAGGTAGATAGGGAACTGTCGGACATGTACCCTGTCAAAAAGGACAAAATCAAGATTCTGGGCCTCATTTTCGAGAACAATAGCTCGGGGGCCCAGAGCTGGACGGCGGCCATTAACCAGGTCCGTAAAAAGATTGGCGGATGGAGCACAAGATCCTTAACAATGACGGGTAGAGTATTAATAACCAAGTCTATACTGTTCCCCATCCTCTCTTATGTAGGAAAAATCTTTCCCCCAGACAGGACCACCAAAAAAGTGGTGGACCGCATTATCCACCGCTTTATCTGGGGCAGCAAGATGGAGAGGGTAAAACAAGCCACTCTGAGTAAAGCCGACAAGAAGGGAGGTAAGGGGGTCCCGGACGTTGTGCAGCTCACCCGAGTGCAGGGGCTCACGCAAACTATCAAGAACATCCAGGCCCTGGACAGGAAGGTATGTTACATGAATCGTTTCTATTTTGCCACCTGTCTCAGGGCCTTGGGCCTCTGCACTATTGATAACACCGTGCCGTACTCCTGGGACCCCCCATTGTATTATAGAACCTTAAGGGACACTATATATAAATTGGGCTTAGATAAAGCAAAATTGGCCTCCTGGGAATACAAGGCTGTAACTAAATATCTTGCCGGTTCCCAGGAAATTGAAAAAGTAGCTACTTTCTCCCTCACCCAAAGCCAAAAAATCTGGGAGAATGTGTCTCACAGCTGCCTCAGTAATGTCCAGAAGGATATAGCATGGAACACCGTCCACAGTGCACTCCCCACTCGAGCGTTCATGTTCAGGAGGGGACTAGCCCAAGTAGAAACATGCCCCTATGCAAAGTGCCGCAAGAGAGAAACACCAGCCCATATCTTCTGGGAGTGTGATGTGGCTGGCAGTGTCTGGCTCTCTGTCTCTGTCTTCCTAAACAGGTTTGCTGACACGGCCAAGATGACCGCTGAGACTGTGCTCTATGGGCCTGCGGGAGGAATCACTACCAGCACAGCTAAGTGCGTTTGGCGTGTCATCAATGTTGTCAAGCAGATCCTGTGGGAAGGCCGTAACGTCTGTGTCTATCACAAGCAGGAGCTAGACACTATCACCACGACCAGAAGGGCACAAACTCTTATCAAGGACTTTGTAATTCTGGACATCCGGACCCTCCTGCGCGGAGTGGAGGATCGCCGGACTTCAGGACGTGAAGATGGAATAAAGGAAAAAACTGGAACCGCTAGCTCCTAGGAGCGGGACTACGGGGCACCGCTAAGCCTTTTATTTATTTTGTCATGCCAGCATTCCGCCCTTTTTAGCTGGCATGACCGTTTTTCAACGGTGCCCTGGTTTTATGTAGTCTTTTTGTTTCAGTTTTATGGACCTTTGATTTAATTTGAATGTTTTATTTGATTTTGTTTTGTTTTGTTTTATGTATCTTTAAGATTTTTAATGTAAACTATTAAAAGTTACATTTTAAGTGTTTTAAAATTTTAGAATTTTAACTCACTGTTTATACACTGTCCCTTTTCCCCTGTCCCTGTTTTAGATCTAGGTTTATGTTCACTTTTTTAGAGAGGACTCCCCGGCCCTCACAAGCACTGGTTTTTTATAGATGGTTCTTTTTTTCCAGTCACTTTTAAAACAGCACAGGTTTTTTTCATGTTGATTTTAATCTGTGTCTGTTTTAACCATGTACAAAGCACAATTGTCTTGGTGTTTTTAAATGTATTTTAAATGCTTTTAAAACAAAATGTATGTCTGTATGCATGAATGTCATCTTTAAAAGAAATGTAAAATGAATGAAAAAAACGAATGGGTGTAAATGTAAAAAATGTAAAATCTCAATAAAAGAGTATTAATATCTGATACGTCCCCTATCAGGGGACCATATATTAAATTGATTTTTGGAATCGGGAGATGGAACAGGGGCTTGCTCCGTCCACTCCACGCATCGGCCCGGTATTGCAGTACCTCCGGGAACGGTGCACACCTTTCTCTAACGTTGGTCAAAGTCAGATCTGGATCTCTCCTGTGAGCATTTTGTCTACCCCTGCTGGAGGGAGAGTGCCAGTGTTGATGCAAGTTTTCCCAACGTTTTACTTCTTTTTTTTTTCTTTCTCTCTTTCTTTCTTTCTCTCTTTCTTTCTCTCTTTCTCTCTTTCTTTCTCTCTTTCTTGCTGTCTTTCTTTCTTTTATTCACATGTGGTGATGATGTAGACAGCAGCAGGTTGTTTCCTGGGAGCATGCAGCTAACCAGACAAGTGTGGTGGAACATGTCCCTATGCCAGGACCTTCTTAGCAAGCCAGCCAGCCAGCGAGGCACAGTTGTAGTTACCCAAGGCACCTTGCACAGCATAGCAGCTTGGCATGACTATTTGTAAGACGCACTCCGCCAGTTTATGTTTTGTTTTTGGTGTTATGTGTGTGTTTTTGCTTTGTTTTGTTTTCTCCTGCTTAAATTGCACATTTCCCCTCTGGAAGCAGCAGCCCGTTTTTTGGGGGTCTGCTTGTGCTTGGAATTTTGCACCCACCTTTGAATCCCCCTGTGCCGTCCGGGCTGGGGGGCCCCGGGCAAGGGCCAAGTCGCCATCGCTTCTCGGCCTTTTGGCTAAGATCAAGTGTAGTATCTGTTCTTATCAGTTTAATATCTGATACGTCCCCTATCAGGGGACCATATATTAAATTGATTTTTGGAATCGGGAGATGGCACAGGGGCTTGCTCCGTCCACTCCACGCATCGGCCCGGTATTGCAGTACCTCCGGGAACGGTGCACACCTTTCTCTAACGTTGGTCAAAGTCAGATCTGGATCTCTCCTGTGAGCATTTTGTCTACCCCTGCTGGAGGGAGAGTGCCAGTGTTGATGCAAGTTTTCCCGCCGTTTTACTTCTTTTTTTTCTTTCTCTCTTTCTTTCTTTCTCTCTTTCTTTCTCTCTTTCTCTCTTTCTTTCTCTCTTTCTTTCTTGCTGTCTTTCTTTCTTTTATTCACATGTGGTGATGATGTAGGCAGCAGCAGGTTGTTTCCTGGGAGCATGCAGCTAACCAGACAAGTGTGGTGGAACATGTCCCTATGCCAGGACCTTCTTAGCAAGCCAGCCAGCCAGCGAGGCACAGTTGTAGTTACCCAAGGCACCTTGCACAGCATAGCAGCTTGGCATGACTATTTGTAAGACGCACTCCGCCAGTTTATGTTTTGTTTTTGGTGTTATGTGTGTGTTTTTGCTTTGTTTTGTTTTCTCCTGCTTAAATTGCACATTTCCCCTCTGGAAGCAGCAACCCGTTTTTTGGGGGTCTGCTTGTGCTTGAAATTTTGCACCCACCTTTGAATCCCCCTGTGCCGTCCGGGCTGGGGGGCCCCGGGCAAGGGCCAAGTCGCCATCGCTTCTCGGCCTTTTGGCTAAGATCAAGTGTAGTATCTGTTCTTATCAGTTTAATATCTGATACGTCCCCTATCAGGGGACCATATATTAAATTGATTTTTGGAATCGGGAGATGGAACAGGGGCTTGCTCCGTCCACTCCACGCATCGGCCCGGTATTGCAGTACCTCCGGGAACGGTGCACACCTTTCTCTAACGTTGGTCAAAGTCAGATCTGGATCTCTCCTGTGAGCATTTTGTCTACCCCTGCTGGAGGGAGAGTGCCAGTGTTGATGCAAGTTTTCCCGCCGTTTTACTTCTTTTTTTTTCTTTCTCTCTTTCTTTCTTTCTCTCTTTCTTTCTCTCTTTCTCTCTTTCTTTCTCTCTTTCTTTCTTGCTGTCTTTCTTTCTTTTATTCACATGTGGTGATGATGTAGACAGCAGCAGGTTGTTTCCTGGGAGCATGCAGCTAACCAGACAAGTGTGGTGGAACATGTCCCTATGCCCTAAGGGTTATTTCATAGCAGCAGGCAAGAGGAAAGCAAAAGAAAGGAGAGCCAAATATAAATACCTGAATGCTGCCCTCCAGCATCTGAGCCTGCTTCAGCTTCGGGGGTTCCCTGTAAGCGACGAGATAGCCCAGACCAAGCTAGATCTTTCAGTGCTTTGTAGGGAGGAACAACGAAAGGTCATGCACAATGCAAAAGTGCAAAAAATGGAGGAAGACGAAAAGTGTACTCGCTTCTTCTTCCAGAAAACGAGGGAGAAGCGGCACTTGATGTCCTCCATGCTCGACAGCAGGGGGAGGATAGTAGAGGATAGTGAGGGAGTGAAAAAAGTGGTAGAGAACTTCTATAGGGACCTGTATAACATCAAAGCTACAGATGACACCCTGATAGAGTGGTTCCTGAGCCAGTTGGAGCCTGACTCAGTGCGGGACGACGAGGAGGAGGAGAAGGACCCAGAACTCACGCTGGAGGAGCTCACCCAGGCGGTTAAGACCATGAACACCGGTAAGACGCCAGGTCCAGATGGCATCCCGGGTGAGTATTACCATCTTTTTTGGGACACGCTAAAAGTCCATTTAGCGGAGGTCTACAGAGCGGTCTACAGGGAGAAGCGGTTGGGCCCTTCTATGCGGGAGAGTGTAATTACTC
This sequence comes from Acipenser ruthenus, assembly GCF_902713425.1. NCBI lineage: Eukaryota > Metazoa > Chordata > Actinopteri > Acipenseriformes > Acipenseridae > Acipenser > Acipenser ruthenus. The sequence goes on along the minus strand of NC_081198.1, from coordinate 22,178,152 downwards.
TCCTTCATAAGAAAGGGGAAGTTAAAGATCTACGGAATTGGCGCCCAATCAGCCTCCTTTGCGTGGATTACAAGATACTAGCCAAAGCTCTGATGCTCCGGCTACAAGTACACCTCCCTTTGGTCATTGGCCCCGACCAGGCTTGTGGCGTCCCAGGGAGGTCCATCACGGATATTTTAATGTTAACAAGGGACATTCTGGCTTATTCTAGAGAACGGAACCATCCCCTCTGCCTGTTCAACCTTGACCAGGAGAAGGCGTTCGATAGGGTAAGCCATGAATATATGTACAAAGTGATGGACCAGATGAAATTCGCTCCTGGACTTAGGGAGTGGGTTAAAACCATATATACAAACATTAGTACCCGAGTCTTGGTGAACAGGCACCTGACTGGTAAAATATCTATCCAGTCAGGGGTCAGACAGGGTTGCCCACTATCCCCACTGCTATATGTCGTGTGCATTGAACCCCTCCTGCAGGCAATTCGTAGGGATACCAATATAACTGGTTTCCAGCTGCCTGGATCCAACGGGGTCCAGGTCAAAACAACAGCATATATGGACGATGTGTCACTCATTTGCACCAACACATCGTCGGTACCTCGGATTAGTAATATCCTTGAGAAGTACTGCACGGCGACCGGGGCAGTGATTAATAAGTCCAAGAGCGAAGTCTACGTGTCTAAAAATTGGCAGGTAGATAGGGAACTGTCGGACATGTACCCTGTCAAAAAGGACAAAATCAAGATTCTGGGCCTCATTTTTGAGAACAATAGCTCGGGGGCCCAGAGCTGGACGGCGGCCATTAACCAGGTCCGTAAAAAGATTGGCGGATGGAGCACAAGATCCTTAACAATGACGGGTAGAGTATTAATAACCAAGTCTATACTGTTCCCCATCCTCTCTTATGTAGGAAAAATCTTTCCCCCAGACAGGACCACCAAAAAAGTGGTGGACCGCATTATCCACCGCTTTATCTGGGGCAGCAAGATGGAGAGGGTAAAACGAGCCACTCTGAGTAAAGCCGACAAGAAGGGAGGTAAGGGGGTCCCGGACGTTGTGCAGCTCACCCGAGTGCAGGGGCTCACGCAAACTATCAAGAACATCCAGGCCCTGGACAGGAAGGTATGTTACATGAATCGTTTCTATTTTGCCACCTGTCTCAGGGCCTTGGGCCTCTGCACTATTGATAACACCGTGCCGTACTCCTGGGACCCCCCATTGTATTATAGAACCTTAAGGGACACTATATATAAATTGGGCTTAGATAAAGCAAAATTGGCCTCCTGGGAATACAAGGCTGTAACTAAATATCTTGCCGGTTCCCAGGAAATTGAAAAAGTAGCTACTTTCTCCCTCACCCAAAGCCAAAAAATCTGGGAGAATGTGTCTCACAGCTGCCTCAGTAATGTCCAGAAGGATATAGCATGGAACACCGTCCACAGTGCACTCCCCACTCGAGCGTTCATGTTCAGGAGGGGACTAGCCCAAGTAGAAACATGCCCCTATGCAAAGTGCCGCAAGAGAGAAACACCAGCCCATATCTTCTGGGAGTGTGATGTGGCTGGCAGTGTCTGGCTCTCTGTCTCTGTCTTCCTAAACAGGTTTGCTGACACGGCCAAGATGACCGCTGAGACTGTGCTCTATGGGCCTGCGGGAGGAATCACTACCAGCACAGCTAAGTGCGTTTGGCGTGTCATCAATGTTGTCAAGCAGATCCTGTGGGAAGGCCGTAACGTCTGTGTCTATCACAAGCAGGAGCTAGACACTATCACCACGACCAGAAGGGCACAAACTCTTATCAAGGACTTTGTAATTCTGGACATCCGGACCCTCGGGAAGGACAAGGCCTGCGCGGAGTGGAGGATCGCCGGACTTCAGGACGTGAAGATGGAATAAAGGAAAAAACTGGAACCGCTAGCTCCTAGGAGCGGGACTACGGGGCACCGCTAAGCCTTTTATTTATTTTGTCATGCCAGCATTCCGCCCTTTTTAGCTGGCATGACCGTTTTTCAACGGTGCCCTGGTTTTATGTAGTCTTTTTGTTTCAGTTTTATGGACCTTTGATTTGATTTATTTTGAATGTTTTATTTGATTTTGTTTTGTTTTGTTTTATGTATCTAAAAGATTTTTAATGTAAACTATTAAAAGTTACATTTTAAGTGTTTTAAAATTTTAGAATTTTAACTCACTGTTTCATACACTGTCCCTTTTCCCCTGTCCCTGTTTTAGTAATATAGTTTTATGTTCACTTTTGAACCTTTTTAGAGAGCACTCCCCGGCCCTCACAAGCACTGGTTTTTTATAGATGGTTCTTTTTTTCCAGTCACTTTTAAAGCAGCACAGGTTTTTTTCATGTTGATTTTAATCTGTGTCTGTTTTAACCATGTACAAAGCACAATTGTCTTGGTGTTTTTAAAATGTATTTTAAATGCTTTTAAAACAAAATGTATGTCTGTATGCATGAATGTCATCTTTAAAAGAAATGTAAAATGAATGAAAAAACGAATGGGTGTAAATGTAAAAAATGTAAAATCTCAATAAAAGAGTATTAATATCTGATACGTCCCCTATCAGGGGACCATATATTAAATTGATTTTTGGAATCGGGAGATGGAACAGGGGCTTGCTCCGTCCACTCCACGCATCGGCCCGGTATTGCAGTACCTCTGGGAACGGTGCACACCTTTCTCTAACGTTGGTCAAAGTCAGATCTGGATCTCTCCTGTGAGCATTTTGTCTACCCCTGCTGGAGGGAGAGTGCCAGTGTTGATGCAAGTTTTCCCAACGTTTTACTTCTTTTTTTTTTCTTTCTCTCTTTCTTTCTTTCTCTCTTTCTTTCTCTCTTTCTCTCTTTCTTTCTCTCTTTCTTGCTGTCTTTCTTTCTTTTATTCACATGTGGTGATGATGTAGACAGCAGCAGGTTGTTTCCTGGGAGCATGCAGCTAACCAGACAAGTGTGGTGGAACATGTCCCTATGCCAGGACCTTCTTAGCAAGCCAGCCAGCCAGCGAGGCACAGTTGTAGTTACCCAAGGCACCTTGCACAGCATAGCAGCTTGGCATGACTATTTGTAAGACGCACTCCGCCAGTTTATGTTTTGTTTTTGGTGTTATGTGTGTGTTTTTGCTTTGTTTTGTTTTCTCCTGCTTAAATTGCACATTTCCCCTCTGGAAGCAGCAGCCCGTTTTTTGGGGGTCTGCTTGTGCTTGGAATTTTGCACCCACCTTTGAATCCCCCTGTGCCGTCCGGGCTGGGGGGCCCCGGGCAAGGGCCAAGTCGCCATCGCTTCTCGGCCTTTTGGCTAAGATCAAGTGTAGTATCTGTTCTTATCAGTTTAATATCTGATACGTCCCCTATCAGGGGACCATATATTAAATTGATTTTTGGAATCGGGAGATGGCACAGGGGCTTGCTCCGTCCACTCCACGCATCGGCCCGGTATTGCAGTACCTCCGGGAACGGTGCACACCTTTCTCTAACGTTGGTCAAAGTCAGATCTGGATCTCTCCTGTGAGCATTTTGTCTACCCCTGCTGGAGGGAGAGTGCCAGTGTTGATGCAAGTTTTCCCGCCGTTTTACTTCTTTTTTTTTCTTTCTCTTTCTTTCTTTCTCTCTTTCTTTCTCTCTTTCTCTCTTTCTTTCTCTCTTTCTTTCTTGCTGTCTTTCTTTCTTTTATTCACATGTGGTGATGATGTAGACAGCAGCAGGTTGTTTCCTGGGAGCATGCAGCTAACCAGACAAGTGTGGTGGAACATGTCCCTATGCCAGGTCCTTCTTAGCCAGCCAGCCAGCGAGGCACAGTTGTAGTTACCCAAGGCACCTTGCACAGCATAGCAGCTTGGCATGACTATTTGTAAGACGCACTCCGCCAGTTTATGTTTTGTTTTTGGTGTTATGTGTGTGTTTTTGCTTTGTTTTGTTTTCTCCTGCTTAAATTGCACATTTCCCCTCTGGAAGCAGCAGCCCGTTTTTTGGGGGTCTGCTTGTGCTTGAAATTTTGCACCCACCTTTGAATCCCCCTGTGCCATCCAGGCTGGGGGGCCCCGGGCAAGGGCCAAGTCGCCATCGCTTCTCGGCCTTTTGGCTAAGATCAAGTGTAGTATCTGTTCTTATCAGTTTAATATCTAGCTCCTCCAGTAGCTCCTCTGATGCAGAACACGAGGCAGGGAGGGAGCCCGGACCCAGCAGCGGCCCCCCCCTGAGTAGGGCCCTCTCAGCGCCAGCACTCCCCCTCGGCTCTCGTTATGACGCCATAAGGATTGAGTCCGTGGGGGAGGAAAGCGAAAGCGACAGTGAAAGTGAGAGTGAGAAGGAGGGGAAGGGAGTGAAGAACCAGCAGAGGGTGGGGAAAAGAAAGGGTAGAGACGAGGGGGGGGAAAAGAAAGAAGATCAGGATCAAAGACAGCAAGTTGCAGGTGGCCCCCATAGATCCAAAACCAGCTAATGTCCACACAAAGTCCCCAGTCTTGCCCTCGCAGGCAGAGACGGAGGCGAGTGGGACGGCTACACTGCCGCCTAGTGGGCAGGTAGCAGCCAGCCAGGGCATCCCCAGCCAGCCTTCCCAGTCGTTGGCACAAACCCTAGCACACCTCGCAGAAGAGGTGTTCACTAATGCACCGAGGGAGAGGTCGGGGTCAACACCTTCCCTGACCAGCAGTACCTCGGTAGCAATGACCCTCTTCAAGCGAAGGGCCTCCCTTCAAAGCATCCTTGACCCCCTCCCTTGTATGGGCAAAACCAGGGGCCCCCTAGAGGTCCTCCTAGATACAGCACTGGAGGACATGGGAATACCCCTGGACGCGGTAAGCCAGAAGTCTGCTAACAGCTCCAATTCAACAGACGGTAACAGCCAAAGAATGCTGTCTGTCATAACCCCCCCCAGGACAAAGCTGACCCACACGTTCCGAGGGGCCCTGAGCAAGTTCCACCAGACTTACCTTGTGGGGAGTTGAATAGCCCCAACAACTCCACGTACTGTGCATATAAAGACGGTGCCTTCTTGGACGAGGCAGCAGTGAGTACCTTCTCAGGGGTGATGGGAGTTGCAAATAAGCCCAAGCCCCCTCGAAGCAAGCGTAGAGCTAAGAGTAGGAAGAGTGTCCCGACCTCCCAATCATAGTCGCTATGGGGTGGACGCAGCGACTCCTTTTCTTGTTAGCTACCCTGATGGCCCTGATATGTGTGTCTGTTAATGTCAGGAGCATCAGGGAGACACAAAAAAGATTTGATGTACTAAACTATCTAGCTAACTTGAAAGCAGATCTCATCTTTCTGCAGGAGTGTGATATTTCGTCGAGCCCTGATTATAGGGACCTGAAGGAGAGTTGGACCCTGGGGGACTCCTTCTGGTCGGGCTCCAACATAGCCAGAGCCGACGGAGTAGGTATCCTGTTTAAAAACCCATTTATTACCTCCCGCAGCAGCAGGGAGGTAGAACCTGGTAGAATTCTGAGCGTGGATGTGACATACAACAACACTCCCCTCAGACTGGTCAATGTCTACGCACCCACTAACCAAAACGAAAGAGTTCAATTTTTTCCACAGCTGCGTCCACTCCTGCTGGGGAACGTACCCGTCATCGTGTCAGGTGACTTCAATTGTGCTCTGAGGGACGTAGACCGGAGCAGGCCACGCAACGACCGCTCTAGTAGAGTTTTGTCCTCCGTAATATCTGATTTCTCCCTGTGTGATGCAGGTAAGGACCTGGTGCCTCCCTTTACCTGGGTGAGCTCATCTGGGACCTCCTTCTCCCGTATAGATCTCGTCCTGCATACCAGCTCCCTTACGAAGACGGCAGTAGACACCCAGGCCGTCTTCTTCTCTGACCATAGGCTCCTGCAGGTAACATTGCAGGTCCCTCAGACCTCCCAGATGGGGTCAGGGGTCTGGAAATTAAACACCTCCTTACTCAATGACCCCTCCATAGCTGCAGCCTATAAGAGCAGGCTTGTTGAGTGGACCACTTTGCGTGACCTATTCAACTCCCCTATAGAGTGGTGGGAGATGGTCAAAATCAGAACTAAGGGTTATTTCATAGCAGCAGGCAAGAGGAAAGCAAAAGAAAGGAGGGCCAAATATAAACACCTGAATGCTGCCCTCCAGCGTCTGAGCCTGCTTCAGCTTTGGGGGTTCCCTGTAAGCGACGAGATAGCCCAGACCAAGCTAGATCTTTCAGTGCTTTGTAGGGAGGAACAACGAAAGGTCATGCACAATGCAAAAGTGCAAAAAATGGAGGAAGACGAAAAGTGTACTCGCTTCTTCTTCCAGAAAACGAGGGAGAAGCGGCACTTGATGTCCTCCATGCTCGACAGCAGGGGGAGGATAGTAGAGGATAGTGAGGGAGTGAAAAAAGTGGTAGAGAACTTCTATAGGGACCTATATAACATCAAAGCTACAGATGACACCCTGATAGAGTGGTTCCTGAGCCAGTTGGAGCCTGACTCAGTGCGGGACGACGAGGAGGAGGAGAAGGACCCAGAACTCACGCTGGAGGAGCTCACCCAGGCGGTTAAGACCATGAACACCGGTAAGACGCCAGGTCCAGATGGCATCCCGGGTGAGTATTACCATCTTTTTTGGGACATGCTAAAAGTCCATTTAGCGGAGGTCTACAGAGCGGTCTACAGGGAGAAGCGGTTGGGCCCTTCTATGCGGGAGAGTGTAATTACTCTCCTTCATAAGAAAGGGGAAGTTAAAGATCTACGGAATTGGCGCCCAATCAGCCTCCTTTGCGTGGATTACAAGATACTAGCCAAAGCTCTGATGCTCCGGCTACAAGTACACCTCCCTTTGGTCATTGGCCCCGACCAGGCTTGTGGCGTCCCAGGGAGGTCCATCACGGATATTTTAATGTTAACAAGGGACATTCTGGCTTATTCTAGAGAACGGAACCATCCCCTCTGCCTGTTCAACCTTGACCAGGAGAAGGCGTTCGATAGGGTAAGCCATGAATATATGTACAAAGTGATGGACCAGATGAAATTCGCTCCTGGACTTAGGGAGTGGGTTAAAACCATCTATACAAACATTAGTACCCGAGTCTTGGTGAACAGGCACCTGACTGGTAAAATATCTATCCAGTCAGGTTTCAGACAGGGTTGCCCACTATCCCCACTGCTATATGTCGTGTGCATTGAACCCCTCCTGCAGGCAATTCGTAGGGATACCAATATAACTGGTTTCCAGCTGCCTGGATCCAACGGGGTCCAGGTCAAAACAACAGCATATATGGACGATGTGTCACTCATTTGCACCAACACATCGTCGGTATCTCGGATTAGTAATATCCTTGAGAAGTACTGCACGGCGACCGGGGCAGTGATTAATAAGTCCAAGAGCGAAGTCTACGTGTCTAAAAATTGGCAGGTAGATAGGGAACTGTCGGACATGTACCCTGTCAAAAAGGACAAAATCAAGATTCTGGGCCTCATTTTCGAGAACAATAGCTCGGGGGCCCAGAGCTGGACGGCGGCCATTAACCAGGTCCGTAAAAAGATTGGCGGATGGAGCACAAGATCCTTAACAATGACGGGTAGAGTATTAATAACCAAGTCTATACTGTTCCCCATCCTCTCTTATGTAGGAAAAATCTTTCCCCCAGACAGGACCACCAAAAAAGTGGTGGACCGCATTATCCACCACTTTATCTGGGGCAGCAAGATGGAGAGGGTAAAGCGAGCCACCCTGAGTAAAGCCGACAAGAAGGGAGGTAAGGGGGTCCCGGACGTTGTGCAGCTCACCCGAGTGCAGGGGCTCACGCAAACTATCAAGAACATCCAGGCCCTGGACAGGAAGGTATGTTACATGAATCGTTTCTATTTTGCCACCTGTCTCAGGGCCTTGGGCCTCTGCACTATTGATAACACCGTGCCGTACTCCTGGGACCCCCCATTGTATTATAGAACCTTAAGGGACACTATATATAAATTGGGCTTAGATAAAGCAAAATTGGCCTCCTGGGAATACAAGGCTGTAACTAAATATCTTGCCGGTTCCCAGGAAATTGAAAAAGTAGCTACTTTCTCCCTCACCCAAAGCCAAAAAATCTGGGAGAATGTGTCTCACAGCTGCCTCAGTAATGTCCAGAAGGATATAGCATGGAACACCGTCCACAGTGCACTCCCCACTCGAGCGTTCATGTTCAGGAGGGGACTAGCCCAAGTAGAAACATGCCCCTATGCAAAGTGCCGCAAGAGAGAAACACCAGCCCATATCTTCTGGGAATGTGATGTGGCTGGCAGTGTCTGGCTCTCTGTCTCTGTCTTCCTAAACAGGTTTGCTGACACGGCCAAGATGACCGCTGAGACTGTGCTCTATGGGCCTGCGGGAGGAATCACTACCAGCACAGCTAAGTGCGTTTGGCGTGTCATCAATGTTGTCAAGCAGATCCTGTGGGAAGGCCGTAACGTCTGTGTCTATCACAAGCAGGAGCTAGACACTATCACCACGACCAGAAGGGCACAAACTCTTATCAAGGACTTTGTAATTCTGGACATCCGGACCCTCGGGAAGGACAAGGCCTGCGCGGAGTGGAGGATCGCCGGACTTCAGGACGTGAAGATGGAATAAAGGAAAAAACTGGAACCGCTAGCTCCTAGGAGCGGGACTACGGGGCACCGCTAAGCCTTTTATTTATTTTGTCATGCCAGCATTCCGCCCTTTTTAGCTGGCATGACCGTTTTTTCAACGGTGCCCTGGTTTTATGTAGTCTTTTTGTTTCAGTTTTATGGACTTTTATTTGATTTACGTTGAATGTTTTATTTGATTTTGTTTTGTTTTGTTTTATGTATCTTTAAGATTTTTAATGTAAACTATTAAAAGTTACATTTTAAGTGTTTTAAAATTTTAGAATTTTAACTCACTGTTCTATACACTGTCCCTTTTCCCCTGTCCCTGTTTTAGATCTAGTTTTATGTTCACTTTTGAACTTTTTTAGAGAGCACTCCCCGGCCCTCACAAACACTGGTTTTTTATAGATGGTTCTTTTTTTCCAGTCACTTTTAAAGCAGCACAGGTTTTTTTCATGTTGATTTTAATCTGTGTCTGTTTTAACCATGTACAAAGCACAATTGTCTTGGTGTTTTTAAATGTATTTTAAATGCTTTTAAAACAAAATGTATGTCTGTATGCATGAATGTCATCTTTAAAAGAAATGTAAAATGAATGAAAAAAACGAATGGGTGTAAATGTAAAAATTGTAAAATCTCAATAAAAGAGTATTAATATCTGATACGTCCCCTATCAGGGGACCATATATTAAATTGATTTTTGGAATCGGGAGATGGAACAGGGGCTTGCTCCGTCCACTCCACGCATCGGCCCGGTATTGCAGTACCTCCGGGAACGGTGCACACCTTTCTCTAACGTTGGTCAAAGTCAGATCTGGATCTCTCCTGTGAGCATTTTGTCTACCCCTGCTGGAGGGAGAGTGCCAGTGTTGATGCAAGTTTTCCCGCCGTTTTACTTCTTTTTTTTTCTTTCTCTCTTTCTTTCTTTCTCTCTTTCTTTCTCTCTTTCTCTCTTTCTTTCTCTCTTTCTTTCTTGCTGTCTTTCTTTCTTTTATTCACATGTGGTGATGATGTAGACAGCAGCAGGTTGTTTCCTGGGAGCATGCAGCTAACCAGACAAGTGTGGTGGAGCATGTCCCTATGCCAGGACCTTCTTAGCAAGCCAGCCAGCCAGCGAGGCACAGTTGTAGTTACCCAAGGCACCTTGCACAGCATAGCAGCTTGGCATGACTATTTGTAAGACGCACTCCGCCAGTTTATGTTTTGTTTTTGGTGTTATGTGTGTGTTTTTGCTTTGTTTTGTTTTCTCCTGCTTAAATTGCACATTTCCCCTCTGGAAGCAGCAGCCCGTTTTTTTGGGGTCTGCTTGTGCTTGAAATTTTGCACCCACCTTTGAATCCCCCTGTGCCGTCCGGGCTGGGGGGCCCCGGGCAAGGGCCAAGTCGCCATCGCTTCTCGGCCTTTTGGCTAAGATCAAGTGTAGTATCTGTTCTTATCAGTTTAATATCTGATACGTCCCCTATCAGGGGACCATATATTAAATTGATTTTTGGAATCGGGAGATGGAACAGGGGCTTGCTCCGTCCACTCCACGCATCGGCCCGGTATTGCAGTACCTCCGGGAACGGTGCACACCTTTCTCTAACGTTGTTCAAAGTCAGATCTGGATCTCTCCTGTGAGCATTTTGTCTACCCCTGCTGGAGGGAGAGTGCCAGTGTTGATGCAAGTTTTCCCGCCGTTTTACTTCTTTTTTTTTCTTTCTCTCTTTCTTTCTTTCTCTCTTTCTTTCTCTCTTTCTCTCTTTCTTTCTGTCTTTCTTTCTTGCTGTCTTTCTTTCTTTTATTCACATGTGGTGATGATGTAGACAGCAGCAGGTTGTTTCCTGGGAGCATGCAGCTAACCAGACAAGTGTGGTGGAACATGTCCCTATGCCAGGACCTTCTTAGCAAGCCAGCCAGCCAGCGAGGCACAGTTGTAGTTACCCAAGGCACCTTGCACAGTATAGCAGCTTGGCATGACTATTTGTAAGACGCACTCCGCCAGTTTCTGTTTTGTTTTTGGTGTTATGTGTGTGTTTTTGCTTTGTTTTGTTTCCTCCTGCTTAAATTGCACATTTCCCCTCTGGAAGCAGCAGCCCGTTTTTTGGGGGTCTGCTTGTGCTTGGAATTTTGCACCCACCTTTGAATCCCCCTGTGCCGTCTGGGCTGGGGGGCCCCGGGCAAGGGCCAAGTCGCCATCGCTTCTCGGCCTTTTGGCTAAGATCAAGTCTGAAATAGGCTAATGATCAGGTATATGTGGCTTGACCGCAGTACCCGGTGGTTTTATTTCTGATAAGATGAGAGGTAATCAAACCCGGTCAGCCTCTTGGGCTGGACTGAAAAATTCGGCAAGATTGTTTTGGAGAGACAGCGGGGAAGAGATGCCAGAGAGGAAAGTCTTTATAAAGACCGTCATCATCGACTGCTTGGGAGTACAGCCTGAGATGATCTTGTGTCTTCAGCGGAACGGGACGGAGAATTACGTGGATGTCACCATGGTCGGGGAGACAAGTTTTAAAGAATTTCTGCAGCGGTGCAAGGAGAAGGAAGACGATGCTCCACTTTCCAATTTTAAAGTGGAGTCACTGAGCCGGAACAATTTCAGGGTTGTGACCGTACATATGTACAACCCTCATGTGACTGATTCCACGGTTGGACTGTTTTTATGCAGGTATGCAAAGGTGATCTCGGGGGCCAAGTACTTGAGGGACGAATTTGGAATATGGACAGGGAAGAGGCAGTTCCAAGTTCTGCTAAATGATGATGAATCTGGATTTGGTGGATTTTATCATCCACCAGCAAATTTTTCAATTGGGGCAGACAGAGGATATCTTTTTTACTCTGGGCAGCCCAGTTTCTGCAGGAAGTGTCAGAGTTTTGGTCACTTGGGAGTGGACTGCTCTCAGGAGAGATGCAGGAACTGTGGTGAGCTGGGACACACAGCGTCCGGGTGTTACAAGCCCAAGTGCTGCAATGCATGTGGAGCTTTGGATCACTTGTTCCGGAATTGTCCCCAGCGCAAGCAGACCTATTCCGAAGCTGCAAGGGGACGGGGAAGGTCGGAGGTAGATGACTCAATTCCACCAAGGGAGGAGGTGTTGGAAGACACTGGGCAGTCTTTTTCGATCCCCGGTAGCCAGGAGGGAAAAGAGGGAGATGGGGTGGCGGATGCAGAGGTTACAGAGCACAGTGAACAGGAGTTGTTAAGCAGCGGAGAGCGGAAAGGAGACGGGGTGATGCAGTGGGGGGACACTCCTGATGCAGAGCGCGGCGGACAGGAAGAGCCCTTTGTTCTGAAAAAACAGAAGAAGAGAAAGAAGACTAAGGAGGAAACAGCAAGTAAATTCTCGGTTTCTCAGGAAACAACCAAGAAACTGGCGGTAATGAACCGCTTCGAGGTGCTGGGGAAACAGGATGAGTCGGGTGTCGGTTCTTCACAGTTGCCAGTTCCAGTCGCTACGGGGGGTGAAGGGTCTTCTCCCTCCCAGGTGCCGGACACAGGGGGAGAAAGAGAAAATAGTCAGTCAGAAACAGTGTGTTTATCTCCTTTGAGCCCAAATCCATACGTGTTGGGGACATTTTTACAAAGAGAACAAAATGAACAGGAATATGTAGATACAGGAAGCATGAGTTCTTCCTAGGAGATTTTGCAATTATCCACAAATATGGGACAGTGAGGTTTCTTTTCTAATTAATTTTTTTTTGGGTTTATGTCCTTAAACTGTATTTCAATTAACACAAGAGGGTTGAGGGATAACATTAAGAGGGCATCGGTTTTTAATTATTTGAGTTCTTTGCATTTTTCCTTTTGTTTTTTGCAGGAGGTGCATTTGAAAGATGCCTCCGATATTGATTTATACAGTAAAGAATGGGGAATGGGGGAGTCAAGGTGGAGTGTGGGGGGTGTCCATTCTTCAGGGGTGGGGGTTTTATTAAAAGACAAGGAGATGGAGGTAGTGCAGTCTGTTTCAGTGGTGCCAGGGCGCATTCTGAGTATTGATGTGAACTGGAGGGGACAAAAGTTGAGAATGATTAATGTATATGCACCTACCGACATGGCTTCTAGAAAAGAATGTTTTCTTGTTTTGCAGGATCTCTTTGTAACAAATAGGCACATTATTATGGGAGGGGATTTTAATGTGTCACTAGATAAGGGGGGTGGGCATGATTATACTGGGGGTATGTTAAAGGGTATTTTATTACAATTTAGTTTGGTTGATGGGTTTAGAAAGTGTAATCCCAAGCTTGAGGGGGTTACTTGGAGGAACTCAAGGGGGGCCAGGAGCCGTATAGATTATTTTTTTGTTTCAAAAGTGTTAAGTGTGGATTCTTGTATTGTGTCTCCAATGTGGTTTTCAGACCATGATACTATTCAGTGTACTATCCAATTTAAGGGACCAGTATTTGGGGGTGGGTTTTGGAAATTGAATTGTGAGTTACTGGGAGATAAATATTTTAGGGATACATTTTTGTTACATTTTAAAGGGTGGGTTGATTTGATGAGATATTCAAAGTCTGTTTTGGAATGGTGGGAGGGGGTGAAAGTCAAAATTAAGATTTTGGCTCAAAAGCATTGCAGGTATAGGTGCAGGAAGGAAAATAAAGGGTTTTTGGATTTGCAGAGGAAACTGGAGAATTTGTATACAAGGGGAAACACAACAGGGAGTTTTGACTTTGATCAGTCACAGGAACTTAAGGGTCAGATACGGAAAGTTTTTGAGAAGAGGGCAAGCATTTTTTTGTTTCGGTGTAAGGGGGAGTTCTTAGAGAAACATGAGACCTGCAGCACTTATTTTTTTAAGCAGGTAAAGGAGGCACAAAAAAAGAGAGTGATTAGGGGGTTGAGGGGGAAGGATGGTGTCACGGTGCAGGACACAGCGGGCATGTTGCACTGTGCTAATGGTTTTTATAAAGAACTTTTTTCTGAAAGGGAGGTCAATGTGGAGGTGGGAGGCTCCTTTTTGGAAGTTGTACAGGTTAGGGTGCCAGAGGACGTGAGGGACGATATAGAGGGACCGGTCACTCTTGCAGAATTGGAGGAAGCCCTAAAGCAAATGGCGGATAGGAAAGTGCCAGGGGGTGATGGTCTCCCAAAGGAGTTTTATGTAACTTTTTGGAATGTGATTGGGCCGGTGTTTGTAGAGGTGGTGGGTGAGATTTTTCGCACTGGGGCTCTAAGTAAATCTATGAGGGAAGGTATTATTTCTTTACTTTTTAAAAAAGGAGAGGAGGAAGACCTAAAAAACTGGAGACCAATCACGCTGTTGTCAGTCGATTATAAATTAATTGCAAAGGTCCTGACTGGGCGGTTGAAACAGGCAATGCCTTTTATTGTTGATAAGGACCAAACTTGTGGGGTGGTGGGGAGGTCCATTCATTGGAACCTCCTCCTCACAAGAGATGCAATCAGTTGGGCTGAGGATAGAAAGGTACCGCTAATGTTGGTGAGCCTGGATCAGGAGAAGGCGTTTGATCGGGTGAACCATGGGTTTTTGTTTAGAGTGTTGTCACATCTGGGGTTTGGGAAGAATTTTATGAGGTGGTTAAAAATTATGTACACAGCGGTGGGTAGTAGGGTAAATGTAAATGGCCACTTGGGGGATTGGATTACACAAAGTTCAGGGGTAAGACAGGGCTGTCCACTGTCTCCACTTTTATACGTTCTTTTTATGGAGTCTTTTGCAGAGGCAGTGAGAAGAGACCAAGAAGTGAAAGGGCTTTTGTTACCTGGGAGTGGGGGTGTCTCTGTTAAAATCTCCCAGTATGCGGATGACATCACTCTTTTCCTGACATCAGATAGGAGCCTGGAAAGAGTATTTGAAATTATAGCACTGTATGCTCAGGCCTCAGGGTCAAAATTAAACACAAATAAATCTTCTGTAATGTTTTTTGGGGCGTGGGCTGAAAGGGTGGATACACCGGGTGGTTTACAGAGATGCAATGATGGGTTAAAGCTGTTGGGAATTTCTTTTTATCACAGGGGGAGCGGGGTAAACAATTGGGCAGGTAGGCTGGCAAAATTAAGGTTGAAATTTGGGTTATGGAAATTGAGGAAATTATCTTTTTTGGGGAAAGTTTTGGTTTTAAAGGCTGATGTGTTACCCTCTCTATTGTATTTAGCTTACGTGTTTCCTCTACCTTGTAAGTTTAGGAAAGTATTAACCAAAATGGTTTTTGATTTTGTTTGGGGAGGGAGGTATGAGTATATCAAGAGGGATGTTATGTATAGAAGTGTGGAAGAAGGAGGGAGGGGTGTACCGGACATCCCTCTTAAATTAGATTGTATTTATTTTTCAATGTTATGTATTGCATTAAACCCTGTCGTTGTGCACAAGTTCCAATATTTTGTTTCCCTTTGGTTTTCGTTTTCCATGAGGCACATAGTAGAATGGTCAAATAATGTGCCCAGGGCAGAAACGCTGCCCGACCATTATGGGCATGCAGTGAAATTGGTTAAGAAGTATCCTGATTTTAAGAATGAGGACAAATGTAAAAATCACAAAATGCTGTATAAAGGAGTTATAGAAGAGAGGGGGTCATGTGTGGTTGGAGGGGTCAATAAAGAAGTGTGGGGCAGAGTGCAGCCCAAGGGGTTAGACAATAGACTGAAGGATTTAAATTGGCTCGTGGTTCACGGGAGATTACCAGTGAGAGAAGTATTGTACAGACACAAATTAACAAGGAATAAATTTTGTCCCAGAGCAAAGTGCATGGCGGAGGAGACTGTAAGGCACGTGTTCTGGGACTGTTTATATGCTCAGCGAGTTTGGGCAACAATGGGGAAGGTTTTCAATTTGGTTTTGTTAAATGTTATTTTGTCTTACAACACTATTGTTGGTGGAATTGTTTTGAAGGGGGTATTGCAAGAGTCACAATTCTTAGTTTGGTTAATTATTAGTTTGGTAAAACAGGGAATTTGGGAATCAAGGAAAGTTTTGGTCAAATCAAATACAAAGTGTAATGCACTGGGGGTTGTAAATAGGGTGAGTGGGGAACTTCGGGAAAGGGTTAAAAGGGATGTGTTAAGGTGGGGATTCAATGCAGCTAAAGAGAAATGGAAGGGATTGGTGTATTTGTAAATAATTGTCTCATGCAAGTTGTTATAAAGGTAATTGTTCTGTGTTGTAAATGGTGATTGTATTGCTTTATGTAACTGTTACTGTAAAATGTAAAGTTATTGTGAGAATTTAATAAAAAAATCTGTTCTTATAAAAAAAAAAAAAAAAAAAAAATCTGTTCTTATCAGTTTAATATCTGATACGTCCCCTATCAGGGGACCATATATTAAATTGATTTTTGGAATCGGGAGATGGAACAGGGGCTTGCTCCGTCCACTCCACGCATCGGCCCGGTATTGCAGTACCTCCGGGAACGGTGCACACCTTTCTCTAACGTTGGT
Organism: Acipenser ruthenus; assembly: GCF_902713425.1. NCBI lineage: Eukaryota > Metazoa > Chordata > Actinopteri > Acipenseriformes > Acipenseridae > Acipenser > Acipenser ruthenus. The sequence continues at coordinate 22,162,205 of NC_081198.1, read as the reverse complement.
CAAAGTCAGATCTGGATCTCTCCTGTGAGCATTTTGTCTACCCCTGCTGGAGGGAGAGTGCCAGTGTTGATGCAAGTTTTCCCGCCGTTTTACTTCTTTTTTGTCTTTCTCTCTTTCTTTCTTTCTCTTTCTTTCTCTCTTTCTTTCTTGCTGTCTTTCTTTCTTTTATTCACATGTGATGATGATGTAGACAGCAGCAGTTTGTTTCATGGGAGCATGCAGCTAACCAGACAAGTGTGGTGGAACATGTCCCTATGCCAGGTCCTTCTTAGCCAGCCATATACTCTGGCTTCTCTTCAGTTCGAATAAATCTTTCTAAGACTAAGGCTTAGAGGGTAGTGGCATTGCCCGCTCCCTCCGAGGGTCTGTGAGAGGTTTGTTCGGGTGAGGAGGAACAGAATTTTTTTTATTTTTGACTGGCTTTCTTCAGCTCGGCAACTTTTTGGAAGACTAATGCTCAGTCTGGTTTTGGCTTGCCCAATCCAGGCCGAGGGTCTTTCAAGATTTTGTTGACTGTTGAGAGCAGTTTTTTCTTTTTCAGGCGGTTCCCGTTTTTTTCTTTTTCAGGCGGTTCCGGCTTTTCCAGACGTTCCTGGAGTTAGAGAGAAGGAGGACCTACCATCCAGACGACCTTTGAGGACCCTTTGATGACCTAGACGACCTCATCCCCAGCCCTTGATTGTAATCGAGATCCAGACCGAGAGAGCAGCAGGCGCCCAGCAGAGGGCGCCATCTGGGAGGAGCAAAGGGCGGCCCCGGACCCCGAGGAGGCGTCACAGCCACGATTCTTCCTACGTGGTCTCGGTGCCAAGCAGCGCCCCCTACTCCGCCAGGGAAGGACACCGTTCACCTGGGGAGGGGGTCCCTCTTGCGAGGCGACCATCTCCTCAGGGACTAAAGTAATAGTTCCTTCAACTGCCCAGATTTGCTGCTTACGTTGTCTCTTTTCCGTAGAGAGAGACAACCCGGACGTCCAGAGGCTTCTCCCACCCCAATCGGAGGAGCCAGCTGAAGGATGGCGTTCCGGCCAACCCAGGAAACCAGGAGGCACAATGCGGTGCGCTTCACAAGAAACAAGCAAGATGAAACGGAACCAGGACTGACGAGACTGGAGTTCAGCCGGACCATTCTTCAGAGGGGTATGGGTTTTTCCCCTTCTGACTTGAATTGTTTGGTGAAATTGCCAGGGCTTAAGGAAGTGTTTGAGGTCAGTTTTAGGAACCCCCAAAAGTTACAAGAAATGTGGTCCTTTTGGGGGGAGAATAAATATCTCGCTCCATACAAAGAATTTTGTGTGGATGCACTGACAGACAGAGAAATGAAAGTTGTTACTGTCCAATTTTTCAATGAGGCTGTTAGCGACTATGATATTACAACATGGCTTAACCGCTATGGGAGGGTGTCATCAGAAGGGAGGAAAATTACAGATGAAGATGGGGTTTGGACAGGAGCCAGAAAGTGGCTGGTACGCCTTAATGTTGATCCATCGGGCATTGGAGGCGTCCGCCACATTCCAAACTCCATAGTGTTAGGGCCCAACAGAGGGCTGGTATTCTATAATGGGATGCCAAAACTCTGCAGGAAATGTGGGGAATTAGGACACCTGACGGCCGCGTGTACTGTAGTCAAGTGCAGGAACTGCGGCGCCCCCCACGAGACCAGCCACTGCAGAGAAGAGAGGCAGTGCAATTTGTGTGGAAAGAAGGGGCACCTGTTTAAGGACTGCCCCTCTTCCTATGCCAACATGGCCAGAGCCAGCAAGGCAAACATGAACAAGCCTAGGCCTGAGCAGGAAGAGGGAGCAAGTAACAAAGATCAGTCCACATCACCACCAACAGTATCCAAGACCCAGACTCCAGCACCACCATCATCACCAGCACCCCCTCACCCCCCCGCCCCCGAGACATGTCCCGTTTTACGAGGACCCCTTCCCCCAGCCCAGAGAGAGAGTACAACAGCCACTCCACTAGCTCCTCCAGTAGCTCCTCTGATGCAGAACACGAGTCAGGGAGGGAGCCCGGACCCAGCAGCGGCCCCCCCCTGAGTAGGGCCCTCTCAGCGCCAGCACTCCCCCTCGGCTCTCGTTATGACGCCATAATGATTGAGTCCGTGGGGGAGGAAAGCAAAAGCGACAGTGAAAGAGAGAGTGAGAAGGAGGGGAAGGGAGTGAAGAACCAGCAGAGGGTGGGGAAAAGAAAGGGTAGAGACGAGGGGGGGAAAAGAAAGAAGATCAGGATCAAAGACAGCAAGTTGCAGGTGGCCCCCATAGATCCAAAACCAGCTAATGTCCACACAAAGTCCCCAGTCTTGCCCTCGCAGGCAGAGACGGAGGCGAGTGGGACGGCTACACTGCCGCCTAGTGGGCAGGTAGCAGCCAGCCAGGGCATCCCCAGCCAGCCTTCCCAGTCGTTGGCACAAACCCTAGCACACCTCGCAGAAGAGGTGTTCACTAATGCACCGAGGGAGAGGTCGGGGTCAACACCTTCCCTGACCAGCAGTACCTCTGTAGCAATGACCCTCTTCAAGCGAAGGGCCTCCCTTCAAAGCATCCTTGACCCCCTCCCTTGTATGGGCAAAACCAGGGGCCCCCTAGAGGTCCTCCTAGATACAGCACTGGAGGACATGGGAATACCCCTGGACGCGGTAAGCCAGAAGTCTGCTAACAGCTCCAATTCAACAGACGGTAACAGCCAAAGAATGCTGTCTGTCATAACCCCCCCCCAGGACAAAGCTGACCCACACGTTCCGAGGGGCCCTGAGCAAGTTCCACCAGACTTACCTTGTGGGGAGTTGAATAGCCCCAACAACTCCACGTACTGTGCATATAAAGACGGTGCCTTCTTGGACGAGGCAGCAGTGAGTACCTTCTCAGGGGTGATGGGAGTTGCAAATAAGCCCAAGCCCCCTCGAAGCAAGCGTAGAGCTAAGAGTAGGAAGAGTGTCCCGACCTCCCAATCATAGTCGCTATGGGGTGGACGCAGCGACTCCTTTTCTTGTTAGCTACCCTGATGGCCCTGATATGTGTGTCTGTTAATGTCAGGAGCATCAGGGAGACACAAAAAAGATTTGATGTACTAAACTATCTAGCTAACTTGAAAGCAGATCTCATCTTTCTGCAGGAGTGTGGTATTTCGTCGAGCCCTGATTATAGGGACCTGAAGGAGAGTTGGACCCTGGGGGACTCCTTCTGGTCGGGCTCCAACATAGCCAGAGCCGACGGAGTAGGGAGGTAGAACCTGGTAGAATTCTGAGCGTGGATGTGACATACAACAACACTCCCCTCAGACTGGTCAATGTCTACGCACCCACTAACCAAAACGAAAGAGTTCAATTTTTTCCACAGCTGCGTCCACTCCTGCTGGGGAACGTACCCGTCATCGTGTCAGGTGACTTCAATTGTGCTCTGAGGGACGTAGACCGGAGCAGGCCACGCAACGACCGCTCTAGTAGAGTTTTGTCCTCCGTAATATCTGATTTCTCCCTGTGTGATGCAGGTAAGGACCTGGTGCCTCCCTTTACCTGGGTGAGCTCATCTGGGACCTCCTTCTCCCGTATAGATCTCGTCCTGCATACCAGCTCCCTTACGAAGACGGCAGTAGACACCCAGGCCGTCTTCTTCTCTGACCATAGGCTCCTGCAGGTAACATTGCAGGTCCCTCAGACCTCCCAGATGGGGTCAGGGGTTTGGAAATTAAACACCTCCTTACTCGATGACCCCTCCATAGCTGCAGCCTATAAGAGCAGGCTTGTTGAGTGGACCACTTTGCGTGACCTATTCAACTCCCCTATAGAGTGGTGGGAGATGGTCAAAATCAGAACTAAGGGTTATTTCATAGCAGCAGGCAAGAGGAAAGCAAAAGAAAGGAGGGCCAAATATAAACACCTGAATGCTGCCCTCCAGCATCTGAGCCTGCTTCAGCTTCGGGGGTTCCCTGTAAGCGACGAGATAGCCCAGACCAAGCTAGATCTTTCAGTGCTTTGTAGGGAGGAACAACGAAAGGTCATGCACAATGCAAAAGTGCAAAAAATGGAGGAAGACGAAAAGTGTACTCGCTTCTTCTTCCAGAAAACGAGGGAGAAGCGGCACTTGATGTCCTCCATGCTCGACAGCAGGGGGAGGATAGTAGAGGATAGTGAGGGAGTGAAAAAAGTGGTAGAGAACTTCTATAGGGACCTATATAACATCAAAGCTACAGATGACACCCTGATAGAGTGGTTCCTGAGCCAGTTGGAGCCTGACTCAGTGCGGGACGACGAGGAGGAGGAGAAGGACCCAGAACTCACGCTGGAGGAGCTCACCCAGGCGGTTAAGACCATGAACACCGGTAAGACGCCAGGTCCAGATGGCATCCCGGGTGAGTATTACCATCTTTTTTGGGACATGCTAAAAGTCCATTTAGCGGAGGTCTACAGAGCGGTCTACAGGGAGAAGCGGTTGGGCCCTTCTATGCGGGAGAGTGTAATTACTCTCCTTCATAAGAAAGGGGAAGTTAAAGATCTACGGAATTGGCGCCCAATCAGCCTCCTTTGCGTGGATTACAAGATACTAGCCAAAGCTCTGATGCTCCGGCTACAAGTACACCTCCCTTTGGTCATTGGCCCCGACCAGGCTTGTGGCGTCCCAGGGAGGTCCATCACGGATATTTTAATGTTAACAAGGGACATTCTGGCTTATTCTAGAGAACGGAACCATCCCCTCTGCCTGTTCAACCTTGACCAGGAGAAGGCGTTCGATAGGGTAAGCCATGAATATATGTACAAAGTGATGGACCAGATGAAATTCGCTCCTGGACTTAGGGAGTGGGTTAAAACCATATATACAAACATTAGTACCCGAGTCTTGGTGAACAGGCACCTGACTGGTAAAATATCTATCCAGTCAGGGGTCAGACAGGGTTGCCCACTATCCCCACTGCTATATGTCGTGTGCATTGAACCCCTCCTGCAGGCAATTCGTAGGGATACCAATATAACTGGTTTCCAGCTGCCTGGATCCAACGGGGTCCAGGTCAAAACAACAGCATATATGGACGATGTGTCACTCATTTGCACCAACACATCGTCGGTACCTCGGATTAGTAATATCCTTGAGAAGTACTGCACGGCGACCGGGGCAGTGATTAATAAGTCCAAGAGCGAAGTCTACGTGTCTAAAAATTGGCAGGTAGATAGGGAACTGTCGGACATGTACCCTGTCAAAAAGGACAAAATCAAGATTCTGGGCCTCATTTTCGAGAACAATAGCTCGGGGGCCCAGAGCTGGACGGCGGCCATTAACCAGGTCCGTAAAAAGATTGGCGGATGGAGCACAAGATCCTTAACAATGACGGGTAGAGTATTAATAACCAAGTCTATACTGTTCCCCATCCTCTCTTATGTAGGAAAAATCTTTCCCCCAGACAGGACCACCAAAAAAGTGGTGGACCGCATTATCCACCGCTTTATCTGGGGCAGCAAGATGGAGAGGGTAAAGCGAGCCACCCTGAGTAAAGCCGACAAGAAGGGAGGTAAGGGGGTCCCGGACGTTGTGCAGCTCACCCGAGTGCAGGGGCTCACGCAAACTATCAAGAACATCCAGGCCCTGGACAGGAAGGTATGTTACATGAATCGTTTCTATTTTGCCACCTGTCTCAGGGCCTTGGGCCTCTGCACTATTGATAACACCGTGCCGTACTCCTGGGACCCCCCATTGTATTATAGAACCTTAAGGGACACTATATATAAATTGGGCTTAGATAAAGCAAAATTGGCCTCCTGGGAATACAAGGCTGTAACTAAATATCTTGCCGGTTCCCAGGAAATTGAAAAAGTAGCTACTTTCTCCCTCACCCAAAGCCAAAAAATCTGGGAGAATGTGTCTCACAGCTGCCTCAGTAATGTCCAGAAGGATATAGCATGGAACACCGTCCACAGTGCACTCCCCACTCGAGCGTTCATGTTCAGGAGGGGACTAGCCCAAGTAGAAACATGCCCCTATGCAAAGTGCCGCAAGAGAGAAACACCAGCCCATATCTTCTGGGAGTGTGATGTGGCTGGCAGTGTCTGGCTCTCTGTCTCTGTCTTCCTAAACAGGTTTGCTGACACGGCCAAGATGACCGCTGAGACTGTGCTCTATGGGCCTGCGGGAGGAATCGATACCAGCACAGCTAAGTGCGTTTGGCGTGTCATCAATGTTGTCAAGCAGATCCTGTGGGAAGGCCGTAACGTCTGTGTCTATCACAAGCAGGAGCTAGACACTATCACCACGACCAGAAGGGCACAAACTCTTATCAAGGACTTTGTAATTCTGGACATCCGGACCCTCGGGAAGGACAAGGCCTGCGCGGAGTGGAGGATCGCCGGACTTCAGGACGTGAAGATGGAATAAAGGAAAAAACTGGAACCGCTAGCTCCTAGGAGCGGGACTACGGGGCACCGCTAAGCCTTTTATTTATTTTGTCATGCCAGCATTCCGCCCTTTTTAGCTGGCATGACCGTTTTTTCAACGGTGCCCTGGTTTTATGTAGTCTTTTTGTTTCAGTTTTATTGACTTTTATTTGATTTACGTTGAATTATTTATTTGATTTTGTTTTGTTTTGTTTTATGTATCTTTAAGATTTTTAATGTAAACTATTAAAAGTTACATTTTAAGTGTTTTAAAATTTTAGAATTTTAACTCACTGTTCTATACACTGTCCCTTTTCCCCTGTCCCTGTTTTAGATCTAGTTTTATGTTCACTTTTGAACTTTTTTAGAGAGCACTCCCCGGCCCTCACAAACACTGGTTTTTTATAGATGGTTCTTTTTTTCCCAGTCACTTTTAAAGCAGCACAGGTTTTTTTCATGTTGATTTTAATCTGTGTCTGTTTTAACCATGTACAAAGCACAATTGTCTTGGTGTTTTTAAATGTATTTTAAATGCTTTTAAAACAAAATGTATGTCTGTATGCATGAATGTCATCTTTAAAAGAAATGTAAAATGAATGAAAAAAACGAATGGGTGTAAATGTAAAAAATGTAAAATCTCTTTCTCTCTTTCTTTCTCTCTTTCTCTCTTTCTTTCTCTCTTTCTTTCTTGCTGTCTTTCTTTCTTTTATTCACATGTGGTGATGATGTAGACAGCAGCAGGTTGTTTCCTGGGAGCATGCAGCTAACCAGACAAGTGTGGTGGAACATGTCCCTATGCCAGGACCTTCTTAGCAAGCCAGCCAGCCAGCGAGTCACAGTTGTAGTTACCCAAGGCACCTTGCACAGCATAGCAGCTTGGCATGACTATTTGTAAGACGCACTCCGCCAGTTTATGTTTTGTTTTTGGTGTTATGTGTGTGTTTTTGCTTTGTTTTGTTTCCTCCTGCTTAAATTGCACATATCCCCTCTGGAAGCAGCAGCCCGTTTTTTGGGGGTCTGCTTGTGCTTGGAATTTTGCACCCACCTTTGAATCCCCCTGTGCTGTCCGGGCTGGGGGGCCCCGGGCAAGGGCCAAGTCGCCATCGCTTCTCGGCCTTTTGGCTAAGATCAAGTGTAGTATCTGTTCTTATCAGTTTAATATCTGATACGTCCCCTATCAGGGGACCATATATTAAATTGATTTTTGGAATCGGGAGATGGAACAGGGGCTTGCTCCGTCCACTCCACGCATCGGCCCGGTATTGCAGTACCTCCGGGAACGGTGCACACCTTTCTCTAACGTTGGTCAAAGTCAGATCTGGATCTCTCCTGTGAGCATTTTGTCTACCCCTGCTGGAGGGAGAGTGCCAGTGTTGATGCAAGTTTTCCCGCCGTTTTACTTCTTTTTTTTTCTTTCTCTCTTTCTTTCTTTCTCTCTTTCTTTCTCTCTTTCTCTCTTTCTTTCTCTCTTTCTTTCTTGCTGTCTTTCTTTCTTTTATTCACATGTGGTGATGATGTAGACAGCAGCAGGTTGTTTCCTGGGAGCATGCAGCTAACCAGACAAGTGTGGTGGAACATGTCCCTATGCCAGGACCTTCTTAGCAAGCCAGCCAGCCAGCGAGGCACAGTTGTAGTTACCCAAGGCACCTTGCACAGCATAGCAGCTTGGCATGACTATTTGTAAGACGCACTCCGCCAGTTTATGTTTTGTTTTTGGTGTTATGTGTGTGTTTTTGCTTTGTTTTGTTTCCTCCTGCTTAAATTGCACATTTCCCCTCTGGAAGCAGCAGCCCGTTTTTTGGGGGTCTGCTTGTGCTTGGAATTTTGCACCCACCTTTGAATCCCCCTGTGCCGTCCGGGCTGGGGGGACCCGGGCAAGGGCCAAGTCGCCATCGCTTCTCGGCCTTTTGGCTAAGATCAAGTGTAGTATCTGTTCTTATCAGTTTAATATCTGATACGTCCCCTATCAGGGGACCATATATTAAATTGATTTTTGGAATCGGGAGATGGAACAGGGGCTTGCTCCGTCTACTCCACGCATCGGCCCGGTATTGCAGTACCTCCGGGAACGGTGCACACCTTTCTCTAACGTTGGTCAAAGTCAGATCTGGATCTCTCCTGTGAGCATTTTGTCTACCCCTGCTGGAGGGAGAGTGCCAGTGTTGATGCAAGTTTTCCCGCCGTTTTACTTCTTTTTTTTTTCTTTCTCTCTTTCTTTCTTTCTCTCTTTCTTTCTCTCTTTCTCTCTTTCTTTCTCTCTTTCTTTCTTGCTGTCTTTCTTTCTTTTATTCACATGTGGTGATGATGTAGACAGCAGCAGGTTGTTTCCTGGGAGCATGCAGCTAACCAGACAAGTGTGGTGGAACATGTCCCTATGCCAGGACCTTCTTAGCAAGCCAGCCAGCCAGCGAGGCACAGTTGTAGTTACCCAAGGCACCTTGCACAGCATAGCAGCTTGGCATGACTATTTGTAAGACGCACTCCGCCAGTTTATGTTTTGTTTTTGGTGTTATGTGTGTGTTTTTGCTTTGTTTTGTTTTCTCCTGCTTAAATTGCACATTTCCCCTCTGGAAGCAGCAGCCCGTTTTTTTGGGGTCTGCTTGTGCTTGAAATTTTGCACCCACCTTTGAATCCCCCTGTGCCGTCCGGGCTGGGGGGCCCCGGGCAAGGGCCAAGTCGCCATCGCTTCTCGGCCTTTTGGCTAAGATCAAGTGTAGTATCTGTTCTTATCAGTTTAATATCTGATACGTCCCCTATCAGGGGACCATATATTAAATTGATTTTTGGAATAGGGAGATGGAACAGGGGCTTGCTCCGTCCACTCCACGCATCGGCCTGGTATTGCAGTACCTCCGGGAACGGTGCACACCTTTCTCTAACGTTGGTCAAAGTCAGATCTGGATCTCTCCTGTGTGCATTTTGTCTACCCCTGCTGGAGGGAGAGTGCCAGTGTTGATGCAAGTTTTCCCGCCGTTTTACTTCTTTTTTTTTCTTTCTCTCTTTCTTTCTTTCTCTCTTTCTTTCTCTCTTTCTCTCTTTCTTTCTCTCTTTCTTTCTTGCTGTCTTTCTTTCTTTTATTCACATGTGGTGATGATGTAGACAGCAGCAGGTTGTTTCCTGGGAGCATGCAGCTAACCAGACAAGTGTGGTGGAACATGTCCCTATGCCAGGACCTTCTTAGCAAGCCAGCCAGCCAGCGAGGCACAGTTGTAGTTACCCAAGGCACCTTGCACAGCATAGCAGCTTGGCATGACTATTTGTAAGACGCACTCCGCCAGTTTATGTTTTGTTTTTGGTGTTATGTGTGTGTTTTTGCTTTGTTTTGTTTTCTCCTGCTTAAATTGCACATTTCCCCTCTGGAAGCAGCAGCCCGTTTTTTTGGGGTCTGCTTGTGCTTGAAATTTTGCACCCACCTTTGAATCCCCCTGTGCCGTCCGGGCTGGGGGGCCCCGGGCAAGGGCCAAGTCGCCATCGCTTCTCGGCCTTTTGGCTAAGATCAAGTGTAGTATCTGTTCTTATCAGTTTAATATCTGATACGTCCCCTATCAGGGGACCATATATTAAATTGATTTTTGGAATCGGGAGATGGAACAGGGGCTTGCTCCGTCCACTCCACGCATCGACCCGGTATTGCAGTACCTCCGGGAACGGTGCACACCTTTCTCTAACGTTGGTCAAAGTCAGATCTGGATCTCTCCTGTGAGCATTTTGTCTACCCCTGCTGGAGGGAGAGTGCCAGTGTTGATGCAAGTTTTCCCGCCGTTTTACTTCTTTTTTTTTCTTTCTCTCTTTCTTTCTTTCTCTCTTTCTTTCTCTCTTTCTCTCTTTCTTTCTCTCTTTCTTTCTTGCTGTCTTTCTTTCTTTTATTCACATGTGGTGATGATGTAGACAGCAGCAGGTTGTTTCCTGGGAGCATGCAGCTAACCAGACAAGTGTGGTGGAACATGTCCCTATGCCAGGACCTTCTTAGCAAGCCAGCCAGCCAGCGAGGCACAGTTGTAGTTACCCAAGGCACCTTGCACAGCATAGCAGCTTGGCATGACTATTTGTAAGACGCACTCCGCCAGTTTATGTTTTGTTTTTGGTGTTATGTGTGTGTTTTTGCTTTGTTTTGTTTTCTCCTGCTTAAATTGCACATTTCCCCTCTGGAAGCAGCAGCCCGTTTTTTTGGGGTCTGCTTGTGCTTGAAATTTTGCACCCACCTTTGAATCCCCCTGTGCCGTCCGGGCTGGGGGGCCCCGGGCAAGGGCCAAGTCGCCATCGCTTCTCGGCCTCTTGGCTCAGATCATTGTATGTGGCCTGCCCGCAGCTTTGATTTTCAAGGGGAAGAGAAGGCGAAGGCATGGCGGAGACTGCAGTAAAGCCCCCAGGACCTCGTCTGAGGAACACGATTCGTTTATTGAAGAAAGAAGGAACCCCTGCAATGACGAGGAACGATTTTGTTAACCAAGTGCTGAACAGGATGAAGGTGGATTTCGATGAAGTGTTCTGTCTCCAGGATTTCCAGGCAAGAGGAATTTTTGATTTGACTTTTAAATCAGAAGAGTATTGTAGATGTGTTTGGAAATGCATGAAGAACAATGAAGAGAAGAGGCCTTTGTGTTTTTTTGTTTTGGAAGCGCTTTTTAGACAAGAAGTAAGAGTGGTGAATGTGCATATGTACAACCCGTTTGTGCCTGTGGAGGATGTGTCTACTTTTTTGGGACAATATGTTAATGTGGTTAGGCCGCCAGAGAAATGTTTGGATGAGTTCGAGATGTGGAATGGCACTTGGAGGGTGTGGACGAGGTTCCGCCCTAGTGAAAAGGGGTATGAGGGGGTGAGGCATCCGCCTTCCTCCTTTTCGATTGGATCGAATAGAGGATTTTTGTTTTATTTTGGACAGCCTGAAGTCTGCAGGAAATGTAATGAAATGGGACACAAGGCTGAAGAGTGTAAGGACTTGTTCTGCAGGAACTGTAATAAAAAGGGGCATAACACGAAAGACTGCAAAGAAAAGAGAAAGTGTAATTTGTGTGGGAGTGTTAATCATTTGTTTTATAAGTGTCCACACAGGGCCAAAAGCTATGCTGGGGCTGCTGGTGCGGGGAGCGGTGAGGAGGACAGTGGTGATGAGGAGGACAGCAGTGATGGAGTGGACGGAGCGGAAAGTATGGAGGTGTCTGGAAAGAAAGGTGCAGAGGATAAAGGTGGAAAGAAGATGACTGCGGAGAAACTAGTTACAGTGCCATCGGCTGAATCCGGGAAGGTGAGCGAGTCTGTGAAGGGGAAGCAGCAGAGACAGCCTGCGGAGAAAAGGACAGCAGAAGAAGCGGGAGTGAGGGAGCCTGTTATAGAGTCTGGGAAGGAACAAAAGAAAGACTGGGCTGATCGAATGGAAGAGGCTGAAAAGCGAAAAGAGACTAGTGGGAAAAAGACGGATAAAAAGTGATAAATGTCTGGTTTTCTTTTTGCTTATTATTTTATGTAATAGTTTTTTTGTTTTTTTGTGGAAAAAGTAAATGACTTAAAAGTTAGAGGAAATGATTTGCATATATGGAAATTTGTTTTGTAAATGTGGTTTTGAAAACACTGTGAAAAAGGAAAAGAAAGGAAAATGGATAAAAGTGTGAGTGAGGATGTGAGTGTGAATAATTTTGATTTTGGTGAATGGTTGAAATGATGACTGTTTTTGAATTTGTTGATTTTTGTGTTGAATAATATGCATATATGTTAATTGTAAATGTGGTTTTTGATGTAGAAGAAAAATGTATACGTTTTTGTGTTGTCTTTCTTTAAGTGTAATAATTTTGTGTTGATTTTTGTATTGAAATATTGTTTTTGTTTGATAAGATTTAATAAAAAAAAAAAAATCTGTTCTTATCAGTTTAATATCTGATACGTCCCCTATCAGGGGACCATATATTAAATTGATTTTTGGAATCGGGAGATGGAACAGGGGCTTGCTCCGTCCACTCCACGCATCGACCCGGTATTGCAGTACCTCCGGGAACGGTGCACACCTTTCTCTAACGTTGGTCAAAGTCAGATCTGGATCTCTCCTGTGAGCATTTTGTCTACCCCTGCTGGAGGGAGAGTGCCAGTGTTGATGCAAGTTTTCCCGCCGTTTTACTTCTTTTTTTTTCTTTCTCTCTTTCTTTCTTTCTCTCTTTCTTTCTCTCTTTCTCTCTTTCTTTCTCTCTTTCTTTCTTGCTGTCTTTCTTTCTTTTATTCACATGTGGTGATGATGTAGACAGCAGCAGGTTGTTTCCTGGGAGCATGCAGCTAACCAGACAAGTGTGGTGGAACATGTCCCTATGCCAGGACCTTCTTAGCAAGCCAGCCAGCCAGCGAGGCACAGTTGTAGTTACCCAAGGCACCTTGCACAGCATAGCAGCTTGGCATGACTATTTGTAAGACGCACTCCGCCAGTTTATGTTTTGTTTTTGGTGTTATGTGTGTGTTTTTGCTTTGTTTTGTTTTCTCCTGCTTAAATTGCACATTTCCCCTCTGGAAGCAGCAGCCCGTTTTTTTGGGGTCTGCTTGTGCTTGAAATTTTGCACCCACCTTTGAATCCCCCTGTGCCGTCCGGGCTGGGGGGCCCCGGGCAAGGGCCAAGTCGCCATCGCTTCTCGGCCTTTTGGCTAAGATCAAGTGTAGTATCTGTTCTTATCAGTTTAATATCTGATACGTCCCCTATCAGGGGACCATATATTAAATTGATTTTTGGAATCGGGAGATGGAACAGGGGCTTGCTCCGTCCACTCCACGCATCGGCCCGGTATTGCAGTACCTCCGGGAACGGTGCACACCTTTCTCTAACGTTGGTCAAAGTCAGATCTGGATCTCTCCTGTGAGCATTTTGTCTACCCCTGCTGGAGGGAGAGTGCCAGTGTTGATGCAAGTTTTCCCGCCGTTTTACTTCTTTTTTTTTTCTTTCTCTCTTTCTTTCTTTCTCTCTTTCTTTCTCTCTTTCTCTCTTTCTTTCTCTCTTTCTTTCTTGCTGTCTTTCTTTCTTTTATTCACATGTGGTGATGATGTAGACAGCAGCAGGTTGTTTCCTGGGAGCATGCAGCTAACCAGACAAGTGTGGTGGAACATGTCCCTATGCCAGGTCCTTCTTAGCCAGCCATATACTCTGGCTTCTCTTCAGTTCGAATAAATCTTTCTAAGACTAAGGCTTAGAGGGTAGTGGCATTGCCTGCTCCCTCCGAGGGTCTGTGAGAGGTTTGTTCGGGTGAGGAGGAACAGAATTTTTTTTATTTTTGACTGGCTTTCTTCAGCTCGGCAACTTTTTGGAAGACTAATGCTCAGTCTGGTTTTGGCTTGCCCAATCCAGGCCGAGGGTCTTTCAAGATTTTGTTGACTGTTGAGAGCAGTTTTTTCTTTTTCAGGCGGTTCCCGTTTTTTTCTTTTTCAGGCGGTTCCGGCTTTTCCAGACGTTCCTGGAGTTAGAGAGAAGGAGGACCTACCATCCAGACGACCTTTGAGGACCCTTTGATGACCTAGACGACCTCATCCCCAGCCCTTGATTGTAATCGAGATCCAGACCGAGAGAGCAGCAGGCGCCCAGCAGAGGGCGCCATCTGGGAGGAGCAGAGGGCGGCCCCGGACCCCGAGGAGGCGTCACAGCCACGATTCTTCCTACGTGGTCTCGGTGCCAAGCAGCGCCCCCTACTCCGCCAGGGAAGGACACCGTTCACCTGGGGAGGGGGTCCCTCTTGCGAGGCGACCATCTCCTCAGGGACTAAAGTAATAGTTCCTTCAACTGCCCAGATTTGCTGCTTACGTTGTCTCTTTTCCGTAGAGAGAGACAACCCGGACGTCCAGAGGCTTCTCCCACCCCAATCGGAGGAGCCAGCTGAAGGATGGCGTTCCGGCCAACCCAGGAAACCAGGAGGCACAATGCGGTGCGTTTCACAAGAAACAAGCAAGATGAAACGGAACCAGGACTGACGAGACTGGAGTTCAGCCGGACCATTCTTCAGAGGGGTATGGGTTTTTCCCCTTCTGACTTGAATTGTTTGGTGAAATTGCCAGGGCTTAAGGAAGTGTTTGAGGTCAGTTTTAGGAACCCCCAAAAGTTACAAGAAATGTGGTCCTTTTGGGGGGAGAATAAATATCTCGCTCCATACAAAGAATTTTGTGTGGATGCACTGACAGACAGAGAAATGAAAGTTGTTACTGTCCAATTTTTCAATGAGGCTGTTAGCGACTATGATATTACAACATGGCTTAACCGCTATGGGAGGGTGTCATCAGAAGGGAGGAAAATTACAGATGAAGATGGGGTTTGGACAGGAGCCAGAAAGTGGCTGGTACGCCTTAATGTTGATCCATCGGGCATTGGAGGCGTCCGCCACATTCCAAACTCCATAGTGTTAGGGCCCAACAGAGGGCTGGTATTCTATAATGGGATGCCAAAACTCTGCAGGAAATGTGGGGAATTAGGACACCTGACGGCCGCGTGTACTGTAGTCAAGTGCAGGAACTGCGGCGCCCCCCACGAGACCAGCCACTGCAGAGAAGAGAGGCAGTGCAATTTGTGTGGAAAGAAGGGGCACCTGTTTAAGGACTGCCCCTCTTCCTATGCCAACATGGCCAGAGCCAGCAAGGCAAACATGAACAAGCCTAGGCCTGAGCAGGAAGAGGGAGCAAGTAACAAAGATCAGTCCACATCACCACCAACAGTATCCAAGACCCAGACTCCAGCACCACCATCATCACCAGCACCCCCTCACCCCCCCGCCCCCGAGACATGTCCCGTTTTACGAGGACCCCTTCCCCCAGCCCAGAGAGAGAGTACAACAGCCACTCCACTAGCTCCTCCAGTAGCTCCTCTGATGCAGAACACGAGTCAGGGAGGGAGCCCGGACCCAGCAGCGGCCCCCCCCTGAGTAGGGCCCTCTCAGCGCCAGCACTCCCCCTCGGCTCTCGTTATGACGCCATAAGGATTGAGTCCGTGGGGGAGGAAAGCAAAAGCGACAGTGAAAGTGAGAGTGAGAAGGAGGGGAAGGGAGTGAAGAACCAGCAGAGGGTGGGGAAAAGAAAGGGTAGAGACGAGGGGGGGAAAAGAAAGAAGATCAAGATCAAAGACAGCAAGTTGCAGGTGGCCCCCATAGATCCAAAACCAGCTAATGTCCACACAAAGTCCCCAGTCTTGCCCTCGCAGGCAGAGACGGAGGCGAGTGGGACGGCTACACTGCCGCCTAGTGGGCAGGTAGCAGCCAGCCAGGGCATCCCCAGCCAGCCTTCCCAGTCGTTGGCACAAACCCTAGCACACCTCGCAGAAGAGGTGTTCACTAATGCACCGAGGGAGAGGTCGGGGTCAACACCTTCCCTGACCAGCAGTACCTCTGTAGCAATGACCCTCTTCAAGCGAAGGGCCTCCCTTCAAAGCATCCTTGACCCCCTCCCTTGTATGGGCAAAACCAGGGGCCCCCTAGAGGTCCTCCTAGATACAGCACTGGAGGACATGGGAATACCCCTGGACGCGGTAAGCCAGAAGTCTGCTAACAGCTCCAATTCAACAGACGGTAACAGCCAAAGAATGCTGTCTGTCATAACCCCCCCCCAGGACAAAGCTGACCCACACGTTCCGAGGGGCCCTGAGCAAGTTCCACCAGACTTACCTTGTGGGGAGTTGAATAGCCCCAACAACTCCACGTACTGTGCATATAAAGACGGTGCCTTCTTGGACGAGGCAGCAGTGAGTACCTTCTCAGGGGTGATGGGAGTTGCAAATAAGCCCAAGCCCCCTCGAAGCAAGCGTAGAGCTAAGAGTAGGAAGAGTGTCCCGACCTCCCAATCATAGTCGCTATGGGGTGGACGCAGCGACTCCTTTTCTTGTTAGCTACCCTGATGGCCCTGATATGTGTGTCTGTTAATGTCAGGAGCATCAGGGAGACACAAAAAAGATTTGATGTACTAAACTATCTAGCTAACTTGAAAGCAGATCTCATCTTTCTGCAGGAGTGTGGTATTTCGTCGAGCCCTGATTATAGGGACCTGAAGGAGAGTTGGACCCTGGGGGACTCCTTCTGGTCGGGCTCCAACATAGCCAGAGCCGACGGAGTAGGTATCCTGTTTAAAAACCCATTTATTACCTCCCGCAGCAGCAGGGAGGTAGAACCTGGTAGAATTCTGAGCGTGGATGTGACATACAACAACACTCCCCTCAGACTGGTCAATGTCTACGCACCCACTAACCAAAACGAAAGAGTTCAATTTTTTCCACAGCTGCGTCCACTCCTGCTGGGGAACGTACCCGTCATCGTGTCAGGTGACTTCAATTGTGCTCTGAGGGACGTAGACCGGAGCAGGCCACGCAACGACCGCTCTAGTAGAGTTTTGTCCTCCGTAATATCTGATTTCTCCCTGTGTGATGCAGGTAAGGACCTGGTGCCTCCCTTTACCTGGGTGAGCTCATCTGGGACCTCCTTCTCCCGTATAGATCTCGTCCTGCATACCAGCTCCCTTACAAAGACGGCAGTAGACACCCAGGCCGTCTTCTTCTCTGACCATAGGCTCCTGCAGGTAACATTGCAGGTCCCTCAGACATCCCAGATGGGGTCAGGGGTTTGGAAATTAAACACCTCCTTACTCGATGACCCCTCCATAGCTGCAGCCTATAAGAGCAGGCTTGTTGAGTGGACCACTTTGCGTGACCTATTCAACTCCCCTATAGAGTGGTGGGAGATGGTCAAAATCAGAACTAAGGGTTATTTCATAGCAGCAGGCAAGAGGAAAGCAAAAGAAAGGAGGGCCAAATATAAACACCTGAATGCTGCCCTCCAGCATCTGAGCCTGCTTCAGCTTCGGGGGTTCCCTGTAAGCGACGAGATAGCCCAGACCAAGCTAGATCTTTCAGTGCTTTGTAGGGAGGAACAACGAAAGGTCATGCACAATGCAAAAGTGCAAAAAATGGAGGAAGACGAAAAGTGTACTCGCTTCTTCTTCCAGAAAACGAGGGAGAAGCTTCACTTGATGTCCTCCATGCTCGACAGCAGGGGGAGGATAGTAGAGGATAGTGAGGGAGTGAAAAAAGTGGTAGAGAACTTCTATAGGGACCTATATAACATCAAAGCTACAGATGACACCCTGATAGAGTGGTTCCTGAGCCAGTTGGAGCCTGACTCAGTGCGGGACGACGAGGAGGAGGAGAAGGACCCAGAACTCACGCTGGAGGAGCTCACCCAGGCGGTTAAGACCATGAACACCGGTAAGACGCCAGGTCCAGATGGCATCCCGGGTGAGTATTACCATCTTTTTTGGGACATGCTAAAAGTCCATTTAGCGGAGGTCTACAGAGCGGTCTACAGGGAGAAGCGGTTGGGCCCTTCTATGCGGGAGAGTGTAATTACTCTCCTTCATAAGAAAGGGGAAGTTAAAGATCTACGGAATTGGCGCCCAATCAGCCTCCTTTGCGTGGATTACAAGATACTAGCCAAAGCTCTGATGCTCCGGCTACAAGTACACCTCCCTTTGGTCATTGGCCCCGACCAGGCTTGTGGCGTCCCAGGGAGGTCCATCACGGATATTTTAATGTTAACAAGGGACATTCTGGCTTATTCTAGAGAACGGAACCATCCCCTCTGCCTGTTCAACCTTGACCAGGAGAAGGCGTTCGATAGGGTAAGCCATGAATATATGTACAAAGTGATGGACCAGATGAAATTCGCTCCTGGACTTAGGGAGTGGGTTAAAACCATCTATACAAACATTAGTACCCGAGTCTTGGTGAACAGGCACCTGACTGGTAAAATATCTATCCAGTCAGGGGTCAGACAGGGTTGCCCACTATCCCCACTGCTATATGTCGTGTGCATTGAACCCCTCCTGCAGGCAATTCGTAGGGATACCAATATAACTGGTTTCCAGCTGCCTGGATCCAACGGGGTCCAGGTCAAAACAACAGCATATATGGACGATGTGTCACTCATTTGCACCAACACATCGTCGGTATCTCGGATTAGTAATATCCTTGAGAAGTACTGCACGGCGACCGGGGCAGTGATTAATAAGTCCAAGAGCGAAGTCTACGTGTCTAAAAATTGGCAGGTAGATAGGGAACTGTCGGACATGTACCCTGTCAAAAAGGACAAAATCAAGATTCTGGGCCTCATTTTCGAGAACAATAGCTCGGGGGCCCAGAGCTGGACGGCGGCCATTAACCAGGTCCGTAAAAAGATTGGCGGATGGAGCACAAGATCCTTAACAATGACGGGTAGAGTATTAATAACCAAGTCTATACTGTTCCCCATCCTCTCTTATGTAGGAAAAATCTTTCCCCCAGACAGGACCACCAAAAAAGTGGTGGACCGCATTATCCACCGCTTTATCTGGGGCAGCAAGATGGAGAGGGTAAAACGAGCCACCCTGAGTAAAGCCGACAAGAAGGGAGGTAAGGGGGTCCCGGACGTTGTGCAGCTCACCCGAGTGCAGGGGCTCACGCAAACTATCAAGAACATCCAGGCCCTGGACAGGAAGGTATGTTACATGAATCGTTTCTATTTTGCCACCTGTCTCAGGGCCTTGGGCCTCTGCACTATTGATAACACCGTGCCATACTCCTGGGACCCCCCATTGTATTATAGAACCTTAAGGGACACTATATATAAATTGGGCTTAGATAAAGCAAAATTGGCCTCCTGGGAATACAAGGCTGTAACTAAATATCTTGCCGGTTCCCAGGAAATTGAAAAAGTAGCTACTTTCTCCCTCACCCAAAGCCAAAAAATCTGGGAGAATGTGTCTCACAGCTGCCTCAGTAATGTCCAGAAGGATATAGCATGGAACACCGTCCACAGTGCACTCCCCACTCGAGCGTTCATGTTCAGGAGGGGACTAGCCCAAGTAGAAACATGCCCCTATGCAAAGTGCCGCAAGAGAGAAACACCAGCCCATATCTTCTGGGAGTGTGATGTGGCTGGCAGTGTCTGGCTCTCTGTCTCTGTCTTCCTAAACAGGTTTGCTGACACGGCCAAGATGACCGCTGAGACTGTGCTCTATGGGCCTGCGGGAGGAATCACTACCAGCACAGCTAAGTGCGTTTGGCGTGTCATCAATGTTGTCAAGCAGATCCTGTGGGAAGGCCGTAACGTCTGTGTCTATCACAAGCAGGAGCTAGACACTATCACCACGACCAGAAGGGCACAAACTCTTATCAAGGACTTTGTAATTCTGGACATCCGGACCCTCGGGAAGGACAAGGCCTGCGCGGAGTGGAGGATCGCCGGACTTCAGGACGTGAAGATGGAATAAAGGAAAAAACTGGAACCGCTAGCTCATAGGAGCGGGACTACGGGGCACCGCTAAGCCTTTTATTTATTTTGTCATGCCAGCATTCCGCCCTTTTTAGCTGGCATGACCGTTTTTCAACGGTGCCCTGGTTTTATGTAGTCTTTTTGTTTCAGTTTTATGGACTTTTATTTGATTTACGTTGAATGTTTTATTTGATTTTGTTTTGTTTTGTTTTATGTATCTTTAAGATTTTTAATGTAAACTATTAAAAGTTACATTTTAAGTGTTTTAAAATTTTAGAATTTTAACGCACTGTTTTACACACTGTCCCTTTTCCCCTGTCCCTGTTTTAGTAATATAGTTTTATGTTCACTTTTGAACCTTTTTAGAGAGCACTCCCCGGCCCTCACAAGCACTGTTTTTTTATAGATGGTTCTTTTTTTCCAGTCACTTTTAAAACAGCACAGGTTTTTTTCATGTTGATTTTAATCTGTGTCTGTTTTAACCATGTACAAAGCACAATTGTCTTGGTGTTTTTAAATGTATTTTAAATGCTTTTAAAACAAAATGTATGTCTGTATGTATGAATGTCATCTTTAAAAGAAATGTAAAATGAATGAAAAAACGAATGGGTGTAAATGTAAAAAAATGTAAAATCTCAATAAAAGAGTATTAATATCTGATACGTCCGCTATCAGGGGACCATATATTAAATTGATTTTTGGAATCGGGAGATGGAACAGGGGCTTGCTCCGTCCACTCCACGCATCGGCCCGGTATTGCAGTACCTCCGGGAACGGTGCACACCTTTCTCTAACGTTGGTCAAAGTCAGATCTGGATCTCTCCTGTGAGCATTTTGTCTACCCCTGCTGGAGGGAGAGTGCCAGTGTTGATGCAAGTTTTCCCGCCGTTTTACTTCTTTTTTTTTCTTTCTCTCTTTCTTTCTTTCTCTCTTTCTTTCTCTCTTTCTCTCTTTCTTTCTCTCTTTCTTTCTTGCTGTCTTTCTTTCTTTTATTCACATGTGGTGATGATGTAGACAGCAGCAGGTTGTTTCCTGGGAGCATGCAGCTAACCAGACAAGTGTGGTGGAACATGTCCCTATGCCAGGACCTTCTTAGCAAGCCAGCCAGCCAGCGAGGCACAGTTGTAGTTACCCAAGGCACCTTGCACAGCATAGCAGCTTGGCATGACTATTTGTAAGACGCACTCCGCCAGTTTATGTTTTGTTTTTGGTGTTATGTGTGTGTTTTTGCTTTGTTTTGTTTTCTCCTGCTTAAATTGCACATTTCCCCTCTGGAAGCAGCAGCCCGTTTTTTTGGGGTCTGCTTGTGCTTGAAATTTTGCACCCACCTTTGAATCCCCCTGTGCCGTACGGGCAAGGGCCAAGTCGCCATCGCTTCTCGGCCTTTTGGCTAAGATCAAGTGTAGTATCTGTTCTTATCAGTTTAATATCTGATACGTCCCCTATCAGGGGACCATATATTAAATTGATTTTTGGAATCGGGAGATGGAACAGGGGCTTGCTCCGTCCACTCCACGCATCGGCCCGGTATTGCAGTACCTCCGGGAACGGTGCACACCTTTCTCTAACGTTGGTCAAAGTCAGATCTGGATCTCTCCTGTGAGCATTTTGTCTACCCCTGCTGGAGGGAGAGTGCCAGTGTTGATGCAAGTTTTCCTGCCGTTTTACTTCTTTTTTTTCTTTCTCTCTTTCTTTCTTTCTTTTTCTTTCTCTCTTTCTTTCTTGCTGTCTTTCTTTCTTTTATTCACATGTGGTGATGATGTAGACAGCAGCAGTTTGTTTCCTGGGAGCATGCAGCTAACCAGACAAGTGTGGTGGAACATGTCCCTATGCCAGGTCCTTCTTAGCCAGCCATATACTCTGGCTTCTCTTCAGTTCGAATAAATCTTTCTAAGACTAAGGTTTAGAGGGTAGTGGCATTGCCCGCTCCCTCCGAGGGTCTGTGAGAGGTTTGTTCGGGTGAGGAGGAACAGAATTTTTTTTATTTTTGACTGGCTTTCTTCAGCTCGGCAACTTTTTGGAAGACTAATGCTCAGTCTGGTTTTGGCTTGCCCAATCCAGGCCGAGGGTCTTTCAAGATTTTGTTGACTGTTGAGAGCAGTTTTTTCTTTTTCAGGCGGTTCCCGTTTTTTTCTTTTTCAGGCGGTTCCGGCTTTTCCAGACGTTCCTGGAGTTAGAGAGAAGGAGGACCTACCATCCAGATGACCTTTGAGGACCCTTTGATGACCTAGACGACCTCATCCCCAGCCCTTGATTGTAATCGAGATCCAGACCGAGAGAGCAGCAGGCGCCCAGCAGAGGGCGCCATCTGGGAGGAGCAGAGGGCGGCCCCGGACCCCGAGGAGGCGTCACAGCCACGATTCTTCCTACGTGGTCTCGGTGCCAAGCAGCGCCCCCTACTCCGCCAGGGAAGGACACCGTTCACCTGGGGAGGGGGTCCCTCTTGCGAGGCGACCATCTCCTCAGGGACTAAAGTAATAGTTCCTTCAACTGCCCAGATTTGCTGCTTACGTTGTCTCTTTTCCGTAGAGAGAGACAACCCGGACGTCCAGAGGCTTCTCCCACCCCAATCGGAGGAGCCAGCTGAAGGATGGCGTTCCGGCCAACCCAGGAAACCAGGAGGCACAATGCGGTGCGCTTCACAAGAAACAAGCAAGATGAAACGGAACCAGGACTGACGAGACTGGAGTTCAGCCGGACCATTCTTCAGAGGGGTATGGGTTTTTCCCCTTCTGACTTGAATTGTTTGGTGAAATTGCCAGGGCTTAAGGAAGTGTTTGAGGTCAGTTTTAGGAACCCCCAAAAGTTACAAGAAATGTGGTCCTTTTGGGGGGAGAATAAATATCTCGCTCCATACAAAGAATTTTGTGTGGATGCACTGACAGACAGAGAAATGAAAGTTGTTACTGTCCAATTTTTCAATGAGGCTGTTAGCGACTATGATATTACAACATGGCTTAACCGCTATGGGAGGGTGTCATCAGAAGGGAGGAAAATTACAGATGAAGATGGGGTTTGGACAGGAGCCAGAAAGTGGCTGGTACGCCTTAATGTTGATCCATCGGGCATTGGAGGCGTCCGCCACATTCCAAACTCCATAGTGTTAGGGCCCAACAGAGGGCTGGTATTCTATAATGGGATGCCAAAACTCTGCAGGAAATGTGGGGAATTAGGACACCTGGCGGCCGCGTGTACTGTAGTCAAGTGCAGGAACTGCGGCGCCCCCCACGAGACCAGCCACTGCAGAGAAGAGAGGCAGTGCAATTTGTGTGGAAAGAAGGGGCACCTGTTTAAGGACTGCCCCTCTTCCTATGCCAACATGGCCAGAGCCAGCAAGGCAAACATGAACAAGCCTAGGCCTGAGCAGGAAGAGGGAGCAAGTAACAAAGATCAGTCCACATCACCACCAACAGTATCCAAGACCCAGACTCCAGCACCACCATCATCACCAGCACCCCCTCACCCCCCCGCCCTCGAGACATGTCCCGTTTTACGAGGACCCCTTCCCCCAGCCCAGAGAGAGAGTACAACAGCCACTCCACTAGCTCCTCCAGTAGCTCCTCTGATGCAGAACACGAGTCAGGGAGGGAGCCCGGACCCAGCAGCGGCCCCCCCCTGAGTAGGGCCCTCTCAGCGCCAGCACTCCCCCTCGGCTCTCGTTATGACGCCATAAGGATTGAGTCCGTGGGGGAGGAAAGCAAAAGCGACAGTGAAAGTGAGAGTGAGAAGGAGGGGAAGGGAGTGAAGAACCAGCAGAGGGTGGGGAAAAGAAAGGGTAGAGACGAGGGGGGGAAAAGAAAGAAGATCAGGATCAAAGACAGCAAGTTGCAGGTGGCCCCCATAGATCCAAAACCAGCTAATGTCCACACAAAGTCCCCAGTCTTGCCCTCGCAGGCAGAGACGGAGGTGAGTGGGACGGCTACACTGCCGCCTAGTGGGCAGGTAGCAGCCAGCCAGGGCATCCCCAGCCAGCCTTCCCAGTCGTTGGCACAAACCCTAGCACACCTCGCAGAAGAGGTGTTCACTAATGCACCGAGGGAGAGGTCGGGGTCAACACCTTCCCTGACCAGCAGTACCTCTGTAGCAATGACCCTCTTCAAGCGAAGGGCCTCCCTTCAAAGCATCCTTGACCCCCTCCCTTGTATGGGCAAAACCAGGGGCTCCCTAGAGGTCCTCCTAGATACAGCACTGGAGGACATGGGAATACCCCTGGACGCGGTAAGCCAGAAGTCTGCTAACAGCTCCAATTCAACAGACGGTAACAGCCAAAGAATGCTGTCTGTCATAACCCCCCCCCAGGACAAAGCTGACCCACACGTTCCGAGGGGCCCTGAGCAAGTTCCACCAGACTTACCTTGTGGGGAGTTGAATAGCCCCAACAACTCCACGTACTGTGCATATAAAGACGGTGCCTTCTTGGACGAGGCAGCAGTGAGTACCTTCTCAGGGGTGATGGGAGTTGCAAATAAGCCCAAGCTCCCTCGAAGCAAGCGTAGAGCTAAGAGTAGGAAGAGTGTCCCGACCTCCCAATCATAGTCGCTATGGGGTGGACGCAGCGACTCCTTTTCTTGTTAGCTACCCTGATGGCCCTGATATGTGTGTCTGTTAATGTCAGGAGCATCAGGGAGACACAAAAAAGATTTGATGTACTAAACTATCTAGCTAACTTGAAAGCAGATCTCATCTTTCTGCAGGAGTGTGGTATTTCGTCGAGCCCTGATTATAGGGACCTGAAGGAGAGTTGGACCCTAGGGGACTCCTTCTGGTCGGGCTCCAACATAGCCAGAGCCAACGGAGTAGGTATTCTGTTTAAAAACCCATTTATTACCTCCCGCAGCAGCAGGGAGGTAGAACCTGGTAGAATTCTGAGCGTGGATGTGACATACAACAACACTCCCCTCAGACTGGTCAATGTCTACGCACCCACTAACCAAAACGAAAGAGTTCAATTTTTTCCACAGCTGCGTCCACTCCTGCTGGGGAACGTACCCGTCATCGTGTCAGGTGACTTCAATTGTGCTCTGAGGGACGTAGACCGGAGCAGGCCACGCAACGACCGCTCTAGTAGAGTTTTGTCCTCCGTAATATCTGATTTCTCCCTGTGTGATGCAGGTAAGGACCTGGTGCCTCCCTTTACCTGGGTGAGCTCATCTGGGACCTCCTTCTCCCGTATAAATCTCGTCCTGCATACCAGCTCCCTTACGAAGACGGCAGTAGACACCCAGGCCGTCTTCTTCTCTGACCATAGGCTCCTGCAGGTAACATTGCAGGTCCCTCAGACCTCCCAGATGGGGTCAGGGGTTTGGAAATTAAACACCTCCTTACTCGATGACCCCTCCATAGCTGCAGCCTATAAGAGCAGGCTTGTTGAGTGGACCACTTTGCGTGACCTATTCAACTCCCCTATAGAGTGGTGGGAGATGGTCAAAATCAGAACTAAGGGTTATTTCATAGCAGCAGGCAAGAGGAAAGCAAAAGAAAGGAGGGCCAAATATAAACACCTGAATGCTGCCCTCCAGCATCTGAGCCTGCTTCAGCTTCGGGGGTTCCCTGTAAGCGACGAGATAGCCCAGACCAAGCTAGATCTTTCAGTGCTTTGTAGGGAGGAACAACGAAAGGTCATGCACAATGCAAAAGTGCAAAAAATGGAGGAAGACGAAAAGTGTACTCGCTTCTTCTTCCAGAAAACGAGGGAGAAGCGGCACTTGATGTCCTCCATGCTCGACAGCAGGGGGAGGATAGTAGAGGATAGTGAGGGAGTGAAAAAAGTGGTAGAGAACTTCTATAGGGACCTATATAACATCAAAGCTACAGATGACACCCTGATAGAGTGGTTCCTGAGCCAGTTGGAGCCTGACTCAGTGCGGGACGACGAGGAGGAGGAGAAGGACCCAGAACTCACGCTGGAGGAGCTCACCCAGGCGGTTAAGACCATGAACACCGGTAAGACGCCAGGTCCAGATGGCATCCCGGGTGAGTATTACCATCTTTTTTGGGACATGCTAAAAGTCCATTTAGCGGAGGTCTACAGAGCGGTCTACAGGGAGAAGCGGTTGGGCCGTTCTATGCGGGAGAGTGTAATTACTCTCCTTCATAAGAAAGGGGAAGTTAAAGATCTACGGAATTGGCGCCCAATCAGCCTCCTTTGCGTGGATTACAAGATACTAGCCAAAGCTCTGATGCTCCGGCTACAAGTACACCTCCCTTTGGTCATTGGCCCCGACCAGGCTTGTGGCGTCCCAGGGAGGTCCATCACGGATATTTTAATGTTAACAAGGGACATTCTGGCTTATTCTAGAGAACGGAACCATCCCCTCTGCCTGTTCAACCTTGACCAGGAGAAGGCGTTCGATAGGGTAAGCCATGAATATATGTACAAAGTGATGGACCAGATGAAATTCGCTCCTGGACTTAGGGAGTGGGTTAAAACCATCTATACAAACATTAGTACCCGAGTCTTGGTGAACAGGCACCTGACTGGTAAAATATCTATCCAGTCAGGGGTCAGACAGGGTTGCCCACTATCCCCACTGCTATATGTCGTGTGCATTGAACCCCTCCTGCAGGCAATTCGTAGGGATACCAATATAACTGGTTTCCAGCTGCCTGGATCCAACGGGGTCCAGGTCAAAACAACAGCATATATGGACGATGTGTCACTCATTTGCACCAACACATCGTCGGTATCTCGGATTAGTAATATCCTTGAGAAGTACTGCACGGCGACCGGGGCAGTGATTAATAAGTCCAAGAGCGAAGTCTACGTGTCTAAAAATTGGCAGGTAGATAGGGAACTGTCGGACATGTACCCTGTCAAAAAGGACAAAATCAAGATTCTGGGCCTCATTTTCGAGAACAATAGCTCGGGGGCCCAGAGCTGGACGGCGGCCATTAACCAGGTCCGTAAAAAGATTGGCGGATGGAGCACAAGATCCTTAACAATGACGGGTAGAGTATTAATAACCAAGTCTATACTGTTCCCCATCCTCTCTTATGTAGGAAAAATCTTTCCCCCAGACAGGACCACCAAAAAAGTGGTGGACCGCATTATCCACCGCTTTATCTGGGGCAGCAAGATGGAGAGGGTAAAACGAGCCACCCTGAGTAAAGCCGACAAGAAGGGAGGTAAGGGGGTCCCGGACGTTGTGCAGCTCACCCGAGTGCAGGGGCTCACGCAAACTATCAAGAACATCCAGGCCCTGGACAGGAAGGTATGTTACATGAATCGTTTCTATTTTGCCACCTGTCTCAGGGCCTTGGGCCTCTGCACTATTGATAACACCGTGCCATACTCCTGGGACCCCCCATTGTATTATAGAACCTTAAGGGACACTATATATAAATTGGGCTTAGATAAAGCAAAATTGGCCTCCTGGGAATACAAGGCTGTAACTAAATATCTTGCCGGTTCCCAGGAAATTGAAAAAGTAGCTACTTTCTCCCTCACCCAAAGCCAAAAAATCTGGGAGAATGTGTCTCACAGCTGCCTCAGTAATGTCCAGAAGGATATAGCATGGAACACCGTCCACAGTGCACTCCCCACTCGAGCGTTCATGTTCAGGAGGGGACTAGCCCAAGTAGAAACATGCCCCTATGCAAAGTGCCGCAAGAGAGAAACACCAGCCCATATCTTCTGGGAGTGTGATGTGGCTGGCAGTGTCTGGCTCTCTGTCTCTGTCTTCCTAAACAGGTTTGCTGACACGGCCAAGATGACCGCTGAGACTGTGCTCTATGGGCCTGCGGGAGGAATCACTACCAGCACAGCTAAGTGCGTTTGGCGTGTCATCAATGTTGTCAAGCAGATCCTGTGGGAAGGCCGTAACGTCTGTGTCTATCACAAGCAGGAGCTAGACACTATCACCACGACCAGAAGGGCACAAACTCTTATCAAGGACTTTGTAATTCTGGACATCCGGACCCTCGGGAAGGACAAGGCCTGCGCGGAGTGGAGGATCGCCGGACTTCAGGACGTGAAGATGGAATAAAGGAAAAAACTGGAACCGCTAGCTCATAGGAGCGGGACTACGGGGCACCGCTAAGCCTTTTATTTATTTTGTCATGCCAGCATTCCGCCCTTTTTAGCTGGCATGACCGTTTTTCAACGGTGCCCTGGTTTTATGTAGTCTTTTTGTTTCAGTTTTATGGACTTTTATTTGATTTACGTTGAATGTTTTATTTGATTTTGTTTTGTTTTGTTTTATGTATCTTTAAGATTTTTAATGTAAACTATTAAAAGTTACATTTTAAGTGTTTTAAAATTTTAGAATTTTAACGCACTGTTTTACACACTGTCCCTTTTCCCCTGTCCCTGTTTTAGTAATATAGTTTTATGTTCACTTTTGAACCTTTTTAGAGAGCACTCCCCGGCCCTCACAAGCACTGTTTTTTTATAGATGGTTCTTTTTTTCCAGTCACTTTTAAAACAGCACAGGTTTTTTTCATGTTGATTTTAATCTGTGTCTGTTTTAACCATGTACAAAGCACAATTGTCTTGGTGTTTTTAAATGTATTTTAAATGCTTTTAAAACAAAATGTATGTCTGTATGTATGAATGTCATCTTTAAAAGAAATGTAAAATGAATGAAAAAACGAATGGGTGTAAATGTAAAAAAATGTAAAATCTCAATAAAAGAGTATTAATATCTGATACGTCCGCTATCAGGGGACCATATATTAAATTGATTTTTGGAATCGGGAGATGGAACAGGGGCTTGCTCCGTCCACTCCACGCATCGGCCCGGTATTGCAGTACCTCCGGGAACGGTGCACACCTTTCTCTAACGTTGGTCAAAGTCAGATCTGGATCTCTCCTGTGAGCATTTTGTCTACCCCTGCTGGAGGGAGAGTGCCAGTGTTGATGCAAGTTTTCCCGCCGTTTTACTTCTTTTTTTTTCTTTCTCTCTTTCTTTCTTTCTCTCTTTCTTTCTCTCTTTCTCTCTTTCTTTCTCTCTTTCTTTCTTGCTGTCTTTCTTTCTTTTATTCACATGTGGTGATGATGTAGACAGCAGCAGGTTGTTTCCTGGGAGCATGCAGCTAACCAGACAAGTGTGGTGGAACATGTCCCTATGCCAGGACCTTCTTAGCAAGCCAGCCAGCCAGCGAGGCACAGTTGTAGTTACCCAAGGCACCTTGCACAGCATAGCAGCTTGGCATGACTATTTGTAAGACGCACTCCGCCAGTTTATGTTTTGTTTTTGGTGTTATGTGTGTGTTTTTGCTTTGTTTTGTTTTCTCCTGCTTAAATTGCACATTTCCCCTCTGGAAGCAGCAGCCCGTTTTTTTGGGGTCTGCTTGTGCTTGAAATTTTGCACCCACCTTTGAATCCCCCTGTGCCGTCCGGGCTGGGGGGCCCCGGGCAAGGGCCAAGTCGCCATCGCTTCTCGGCCTTTTGGCTAAGATCAAGTGTAGTATCTGTTCTTATCAGTTTAATATCTGATACGTCCCCTATCAGGGGACCATATATTAAATTGATTTTTGGAATCGGGAGATGGAACAGGGGCTTGCTCCGTCCACTCCACGCATCGGCCCGGTATTGCAGTACCTCCGGGAACGGTGCACACCTTTCTCTAACGTTGGTCAAAGTCAGATCTGGATCTCTCCTGTGAGCATTTTGTCTACCCCTGCTGGAGGGAGAGTGCCAGTGTTGATGCAAGTTTTCCCGCCGTTTTACTTCTTTTTTTTTCTTTCTCTCTTTCTTTCTTTCTTTTTCTTTCTCTCTTTCTTTCTTGCTGTCTTTCTTTCTTTTATTCACATGTGGTGATGATGTAGACAGCAGCAGTTTGTTTCCTGGGAGCATGCAGCTAACCAGACAAGTGTGGTGGAACATGTCCCTATGCCAGGTCCTTCTTAGCCAGCCATATACTCTGGCTTCTCTTCAGTTCGAATAAATCTTTCTAAGACTAAGGCTTAGAGGGTAGTGGCATTGCCCGCTCCCTCCGAGGGTCTGTGAGAGGTTTGTTCGGGTGAGGAGGAACAGAATTTTTTTTATTTTTGACTGGCTTTCTTCAGCTCGGCAACTTTTTGGAAGACTAATGCTCAGTCTGGTTTTGGCTTGCCCAATCCAGGCCGAGGGTCTTTCAAGATTTTGTTGACTGTTGAGAGCAGTTTTTTCTTTTTCAGGCGGTTCCCGTTTTTTTCTTTTTCAGGCGGTTCTGGCTTTTCCAGACGTTCCTGGAGTTAGAGAGAAGGAGGACCTACCATCCAGACGACCTTTGAGGACCCTTTGATGACCTAGACGACCTCATCCCCAGCCCTTGATTGTAATCGAGATCCAGACCGAGAGAGCAGCAGGCGCCCAGCAGAGGGCGCCATCTGGGAGGAGCAGAGGGCGGCCCCGGACCCCGAGGAGGCGTCACAGCCACGATTCTTCCTACGTGGTCTCGGTGCCAAGCAGCGCCCCCTACTCCGCCAGGGAAGGACACCGTTCACCTGGGGAGGGGGTCCCTCTTGCGAGGCGACCATCTCCTCAGGGACTAAAGTAATAGTTCCTTCAACTGCCCAGATTTGCTGCTTACGTTGTCTCTTTTCCGTAGAGAGAGACAACCCGGACGTCCAGAGGCTTCTCCCACCCCAATCGGAGGAGCCAGCTGAAGGATGGCGTTCCGGCCAACCCAGGAAACCAGGAGGCACAATGCGGTGCGCTTCACAAGAAACAAGCAAGATGAAACGGAACCAGGACTGACGAGACTGGAGTTCAGCCGGACCATTCTTCAGAGGGGTATGGGTTTTTCCCCTTCTGACTTGAATTGTTTGGTGAAATTGCCAGGGCTTAAGGAAGTGTTTGAGGTCAGTTTTAGGAACCCCCAAAAGTTACAAGAAATGTGGTCCTTTTGGGGGGAGAATAAATATCTCGCTCCATACAAAGAATTTTGTGTGGATGCACTGACAGACAGAGAAATGAAAGTTGTTACTGTCCAATTTTTCAATGAGGCTGTTAGCGACTATGATATTACAACATGGCTTAACCGCTATGGGAGGGTGTCATCAGAAGGGAGGAAAATTACAGATGAAGATGGGGTTTGGACAGGAGCCAGAAAGTGGCTGGTACGCCTTAATGTTGATCCATCGGGCATTGGAGGCGTCCGCCACATTCCAAACTCCATAGTGTTAGGGCCCAACAGAGGGCTGGTATTCTATAATGGGATGCCAAAACTCTGCAGGAAATGTGGGGAATTAGGACACCTGGCGGCCGCGTGTACTGTAGTCAAGTGCAGGAACTGCGGCGCCCCCCACGAGACCAGCCACTGCAGAGAAGAGAGGCAGTGCAATTTGTGTGGAAAGAAGGGGCACCTGTTTAAGGACTGCCCCTCTTCCTATGCCAACATGGCCAGAGCCAGCAAGGCAAACATGAACAAGCCTAGGCCTGAGCAGGAAGAGGGAGCAAGTAACAAAGATCAGTCCACATCACCACCAACAGTATCCAAGACCCAGACTCCAGCACCACCATCATCACCAGCACCCCCTCACCCCCCCGCCCCCGAGACATGTCCCGTTTTACGAGGACCCCTTCCCCCAGCCCAGAGAGAGAGTACAACAGCCACTCCACTAGCTCCTCCAGTAGCTCCTCTGATGCAGAACACGAGTCAGGGAGGGAGCCCGGACCCAGCAGCGGCCCCCCCCTGAGTAGGGCCCTCTCAGCGCCAGCACTCCCCCTCGGCTCTCGTTATGACGCCATAAGGATTGAGTCCGTGGGGGAGGAAAGCAAAAGCGACAGTGAAAGTGAGAGTGAGAAGGAGGGGAAGGGAGTGAAGAACCAGCAGAGGGTGGGGAAAAGAAAGGGTAGAGACGAGGGGGGGAAAAGAAAGAAGATCAGGATCAAAGACAGCAAGTTGCAGGTGGCCCCCATAGATCCAAAACCAGCTAATGTCCACACAAAGTCCCCAGTCTTGCCCTCGCAGGCAGAGACGGAGGCGAGTGGGACGGCTACACTGCCGCCTAGTGGGCAGGTAGCAGCCAGCCAGGGCATCCCCAGCCAGCCTTCCCAGTCGTTGGCACAAACCCTAGCACACCTCGCAGAAGAGGTGTTCACTAATGCACCGAGGGAGAGGTCGGGGTCAACACCTTCCCTGACCAGCAGTACCTCTGTAGCAATGACCCTCTTCAAGCGAAGGGCCTCCCTTCAAAGCATCCTTGACCCCCTCCCTTGTATGGGCAAAACCAGGGGCCCCCTAGAGGTCCTCCTAGATACAGCACTGGAGGACATGGGAATACCCCTGGACGCGGTAAGCCAGAAGTCTGCTAACAGCTCCAATTCAACAGACGGTAACAGCCAAAGAATGCTGTCTGTCATAACCCCCCCCCAGGACAAAGCTGACCCACACGTTCCGAGGGGCCCTGAGCAAGTTCCACCAGACTTACCTTGTGGGGAGTTGAATAGCCCCAACAACTCCACGTACTGTGCATATAAAGACGGTGCCTTCTTGGACGAGGCAGCAGTGAGTACCTTCTCAGGGGTGATGGGAGTTGCAAATAAGCCCAAGCTCCCTCGAAGCAAGCGTAGAGCTAAGAGTAGGAAGAGTGTCCCGACCTCCCAATCATAGTCGCTATGGGGTGGACGCAGCGACTCCTTTTCTTGTTAGCTACCCTGATGGCCCTGATATGTGTGTCTGTTAATGTCAGGAGCATCAGGGAGACACAAAAAAGATTTGATGTACTAAACTATCTAGCTAACTTGAAAGCAGATCTCATCTTTCTGCAGGAGTGTGGTATTTCGTCGAGCCCTGATTATAGGGACCTGAAGGAGAGTTGGACCCTAGGGGACTCCTT
Source organism: Acipenser ruthenus (assembly GCF_902713425.1). Classification (NCBI taxonomy): domain Eukaryota; kingdom Metazoa; phylum Chordata; class Actinopteri; order Acipenseriformes; family Acipenseridae; genus Acipenser; species Acipenser ruthenus. Next base: position 22,129,830 of record NC_081198.1, on the reverse strand, counting down.
CTGGTCGGGCTCCAACATAGCCAGAGCCAACGGAGTAGGTATTCTGTTTAAAAACCCATTTATTACCTCCCGCAGCAGCAGGGAGGTAGAACCTTGTAGAATTCTGAGCGTGGATGTGACATACAACAACACTCCCCTCAGACTGGTCAATGTCTACGCACCCACTAACCAAAACGAAAGAGTTCAATTTTTTCCACAGCTGCGTCCACTCCTGCTGGGGAACGTACCCGTCATCGTGTCAGGTGACTTCAATTGTGCTCTGAGGGACGTAGACCGGAGCAGGCCACGCAACGACCGCTCTAGTAGAGTTTTGTCCTCCGTAATATCTGATTTCTCCCTGTGTGATGCAGGTAAGGACCTGGTGCCTCCCTTTACCTGGGTGAGCTCATCTGGGACCTCCTTCTCCCGTATAGATCTCGTCCTGCATACCAGCTCCCTTACGAAGACGGCAGTAGACACCCAGGCCGTCTTCTTCTCTGACCATAGGCTCCTGCAGGTAACATTGCAGGTCCCTCAGACCTCCCAGATGGGGTCAGGGGTTTGGAAATTAAACACCTCCTTACTCGATGACCCCTCCATAGCTGCAGCCTATAAGAGCAGGCTTGTTGAGTGGACCACTTTGCGTGACCTATTCAACTCCCCTATAGAGTGGTGGGAGATGGTCAAAATCAGAACTAAGGGTTATTTCATAGCAGCAGGCAAGAGGAAAGCAAAAGAAAGGAGGGCCAAATATAAACACCTGAATGCTGCCCTCCAGCATCTGAGCCTGCTTCAGCTTCGGGGGTTCCCTGTAAGCGACGAGATAGCCCAGACCAAGCTAGATCTTTCAGTGCTTTGTAGGGAGGAACAACGAAAGGTCATGCACAATGCAAAAGTGCAAAAAATGGAGGAAGACGAAAAGTGTACTCGCTTCTTCTTCCAGAAAACGAGGGAGAAGCGGCACTTGATGTCCTCCATGCTCGACAGCAGGGGGAGGATAGTAGAGGATAGTGAGGGAGTGAAAAAAGTGGTAGAGAACTTCTATAGGGACCTATATAACATCAAAGCTACAGATGACACCCTGATAGAGTGGTTCCTGAGCCAGTTGGAGCCTGACTCAGTGCGGGACGACGAGGAGGAGGAGAAGGACCCAGAACTCACGCTGGAGGAGCTCACCCAGGCGGTTAAGACCATGAACACCGGTAAGACGCCAGGTCCAGATGGCATCCCGGGTGAGTATTACCATCTTTTTTGGGACATGCTAAAAGTCCATTTAGCGGAGGTCTACAGAGCGGTCTACAGGGAGAAGCGGTTGGGCCCTTCTATGCGGGAGAGTGTAATTACTCTCCTTCATAAGAAAGGGGAAGTTAAAGATCTACGGAATTGGCGCCCAATCAGCCTCCTTTGCGTGGATTACAAGATACTAGCCAAAGCTCTGATGCTCCGGCTACAAGTACACCTCCCTTTGGTCATTGGCCCCGACCAGGCTTGTGGCGTCCCAGGGAGGTCCATCACGGATATTTTAATGTTAACAAGGGACATTCTGGCTTATTCTAGAGAACGGAACCATCCCCTCTGCCTGTTCAACCTTGACCAGGAGAAGGCGTTCGATAGGGTAAGCCATGAATATATGTACAAAGTGATGGACCAGATGAAATTCGCTCCTGGACTTAGGGAGTGGGTTAAAACCATCTATACAAACATTAGTACCCGAGTCTTGGTGAACAGGCACCTGACTGGTAAAATATCTATCCAGTCAGGGGTCAGACAGGGTTGCCCACTATCCCCACTGCTATATGTCGTGTGCATTGAACCCCTCCTGCAGGCAATTCGTAGGGATACCAATATAACTGGTTTCCAGCTGCCTGGATCCAACGGGGTCCAGGTCAAAACAACAGCATATATGGACGATGTATCACTCATTTGCACCAACACATCGTCGGTACCTCGGATTAGTAATATCCTTGAGAAGTACTGCACGGCGACCGGGGCAGTGATTAATAAGTCCAAGAGCGAAGTCTACGTGTCTAAAAATTGGCAGGTAGATAGGGAACTGTCGGACATGTACCCTGTCAAAAAGGACAAAATCAAGATTCTGGGCCTCATTTTCGAGAACAATAGCTCGGGGGCCCAGAGCTGGACGGCGGCCATTAACCAGGTCCGTAAAAAGATTGGCGGATGGAGCACAAGATCCTTAACAATGACGGGTAGAGTATTAATAACCAAGTCTATACTGTTCCCCATCCTCTCTTATGTAGGAAAAATCTTTCCCCCAGACAGGACCACCAAAAAAGTGGTGGACCGCATTATCCACCGCTTTATCTGGGGCAGCAAGATGGAGAGGGTAAAGCGAGCCACCCTGAGTAAAGCCGACAAGAAGGGAGGTAAGGGGGTCCCGGACGTTGTGCAGCTCACCCGAGTGCAGGGGCTCACGCAAACTATCAAGAACATCCAGGCCCTGGACAGGAAGGTATGTTACATGAATCGTTTCTATTTTGCCACCTGTCTCAGGGCCTTGGGCCTCTGCACTATTGATAACACCGTGCCGTACTCCTGGGACCCCCCATTGTATTATAGAACCTTAAGGGACACTATATATAAATTGGGCTTAGATAAAGCAAAATTGGCCTCCTGGGAATACAAGGCTGTAACTAAATATCTTGCCGGTTCCCAGGAAATTGAAAAAGTAGCTACTTTCTCCCTCACCCAAAGCCAAAAAATCTGGGAGAATGTGTCTCACAGCTGCCTCAGTAATGTCCAGAAGGATATAGCATGGAACACCGTCCACAGTGCACTCCCCACTCGAGCGTTCATGTTCAGGAGGGGACTAGCCCAAGTAGAAACATGCCCCTATGCAAAGTGCCGCAAGAGAGAAACACCAGCCCATATCTTCTGGGAGTGTGATGTGGCTGGCAGTGTCTGGCTCTCTGTCTCTGTCTTCCTAAACAGGTTTGCTGACACGGCCAAGATGACCGCTGAGACTGTGCTCTATGGGCCTGCGGGAGGAATCGATACCAGCACAGCTAAGTGCGTTTGGCGTGTCATCAATGTTGTCAAGCAGATCCTGTGGGAAGGCCGTAACGTCTGTGTCTATCACAAGCAGGAGCTAGACACTATCACCACGACCAGAAGGGCACAAACTCTTATCAAGGACTTTGTAATTCTGGACATCCGGACCCTCGGGAAGGACAAGGCCTGCACGGAGTGGAGGATCGCCGGACTTCAGGACGTGAAGATGGAATAAAGGAAAAAACTGGAACCGCTAGCTCCTAGGAGCGGGACTACGGGGCACCGCTAAGCCTTTTATTTATTTTGTCATGCCAGCATTCCGCCCTTTTTAGCTGGCATGACCGTTTTTTCAACGGTGCCCTGGTTTTATGTAGTCTTTTTGTTTCAGTTTTATGGACTTTTATTTGATTTACGTTGAATGTTTTATTTGATTTTGTTTTGTTTTGTTTTATGTATCTTTAAGATTTTTAATGTAAACTATTAAAAGTTACATTTTAAGTGTTTTAAAATTTTAGAATTTTAACTCACTGTTCTATACACTGTCCCTTTTCCCCTGTCCCTGTTTTAGATCTAGTTTTATGTTCACTTTTGAACTTTTTTAGAGAGCACTCCCCGGCCCTCACAAACACTGGTTTTTTATAGATGGTTCTTTTTTTCCAGTCACTTTTAAAGCAGCACAGGTTTTTTTCATGTTGATTTTAATCTGTGTCTGTTTTAACCATGTACAAAGCACAATTGTCTTGGTGTTTTTAAATGTATTTTAAATGCTTTTAAAACAAAATGTATGTCTGTATGCATGAATGTCATCTTTAAAAGAAATGTAAAATGAATGAAAAAAACGAATGGGTGTAAATGTAAAAAATGTAAAATCTCAATAAAAGAGTATCTGTTCTTATCAGTTTAATATCTGATAAGTCCCCTATCAGGGGACCATATATTAAATTGATTTTTGGAATCGGGAGATGGAACAGGGGCTTGCTCCGTCCACTCCACGCATCGGCCCGGTATTGCAGTACCTCCGGGAACGGTGCACACCTTTCTCTAACGTTGGTCAAAGTCAGATCTGGATCTCTCCTGTGAGCATTTTGTCTACCCCTGCTGGAGGGAGAGTGCCAGTGTTGATGCAAGTTTTCCCGCCGTTTTACTTCTTTTTTTTTTCTTTCTCTCTCTCTTTCTTTCTTTCTCTCTTTCTTTCTCTCTTTCTCTCTTTCTTTCTCTCTTTCTTTCTTGCTGTCTTTCTTTCTTTTATTCACATGTGGTGATGATGTAGACAGCAGCAGTTTGTTTCCTGGGAGCATGCAGCTAACCAGACAAGTGTGGTGGAACATGTCCCTATGCCAGGACCTTCTTAGCAAGCCAGCAAGCCAGCCAGCCAGCGAGGCACAGTTGTAGTTACCCAAGGCACCTTGCACAGCATAGCAGCTTGGCATGACTATTTGTAAGACGCACTCCGCCAGTTTATGTTTTGTTTTTGGTGTTATGTGTGTGTTTTTGCTTTGTTTTGTTTTCTCCTGCTTAAATTGCACATTTCCCCTCTGGAAGCAGCAGCCCGTTTTTTTGGGGTCTGCTTGTGCTTGAAATTTTGCACCCACCTTTGAATCCCCCTGTGCCGTCCGGGCTGGGGGGCCCCGGGCAAGGGCCAAGTCGCCATCGCTTCTCGGCCTTTTGGCTAAGATCAAGTGTAGTATCTGTTCTTATCAGTTTAATATCTGATACGTCCCCTATCAGGGGACCATATATTAAATTGATTTTTGGAATCGGGAGATGGAACAGGGGCTTGCTCCGTCCACTCCACGCATCGGCCCGGTATTGCAGTACCTCCGGGAACGGTGCACACCTTTCTCTAACGTTGGTCAAAGTCAGATCTGGATCTCTCCTGTGAGCATTTTGTCTACCCCTGCTGGAGGGAGAGTGCCAGTGTTGATGCAAGTTTTCCCGCCGTTTTACTTCTTTTTTTTCTTTCTCTCTTTCTTTCTTTCTCTCTTTCTTTCTCTCTTTCTCTCTTTCTTTCTCTCTTTCTTTCTTGCTGTCTTTCTTTCTTTTATTCACATGTGGTGATGATGTAGACAGCAGCAGGTTGTTTCCTGGGAGCATGCAGCTAACCAGACAAGTGTGGTGGAACATGTCCCTATGCCAGGACCGTCTTAGCAAGCCAGCCAGCCAGCGAGGCACAGTTGTAGTTACCCAAGGCACCTTGCACAGCATAGCAGCTTGGCATGACTATTTGTAAGACGCACTCCGCCAGTTTATGTTTTGTTTTTGGTGTTATGTGTGTGTTTTTGCTTTGTTTTGTTTTCTCCTGCTTAAATTGCACATTTCCCCTCTGGAAGCAGCAGCCCGTTTTTTTGGGGTCTGCTTGTGCTTGAAATTTTGCACCCACCTTTGAATCCCCCTGTGCCGTCCGGGCTGGGGGGCCCCGGGCAAGGGCCAAGTCGCCATCGCTTCTCGGCCTTTTGGCTAAGATCAAGTGTAGTATCTGTTCTTATCAGTTTAATATCTGATACGTCCCCTATCAGGGGACCATATATTAAATTGATTTTTGGAATCGGGAGATGGAACAGGGGCTTGCTCCGTCCACTCCACGCATCGGCCCGGTATTGCAGTACCTCCGGGAACGGTGCACACCTTTCTCTAACGTTGGTCAAAGTCAGATCTGGATCTCTCCTGTGAGCATTTTGTCTACCCCTGCTGGAGGGAGAGTGCCAGTGTTGATGCAAGTTTTCCCGCCGTTTTACTTCTTTTTTTTTTCTTTCTCTCTTTCTTTCTTTCTTTCTTTCTTTCTCTCTTTCTTTCTCTCTTTCTCTCTTTCTTTCTCTCTTTCTTTCTTGCTGTCTTTCTTTCTTTTATTCACATGTGGTGATGATGTAGACAGCAGCAGGTTGTTTCCTGGGAGCATGCAGCTAACCAGACAAGTGTGGTGGAACATGTCCCTATGCCAGGACCTTCTTAGCAAGCCAGCCAGCCAGCGAGGCACAGTTGTAGTTACCCAAGGCACCTTGCACAGCATAGCAGCTTGGCATGACTATTTGTAAGACGCACTCCGCCAGTTTATGTTTTGTTTTTGGTGTTATGTGTGTGTTTTTGCTTTGTTTTGTTTTCTCCTGCTTAAATTGCACATTTCCCCTCTGGAAGCAGCAGCCCGTTTTTTTGGGGTCTGCTTGTGCTTGAAATTTTGCACCTACCTTTGAATCCCCCTGTGCCGTCCGGGCTGGGGGGCCCCGGGCAAGGGCCAAGTCGCCATCGCTTCTCGGCCTTTTGGCTAAGATCAAGTGTAGTATCTGTTCTTATCAGTTTAATATCTGATACGTCCCCTATCAGGGGACCATATATTAAATTGATTTTTGGAATCGGGAGATGGAACAGGGGCTTGCTCCGTCCACTCCACGCATCGGCCCGGTATTGCAGTACCTCCGGGAACGGTGCACACCTTTCTCTAACGTTGGTCAAAGTCAGATCTGGATCTCTCCTGTGAGCATTTTGTCTACCCCTGCTGGAGGGAGAGTGCCAGTGTTGATGCAAGTTTTCCCGCCGTTTTATTTCTTTTTTTTCTTTCTCTCTTTCTTTCTTTCTCTCTTTCTTTCTCTCTTTCTCTCTTTCTTTCTCTCTTTCTTTCTTGCTGTCTTTCTTTCTTTTATTCACATGTGGTGATGATGTAGACAGCAGCAGGTTGTTTCCTGGGAGCATGCAGCTAACCAGACAAGTGTGGTGGAACATGTCCCTATGCCAGGACCTTCTTAGCAAGCCAGCCAGCCAGCGAGGCACAGTTGTAGTTACCCAAGGCACCTTGCACAGCATAGCAGCTTGGCATGACTATTTGTAAGACGCACTCCGCCAGTTTATGTTTTGTTTTTGGTGTTATGTGTGTGTTTTTGCTTTGTTTTGTTTTCTCCTGCTTAAATTGCACATTTCCCCTCTGGAAGCAGCAGCCCGTTTTTTTGGGGTCTGCTTGTGCTTGAAATTTTGCACCCACCTTTGAATCCCCCTGTGCCGTCCGGGCTGGGGGGCCCCGGGCAAGGGCCAAGTCGCCATCGCTTCTCGGCCTTTTGGCTAAGATCAAGTGTAGTATCTGTTCTTATCAGTTTAATATCTGATACGTCCCCTATCAGGGGACCATATATTAAATTGATTTTTGGAATCGGGAGATGGAACAGGGGCTTGCTCCGTCCACTCCACGCATCGGCCCGGTATTGCAGTACCTCCGGGAACGGTGCACACCTTTCTCTAACGTTGGTCAAAGTCAGATCTGGATCTCTCCTGTGAGCATTTTGTCTACCCCTGCTGGAGGGAGAGTGCCAGTGTTGATGCAAGTTTTCCCGCCGTTTTACTTCTTTTTTTTCTTTCTCTCTTTCTTTCTTTCTCTCTTTCTTTCTCTCTTTCTCTCTTTCTTTCTCTCTTTCTTTCTTGCTGTCTTTCTTTCTTTTATTCACATGTGGTGATGATGTAGACAGCAGCAGGTTGTTTCCTGGGAGCATGCAGCTAACCAGACAAGTGTGGTGGAACATGTCCCTATGCCAGGACCTTCTTAGCAAGCCAGCCAGCCAGCGAGGCACAGTTGTAGTTACCCAAGGCACCTTGCACAGCATAGCAGCTTGGCATGACTATTTGTAAGACGCACTCCGCCAGTTTATGTTTTGTTTTTGGTGTTATGTGTGTGTTTTTGCTTTGTTTTGTTTTCTCCTGCTTAAATTGCACATTTCCCCTCTGGAAGCAGCAGCCCGTTTTTTTGGGGTCTGCTTGTGCTTGAAATTTTGCACCCACCTTTGAATCCCCCTGTGCCGTCCGGGCTGGGGGGCCCCGGGCAAGGGCCAAGTCGCCATCGCTTCTCGGCCTTTTGGCTAAGATCAAGTGTAGTATCTGTTCTTATCAGTTTAATATCTGATACGTCCCCTATCAGGGGACCATATATTAAATTGATTTTTGGAATCGGGAGATGGAACAGGGGCTTGCTCCGTCCACTCCACGCATCGGCCCGGTATTGCAGTACCTCCGGGAACGGTGCACACCTTTCTCTAACGTTGGTCAAAGTCAGATCTGGATCTCTCCTGTGAGCATTTTGTCTACCCCTGCTGGAGGGAGAGTGCCAGTGTTGATGCAAGTTTTCCCGCCGTTTTACTTCTTTTTTTTTTTCTTTCTCTCTTTCTTTCTTTCTCTCTTTCTCTCTTTCTTTCTCTCTTTCTTTCTTGCTGTCTTTCTTTCTTTTATTCACATGTGGTGATGATGTAGACAGCAGCAGGTTGTTTCCTGGGAGCATGCAGCTAACCAGACAAGTGTGGTGGAACATGTCCCTATGCCAGGACCTTCTTAGCAAGCCAGCCAGCCAGCGAGGCACAGTTGTAGTTACCCAAGGCACCTTGCACAGCATAGCAGCTTGGCATGACTATTTGTAAGACGCACTCCGCCAGTTTATGTTTTGTTTTTGGTGTTATGTGTGTGTTTTTGCTTTGTTTTGTTTTCTCCTGCTTAAATTGCACATTTCCCCTCTGGAAGCAGCAGCCCGTTTTTTGGGGGTCTGCTTGTGCTTGGAATTTTGCACCCACCTTTGAATCCCCCTGTGCCGTCCGGGCTGGGGGGCCCCGGGCAAGGGCCAAGTCGCCATCGCTTCTCGGCCTTTTGGCTAAGATCAAGTGTAGTATCTGTTCTTATCAGTTTAATATCTGATACGTCCCCTATCAGGGGACCATATATTAAATTGATTTTTGGAATCGGGAGATGGAACAGGGGCTTGCTCCGTCCACTCCACGCATCGGCCCGGTATTGCAGTACCTCCGGGAACGGTGCACACCTTTCTCTAACGTTGGTCAAAGTCAGATCTGGATCTCTCCTGTTAGCATTTTGTCTACCCCTGCTGGAGGGAGAGTGCCAGTGTTGATGCAAGTTTTCCCGCCGTTTTACTTCTTTTTTTTTTTTCTTTCTCTCTTTCTTTCTTTCTCTCTTTCTCTCTTTCTTTCTCTCTTTCTTTCTTGCTGTCTTTCTTTCTTTTATTCACATGTGGTGATGATGTAGACAGCAGCAGGTTGTTTCCTGGGAGCATGCAGCTAACCAGACAAGTGTGGTGGAACATGTCCCTATGCCAGGACCTTCTTAGCAAGCCAGCCAGCCAGCGAGGCACAGTTGTAGTTACCCAAGGCACCTTGCACAGCATAGCAGCTTGGCATGACTATTTGTAAGACGCACTCCGCCAGTTTATGTTTTGTTTTTGGTGTTATGTGTGTGTTTTTGCTTTGTTTTGTTTTCTCCTGCTTAAATTGCACATTTCCCCTCTGGAAGCAGCAGCCCGTTTTTTGGGGGTCTGCTTGTGCTTGGAATTTTGCACCCACCTTTGAATCCCCCTGTGCCGTCCGGGCTGGGGGGCCCCGGGCAAGGGCCAAGTCGCCATCGCTTCTCGGCCTTTTGGCTAAGATCAAGTGTAGTATCTGTTCTTATCAGTTTAATATCTGATACGTCCCCTATCAGGGGACCATATATTAAATTGATTTTTGGAATCGGGAGATGGAACAGGGGCTTGCTCCGTCCACTCCACGCATCGGCCCGGTATTGCAGTACCTCCGGGAACGGTGCACACCTTTCTCTAACGTTGGTCAAAGTCAGATCTGGATCTCTCCTGTTAGCATTTTGTCTACCCCTGCTGGAGGGAGAGTGCCAGTGTTGATGCAAGTTTTCCCGCCGTTTTACTTCTTTTTTTTTCTTTCTCTCTTTCTTTCTTTCTCTCTTTCTTTCTCTCTTTCTCTCTTTCTTTCTCTCTTTCTTTCTTGCTGTCTTTCTTTCTTTTATTCACATGTGGTGATGATGTAGACAGCAGCAGGTTGTTTCCTGGGAGCATGCAGCTAACCAGACAAGTGTGGTGGAACATGTCCCTATGCCAGGACCTTCTTAGCAAGCCAGCCAGCCAGCGAGGCACAGTTGTAGTTACCCAAGGCACCTTGCACAGCATAGCAGCTTGGCATGACTATTTGTAAGACGCACTCCGCCAGTTTATGTTTTGTTTTTGGTGTTATGTGTGTGTTTTTGCTTTGTTTTGTTTTCTCCTGCTTAAATTGCACATTTCCCCTCTGGAAGCAGCAGCCCGTTTTTTGGGGGTCTGCTTGTGCTTGGAATTTTGCACCCACCTTTGATGAATCCCCCTGTGCCGTCCGGGCTGGGGGGCCCCGGGCAAGGGCCAAGTCTCCATCGCTTCTCGGCCTTTTGGCTAAGATCAAGTGTAGTATCTGTTCTTATCAGTTTAATATCTGATACGTCCCCTATCAGGGGACCATATATTAAATTGATTTTTGGAATCGGGAGATGGAACAGGGGCTTGCTCCGTCCACTCAACGCATCGGCCTGGTATTGCAGTACCTCTGGGAACGGTGCACACCTTTCTCTAACGTTGGTCAAAGTCAGATCTGGATCTCTCCTGTGAGCATTTTGTCTACCCCTGCTGGAGGGAGAGTGCCAGTGTTGATGCAAGTTTTCCCAACGTTTTACTTCTTTTTTTTTTTCTTTCTCTCTTTCTTTCTTTCTCTTTCTTTCTCTCTTTCTTTCTTGCTGTCTTTCTTTCTTTTATTCACATGTGGTGATGATGTAGACAGCAGCAGTTTGTTTCCTGGGAGCATGCAGCTAACCAGACAAGTGTGGTGGAACATGTCCCTATGCCAGGTCCTTCTTAGCCAGCCATATACTCTGGCTTCTCTTCAGTTCGAATAAATCTTTCTAAGACTAAGGCTTAGAGGGTAGTGGCATTGCCCGCTCCCTCCGAGGGTCTGTGAGAGGTTTGTTCGGGTGAGGAGGAACAGAATTTTTTTTATTTTTGACTGGCTTTCTTCAGCTCGGCAACTTTTTGGAAGACTAATGCTCAGTCTGGTTTTGGCTTGCCCAATCCAGGCCGAGGGTCTTTCAAGATTTTGTTGACTGTTGAGAGCAGTTTTTTCTTTTTCAGGCGGTTCCCGTTTTTTTCTTTTTCAGGCGGTTCCGGCTTTTCCAGACGTTCCTGGAGTTAGAGAGAAGGAGGACCTACCATCCAGACGACCTTTGAGGACCCTTTGATGACCTAGACGACCTCATCCCCAGCCCTTGATTGTAATCGAGATCCAGACCGAGAGAGCAGCAGGCGCCCAGCAGAGGGCGCCATCTGGGAGGAGCAGAGGGCGGCCCCGGACCCCGAGGAGGCATCACAGCCACGATTCTTCCTACGTGGTCTCGGTGCCAAGCAGCACCCCCTACTCCGCCAGGGAAGGACACCGTTCACCTGGGGAGGGGGTCCCTCTTGCGAGGCGACCATCTCCTCAGGGACTAAAGTAATAGTTCCTTCAACTGCCCAGATTTGCTGCTTACGTTGTCTCTTTTCCGTAGAGAGAGACAACCCGGACGTCCAGAGGCTTCTCCCACCCCAATCGGAGGAGCCAGCTGAAGGATGGCGTTCCGGCCAACCCAGGAAACCAGGAGGCACAATGCGGTGCGCTTCACAAGAAACAAGCAAGATGAAACGGAACCAGGACTGACGAGACTGGAGTTCAGCCGGACCATTCTTCAGAGGGGTATGGGTTTTTCCCCTTCTGACTTGAATTGTTTGGTGAAATTGCCAGGGCTTAAGGAAGTGTTTGAGGTCAGTTTTAGGAACCCCCAAAAGTTACAAGAAATGTGGTCCTTTTGGGGGGAGAATAAATATCTCGCTCCATACAAAGAATTTTGTGTGGATGCACTGACAGACAGAGAAATGAAAGTTGTTACTGTCCAATTTTTCAATGAGGCTGTTAGCGACTATGATATTACAACATGGCTTAACCGCTATGGGAGGGTGTCATCAGAAGGGAGGAAAATTACAGACGAAGATGGGGTTTGGACAGGAGCCAGAAAGTGGCTGGTACGCCTTAATGTTGATCCATCGGGCATTGGAGGCGTCCGCCACATTCCAAACTCCATAGTGTTAGGGCCCAACAGAGGGCTGGTATTCTATAATGGGATGCCAAAACTCTGCAGGAAATGTGGGGAATTAGGACACCTGGCGGCCGCATGTACTGTAGTCAAGTGCAGGAACTGCGGCGCCCCCCACGAGACCAGCCACTGCAGAGAAGAGAGGCAGTGCAATTTGTGTGGAAAGAAGGGGCACCTGTTTAAGGACTGCCCCTCTTCCTATGCCAACATGGCCAGAGCCAGCAAGGCAAATACGAACAAGCCTAGGCCTGAGCAGGAAGAGGGAACAAATAACAAAGATCAGTCCACATCACCACCAACAGTATCCAAAACCCAGACTCCAGCACCACCATCATCACCAGCACCCCCCTCACCCCCCCGCCCCCGAGACATGTCCCGTTTTACGAGGACCCCTTCCCCCAGCCCAGAGAGAGAGTACAACAGCTACTCCACTAGCTCCTCCAGTAGCTCCTCTGATACAGAACACGAGGCAGGGAGGGAGCCCGGACCCAGCAGCGCCCCCCCCCTGAGTAGGGCCCTCTCAGCGCCAGCACTCCCCCTCGGCTCTCGTTATGACGCCATAAGGATTGAGTCCGTGGGGGAGGAAAGCGAAAGCGACAGTGAAAGTGAGAGTGAAAAGGAGGGGAAGGGAATGAAGAACCAGCAGAGGGTGGGGAAAAGAAAGGGTAGAGACGATGGGGGGAAAAGAAAGAAGATCAAGATCAAAGACAGCAAGTTGCAGGTGGCCCCCATAGATCCAAAACCAGATAATGTCCACACAAAGTCCCCAGTCTTGCCCTCGCAGGCAGAGACGGAGGCGAGTGGGACGGCTACACTGCCGTCTAGTGGGCAGGTAGCAGCCAGCCAGGGCATCCCCAGCCAGCCTTCCCAGTCGTTGGCACAAACCCTAGCACACCTCGCAGAAGAGGTGTTCACTAATGCACCGAGGGAGAGGTCGGGGTCAACACCTTCCCTGACCAGCAGTACCTCGGTAGCAATGACCCTCTTCAAGCGAAGGGCCTCCCTTCAAAGCATCCTTGACCCCCTCCCTTGTATGGGCAAAACCAGGGGCCCCCTAGAGGTCCTCCTAGATACAGCACTGGAGGACATGGGAATACCCCTGGACGCGGTAAGCCAGAAGTCTGCTAACAGCTCCAATTCAGCAGACGGTAACAGCCAAAGAATGCTGTCTGTCATAACCCCCCCCAGGACAAAGCTAACCCACACGTTCCGAGGGGCCCTGAGCAAGTTCCACCAGACTTACCTTGTGGGGAGTTGAATAGCCCAAACAACTCCACATACTGTGCATATAAAGATGGTGCCTTCTTGGACGAGGCAGCAGTGAGTACCTTCTCAGGGGTGATGGGAGTTGCAAATAAGCCCAAGCCCCCTCGAAGCAAGCGTAGAGCTAAGAGTAGGAAGAGTGTCCCGACCTCCCAATCATAGTCGCTATGGGGTGGACGCAGCGACTCCTTTTCTTGTTAGCTACCCTGATGGCCCTGATATGTGTGTCTGTTAATGTCAGGAGCATCAGGGAGACACAAAAAAGATTTGATGTACTAAACTATCTAGCTAACTTGAAAGCAGATCTCATCTTTCTGCAGGAGTGTGGTATTTCGTCGAGCCATGATTATAGGGACCTGAAGGAGAGTTGGACCCTGGGGGACTCCTTCTGGTCGGGCTCCAACATAGCCAGAGCCGACGGAGTAGGTATCCTGTTTAAAAACCCTTTTATTACCTCCCGCAGCAGCAGGGAGGTAGAACCTGGTAGAATTCTGAGCGTGGATGTGACATACAACAACACTCCCCTCAGACTGGTCAATGTCTACGCACCCACTAACCAAAACGAAAGAGTTCAATTTTTTCCACAGCTGCGTCCACTCCTGCTGGGGAACGTACCCGTCATCGTGTCAGGTGACTTCAATTGTGCTCTGAGGGACGTAGACCGGAGCAGGCCACGCAACGACCGCTCTAGTAGAGTTTTGTCCTCCGTAATATCTGATTTCTCCCTGTGTGATGCAGGTAAGGACCTGGTGCCTCCCTTTACCTGGGTGAGCTCATCTGGGACCTCCTTCTCCCGTATAGATCTCGTCCTGCATACCAGCTCCCTTACGAAGACGGCAGTAGACACCCAGGCCGTCTTCTTCTCTGACCATAGGCTCCTGCAGGTAACATTGCAGGTCCCTCAGACCTCCCAGATGGGGTCAGGGGTCTGGAAATTAAACACCTCCTTACTCGATGACCCCTCCATAGCTGCAGCCTATAAGAGCAGGCTTGTTGAGTGGACCACTTTGCGTGACCTATTCAACTCCCCTATAGAGTGGTGGGAGATGGTCAAAATGAGAACTAAGGGTTATTTCATAGCAGCAGGCAAGAGGAAAGCAAAAGAAAGGAGAGCCAAATATAAATACCTGAATGCTGCCCTCCAGCGTCTGAGCCTGCTTCAGCTTCGGGGGTTCCCTGTAAGCGACGAGATAGCCCAGACCAAGCTAGATCTTTCAGTGCTTTGTAGGGAGGAACAACGAAAGGTCATGCACAATGCAAAAGTGCAAAAAATGGAGGAAGACGAAAAGTGTACTCGCTTCTTCTTCCAGAAAACGAGGGAGAAGCGGCACTTGATGTCCTCCATGCTCGACAGCAGGGGGAGGATAGTAGAGGATAGTGAGGGAGTGAAAAAAGTGGTAGAGAACTTCTATAGGGACCTATATAACATCAAAGCTACAGATGACACCCTGATAGAGTGGTTCCTGAGCCAGTTGGAGCCTGACTCAGTGCGGGACGACGAGGAGGAGGAGAAGGACCCAGAACTCACGCTGGAGGAGCTCACCCAGGCGGTTAAGACCATGAACACCGGTAAGACGCCAGGTCCAGATGGCATCCCGGGTGAGTATTACCATCTTTTTTGGGACATGCTAAAAGTCCATTTAGCGGAGGTCTACAGAGCGGTCTACAGGGAGAAGCGGTTGGGCCCTTCTATGCGGGAGAGTGTAATTACTCTCCTTCATAAGAAAGGGGAAGTTAAAGATCTACGGAATTGGCGCCCAATCAGCCTCCTTTGCGTGGATTACAAGATACTAGCCAAAGCTCTGATGCTCCGGCTACAAGTACACCTCCCTTTGGTCATTGGCCCCGACCAGGCTTGTGGCGTCCCAGGGAGGTCCATCACGGGTATTTTAATGTTAACAAGGGACATTCTGGCTTATTCTAGAGAACGGAACCATCCCCTCTGCCTGTTCAACCTTGACCAGGAGAAGGCGTTCGATAGGGTAAGCCATGAATATATGTACAAAGTGATGGACCAGATGAAATTCGCTCCTGGACTTAGGGAGTGGGTTAAAACCATATATACAAACATTAGTACCCGAGTCTTGGTGAACAGGCACCTGACTGGTAAAATATCTATCCAGTCAGGGGTCAGACAGGGTTGCCCACTATCCCCACTGCTATATGTCGTGTGCATTGAACCCCTCCTGCAGGCAATTCGTAGGGATACCAATATAACTGGTTTCCAGCTGCCTGGATCCAACGGGGTCCAGGTCAAAACAACAGCATATATGGACGATGTGTCACTCATTTGCACCAACACATCGTCGGTACCTCGGATTAGTAATATCCTTGAGAAGTACTGCACGGCGACCGGGGCAGTGATTAATAAGTCCAAGAGCGAAGTCTACGTGTCTAAAAATTGGCAGGTAGATAGGGAACTGTCGGACATGTACCCTGTCAAAAAGGACAAAATCAAGATTCTGGGCCTCATTTTCGAGAACAATAGCTCGGGGGCCCAGAGCTGGACGGCGGCCATTAACCAGGTCCATAAAAAGATTGGCGGATGGAGCACAAGATCCTTAACAATGACGGGTAGAGTATTAATAACCAAGTCTATACTGTTCCCCATCCTCTCTTATGTAGGAAAAATCTTTCCCCCAGACAGGACCACCAAAAAAGTGGTGGACCGCATTATCCACCGCTTTATCTGGGGCAGCAAGATGGAGAGGGTAAAACGAGCCACTCTGAGTAAAGCCGACAAGAAGGGAGGTAAGGGGGTCCCGGACGTTGTGCAGCTCACCCGAGTGCAGGGGCTCACGCAAACTATCAAGAACATCCAGGCCCTGGACAGGAAGGTATGTTACATGAATCGTTTCTATTTTGCCACCTGTCTCAGGGCCTTGGGCCTCTGCACTATTGATAACACCGTGCCGTACTCCTGGGACCCCCCATTGTATTATAGAACCTTAAGGGACACTATATATAAATTGGGCTTAGATAAAGCAAAATTGGCCTCCTGGGAATACAAGGCTGTAACTAAATATCTTGCCGGTTCCCAGGAAATTGAAAAAGTAGCTACTTTCTCCCTCACCCAAAGCCAAAAAATCTGGGAGAATGTGTCTCACAGCTGCCTCAGTAATGTCCAGAAGGATATAGCATGGAACACCGTCCACAGTGCACTCCCCACTCGAGCGTTCATGTTCAGGAGGGGACTAGCCCAAGTAGAAACATGCCCCTATGCAAAGTGCCGCAAGAGAGAAACACCAGCCCATATCTTCTGGGAGTGTGATGTGGCTGGCAGTGTCTGGCTCTCTGTCTCTGTCTTCCTAAACAGGTTTGCTGACACGGCCAAGATGACCGCTGAGACTGTGCTCTATGGGCCTGCGGGAGGAATCACTACCAGCACAGCTAAGTGCGTTTGGCGTGTCATCAATGTTGTCAAGCAGATCCTGTGGGAAGGCCGTAACGTCTGTGTCTATCACAAGCAGGAGCTAGACACTATCACCACGACCAGAAGGGCACAAACTCTTATCAAGGACTTTGTAATTCTGGACATCCGGACCCTCGGGAAGGACAAGGCCTGCGCGGAGTGGAGGATCGCCAGACTTCAGGACGTGAAGATGGAATAAAGGAAAAAACTGGAACCGCTAGCTCCTAGGAGCGGGACTACGGGGCACCGCTAAGCCTTTTATTTATTTTGTCATGCCAGCATTCCGCCCTTTTTAACGGTGCCCTGGTTTTATGTAGTCTTTTTGTTTCAGTTTTATGGACCTTTGATTTAATTTGAATGTTTTATTTGATTTTGTTTTGTTTTGTTTTATGTATCTTTAAGATTTTTAATGTAAACTATTAAAAGTTACATTTTAAGTGTTTTAAAATTTTAGAATTTTAACTCACTGTTTATACACTGTCCCTTTTCCCCTGTCCCTGTTTTAGATCTAGGTTTATGTTCACTTTTTTAGAGAGCACTCCCCGGCCCTCACAAGCACTGGTTTTTTATAGATGGTTCTTTTTTTCCAGTCACTTTTAAAACAGCACAGGTTTTTTTCATGTTGATTTTAATCTGTGTCTGTTTTAACCATGTACAAAGCACAATTGTCTTGGTGTTTTTAAATGTATTTTAAATGCTTTTAAAACAAAATGTATGTCTGTATGCATGAATGTCATCTTTAAAAGAAATGTAAAATGAATGAAAAAACGAATGGGTGTAAATGTAAAAAATGTAAAATCTCAATAAAAGAATATTAATATCTGATACGTCCCCTATCAGGGGACCATATATTAAATTGATTTTTGGAATCGGGAGATGGAACAGGGGCTTGCTCCGTCCACTCCACGCATCGGCCCGGTATTGCAGTACCTCCGGGAACGGTGCACACCTTTCTCTAACGTTGGTCAAAGTCAGATCTGGATCTCTCCTGTGAGCATTTTGTCTACCCCTGCTGGAGGGAGAGTGCCAGTGTTGATGCAAGTTTTCCCGCCGTTTTACTACTTTTTTTTTTCTTTCTCTCTTTCTTTCTTTCTCTCTTTCTTTCTCTCTTTCTCTCTTTCTTTCTCTCTTTCTTTCTTGCTGTCTTTCTTTCTTTTATTCACATGTGGTGATGATGTAGGCAGCAGCAGGTTGTTTCCTGGGAGCATGCAGCTAACCAGACAAGTGTGGTGGAACATGTCCCTATGCCAGGACCTTCTTAGCAAGCCAGCCAGCCAGCGAGGCACAGTTGTAGTTACCCAAGGCACCTTGCACAGCATAGCAGCTTGGCATGACTATTTGTAAGACGCACTCCGCCAGTTTATGTTTTGTTTTTGGTGTTATGTGTGTGTTTTTGCTTTGTTTTGTTTTCTCCTGCTTAAATTGCACATTTCCCCTCTGGAAGCAGCAGCCCGTTTTTTGGGGGTCTGCTTGTGCTTGGAATTTTGCACCCACCTTTGAATCCCCCTGTGCCGTCCGGGCTGGCGCGCCCCGGGCAAGGGCCAAGTCGCCATCGCTTCTCGGCCTTTTGGCTAAGATCAAGTGTAGTATCTGTTCTTATCAGTTTAATATCTGATACGTCCCCTATCAGGGGACCATATATTAAATTGATTTTTGGAATCGGGAGATGGCACAGGGGCTTGCTCCGTCCACTCCACGCATCGGCCCGGTATTGCAGTACCTCCGGGAACGGTGCACACCTTTCTCTAACGTTGGTCAAAGTCAGATCTGGATCTCTCCTGTGAGCATTTTGTCTACCCCTGCTGGAGGGAGAGTGCCAGTGTTGATGCAAGTTTTCCCGCCGTTTTACTTCTTTTTTTTTCTTTCTCTCTTTCTTTCTTTCTCTCTTTCTTTCTCTCTTTCTCTCTTTCTTTCTCTCTTTCTTTCTTGCTGTCTTTCTTTCTTTTATTCACATGTGGTGATGATGTAGACAGCAGCAGGTTGTTTCCTGGGAGCATGCAGCTAACCAGACAAGTGTGGTGGAACATGTCCCTATGCCAGGACCTTCTTAGCAAGCCAGCCAGTCAGCGAGGCACAGTTGTAGTTACCCAAGGCACCTTGCACAGCATAGCAGCTTGGCATGACTATTTGTAAGACGCACTCCGCCAGTTTATGTTTTGTTTTTGGTGTTATGTGTGTGTTTTTGCTTTGTTTTGTTTCCTCCTGCTTAAATTGCACATTTCCCCTCTGGAAGCAGCAGCCCGTTTTTTGGGGGTCTGCTTGTGCTTGGAATTTTGCACCCACCTTTGAATCCCCCTGTGCCGTCCGGGCTGGGGGGCCCCGGGCAAGGGCCAAGTCGCCATCGCTTCTCGGCCTTTTGGCTAAGATCAAGTGTAGTATCTGTTCTTATCAGTTTAATATCTGATACGTCCCCTATCAGGGGACCATATATTAAATTGATTTTTGGAATCGGGAGATGGAACAGGGGCTTGCTCCGTCCACTCCACGCATCGGCCCGGTATTGCAGTACCTCCGGGAATGGTGCACACCTTTCTCTACGTTGGTCAAAGTCAGATCTGGATCTCTCCTGTGAGCATTTTGTCTACCCCTGCTGGAGGGAGAGTGCCAGTGTTGATGCAAGTTTTCCCGCCGTTTTACTTCTTTTTTTTTTTCTTTCTCTCTTTCTTTCTTTCTCTCTTTCTTTCTCTCTTTCTCTCTTTCTTTCTCTCTTTCTTTCTTGCTGTCTTTCTTTCTTTTATTCACATGTGGTGATGATGTAGACAGCAGCAGGTTGTTTCCTGGGAGCATGCAGCTAACCAGACAAGTGTGGTGGAACATGTCCCTATGCCAGGACCTTCTTAGCAAGCCAGCCAGCCAGCGAGGCACAGTTGTAGTTACCCAAGGCACCTTGCACAGCATAGCAGCTTGGCATGACTATTTGTAAGACGCACTCCGCCAGTTTATGTTTTGTTTTTGGTGTTATGTGTGTGTTTTTGCTTTGTTTTGTTTTCTCCTGCTTAAATTGCACATTTCCCCTCTGGAAGCAGCAGCCCGTTTTTTGGGGGTCTGCTTGTGCTTGGAATTTTGCACCCACCTTTGAATCCCCCTGTGCCGTCCGGGCTGGGGGGCCCCGGGCAAGGGCCAAGTCGCCATCGCTTCTCGGCCTTTTGGCTAAGATCAAGTGTAGTATCTGTTCTTATCAGTTTAATATCTGATACGTCCCCTATCAGGGGACCATATATTAAATTGATTTTTGGAATCGGGAAATGGCACAGGGGCTTGCTCCGTCCACTCCACGCATCGGCCCGGTATTGCAGTACCTCCGGGAACGGTGCACACCTTTCTCTAACGTTGGTCAAAGTCAGATCTGGATCTCTCCTGTGAGCATTTTGTCTACCCCTGCTGGAGGGAGAGTGCCAGTGTTGATGCAAGTTTTCCCGCCGTTTTACTTCTTTTTTTTTCTTTCTCTCTTTCTTTCTTTCTCTCTTTCTTTCTCTCTTTCTCTCTTTCTTTCTCTCTTTCTTTCTTGCTGTCTTTCTTTCTTTTATTCACATGTGGTGATGATGTAGGCAGCAGCAGGTTGTTTCCTGGGAGCATGCAGCTAACCAGACAAGTGTGGTGGAACATGTCCCTATGCCAGGACCTTCTTAGCAAGCCAGCCAGCCAGCGAGGCACAGTTGTAGTTACCCAAGGCACCTTGCACAGCATAGCAGCTTGGCATGACTATTTGTAAGACGCACTCCGCCAGTTTATGTTTTGTTTTTGGTGTTATGTGTGTGTTTTTGCTTTGTTTTGTTTTCTCCTGCTTAAATTGCACATTTCCCCTCTGGAAGCAGCAGCCCGTTTTTTGGGGGTCTGCTTGTGTTTGAAATTTTGCACCCACCTTTGAATCCCCCTGTGCCGTCCGGGCTGGGGGGCCCCGGGCAAGGGCCAAGTCGCCATCGCTTCTCGGCCTTTTGGCTAAGATCAAGTGTAGTATCTGTTCTTATCAGTTTAATATCTGATACGTCCCCTATCAGGGGACCATATATTAAATTGATTTTTGGAATCGGGAGATGGAACAGGGGCTTGCTCCGTCCACTCCACGCATCGGCCCGGTATTGCAGTACCTCCGGGAACGGTGCACACCTTTCTCTAACGTTGGTCAAAGTCAGATCTGGATCTCTCCTGTGAGCATTTTGTCTACCCCTGCTGGAGGGAGAGTGCCAGTGTTGATGCAAGTTTTCCCGCCGTTTTACTTCTTTTTTTTTTCTTTCTCTCTTTCTTTCTCTCTTTCTTTCTTTCTCTCTTTCTTTCTCTCTTTCTCTCTTTCTTTCTCTCTTTCTTTCTTGCTGTCTTTCTTTCTTTTATTCACATGTGGTGATGATGTAGACAGCAGCAGGTTGTTTCCTGGGAGCATGCAGCTAACCAGACAAGTGTGGTGGAACATGTCCCTATGCCAGGACCTTCTTAGCAAGCCAGCCAGCCAGCGAGGCACAGTTGTAGTTACCCAAGGCACCTTGCACAGCATAGCAGCTTGGCATGACTATTTGTAAGACGCACTCCGCCAGTTTATGTTTTGTTTTTGGTGTTATGTGTGTGTTTTTGCTTTGTTTTGTTTTCTCCTGCTTAAATTGCACATTTCCCCTCTGGAAGCAGCAGCCCGTTTTTTGGGGGTCTGCTTGTGCTTGGAATTTTGCACCCACCTTTGAATCCCCCTGTGCCGTCCGGGCTGGGGGGCCCCGGGCAAGGGCCAAGTCGCCATCGCTTCTCGGCCTTTTGGCTAAGATCAAGTGTAGTATCTGTTCTTATCAGTTTAATATCTGATACGTCCCCTATCAGGGGACCATATATTAAATAGATTTTTGGAATCGGGAGATGGAACAGGGGCTTGCTCCGTCCACTCCACGCATCGGCCCGGTATTGCAGTACCTCCGGGAACGGTGCACACCTTTCTCTAACGTTGGTCAAAGTCAGATCTGGATCTCTCCTGTGAGCATTTTGTCTACCCCTGCTGGAGGGAGAGTGCCAGTGTTGATGCAAGTTTTCCCGCCGTTTTACTTCTTTTTTTTTCTTTCTCTCTTTCTTTCTTTCTCTCTTTCTTTCTCTCTTTCTCTCTTTCTTTCTCTCTTTCTTTCTTGCTGTCTTTCTTTCTTTTATTCACATGTGGTGATGATGTAGACAGCAGCAGGTTGTTTCCTGGGAGCATGCAGCTAACCAGACAAGTGTGGTGGAACATGTCCCTATGCCAGGACCTTCTTAGCAAGCCAGCCAGCCAGCGAGGCACAGTTGTAGTTACCCAAGGCACCTTGCACAGCATAGCAGCTTGGCATGACTATTTGTAAGACGCACTCTGCCAGTTTATGTTTTGTTTTTGGTGTTATGTGTGTGTTATTGCTTTGTTTTGTTTCCTCCTGCTTAAATTGCACATTTCCCCTCTGGAAGCAGCAGCCTGTTTTTTGGGGTCTGCTTGTGCTTGGAATTTTGCACCCACCTTTGAATCCCCCTGTGCCGTCCGGGCTGGGGGGCCCCGGGCAAGGGCCAAGTCGCCATCGCTACTCGGCCTTTTGGCTAAGATCAAGTGTAGTATCTGTTCTTATCAGTTGATCAGTTTAATATCTAATATCTTAATATCACTCTGGCTTCTCTTCAGTTCGAATAAATCTTTCTAAGACTAAGGCTTAGAGGGTAGTGGCATTGCCCGCTCCCTCCGAGGGTCTGTGAGAGGTTTGTTCGGGTGAGGAGGAACAGAATTTTTTTTCATTTTTGACTGGCTTTCTTCAGCTCGGCAACTTTTTGGAAGACTAATGCTCAGTCTGGTTTTGGCTTGCCCAATCCAGGCCGAGGGTCTTTCAAGATTTTGTTGACTGTTGAGAGCAGTTTTTTCTTTTTCAGGCGGTTCCAGTTTTTTTCTTTTTCAGGCGGTTCCGGCTTTTCCAGACGTTCCTGGAGTTAGAGAGAAGGAGGACCTACCATCCAGACGACCTTTGAGGACCCTTTGATGACCTAGACGACCTCATCCCCAGCCCTTGATTGTAATCGAGATCCAGACTGAGAGAGCAGCAGGCGCCCAGCAGAGGGCGCCATCTGGGAGGAGCAGAGGGCGGCCCCGGACCCCGAGGAGGCGTCACAGCCACGATTCTTCCTACGTGGTCTCAGTGCCAAGCAGCGCCCCCTACTCCGCCAGGGAAGGACACCATTCACCTGGGGAGGGGGTCCCTCTTGCGAGGCGACCATCTCCTCAGGGACTAAAGTAATAGTTCCTTCAACTGCCCAGATTTGCTGCTTACGTTGTCTCTTTTCCGTAGAGAGAGACAACCCGGACGTCCAGAGGCTTCTCCCACCCCAATCGGAGGAGCCAGCTGAAGGATGGCGTTCCGGCCAACCCAGGAGACCAGGAGGCACAATGCGGTGCGCTTCACAAGGACCCAGCAAGAGGAAACGGAACCAGGACTGACGAGACTGGAGTTCAGCCGGACCATTCTTCAGAGGGGTATGGGTTTTTCCCCTTCTGACTTGAATTGTTTGGTGAAATTGCCAGGGCTTAAGGAAGTGTTTGAGGTCAGTTTTAGGAACCCCCAAAAGTTACAAGAAATGTGGTCCTTTTGGGGGGAGAATAAATATCTCGCTCCATACAAAGAATTTTGTGTGGATGCACTGACAGACAGAGAAATGAAAGTTGTTACTGTCCAATTTTTCAATGAGGCTGTTAGCGACTATGATATTACAACATGGCTTAACCGCTATGGGAGGGTGTCATCAGAAGGGAGGAAAATTACAGACGAAGATGGGGTTTGGACAGGAGCCAGAAAGTGGCTGGTACGCCTCAATGTTGATCCATCGGGCATTGGAGGCGTCCGCCACATTCCAAACTCCATAGTGTTAGGGCCCAACAGAGGGCTGGTATTCTATAATGGGATGCCAAAACTCTGCAGGAAATGTGGGGAATTAGGACACCTGGCGGCCGCATGTACTGTAGTCAAGTGCAGGAACTGCGGCGCCCCCCACGAGACCAGCCACTGCAGAGAAGAGAGGCAGTGCAATTTGTGTGGAAAGAAGGGGCACCTGTTAAAGGACTGCCCCTCTTCCTATGCCAACATGGCCAGAGCCAGCAAGGCAAATACGAACAAGCCTAGGCCTGAGCAGGAAGAGGGAGCAAGTAACAAAGATCAGTCCACATCACCACCAACAGTATCCAAGACCCAGACTCCAGCACCACCATCATCACCAGCACCCCCCTCACCCCCCCGCCCCCGAGACATGTCCCGTTTTACGAGGACCCCTTCCCCCAGCCCAGAGAGAGAGTACAACAGCTACTCCACTAGCTCCTCCAGTAGCTCCTCTGATGCAGAACACGAGGCAGGGAGGGAGCCCGGACCCAGCAGCGCCCCCCCCTGAGTAGGGCCCTCTCAGCGCCAGCACTCCCCCTCGGCTCTCGTTATGACGCCATAAAGATTGAGTCCGTGGGGGAGGAAAGCGAAAGCGACAGTGAAAGTGAGAGTGAGAAGGAGGGGAAGGGAGTGAAGAACCAGCAGAGGGTGGGGAAAAGAAAGGGTAGAGACGAGGGGGGGAAAAGAAAGAAGATCAGGATCAAAGACAGCAAGTTGCAGGTGGCCCCCATAGATCCAAAACCAGATAATGTCCACACAAAGTCCCCAGTCTTGCCCTCGCAGGCAGAGACGGAGGCGAGTGGGATGGCTACACTGCCGCCTAGTGGGCAGGTAGCAGCCAGCCAGGGCATCCCCAGCCAGCCTTCCCAGTCGTTGGCACAAACCCTAGCACACCTCGCAGAAGAGGTGTTCACTAATGCACCGAGGGAGAGGTCGGGGTCAACACCTTCCCTGACCAGCAGTACCTCGGTAGCAATGACCCTCTTCAAGCGAAGGGCCTCCCTTCAAAGCATCCTTGACCCCCTCCCTTGTATGGGCAAAACCAGGGGCCCCCTAGAGGTCCTCCTAGATACAGCACTGGAGGACATGGGAATACCCCTGGACGCGGTAAGCCAGAAGTCTGCTAACAGCTCCAATTCAACAGACGGTAACAGCCAAAGAATGCTGTCTGTCATAACCCCCCCCAGGACAAAGCTGACCCACACGTTCCGAGGGGCCCTGAGCAAGTTCCACCAGACTTACCTTGTGGGGAGTTGAATAGCCCCAACAACTCCACGTACTGTGCATATAAAGACGGTGCCTTCTGGACGAGGCAGCAGTGAGTACCTTCTCAGGGGTGATGGGAGTTGCAAATAAGCCCAAGCCCCCTCGAAGCAAGCGTAGAGCTAAGAGTAGGAAGAGTGTCCCGACATCCCAATCATAGTCACTATGGGGTGGACGCAGCGACTCCTTTTCTTGTTAGCTATCCTGATGGCCCTGATATGTGTGTCTGTTAATGTCAGGAGCATCAGGGAGACACAAAAAAGATTTGATGTACTAAACTATCTAGCTAACTTGAAAGCAGATCTCATCTTTCTGCAGGAGTGTGGTATTTCATCGAGCCCTGATTATAGGGACCTGAAGGAGAGTTGGACCCTGGGGGACTCCTTCTGGTCGGGCTCCAACATAGCCAGAGCCGACGGAGTAGGTATCCTGTTTAAAAACCCATTTATTACCTCCCGCAGCAGCAGGGAGGTAGAACCTGGTAGAATTCTGAGCGTGGATGTGACATACAACAACACTCCCCTCAGACTGGTCAATGTCTACGCACCCACTAACCAAAACGAAAGAGTTCAATTTTTTCCACAGCTGCGTCCACTCCTGCTGGGGAACGTACCCGTCATCGTGTCAGGTGACTTCAATTGTGCTCTGAGGGACGTAGACCGGAGCAGGCCACGCAACGACCGCTCTAGTAGAGTCTTGTCCTCCGTAATATCTGATTTCTCCCTGTGTGATGCAGGTAAGGACCTGGTGCCTCCCTTTACCTGGGTGAGCTCATCTGGGACCTCCTTCTCCCGTATAGATCTCGTCCTGCATACCAGCTCCCTTACGAAGACGGAAGTAGACACCCAGGCCGTCTTCTTCTCTGACCATAGGCTCCTGCAGGTAACATTGCAGGTCCCTCAGACCTCCCAGATGGGGTCAGGGGTTTGGAAATTAAACACCTCCTTACTCGATGACCCCTCCATAGCTGCAGCCTATAAGAGCAGGCTTGTTGAGTGGACCACTTTGCGTGACCTATTCAACTCCCCTATAGAGTGGTGGGAGATGGTCAAAATGAGAACTAAGGGTTATTTCATAGCAGCAGGCAAGAGGAAAGCAAAAGAAAGGAGGGCCAAATATAAACACCTGAATGCTGCCCTCCAGCGTCTGAGCCTGCTTCAGCTTCGGGGGTTCCCTGTAAGCGACGAGATAGCCCAGACCAAGCTAGATCTTTCAGTGCTTTGTAGGGAGGAACAACGAAAGGTCATGCACAATGCAAAAGTGCAAAAAATGGAGGAAGACGAAAAGTGTACTCGCTTCTTCTTCCAGAAAACGAGGGAGAAGCGGCACTTGATGTCCTCCATGCTCGACAGCAGGGGGAGGATAGTAGAGGATAGTGAGGGAGTGAAAAAAGTGGTAGAGAACTTCTATAGGGACCTGTATAACATCAAAGCTACAGATGACACCCTGATAGAGTGGTTCCTGAGCCAGTTGGAGCCTGACTCAGTGCGGGACGACGAGGAGGAGGAGAAGGACCCAGAACTCACGCTGGAGGAGCTCACCCAGGCGGTTAAGACCATGAACACCGGTAAGACGCCAGGTCCAGATGGCATCCCGGGTGAGTATTATCATCTTTTTTGGGACACACTAAAAGTCCATTTAGCGGAGGTCTACAGAGCGGTCTACAAGGAGAAGCGGTTGGGCCCTTCTATGCGGGAGAGTGTAATTACTCTCCTTCATAAGAAAGGGGAAGTTAAAGATCTACGGAATTGGCGCCCAATCAGCCTCCTTTGCGTGGATTACAAGATACTAGCCAAAGCTCTGATGCTCCGGCTACAAGTACACCTCCCTTTGGTCATTGGCCCCGACCAGGCTTGTGGCGTCCCAGGGAGGTCCATCACAGATATTTTAATGTTAACAAGGGACATTCTGGCTTATTCTAGAGAACGGAACCATCCCCTCTGCCTGTTCAACCTTGACCAGGAGAAGGCGTTCGATAGGGTAAGCCATGAATATATGTACAAAGTGATGGACCAGATGAAATTCGCTCCTGGACTTAGGGAGTGGGTTAAAACCATATATACAAACATTAGTACCCGAGTCTTGGTGAACAGGCACCTGACTGGTAAAATATCTATCCAGTCAGGGGTCAGACAGGGTTGCCCACTATCCCCACTGCTATATGTCGTGTGCATTGAACCCCTCCTGCAGGCAATTCGTAGGGATACCAATATAACTGGTTTCCAGCTGCCTGGATCCAACGGGGTCCAGGTCAAAACAACAGCATATATGGACGATGTGTCACTCATTTGCACCAACACATCGTCGGTACCTCGGATTAGTAATATCCTTGAGAAGTACTGCACGGCGACCGGGGCAGTGATTAATAAGTCCAAGAGCGAAGTCTACGTGTCTAAAAATTGGCAGGTAGATAGGGAACTGTCGGACATGTACCCTGTCAAAAAGGACAAAATCAAGATTCTGGGCCTCATTTTCGAGAACAATAGCTCGGGGGCCCAGAGCTGGACGGCGGCCATTAACCAGGTCCGTAAAAAGATTGGCGGATGGAGCACAAGATCCTTAACAATGACGGGTAGAGTATTAATAACCAAGTCTATACTGTTCCCCATCCTCTCTTATGTAGGAAAAATCTTTCCCCCAGACAGGACCACCAAAAAAGTGGTGGACCGCATTATCCACCGCTTTATCTGGGGCAGCAAGATGGAGAGGGTAAAGCGAGCCACCCTGAGTAAAGCCGACAAGAAGGGAGGTAAGGGGGTCCCGGACGTTGTGCAGCTCACCCGAGTGCAGGGGCTCACGCAAACTATCAAGAACATCCAGGCCCTGGACAGGAAGGTATGTTACATGAATCGTTTCTATTTTGCCACCTGTCTCAGGGCCTTGGGCCTCTGCACTATTGATAACACCGTGCCGTACTCCTGGGACCCCCCATTGTATTATAGAACCTTAAGGGACACTATATATAAATTGGGCTTAGATAAAGCAAAATTGGCTTCCTGGGAATACAAGGCTGTAACTAAATATCTTGCCGGTTCCCAGGAAATTGAAAAAGTAGCTACTTTCTCCCTCACCCAAAGCCAAAAAATCTGGGAGAATGTGTCTCACAGCTGCCTCAGTAATGTCCAGAAGGATATAGCATGGAACACCGTCCACAGTGCACTCCCCACTCGAGCGTTCATGTTCAGGAGGGGACTAGCCCAAGTAGAAACATGCCCCTATGCAAAGTGCCGCAAGAGAGAAACACCAGCCCATATCTTCTGGGAGTGTGATGTGGCTGGCAGTGTCTGGCTCTCTGTCTCTGTCTTCCTAAACAGGTTTGCTGACACGGCCAAGATGACCGCTGAGACTGTGCTCTATGGGCCTGCGGGAGGAATCGATACCAGCACAGCTAAGTGCGTTTGGCGTGTCATCAATGTTGTCAAGCAGATCCTGTGGGAAGGCCGTAACGTCTGTGTCTATCACAAGCAGGAGCTAGACACTATCACCACGACCAGAAGGGCACAAACTCTTATCAAGGACTTTGTAATTCTGGACATCCGGACCCTCGGGAAGGACAAGGCCTGCGCGGAGTGGAGGATCGCCGGACTTCAGGACGTGAAGATGGAATAAAGGAAAAAACTGGAACCGCTAGCTCCTAGGAGCGGGACTACGGGGCACCGCTAAGCCTTTTATTTATTTTGTCATGCCAGCATTCCGCCCTTTTTAGCTGGCATGACCGTTTTTGAACGGTGCCCTGGTTTTATGTAGTCTTTTTGTTTCAGTTTTATGGACTTTTATTTGATTTATGTTGAATGTTTTATTTGATTTTGTTTTGTTTTGTTTTATGTATCTTTAAGATTTTTAATGTAAACTATTAAAAGTTACATTTTAAGTGTTTTAAAATTTTAGAATTTTAACTCACTGTTCCACACACTGTCCCTTTTCCCCTGTCCCTGTTTTAGTAATATAGTTTTATGTTCACTTTTGAACTTTTAGAGAGCACTCCCCGGCCCTCACAAGCACTGGTTTTTTATAGATGGTTCTTTTTTTCCAGTCACTTTTAAAACAGCACAGGTTTTTTTCATGTTGATTTTAATCTGTGTCTGTTTTAACCATGTACAAAGCACAATTGTCTTGGTGTTTTTAAATGTGTTTTAAATGCTTTTAAAACAAAATGTATGTCTGTATGCATGAATGTCATCTTTAAAAGAAATGTAAAATGAATGAAAAAACGAATGGGTGTAAATGTAAAAAAATGTAAAATCTCAATAAAAGAGTATTTTGGCTAAGATCAAGTGTAGTATCTGTTCTTATCAGTTTAATATCTGATACGTCCCCTATCAGGGGACCATATATTAAATTGATTTTTGGAATCGGGAGATGGAACAGGGGCTTGCTCCGTCCACTCCACGCATCGGCCCGGTATTGCAGTACCTCCGGGAACGGTGCACACCTTTCTCTAACGTTGGTCAAAGTCAGATCTGGATCTCTCCTGTGAGCATTTTGTCTACCCCTGCTGGAGGGAGAGTGCCAGTGTTGATGCAAGTTTTCCCGCCGTTTTACTTCTTTTTTTTTCTTTCTCTCTTTCTTTCTTTCTCTCTTTCTTTCTCTCTTTCTCTCTTTCTTTCTCTCTTTCTTTCTTGCTGTCTTTCTTTCTTTTATTCACATGTGGTGATGATGTAGACAGCAGCAGGTTGTTTCCTGGGAGCATGCAGCTAACCAGACAAGTGTGGTGGAACATGTCCCTATGACGGGTAGAGTATTAATAACCAAGTCTATACTGTTCCCCATCCTCTCTTATGTAGGAAAAATCTTTCCCCCAGACAGGACCACCAAAAAAGTGGTGGACCGCATTATCCACCGCTTTATCTGGGGCAGCAAGATGGAGAGGGTAAAGCGAGCCACCCTG
Organism: Acipenser ruthenus; assembly: GCF_902713425.1. Classification (NCBI taxonomy): domain Eukaryota; kingdom Metazoa; phylum Chordata; class Actinopteri; order Acipenseriformes; family Acipenseridae; genus Acipenser; species Acipenser ruthenus. The sequence continues at coordinate 22,100,258 of NC_081198.1, read as the reverse complement.
AGTAAAGCCGACAAGAAGGGAGGTAAGGGGGTCCCGGACGTTGTGCAGCTCACCCGAGTGCAGGGGCTCACGCAAACTATCAAGAACATCCAGGCCCTGGACAGGAAGGTATGTTACATGAATCGTTTCTATTTTGCCACCTGTCTCAGGGCCTTGGGCCTCTGCACTATTGATAACACCGTGCCGTACTCCTGGGACCCCCCATTGTATTATAGAACCTTAAGGGACACTATATATAAATTGGGCTTAGATAAAGCAAAATTGGCTTCCTGGGAATACAAGGCTGTAACTAAATATCTTGCCGGTTCCCAGGAAATTGAAAAAGTAGCTACTTTCTCCCTCACCCAAAGCCAAAAAATCTGGGAGAATGTGTCTCACAGCTGCCTCAGTAATGTCCAGAAGGATATAGCATGGAACACCGTCCACAGTGCACTCCCCACTCGAGCGTTCATGTTCAGGAGGGGACTAGCCCAAGTAGAAACATGCCCCTATGCAAAGTGCCGCAAGAGAGAAACACCAGCCCATATCTTCTGGGAGTGTGATGTGGCTGGCAGTGTCTGGCTCTCTGTCTCTGTCTTCCTAAACAGGTTTGCTGACACGGCCAAGATGACCGCTGAGACTGTGCTCTATGGGCCTGCGGGAGGAATCGATACCAGCACAGCTAAGTGCGTTTGGCGTGTCATCAATGTTGTCAAGCAGATCCTGTGGGAAGGCCGTAACGTCTGTGTCTATCACAAGCAGGAGCTAGACACTATCACCACGACCAGAAGGGCACAAACTCTTATCAAGGACTTTGTAATTCTGGACATCCGGACCCTCGGGAAGGACAAGGCCTGCGCGGAGTGGAGGATCGCCGGACTTCAGGACGTGAAGATGGAATAAAGGAAAAAACTGGAACCGCTAGCTCCTAGGAGCGGGACTACGGGGCACCGCTAAGCCTTTTATTTATTTTGTCATGCCAGCATTCCGCCCTTTTTAGCTGGCATGACCGTTTTTGAACGGTGCCCTGGTTTTATGTAGTCTTTTTGTTTCAGTTTTATGGACTTTTATTTGATTTATGTTGAATGTTTTATTTGATTTTGTTTTGTTTTGTTTTATGTATCTTTAAGATTTTTAATGTAAACTATTAAAAGTTACATTTTAAGTGTTTTAAAATTTTAGAATTTTAACTCACTGTTCCACACACTGTCCCTTTTCCCCTGTCCCTGTTTTAGTAATATAGTTTTATGTTCACTTTTGAACTTTTAGAGAGCACTCCCCGGCCCTCACAAGCACTGGTTTTTTATAGATGGTTCTTTTTTTCCAGTCACTTTTAAAACAGCACAGGTTTTTTTCATGTTGATTTTAATCTGTGTCTGTTTTAACCATGTACAAAGCACAATTGTCTTGGTGTTTTTAAATGTGTTTTAAATGCTTTTAAAACAAAATGTATGTCTGTATGCATGAATGTCATCTTTAAAAGAAATGTAAAATGAATGAAAAAACGAATGGGTGTAAATGTAAAAAAATGTAAAATCTCAATAAAAGAGTATTTTGGCTAAGATCAAGTGTAGTATCTGTTCTTATCAGTTTAATATCTGATACGTCCCCTATCAGGGGACCATATATTAAATTGATTTTTGGAATCGGGAGATGGAACAGGGGCTTGCTCCGTCCACTCCACGCATCGGCCCGGTATTGCAGTACCTCCGGGAACGGTGCACACCTTTCTCTAACGTTGGTCAAAGTCAGATCTGGATCTCTCCTGTGAGCATTTTGTCTACCCCTGCTGGAGGGAGAGTGCCAGTGTTGATGCAAGTTTTCCCGCCGTTTTACTTCTTTTTTTTTCTTTCTCTCTTTCTTTCTTTCTCTCTTTCTTTCTCTCTTTCTCTCTTTCTTTCTCTCTTTCTTTCTTGCTGTCTTTCTTTCTTTTATTCACATGTGGTGATGATGTAGACAGCAGCAGGTTGTTTCCTGGGAGCATGCAGCTAACCAGACAAGTGTGGTGGAACATGTCCCTATGCCAGGACCTTCTTAGCAAGCCAGCCAGCCAGCGAGGCACAGTTGTAGTTACCCAAGGCACCTTGCACAGCATAGCAGCTTGGCATGACTATTTGTAAGACGCACTCCGCCAGTTTATGTTTTGTTTTTGGTGTTATGTGTGTGTTTTTGCTTTGTTTTGTTTTCTCCTGCTTAAATTGCACATTTCCCCTCTGGAAGCAGCAGCCCGTTTTTTTGGGGTCTGCTTGTGCTTGAAATTTTGCACCCACCGTTGAATCCCCCTGTGCCGTCCGGGCTGGGGGGCCCCGGGCAAGGGCCAAGTCGCCATCGCTTCTCGGCCTTTTGGCTAAGATCAAGTGTAGTATCTGTTCTTATCAGTTTAATATCTGATACGTCCCCTCTCAGGGGACCATATATTAAATTGATTTTTGGAATCGGGAGATGGAACAGGGGCTTGCTCCGTCCACTCCACGCATCGGCCCGGTATTGCAGTACCTCCGGGAACGGTGCACACCTTTCTCTAACGTTGGTCAAAGTCAGATCTGGATCTCTCCTGTGAGCATTTTGTCTACCCCTGCTGGAGGGAGAGTGCCAGTGTTGATGCAAGTTTTCCCGCCGTTTTACTTCTTTTTTTTTCTTTCTCTCTTTCTTTCTCTCTTTCTTTCTCTCTTTCTTTCTTGCTGTCTTTCTTTCTTTAATTCACATGTGGTGATGATGTAGACAGCAGCAGGTTGTTTCCTGGGAGCATGCAGCTAACCAGACAAGTGTGGTGGAACATGTCCCTATGCCAGGACCTTCTTAGCAAGCCAGCCAGCCAGCGAGGCACAGTTGTAGTTACCCAAGGCACCTTGCACAGCATAGCAGCTTGGCATGACTATTTGTAGACGCACTCCGCCAGTTTATGTTTTGTTTTTGGTGTTATGTGTGTGTTTTTGCTTTGTTTTGTTTTCTCCTGCTTAAATTGCACATTTCCCCTCTGGAAGCAGCAGCCCGTTTTTTGGGGGTCTGCTTGTGCTTGGAATTTTGCACCCACCTTTGAATCCCCCTGTGCCGTCCGGGCTGGGGGGCCCCGGGCAAGGGCCAAGTCGCCATCGCTTCTCGGCCTTTTGGCTAAGATCAAGTGTAGTATCTGTTCTTATCAGTTTAATATCTGATACGTCCCCTATCAGGGGACCATATATTAAATTGATTTTTGGAATCGGGAGATGGAACAGGGGCTTGCTCCGTCCACTCCACGCATCGGCCCGGTATTGCAGTACCTCCGGGAACGGTGCACACCTTTCTCTAACGTTGGTCAAAGTCAGATCTGGATCTCTCCTGTGAGCATTTTGTCTACCCCTGCTGGAGGGAGAGTGCCAGTGTTGATGCAAGTTTTCCCGCCGTTTTACTTCTTTTTTTTTCTTTCTCTCTTTCTTTCTTTCTCTCTTTCTTTCTCTCTTTCTCTCTTTCTTTCTCTCTTTCTTTCTTGCTGTCTTTCTTTCTTTTATTCACATGTGGTGATGATGTAGACAGCAGCAGGTTGTTTCCTGGGAGCATGCAGCTAACCAGACAAGTGTGGTGGAACATGTCCCTATGCCAGGACCTTCTTAGCAAGCCAGCCAGCCAGCGAGGCACAGTTGTAGTTACCCAAGGCACCTTGCACAGCATAGCAGCTTGGCATGACTATTTGTAAGACGCACTCCGCCAGTTTATGTTTTGTTTTTGGTGTTATGTGTGTGTTTTTGCTTTGTTTTGTTTTCTCCTGCTTAAATTGCACATTTCCCCTCTGGAAGCAGCAGCCCGTTTTATTGGGGTCTGCTTGTGCTTGAAATTTTGCACCCACCTTTGAATCCCCCTGTGCCGTCCGGGCTGGGGGCCCCGGTCAAGGGCCAAGTCGCCATCGCTTCTCGGCCTCTTGGCTCCGATCAAGTGTCTTTGAGAAGGCGAAGGTAATCGATCTGGAAAGCGTGAGCTGGAAGGAATATTACTGACGAGATGGAAGAAGAAGGTCCAAGAGCAAGGAACACCCTGAGGCTCCAGTTGAAGAATCTGACAGGGCTGTGGGGGAGACGGAAATTTGTTTTGGAGATCGTGTTTGGTCTATTTAAACTGAAGGCTGAAGATGTATTGTGTTTGAAGGACAGTGTTGCAAAAGGGAGTTTCGATCTGACCTTGAATAAAGAAGAGGATTGTTGGAAGGCAGTGAAGACCTTTGAGGACAACAAGGAGAAGCTGCCGGCCAGTGTTTTTAACATTGAGCCTATGTTTCTTATGGACTGGAGGACAGTTTTTGTTTCAATGGCCTGCCCTTTTCTGCCGGTGGAGGACATCTCTACGAGGTTGAAGAGGAGCCTGGAACTTAAGAGTGAGTTACCTGTTAAAATGATGGACAGTGAGAGGATTTGGAATGGAGTGTGGAAATATATGGCTAAACTGCACGTCAGGGAGGGGAGGATGATTCACATCCGACCTGACCTGATGATTGGATCGGTGAGGGGGACTGTGTTTTACAGAGGACAGCCAAAGGTGTGTTACAAATGTAACAGAGGAGGTCATCTTGCAGCAGATTGTGAGGAGGTAGTTTGTAAGAACTGTAGCCAAATAGGCCATGTATCCAGGGATTGCCCCAGTGGGACTATATGCAATCTCTGTGGCTCCAAGGAGCATGTCTACAGAGATTGCCCTGAGAGTGCGAGGAGTTATGCTCAGGCGGCGGGACACGGAGGAAAGGAAAAAGAAGAAGCAAAGCAAAAGAAGACAGAGAAAGGGGAAAAACCAGAGAAAAAGGACAATGAGAAGAACAAAGGAGAAAGTGTTGGGGGTGGAGCTTCCAAAGAAGGGGGCGGAATGGCGGGAAACTCTGGTTCAGAAGGGACAAAAGAAAGGGGAGGAGAGTCGAACAGGGAGGCGGAGAAAAAGAGAGGCAGCAGTATGCAGAACAGCCAACAGAAGTCCTCGGAAGGTTCCGGCTCCTCCGTGGATGATTCCATGGAGGGGGTGGAGGGTGTTCAGAGAAAGAGGAAAGTGGATGAGGAAGGGGCAACAGCAAGCTCAAGTTGGGCAAAGAGTGTGGAGGAAGAGGAGGAGAAAAGAAAAAAGAAAGGAGAGTCAGAAACCATGGACAGTGGAAGGGAGGAAGGAATGTCTTCAGAAGAATATATAATGAAGATGTTTTGTGCTAAGGAGTTTGCGGAGTTGTTGGCGTGGAAGGAGAGGATGAGGAAGGGTAGGATTTCTGAACAAGAGTGGAGAAGATATGAGGAGGAGAGACAAAGAGTATTGTTGCATGCACGGTGGAAGGCGGAAGAGGCTTTAAAGAAAGCCAAAAAAAGGATTGAGTTGGAAAATGAGAAAAAGCTTTAGTTCGAGTTTGAGTTGAATATGATGATGATTTTGATGTATCGTTTTTGAGAAATTGAGGGTTTTTTTTAGTATTGTTTTTGAGAAATTGACGTGTTTTTGAGTATTTGATTTTGATGTATTATTTGTGAGAAATTGATGTATTTTTTTTGAGTTTTTGATTAAAATTTAAAAAAAAAAAAAAAAAAAAAAATCTGTTCTTATCAGTTTAATATCTGATACGTCCCCTATCAGGGGACCATATATTAAATTGATTTTTGGAATCGGGAGATGGAACAGGGGCTTGCTCCGTCCACTCCACGCATCGGCCCGGTATTGCAGTACCTCCGGGAACGGTGCACACCTTTCTCTAACGTTGGTCAAAGTCAGATCTGGATCTCTCCTGTGAGCATTTTGTCTACCCCTGCTGGAGGGAGAGTGCCAGTGTTGATGCAAGTTTTCCCGCCGTTTTACTTCTTTTTTTTTCTTTCTCTCTTTCTTTCTTTCTCTCTTTCTTTCTCTCTTTCTCTCTTTCTTTCTCTCTTTCTTTCTTGCTGTCTTTCTTTCTTTTATTCACATGTGGTGATGATGTAGACAGCAGCAGGTTGTTTCCTGGGAGCATGCAGCTAACCAGACAAGTGTGGTGGAACATGTCCCTATGCCAGGACCTTCTTAGCAAGCCAGCCAGCCAGCGAGGCACAGTTGTAGTTACCCAAGGCACCTTGCACAGCATAGCAGCTTGGCATGACTATTTGTAAGACGCACTCCGCCAGTTTATGTTTTGTTTTTGGTGTTATGTGTGTGTTTTTGCTTTGTTTTGTTTTCTCCTGCTTAAATTGCACATTTCCCCTCTGGAAGCAGCAGCCCGTTTTTTGGGGGTCTGCTTGTGCTTGGAATTTTGCACCCACCTTTGAATCCCCCTGTGCCGTCCGGGCTGGGGGGCCCCGGGCAAGGGCCAAGTCGCCATCGCTTCTCGGCCTTTTGGCTAAGATCAAGTGTAGTATCTGTTCTTATCAGTTTAATATCTGATACGTCCCCTATCAGGGGACCATATATTAAATTGATTTTTGGAATCGGGAGATGGAACAGGGGCTTGCTCCGTCCACTCCACGCATCGGCCCGGTATTGCAGTACCTCCGGGAACGGTGCACACCTTTCTCTAACGTTGGTCAAAGTCAGATCTGGATCTCTCCTGTGAGCATTTTGTCTACCCCTGCTGGAGGGAGAGTGCCAGTGTGATGCATGTTTTCCCGCCGTTTTACTTCTTTTTTTTTTTCTTTCTCTCTTTCTTTCTTTCTCTCTTTCTTTCTCTCTTTCTCTCTTTCTTTCTCTCTTTCTTTCTTGCTGTCTTTCTTTCTTTTATTCACATGTGGTGATGATGTAGACAGCAGCAGTTTGTTTCCTGGGAGCATGCAGCTAACCAGACAAGTGTGGTGGAACATGTCCCTATGCCAGGACCTTCTTAGCAAGCCAGCCAGCCAGCGAGGCACAGTTGTAGTTACCCAAGGCACCTTGCACAGCATAGCAGCTTGGCATGACTGTTTGTAAGACGCACTCCGCCAGTTTATGTTTTGTTTTTGGTGTTATGTGTGTGTTTTGCTTTGTTTTGTTTTCTCCTGCTTAAATTGCACATTTCCCCTCTGGAAGCAGCAGCCCGTTTTTTGGGGGTCTGCTTGTGCTTGGAATTTTGCACCCACCTTTGAATCCCCCTGTGCCGTCCGGGCTGGGGGGCCCCGGGCAAGGGCCAAGTCGCCATCGCTTCTCGGCCTTTTGGCTAAGATCAAGTGTAGTATCTGTTCTTATCAGTTTAATATCTGATACATCCCCTATCAGGGGACCATATATTAAATTGATTTTTGGAATCGGGAGATGGAACAGGGGCTTGCTCCGTCCACTCCACGCATCGGCCCGGTATTGCAGTACCTCCGGGAACGGTGCACACCTTTCTCTAACGTTGGTCAAAGTCAGATCTGGATCTCTCCTGTGAGCATTTTGTCTACCCCTGCTGGAGGGAGAGTGCCAGTGTTGATGCAAGTTTTCCCGCCGTTTTACTTCTTTTTTTTTTCTTTCTTTCTTTCTCTCTTTCTTTCTTTCTCTCTTTCTTTCTCTCTTTCTTTCTTGCTGTCTTTCTTTCTTTTATTCACATGTGGTGATGATGTAGACAGCAGCAGGTTGTTTCCTGGGAGCATGCAGCTAACCAGACAAGTGTGGTGGAACATGTCCCTATGCCAGGACCTTCTTAGCAAGCCAGCCAGCCAGCGAGGCACAGTTGTAGTTACCCAAGGCACCTTGCACAGCATAGCAGCTTGGCATGACTATTTGTAAGACGCACTCCGCCAGTTTATGTTTTGTTTTTGGTGTTATGTGTGTGTTTTTGCTTTGTTTTGTTTTCTCCTGCTTAAATTGCACATTTCCCCTCTGGAAGCAGCAGCCCGTTTTTTGGGGGTCTGCTTGTGCTTGGAATTTTGCACCCACCTTTGAATCCCCCTGTGCCGTCCGGGCTGGGGGGCCCCGGGCAAGGGCCAAGTCACCATCGCTTCTCGGCCTTTTGGCTAAGATCAAGTGTAGTATCTGTTCTTATCAGTTTAATATCTGACACTCTGGCTTCTCTTCAGTTCGAATAAATCTTTCTAAGACTAAGGCTTAGAGGGTAGTGGCATTGCCCGCTCCCTCCGAGGGTCTGTGAGAGGTTTGTTCGGGTGAGGAGGAACAGAATTTTTTTTTATTTTTGACTGGCTTTCTTCAGCTCGGCAACTTTTTGGAAGACTAATGCTCAGTCTGGTTTTGGCTTGCCCAATCCAGGCCGAGGGTCTTTCAAGATTTTGTTGACTGTTGAGAGCAGTTTTTTTCTTTTTCAGGCGGTTCCGGCTTTTCCAGACGTTCCTGGAGTTAGAGAGAAGGAGGACCTACCATCCAGACGACCTTTGAGGACCCTTTGATGACCTAGACGACCTCATCCCCAGCCCTTGATTGTAATCGAGATCCAGACCAAGAGAGCAGCAGGCGCCCAGCAGAGGGCGCCATCTGGGAGGAGCAGAGGGCGGCCCCGGACCCCGAGGAGGCGTCACAGCCACGATTCTTCCTACGTGGTCTCGGTGCCAAGCAGCGCCCCCTACTCCGCCAGGGAAGGACACCGTTCACCTGGGGAGGGGGTCCCTCTTGCGAGGCGACCATCTCCTCAGGGACTAAAGTAATAGTTCCTTCAACTGCCCAGATTTGCTGCTTACGTTGTTTCTTTTCCGTAGAGAGAGACAACCCGGACATCCAGAGGCTTCTCCCACCCCAATCGGAGGAGCCAGCTGAAGGATGGCGTTCCGGACAACCCAGGAGACCAGGAGGCACAATGCGGTGCGCTTCACAAGGACCCAGCAAGATGAAACGGAACCAGGACTGACGAGACTGGAGTTCAGCCGGACCATTCTTCAGAGGGGTATGGGTTTTTCCCCTTCTGACTTGAATTGTTTGGTGAAATTGCCAGGGCTTAAGGAAGTGTTTGAGGTCAGTTTTAGGAACCCCCAAAAGTTACAAGAAATGTGGTCCTTTTGGGGGGAGAATAAATATCTCGCTCCATACAAAGAATTTTGTGTGGATGCACTGACAGACAGAGAAATGAAAGTTGTTACTGTCCAATTTTTCAATGAGGCTGTTAGCGACTATGATATTACAACATGGCTTAACCGCTATGGGAGGGTGTCATCAGAAGGGAGGAAAATTACAGATGAAGATGGGGTTTGGACAGGAGCCAGAAAGTGGCTGGTACGCCTTAATGTTGATCCATCGGGCATTGGAGGCGTCCGCCACATTCCAAACTCCATAGTGTTAGGGCCCAACAGAGGGCTGGTATTCTATAATGGGATGCCAAAACTCTGCAGGAAATGTGGGGAATTAGGACACCTGGCGGCCGCGTGTACTGTAGTCAAGTTCAGGAACTGCGGCGCCCCCCACGAGACCAGCCACTGCAGAGAAGAGAGGCAGTGCAATTTGTGTGGAAAGAAGGGGCACCTGTTTAAGGACTGCCCCTCTTCCTATGCCAACATGGCCAGAGCCAGCAAGGCAAACACGAACAAGCCTAGGCCTGAGCAGGAAGAGGGAGCAAGTAACAAAGATCAGTCCACATCACCACCAACAGTATCCAAGACCCAGACTCCAGCACCACCATCATCACCAGCACCCCCCTCACCCCCCCGCCCCCGAGACATGTCCCGTTTTACGAGGACCCCTTCCCCCAGCCCAGAGAGAGATTACAACAGCCAATCCACTAGCTCCTCCAGTAGCTCCTCTGATGCAGAACACGAGGCAGGGAGGGAGCCCGGACCCAGCAGCGCCCCCCCCCTGAGTAGGGCCCTCTCAGCGCCAGCACTCCCCCTCGGCTCTCGTTATGACGCCATAAGGATTGAGTCCGTGGGGGAGGAAAGCGAAAGCGACAGTGAAAGTGAGAGTGAGAAGGAGGGGAAGGGAGTGAAGAACCAGCAGAGGGTGGGGAAAAGAAAGGGTAGAGACGAGGGGGGGAAAAGAAAGAAGATCAGGATCAAAGACAGCAAGTTGCAGGTGGCCCCCATAGATCCAAAACCAGCTAATGTCCACACAAAGTCCCCAGTCTTGCCCTCGCAGGCAGAGATGGAGGCGAGTGGGACGGCTACACTGCCGCCTAGTGGGCAGGTAGCAGCCAGCCAGGGCATCCCCAGCCAGCCTTCCCAGTCGTTGGCACAAACCCTAGCACACCTCGCAGAAGAGGTGTTCACTAATGCACCGAGGGAGAGGTCGGGGTCAACACCTTCCCTGACCAGCAGTACCTCGGTAGCAATGACCCTCTTCAAGCGAAGGGCCTCCCTTCAAAGCATCCTTGACCCCCTCCCTTGTATGGGCAAAACCAGGGGCCCCCTAGAGGTCCTCCTAGATACAGCACTGGAGGACATGGGAATACCCCTGGACGCGGTAAGCCAGAAGTCTGCTAACAGCCCCAATTCAACAGACGGTAACAGCCAAAGAATGCTGTCTGTCATAACCCCCCCCCAGGACAAAGCTGACCCACACGTTCCGAGGGGCCCTGAGCAAGTTCCACCAGACTTACCTTGTGGGGAGTTGAATAGCCCCAACAACTCCACGTACTGTGCATATAAAGACGGTGCCTTCTTGGACGAGGCAGCAGTGAGTACCTTCTCAGGGGTGATGGGAGTTGCAAATAAGCCCAAGCCCCCTCGAAGCAAGCGTAGAGCTAAGAGTAGGAAGAGTGTCCCGACCTCCCAATCATAGTCGCTATGGGGTGGACGCAGCGACTCCTTTTCTTGTTAGCTACCCTGATGGCCCTGATATGTGTGTCTGTTAATGTCAGGAGCATCAGGGAGACACAAAAAAGATTTGATGTACTAAACTATCTAGATAACTTGAAAGCAGATCTCATCTTTCTGCAGGAGTGTGGTATTTCGTCGAGCCCTGATTATAGGGACCTGAAGGAGAGTTGGACCCTGGGGGACTCCTTCTGGTCGGGCTCCAACATAGCCAGAGCCGACGGAGTAGGTATCCTGTTTAAAAACCCATTTATTACCTCCCGCAGCAGCAGGGAGGTAGAACCTGGTAGAATTCTGAGCGTGGATGTGACATACAACAACACTCCCCTCAGACTGGTCAATGTCTACGCACCCACTAACCAAAACGAAAGAGTTCATTTTTTTCCACAGCTGCGTCCACTCCTGCTGGGGAACGTACCCGTCATCGTGTCAGGTGACTTCAATTGTGCTCTGAGGGACGTAGACCGGAGCAGGCCACGCAACGACCGCTCTAGTAGAGTTTTGTCCTCCGTAATATCTGATTTCTCCCTGTGTGATGCAGGTAAGGACCTGGTGCCTCCCTTTACCTGGGTGAGCTCATCTGGGACCTCCTTCTCCCGTATAGATCTCGTCCTGCATACCAGCTTCCTTACGAAGACGGCAGTAGACACCCAGGCCGTCTTCTTCTCTGACCATAGGCTCCTGCAGGTAACATTGCAGGTCCCTCAGACCTCCCAGATGGGGTCAGGGGTCTGGAAATTAAACACCTCCTTACTCGATGACCCCTCCATAGCTGCAGCCTATAAGAGCAGGCTTGTTGAGTGGACCACTTTGCGTGACCTATTCAACTCCCCTATAGAGTGGTGGGAGATGGTCAAAATCAGAACTAAGGGTTATTTCATAGCAGCAGGCAAGAGGAAAGCAAAAGAAAGGAGGGCCAAATATAAATACCTGAATGCTGCCCTCCAGCGTCTGAGCCTGCTTCAGCTTCGGGGGTTCCCTGTAAGCGACGAGATAGCCCAGACCAAGCTAGATCTTTCAATGCTTTGTAGGGAGGAACAACGAAAGGTCATGCACAATGCAAAAGTGCAAAAAATGGAGGAAGACGAAAAGTGTACTCGCTTCTTCTTCCAGAAAACGAGGGAGAAGCGGCACTTGATGTCCTCCATGCTCGACAGCAGGGGGAGGATAGTAGAGGATAGTGAGGGAGTGAAAAAAGTGGTAGAGAACTTCTATAGGGACCTGTATAACATCAAAGCTACAGATGACACCCTGATAGAGTGGTTCCTGAGCCAGTTGGAGCCTGACTCAGTGCGGGACGACGAGGAGGAGGAGAAGGACCCAGAACTCACGCTGGAGGAGCTCACCCAGGCGGTTAAGACCATGAACACCGGTAAGACGCCAGGTCCAGATGGCATCCCGGGTGAGTATTACCATCTTTTTTGGGACACGCTAAAAGTCAATTTAGCGGAGGTCTACAGAGCGGTCTACAGGGAGAAGCGGTTGGGCCCTTCTATGCGGGAGAGTGTAATTACTCTCCTTCATAAGAAAGGGGAAGTTAAAGATCTACGGAATTGGCGCCCAATCAGCCTCCTTTGCGTGGATTACAAGATACTAGCCAAAGCTCTGATGCTCCGGCTACAAGTACACCTCCCTTTGGTCATTGGCCCCGACCAGGCTTGTGGCGTCCCAGGGAGGTCCATCACGGATATTTTAATGTTAACAAGGGACATTCTGGCTTATTCTAGAGAACGGAACCATCCCCTCTGCCTGTTCAACCTTGACCAGGAGAAGGCGTTCGATAGGGTAAGCCATGAATATATGTACAAAGTGATGGACCAGATGAAATTCGCTCCTGGACTTAGGGAGTGGGTTAAAACCATATATACAAACATTAGTACCCGAGTCTTGGTGAACAGGCACCTGACTGGTAAAATATCTATCCAGTCAGGGGTCAGACAGGGTTGCCCACTATCCCCACTGCTATATGTCGTGTGCATTGAACCCCTCCTGCAGGCAATTCGTAGGGATACCAATATAACTGGTTTCCAGCTGCCTGGATCCAACGGGGTCCAGGTCAAAACAACAGCATATATGGACGATGTGTCACTCATTTGCACCAACACATCGTCGGTACCTCGGATTAGTAATATCCTTGAGAAGTACTGCACGGCGACCGGGGCAGTGATTAATAAGTCCAAGAGCGAAGTCTACGTGTCTAAAAATTGGCAGGTAGATAGGGAACTGTCGGACATGTACCCTGTCAAAAAGGACAAAATCAAGATTCTGGGCCTCATTTTCGAGAACAATAGCTCGGGGGCCCAGAGCTGGACGGCGGCCATTAACCAGGTCCGTAAAAAGATTGGCGGATGGAGCACAAGATCCTTAACAATGACGGGTAGAGTATTAATAACCAAGTCTATACTGTTCCCCATCCTCTCTTATGTAGGAAAAATCTTTCCCCCAGACAGGACCACCAAAAAAGTGGTGGACCGCATTATCCACCGCTTTATCTGGGGCAGCAAGATGGAGAGGGTAAAGCGAGCCACCCTGAGTAAAGCCGACAAGAAGGGAGGTAGGGGGTCCCGGACATTGTGCAGCTCACCCGAGTGCAGGGGCTCACGCAAACTATCAAGAACATCCAGGCCCTGGACAGGAAGGTATGTTACATGAATCGTTTCTATTTTGCCACCTGTCTCAGGGCCTTGGGCCTCTGCACTATTGATAACACCGTGCCGTACTCCTGGGACCCCCCATTGTATTATAGAACCTTAAGGGACACTATATATAAATTGGGCTTAGATAAAGCAAAATTGGCCTCCTGGGAATACAAGGCTGTAACTAAACATCTTGCCGGTTCCCAGGAAATTGAAAAAGTAGCTACTTTCTCCCTCACCCAAAGCCAAAAAATCTGGGAGAATGTGTCTCACAGCTGCCTCAGTAATGTCCAGAAGGATATAGCATGGAACACCGTCCACAGTGCACTCCCCACTCGAGCGTTCATGTTCAGGAGGGGACTAGCCCAAGTAGAAACATGCCCCTATGCAAAGTGCCGCAAGAGAGAAACACCAGCCCATATCTTCTGGGAGTGTGATGTGGCTGGCAGTGTCTGGCTCTCTGTCTCTGTCTTCCTAAACAGGTTTGCTGACACGGCCAAGATGACCGCTGAGACTGTGCTCTATGGGCCTGCGGGAGGAATCACTACCAGCACAGCTAAGTGCGTTTGGCGTGTCATCAATGTTGTCAAGCAGATCCTGTGGGAAGGCCGTAACGTCTGTGTCTATCACAAGCAGGAGCTAGACACTATCACCACGACCAGAAGGGCACAAACTCTTATCAAGGACTTTGTAATTCTGGACATCCGGACCCTCGGGAAGGACAAGGCCTGCGCGGAGTGGAGGATCGCCGGACTTCAGGACGTGAAGATGGAATAAAGGAAAAAACTGGAACCGCTAGCTCCTAGGAGCGGGACTACGGGGCACCGCTAAGCCTTTTATTTATTTTGTCATGCCAGCATTCCGCCCTTTTTAGCTGGCATGACCGTTTTTCAACGGTGCCCTGGTTTTATGTAGTCTTTTTGTTTCAGTTTTATGGACCTTTGATTTAATTTGAATGTTTTATTTGATTTTGTTTTGTTTTGTTTTATGTATCTTTAAGATTTTTAATGTAAACTATTAAAAGTTACATTTTAAGTGTTTTAAAATTTTAGAATTTTAACTCACTGTTTATACACTGTCCCTTTTCCCCTGTCCCTGTTTTAGATCTAGGTTTATGTTCACTTTTTTAGAGAGCACTCCCCGGCCCTCACAAGCACTGGTTTTTTATAGATGGTTCTTTTTTTCCAGTCACTTTTAAAACAGCACAGGTTTTTTTCATGTTGATTTTAATCTGTGTCTGTTTTAACCATGTACAAAGCACAATTGTCTTGGTGTTTTTAAATGTATTTTAAATGCTTTTAAAACAAAATGTATGTCTGTATGCATGAATGTCATCTTTAAAAGAAATGTAAAATGAATGAAAAAACGAATGGGTGTAAATGTAAAAAATGTAAAATCTCAATAAAAGAGTATTAATATCTGATACGTCCCCTATCAGGGGACCATATATTAAATTGATTTTTGGAATCGGGAGATGGAACAGGGGCTTGCTCCGTCCACTCCACGCATCGGCCCGGTATTGCAGTACCTCCGGGAACGGTGCACACCTTTCTCTAACGTTGGTCAAAGTCAGATCTGGATCTCTCCTGTGAGCATTTTGTCTACCCCTGCTGGAGGGAGAGTGCCAGTGTTGATGCAAGTTTTCCCGCCGTTTTACTTCTTTTTTTTTTCTTTCTCTCTTTCTTTCTCTCTTTCTTTCTCTTTCTTTCTTGCTTTCTTTCTTTCTTTTATTCACATGTGGTGATGATGTAGACAGCAGCAGTTTGTTTCCTGGGAGCATGCAGCTAACCAGACAAGTGTGGTGGAACATGTCCCTATGCCAGGACCTTCTTAGCAAGCCAGCCAGCCAGCGAGGCACAGTTTTAGTTACCAAGGCACCTTGCACAGCATAGCAGCTTGGCATGACTATTTGTAAGACGCACTCCGCCAGTTTATGTTTTGTTTTTGGTGTTATGTGTGTGTTTTTGCTTTGTTTTGTTTTCTCCTGCTTAAATTGCACATTTCCCCTCTGGAAGCAGCAGCCCGTTTTTTGGGGGTCTGCTTGTGCTTGGAATTTTGCACCCACCTTTGAATCCCCCTGTGCCGTCCGGGCTGGGGGGCCCCGGGCAAGGGCCAAGTCGCCATCGCTTCTCGGCCTTTTGGCTAAGATCAAGTGTAGTATCTGTTCTTATCAGTTTAATATCTGATACGTCCCCTATCAGGGGACCATATATTAAATTGATTTTTGGAATCGGGAGATGGAACAGGGGCTTGCTCCGTCCACTCCACGCATCGGCCCGGTATTGCAGTACCTCCGGGAACGGTGCACACCTTTCTCTAACGTTGGTCAAAGTCAGATCTGGATCTCTCCTGTGAGCATTTTGTCTACCCCTGCTGGAGGGAGAGTGCCAGTGTTGATGCAAGTTTTCCCGCCGTTTAACTTCTTTTTCTTTCTTTCTCTCTTTCTTTCTCTCTTTCTCTCTTTCTTTCTCTCTTTCTTTCTTGCTGTCTTTCTTTCTTTTATTCACATGTGGTGATGATGTAGACAGCAGCAGGTTGTTTCCTGGGAGCATGCAGCTAACCAGACAAGTGTGGTGGAACATGTCCCTATGCCAGGACCTTCTTAGCAAGCCAGCCAGCCAGCGAGGCACAGTTGTAGTTACCCAAGGCACCTTGCACAGCATAGCAGCTTGGCATGACTATTTGTAAGACGCACTCCGCCAGTTTATGTTTTGTTTTTGGTGTTATGTGTGTGTTTTTGCTTTGTTTTGTTTTCTCCTGCTTAAATTGCACATTTCCCCTCTGGAAGCAGCAGCCCGTTTTTTTGGGGTCTGCTTGTGGTTGAAATTTTGCACCCACCTTTGAATCCCCCTGTGCCGTCCGGGCTGGGGGGCCCCGGGCAAGGGCCAAGTCGCCATCGCTTCTCGGCCTTTTGGCTAAGATCAAGTGTAGTATCTGTTCTTATCAGTTTAATATCTGATACGTCCCCTATCAGGGGACCCAGCAGCGGCCCCCCCCTGAGTAGGGCCCTCTCAGCGCCAGCACTCCCCCTCGGCTCTCGTTATGACGCCATAAGGATTGAGTCCGTGGGGGAGGAAAGCGAAAGCGACAGTGAAAGTGAGAGTGAGAAGGAGGGGAAGGGAGTGAAGAACCAGCAGAGGGTGGGGAAAAGAAAGGGTAGAGACGAGGGGGGGAAAAGAAAGAAGATCAGGATCAAAGACAGCAAGTTGCAGGTGGCCCCCATAGATCCAAAACCAGCTAATGTCCACACAAAGTCCCCAGTCTTGCCCTCGCAGGCAGAGACGGAGGCGAGTGGGACGGCTACACTGCCGCCTAGTGGGCAGGTAGCAGCCAGCCAGGGCATCCCCAGCCAGCCTTCCCAGTCGTTGGCACAAACCCTAGCACACCTCGCAGAAGAGGTGTTCACTAATGCACCGAGGGAGAGGTCGGGGTCAACACCTTCCCTGACCAGCAGTACCTCGGTAGCAATGACCCTCTTCAAGCGAAGGGCCTCCCTTCAAAGCATCCTTGACCCCCTCCCTTGTATGGGCAAAACCAGGGGCCCCCTAGAGGTCCTCCTAGATACAGCACTGGAGGACATGGGAATACCCCTGGACGCGGTAAGCCAGAAGTCTGCTAACAGCTCCAATTCAACAGACGGTAACAGCCAAAGAATGCTGTCTGTCATAACCCCCCCCCAGGACAAAGCTGACCCACACGTTCCGAGGGGCCCTGAGCAAGTTCCACCAGACTTACCTTGTGGGGAGTTGAATAGCCCCAACAACTCCACGTACTGTGCATATAAAGACGGTGCCTTCTTGGACGAGGCAGCAGTGAGTACCTTCTCAGGGGTGATGGGAGTTGCAAATAAGCCCAAGCCCCCTCGAAGCAAGCGTAGAGCTAAGAGTAGGAAGAGTGTCCCGACCTCCCAATCATAGTCGCTATGGGGTGGACGCAGCGACTCCTTTTCTTGTTAGCTACCCTGATGGCCCTGATATGTGTGTCTGTTAATGTCAGGAGCATCAGGGAGACACAAAAAAGATTTGATGTACTAAACTATCTAGCTAACTTGAAAGCAGATCTCATCTTTCTGCAGGAGTGTGGTATTTCGTCGAGCCCTGATTATAGGAACCTGAAGGAGAGTTGGACCCTGGGGGACTCCTTCTGGTCGGGCTCCAACATAGCCAGAGCCGACGGAGTAGGTATCCTGTTTAAAAACCCATTTATTACCTCCCGCAGCAGCAGGGAGGTAGAACCTGGTAGAATTCTGAGCGTGGATGTGACATACAACAACACTCCCCTCAGACTGGTCAATGTCTACGCACCCACTAACCAAAACGAAAGAGTTCAATTTTTTCCACAGCTGCGTCCACTCCTGCTGGGGAACGTACCCGTCATCGTGTCAGGTGACTTCAATTGTGCTCTGAGGGACGTAGACCGGAGCAGGCCACGCAACGACCGCTCTAGTAGAGTTTTGTCCTCCGTAATATCTGATTTCTCCCTGTGTGATGCAGGTAAGGACCTGGTGCCTCCCTTTACCTGGGTGAGCTCATCTGGGACCTCCTTCTCCCGTATAGATCACGTCCTGCATACCAGCTCCCTTACGAAGACGGCAGTAGACACCCAGGCCGTCTTCTTCTCTGACCATAGGCTCCTGCAGGTAACATTGCAGGTCCCTCAGACCTCCCAGATGGGGTCAGGGGTCTGGAAATTAAACACCTCCTTACTCGATGACCCCTCCATAGCTGCAGCCTATAAGAGCAGGCTTGTTGAGTGGACCACTTTGCGTGACCTATTCAACTCCCCTATAGAGTGGTGGGAGATGGTCAAAATGAGAACTAAGGGTTATTTCATAGCAGCAGGCAAGAGGAAAGCAAAAGAAAGGAGGGCCAAATATAAATACCTGAATGCTGCCCTCCAGCGTCTGAGCCTGCTTCAGCTTCGGGGGTTCCCTGTAAGCGACGAGATAGCCCAGACCAAGCTAGATCTTTCAGTGCTTTGTAGGGAGGAACAACGAAAGGTCATGCACAATGCAAAAGTGCAAAAAATGGAGGAAGACGAAAAGTGTACTCGCTTCTTCTTCCAGAAAACGAGGGAGAAGCGGCACTTGATGTCCTCCATGCTCGACAGCAGGGGGAGGATAGTAGAGGATAGTGAGGGAGTGAAAAAAGTGGTAGAGAACTTCTATAGGGACCTGTATAACATCAAAGCTACAGATGACACCCTGATAGAGTGGTTCCTGAGCCAGTTGGAGCCTGACTCAGTGCGGGACGAGGAGGAGGAGGAGAAGGACCCAGAACTCACGCTGGAGGAGCTCACCCAGGCGGTTAAGACCATGAACACCGGTAAGACGCCAGGTCCAGATGGCATCCCGGGTGAGTATTACCATCTTTTTTGGGACACGCTAAAAGTCCATTTAGCGGAGGTCTACAGAGCGTTCTACAGGGAGAAGCGGTTGGGCCCTTCTATGCGGGAGAGTGTAATTACTCTCCTTCATAAGAAAGGGGAAGTTAAAGATCTACGGAATTGGCGCCCAATCAGCCTCCTTTGCGTGGATTACAAGATACTAGCCAAAGCTCTGATGCTCCGGCTACAAGTACACCTCCCTTTGGTCATTGGCCCCGACCAGGCTTGTGGCGTCCCAGGGAGGTCCATCACGGATATTTTAATGTTAACAAGGGACATTCTGGCTTATTCTAGAGAACGGAACCATCCCCTCTGCCTGTTCAACCTTGACCAGGAGAAGGCGTTCGATAGGGTAAGCCATGAATATATGTACAAAGTGATGGACCAGATGAAATTCGCTCCTGGACTTAGGGAGTGGGTTAAAACCATCTATACAAACATTAGTACCCGAGTCTTGGTGAACAGGCACCTGACTGGTAAAATATCTATCCAGTCAGGGGTCAGACAGGGTTGCCCACTATCCCCACTGCTATATGTCGTGTGCATTGAACCCCTCCTGCAGGCAATTCGTAGGGATACCAATATAACTGGTTTCCAGCTGCCTGGATCCAACGGGGTCCAGGTCAAAACAACAGCATATATGGACGATGTGTCACTCATTTGCACCAACACATCGTCGGTACCTCGGATTAGTAATATCCTTGAGAAGTACTGCACGGCGACCGGGGCAGTGATTAATAAGTCCAAGAGCGAAGTCTACGTGTCTAAAAATTGGCAGGTAGATAGGGAACTGTCGGACATGTACCCTGTCAAAAAGGACAAAATCAAGATTCTGGGCCTCATTTTCGAGAACAATAGCTCGGGGGCCCAGAGCTGGACGGCGGCCATTAACCAGGTCCGTAAAAAGATTGGCGGTGGAGCACAAGATCCTTAACAATGACTGGTAAAGTATTAATAACCAAGTCTATACTGTTCCCCATCCTCTCTTATGTAGGAAAAATCTTTCCCCCAGACAGGACCACCAAAAAAGTGGTGGACCGCATTATCCACCGCTTTATCTGGGGCAGCAAGATGGAGAGGGTAAAGCGAGCCACCCTGTGTAAAGCCGACAAGAAGGGAGGTAAGGGGGTCCCGGACGTTGTGCAGCTCACCCGAGTGCAGGGGCTCACGCAAACTATCAAGAACATCCAGGCCCTGGACAGGAAGGTATGTTACATGAATCGTTTCTATTTTGCCACCTGTCTCAGGGCCTTGGGCCTCTGCACTATTGATAACACCGTGCCGTACTCCTGGGACCCCCCATTGTATTTTAGAACCTTAAGGGACACTATATATAAATTGGGCTTAGATAAAGCAAAATTGGCCTCCTGGGAATACAAGGCTGTAACTAAATATCTTGCCGGTTCCCAGGAAATTGAAAAAGTAGCTACTTTCTCCCTCACCCAAAGCCAAAAAATCTGGGAGAATGTGTCTCACAGCTGCCTCAGTAATGTCCAGAAGGATATAGCATGGAACACCGTCCACAGTGCACTCCCCACTCGAGCGTTCATGTTCAGGAGGGGACTAGCCCAAGTAGAAACATGCCCCTATGCAAAGTGCCGCAAGAGAGAAACACCAGCCCATATCTTCTGGGAGTGTGATGTGGCTGGCAGTGTCTGGCTCTCTGTCTCTGTCTTCCTAAACAGGTTTGCTGACACGGCCAAGATGACCGCTGAGACTGTGCTCTATGGGCCTGCGGGAGGAATCACTACCAGCACAGCTAAGTGCGTTTGGCGTGTCATCAATGTTGTCAAGCAGATCCTGTGGGAAGGCCGTAACGTCTGTGTCTATCACAAGCAGGAGCTAGACACTATCACCACGACCAGAAGGGCACAAACTCTTATCAAGGACTTTGTAATTCTGGACATGCGGACCCTCGGGAAGGACAAGGCCTGCGCGGAGTGGAGGATCGCCGGACTTCAGGACGTGAAGATGGAATAAAGGAAAAAACTGGAACCGCTAGCTCCTAGGAGCGGGACTACGGGGCACCGCTAAGCCTTTTATTTATTTTGTCATGCCAGCATTCCGCCCTTTTTAGCTGGCATGACCGTTTTTCAACGGTGCCCTGGTTTTATGTAGTCTTTTGTTTCAGTTTTATGGACTTTTATTTGATTTACGTTGAATGTTTTATTTGATTTTGTTTTGTTTTGTTTTATGTATCTTTAAGATTTTTAATGTAAACTATTAAAAGTTACATTTTAAGTGTTTTAAAATTTTAGAATTTTAACTCACTGTTTTATACACTGTCCCTTTTCCCCTGTCCCTGTTTTAGATCTAGTTTTATGTTCACTTTTGAACCTTTTAGAGAGCACTCCCCGGCCCTCACAAGCACTGGTTTTTTATAGATGGTTCTTTTTTTCCAGTCACTTTTAAAACAGCACAGGTTTTTTTCATGTTGATTTTAATCTGTGTCTGTTTTAACCATGTACAAAGCACAATTGTCTTGGTGTTTTTAAATGTATTTTAAATGCTTTTAAAACAAAATGTATGTCTGTATGCATGAATGTCATCTTTAAAAGAAATGTAAAATGAATGAAAAAACGAATGGGTGTAAATGTAAAAAAATGTAAAATCTCAATAAAAGAGTATTAATATCTGATACGTCCCCTATCAGGGGACCATATATTAAATTGATTTTTGGAATCGGGAGATGGAACAGGGGCTTGCTCCGTCCACTCCACGCATCGGCCCGGTATTGCAGTACCTCCGGGAACGGTGCACACCTTTCTCTAACGTTGGTCAAAGTCAGATCTGGATCTCTCCTGTGAGCATTTTGTCTACCCCTGCTGGAGGGAGAGTGCCAGTGTTGATGCAAGTTTTCCCGCCGTTTTACTTCTTTTTTTTCTTTCTCTCTTTCTCTCTTTCTTTCTTTCTCTCTTTCTCTCTTTCTTTCTCTCTTTCTTTCTTGCTGTCTTTCTTTCTTTTATTCACATGTGGTGATGATGTAGACAGCAGCAGGTTGTTTCCTGGGAGCATGCAGCTAACCAGACAAGTGTGGTGGAACATGTCCCTATGCCAGGACCTTCTTAGCAAGCCAGCCAGCCAGCGAGGCACAGTTGTAGTTACCCAAGGCACCTTGCACAGCATAGCAGCTTGGCATGACTATTTGTAAGACGCACTCCGCCAGTTTATGTTTTGTTTTTGGTGTTATGTGTGTGTTTTTGCTTTGTTTTGTTTCCTCCTGCTTAAATTGCACATTTCCCCTCTGGAAGCAGCAGCCCGTTTTTTTGGGGTCTGCTTGTGCTTGAAATTTTGCACCCACCTTTGAATCCCCCTGTGCCGTCCGGGCTGGGGGGCCCCGGGCAAGGGCCAAGTCGCCATCGCTTCTCGGCCTTTTGGCTAAGATCAAGTGTAGTATCTGTTCTTATCAGTTTAATATCTGATACGTCCCCTATCAGGGGACCATATATTAAATTGATTTTTGGAATCGGGAGATGGAAAAGGGGCTTGCTCCGTCCACTCCACGCATCGGCCCGGTATTGCAGTACCTCCGGGAACGGTGCACACCTTTCTCTAACGTTGGTCAAAGTCAGATCAGGATCTCTCCTGTGAGCATTTTGTCTACCCCTGCTGGAGGGAGAGTGCCAGTGTTGATGCAAGTTTTCCCGCCGTTTTACTTCTTTTTTTTTTCTTTCTCTCTTTCTTTCTTTCTCTCTTTCTTTCTCTCTTTCTCTCTTTCTTTCTCTCTTTCTTTCTTGCTGTCTTTCTTTCTTTTATTCACATGTGGTGATGATGTAGACAGCAGCAGGTTGTTTCCTGGGAGCATGCAGCTAACCAGACAAGTGTGGTGGAACATGTCCCTATGCCAGGACCTTCTTAGCAAGCAAGCCAGCCAGCGAGGCACAGTTGTAGTTACCCAAGGCACCTTGCACAGCATAGCAGCTTGGCATGACTATTTGTAAGACGCACTCCGCCAGTTTATGTTTTGTTTTTGGTGTTATGGGTGTGTTTTTGCTTTGTTTTGTTTTCTCCTGCTTAAATTGCACATTTCCCCTCTGGAAGCAGCAGCCCGTTTTTTGGGGGTCTGCTTGTGCTTGGAATTTTGCACCCACCTTTGAATCCCCCTGTGCCGTCCGGGCTGGGGGGCCTCGGGCAAGGGCCAAGTCGCCATCGCTTCTCGGCCTTTTGGCTAAGATCAAGTGTAGTATCTGTTCTTATCAGTTTAATATCTGATACGTCCCCTATCAGGGGACCATATATTAAATTGATTTTTGGAATCGGGAGATGGAACAGGGGCTTGCTCCGTCCACTCCACGCATCGGCCCGGTATTGCAGTACCTCCGGGAACGGTGCACACCTTTCTCTAACGTTGGTCAAAGTCAGATCTGGATCTCTCCTGTGAGCATTTTGTCTACCCCTGCTGGAGGGAGAGTGCCAGTGTTGATGCAAGTTTTCCCGCCGTTTTACTTCTTTTTTTTTTCTTTCTCTCTTTCTTTCTTTCTCTCTTTCTTTCTCTCTTTCTCTCTTTCTTTCTCTCTTTCTTTCTTGCTGTCTTTCTTTCTTTTATTCACATGTGGTGATGATGTAGACAGCAGCAGGTTGTTTCCTGGGAGCATGCAGCTAACCAGACAAGTGTGGTGGAACATGTCCCTATGCCAGGACCTTCTTAGCAAGCCAGCCAGCCAGCGAGGCACAGTTGTAGTTACCCAAGGCACCTTGCACAGCATAGCAGCTTGGCATGACTATTTGTAAGACGCACTCCGCCAGTTTATGTTTTGTTTTTGGTGTTATGTGTGTGTTTTTGCTTTGTTTTGTTTTCTCCTGCTTAAATTGCACATTTCCCCTCTGGAAGCAGCAGCCCGTTTTTTTGGGGTCTGCTTGTGCTTGAAATTTTGCACCCACCTTTGAATCCCCCTGTGCCGTCCGGGCTGGGGGGCCCCGGGCAAGGGCCAAGTCGCCATCGCTTCTCGGCCTCTTGGCTCAGATCAAGTGTAGTACCTGCGTGCGGGGAATCTCTTGGTTGGAAGCGATAGCATTTGGTTGCGGAAACTTATTTGAGAATTGTATATTTTTGTGTTATATAATTTGTTTTTGTTTTGTTCCCCCAGGTTCTGGTTTGGTTCTTTGCGGTTGCTGTGAGGAGAGAGTAGGACAGGACAGAGGAAGGAAGCTGGGGGGTAAGTCCCTTCGGGGGCTTATCTTTTTTTTTGGTGGCGTTTTTTTCTCTTTTCTAATTTTGTGGTGATGGCCGCTACTAGGGTAGGAGTGCGGAGGCACCATTGTGCTAGGTTTTGTTTGAAAGAAAGTGAGGGTTTATTGGTCACTAGAACTGATTTTTCCAAGCGAGTTTTACAGAAAGAGCTGGGCCTTAAGCCTGGTGATATCTTTTGTCTTATTAATCTTCCAGGAGGGAGGGGGTGGGATGTGAGCTTGATGAGTTCTTCTGTCATGGAATATTTTTGGAGAAGGTATGAGGAAAAGAGATATGAGGGTTTGTTGAGTGAGTTTAATGTAGAGAGGTTAAGTTACACTGGAGTGAAAACTGTGTTTGTAAAGATGTTTAATGAGCTAGTGGAAGCAGAGGATGTGGCTACTTGGTTAGCACGTTTTTGTACAGTTAAAGGGTCACCTGTGAAAGTGATGGATGCAGAGGGGATTTGGACTTGTTCCTGGAAGATTCCAGTAGTACAGAGACCAGACTATGGGGGGTATGGCGGTTTGGAGCATATTCCTCAGACTATTGTGCTTGGTGAAAATAGAGGGCTGGTATACTATCAGGGTCAGCCAAAGTTGTGTAGAAACTGTGGAGAAATGGGGCACCTTCGTGAGGCTTGTAAACAGATAATATGCAAAAAGTGTAGGGGTGTTGGCCATGTCTATGCTGAATGTACGAATGAAAGGAAGTGCAATTTGTGCGGTGAAACATCTCATTTGTTTAGGAACTGCCCCAAATCATATGCTAACATGTTGAAAGAGGATTACAACAATGCAGGTGTGGCGGTGGTTAAAGATGGTGAGGTTGGGGAAAAAAGCACTACTGAGGATGTAGGGAAAGAGGTTCAGGACAAGGACAAAGTCGTTTTGAAAGGGTGTTTGGTTGAGGATTTGGTTGTGTCTTCATCAGGTGAGGAGGTGGAAGAGGATAGGGTGGAGTCAGATCCAAATGTGGGGAATGCTAAGGTGATTGGTCCTGAGGGGCAGAAGGTAATTGAGGGTGAAACAGGTGCAGCTGAAAGTAAGAAGCCGGAGGCGGGGCCTGGTAGGGCGGTGGCTGGTGGAGAGTTGCAGCAGGAGGTGTGCAAAATTCCCAGCAGTCCTTGTAGTACTGCAAGTGATTTATTAATATGTTTGGAGTCCTCATTGGGGAGCGAGGATGAAAGCAGGGACTTTGAAATGAAGGAACTGGAAAATTCAAAAAAAAGGAAATTTGATTATTTTGAGGAAACTGATCAGGAAAAAAATATTGTGACTCAGGATGATGGGGTGGTGTGTTGTGAGTTTGGGGTTGAGGGTGTGTCTTCCCCCTCAGGGTCAGAAAGAGAAGATTATCCTGTGAAAGAACAGAACGAGGCACCTTTTCTAGGGCCATGCTTGGAAGATGTTGGTAGTGGCTATAGTTAGATTTAAAATGGATGTTTTTTTTTATTATTATTATTATTATTATGGCGCTTTCAGTGGCTACTATAAATGTAAGGAGTATGAAGAGCAGCCTGAGGGGTGAGGCTGTTTTGTCCTTTTTAGGCAGTCAGAATTTTGATGTGATTATGTTACAGGAGTGTGGTCTTCCTTTTAAGGAGAATTATTTGGACATGGGGAAGAAATGGAAATATGGGCCATCCTTTTGGAGTGGGTCTGATGAAAATAAATCTGATGGGGTAGCCATTTTAATTAAAAATAGGAATTTGGTGGTGAAAGGGAGTACTGTGGTGAAGTCTGGGAGACTTTTGAGAGTAGACATTTGTTATATGGGGAAAGATTGTGTTTTTGTTAATGTATATGCATCACCAAATGTACATGAGCGAACTGAGTTATTCAATGATTTAAGAGGTGTTTTAGTGAGGAATAAAACAGTGGTATTAGCAGGTGATTTTAATTGTGTTCTTAGGAAGGAGGAGAAAGCACCTATAAAGGATGGCTTCAAATTGGATAAATCCTCGCTGGTACTAAACGAGATTGTTAAAGATTTTAAATTGATTGATTTATTTCGTAAGCACAAGCCTGATGAGAAGGGGTTCACATGGGTGAGGGATAATGGAACACAAAGCTCGAGAATTGACTTTGTTTTTGTGAGCAAGGGGGTTAAATGTATAGACTGTACAGTGAGCCCAGTTTTCTTTTCGGATCACTTGGTTTTAAATGTAAAAATTGATTTGGTTGCATGTGTCACTTTGGGGAAGGGTGTGTGGAAGCTAAATATTTCACTGTTAGAGGATAAGGCTATAGAAGCCTTATTCCAGGTGAGGTATGAGGAATGGAGATCTCTGAAGGGGTGTTTTGAAACAGGAGGGCAGTGGTGGGAAGAAGTTAAAAAAAGGATTAAAGAATTCTTTATTATGGTGGGCAAGAGGAAGGCTGGAAAAGAAAAGAGGAAAATTGGAGGGTTAAGTAAAAGATTAAACCGATATTATAGATTGAGGGAGAGGGGTTTTGACTTTAATGAAGAAATAAATCAGGTAAAAAAAGAATTAAAAGACATTTTTGAGAGAGGATGTAAAAAAGTCATTTTCCAGAGTCGGGTTAAGGTGTTGGAAGAAAATGAAACATGTTCTCGTTTCTTTTTCAAAAAGGTTGTTGAGGGGAGCAAAACAATGGGAGGGTTGAAGAAGGATGGTGTTGTGGTCTCAACTACTGAGGAGATGTTGGGTGTGGCTGAGGGGTTTTATAAAGAACTATATGGAGAGAGGGAGGGGGAGAAAGATAAAATGGAGGAGCTGGAGAGGGCCTTGGAGGGGAAAGTGGTTAATGGGAAACACCTGGAAGAAGATTTAACTCTAGAGGAGGTGGGGAAGGCAATGAAAAGTTTTAAAAGAGGGAAGGTCCCAGGAAGTGATGGACTTCCTTTGGAGTTTTATTTGAAATTCTGGGATATTATAGCAAGGGATATTCTTTTGGTTTTTAAAGAGTTTGGGAAACAAGAGATCTTGCCTGAAAGTTTCAGACAAGGGATAATTACTCTGATTTTTAAAAAAAACGATAAACAAGATTTGAAGAATTGGAGGCCTATTAGTCTATTGAATGTGGATTTTAAAATTTTTAGTAAGATTTTAACTCTTAGGATGAAAAATGTATTGGAGGAAGTGATAGACCCGGATCAGACCTGTGCTGTGCCTGGAAGGAGGATCACGGACAGTCTGGTAATGATTCGTGACACCATCTGTTACGCGAGAGACAGAAATATGAGGATCTGTTTATTAAATTTAGATTTGGAGAAGGCTTACGATCGGATCTCGCACCAGTTTATGTTTCATATTCTGCTAAAGATGGGGTTTCCGGAGAGGTTTCTAGCCTGGGTGGGTCTGCTGTACAAAGGGATTGAGAGCAGGATATTGATAAATGGGGTTTTGTCTAAAACAGTTGGAATAAACTGTGGTGTTAGGCAAGGGTGTCCGTTATCCCCCTTACTGTTTATATGCTGTATGGAACCTCTAGCGCAGCTTCTGAGAAAGGAGAAAAATATCACTGGTTTTAGAATCCCTGGGAGTGGGGGGATGGAAGTCAAGTGTGCCCTTTACATGGACGATGTGAATGTTGTTTGTGTTGACGAACCATCTGTGAGTAAAGTTTTAGCTATAACAGAACAATTTTGTAAGGCATCTGGGTCCAAGCTAAACAAAGAGAAGAGTGAAATTATGTTTTATGGGAAGTGGGATACGGCGGTCGGGAAGGACTTAAATGTAAAGAGGGACTGTATTAAAATATTGGGGGTCAATTTTGGGGCTGTAGGTGATGGAACTAAGAATTGGGAGGAGGTGGGTGTAAAAGTCAAGAAGAAGTTGGGATACTGGAAGTTGCGGAACCTCACACTGGAAGGGAAGGTTCTGATTGTTAAAGCTGTCATTTTGCCTATTTTGTTGTATACCTCTATGATTTTTCCTCCAGCCAAGCAGACGGTTTGTGTTCTCAGGAGAGAGCTGTTCCACTTCTTCTGGGGATCAAAATGGGAGAGATTGAGAAGGGAGATTGTGGGTAAAGGGAAGCTAAAGGGCGGTAAAGGGTTGCCAGATATATTCATGTTTTTAATGATAAAGTATGTATGTTTTCATTTTGATATGTGCGTAAATGGAGTCTGTAAAGGGGCGTTTTTTGTTAGGTTTTTTTTGGGATCGTATCTCAGGAGTCTGAAAATAATGAATATCTCATTGACTGTTCCCACTGCGTTTGAGATACCGTATCACTATGCAATTATTAAAAGGTTTTTAAAAGACCGAGATATGGAGAAGTGTGGAAAGGATGTGTTTTTCAATAAAAAAAAACTATCTGTTTTTGTACAGGAAAGGGAACAAATGTGTTCAGTCAAGGGTGCTATGCTTGCCGACCCAAAGAGGGTGTGGAGGAATGTGGCCCATCCTGGCCTAGTGAATCGGCATCGTGACCTGTCCTGGCTGGTGGCCCATGACATCTTGCCTGTGAGAGCAATGTTGAATGCAAGGAATCTCTCGAGAACCTCTAGATGTCCCAGAGAGGGCTGTGGGGCGGAGGAGACATGCCTGCATTTGTTTCGAGAATGCCATTTTGCAATAAACCTATGGAGAGAAGTAGTAGGTTTCACTGACCTGTTTCTGGATAGTAATATCTTGGATGATATGATGGTGCTCTACGGGATCAGTAAAAAAGTTTTTCCCAAAGGACTTTGGTTCAAAATATGGGTTGTGATTACCTGTGTAAAGGATGCAATCTGGAAAGTAAGGAACTTGTTGGTGCTGCAAAATAAACTTTTGACTGTAATTGAAACAAAACAACTTGCGCTGTCTATTGTGAAAGATTATGTGTTGCGAGATGTGGCTGCTGGAGACCTGGAGAAGGTGAAGATGGAATGGCATCTGGAACAATGGGAAGATGGGATGGAATGGGTCACCGGGCTGGTTGATGGGTCTGGGTCTGGTTTCACGGGGACAGGGTGAAGGATGTTCTTTGAGGACACACACTTGCCTGTACAAAATGTTTTGGAACTATGTGGATGGAATGAATGTATAATTATGTAATATGTCCGTATTCAGTAAGGTAAAAGGATATATGGAAATGAATGGTGATTTGTTATGTGCTGATTTGTCTAGAGGGTATTGTAACTGATATGGTATTGTGAATATTTAATTAATAAAATTTATAAAAAAAAAAAATAAAAAAAAAATCTGTTCTTATCAGTTTAATATCTGATACGTCCCCTATCAGGGGACCATATATTAAATTGATTTTTGGAATCGGGAGATGGAACAGGGGCTTGCTCCGTCCACTCCACGCATCGGCCCGGTATTGCAGTTCCTCCGGGAACGGTGCACACCTTTCTCTAACGTTGGTCAAAGTCAGATCTGGATCTCTTCTGTGAGCATTTTGTCTACCCCTGCTGGAGGGAGAGTGCCAGTGTTGATGCAAGTTTTCCCGTCTTTTTACTTCTTTTTTTTTTCTTTCTCTCTTTCTTTCTTTCTCTCTTTCTTTCTCTCTTTCTCTCTTTCTTTCTCTCTTTCTTTCTTGCTGTCTTTCTTTCTTTTATTCACATGTGGTGATGATGTAGACAGCAGCAGGTTGTTTCCTGGGAGCTAGCAGCTAACCAGACAAGTGTGGTGGAACATGTCCCTATGCCAGGACCTTCTTAGCAAGCCAGCCAGCCAGCGAGGCACAGCTTGGCATGACTATTTGTAAGACGCACTCCGCCAGTTTATGTTTTGTTTTTGGTGTTATGTGTGTGTTTTTGCTTTGTTTTGTTTCCTCCTGCTTAAATTGCACATTTCCCCTCTGGAAGCAGCAGCCCGTTTTTTTGGGGTCTGCTTGTGCTTGAAATTTTGCACCCACCTTTGAATCCCCCTGTGCCGTCCGGGCTGGGGGGCCCCGGGCAAGGGCCAAGTCGCCATCGCTTCTCGGCCTTTTGGCTAAGATCAAGTGTAGTATCTGTTCTTATCAGTTTAATATCTGATACGTCCCCTATCAGGGGACCATATATTAAATTGATTTTTGGAATCGGGAGATGGAACAGGGGCTTGCTCCGTCCACTCCACGCATCGGCCCAGTATTGCAGTACCTCCGGGAACGGTGCACACCTTTCTCTAACGTTGGTCAAAGTCAGATCTGGATCTCTCCTGTGAGCATTTTGTCTACCCCTGCTGGAGGGAGAGTGCCAGTGTTGATGCAAGTTTTCCCGCCGTTTTACTTCTTTTTTTTTCTTTCTCTCTTTCTTTCTTTCTCTCTTTCTTTCTCTCTTTCTCTCTTTCTTTCTCTCTTTCTTTCTTGCTGTCTTTCTTTCTTTTATTCACATGTGGTGATGATGTAGACAGCAGCAGGTTGTTTCCTGGGAGCATGCAGCTAACCAGACAAGTGTGGTGGAACATGTCCCTATGCCAGGACCTTCTTAGCAAGCCAGCCAGCCAGCGAGGCACAGTTGTAGTTACCCAAGGCGCCTTGCACAGCATAGCAGCTTGGCATGACTATTTGTAAGACGCACTCCGCCAGTTTATGTTTTGTTTTTGGTGTTATGTGTGTGTTTTTGCTTTGTTTTGTTTTCTCCTGCTTAAATTGCACATTTCCCCTCTGGAAGCAGCAGCCCGTTTTTTGGGGGTCTGCTTGTGCTTGGAATTTTGCACCCACCTTTGAATCCCCCTGTGCCGTCCGGGCTGGGGTGCCCCGGGCAAGGGCCAAGTCGCCATCGCTTCTCGGCCTTTTGGCTAAGATCAAGTGTAGTATCTGTTCTTATCAGTTTAATATCTGATACGTCCCCTATCAGGGGACCATATATTAAATTGATTTTTGGAATCGGGAGATGGAACAGGGGCTTGCTCCGTCCACTCCACGCATCGGCCCGGTATTGCAGTACCTCCGGGAACGGTGCACACCTTTCTCTAACGTTGGTCAAAGTCAGATCTGGATCTCTCCTGTGAGCATTTTGTCTACCCCTGCTGGAGGGAGAGTGCCAGTGTTGATGCAAGTTTTCCCGCTGTTTTACTTCTTTTTTTTTCTTTCTCTCTTTCTTTCTCTCTTTCTCTCTTTCTTTCTCTCTTTCTTTCTTGCTGTCTTTCTTTCTTTTATTCACATGTGGTGATGATGTAGACAGCAGCAGGTTGTTTCCTGGGAGCATGCAGCTAACCAGACAAGTGTGGTGGAACATGTCCCTATGCCAGGACCTTCTTAGCAAGCCAGCCAGCCAGCGAGGCACAGTTGTAGTTACCCAAGGCACCTTGCACAGCATAGCAGCTTGGCATGACTATTTGTAAGACGCACTCCGCCAGTTTATGTTTTGTTTTTGGTGTTATGTGTGTGTTTTTGCTTTGTTTTATTTTCTCCTGCTTAAATTGCACATTTCCCCTCTGGAAGCAGCAGCCCGTTTTTTGGGGGTCTGCTTGTGCTTGGAATTTTGCACCCACCTTTGAATCCCCCTGTGCCGTCCGGGCTGGGGGGCCCCGGGCAAGGGCCAAGTCGCCATCGCTTCTCGGCCTTTTGGCTAAGATCAAGTGTAGTATCTGTTCTTATCAGTTTAATATCTGATACGTCCCCTATCAGGGGACCATATATTAAATTGATTTTTGGAATCGGGAGATGGAACAGGGGCTTGCTCCGTCCACTCCACGCATCGGCCCGGTATTGCAGTACCTCCGGGAACGGTGCACACCTTTCTCTAACGTTGGTCAAAGTCAGATCTGGATCTCTCCTGTGAGCATTTTGTCTACCCCTGCTGGAGGGAGAGTGCCAGTGTTGATGCAAGTTTTCCCGCCGTTTTACTTCTTTTTTTTTTCTTTCTCTCTTTCTTTCTTTCTCTCTTTCTTTCTCTCTTTCTCTCTTTCTTTCTCTCTTTCTTTCTTGCTGTCTTTCTTTCTTTTATTCACATGTGGTGATGATGTAGACAGCAGCAGGTTGTTTCCTGGGAGCATGCAGCTAACCAGACAAGTGTGGTGGAACATGTCCCTATGCCAGGACCTTCTTAGCAAGCCAGCCAGCCAGCGAGGCACAGTTGTAGTTACCCAAGGCACCTTGCACAGCATAGCAGCTTGGCATGACTATTTGTAAGACGCACTCCGCCAGTTTATGTTTTGTTTTTGGTGTTATGTGTGTGTTTTTGCTTTGTTTTGTTTTCTCCTGCTTAAATTGCACATTTCCCCTCTGGAAGCAGCAGCCCGTTTTTTGGGGGTCTGCTTGTGCTTGGAATTTTGCACCCACCTTTGAATCCCCCTGTGCCGTCCGGGCTGGGGGGCCCCGGGCAAGGGCCAAGTCGCCATCGCTTCTCGGCCTTTTGGCTAAGATCAAGTGTAGTATCTGTTCTTATCAGTTTAATATCTGATACGTCCCCTATCAGGGGACCATATATTAAATTGATTTTTGGAATCGGGAGATGGAACAGGGGCTTGCTCCGTCCACTCCACGCATCGGCCCGGTATTGCAGTACCTCCGGGAACGGTGCACACCTTTCTCTAACGTTGGTCAAAGTCAGATCTGGATCTCTCCTGTGAGCATTTTGTCTACCCCTGCTGGAGGGAGAGTGCCAGTGTTGATGCAAGTTTTCCCGCCGTTTTACTTCTTTTTTTTTTCTTTCTCTCTTTCTTTCTTTCTCTCTTTCTTTCTCTCTTTCTCTCTTTCTTTCTCTCTTTCTTTCTTGCTGTCTTTCTTTCTTTTATTCACATGTGGTGATGATGTAGACAGCAGCAGGTTGTTTCCTGGGAGCATGCAGCTAACCAGACAAGTGTGGTGGAACATGTCCCTATGCCAGGACCTTCTTAGCAAGCCAGCCAGCCAGCGAGGCACAGTTGTAGTTACCCAAGGCACCTTGCACAGCATAGCAGCTTGGCATGACTATTTGTAAGACGCACTCCGCCAGTTTATGTTTTGTTTTTGGTGTTATGTGTGTGTTTTTGCTTTGTTTTGTTTTCTCCTGCTTAAATTGCACATTTCCCCTCTGGAAGCAGCAGCCCGTTTTTTGGGGGTCTGCTTGTGCTTGAAATTTTGCACCCACCTTTGAATCAACCTGTGCCGTCCGGGCTGGGGGGCCCCGGGCAAGGGCCAAGTCGCCATCGCTTCTCGGCCTTTTGGCTAAGATCAAGTGTAGTATCTGTTCTTATCAGTATAATATCTGATACGTCCCCTATCAGGGGACCATATATTAAATTGATTTTTGGAATCGGGAGATGGAACAGGGGCTTGCTCCGTCCACTCCACGCATCGGCCCGGTATTGCAGTACCTCCGGGAACGGTGCACACCTTTCTCTAACGTTGGTCAAAGTCAGATCTGGATCTCTCCTGTGAGCATTTTGTCTACCCCTGCTGGAGGGAGAGTGCCAGTGTTGATGCAAGTTTTCCCGCCGTTTTACTTCTTTTTTTTTTCTTTCTCTCTTTCTTTCTATCTCTCTTTCTTTCTCTCTTTCTCTCTTTCTTTCTCTCTTTCTTGCTGTCTTTCTTTCTTTTATTCACATGTGGTGATGATGTAGACAGCAGCAGGTTGTTTCCTGGGAGCATGCAGCTAACCAGACAAGTGTGGTGGAACATGTCCCTATGCCAGGACCTTCTTAGCAAGCCAGCCAGCCAGCGAGGCACAGTTGTAGTTACACAAGGCACCTTGCACAGCATAGCAGCTTGGCATGACTATTTGTAAGACGCACTCCGCCAGTTTATGTTTTGTTTTTGGTGTTATGTGTGTGTTTTTGCTTTGTTTTGTTTCCTCCTGCTTAAATTGCACATTTCCCCTCTGGAAGCAGCAGCCCGTTTTTTGGGGGTCTGCTTGTGCTTGAAATTTTGCACCCACCTTTGAATCAACCTGTGCCGTCCGGGCTGGGGGGCCCCGGGCAAGGGCCAAGTCGCCATCGCTTCTCGGCCTTTTGGCTAAGATCAAGTGTAGTATCTGTTCTTATCAGTTTAATATCTGATACGTCCCCTATCAGGGGACCATATATTAAATTGATTTTTGGAATCGGGAGATGGAACAGGGGCTTGCTCCGTCCACTCCACGCATCGGCCCGGTATTGCAGTACCTCCGGGAACGGTGCACACCTTTCTCTAACGTTGGTCAAAGTCAGATCTGGATCTCTCCTGTGAGCATTTTGTCTACCCCTGCTGGAGGGAGAGTGCCAGTGTTGATGCAAGTTTTCCCGCCATTTTACTTCTTTTTTTTTTCTTTCTCTCTTTCTTTCTTTCTCTCTTTCTTTCTCTCTTTCTCTCTTTCTTTCTCTCTTTCTTGCTGTCTTTCTTTCTTTTATTCACATGTGGTGATGATGTAGACAGCAGCAGGTTGTTTCCTGGGAGCATGCAGCTAACCAGACAAGTGTGGTGGAACATGTCCCTATGCCAGGACCTTCTTAGCAAGCCAGCCAGCCAGCGAGGCACAGTTGTAGTTACCCAAGGCACCTTGCACAGCATTGCAGCTTGGCATGACTATTTGTAAGACGCACTCCGCCAGTTTATGTTTTGTTTTTGGTGTTATGTGTGTGTTTTTGCTTTGTTTTGTTTTCTCCTGCTTAAATTGCACATTTCCCCTCTGGAAGCAGCAGCCCGTTTTTTGGGGGTCTGCTTGTGCTTGGAATTTTGCACCCACCTTTGAATCCCCCTGTGCCGTCCGGGCTGGGGGGCCCCGGGCAAGGGCCAAGTCGCCATCGCTTCTCGGCCTTTTGGCTAAGATCAAGTGTAGTATCTGTTCTTATCAGTTTAATATCTGATACGTCCCCTATCAGGGGACCATATATTAAATTGATTTTTGGAATCGGGAGATGGAACAGGGGCTTGCTCCGTCCACTCCACGCATCGGCCCGGTATTGCAGTACCTCCGGGAACGGTGCACACCTTTCTCTAACGTTGGTCAAAGTCAGATCTGGATCTCTCCTGTGAGCATTTTGTCTACCCCTGCTGGAGGGAGAGTGCCAGTGTTGATGCAAGTTTTCCCGCCGTTTTACTTCTTTTTTTTTTCTTTCTCTCTTTCTTTCTCTCTTTCTTTCTCTCTTTCTCTCTTTCTTTCTCTCTTTCTTTCTTGCTGTCTTTCTTTCTTTTATTCACATGTGGTGATGATGTAGACAGCAGCAGGTTGTTTCCTGGGAGCATGCAGCTAACCAGACAAGTGTGGTGGAACATGTCCCTATGCCAGGTCCTTCTTAGCCAGCCATATACTCTGGTTTCTCTTCAGTTCGAATAGATCTTTCTAAGACTAAGGCTTAGAGGGTAGTGGCATTGCCCGCTCCCTCCGAGGGTCTGTGAGAGGTTTGTTCGGGTGAGGAGGAACAGAATTTTTTTTTATTTTTGACTGGCTTTCATCAGCTCGGCAACTTTTTGGAAGACTAATGCTCAGTCTGGTTTTGGCTTGCCCAATCCAGGCCGAGGGTCTTTCAAGATTTTGTTGACTGTTGAGAGCAGTTTTTTCTTTTTCAGGCGTTTCCAGTTTTTTTCTTTTTCAGGCTTTTCCAGACGTTCCTGGAGTTAGAGAGAAGGAGGACCTACCATCCAGACGACCTTTGAGGACCCTTTGATGACCTAGACGACCTCATCCCCAGCCCTTGATTGTAATCGAGATCCAGACCGAGAGAGCAGCAGGCGCCCAGCAGAGGGCGCCATCTGGGAGGAGCAGAGGGCGGCCCCGGACCCCGAGGAGGCGTCACAGCCACGATTCTTCCTACGTGGTCTCGGTGCCAAGCAGCGCCCCCTACTCCGCCAGGGAAGGACACCGTTCACCTGGGGAGGGGGTCCCTCTTGCGAGGCGACCATCTCCTCAGGGACTAAAGTAATAGTTCCTTCAACTGCCCAGATTTGCTGCTTACGTTGTTTCTTTTCCGTAGAGAGAGACAACCCGGACGTCCAGAGGCTTCTCCCACCCCAATCGGAGGAGCCAGCTGAAGGATGGCGTTCCGGCCAACCCAGGAGACTAGGAGGCACAATGCGGTGCGCTTCACAAGGACCCAGCAAGAGGAAACGGAACCAGGACTGACGAGACTGGAGTTCAGCCGGACCATTCTTCAGAGGGGTATGGGTTTTTCCCCTTCTGACTTGAATTGTTTGGTGAAATTGCCAGGGCTTAAGGAAGTGTTTGAGGTCAGTTTTAGGAACCCCCAAAAGTTACAAGAAATGTGGTCCTTTTGGGGGGAGAATAAATATCTCGCTCCATACAAAGAATTTTGTGTGGATGCACTGACAGACAGAGAAATGAAAGTTGTTACTGTCCAATTTTTCAATGAGGCTGTTAGCGACTATGATATTACAACATGGCTTAACCGCTATGGGAGGGTGTCATCAGAAGGGAGGAAAATTACAGACGAAGATGGGGTTTGGACAGGAGCCAGAAAGTGGCTGGTACGCCTTAATGTTGATCCATCGGGCATTGGAGGCGTCCGCCACATTCCAAACTCCATAGTGTTAGGGCCCAACAGAGGGCTGGTATTCTATAATGGGATGCCAAAACTCTGCAGGAAATGTGGGGAATTAGGACACCTGGCGGCCGCATGTACTGTAGTCAAGTGCAGGAACTGCGGCGCCCCCCACGAGACCAGCCACTGCAGAGAAGAGAGGCAGTGCAATTTGTGTGGAAAGAAGGGGCACCTGTTTAAGGACTGCCCCTCTTCCTATGCCAACATGGCCAGAGCCAGCAAGGCAAATACGAACAAGCCTAGGCCTGAGCAGGAAGAGGGAACAAATAACAAAGATCAGTCCACATCACCACCAACAGTATCCAAAACCCAGACTCCAGCACCACCATCATCACCAGCACCCCCCTCACCCCCCCGCCCCCGAGACATGTCCCGTTTTACGAGGACCCCTTCCCCCAGCCCAGAGAGAGAGTACAACAGCTACTCCACTAGCTCCTCCAGTAGCTCCTCTGATACAGAACACGAGGCAGGGAGGGAGCCCGGACCC
The DNA here is from genome assembly GCF_902713425.1 of Acipenser ruthenus. NCBI lineage: Eukaryota > Metazoa > Chordata > Actinopteri > Acipenseriformes > Acipenseridae > Acipenser > Acipenser ruthenus. The sequence goes on along the minus strand of NC_081198.1, from coordinate 22,063,651 downwards.
AGCAGCGGCCCCCCCCTGAGTAGGGCCCTCTCAGCGCCAGCACTCCCCCTCGGCTCTCGTTATGACGCCATAAGGATTGAGTCCGTGGGGGAGGAAAGCGAAAGCGACAGTGAAAGTGAGAGTGAAAAGGAGGGGAAGGGAATGATGAACCAGCAGAGGGTGGGGAAAAGAAAGGGTAGAGACGATGGGGGGAAAAGAAAGAAGATCAAGATCAAAGACAGCAAGTTGCAGGTGGCCCCCATAGATCCAAAACCAGATAATGTCCACACAAAGTCCCCAGTCTTGCCCTCGCAGGCAGAGACGGAGGCGAGTGGGACGGCTACACTGCCGTCTAGTGGGCAGGTAGCAGCCAGCCAGGGCATCCCCAGCCAGCCTTCCCAGTCGTTGGCACAAACCCTAGCACACCTCGCAGAAGAGGTGTTCACTAATGCACCGAGGGAGAGGTCGGGGTCAACACCTTCCCTGACCAGCAGTACCTCGGTAGCAATGACCCTCTTCAAGCGAAGGGCCTCCCTTCAAAGCATCCTTGACCCCCTCCCTTGTATGGGCAAAACCAGGGGCCCCCTAGAGGTCCTCCTAGATACAGCACTGGAGGACATGGGAATACCCCTGGACGCGGTAAGCCAGAAGTCTGCTAACAGCTCCAATTCAGCAGACGGTAACAGCCAAAGAATGCTGTCTGTCATAACCCCCCCCAGGACAAAGCTGACCCACACGTTCCGAGGGGCCCTGAGCAAGTTCCACCAGACTTACCTTGTAAGGAGTTGAATAGCCCAAACAACTCCACGTACTGTGCATATAAAGATGGTGCCTTCTTGGACGAGGCAGCAGTGAGTACCTTCTCAGGGGTGATGGGAGTTGCAAATAAGCCCAAGCCCCCTCGAAGCAAGCGTAGAGCTAAGAGTAGGAAGAGTGTCCCGACCTCCCAATCATAGTCGCTATGGGGTGGACGCAGCGACTCCTTTTCTTGTTAGCTACCCTGATGGCCCTGATACGTGTGTCTGTTAATGTCAGGAGCATCAGGGAGACACAAAAAAGATTTGATGTACTAAACTATCTAGCTAACTTGAAAGCAGATCTCATCTTTCTGCAGGAGTGTGGTATTTCGTCGAGCCATGATTATAGGGACCTGAAGGAGAGTTGGACCCTGGGGGACTCCTTCTGGTCGGGCTCCAACATAGCCAGAGCCGACGGAGTAGGTATCCTGTTTAAAAACCCTTTTATTACCTCCCGCAGCAGCAGGGAGGTAGAACCTGGTAGAATTCTGAGCGTGGATGTGACATACAACAACACTCCCCTCAGACTGGTCAATGTCTACGCACCCACTAACCAAAACGAAAGAGTTCAATTTTTTCCACAGCTGCGTCCACTCCTGCTGGGGAACGTACCCGTCATCGTGTCAGGTGACTTCAATTGTGCTCTGAGGGACGTAGACCGGAGCAGGCCACGCAACGACCGCTCTAGTAGAGTTTTGTCCTCCATAATATCTGATTTCTCCCTGTGTGATGCAGGTAAGGACCTGGTGCCTCCCTTTACCTGGGTGAGCTCATCTGGGACCTCCTTCTCCCGTATAGATCTCGTCCTGCATACCAGCTCCCTTACGAAGACGGCAGTAGACACCCAGGCCGTCTTCTTCTCTGACCATAGGCTCCTGCAGGTAACATTGCAGGTCCCTCAGACCTCCCAGATGGGGTCAGGGGTCTGGAAATTAAACACCTCCTTACTCGATGACCCCTCCATAGCTGCAGCCTATAAGAGCAGGCTTGTTGAGTGGACCACTTTGCGTGACCTATTCAACTCCCCTATAGAGTGGTGGGAGATGGTCAAAATGAGAACTAAGGGTTATTTCATAGCAGCAGGCAAGAGGAAAGCAAAAGAAAGGAGAGCCAAATATAAATACCTGAATGCTGCCCTCCAGCGTCTGAGCCTGCTTCAGCTTCGGGGGTTCCCTGTAAGCGACGAGATAGCCCAGACCAAGCTAGATCTTTCAGTGCTTTGTAGGGAGGAACAACGAAAGGTCATGCACAATGCAAAAGTGCAAAAAATGGAGGAAGACGAAAAGTGTACTCGCTTCTTCTTCCAGAAAACGAGGGAGAAGCGGCACTTGATGTCCTCCATGCTCGACAGCAGGGGGAGGATAGTAGAGGATAGTGAGGGAGTGAAAAAAGTGGTAGAGAACTTCTATAGGGACCTGTATAACATCAAAGCTACAGATGACACCCTGATAGAGTGGTTCCTGAGCCAGTTGGAGCCTGACTCAGTGCGGGACGACGAGGAGGAGGAGAAGGACCCAGAACTCACGCTGGAGGAGCTCACCCAGGCGGTTAAGACCATGAACACCGGTAAGACGCCAGGTCCAGATGGCATCCCGGGTGAGTATTACCATCTTTTTTGGGACACGCTAAAAGTCCATTTAGCGGAGGTCTACAGAGCGGTCTACAGGGAGAAGCGGTTGGGCCCTTCTATGCGGGAGAGTGTAATTACTCTCCTTCATAAGAAAGGGGAAGTTAAAGATCTACGGAATTGGCGCCCAATCAGCCTCCTTTGCGTGGATTACAAGATACTAGCCAAAGCTCTGATGCTCCGGCTACAAGTACACCTCCCTTTGGTCATTGGCCCCGACCAGGCTTGTGGCGTCCCAGGGAGGTCCATCACGGATATTTTAATGTTAACAAGGGACATTCTGGCTTATTCTAGAGAACGGAACCATCCCCTCTGCCTGTTCAACCTTGACCAGGAGAAGGCGTTCGATAGGGTAAGCCATGAATATATGTACAAAGTGATGGACCAGATGAAATTCGCTCCTGGACTTAGGGAGTGGGTTAAAACCATATATACAAACATTAGTACCCGAGTCTTGGTGAACAGGCACCTGACTGGTAAAATATCTATCCAGTCAGGGGTCAGACAGGGTTGCCCACTATCCCCACTGCTATATGTCGTGTGCATTGAACCCCTCCTGCAGGCAATTCGTAGGGATACCAATATAACTGGTTTCCAGCTGCCTGGATCCAACGGGGTCCAGGTCAAAACAACAGCATATATGGACGATGTGTCACTCATTTGCACCAACACATCGTCGGTACCTCGGATTAGTAATATCCTTGAGAAGTACTGCACGGCGACCGGGGCAGTGATTAATAAGTCCAAGAGCGAAGTCTACGTGTCTAAAAATTGGCAGGTAGATAGGGAACTGTCGGACATGTACCCTGTCAAAAAGGACAAAATCAAGATTCTGGGCCTCATTTTCGAGAACAATAGCTCGGGGGCCCAGAGCTGGACGGCGGCCATTAACCAGGTCCGTAAAAAGATTGGCGGATGGAGCACAAGATCCTTAACAATGACGGGTAGAGTATTAATAACCAAGTCTATACTGTTCCCCATCCTCTCTTATGTAGGAAAAATCTTTCCCCCAGACAGGACCACCAAAAAAGTGGTGGACCGCATTATCCACCGCTTTATCTGGGGCAGCAAGATGGAGAGGGTAAAGCGAGCCACCCTGAGTAAAGCCGACAAGAAGGGAGGTAAGGGGGTCCCGGACGTTGTGCAGCTCACCCGAGTGCAGGGGCTCACGCAAACTATCAAGAACATCCAGGCCCTGGACAGGAAGGTATGTTACATGAATCGTTTCTATTTTGCCACCTGTCTCAGGGCCTTGGGCCTCTGCACTATTGATAACACCGTGCCGTACTCCTGGGACCCCCATTGTATTATAGAACCTTAAGGGACACTATATATAAATTGGGCTTAGATAAAGCAAAATTGGCCTCCTGGGAATACAAGGCTGTAACTAAATATCTTGCCGGTTCCCAGGAAATTGAAAAAGTAGCTACTTTCTCCCTCACCCAAAGCCAAAAAATCTGGGAGAATGTGTCTCACAGCTGCCTCAGTAATGTCCAGAAGGATATAGCATGGAACACCGTCCACAGTGCACTCCCCACTCGAGCGTTCATGTTCAGGAGGGGACTAGCCCAAGTAGAAACATGCCCCTATGCAAAGTGCCGCAAGAGAGAAACACCAGCCCATATCTTCTGGGAGTGTGATGTGGCTGGCAGTATCTGGCTCTCTGTCTCTGTCTTCCTAAACAGGTTTGCTGACACGGCCAAGATGACCGCTGAGACTGTGCTCTATGGGCCTGCGGGAGGAATCACTACCAGCACAGCTAAGTGCGTTTGGCGTGTCATCAATGTTGTCAAGCAGATCCTGTGGGAAGGCCGTAACGTCTGTGTCTATCACAAGCAGGAGCTAGACACTATCACCACGACCAGAAGGGCACAAACTCTTATCAAGGACTTTGTAATTCTGGACATCCGGACCCTCGGGAAGGACAAGGCCTGCGCGGAGTGGAGGATCGCCGGACTTCAGGACGTGAAGATGGAATAAAGGAAAAAACTGGAACCGCTAGCTCCTAGGAGCGGGACTACGGGGCACCGCTAAGCCTTTTATTTATTTTGTCATGCCAGCATTCCGCCCTTTTTAGCTGGCATGACCGTTTTTCAACGGTGCCCTGGTTTTATGTAGTCTTTTTGTTTCAGTTTTATGGACCTTTGATTTAATTTGAATGTTTTATTTGATTTTGTTTTGTTTTGTTTTATGTATCTTTAAGATTTTTAATATAAACTATTAAAAGTTACATTTTAAGTGTTTTAAAATTTTAGAATTTTAACTCACTGTTTATACACTGTCCCTTTTCCCCTGTCCCTGTTTTAGATCTAGGTTTATGTTCACTTTTTTAGAGAGCACTCCCCGGCCCTCACAAGCACTGGTTTTTTATAGATGGTTCTTTTTTTCCAGTCACTTTTAAAACAGCACAGGTTTTTTTCATGTTGATTTTAATCTGTGTCTATTTTAACCATGTACAAAGCACAATTGTCTTGGTGTTTTTAAATGTATTTTAAATGCTTTTAAAACAAAATGTATGTCTGTATGCATGAATGTCATCTTTAAAAGAAATGTAAAATGAATGAAAAAACGAATGGGTGTAAATGTAAAAAATGTAAAATCTCAATAAAAGAGTATTAATATCTGATACGTCCCCTATCAGGGGACCATATATTAAATTGATTTTTGGAATCGGGAGATGGAACAGGGGCTTGCTCCGTCCACTCCACGCATCGGCCCGGTATTGCAGTACCTCCGGGAACGGTGCACACCTTTCTCTAACGTTGGTCAAAGTCAGATCTGGATCTCTCCTGTGAGCATTTTGTCTACCCCTGCTGGAGGGAGAGTGCCAGTGTGCAAGTTTTCCCGCCGTTTTACTTCTTTTTTTTTTCTTTCTCTCTTTCTTTCTTTCTCTCTTTCTTTCTCTCTTTCTCTCTTTCTTTCTCTCTTTCTTTCTTGCTGTCTTTCTTTCTTTTATTCACATGTGGTGATGATGTAGACAGCAGCAGGTTGTTTCCTGGGAGCATGCAGCTAACCAGACAAGTGTGGTGGAACATGTCCCTATGCCAGGACCTTCTTAGCAAGCCAGCCAGCCAGCGAGGCACAGTTGTAGTTACCCAAGGCACCTTGCACAGCATAGCAGCTTGGCATGACTATTTGTAAGACGCACTCCGCCAGTTTATGTTTTGTTTTTGGTGTTATGTGTGTGTTTTTGCTTTGTTTTGTTTTCTCCTGCTTAAATTGCACATTTCCCCTCTGGAAGCAGCAGCCCATTTTTTTTTGGGGTCTGCTTGTGCTTGAAATTTTGCACCCACCTTTGAATCCCCCTGTGCCGTCCGGGCTGGGGGGCCCCGGGCAAGGGCCAAGTCGCCATCGCTTCTCGGCCTTTTGGCTAAGATCAAGTGTAGTATCTGTTCTTATCAGTTTAATATCTGATACGTCCCCTATCAGGGGACCATATATTAAATTGATTTTTGGAATCGGGAGATGGAACAGGGGCTTGCTCCGTCCACTCCACGCATCGGCCCGGTATTGCAGTACCTCCGGGAACGGTGCACACCTTTCTCTAACGTTGGTCAAAGTCAGATCTGGATCTCTCCTGTTAGCATTTTGTCTACCCCTGCTGGAGGGAGAGTGCCAGTGTTGATGCAAGTTTTCCCGCCGTTTTACTTCTTTTTTTTTCTTTCTCTCTTTCTTTCTTTCTCTTTCTTTCTCTCTTTCTTTCTTGCTGTCTTTCTTTCTTTTATTCACATGTGGTGATGATGTAGACAGCAGCAGTTTGTTTCCTGGGAGCATGCAGCTAACCAGACAAGTGTGGTGGAACATGTCCCTATGCCAGGTCCTTCTTAGCCAGCCATATACTCTGGCTTCTCTACAGTTCGAATAAATCTTTCTAAGACTAAGGCTTAGAGGGTAGTGGCATTGCCCGCTCCCTCCGAGGGTCTGTGAGAGGTTTGTTCGGGTGAGGAGGAACAGAATTTTTTTTATTTTTGACTGGCTTTCTTCATCTCGGCAACTTTTTGGAAGACTAATGCTCAGTCTGGTTTTGGCTTGCCCAATCCAGGCCGAGGGTCTTTCAAGATTTTGTTGACTGTTGAGAGCAGTTTTTTCTTTTTCAGGCGGTTCCCGTTTTTTTCTTTTTCAGGCGGTTCCGGCTTTTCCAGACGTTCCTGGAGTTAGAGAGAAGGAGGACCTACCATCCAGACGACCTTTGAGGACCCTTTGATGACCTAGACGACCTCATCCCCAGCCCTTGATTGTAATCGAGATCCAGACCGAGAGAGCAGCAGGCGCCCAGCAGAGGGCGCCATCTGGGAGGAGCAGAGGGCGGCCCCGGACCCCGAGGAGGCGTCACAGCCACGATTCTTCCTACGTGGTCTCGGTGCCAAGCAGCGCCCCCTACTCCGCCAGGGAAGGACACCGTTCACCTGGGGAGGGGGTCCCTCTTGCGAGGCGACCATCTCCTCAGGGACTAAAGTAATAGTTCCTTCAACTGCCCAGATTTGCTGCTTACGTTGTCTCTTTTCCGTAGAGAGAGACAACCCGGACGTCCAGAGGCTTCTCCCACCCCAATCGGAGGAGCCAGCTGAAGGATGGCGTTCCGGCCAACCCAGGAAACCAGGAGGCACAATGCGGTGCGCTTCACAAGAAACAAGCAAGATGAAACGGAACCAGGACTGACGAGACTGGAGTTCAGCCGGACCATTCTTCAGAGGGGTATGGGTTTTTCCCCTTCTGACTTGAATTGTTTGGTGAAATTGCCAGGGCTTAAGGAAGTGTTTGAGGTCAGTTTTAGGAACCCCCAAAAGTTACAAGAAATGTGGTCCTTTTGGGGGGAGAATAAATATCTCGCTCCATACAAAGAATTTTGTGTGGATGCACTGACAGACAGAGAAATGAAAGTTGTTACTGTCCAATTTTTCAATGAGGCTGTTAGCGACTATGATATTACAACATGGCTTAACCGCTATGGGAGGGTGTCATCAGAAGGGAGGAAAATTACAGATGAAGATGGGGTTTGGACAGGAGCCAGAAAGTGGCTGGTACGCCTTAATGTTGATCCATCGGGCATTGGAGGCGTCCGCCACATTCCAAACTCCATAGTGTTAGGGCCCAACAGAGGGCTGGTATTCTATAATGGGATGCCAAAACTCTGCAGGAAATGTGGGGAATTAGGACACCTGACGGCCGCGTGTACTGTAGTCAAGTGCAGGAACTGCGGCGACCCCACGAGACCAGCCACTGCAGAGAAGAGAGGCAGTGCAATTTGTGTGGAAAGAAGGGGCACCTGTTTAAGGACTGCCCCTCTTCCTATGCCAACATGGCCAGAGCCAGCAAGGCAAACATGAACAAGCCTAGGCCTGAGCAGGAAGAGGGAGCAAGTAACAAAGATCAGTCCACATCACCACCAACAGTATCCAAGACCCAGACTCCAGCACCACCATCATCACCAGCACCCCCTCACCCCCCCGCCCCCGAGACATGTCCCGTTTTACGAGGACCCCTTCCCCCAGCCCAGAGAGAGAGTACAACAGCCACTCCACTAGCTCCTCCAGTAGCTCCTCTGATGCAGAACACGAGGCAGGGAGGGAGCCCGGACCCAGCAGCGCCCCCCCCTGAGTAGGGCCCTCTCAGCGCCAGCACTCCCCCTCGGCTCTCGTTATGACGCCATAAGGATTGAGTCCGTGGGGGAGGAAAGCAAAAGCGACAGTGAAAGTGAGAGTGAGAAGGAGGGGAAGGGAGTGAAGAACCAGCAGAGGGTGGGGAAAAGAAAGGGTAGAGACGAGGGGGGGAAAAGAAAGATCAGGATCAAAGACAGCAAGTTGCAGGTGGCCCCCATAGATCCAAAACCAGCTAATGTCCACACAAAGTCCCCAGTCTTGCCCTCGCAGGCAGAGACGGAGGCGAGTGGGACGGCTACACTGCCGCCTAGTGGGCAGGTAGCAGCCAGCCAGGGCATCCCCAGCCAGCCTTCCCAGTCGTTGGCACAAACCCTAGCACACCTCGCAGAAGAGGTGTTCACTAATGCACCGAGGGAGAGGTCGGGGTCAACACCTTCCCTGACCAGCAGTACCTCGGTAGCAATGACCCTCTTCAAGCGAAGGGCCTCCCTTCAAAGCATCCTTGACCCCCTCCCTTGTATGGGCAAAACCAGGGGCCCCCTAGAGGTCCTCCTAGATACAGCACTGGAGGACATGGGAATACCCCTGGACGCGGTAAGCCAGAAGTCTGCTAACAGCTCCAATTCAACAGACGGTAACAGCCAAAGAATGCTGTCTGTCATAACCCCCCCCAGGACAAAGCTGACCCACACGTTCCGAGGGGTCAGACAGGGTTGCCCACTATCCCCACTGCTATATGTCGTGTGCATTGAACCCCTCCTGCAGGCAATTCGTAGGGATACCAATATAACTGGTTTCCAGCTGCCTGGATCCAACAGGGTCCAGGTCAAAACAACAGCATATATGGACGATGTGACACTCATTTGCACCAACACATCGTCGGTACCTCGGATTACTAATATCCTTGAGAAGTACTGCACGGCGACCGGGGCAGTGATTAATAAGTCCAAGAGCGAAGTCTACGTGTCTAAAAATTGGCAGGTAGATAGGGAACTGTCGGACATGTACCCTGTCAAAAAGGACAAAATCAAGATTCTGGGCCTCATTTTCGAGAACAATAGCTCGGGGGCCCAGAGCTGGACGGCGGCCATTAACCAGGTCCGTAAAAAGATTGGCGGATGGAGCACAAGATCCTTAACAATGACGGGTAGAGTATTAATAACCAAGTCTATACTGTTCCCCATCCTCTCTTATGTAGGAAAAATCTTTCCCCCAGACAGGACCACCAAAAAAGTGGTGGACCGCATTATCCACCGCTTTATCTGGGGCAGCAAGATGGAGAGGGTAAAGCGAGCCACCCTGAGTAAAGCCGACAAGAAGGGAGGTAAGGGGGTCCCGGACGTTGTGCAGCTCACCCGAGTGCAGGGGCTCACGCAAACTATCAAGAACATCCAGGCCCTGGACAGGAAGGTATGTTACATGAATCGTTTCTATTTTGCCACCTGTCTCAGGGCCTTGGGCCTCTGCACTATTGATAACACCGTGCCGTACTCCTGGGACCCCCCATTGTATTATAGAACCTTAAGGGACACTATATATAAATTGGGCTTAGATAAAGCAAAATTGGCCTCCTGGGAATACAAGGCTGTAACTAAATATCTTGCCGGTTCCCAGGAAATTGAAAAAGTAGCTACTTTCTCCCTCACCCAAAGCCAAAAAATCTGGGAGAATGTGTCTCACAGCTGCCTCAGTAATGTCCAGAAGGATATAGCATGGAACACCGTCCACAGTGCACTCCCCACTCGAGCGTTCATGTTCAGGAGGGGACTAGCCCAAGTAGAAACATGCCCCTATGCAAAGTGCCGCAAGAGAGAAACACCAGCCCATATCTTCTGGGAGTGTGATGTGGCTGGCAGTGTCTGGCTCTCTGTCTCTGTCTTCCTAAACAGGTTTGCTGACACGGCCAAGATGACCGCTGAGACTGTGCTCTATGGTCCTGCGGGAGGAATCGATACCAGCACAGCTAAGTGCGTTTGGCGTGTCATCAATGTTGTCAAGCAGATCCTGTGGGAAGGCCGTAACGTCTGTGTCTATCACAAGCAGGAGCTAGACACTATCACCACGACCAGAAGGGCACAAACTCTTATCAAGGACTTTGTAATTCTGGACATCCGGACCCTCGGGAAGGACAAGGCCTGCGCGGAGTGGAGGATCGCCGGACTTCAGGACGTGAAGATGGAATAAAGGAAAAAACTGGAACCGCTAGCTCCTAGGAGCGGGACTACGGGGCACCGCTAAGCCTTTTATTTATTTTGTCATGCCAGCATTCCGCCCTTTTTAGCTGGCATGACCGTTTTTCAACGGTGCCCTGGTTTTATGTAGTCTTTTTGTTTCAGTTTTATTGACTTTTATTTGATTTACGTTGAATGTTTTATTTGATTTTGTTTTGTTTTGTTTTATGTATCTTTAAGATTTTTAATGTAAACTATTAAAAGTTACATTTTAAGTGTTTTAAAATTTTAGAATTTTAACTCACTGTTCTATACACTGTCCCTTTTCCCCTGTCCCTGTTTTAGATCTAGTTTTATGTTCACTTTTGAAGACTTTTTAGAGAGCACTCCCCGGCCCTCACAAACACTGTTTTTTTATAGATGGTTCTTTTTTTCCAGTCACTTTTAAAGCAGCACAGGTTTTTTTCATGTTGATTTTAATCTGTGTCTGTTTTAACCATGTACAAAGCACAATTGTCTTGGTGTTTTTAAATGTATTTTAAATGCTTTTAAAACAAAATGTATGTCTGTATGCATGAATGTCATCTTTAAAAGAAATGTAAAATGAATGAAAAAAACGAATGGGTGTAAATGTAAAAAATGTAAAATCTCTTTCTCTCTTTCTTTCTCTCTTTCTCTCTTTCTCTCTTTCTTTCTCTCTTTCTTTCTTGCTGTCTTTCTTTCTTTTATTCACATGTGGTGATGATGTAGACAGCAGCAGGTTGTTTCCTGGGAGCATGCAGCTAACCAGACAAGTGTGGTGGAACATGTCCCTATTCCAGGACCTTCTTAGCAAGCCAGCCAGCCAGCGAGGCACAGTTGTAGTTACCCAAGGCACCTTGCACAGCATAGCAGCTTGGCATGACTATTTGTAAGACGCACTCCGCCAGTTTATGTTTTGTTTTTGGTGTTATGTGTGTGTTTTTGCTTTGTTTTGTTTCCTCCTGCTTAAATTGCACATTTCCCCTCTGGAAGCAGCAGCCCGTTTTTTGGGGGTCTGCTTGTGCTTGGAATTTTGCACCCACCTTTGAATCCCCCTGTGCCGTCCGGGCTTGGGGGGCCCCGGGCAAGGGCCAAGTCGCCATCGCTTCTCGGCCTTTTGGGTAAGATCAAGTGTAGTATCTGTTCTTATCAGTTTAATATCTGATACGTCCCCTATCAGGGGACCATATATTAAATTGATTTTTGGAATCGGGAGATGGAACAGGGGCTTGCTCCGTCCACTCCACGCATCGGCCCGGTATTGCAGTACCTCCGGGAACGGTGCACACCTTTCTCTAACGTTGGTCAAAGTCAGATCTGGATCTCTCCTGTGAGCATTTTGTCTACCCCTGCTGGAGGGAGAGTGCCAGTGTTGATGCAAGTTTTCCCGCCGTTTTACTTCTTTTTTTTTCTTTCTTTCTTTCTTTCTCTCTTTCTTTCTCTCTTTCTCTCTTTCTTTCTCTCTTTCTTTCTTGCTGTCTTTCTTTCTTTTATTCACATGTGGTGATGATGTAGACAGCAGCAGGTTGTTTCCTGGGAGCATGCAGCTAACCAGACAAGTGTGGTGGAACATGTCCCTATGCCAGGACCTTCTTAGCAAGCCAGCCAGCCAGCGAGGCACAGTTGTAGTTACCCAAGGCACCTTGCACAGCATAGCAGCTTGGCATGACTATTTGTAAGACGCACTCCGCCAGTTTATGTTTTGTTTTTGGTGTTATGTGTGTGTTTTTGCTTTGTTTTGTTTCCTCCTGCTTAAATTGCACATTTCCCCTCTGGAAGCAGCAGCCCGTTTTTTGGGGGTCTGCTTGTGCTTGGAATTTTGCACCCACCTTTGAATCCCCCTGTGCCGTCCGGGCTGGGGGGCCCCGGGCAAGGGCCAAGTCGCCATCGCCCTGAGCAAGTTCCACCAGACTTACCTTGTGGGGAGTTGAATAGCCCCAACAACTCCACGTACTGTGCATATAAAGACGGTGCCTTCTTGGACGAGGCAGCAGTGAGTACCTTCTCAGGGGTGATGGGAGTTGCAAATAAGCCCAAGCCCCCTCGAAGCAAGCGTAGAGCTAAGAGTAGGAAGAGTGTCCCGACCTCCCAATCATAGTCGCTATGGGGTGGACGCAGCGACTCCTTTTCTTGTTAGCTACCCTGATGGCCCTGATATGTGTGTCTGTTAATGTCAGGAGCATCAGGGAGACACAAAAAAGATTTGATGTACTAAACTATCTAGCTAACTTGAAAGCAGATCTCATCTTTCTGCAGGAGTGTGGTATTTCGTCGAGCCCTGATTATAGGGACCTGAAGGAGAGTTGGACCCTGGGGGACTCCTTCTGGTCGGGCTCCAACATAGCCAGAGCCGACGGAGTAGGTATCCTGTTTAAAAACCCATTTATTACCTCCCGCAGCAGCAGGGAGGTAGAACCTGGTAGAATTCTGAGCGTGGATGTGACATACAACAACACTCCCCTCAGACTGGTCAATGTCTACGCACCCACTAACCAAAACGAAAGAGTTCAATTTTTTCCACAGCTGCGTCCACTCCTGCTGGGGAACGTACCCGTCATCGTGTCAGGTGACTTCAATTGTGCTCTGAGGGACGTAGACCGGAGCAGGCCACGCAACGACCGCTCTAGTAGAGTTTTGTCCTCCGTAATATCTGATTTCTCCCTGTGTGATGCAGGTAAGGACCTGGTGCCTCCCTTTACCTGGGTGAGCTCATCTGGGACCTCCTTCTCCCGTATAGATCTCGTCCTGCATACCAGCTCCCTTACGAAGACGGCAGTAGACACCCAGGCCATCTTCTTCTCTGACCATAGGCTCCTGCAGGTAACATTGCAGGTCCCTCAGACCTCCCAGATGGGGTCAGGGGTTTGGAAATTAAACACCTCCTTACTCGATGACCCCTCCATAGCTGCAGCCTATAAGAGCAGGCTTGTTGAGTGGACCACTTTGCGTGACCTATTCAACTCCCCTATAGAGTGGTGGGAGATGGTCAAAATCAGAACTAAGGGTTATTTCATAGCAGCAGGCAAGAGGAAAGCAAAAGAAAGGAGGGCCAAATATAAACACCTGAATGCTGCCCTCCAGCATCTGAGCCTGCTTCAGCTTCGGGGGTTCCCTGTAAGCGACGAGATAGCCCAGACCAAGCTAGATCTTTCAGTGCTTTGTAGGGAGGAACAACGAAAGGTCATGCACAATGCAAAAGTGCAAAAAATGGAGGAAGACGAAAAGTGTACTCGCTTCTTCTTCCAGAAAACGAGGGAGAAGCGGCACTTGATGTCCTCCATGCTCGACAGCAGGGGGAGGATAGTAGAGGATAGTGAGGGAGTGAAAAAAGTGGTAGAGAACTTCTATAGGGACCTATATAACATCAAAGCTACAGATGACACCCTGATAGAGTGGTTCCTGAGCCAGTTGGAGCCTGACTCAGTGCGGGACGACGAGGAGGAGGAGAAGGACCCAGAACTCACGCTGGAGGAGCTCACCCAGGCGGTTAAGACCATGAACACCGGTAAGACGCCAGGTCCAGATGGCATCCCGGGTGAGTATTACCATCTTTTTTGGGACATGCTAAAAGTCCATTTAGCGGAGGTCTACAGAGCGGTCTACAGGGAGAAGCGGTTGGGCCCTTCTATGCGGGAGAGTGTAATTACTCTCCTTCATAAGAAAGGGGAAGTTAAAGATCTACGGAATTGGCGCCCAATCAGCCTCCTTTGCGTGGATTACAAGATACTAGCCAAAGCTCTGATGCTCCGGCTACAAGTACACCTCCCTTTGGTCATTGGCCCCGACCAGGCTTGTGGCGTCCCAGGGAGGTCCATCACGGATATTTTAATGTTAACAAGGGACATTCTGGCTTATTCTAGAGAACGGAACCATCCCCTCTGCCTGTTCAACCTTGACCAGGAGAAGGCGTTCGATAGGGTAAGCCATGAATATATGTACAAAGTGATGGACCAGATGAAATTCGCTCCTGGACTTAGGGAGTGGGTTAAAACCATCTATACAAACATTAGTACCCGAGTCTTGGTGAACAGGCACCTGACTGGTAAAATATCTATCCAGTCAGGGGTCAGACAGGGTTGCCCACTATCCCCACTGCTATATGTCGTGTGCATTGAACCCCTCCTGCAGGCAATTCGTAGGGATACCAATATAACTGGTTTCCAGCTGCCTGGATCCAACGGGGTCCAGGTCAAAACAACAGCATATATGGACGATGTGTCACTCATTTGCACCAACACATCGTCGGTACCTCGGATTAGTAATATCCTTGAGAAGTACTGCACGGCGACCGGGGCAGTGATTAATAAGTCCAAGAGCGAAGTCTACGTGTCTAAAAATTGGCAGGTAGATAGGGAACTGTCGGACATGTACCCTGTCAAAAAGGACAAAATCAAGATTCTGGGCCTCATTTTCGAGAACAATAGCTCGGGGGCCCAGAGCTGGACGGCGGCCATTAACCAGGTCCGTAAAAAGATTGGCGGATGGAGCACAAGATCCTTAACAATGACGGGTAGAGTATTAATAACCAAGTCTATACTGTTCCCCATCCTCTCTTATGTAGGAAAAATCTTTCCCCCAGACAGGACCACCAAAAAAGTGGTGGACCGCATTATCCACCGCTTTATCTGGGGCAGCAAGATGGAGAGGGTAAAGCGAGCCACCCTGAGTAAAGCCGACAAGAAGGGAGGTAAGGGGGTCCCGGACGTTGTGCAGCTCACCCGAGTGCAGGGGCTCACGCAAACTATCAAGAACATCCAGGCCCTGGACAGGAAGGTATGTTACATGAATCGTTTCTATTTTGCCACCTGTCTCAGGGCCTTGGGCCTCTGCACTATTGATAACACCGTGCCGTACTCCTGGGACCCCCCATTGTATTATAGAACCTTAAGGGACACTATATATAAATTGGGCTTAGATAAAGCAAAATTGGCCTCCTGGGAATACAAGGCTGTAACTAAATATCTTGCCGGTTCCCAGGAAATTGAAAAAGTAGCTACTTTCTCCCTCACCCAAAGCCAAAAAATCTGGGAGAATGTGTCTCACAGCTGCCTCAGTAATGTCCAGAAGGATATAGCATGGAACACCGTCCACAGTGCACTCCCCACTCGAGCGTTCATGTTCAGGAGGGGACTAGCCCAAGTAGAAACATGCCCCTATGCAAAGTGCCGCAAGAGAGAAACACCAGCCCATATCTTCTGGGAGTGTGATGTGGCTGGCAGTGTCTGGCTCTCTGTCTCTGTCTTCCTAAACAGGTTTGCTGACACGGCCAAGATGACCGCTGAGACTGTGCTCTATGGTCCTGCGGGAGGAATCGATACCAGCACAGCTAAGTGCGTTTGGCGTGTCATCAATGTTGTCAAGCAGATCCTGTGGGAAGGCCGTAACGTCTGTGTCTATCACAAGCAGGAGCTAGACACTATCACCACGACCAGAAGGGCACAAACTCTTATCAAGGACTTTGTAATTCTGGACATCCGGACCCTCGGGAAGGACAAGGCCTGCGCGGAGTGGAGGATCGCCGGACTTCAGGACGTGAAGATGGAATAAAGGAAAAAACTGGAACCGCTAGCTCCTAGGAGCGGGACTACGGGGCACCGCTAAGCCTTTTATTTATTTTGTCATGCCAGCATTCCGCCCTTTTTAGCTGGCATGACCGTTTTTCAACGGTGCCCTGGTTTTATGTAGTCTTTTTGTTTCAGTTTTATTGACTTTTATTTGATTTACGTTGAATGTTTTATTTGATTTTGTTTTGTTTTGTTTTATGTATCTTTAAGATTTTTAATGTAAACTATTAAAAGTTACATTTTAAGTGTTTTAAAATTTTAGAATTTTAACTCACTGTTCTATACACTGTCCCTTTTCCCCTGTCCCTGTTTTAGATCTAGTTTTATGTTCACTTTTGAACTTTTTTAGAGAGCACTCCCCGGCCCTCACAAACACTGTTTTTTTATAGATGGTTCTTTTTTTCCAGTCACTTTTAAAGCAGCACAGGTTTTTTTCATGTTGATTTTAATCTGTGTCTGTTTTAACCATGTACAAAGCACAATTGTCTTGGTGTTTTTAAATGTATTTTAAATGCTTTTAAAACAAAATGTATGTCTGTATGCATGAATGTCATCTTTAAAAGAAATGTAAAATGAATGAAAAAAACGAATGGGTGTAAATGTAAAAAATGTAAAATCTCTTTCTCTCTTTCTTTCTCTCTTTCTCTCTTTCTCTCTTTCTTTCTCTCTTTCTTTCTTGCTGTCTTTCTTTCTTTTATTCACATGTGGTGATGATGTAGACAGCAGCAGGTTGTTTCCTGGGAGCATGCAGCTAACCAGACAAGTGTGGTGGAACATGTCCCTATTCCAGGACCTTCTTAGCAAGCCAGCCAGCCAGCGAGGCACAGTTGTAGTTACCCAAGGCACCTTGCACAGCATAGCAGCTTGGCATGACTATTTGTAAGACGCACTCCGCCAGTTTATGTTTTGTTTTTGGTGTTATGTGTGTGTTTTTGCTTTGTTTTGTTTCCTCCTGCTTAAATTGCACATTTCCCCTCTGGAAGCAGCAGCCCGTTTTTTGGGGGTCTGCTTGTGCTTGGAATTTTGCACCCACCTTTGAATCCCCCTGTGCCGTCCGGGCTTGGGGGGCCCCGGGCAAGGGCCAAGTCGCCATCGCTTCTCGGCCTTTTGGGTAAGATCAAGTGTAGTATCTGTTCTTATCAGTTTAATATCTGATACGTCCCCTATCAGGGGACCATATATTAAATTGATTTTTGGAATCGGGAGATGGAACAGGGGCTTGCTCCGTCCACTCCACGCATCGGCCCGGTATTGCAGTACCTCCGGGAACGGTGCACACCTTTCTCTAACGTTGGTCAAAGTCAGATCTGGATCTCTCCTGTGAGCATTTTGTCTACCCCTGCTGGAGGGAGAGTGCCAGTGTTGATGCAAGTTTTCCCGCCGTTTTACTTCTTTTTTTTTCTTTCTTTCTTTCTTTCTCTCTTTCTTTCTCTCTTTCTCTCTTTCTTTCTCTCTTTCTTTCTTGCTGTCTTTCTTTCTTTTATTCACATGTGGTGATGATGTAGACAGCAGCAGGTTGTTTCCTGGGAGCATGCAGCTAACCAGACAAGTGTGGTGGAACATGTCCCTATGCCAGGACCTTCTTAGCAAGCCAGCCAGCCAGCGAGGCACAGTTGTAGTTACCCAAGGCACCTTGCACAGCATAGCAGCTTGGCATGACTATTTGTAAGACGCACTCCGCCAGTTTATGTTTTGTTTTTGGTGTTATGTGTGTGTTTTTGCTTTGTTTTGTTTCCTCCTGCTTAAATTGCACATTTCCCCTCTGGAAGCAGCAGCCCGTTTTTTGGGGGTCTGCTTGTGCTTGGAATTTTGCACCCACCTTTGAATCCCCCTGTGCCGTCCGGGCTGGGGGGCCCCGGGCAAGGGCCAAGTCGCCATCGCTTCTCGGCCATTCGGCTAAGATCAAGTGTAGTATCTGTTCTTATCAGTTTAATATCTGATACGTCCCCTATCAGGGGACCATATATTAAATTGATTTTTGGAATCGGGAGATGGAACAGGGGCTTGCTCCGTCCACTCCACGCATCGGCCCGGTATTGCAGTACCTCCGGGAACGGTGCACACCTTTCTCTAACGTTGGTCAAAGTCAGATCTGGATCTCTCCTGTGAGCATTTTGTCTACCCCTGCTGGAGGGAGAGTGCCAGTGTTGATGCAAGTTTTCCCGCCGTTTTACTTCTTTTTTTTTTCTTTCTCTCTTTCTTTCTTTCTCTCTTTCTTTCTCTCTTTCTCTCTTTCTTTCTCTCTTTCTTTCTTGCTGTCTTTCTTTCTTTTATTCACATGTGGTGATGATGTAGACAGCAGCAGGTTGTTTCCTGGGAGCATGCAGCTAACCAGACAAGTGTGGTGGAACATGTCCCTATGCCAGGACCTTCTTAGCAAGCCAGCCAGCCAGCGAGGCACAGTTGTAGTTACCCAAGGCACCTTGCACAGCATAGCAGCTTGGCATGACTATTTGTAAAACGCACTCCGCCAGTTTATGTTTTGTTTTTGGTGTTATGTGTGTGTTTTTGCTTTGTTTTGTTTTCTCCTGCTTAAATTGCACATTTCCCCTCTGGAAGCAGCAGCCCGTTTTTTGGGGGTCTGCTTGTGCTTGAAATTTTGCACCCACCTTTGAATCCCCCTGTGCCGTCCGGGCTGGGGGGCCCCGGGCAAGGGCCAAGTCGCCATCGCTTCTCGGCCTTTTGGCTAAGATCAAGTGTAGTATCTGTTCTTATCAGTTTAATATCTGATACGTCCCCTATCAGGGGACCATATATTAAATTGATTTTTGGGATCGGGAGATGGAACAGGGGCTTGCTCCGTCCACTCCACGCATCGGCCCGGTATTGCAGTACCTCCGGGAACGGTGCACACCTTTCTCTAACGTTGGTCAAAGTCAGATCTGGATCTCTCCTGTGAGCATTTTGTCTACCCCTGCTGGAGGGAGAGTGCCAGTGTTGATGCAAGTTTTCCCGCCGTTTTACTTCTTTTTTTTTCATTCTCTCTCTCTTTCTTTCTTTCTCTCTTTCTTTCTCTCTTTCTCTCTTTCTTTCTCTCTTTCTTTCTTGCTGTCTTTCTTTCTTTTATTCACATGTGGTGATGATGTAGACAGCAGCAGTTTGTTTCCTGGGAGCATGCAGCTAACCAGACAAGTGTGGTGGAACATGTCCCTATGCCAGGACCTTCTTAGCAAGCCAGCCAGCCAGCGAGGCACAGTTGTAGTTACCCAAGGCACCTTGCACAGCATAGCAGCTTGGCATGACTATTTGTAAGACGCACTCCGCCAGTTTATGTTTTGTTTTTGGTGTTATGTGTGTGTTTTTGCTTTGTTTTGTTTTCTCCTGCTTAAATTGCACATTTCCCCTCTGGAAGCAGCAGCCCGTTTTTTTGGGGTCTGCTTGTGGTTGAAATTTTGCACCCACCTTTGAATCCCCCTGTGCCGTCCGGGCTGGGGGGCCCCGGGCAAGGGCCAAGTCGCCATCGCTTCTCGGCCTTTTGGCTAAGATCAAGTGTAGTATCTGTTCTTATCAGTTTAATATCTGATACGTCCCCTATCAGGGGACCATATATTAAATTGATTTTTGGAATCGGGAGATGGAACAGGGGCTTGCTCCGTCCACTCCACGCATCGGCCCGGTATTGCAGTACCTCCGGGAACGGTGCACACCTTTCTCTAACGTTGGTCAAAGTCAGATCTGGATCTCTCCTGTGAGCATTTTGTCTACCCCTGCTGGAGGGAGAGTGCCAGTGTTGATGCAAGTTTTCCCGCCGTTTTACTTCTTTTTTTTTCTTTCTCTCTTTCTTTCTTTCTCTCTTTCTTTCTCTCTTTCTCTCTTTCTTTCTCTCTTTCTTTCTTGCTGTCTTTCTTTCTTTTATTCACATGTGGTGATGATGTAGACAGCAGCAGGTTGTTTCCTGGGAGCATGCAGCTAACCAGACAAGTGTGGTGGAACATGTCCCTATGCCAGGACCTTTTTAGCAAGCCAGCCAGCCAGCGAGGCACAGTTGTAGTTACCCAAGGCACCTTGCACAGCATAGCAGCTTGGCATGACTATTTGTAAGACGCACTCCGCCAGTTTATGTTTTGTTTTTGGTGTTATGTGTGTGTTTTTGCTTTGTTTTGTTTTCTCCTGCTTAAATTGCACATTTCCCCTCTGGAAGCAGCAGCCCGTTTTTTTGGGGTCTGCTTGTGCTTGAAATTTTGCACCCACCTTTGAATCCCCCTGTGCCGTCCGGGCTGGGGGGCCCCGGGCAAGGGCCAAGTCGCCATCGCTTCTCGGCCTCTTGGCTCAGATCAAGTGTAGTACCTGCGTGCGGGGAATCTCTTGGTTGGAAGCGATAGCATTTGGTTGCGGAAACTTATTTGAGAATTGTATATTTTTGTGTTATATAATTTGTTTTTGTTTTGTTCCCCCAGGTTCTGGTTTGGTTCTTTGCGGTTGCTGTGAGGAGAGAGTAGGACAGGACAGAGGAAGGAAGCTGGGGGGTAAGTCCCTTCGGGGGCTTATCTTTTTTTTTGGTGGCGTTTTTTTCTCTTTTCTAATTTTGTGGTGATGGCCGCTACTAGGGTAGGAGTGCGGAGGCACCATTGTGCTAGGTTTTGTTTGAAAGAAAGTGAGGGTTTATTGGTCACTAGAACTGATTTTTCCAAGCGAGTTTTACAGAAAGAGCTGGGCCTTAAGCCTGGTGATATCTTTTGTCTTATTAATCTTCCAGGAGGGAGGGGGTGGGATGTGAGCTTGATGAGTTCTTCTGTCATGGAATATTTTTGGAGAAGGTATGAGGAAAAGAGATATGAGGGTTTGTTGAGTGAGTTTAATGTAGAGAGGTTAAGTTACACTGGAGTGAAAACTGTGTTTGTAAAGATGTTTAATGAGCTAGTGGAAGCAGAGGATGTGGCTACTTGGTTAGCACGTTTTTGTACAGTTAAAGGGTCACCTGTGAAAGTGATGGATGCAGAGGGGATTTGGACTTGTTCCTGGAAGATTCCAGTAGTACAGAGACCAGACTATGGGGGGTATGGTGGTTTGGAGCATATTCCTCAGACTATTGTGCTTGGTGAAAATAGAGGGCTGGTATACTATCAGGGTCAGCCAAAGTTGTGTAGAAACTGTGGAGAAATGGGGCACCTTCGTGAGGCTTGTAAACAGATAATATGCAAAAAGTGTAGGGGTGTTGGCCATGTCTATGCTGAATGTACGAATGAAAGGAAGTGCAATTTGTGCGGTGAAACATCTCATTTGTTTAGGAACTGCCCCAAATCATATGCTAACATGTTGAAAGAGGATTACAACAATGCAGGTGTGGCGGTGGTTAAAGATGGTGAGGTTGGGGAAAAAAGCACTACTGAGGATGTAGGGAAAGAGGTTCAGGACAAGGACAAAGTCGTTTTGAAAGGGTGTTTGGTTGAGGATTTGGTTGTGTCTTCATCAGGTGAGGAGGTGGAAGAGGATAGGGTGGAGTCAGATCCAAATGTGGGGAATGCTAAGGTGATTGGTCCTGAGGGGCAGAAGGTAATTGAGGGTGAAACAGGTGCAGCTGAAAGTAAGAAGCCGGAGGCGGGGCCTGGTAGGGCGGTGGCTGGTGGAGAGTTGCAGCAGGAGGTGTGCAAAATTCCCAGCAGTCCTTGTAGTACTGCAAGTGATTTATTAATATGTTTGGAGTCCTCATTGGGGAGCGAGGATGAAAGCAGGGACTTTGAAATGAAGGAACTGGAAAATTCAAAAAAAAGGAAATTTGATTATTTTGAGGAAACTGATCAGGAAAAAAATATTGTGACTCAGGATGATGGGGTGGTGTGTTGTGAGTTTGGGGTTGAGGGTGTGTCTTCCCCCTCAGGGTCAGAAAGAGAAGATTATCCTGTGAAAGAACAGAACGAGGCACCTTTTCTAGGGCCATGCTTGGAAGATGTTGGTAGTGGCTATAGTTAGATTTAAAATGGATGTTTTTTTTTATTATTATTATTATTATTATGGCGCTTTCAGTGGCTACTATAAATGTAAGGAGTATGAAGAGCAGCCTGAGGGGTGAGGCTGTTTTGTCCTTTTTAGGCAGTCAGAATTTTGATGTGATTATGTTACAGGAGTGTGGTCTTCCTTTTAAGGAGAATTATTTGGACATGGGGAAGAAATGGAAATATGGGCCATCCTTTTGGAGTGGGTCTGATGAAAATAAATCTGATGGGGTAGCCATTTTAATTAAAAATAGGAATTTGGTGGTGAAAGGGAGTACTGTGGTGAAGTCTGGGAGACTTTTGAGAGTAGACATTTGTTATATGGGGAAAGATTGTGTTTTTGTTAATGTATATGCATCACCAAATGTACATGAGCGAACTGAGTTATTCAATGATTTAAGAGGTGTTTTAGTGAGGAATAAAACAGTGGTATTAGCAGGTGATTTTAATTGTGTTCTTAGGAAGGAGGAGAAAGCACCTATAAAGGATGGCTTCAAATTGGATAAATCCTCGCTGGTACTAAACGAGATTGTTAAAGATTTTAAATTGATTGATTTATTTCGTAAGCACAAGCCTGATGAGAAGGGGTTCACATGGGTGAGGGATAATGGAACACAAAGCTCGAGAATTGACTTTGTTTTTGTGAGCAAGGGGGTTAAATGTATAGACTGTACAGTGAGCCCAGTTTTCTTTTCGGATCACTTGGTTTTAAATGTAAAAATTGATTTGGTTGCATGTGTCACTTTGGGGAAGGGTGTGTGGAAGCTAAATATTTCACTGTTAGAGGATAAGGCTATAGAAGCCTTATTCCAGGTGAGGTATGAGGAATGGAGATCTCTGAAGGGGTGTTTTGAAACAGGAGGGCAGTGGTGGGAAGAAGTTAAAAAAAGGATTAAAGAATTCTTTATTATGGTGGGCAAGAGGAAGGCTGGAAAAGAAAAGAGGAAAATTGGAGGGTTAAGTAAAAGATTAAACCGATATTATAGATTGAGGGAGAGGGGTTTTGACTTTAATGAAGAAATAAATCAGGTAAAAAAAGAATTAAAAGACATTTTTGAGAGAGGATGTAAAAAAGTCATTTTCCAGAGTCGGGTTAAGGTGTTGGAAGAAAATGAAACATGTTCTCGTTTCTTTTTCAAAAAGGTTGTTGAGGGGAGCAAAACAATGGGAGGGTTGAAGAAGGATGGTGTTGTGGTCTCAACTACTGAGGAGATGTTGGGTGTGGCTGAGGGGTTTTATAAAGAACTATATGGAGAGAGGGAGGGGGAGAAAGATAAAATGGAGGAGCTGGAGAGGGCCTTGGAGGGGAAAGTGGTTAATGGGAAACACCTGGAAGAAGATTTAACTCTAGAGGAGGTGGGGAAGGCAATGAAAAGTTTTAAAAGAGGGAAGGTCCCAGGAAGTGATGGACTTCCTTTGGAGTTTTATTTGAAATTCTGGGATATTATAGCAAGGGATATTCTTTTGGTTTTTAAAGAGTTTGGGAAACAAGAGATCTTGCCTGAAAGTTTCAGACAAGGGATAATTACTCTGATTTTTAAAAAAAACGATAAACAAGATTTGAAGAATTGGAGGCCTATTAGTCTATTGAATGTGGATTTTAAAATTTTTAGTAAGATTTTAACTCTTAGGATGAAAAATGTATTGGAGGAAGTGATAGACCCGGATCAGACCTGTGCTGTGCCTGGAAGGAGGATCACGGACAGTCTGGTAATGATTCGTGACACCATCTGTTACGCGAGAGACAGAAATATGAGGATCTGTTTATTAAATTTAGATTTGGAGAAGGCTTACGATCGGATCTCGCACCAGTTTATGTTTCATATTCTGCTAAAGATGGGGTTTCCGGAGAGGTTTCTAGCCTGGGTGGGTCTGCTGTACAAAGGGATTGAGAGCAGGATATTGATAAATGGGGTTTTGTCTAAAACAGTTGGAATAAACTGTGGTGTTAGGCAAGGGTGTCCGTTATCCCCCTTACTGTTTATATGCTGTATGGAACCTCTAGCGCAGCTTCTGAGAAAGGAGAAAAATATCACTGGTTTTAGAATCCCTGGGAGTGGGGGGATGGAAGTCAAGTGTGCCCTTTACATGGACGATGTGAATGTTGTTTGTGTTGACGAACCATCTGTGAGTAAAGTTTTAGCTATAACAGAACAATTTTGTAAGGCATCTGGGTCCAAGCTAAACAAAGAGAAGAGTGAAATTATGTTTTATGGGAAGTGGGATACGGCGGTCGGGAAGGACTTAAATGTAAAGAGGGACTGTATTAAAATATTGGGGGTCAATTTTGGGGCTGTAGGTGATGGAACTAAGAATTGGGAGGAGGTGGGTGTAAAAGTCAAGAAGAAGTTGGGATACTGGAAGTTGCGGAACCTCACACTGGAAGGGAAGGTTCTGATTGTTAAAGCTGTCATTTTGCCTATTTTGTTGTATACCTCTATGATTTTTCCTCCAGCCAAGCAGACGGTTTGTGTTCTCAGGAGAGAGCTGTTCCACTTCTTCTGGGGATCAAAATGGGAGAGATTGAGAAGGGAGATTGTGGGTAAAGGGAAGCTAAAGGGCGGTAAAGGGTTGCCAGATATATTCATGTTTTTAATGATAAAGTATGTATGTTTTCATTTTGATATGTGCGTAAATGGAGTCTGTAAAGGGGCGTTTTTTGTTAGGTTTTTTTTGGGATCGTATCTCAGGAGTCTGAAAATAATGAATATCTCATTGACTGTTCCCACTGCGTTTGAGATACCGTATCACTATGCAATTATTAAAAGGTTTTTAAAAGACCGAGATATGGAGAAGTGTGGAAAGGATGTGTTTTTCAATAAAAAAAAACTATCTGTTTTTGTACAGGAAAGGGAACAAATGTGTTCAGTCAAGGGTGCTATGCTTGCCGACCCAAAGAGGGTGTGGAGGAATGTGGCCCATCCTGGCCTAGTGAATCGGCATCGTGACCTGTCCTGGCTGGTGGCCCATGACATCTTGCCTGTGAGAGCAATGTTGAATGCAAGGAATCTCTCGAGAACCTCTAGATGTCCCAGAGAGGGCTGTGGGGCGGAGGAGACATGCCTGCATTTGTTTCGAGAATGCCATTTTGCAATAAACCTATGGAGAGAAGTAGTAGGTTTCACTGACCTGTTTCTGGATAGTAATATCTTGGATGATATGATGGTGCTCTACGGGATCAGTAAAAAAGTTTTTCCCAAAGGACTTTGGTTCAAAATATGGGTTGTGATTACCTGTGTAAAGGATGCAATCTGGAAAGTAAGGAACTTGTTGGTGCTGCAAAATAAACTTTTGACTGTAATTGAAACAAAACAACTTGCGCTGTCTATTGTGAAAGATTATGTGTTGCGAGATGTGGCTGCTGGAGACCTGGAGAAGGTGAAGATGGAATGGCATCTGGAACAATGGGAAGATGGGATGGAATGGGTCACCGGGCTGGTTGATGGGTCTGGGTCTGGTTTCACGGGGACAGGGTGAAGGATGTTCTTTGAGGACACACACTTGCCTGTACAAAATGTTTTGGAACTATGTGGATGGAATGAATGTATAATTATGTAATATGTCCGTATTCAGTAAGGTAAAAGGATATATGGAAATGAATGGTGATTTGTTATGTGCTGATTTGTCTAGAGGGTATTGTAACTGATATGGTATTGTGAATATTTAATTAATAAAATTTATAAAAAAAAAAAAAAAAAAAAATCTGTTCTTATCAGTTTAATATCTGATACGTCCCCTATCATTGGACCATATATTAAATTGATTTTTGGAATCGGGAGATGGAACAGGGGCTTGCTCCGTCCACTCCACGCATCGGCCCGGTATTGCAGTACCTCCGGGAACGGTGCACACCTTTCTCTAACGTTGGTCAAAGTCAGATCTGGATCTCTCCTGTGAGCATTTTGTCTACCCCTGCTGGAGGGAGAGTGCCAGTGTTGATGCAAGTTTTCCCGCCGTTTTACTTCTTTTTTTTTCTTTCTCTCTTTCTTTCTTTCTTTTTCTTTCTCTCTTTCTTTCTTGCTGTCTTTCTTTCTTTTATTCACATGTGGTGATGATGTAGACAGCAGCAGTTTGTTTCCTGGGAGCATGCAGCTAACCAGACAAGTGTGGTGGAACATGTCCCTATGCCAGGTCCTTCTTAGCCAGCCATATACTCTGGCTTCTCTTCAGTTCGAATAAATCTTTCTAAGACTAAGGTTTAGAGGGTAGTGGCATTGCCCGCTCCCTCCGAGGGTCTGTGAGAGGTTTGTTCGGGTGAGGAGGAACAGAATTTTTTTTATTTTTGACTGGCTTTCTTCAGCTCGGCAACTTTTTGGAAGACTAATGCTCAGTCTGGTTTTGGCTTGCCCAATCCAGGCCGAGGGTCTTTCAAGATTTTGTTGACTGTTGAGAGCAGTTTTTTCTTTTTCAGGCGGTTCCCGTTTTTTTCTTTTTCAGGCGGTTCCGGCTTTTCCAGACGTTCCTGGAGTTAGAGAGAAGGAGGACCTACCATCCAGACGACCTTTGAGGACCCTTTGATGACCTAGACGACCTCATCCCCAGCCCTTGATTGTAATCGAGATCCAGACCGAGAGAGCAGCAGGCGCCCAGCAGAGGGCGCCATCTGGGAGGAGCAGAGGGCGGCCCCGGACCCCGAGGAGGCGTCACAGCCACGATTCTTCCTACGTGGTCTCGGTGCCAAGCAGCGCCCCCTACTCCGCCAGGGAAGGACACCGTTCACCTGGGGAGGGGGTCCCTCTTGCGAGGCGACCATCTCCTCAGGGACTAAAGTAATAGTTCCTTCAACTGCCCAGATTTGCTGCTTACGTTGTCTCTTTTCCGTAGAGAGAGACAACCCGGACGTCCAGAGGCTTCTCCCACCCCAATCGGAGGAGCCAGCTGAAGGATGGCGTTCCGGCCAACCCAGGAAACCAGGAGGCACAATGCGGTGCGCTTCACAAGAAACAAGCAAGATGAAACGGAACCAGGACTGACGAGACTGGAGTTCAGCCGGACCATTCTTCAGAGGGGTATGGGTTTTTCCCCTTCTGACTTGAATTGTTTGGTGAAATTGCCAGGGCTTAAGGAAGTGTTTGAGGTCAGTTTTAGGAACCCCCAAAAGTTACAAGAAATGTGGTCCTTTTGGGGGGAGAATAAATATCTCGCTCCATACAAAGAATTTTGTGTGGATGCACTGACAGACAGAGAAATGAAAGTTGTTACTGTCCAATTTTTCAATGAGGCTGTTAGCGACTATGATATTACAACATGGCTTAACCGCTATGGGAGGGTGTCATCAGAAGGGAGGAAAATTACAGATGAAGATGGGGTTTGGACAGGAGCCAGAAAGTGGCTGGTACGCCTTAATGTTGATCCATCGGGCATTGGAGGCGTCCGCCACATTCCAAACTCCATAGTGTTAGGGCCCAACAGAGGGCTGGTATTCTATAATGGGATGCCAAAACTCTGCAGGAAATGTGGGGAATTAGGACACCTGGCGGCCGCGTGTACTGTAGTCAAGTGCAGGAACTGCGGCGCCCCCCACGAGACCAGCCACTGCAGAGAAGAGAGGCAGTGCAATTTGTGTGGAAAGAAGGGGCACCTGTTTAAGGACTGCCCCTCTTCCTATGCCAACATGGCCAGAGCCAGCAAGGCAAACATGAACAAGCCTAGGCCTGAGCAGGAAGAGGGAGCAAGTAACAAAGATCAGTCCACATCACCACCAACAGTATCCAAGACCCAGACTCCAGCACCACCATCATCACCAGCACCCCCTCACCCCCCCGCCCCCGAGACATGTCCCGTTTTACGAGGACCCCTTCCCCCAGCCCAGAGAGAGAGTACAACAGCCACTCCACTAGCTCCTCCAGTAGCTCCTCTGATGCAGAACACGAGTCAGGGAGGGAGCCCGGACCCAGCAGCGGCCCCCCCCTGAGTAGGGCCCTCTCAGCGCCAGCACTCCCCCTCGGCTCTCGTTATGACGCCATAAGGATTGAGTCCGTGGGGGAGGAAAGCAAAAGCGACAGTGAAAGTGAGAGTGAGAAGGAGGGGAAGGGAGTGAAGAACCAGCAGAGGGTGGGGAAAAGAAAGGGTAGAGACGAGGGGGGGAAAAGAAAGAAGATCAGGATCAAAGACAGCAAGTTGCAGGTGGCCCCCATAGATCCAAAACCAGCTAATGTCCACACAAAGTCCCCAGTCTTGCCCTCGCAGGCAGAGACGGAGGCGAGTGGGACGGCTACACTGCCGCCTAGTGGGCAGGTAGCAGCCAGCCAGGGCATCCCCAGCCAGCCTTCCCAGTCGTTGGCACAAACCCTAGCACACCTCGCAGAAGAGGTGTTCACTAATGCACCGAGGGAGAGGTCGGGGTCAACACCTTCCCTGACCAGCAGTACCTCTGTAGCAATGACCCTCTTCAAGCGAAGGGCCTCCCTTCAAAGCATCCTTGACCCCCTCCCTTGTATGGGCAAAACCAGGGGCCCCCTAGAGGTCCTCCTAGATACAGCACTGGAGGACATGGGAATACCCCTGGACGCGGTAAGCCAGAAGTCTGCTAACAGCTCCAATTCAACAGACGGTAACAGCCAAAGAATGCTGTCTGTCATAACCCCCCCCCAGGACAAAGCTGACCCACACGTTCCGAGGGGCCCTGAGCAAGTTCCACCAGACTTACCTTGTGGGGAGTTGAATAGCCCCAACAACTCCACGTACTGTGCATATAAAGACGGTGCCTTCTTGGACGAGGCAGCAGTGAGTACCTTCTCAGGGGTGATGGGAGTTGCAAATAAGCCCAAGCCCCCTCGAAGCAAGCGTAGAGCTAAGAGTAGGAAGAGTGTCCCGACCTCCCAATCATAGTCGCTATGGGGTGGACGCAGCGACTCCTTTTCTTGTTAGCTACCCTGATGGCCCTGATATGTGTGTCTGTTAATGTCAGGAGCATCAGGGAGACACAAAAAAGATTTGATGTACTAAACTATCTAGCTAACTTGAAAGCAGATCTCATCTTTCTGCAGGAGTGTGGTATTTCGTCGAGCCCTGATTATAGGGACCTGAAGGAGAGTTGGACCCTGGGGGACTCCTTCTGGTCGGGCTCCAACATAGCCAGAGCCGACGGAGTAGGTATCCTGTTTAAAAACCCATTTATTACCTCCCGCAGCAGCAGGGAGGTAGAACCTGGTAGAATTCTGAGCGTGGATGTGACATACAACAACACTCCCCTCAGACTGGTCAATGTCTACGCACCCACTAACCAAAACGAAAGAGTTCAATTTTTTCCAAAGCTGCGTCCACTCCTGCTGGGGAACGTACCCGTCATCGTGTCAGGTGACTTCAATTGTGCTCTGAGGGACGTAGACCGGAGCAGGCCACGCAACGACCGCTCTAGTAGAGTTTTGTCCTCCGTAATATCTGATTTCTCCCTGTGTGATGCAGGTAAGGACCTGGTGCCTCCCTTTACCTGGGTGAGCTCATCTGGGACCTCCTTCTCCCGTATAGATCTCGTCCTGCATACCAGCTCCCTTACGAAGACGGCAGTAGACACCCAGGCCGTCTTCTTCTCTGACCATAGGCTCCTGCAGGTAACATTGCAGGTCCCTCAGACCTCCCAGATGGGGTCAGGGGTTTGGAAATTAAACACCTCCTTACTCGATGACCCCTCCATAGCTGCAGCCTATAAGAGCAGGCTTGTTGAGTGGACCACTTTGCGTGACCTATTCAACTCCCCTATAGAGTGGTGGGAGATGGTCAAAATCAGAACTAAGGGTTATTTCATAGCAGCAGGCAAGAGGAAAGCAAAAGAAAGGAGGGCCAAATATAAACACCTGAATGCTGCCCTCCAGCATCTGAGCCTGCTTCAGCTTCGGGGGTTCCCTGTAAGCGACGAGATAGCCCAGACCAAGCTAGATCTTTCAGTGCTTTGTAGGGAGGAACAACGAAAGGTCATGCACAATGCAAAAGTGCAAAAAATGGAGGAAGACGAAAAGTGTACTCGCTTCTTCTTCCAGAAAACGAGGGAGAAGCGGCACTTGATGTCCTCCATGCTCGACAGCAGGGGGAGGATAGTAGAGGATAGTGAGGGAGTGAAAAAAGTGGTAGAGAACTTCTATAGGGACCTATATAACATCAAAGCTACAGATGACACCCTGATAGAGTGGTTCCTGAGCCAGTTGGAGCCTGACTCAGTGCGGGACGACGAGGAGGAGGAGAAGGACCCAGAACTCACGCTGAAGGAGCTCACCCAGGCGGTTAAGACCATGAACACCGGTAAGACGCCAGGTCCAGATGGCATCCCGGGTGAGTATTACCATCTTTTTTGGGACACGCTAAAAGTCCATTTAGCGGAGGTCTACAGAGCGGTCTACAGGGAGAAGCGGTTGGGCCCTTCTATGCGGGAGAGTGTAATTACTCTCCTTCATAAGAAAGGGGAAGTTAAAGATCTACGGAATTGGCGCCCAATCAGCCTCCTTTGCGTGGATTACAAGATACTAGCCAAAGCTCTGATGCTCTGGCTACAAGTACACCTCCCTTTGGTCATTGGCCCCGACCAGGCTTGTGGCGTCCCAGGGAGGTCCATCACGGATATTTTAATGTTAACAAGGGACATTCTGGCTTATTCTAGAGAACGGAACCATCCCCTCTGCCTGTTCAACCTTGACCAGGAGAAGGCGTTCGATAGGGTAAGCCATGAATATATGTACAAAGTGATGGACCAGATGAAATTCGCTCCTGGACTTAGGGAGTGGGTTAAAACCATATATACAAACATTAGTACCCGAGTCTTGGTGAACAGGCACCTGACTGGTAAAATATCTATCCAGTCAGGGGTCAGACAGGGTTGCCCACTATCCCCACTGCTATATGTCGTGTGCATTGAACCCCTCCTGCAGGCAATTCGTAGGGATACCAATATAACTGGTTTCCAGCTGCCTGGATCCAACGGGGTCCAGGTCAAAACAACAGCATATATGGACGATGTGTCACTCATTTGCACCAACACATCGTCGGTACCTCGGATTAGTAATATCCTTGAGAAGTACTGCACGGCGACCGGGGCAGTGATTAATAAGTCCAAGAGCGAAGTCTACGTGTCTAAAAATTGGCAGGTAGATAGGGAACTGTCGGACATGTACCCTGTCAAAAAGGACAAAATCAAGATTCTGGGCCTCATTTTCGAGAACAATAGCTCGGGGGCCCAGAGCTGGACGGCGGCCATTAACCAGGTCCGTAAAAAGATTGGCGGATGGAGCACAAGATCCTTAACAATGACGGGTAGAGTATTAATAACCAAGTCTATACTGTTCCCCATCCTCTCTTATGTAGGAAAAATCTTTCCCCCAGACAGGACCACCAAAAAAGTGGTGGACCGCATTATCCACCGCTTTATCTGGGGCAGCAAGATGGAGAGGGTAAAGCGAGCCACCCTGAGTAAAGCCGACAAGAAGGGAGGTAAGGGGGTCCCGGACGTTGTGCAGCTCACCCGAGTGCAGGGGCTCACGCAAACTATCAAGAACATCCAGGCCCTGGACAGGAAGGTATGTTACATGAATCGTTTCTATTTTGCCACCTGTCTCAGGGCCTTGGGCCTCTGCACTATTGATAACACCGTGCCGTACTCCTGGGACCCCCCATTGTATTATAGAACCTTAAGGGACACTATATATAAATTGGGCTTAGATAAAGCAAAATTGGCCTCCTGGGAATACAAGGCTGTAACTAAATATCTTGCCGGTTCCCAGGAAATTGAAAAAGTAGCTACTTTCTCCCTCACCCAAAGCCAAAAAATCTGGGAGAATGTGTCTCACAGCTGCCTCAGTAATGTCCAGAAGGATATAGCATGGAACACCGTCCACAGTGCACTCCCCACTCGAGCGTTCATGTTCAGGAGGGGACTAGCCCAAGTAGAAACATGCCCCTATGCAAAGTGCCGCAAGAGAGAAACACCAGCCCATATCTTCTGGGAGTGTGATGTGGCTGGCAGTGTCTGGCTCTCTGTCTCTGTCTTCCTAAACAGGTTTGCTGACACGGCCAAGATGACCGCTGAGACTGTGCTCTATGGGCCTGCGGGAGGAATCGATACCAGCACAGCTAAGTGCGTTTGGCGTGTCATCAATGTTGTCAAGCAGATCCTGTGGGAAGGCCGTAACGTCTGTGTCTATCACAAGCAGGAGCTAGACACTATCACCACGACCAGAAGGGCACAAACTCTTATCAAGGACTTTGTAATTCTGGACATCCGGACCCTCGGGAAGGACAAGGCCTGCGCGGAGTGGAGGATCGCCGGACTTCAGGACGTGAAGATGGAATAAAGGAAAAAACTGGAACC
The DNA here is from genome assembly GCF_902713425.1 of Acipenser ruthenus. Taxonomy (NCBI): domain Eukaryota; kingdom Metazoa; phylum Chordata; class Actinopteri; order Acipenseriformes; family Acipenseridae; genus Acipenser; species Acipenser ruthenus. The sequence continues at coordinate 22,031,662 of NC_081198.1, read as the reverse complement.
GCTAGCTCCTAGGAGCGGGACTACGGGGCACCGCTAAGCCTTTTATTTATTTTGTCATGCCAGCATTCCGCCCTTTTTAGCTGGCATGACCGTTTTTTCAACGGTGCCCTGGTTTTATGTAGTCTTTTTGTTTCAGTTTTATGGACTTTTATTTGATTTACGTTGAATGTTTTATTTGATTTTGTTTTGTTTTGTTTTATGTATCTTTAAGATTTTTAATGTAAACTATTAAAAGTTACATTTTAAGTGTTTTAAAATTTTAGAATTTTAACTCACTGTTCTATACACTGTCCCTTTTCCCCTGTCCCTGTTTTAGATCTAGTTTTATGTTCACTTTTGAACTTTTTTAGAGAGCACTCCCCGGCCCTCACAAACACTGGTTTTTTATAGATGGTTCTTTTTTTCCAGTCACTTTTAAAGCAGCACAGGTTTTTTTCATGTTGATTTTAATCTGTGTCTGTTTTAACCATGTACTAAGCACAATTGTCTTGGTGTTTTTAAATGTATTTTAAATGCTTTTAAAACAAAATGTATGTCTGTATGCATGAATGTCATCTTTAAAAGAAATGTAAAATGAATGAAAAAAACGAATGGGTGTAAATGTAAAAAATGTAAAATCTCAATAAAGGAGTATCTGTTCTTATCAGTTTAATATCTGATACGTCCCCTATCAGGGGACCATATATTAAATTGATTTTTGGAATCGGGAGATGGAACAGGGGCTTGCTCCGTCCACTCCACGCATCGGCCCGGTATTGCAGTACCTCCGGGAACGGTGCACACCTTTCTCTAACGTTGGTCAAAGTCAGATCTGGATCTCTCCTGTGAGCATTTTGTCTACCCCTGCTGGAGGGAGAGTGCCAGTGTTGATGCAAGTTTTCCCGCCGTTTTACTTCTTTTTTTTTTCTTTCTCTCTTTCTTTCTTTCTCTTTCTTTCTCTCTTTCTTTCTTGCTGTCTTTCTTTCTTTTATTCACATGTGGTGATGATGTAGACAGCAGCAGTTTGTTTCCTGGGAGCATGCAGCTAACCAGACAAGTGTGGTGTAACATGTCCCTATGCCAGGTCCTTCTTAGCCAGCCATATACTCTGGCTTCTCTTCAGTTCGAATAAATCTTTCTAAGACTAAGGCTTAGAGGGTAGTGGCATTGCCCGCTCCCTCCGAGGGTCTGTGAGAGGTTTGTTCGGGTGAGGAGGAACAGAATTTTTTTTATTTTTGACTGGCTTTCTTCAGCTCGGCAACTTTTTGGAAGACTAATGCTCAGTCTGGTTTTGGCTTGCCCGATCCAGGCCGAGGGTCTTTCAAGATTTTGTTGACTGTTGAGAGCAGTTTTTTCTTTTTCAGGCGGTTCCCGTTTTTTTCTTTTTCAGGCGGTTCCGGCTTTTCCAGACGTTCCTGGAGTTAGAGAGAAGGAGGACCTACCATCCAGACGACCTTTGAGGACCCTTTGATGACCTAGACGACCTCATCCCCAGCCCTTGATTGTAATCGAGATCCAGACCGAGAGAGCAGCAGGCGCCCAGCAGAGGGCGCCATCTGGGAGGAGCAGAGGGCGGCCCCGGACCCCGAGGAGGCGTCACAGCCACGATTCTTCCTACGTGGTCTCGGTGCCAAGCAGCGCCCCCTACTCCACCAGGGAAGGACACCGTTCACCTGGGGAGGGGGTCCCACTTGCGAGGCGACCATCTCCTCAGGGACTAAAGTAATAGTTCCTTCAACTGCCCAGATTTGCTGCTTACGTTGTCTCTTTTCCGTAGAGAGAGACAACCCGGACGTCCAGAGGCTTCTCCCACCCCAATCGGAGGAGCCAGCTGAAGGATGGCGTTCCGGCCAACCCAGGAAACCAGGAGGCACAATGCGGTGCGCTTCACAAGAAACAAGCAAGATGAAACGGAACCAGGACTGACGAGACTGGAGTTCAGCCGGACCATTCTTCAGAGGGGTATGGGTTTTTCCCCTTCTGACTTGAATTGTTTGGTGAAATTGCCAGGGCTTAAGGAAGTGTTTGAGGTCAGTTTTAGGAACCCCCAAAAGTTACAAGAAATGTGGTCCTTTTGGGGGGAGAATAAATATCTCGCTCCATACAAAGAATTTTGTGTGGATGCACTGACAGACAGAGAAATGAAAGTTGTTACTGTCCAATTTTTCAATGAGGCTGTTAGCGACTATGATATTACAACATGGCTTAACCGCTATGGGAGGGTGTCATCAGAAGGGAGGAAAATTACAGACGAAGATGGGGTTTGGACAGGAGCCAGAAAGTGGCTGGTACGCCTTAATGTTGATCCATCGGGCATTGGAGGCGTCCGCCACATTCCAAACTCCATAGTGTTAGGGCCCAACAGAGGGCTGGTATTCTATAATGGGATGCCAAAACTCTGCAGGAAATGTGGGGAATTAGGACACCTGGCGGCCGCATGTACTGTAGTCAAGTGCAGGAACTGCGGCGCCCCCCACGAGACCAGCCACTGCAGAGAAGAGAGGCAGTGCAATTTGTGTGGAAAGAAGGGGCACCTGTTTAAGGACTGCCCCTCTTCCTATGCCAACATGGCCAGAGCCAGCAAGGCAAATACGAACAAGCCTAGGCCTGAGCAGGAAGAGGGAACAAATAACAAAGATCAGTCCACATCACCACCAACAGTATCCAAAACCCAGACTCCAGCACCACCATCATCACCAGCACCCCCCTCACCCCCCCGCCCCCGAGACATGTCCCGTTTTACGAGGACCCCTTCCCCCAGCCCAGAGAGAGAGTACAATAGCTACTCCACTAGCTCCTCCAGTAGCTCCTCTGATACAGAACACGAGGCAGGGAGGGAGCCCGGACCCAGCAGCGGCCCCCCCTGAGTAGGGCCCTCTCAGCGCCAGCACTCCCCCTCGGCTCTCGTTATGACGCCATAAGGATTGAGTCCGTGGGGGAGGAAAGCGAAAGCGACAGTGAAAGTGAGAGTGAAAAGGAGGGGAAGGGAATGAAGAACCAGCAGAGGGTGGGGAAAAGAAAGGGTAGAGACGATGGGGGGAAAAGAAAGAAGATCAAGATCAAAGACAGCAAGTTGCAGGTGGCCCCCATAGATCCAAAACCAGATAATGTCCACACAAAGTCCCCAGTCTTGCCCTCGCAGGCAGAGACGGAGGCGAGTGGGACGGCTACACTGCCGTCTAGTGGGCAGGTAGCAGCCAGCCAGGGCATCCCCAGCCAGCCTTCCCAGTCGTTGGCACAAACCCTAGCACACCTCGCAGAAGAGGTGTTCACTAATGCACTGAGGGAGAGGTCGGGGTCAACACCTTCCCTGACCAGCAGTACCTCGGTAGCAATGACCCTCTTCAAGCGAAGGGCCTCCCTTCAAAGCATCCTTGACCCCCTCCCTTGTATGGGCAAAACCAGGGGCCCCCTAGAGGTCCTCCTAGATACAGCACTGGAGGACATGGGAATACCCCTGGACGCGGTAAGCCAGAAGTCTGCTAACAGCTCCAATTCAGCAGACGGTAACAGCCAAAGAATGCTGTCTGTCATAACCCCCCCCCAGGACAAAGCTGACCCACACGTTCCGAGGGGCCCTGAGCAAGTTCCACCAGACTTACCTTGTGGGGAGTTGAATAGCCCAAACAACTCCACGTACTGTGCATATAAAGATGGTGCCTTCTTGGACGAGGCAGCAGTGAGTACCTTCTCAGGGGTGATGGGAGTTGCAAATAAGCCCAAGCCCCCTCGAAGCAAGCGTAGAGCTAAGAGTAGGAAGAGTGTCCCGACCTCCCAATCATAGTCGCTATGGGGTGGACGCAGCGACTCCTTTTCTTGTTAGCTACCCTGATGGCCCTGATATGTGTGTCTGTTAATGTCAGGAGCATCAGGGAGACACAAAAAAGATTTGATGTACTAAACTATCTAGCTAACTTGAAAGCAGATCTCATCTTTCTGCAGGAGTGTGGTATTTCGTCGAGCCCTGATTATAGGGACCTGAAGGAGAGTTGGACCCTGGGGGACTCCTTCTGGTCGGGCTCCAACATAGCCAGAGCCGACGGAGTAGGTATCCTGTTTAAAAACCCTTTTATTACCTCCCGCAGCAGCAGGGAGGTAGAACCTGGTAGAATTCTGAGCGTGGATGTGACATACAACAACACTCCCCTCAGACTGGTCAATGTCTACGCACCCACTAACCAAAACGAAAGAGTTCAATTTTTTCCACAGCTGCGTCCACTCCTGCTGGGGAACGTACCCGTCATCGTGTCAGGTGACTTCAATTGTGCTCTGAGGGACGTAGACCGGAGCAGGCCACGCAACGACCGCTCTAGTAGAGTTTTGTCCTCCGTAATATCTGATTTCTCCCTGTGTGATGCAGGTAAGGACCTGGTGCCTCCCTTTACCTGGGCGAGCTCATCTGGGACCTCCTTCTCCCGTATAGATCTCGTCCTGCATACCAGCTCCCTTACGAAGACGGCAGTAGACACCCAGGCCGTCTTCTTCTCTGACCATAGGCTCCTGCAGGTAACATTGCAGGTCCCTCAGACCTCCCAGATGGGGTCAGGGGTTTGGAAATTAAACACCTCCTTACTCGATGACCCCTCCATAGCTGCAGCCTATAAGAGCAGGCTTGTTGAGTGGACCACTTTGCGTGACCTATTCAACTCCCCTATAGAGTGGTGGGAGATGGTCAAAATCAGAACTAAGGGTTATTTCATAGCAGCAGGCAAGAGGAAAGCAAAAGAAAGGAGGGCCAAATATAAACACCTGAATGCTGCCCTCCAGGATCTGAGCCTGCTTCAGCTTCGGGGGTTCCCTGTAAGCGACGAGATAGCCCAGACCAAGCTAGATCTTTCAGTGCTTTGTAGGGAGGAACAACGAAAGGTCATGCACAATGCAAAAGTGCAAAAAATGGAGGAAGACGAAAAGTGTACTCGCTTCTTCTTCCAGAAAACGAGGGAGAAGCGGCACTTGATGTCCTCCATGCTCGACAGCAGGGGGAGGATAGTAGAGGATAGTGAGGGAGTGAAAAAAGTGGTAGAGAACTTCTATAGGGACCTATATAACATCAAAGCTACAGATGACACCCTGATAGAGTGGTTCCTGAGCCAGTTGGAGCCTGACTCAGTGCGGGACGACGAGGAGGAGGAGAAGGACCCAGAACTCACGCTGGAGGAGCTCACCCAGGCGGTTAAGACCATGAACACCGGTAAGACGCCAGGTCCAGATGGCATCCCGGGTGAGTATTACCATCTTTTTTGGGACATGCTAAAAGTCCATTTAGCGGAGGTCTACAGAGCGGTCTACAGGGAGAAGCGGTTGGGCCCTTCTATGCGGGAGAGTGTAATTACTCTCCTTCATAAGAAAGGGGAAGTTAAAGATCTACGGAATTGGCGCCCAATCAGCCTCCTTTGCGTGGATTACAAGATACTAGCCAAAGCTCTGATGCTCCGGCTACAAGTACACCTCCCTTTGGTCATTGGCCCCGACCAGGCTTGTGGCGTCCCAGGGAGGTCCATCACGGATATTTTAATGTTAACAAGGGACATTCTGGCTTATTCTAGAGAACTGAACCATCCCCTCTGCCTGTTCAACCTTGACCAGGAGAAGGCGTTCGATAGGGTAAGCCATGAATATATGTACAAAGTGATGGACCAGATGAAATTCGCTCCTGGACTTAGGGAGTGGGTTAAAACCATATATACAAACATTAGTACCCGAGTCTTGGTGAACAGGCACCTGACTGGTAAAATATCTATCCAGTCAGGGGTCAGACAGGGTTGCCCACTATCCCCACTGCTATATGTCGTGTGCATTGAACCCCTCCTGCAGGCAATTCGTAGGGATACCAATATAACTGGTTTCCAGCTGCCTGGATCCAACGGGGTCCAGGTCAAAACAACAGCATATATGGACGATGTGTCACTCATTTGCACCAACACATCGTCGGTACCTCGGATTAGTAATATCCTTGAGAAGTACTGCACGGCGACCGGGGCAGTGATTAATAAGTCCAAGAGCGAAGTCTACGTGTCTAAAAATTGGCAGGTAGATAGGGAACTGTCGGACATGTACCCTGTCAAAAAGGACAAAATCAAGATTCTGGGCCTCATTTTCGAGAACAATAGCTCGGGGGCCCAGAGCTGGACGGCGGCCATTAACCAGGTCCGTAAAAAGATTGGCGGATGGAGCACAAGATCCTTAACAATGACGGGTAGAGTATTAATAACCAAGTCTATACTGTTCCCCATCCTCTCTTATGTAGGAAAAATCTTTCCCCCAGACAGGACCACCAAAAAAGTGGTGGACCGCATTATCCACCGCTTTATCTGGGGCAGCAAGATGGAGAGGGTAAAGCGAGCCACCCTGAGTAAAGCCGACAAGAAGGGAGGTAAGGGGGTCCCGGACGTTGTGCAGCTCACCCGAGTGCAGGGGCTCACGCAAACTATCAAGAACATCCAGGCCCTGGACAGGAAGGTATGTTACATGAATCGTTTCTATTTTGCCACCTGTCTCAGGGCCTTGGGCCTCTGCACTATTGATAACACCGTGCCGTACTCCTGGGACCCCCCATTGTATTATAGAACCTTAAGGGACACTATATATAAATTGGGCTTAGATAAAGCAAAATTGGCCTCCTGGGAATACAAGGCTGTAACTAAATATCTTGCCGGTTCCCAGGAAATTGAAAAAGTAGCTACTTTCTCCCTCACCCAAAGCCAAAAAATCTGGGAGAATGTGTCTCACAGCTGCCTCAGTAATGTCCAGAAGGATATAGCATGGAACACCGTCCACAGTGCATTCCCCACTCGAGCGTTCATGTTCAGGAGGGGACTAGCCCAAGTAGAAACATGCCCCTATGCAATGTGCCGCAAGAGAGAAACACCAGCCCATATCTTCTGGGAGTGTGATGTGGCTGGCAGTGTCTGGCTCTCTGTCTCTGTCTTCCTAAACAGGTTTGCTGACACGGCCAAGATGACCGCTGAGACTGTGCTCTATGGGCCTGCGGGAGGAATCGATACCAGCACAGCTAAGTGCGTTTGGCGTGTCATCAATGTTGTCAAGCAGATCCTGTGGGAAGGCCGTAACGTCTGTGTCTATCACAAGCAGGAGCTAGACACTATCACCACGACCAGAAGGGCACAAACTCTTATCAAGGACTTTGTAATTCTGGACATCCGGACCCTCGGGAAGGACAAGGCCTGCGCGGAGTGGAGGATCGCCGGACTTCAGGACGTGAAGATGGAATAAAGGAAAAAACTGGAACCGCTAGCTCCTAGGAGCGGGACTACGGGGCACCGCTAAGCCTTTTATTTATTTTGTCATGCCAGCATTCCGCCCTTTTTAGCTGGCATGACCGTTTTTTCAACGGTGCCCTGGTTTTATGTAGTCTTTTTGTTTCAGTTTTATGGACTTTTATTTGATTTACGTTGAATGTTTTATTTGATTTTGTTTTGTTTTGTTTTATGTATCTTTAAGATTTTTAATGTAAACTATTAAAAGTTACATTTTAAGTGTTTTAAAATTTTAGAATTTTAACTCACTGTTCTATACACTGTCCCTTTTCCCCTGTCCCTGTTTTAGATCTAGTTTTATGTTCACTTTTGAACTTTTTTAGAGAGCACTCCCCGGCCCTCACAAACACTGGTTTTTTTATAGATGGTTCTTTTTTTCCAGTCACTTTTAAAGCAGCACAGGTTTTTTTCATGTTGATTTTAATCTGTGTCTGTTTTAACCATGTACAAAGCACAATTGTCTTGGTGTTTTTAAATGTATTTTAAATGCTTTTAAAACAAAATGTATGTCTGTATGCATGAATGTCATCTTTAAAAGAAATGTAAAATGAATGAAAAAAACGAATGGGTGTAAATGTAAAAAATGTAAAATCTCTTTCTCTCTTTCTTTCTCTCTTTCTCTCTTTCTTTCTCTCTTTCTTTCTTGCTGTCTTTCTTTCTTTTATTCACATGTGGTGATGATGTAGACAGCAGCAGGTTGTTTCCTGGGAGCATGCAGCTAACCAGACAAGTGTGGTGGAACATGTCCCTATGCCAGGACCTTCTTAGCAAGCCAGCCAGCCAGCGAGGCACAGTTGTAGTTACCCAAGGCACCTTGCACAGCATAGCAGCTTGGCATGACTATTTGTAAGACGCACTCCGCCAGTTTATGTTTTGTTTTTGGTGTTATGTGTGTGTTTTTGCTTTGTTTTGTTTCCTCCTGCTTAAATTGCACATTTCCCCTCTGGAAGCAGCAGCCCGTTTTTTGGGGGTCTGCTTGTGCTTGGAATTTTGCACCCACCAATGAATCCCCCTGTGCCGTCCGGGCTGGGGGGCCCCGGGCAAGGGCCAAGTCGCCATCGCTTCTCGGCCTTTTGGCTAAGATCAAGTGTAGTATCTGTTCTTATCAGTTTAATATCTGATACGTCCCCTATCAGGGGACCATATATTAAATTGATTTTTGGAATCGGGAGATGGAACAGGGGCTTGCTCCGTCCACTCCACGCATCGGCCCGGTATTGCAGTACCTCCGGGAACGGTGCACACCTTTCTCTAACGTTGGTCAAAGTCAGATCTGGATCTCTCCTGTGAGCATTTTGTCTACCCCTGCTGGAGGGAGAGTGCCAGTGTTGATGCAAGTTTTCCCGCCGTTTTACTTCTTTTTTTATCTTTCTCTCTTTCTTTCTTTCTCTCTTTCTTTCTCTCTTTCTCTCTTTCTTTCTCTCTTTCTTTCTTGCTGTCTTTCTTTCTTTTATTCACATGTGGTGATGATGTAGACAGCAGCAGGTTGTTTCCTGGGAGCATGCAGCTAACCAGACAAGTGTGGTGGAACATGTCCCTATGCCAGGACCTTCTTAGCAAGCCAGCCAGCCAGCGAGGCACAGTTGTAGTTACCCAAGGCACCTTGCACAGCATAGCAGCTTGGCATGACTATTTGTAAGATGCACTCCGCCAGTTTATGTTTTGTTTTTGGTGTTATGTGTGTGTTTTTGCTTTGTTTTGTTTCCTCCTGCTTAAATTGCACATTTCCCCTCTGGAAGCAGCAGCCCGTTTTTTGGGGGTCTGCTTGTGCTTGGAATTTTGCACCCACCTTTGAATCCCCCTGTGCCGTCCGGGCTGGGGGGCCCCGGGCAAGGGCCAAGTCGCCATCGCTTCTCGGCCTTTTGGCTAAGATCAAGTGTAGTATCTGTTCTTATCAGTTTAATATCTGATACGTCCCCTATCAGGGGACCATATATTAAATTGATTTTTGGAATCGGGAGATGGAACAGGGGCTTGCTCCGTCCACTCCACGCATCGGCCCGGTATTGCAGTACCTCCGGGAACGGTGCACACCTTTCTCTAACGTTGGTCAAAGTCAGATCTGGATCTCTCCTGTGAGCATTTTGTCTACCCCTGCTGGAGGGAGAGTGCCAGTGTTGATGCAAGTTTTCCCGCCGTTTTACTTCTTTTTTTTTTTCTTTCTCTCTTTCTTTCTTTCTCTCTTTCTTTCTCTCTTTCTCTCTTTCTTTCTCTCTTTCTTTCTTGCTGTCTTTCTTTCTTTTATTCACATGTGGTGATGATGTAGACAGCAGCAGGTTGTTTCCTGGGAGCATGCAGCTAACCAGACAAGTGTGGTGGAACATGTCCCTATGCCAGGACCTTCTTAGCAAGCCAGCCAGCCAGCGAGGCACAGTTGTAGTTACCCAAGGCACCTTGCACAGCATAGCAGCTTGGCATGACTATTTGTAAGACGCACTCCGCCAGTTTATGTTTTGTTTTTGGTGTTATGTGTGTGTTTTTGCTTTGTTTTGTTTTCTCCTGCTTAAATTGCACATTTCCCCTCTGGAAGCAGCAGCCCGTTTTTTTGGGGTCTGCTTGTGCTTGAAATTTTGCACCCACCTTTGAATCCCCCTGTGCCGTCCGGGCTGGGGGGCCCCGGGCAAGGGCCAAGTCGCCATCGCTTCTCGGCCTTTTGGCTAAGATCAAGTGTAGTATCTGTTCTTATCAGTTTAATATCTGATACGTCCCCTATCAGGGGACCATATATTAAATTGATTTTTGGAATCGGGAGATGGAACAGGGGCTTGCTCCGTCCACTCCACGCATCGGCCCGGTATTGCAGTACCTCCGGGAACGGTGCACACCTTTCTCTAACGTTGGTCAAAGTCAGATCTGGATCTCTCCTGTGAGCATTTTGTCTACCCCTGCTGGAGGGAGAGTGCCAGTGTTGATGCAAGTTTTCCCGCCGTTTAACTTCTTTTTTTTTCTTTCTCTCTTTCTTTCTTTCTCTTTCTTTCTCTCTTTCTTTCTTGCTGTCTTTCTTTCTTTTATTCACATGTGATGATGATGTAGACAGCAGCAGTTTGTTTCCTGGGAGCATGCAGCTAACCAGACAATTGTGGTGGAACATGTCCCTATGCCAGGTCCTTCTTAGCCAGCCATATACTCTGGCTTCTCTTCAGTTCGAATAAATCTTTCTAAGACTAAGGCTTAGAGGGTAGTGGCATTGCCCGCTCCCTCCGAGGGTCTGTGAGAGGTTTGTTCGGGTGAGGAGGAACAGAATTTTTTTTATTTTTGACTGGCTTTCTTCAGCTCGGCAACTTTTTGGAAGACTAATGCTCAGTCTGGTTTTGGCTTGCCCAATCCAGGCTGAGGGTCTTTCAAGATTTTGTTGACTGTTGAGAGCAGTTTTTTCTTTTTCAGGCGGTTCCCATTTTTTTCTTTTTCAGGCGGTTCCGGCTTTTCCAGACGTTCCTGGAGTTAGAGAGAAGGAGGACCTACCATCCAGACGACCTTTGAGGACCCTTTGATGACCTAGACGACCTCATCCCCAGCCCTTGATTGTAGTCGAGATCCAGACCGAGAGAGCAGCAGGCGCCCAGCAGAGGGCACCATCTGGGAGGAGCAGAGGGCGGCCCCGGACCCCGAGGAGGCGTCACAGCCACGATTCTTCCTACGTGGTCTCGGTGCCAAGCAGCGCCCCCTACTCCGCCAGGGAAGGACACCGTTCACCTGGGGAGGGGGTCCCTCTTGCGAGGCAACCATCTCCTCAGGGACTAAAGTAATAGTTCCTTCAACTGCCCAGATTTGCTGCTTACGTTGTCTCTTTTCCGTAGAGAGAGACAACCCGGACGTCCAGAGGCTTCTCCCACCCCAATCGGAGGAGCCAGCTGAAGGATGGCGTTCCGGCCAACCCAGGAAACCAGGAGGCACAATGCGGTGCGCTTCACAAGAAACAAGCAAGATGAAACGGAACCAGGACTGACGAGACTGGAGTTCAGCCGGACCATTCTTCAGAGGGGTATGGGTTTTTCCCCTTCTGACTTGAATTGTTTGGTGAAATTGCCAGGGCTTAAGGAAGTGTTTGAGGTCAGTTTTAGGAACCCCCAAAAGTTACAAGAAATGTGGTCCTTTTGGGGGGAGAATAAATATCTCGCTCCATACAAAGAATTTTGTGTGGATGCACTGACAGACAGAGAAATGAAAGTTGTTACTGTCCAATTTTTCAATGAGGCTGTTAGCGACTATGATATTACAACATGGCTTAACCGCTATGGGAGGGTGTCATCAGAAGGGAGGAAAATTACAGATGAAGATGGGGTTTGGACAGGAGCCAGAAAGTGGCTGGTACGCCTTAATGTTGATCCATCGGGCATTGGAGGCGTCCGCCACATTCCAAACTCCATAGTGTTAGGGCCCAACAGAGGGCTGGTATTCTATAATGGGATGCCAAAACTCTGCAGGAAATGTGGGGAATTAGGACACCTGGCGGCCGCGTGTACTGTAGTCAAGTGCAGGAACTGCGGCGCCCCCCACGATACCAGCCACTGCAGAGAAGAGAGGCAGTGCAATTTGTGTGGAAAGAAGGGGCACCTGTTTAAGGACTGCCCCTCTTCCTATGCCAACATGGCCAGAGCCAGCAAGGCAAACATGAACAAGCCTAGGCCTGAGCAGGAAGAGGGAGCAAGTAACAAAGATCAGTCCACATCACCACCAACAGTATCCAAGACCCAGACTCCAGCACCACCATCATCACCAGCACCCCCTCACCCCCCCGCCCCCGAGACATGTCCCGTTTTACGAGGACCCCTTCCCCCAGCCCAGAGAGAGAGTACAACAGCCACTCCACTAGCTCCTCCAGTAGCTCCTCTGATGCAGAACACGAGTCAGGGAGGGAGCCCGGACCCAGCAGCGGCCCCCCCCTGAGTAGGGCCCTCTCAGTGCCAGCACTCCCCCTCAGCTCTCGTTATGACGCCATAAGGATTGAGTCCGTGGGGGAGGAAAGCAAAAGCGACAGTGAAAGTGAGAGTGAGAAGGAGGGGAAGGGAGTGAAGAACCAGCAGAGGGTGGGGAAAAGAAAGGGTAGAGACGAGGGGGGGAAAAGAAAGAAGATCAGGATCAAAGACAGCAAGTTGCAGGTGGCCCCCATAGATCCAAAACCAGCTAATGTCCACACAAAGTCCCCAGTCTTGCCCTCGCAGGCAGAGACGGAGGCGAGTGGGACGGCTACACTGCCGCCTAGTGGGCAGGTAGCAGCCAGCCAGGGCATCCCCAGCCAGCCTTCCCAGTCGTTGGCACAAACCCTAGCACACCTCGCAGAAGAGGTGTTCACTAATGCACCGAGGGAGAGGTCGGGGTCAACACCTTCCCTGACCAGCAGTACCTCTGTAGCAATGACCCTCTTCAAGCGAAGGGCCTCCCTTCAAAGCATCCTTGACCCCCTCCCTTGTATGGGCAAAACCAGGGGCCCCCTAGAGGTCCTCCTAGATACAGCACTGGAGGACATGGGAATACCCCTGGACGCGGTAAGCCAGAAGTCTGCTAACAGCTCCAATTCAACAGACGGTAACAGCCAAAGAATGCTGTCTGTCATAACCCCCCCCCCAGGACAAAGCTGACCCACACGTTCCGAGGGGCCCTGAGCAAGTTCCACCAGACTTACCTTGTGGGGAGTTGAATAGCCCCAACAACTCCACGTACTGTGCATATAAAGACGGTGCCTTCTTGGACGAGGCAGCAGTGAGTACCTTCTCAGGGGTGATGGGAGTTGCAAATAAGCCCAAGCCCCCTCGAAGCAAGCGTAGAGCTAAGAGTAGGAAGAGTGTCCCGACCTCCCAATCATAGTCGCTATGGGGTGGACGCAGCGACTCCTTTTCTTGTTAGCTACCCTGATGGCCCTGATATGTGTGTCTGTTAATGTCAGGAGCATCAGGGAGACACAAAAAAGATTTGATGTACTAAACTATCTAGCTAACTTGAAAGCAGATCTCATCTTTCTGCAGGAGTGTGGTATTTCGTCGAGCCCTGATTATAGGAACCTGAAGGAGAGTTGGACCCTGGGGGACTCCTTCTGGTCGGGCTCCAACATAGCCAGAGCCGACGGAGTAGGTATCCTGTTTAAAAACCCATTTATTACCTCCCGCAGCAGCAGGGAGGTAGAACCTGGTAGAATTCTGAGCGTGGATGTGACATACAACAACACTCCCCTCAGACTGGTCAATGTCTACGCACCCACTAACCAAAACGAAAGAGTTCAATTTTTTCCACAGCTGCGTCCACTCCTGCTGGGGAACGTACCCGTCATCGTGTCAGGTGACTTCAATTGTGCTCTGAGGGACGTAGACCGGAGCAGGCCACGCAACGACCGCTCTAGTAGAGTTTTGTCCTCCGTAATATCTGATTTCTCCCTGTGTGATGCAGGTAAGGACCTGGTGCCTCCCTTTACCTGGGTGAGCTCATCTGGGACCTCCTTCTCCCGTATAGATCTCGTCCTGCATACCAGCTCCCTTACGAAGACGGCAGTAGACACCCAGGCCGTCTTCTTCTCTGACCATAGGCTCCTGCAGGTAACATTGCAGGTCCCTCAGACCTCCCAGATGGGGTCAGGGGTTTGGAAATTAAACACCTCCTTACTCGATGACCCCTCCATAGCTGCAGCCTATAAGAGCAGGCTTGTTGAGTGGACCACTTTGCGTGACCTATTCAACTCCCCTATAGAGTGGTGGGAGATGGTCAAAATCAGAACTAAGGGTTATTTCATAGCAGCAGGCAAGAGGAAAGCAAAAGAAAGGAGGGCCAAATATAAACACCTGAATGCTGCCCTCCAGCATCTGAGCCTGCTTCAGCTTCGGGGGTTCCCTGTAAGCGACGAGATAGCCCAGACCAAGCTAGATCTTTCAGTGCTTTGTAGGGAGGAACAACGAAAGGTCATGCACAATGCAAAAGTGCAAAAAATGGAGGAAGACGAAAAGTGTACTCGCTTCTTCTTCCAGAAAACGAGGGAGAAGCGGCACTTGATGTCCTCCATGCTCGACAGCAGGGGGAGGATAGTAGAGGATAGTGAGGGAGTGAAAAAAGTGGTAGAGAACTTCTATAGGGACCTATATAACATCAAAGCTACAGATGACACCCTGATAGAGTGGTTCCTGAGCCAGTTGGAGCCTGACTCAGTGCGGGACGACGAGGAGGAGGAGAAGGACCCAGAACTCACGCTGGAGGAGCTCACCCAGGCGGTTAAGACCATGAACACCGGTAAGACGCCAGGTCCAGATGGCATCCCGGGTGAGTATTACCATCTTTTTTGGGACATGCTAAAAGTCCATTTAGCGGAGGTCTACAGAGCGGTCTACAGGGAGAAGCGGTTGGGCCCTTCTATGCGGGAGAGTGTAATTACTCTCCTTCATAAGAAAGGGGAAGTTAAAGATCTACGGAATTGGCGCCCAATCAGCCTCCTTTGCGTGGATTACAAGATACTAGCCAAAGCTCTGATGCTCCGGCTACAAGTACACCTCCCTTTGGTCATTGGCCCCGACCAGGCTTGTGGCGTCCCAGGGAGGTCCATCACGGATATTTTAATGTTAACAAGGGACATTCTGGCTTATTCTAGAGAACGGAACCATCCCCTCTGCCTGTTCAACCTTGACCAGGAGAAGGCGTTCGATAGGGTAAGCCATGAATATATGTACAAAGTGATGGACCAGATGAAATTCGCTCCTGGACTTAGGGGGTGGGTTAAAACCATCTATACAAACATTAGTACCCGAGTCTTGGTGAACAGGCACCTGACTGGTAAAATATCTATCCAGTCAGGGGTCAGACAGGGTTGCCCACTATCCCCACTGCTATATGTCGTGTGCATTGAACCCCTCCTGCAGGCAATTAGTAGGGATACCAATATAACTGGTTTCCAGCTGCCTGGATCCAACGGGGTCCAGGTCAAAACAACAGCATATATGGACGATGTGTCACTCATTTGCACCAACACATCGTCGGTACCTCGGATTAGTAATATCCTTGGGAAGTACTGCACGGCGACCAGGGCAGTGATTAATAAGTCCAAGAGCGAAGTCTACGTGTCTAAAAATTGGCAGGTAGATAGGGAACTGTCGGACATGTACCCTGTCAAAAAGGACAAAATCAAGATTCTGGGCCTCATTTTCGAGAACAATAGCTCGGGGGCCCAGAGCTGGACGGCGGCCATTAACCAGGTCCGTAAAAAGATTGGCGGATGGAGCACAAGATCCTTAACAATGACGGGTAGAGTATTAATAACCAAGTCTATACTGTTCCCCATCCTCTCTTATGTAGGAAAAATCTTTCCCCCAGACAGGACCACCAAAAAAGTGGTGGACCGCATTATCCACCGCTTTATCTGGGGCAGCAAGATGGAGAGGGTAAAGCGAGCCACCCTGAGTAAAGCCGACAAGAAGGGAGGTAAGGGGGTCCCGGACGTTGTGCAGCTCACCCGAGTGCAGGGGCTCACGCAAACTATCAAGAACATCCAGGCCCTGGACAGGAAGGTATGTTACATGAATCGTTTCTATTTTGCCACCTGTCTCAGGGCCTTGGGCCTCTGCACTATTGATAACACCGTGCCGTACTCCTGGGACCCCCCATTGTATTATAGAACCTTAAGGGACACTATATATAAATTGGGCTTAGATAAAGCAAAATTGGCCTCCTGGGAATACAAGGCTGTAACTAAATATCTTGCCGCTTCCCAGGAAATTGAAAAAGTAGCTACTTTCTCCCTCACCCAAAGCCAAAAAATCTGGGAGAATGTGTCTCACAGCTGCCTCAGTAATGTCCAGAAGGATATAGCATGGAACACCGTCCACAGTGCATTCCCCACTCGAGCGTTCATGTTCAGGAGGGGACTAGCCCAAGTAGAAACATGCCCCTATGCAAAGTGCCGCAAGAGAGAAACACCAGCCCATATCTTCTGGGAGTGTGATGTGGCTGGCAGTGTCTGGCTCTCTGTCTCTGTCTTCCTAAACAGGTTTGCTGACACGGCCAAGATGACCGCTGAGACTGTGCTCTATGGGCCTGCGGGAGGAATCGATACCAGCACAGCTAAGTGCGTTTGGCGTGTCATCAATGTTGTCAAGCAGATCCTGTGGGAAGGCCGTAACGTCTGTGTCTATCACAAGCAGGAGCTAGACACTATCACCACGACCAGAAGGGCACAAACTCTTATCAAGGACTTTGTAATTCTGGACATCCGGACCCTCGGGAAGGACAAGGCCTGCGCGGAGTGGAGGATCGCCGGACTTCAGGACGTGAAGATGGAATAAAGGAAAAAACTGGAACCGCTAGCTCCTAGGAGCGGGACTACGGGGCACCGCTAAGCCTTTTATTTATTTTGTCATGCCAGCATTCCGCCCTTTTTAGCTGGCATGACCGTTTTTTCAACGGTGCCCTGGTTTTATGTAGTCTTTTTGTTTCAGTTTTATGGACTTTTATTTGATTTACGTTGAATGTTTTATTTGATTTTGTTTTGTTTTGTTTTATGTATCTTTAAGATTTTTAATGTAAACTATTAAAAGTTACATTTTAAGTGTTTTAAAATTTTAGAATTTTAACTCACTGTTCTATACACTGTCCCTTTTCCCCTGTCCCTGTTTTAGATCTAGTTTTATGTTCACTTTTGAACTTTTTTAGAGAGCACTCCCCGGCCCTCACAAACACTGGTTTTTTATAGATGGTTCTTTTTTTCCAGTCACTTTTAAAGCAGCACAGGTTTTTTTCATGTTGATTTTAATCTGTGTCTGTTTTAACCATGTACAAAGCACAATTGTCTTGGTGTTTTTAAATGTATTTTAAATGCTTTTAAAACAAAATGTATGTCTGTATGCATGAATGTCATCTTTAAAAGAAATGTAAAATGAATGAAAAAACGAATGGGTGTAAATGTAAAAAAATGTAAAATCTCAATAAAAGAGTATTAATATCTGATACGTCCCCTATCAGGGGACCATATATTAAATTGATTTTTGGAATCGGGAGATGGAACAGAGGCTTGCTCCGTCCACTCCACGCATCGGCTCGGTATTGCAGTACCTCCGGGAACGGTGCACACCTTTCTCTAACGTTGGTCAAAGTCAGATCTGGATCTCTCCTGTGAGCATTTTGTCTACCCCTGCTGGAGGGAGAGTGCCAGTGTTGATGCAAGTTTTCCCGCCGTTTTACTTCTTTTTTTTTTTTTTTCTCTCTTTCTTTCTTTCTCTCTTTCTTTCTTGCTGTCTTTCTTTCTTTTATTCACATGTGGTGATGATGTAAACAGCAGCAGGTTGTTTCCTGGGAGCATGCAGCTAACCAGACAAGTGTGGTGGAACATGTCCCTATGCCAGGACCTTCTTAGCAAGCCAGCCAGCCAGCGAGGCACAGTTGTAGTTACCCAAGGCACCTTGCACAGCATAGCAGCTTGGCATGACTATTTGTAAGACGCACTCCGCCAGTTTATGTTTTGTTTTTGGTGTTATGTGTGTGTTTTTGCTTTGTTTTGTTTTCTCCTGCTTAAATTGCACATTTCCCCTCTGGAAGCAGCAGCCCGTTTTTTGGGGGTCTGCTTGTGCTTGGAATTTTGCACCCACCTTTGAATCCCCCTGTGCCGTCCGGGCTGGGGGGCCCCGGGCAAGGGCCAAGTCGCCATCGCTTCTCGGCCTTTTGGCTAAGATCAAGTGTAGTATCTGTTCTTATCAGTTTAATATCTGATACGTCCCTTATCAGGGGACCATATATTAAATTGATTTTTGGAATCGGGAGATGGAACAGGGGCTTGCTCCGTCCACTCCACGCATCGGCCCGGTATTGCAGTACCTCCGGGAATGGTGCACACCTTTCTCTAACGTTGGTCAAAGTCAGATCTGGATCTCTCCTGTGAGCATTTTGTCTACCCCTGCTGGAGGGAGAGTGCCAGTGTTGATGCAAGTTTTCCCGCCGTTTTACTTCTTTTTTTTTTCTTTCTTTCTTTCTTTCTCTCTTTCTGGACGCAGCGACTCCTTTTCTTGTTAGCTACCCTGATGGCCCTGATATGTGTGTCTGTTAATGTCAGGAGCATCAGGGAGACACAAAAAAGATTTGATGTACTAAACTATCTAGCTAACTTGAAAGCAGATCTCATCTTTCTGCAGGAGTGTGGTATTTCGTCGAGCCCTGATTATAGGGACCTGAAGGAGAGTTGGACCCTGGGGGACTCCTTCTGGTCGGGCTCCAACATAGCCAGAGCCGACGGAGTAGGTATCCTGTTTAAAAACCCATTTATTACCTCCCGCAGCAGCAGGGAGGTAGAACCTGGTAGAATTCTGAGCGTGGATGTGACATACAACAACACTCCCCTCAGACTGGTCAATGTCTACGCACCCACTAACCAAAACGAAAGAGTTCAATTTTTTCCACAGCTGCGTCCACTCCTGCTGGGGAACGTACCCGTCATCGTGTCAGGTGACTTCAATTGTGCTCTGAGGGACGTAGACCGGAGCAGGCCACGCAACGACCGCTCTAGTAGAGTTTTGTCCTCCGTAATATCTGATTTCTCCCTGTGTGATGCAGGTAAGGACCTGGTGCCTCCCTTTACCTGGGTGAGCTCATCTGGGACCTCCTTCTCCCGTATAGATCTCGTCCTGCATACCAGCTCCCTTACGAAGACGGCAGTAGACACCCAGGCCGTCTTCTTCTCTGACCATAGGCTCCTGCAGGTAACATTGCAGGTCCCTCAGACCTCCCAGATGGGGTCAGGGGTCTGGAAATTAAACACCTCCTTACTCGATGACCCCTCCATAGCTGCAGCCTATAAGAGCAGGCTTGTTGAGTGGACCACTTTGCGTGACCTATTCAACTCCCCTATAGAGTGGTGGGAGATGGTCAAAATCAGAACTAAGGGTTATTTCATAGCAGCAGGCAAGAGGAAAGCCAAAGAAAGGAGGGCCAAATATAAATACCTGAATGCTGCCCTCCAGCGTCTGAGCCTGCTTCAGCTTCGGGGGTTCCCTGTAAGCGACGAGATAGCCCAGACCAAGCTAGATCTTTCAGTGCTTTGTAGGGAGGAACAACGAAAGGTCATGCACAATGCAAAAGTGCAAAAAATGGAGGAAGATGAAAAGTGTACTCGCTTCTTCTTCCAGAAAACGAGGGAGAAGCGGCACTTGATGTCCTCCATGCTCGACAGCAGGGGGAGGATAGTAGAGGATAGTGAGGGAGTGAAAAAAGTGGTAGAGAACTTCTATAGGGACCTGTATAACATCAAAGCTACAGATGACACCCTGATAGAGTGGTTCCTGAGCCAGTTGGAGCCTGACTCAGTGCGGGACGAGGAGGAGGAGGAGAAGGACCCAGAACTCACGCTGGAGGAGCTCACCCAGGCGGTTAAGACCATGAACACCGGTAAGACGCCAGGTCCAGATGGCATCCCGGGTGAGTATTACCATCTTTTTTGGGACACGCTAAAAGTCCATTTAGCGGAGGTCTACAGAGCGGTCTACAGGGAGAAGCGGTTGGGCCCTTCTATGCGGGAGAGTGTAATTACTCTCCTTCATAAGAAAGGGGAAGTTAAAGATCTACGGAATTGGCGCCCAATCAGCCTCCTTTGCGTGGATTACAAGATACTAGCCAAAGCTCTGATGCTCCGGCTACAAGTACACCTCCCTTTGGTCATTGGCCCCGACCAGGCTTGTGGCGTCCCAGGGAGGTCCATCACGGATATTTTAATGTTAACAAGGGACATTCTGGCTTATTCTAGAGAACGGAACCATCCCCTCTGCCTGTTCAACCTTGACCAGGAGAAGGCGTTCGATAGGGTAAGCCATGAATATATGTACAAAGTGATGGACCAGATGAAATTCGCTCCTGGACTTAGGGAGTGGGTTAAAACCATCTATACAAACATTAGTACCCGAGTCTTGGTGAACAGGCACCTGACTGGTAAAATATCTATCCAGTCAGGGGTCAGACAGGGTTGCCCACTATCCCCACTGCTATATGTCGTGTGCATTGAACCCCTCCTGCAGGCAATTCGTAGGGATACCAATATAACTGGTTTCCAGCTGCCTGGATCCAACGGGGTCCAGGTCAAAACAACAGCATATATGGACGATGTGTCACTCATTTGCACCAACACATCGTCGGTACCTCGGATTAGTAATATCCTTGAGAAGTACTGCACGGCGACCGGGGCAGTGATTAATAAGTCCAAGAGCGAAGTCTACGTGTCTAAAAATTGGCAGGTAGATAGGGAACTGTCGGACATGTACCCTGTCAAAAAGGACAAAATCAAGATTCTGGGCCTCATTTTCGAGAACAATAGCTCGGGGGCCCAGAGCTGGACGGCGGCCATTAACCAGGTCCGTAAAAAGATTGGCGGATGGAGCACAAGATCCTTAACAATGACGGGTAGAGTATTAATAACCAAGTCTATACTGTTCCCCATCCTCTCTTATGTAGGAAAAATCTTTCCCCCAGACAGGACCACCAAAAAAGTGGTGGACCGCATTATCCACCGCTTTATCTGGGGCAGCAAGATGGAGAGGGTAAAACGAGCCACCCTGAGTAAAGCCGACAAGAAGGGAGGTAAGGGGGTCCCGGACGTTGTGCAGCTCACCCGAGTGCAGGGGCTCACGCAAACTATCAAGAACATCCAGGCCCTGGACAGGAAGGTATGTTACATGAATCGTTTCTATTTTGCCACCTGTCTCAGGGCCTTGGGCCTCTGCACTATTGATAACACCGTGCCGTACTCCTGGGACCCCCCATTGTATTATAGAACCTTAAGGGACACTATATATAAATTGGGCTTAGATAAAGCAAAATTGGCCTCCTGGGAATTCAAGGCTGTAACTAAATATCTTGCCGGTTCCCAGGAAATTGAAAAAGTAGCTACTTTCTCCCTCACCCAAAGCCAAAAAATCTGGGAGAATGTGTCTCACAGCTGCCTCAGTAATGTCCAGAAGGATATAGCATGGAACACCGTCCACAGTGCACTCCCCACTCGAGCGTTCATGTTCAGGAGGGGACTAGCCCAAGTAGAAACATGCCCCTATGCAAAGTGCCGCAAGAGAGAAACACCAGCCCATATCTTCTGGGAGTGTGATGTGGCTGGCAGTGTCTGGCTCTCTGTCTCTGTCTTCCTAAACAGGTTTGCTGACACGGCCAAGATGACCGCTGAGACTGTGCTCTATGGGCCTGCGGGAGGAATCGCTACCAGCACAGCTAAGTGCGTTTGGCGTGTCATCAATGTTGTCAAGCAGATCCTGTGGGAAGGCCGTAACGTCTGTGTCTATCACAAGCAGGAGCTAGACACTATCACCACGACCAGAAGGGCACAAACTCTTATCAAGGACTTTGTAATTCTGGACATCCGGACCCTCGGGAAGGACAAGGCCTGCGCGGAGTGGAGGATCGCCGGACTTCAGGGCGTGAAGATGGAATAAAGGAAAAAACTGGAACCGCTAGCTCCTAGGAGCGGGACTACGGGGCACCGCTAAGCCTTTTATTTATTTTGTCATGCCAGCATTCCGCCCTTTTTAGCTGGCATGACCGTTTTTGAACGGTGCCCTGGTTTTATGTAGTCTTTTTGTTTCAGTTTTATGGACTTTTATTTGATTTACGTTGAATGTTTTATTTGATTTTGTTTTGTTTTGTTTTATGTATCTTTAAGATTTTTAATGTAAACTATTAAAAGTTACATTTTAAGTGTTTTAAAATTTTAGAATTTTAACGCACTGTTTTAAACACTGTCCCTTTTCCCCTGTCCCTGTTTTAGTAATATAGTTTTATGTTCACTTTTGAACCTTTTTAGAGAGCACTCCCCGGCCCTCACAAGCACTGGTTTTTTATAGATGGTTCTTTTTTTCCAGTCACTTTTAAAACAGCACAGGTTTTTTTCATGTTGATTTTAATCTGTGTCTGTTTTAACCATGTACAAAGCACAATTGTCTTGGTGTTTTTAAATGTATTTTAAATGCTTTTAAAACAAAATGTATGTCTGTATGCATGAATGTCATCTTTAAAAGAAATGTAAAATGAATGAAAAAACGAATGGGTGTAAATGTAAAAAAATGTAAAATCTCAATAAAAGAGTATTTTGGCTAAGATCAAGTGTAGTATCTGTTCTTATCAGTTTAATATCTGATACGTCCCCTATCAGGGGACCATATATTAAATTGATTTTTGGAATCGGGAGATGGAACAGGGGCTTGCTCCGTCCACTCCACGCATCGGCCCGGTATTGCAGTACCTCCGGGAACGGTGCACACCTTTCTCTAACGTTGGTCAAAGTCAGATCTGGATCTCTCCTGTGAGCATTTTGTCTACCCCTGCTGGAGGGAGAGTGCCAGTGTTGATGCAAGTTTTCCCGCCGTTTAACTTCTTTTTCTTTCTTTCTCTCTTTCTTTCTCTCTTTCTCTCTTTCTTTCTCTCTTTCTTTCTTGCTGTCTTTCTTTCTTTTATTCACATGTGGTGATGATGTAGACAGCAGCAGGTTGTTTCCTGGGAGCATGCAGCTAACCAGACAAGTGTGGTGGAACATGTCCCTATGCCAGGACCTTCTTAGCAAGCCAGCCAGCCAGCGAGGCACAGTTGTAGTTACCCAAGGCACCTTGCACAGCATAGCAGCTTGGCATGACTATTTGTAAGACGCACTCTGCCAGTTTATGTTTTGTTTTTGGTGTTATGTGTGTGTTTTTGCTTTGTTTTGTTTTCTCCTGCTTAAATTGCACATTTCCCCTCTGGAAGCAGCAGCCCGTTTTTTGGGGGTCTGCTTGTGCTTGGAATTTTGCACCCACCTTTGAATCCCCCTGTGCCGTCCGGGCTGGGGGGCCCCGGGCAAGGGCCAAGTCGCCATCGCTTCTCGGCCTTTTGGCTAAGATCAAGTGTAGTATCTGTTCTTATCAGTTTAATATCTGATACGTCCCCTATCAGGGGACCATATATTAAATTGATTTTTGGAATCGGGAAATGGAACAGGGGCTTGCTCCGTCCACTCCACGCATCGGCCCGGTATTGCAGTACCTCCGGGAACGGTGCACACCTTTCTCTAACGTTGGTCAAAGTCAGATCTGGATCTCTCCTGTGAGCATTTTGTCTACCCCTGCTGGAGGGAGAGTGCCAGTGTTGATGCAAGTTTTCCCGCCGTTTTACTTCTTTTTTTTTCTTTCTCTCTTTCTTTCTTTCTCTCTTTCTTTCTCTCTTTCTCTCTTTCTTTCTCTCTTTCTTTCTTGCTGTCTTTCTTTCTTTTATTCACATGTGGTGATGATGTAGACAGCAGCAGGTTGTTTCCTGGGAGCATGCAGCTAACCAGACAAGTGTGGTGGAACATGTCCCTATGCCAGGACCTTCTTAGCAAGCCAGCCAGCCAGCACGGCACAGTTGTAGTTACCCAAGGCACCTTGCACAGCATAGCAGCTTGGCATGACTATTTGTAAGACGCACTCCGCCAGTTTATGTTTTGTTTTTGGTGTTATGTGTGTGTTTTTGCTTTGTTTTGTTTTCTCCTGCTTAAATTGCACATTTCCCCTCTGGAAGCAGCAGCCCGTTTTTTGGGGGTCTGCTTGTGCTTGGAATTTTGCACCCACCTTTGAATCCCCCTGTGCCGTCCGGGCTGGGGGGCCCCGGGCAAGGGCCAAGTCGCCATCGCTTCTCGGCCTTTTGGCTAAGATCAAGTGTAGTATCTGTTCTTATCAGTTTAATATCTGATACGTCCCCTATCAGGGGACCATATATTAAATTGATTTTTGGAATCGGGAGATGGAACAGGGGCTTGCTCCGTCCACTCCACGCATCGGCCCGGTATTGCAGTACCTCCAGGAACGGTGCACACCTTTCTCTAACGTTGGTCAAAGTCAGATCTGGATCTCTCCTGTGAGCATTTTGTCTACCCCTGCTGGAGGGAGAGTGCCAGTGTTGATGCAAGTTTTCCCGCCGTTTTACTTCTTTTTTTTTTTTCTTTCTCTCTTTCTTTCTTTCTCTCTTTCTCTCTTTCTTTCTCTCTTTCTTTCTTGCTGTCTTTCTTTCTTTTATTCACATGTGGTGATGATGTAGACAGCAGCAGGTTGTTTCCTGGGAGCATGCAGCTAACCAGACAAGTGTGGTGGAACATGTCCCTATGCCAGGACCTTCTTAGCAAGCCAGCCAGCCAGCGAGGCACAGTTGTAGTTACCCAAGGCACCTTGCACAGCATAGCAGCTTGGCATGACTATTTGTAAGACGCACTCCGCCAGTTTATGTTTTGTTTTTGGTGTTATGTGTGTGTTTTTGCTTTGTTTTGTTTTCTCCTGCTTAAATTGCACATTTCCCCTCTGGAAGCAGCAGCCCGTTTTTTGGGGGTCTGCTTGTGCTTGGAATTTTGCACCCACCTTTGAATCCCCCTGTGCCGTCCGGGCTGGGGGGCCCCGGGCAAGGGCCAAGTCGCCATCGCTTCTCGGCCTCTTGGCTCCGATCATAGTATGTGGCCTGCCCGCAGCTTTTGAGGATCAAGAAAGAGAAGGTGATGGCGTTCCGGAATTCTGCATCGGCCCCTGGGGCGCGACTATTGAACACCCTGCGTTTCGTTGGAAAAGAAGTAGATGGAGAGAGGATCAGAATGGATAGAAGGACCTTTGCAAACAAGGTAATTTTTGATTTTTTGGGATTAACAGCAAAGGAAATATATTGTTATCAGGATTTCCAAGGAAGAAGTACTTTTGATGTAACTTTTACTGGGGAATACATTTGCAGCAAAGCTTGGGATAAATGTAAAGAAAGCAATTTTTCTGATCCTATTCAGGATTTTTGGATTGAACCTTTTTTTGCAAGAGAAACACGAATCCTGACTGTGCACATGTATAATCCTTACTGCAAAGAGCATGATATTGTTTCCTTCTTAAAGCAATACTGTGAGGTATTAGGAATTGGAATTAAAAGCAAAGATGAGGATGAGCTATGGAATGGGAAGAGACAGTATGTGGTGAGGCTAAAACCAAGTCCAACAGGGGGCATAATGCACCCTCCAGCTACTTTCTTTATTGGAGCAAATAAAGGGTATTTGTATTATGCAGGACAACCTTTGACATGCAGAAAATGTGGGCAGACAGGACACATGGCAGAGAGGTGTGAAAATAATTTTTGTCGGAATTGTATGACAGCAGGACATTTGGCAAAGGACTGTAATGTTCCAAAAGCATGTAACCTGTGTGGGTCTAGAGAGCACATGTTTAAGGAGTGTCCACAAAGACAAAAAAAATATTCAGACGCACTTAGGGACATTGAAGAGGTGATAGCAGAGATACTCACAGAAAAAGTGTCTGTTGCTGGTGTGGGAGCTGTCGCTGGTGCTGGTGCTGGTGGTGGCGTTGATACTGGTGTTGTCACTGGTGTTGTCGCTGATGCTAGTGCTGGTGCTGGTGATGGTGTTGATGCTGCCGTTGGTGTTGGTGCTGGTGCATCTTTGCGCCCTATTCAGGAGGCTCTGCCAGCTACTTCGGAAGCTGAACCCCAGGAGACTGTTGCTGGAGGAAGAAGTATTGGGACACCGGCTGTTGTTGAAGCTGTGGTAGCTGAACAAGAGGACACAGAGGAGATGGACTCATCCCCAGAGGGAACAGTCATCCCAGACACTGTTGAGGAGAGAAAAAAGGGAGAGTGGAAAACAGCTAAGAGGAAGAAATCAAAGAAAAGAAGATCAGAGGAAGAAGGAGGAGATACAGGAGTTAAAATGACAGTGATTGAGATCTCAAATCAATTTGGATGTCTGCAAGGAGGAGAAGAGGAGAGTGAGGTAATATCGGAAAGTGAATCTGAGCTGGCCTCGGTCCCTGTTCTCCCTCCTGAAGAGAAGGACAGTGTGAAGGAAATGACTGAGCAAACAACAGAACAGATGGAGAGTAGCAAAGAAGAGGAGGAAAGCCAAATAGAATCAGACGCAACGTCAGACACTGATTCGCAAGGATCAGGGTTCTTTTTGGAGAAAAAAGAGGTAGACAGAGTGACGAAAATAATGGGGATGTGATAAGGGAATGTTTTAAATCATGACATCAAAATGGAGATGAAAATAATAACGATAAATGTGAGAGGTTTACGAAATGCAGTGAAAAGAGCAGCTGTGTTTTTATCGCTGATGTCTATGAACTTTAACATTTGCTTCTTACAGGAATGCCATTTGAGTGACACGGAGGATATAAAGACTTTTACAAAGGAATGGAAAGGTGGATACTCCTTTTGGGGGGTAGGGAATGTTTTTTCCAATGGAGTGGGAATACTCATGAAAGGGGATGGATGGGAAATTGAAAATGTATTATCTGTTGTACCTGGGAGGGTGTTATATGTGGATGTCAAGTTGGGTAATATGGAATTGAGAGTTATAAATGTTTATGCACCTTCAAATAGAACTGAAAGGTTGGGGGTGTTTAAAGAAACTCAAAATTTGCTGTGCACAAATAAGGTGGTGGTAATGGGGGGAGACTTTAACTCTTCATTGGATAATTTGGGTAAAAAGGAAGGAGGAGAGGTAGATTTTGCTACAAATTATTTAAAGAAGTTGGTGTCTGATTTTTCTTTAATGGATGTGTATAGAAAATGTAATAAAAAAGAGGGTGGATATACTTGGGGAAATTCCCGAGGGCTAAAAAGTAGAATTGATTACATATTTCTATCCAGTAACATTAATGTGAAATATTGTAAGGTGGCTCCCTTCTGGAGCTCGGATCATAATATGATTGAAACATCTTTTGGGACATCAGCTACTATTATTGGTCCTGGATACTGGAAATTAAATATTAGTGTTTTAAAGATAAATGAATTCAGAGAGAAACTAATAGAGTTTTATAAAAGTTGGCAAAATATGAAGTTTTATTTTAAAACAGAAACAGAATGGTGGGAGGAGGTTAAAAGGAAACTGTGCATGTTCTGTCAGAAGTATTGTAAAAACTTGAAAAAGAAAGAAAGACGGGATCTGAAAATACTGCAAAATCAATTACAGAAGGTGGAGTCTAAAATAAATGAGGGGAGTGGAGTGGATTGGGAGGAGTATCAAACTTTAAAAAATAAAATAAAAAGGTATACAGAAGGCAAAGCTAGAGAATTTGCTTTCTTAGCAAAAGTAGAGGAGAAGGAGGGGGATGAAAAATGCTCCAGGTATTTTTTTCAATCAATAAAACAAAAGCAAAGAAGGGTGTTAATTAAGGGGTTTAAAGATGGTGGGGGTGCACTTAAAGAAGGGGCAGACATGATGGAGTGGGCAAGAGAGTATTATAAGAAGCTCTTTTCTGAAAGAGGTGTATGTGTAAAAGAAAGAAAGATGGTACTAGATAACTTAGATGCAAAAATAAGTAATGAGGAAAGGGAGGGTTTGGAGGGGGAAATAACAGAGGAGGAGGTTAAAGTAGCTTTGTTTTCTTTAGCAGATAATAAGACCCCGGGAGGAGATGGTTTTCCTAAGGAATTTTATGTGGCCTTTTGGGAAGTGATAAAAAAAGACCTAGTTAACATTTATAAAGAAATATATAAGGAAGGAATGTTGAGTGAGTCTATGAGGAAGGGGGTGATAAGTTTAATTTTTAAGAAAGGAGATAAGGAGGAAATAAAGAATTGGAGACCAATTACTCTCTTAACAGTAGATTACAAAATTTTATCAAAGATACTAACAAATAGACTAAGTAAAGTGATGTCAAAAATAATTGATGGGGATCAGACCTGTGGTGTAAAGGGTAGATCAAGCTCTATGAATCTGCAACTTATGAGAGATGTAATTTATTGGGTGACGGATAGGGGCCTTCAACTAGGGATACTGAGCTTGGATCAGGAGAAGGCCTTTGACCGGGTAAACCATGAGTTTTGTTTTGAAATCTTAAAGAGGTTTAATGTAGGGGAAAGGTTCATAAAGTGGGTAAAGACTCTATATAAGAATGTATATAGTGTCATTAATGTAAATGGACATTTGAGTGAGCCAGTTATGCAAAGGGGAGGAGTAAGACAGGGATGTCCATTATCGCCATTACTGTATGTGATATTTATTGAACCTTTGGCAGAATTGGTGAGGAGTGATAAAATAATAAAAGGTATACATATTCCAGGAGGTAAAGGACAGTTACTAAAAATATCACAGTATGCAGATGACACCACTCTCTTCTTGACAACAGAAAGGGGGATAGAAAGAGCTGTGGAATTAACAGAAATATATGGGAAAGCATCAGGATCAAAGGTCAATGTGGATAAGTCTTCTATTATGTTGTGGGGGAATTGGGATCATAATAAGATACTAACATATGGATTTGAAGTATGTAAAGATGGGCTTAAAATATTGGGGGTGAAATTTTACATAGAAAATGGGGAGAAAAAGAACTGGATAGAAAAATTGGCAAAAATTAGAACAAAAATGGATATTTGGAAATCAAGAAAACTAACTGTAAGTGGGAAAGTGTTGGTAATTAAGAGTGATATATTACCTGCTTTAAACTATTTAGCAGGGGTATACCCTGTACCAATAAGGATTAAATTGCAGATCACTCGGGTTATTTTCGGTTTTATATGGGGAGGGAAGTACGAGTGGATGCAAAGGGAACAGATGTATAAACCTGTGGATAAAGGAGGAAGGGGAGTACCTTGTATACCCCTGAAGCTAGATTGTATATTGTTGCAAAATATGTGTAGAATGGTGGCTGGGGAAATACATCATAAAGCTGCTTTCTTTGTGAAGATGTGGTTTGCCTTTGCAGTAAGAAATGTGTGGCCAGTCTTAAATGATACTCCAAAAGTTGAAAAGGGGCCCTGGGTATATGAGCATATGAAAATGTTTTTAAAGGCACATCCTGAATGTGGGAGAAAGGAAACCCTGTTAAACCATAAAGAGATATATAATGTAGTAAAAAAGAAATTGACGGATAAAAATAAAGAAACACAGGTAAAACATGATTGGGGGAGATTGCAACCAAAGCATATGGGGAATGATGTAAATGACATTGCCTGGTTGTGTGCGCATGACAGACTCCCAGTGAGGGAACGATTACACAGACATGGATGTGCTAGATCAGCAGCTTGTCCTAGGGACTGTGGAGGGGTGGAAACAGCAAGGCACGTGTTCTGGGAATGTGTCTTTGCTATAAATTTTTGGAACTTGGCATCTCAGTTTTTGAAAACTATAACTGATGTAGATATAATGTCTGCTGATTGTATTATGTTTGGGAAGGATTGGTATAAATGGAAAAAAAGAAAACTACTGTTTGTAGAGGTATTCGTAAATGTAGGGAAATGGGTCTTATGGGAGAAAAGAAATGAATCTGTGGGAAAGTATAAATTGCAAACAGAAAAACAAGCGTTTTTTTTCTTTAAAGCTAAAGTACAAGAAATGATATTAATTGATAAACAAGTTTTGGGTTGGGAAAGATGCTCAAATAAGTGGGGTGAGTTGATGAAAATATTATAAAGGTAATGAAGAGTACACGTTTAGATGTAAATTGCAAGTGGGTTAATGTAATGGATATGGTTTCTTTCTGTATTGTTGCTTTGTAAATAATTTTCAATAAAAAAAAAAAAAAAAAAAAAAAAAAAAAATCTGTTCTTATCAGTTTAATATCTGATACGTCCCCTATCAGGGGACCATATATTAAATTGATTTTTGGAATCGGGAGATGGAACAGGGGCTTGCTCCGTCCACTCCACGCATCGGCCCGGTATTGCAGTACCTCCGGGAATGGTGCACACCTTTCTCTAACGTTGGTCAAAGTCAGATCTGGATCTCTCCTGTGAGCATTTTGTCTACCCCTGCTGGAGGGAGAGTGCCAGTGTTGATGCAAGTTTTCCCGCCGTTTTACTTCTTTTTTTTTTCTTTCTCTCTTTCTTTCTTTCTCTCTTTCTTTCTCTCTTTCTCTCTTTCTTTCTCTCTTTCTTGCTGTCTTTCTTTCTTTTATTCACATGTGGTGATGATGTAGACAGCAGCAGGTTGTTTCCTGGGAGCATGCAGCTAACCAGACAAGTGTGGTGGAACATGTCCCTATGCCAGGACCTTCTTAGCAAGCCAGCCAGCCAGCGAGACACAGTTGTAGTTACCCAAGGCACCTTGCACAGCATAGCAGCTTGGCATGACTATTTGTAAGACGCACTCCGCCAGTTTATGTTTTGTTTTTGGTGTTATGTGTGTGTTTTTGCTTTGTTTTGTTTTCTCCTGCTTAAATTGCACATTTCCCCTCTGGAAGCAGCAGCCCGTTTTTTGGGGGTCTGCTTGTGCTTGGAATTTTGCACCCACCTTTGAATCCCCCTGTGCCGTCCGGGCTGGGGGGCCCCGGGCAAGGGCCAAGTCGCCATCGCTTCTCGGCCTTTTGCAGCAAAAGAAAGCAAAAGAAAGGAGGGCCAAATATAAATACCTGAATGCTGCCCTCCAGCGTCTGAGCCTGCTTCAGCTTCGGGGGTTCCCTGTAAGCGACGAGATAGCCCAGACCAAGCTAGATCTTTCAGTGCTTTGTAGGGAGGAACAACGAAAGGTCATGCACAATGCAAAAGTGCAAAAAATGGAGGAAGACGAAAAGTGTACTCGCTTCTTCTTCCAGAAAACGAGGGAGAAGCGGCACTTGATGTCCTCCATGCTCGACAGCAGGGGGAGGATAGTAGAGGATAGTGAGGGAGTGAAAAAAGTGGTAGAGAACTTCTATAGGGACCTGTATAACATCAAAGCTACAGATGACACCCTGATAGAGTGGTTCCTGAGCCAGTTGGAGCCTGACTCAGTGCAGGACGACGAGGAGGAGGAGAAGGACCCAGAACTCACGCTGGAGGAGCTCACCCAGGCGGTTAAGACCATGAACACCGGTAAGACGCCAGGTCCAGATGGCATCCCGGGTGAGTATTACCATCTTTTTTGGGACACGCTAAAAGTCCATTTAGCGGAGGTCTACAGAGCGGTCTACAGGGAGAAGCGGTTGGGCCCTTCTATGCGGGAGAGTGTAATTACTCTCCTTCATAAGAAAGGGGAAGTTAAAGATCTACGGAATTGGCGCCCAATCAGCCTCCTTTGCGTGGATTACAAGATACTAGCCAAAGCTCTGATGCTCCGGCTACAAGTACACCTCCCTTTGGTCATTGGCTCCGACCAGGCTTGTGGCGTCCCAGGGAGGTCCATCACGGATATTTTAATGTTAACAAGGGACATTCTGGCTTATTCTAGAGAACGGAACCATCCCCTCTGCCTGTTCAACCTTGACCAGGAGAAGGCGTTTGATAGGGTAAGCCATGAATATATGTACAAAGTGATGGACCAGATGAAATTCGCTCCTGGACTTAGGGGGTGGGTTAAAACCATCTATACAAACATTAGTACCCGAGTCTTGGTGAACAGGCACCTGACTGGTAAAATATCTATCCAGTCAGGGGTCAGACAGGGTTGCCCACTATCCCCACTGCTATATGTCGTGTGCATTGAACCCCTCCTGCAGGCAATTCGTAGGGATACCAATATAACTGGTTTCCAGCTGCCTGGATCCAACGGGGTCCAGGTCAAAACAACAGCATATATGGACGATGTGTCACTCATTTGCACCAACACATCGTCGGTACCTCGGATTAGTAATATCCTTGGGAAGTACTGCACGGCGACCGGGGCAGTGATTAATAAGTCCAAGAGCGAAGTCTACGTGTCTAAAAATTGGCAGGTAGATAGGGAACTGTCGGACATGTACCCTGTCAAAAAGGACAAAATCAAGATTCTGGGCCTCATTTTCGAGAACAATAGCTCGGGGGCCCAGAGCTGGACGGCGGCCATTAACCAGGTCCGTAAAAAGATTGGCGGATGGAGCACAAGATCCTTAACAATGACGGGTAGAGTATTAATAACCAAGTCTATACTGTTCCCCATCCTCTCTTATGTAGGAAAAATCTTTCCCCCAGACAGGACCACCAAAAAAGTGGTGGACCGCATTATCCACCGCTTTATCTGGGGCAGCAAGATGGAGAGGGTAAAACGAGCCACCCTGAGTAAAGCCGACAAGAAGGGAGGTAAGGGGGTCCCGGACGTTGTGCAGCTCACCCGAGTGCAGGGGCTCACGCAAACTATCAAGAAAATCCAGGCCCTGGACAGGAAGGTATGTTATATGAATCGTTTCTATTTTGCCACCTGTCTCAGGGCCTTGGGCCTCTGCACTATTGATAACACCGTGCCGTACTCCTGGGAACCCCCATTGTATTATAGAACCTTAAGGGACACTATATATAAATTGGGCTTAGATAAAGCAAAATTGGCCTCCTGGGAATACAAGGCTGTAACTAAATATCTTGCCGGTTCCCAGGAAATTGAAAAAGTAGCTACTTTCTCCCTCACCCAAAGCCAAAAAATCTGGGAGAATGTGTCTCACAGCTGCCTCAGTAATGTCCAGAAGGATATAGCATGGAACACCGTCCACAGTGCACTCCCCACTCGAGCGTTCATGTTCAGGAGGGGACTAGCCCAAGTAGAAACATGCCCCTATGCAAAGTGCCGCAAGAGAGAAACACCAGCCCATATCTTCTGGGAGTGTGATGTGGCTGGCAGTGTCTGGCTCTCTGTCTCTGTCTTCCTAAACAGGTTTGCTGACACGGCCAAGATGACCGCTGAGACTGTGCTCTATGGGCCTGCGGGAGGAATCACTACCAGCACAGCTAAGTGCGTTTGGCGTGTCATCAATGTTGTCAAGCAGATCCTGTGGGAAGGCCGTAACGTCTGTGTCTATCACAAGCAGGAGCTAGACACTATCACCACGACCAGAAGGGCACAAACTCTTATCAAGGACTTTGTAATTCTGGACATCCGGACCCTCGGGAAGGACAAGG
Organism: Acipenser ruthenus; assembly: GCF_902713425.1. Taxonomy (NCBI): domain Eukaryota; kingdom Metazoa; phylum Chordata; class Actinopteri; order Acipenseriformes; family Acipenseridae; genus Acipenser; species Acipenser ruthenus. Next base: position 21,998,687 of record NC_081198.1, on the reverse strand, counting down.
CCTGCGCGGAGTGGAGGATCGCCGGACTTCAGGACGTGAAGATGGAATAAAGGAAAAAACTGGAACCGCTAGCTCCTAGGAGCGGGACTACGGGGCACCGCTAAGCCTTTTATTTATTTTGTCATGCCAGCATTCCGCCCTTTTTAGCTGGCATGACCGTTTTTCAACGGTGCCCTGGTTTTATGTAGTCTTTTGTTTCAGTTTTATGGACTTTTATTTGATTTACGTTGAATGTTTTATTTGATTTTGTTTTGTTTTGTTTTATGTATCTTTAAGATTTTTAATGTAAACTATTAAAAGTTACATTTTAAGTGTTTTAAAATTTTAGAATTTTAACTCACTGTTTTATACACTGTCCCTTTTCCCCTGTCCCTGTTTTAGATCTAGTTTTATGTTCACTTTTGAACCTTTTAGAGAGCACTCCCCGGCCCTCACAAGCACTGGTTTTTTATAGATGGTTCTTTTTTTCCAGTCACTTTTAAAACAGCACAGGTTTCTTTCATGTTGATTTTAATCTGTGTCTGTTTTAACCATGTACAAAGCACAATTGTCTTGGTGTTTTTAAATGTGTTTTAAATGCTTTTAAAACAAAATGTATGTCTGTATGCATGAATGTCATCTTTAAAAGAAATGTAAAATGAATGAAAAAACGAATGGGTGTAAATGTAAAAAATGTAAAATCTCAATAAAAGAGTATTAATATCTGATACGTCCCCTATCAGGGGACCATATATTAAATTGATTTTTGGAATAGGGAGATGGAACAGGGGCTTGCTCCGTCCACTCCATGCATCGGCCCGGTATTGCAGTACCTCCGGGAACGGTGCACACCTTTCTCTAACGTTGGTCAAAGTCAGATCTGGATCTCTCCTGTGAGCATTTTGTCTACCCCTGCTGGAGGGAGAGTGCCAGTGTTGATGCAAGTTTTCCCGCCGTTTTACTTCTTTTTTTTTCTTTCTCTCTTTCTTTCTTTCTCTCTTTCTTTCTCTCTTTCTCTCTTTCTTTCTCTCTTTCTTTCTTGCTGTCTTTCTTTCTTTTATTCACATGTGGTGATGATGTAGACAGCAGCAGGTTGTTTCCTGGGAGCATGCAGCTAACCAGACAAGTTTGGTGGAACATGTCCCTATGCCAGGACCTTCTTAGCAAGCCAGCCAGCCAGCGAGGCACAGTTGTAGTTACCCAAGGCACCTTGCACAGCATAGCAGCTTGGCATGACTATTTGTAAGACGCACTCCGCCAGTTTATGTTTTGTTTTTGGTGTTATGTGTGTGTTTTTGCTTTGTTTTGTTTCCTCCTGCTTAAATTGCACATTTCCCCTCTGGAAGCAGCAGCCCGTTTTTTGGGGGTCTGCTTGTGCTTGGAATTTTGCACCCACCTTTGAATCCCCCTGTGCCGTCCGGGCTGGGGGGCCCCGGGCAAGGGCCAAGTCGCCATCGCTTCTCGGCCTTTTGGCTAAGATCAAGTGTAGTATCTGTTCTTATCAGTTTTATATCTGATACGTCCCCTATCAGGGGACCATATATTAAATTGATTTTTGGAATCGGGAGATGGAACAGGGGCTTGCTCCGTCCACTCCACGCATCGGCCCGGTATTGCAGTACCTCCGGGAATGGTGCACACCTTTCTCTAACGTTGGTCAAAGTCAGATCTGGATCTCTCCTGTGAGCATTTTGTCTACCCCTGCTGGAGGGAGAGTGCCAGTGTTGATGCAAGTTTGCCCGCCGTTTTACTTCTTTTTTTTTTCTTTCTCTCTTTCTTTCTCTCTTTCTTTCTCTCTTTCTCTCTTTCTTTCTTGCTGTCTTTCTTTCTTTTATTCACATGTGGTGATGATGTAGACAGCAGCAGGTTGTTTCCTGGGAGCATGCAGCTAACCAGACAAGTGTGGTGGAACATGTCCCTATGCCAGGACCTTCTTAGCAAGCCAGCCAGCCAGCGAGGCACAGTTGTAGTTACCCAAGGCACCTTGCACAGCATAGCAGCTTGGCATGACTATTTGTAAGACGCACTCCGCCAGTTTATGTTTTGTTTTTGGTGTTATGTGTGTGTTTTTGCTTTGTTTTGTTTTCTCCTGCTTAAATTGCACATTTCCCCTCTGGAAGCAGCAGCCCGTTTTTTTGGGGTCTGCTTGTGCTTGAAATTTTGCACCCACCTTTGAATCCCCCTGTGCCGTCCGGGCTGGGGGGCCCCGGGCAAGGGCCAAGTCGCCATCGCTTCTCGGCCTTTTGGCTAAGATCAAGTGTAGTACCTGTTCTTATCAGTTTAATATCTGATACGTCCCCTATCAGGGGACCATATATTAAATTGATTTTTGGAATCGGGAGATGGAACAGGGGCTTGCTCCGTCCACTCCAAGCATCGGCCCGGTATTGCAGTACCTCCGGGAACGGTGCACACCTTTCTCTAACGTTGGTCAAAGTCAGATCTGGATCTCTCCTGTGAGCATTTTGTCTACCCCTGCTGGAGGGAGAGTGCCAGTGTTGATGCAAGTTTTCCCGCCGTTTTACTTCTTTCTCTCTTTCTTTCTCTCTTTCTTTCTTTCTCTCTTTCTTTCTTTCTCTCTTTCTTTCTCTCTTTCTTTCTTGCTGTCTTTCTTTCTTTTATTCACATGTGGTGATGATGTAGACAGCAGCAGGTTGTTTCCTGGGAGCATGCAGCTAACCAGACAAGTGTGGTGGAACATGTCCCTATGCCAGGACCTTCTTAGCAAGCCAGCCAGCCAGCGAGGCACAGTTGTAGTTACCCAAGGCACCTTGCACAGCATAGCAGCTTGGCATGACTATTTGTAAGACGCACTCCGCCAGTTTATGTTTTGTTTTTGGTGTTATGTGTGTGTTTTTGCTTTGTTTTGTTTTCTCCTGCTTAAATTGCACATTTCCCCTCTGGAAGCAGCAGCCCGTTTTTTGGGGGTCTGCTTGTGCTTGGAATTTTGCACCCATCTTTGAATCCCCCTGTGCCGTCCGGGCTGGGGTGCCCCGGGCAAGGGCCAAGTCGCCATCGCTTCTCGGCCTTTTGGCTAAGATCAAGTGTAGTATCTGTTCTTATCAGTTTAATATCTGATACGTCCCCTATCAGGGGACCATATATTAAATTGATTTTTGGAATCGGGAGATGGAACAGGGGCTTGCTCCGTCCACTCCACGCATCGGCCCGGTATTGCAGTACCTCCGGGAACGGTGCACACCTTTCTCTAACGTTGGTCAAAGTCAGATCTGGATCTCTCCTGTGAGCATTTTGTCTACCCCTGCTGGAGGGAGAGTGCCAGTGTTGATGCAAGTTTTCCCGCCGTTTTACTTCTTTTTTTTTTCTTTCTCTCTTTCTTTCTTTCTCTCTTTCTTTCTCTCTTTCTCTCTTTCTTTCTCTCTTTCTTGCTGTCTTTCTTTCTTTTATTCACATGTGGTGATGATGTAGACAGCAGCAGGTTGTTTCCTGGGAGCATGCAGCTAACCAGACAAGTGTGGTGGAACATGTCCCTATGCCAGGACCTTCTTAGCAAGCCAGCCAGCCAGCGAGGCACAGTTGTAGTTACCCAAGGCACCTTGCACAGCATTGCAGCTTGGCATGACTATTTGTAAGACGCACTCCGCCAGTTTATGTTTTGTTTTTGGTGTTATGTGTGTGTTTTTGCTTTGTTTTGTTTTCTCCTGCTTAAATTGCACATTTCCCCTCTGGAAGCAGCAGCCCGTTTTTTGGGGGTCTGCTTGTGCTTGGAATTTTGCACCCACCTTTGAATCCCCCTGTGCCGTCCGGGCTGGGGGGCCCCGGGCAAGGGCCAAGTCGCCATCGCTTCTCGGCCTCTTGGCTCCGATCAAGTGAGTTCGGGAAGGCGATTGTAGCAGTGGGAGTACAACCAGCTATCAGAGAGAGAGCATGGAGTACAAGTCGGCTACAAATACTCTCCGGTTTCTGTTGAAGAATCCGGAGGAGCAGTGGACTCGGAAGAAGTTCGTTCATGAGGTGATGTTCGGGTTGCTGGGACTGAGTTTGGAAGAGATCCTGTGCTTGGAGGACCACCAGAAGAAGGGTATGTTTGATCTGACCCTGAGGACGGAAGATTTGTGTTGGGAGAAGAAGGTGGTGTATGAGGAGGCAGTAACAGAGCTGAAGGAGAAGTTTGAGTTTGAGCCGATTTTTCTGCTGGAATGGAGGATCTTTTTTGTGAAGATGAACAGTGCTCAGGTTCCCATGGATGATATCAAGCGTGTACTGGAGGAACGACTCATCCTGAAGGGTGAGTTAGTGAAAACCTGTGACTCTGATGGAGTATGGAATAAATGGAGAAAGGTTTATGGAAGATTTAAGAAGATAAGAGCAAGGGGAGAAGAATTGTTTTTAAAACCTGTTATCTTTGTGGGACCGAACAAGGGAATTGTGAGGTACGCCGGCCAGCCGGAGGTGTGCTACAAATGTAGCAATATGGATCATAAGGCAGCAGAATGCAATGCTTTGGTCTGCAGGAACTGCAATGGCGTGGGACATTTCAGCAAGGATTGCCCTGAAAAGAAGCGTTGCAATTTGTGTGGTGAAGAAGACCATTTGTATAGGGATTGTTCCAAGAGAGCAAGAAGCTATGCGGAAGCAGCTTCAGGAAGAAAGAAGGTGTTTGCAAAGAAAGATGAAGCACAGAAAGAAAAGTTGGCTGGGGGAGTGGCCTCATCTTGGGAAGGCGGAACGGCGGGAAAAGAGGAGACAAAGGAAAGGGGAGGAGAGCCGAACAGGGAGGCGGAGGAAAAGAGTGACAGAAGTATGCTGAACAGCCAACAGAAGTCCTCGGAAGGTTCCGGCTCCTCCGTGGATGATTCCATGGAGGGGGTGGAGAGTATCCAGAGAAAGAGGAAAGTGGATGAGGAAGGGGCAACAGCAAGCTCAAGTTGGGCAAATAGTGTGGAGGAAGAGGAGGAGAAAAGGAAAAAGAAAGGAGTAATAGGAAATACAAACAGTGGAGGGGAGGAAAGACGGTCTTTGGGGAAAAAAGAAGAGGAGATGAAGAAGCGGAAAGACCGAGCTGGAATTGAAAAGGAGGAGAGTGCAAGCGCAGGTCCGGCCGGTTCAAGTTGGGTTTCAGAGTCTGTGTTAAGTGGGGTTGAGGGAGGTAGCTCAAGTCAGACAATGAGTGTGGAGGAAGAAGAGAATTTGATGAGGACGTTTTGCGCTAAGCATTTTGCAGAGCTTTCGGGGTGGAAGGAGAGGATGAGGAAGGGAAGGATTCTTGAAGAAGAGTGGAGAAGATATGAGGAGGCGAAACAAAGGATATTGTTGTGTGCACGACGGAAGGCGAACGAGGCTTTAAAAGAAAGACAAAAGAAGAGAGAAAGTGAGAAAAAGAAGGACTTTAAGTAATAGTTTGAGATGGAATTGATGATAATTTAGATGTATTTTTTTGAGAAATTGATGTGTTTTTGATTAGAGATGAACATAATTTTGTCGTATTAATTTAAGAAAGTAATGTATTTTTTGAGTATTTGATTAATAAAAAAAAAAAAAAAAAAAAAAAAAATATGTTCTTATCAGTTTAATATCTGATACGTCCCCTATCAGGGGACCATATATTAAATTGATTTTTGGAATCGGGAGATGGAACAGGGGCTTGCTCCGTCCACTCCACGCATCGGCCCGGTATTGCAGTACCTCCGGGAACGGTGCACACCTTTCTCTAACGTTGGTCAAAGTCAGATCTGGATCTCTCCTGTGAGCATTTTGTCTACCCCTGCTGGAGGGAGAGTGCCAGTGTTGATGCAAGTTTTCCCGCCGTTTTAAATCTTTTTTTTCTTTCTCTCTTTCTTTCTTTCTCTCTTTCTTTCTCTCTTTCTCTCTTTCTTTCTCTCTTTCTTTCTTGCTGTCTTTCTTTCTTTTATTCACATGTGGTGATGATGTAGACAGCAGCAGGTTGTTTCCTGGGAGCATGCAGCTAACCAGACAAGTGTGGTGGAACATGTCCCTATGCCAGGACCTTCTTAGCAAGCCAGCCAGCCAGCGAGGCACAGTTGTAGTTACCCAAGGCACCTTGCACAGCATAGCAGCTTGGCATGACTATTTGTAAGACGCACTCCGCCAGTTTATGTTTTGTTTTTGGTGTTATGTGTGTGTTTTTGCTTTGTTTTGTTTTCTCCTGCTTAAATTGCACATTTCCCCTCTGGAAGCAGCAGCCCGTTTTTTGGGGGTCTGCTTGTGCTTGGAATTTTGCACCCACCTTTGAATCCCCCTGTGCCGTCCGGGCTGGGGTGCCCCGGGCAAGGGCCAAGTCGCCATCGCTTCTCGGCCTTTTGGCTAAGATCAAGTGTAGTATCTGTTCTTATCAGTTTAATATCTGATACGTCCCCTATCAGGGGACCATATATTAAATTGATTTTTGGAATCGGGAGATGGAACAGGGGCTTGCTCCGTCCACTCCACGCATCGGCCCGGTATTGCAGTACCTCCGGGAACGGTGCACACCTTTCTCTAACGTTGGTCAAAGTCAGATCTGGATCTCTCCTGTGAGCATTTTGTCTACCCCTGCTGGAGGGAGAGTGCCAGTGTTGATGCAAGTTTTCCCGCCGTTTTACTTCTTTTTTTTCTTTCTTTCTCTCTTTCTTTCTCTCTTTCTCTCTTTCTTTCTCTCTTTCTTGCTGTCTTTCTTTCTTTTATTCACATGTGGTGATGATGTAGACAGCAGCAGGTTGTTTCCTGGGAGCATGCAGCTAACCAGACAAGTGTGGTGGAACATGTCCCTATGCCAGGACCTTCTTAGCAAGCCAGCCAGCCAGCGAGGCACAGTTGTAGTTACCCAAGGCACCTTGCACAGCATTGCAGCTTGGCATGACTATTTGTAAGACGCACTCCGCCAGTTTATGTTTTGTTTTTGGTGTTATGTGTGTGTTTTTGCTTTGTTTTGTTTTCTCCTGCTTAAATTGCACATTTCCCCTCTGGAAGCAGCAGCCCGTTTTTTGGGGGTCTGCTTGTGCTTGGAATTTTGCACCCACCTTTGAATCCCCCTGTGCCGTCCGGGCTGGGGGGCCCCGGGCAAGGGCCAAGTCGCCATCGCTTCTCGGCCTCTTGGCTCCGATCAAGTGAGTTCGGGAAGGCGATTGTAGCAGTGGGAGTACAACCAGCTATCAGAGAGAGAGCATGGAGTACAAGTCGGCTACAAATACTCTCCGGTTTCTGTTGAAGAATCCGGAGGAGCAGTGGACTCGGAGAAGTTCGTTCATGAGGTGATGTTCGGGTTGCTGGGACTGAGTTTGGAAGAGATCCTGTGCTTGGAGGACCACCAGAAGAAGGGTATGTTTGATCTGACCCTGAGGACGGAAGATTTGTGTTGGGAGAAGAAGGTGGTGTATGAGGAGGCAGTAACAGAGCTGAAGGAGAAGTTTGAGTTTGAGCCGATTTTTCTGCTGGAATGGAGGATCTTTTTTGTGAAGATGAACAGTGCTCAGGTTCCCATGGATGATATCAAGCGTGTACTGGAGGAACGACTCATCCTGAAGGGTGAGTTAGTGAAAACCTGTGACTCTGATGGAGTATGGAATAAATGGAGAAAGGTTTATGGAAGATTTAAGAAGATAAGAGCAAGGGGAGAAGAATTGTTTTTAAAACCTGTTATCTTTGTGGGACCGAACAAGGGAATTGTGAGGTACGCCGGCCAGCCGGAGGTGTGCTACAAATGTAGCAATATGGATCATAAGGCAGCAGAATGCAATGCTTTGGTCTGCAGGAACTGCAATGGCGTGGGACATTTCAGCAAGGATTGCCCTGAAAAGAAGCGTTGCAATTTGTGTGGTGAAGAAGACCATTTGTATAGGGATTGTTCCAAGAGAGCAAGAAGCTATGCGGAAGCAGCTTCAGGAAGAAAGAAGGTGTTTGCAAAGAAAGATGAAGCACAGAAAGAAAAGTTGGCTGGGGGAGTGGCCTCATCTTGGGAAGGCGGAACGGCGGGAAAAGAGGAGACAAAGGAAAGGGGAGGAGAGCCGAACAGGGAGGCGGAGGAAAAGAGTGACAGAAGTATGCTGAACAGCCAACAGAAGTCCTCGGAAGGTTCCGGCTCCTCCGTGGATGATTCCATGGAGGGGGTGGAGAGTATCCAGAGAAAGAGGAAAGTGGATGAGGAAGGGGCAACAGCAAGCTCAAGTTGGGCAAATAGTGTGGAGGAAGAGGAGGAGAAAAGGAAAAAGAAAGGAGTAATAGGAAATACAAACAGTGGAGGGGAGGAAAGACGGTCTTTGGGGAAAAAAGAAGAGGAGATGAAGAAGCGGAAAGACCGAGCTGGAATTGAAAAGGAGGAGAGTGCAAGCGCAGGTCCGGCCGGTTCAAGTTGGGTTTCAGAGTCTGTGTTAAGTGGGGTTGAGGGAGGTAGCTCAAGTCAGACAATGAGTGTGGAGGAAGAAGAGAATTTGATGAGGACGTTTTGCGCTAAGCATTTTGCAGAGCTTTCGGGGTGGAAGGAGAGGATGAGGAAGGGAAGGATTCTTGAAGAAGAGTGGAGAAGATATGAGGAGGCGAAACAAAGGATATTGTTGTGTGCACGACGGAAGGCGAACGAGGCTTTAAAAGAAAGACAAAAGAAGAGAGAAAGTGAGAAAAAGAAGGACTTTAAGTAATAGTTTGAGATGGAATTGATGATAATTTAGATGTATTTTTTTGAGAAATTGATGTGTTTTTGATTAGAGATGAACATAATTTTGTCGTATTAATTTAAGAAAGTAATGTATTTTTTGAGTATTTGATTAATAAAAAAAAAAAAAAAAAAAAAAAAATATGTTCTTATCAGTTTAATATCTGATACGTCCCCTATCAGGGGACCATATATTAAATTGATTTTTGGAATCGGGAGATGGAACAGGGGCTTGCTCCGTCCACTCCACGCATCGGCCCGGTATTGCAGTACCTCCGGGAACGGTGCACACCTTTCTCTAACGTTGGTCAAAGTCAGATCTGGATCTCTCCTGTGAGCATTTTGTCTACCCCTGCTGGAGGGAGAGTGCCAGTGTTGATGCAAGTTTTCCCGCCGTTTTAAATCTTTTTTTTCTTTCTCTCTTTCTTTCTTTCTCTCTTTCTTTCTCTCTTTCTCTCTTTCTTTCTCTCTTTCTTTCTTGCTGTCTTTCTTTCTTTTATTCACATGTGGTGATGATGTAGACAGCAGCAGGTTGTTTCCTGGGAGCATGCAGCTAACCAGACAAGTGTGGTGGAACATGTCCCTATGCCAGGACCTTCTTAGCAAGCCAGCCAGCCAGCGAGGCACAGTTGTAGTTACCCAAGGCACCTTGCACAGCATAGCAGCTTGGCATGACTATTTGTAAGACGCACTCCGCCAGTTTATGTTTTGTTTTTGGTGTTATGTGTGTGTTTTTGCTTTGTTTTGTTTTCTCCTGCTTAAATTGCACATTTCCCCTCTGGAAGCAGCAGCCCGTTTTTTGGGGGTCTGCTTGTGCTTGGAATTTTGCACCCACCTTTGAATCCCCCTGTGCCGTCCGGGCTGGGGGGCCCCGGGCAAGGGCCAAGTCGCCATCGCTTCTCGGCCTTTTGGCTAAGATCAAGTGTAGTATCTGTTCTTATCAGTTTAATATCTGATACGTCCCCTATCAGGGGACCATATATTAAATTGATTTTTGGAATCGGGAGATGGAACAGGGGCTTGCTCCGTCCACTCCATGCATCGGCCCGGTATTGCAGTACCTCCGGGAACGGTGCACACCTTTCTCTAACGTTGGTCAAAGTCAGATCTGGATCTCTCCTGTGAGCATTTTGTCTACCCCTGCTGGAGGGAGAGTGCCAGTGTTGATGCAAGTTTTCCCGCCGTTTTACTTCTTTTTTTTTTCTTTCTCTCTTTCTTTCTTTCTCTTTCTTTCTCTCTTTCTTTCTTGCTGTCTTTCTTTCTTTTATTCACATGTGGTGATGATGTAGACAGCAGCAGTTTGTTTCCTGGGAGCATGCAGCTAACCAGACAAGTGTGGTGGAACATGTCCCTATGCCAGGACCTTCTTAGCAAGCCAGCCAGCCAGCGAGGCACAGTTGTAGTTACCCAAGGCACCTTGCACAGCATAGCAGCTTGGCATGACTATTTGTAAGACGCACTCCGCCAGTTTATGTTTTGTTTTTGGTGTTATGTGTGTGTTTTTGCTTTGTTTTGTTTTCTCCTGCTTAAATTGCACATTTCCCCTCTGGAAGCAGCAGCCCGTTTTTTGGGGGTCTGCTTGTGCTTGAAATTTTGCACCCACCTTTGAATCCCCCTGTGCCGTCCGGGCTGGGGGGCCCCGGGCAAGGGCCAAGTCGCCATCGCTTCTCGGCCTTTTGGCTAAGATCAAGTGTAGTATCTGTAATTATCAGTTTAATATCTGATACGTCCCCTATCAGGGGACCATATATTAAATTGATTTTTGGAATCGGGAGATGGAACAGGGGCTTGCTCCGTCCACTCCACGCATCGGCCCGGTATTGCAGTACCTCCGGGAACGGTGCACACCTTTCTCTAACGTTGGTCAAAGTCAGATCTGGATCTCTCCTGTGAGCATTTTGTCTACCCCTGCTGGAGGGAGAGTGCCAGTGTTGATGCAAGTTTTCCCGCCGTTTTACTTCTTTTTTTTTCTTTCTCTCTTTCTTTCTTTCTCTCTTTCTTTCTCTCTTTCTCTCTTTCTTTCTCTCTTTCTTTCTTGCTGTCTTTCTTTCTTTTATTCACATGTGGTGATGATGTAGACAGCAGCAGGTTGTTTCCTGGGAGCATGCAGCTAACCAGACAAGTGTGGTGGAACATGTCCCTATGCCCTAAGGGTTATTTCATAGCAGCAGGCAAGAGGAAAGCAAAAGAAAGGAGAGCCAAATATAAATACCTGAATGCTGTCCTCCAGCGTCTGAGCCTGCTTCAGCTTCGGGGGTTCCCTGTAAGCGACGAGATAGCCCAGAACAAGCTAGATCTTTCAGTGCTTTGTAGGGAGGAACAACGAAAGGTCATGCACAATGCAAAAGTGCAAAAAATGGAGGAAGACGAAAAGTGTACTCGCTTCTTCTTCCAGAAAACGAGGGAGAAGCGGCACTTGATGTCCTCCATGCTCGACAGCAGGGGGAGGATAGTAGAGGATAGTGAGGGAGTGAAAAAAGTGGTAGAGAACTTCTATAGGGACCTGTATAACATCAAAGCTACAGATGACACCCTGATAGAGTGGTTCCTGAGCCAGTTGGAGCCTGACTCAGTGCGGGACGACGAGGAGGAGGAGAAGGACCCAGAACTCACGCTGGAGGAGCTCACCCAGGCGGTTAAGACCATGAACACCGGTAAGACGCCAGGTCCAGATGGCATCCCGGGTGAGTATTACCATCTTTTTTGGGACACGCTAAAAGTCCATTTAGCGGAGGTCTACAGAGCGGTCTACAGGGAGAAGCGGTTGGGCCCTTCTATGCGGGAGAGTGTAATTACTCTCCTTCATAAGAAAGGGGAAGTTAAAGATCTACGGAATTGGCGCCCAATCAGCCTCCTTTGCGTGGATTACAAGATACTAGCCAAAGCTCTGATGCTCCGGCTACAAGTACACCTCCCTTTGGTCATTGGCCCCGACCAGGCTTGTGGCGTCCCAGGGAGGTCCATCACGGATATTTTAATGTTAACAAGGGACATTCTGGCTTATTCTAGAGAACGGAACCATCCCCTCTGCCTGTTCAACCTTGACCAGGAGAAGGCGTTCGATAGGGTAAGCCATGAATATATGTACAAAGTGATGGACCAGATGAAATTCGCTCCTGGACTTAGGGAGTGGGTTAAAACCATATATACAAACATTAGTACCCGAGTCTTGGTGAACAGGCACCTGACTGGTAAAATATCTATCCAGTCAGGGGTCAGACAGGGTTGCCCACTATCCCCACTGCTATATGTCGTGTGCATTGAACCCCTCCTGCAGGCAATTCGTAGGGATACCAATATAACTGGTTTCCAGCTGCCTGGATCCAACGGGGTCCAGGTCAAAACAACAGCATATATGGACGATGTGTCACTCATTTGCACCAACACATCGTCGGTACCTCGGATTAGTAATATCCTTGAGAAGTACTGCACGGCGACCGGGGCAGTGATTAATAAGTCCAAGAGCGAAGTCTACGTGTCTAAAAATTGGCAGGTAGATAGGGAACTGTCGGACATGTACCCTGTCAAAAAGGACAAAATCAAGATTCTGGGCCTCATTTTCGAGAACAATAGCTCGGGGGCCCAGAGCTGGACGGCGGCCATTAACCAGGTCCGTAAAAAGATTGGCGGATGGAGCACAAGATCCTTAACAATGACGGGTAGAGTATTAATAACCAAGTCTATACTGTTCCCCATCCTCTCTTATGTAGGAAAAATCTTTCCCCCAGACAGGACCACCAAAAAAGTGGTGGACCGCATTATCCACCGCTTTATCTGGGGCAGCAAGATGGAGAGGGTAAAGCGAGCCACTCTGAGTAAAGCCGACAAGAAGGGAGGTAAGGGGGTCCCGGACGTTGTGCAGCTCACCCGAGTGCAGGGGCTCACGCAAACTATCAAGAACATCCAGGCCCTGGACAGGAAGGTATGTTACATGAATCGTTTCTATTTTGCCACCTGTCTCAGGGCCTTGGGCCTCTGCACTATTGATAACACCGTGCCGTACTCCTGGGACCCCCCATTGTATTATAGAACCTTAAGGGACACTATATATAAATTGGGCTTAGATAAAGCAAAATTGGCCTCCTGGGAATACAAGGCTGTAACTAAATATCTTGCCGGTTCCCAGGAAATTGAAAAAGTAGCTACTTTCTCCCTCACCCAAAGCCAAAAAATCTGGGAGAATGTGTCTCACAGCTGCCTCAGTAATGTCCAGAAGGATATAGCATGGAACACCGTCCACAGTGCACTCCCCACTCGAGCGTTCATGTTCAGGAGGGGACTAGCCCAAGTAGAAACATGCCCCTATGCAAAGTGCCGCAAGAGAGAAACACCAGCCCATATCTTCTGGGAGTGTGATGTGGCTGGCAGTGTCTGGCTCTCTGTCTCTGTCTTCCTAAACAGGTTTGCTGACACGGCCAAGATGACCGCTGAGACTGTGCTCTATGGGCCTGCGGGAGGAATCACTACCAGCACAGCTAAGTGCGTTTGGCGTGTCATCAATGTTGTCAAGCAGATCCTGTGGGAAGGCCGTAACGTCTGTGTCTATCACAAGCAGGAGCTAGACACTATCACCACGACCAGAAGGGCACAAACTCTTATCAAGGACTTTGTAATTCTGGACATCCGGACCCTCGGGAAGGACAAGGCCTGCGCGGAGTGGAGGATCGCCGGACTTCAGGACGTGAAGATGGAATAAAGGAAAAAACTGGAACCGCTAGCTCCTAGGAGCGGGACTACGGGGCACCGCTAAGCCTTTTATTTATTTTGTCATGCCAGCATTCCGCCCTTTTTAGCTGGCATGACCGTTTTTCAACGGTGCCCTGGTTTTATGTAGTCTTTTTGTTTCACTTTTATGGACCTTTGATTTAATTTGAATGTTTTATTTGATTTTGTTTTGTTTTGTTTTATGTATCTTTAAGATTTTTAATGTAAACTATTAAAAGTTACATTTTAAGTGTTTTAAAATTTTAGAATTTTAACTCACTGTTTATACACTGTCCCTTTTCCCCTGTCCCTGTTTTAGATCTAGGTTTATGTTCACTTTTTTAGAGAGCACTCCCCGGCACTCACAAGCACTGGTTTTTTATAGATGGTTCTTTTTTTCCAGTCACTTTTAAAACAGCACAGGTTTTTTTCATGTTGATTTTAATCTGTGTCTGTTTTAACCATGTACAAAGCACAATTGTCTTGGTGTTTTTAAATGTATTTTAAATGCTTTTAAAACAAAATGTATGTCTGTATGCATGAATGTCATCTTTAAAAGAAATGTAAAATGAATGAAAAAACGAATGGGTGTAAATGTAAAAAATGTAAAATCTCAATAAAAGAGTATTAATATCTGATACGTCCCCTATCAGGGGACCATATATTAAATTGATTTTTGGAATCGGGAGATGGAACAGGGGCTTGCTCCGTCCACTCCACGCATCGGCCCGGTATTGCAGTACCTCCGGGAACGGTGCACACCTTTCTCTAACGTTGGTCAAAGTCAGATCTGGATCTCTCCTGTGAGCATTTTGTCTACCCCTGCTGGAGGGAGAGTGCCAGTGTTGATGCAAGTTTTCCCGCCGTTTTACTTCTTTTTTTACTTTCTCTCTTTCTTTCTTTCTCTCTTTCTTTCTCTCTTCCTTTCTCTCTTTCTTTCTCTCTTTCTTTCTTTCTTTCTCTCTTTCTTTCTTGCTGTCTTTCTTTCTTTTATTCACATGTGGTGATGATGTAGACAGCAGCAGGTTGTTTCCTGGGAGCATGCAGCTAACCAGACAAGTGTGGTGGAACATGTCCCTATGCCAGGACCATCTTAGCAAGCCAGCCAGCCAGCGAGGCACAGTTGTAGTTACCCAAGGCACCTTGCACAGCATAGCAGCTTGGCATGACTATTTGTAAGACGCACTCTGCCAGTTTATGTTTTGTTTTTGGTGTTATGTGTGTGTTATTGCTTTGTTTTGTTTCCTCCTGCTTAAATTGCACATTTCCCCTCTGGAAGCAGCAGCCTGTTTTTTGGGGGTCTGCTTGTGCTTGGAATTTTGCACCCACCTTTGAATCCCCCTGTGCCGTCCGGGCTGGGGGGCCCCGGGCAAGGGCCAAGTCGCCATCGCTTCTCGGCCTTTTGGCTAAGATCAAGTGTAGTATCTGTTCTTATCAGTTTAATATCTGATACGTCCCCTATCAGGGGACCATATATTAAATTGATTTTTGGAATCGGGAGATGGAACAGGGGCTTGCTCCGTCCACTCCACGCATCGGCCCGGTATTGCAGTACCTCCGGGAACGGTGCACACCTTTCTCTAACGTTGGTCAAAGTCAGATCTGGATCTCTCCTGTGAGCATTTTGTCTACCCCTGCTGGAGGGAGAGTGCCAGTGTTGATGCAAGTTTTCCCGCCGTTTTACTTCTTTTTTTTTTCTTTCTCTCTTTCTTTCTTTCTCTCTTTCTTTCTCTCTTTCTCTCTTTCTTTCTCTCTTTCTTTCTTGCTGTCTTTCTTTCTTTTATTCACATGTGGTGATGATGTAGACAGCAGCAGGTTGTTTCCTGGGAGCATGCAGCTAACCAGACAAGTGTGGTGGAACATGTCCCTATGCCAGGACCTTCTTAGCAAGCCAGCCAGCCAGCGAGGCACAGTTGTAGTTACCCAAGGCACCTTGCACAGCATAGCAGCTTGGCATGACTATTTGTAAGACGCACTCCGCCAGTTTATGTTTTGTTTTTGGTGTTATGTGTGTGTTTTTGCTTTGTTTTGTTTTCTCCTGCTTAAATTGCACATTTCCCCTCTGGAAGCAGCAGCCCATTTTTTTTGGGGGTCTGCTTGTGCTTGAAATTTTGCACCCACCTTTGAATCCCCCTGTGCCGTCCGGGCTGGGGGGCCCCGGGCAAGGGCCAAGTCGCCATCGCTTCTCGGCCTCTTGGCTCCGATCAAGTGTCTTTGAGAAGGCGAAGGTAATCGATCTGGAAAGCGTGAGCTGGAAGGAATATTACTGACGAGATGGAAGAAGAAGGTCCAAGAGCAAGGAACACCCTGAGGCTCCAGTTGAAGAATCTGACAGGGCTGTGGGGGAGACGGAAATTTGTTTTGGAGATCGTGTTTGGTCTATTTAAACTGAAGGCTGAAGATGTATTGTGTTTGAAGGACAGTGTTGCAAAAGGGAGTTTCGACCTGACCTTGAATAAAGAAGAGGATTGTTGGAAGGCAGTGAAGACCTTTGAGGACAACAAGGAGAAGCTGCCGGCCAGTGTTTTTAACATTGAGCCTATGTTTCTTATGGACTGGAGAACAGTTTTTGTTTCAATGGCCTGCCCTTTTCTGCCGGTGGAGGACATCTCTACGAGGTTGAAGAGGAGCCTGGAACTTAAGAGTGAGTTACCTGTTAAAATGATGGACAGTGAGAGGATTTGGAATGGAGTGTGGAAATATATGGCTAAACTGCACGTCAGGGAGGGGAGGATGATTCACATCCGACCTGACCTGATGATTGGATCGGTGAGGGGGACTGTGTTTTACAGAGGACAGCCAAAGGTGTGTTACAAATGTAACAGAGGAGGTCATCTTGCAGCAGATTGTGAGGAGGTAGTTTGTAAGAACTGTAGCCAAATAGGCCATGTATCCAGGGATTGCCCCAGTGGGACTATATGCAATCTCTGTGGCTCCAAGGAGCATGTCTACAGAGATTGCCCTGAGAGTGCGAGGAGTTATGCTCAGGCGGCGGGACACGGAGGAAAGGAAAAAGAAGAAGCAAAGCAAAAGAAGACAGAGAAAGGGGAAAAACCAGAGGAAAAGGACAATGAGAAGAATAAAGGAGAAAGTGTTGGGGGTGGAGCTTCCAAAGAAGGGGGCGGAATGGCGGGAAACTCTGGTTCAGAAGGGACAAAAGAAAGGGGAGGAGAGCCGAACAGGGAGGCGGAGAAAAAGAGAGGCAGCAGTATGCAGAACAGCCAACAGAAGTCCTCGGAAGGTTCCGGCTCCTCCGTGGATGATTCCATGGAGGGGGTGGAGGGTGTTCAGAGAAAGAGGAAAGTGGATGAGGAAGGGGCAACAGCAAGCTCAAGTTGGGCAAAGAGTGTGGAGGAAGAGGAGGAGAAAAGAAAAAAGAAAGGAGAGTCAGAAACCATGGACAGTGGAAGGGAGGAAGGAATGTCTTCAGAAGAATATATAATGAAGATGTTTTGTGCTAAGGAGTTTGCGGAGTTGTTGGCGTGGAAGGAGAGGATGAGGAAGGGCAGGATTTCTGAACAAGAGTGGAGAAGATATGAGGAGGAGAGACAAAGAGTATTGTTGCATGCACGGTGGAAGGCGGAAGAGGCTTTAAAGAAAGCCAAAAAAAGGATTGAGTTGGAAAATGAGAAAAAGCTTTAGTTCGAGTTTGAGTTGAATATGATGATGATTTTGATCTATCGTTTTTGAGAAATTGAGGTTTTTTTGAGTATTGTTTTTGAGAAATTGACGTGTTTTTGAGTATTTGATTTTGATGTATTATTTGTGAGAAATTGATGTATTTTTTTTGAGTATTTGATTAAAATTTATAAAAAAAAAAAAAAAAAAAAAAAAAAAAAATCTGTTCTTATCAGTTTAATATCTGATACGTCCCCTATCAGGGGACCATATATTAAATTGATTTTTGGAATCGGGAGATGGAACAGGGGCTTGCTCCGTCCACTCCACACATCGGCCCGGTATTGCAGTACCTCTGGGAACGGTGCACACCTTTCTCTAACGTTGGTCAAAGTCAGATCTGGATCTCTCCTGTTAGCATTTTGTCTACCCCTGCTGGAGGGAGAGTGCCAGTGTTGATGCAAGTTTTCCCGCCGTTTTACTTCTTTTTTTTTCTTTCTCTTTCTTTCTTTCTCTCTTTCTTTCTCTCTTTCTCTCTTTCTTTCTCTCTTTCTTTCTTGCTGTCTTTCTTTCTTTTATTCACATGTGGTGATGATGTAGACAGCAGCAGGTTGTTTCCTGGGAGCATGCAGCTAACCAGACAAGTGTGGTGGAACATGTCCCTATGCCAGGACCTTCTTAGCAAGCCAGCCAGCCAGCGAGGCACAGTTGTAGTTACCCAAGGCACCTTGCACAGCATAGCAGCTTGGCATGACTATTTGTAAGACGCACTCCGCCAGTTTATGTTTTGTTTTTGGTGTTATGTGTGTGTTTTTGCTTTGTTTTGTTTCCTCCTGCTTAAATTGCACATTTCCCCTCTGGAAGCAGCAGCCCGTTTTTTGGGGGTCTGCTTGTGCTTGGAATTTTGCACCCACCTTTGAATCCCCCTGTGCCGTCCGGGCTGGGGGGCCCCGGGCAAGGGCCAAGTCGCCATCGCTTCTCGGCCTTTTAGCTAAGATCAAGTGTAGTATCTGTTCTTATCAGTTTAATATCTGATACGTCCCCTATCAGGGGACCATATATTAAATTGATTTTTGGAATCGGGAGATGGAACAGGGGCTTGCTCCGTCCACTCCACGCATCGGCCCGGTATTGCAGTACCTCCGGGAACGGTGCACACCTTTCTCTAACGTTGGTCAAAGTCAGATCTGGATCTCTCCTGTGAGCATTTTGTCTACCCCTGCTGGAGGGAGAGTGCCAGTGTTGATGCAAGTTTTCCCGCCGTTTTACTTCTTTTTTTTTTCTTTCTCTCTTTCTTTCTTTCTCTCTTTCTTTCTTTCTCTCTTTCTTTCTCTCTTTCTCTCTTTCTTTCTCTCTTTCTTTCTTGCTGTCTTTCTTTCTTTTATTCACATGTGGTGATGATGTAGACAGCAGCAGGTTGTTTCCTGGGAGCATGCAGCTAACCAGACAAGTGTGGTGGAACATGTCCCTATGCCAGGTCCTTCTTAGCCAGCCAGCCAGCGAGGCACAGTTGTAGTTACCCAAGGCACCTTGCACAGCATAGCAGCTTGGCATGACTATTTGTAAGACGCACTCCGCCAGTTTATGTTTTGTTTTTGGTGTTATGTGTGTGTTTTTGCTTTGTTTTGTTTTCTCCTGCTTAAATTGCACATTTCCCCTCTGGAAGCAGCAGCCCGTTTTTTGGGGGTCTGCTTGTGCTTGAAATTTTGCACCCACCTTTGAATCCCCCTGTGCCGTCCGGGCTGGGGGGCCCCGGGCAAGGGCCAAGTCGCCATCGCTTCTCGGCCTTTTGGCTAAGATCAAGTGTAGTATCTGTTCTTATCAGTTTAATATCTAGCTCCTCCAGTAGCTCCTCTGATGCAGAACACGAGGCAGGGAGGGAGCCCGGACCCAGCAGCGGCCCCCCCCTGAGTAGGGCCCTCTCAGCGCCAGCACTCCCCCTCGGCTCTCGTTATGACGCCATAAGGATTGAGTCCGTGGGGGAGGAAAGCAAAAGCGACAGTGAAAGTGAGAGTGAGAAGGAGGGGAAGGGAGTGAAGAACCAGCAGAGGGTGGGGAAAAGAAAGGGTAGAGACGAGGGGGGGAAAAGAAAGAAGATCAGGATCAAAGACAGCAAGTTGCAGGTGGCCCCCATAAATCCAAAACCAGCTAATGTCCACACAAAGTCCCCAGTCTTGCCCTCGCAGGCAGAGACGGAGGCGAGTGGGACGGCTACACTGCCGCCTAGTGGGCAGGTAGCAGCCAGCCAGGGCATCCCCAGCCAGCCTTCCCAGTCGTTGGCACAAACCCTAGCACACCTCGCAGAAGAGGTGTTCACTAATGCACCGAGGGAGAGGTCGGGGTCAACACCTTCCCTGACCAGCAGTACCTCGGTAGCAATGACCCTCTTCAAGCGAAGGGCCTCCCTTCAAAGCATCCTTGACCCCCTCCCTTGTATGGGCAAAACCAGGGGCCCCCTAGAGGTCCTCCTAGATACAGCACTGGAGGACATGGGAATACCCCTGGACGCGGTAAGCCAGAAGTCTGCTAACAGCTCCAACTCAACAGACGGTAACAGCCAAAGAATGCTGTCTGTCATAACCCCCCCCAGGACAAAGCTGACCCACACGTTCCGAGGGGCCCTGAGCAAGTTCCACCAGACTTACCTTGTGGGGAGTTGAATAGCCCCAACAACTCCACGTACTGTGCATATAAAGACGGTGCCTTCTTGGACGAGGCAGCAGTGAGTACCTTCTCAGGGGTGATGGGAGTTGCAAATAAGCCCAAGCCCCCTCGAAGCAAGCGTAGAGCTAAGAGTAGGAAGAGTGTCCCGACCTCCCAATCATAGTCGCTATGGGGTGGACGCAGCGACTCCTTTTCTTGTTAGCTACCCTGATGGCCCTGATATGTGTGTCTGTTAATGTCAGGAGCATCAGGGAGACACAAAAAAGATTTGATGTACTAAACTATCTAGCTAACTTGAAAGCAGATCTCATCTTTCTGCAGGAGTGTGGTATTTCGTCGAGCCCTGATTATAGGGACCTGAAGGAGAGTTGGACCCTGGGGGACTCCTTCTGGTCGGGCTCCAACATAGCCAGAGCCGACGGAGTAGGTATCCTGTTTAAAAACCCATTTATTACCTCCCGCAGCAGCAGGGAGGTAGAACCTGGTAGAATTCTGAGCGTGGATGTGACATACAACAACACTCCCCTCAGACTGGTCAATGTCTACGCACCCACTAACCAAAACGAAAGAGTTCAATTTTTTCCACAGCTGCGTCCACTCCTGCTGGGGAACGTACCCGTCATCGTGTCAGGTGACTTCAATTGTGCTCTGAGGGACGTAGACCGGAGCAGGCCACGCAACGACCGCTCTAGTAGAGTTTTGTCCTCCATAATATCTGATTTCTCCCTGTGTGATGCAGGTAAGGACCTGGTGCCTCCCTTTACCTGGGTGAGCTCATCTGGGACCTCCTTCTCCCGTATAGATCTCGTCCTGCATACCAGCTCCCTTACGAAGACGGCAGTAGACACCCAGGCCGTCTTCTTCTCTGACCATAGGCTCCTGCAGGTAACATTGCAGGTCCCTCAGACCTCCCAGATGGGGTCAGGGGTCTGGAAATTAAACACCTCCTTACTCGATGACCCCTCCATAGCTGCAGCCTATAAGAGCAGGCTTGTTGAGTGGACCACTTTGCGTGACCTATTCAACTCCCCTATAGAGTGGTGGGAGATGGTCAAAATCAGAGCTAAGGGTTATTTCATAGCAGCAGGCAAGAGGAAAGCAAAAGAAAGGAGGGCCAAATATAAATACCTGAATGCTGCCCTCCAGCGTCTGAGCCTGCTTCAGCTTCGGGGGTTCCCTGTAAGCGACGAGATAGCCCAGACCAAGCTAGATCTTTCAGTGCTTTGTAGGGAGGAACAACGAAAGGTCATGCACAATGCAAAAGTGCAAAAAATGGAGGAAGACGAAAAGTGTACTCGCTTCTTCTTCCAGAAAACGAGGGAGAAGCGGCACTTGATGTCCTCCATGCTCGACAGCAGGGGGAGGATAGTAGAGGATAGTGAGGGAGTGAAAAAAGTGGTAGAGAACTTCTATAGGGACCTGTATAACATCAAAGCTACAGATGACACCCTGATAGAGTGGCTCCTGAGCCAGTTGGAGCCTGACTCAGTGCAGGACGACGAGGAGGAGGAGAAGGACCCAGAACTCACGCTGGAGGAGCTCACCCAGGCGGTTAAGACCATGAACACCGGTAAGACGCCAGGTCCAGATGGCATCCCGGGTGAGTATTACCATCTTTTTTGGGACACGCTAAAAGTCCATTTAGCGGAGGTCTACAGAGCGGTCTACAGGGAGAAGCGGTTGGGCCCTTCTATGCGGGAGAGTGTAATTACTCTCCTTCATAAGAAAGGGGAAGTTAAAGATCTACGGAATTGGCGCCCAATCAGCCTCCTTTGCGTGGATTACAAGATACTAGCCAAAGCTCTGATGCTCCGGCTACAAGTACACCTCCCTTTGGTCATTGGCCCCGACCAGGCTTGTGGCGTCCCAGGGAGGTCCATCACGGATATTTTAATGTTAACAAGGGACATTCTGGCTTATTCTAGAGAACGGAACCATCCCCTCTGCCTGTTCAACCTTGACCAGGAGAAGGCGTTCGATAGGGTAAGCCATGAATATATGTACAAAGTGATGGACCAGATGAAATTCGCTCCTGGACTTAGGGGGTGGGTTAAAACCATCTATACAAACATTAGTACCCGAGTCTTGGTGAACAGGCACCTGACTGGTAAAATATCTATCCAGTCAGGGGTCAGACAGGGTTGCCCACTATCCCCACTGCTATATGTCGTGTGCATTGAACCCCTCCTGCAGGCAATTAGTAGGGATACCAATATAACTGGTTTCCAGCTGCCTGGATCCAACGGGGTCCAGGTCAAAACAACAGCATATATGGACGATGTGTCACTCATTTGCACCAACACATCGTCGGTACCTCGGATTAGTAATATCCTTGGGAAGTACTGCACGGCGACCAGGGCAGTGATTAATAAGTCCAAGAGCGAAGTCTACGTGTCTAAAAATTGGCAGGTAGATAGGGAACTGTCGGACATGTACCCTGTCAAAAAGGACAAAATCAAGATTCTGGGCCTCATTTTCGAGAACAATAGCTCGGGGGCCCAGAGCTGGACGGCGGCCATTAACCAGGTCCGTAAAAAGATTGGCGGATGGAGCACAAGATCCTTAACAATGACGGGTAGAGTATTAATAACCAAGTCTATACTGTTCCCCATCCTCTCTTATGTAGGAAAAATCTTTCCCCCAGACAGGACCACCAAAAAAGTGGTGGACCGCATTATCCACCGCTTTATCTGGGGCAGCAAGATGGAGAGGGTAAAACGAGCCACCCTGAGTAAAGCCGACAAGAAGGGAGGTAAGGGGGTCCCGGACGTTGTGCAGCTCACCCGAGTGCAGGGGCTCACGCAAACTATCAAGAACATCCAGGCCCTGGACAGGAAGGTATGTTACATGAATCGTTTCTATTTTGCCACCTGTCTCAGGGCCTTGGGCCTCTGCACTATTGATAACACCGTGCCGTACTCCTGGGACCCCCCATTGTATTATAGAACCTTAAGGGACACTATATATAAATTGGGCTTAGATAAAGCAAAATTGGCCTCCTGGGAATACAAGGCTGTAACTAAATATCTTGCCGGTTCCCAGGAAATTGAAAAAGTAGCTACTTTCTCCCTCACCCAAAGCCAAAAAATCTGGGAGAATGTGTCTCACAGCTGCCTCAGTAATGTCCAGAAGGATATAGCATGGAACACCGTCCACAGTGCACTCCCCACTCGAGCGTTCATGTTCAGGAGGGGACTAGCCCAAGTAGAAACATGCCCCTATGCAAAGTGCCGCAAGAGAGAAACACCAGCCCATATCTTCTGGGAATGTGATGTGGCTGGCAGTGTCTGGCTCTCTGTCTCTGTCTTCCTAAACAGGTTTGCTGACACGGCCAAGATGACCGCTGAGACTGTGCTCTATGGGCCTGCGGGAGGAATCACTACCAGCACAGCTAAGTGCGTTTGGCGTGTCATCAATGTTGTCAAGCAGATCCTGTGGGAAGGCCGTAACGTCTGTGTCTATCACAAGCAGGAGCTAGACACTATCACCACGACCAGAAGGGCACAAACTCTTATCAAGGACTTTGTAATTCTGGACATCCGGACCCTCGGGAAGGACAAGGCCTGCGCGGAGTGGATGATCGCCGGACTTCAGGACGTGAAGATGGAATAAAGGAAAAAACTGGAACCGCTAGCTCCTAGGAGCGGGACTACGGGGCACCGCTAAGCCTTTTATTTATTTTGTCATGCCAGCATTCCGCCCTTTTTAGCTGGCATGACCGTTTTTCAACGGTGCCCTGGTTTTATGTAGTCTTTTGTTTCAGTTTTATGGACTTTTATTTGATTTACGTTGAATGTTTTATTTGATTTTGTTTTGTTTTGTTTTATGTATCTTTAAGATTTTTAATGTAAACTATTAAAAGTTACATTTTAAGTGTTTTAAAATTTTAGAATTTTAACTCACTGTTTTATACACTGTCCCTTTTCCCCTGTCCCTGTTTTAGATCTAGTTTTATGTTCACTTTTGAACCTTTTAGAGAGCACTCCCCGGCCCTCACAAGCACTGGTTTTTTATAGATGGTTCTTTTTTTCCAGTCACTTTTAAAACAGCACAGGTTTTTTTCATGTTGATTTTAATCTGTGTCTGTTTTAACCATGTACAAAGCACAATTGTCTTGGTGTTTTTAAATGTATTTTAAATGCTTTTAAAACAAAATGTATGTCTGTATGCATGAATGTCATCTTTAAAAGAAATGTAAAATGAATGAAAAAAACGAATGGGTGTAAATGTAAAAAATGTAAAATCTCAATAAAAGAGTATTAATATCTGATACGTCCCCTATCAGGGGACCATATATTAAATTGATTTTTGGAATCGGGAGATGGAACAGGGGCTTGCTCCGTCCACTCCACGCATCGGCCCGGTATTGCAGTACCTCCGGGAACGGTGCACACCTTTCTCTAACGTTGGTCAAAGTCAGATCTGGATCTCTCCTGTGAGCATTTTGTCTACCCCTGCTGGAGGGAGAGTGCCAGTGTTGATGCAAGTTTTCCCGCCGTTTTACTTCTTTTTTTATCTTTCTCTCTTTCTTTCTTTCTCTCTTTCTTTCTCTCTTTCTCTCTTTCTTTCTCTCTTTCTTTCTTGCTGTCTTTCTTTCTTTTATTCACATGTGGTGATGATGTAGACAGCAGCAGGTTGTTTCCTGGGAGCATGCAGCTAACCAGACAAGTGTGGTGGAACATGTCCCTATGCCAGGTCCTTCTTAGCCAGCCATATACTCTGGCTTCTCTACAGTTCGAATAAATCTTTCTAAGACTAAGGCTTAGAGGGTAGTGGCATTGCCCGCTCCCTCCGAGGGTCTGTGAGAGGTTTGTTCGGGTGAGGAGGAACAGAATTTTTTTTATTTTTGACTGGCTTTCTTCAGCTCGGCAACTTTTTGGAAGACTAATGCTCAGTCTGGTTTTGGCTTGCCCAATCCAGGCCGAGGGTCTTTCAAGATTTTGTTGACTGTTGAGAGCAGTTTTTTCTTTTTCAGGCGGTTCCCGTTTTTTTCTTTTTCAGGCGGTTCCGGCTTTTCCAGACGTTCCTGGAGTTAGAGAGAAGGAGGACCTACCATCCAGACGACCTTTGAGGACCCTTTGATGACCTAGACGACCTCATCCCCAGCCCTTGATTGTAATCGAGATCCAGACCGAGAGAGCAGCAGGCGCCCAGCAGAGGGCGCCATCTGGGAGGAGCAGAGGGCGGCCCCGGACCCCGAGGAGGCGTCACAGCCACGATTCTTCCTACGTGGTCTCGGTGCCAAGCAGCGCCCCCTACTCCGCCAGGGAAGGACACCGTTCACCTGGGGAGGGGGTCCCTCTTGCGAGGCGACCATCTCCTCAGGGACTAAAGTAATAGTTCCTTCAACTGCCCAGATTTGCTGCTTACGTTGTCTCTTTTCCGTAGAGAGAGACAACCCGGACGTCCAGAGGCTTCTCCCACCCCAATCGGAGGAGCCAGCTGAAGGATGGCGTTCCGGCCAACCCAGGAAACCAGGAGGCACAATGCGGTGCGCTTCACAAGAAACAAGCAAGATGAAACGGAACCAGGACTGACGAGACTGGAGTTCAGCCGGACCATTCTTCAGAGGGGTATGGGTTTTTCCCCTTCTGACTTGAATTGTTTGGTGAAATTGCCAGGGCTTAAGGAAGTGTTTGAGGTCAGTTTTAGGAACCCCCAAAAGTTACAAGAAATGTGGTCCTTTTGGGGGGAGAATAAATATCTCGCTCCATACAAAGAATTTTGTGTGGATGCACTGACAGACAGAGAAATGAAAGTTGTTACTGTCCAATTTTTCAATGAGGCTGTTAGCGACTATGATATTACAACATGGCTTAACCGCTATGGGAGGGTGTCATCAGAAGGGAGGAAAATTACAGATGAAGATGGGGTTTGGACAGGAGCCAGAAAGTGGCTGGTACGCCTTAATGTTGATCCATCGGGCATTGGAGGCGTCCGCCACATTCCAAACTCCATAGTGTTAGGGCCCAACAGAGGGCTGGTATTCTATAATGGGATGCCAAAACTCTGCAGGAAATGTGGGGAATTAGGACACCTGACGGCCGCGTGTACTGTAGTCAAGTGCAGGAACTGCGGCGCCCCCCACGAGACCAGCCACTGCAGAGAAGAGAGGCAGTGCAATTTGTGTGGAAAGAAGGGGCACCTGTTTAAGGACTGCCCCTCTTCCTATGCCAACATGGCCAGAGCCAGCAAGGCAAACATGAACAAGCCTAGGCCTGAGCAGGAAGAGGGAGCAAGTAACAAAGATCAGTCCACATCACCACCAACAGTATCCAAGACCCAGACTCCAGCACCACCATCATCACCAGCACCCCCTCACCCCCCCGCCCCCGAGACATGTCCCGTTTTACGAGGACCCCTTCCCCCAGCCCAGAGAGAGAGTACAACAGCCACTCCACTAGCTCCTCCAGTAGCTCCTCTGATGCAGAACACGAGTCAGGGAGGGAGCCCGGACCCAGCAGCGGCCCCCCCCTGAGTAGGGCCCTCTCAGCGCCAGCACTCCCCCTCGGCTCTCGTTATGACGCCATAATGATTGAGTCCGTGGGGGAGGAAAGCAAAAGCGACAGTGAAAGTGAGAGTGAGAAGGAGGGGAAGGGAGTGAAGAACCAGCAGAGGGTGGGGAAAAGAAAGGGTAGAGACGAGGGGGGGAAAAGAAAGAAGATCAGGATCAAAGACAGCAAGTTGCAGGTGGCCCCCATAGATCCAAAACCAGCTAATGTCCACACAAAGTCCCCAGTCTTGCCCTCGCAGGCAGAGACGGAGGCGAGTGGGACGGCTACACTGCCGTCTAGTGGGCAGGTAGCAGCCAGCCAGGGCATCCCCAGCCAGCCTTCCCAGTCGTTGGCACAAACCCTAGCACACCTCGCAGAAGAGGTGTTCACTAATGCACTGAGGGAGAGGTCGGGGTCAACACCTTCCCTGACCAGCAGTACCTCGGTAGCAATGACCCTCTTCAAGCGAAGGGCCTCCCTTCAAAGCATCCTTGACCCCCTCCCTTGTATGGGCAAAACCAGGGGCCCCCTAGAGGTCCTCCTAGATACAGCACTGGAGGACATGGGAATACCCCTGGACGCGGTAAGCCAGAAGTCTGCTAACAGCTCCAATTCAACAGACGGTAACAGCCAAAGAATGCTGTCTGTCATAACCCCCCCCCCAGGACAAAGCTGACCCACACGTTCCGAGGGGCCCTGAGCAAGTTCCACCAGACTTACCTTGTGGGGAGTTGAATAGCCCCAACAACTCCACGTACTGTGCATATAAAGACGGTGCCTTCTTGGACGAGGCAGCAGTGAGTACCTTCTCAGGGGTGATGGGAGTTGCAAATAAGCCCAAGCCCCCTCGAAGCAAGCGTAGAGCTAAGAGTAGGAAGAGTGTCCCGACCTCCCAATCATAGTCGCTATGGGGTGGACGCAGCGACTCCTTTTCTTGTTAGCTACCCTGATGGCCCTGATATGTGTGTCTGTTAATGTCAGGAGCATCAGGGAGACACAAAAAAGATTTGATGTACTAAACTATCTAGCTAACTTGAAAGCAGATCTCATCTTTCTGCAGGAGTGTGGTATTTCGTCGAGCCCTGATTATAGGGACCTGAAGGAGAGTTGGACCCTGGGGGACTCCTTCTGGTCGGGCTCCAACATAGCCAGAGCCGACGGAGTAGGTATCCTGTTTAAAAACCCATTTATTACCTCCCGCAGCAGCAGGGAGGTAGAACCTGGTAGAATTCTGAGCGTGGATGTGACATACAACAACACTCCCCTCAGACTGGTCAATGTCTACGCACCCACTAACCAAAACGAAAGAGTTCAATTTTTTCCACAGCTGCGTCCACTCCTGCTGTGGAACGTACCCGTCATCGTGTCAGGTGACTTCAATTGTGCTCTGAGGGACGTAGACCGGAGCAGGCCACGCAACGACCGCTCTAGTAGAGTTTTGTCCTCTGTAATATCTGATTTCTCCCTGTGTGATGCAGGTAAGGACCTGGTGCCTCCCTTTACCTGGGTGAGCTCATCTGGGACCTCCTTCTCCCGTATAGATCTCGTCCTGCATACCAGCTCCCTTACGAAGACGGCAGTAGACACCCAGGCCGTCTTCTTCTCTGACCATAGGCTCCTGCAGGTAACATTGCAGGTCCCTCAGACCTCCCAGATGGGGTCAGGGGTTTGGAAATTAAACACCTCCTTACTCGATGACCCCTCCATAGCTGCAGCCTATAAGAGCAGGCTTGTTGAGTGGACCACTTTGCGTGACCTATTCAACTCCCCTATAGAGTGGTGGGAGATGGTCAAAATCAGAACTAAGGGTTATTTCATAGCAGCAGGCAAGAGGAAAGCAAAAGAAAGGAGGGCCAAATATAAACACCTGAATGCTGCCCTCCAGCATCTGAGCCTGCTTCAGCTTCGGGGGTTCCCTGTAAGCGACGAGATAGCCCAGACCAAGCTAGATCTTTCAGTGCTTTGTAGGGAGGAACAACGAAAGGTCATGCACAATGCAAAAGTGCAAAAAATGGAGGAAGACGAAAAGTGTACTCGCTTCTTCTTCCAGAAAACGAGGGAGAAGCGGCACTTGATGTCCTCCATGCTCGACAGCAGGGGGAGGATAGTAGAGGATAGTGAGGGAGTGAAAAAAGTGGTAGAGAACTTCTATAGGGACCTATATAACATCAAAGCTACAGATGACACCCTGATAGAGTGGTTCCTGAGCCAGTTGGAGCCTGACTCAGTGCGGGACGAGGAGGAGGAGGAGAAGGACCCAGAACTCACGCTGGAGGAGCTCATCCAGGCGGTTAAGACCATGAACACTGGTAAGACGCCAGGTCCAGATGGCATCCCGGGTGAGTATTACCATCTTTTTTGGGACATGCTAAAAGTCCATTTAGCGGAGGTCTACAGAGCGGTCTACAGGGAGAAGCGGTTGGGCCCTTCTATGCGGGAGAGTGTAATTACTCTCCTTCATAAGAAAGGGGAAGTTAAAGATCTACGGAATTGGCGCCCAATCAGCCTCCTTTGCGTGGATTACAAGATACTAGCCAAAGCTCTGATGCTCCGGCTACAAGTACACCTCCCTTTGGTCATTGGCCCCGACCAGGCTTGTGGCGTCCCAGGGAGGTCCATCACGGATATTTTAATGTTAACAAGGGACATTCTGGCTTATTCTAGAGAACGGAACCATCCCCTCTGCCTGTTCAACCTTGACCAGGAGAAGGCGTTCGATAGGGTAAGCCATGAATATATGTACAAAGTGATGGACCAGATGAAATTCGCTCCTGGACTTAGGGAGTGGGTTAAAACCATATATACAAACATTAGTACCCGAGTCTTGGTGAACAGGCACCTGACTGGTAAAATATCTATCCAGTCAGGGGTCAGACAGGGTTGCCCACTATCCCCACTGCTATATGTCGTGTGCATTGAACCCCTCCTGCAGGCAATTCGTAGGGATACCAATATAACTGGTTTCCAGCTGCCTGGATCCAACGGGGTCCAGGTCAAAACAACAGCATATATGGACGATGTGTCACTCATTTGCACCAACACATCGTCGGTACCTCGGATTAGTAATATCCTTGAGAAGTACTGCACGGCGACCGGGGCAGTGATTAATAAGTCCAAGAGCGAAGTCTACGTGTCTAAAAATTGGCAGGTAGATAGGGAACTGTCGGACATGTACCCTGTCAAAAAGGACAAAATCAAGATTCTGGGCCTCATTTTCGAGAACAATAGCTCGGGGGCCCAGAGCTGGACGGCGGCCATTAACCAGGTCCGTAAAAAGATTGGCGGATGGAGCACAAGATCCTTAACAATGACGGGTAGAGTATTAATAACCAAGTCTATACTGTTCCCCATCCTCTCTTATGTAGGAAAAATCTTTCCCCCAGACAGGACCACCAAAAAAGTGGTGGACCGCATTATCCACCGCTTTATCTGGGGCAGCAAGATGGAGAGGGTAAAGCGAGCCACCCTGAGTAAAGCCGACAAGAAGGGAGGTAAGGGGGTCCCGGACGTTGTGCAGCTCACCCGAGTGCAGGGGCTCACGCAAACTATCAAGAACATCCAGGCCCTGGACAGGAAGGTATGTTACATGAATCGTTTCTATTTTGCCACCTGTCTCAGGGCCTTGGGCCTCTGCACTATTGATAACACCGTGCCGTACTCCTGGGACCCCCCATTGTATTATAGAACCTTAAGGGACACTATATATAAATTGGGCTTAGATAAAGCAAAATTGGCCTCCTGGGAATACAAGGCTGTAACTAAATATCTTGCCGGTTCCCAGGAAATTGAAAAAGTAGCTACTTTCTCCCTCACCCAAAGCCAAAAAATCTGGGAGAATGTGTCTCACAGCTGCCTCAGTAATGTCCAGAAGGATATAGCATGGAACACCGTCCACAGTGCACTCCCCACTCGAGCGTTCATGTTCAGGAGGGGACTAGCCCAAGTAGAAACATGCCCCTATGCAAAGTGCCGCAAGAGAGAAACACCAGCCCATATCTTCTGGGAGTGTGATGTGGCTGGCAGTGTCTGGCTCTCTGTCTCTGTCTTCCTAAACAGGTTTGCTGACACGGCCAAGATGACCGCTGAGACTGTGCTCTATGGGCCTGCGTGAGGAATCGATACCAGCACAGCTAAGTGCGTTTGGCGTGTCATCAATGTTGTCAAGCAGATCCTGTGGGAAGGCCGTAACGTCTGTGTCTATCACAAGCAGGAGCTAGACACTATCACCACGACCAGAAGGGCACAAACTCTTATCAAGGACTTTGTAATTCTGGACATCCGGACCCTCGGGAAGGACAAGGCCTGCGCGGAGTGGAGGATCGCCGGACTTCAGGACGTGAAGATGGAATAAAGGAAAAAACTGGAACCGCTAGCTCCTAGGAGCTGGACTACGGGGCACCGCTAAGCCTTTTATTTATTTTGTCATGCCAGCATTCCGCCCTTTTTAGCTGGCATGACCGTTTTTTCAACGGTGCCCTGGTTTTATGTAGTCTTTTTGTTTCAGTTTTATTGACTTTTATTAGATTTACGTTGAATGTTTTATTTGATTTTGTTTTGTTTTGTTTTATGTATCTTTAAGATTTTTAATGTAAACTATTAAAAGTTACATTTTAAGTGTTTTAAAATTTTAGAATTTTAACTCACTGTTCTATACACTGTCCCTTTTCCCCTGTCCCTGTTTTAGATCTAGTTTTATGTTCACTTTTGAACTTTTTTAGAGAGCACTCCCCGGCCCTCACAAACACTGGTTTTTTATAGATGGTTCTTTTTTTCCAGTCACTTTTAAAGCAGCACAGGTTTTTTTCATGTTGATTTTAATCTGTGTCTGTTTTAACCATGTACAAAGCACAATTGTCTTGGTGTTTTTAAATGTATTTTAAATGCTTTTAAAACAAAATGTATGTCTGTATGCATGAATGTCATCTTTAAAAGAAATGTAAAATGAATGAAAAAAACGAATGGGTGTAAATGTAAAAAATGTAAAATCTCTTTCTCTCTTTCTTTCTCTCTTTCTCTCTTTCTTTCTCTCTTTCTTTCTTGCTGTCTTTCTTTCTTTTATTCACATGTGGTGATGATGTAGACAGCAGCAGTTTGTTTCCTGGGAGCATGCAGCTAACCAGACAAGTGTGGTGGAACATGTCCCTATGCCAGGACCTTCTTAGCAAGCCAGCCAGCCAGCGAGGCACAGTTGTAGTTACCCAAGGCACCTTGCACAGCATAGCAGCTTGGCATGACTATTTGTAAGACGCACTCCGCCAGTTTATGTTTTGTTTTTGGTGTTATGTGTGTGTTTTTGCTTTGTTTTGCTTCCTCCTGCTTAAATTGCACATTTCCCCTCTGGAAGCAGCAGCCCGTTTTTTGGGGGTCTGCTTGTGCTTGGAATTTTGCACCCACCTTTGAATCCCCCTGTGCCGTCCGGGCTGGGGGGCCCCGGGCAAGGGCCAAGTCGCCATCGCTTCTCGGCCTTTTGGCTAAGATCAAGTGTAGTATCTGTTCTTATCAGTTTAATATCTGATACGTGGCTGGTACGCCTTAATGTTGATCCATCGGGCATTGGAGGCGTCCGCCACATTCCAAACTCCATAGTGTTAGGGCCCAACAGAGGGCTGGTATTCTATAATGGGATGCCAAAACTCTGCAGGAAATGTGGGGAATTAGGACACCTGGCGGCCGCGTGTACTGTAGTCAAGTGCAGGAACTGCGGCGCCCCCCACGAGACCAGCCACTGCAGAGAAGAGAGGCAGTGCAATTTGTGTGGAAAGAAGGGGCACCTGTTTAAGGACTGCCCCTCTTCCTATGCCAACATGGCCAGAGCCAGCAAGGCAAACATGAACAAGCCTAGGCCTGAGCAGGAAGAGGGAGCAAGTAACAAAGATCAGTCCACATCACCACCAACAGTATCCAAGACCCAGACTCCAGCACCACCATCATCACCAGCACCCCCCTCACCCCCCCGCCCCCGAGACATGTCCCGTTTTACGAGGACCCCTTCCCCCAGCCCAGAGAGAGAGTACAACAGCCACTCCACTAGCTCCTCCAGTAGCTCCTCTGATGCAGAACACGAGGCAGGGAGGGAGCCCGGACCCAGCAGCGCCCCCCACCTGAGTAGGGCCCTCTCAGCGCCAGCACTCCCCCTCGGCTCTCGTTATGACGCCATAAGGATTGAGTCCGTGGGGGAGGAAAGCGAAAGCGACAGTGAAAGTGAGAGTGAGAAGGAGGGGAAGGGAGTGAAGAACCAGCAGAGGGTGGGGAAAAGAAAGGGTAGAGACGAGGGGGGGAAAAGAAAGAAGATCAGGATCAAAGACAGCAAGTTGCAGGTGGCCCCCATAGATCCAAAACCAGCTAATGTCCACACAAAGTCCCCAGTCTTGCCCTCGCAGGCAGAGACGGAGGCGAGTGGGACGGCTACACTGCCGCCTAGTGGGCAGGTAGCAGCCAGCCAGGGCATCCCCAGCCAGCCTTCCCAGTTGTTGGCACATACCCTAGCACACCTCGCAGAAGAGGTGTTCACTAATGCACCGAGGGAGAGGTCGGGGTCAACACCTTCCCTGACCAGCAGTACCTCGGTAGCAATGACCCTCTTCAAGCGAAGGGCCTCCCTTCAAAGCATCCTTGACCCCCTCCCTTGTATGGGCAAAACCAGGGGCCCCCTAGAGGTCCTCCTAGATACAGCACTGGAGGACATGGGAATACCCCTGGACGCGGTAAGCCAGAAGTCTGCTAACAGCTCCAATTCAACAGACGGTAACAGCCAAAGAATGCTGTCTGTCATAACCCCCCCCCAGGACAAAGCTGACCCACACGTTCCGAGGGGCCCTGAGCAAGTTCCACCAGACTTACCTTGTGGGGAGTTGAATAGCCCCAACAACTCCACGTACTGTGCATATAAAGACGGTGCCTTCTTGGACGAGGCAGCAGTGAGTACCTTCTCAGGGGTGATGGGAGTTGCAAATAAGCCCAAGCCCCCTCGAAGCAAGCGTAGAGCTAAGAGTAGGAAGAGTGTCCCGACCTCCCAATCATAGTCGCTATGGGGTGGACGCAGCGACTCCTTTTCTTGTTAGCTACCCTGATGGCCCTGATATGTGTGTCTGTTAATGTCAGGAGCATCAGGGAGACACAAAAAAGATTTGATGTACTAAACTATCTAGCTAACTTGAAAGCAGATCTCATCTTTCTGCAGGAGTGTGGTATTTCGTCGAGCCCTGATTATAGGGACCTGAAGGAGAGTTGGACCCTGGGGGACTCCTTCTGGTCGGGCTCCAACATAGCCAGAGCCGACGGAGTAGGTATCCTGTTTAAAAACCCATTTATTACCTCCCGCAGCAGCAGGGAGGTAGAACCTGGTAGAATTCTGAGCGTGGATGTGACATACAACAACACTCCCCTCAGACTGGTCAATGTCTACGCACCCACTAACCAAAACGAAAGAGTTCAATTTTTTCCACAGCTGCGTACACTCCTGCTGGGGAACGTACCCGTCATCGTGTCAGGTGACTTCAATTGTGCTCTGAGGGACGTAGACCGGAGCAGGCCACGCAACGACCGCTCTAGTAGAGTTTTGTCCTCCGTAATATTTGATTTCTCCCTGTGTGATGCAGGTAAGGACCTGGTGCCTCCCTTTACCTGGGTGAGCTCATCTGGGACCTCCTTCTCCCGTATAGATCTCGTCCTGCATACCAGCTCCCTTACGAAGACGGCAGTAGACACCCAGGCCGTCTTCTTCTCCGACCATAGGCTCCTGCAGGTAACATTGCAGGTCCCTCAGACCTCCCAGATGGGGTCAGGGGTCTGGAAATTAAACACCTCCTTACTCGATGACCCCTCCATAGCTGCAGCCTATAAGAGCAGGCTTGTTGAGTGGACCACTTTGCGTGACCTATTCAACTCCCCTATAGAGTGGTGGGAGATGGTCAAAATGAGAACTAAGGGTTATTTCATAGCAGCAGGCAAGAGGAAAGCAAAAGAAAGGAGAGCCAAATATAAATACCTGAATGCTGCCCTCCAGCGTCTGAGCCTGCTTCAGCTTCGGGGGTTCCCTGTAAGTGACGAGATAGCCCAGACCAAGCTAGATCTTTCAGTGCTTTGTAGGGAGGAACAACGAAAGGTCATGCACAATGCAAAAGTGCAAAAAATGGAGGAAGACGAAAAGTGTACTCGCTTCTTCTTCCAGAAAACGAGGGAGAAGCGGCACTTGATGTCCTCCATGCTCGACAGCAGGGGGAGGATAGTAGAGGATAGTGAGGGAGTGAAAAAAGTGGTAGAGAACTTCTATAGGGACCTGTATAACATCAAAGCTACAGATGACACCCTGATAGAGTGGTTCCTGAGCCAGTTGGAGCCTGACTCAGTGCGGGACGAGGAGGAGGAGGAGAAGGACCCAGAACTCACGCTGGAGGAGCTCACCCAGGCGGTTAAGACCATGAACACCGGTAAGACGCCAGGTCCAGATGGCATCCCGGGTGAGTATTACCATCTTTTTTGGGACACGCTAAAAGTCCATTTAGCGGAGGTCTACAGAGCGGTCTACAGGGAGAAGCGGTTGGGCCCTTCTATGCGGGAGAGTGTAATTACTCTCCTTCATAAGAAAGGGGAAGTTAAAGATCTACGGAATTGGCGCCCAATCAGCCTCCTTTGCGTGGATTACAAGATACTAGCCAAAGCTCTGATGCTCCGGCTACAAGTACACCTCCCTTTGGTCATTGGCCCTGACCAGGCTTGTGGCGTCCCAGGGAGGTCCATCACGGATATTTTAATGTTAACAAGGGACATTCTGGCTTATTCTAGAGAACGGAACCATCCCCTCTGCCTGTTCAACCTTGACCAGGAGAAGGCGTTCGATAGGGTAAGCCATGAATATATGTACAAAGTGATGGACCAGATGAAATTCGCTCCTGGACTTAGGGAGTGGGTTAAAACCATATATACAAACATTAGTACCCGAGTCTTGGTGAACAGGCACCTGACTGGTAAAATATCTATCCAGTCAGGGGTCAGACAGGGTTGCCCACTATCCCCACTGCTATATGTCGTGTGCATTGAACCCCTCCTGCAGGCAATTCGTAGGGATACCAATATAACTGGTTTCCAGCTGCCTGGATCCAACGGGGTCCAGGTCAAAACAACAGCATATATGGACGATGTGTCACTCATTTGCACCAACACATCGTCGGTACCTCGGATTAGTAATATCCTTGAGAAGTACTGCACGGCGACTGGGGCAGTGATTAATAAGTCCAAGAGCGAAGTCTACGTGTCTAAAAATTGGCAGGTAGATAGGGAACTGTCGGACATGTACCCTGTCAAAAAGGACAAAATCAAGATTCTGGGCCTCATTTTCGAGAACAATAGCTCGGGGGCCCAGAGCTGGACGGCGGCCATTAACCAGGTCCGTAAAAAGATTGGCGGATGGAGCACAAGATCCTTAACAATGACGGGTAGAGTATTAATAACCAAGTCTATACTGTTCCCCATCCTCTCTTATGTAGGAAAAATCTTTCCCCCAGACAGGACCACCAAAAAAGTGGTGGACCGCATTATCCACCGCTTTATCTGGGGCAGCAAGATGGAGAGGGTAAAGCGAGCCACCCTGAGTAAAGCCGACAAGAAGGGAGGTAAGGGGGTCCCGGACGTGGTGCAGCTCACCCGAGTGCAGGGGCTCACGCAAACTATCAAGAACATCCAGGCCCTGGACAGGAAGGTATGTTACATGAATCGTTTCTATTTTGCCACCTGTCTCAGGGCCTTGGGCCTCTGCACTATTGATAACACCGTGCCGTACTCCTGGGACCCCCCATTGTATTATAGAACCTTAAGGGACACTATATATAAATTGGGCTTAGATAAAGCAAAATTGGCCTCCTGGGAATACAAGGCTGTAACCAAATATCTTGCCGGTTCCCAGGAAATTGAAAAAGTAGCTACTTTCTCCCTCACCCAAAGCCAAAAAATCTGGGAGAATGTGTCTCACAGCTGCCTCAGTAATGTCCAGAAGGATATAGCATGGAACACCGTCCACAGTGCACTCCCCACTCGAGCGTTCATGTTCAGGAGGGGACTAGCCCAAGTAGAAACATGCCCCTATGCAAAGTGCCGCAAGAGAGAAACACCAGCCCATATCTTCTGGGAGTGTGATGTGGCTGGCAGTGTCTGGCTCTCTGTCTCTGTCTTCCTAAACAGGTTTGCTGACACGGCCAAGATGACCGCTGAGACTGTGCTCTATGGGCCTGCGGGAGGAATCACTACCAGCACAGCTAAGTGCGTTTGGCGTGTCATCAATGTTGTCAAGCAGATCCTGTGGGAAGGCCGTAACGTCTGTGTCTATCACAAGCAGGAGCTAGACACTATCACCACGACCAGAAGGGCACAAACTCTTATCAAGGACTTTGTAATTCTGGACATCCGGACCCTCGGGAAGGACAAGGCCTGCGCGGAGTGGAGGATCGCCGGACTTCAGGACGTGAAGATGGAATAAAGGAAAAAACTGGAACCGCTAGCTCCTAGGAGCGGGACTACGGGGCACCGCTAAGCCTTTTATTTATTTTGTCATGCCAGCATTCCGCCCTTTTTAGCTGGCATGACCGTTTTTGAACGGTGCCCTGGTTTTATGTAGTCTTTTTGTTTCAGTTTTATGGACTTTTATTTGATTTACGTTGAATGTTTTATTTGATTTTGTTTTGTTTTGTTTTATGTATCTTTAAGATTTTTAATGTAAACTATTAAAAGTTACATTTTAAGTGTTTTAAAATTTTAGAATTTTAACTCACTGTTCCACACACTGTCCCTTTTCCCCTGTCCCTGTTTTAGTAATATAGTTTTATGTTCACTTTTGAACTTTTAGAGAGCACTCCCCGGCCCTCACAAGCACTGGTTTTTTATAGATGGTTCTTTTTTTTCCAGTCACTTTTAAAACAGCACAGGTTTTTTTCATGTTGATTTTAATCTGTGTCTGTTTTAACCATGTACAAAGCACAATTGTCTTGGTGTTTTTAAATGTGTTTTAAATGCTTTTAAAACAAAATGTATGTCTGTATGCATGAATGTCATCTTTAAAAGAAATGTAAAATGAATGAAAAAACGAATGGGTGTAAATGTAAAAAAATGTAAAATCTCAATAAAAGAGTATTAATATCTGATACGTCCCCTATCAGGGGACCATATATTAAATTGATTTTTGGAATCGGGAGATGGAACAGGGGCTTGCTCCGTCCACTCCACGCATCGGCCCGGTATTGCAGTACCTCCGGGAACGGTGCACACCTTTCTCTAACGTTGGTCAAAGTCAGATCTGGATCTCTCCTGTGAGCATTTTGTCTACCCCTGCTGGAGGGAGAGTGCCAGTGTTGATGCAAGTTTTCCCGCCGTTTTACTTCTTTTTTTTTCTTTCTCTCTTTCTTTCTTTCTCTCTTTCTTTCTCTCTTTCTCTCTTTCTTTCTCTCTTTCTTTCTTGCTGTCTTTCTTTCTTTTATTCACATGTGGTGATGATGTAGACAGCAGCAGGTTGTTTCCTGGGAGCATGCAGCTAACCAGACAAGTGTGGTGGAACATGTCCCTATGCCAGGACCTTCTTAGCAAGCCAGCCAGCCAGCGAGGCACAGTTGTAGTTACCCAAGGCACCTTGCACAGCATAGCAGCTTGGCATGACTATTTGTAAGACGCACTCCGCCAGTTTATGTTTTGTTTTTGGTGTTATGTGTGTGTTTTTGCTTTGTTTTGTTTCCTCCTGCTTAAATTGCACATTTCCCCTCTCGAAGCAGCAGCCCGTTTTTTGGGGGTCTGCTTGTGCTTGGAATTTTGCACCCACCAATGAATCCCCCTGTGCCGTCCGGGCTGGGGGGCCCTGGGCAAGGGCCAAGTCGCCATCGCTTCTTGGCCTTTTGGCTAAGATCAAGTGTAGTATCTGTTCTTATCAGTTTAATATCTGATACGTCCCCTATCAGGGGACCATATATTAAATTGATTTTTGGAATCGGGAGATGGAACAGGGGCTTGCTCCGATCACTCCACGCATCGGCCCGGTATTGCAGTACCTCCGGGAACGGTGCACACCTTTCTCTAACGTTGGTCAAAGTCAGATCTGGATCTCTCCTGTGAGCATTTTGTCTACCCCTGCTGGAGGGAGAGTGCCAGTGTTGATGCAAGTTTTCCCGCCGTTTTACTTCTTTTTTTTTTCTTTCTCTCTTTCTTTCTTTCTCTTTCTTTCTCTCTTTCTTTCTTGCTGTCTTTCTTTCTTTTATTCACATGTGGTGATGATGTAGACAGCAGCAGTTTGTTTCCTGGGAGCATGCAGCTAACCAGACAAGTGTGGTGGAACATGTCCCTATGCCAGGTCCTTCTTAGCCAGCCATATACTCTGGCTTCTCTTCAGTTCGAATAAATCTTTCTAAGACTAAGGCTTAGAGGGTAGTGGCATTGCCCGCTCCCTCCGAGGGTCTGTGAGAGGTTTGTTCGGGTGAGGAGGAACAGAATTTTTTTTATTTTTGACTGGCTTTCTTCAGCTCGGCAACTTTTTGGAAGACTAATGCTCAGTCTGGTTTTGGCTTGCCCAATCCAGGCCGAGGGTCTTTCAAGATTTTGTTGACTGTTGAGAGCAGTTTTTTCTTTTTCAGGCGGTTCCCGTTTTTTTCTTTTTCAGGCGGTTCCGGCTTTTCCAGACGTTCCTGGAGTTAGAGAGAAGGAGGACCTACCATCCAGACAACCTTTGAGGACCCTTTGATGACCTAGACGACCTCATCCCCAGCCCTTGATTGTAATCGAGATCCAGACCGAGAGAGCAGCAGGCGCCCAGCAGAGGGCGCCATCTGGGAGGAGCAGAGGGCGGCCCCGGACCCCGAGGAGGCGTCACAGCCACGATTCTTCCTACGTGGTCTCGGTGCCAAGCAGCGCCCCCTACTCCGCCAGGGAAGGACACCGTTCACCTGGGGAGGGGGTCCCTCTTGCGAGGCGACCATCTCCTCAGGGACTAAAGTAATAGTTCCTTCAACTGCCCAGATTTGCTGCTTACGTTGTCTCTTTTCCGTAGAGAGAGACAACCCGGACGTCCAGAGGCTTCTCCCACCCCAATCGGAGGAGCCAGCTGAAGGATGGCGTTCCGGCCAACCCAGGAAACCAGGAGGCACAATGCGGTGCGCTTCACAAGAAACAAGCAAGATGAAACGGAACCAGGACTGACGAGACTGGAGTTCAGCCGGACCATTCTTCAGAGGGGTATGGGTTTTTCCCCTTCTGACTTGAATTGTTTGGTGAAATTGCCAGGGCTTAAGGAAGTGTTTGAGGTCAGTTTTAGGAACCCCCAAAAGTTACAAGAAATGTGGTCCTTTTGGGGGGAGAATAAATATCTCGCTCCATACAAAGAATTTTGTGTGGATGCACTGACAGACAGAGAAATGAAAGTTGTTACTGTCCAATTTTTCAATGAGGCTGTTAGCGACTATGATATTACAACATGGCTTAACCGCTATGGGAGGGTGTCATCAGAAGGGAGGAAAATTACAGATGAAGATGGGGTTTGGACAGGAGCCAGAAAGTGGCTGGTACGCCTTAATGTTGATCCATCGGGCATTGGAGGCGTCCGCCACATTCCAAACTCCATAGTGTTAGGGCCCAACAGAGGGCTGGTATTCTATAATGGGATGCCAAAACTCTGCAGGAAATGTGGGGAATTAGGACACCTGACGGCCGCGTGTACTGTAGTCAAGTGCAGGAACTGCGGCGCCCCCCACGAGACCAGCCACTGCAGAGAAGAGAGGCAGTGCAATTTGTGTGGAAATAAGGGGCACCTGTTTAAGGACTGCCCCTCTTCCTATGCCAACATGGCCAGAGCCAGCAAGGCAAACATGAACAAGCCTAGGCCTGAGCAGGAAGAGGGAGCAAGTAACAAAGATCAGTCCACATCACCACCAACAGTATCCAAGACCCAGACTCCAGCACCACCATCATCACCAGCACCCCCTCACCCCCCCGCCCCCGAGACATGTCCCGTTTTACGAGGACCCCTTCCCCCAGCCCAGAGAGAGAGTACAACAGCCACTCCACTAGCTCCTCCTGTAGCTCCTCTGATGCAGAACACGAGTCAGGGAGGGAGCCCGGACCCAGCAGCGGCCCCCCCCTGAGTAGGGCCCTCTCAGCGCCAGCACTCCCCCTCGGCTCTCGTTATGACGCCATAAGGATTGAGTCCGTGGGGGAGGAAAGCAAAAGCGACAGTGAAAGTGAGAGTGAGAAGGAGGGGAAGGGAGTGAAGAACCAGCAGAGGGTGGGGAAAAGAAAGGGTAGAGACGAGGGGGGGAAAAGAAAGAAGATCAAGATCAAAGACAGCAAGTTGCAGGTGGCCCCCATAGATCCAAAACCAGCTAATGTCCACACAAAGTCCCCAGTCTTGCCCTCGCAGGCAGAGACGGAGGCGAGTGGGACGGCTACACTGCCGCCTAGTGGGCAGGTAGCAGCCAGCCAGGGCATCCCCAGCCAGCCTTCCCAGTCGTTGGCACAAACCCTAGCACACCTCGCAGAAGAGGTGTTCACTAATGCACCGAGGGAGAGGTCGGGGTCAACACCTTCCCTGACCAGCAGTACCTCTGTAGCAATGACCCTCTTCAAGCGAAGGGCCTCCCTTCAAAGCATCCTTGACCCCCTCCCTTGTATGGGCAAAACCAGGGGCCCCCTAGAGGTCCTCCTAGATACAGCACTGGAGGACATGGGAATACCCCTGGACGCGGTAAGCCAGAAGTCTGCTAACAGCTCCAATTCAACAGACGGTAACAGCCAAAGAATGCTGTCTGTCATAACCCCCCCCCAGGACAAAGCTGACCCACACGTTCCGAGGGGCCCTGAGCAAGTTCCACCAGACTTACCTTGTGGGGAGTTGAATAGCCCCAACAACTCCACGTACTGTGCATATAAAGATGGTGCCTTCTTGGACGAGGCAGCAGTGAGTACCTTCTCAGGGG
This sequence comes from Acipenser ruthenus, assembly GCF_902713425.1. Lineage (NCBI taxonomy): Eukaryota > Metazoa > Chordata > Actinopteri > Acipenseriformes > Acipenseridae > Acipenser > Acipenser ruthenus. Next base: position 21,957,681 of record NC_081198.1, on the reverse strand, counting down.
TGATGGGAGTTGCAAATAAGCCCAAGCCCCCTCGAAGCAAGCGTAGAGCTAAGAGTAGGAAGAGTGTCCCGACCTCCCAATCATAGTCGCTATGGGGTGGACGCAGCGACTCCTTTTCTTGTTAGCTACCCTGATGGCCCTGATATGTGTGTCTGTTAATGTCAGGAGCATCAGGGAGACACAAAAAAGATTTGATGTACTAAACTATCTAGCTAACTTGAAAGCAGATCTCATCTTTCTGCAGGAGTGTGGTATTTCGTCGAGCCCTGATTATAGGGACCTGAAGGAGAGTTGGACCCTGGGGGACTCCTTCTGGTCGGGCTCCAACATAGCCAGAGCCGACGGAGTAGGTATCCTGTTTAAAAACCCATTTATTACCTCCCGCAGCAGCAGGGAGGTAGAACCTGGTAGAATTCTGAGCGTGGATGTGACATACAACAACACTCCCCTCAGACTGGTCAATGTCTACGCACCCACTAACCAAAACGAAAGAGTTCAATTTTTTCCACAGCTGCGTCCACTCCTGCTGGGGAACGTACCCGTCATCGTGTCAGGTGACTTCAATTGTGCTCTGAGGGACGTAGACCGGAGCAGGCCACGCAACGACCGCTCTAGTAGAGTTTTGTCCTCCGTAATATCTGATTTCTCCCTGTGTGATGCATGTAAGGACCTGGTGCCTCCCTTTACCTGGGTGAGCTCATCTGGGACCTCCTTCTCCCGTATAGATCTCGTCCTGCATACCAGCTCCCTTACGAAGACGGCAGTAGACACCCAGGCCATCTTCTTCTCTGACCATAGGCTCCTGCAGGTAACATTGCAGGTCCCTCAGACCTCCCAGATGGGGTCAGGGGTTTGGAAATTAAACACCTCCTTACTCGATGACCCCTCCATAGCTGCAGCCTATAAGAGCAGGCTTGTTGAGTGGACCACTTTGCGTGACCTATTCAACTCCCCTATAGAGTGGTGGGAGATGGTCAAAATCAGAACTAAGGGTTATTTCATAGCAGCAGGCAAGAGGAAAGCAAAAGAAAGGAGGGCCAAATATAAACACCTGAATGCTGCCCTCCAGCATCTGAGCCTGCTTCAGCTTCGGGGGTTCCCTGTAAGCGACGAGATAGCCCAGACCAAGCTAGATCTTTCAGTGCTTTGTAGGGAGGAACAACGAAAGGTCATGCACAATGCAAAAGTGCAAAAAATGGAGGAAGACGAAAAGTGTACTCGCTTCTTCTTCCAGAAAACGAGGGAGAAGCGGCACTTGATGTCCTCCATGCTCGACAGCAGGGGGAGGATAGTAGAGGATAGTGAGGGAGTGAAAAAAGTGGTAGAGAACTTCTATAGGGACCTATATAACATCAAAGCTACAGATGACACCCTGATAGAGTGGTTCCTGAGCCAGTTGGAGCCTGACTCAGTGCGGGACGACGAGGAGGAGGAGAAGGACCCAGAACTCACGCTGGAGGAGCTCACCCAGGCGGTTAAGACCATGAACACCGGTAAGACGCCAGGTCCAGATGGCATCCCGGGTGAGTATTACCATCTTTTTTGGGACATGCTAAAAGTCCATTTAGCGGAGGTCTACAGAGCGGTCTACAGGGAGAAGCGGTTGGGCCCTTCTATGCGGGAGAGTGTAATTACTCTCCTTCATAAGAAAGGGGAAGTTAAAGATCTACGGAATTGGCGCCCAATCAGCCTCCTTTGCGTGGATTACAAGATACTAGCCAAAGCTCTGATGCTCCGGCTACAAGTACACCTCCCTTTGGTCATTGGCCCCGACCAGGCTTGTGGCGTCCCAGGGAGGTCCATCACGGATATTTTAATGTTAACAAGGGACATTCTGGCTTATTCTAGAGAACGGAACCATCCCCTCTGCCTGTTCAACCTTGACCAGGAGAAGGCGTTCGATAGGGTAAGCCATGAATATATGTACAAAGTGATGGACCAGATGAAATTCGCTCCTGGACTTAGGGAGTGGGTTAAAACCATATATACAAACATTAGTACCCGAGTCTTGGTGAACAGGCACCTGACTGGTAAAATATCTATCCAGTCAGGGGTCAGACAGGGTTGCCCACTATCCCCACTGCTATATGTCGTGTGCATTGAACCCCTCCTGCAGGCAATTCGTAGGGATACCAATATAACTGGTTTCCAGCTGCCTGGATCCAACGGGGTCCAGGTCAAAACAACAGCATATATGGACGATGTGTCACTCATTTGCACCAACACATCGTCGGTACCTCGGATAAGTAATATCCTTGAGAAGTACTGCACGGCGACCGGGGCAGTGATTAATAAGTCCAAGAGCGAAGTCTACGTGTCTAAAAATTGGCAGGTAGATAGGGAACTGTCGGACATGTACCCTGTCAAAAAGGACAAAATCAAGATTCTGGGCCTCATTTTCGAGAACAATAGCTCGGGGGCCCAGAGCTGGACGGCGGCCATTAACCAGGTCCGTAAAAAGATTGGCGGATGGAGCACAAGATCCTTAACAATGACGGGTAGAGTATTAATAACCAAGTCTATACTGTTCCCCATCCTCTCTTATGTAGGAAAAATCTTTCCCCCAGACAGGACCACCAAAAAAGTGGTGGACCGCATTATCCACCGCTTTATCTGGGGCAGCAAGATGGAGAGGGTAAAGCGAGCCACCCTGAGTAAAGCCGACAAGAAGGGAGGTAAGGGGGTCCCGGACGTTGTGCAGCTCACCCGAGTGCAGGGGCTCACGCAAACTATCAAGAACATCCAGGCCCTGGACAGGAAGGTATGTTACATGAATCATTTCTATTTTGCCACCTGTCTCAGGGCCTTGGGCCTCTGCACTATTGATAACACCGTGCCGTACTCCTGGGACCCCCCATTGTATTATAGAACCTTAAGGGACACTATATATAAATTGGGCTTAGATAAAGCAAAATTGGCCTCCTGGGAATACAAGGCTGTAACTAAATATCTTGCCGGTTCCCAGGAAATTGAAAAAGTAGCTACTTTCTCCCTCACCCAAAGCCAAAAAATCTGGGAGAATGTGTCTCACAGCTGCCTCAGTAATGTCCAGAAGGATATAGCATGGAACACCGTCCACAGTGCACTCCCCACTCGAGCGTTCATGTTCAGGAGGGGACTAGCCCAAGTAGAAACATGCCCCTATGCAAAGTGCCACAAGAGAGAAACACCAGCCCATATCTTCTGGGAGTGTGATGTGGCTGGCAGTGTCTGGCTCTCTGTCTCTGTCTTCCTAAACAGGTTTGCTGACACGGCCAAGATGACCGCTGAGACTGTGCTCTATGGGCCTGCGGGAGGAATCACTACCAGCACAGCTAAGTGCGTTTGGCGTGTCATCAATGTTGTCAAGCAGATCCTGTGGGAAGGCCGTAACGTCTGTGTCTATCACAAGCAGGAGCTAGACACTATCACCACGACCAGAAGGGCACAAACTCTTATCAAGGACTTTGTAATTCTGGACATCCGGACCCTCGGGAAGGACAAGGCCTGCGCGGAGTGGAGGATCGCCGGACTTCAGGACGTGAAGATGGAATAAGGGAAAAAACTGGAACCGCTAGCTCCTAGGAGCGGGACTACGGGGCACCGCTAAGCCTTTTATTTATTTTGTCATGCCAGCATTCCGCCCTTTTTAGCTGGCATGACCGTTTTTCAACGGTGCCCTGGTTTTATGTAGTCTTTTTGTTTCAGTTTTATGGATTTTGATTTGATTTATTTTGAATGTTTTATTTGATTTTGTTTTGTTTTGTTTTATGTATCTAAAAGATTTTTAATGTTAACTATTAAAAGTTACATTTTAAGTGTTTTAAAATTTTAGAATTTTAACTCACTGTTTCACACACTGTCCCTTTTCCCCTGTCCCTGTTTTAGTAATATAGTTTTATGTTCACTTTTGAACCTTTTTAGAGAGCACTCCCCGGCCCTCACAAGCACTGGTTTTTTATAGATGGTTCTTTTTTTCCAGTCACTTTTAAAACAGCACAGGTTTTTTTCATGTTTGATTTTAATCTGTGTCTGTTTTAACCATGTACAAAGCACAATTGTCTTGGTGTTTTTAAATGTGTTTTAAATGCTTTTAAAACAAAATGTATGTCTGTATGCATGAATGTCATCTTTAAAAGAAATGTAAAATGAATGAAAAAAACGAATGGGTGTAAATGTAAAAAATGTAAAATCTCAATAAAAGAGTATTTTGGCTAAGATCAAGTGTAGTATCTGTTCTTATCAGTTTAATATCTGATACGTCCCCTATCAGGGGACCATATATTAAATTGATTTTTGGAATCGGGAGATGGAACAGGGGCTTGCTCCGTCCACTCCACGCATCGGCCCGGTATTGCAGTACCTCCGGGAACGGTGCACACCTTTCTCTAACGTTGGTCAAAGTCAGATCTGGATCTCTCCTGTGAGCATTTTGTCTACCCCTGCTGGAGGGAGAGTGCCAGTGTTGATGCAAGTTTTCCCACCGTTTTACTTCTTTTTTTTTCTCTCTTTCTTTCTTTCTCTCTTTCTTTCTCTTTCTTTCTTGCTTTCTTTCTTTCTTTTATTCACATGTGGTGATGATGTAGACAGCAGCAGTTTGTTTCCTGGGAGCATGCAGCTAACCAGACAAGTGTGGTGGAACATGTCCCTATGCCAGGTCCTTCTTAGCCAGCCAGCCAGCCAGCCAGCGAGGCACAGTTGTAGTTACCCAAGGCACCTTGCACAGCATAGCAGCTTGGCATGAATATTTGTAAGACGCACTCCGCCAGTTTATGTTTTGTTTTTGGTGTTATGTGTGTGTTTTTGCTTTGTTTTGTTTCCTCCTGCTTAAATTGCACATTTCCCCTCTGGAAGCAGCAGCCCGTTTTTTGGGGGTCTGCTTGTGCTTGGAATTTTGCACCCACCTTTGAATCCCCCTGTGCCGTCCGGGCTGGGGGGCCCCGGGCAAGGGCCAAGTCGCCATCGCTTCTCGGCCTTTTGGCTAAGATCAAGTGTAGTATCTGTTCTTATCAGTTTAATATCTGATACGTCCCCTATCAGGGGACCATATATTAAATTGATTTTTGGAATCGGGAGATGGAACAGGGGCTTGCTCCGTCCACTCCACGCATCGGCCCGGTATTGCAGTACCTCCGGGAACGGTGCACACCTTTCTCTAACGTTGGTCAAAGTCAGATCTGGATCTCTCCTGTGAGCATTTTGTCTACCCCTGCTGGAGGGAGAGTGCCAGTGTTGATGCAAGTTTTCCCGCCGTTTTACTTCTTTTTTTTTTCTTTCTCTCTTTCTCTCTTTCTTTCTCTCTTTCTCTCTTTCTTTCTCTCTTTCTTTCTTGCTGTCTTTCTTTCTTTTATTCACATGAGGTGATGATGTAGACAGCAGCAGGTTGTTTCCTGGGAGCATGCAGCTAACCAGACAAGTGTGGTGGAACATGTCCCTATGCCAGGACCTTCTTAGCAAGCCAGCCAGCCAGCGAGGCACAGTTGTAGTTACCCAAGGCACCTTGCACAGCATAGCAGCTTGGCATGACTATTTGTAAGACGCACTCCGCCAGTTTATGTTTTGTTTTTGGTGTTATGTGTGTGTTTTTGCTTTGTTTTGTTTCCTCCTGCTTAAATTGCACATTTCCCCTCTGGAAGCAGCAGCCCGTTTTTTGGGGGTCTGCTTGTGCTTGGAATTTTGCACCCACCTTTGAATCCCCCTGTGCCGTCCGGGCTGGGGGGCCGCGGGCAAGGGCCAATTCGCCATCGCTTCTCGGCCTTTTGGCTAAGATCAAGTGTAGTATCTGTTCTTATCAGTTTAATATCTGATACGTCCCCTATCAGGGGACCATATATTAAATTGATTTTTGGAATCGGGAGATGGAACAGGGGCTTGCTCTGTCCACTCCACGCATCGGCCCGGTATTGCAGTACCTCCGGGAACGGTGCACACCTTTCTCTAACGTTGGTCAAAGTCAGATCTGGATCTCTCCTGTGAGCATTTTGTCTACCCCTGCTGGAGGGAGAGTGCCAGTGTTGATGCAAGTTTTCCCGCCGTTTTACTTCTTTTTTTTCTTTCTCTCTTTCTTTCTTTCTCTCTTTCTTTCTCTCTTTCTCTCTTTCTTTCTCTCTTTCTTTCTTGCTGTCTTTCTTTCTTTTATTCACATGTGGTGATGATGTAGACAGCAGCAGGTTTTTTCCTGGGAGCATGCAGCTAACCAGACAAGTGTGGTGGAACATGTCCCTATGCCAGGACCTTCTTAGCAAGCCAGCCAGCCAGCGAGGCACAGTTGTAGTTACCCAAGGCACCTTGCACAGCATAGCAGCTTGGCATGACTATTTGTAAGACGCACTCCGCCAGTTTATGTTTTGTTTTTGGTGTTATGTGTGTGTTTTTGCTTTGTTTTGTTTTCTCCTGCTTAAATTGCACATTTCCCCTCTGGAAGCAGCAGCCCGTTTTTTTGGGGTCTGCTTGTGCTTGAAATTTTGCACCCACCTTTGAATCCCCCTGTGCCGTCCGGGCTGGGGGGCCCCGGGCAAGGGCCAAGTCGCCATCGCTTCTCGGCCTTTTGGCTAAGATCAAGTGTAGTATCTGTTCTTATCAGTTTAATATCTGATACGTCCCCTATCAGGGGACCATATATTAAATTGATTTTTGGAATCGGGAGATGGAACAGGGGCTTGCTCCGTCCACTCCACGCATTGGCCCGGTATTGCAGTACCTCCGGGAACGGTGCACACCTTTCTCTAACGTTGGTCAAAGTCAGATCTGGATCTCTCCTGTGAGCATTTTGTCTACCCCTGCTGGAGGGAGAGTGCCAGTGTTGATGCAAGTTTTCCCGCCGTTTTACTTCTTTTTTTTTCTTTCTCTCTTTCTTTCTTTCTTTTTCTTTCTCTCTTTCTTTCTTGCTGTCTTTCTTTCTTTTATTCACATGTGGTGATGATGTAGACAGCAGCAGTTTGTTTCCTGGGAGCATGCAGCTAACCAGACAAGTGTGGTGGAACATGTCCCTATGCCAGGTCCTTCTTAGCCAGCCATATACTCTGGCTTCTCTTCAGTTCGAATAAATCTTTCTAAGACTAAGGTTTAGAGGGTAGTGGCATTGCCCGCTCCCTCCGAGGGTCTGTGAGAGGTTTGTTCGGGTGAGGAGGAACAGAATTTTTTTTATTTTTGACTGGCTTTCTTCAGCTCGGCAACTTTTTGGAAGACTAATGCTCAGTCTGGTTTTGGCTTGCCCAATCCAGGCCGAGGGTCTTTCAAGATTTTGTTGACTGTTGAGAGCAGTTTTTTCTTTTTCAGGCGGTTCCCGTTTTTTTCTTTTTCAGGCGGTTCCGGCTTTTCCAGACGTTCCTGGAGTTAGAGAGAAGGAGGACCTACCATCCAGACGACCTTTGAGGACCCTTTGATGACCTAGACGACCTCATCCCCAGCCCTTGATTGTAATCGAGATCCAGACCGAGAGAGCAGCAGGCGCCCAGCAGAGGGCGCCATCTGGGAGGAGCAGAGGGCGGCCCCGGACCCCGAGGAGGCGTCACAGCCACGATTCTTCCTACGTGGTCTCGGTGCCAAGCAGCGCCCCCTACTCCGCCAGGGAAGGACACCGTTCACCTGGGGAGGGGGTCCCTCTTGCGAGGCGACCATCTCCTCAGGGACTAAAGTAATAGTTCCTTCAACTGCCCAGATTTGCTGCTTACGTTGTCTCTTTTCCGTAGAGAGAGACAACCCGGACGTCCAGAGGCTTCTCCCACCCCAATCGGAGGAGCCAGCTGAAGGATGGCGTTCCGGCCAACCCAGGAAACCAGGAGGCACAATGCGGTGCGCTTCACAAGAAACAAGCAAGATGAAACGGAACCAGGACTGACGAGACTGGAGTTCAGCCGGACCATTCTTCAGAGGGGTATGGGTTTTTCCCCTTCTGACTTGAATTGTTTGGTGAAATTGCCAGGGCTTAAGGAAGTGTTTGAGGTCAGTTTTAGGAACCCCCAAAAGTTACAAGAAATGTGGTCCTTTTGGGGGGAGAATAAATATCTCGCTCCATACAAAGAATTTTGTGTGGATGCACTGACAGACAGAGAAATGAAAGTTGTTACTGTCCAATTTTTCAATGAGGCTGTTAGCGACTATGATATTACAACATGGCTTAACCGCTATGGGAGGGTGTCATCAGAAGGGAGGAAAATTACAGATGAAGATGGGGTTTGGACAGGAGCCAGAAAGTGGCTGGTACGCCTTAATGTTGATCCATCGGGCATTGGAGGCGTCCGCCACATTCCAAACTCCATAGTGTTAGGGCCCAACAGAGGGCTGGTATTCTATAATGGGATGCCAAAACTCTGCAGGAAATGTGGGGAATTAGGACACCTGGCGGCCGCGTGTACTGTAGTCAAGTGCAGGAACTGCGGCGCCCCCCACGAGACCAGCCACTGCAGAGAAGAGAGGCAGTGCAATTTGTGTGGAAAGAAGGGGCACCTGTTTAAGGACTGCCCCTCTTCCTATGCCAACATGGCCAGAGCCAGCAAGGCAAACATGAACAAGCCTAGGCCTGAGCAGGAAGAGGGAGCAAGTAACAAAGATCAGTCCACATCACCACCAACAGTATCCAAGACCCAGACTCCAGCACCACCATCATCACCAGCACCCCCTCACCCCCCCGCCCCCGAGACATGTCCCGTTTTACGAGGACCCCTTCCCCCAGCCCAGAGAGAGAGTACAACAGCCACTCCACTAGCTCCTCCAGTAGCTCCTCTGATGCAGAACACGAGTCAGGGAGGGAGCCCGGACCCAGCAGCGGCCCCCCCCTGAGTAGGGCCCTCTCAGCACCAGCACTCCCCCTCGGCTCTCGTTATGACGCCATAAGGATTGAGTCCGTGGGGGAGGAAAGCAAAAGCGACAGTGAAAGTGAGAGTGAGAAGGAGGGGAAGGGAGTGAAGAACCAGCAGAGGGTGGGGAAAAGAAAGGGTAGAGACGAGGGGGGGAAAAGAAAGAAGATCAGGATCAAAGACAGCAAGTTGCAGGTGGCCCCCATAGATCCAAAACCAGCTAATGTCCACACAAAGTCCCCAGTCTTGCCCTTGCAGGCAGAGACGGAGGCGAGTGGGACGGCTACACTGCCGCCTAGTGGGCAGGTAGCAGCCAGCCAGGGCATCCCCAGCCAGCCTTCCCAGTCGTTGGCACAAACCCTAGCACACCTCGCAGAAGAGGTGTTCACTAATGCACCGAGGGAGAGGTCGGGGTCAACACCTTCCCTGACCAGCAGTACCTCTGTAGCAATGACCCTCTTCAAGCGAAGGGCCTCCCTTCAAAGCATCCTTGACCCCCTCCCTTGTATGGGCAAAACCAGGGGCCCCCTAGAGGTCCTCCTAGATACAGCACTGGAGGACATGGGAATACCCCTGGACGCGGTAAGCCAGAAGTCTGCTAACAGCTCCAATTCAACAGACGGTAACAGCCAAAGAATGCTGTCTGTCATAACCCCCCCCCAGGACAAAGCTGACCCACACGTTCCGAGGGGCCCTGAGCAAGTTCCACCAGACTTACCTTGTGGGGAGTTGAATAGCCCCAACAACTCCACGTACTGTGCATATAAAGACGGTGCCTTCTTGGACGAGGCAGCAGTGAGTACCTTCTCAGGGGTGATGGGAGTTGCAAATAAGCCCAAGCCCCCTCGAAGCAAGCGTAGAGCTAAGAGTAGGAAGAGTGTCCCGACCTCCCAATCATAGTCGCTATGGGGTGGACGCAGCGACTCCTTTTCTTGTTAGCTACCCTGATGGCCCTGATATGTGTGTCTGTTAATGTCAGGAGCATCAGGGAGACACAAAAAAGATTTGATGTACTAAACTATCTAGCTAACTTGAAAGCAGATCTCATCTTTCTGCAGGAGTGTGGTATTTCGTCGAGCCCTGATTATAGGGACCTGAAGGAGAGTTGGACCCTGGGGGACTCCTTCTGGTCGGGCTCCAACATAGCCAGAGCCGACGGAGTAGGTATCCTGTTTAAAAACCCATTTATTACCTCCCGCAGCAGCAGGGAGGTAGAACCTGGTAGAATTCTGAGCGTGGATGTGACATACAACAACACTCCCCTCAGACTGGTCAATGTCTACGCACCCACTAACCAAAACGAAAGAGTTCAATTTTTTCCACAGCTGCGTCCACTCCTGCTGGGGAACGTACCCGTCATCGTGTCAGGTGACTTCAATTGTGCTCTGAGGGACGTAGACCGGAGCAGGCCACGCAACGACCGCTCTAGTAGAGTTTTGTCCTCCGTAATATCTGATTTCTCCCTGTGTGATGCAGGTAAGGACCTGGTGCCTCCCTTTACCTGGGTGAGCTCATCTGGGACCTCCTTCTCCCGTATAGATCTCGTCCTGCATACCAGCTCCCTTACGAAGACGGCAGTAGACACCCAGGCCGTCTTCTTCTCTGACCATAGGCTCCTGCAGGTAACATTGCAGGTCCCTCAGACCTCCCAGATGGGGTCAGGGGTTTGGAAATTAAACACCTCCTTACTCGATGACCCCTCCATAGCTGCAGCCTATAAGAGCAGGCTTGTTGAGTGGACCACTTTGCGTGACCTATTCAACTCCCCTATAGAGTGGTGGGAGATGGTCAAAATCAGAACTAAGGGTTATTTCATAGCAGCAGGCAAGAGGAAAGCAAAAGAAAGGAGGGCCAAATATAAACACCTGAATGCTGCCCTCCAGCATCTGAGCCTGCTTCAGCTTCGGGGGTTCCCTGTAAGCGACGAGATAGCCCAGACCAAGCTAGATCTTTCAGTGCTTTGTAGGGAGGAACAACGAAAGGTCATGCACAATGCAAAAGTGCAAAAAATGGAGGAAGACGAAAAGTGTACTCGCTTCTTCTTCCAGAAAACGAGGGAGAAGCGGCACTTGATGTCCTCCATGCTCGACAGCAGGGGGAGGATAGTAGAGGATAGTGAGGGAGTGAAAAAAGTGGTAGAGAACTTCTATAGGGACCTATATAACATCAAAGCTACAGATGACACCCTGATAGAGTGGTTCCTGAGCCAGTTGGAGCCTGACTCAGTGCGGGACGACGAGGAGGAGGAGAAGGACCCAGAACTCACGCTGGAGGAGCTCACCCAGGCGGTTAAGACCATGAACACCGGTAAGACGCCAGGTCCAGATGGCATCCCGGGTGAGTATTACCATCTGTAGCAGGGTGAGTGCCCTGCACGTGTGTATTTAGTGTTGGTATCATTTGGATGGGGAAATGGGTTTATTTTGTGTCATTTTGGGAGCTGATTTGTTTAATTGAATTATTGTTTACAGACGGACGCTCGATTGAGACTTGCTGCCTGCTAGGCTTGGTTGAGGGGAAGGGCAGCAGGTGATTGGCTGGGCTGGACCTCAATCAGCAGGTGGGCGGGTCTTGATCGAGTGTCCGTCAGGTTAAAAACATCCGCGGGAGATGGCTCAGGGCTGCTGCAAGGCCTGCCGTTTTCACGGCACCCTTGATTTATAGTTTGTGGGAGTGTGTTTTATTTTGCACTTTTTGTACAGCTTGAAGTACTGGTCCTCTGTGCGTTACCATCGCTGGTAACGTCACATGACCATCTTTATTTTACTTTTGTTTTCTGTTTGTTTGTTTGTGAATAAAACCTGCGCGCCTGTGCCGGCGTTTTCAACAACACCAACTCTGTCTCTCTGTATGCTTGAACAGCGGCTACCCACACGCGTGACACGAGGAAGACCCTGTCACATATGGTGTCGGAAGGGGATTCCGCTGCATCCTGCCGAAGCAAGGCTGGATGGCTACAGAGAGACAGGAGGAGCAAACCCCTGAAATTTTTTGGGGGGCACAAGGGCAGACCGCAGGTAACCCTGAGGGGCTGCTGAAGGAGATGGATGGAGCCGCTGTCCTTAATGGAGCTGAGAGATCCCGAACGCCAGAGAGGCCAAGGAGGGTCCGTCCCCGAGAGCTGCAGAAGGAGGAGTTCCGGTCCTGGAAGCTGGCGAGGGAGGAGCCAGAGAGACTGCCTGCCCGGGAAGCCAGCGGGAGGAACTGCCTGCCAAGCGTCAGCGAAGGAGGACCTGTCGTTCGTGGGAGATCGTCTCAGAAGGAGGCGGGGCAATCTTTCGAAGAGGAGCCCCGTGAAGGGACACTGGGTTTAGGGGGTAAGCGGGGTTGAATGGGCGCCCCCGCATAGAAGCCCAGGGGTGAGAATAAGTGTTGGGGAATAGTTATAAATGTTAGTTGATTATTGTTAAATGATTTATTGGATAAATGATAGTTAGTTATTGATAATGTGAGATGATTATTGTAGTGATGTTAGTAATGGTAATTATAGGAATGATAAATGAAGGTTAAACGATGATAGTTAAATAGTGATAATAATGATGATAAATTATACTAAGAGTGAACTGGTGATGTGTATGGTGAAGGTGATAGTGATAAGGATTATGGTTAAATTTATAGTGATACTTATGGTGATGGGAATACTGATAAATAATAATGATGGTAAATAATAGTGAGTGATAAAGTATAGTTATAATTGTGATTTAACATTGGAGCCAGTTAGTTGTTTGGTGGTTGGTTGAGGCTGACTGGGCTCTAATGTTCCCTCCCACCCGCCCATATGTGTTAGAATAGTATATTAAAAAAAAAAAAAAAAAAAAAAAATTGGGGGGGATGGGGAGTAGATATAAAAAGTATTTTTTTTTGTTTTTGTTTTTGTTTAGGCTGCGTGGGTTTTGTAATATGTCGGTTAGTGTAAACTTGTAATGTGATGATCGTAATATTAAATAATGGTGTTGTCGGATGAACCCTTAGGGTTCATCCTAAGGAGGGAGGTATGTAGCAGGGCGAGTGCCCTGCACGTGTGTATTTAGTGTTGGTATCATTTGGATGGGGAAATGGGTTTATTTTGTGTCATTTTGGGAGCTGATTTGTTTAATTGAATTATTGTTTACAGACGGACGCTCGATTGAGACTTGCTGCCTGCTAGGCTTGGTTGAGGGGAAGGGCAGCAGGTGATTGGCTGGGCTGGACCTCAATCAGCAGGTGGGCGGGTCTTGATCGAGTGTCCGTCAGGTTAAAAACATCCGCGGGAGATGGCTCAGGGCTGCTGCAAGGCCTGCCGTTTTCACGGCACCTTTGATTTATAGTTTGTGGGAGTGTGTTTTATTTTGCACTTTTTGTACAGCTTGAAGTACTGGTCCTCTGTGCGTTACCATCGCTGGTAACGTCACATGACCATCTTTATTTTACTTTTGTTTTCTGTTTGTTTGTTTGTGAATAAAACCTGCGCGCCTGTGCCGGCGTTTTCAACAACACCACCTCTGTCTCTCTGTATGCTTGAACAGCGGCTACCCACACGCGTGACACGAGGAAGACCCGGTCACAATTTAATATATGGTATCAGGGGACCATATATTAAATTGATTTTTGGAATCGGGAGATGGAACAGGGGCTTGCTCCGTCCACTCCACGCATCGGCCCGGTATTGCAGTACCTCCGGGAACGGTGCACACCTTTCTCTAACGTTGGTCAAAGTCAGATCTGGATCTCTCCTGTGAGCATTTTGTCTACCCCTGCTGGAGGGAGAGTGCCAGTGTTGATGCAAGTTTTCCCGCCGTTTTACTTCTTTTTTTTTCTTTCTCTCTTTCTTTCTTTCTCTCTTTCTTTCTCTCTTTCTCTCTTTCTTTCTCTCTTTCTTTCTCTCTTTCTTTCTTGCTGTCTTTCTTTCTTTTATTCACATGTGGTGATGATGTAGACAGCAGCAGTTTGTTTCCTGGGAGCATGCAGCTAACCAGACAAGTGTGGTGGAACATGTCCCTATGCCAGGACCTTCTTAGCAAGCCAGCCAGCCAGCGAGGCACAGTTGTAGTTACCCAAGGCACCTTGCACAGCATAGCAGCTTGGCATGACTATTTGTAAGACGCACTCCGCCAGTTTATGTTTTGTTTTTGGTGTTATGTGTGTGTTTTTGCTTTGTTTTGTTTTCTCCTGCTTAAATTGCACATTTCCCCTCTGGAAGCAGCAGCCCGTTTTTTTGGGGTCTGCTTGTGCTTGAAATTTTGCACCCACCTTTGAATCCCCCTGTGCCGTCCGGGCTGGGGGGCCCCGGGCAAGGGCCAAGTCGCCATCGCTTCTCGGCCTTTTGGCTAAGATCAAGTGTAGTATCTGTTCTTATCAGTTTAATATCTGATACGTCCCCTATCAGGGGACCATATATTAAATTGATTTTTGGAATCGGGAGATGGAACAGGGGCTTGCTCCGTCCACTCCACGCATCGGCCCGGTATTGCAGTACCTCCGGGAACGGTGCACACCTTTCTCTAACGTTGGTCAAAGTCAGATCTGGATCTCTCCTGTGAGCATTTTGTCTACCCCTGCTGGAGGGAGAGTGCCAGTGTTGATGCAAGTTTTCCCGCCGTTTTACTTCTTTTTTTTTTCTTTCTCTCTTTCTTTCTTTCTTTCTTTCTCTCTTTCTTTCTCTCTTTCTCTCTTTCTTTCTCTCTTTCTTTCTTGCTGTCTTTCTTTCTTTTATTCACATGTGGTGATGATGTAGACAGCAGCAGGTTGTTTCCTGGGAGCATGCAGCTAACCAGACAAGTGTGGTGGAACATGTCCCTATGCCAGGACCTTCTTAGCAAGCCAGCCAGCCAGCGAGGCACAGTTGTAGTTACCCAAGGCACCTTGCACAGCATAGCAGCTTGGCATGACTATTTGTAAGACGCACTCCGCCAGTTTATGTTTTGTTTTTGGTGTTATGTGTGTGTTTTTGCTTTGTTTTGTTTTCTCCTGCTTAAATTGCACATTTCCCCTCTGGAAGCAGCAGCCCGTTTTTTTGGGGTCTGCTTGTGCTTGAAATTTTGCACCCACCTTTGAATCCCCCTGTGCCGTCCGGGCTGGGGGGCCCCGGGCAAGGGCCAAGTCGCCATCGCTTCTCGGCCTCTTGGCTCCGATCAAGTGTCTTTGAGAAGGCGAAGGTAATCGATCTGGAAAGCGTGAGCTGGAAGGAATATTACTGACGAGATGGAAGAAGAAGGTCCAAGAGCAAGGAACACCCTGAGGCTCCAGTTGAAGAATCTGACAGGGCTGTGGGGGAGACGGAAATTTGTTTTGGAGATCGTGTTTGGTCTATTTAAACTGAAGGCTGAAGATGTATTGTGTTTGAAGGACAGTGTTGCAAAAGGGAGTTTCGACCTGACCTTGAATAAAGAAGAGGATTGTTGGAAGGCAGTGAAGACCTTTGAGGACAACAAGGAGAAGCTGCCGGCCAGTGTTTTTAACATTGAGCCTATGTTTCTTATGGACTGGAGAACAGTTTTTGTTTCAATGGCCTGCCCTTTTCTGCCGGTGGAGGACATCTCTACGAGGTTGAAGAGGAGCCTGGAACTTAAGAGTGAGTTACCTGTTAAAATGATGGACAGTGAGAGGATTTGGAATGGAGTGTGGAAATATATGGCTAAACTGCACGTCAGGGAGGGGAGGATGATTCACATCCGACCTGACCTGATGATTGGATCGGTGAGGGGGACTGTGTTTTACAGAGGACAGCCAAAGGTGTGTTACAAATGTAACAGAGGAGGTCATCTTGCAGCAGATTGTGAGGAGGTAGTTTGTAAGAACTGTAGCCAAATAGGCCATGTATCCAGGGATTGCCCCAGTGGGACTATATGCAATCTCTGTGGCTCCAAGGAGCATGTCTACAGAGATTGCCCTGAGAGTGCGAGGAGTTATGCTCAGGCGGCGGGACACGGAGGAAAGGAAAAAGAAGAAGCAAAGCAAAAGAAGACAGAGAAAGGGGAAAAACCAGAGGAAAAGGACAATGAGAAGAATAAAGGAGAAAGTGTTGGGGGTGGAGCTTCCAAAGAAGGGGGCGGAATGGCGGGAAACTCTGGTTCAGAAGGGACAAAAGAAAGGGGAGGAGAGCCGAACAGGGAGGCGGAGAAAAAGAGAGGCAGCAGTATGCAGAACAGCCAACAGAAGTCCTCGGAAGGTTCCGGCTCCTCCGTGGATGATTCCATGGAGGGGGTGGAGGGTGTTCAGAGAAAGAGGAAAGTGGATGAGGAAGGGGCAACAGCAAGCTCAAGTTGGGCAAAGAGTGTGGAGGAAGAGGAGGAGAAAAGAAAAAAGAAAGGAGAGTCAGAAACCATGGACAGTGGAAGGGAGGAAGGAATGTCTTCAGAAGAATATATAATGAAGATGTTTTGTGCTAAGGAGTTTGCGGAGTTGTTGGCGTGGAAGGAGAGGATGAGGAAGGGCAGGATTTCTGAACAAGAGTGGAGAAGATATGAGGAGGAGAGACAAAGAGTATTGTTGCATGCACGGTGGAAGGCGGAAGAGGCTTTAAAGAAAGCCAAAAAAAGGATTGAGTTGGAAAATGAGAAAAAGCTTTAGTTCGAGTTTGAGTTGAATATGATGATGATTTTGATGTATCGTTTTTGAGAAATTGAGGTTTTTTTGAGTATTGTTTTTGAGAAATTGACGTGTTTTTGAGTATTTGATTTTGATGTATTATTTGTGAGAAATTGATGTATTTTTTTTGAGTATTTGATTAAAATTTATAAAAAAAAAAAAAAAAAAAATCTGTTCTTATCAGTTTAATATCTGATACGTCCCCTATCAGGGGACCATATATTAAATTGATTTTTGGAATCGGGAGATGGAACAGGGGCTTGCTCCGTCCACTCCACGCATCGGCCCGGTATTGCAGTACCTCCGGGAACGGTGCACACCTTTCTCTAACGTTGGTCAAAGTCAGATCTGGATCTCTCCTGTGAGCATTTTGTCTACCCCTGCTGGAGGGAGAGTGCCAGTGTTGATGCAAGTTTTCCCGCCGTTTTACTTCTTTTTTTTTTTCTTTCTCTCTTTCTTTCTTTCTCTCTTTCTCTCTTTCTTTCTCTCTTTCTTTCTTGCTGTCTTTCTTTCTTTTATTCACATGTGGTGATGATGTAGACAGCAGCAGGTTGTTTCCTGGGAGCATGCAGCTAACCAGACAAGTGTGGTGGAACATGTCCCTATGCCAGGACCTTCTTAGCAAGCCAGCCAGCCAGCGAGGCACAGTTGTAGTTACCCAAGGCACCTTGCACAGCATAGCAGCTTGGCATGACTATTTGTAAGACGCACTCCGCCAGTTTATGTTTTGTTTTTGGTGTTATGTGTGTGTTTTTGCTGTTTTGTTTCCTCCTGCTTAAATTGCACATTTCCCCTCTGGAAGCAGCAGCCCGTTTTTTGGGGGTCTGCTTGTGCTTGGAATTTTGCACCCACCTTTGAATCCCCCTGTGCCGTCCGGGCTGGGGGGCCCCGGGCAAGGGCCAAGTCGCCATCGCTTCTCGGCCTTTTGGCTAAGATCAAGTGTAGTATCTGTTCTTATCAGTTTAATATCTGATACGTCCCCTATCAGGGGACCATATATTAAATTGATTTTTGGAATCGGGAGATGGAACAGGGGCTTGCTCCGTCCACTCCACGCATCGGCCCGGTATTGCAGTACCTCCGGGAACGGTGCACACCTTTCTCTAACGTTGGTCAAAGTCAGATCTGGATCTCTCCTGTGAGCATTTTGTCTACCCCTGCTGGAGGGAGAGTGCCAGTGTTGATGCAAGTTTTCCCGCCGTTTTACTTCTTTTTTTTTTCTTTCTCTCTTTCTTTCTTTCTCTCTTTCTTTCTCTCTTTCTCTCTTTCTTTCTCTCTTTCTTTCTTGCTGTCTTTCTTTCTTTTATTCACATGTGGTGATGATGTAGACAGCAGCAGGTTGTTTCCTGGGAGCATGCAAGTGTGGTGGAACATGTCCCTATGCCAGGACCTCTTAGCAAGCCAGCCAGCCAGCCAGCGAGGCACAGTTGTAGTTACCCAAGGCACCTTGCACAGCATAGCAGCTTGGCATGACTATTTGTAAGACGCACTCCGCCAGTTTATGTTTTGTTTTTGGTGTTATGTGTGTGTTTTTGCTTTGTTTTGTTTTCTCCTGCTTAAATTGCACATTTCACCTCTGGAAGCAGCAGCCCGTTTTTTGGGGGTCTGCTTGTGCTTGGAATTTTGCACCCACCTTTGAATCCCCCTGTGCCGTCCGGGCTGGGGGGCCCCGGGCAAGGGCCAAGTCGCCATCGCTTCTCGGCCTTTTGGCTAAGATCAAGTGTAGTATCTGTTCTTATCAGTTTAATATCTGATACGTCCCCTATCAGGGGACCATATATTAAATTGATTTTTGGAATCGGGAGATGGAACAGGGGCTTGCTCCGTCCACTCCACGCATCGGCCCGGTATTGCAGTACCTCCGGGAACGGTGCACACCTTTCTCTAACGTTGGTCAAAGTCAGATCTGGATCTCTCTAGTTAGCATTTTGTCTACCCCTGCTGGAGGGAGAGTGCCAGTGTTGATGCAAGTTTTCCCGCCGTTTTACTTCTTTTTTTTTTCTTTCTCTCTTTCTTTCTTTCTCTCTTTCTTTCTCTCTTTCTCTCTTTCTTTCTCTCTTTCTTTCTTGCTGTCTTTCTTTCTTTTATTCACATGTGGTGATGATGTAGGCAGCAGCAGGTTGTTTCCTGGGAGCATGCAGCTAACCAGACAAGTGTGGTGGAACATGTCCCTATGCCAGGACCTTCTTAGCAAGCCAGCCAGCCAGCGAGGCACAGTTGTAGTTACCCAAGGCACCTTGCACAGCATAGCAGCTTGGCATGACTATTTGTAAGACGCACTCCGCCAGTTTATGTTTTGTTTTTGGTGTTATGTGTGTGTTTTTGCTTTGTTTTGTTTTCTCCTGCTTAAATTGCACATTTCCCCTCTGGAAGCAGCAGCCCGTTTTTTTGGGGTCTGCTTGTGCTTGAAATTTTGCACCCACCTTTGAATCCCCCTGTGCCGTCCGGGCTGGGGGGCCCCGGGCAAGGGCCAAGTCGCCATCGCTTCTCGGCCTTTTGGCTAAGATCAAGTGTAGTATCTGTTCTTATCAGTTTAATATCTGATACGTCCCCTATCAGGGGACCATATATTAAATTGATTTTTGGAATCGGGAGATGGAACAGGGGCTTGCTCCGTCCACTCCACGCATCGGCCCGGTATTGCAGTACCTCCGGGAACGGTGCACACCTTTCTCTAACGTTGGTCAAAGTCAGATCTGGATCTCTCCTGTGAGCATTTTGTCTACCCCTGCTGGAGGGAGAGTGCCAGTGTTGATGCAAGTTTTCCCGCCGTTTTACTTCTTTTTTTTTTCTTTCTCTCTTTCTTTCTTTCTTTCTTTCTCTCTTTCTTTCTCTCTTTCTCTCTTTCTTTCTCTCTTTCTTTCTTGCTGTCTTTCTTTCTTTTATTCACATGTGGTGATGATGTAGACAGCAGCAGGTTGTTTCCTGGGAGCATGCAGCTAACCAGACAAGTGTGGTGGAACATGTCCCTATGCCAGGACCTTCTTAGCAAGCCAGCCAGCCAGCGAGGCACAGTTGTAGTTACCCAAGGCACCTTGCACAGCATAGCAGCTTGGCATGACTATTTGTAAGACGCACTCCGCCAGTTTATGTTTTGTTTTTGGTGTTATGTGTGTGTTTTTGCTTTGTTTTGTTTTCTCCTGCTTAAATTGCACATTTCCCCTCTGGAAGCAGCAGCCCGTTTTTTTGGGGTCTGCTTGTGCTTGAAATTTTGCACCCACCTTTGAATCCCCCTGTGCCGTCCGGGCTGGGGGGCCCCGGGCAAGGGCCAAGTCGCCATCGCTTCTCGGCCTTTTGGCTAAGATCAAGTGTAGTATCTGTTCTTATCAGTTTAATATCTGATACGTCCCCTATCAGGGGACCATATATTAAATTGATTTTTGGAATCGGGAGATGGAACAGGGGCTTGCTCCGTCCACTCCACGCATCGGCCCGGTATTGCAGTACCTCCGGGAACGGTGCACACCTTTCTCTAACGTTGGTCAAAGTCAGATCTGGATCTCTCCTGTGAGCATTTTGTCTACCCCTGCTGGAGGGAGAGTGCCAGTGTTGATGCAAGTTTTCCCGCCGTTTTACTTCTTTTTTTTTTCTTTCTCTCTTTCTTTCTTTCTTTCTTTCTCTCTTTCTTTCTCTCTTTCTCTCTTTCTTTCTCTCTTTCTTTCTTGCTGTCTTTCTTTCTTTTATTCACATGTGGTGATGATGTAGACAGCAGCAGGTTGTTTCCTGGGAGCATGCAGCTAACCAGACAAGTGTGGTGGAACATGTCCCTATGCCAGGACCTTCTTAGCAAGCCAGCCAGCCAGCGAGGCACAGTTGTAGTTACCCAAGGCACCTTGCACAGCATAGCAGCTTGGCATGACTATTTGTAAGACGCACTCCGCCAGTTTATGTTTTGTTTTTGGTGTTATGTGTGTGTTTTTGCTTTGTTTTGTTTTCTCCTGCTTAAATTGCACATTTCCCCTCTGGAAGCAGCAGCCCGTTTTTTTGGGGTCTGCTTGTGCTTGAAATTTTGCACCCACCTTTGAATCCCCCTGTGCCGTCCGGGCTGGGGGGCCCCGGGCAAGGGCCAAGTCGCCATCGCTTCTCGGCCTTTTGGCTAAGATCAAGTGTAGTATCTGTTCTTATCAGTTTAATATCTGATACGTCCCCTATCAGGGGACCATATATTAAATTGATTTTTGGAATCGGGAGATGGAACAGGGGCTTGCTCCGTCCACTCCACGCATCGGCCCGGTATTGCAGTACCTCCGGGAACGGTGCACACCTTTCTCTAACGTTGGTCAAAGTCAGATCTGGATCTCTCCTGTGAGCATTTTGTCTACCCCTGCTGGAGGGAGAGTGCCAGTGTTGATGCAAGTTTTCCCGCCGTTTTACTTCTTTTTTTTTTTTCTTTCTTTCTCTCTTTCTTTCTCTCTTTCTCTCTTTCTTTCTCTCTTTCTTTCTTGCTGTCTTTCTTTCTTTTATTCACATGTGGTGATGATGTAGACAGCAGCAGGTTGTTTCCTGGGAGCATGCAGCTAACCAGACAAGTGTGGTGGAACATGTCCCTATGCCAGGACCTTCTTAGCAAGCCAGCCAGCCAGCGAGGCACAGTTGTAGTTACCCAAGGCACCTTGCACAGCATAGCAGCTTGGCATGACTATTTGTAAGACGCACTCCGCCAGTTTATGTTTTGTTTTTGGTGTTATGTGTGTGTTTTTGCTTTGTTTTGTTTTCTCCTGCTTAAATTGCACATTTCCCCTCTGGAAGCAGCAGCCCGTTTTTTGGGGGTCTGCTTGTGCTTGGAATTTTGCACCCACCTTTGAATCCCCCTGTGCCGTCCGGGCTGGGGGGCCCCGGGCAAGGGCCAAGTCGCCATCGCTTCTCGGCCTCTTGGCTCAGATCCAATGTATGTGGCGTGACCGCAGCAGAGGATTGTGTGAAGAAGGAGAAGGCGATGGCAACGGCGGAAGATTCATCGGCCCAAGGGGTGCGATTGCTGAACACGGTGAGGTTTAACCTGAAGAAGAAAGATGGAATGCTGCCGGTGCTGGGAAGGACGGATTTCGCAAGAAAGATCGTGCTGGAAAATCTTAGATGTTCTACTGCTGATATCTACTGCCTCCAGGATGTCACCTCTCGTGGGATTTTTGACGTGACATTTGCAACTGCAAGTACCTGCTCAATAGTATGGAAGCGATGTCTTGAAGGTAAAAACTCTGCTCCTTTGTCGGATTTTGTGATTGAGCCACTGTTTGTGAGGGAAATTAGACCTTTAACTGTTCACATGTACAACCCCTATGTACAAGATGCAGACATTGCCACCTTTTTGAAAAGGTTTTGTGATGTTTTAAGCCCCGGTTCCAAAATTAGAGACACACTGGGGATTTGGAATGCTAAGAGACAGTTCCGTGTAAGGCTACGGCCCTGCAGTACAGTGGAAGGAGGGGTGATACATCCACCAGCCTCTTTCTCAATTGGCGGGAACAGGGGGTATTTATACTATCCGGGTCAGCCGATAAGATGTCGGAAGTGCGGAAGGGAGGGGCACACCGCAGAGGCCTGTGTGGCTGATTTCTGCAGGAAATGCCAGACAGAGGGACACACAGCATCCGGATGTGCGGCTCCTGTGGAGTGTAATCTGTGTGGTTCTCGGGAGCATGTTTTTAAGAACTGTCCATCCAGGGTTCGCAGTTATGCGGATGCTGCTCGTTCGGCTTTGGAGGTTCCAAAGGCTGCCTGTTCTGGTTTAGCTGTTCGGACTTCCATATCAAGAGAGGTGTCCGATGCTGTGGGCACTGCTCCGGTTGCTAGTCTGTCTACGGGTCCTGCTGCTGCTCCTCCTGCTGCTCCAGTGGCTGGCCCCGTTGCGGTTCCTGTTGCTTCTGCTGCTGCCGTGGTCCCTGTGGTTTCTGTTTCTGTTGCAGATTCCGCTGGCGTCGTGGCTGAGACTGGTCCTGTTGTGTCTGGTAAGGATGTTGATCTCAGCCAGGCTTCCCGTGTCCTTGCAGCTGCTGTTGCTGGAGCACCCCCGGGGGTTGCTGGTGACTGTAGTTCGTGGGGTGAGATCATGGAGACCCAGGAGTCAACGGTGATGTATTCTTCAGTGCTTCGTGATCCCAGAGTGAAGAGTAGGAGGAAGGAGATAGTCTCGGAGGACGAACAGCCTACAAAAATCAGCAGATCTGATTCCAGAGTGTCAGTTTCTGCTGATGTTGTGGGTAATGTGGATATTTCAGACTTTACAGAGTCCTCAGACTCTAGGGGGGTGCCAGGATGTTCCCAGGTTTTTGAGTCCTTCGGGACTTCTGACTCTTCAGTTGGCTCGGGTGGAGGTGCCAGTCCAGGTCTTGAAATTGATGCCTTCTCCCCTGCCTCCGTGGACTCGGAGGACATGTGTTTCGGGAATGTAGAGGTTTTCTGTAGCATCACCGGTATGCCTAAAGATGGCCCGGGTAGGCCAGACTCTTAATATTTTGTGTTTTTGTGGTGTTTTTTGTTTTTTTTCCCCTTTTAATGATCAGCCTACAGTATATGTCCATTAATGTTCGCAGTGTAAAAAGCACTGTTAGGTTGGTCTCTATTCTTTCTTTTTTGGCTTCTCAGAATTGTGATGTCTTTTTTTTACAGGAGTGTTCCATTCCTCATGGGGCTCGGAATCTGTCTAAGTGGTGGTCTTATGGGCCTTCCATCTGGTCTGGGGGGAATGATTGTAAATCCTCGGGGGTGGCAGTTCTTTTTAAGGGGAAAGATTTCAACATTCTGGAAAGGAAAGAAGTGGTACCTGGCCGTCTATTATTAGTTGATATTCTGTACAAGGATTTCCCTTCCAGGCTAATTAATGTATATGCATCCCCCTGTAAAAATGAAAGATATGATTTATTTCAGTTGGTTCCTCCCTATTTGGTGGTTTCTAAGCCTGTTATTCTGGTGGGGGATTTCAATTGTGTAATTGATTCAGATGGTAGATCTGGTTCATCTAGTGTTAAACTGGATAAATCATCCCTTTTTTTAAGTGACATGGTGAAGTCTGCTAGATTGGTGGATGTGGGTAAACAGACTGGGATGTTTACTTGGGCCCGAGCAGACGGGTCTTCAGCGTCACGTATTGATTTCTTTTTTGTTTCTCCTGTGTTTAAGGTTCAGAGCTGTTCTACTTTACCAGTTTTCTTTTCAGATCACAAAGCTTTATGTTTTACAGCTGATATTTCCTCCTCCTGTTCCTTCGGGCTTGGGGTTTGGAAGTTAAACGTGGAACTCTTGACTGAGAGCAATGTTAAAGAACTAAAGGAGTATCTTGTAAATTGGAGGTCACTTAAATGCTGTTTTGACTGTCTGGGGGATTGGTGGGAACATGTGAAGATGAAAATTAAGAGTTTTTTTATTAAAAAAAGTAAACAGTTAAATAAATTAAAAAAGAGAGGCTTTGTTAAAATTCAAGCCCGGTTACAATCTTTGTTTGTTTTGTTGGAGTCTGGTTGGGAGGTGAGGGAAGAAATAGAGGGTGCCAAGGCTGAGTTAAAGAAGTTTTTTCAAGAAGAGGCCAAAAAGATAATGTTTAGATCTAAGGTCGAAATACTAGAAAAAGATGAAATGTGTAGCAGATTTTTCTTTAAAAAGGTCCATGCAAATGTGTCTAGTGTTTCTGAGGTGTATGACTCCCAACAGAATGTGATGAAATCTAAGACCGATATTCTAAATGTTATTGGGGATTTTTATTCATCTTTGTATTCTGAGAAATCATCTAATCCAGATTTATGTGAGTTGTTTTTTTCCAAGATTCCCAACACCTTGGAGGAGGATTCTAAAACTTTTTTGGGCAGGCCACTTTCTCTGTCAGAGTTGGGGGAGGCGATTAAGTCCTGTAAAAAGAATAAGACCCCTGGTGGTGATGGGCTGCCAGTGGAGCTGTACTTGGCTCTGTGGGAGGTAATTGGGCCCGATCTTTTAGAAGTTTA
Source organism: Acipenser ruthenus (assembly GCF_902713425.1). NCBI lineage: Eukaryota > Metazoa > Chordata > Actinopteri > Acipenseriformes > Acipenseridae > Acipenser > Acipenser ruthenus. The sequence goes on along the minus strand of NC_081198.1, from coordinate 21,933,401 downwards.
TAATGGAATTTTGGATAATGGGAAAATGCCGGTTTCTCTTCGAGAAGGTGTGATTACGCTGATTTATAAAAAGAAAGGGGATAGATTAGACATAAAAAATTGGCGTCCAATCACTTTGTTATGCGTCGATTATAAGCTTTTAGCAAAGGTAATGGCTAATAGATTAAAAACGGTAATTGCTGAAGTGATGGATCCAGACCAGACGTGTGGTATCCCTGGTCGTAAAATTTCAGATACTCTTTGTCTGGTCAGGGATGCTATTAGTTATTTACAGGACCGTAAGGTAGAATCTGTTTTGGTCTCTTTGGACCAGGAGAAAGCTTATGATCGTGTATCGCATGCATTTATGTTTAAAGTCTTAGAACGTTTAGGTTTTGGTGAGCAGTTCTGTAAGTGTGTGAAGTTATTATATAATGATCTTTTTAGCTCTGTGTTGGTAAACGGGTGGAAAACAGACCCTTTTTTAGTTAAATCGGGAGTTCGACAGGGGTGTCCTTTGTCCCCCTTATTGTTTGTGTGCTGTATTGAGATGTTTGCAGGGTTTATAAGGGCTGATAAATGTATTCAAGGCATTGTGATTCCAGGAAGCGGGGGGACTCAGCTTAAATGCGTCCTTTATATGGACGATGTGTCTGTGTTTTGTAGAGATCAGCCTTCAATAGATAAATTAATCCAGGTGTGTGATTGGTTTGGTCAAGCTTCTGGGGCAAGGATTAATTTTGAGAAAAGTGAAGCTATGTTTTTTGGGTTGTGGTCTAGTGGTATTTCAATACCCTTTTCTGTGAAAACAGACTTTATAAAAATTTTGGGGATCTGGTTTGGGGGTGAAGGGGCTATTTTAAAATCATGGGAGGAGAGGTTGTCAAAGGTCAACCAAAAGTTTGGTTTGTGGCAGCAAAGGGTATTGACCTTAGAAGGTAAAGCTCTAGTGCTCAGGAATGAGATTTTACCTGTTTTATTGTATGTTGCACAAGTGTGGCCCTTGCTATATGCCTGTATTAGGGCCATTAATAAGGCAGTGTTTCATTTTATTTGGGGGTCTAAAATGGATAGGCTCAGTCGGGCTATTATGTTTAAGCCTGCAAAGAATGGGGGTAAAAATGTTCCGGACTGTGTATCCATCCTTATGAGCACTTTTGTATGTAATGTTTTGCAGATTTGTTTACTCCCACGTTACAAGTCTACTAAATGTTTCTTCTTTCTGAGGTTTTATATGTATGCTTCTTTGAGAAAGTTTGGCTGGGTTTCTTTGTCATTATCATTACCACACAGTTGGTCGGTTCCTTTTTATTTAAATACAGTGTTGAAGTTTGTCTACAAAAACAAGCTGGAGTCTTTATCATTGGAAGATTGGAAACCCCGGATCGTCACTTCTAAGATTAATAGATATGAGGAAGTAGTTCCGATAGGAGTGTTCATGGAACAGACAGTAGTAAAAATTTGGGAGAATGTGTCCGCTAAAGTTTTGATTAACAGACAGAAAGACATAGCATGGATGTCAGTGCACAGATGTTTGCCTGTTAGAGCTTTTTTTCATGCACGAGGTCTCACTCCTGTAAATGTGTGTCCCCGACAGGAATGTAAATGTGAAGAAACTGTGTTTCATTTATTTATTGAATGTTTTTTTTCTAAACAGGTGCTGTTTAGTGTACAGTGTTTATTTGAAAAGTTTTTACCAAAAGAAGTTTTAACAAGTGATTTCCTTCTTTATGGTATTCTTCAGCAGCCCTATGATGAAATGAATAGAATGTGTGCTTGGATAATAGCTTGCTGTTTGAAAGATGTATTGTGGACTGCTCGCAATGTATTGATAATGAAAAGGAAACGTCTGTCTGTATGGTCATGTAAGAAATTAATAATGTCTTTGTTAAAGGACTATTTGTTAAAAGATGAAAGGAAGTGTGGGTTAGATTTTGTTAAAAAAAAATGGAGAGCAGTTCTTGAATTGTAACATACAGTGTGTTTTTTTCCTGTATTGTGTTTGAGTTGAATTAAAGGAATAAAAAAAAAAAAAAAAAAAAAAAATCTGTTCTTATCAGTTTAATATCTGATACGTCCCCTATCAGGGGACCATATATTAAATTGATTTTTGGAATCGGGAGATGGAACAGGGGCTTGCTCCGTCCACTCCACGCATCGGCCCGGTATTGCAGTACCTCCGGGAACGGTGCACACCTTTCTCTAACGTTGGTCAAAGTCAGATCTGGATCTCTCCTGTGAGCATTTTGTCTACCCCTGCTGGAGGGAGAGTGCCAGTGTTGATGCAAGTTTTCCCGCCGTTTTACTTCTTTTTTTTTTTTCTTTCTCTCTTTCTTTCTTTCTCTCTTTCTCTCTTTCTTTCTCTCTTTCTTTCTTGCTGTCTTTCTTTCTTTTATTCACATGTGGTGATGATGTAGACAGCAGCAGGTTGTTTCCTGGGAGCATGCAGCTAACCAGACAAGTGTGGTGGAACATGTCCCTATGCCAGGACCTTCTTAGCAAGCCAGCCAGCCAGCGAGGCACAGTTGTAGTTACCCAAGGCACCTTGCACAGCATAGCAGCTTGGCATGACTATTTGTAAGACGCACTCCGCCAGTTTATGTTTTGTTTTTGGTGTTATGTGTGTGTTTTTGCTGTTTTGTTTCCTCCTGCTTAAATTGCACATTTCCCCTCTGGAAGCAGCAGCCCGTTTTTTGGGGGTCTGCTTGTGCTTGGAATTTTGCACCCACCTTTGAATCCCCCTGTGCCGTCCGGGCTGGGGGGCCCCGGGCAAGGGCCAAGTCGCCATCGCTTCTCGGCCTTTTGGCTAAGATCAAGTGTAGTATCTGTTCTTATCAGTTTAATATCTGATACGTCCCCTATCAGGGGACCATATATTAAATTGATTTTTGGAATCGGGAGATGGAACAGGGGCTTGCTCCGTCCACTCCACGCATCGGCCCGGTATTGCAGTACCTCCGGGAACGGTGCACACCTTTCTCTAACGTTGGTCAAAGTCAGATCTGGATCTCTCCTGTGAGCATTTTGTCTACCCCTGCTGGAGGGAGAGTGCCAGTGTTGATGCAAGTTTTCCCGCCGTTTTACTTCTTTTTTTTTTCTTTCTCTCTTTCTTTCTTTCTCTCTTTCTTTCTCTCTTTCTCTCTTTCTTTCTCTCTTTCTTTCTTGCTGTCTTTCTTTCTTTTATTCACATGTGGTGATGATGTAGACAGCAGCAGGTTGTTTCCTGGGAGCATGCAGCTAACCAGACAAGTGTGGTGGAACATGTCCCTATGCCAGGACCTCTTAGCAAGCCAGCCAGCCAGCCAGCGAGGCACAGTTGTAGTTACCCAAGGCACCTTGCACAGCATAGCAGCTTGGCATGACTATTTGTAAGACGCACTCCGCCAGTTTATGTTTTGTTTTTGGTGTTATGTGTGTGTTTTTGCTTTGTTTTGTTTTCTCCTGCTTAAATTGCACATTTCACCTCTGGAAGCAGCAGCCCGTTTTTTGGGGGTCTGCTTGTGCTTGGAATTTTGCACCCACCTTTGAATCCCCCTGTGCCGTCGGGGCTGGGGGGCCCCGGGCAAGGGCCAAGTCGCCATCGCTTCTCGGCCTTTTGGCTAAGATCAAGTGTAGTATCTGTTCTTATCAGTTTAATATCTGATACGTCCCCTATCAGGGGACCATATATTAAATTGATTTTTGGAATCGGGAGATGGAACAGGGGCTTGCTCCGTCCACTCCACGCATCGGCCCGGTATTGCAGTACCTCCGGGAACGGTGCACACCTTTCTCTAACGTTGGTCAAAGTCAGATCTGGATCTCTCCTGTGAGCATTTTGTCTACCCCTGCTGGAGGGAGAGTGCCAGTGTTGATGCAAGTTTTCCCGCCGTTTTACTTCTTTTTTTTTTCTTTCTCTCTTTCTTTCTTTCTCTCTTTCTTTCTCTCTTTCTCTCTTTCTTTCTCTCTTTCTTTCTTGCTGTCTTTCTTTCTTTTATTCACATGTGGTGATGATGTAGACAGCAGCAGGTTGTTTCCTGGGAGCATGCAGCTAACCAGACAAGTGTGGTGGAACATGTCCCTATGCCAGGACCTTCTTAGCAAGCCAGCCAGCCAGCGAGGCACAGTTGTAGTTACCCAAGGCACCTTGCACAGCATAGCAGCTTGGCATGACTATTTGTAAGACGCACTCCGCCAGTTTATGTTTTGTTTTTGGTGTTATGTGTGTGTTTTTGCTTTGTTTTGTTTTCTCCTGCTTAAATTGCACATTTCCCCTCTGGAAGCAGCAGCCCGTTTTTTTGGGGTCTGCTTGTGCTTGAAATTTTGCACCCACCTTTGAATCCCCCTGTGCCGTCCGGGCTGGGGGGCCCCGGGCAAGGGCCAAGTCGCCATCGCTTCTCGGCCTTTTGGCTAAGATCAAGTGTAGTATCTGTTCTTATCAGTTTAATATCTGATACGTCCCCTATCAGGGGACCATATATTAAATTGATTTTTGGAATCGGGAGATGGAACAGGGGCTTGCTCCGTCCACTCCACGCATCGGCCCGGTATTGCAGTACCTCCGGGAACGGTGCACACCTTTCTCTAACGTTGGTCAAAGTCAGATCTGGATCTCTCCTGTGAGCATTTTGTCTACCCCTGCTGGAGGGAGAGTGCCAGTGTTGATGCAAGTTTTCCCGCCGTTTTACTTCTTTTTTTTTTCTTTCTCTCTTTCTTTCTTTCTCTCTTTCTTTCTCTCTTTCTTTCTTGCTGTCTTTCTTTCTTTTATTCACATGTGGTGATGATGTAGACAGCAGCAGGTTGTTTCCTGGGAGCATGCAAGTGTGGTGGAACATGTCCCTATGCCAGGACCTCTTAGCAAGCCAGCCAGCCAGCGAGGCACAGTTGTAGTTACCCAAGGCACCTTGCACAGCATAGCAGCTTGGCATGACTATTTGTAAGACGCACTCCGCCAGTTTATGTTTTGTTTTTGGTGTTATGTGTGTGTTTTTGCTTTGTTTTGTTTTCTCCTGCTTAAATTGCACATTTCCCCTCTGGAAGCAGCAGCCCGTTTTTTGGGGGTCTGCTTGTGCTTGGAATTTTGCACCCACCTTTGAATCCCCCTGTGCCGTCCGGGCTGGGGGGCCCCGGGCAAGGGCCAAGTCGCCATCGCTTCTCGGCCTTTTGGCTAAGATCAAGTGTAGTATCTGTTCTTATCAGTTTAATATCTGATACGTCCCCTATCAGGGGACCATATATTAAATTGATTTTTGGAATCGGGAGATGGAACAGGGGCTTGCTCCGTCCACTCCACGCATCGGCCCGGTATTGCAGTACCTCCGGGAACGGTGCACACCTTTCTCTAACGTTGGTCAAAGTCAGATCTGGATCTCTCTAGTTAGCATTTTGTCTACCCCTGCTGGAGGGAGAGTGCCAGTGTTGATGCAAGTTTTCCCGCCATTTTACTTCTTTTTTTTTTCTTTCTCTCTTTCTTTCTTTCTCTCTTTCTTTCTCTCTTTCTCTCTTTCTTTCTCTCTTTCTTTCTTGCTGTCTTTCTTTCTTTTATTCACATGTGGTGATGATGTAGGCAGCAGCAGGTTGTTTCCTGGGAGCATGCAGCTAACCAGACAAGTGTGGTGGAACATGTCCCTATGCCAGGACCTTCTTAGCAAGCCAGCCAGCCAGCGAGGCACAGTTGTAGTTACCCAAGGCACCTTGCACAGCATAGCAGCTTGGCATGACTATTTGTAAGACGCACTCCACCAGTTTATGTTTTGTTTTTGGTGTTATGTGTGTGTTTTTGCTTTGTTTTGTTTTCTCCTGCTTAAATTGCACATTTCCCCTCTGGAAGCAGCAGCCCGTTTTTTTGGGGTCTGCTTGTGCTTGAAATTTTGCACCCACCTTTGAATCCCCCTGTGCCGTCCGGGCTGGGGGGCCCCGGGCAAGGGCCAAGTCGCCATCGCTTCTCGGCCTCTTGGCTCAGATCAAGTGTGTGTGGCATGACCGCAGCATTTGTTCACTAGGAGAAAGAGAAGGCGGTGTGCAGGATGGCCTACAACAATCCATTTAAGTCAGCTGGTCGGGCTGGGCTTAGGAATACTGCGAGATTTTTGTGGAAGGGAAGAGCGGAGGAGGAGATGCTGGATAGAGAACAATTTATTCGAGAAGTATTGCTGGGAGTTTTGAATTTTGAGCCGGAAGAAATCTTTTGTTTACAAAGGAATGGAACATCTAAATTTTTGGACGTCACTTTGCATAGCGCACAAGCCTTTCAGTATCTTCTTGATACTTGTAATGCTAAAGAGGATCAAGAGCCTTTATCATTTTTTTCCGTGGAGTCCTTGGCTAAAACAAATTTCCGGATTATAACAGTACATATGTACAATCCGTACGTGTCGGATTTAGCCATAAGTGCTTTCCTGTCCAGGTATGTGGATGTGATTTCCGGGCAAAATTACTTAGAGACGGCTTTAAAATTTGGAACGGGAAGAGACAGTTTCAGGTGCTGCTTCGGCAAGAGGAGGGAGGGTATGATGGGTTCCGTCATCCCCCCGCAAATTTCTTTATTGGAGCAGATAGGGGTTATCTGTTTTATTCACGGCAGCCCCTGTTCTGCAGAAAATGTTCCAGTTTTGGCCATATAGAGGTCGGGTGTACACAAGAGAGATGCAGGAACTGTGGAGAACTGGGACATGTTTCAAAAGACTGTCGGAAAAATAAGAGCTGTAATGTCTGTGGAGAAGAAGGGCATTTGTTTAAAAATTGTCCTAAGCAGAAGCAGACATATGCTGATGTTGCATGGGGCCGTGAGACAGATGGCTTGGAAGTGGTGGATGACATGCCTCCAATTGAAAAAGTGTTGAAGGAGATGAGGCATATTGCTGTGCCTGACGGAGGGGCAGCAGAAGGTGATAAGGTAAAAGGTGGTGAAGAAGAAATGGAAGGGGTGTCGTGGGGAGATACCCCTGATGGCGTGACTGATACGACGGAGCAGATTTTGGTTCAGGGAAAAGGAAAAGGAAGGGGAAAGGGGAGGAAGAGGAACAAAGAAGTGGAGAATGAGACAGCGTCTGCTGGTTTAGAGGGGACTCCAAAGAAGATAGTGGGCGTACAGCGCATGGAGGTACCAAAGGACTTAGAGGCTGTTTCTTCCCAGCAGTTAAGTTTAGTGGAGTCAGGGACTGCAGAGGAGGTATTTGGATCGGTTTCTTCATCATCTTCCATGATACCGGACACTGGTTTGGAGGACGAGGTGCTGCAGTCGGCAGTCTTATGTCTTTCACCAGTGAGTCCAGGTCCTTATGACTCAGGCATGGGGTTGCCAGAGGAGCAAAATGAGAGGAGTTATGTGGATACAGAAGGTATGGGCCCTTTCTAGGGCTAGACTTTTTGGGACTAATGGTTTGAGGGTTTTTTTTGTGGTTTTCTCACTTGTGAATGATGGTTTATTTTTGTTTTTGTTTTTCATTTCTTTTTTAGTGTATTATGTCTTTATCTTTTATTTCTATGAATGTAAGAGGTTTGAGGGGTTATAATAAGCGAGTTTCTGTGTTTCTTTATTTAAATTCTTTGTCATTTTCTTTTTGTTTTTTGCAAGAGGTTCATTTAAGGGATGCTTCTGATATTGCTTTGTATACAAAAGACTGGGGGGGAGGGGAGTCAAGGTGGAGTGTGGGGGGGGTGCATTCATCTGGGGTAGGGGTGTTATTAAAGGACAAGGAGATGGAGGTAGTGCAATGCATTTCAGTTCTACCAGGGCGCATTCTGTGTGTGAATGTGAACTGGAGAGGTCAAAAGCTGAGACTGATTAATGTATATGCACCTACTGATTTGGTTTCTAGAAAGGACTGTTTTGTTGCCATAAAGGATCTCCTTGTGACAAATAGACACATAGTTTTGGGAGGGGATTTTAATGTATCATTAGATAAGGGGAATGTGCACGATTATACAGTGGGGGTGTTAAAAGGTATTATAGTACTTTTTAGTTTGGTGGATAGTTTTAAAAAATGTAATCCAGGGTTGGAAGGGATCACATGGAGAAATTCAAGGGGGGCAAAAAGTAGATTAGATTATTTTTTTGTTTCAAATGTGTTGTCTGTTAGTTTTTGCAATACATCTCCATTATGGTTTTCAGATCACGATAGTTTAAAATGTATTATTAGTTTCATAACACCGGTGTTTGGTGGCGGGTTTTGGAAATTTAATTGTGAGGTATTAGAAGATAAAGCGTTTAGGGAGCTTTTTGTATTTCATTTTAAGGGATGGGTTGAAATGTTGTGTTATTGTGATTCTGTTCTAGTTTGGTGGGAGGGGGTAAAGGGAAAAATTAAGATACTTACTCAACAATTCTGCAGGAATAGAAGGAGGAAGGAGCAGAGAGCGGTTTTGGGGTTACAGAAGGATTTGGAGGGGGTGTATATAAGGGGAAACACAGGGGGTAATTTTGATTTTGACAAGGCAAGGGAACTTAAGGATAAGATGAGGGTGGTGTGGGAAAAAAGGGCGAGTTTTTTTTTGTTTAGGTGTAAGGGGGATTTTTTAGAAAAACATGAGACATGCAGTTCATATTTTTTTAAACAGGTGAAGGGTGAACAAAAAAAGAGGGTGATCAGGGGTTTAAAGGGGAAAGATGGGGTCACGGTGGTGGATACAGAGGGCATGCTAGACTGTGCTAGTAATTTTTATAAAGAATTGTTTTCAGAAAAAGAGGTTAATGAGGATGTTGCTGCCTCTTTTTTGGATAAAGTGCATGTCAGGTTGTCTGATGAGGTGAGAGAGAGTTTGGAGAGACCGGTCACTGTTGCTGAGTTGGAAAGTGCGCTTAATAAAATGGCAGATAGGAAAGTACCAGGGGGAGACGGTCTCCCTAAAGAATTTTATGTCACTTTTTGGGAGGTAATTGGGCCAGTATTATTAATGGTGGTGGGGGAAGTTTTTCGCACAGGGAGGTTGTCAAAATCTATGAGGAATGGTGTGATTTCTTTATTGTTTAAAAAAGGGGATGAGATGGACCTGAAGAACTGGAGACCAGTCACTTTGTTAACGGTGGATTATAAAATAATCGCAAAGGTTATGACTGAGAGGTTAAAACAAACAATGCCGTTAATTGTAAGTCAGGATCAGACATGTGGGGTGGTGGGTAGATCGGTTCATTGGAATCTGATGTTAACAAGGGATGCAATTAGTTGGGCTGAGGATAGGAGGGTACCTCTAATGTTGGTGAGCCTGGATCAGGAGAAGGCGTTTGATCGGGTGCACCAGGGTTTTTTGTTTAGAGTTTTGGCACATTTTGGGTTTGGGGAAAAGTTTCTGAGGTGGTTAAAAATTTTGTACACTGAGGTGGGTAGTAGGGTGAATATCAATGGGCATCTGGGGGAATTCATTTCACAAGTTTCAGGGGTGAGGCAGGGGTGTCCACTGTCTCCTCTGTTGTATGTTTTGTATATGGAACCTTTTGCGGAGGCGGTGAGAGTGGATGATGGGATTGAGGGGTTGTTGTTACCAGGGAGTGGGGGTGTCTCTGTTAAGATCTCGCAGTATGCGGATGACACAACTCTTTTTTTGACATCAGACAGAAGTTTGGAAAGAGTTCTTCAGGTTCTTGCACAGTTTGCCTTAGCATCAGGATCAAAATTGAACATGGATAAATCATCAGTCATGTTTCTTGGGGCCTGGAGGGATAGGTCTGATGTACCAGGGGGTTGACAGTTATGCACTGAGGGGTTAAAGTTATTAGGGATTTCTTTCTATCACAAGGGGAGTGGGGTTAAGAATTGGGTGGATAAATTGGTAAGGTTAAGGGTGAAAATAGGATTATGGAAGTGTAGGAAGTTAACTTTTTTGGGGAAAGTGTTGGTGCTAAAAAGTGATGTTCTTCCATTTTTATTGTATTTATCTTACATTTTTCCTTTACCATATAAATTCAGAAAGATTTTGGTTAAAATGGTTTTTGATTTTGTTTGGGGGGGGAAATATGAATACATCAAGAGGGATATCATGTATAGGAGGGTGGAGGATGGGGGAGGGATGTTCCTAACATCCCTCTTAAATTGGACTGTATTTTTTTTTCATCTTTATGTATTGCTTTGAATCCAGTGGTTTTTCATAAATGTCAGTATTTTGTTTCATTATGGTTTTCTTTTACTATGAGAAATATTGTTGTCTGGTCGAATAATAGACCAAAGGCAGAGGTATTGCCAGAGCACTATCAGTGTGCAGTTGTTTTTTTAAAGAAACATCCAATTTGTAAAACGGAGAAATTATGTACACAGCACAAACTTCTGTATAATAATCTCATTGAGGGGGAGGGTTTGGAGTTGGTTGGGGGGGTCACAAAAGAGGTGTGGGGAAGGGTGCAGCCGAAAGGTTTAGATAATAGGTTAAAGGATTTAAATTGGTTAGTGGTGCACGGGAGGTTACCTGTAAGGGAAATTTTACATAGACACAAATTAACAAAGAATAAGTTCTGTCCTAGAATCAAGTGTAGGGTGGAAGAGACTTTGAGTCATGTGTTCTGGGACTGTTTTTTTGTTAAAAGGGTTTGGGCACGAATAGAGGAGGTGTTTGATTTGATTTTGTTAGATTTTGCTTTGTCATATAGTATTGTGGTGGAGGGATTGGATTATAAAGGGATAAAGAAGGAGATAGGGTTTTTATTGTGGTTAGTTATTAGTTTAGTGAAACAGAGTATCTGGGATGCAAGAAATGTTTTAGTTAAATCAAATACGAAATGGAAAGTACTGGGGGTGGTGAATAAGGTATGTCGGGATTTGAGGGGTAGGGTAAAAAGGGATGTGTTAAGGTGGGGGTTTAATGCTGCAAAAGAAAAATGGAAGGGTTTGGTGTATTTGTAGTAAGATTTTTGTAAATAAGAGAAGGGGTTAGGTGTGACATGGGTTATGTATGGGATGGATTTTAGAGTTTATTTTGCGGGGTGAATACTCTGTATATTGTCATGTATTTTCTTTTGTGAATTTGTTTGATTGGATGTTCTGTATATTTGTTTGTGTGAAATAAATAATAAAAAAAAAAAAAAAAAAAAAAAATCTGTTCTTATCAGTTTAATATCTGATACGTCCCCTATCAGGGGACCATATATTAAATTGATTTTTGGAATCGGGAGATGGAACAGGGGCTTGCTCCGTCCACTCCACGCATCGGCCCGGTATTGCAGTACCTCCGGGAACGGTGCACACCTTTCTCTAACGTTGGTCAAAGTCAGATCTGGATCTCTCCTGTTAGCATTTTGTCTACCCCTGCTGGAGGGAGAGTGCCAGTGTTGATGCAAGTTTTCCCGCCGTTTTACTTCTTTTTTTTTCTTTCTCTTTCTTTCTTTCTCTCTTTCTTTCTCTCTTTCTCTCTTTCTTTCTCTCTTTCTTTCTTGCTGTCTTTCTTTCTTTTATTCACATGTGGTGATGATGTAGACAGCAGCAGGTTGTTTCCTGGGAGCATGCAGCTAACCAGACAAGTGTGGTGGAACATGTTCCTATGCCAGGACCTTCTTAGCAAGCCAGCCAGCCAGTGAGGCACAGTTGTAGTTACCCAAGGCACCTTGCACAGCATAGCAGCTTGGCATGACTATTTGTAAGACGCACTCCGCCAGTTTATGTTTTGTTTTTGGTGTTATGTGTGTGTTTTTGCTTTGTTTTGTTTCCTCCTGCTTAAATTGCACATTTCCCCTCTGGAAGCAGCAGCCCGTTTTTTGGGGGTCTGCTTGTGCTTGGAATTTTGCACCCACCTTTGAATCCCCCTGTGCCGTCCGGGCTGGGGGGCCCCGGGCAAGGGCCAAGTCGCCATCGCTTCTCGGCCTTTTGGCTAAGATCAAGTGTAGTATCTGTTCTTATCAGTTTAATATCTGATACGTCCCCTATCAGGGGACCATATATTAAATTGATTTTTGGAATCGGGAGATGGAACAGGGGCTTGCTCCGTCCACTCCACGCATCGGCCCGGTATTGCAGTACCTCCGGGAACGGTGCACACCTTTCTCTAACGTTGGTCAAAGTCAGATCTGGATCTCTCCTGTGAGCATTTTGTCTACCCCTGCTGGAGGGAGAGTGCCAGTGTTGATGCAAGTTTTCCCGCCGTTTTACTTCTTTTTTTTTTCTTTCTCTCTTTCTTTCTTTCTCTCTTTCTTTCTTTCTCTCTTTCTTTCTCTCTTTCTCTCTTTCTTTCTCTCTTTCTTTCTTGCTGTCTTTCTTTCTTTTATTCACATGTGGTGATGATGTAGACAGCAGCAGGTTGTTTCCTGGGAGCATGCAGCTAACCAGACAAGTGTGGTGGAACATGTCCCTATGCCAGGTCCTTCTTAGCCAGCCAGCCAGCGAGGCACAGTTGTAGTTACCCAAGGCACCTTGCACAGCATAGCAGCTTGGCATGACTATTTGTAAGACGCACTCCGCCAGTTTATGTTTTGTTTTTGGTGTTATGTGTGTGTTTTTGCTTTGTTTTGTTTTCTCCTGCTTAAATTGCACATTTCCCCTCTGGAAGCAGCAGCCCGTTTTTTGGGGGTCTGCTTGTGCTTGAAATTTTGTACCCACCTTTGAATCCCCCTGTGCCGTCCGGGCTGGGGGGCCCCGGGCAAGGGCCAAGTCGCCATCGCTTCTCGGCCTTTTGGCTAAGATCAAGTGTAGTATCTGTTCTTATCAGTTTAATATCTGATACGTCCCCTATCAGGGGACCATATATTAAATTGATTTTTGGAATCGGGAGATGGAACAGGGGCTTGCTCCGTCCACTCCACGCATCGGCCCGGTATTGCAGTACCTCCGGGAACGGTGCACACCTTTCTCTAACGTTGGTCAAAGTCAGATCTGGATCTCTCCTGTGAGCATTTTGTCTACCCCTGCTGGAGGGAGAGTGCCAGTGTTGATGCAAGTTTTCCCGCCGTTTTACTTCTTTTTTTTTTCTTTCTCTCTTTCTTTCTTTCTCTCTTTCTTTCTCTCTTTCTCTCTTTCTTTCTCTCTTTCTTGCTGTCTTTCTTTCTTTTATTCACATGTGGTGATGATGTAGACAGCAGCAGTTTGTTTCCTGGGAGCATGCAGCTAACCAGACAAGTGTGGTGGAACATGTCCCTATGCCAGGTCCTTCTTAGCCAGCCATATACTCTGGCTTCTCTACAGTTCGAATAAATCTTTCTAAGACTAAGGCTTAGAGGGTAGTGGCATTGCCCGCTCCCTCCGAGGGTCTGTGAGAGGTTTGTTCGGGTGAGGAGGAACAGAATTTTTTTTATTTTTGACTGGCTTTCTTCAGCTCGGCAACTTTTTGGAAGACTAATGCTCAGTCTGGTTTTGGCTTGCCCAATCCAGGCCGAGATTTTGTTGACTGTTGAGAGCAGTTTTTTCTTTTTCAGGCGGTTCCCGTTTTTTTCTTTTTCAGGCGGTTCCGGCTTTTCCAGACGTTCCTGGAGTTAGAGAGAAGGAGGACCTACCATCCAGACAACCTTTGAGGACCCTTTGATGACCTAGACGACCTCATCCCCAGCCCTTGATTGTAATCGAGATCCAGACCGAGAGAGCAGCAGGCGCCCAGCAGAGGGCGCCATCTGGGAGGAGCAGAGGGCGGCCCCGGACCCCGAGGAGGCGTCACAGCCACGATTCTTCCTACGTGGTCTCGGTGCCAAGCAGCGCCCCCTACTCCGCCAGGGAAGGACACCGTTCACCTGGGGAGGGGGTCCCTCTTGCGAGGCGACCATCTCCTCAGGGACTAAAGTAATAGTTCCTTCAACTGCCCAGATTTGCTGCTTACGTTGTCTCTTTTCCGTAGAGAGAGACAACCCGGACGTCCAGAGGCTTCTCCCACCCCAATCGGAGGAGCCAGCTGAAGGATGGCGTTCCGGCCAACCCAGGAAACCAGGAGGCACAATGCGGTGCGCTTCACAAGAAACAAGCAAGATGAAACGGAACCAGGACTGACGAGACTGGAGTTCAGCCGGACCATTCTTCAGAGGGGTATGGGTTTTTCCCCTTCTGACTTGAATTGTTTGGTGAAATTGCCAGGGCTTAAGGAAGTGTTTGAGGTCAGTTTTAGGAACCCCCAAAAGTTACAAGAAATGTGGTCCTTTTGGGGGGAGAATAAATATCTCGCTCCATACAAAGAATTTTGTGTGGATGCACTGACAGACAGAGAAATGAAAGTTGTTACTGTCCAATTTTTCAATGAGGCTGTTAGCGACTATGATATTACAACATGGCTTAACCGCTATGGGAGGGTGTCATCAGAAGGGAGGAAAATTACAGATGAAGATGGGGTTTGGACAGGAGCCAGAAAGTGGCTGGTACGCCTTAATGTTGATCCATCGGGCATTGGAGGCGTCCGCCACATTCCAAACTCCATAGTGTTAGGGCCCAACAGAGGGCTGGTATTCTATAATGGGATGCCAAAACTCTGCAGGAAATGTGGGGAATTAGGACACCTGACGGCCGCGTGTACTGTAGTCAAGTGCAGGAACTGCGGCGCCCCCCACGAGACCAGCCACTGCAGAGAAGAGAGGCAGTGCAATTTGTGTGGAAATAAGGGGCACCTGTTTAAGGACTGCCCCTCTTCCTATGCCAACATGGCCAGAGCCAGCAAGGCAAACATGAACAAGCCTAGGCCTGAGCAGGAAGAGGGAGCAAGTAACAAAGATCAGTCCACATCACCACCAACAGTATCCAAGACCCAGACTCCAGCACCACCATCATCACCAGCACCCCCTCACCCCCCCGCCCCCGAGACATGTCCCGTTTTACGAGGACCCCTTCCCCCAGCCCAGAGAGAGAGTACAACAGCCACTCCACTAGCTCCTCCAGTAGCTCCTCTGATGCAGAACACGAGTCAGGGAGGGAGCCCGGACCCAGCAGCGGCCCCCCCCTGAGTAGGGCCCTCTCAGCGCCAGCACTCCCCCTCGGCTCTCGTTATGACGCCATAAGGATTGAGTCCGTGGGGGAGGAAAGCGAAAGCGACAGTGAAAGTGAGAGTGAGAAGGAGGGGAAGGGAGTGAAGAACCAGCAGAGGGTGGGGAAAAGAAAGGGTAGAGACGAGGGGGGGAAAAGAAAGAAGATCAGGATCAAAGACAGCAAGTTGCAGGTGGCCCCCATAGATCCAAAACCAGCTAATGTCCACACAAAGTCCCCAGTCTTGCCCTCGCAGGCAGAGACGGAGGCGAGTGGGACGGCTACACTGCCGCCTAGTGGGCAGGTAGCAGCCAGCCAGGGCATCCCCAGCCAGCCTTCCCAGTCGTTGGCACAAACCCTAGCACACCTCGCAGAAGAGGTGTTCACTAATGCACCGAGGGAGAGGTCGGGGTCAACACCTTCCCTGACCAGCAGTACCTCGGTAGCAATGACCCTCTTCAAGCGAAGGGCCTCCCTTCAAAGCATCCTTGACCCCCTCCCTTGTATGGGCAAAACCAGGGGCCCCCTAGAGGTCCTCCTAGATACAGCACTGGAGGACATGGGAATACCCCTGGACGCGGTAAGCCAGAAGTCTGCTAACAGCTCCAATTCAACAGACGGTAACAGCCAAAGAATGCTGTCTGTCATAACCCCCCCCAGGACAAAGCTGACCCACACGTTCCGAGGGGCCCTGAGCAAGTTCCACCAGACTTACCTTGTGGGGAGTTGAATAGCCCCAACAACTCCACGTACTGTGCATATAAAGACGGTGCCTTCTTGGACGAGGCAGCAGTGAGTACCTTCTCAGGGGTGATGGGAGTTGCAAATAAGCCCAAGCCCCCTCGAAGCAAGCGTAGAGCTAAGAGTAGGAAGAGTGTCCTGACCTCCCAATCATAGTCGCTATGGGGTGGACGCAGCGACTCCTTTTCTTGTTAGCTACCCTGATGGCCCTGATATGTGTGTCTGTTAATGTCAGGAGCATCAGGGAGACACAAAAAAGATTTGATGTACTAAACTATCTAGCTAACTTGAAAGCAGATCTCATCTTTCTGCAGGAGTGTGGTATTTCGTCGAGCCCTGATTATAGGGACCTGAAGGAGAGTTGGACCCTGGGGGACTCCTTCTGGTCGGGCTCCAACATAGCCAGAGCCGACGGAGTAGGTATCCTGTTTAAAAACCCTTTTATTACCTCCCGCAGCAGCAGGGAGGTAGAACCTGGTAGAATTCTGAGCGTGGATGTGACATACAACAACACTCCCCTCAGACTGGTCAATGTCTACGCACCCACTAACCAAAACGAAAGAGTTCAATTTTTTCCACAGCTGCGTCCACTCCTGCTGGGGAACGTACCCGTCATCGTGTCAGGTGACTTCAATTGTGCTCTGAGGGACGTAGACCGGAGCAGGCCACGCAACGACCGCTCTAGTAGAGTTTTGTCCTCCGTAATATCTGATTTCTCCCTGTGTGATGCAGGTAAGGACCTGGTGCCTCCCTTTACCTGGGTGAGGTCATCTGGGACCTCCTTCTCCCGTATAGATCTCGTCCTGCATACCAGCTCCCTTACGAAGACGGCAGTAGACACCCAGGCCGTCTTCTTCTCTGACCATAGGCTCCTGCAGGTAACATTGCAGGTCCCTCAGACCTCCCAGATGGGGTCAGGGGTCTGGAAATTAAACACCTCCTTACTCGATGACCCCTCCATAGCTGCAGCCTATAAGAGCAGGCTTGTTGAGTGGACCACTTTGCGTGACCTATTCAACTCCCCTATAGAGTGGTGGGAGATGGTCAAAATCAGAACTAAGGGTTATTTCATAGCAGCAGGCAAGAGGAAAGCAAAAGAAAGGAGAGCCAAATATAAATACCTGAATGCTGCCCTCCAGCGTCTGAGCCTGCTTCAGCTTCGGGGTTTCCCTGTAAGCGACGAGATAGCCCAGACCAAGCTAGATCTTTCAGTGCTTTGTAGGGAGGAACAACGAAAGGTCATGCACAATGCAAAAGTGCAAAAAATGGAGGAAGACGAAAAGTGTACTCGCTTCTTCTTCCAGAAAACGAGGGAGAAGCGGCACTTGATGTCCTCCATGCTCGACAGCAGGGGGAGGATAGTAGAGGATAGTGAGGGAGTGAAAAAAGTGGTAGAGAACTTCTATAGGGACCTGTATAACATCAAAGCTACAGATGACACCCTGATAGAGTGGTTCCTGAGCCAGTTGGAGCCTGACTCAGTGCGGGACGAGGAGGAGGAGGAGAAGGACCCAGAACTCACGCTGGAGGAGCTCACCCAGGCGGTTAAGACCATGAACACCGGTAAGACGCCAGGTCCAGATGGCATCCCGGGTGAGTATTACCATCTTTTTTGGGACACGCTAAAAGTCCATTTAGCGGAGGTCTACAGAGCGGTCTACAGGGAGAAGCGGTTGGGCCCTTCTATGCGGGAGAGTGTAATTACTCTCCTTCATAAGAAAGGGGAAGTTAAAGATCTACGGAATTGGCGCCCAATCAGCCTCCTTTGCGTGGATTACAAGATACTAGCCAAAGCTCTGATGCTCCGGCTACAAGTACACCTCCCTTTGGTCATTGGCCCCGACCAGGCTTGTGGCGTCCCAGGGAGGTCCATCACGGATATTTTAATGTTAACAAGGGACATTCTGGCTTATTCTAGAGAACGGAACCATCCCCTCTGCCTGTTCAACCTTGACCAGGAGAAGGCGTTCGATAGGGTAAGCCATGAATATATGTACAAAGTGATGGACCAGATGAAATTCGCTCCTGGACTTAGGGAGTGGGTTAAAACCATATATACAAACATTAGTACCCGAGTCTTGGTGAACAGGCACCTGACTGGTAAAATATCTATCCAGTCAGGGGTCAGACAGGGTTGCCCACTATCCCCACTGCTATATGTCGTGTGCATTGAACCCCTCCTGCAGGCAATTCGTAGGGATACCAATATAACTGGTTTCCAGCTGCCTGGATCCAACGGGGTCCAGGTCAAAACAACAGCATATATGGACGATGTGTCACTCATTTGCACCAACACATCGTCGGTACCTCGGATTAGTAATATCCTTGAGAAGTACTGCACGGCGACCGGGGCAGTGATTAATAAGTCCAAGAGCTAAGTCTACGTGTCTAAAAATTGGCAGGTAGATAGGGAACTGTCGGACATGTACCCTGTCAAAAAGGACAAAATCAAGATTCTGGGCCTCATTTTCGAGAACAATAGCTCGGGGGCCCAGAGCTGGACGGCGGCCATTAACCAGGTCCGTAAAAAGATTGGCGGATGGAGCACAAGATCCTTAACAATGACGGGTAGAGTATTAATAACCAAGTCTATACTGTTCCCCATCCTCTCTTATGTAGGAAAAATCTTTCCCCCAGACAGGACCACCAAAAAAGTGGTGGACCGCATTATCCACCGCTTTATCTGGGGCAGCAAGATGGAGAGGGTAAAGCGAGCCACCCTGAGTAAAGCCGACAAGAAGGGAGGTAAGGGGGTCCCGGACGTTGTGCAGCTCACCCGAGTGCAGGGGCTCACGCAAACTATCAAGAACATCCAGGCCCTGGACAGGAAGGTATGTTACATGAATCGTTTCTATTTTGCCACCTGTCTCAGGGCCTTGGGCCTCTGCACTATTGATAACACCGTGCCGTACTCCTGGGACCCCCCATTGTATTATAGAACCTTAAGGGACACTATATATAAATTGGGCTTAGATAAAGCAAAATTGGCCTCCTGGGAATACAAGGCTGTAACTAAATATCTTGCCGCTTCCCAGGAAATTGAAAAAGTAGCTACTTTCTCCCTCACCCAAAGCCAAAAAATCTGGGAGAATGTGTCTCACAGCTGCCTCAGTAATGTCCAGAAGGATATAGCATGGAACACCGTCCACAGTGCACTCCCCACTCGAGCGTTCATGTTCAGGAGGGGACTAGCCCAAGTAGAAACATGCCCCTATGCAAAGTGCCGCAAGAGAGAAACACCAGCCCATATCTTCTGGGAGTGTGATGTGGCTGGCAGTGTCTGGCTCTCTGTCTCTGTCTTCCTAAACAGGTTTGCTGACACGGCCAAGATGACCGCTGAGACTGTGCTCTATGGGCCTGCGGGAGGAATCGATACCAGCACAGCTAAGTGCGTTTGGCATGTCATCAATGTTGTCAAGCAGATCCTGTGGGAAGGCTGTAACGTCTGTGTCTATCACAAGCAGGAGCTAGACACTATCACCACGACCAGAAGGGCACAAACTCTTATCAAGGACTTTGTAATTCTGGACATCCGGACCCTCGGGAAGGACAAGGCCTGCGCGGAGTGGAGGATCGCCGGACTTCAGGACGTGAAGATGGAATAAAGGAAAAAACTGGAACTGCTAGCTCCTAGGAGCGGGACTACGGGGCACCGCTAAGCCTTTTATTTATTTTGTCATGCCAGCATTCCGCCCTTTTTAGCTGGCATGACCGTTTTTTCAACGGTGCCCTGGTTTTATGTAGTCTTTTTGTTTCAGTTTTATGGACTTTTATTTGATTTACGTTGAATGTTTTATTTGATTTTGTTTTGTTTTGTTTTATGTATCTTTAAGATTTTTAATGTAAACTATTAAAAGTTACATTTTAAGTGTTTTAAAATTTTAGAATTTTAACTCACTGTTCTATACACTGTCCCTTTTCCCCTGTCCCTGTTTTAGATCTAGTTTTATGTTCACTTTTGAACTTTTTTAGAGAGCACTCCCCGGCCCTCACAAACACTGGTTTTTTATAGATGGTTCTTTTTTTCCAGTCACTTTTAAAGCAGCACAGGTTTTTTTCATGTTGATTTTAATCTGTGTCTGTTTTAACCATGTACAAAGCACAATTGTCTTGGTGTTTTTAAATGTATTTTAAATGCTTTTAAAACAAAATGTATGTCTGTATGCATGAATGTCATCTTTAAAAGAAATGTTAAATGAATGAAAAAAACGAATGGGTGTAAATGTAAAAAATGTAAAATCTCTTTCTCTCTTTCTTTCTCTCTTTCTCTCTTTCTTTCTCTCTTTCTTTCTTGCTGTCTTTCTTTCTTTTATTCACATGTGGTGATGATGTAGACAGCAGCAGGTTGTTTCCTGGGAGCATGCAGCTAACCAGACAAGTGTGGTGGAACATGTCCCTATGCCAGGACCTTCTTAGCAAGCCAGCCAGCCAGCGAGGCACAGTTGTAGTTACCCAAGGCACCTTGCACAGCATAGCAGCTTGGCATGACTATTTGTAAGACGCACTCCGCCAGTTTATGTTTTGTTTTTGGTGTTATGTGTGTGTTTTTGCTTTGTTTTGTTTCCTCCTGCTTAAATTGCACATTTCCCCTCTGGAAGCAGCAGCCCGTTTTTTGGGGGTCTGCTTGTGCTTGGAATTTTGCACCCACCTTTGAATCCCCCTGTGCCGTCCGGGCTGGGGGGCCCCGGGCAAGGGCCAAGTCGCCATCGCTTCTCGGCCTTTTGGCTAAGATCAAGTGTAGTATCTGTTCTTATCAGTTTAATATCTGATAAGTCCCCTATCAGGGGACCATATATTAAATTGATTTTTGGAATCGGGAGATGGAACAGGGGCTTGCTCCGTCCACTCCACGCATCGGCCCGGTATTGCAGTACCTCCGGGAACGGTGCACACCTTTCTCTAACGTTGGTCAAAGTCAGATCTGGATCTCTCCTGTGAGCATTTTGTCTACCCCTGCTGGAGGGAGAGTGCCAGTGTTGATGCAAGTTTTCCCGCCGTTTTACTTCTTTTTTTTATTCTTTCTCTCTTTCTTTCTTTCTCTCTTTCTTTCTCTCTTTCTCTCTTTCTTTCTTGCTGTCTTTCTTTCTTTTATTCACATGTGGTGATGATGTAGACAGCAGCAGGTTGTTTCCTGGGAGCATGCAGCTAACCAGACAAGTGTGGTGGAACATGTCCCTATGCCAGGACCTTCTTAGCAAGCCAGCCAGCCAGCGAGGCACAGTTGTAGTTACCCAAGGCACCTTGCACAGCATAGCAGCTTGGCATGACTATTTGTAGGACGCACTCCGCCAGTTTATGTTTTGTTTTTGGTGTTATGTGTGTGTTTTTGCTTTGTTTTGTTTTCTCCTGCTTAAATTGCACATTTCCCCTCTGGAAGCAGCAGCCCGTTTTTTTGGGGTCTGCTTGTGCTTGAAATTTTGCACCCACCTTTGAATCCCCCTGTGCCGTCCGGGCTGGGGGGCCCCGGGCAAGGGCCAAGTCGCCATCGCTTCTCGGCCTTTTGGCTAAGATCAAGTGTAGTATCTGTTCTTATCAGTTTAATATCTGATACGTCCCCTATCAGGGGACCATATATTAAATTGATTTTTGGAATCGGGAGATGGAACAGGGGCTTGCTCCGTCCACTCCACGCATCGGCCCGGTATTGCAGTACCTCCGGGAACGGTGCACACCTTTCTCTAACGTTGGTCAAAGTCAGATCTGGATCTCTCATGTGAGCATTTTGTCTACCCCTGCTGGAGGGAGAGTGCCAGTGTTGATGCAAGTTTTCCCGCCGTTTTATTTCTTTTTTTTTCTTTCTCTCTTTCTTTCTTTCTCTTTCTTTCTCTCTTTCTTTCTTGCTGTCTTTCTTTCTTTTATTCACATGTGATGATGATGTAGACAGCAGCAGTTTGTTTCCTGGGAGCATGCAGCTAACCAGACAAGTGTGGTGGAACATGTCCCTATGCCAGGTCCTTCTTAGCCAGCCATATACTCTGGCTTCTCTTCAGTTCGAATAAATCTTTCTAAGACTAAGGCTTAGAGGGTAGTGGCATTGCCCGCTCCCTCCGAGGGTCTGTGAGAGGTTTGTTCGGGTGAGGAGGAACAGAATTTTTTTTATTTTTGACTGGCTTTCTTCAGCTCGGCAACTTTTTGGAAGACTAATGCTCAGTCTGGTTTTGGCTTGCCCAATCCAGGCCGAGGGTCTTTCAAGATTTTGTTGACTGTTGAGAGCAGTTTTTTCTTTTTCAGGCGGTTCCCGTTTTTTTCTTTTTCAGGCGGTTCCGGCTTTTCCAGACGTTCCTGGAGTTAGAGAGAAGGAGGACCTACCATCCAGACGACCTTTGAGGACCCTTTGATGACCTAGACGACCTCATCCCCAGCCCTTGATTGTAATCGAGATCCAGACCGAGAGAGCAGCAGGCGCCCAGCAGAGGGCGCCATCTGGGAGGAGCAGAGGGCGGCCCCGGACCCCGAGGAGGCGTCACAGCCACGATTCTTCCTACGTGGTCTCGGTGCCAAGCAGCGCCCCCTACTCCGCCAGGGAAGGACACCGTTCACCTGGGGAGGGGGTCCCTCTTGCAAGGCGACCATCTCCTCAGGGACTAAAGTAATAGTTCCTTCAACTGCCCAGATTTGCTGCTTACGTTGTCTCTTTTCCGTAGAGAGAGACAACCCGGACGTCCAGAGGCTTCTCCCACCCCAATCGGAGGAGCCAGCTGAAGGATGGCGTTCCGGCCAACCCAGGAAACCAGGAGGCACAATGCGGTGCGCTTCACAAGAAACAAGCAAGATGAAACGGAACCAGGACTGACGAGACTGGAGTTCAGCCGGACCATTCTTCAGAGGGGTATGGGTTTTTCCCCTTCTGCCTTGAATTGTTTGGTGAAATTGCCAGGGCTTAAGGAAGTGTTTGAGGTCAGTTTTAGGAACCCCCAAAAGTTACAAGAAATGTGGTCCTTTTGGGGGGAGAATAAATATCTCGCTCCATACAAAGAATTTTGTGTGGATGCACTGACAGACAGAGAAATGAAAGTTGTTACTGTCCAATTTTTCAATGAGGCTGTTAGCGACTATGATATTACAACATGGCTTAACCGCTATGGGAGGGTGTCATCAGAAGGGAG
This sequence comes from Acipenser ruthenus, assembly GCF_902713425.1. Taxonomy (NCBI): domain Eukaryota; kingdom Metazoa; phylum Chordata; class Actinopteri; order Acipenseriformes; family Acipenseridae; genus Acipenser; species Acipenser ruthenus. The sequence goes on along the minus strand of NC_081198.1, from coordinate 21,910,744 downwards.
GAAAATTACAGATGAAGATGGGGTTTGGACAGGAGCCAGAAAGTGGCTGGTACGCCTTAATGTTGATCCATCGGGCATTGGAGGCGTCCGCCACATTCCAAACTCCATAGTGTTAGGGCCCAACAGAGGGCTGGTATTCTATAATGGGATGCCAAAACTCTGCAGGAAATGTGGGGAATTAGGACACCTGGCGGCCGCGTGTACTGTAGTCAAGTGCAGGAACTGCGGCGCCCCCCACGAGACCAGCCACTGCAGAGAAGAGAGGCAGTGCAATTTGTGTGGAAAGAAGGGGCACCTGTTTAAGGACTGGCCCTCTTCCTATGCCAACATGGCCAGAGCCAGCAAGGCAAACATGAACAAGCCTAGGCCTGAGCAGGAAGAGGGAGCAATTAACAAAGATCAGTCCACATCACCACCAACAGTATCCAAGACCCAGACTCCAGCACCACCATCATCACCAGCACCCCCTCACCCCCCCGCCCCCGAGACATGTCCCATTTTACGAGGACCCCTTCCCCCAGCCCAGAGAGAGAGTACAACAGCCACTCCACTAGCTCCTCCAGTAGCTCCTCTGATGCAGAACACGAGTCAGGGAGGGAGCCCGGACCCAGCAGCGCCCCCCCCCTGAGTAGGGCCCTCTCAGCGCCAGCACTCCCCCTCGGCTCTCGTTATGACGCCATAAGGATTGAGTCCGTGGGGGAGGAAAGCAAAAGCGACAGTGAAAGTGAGAGTGAGAAGGAGGGGAAGGGAGTGAAGAACCAGCAGAGGGTGGGGAAAAGAAAGGGTAGAGACGAGGGGGGGAAAAGAAAGAAGATCAGGATCAAAGACAGCAAGTTGCAGGTGGCCCCCATAGATCCAAAACCAGCTAATGTCCACACAAAGTCCCCAGTCTTGCCCTCGCAGGCAGAGACGGAGGCGAGTGGGACGGCTACACTGCCGCCTAGTGGGCAGGTAGCAGCCAGCCAGGGCATCCCCAGCCAGCCTTCCCAGTCGTTGGCACAAACCCTAGCACACCTCGCAGAAGAGGTGTTCACTAATGCACCGAGGGAGAGGTCGGGGTCAACACCTTCCCTGACCAGCAGTACCTCTGTAGCAATGACCCTCTTCAAGCGAAGGGCCTCCCTTCAAAGCATCCTTGACCCCCTCCCTTGTATGGGCAAAACCAGGGGCCCCCTAGAGGTCCTCCTAGATACAGCACTGGAGGACATGGGAATACCCCTGGACGCGGTAAGCCAGAAGTCTGCTAACAGCTCCAATTCAACAGACGGTAACAGCCAAAGAATGCTGTCTGTCATAACCCCCCCCAGGACAAAGCTGACCCACACGTTCCGAGGGGCCCTGAGCAAGTTCCACCAGACTTACCTTGTGGGGAGTTGAATAGCCCCAACAACTCCACGTACTGTGCATATAAAGACGGTGCCTTCTTGGACGAGGCAGCAGTGAGTACCTTCTCAGGGGTGATGGGAGTTGCAAATAAGCCCAAGCCCCCTCGAAGCAAGCGTAGAGCTAAGAGTAGGAAGAGTGTCCCGACCTCCCAATCATAGTCGCTATGGGGTGGACGCAGCGACTCCTTTTCTTGTTAGCTACCCTGATGGCCCTGATATGTGTGTCTGTTAATGTCAGGAGCATCAGGGAGACACAAAAAAGATTTGATGTACTAAACTATCTAGCTAACTTGAAAGCAGATCTCATCTTTCTGCAGGAGTGTGGTATTTCGTCGAGCCCTGATTATAGGGACCTGAAGGAGAGTTGGACCCTGGGGGACTCCTTCTGGTCGGGCTCCAACATAGCCAGAGCCGACGGAGTAGGTATCCTGTTTAAAAACCCATTTATTACCTCCCGCAGCAGCAGGGAGGTAGAACCTGGTAGAATTCTGAGCGTGGATGTGACATACAACAACACTCCCCTCAGACTGGTCAATGTCTACGCACCCACTAACCAAAACGAAAGAGTTCAATTTTTTCCACAGCTGCGTCCACTCCTGCTGGGGAACGTACCCGTCATCGTGTCAGGTGACTTCAATTGTGCTCTGAGGGACGTAGACCGGAGCAGGCCACGCAACGACGTGGAACGGTGCAAACCTTTCTCTAACGTTGGTCAAAGTCAGATCTGGATCTCTCCTGTGAGCATTTTGTCTACCCCTGCTGGAGGGAGAGTGCCAGTGTTGATGCAAGTTTTCCCGCCGTTTTACTTCTTTTTTTTTCTTTCTCTCTTTCTTTCTTTCTCTCTTTCTTTCTCTCTTTCTCTCTTTCTTTCTCTCTTTCTTTCTTGCTGTCTTTCTTTCTTTTATTCACATGTGGTGATGATGTAGACAGCAGCAGGTTGTTTCCTGGGAGCATGCAGCTAACCAGACAAGTGTGGTGGAACATGTCCCTATGCCAGGACCTTCTTAGCAAGCCAGCCAGCCAGCGAGGCACAGTTGTAGTTACCCAAGGCACCTTGCACAGCATAGCAGCTTGGCATGACTATTTGTAAGACGCACTCCTCCAGTTTATGTTTTGTTTTTGGTGTTATGTGTGTGTTTTTGCTTTGTTTTGTTTCCTCCTGCTTAAATTGCACATTTCCCCTCTGGAAGCAGCAGCCCGTTTTTTGGGGGTCTGCTTGTGCTTGGAATTTTGCACCCACCTTTGAATCCCCCTGTGCCGTCCGGGCTGGGGGGCCCCGGGCAAGGGCCAAGTCGCCATCGCTTCTCGGCCTTTTGGCTAAGATCAAGTGTAGTATCTGTTCTTATCAGTTTAATATCTGATACGTCCCCTATCAGGGGACCATATATTAAATTGATTTTTGGAATCGGGAGATGGAACAGGGGCTTGCTCCGTCCACTCCACGCATCGGCCCGGTATTGCAGTACCTCCGGGAACGGTGCACACCTTTCTCTAACGTTGGTCAAAGTCAGATCTGGATCTCTCCTGTGAGCATTTTGTCTACCCCTGCTGGAGGGAGAGTGCCAGTGTTGATGCAAGTTTTCCCGCCGTTTTACTTCTTTTTTTTTTCTTTCTCACTTTCTTTCTTTCTCTTTCTTTCTCTCTTTCTTTCTTGCTGTCTTTCTTTCTTTTATTCACATGTGGTGATGATGTAGACAGCAGCAGTTTGTTTCCTGGGAGCATGCAGCTAACCAGACAAGTGTGGTGGAACATGTCCCTATGCCAGGTCCTTCTTAGCCAGCCATATACTCTGGCTTCTCTTCAGTTCGAATAAATCTTTCTAAGACTAAGGCTTAGAGGGTAGTGGCATTGCCCGCTCCCTCCGAGGGTCTGTGAGAGGTTTGTTCAGGTGAGGAGGAACAGAATTTTTTTTATTTTTGACTGGCTTTCTTCAGCTCGGCAACTTTTTGGAAGACTAATGCTCAGTCTGGTTTTGGCTTGCCCAATCCAGGCCGAGGGTCTTTCAAGATTTTGTTGACTGTTGAGAGCAGTTTTTTCTTTTTCAGGCGGTTCCCGTTTTTTTCTTTTTCAGGCGGTTCCGGCTTTTCCAGACGTTCCTGGAGTTAGAGAGAAGGAGGACCTACCATCCAGACGACCTTTGAGGACCCTTTGATGACCTAGACGACCTCATCCCCAGCCCTTGATTGTAATCGAGATCCAGACCGAGAGAGCAGCAGGCGCCCAGCAGAGGGCGCCATCTGGGAGGAGCAGAGGGCGGCCCCGGACCCCGAGGAGGCGTCACAGCCACGATTCTTCCTACGTGGTCTCGGTGCCAAGCAGCGCCCCCTACTCCGCCAGGGAAGGACACCGTTCACCTGGGGAGGGGGTCCCTCTTGCGAGGCGACCATCTCCTCAGGGACTAAAGTAATAGTTCCTTCAACTGCCCAGATTTGCTGCTTACGTTGTCTCTTTTCCGTAGAGAGAGACAACCCGGACGTCCAGAGGCTTCTCCCACCCCAATCGGAGGAGCCAGCTGAAGGATGGCGTTCCGGCCAACCCAGGAAACCAGGAGGCACAATGCGGTGCGCTTCACAAGAAACAAGCAAGATGAAACGGAACCAGGACTGACGAGACTGGAGTTCAGCCGGACCATTCTTCAGAGGGGTATGGGTTTTTCCCCTTCTGACTTGAATTGTTTGGTGAAATTGCCAGGGCTTAAGGAAGTGTTTGAGGTCAGTTTTAGGAACCCCCAAAAGTTACAAGAAATGTGGTCCTTTTGGGGGGAGAATAAATATCTCGCTCCATACAAAGAATTTTGTGTGGATGCACTGACAGACAGAGAAATGAAAGTTGTTACTGTCCAATTTTTCAATGAGGCTGTTAGCGACTATGATATTACAACATGGCTTAACCGCTATGGGAGGGTGTCATCAGAAGGGAGGAAAATTACAGATGAAGATGGGGTTTGGACAGGAGCCAGAAAGTGGCTGGTACGCCTTAATGTTGATCCATCGGGCATTGGAGGCGTCCGCCACATTCCAAACTCCATAGTGTTAGGGCCCAACAGAGGGCTGGTATTCTATAATGGGATGCCAAAACTCTGCAGGAAATGTGGGGAATTAGGACACCTGGCGGCCGCGTGTACTGTAGTCAAGTGCAGGAACTGCGGCGCCCCCCACGAGACCAACCACTGCAGAGAAGAGAGGCAGTGCAATTTGTGTGGAAAGAAGGGGCACCTGTTTAAGGACTGGCCCTCTTCCTATGCCAACATGGCCAGAGCCAGCAAGGCAAACATGAACAAGCCTAGGCCTGAGCAGGAAGAGGGAGCAAGTAACAAAGATCAGTCCACATCACCACCAACAGTATCCAAGACCCAGACTCCAGCACCACCATCATCACCAGCACCCCCTCACCCCCCCGCCCCCGAGACATGTCCCGTTTTACGAGGACCCCTTCCCCCAGCCCAGAGAGAGAGTACAACAGCCACTCCACTAGCTCCTCCAGTAGCTCCTCTGATGCAGAACACGAGTCAGGGAGGGAGCCCGGACCCAGCAGCGGCCCCCCCTGAGTAGGGCCCTCTCAGCGCCAGCACTCCCCCTCGGCTCTCGTTATGACGCCATAAGGATTGAGTCCGTGGGGGAGGAAAGCAAAAGCGACAGTGAAAGTGAGAGTGAGAAGGAGGGGAAGGGAGTGAAGAACCAGCAGAGGGTGGGGAAAAGAAAGGGTAGAGACGAGGGGGGGAAAAGAAAGAAGATCAGGATCAAAGACAGCAAGTTGCAGGTGGCCCCCATAGATCCAAAACCAGCTAATGTCCACACAAAGTCCCCAGTCTTGCCCTCGCAGGCAGAGACGGAGGCGAGTGGGACGGCTACACTGCCGCCTAGTGGGCAGGTAGCAGCCAGCCAGGGCATCCCCAGCCAGCCTTCCCAGTCGTTGGCACAAACCCTAGCACACCTCGCAGAAGAGGTGTTCACTAATGCACCGAGGGAGAGGTCGGGGTCAACACCTTCCCTGACCAGCAGTACCTCTGTAGCAATGACCCTCTTCAAGCGAAGGGCCTCCCTTCAAAGCATCCTTGACCCCCTCCCTTGTATGGGCAAAACCAGGGGCCCCCTAGAGGTCCTCCTAGATACAGCACTGGAGGACATGGGAATACCCCTGGACGCGGTAAGCCAGAAGTCTGCTAACAGCTCCAATTCAACAGACGGTAACAGCCAAAGAATGCTGTCTGTCATAACCCCCCCCAGGACAAAGCTGACCCACACGTTCCGAGGGGCCCTGAGCAAGTTCCACCAGACTTACCTTGTGGGGAGTTGAATAGCCCCAACAACTCCACGTACTGTGCATATAAAGTCGGTGCCTTCTTGGACGAGGCAGCAGTGAGTACCTTCTCAGGGGTGATGGGAGTTGCAAATAAGCCCAAGCCCCCTCGAAGCAAGCGTAGAGCTAAGAGTAGGAAGAGTGTCCCGACCTCCCAATCATAGTCGCTATGGGGTGGACGCAGCGACTCCTTTTCTTGTTAGCTACCCTGATGGCCCTGATATGTGTGTCTGTTAATGTCAGGAGCATCAGGGAGACACAAAAAAGATTTGATGTACTAAACTATCTAGCTAACTTGAAAGCAGATCTCATCTTTCTGCAGGAGTGTGGTATTTCGTCGAGCCCTGATTATAGGGACCTGAAGGAGAGTTGGACCCTGGGGGACTCCTTCTGGTCGGGCTCCAACATAGCCAGAGCCGACGGAGTAGGTATCCTGTTTAAAAACACATTTATTACCTCCCGCAGCAGCAGGGAGGTAGAACCTGGTAGAATTCTGAGCGTGGATGTGACATACAACAACACTCCCCTCAGACTGGTCAATGTCTACGCACCCACTAACCAAAACGAAAGAGTTCAATTTTTTCCACAGCTGCGTCCACTCCTGCTGGGGAACGTACCCGTCATCGTGTCAGGTGACTTCAATTGTGCTCTGAGGGACGTAGACCGGAGCAGGCCACGCAACGACCGCTCTAGTAGAGTTTTGTCCTCCGTAATATCTGATTTCTCCCTGTGTGATGCAGGTAAGGACCTGGTGCCTCCCTTTACCTGGGTGAGCTCATCTGGGACCTCCTTCTCCCGTATAGATCTCGTCCTGCATACCAGCTCCCTTACGAAGACGGCAGTAGACACCCAGGCCGTCTTCTTCTCTGACCATAGGCTCCTGCAGGTAACATTGCAGGTCCCTCAGACCTCCCAGATGGGGTCAGGGGTTTGGAAATTAAACACCTCCTTACTCGATGACCCCTCCATAGCTGCAGCCTATAAGAGCAGGCTTGTTGAGTGGACCACTTTGCGTGACCTATTCAACTCCCCTATAGAGTGGTGGGAGATGGTCAAAATCAGAACTAAGGGTTATTTCATAGCAGCAGGCAAGAGGAAAGCAAAAGAAAGGAGGGCCAAATATAAACACCTGAATGCTGCCCTCCAGCGTCTGAGCCTGCTTCAGCTTCGGGGGTTCCCTGTAAGCGACGAGATAGCCCAGACCAAGCTAGATCTTTCAGTGCTTTGTAGGGAGGAACAACGAAAGGTCATGCACAATGCAAAAGTGCAAAAAATGGAGGAAGACGAAAAGTGTACTCGCTTCTTCTTCCAGAAAACGAGGGAGAAGCGGCACTTGATGTCCTCCATGCTCGACAGCAGGGGGAGGATAGTAGAGGATAGTGAGGGAGTGAAAAAAGTGGTAGAGAACTTCTATAGGGACCTATATAACATCAAAGCTACAGATGACACCCTGATAGAGTGGTTCCTGAGCCAGTTGGAGCCTGACTCAGTGCGGGACGACGAGGAGGAGGAGAAGGACCCAGAACTCACGCTGGAGGAGCTCACCCAGGCGGTTAAGACCATGAACACCGGTAAGACGCCAGGTCCAGATGGCATCCCGGGTGAGTATTACCATCTTTTTTGGGACATGCTAAAAGTCCATTTAGCGGAGGTCTACAGAGCGGTCTACAGGGAGAAGCGGTTGGGCCCTTCTATGCGGGAGAGTGTAATTACTCTCCTTCATAAGAAAGGGGAAGTTAAAGATCTACGGAATTGGCGCCCAATCAGCCTCCTTTGCGTGGATTACAAGATACTAGCCAAAGCTCTGATGCTCCGGCTACAAGTACACCTCCCTTTGGTCATTGGCCCCGACCAGGCTTGTGGCGTCCCAGGGAGGTCCATCACGGATATTTTAATGTTAACAAGGGACATTCTGGCTTATTCTAGAGAACGGAACCATCCCCTCTGCCTGTTCAACCTTGACCAGGAGAAGGCGTTCGATAGGGTAAGCCATGAATATATGTACAAAGTGATGGACCAGATGAAATTCGCTCCTGGACTTATGGAGTGGGTTAAAACCATATATACAAACATTAGTACCCGAGTCTTGGTGAACAGGCACCTGACTGGTAAAATATCTATCCAGTCAGGGGTCAGACAGGGTTGCCCACTATCCCCACTGCTATATGTCGTGTGCATTGAACCCCTCCTGCAGGCAATTCGTAGGGATACCAATATAACTGGTTTCCAGCTGCCTGGATCCAACAGGGTCCAGGTCAAAACAACAGCATATATGGACGATGTGTCACTCATTTGCACCAACACATCGTCGGTACCTCGGATTAGTAATATCCTTGAGAAGTACTGCACGGCGACCGGGGCAGTGATTAATAAGTCCAAGAGCGAAGTCTACGTGTCTAAAAATTGGCAGGTAGATAGGGAACTGTCGGACATGTACCCTGTCAAAAAGGACAAAATCAAGATTCTGGGCCTCATTTTCGAGAACAATAGCTCGGGGGCCCAGAGCTGGACGGCGGCCATTAACCAGGTCCGTAAAAAGATTGGCGGATGGAGCACAAGATCCTTAACAATGACGGGTAGAGTATTAATAACCAAGTCTATACTGTTCCCCATCCTCTCTTATGTAGGAAAAATCTTTCCCCCAGACAGGACCACCAAAAAAGTGGTGGACCGCATTATCCACCGCTTTATCTGGGGCAGCAAGATGGAGAGGGTAAAGCGAGCCACCCTGAGTAAAGCCGACAAGAAGGGAGGTAAGGGGGTCCCGGACGTTGTGCAGCTCACCCGAGTGCAGGGGCTCACGCAAACTATCAAGAACATCCAGGCCCTGGACAGGAAGGTATGTTACATGAATCATTTCTATTTTGCCACCTGTCTCAGGGCCTTGGGCCTCTGCACTATTGATAACACCGTGCCGTACTCCTGGGACCCCCCATTGTATTATAGAACCTTAAGGGACACTATATATAAATTGGGCTTAGATAAAGCAAAATTGGCCTCCTGGGAATACAAGGCTGTAACTAAATATCTTGCCGGTTCCCAGGAAATTGAAAAAGTAGCTACTTTCTCCCTCACCCAAAGCCAAAAAATCTGGGAGAATGTGTCTCACAGCTGCCTCAGTAATGTCCAGAAGGATATAGCATGGAACACCGTCCACAGTGCACTCCCCACTCGAGCGTTCATGTTCAGGAGGGGACTAGCCCAAGTAGAAACATGCCCCTATGCAAAGTGAAGCAAGAGAGAAACACCAGCCCATATCTTCTGGGAGTGTGATGTGGCTGGCAGTGTCTGGCTCTCTGTCTCTGTCTTCCTAAACAGGTTTGCTGACACGGCCAAGATGACCGCTGAGACTGTGCTCTATGGGCCTGCGGGAGGAATCGATACCAGCACAGCTAAGTGCGTTTGGCGTGTCATCAATGTTGTCAAGCAGATCCTGTGGGAAGGCCGTAACGTCTGTGTCTATCACAAGCAGGAGCTAGACACTATCACCACGACCAGAAGGGCACAAACTCTTATCAAGGACTTTGTAATTCTGGACATCCGGACCCTCGGGAAGGACAAGGCCTGCGCGGAGTGGAGGATCGCCGGACTTCAGGACGTGAAGATGGAATAAAGGAAAAAACTGGAACCGCTAGCTCCTAGGAGCGGGACTACGGGGCACCGCTAAGCCTTTTATTTATTTTGTCATGCCAGCATTCCGCCCTTTTTAGCTGGCATGACCGTTTTTTCAACTGTGCCCTGGTTTTATGTAGTCTTTTTGTTTCAGTTTTATGGACTTTTATTTGATTTACGTTGAATGTTTTATTTGATTTTGTTTTGTTTTATGTATCTTTAAGATTTTTAATGTAAACTATTAAAAGTTACATTTTAAGTGTTTTAAAATTTTAGAATTTTAACTCACTGTTCTATACACTGTCCTTTTTCCCCTGTCCCTGTTTTAGATCTAGTTTTATGTTCACTTTTGAACTTTTTTAGAGAGCACTCCCCGGCCCTCACAAACACTGGTTTTTTATAGATGGTTCTTTTTTTCCAGTCACTTTTAAAGCAGCACAGGTTTTTTTCATGTTGATTTTAATCTGTGTCTGTTTTAACCATGTACAAAGCACAATTGTCTTGGTGTTTTTAAATGTATTTTAAATGCTTTTAAAACAAAATGTATGTCTGTATGCATGAATGTCATCTTTAAAAGAAATGTAAAATGAATGAAAAAAACGAATGGGTGTAAATGTAAAAAATGTAAAATCTCAATAAAGGAGTATCTGTTCTTATCAGTTTAATATCTGATACGTCCCCTATCAGGGGACCATATATTAAATTGATTTTTGGAATCGGGTGATGGAACAGGGGCTTGCTCCGTCCACTCCACGCATCGGCCCGGTATTGCAGTACCTCCGGGAACGGTGCACACCTTTCTCTAACGTTGGTCAAAGTCAGATCTGGATCTCTCCTGTGAGCATTTTGTCTACCCCTGCTGGAGGGAGAGTGCCAGTGTTGATGCAAGTTTTCCCGCTGTTTTACTTCTTTTTTTTTTCTTTCTCTCTCTCTTTCTTTCTTTCTCTCTTTCTTTCTCTCTTTCTCTCTTTCTTTCTCTCTTTCTTTCTTGCTGTCTTTCTTTCTTTTATTCACATGTGGTGATGATGTAGACAGCAGCAGTTTGTTTCCTGGGAGCATGCAGCTAACCAGACAAGTGTGGTGGAACATGTCCCTATGCCAGGACCTTCTTAGCAAGCCAGCCAGCCAGCGAGGCACAGTTGTAGTTACCCAAGGCACCTTGCACAGCATAGCAGCTTGGCATGACTATTTGTAAGACGCACTCCTCCAGTTTATGTTTTGTTTTTGGTGTTATGTGTGTGTTTTTGCTTTGTTTTGTTTTCTCCTGCTTAAATTGCACATTTCCCCTCTGGAAGCAGCAGCCCGTTTTTTTGGGGTCTGCTTGTGCTTGAAATTTTGCACCTACCTTTGAATCCCCCTGTGCCGTCCGGGCTGGGGGGCCCCGGGCAAGGGCCAAGTCGCCATCGCTTCTCGGCCTTTTGGCTAAGATCAAGTGTAGTATCTGTTCTTATCAGTTTAATATCTGATACGTCCCCTATCAGGGGACCATATATTAAATTGATTTTTGGAATCGGGAGATGGAACAGGGGCTTGCTCCATCCACTCCACGCATCGGCCCGGTATTGCAGTACCTCCGGGAACGGTGCACACCTTTCTCTAACGTTGGTCAAAGTCAGATCTGGATCTCTCATGTGAGCATTTTGTCTACCCCTGATGGAGGGAGAGTGCCAGTGTTGATGCAAGTTTTCCCGCCGTTTTATTTCTTTTTTTTTCTTTCTCTCTTTCTTTCTTTCTCTCTTTCTTTCTCTCTTTCTCTCTTTCTTTCTCTCTTTCTTTCTTGCTGTCTTTCTTTCTTTTATTCACATGTGGTGATGATGTAGACAGCAGCAGTTTGTTTCCTGGGAGCATGCAGCTAACCAGACAAGTGTGGTGGAACATGTCCCTATGCCAGGACCTTCTTAGCAAGCCAGCCAGCCAGCGAGGCACAGTTGTAGTTACCCAAGGCACCTTGCACAGCATAGCAGCTTGGCATGACTATTTGTAAGACGCACTCCGCCAGTTTATGTTTTGTTTTTGGTGTTATGTGTGTGTTTTTGCTTTGTTTTGTTTTCTCCTGTTTAAATTGCACATTTCCCCTCTGGAAGCAGCAGCCCGTTTTTTTGGGGTCTGCTTGTGCTTGAAATTTTGCACCCACCTTTGAATCCCCCTGTGCCGTCCGGGCTGGGGGGCCCCGGGCAAGGGCCAAGTCGCCATCGCTTCTCGGCCTTTTGGCTAAGATCAAGTGTAGTATCTGTTCTTATCAGTTTAATATGATAGGGTCTGTGAGAGGTTTGTTCGGGTGAGGAGGAACAGAATTTTTTTTTATTTTTGACTGGCTTTCTTCAGCTCGGCAACTTTTTGGAAGACTAATGCTCAGTCTGGTTTTGGCTTGCCCAATCCAGGCCGAGGGTCTTTCAAGATTTTGTTGACTGTTGAGAGCAGTTTTTTCTTTTACAGGCGGTTCCAGTTTTTTTCTTTTTCAGGCAGTTCCGGCTTTTCCAGACGTTCCTGGAGTTAGAGAGAAGGAGGACCTACCATCCAGACGACCTTTGAGGACCCTTTGATGACCTAGACGACCTCATCCCCAGCCTTTGTTTGTAATCGAGATCCAGACCGAGAGAGCAGCAGGCGCCCAGCAGAGGGCGCCATCTGGGAGGAGCAGAGGGCGGCCCCGGACCCCGAGGAGGCGTCACAGCCACGATTCTTCCTACGTGGTCTCGGTGCCAAGCAGCGCCCCCTACTCCGCCAGGGAAGGACACCGTTCACCTGGGGAGGGGGTCCCTCTTGCGAGGCGACCATCTCCTCAGGGACTAAAGTAATAGTTCCTTCAACTGCCCAGATTTGCTGCTTACGTTGTCTCTTTTTCGTAGAGAGAGACAACCCGGACGTCCAGAGGCTTCTCCCACCCCAATCGGAGGAGCCAGCTGAAGGATGGCGTTCCGGCCAACCCAGGAGACCAGGAGGCACAATGCGGTGCGCTTCACAAGGACCCAGCAAGAGGAAACGGAACCAGGACTGACGAGACTGGAGTTCAGCCGGACCATTCTTCAGAGGGGTATGGGTTTTTCCCCTTCTGACTTGAATTGTTTGGTGAAATTGCCAGGGCTTAAGGAAGTGTTTGAGGTCAGTTTTAGGAACCCCCAAAAGTTACAAGAAATGTGGTCCTTTTGGGGGGAGAATAAATATCTCGCTCCATACAAAGAATTTTGTGTGGATGCTCTGACAGACAGAGAAATGAAAGTTGTTACTGTCCAATTTTTCAATGAGGCTGTTAGCGACTATGATATTACAACATGGCTTAACCGCTATGGGAGGGTGTCATCAGAAGGGAGGAAAATTACAGACGAAGATGGGGTTTGGACAGGAGCCAGAAAGTGGCTGGTACGCCTTAATGTTGATCCATCGGGCATTGGAGGCGTCCGCCACATTCCAAACTCCATAGTGTTAGGGCCCAACAGAGGGCTGGTATTCTATAATGGGATGCCAAAACTCTGCAGGAAATGTGGGGAATTAGGACACCTGGCGGCCGCGTGTACTGTAGTCAAGTGCAGGAACTGCGGCGCCCCCCACGAGACCAGCCACTGCAGAGAAGAGAGGCAGTGCAATTTGTGTGGAAAGAAGGGGCACCTGTTTAAGGACTGCCCCTCTTCCTATGCCAACATGGCCAGAGCCAGCAAGGCAAATACGAACAAGCCTAGGCCTGAGCAGGAAGAGGGAGCAAGTAACAAAGATCAGTCCACATCACCACCAACAGTATCCAAGACCCAGACTCCAGCACCACCATCATCACCAGCACCCCCCTCACCCCCCCGCCCCCGAGACATGTCCCGTTTTACGAGGACCCCTTCCCCCAGCCCAGAGAGAGAGTACAACAGCCACTCCACTAGCTCCTCCAGTAGCTCCTCTGATGCAGAACACGAGGCAGGGAGGGAGCCCGGATCCAGCAGCGGCCCCCCCCTGAGTAGGGCCCTCTCAGCGCCAGCACTCCCCCTCGGCTCTCGTTATGACGCCATAAGGATTGAGTCCGTGGGGGAGGAAAGCGAAAGCGACAGTGAAAGTGAGAGTGAGAAGGAGGGGAAGGAAGTGAAGAACCAGCAGAGGGTGGGGAAAAGAAAGGGTAGAGACGAGGGGGGGAAAAGAAAGAAGATCAGGATCAAAGACGGCAAGTTGCAGGTGGCCCCCATAGATCCAAAACCAGCTAATGTCCACACAAAGTCCCCAGTCTTGCCCTCGCAGGCAGAGACGGAGGCGAGTGGGACGGCTACACTGCCGCCTAGTGGGCAGGTAGCAGCCAGCCAGGGCATCCCCAGCCAGCCTTCCCAGTCGTTGGCACAAACCCTAGCACACCTCGCAGAAGAGGTGTTCACTAATGCACCGAGGGAGAGGTCGGGGTCAACACCTTCCCTGACCAGCAGTACCTCGGTAGCAATGACCCTCTTCAAGCGAAGGGCCTCCCTTCAAAGCATCCTTGACCCCCTCCCTTGTATGGGCAAAACCAGGGGCCCCCTAGAGGTCCTCCTAGATACAGCACTGGAGGACATGGGAATACCCCTGGACGCGGTAAGCCAGAAGTCTGCTAACAGCTCCAATTCAACAGACGGTAACAGCCAAAGAATGCTGTCTGTCATAACCCCCCCCCAGGACAAAGCTGACCCACACGTTCCGAGGGGCCCTGAGCAAGTTCCACCAGACTTACCTTGTGGGGAGTTGAATAGCCCCAACAACTCCACGTACTGTGCATATAAAGACGGTGCCTTCTTGGACGAGGCAGCAGTGAGTACCTTCTCAGGGGTGATGGGAGTTGCAAATAAGCCCAAGCCCCCTCGAAGCAAGCGTAGAGCTAAGAGTAGGAAGAGTGTCCCGACCTCCCAATCATAGTTGCTATGGGGTGGACGCAGCGACTCCTTTTCTTGTTAGCTACCCTGATGGCCCTGATATGTGTGTCTGTTAATGTCAGGAGCATCAGGGAGACACAAAAAAGATTTGATGTACTAAACTATCTAGCTAACTTGAAAGCAGATCTCATCTTTCTGCAGGAGTGTGGTATTTCGTCAAGCCCTGATTATAGGGACCTGAAGGAGAGTTGGACCCTGGGGGACTCCTTCTGGTCGGGCTCCAACATAGCCAGAGCCGACGGAGTAGGTATCCTGTTTAAAAACCCATTTATTACCTCCCGCAGCAGCAGGGAGGTAGAACCTGGTAGAATTCTGAGCGTGGATGTGACATACAACAACACTCCCCTCAGACTGGTCAATGTCTACGCACCCACTAACCAAAACGAAAGAGTTCAATTTTTTCCACAGCTGCGTCCACTCCTGCTGGGGAACGTACCCGTCATCGTGTCAGGTGACTTCAATTGTGCTCTGAGGGACGTAGACCGGAGCAGGCCACGCAACGACCGCTCTAGTAGAGTTTTGTCCTCCGTAATATCTGATTTCTCCCTGTGTGATGCAGGTAAGGACCTGGTGCCTCCCTTTACCTGGGTGAGCTCATCTGGGACCTCCTTCTCCCGTATAGATCTCGTCCTGCATACCAGCTCCCTTACGAAGACGGCAGTAGACACCCAGGCCGTCTTCTTCTCTGACCATAGGCTCCTGCAGGTAACATTGCAGGTCCCTCAGACCTCCCAGATGGGGTCAGGGGTCTGGAAATTAAACACCTCCTTACTCGATGACCCCTCCATAGCTGCAGCCTATAAGAGCAGGCTTGTTGAGTGGACCACTTTGCGTGACCTATTCAACTCCCCTATAGAGTGGTGGGAGATGGTCAAAATGAGAACTAAGGGTTATTTCATAGCAGCAGGCAAGAGGAAAGCAAAAGAAAGGAGGGCCAAATATAAACACCTGAATGCTGCCCTCCAGCGTCTGAGCCTGCTTCAGCTTCGGGGGTTCCCTGTAAGCGACGAGATAGCCCAGACCAAGCTAGATCTTTCAGTGCTTTGTAGGGAGGAACAACGAAAGGTCATGCACAATGCAAAAGTGCAAAAAATGGAGGAAGACGAAAAGTGTACTCGCTTCTTCTTCCAGAAAACGAGGGAGAAGCGGCACTTGATGTCCTCCATGCTCGACAGCAGGGGGAGGATAGTAGAGGATAGTGAGGGAGTGAAAAAAGTGGTAGAGAACTTCTATAGGGACCTGTATAACATCAAAGCTACAGATGACACCCTGATAGAGTGGTTCCTGAGCCAGTTGGAGCCTGACTCAGTGCGGGACGAGGAGGAGGAGGAGAAGGACCCAGAACTCACGCTGGAGGAGCTCACCCAGGCGGTTAAGACCATGAACACCGGTAAGACGCCAGGTCCAGATGGCATCCCGGGTGAGTATTACCATCTTTTTTGGGACACGCTAAAAGTCCATTTAGCGGAGGTCTACAGAGCGGTCTACAGGGAGAAGCGGTTGGGCCCTTCTATGCGGGAGAGTGTAATTACTCTCCTTCATAAGAAAGGGGAAGTTAAAGATCTACGGAATTGGCGCCCAATCAGCCTCCTTTGCGTGGATTACAAGATACTAGCCAAAGCTCTGATGCTCCGGCTACAAGTACACCTCCCTTTGGTCATTGGCCCCGACCAGGCTTGTGGCGTCCCAGGGAGGTCCATCACGGATATTTTAATGTTAACAAGGGACATTCTGGCTTATTCTAGAGAACGGAACCATCCCCTCTGCCTGTTCAACCTTGACCAGGAGAAGGCGTTCGATAGGGTAAGCCATGAATATATGTACAAAGTGATGGACCAGATGAAATTCGCTCCTGGACTTAGGGAGTGGGTTAAAACCATATATACAAACATTAGTACCCGAGTCTTGGTGAACAGGCACCTGACTGGTAAAATATCTATCCAGTCAGGGGTCAGACAGGGTTGCCCACTATCCCCACTGCTATATGTCGTGTGCATTGAACCCCTCCTGCAGGCAATTCGTAGGGATACCAATATAACTGGTTTCCAGCTGCCTGGATCCAACGGGGTCCAGGTCAAAACAACAGCATATATGGACGATGTGTCACTCATTTGCACCAACACATCGTCGGTACCTCGGATTAGTAATATCCTTGAGAAGTACTGCACGGCGACCGGGGCAGTGATTAACAAGTCCAAGAGCGAAGTCTACGTGTCTAAAAATTGGCAGGTAGATAGGGAACTGTCGGACATGTACCCTGTCAAAAAGGACAAAATCAAGATTCTGGGCCTCATTTTCGAGAACAATAGCTCGGGGGCCCAGAGCTGGACGGCGGCCATTAACCAGGTCCGTAAAAAGATTGGCGGATGGAGCACAAGATCCTTAACAATGACGGGTAGAGTATTAATAACCAAGTCTATACTGTTCCCCATCCTCTCTTATGTAGGAAAAATCTTTCCCCCAGACAGGACCACCAAAAAAGTGGTGGACCGCATTATCCACCGCTTTATCTGGGGCAGCAAGATGGAGAGGGTAAAACGAGCCACCCTGAGTAAAGCCGACAAGAAGGGAGGTAAGGGGGTCCCGGACGTTGTGCAGCTCACCCGAGTGCAGGGGCTCACGCAAACTATCAAGAACATCCAGGCCCTGGACAGGAAGGTATGTTACATGAATCGTTTCTATTTTGCCACCTGTCTCAGGGCCTTGGGCCTCTGCACTATTGATAACACCGTGCCGTACTCCTGGGACCCCCCATTGTATTATAGAACCTTAAGGGACACTATATATAAATTGGGCTTAGATAAAGCAAAATTGGCCTCCTGGGAATACAAGGCTGTAACTAAATATCTTGCCGGTTCCCAGGAAATTGAAAAAGTAGCTACTTTCTCCCTCACCCAAAGCCAAAAAATCTGGGAGAATGTGTCTCACAGCTGCCTCAGTAATGTCCAGAAGGATATAGCATGGAACACCGTCCACAGTGCACTCCCCACTCGAGCGTTCATGTTCAGGAGGGGACTAGCCCAAGTAGAAACATGCCCCTATGCAAAGTGCCGCAAGAGAGAAACACCAGCCCATATCTTCTGGGAGTGTGATGTGGCTGGCAGTGTCTGGCTCTCTGTCTCTGTCTTCCTAAACAGGTTTGCTGACACGGCCAAGATGACCGCTGAGACTGTGCTCTATGGGCCTGCGGGAGGAATCACTACCAGCACAGCTAAGTGCGTTTGGCGTGTCATCAATGTTGTCAAGCAGATCCTGTGGGAAGGCCGTAACGTCTGTGTCTATCACAAGCAGGAGCTAGACACTATCACCACGACCAGAAGGGCACAAACTCTTATCAAGGACTTTGTAATTCTGGACATCCGGACCCTCGGGAAGGACAAGGCCTGCGCGGAGTGGAGGATCGCCGGACTTCAGGACGTGAAGATGGAATAAAGGAAAAAACTGGAACCGCTAGCTCCTAGGAGCGGGACTACGGGGCACCGCTAAGCCTTTTATTTATTTTGTCATGCCAGCATTCCGCCCTTTTTAGCTGGCATGACCGTTTTTCAACGGTGCCCTGGTTTTATGTAGTCTTTTTGTTTCAGTTTTATGGACTTTTATTTGATTTATGTTGAATGTTTTATTTGATTTTGTTTTGTTTTGTTTTATGTATCTTTAAGATTTTTAATGTAAACTATTAAAAGTTACATTTTAAGTGTTTTAAAATTTTAGAATTTTAACTCACTGTTCCACACACTGTCCCTTTTCCCCTGTCCCTGTTTTAGTAATATAGTTTTATGTTCACTTTTGAACTTTTAGAGAGCACTCCCCGGCCCTCACAAGCACTGGTTTTTTATAGATGGTTCTTTTTTTCCAGTCACTTTTAAAACAGCACAGGTTTTTTTCATGTTGATTTTAATCTGTGTCTGTTTTAACCATGTACAAAGCACAATTGTCTTGGTGTTTTTAAATGTGTTTTAAATGCTTTTAAAACAAAATGTATGTCTGTATGCATGAATGTCATCTTTAAAAGAAATGTAAAATGAATGAAAAAACGAATGGGTGTAAATGTAAAAAAATGTAAAATCTCAATAAAAGAGTATTAATATCTGATACGTCCCCTATCAGGGGACCATATATTAAATTGATTTTTGGAATCGGGAGATGGAACAGGGGCTTGCTCCGTCCACTCCACGCATCGGCCCGGTATTGCAGTACCTCCGGGAACGGTGCACACCTTTCTCTAACGTTGGTCAAAGTCAGATCTGGATCTCTCCTGTGAGCATTTTGTCTACCCCTGCTGGAGGGAGAGTGCCAGTGTTGATGCAAGTTTTCCCGCCGTTTTACTTCTTTTTTTCTTTCTTTCTCTCTTTCTTTCTTTCTCTCTTTCTTTCTCTCTTTCTCTCTTTCTTTCTCTCTTTCTTTCTTGCTGTCTTTCTTTCTTTTATTCACATGTGGTGATGATGTAGACAGCAGCAGGTTGTTTCCTGGGAGCATGCAGCTAACCAGACAAGTGTGGTGGAACATGTCCCTATGCCAGGACCTTCTTAGCAAGCCAGCCAGCCAGCGAGGCACAGTTGTAGTTACCCAAGGCACCTTGCACAGCATAGCAGCTTGGCATGACTATTTGTAAGACGCACTCCGCCAGTTTATGTTTTGTTTTTGGTGTTATGTGTGTGTTTTTGCTTTGTTTTGTTTTCTCCTGCTTAAATTGCACATTTCCCCTCTGGAAGCAGCAGCCCGTTTTTTGGGGGTCTGCTTGTGCTTGGAATTTTGCACCCACCTTTGAATCCCCCTGTGCCGTCCGGGCTGGGGGGCCCCGGGCAAGGGCCAAGTCGCCATCGCTTCTCGGCCTTTTGGCTAAGATCAAGTGTAGTATCTGTTCTTATCAGTTTAATATCTGATACGTCCCCTATCAGGGGACCATATATTAAATTGATTTTTGGAATCGGGAGATGGAACAGGGGCTTGCTCCGTCCACTCCACGCATCGGCCCGGTATTGCAGTACCTCCGGGAACGGTGCACACCTTTCTCTAACATTGGTCAAAGTCAGATCTGGATCTCTCCTGTGAGCATTTTGTCTACCCCTGCTGGAGGGAGAGTGCCAGTGTTGATGCAAGTTTTCCCGCCGTTTTACTTCTTTTTTTTTCTTTCTCTCTTTCTTTCTTTCTCTCTTTCTTTCTCTCTTTCTTTCTTGCTGTCTTTCTTTCTTTTATTCACATGTGTTGATGATGTAGACAGCAGCAGGTTGTTTCCTGGGAGCATGCAGCTAACCAGACAAGTGTGGTGGAACATGTCCCTATGCCAGGACCTTCTTAGCAAGCCAGCCAGCCAGCGAGGCACAGTTGTAGTTACCCAAGGCACCTTGCACAGCATAGCAGCTTGGCATGACTATTTGTAAGACGCACTCCACCAGTTTATGTTTTGTTTTTGGTGTTATGTGTGTGTTTTTGCTGTTTTGTTTTCTCCTGCTTAAATTGCACATTTCCCCTCTGGAAGCAGCAGCCCGTTTTTTGGGGGTCTGCTTGTGCTTGGAATTTTGCACCCACCTTTGAATCCCCCTGTGCCGTCCGGGCTGGGGGGCCCCGGGCAAGGGCCAAGTCGCCATCGCTTCTCGGCCTCTTGGCTCAGGTCAAGTGCATTGTGGGAAGGTGATTGCGGACATTGTTGCGACAATGCAAGGAGAGGATAATTTGAGGGGGAAGAATACCCTCCGATTCCAGCTGAAGAGTTTGGAGGAGAAATGGATGAGGAAGAGATTCGTCAGGGAGATCCTGTTCTCTGTCTTCAACTTGGAGGTGAAGGACATCTTCTGCCTGGTTGATTTTGAAGAACGAGGCATGTTTGATGTGGTGCTGGTTTCAGAGTCGTTGTGCTGGGAGAAGATGAAAGTTTTTAATGAGAAGAAGGAGCTGGAACCAGTTTGTAAGTTCAGGCTGGAGCCTCTTTTTTTTCTGCAGTGGAGAGTGGCCTATGTGAGGGTGTCTGCTCCCTTTATCCCGGAGGAAGACATCACAACCCGGATGAAAATGAGATTTGAGATGAGAGAGGGGAAACCTGAGAAGATGCTTGATGCTGATGGAATCTGGAGAGGAGTATGGAGATACTGGATTCGGCTTCATGCCTCACTGGCAGGAGTGGTGGAACACAGGGTGCCTGGTTTTAGGATTGGGCCTTACTCAGGTACAGTGACATACGAGGGACAGCCTAAGATGTGTTTTAGATGTTCAAGTCCAGAACATGTTGCAGCTGAGTGCATGGGGATGTCCTGTACTCTGTGCAAAATTAGAGGACATGTTGCTAAAGAGTGCAAAATGTGGACTGGAAGATGCAATTTGTGTAGGGGGAAAGGACACCAGTACAAGAATTGTCCAAAAGGAGCTAGGGCTAAAACCTATGCTCAGGCTGCTGGAGGAAGCAAGATCGGAGGGGAAGAAGGGAAGAAAGAACAGCAGAAAGAGCAAAAAGGACAAGAGAAAGACAAAGAGAAAGACAAAGGAGCAAATGTTGGGGGAGGTTCCAAAAAGAATGGAGGCGGAATGGCGGGAAATCCTGCTACTTCGCAGACAAAGGGAAGGGGTGGAGCTGCTACGCAAGATGTAAAGGAGAAACTTGCAGAGGGTGCTGGGAGTAAGAAGAAGAGCTGGGGAAGTGAGATCTCATCCTCTTCTGAGTCTGTTGATACAGATGAGGAGATGGAGCTTAATAGTGCAACAGGAGTGCGAGAGAAGAAGAGGAAAGCAGAGGATGGAAAGGAGAAATCAGATAGCGGCGAAAAAGTCGTTCTTGATTCCGAGACTTTGTCTTTTTTTGCTGCAGCAAGAGGGGGAGATCAGAAAGAAAAGAAAAAGAAGCCGGACTGAGTTTGTTTTCTTTTTTGTTTAAATAAGTATTTGACTAGAGATGAATATGATTTTGATGTATTATTTTTGAGAAGATGATGTATTTTTTTGAGTATTGGATTAAAATTTATAAAAAAAAAAAAAAAAAAAAAAAAAAAATCTGTTCTTATCAGTTTAATATCTGATACGTCCCCTATCAGGGGACCATATAT
The DNA here is from genome assembly GCF_902713425.1 of Acipenser ruthenus. Classification (NCBI taxonomy): domain Eukaryota; kingdom Metazoa; phylum Chordata; class Actinopteri; order Acipenseriformes; family Acipenseridae; genus Acipenser; species Acipenser ruthenus. Next base: position 21,889,540 of record NC_081198.1, on the reverse strand, counting down.
TAAATTGATTTTTGGAATCGGGAGATGGAATAGGGGCTTGCTCCGTCCACTCCACGCATCGGCCCGGTATTGCAGTACCTCCGGGAACGGTGCACACCTTTCTCTAACGTTGGTCAAAGTCAGATCTGGATCTCTCCTGTGAGCATTTTGTCTACCCCTGCTGGAGGGAGAGTGCCAGTGTTGATGCAAGTTTTCCCGCCGTTTTACTTCTTTTTTTTTCTTTCTCTCTTTCTTTCTTTCTCTCTTTCTTTCTCTCTTTCTCTCTTTCTTTCTCTCTTTCTTTCTTGCTGTCTTTCTTTCTTTTATTCACATATGGTGATGATGTAGACAGCAGCAGGTTGTTTCCTGGGAGCATGCAGCTAACCAGACAAGTGTGGTGGAACATGTCCCTATGCCAGGTCCTTCTTAGCCAGCCAGCCAGCCAGCCAGCGAGGCACAGTTGTAGTTACCCAAGGCACCTTGCACAGCATAGCAGCTTGGCATGACTATTTGTAAGACGCACTCCGCCAGTTTATGTTTTGTTTTTGGTGTTATGTGTGTGTTTTTGATTTGTTTTGTTTCCTCCTGCTTAAATTGCACATTTCCCCTCTGGAAGCAGCAGCCCGTTTTTTGGGGGTCTGCTTGTGCTTGAAATTTTGCACCCACCTTTGAATCCCCCTGTGCCGTCCGGGCTGGGGGGCCCCGGGCAAGGGCCAAGTCGCCATCGCTTCTCGGCCTTTTGGCTAAGATCAAGTGTAGTATCTGTTCTTATCAGTTTAATATCTGATACGTCCCCTATCAGGGGACCATATATTAAATTGATTTTTGGAATCGGGAGATGGAATAGGGGCTTGCTCCGTCCACTCCACGCATCGGCCCGGTATTGCAGTACCTCCGGGAACGGTGCACACCTTTCTCTAACGTTGGTCAAAGTCAGATCTGGATCTCTCCTGTGAGCATTTTGTCTACCCCTGCTGGAGGGAGAGTGCCAGTGTTGATGCAAGTTTTCCCGCCGTTTTACTTCTTTTTTTTTCTTTCTCTCTTTCTTTCTTTCTCTCTTTCTTTCTCTCTTTCTCTCTTTCTTTCTCTCTTTCTTTCTTGCTGTCTTTCTTTCTTTTATTCACATATGGTGATGATGTAGACAGCAGCAGGTTGTTTCCTGGGAGCATGCAGCTAACCAGACAAGTGTGGTGGAACATGTCCCTATGCCAGGTCCTTCTTAGCCAGCCAGCCAGCCAGCCAGCGAGGCACAGTTGTAGTTACCCAAGGCACCTTGCACAGCATAGCAGCTTGGCATGACTATTTGTAAGACGCACTCCGCCAGTTTATGTTTTGTTTTTGGTGTTATGTGTGTGTTTTTGATTTGTTTTGTTTCCTCCTGCTTAAATTGCACATTTCCCCTCTGGAAGCAGCAGCCCGTTTTTTGGGGGTCTGCTTGTGCTTGGAATTTTGCACCCACCTTTGAATCCCCCTGTGCCGTCCGGGCTGGGGGGCCCCGGGCAAGGGCCAAGTCGCCATCGCTTCTCGGCCTCTTGGCTCAGATCCAATGTATGTGGCGTGACCGCAGCAGAGGATTGTGTGAAGAAGGAGAAGGCGATGGCAACGGCGGAAGATTCATCGGCCCAAGGGGTGCGATTGCTGAACACGGTGAGGTTTAACCTGAAGAAGAAAGATGGAATGCTGCCGGTGCTGGGAAGGACGGATTTCGCAAGAAAGATCGTGCTGGAAAATCTTGGATGTTCTACTGCTGATATCTACTGCCTCCAGGATGTCACCTCTCGTGGGATTTTTGACGTGACATTTGCAACTGCAAGTACCTGCTCAATAGTATGGAAGCGATGTCTTGAAGGTAAAAACTCTGCTCCTTTGTCGGATTTTGTGATTGAGCCACTGTTTGTGAGGGAAATTAGACCCTTAACTGTTCACATGTACAACCCCTATGTACAAGATGCAGACATTGCCACCTTTTTGAAAAGGTTTTGTGATGTTTTAAGCCCCGGTTCCAAAATTAGAGACACACTGGGGATTTGGAATGCTAAGAGACAGTTCCGTGTAAGGCTACGGCCCTGCAGTACAGTGGAAGGAGGGGTGATACATCCACCAGCCTCTTTCTCAATTGGCGGGAACAGGGGGTATTTATACTATCCGGGTCAGCCGATAAGATGTCGGAAGTGCGGAAGGGAGGGGCACACCGCAGAGGCCTGTGTGGCTGATTTCTGCAGGAAATGCCAGACAGAGGGACACACAGCATCCGGATGTGCGGCTCCTGTGGAGTGTAATCTGTGTGGTTCTCGGGAGCATGTTTTTAAGAACTGTCCATCCAGGGTTCGCAGTTATGCGGAGGCTGCTCGTTCGGCTTCGGAGGTTCCAAAGGCTGCCTGTTCTGGTTTAGCTGTTCGGACTTCCATATCAAGAGAGGTGTCCAATGCTGTGGGCACTGCTCTGGTTGCTAGTCTGTCTACGGGTCCTGCTGCTGCTCCTCCTGCTGCTCCAGTGGCTGGCCCCGTTGCGGTTCCTGTTGCTTCTGCTGCTGCCGTGGTCCCTGTGGTTTCTGTTTCTGTTGCAGATTCCGCTGGCGTCGTGGCTGAGACTGGTCCTGTTGTGTCTGGTAAGGATGTTGATCTCAGCCAGGCTTCCCGTGTCCTTGCAGCTGCTGTTGCTGGAGCACCCCCGGGGGTTGCTGGTGACTGTAGTTCGTGGGGTGAGATCATGGAGACCCAGGAGTCAACGGTGATGTATTCTTCAGTGCTTCGTGATCCCAGAGTGAAGAGTAGGAGGAAGGAGATAGTCTCGGAGGACGAACAGCCTACAAAAATCAGCAGATCTGATTCCAGAGTGTCAGTTTCTGCTGATGTTGTGGGTAATGTGGATATTTCAGACTTTACAGAGTCCTCAGACTCTAGGGGGGTGCCAGGATGTTCCCAGGTTTTTGAGTCCTTCGGGACTTCTGACTCTTCAGTTGGCTCGGGTGGAGGTGCCAGTCCAGGTCTTGAAATTGATGCCTTCTCCCCTGCCTCCGTGGACTCGGAGGACATGTGTTTCGGGAATGTAGAGGTTTTCTGTAGCATCACCGGTATGCCTAAAGATGGCCCGGGTAGGCCAGACTCTTAATATTTTGTGTTTTTGTGGTGTTTTTTGTTTTTTTTCCCCTTTTAATGATCAGCCTACAGTATATGTCCATTAATGTTCGCAGTGTAAAAAGCACTGTTAGGTTGGTCTCTATTCTTTCTTTTTTGGCTTCTCAGAATTGTGATGTCTTTTTTTACAGGAGTGTTCCATTCCTCATGGGGCTCGGAATCTGTCTAAGTGGTGGTCTTATGGGCCTTCCATCTGGTCTGGGGGGAATGATTGTAAATCCTCGGGGGTGGCAGTTCTTTTTAAGGGGAAAGATTTCAACATTCTGGAAAGGAAAGAAGTGGTACCTGGCCGTCTATTATTAGTTGATATTCTGTACAAGGATTTCCCTTCCAGGCTAATTAATGTATATGCATCCCCCTGTAAAAATGAAAGATATGATTTATTTCAGTTGGTTCCTCCCTATTTGGTGGTTTCTAAGCCTGTTATTCTGGTGGGGGATTTCAATTGTGTAATTGATTCAGATGGTAGATCTGGTTCATCTAGTGTTAAACTGGATAAATCATCCCTTTTTTTAAGTGACATGGTGAAGTCTGCTAGATTGGTGGATGTGGGTAAACAGACTGGGATGTTTACTTGGGCCCGAGCAGACGGGTCTTCAGCGTCACGTATTGATTTCTTTTTTGTTTCTCCTGTGTTTAAGGTTCAGAGCTGTTCTACTTTACCAGTTTTCTTTTCAGATCACAAAGCTTTATGTTTTACAGCTGATATTTCCTCCTCCTGTTCCTTCGGGCTTGGGGTTTGGAAGTTAAACGTGGAACTCTTGACTGAGAGCAATGTTAAAGAACTAAAGGAGTATCTTGTAAATTGGAGGTCACTTAAATGCTGTTTTGACTGTCTGGGGGATTGGTGGGAACATGTGAAGATGAAAATTAAGAGTTTTTTTATTAAAAAAAGTAAACAGTTAAATAAATTAAAAAAGAGAGGCTTTGTTAAAATTCAAGCCCGGTTACAATCTTTGTTTGTTTTGTTGGAGTCTGGTTGGGAGGTGAGGGAAGAAATAGAGGGTGCCAAGGCTGAGTTAAAGAAGTTTTTTCAAGAAGAGGCCAAAAAGATAATGTTTAGATCTAAGGTCGAAATACTAGAAAAAGATGAAATGTGTAGCAGATTTTTCTTTAAAAAGGTCCATGCAAATGTGTCTAGTGTTTCTGAGGTGTATGACTCCCAACAGAATGTGATGAAATCTAAGACCGATATTCTAAATGTTATTGGGGATTTTTATTCATCTTTGTATTCTGAGAAATCATCTAATCCAGATTTATGTGAGTTGTTTTTTTCCAAGATTCCCAACACCTTGGAGGAGGATTCTAAAACTTTTTTGGGCAGGCCACTTTCTCTGTCAGAGTTGGGGGAGGCGATTAAGTCCTGTAAAAAGAATAAGACCCCTGGTGGTGATGGGCTGCCAGTGGAGCTGTACTTGGCTCTGTGGGAGGTAATTGGGCCCGATCTTTTAGAAGTTTATAATGGAATTTTGGATAATGGGAAAATGCCGGCTTCACTTCGAGAAGGTGTGATTACGCTGATTTATAAAAAGAAAGGGGATAGATTAGACATAAAAAATTGGCGTCCAATCACTTTGTTATGCGTCGATTATAAGCTTTTAGCAAAGGTAATGGCTAATAGATTAAAAACGGTAATTGCTGAAGTGATGGATCCAGACCAGACGTGTGGTATCCCTGGTCGTAAAATTTCAGATACTCTTTGTCTGGTCAGGGATGCTATTAGTTATTTACAGGACCGTAAGGTAGAATCTGTTTTGGTCTCTTTGGACCAGGAGAAAGCTTATGATCGTGTATCGCATGCATTTATGTTTAAAGTCTTAGAACGTTTAGGTTTTGGTGAGCAGTTCTGTAAGTGGGTGAAGTTATTATATAATGATCTTTTTAGCTCTGTGTTGGTAAACGGGTGGAAAACAGACCCTTTTTTAGTTAAATCGGGAGTTCGACAGGGGTGTCCTTTGTCCCCCTTATTGTTTGTGTGCTGTATTGAGATGTTTGCAGGGTTTATAAGGGCTGATAAATGTATTCAAGGCATTGTGATTCCAGGAAGCGGGGGGACTCAGCTTAAATGCGTCCTTTATATGGACGATGTGTCTGTGTTTTGTAGAGATCAGCCTTCAATAGATAAATTAATCCAGGTGTGTGATTGGTTTGGTCAAGCTTCTGGGGCAAGGATTAATTTTGAGAAAAGTGAAGCTATGTTTTTTGGGTTGTGGTCTAGTGGTATTTCAATACCCTTTTCTGTGAAAACAGACTTTATAAAAATTTTGGGGATCTGGTTTGGGGGTGAAGGGGCTATTTTAAAATCATGGGAGGAGAGGTTGTCAAAGGTCAACCAAAAGTTTGGTTTGTGGCAGCAAAGGGTATTGACCTTAGAAGGTAAAGCTCTAGTGCTCAGGAATGAGATTTTACCTGTTTTATTGTATGTTGCACAAGTGTGGCCCTTGCTATATGCCTGTATTAGGGCCATTAATAAGGCAGTGTTTCATTTTATTTGGGGGTCTAAAATGGATAGGCTCAGTCGGGCTATTATGTTTAAGCCTGCAAAGAATGGGGGTAAAAATGTTCCGGACTGTGTATCCATCCTTATGAGCACTTTTGTATGTAATGTTTTGCAGATTTGTTTACTCCCACGTTACAAGTCTTCTAAATGTTTCTTCTTTCTGAGGTTTTATATGTATGCTTCTTTGAGAAAGTTTGGCTGGGTTTCTTTGTCATTATCATTACCACACAGTTGGTCGGTTCCTTTTTATTTAAATACAGTGTTGAAGTTTGTCTACAAAAACAAGCTGGAGTCTTTATCATTGGAAGATTGGAAACCCCGGATCGTCACTTCTAAGATTAATAGATATGAGGAAGTAGTTCCGATAGGAGTGTTCATGGAACAGACAGTAGTAAAAATTTGGGAGAATGTGTCCGCTAAAGTTTTGATTAACAGACAGAAAGACATAGCATGGATGTCAGTGCACAGATGTTTGCCTGTTAGAGCTTTTTTTCATGCACGAGGTCTCACTCCTGTAAATGTGTGTCCCCGACAGGAATGTAAATGTGAAGAAACTGTGTTTCATTTATTTATTGAATGTTTTTTTTCTAAACAGGTGCTGTTTAGTGTACAGTGTTTATTTGAAAAGTTTTTACCAAAAGAAGTTTTAACAAGTGATTTCCTTCTTTATGGTATTCTTCAGCAGCCCTATGATGAAATGAATAGAATGTGTGCTTGGATAATAGCTTGCTGTTTGAAAGATGTATTGTGGACTGCTCGCAATGTATTGATAATGAAAAGGAAACGTCTGTCTGTATGTTCATGTAAGAAATTAATAATGTCTTTGTTAAAGGACTATTTGTTAAAAGATGAAAGGAAGTGTGGGTTAGATTTTGTTAAAAAAAAAATGGAGAGCAGTTCTTGAATTGTAACATACAGTGTGTTTTTTTCCTGTATTGTGTTTGAGTTGAATTAAAGGAATAAAAAAAAAAAAAAAAAAAAAAAAAAAATCTGTTCTTATCAGTTTAATATCTGATACGTCCCCTATCAGGGGACCATATATTAAATTGATTTTTGGAATCGGGAGATGGAACAGGGGCTTGCTCCGTCCACTCCACGCATCGGCCCGGTATTGCAGTACCTCCGGGAACGGTGCACACCTTTCTCTAACGTTGGTCAAAGTCAGATCTGGATCTCTCCTGTGAGCATTTTGTCTACCCCTGCTGGAGGGAGAGTGCCAGTGTTGATGCAAGTTTTCCCACCGTTTTACTTCTTTTTTTTTTCTTTCTCTCTTTCTTTCTCTCTTTCTTTCTCTCTTTCTCTCTTTCTTTCTCTCTTTCTTTCTTGCTGTCTTTTTTTCTTTTATTCACATGTGGTGATGATGTAGACAGCAGCAGGTTGTTTCCTGGGAGCATGCAGCTAACCAGACAAGTGTGGTGGAACATGTCCCTATGCCAGGACCTTCTTAGCAAGCCAGCCAGCCAGCGAGGCACAGTTGTAGTTACCCAAGGCACCTTGCACAGCATAGCAGCTTGGCATGACTATTTGTAAGACGCACTCCGCCAGTTTATGTTTTGTTTTTGGTGTTATGTGTGTGTTTTTGCTGTTTTGTTTTCTCCTGCTTAAGTTGCACATTTCCCCTCTGGAAGCAGCAGCCCGTTTTTTGGGGGTCTGCTTGTGCTTGGAATTTTGCACCCACCTTTGAATCCCCCTGTGCCGTCCGGGCTGGGGGGCCCCGGGCAAGGGCCAAGACTCCATCGCTTCTCGGCCTTTTGGCTAAGATCAAGTGTAGTATCTGTTCTTATCAGTTTAATATCTGATACGTCCCCTATCAGGGGACCATATATTAAATTGATTTTTGGAATCGGGAGATGGAACAGGGGCTTGCTCCGTCCACTCCACGCATCGGCCCGGTATTGCAGTACCTCCGGGAACGGTGCACACCTTTCTCTAACGTTGGTCAAAGTCAGATCTGGATCTCTCCTGTGAGCATTTTGTCTACCCCTGCTGGAGGGAGAGTGCCAGTGTTGATGCAAGTTTTCCCACCGTTTTACTTCTTTTTTTTTTCTTTCTCTCTTTCTTTCTTTCTCTCTTTCTTTCTCTCTTTCTCTCTTTCTTTCTCTCTTTCTTTCTTGCTGTCTTTCTTTCTTTTATTCACATATGGTGATGATGTAGACAGCAGCAGGTTGTTTCCTGGGAGCATGCAGCTAACCAGACAAGTGTGGTGGAACATGTCCCTATGCCAGGACCTTCTTAGCAAGCCAGCCAGCCAGCGAGGCACAGTTGTAGTTACCCAAGGCACCTTGCACAGCATAGCAGCTTGGCATGACTATTTGTAAGACGCACTCCGCCAGTTTATGTTTTGTTTTTGGTGTTATGTGTGTGTTTTTGCTTTGTTTTGTTTCCTCCTGCTTAAATTGCACATTTCCCCTCTGGAAGCAGCAGCCCGTTTTTTGGGGGTCTGCTTGTGCTTGGAATTTTGCACCCACCTTTGAATCCCTCTGTGCCGTCCGGGCTGGGGGGGCCCGGGCAAGGGCCAAGTCGCCATCGCTTCTCGGCCTTTTGGCTAAGATCAAGTGTAGTATCTGTTCTTATCAGTTTAATATCTGATACGCTGATGCTCTCAGCGCCAGCACTCCCCCTCGGCTCTCGTTATGACGCCATAAGGATTGAGTCCGTGGGGGAGGAAAGCGAAAGCGACAGTGAAAGTGAGAGTGAGAAGGAGGGGAAAAGAAAGGGTAGAGACGAGGGGGGGAAAAGAAAGAAGATCAGGATCAAAGACAGCAAGTTGCAGGTGGCCCCCATAGATCCAAAACCAGCTAATGTCCACACAAAGTCCCCAGTCTTGCCCTCGCAGGCAGAGACGGAGGCGAGTGGGACGGCTACACTGCCGCCTAGTGGGCAGGTAGCAGCCAGCCAGGGCATCCCCAGCCAGCCTTCCCAGTCGTTGGCACAAACCCTAGCACACCTCGCAGAAGAGGTGTTCACTAATGCACCGAGGGAGAGGTCGGGGTCAACACCTTCCCTGACCAGCAGTACCTCGGTAGCAATGACCCTCTTCAAGCGAAGGGCCTCCCTTCAAAGCATCCTTGACCCCCTCCCTTGTATGGGCAAAACCAGGGGCCCCCTAGAGGTCCTCCTAGATACAGCACTGGAGGACATGGGAATACCCCTGGACGCGGTAAGCCAGAAGTCTGCTAACAGCTCCAACTCAACAGACGGTAACAGCCAAAGAATGCTGTCTGTCATAACCCCCCCCAGGACAAAGCTGACCCACACGTTCCGAGGGGCCCTGAGCAAGTTCCACCAGACTTACCTTGTGGGGAGTTGAATAGCCCCAACAACTCCACGTACTGTGCATATAAAGACGGTGCCTTCTTGGACGAGGCAGCAGTGAGTACCTTCTCAGGGGTGATGGGAGTTGCAAATAAGCCCAAGCTCCCTCGAAGCAAGCGTAGAGCTAAGAGTAGGAAGAGTGTCCCGACCTCCCAATCATAGTCGCTATGGGGTGGATGCAGCGACTCCTTTTCTTGTTAGCTACCCTGATGGCCCTGATATGTGTGTCTGTTAATGTCAGGAGCATCAGGGAGACACAAAAAAGATTTGATGTACTAAACTATCTAGCTAACTTGAAAGCAGATCTCATGTTTCTGCAGGAGTGTGGTATTTCGTCGAGCCCTGATTATAGGGACCTGAAGGAGAGTTGGACCCTGGGGGACTCCTTCTGGTCGGGCTCCAACATAGCCAGAGCCGACGGAGTAGGTATCCTGTTTAAAAACCCATTTATTACCTCCCGCAGCAGCAGGGAGGTAGAACCTGGTAGAATTCTGAGCGTGGATGTGACATACAACAACACTCCCCTCAGACTGGTCAATGTCTACGCACCCACTAACCAAAACGAAAGAGTTCAATTTTTTCCACAGCTGCGTCCACTCCTGCTGGGGAACGTACCCGTCATCGTGTCAGGTGACTTCAATTGTGCTCTGAGGGACGTAGACCGGAGCAGGCCACGCAACGACCGCTCTAGTAGAGTTTTGTCCTCCGTAATATTTGATTTCTCCCTGTGTGATGCAGGTAAGGACCTGGTGCCTCCCTTTACCTGGGTGAGCTCATCTGGGACCTCCTTCTCCCGTATAGATCTCGTCCTGCATACCAGCTCCCTTACGAAGACGGCAGTAGACACCCAGGCCGTCTTCTTCTCTGACCATAGGCTCCTGCAGGTAACATTGCAGGTCCCTCAGACCTCCCAGATGGGGTCAGGGGTTTGGAAATTAAACACTTCCTTACTCGATGACCCCTCCATAGCTGCAGCCTATAAGAGCAGGCTTGTTGAGTGGACCACTTTGCGTGACCTATTCAACTCCCCTATAGAGTGGTGGGAGATGGTCAAAATGAGAACTAAGGGTTATTTCATAGCAGCAGGCAAGAGGAAAGCAAAAGAAAGGAGGGCCAAATATAAACACCTGAATGCTGCCCTCCAGCGTCTTAGCCTGCTTCAGCTTCGGGGGTTCCCTGTAAGCGATGAGATAGCCCAGACCAAGCTAGATCTTTCAGTGCTTTGTAGGGAGGAACAACGAAAGGTCATGCACAATGCAAAAGTGCAAAAAATGGAGGAAGACGAAAAGTGTACTCGCTTCTTCTTCCAGAAAACGAGGGAGAAGCGGCACTTGATGTCCTCCATGCTCGACAGCAGGGGGAGGATAGTAGAGGATAGTGAGGGAGTGAAAAAAGTGGTAGAGAACTTCTATAGGGACCTGTATAACATCAAAGCTACAGATGACACCCTGATAGAGTGGTTCCTGAGCCAGTTGGAGCCTGACTCAGTGCGGGACGAGGAGGAGGAGGAGAAGGACCCAGAACTCACGCTGGAGGAGCTCACCCAGGCGGTTAAGACCATGAACACCGGTAAGACGCCAGGTCCAGATGGCATCCCGGGTGAGTATTACCATCTTTTTTGGGACACGCTAAAAGTCCATTTAGCGGAGGTCTACAGAGCGGTCTACAGGGAGAAGCGGTTGGGCCCTTCTATGCGGGAGAGTGTAATTACTCTCCTTCATAAGAAAGGGGAAGTTAAAGATCTACGGAATTGGCGCCCAATCAGCCTCCTTTGCGTGGATTACAAGATACTAGCCAAAGCTCTGATGCTCCGGCTACAAGTACACCTCCCTTTGGTCATTGGCCCCGACCAGGCTTGTGGCGTCCCAGGGAGGTCCATCACGGATATTTTAATGTTAACAAGGGACATTCTGGCTTATTCTAGAGAACGGAACCATCCCCTCTGCCTGTTCAACCTTGACCAGGAGAAGGCGTTCGATAGGGTAAGCCATGAATATATGTACAAAGTGATGGACCAGATGAAATTCGCTCCTAGACTTAGGGAGTGGGTTAAAACCATATATACAAACATTAGTACCCGAGTCTTGGTGAACAGGCACCTGACTGGTAAAATATCTATCCAGTCAGGGGTCAGACAGGGTTGCCCACTATCCCCACTGCTATATGTCGTGTGCATTGAACCCCTCCTGCAGGCAATTCGTAGGGATACCAATATAACTGGTTTCCAGCTGCCTGGATCCAACGGGGTCCAGGTCAAAACAACAGCATATATGGACGATGTGTCACTCATTTGCACCAACACATCGTCGGTACCTCGGATTAGTAATATCCTTGAGAAGTACTGCACGGCGACCATGGCAGTGATTAATAAGTCCAAGAGCGAAGTCTACGTGTCTATAAATTGGCAGGTAGATAGGGAACTGTCGGACATGTACCCTGTCAAAAAGGACAAAATCAAGATTCTGGGCCTCATTTTCGAGAACAATAGCTCGGGGGCCCAGAGCTGGACGGCGGCCATTAACCAGGTCCGTAAAAAGATTGGCGGATGGAGCACAAGATCCTTAACAATGACGGGTAGAGTATTAATAACCAAGTCTATACTGTTCCCCATCCTCTCTTATGTAGGAAAAATCTTTCCCCCAGACAGGACCACCAAAAAAGTGGTGGACCGCATTATCCACCGCTTTATCTGGGGCAGCAAGATGGAGAGGGTAAAGCGAGCCACCCTGAGTAAAGCCGACAAGAAGGGAGGTAAGGGGGTCCCGGACGTTGTGCAGCTCACCCGAGTGCAGGGGCTCACGCAAACTATCAAGAACATCCAGGCCCTGGACAGGAAGGTATGTTACATGAATCGTTTCTATTTTGCCACCTGTCTCAGGGCCTTGGGCCTCTGCACTATTGATAACACCGTGCCGTACTCCTGGGACCCCCCATTGTATTATAGAACCTTAAGGGACACTATATATAAATTGGGCTTAGATAAAGCAAAATTGGCCTCCTGGGAATACAAGGCTGTAACTAAATATCTTGCCGCTTCCCAGGAAATTGAAAAAGTAGCTACTTTCTCCCTCACCCAAAGCCAAAAAATCTGGGAGAATGTGTCTCACAGCTGCCTCAGTAATGTCCAGAAGGATATAGCATGGAACACCGTCCACAGTGCACTCCCCACTCGAGCGTTCATGTTCAGGAGGGGACTAGCCCAAGTAGAAACATGCCCCTATGCAAAGTGCCGCAAGAGAGAAACACCAGCCCATATCTTCTGGGAGTGTGATGTGGCTGGCAGTGTCTGGCTCTCTGTCTCTGTCTTCCTAAACAGGTTTGCTGACACGGCCAAGATGACCGCTGAGACTGTGCTCTATGGGCCTGCGGGAGGAATCACTACCAGCACAGCTAAGTGCGTTTGGCATGTCATCAATGTTGTCAAGCAGATCCTGTGGGAAGGCCGTAACGTCTGTGACTATCACAAGCAGGAGCTAGACACTATCACCATGACCAGAAGGGCACAAACTCTTATCAAGGACTTTGTAATTCTGGACATCCGGACCCTCGGGAAGGACAAGGCCTGCGCGGAGTGGAGGATCGCCGGACTTCAGGACGTGAAGATGGAATAAAGGAAAAAACTGGAACCGCTAGCTCCTAGGAGCGGGACTACGGGGCACCGCTAAGCCTTTTATTTATTTTGTCATGCCAGCATTCCGCCCTTTTTAGCTGGCATGACCGTTTTTCAACGGTGCCCTGGTTTTATGTAGTCTTTTTGTTTCAGTTTTATGGACCTTTGATTTAATTTGAATGTTTTATTTGATTTTGTTTTGTTTTGTTTTATGTATCTTTAAGATTTTTAATGTAAACTATTAAAAGTTACATTTTAAGTGTTTTAAAATTTTAGAATTTTAACTCACTGTTTATACACTGTCCCTTTTCCCCTGTCCCTGTTTTAGATCTAGGTTTATGTTCACTTTTTTAGAGAGCACTCCCCGGCCCTCACAAGCACTGGTTTTTTATAGATGGTTCTTTTTTTCCAGTCACTTTTAAAACAGCACAGGTTTTTTTCATGTTGATTTTAATCTGTGTCTGTTTTAACCATGTACAAAGCACAATTGTCTTGGTGTTTTTAAATGTATTTTAAATGCTTTTAAAACAAAATGTATGTCTGTATGCATGAATGTCATCTTTAAAAGAAATGTAAAATGAATGAAAAAACGAATGGGTGTAAATGTAAAAAAATGTAAAATCTCAATAAAAGAGTATTTAATATCTGATACGTCCCCTATCAGGGGACCATATATTAAATTGATTTTTGGAATCGGGAGATGGAACAGGGGCTTGCTCCGTCCACTCCACGCATCGGCCCGGTATTGCAGTACCTCCGGGAACGGTGCACACCTTTCTCTAACGTTGGTCAAAGTCAGATCTGGATCTCTCCTGTGAGCATTTTGTCTACCCCTGCTGGAGGGAGAGTGCCAGTGTTGATGCAAGTTTTCCCGCCGTTTTACTTCTTTTTTTTTTTCTTTCTCTCTTTCTTTCTTTCTCTCTTTCTTTCTCTCTTTCTCTCTTTCTTTCTCTCTTTCTTTCTTGCTGTCTTTCTTTCTTTTATTCACATGTGGTGATGATGTAGACAGCAGCAAGTTGTTTCCTGGGAGCATGCAGCTAACCAGACAAGTGTGGTGGAACATGTCCCTATGCCAGGACCTTCTTAGCAAGCCAGCCAGCCAGCGAGGCACAGTTGTAGTTACCCAAGGCACCTTGCACAGCATAGCAGCTTGGCATGACTATTTGTAAGACGCACTCCGCCAGTTTATGTTTTGTTTTTGGTGTTATGTGTGTGTTTTTGCTTTGTTTAGTTTTCTCCTGCTTAAATTGCACATTTCCCCTCTGGAAGCAGCAGCCCGTTTTTTGGGGGTCTGCTTGTGCTTGGAATTTTGCACCCACCTTTGAATCCCCCTGTGCCGTCCGGGCTGGGGGGCCCCGGGCAAGGGCCAAGTCGCCATCGCTTCTCGGCCTTTTGGCTAAGATCAAGTCTGAAATAGGCTAATGATCAGGTATATGTGGCTTGACCGCAGTACCCGGTGGTTTTATTTCTGATAAGATGAGAGGTAATCAAACCCGGTCAGCCTCTTGGGCTGGACTGAAAAATTCGGCAAGATTGTTTTGGAGAGACAGCGGGGAAGAGATGCCAGAGAGGAAAGTCTTTATAAAGACCGTCATCATCGACTGCTTGGGAGTACAGCCTGAGATGATCTTGTGTCTTCAGCGGAACGGGACGGAGAATTACGTGGATGTCACCATGGTCGGGGAGACAAGTTTTAAAGAATTTCTGCAGCGGTGCAAGGAGAAGGAAGACGATGCTCCACTTTCCAATTTTAAAGTGGAGTCACTGAGCCGGAACAATTTCAGGGTTGTGACCGTACATATGTACAACCCTCATGTGACTGATTCCACGGTTGGACTGTTTTTATGCAGGTATGCAAAGGTGATCTCGGGGGCCAAGTACTTGAGGGACGAATTTGGAATATGGACAGGGAAGAGGCAGTTCCAAGTTCTGCTAAATGATGATGAATCTGGATTTGGTGGATTTTATCATCCACCAGCAAATTTTTCAATTGGGGCAGACAGAGGATATCTTTTTTACTCTGGGCAGCCCAGTTTCTGCAGGAAGTGTCAGAGTTTTGGTCACTTGGGAGTGGACTGCTCTCAGGAGAGATGCAGGAACTGTGGTGAGCTGGGACACACAGCGTCCGGGTGTTACAAGCCCAAGTGCTGCAATGCATGTGGAGCTTTGGATCACTTGTTCCGGAATTGTCCCCAGCGCAAGCAGACCTATTCCGAAGCTGCAAGGGGACGGGGAAGGTCGGAGGTAGATGACTCAATTCCACCAAGGGAGGAGGTGTTGGAAGACACTGGGCAGTCTTTTTCGATCCCCGGTAGCCAGGAGGGAAAAGAGGGAGATGGGGTGGCGGATGCAGAGGTTACAGAGCACAGTGAACAGGAGTTGTTAAGCAGCGGAGAGCGGAAAGGAGACGGGGTGATGCAGTGGGGGGACACTCCTGATGCAGAGCGCGGCGGACAGGAAGAGCCCTTTGTTCTGAAAAAACAGAAGAAGAGAAAGAAGACTAAGGAGGAAACAGCAAGTAAATTCTCGGTTTCTCAGGAAACAACCAAGAAACTGGCGGTAATGAACCGCTTCGAGGTGCTGGGGAAACAGGATGAGTCGGGTGTCGGTTCTTCACAGTTGCCAGTTCCAGTCGCTACGGGGGGTGAAGGGTCTTCTCCCTCCCAGGTGCCGGACACAGGGGGAGAAAGAGAAAATAGTCAGTCAGAAACAGTGTGTTTATCTCCTTTGAGCCCAAATCCATACGTGTTGGGGACATTTTTACAAAGAGAACAAAATGAACAGGAATATGTAGATACAGGAAGCATGAGTTCTTCCTAGGAGATTTTGCAATTATCCACAAATATGGGACAGTGAGGTTTCTTTTCTAATTAATTTTTTTTGGGGTTTATGTCCTTAAACTGTATTTCAATTAACACAAGAGGGTTGAGGGATAACATTAAGAGGGCATCGGTTTTTAATTATTTGAGTTCTTTGCATTTTTCCTTTTGTTTTTTGCAGGAGGTGCATTTGAAAGATGCCTCCGATATTGATTTATACAGTAAAGAATGGGGAATGGGGGAGTCAAGGTGGAGTGTGGGGGGTGTCCATTCTTCAGGGGTGGGGGTTTTATTAAAAGACAAGGAGATGGAGGTAGTGCAGTCTGTTTCAGTGGTGCCAGGGCGCATTCTGAGTATTGATGTGAACTGGAGGGGACAAAAGTTGAGAATGATTAATGTATATGCACCTACCGACATGGCTTCTAGAAAAGAATGTTTTCTTGTTTTGCAGGATCTCTTTGTAACAAATAGGCACATTATTATGGGAGGGGATTTTAATGTGTCACTAGATAAGGGGGGTGGGCATGATTATACTGGGGGTATGTTAAAGGGTATTTTATTACAATTTAGTTTGGTTGATGGGTTTAGAAAGTGTAATCCCAAGCTTGAGGGGGTTACTTGGAGGAACTCAAGGGGGGCCAGGAGCCGTATAGATTATTTTTTTGTTTCAAAAGTGTTAAGTGTGGATTCTTGTATTGTGTCTCCAATGTGGTTTTCAGACCATGATACTATTCAGTGTACTATCCAATTTAAGGGACCAGTATTTGGGGGTGGGTTTTGGAAATTGAATTGTGAGTTACTGGGAGATAAATATTTTAGGGATACATTTTTGTTACATTTTAAAGGGTGGGTTGATTTGATGAGATATTCAAAGTCTGTTTTGGAATGGTGGGAGGGGGTGAAAGTCAAAATTAAGATTTTGGCTCAAAAGCATTGCAGGTATAGGTGCAGGAAGGAAAATAAAGGGTTTTTGGATTTGCAGAGGAAACTGGAGAATTTGTATACAAGGGGAAACACAACAGGGAGTTTTGACTTTGATCAGTCACAGGAACTTAAGGGTCAGATACGGAAAGTTTTTGAGAAGAGGGCAAGCATTTTTTTGTTTCGGTGTAAGGGGGAGTTCTTAGAGAAACATGAGACCTGCAGCACTTATTTTTTTAAGCAGGTAAAGGAGGCACAAAAAAAGAGAGTGATTAGGGGGTTGAGGGGAAGGATGGTGTCACGGTGCAGGACACAGCGGGCATGTTGCACTGTGCTAATGGTTTTTATAAAGAACTTTTTTCTGAAAGGGAGGTCAATGTGGAGGTGGGAGGCTCCTTTTTGGAAGTTGTACAGGTTAGGGTGCCAGAGGACGTGAGGGACGATATAGAGGGACCGGTCACTCTTGCAGAATTGGAGGAAGCCCTAAAGCAAATGGCGGATAGGAAAGTGCCAGGGGGTGATGGTCTCCCAAAGGAGTTTTATGTAACTTTTTGGAATGTGATTGGGCCGGTGTTTGTAGAGGTGGTGGGTGAGATTTTTCGCACTGGGGCTCTAAGTAAATCTATGAGGGAAGGTATTATTTCTTTACTTTTTAAAAAAGGAGAGGAGGAAGACCTAAAAAACTGGAGACCAATCACGCTGTTGTCAGTCGATTATAAATTAATTGCAAAGGTCCTGACTGGGCGGTTGAAACAGGCAATGCCTTTTATTGTTGATAAGGACCAAACTTGTGGGGTGGTGGGGAGGTCCATTCATTGGAACCTCCTCCTCACAAGAGATGCAATCAGTTGGGCTGAGGATAGAAAGGTACCGCTAATGTTGGTGAGCCTGGATCAGGAGAAGGCGTTTGATCGGGTGAACCATGGGTTTTTGTTTAGAGTGTTGTCACATCTGGGGTTTGGGAAGAATTTTATGAGGTGGTTAAAAATTATGTACACAGCGGTGGGTAGTAGGGTAAATGTAAATGGCCACTTGGGGGATTGGATTACACAAAGTTCAGGGGTAAGACAGGGCTGTCCACTGTCTCCACTTTTATACGTTCTTTTTATGGAGTCTTTTGCAGAGGCAGTGAGAAGAGACCAAGAAGTGAAAGGGCTTTTGTTACCTGGGAGTGGGGGTGTCTCTGTTAAAATCTCCCAGTATGCGGATGACATCACTCTTTTCCTGACATCAGATAGGAGCCTGGAAAGAGTATTTGAAATTATAGCACTGTATGCTCAGGCCTCAGGGTCAAAATTAAACACAAATAAATCTTCTGTAATGTTTTTTGGGGCGTGGGCTGAAAGGGTGGATACACCGGGTGGTTTACAGAGATGCAATGATGGGTTAAAGCTGTTGGGAATTTCTTTTTATCACAGGGGGAGCGGGGTAAACAATTGGGCAGGTAGGCTGGCAAAATTAAGGTTGAAATTTGGGTTATGGAAATTGAGGAAATTATCTTTTTTGGGGAAAGTTTTGGTTTTAAAGGCTGATGTGTTACCCTCTCTATTGTATTTAGCTTACGTGTTTCCTCTACCTTGTAAGTTTAGGAAAGTATTAACCAAAATGGTTTTTGATTTTGTTTGGGGAGGGAGGTATGAGTATATCAAGAGGGATGTTATGTATAGAAGTGTGGAAGAAGGAGGGAGGGGTGTACCGGACATCCCTCTTAAATTAGATTGTATTTATTTTTCAATGTTATGTATTGCATTAAACCCTGTCGTTGTGCACAAGTTCCAATATTTTGTTTCCCTTTGGTTTTCGTTTTCCATGAGGCACATAGTAGAATGGTCAAATAATGTGCCCAGGGCAGAAACGCTGCCCGACCATTATGGGCATGCAGTGAAATTGGTTAAGAAGTATCCTGATTTTAAGAATGAGGACAAATGTAAAAATCACAAAATGCTGTATAAAGGAGTTATAGAAGAGAGGGGGTCATGTGTGGTTGGAGGGGTCAATAAAGAAGTGTGGGGCAGAGTGCAGCCCAAGGGGTTAGACAATAGACTGAAGGATTTAAATTGGCTCGTGGTTCACGGGAGATTACCAGTGAGAGAAGTATTGTACAGACACAAATTAACAAGGAATAAATTTTGTCCCAGAGCAAAGTGCATGGCGGAGGAGACTGTAAGGCACGTGTTCTGGGACTGTTTATATGCTCAGCGAGTTTGGGCAACAATGGGGAAGGTTTTCAATTTGGTTTTGTTAAATGTTATTTTGTCTTACAACACTATTGTTGGTGGAATTGTTTTGAAGGGGGTATTGCAAGAGTCACAATTCTTAGTTTGGTTAATTATTAGTTTGGTAAAACAGGGAATTTGGGAATCAAGGAAAGTTTTGGTCAAATCAAATACAAAGTGTAATGCACTGGGGGTTGTAAATAGGGTGAGTGGGGAACTTCGGGAAAGGGTTAAAAGGGATGTGTTAAGGTGGGGATTCAATGCAGCTAAAGAGAAATGGAAGGGATTGGTGTATTTGTAAATAATTGTCTCATGCAAGTTGTTATAAAGGTAATTGTTCTGTGTTGTAAATGGTGATTGTATTGCTTTATGTAACTGTTACTGTAAAATGTAAAGTTATTGTGAGAATTTAATAAAAAAATCTGTTCTTATAAAAAAAAAAAAAAAATCTGTTCTTATCAGTTTAATATCTGATACGCTGATGCTCTCAGCGCCAGCACTCCCCCTCGGCTCTCGTTATGACGCCATAAGGATTGAGTCCGTGGGGGAGGAAAGCGAAAGCGACAGTGAAAGTGAGAGTGAGAAGGAGGGGAAGGGAGTGAAGAACCAGCAGAGGGTGGGGAAAAGAAAGGGTAGAGACGAGGGGGGGAAAAGAAAGAAGATCAGGATCAAAGACAGCAAGTTGCAGGTGGCCCCCATAGATCCAAAACCAGCTAATGTCCACACAAAGTCCCCAGTCTTGCCCTCGCAGGCAGAGACGGAGGCGAGTGGGACGGCTACACTGCCGCCTAGTGGGCAGGTAGCAGCCAGCCAGGGCATCCCCAGCCAGCCTTCCCAGTCGTTGGCACAAACCCTAGCACACCTCGCAGAAGAGGTGTTCACTAATGCACCGAGGGAGAGGTCGGGGTCAACACCTTCCCTGACCAGCAGTACCTCGGTAGCAATGACCCTCTTCAAGCGAAGGGCCTCCCTTCAAAGCATCCTTGACCCCCTCCCTTGTATGGGCAAAACCAGGGGCCCCCTAGAGGTCCTCCTAGATACAGCACTGGAGGACATGGGAATACCCCTGGACGCGGTAAGCCAGAAGTCTGCTAACAGCTCCAATTCAACAGACGGTAACAGCCAAAGAATGCTGTCTGTCATAACCCCCCCCAGGACAAAGCTGACCCACACGTTCCGAGGGGCCCTGAGCAAGTTCCACCAGACTTACCTTGTGGGGAGTTGAATAGCCCCAACAACTCCACGTACTGTGCATATAAAGACGGTGCCTTCTTGGACGAGGCAGCAGTGAGTACCTTCTCAGGGGTGATGGGAGTTGCAAATAAGCCCAAGCCCCCTCGAAGCAAGCGTAGAGCTAAGAGTAGGAAGAGTGTCCCGACCTCCCAATCATAGTCGCTATGGGGTGGATGCAGCGACTCCTTTTCTTGTTAGCTACCCTGATGGCCCTGATATGTGTGTCTGTTAATGTCAGGAGCATCAGGGAGACACAAAAAAGATTTGATGTACTAAACTATCTAGCTAACTTGAAAGCAGATCTCATGTTTCTGCAGGAGTGTGGTATTTCGTCGAGCCCTGATTATAGGGACCTGAAGGAGAGTTGGACCCTGGGGGACTCCTTCTGGTCGGGCTCCAACATAGCCAGAGCCGACGGAGTAGGTATCCTGTTTAAAAACCCATTTATTACCTCCCGCAGCAGCAGGGAGGTAGAACCTGGTAGAATTCTGAGCGTGGATGTGACATACAACAACACTCCCCTCAGACTGGTCAATGTCTACGCACCCACTAACCAAAACGAAAGAGTTCAATTTTTTCCACAGCTGCGTCCACTCCTGCTGGGGAACGTACCCGTCATCGTGTCAGGTGACTTCAATTGTGCTCTGAGGGACGTAGACCGGAGCAGGCCACGCAACGACCGCTCTAGTAGAGTTTTGTCCTCCGTAATATTTGATTTCTCCCTGTGTGATGCAGGTAAGGACCTGGTGCCTCCCTTTACCTGGGTGAGCTCATCTGGGACCTCCTTCTCCCGTATAGATCTCGTCCTGCATACCAGCTCCCTTACGAAGACGGCAGTAGACACCCAGGCCGTCTTCTTCTCTGACCATAGGCTCCTGCAGGTAACATTGCAGGTCCCTCAGACCTCCCAGATGGGGTCAGGGGTTTGGAAATTAAACACTTCCTTACTCGATGACCCCTCCATAGCTGCAGCCTATAAGAGCAGGCTTGTTGAGTGGACCACTTTGCGTGACCTATTCAACTCCCCTATAGAGTGGTGGGAGATGGTCAAAATGAGAACTAAGGGTTATTTCATAGCAGCAGGCAAGAGGAAAGCAAAAGAAAGGAGGGCCAAATATAAACACCTGAATGCTGCCCTCCAGCGTCTGAGCCTGCTTCAGCTTCGGGGGTTCCCTGTAAGCGATGAGATAGCCCAGACCAAGCTAGATCTTTCAGTGCTTTGTAGGGAGGAACAACGAAAGGTCATGCACAATGCAAAAGTGCAAAAAATGGAGGAAGACGAAAAGTGTACTCGCTTCTTCTTCCAGAAAACGAGGGAGAAGCGGCACTTGATGTCCTCCATGCTCGACAGCAGGGGGAGGATAGTAGAGGATAGTGAGGGAGTGAAAAAAGTGGTAGAGAACTTCTATAGGGACCTGTATAACATCAAAGCTACAGATGACACCCTGATAGAGTGGTTCCTGAGCCAGTTGGAGCCTGACTCAGTGCGGGACGAGGAGGAGGAGGAGAAGGACCCAGAACTCACGCTGGAGGAGCTCACCCAGGCGGTTAAGACCATGAACACCGGTAAGACGCCAGGTCCAGATGGCATCCCGGGTGAGTATTACCATCTTTTTTGGGACACGCTAAAAGTCCATTTAGCGGAGGTCTACAGAGCGGTCTACAGGGAGAAGCGGTTGGGCCCTTCTATGCGGGAGAGTGTAATTACTCTCCTTCATAAGAAAGGGGAAGTTAAAGATCTACGGAATTGGCGCCCAATCAGCCTCCTTTGCGTGGATTACAAGATACTAGCCAAAGCTCTGATGCTCCGGCTACAAGTACACCTCCCTTTGGTCATTGGCCCCGACCAGGCTTGTGGCGTCCCAGGGAGGTCCATCACGGATATTTTAATGTTAACAAGGGACATTCTGGCTTATTCTAGAGAACGGAACCATCCCCTCTGCCTGTTCAACCTTGACCAGGAGAAGGCGTTCGATAGGGTAAGCCATGAATATATGTACAAAGTGATGGACCAGATGAAATTCGCTCCTAGACTTAGGGAGTGGGTTAAAACCATATATACAAACATTAGTACCCGAGTCTTGGTGAACAGGCACCTGACTGGTAAAATATCTATCCAGTCAGGGGTCAGACAGGGTTGCCCACTATCCCCACTGCTATATGTCGTGTGCATTGAACCCCTCCTGCAGGCAATTCGTAGGGATACCAATATAACTGGTTTCCAGCTGCCTGGATCCAACGGGGTCCAGGTCAAAACAACAGCATATATGGACGATGTGTCACTCATTTGCACCAACACATCGTCGGTACCTCGGATTAGTAATATCCTTGAGAAGTACTGCACGGCGACCGGGGCAGTGATTAATAAGTCCAAGAGCGAAGTCTACGTGTCTATAAATTGGCAGGTAGATAGGGATCTGTCGGACATGTACCCTGTCAAAAAGGACAAAATCAAGATTCTGGGCCTCATTTTCGAGAACAATAGCTCGGGGGCCCAGAGCTGGACGGCGGCCATTAACCAGGTCCGTAAAAAGATTGGCGGATGGAGCACAAGATCCTTAACAATGACGGGTAGAGTATTAATAACCAAGTCTATACTGTTCCCCATCCTCTCTTATGTAGGAAAAATCTTTCCCCCAGACAGGACCACCAAAAAAGTGGTGGACCGCATTATCCACCGCTTTATCTGGGGCAGCAAGATGGAGAGGGTAAAGCGAGCCACCCTGAGTAAAGCCGACAAGAAGGGAGGTAAGGGGGTCCCGGACGTTGTGCAGCTCACCCGAGTGCAGGGGCTCACGCAAACTATCAAGAACATCCAGGCCCTGGACAGGAAGGTATGTTACATGAATCGTTTCTATTTTGCCACCTGTCTCAGGGCCTTGGGCCTCTGCACTATTGATAACACCGTGCCGTACTCCTGGGACCCCCCATTGTATTATAGAACCTTAAGGGACACTATATATAAATTGGGCTTAGATAAAGCAAAATTGGCCTCCTGGGAATACAAGGCTGTAACTAAATATCTTGCCGGTTCCCAGGAAATTGAAAAAGTAGCTACTTTCTCCCTCACCCAAAGCCAAAAAATCTGGGAGAATGTGTCTCACAGCTGCCTCAGTAATGTCCAGAAGGATATAGCATGGAACACCGTCCACAGTGCACTCCCCACTCGAGCGTTCATGTTCAGGAGGGGACTAGCCCAAGTAGAAACATGCCCCTATGCAAAGTGCCGCAAGAGAGAAACACCAGCCCATATCTTCTGGGAATGTGATGTGGCTGGCAGTGTCTGGCTCTCTGTCTCTGTCTTCCTAAACAGGTTTGCTGACACGGCCAAGATGACCGCTGAGACTGTGCTCTATGGGCCTGCGGGAGGAATCACTACCAGCACAGCTAAGTGCGTTTGGCGTGTCATCAATGTTGTCAAGCAGATCCTGTGGGAAGGCCGTAACGTCTGTGTCTATCACAAGCAGGAGCTAGACACTATCACCATGACCAGAAGGGCACAAACTCTTATCAAGGACTTTGTAATTCTGGACATCCGGACCCTCGGGAAGGACAAGGCCTGCGCGGAGTGGAGGATCGCCGGACTTCAGGACGTGAAGATGGAATAAAGGAAAAAACTGGAACCGCTAGCTCCTAGGAGCGGGACTACGGGGCACCGCTAAGCCTTTTATTTATTTTGTCATGCCAGCATTCCGCCCTTTTTAGCTGGCATGACCGTTTTTCAACGGTGCCCTGGTTTTATGTAGTCTTTTTGTTTCAGTTTTATGGACCTTTGATTTAATTTGAATGTTTTATTTGATTTTGTTTTGTTTTGTTTTATGTATCTTTAAGATTTTTAATGTAAACTATTAAAAGTTACATTTTAAGTGTTTTAAAATTTTAGAATTTTAACTCACTGTTTATACACTGTCCCTTTTCCCCTGTCCCTGTTTTAGATCTAGGTTTATGTTCACTTTTTTAGAGAGCACTCCCCGGCCCTCACAAGCACTGGTTTTTTATAGATGGTTCTTTTTTTCCAGTCACTTTTAAAACAGCACAGGTTTTTTTCATGTTGATTTTAATCTGTGTCTGTTTTAACCATGTACAAAGCACAATTGTCTTGGTGTTTTTAAATGTATTTTAAATGCTTTTAAAACAAAATGTATGTCTGTATGCATGAATGTCATCTTTAAAAGAAATGTAAAATGAATGAAAAAACGAATGGGTGTAAATGTAAAAAAATGTAAAATCTCAATAAAAGAGTATTTAATATCTGATACGTCCCCTATCAGGGGACCATATATTAAATTGATTTTTGGAATCGGGAGATGGAACAGGGGCTTGCTCCGTCCACTCCACGCATCGGCCCGGTATTGCAGTACCTCCGGGAACGGTGCACACCTTTCTCTAACGTTGGTCAAAGTCAGATCTGGATCTCTCCTGTGAGCATTTTGTCTACCCCTGCTGGAGGGAGAGTGCCAGTGTTGATGCAAGTTTTCCCGCCGTTTTACTTCTTTTTTTTTTCTTTCTCTCTTTCTTTCTTTCTCTCTTTCTTTCTCTCTTTCTCTCTTTCTTTCTCTCTTTCTTTCTTGCTGTCTTTCTTTCTTTTATTCACATGTGGTGATGATGTAGACAGCAGCAAGTTGTTTCCTGGGAGCATGCAGCTAACCAGACAAGTGTGGTGGAACATGTCCCTATGCCAGGACCTTCTTAGCAAGCCAGCCAGCCAGCGAGGCACAGTTGTAGTTACCCAAGGCACCTTGCACAGCATAGCAGCTTGGCATGACTATTTGTAAGACGCACTCCGCCAGTTTATGTTTTGTTTTTGGTGTTATGTGTGTGTTTTTGCTTTGTTTAGTTTTCTCCTGCTTAAATTGCACATTTCCCCTCTGGAAGCAGCAGCCCGTTTTTTGGGGGTCTGCTTGTGCTTGGAATTTTGCACCCACCTTTGAATCCCCCTGTGCCGTCCGGGCTGGGGGGCCCCGGGCAAGGGCCAAGTCGCCATCGCTTCTCGGCCTTTTGGCTAAGATCAAGTGTAGTATCTGTTCTTATCAGTTTAATATCTGTTCTTATCAGTTTAATATCCCAGCAGAGGGCGCCATCTGGGAGGAGCAGAGGGCGGCCCCGGACCCCGAGGAGGCGTCACAGCCACGATTCTTCCTACGTGGTCTCGGTGCCAAGCAGCGCCCCCTACTCCGCCAGGGAAGGACACCGTTCACCTGGGGAGGGGGTCCCTCTTGCGAGGCGACTATCTCCTCAGGGACTAAAGTAATAGTTCCTTCAACTGCCCAGATTTGCTGCTTACGTTGTCTCTTTTCCATAGAGAGAGACAACCCGGACGTCCAGAGGCTTCTCCCACCCCAATCGGAGGAGCCAGCTGAAGGATGGCGTTCCGGCCAACCCAGGAGACCAGGAGGCACAATGCGGTGCGCTTCACAAGGACCCAGCAAGAGGAAACGGAACCAGGACTGACGAGACTGGAGTTCAGCCAGACCATTCTTCAGAGTGGTATGGGTTTTTCCCCTTCTGACTTGAATTCTTTGGTGAAATTGCCAGGGCTTAAGGAAGTGTTTGAGGTCAGTTTTAGGAACCCCCAAAAGTTACAAGAAATGTGGTCCTTTTGGGGGGAGAATAAATATCTCGCTCCATACAAAGAATTTTGTGTGGATGCACTGACAGACAGAGAAATGAAAGTTGTTACTGTCCAATTTTTCAATGAGGCTGTTAGCGACTATGATATTACAACATGGCTTAACCGCTATGGGAGGGTGTCATCAGAAGGGAGGAAAATTACAGATGAAGATGGGGTTTGGACAGGAGCCAGAAAGTGGCTGGTACGCCTTAATGTTGATCCAGTGGGCATTGGAGGCGTCCGCCACATTCCAAACTCCATAGTGTTAGGGCCCAACAGAGGGCTGGTATTCTATAATGGGATGCCAAAACTCTGCAGGAAATGTGGGGAATTAGGACACCTGACGGCCGCGTGTACTGTAGTCAAGTGCAGGAACTGCGGAGACCCCCACGAGACCAGCCACTGCAGAGAAGAGAGGCAGTGCAATTTGTGTGGAAAGAAGGGGCACCTGTTTAAGGACTGCCCCTCTTCCTATGCCAACATGGCCAGAGCCAGCAAGGCAAACACGAACAAGCCTAGGCCTGAGCAGGAAGAGGGAGCAAGTAACAAAGATCAGTCCACATCACCACCAACAGTATCCAAGACCCAGACTCCAGCACCACCATCATCACCAGCACCCCCCTCACCCCCCCGCCCCCGAGACATGTCCCGTTTTACGAGGACACCTTCCCCCAGCCCAGAGAGAGAGTACAACAGCTACTCCACTAGCTCCTCCAGTAGCTCCTCTGATGCAGAACACGAGGCAGGGAGGGAGCCCGGACCCAGCAGCGGCCCCCCCCCTGAGTAGGGCCCTCTCAGCGCCAGCACTCCCCCTCGGCTCTCGTTATGACGCCATAAGGATTGAGTCCGTGGGGGAGGAAAGCGAAAGCGACAGTGAAAGTGAGAGTGAGAAGGAGGGGAAGGGAGTGAAGAACCAGCAGAGGGTGGGGAAAAGAAAGGGTAGAGACGAGGGGGGGAAAAGAAAGAAGATCAGGATCAAAGACAGCAAGTTGCAGGTGGCCCCCATAGATCCAAAACCAGCTAATGTCCACACAAAGTCCCCAGTCTTGCCCTCGCAGGCAGAGACGGAGGCGAGTGGGACGGCTACACTGCCGCCTAGTGGGCAGGTAGCAGCCAGCCAGGGCATCCCCAGCCAGCCTTCCCAGTCGTTGGCACAAACCCTAGCACACCTCGCAGAAGAGGTGTTCACTAATGCACCGAGGGAGAGGTCGGGGTCAACACCTTCCCTGACCAGCAGTACCTCGGTAGCAATGACCCTCTTCAAGCAAAGGGCCTCCCTTCAAAGCATCCTTGACCCCCTCCCTTGTATGGGCAAAACCAGGGGCCCCCTAGAGGTCCTCCTAGATACAGCACTGGAGGACATGGGAATACCCCTGGACGCGGTAAGCCAGAAGTCTGCTAACAGCTCCAATTCAACAGACGGTAACAGCCAAAGAATGCTGTCTGTCATAACCCCCCCCCAGGACAAAGCTGACCCACACGTTCCGAGGGGCCCTGAGCAAGTTCCACCAGACTTACCTTGTGGGGAGTTGAATAGCCCAAACAACTCCACGTACTGTGCATACAAAGACGGTGCCTTCTTGGACGAGGCAGCAGTGAGTACCTTCTCAGGGGTGATGGGAGTTGCAAATAAGCCCAAGCCCCCTCGAAGCAAGCGTAGAGCTAAGAGTAGGAAGAGTGTCCCGACCTCCCAATCATAGTCGCTATGGGGTGGACGCAGCGACTCCTTTTCTTGTTAGCTACCCTGATGGCCCTGATATGTGTGTCTGTTAATGTCAGGAGCATCAGGGAGACACAAAAAAGATTTGATGTACTAAACTATCTAGCTAACTTGAAAGCAGATCTCATCTTTCTGCAGGAGTGTGGTATTTCGTCGAGCCCTGATTATAGGGACCTGAAGGAGAGTTGGACCCTGGGGGACTCCTTCTGGTCGGGCTCCAACATAGCCAGAGCCGACGGAGTAGGTATCCTGTTTAAAAACCCATTTATTACCTCCCGCAGCAGCAGGGAGGTAGAACCTGGTAGAATTCTGAGCGTGGATGTGACATACAACAACACTCCCCTCAGACTGGTCAATGTCTACGCACCCACTAACCAAAACGAAAGAGTTCAATTTTTTCCACAGCTGCGTCCACTCCTGCTGGGGAACGTACCCGTCATCGTGTCAGGTGACTTCAATTGTGCTCTGAGGGATGTAGACCGGAGCAGGCCACGCAACGACCGCTCTAGTAGAGTTTTGTCCTCTGTAATATCTGATTTCTCCCTGTGTGATGCAGGTAAGGACCTGGTGCCTCCCTTTACCTGGGTGAGCTCATCTGGGACCTCCTTCTCCCGTATAGATCTCGTCCTGCATACCAGCTCCCTTACGAAGACGGCAGTAGACACCCAGGCCGTCTTCTTCTCTGACCATAGGCTCCTGCAGGTAACATTGCAGGTCCCTCAGACCTCCCAGATGGGGTCAGGGGTCTGGAAATTAAACACCTCCTTACTCGATGACCCCTCCATAGCTGCAGCCTATAAGAGCAGGCTTGTTGAGTGGACCACTTTGCGTGACCTATTCAACTCCCCTATAGAGTGGTGGGAGATGGTCAAAATGAGAACTAAGGGTTATTTCATAGCAGCAGGCAAGAGGAAAGCAAAAGAAAGGAGGGCCAAATATAAATACCTGAATGCTGCCCTCCAGCGTCTGAGCCTGCTTCAGCTTCGGGGGTTCCCTGTAAGCGACGAGATAGCCCAGACCAAGCTAGATCTTTCAGTGCTTTGTAGGGAGGAACAACGAAAGGTCATGCACAATGCAAAAGTGCAAAAAATGGAGGAAGACGAAAAGTGTACTCGCTTCTTCTTCCAGAAAACGAGGGAGAAGCGGCACTTGATGTCCTCCATGCTCGACAGCAGGGGGAGGATAGTAGAGGATAGTGAGGGAGTGAAAAAAGTGGTAGAGAACTTCTATAGGGACCTGTATAACATCAAAGCTACAGATGACACCCTGATAGAGTGGTTCCTGAGCCAGTTGGAGCCTGACTCAGTGCGGGACGAGGAGGAGGAGGAGGAGAAGGACCCAGAACTCACGCTGGAGGAGCTCACCCAGGCGGTTAAGACCATGAACACCGGTAAGACGCCAGGTCCAGATGGCATCCCGGGTGAGTATTACCATCTTTTTTGGGACACGCTAAAAGTCCATTTAGCGGAGGTCTACAGAGCGGTCTACAGGGAGAAGCGGTTGGGCCCTTCTATGCGGGAGAGTGTAATTACTCTCCTTCATAAGAAAGGGGAAGTTAAAGATCTACGGAATTGGCGCCCAATCAGCCTCCTTTGCGTGGATTACAAGATACTAGCCAAAGCTCTGATGCTCCGGCTACAAGTACACCTCCCTTTGGTCATTGGCCCCGACCAGGCTTGTGGCGTCCCAGGGAGGTCCATCACGGATATTTTAATGTTAACAAGGGACATTCTGGCTTATTCTAGAGAACGGAACCATCCCCTCTGCCTGTTCAACCTTGACCAGGAGAAGGCGTTCGATAGGGTAAGCCATGAATATATGTACAAAGTGATGGACCAGATGAAATTCGCTCCTGGACTTAGGGAGTGGGTTAAAACCATATATACAAACATTAGTACCCGAGTCTTGGTGAACAGGCACCTGACTGGTAAAATATCTATCCAGTCAGGGGTCAGACAGGGTTGCCCACTATCCCCACTGCTATATGTCGTGTGCATTGAACCCCTCCTGCAGGCAATTCGTAGGGATACCAATATAACTGGTTTCCAGCTGCCTGGATCCAACGGGGTCCAGGTCAAAACAACAGCATATATGGACGATGTGTCACTCATTTGCACCAACACATCGTCGGTACCTCGGATTAGTAATATCCTTGAGAAGTACTGCACGGCGACCGGGGCAGTGATTAATAAGTCCAAGAGCGAAGTCTACGTGTCTAAAAATTGGCAGGTAGATAGGGAACTGTCGGACATGTACCCTGTCAAAAAGGACAAAATCAAGATTCTGGGCCTCATTTTCGAGAACAATAGCTCGGGGGCCCAGAGCTGGACGGCGGCCATTAACCAGGTCCGTAAAAAGATTGGCGGATGGAGCACAAGATCCTTAACAATGACGGGTAGAGTATTAATAACCAAGTCTATACTGTTCCCCATCCTCTCTTATGTAGGAAAAATCTTTCCCCCAGACAGGACCACCAAAAAAGTGGTGGACCGCATTATCCACCGCTTTATCTGGGGCAGCAAGATGGAGAGGGTAAAGCGAGCCACCCTGAGTAAAGCCGACAAGAAGGGAGGTAAGGGGGTCCCGGACGTTGTGCAGCTCACCCGAGTGCAGGGGCTCACGCAAACTATCAAGAACATCCAGGCCCTGGACAGGAAGGTATGTTACATGAATCGTTTCTATTTTGCCACCTGTCTCAGGGCCTTGGGCCTCTGCACTATTGATAACACCGTGCCGTACTCCTGGGACCCCCCATTGTATTATAGAACCTTAAGGGACACTATATATAAATTGGGCTTAGATAAAGCAAAATTGGCCTCCTGGGAATACAAGGCTGTAACTAAATATCTTGCCGCTTCCCAGGAAATTGAAAAAGTAGCTACTTTCTCCCTCACCCAAAGCCAAAAAATCTGGGAGAATGTGTCTCACAGCTGCCTCAGTAATGTCCAGAAGGATATAGCATGGAACACCGTCCACAGTGCACTCCCCACTCGAGCGTTCATGTTCAGGAGGGGACTAGCCCAAGTAGAAACATGCCCCTATGCAAAGTGCCGCAAGAGAGAAACACCAGCCCATATCTTCTGGGAGTGTGATGTGGCTGGCAGTGTCTGGCTCTCTGTCTCTGTCTTCCTAAACAGGTTTGCTGACACGGCCAAGATGACTGCTGAGACTGTGCTCTATGGGCCTGCGGGAGGAATCACTACCAGCACAGCTAAGTGCGTTTGGCGTGTCATCAATGTTGTCAAGCAGATCCTGTGGGAGGGCCGTAACGTCTGTGTCTATCACAAGCAGGAGCTAGACACTATCACCACGACCAGAAGGGCACAAACTCTTATCAAGGACTTTGTAATTCTGGACATCCGGACCCTCGGGAAGGACAAGGCCTGCGCGGAGTGGAGGATCGCCGGACTTCAGGACGTGAAGATGGAATAAAGGAAAAAACTGGAACCGCTAGCTCCTAGGAGCGGGACTACGGGGCACCGCTAAGCCTTTTATTTATTTTGTCATGCCAGCATTCCGCCCTTTTTAGCTGGCATGACCGTTTTTGAACGGTGCCCTGGTTTTATGTAGTCTTTTTGTTTCAGTTTTATGGACTTTTATTTGATTTATTTTGAATGTTTTATTTGATTTTGTTTTGTTTTGTTTTATGTATCTTTAAGATTTTTAATGTAAACTATTAAAAGTTACATTTTAAGTGTTTTAAAATTTTAGAATTTTAACTCACTGTTTTACACACTGTCCCTTTTCCCCTGTCCCTGTTTTAGATCTAGTTTTATGTTCACTTTTGAACCTTTTTAGAGAGCACTCCCCGGCCCTCACAAGCACTGTTTTTTTATAGATGGTTCTTTTTTTCCAGTCACTTTTAAAACAGCACAGGTTTTTGTCATGTTGATTTTAATCTGTGTCTGTTTTAACCATGTACAAAGCACAATTGTCTTGGTATTTTTAAATCTATTTTAAATGCTTTTAAAACAAAATGTATGTCTGTATGCATGAATGTCATCTTTAAAAGAAATGTAAAATGAATGAAAAAACGAATGGGTGTAAATGTAAAAAAATGTAAAATCTCAATAAAAGAGTATTAATATCTGATACGTCCCCTATCAGGGGACCATATATTAAATTGATTTTTGGAATCGGGAGATGGAACAGGGGCTTGCTCCGTCCACTCCACGCATCGGCCCGGTATTGCAGTACCTCCGGGAACGGTGCACACCTTTCTCTAACGTTGGTCAAAGTCAGATCTGGATCTCTCCTGTGAGCATTTTGTCTACCCCTGCTGGAGGGAGAGTGCCAGTGTTGATGCAAGTTTTCCCGCCGTTTTACTTCTTTTTTTTTTCTTTCTCTCTTTCTTTCTTTCTCTCTTTCTTTCTCTCTTTCTCTCTTTCTTTCTCTCTTTCTTTCTTGCTGTCTTTCTTTCTTTTATTCACATGTGGTGATGATGTAGACAGCAGCAAGTTGTTTCCTGGGAGCATGCAGCTAACCAGACAAGTGTGGTGGAACATGTCCCTATGCCAGGACCTTCTTAGCAAGCCAGCCAGCCAGCGAGGCACAGTTGTAGTTACCCAAGGCACCTTGCACAGCATAGCAGCTTGGCATGACTATTTGTAAGACGCACTCCGCCAGTTTATGTTTTGTTTTTGGTGTTATGTGTGTGTTTTTGCTTTGTTTTGTTTCCTCCTGCTTAAATTGCACATTTCCCCTCTGGAAGCAGCAGCCCGTTTTTTGGGGGTCTGCTTGTGCTTGGAATTTTGCACCCACCTTTGAATCCCCCTGTGCCGTCCGGGCTGGGGGGGCCCGGGCAAGGGCCAAGTCACCATCGCTTCTCGGCCTTTTGGCTAAGATCAAGTGTAGTATCTGTTCTTATCAGTTTAATATCTGATACGTCCCCTATCAGGGGACCATATATTAAATTGATTTTTGGAATCGGGAGATGGAACAGGGGCTTGCTCCGTCCACTCCACGCATCGGCCCGGTATTGCAGTACCTCCGGGAACGGTGCACACCTTTCTCTAACGTTGGTCAAAGTCAGATCTGGATCTCTCCTGTGAGCATTTTGTCTACCCCTGCTGGAGGGAGAGTGCCAGTGTTGATGCAAGTTTTCCCGCCGTTTTACTTCTTTTTTTTTTCTTTCTCTCTTTCTTTCTTTCTTTCTCTCTTTCTTTCTCTCTTTCTCTCTTTCTTTCTCTCTTTCTTTCTTGCTGTCTTTCTTTCTTTTATTCACATGTGGTGATGATGTAGACAGCAGCAGGTTGTTTCCTGGGAGCATGCAGCTAACCAGACAAGTGTGGTGGAACATGTCCCTATGCCAGGACCTTCTTAGCAAGCCAGCCAGCCAGCGAGGCACAGTTGTAGTTACCCAAGGCACCTTGCACAGCATAGCAGCTTGGCATGACTATTTGTAAGACGCACTCCGCCAGTTTATGTTTTGTTTTTGGTGTTATGTGTGTGTTTTTGCTTTGTTTTGTTTCCTCCTGCTTAAATTGCACATTTCCCCTCTGGAAGCAGCAGCCCGTTTTTTGGGGGTCTGCTTGTGCTTGGAATTTTGCAACCACCTTTGAATCCCCCTGTGCCGTCCGGGCTGGGGGGCCCTGGGCAAGGGCCAAGTCGCCATCGCTTCTCGGCCTTTTGGCTAAGATCAAGTGTAGTATCTGTTCTTATCAGTTTAATATCTGATATGTCCCCTATCAGGGGACCATATATTAAATTGATTTTTGGAATCGGGAGATGGAACAGGGGCTTGCTCCGTCCACTCCACGCATCGGCCCGGTATTGCAGTACCTTTTTTTTTTTTTTTAACTGGCTTTCTTCAGCTCGGCAACTTTTTGGAAGACTAGTGCTCAGTCTGGTTTTGGCTTGCCCAATCCAGGCCGAGGGTCTTTCAAGATTTTGTTGACTGTTGAGAGCAGTTTTTTCTTTTTCAGGCGGTTCCAGTTTTTTTCTTTTTCAGGCGGTTCCGGCTTTTCCAGACGTTCCTGGAGTTAGAGAGAAGGAGGACCTACCATCCAGACGACCTTTGAGGACCCTTTGATGACCTTGACGACCTCATCCCCAGCCCTTGATTGTAATCGAGATCCAGACCGAGAGAGCAGCAGGCGCCCAGCAGAGGGCGCCATCTGGGAGGAGCAGAGGGCGGCCCCGGACCCCGAGGAGGCGTCACAGCCACGATTCTTCCTACGTGGTCTCGGTGCCTTGCAGCGCCCCCTGCTCCGCCAGGGAAGGACACCGTTCACCTGGGGAGGGGGTCCCTCTTGCGAGGCGACCATCTCCTCAGGGACTAAAGTAATAGTTCCTTCAACTGCCCAGATTTGCTGCTTACGTTGTTTCTTTTCCGTAGAGAGAGACAACCCGGACGTCCAGAGGCTTCTCCCACCCCAATCGGAGGAGCCAGCTGAAGGATGGCGTTCCGGCCAACCCAGGAGACCAGGAGGCACAATGCGGTGCGCTTCACAAGGACCCAGCAAGAGGAAACGGAACCAGGACTGACGAGACTGGAGTTCAGCCGGACCATTCTTCAGAGGGGTATGGGTTTTTCCCCTTCTGACTTGAATTGTTTGGTGAAATTGCCAGGGCTTAAGGAAGTGTTGGAGGTCAGTTTTAGGAACCCCCAAAAGTTACAAGAAATGTGGTCCTTTTGGGGGGAGAATAAATATCTCGCTCCATACAAAGAATTTTGTGTGGATGCACTGACAGACAGAGAAATGAAAGTTGTTACTGTCCAATTTTTCAATGAGGCTGTTAGCGACTATGATATTACAACATGGCTTAACCGCTATGGGAGGGTGTCATCAGAAGGGAGGAAAATTACAGATGAAGATGAGGTTTGGACAGGAGCCAGAAAGTGGCTGGTACGCCTCAATGTTGATCCATCGGGCATTGGAGGCGTCCGCCACATTCCAAACTCCATAGTGTTAGGGCCCAACAGATGGCTGGTATTCTATAATGGGATGCCAAAACTCTGCAGGAAATGTAGGGAATTAGGACACCTGGCGGCCGCATGTACTGTAGTCAAGTGCAGGAACTGAGGCGCCCCCCACGAGACCAGCCACTGCAGAGAAGAGAGGCAGTGCAATTTGTGTGGAAAGAAGGGGCACCTGTTTAAGGACTGCCCCTCTTCCTATGCCAACATGGCCAGAGCCAGCAAGGCAAATACTAACAAGCCTAGGCCTGAGCAGGAAGAGGGAGCAAGTAACAAAGATCAGTCCACATCATCACCAACAGTATCCAAAACCCAGACTCCAGCACTACCATCATCACCAGCACCCCCCTCACCCCCCCGCCCCTGAGACATGTCCCGTTTTACGAGGACCCCTTCCCCCAGCCCAGAGAGAGAGTACAACAGCTACTCCACTAGCTCCTCCAGTAGCTCCTCTGATACAGAACACGAGGCAGGGAGGGAGCCCGGACCCAACAGCGGCCCCCCCTGAGTAGGGCCCTCTCAGCGCCAGCACTCCCCCTCGGCTCTCGTTATGACGCCATAAGGATTGAGTCCGTGGGGGAGGAAAGCGAAAGCGACAGTGAAAGTGAGAGTGAGAAGGAGGGGGAGGGAGTGAAGAACCAGCAGAGGGTGGGGAAAAGAAAGGGTAGAGATGAGGGGGGGAAAAGAAAGAAGATCAAGATTAAAGACAGCAAGTTGCAGGTGGCCCCCATAGATCCAAAACCAGCTAATGTCCACACAAAGTACCCAGTCTTGCCCTCGCAGGCAGAGACGGAGGCGAGTGGGACGCCTACACTGCCGCCTAGTGGGCAGGTAGCAGCCAGCCAGGGCATCCCCAGCCAGCCTTCCCAGTCGTTGGCACAAACCCTAGCACACCTCGCAGAAGAGGTGTTCACTAATGCACCGAGGGAGAGGTCGGGGTCAACACCTTCCCTGACCAGCAGTACCTCGGTAGCAATGACCCTCTTCAAGCGAAGGGCCTCCCTCCAAAGCATCCTTGACCCCCTCCCTTGTATGGGCAAAACCAGGGGCCCCCTAGAGGTCCTCCTAGATACAGCACTGGAGGACATGGGAATACCCCTGGACGCGGTAAGCCAGAAGTCTGCTAACAGCTCCAATTCAACAGACGGTAACAGCCAAAGAATGCTGTCTGTCATAACCCCCCCCCCAGGACAAAGCTGACCCACACGTTCCGAGGGGCCCTGAGCAAGTTCCACCAGACTTACCTTGTGGGGAGTTGAATAGCCCCAACAACTCCACGTACTGTGCATATAAAGACGGTGCCTTCTTGGACGAGGCAGCAGTGAGTACCTTCTCAGGGGTGATGGGAGTTGCAAATAAGCCCAAGCCCCCTCGAAGCAAGCGTAGAGCTAAGAGTAGGAAGAGTGTCCCGACCTCCCAATCATAGTCGCTATGGGGTGGACGCAGCGACTCCTTTTCTTGTTAGCTACCCTGATGGCCCTGATATGTGTGTCTGTTAATGTCAGGAGCATCAGGGAGACACAAAAAAGATTTGATGTACTAAACTATCTAGCTAACTTGAAAGCAGATCTCATCTTTCTGCAGGAGTGTGGTATTTCGTCGAGCCCTGATTATAGGGACCTGAAGGAGAGTTGGACCCTGGGGGACTCCTTCTGGTCGGGCTCCAACATAGCCAGAGCCGACGGAGTAGGTATCCTGTTTAAAAACCCATTTATTACCTCCCGCAGCAGCAGGGAGGTAGAACCTGGTAGAATTCTGGGCTTGTTGAGTGGACCACTTTGCGTGACCTATTCAACTCCCCTATAGAGTGGTGGGAGATGGTCAAAATGAGAACTAAGGGTTATTTCATAGCAGCAGGCAAGAGGAAAGCAAAAGAAAGGAGGGCCAAATATAAATACCTGAATGCTGCCCTCCAGCGTCTGAGCCTGCTTCAGCTTCGGGGGTTCCCTGTAAGCGACGAGATAGCCCAGACCAAGTTAGATCTTTCAGTGCTTTGTATGGAGGAACAACGAAAGGTCATGCACAATGCAAAAGTGCAAAAAATGGAGGAAGACGAAAAGTGTACTAGCTGCTTCTTCCAGAAAACGAGGGAGAAGCGGCACTTGATGTCCTCCATGCTCGACAGCAGGGGGAGGATAGTAGAGGATAATGAGGGAGTGAAAAAAGTGGTAGAGAACTTCTATAGGGACCTGTATAACATCAAAGCTACAGATGACACCCTGATAGAGTGGTTATGAGCCAGTTGGAGCCTGACTCAGTGCGGGACGATGAGGAGGAGGAGAAGGACCCAGAACTCACGCTGGAGGAGCTCACCCAGGCGGTTAAGACCATGAACACCGGTAAGACGCCAGGTCCAGATGGCATCCCGGGTGAGTATTACCATCTTTTTTGGGACACGCTAAAAGTCCATTTAGCGGAGGTCTACAGAGCGGTCTACAGGGAGAAGCGGTTGGGCCCTTCTATGCGGGAGAGTGTAATTACTCTCCTTCATAAGAAAGGGGAAGTTAAAGATCTACGGAATTGGCGCCCAATCAGCCTCCTTTGCGTGGATTACAAGATACTAGCCAAAGCTCTGATGCTCCGGCTACAAGTACACCTCCCTTTGGTCATTGGCCCCGACCAGGCTTGTGGCGTCCCAGGGAGGTCCATCACGGATATTTTAATGTTAACAAGGGACATTCTGGCTTATTCTAGAGAACGGAACCATCCCCTCTGCCTGTTCAACCTTGACCAGGAGAGGGCGTTCAATAGGGTAAGCCATGAATATATGTACAAAGTGATGGACCAGATGAAATTCGCTCCTGGACTTAGGGAGTGGGTTAAAACCATATATACAAACATTAGTACCCGAGTCTTGGTGAACAGGCACCTGACTGGTAAAATATCTATCCAGTCAGGGGTCAGACAGGGTTGCCCACTATCCCCACTGCTATATGTCGTGTGCATTGAACCCCTCCTGCAGGCAATTCGTAGGGATACCAATATAACTGGTTTCCAGCTGCCTGGATCCAACGGGGTCCAGGTCAAAACAACAGCATATATGGACGATGTGTCACTCATTTGCACCAACACATCGTCGGTACCTCGGATTAGTAATATCCTTGAGAAGTACTGCACGGCGACCGGGGCAGTGATTAATAAGTCCAAGAGCGAAGTCTACGTGTCTAAAAATTGGCAGGTAGATAGGGAACTGTCGGACATGTACCCTGTCAAAAAGGACAAAATCAAGATTCTGGGCCTCATTTTCGAGAACAATAGCTCGGGGGCCCAGAGCTGGACGGCGGCCATTAACCAGGTCCGTAAAAAGATTGGCGGATGGAGCACAAGATCCTTAACAATGACGGGTAGAGTATTAATAACCAAGTCTATACTGTTCCCCATCCTCTCTTATGTAGGAAAAATCTTTCCCCCAGACAGGACCACCAAAAAAGTGGTGGACCGCATTATCCACCGCTTTATCTGGGGCAGCAAGATGGAGAGGGTAAAGCGAGCCACCCTGAGTAAAGCCGACAAGAAGGGAGGTAAGGGGGTCCCGGACGTTGTGCAGCTCACCCGAGTGCAGGGGCTCACGCAAACTATCAAGAACATCCAGGCCCTGGACAGGAAGGTATGTTACATGAATCGTTTCTATTTTGCCACCTGTCTCAGGGCCTTGGGCCTCTGCACTATTGATAACACCGTGCCGTACTCCTGGGACCCCCCATTGTATTATAGAACCTTAAGGGACACTATATATAAATTGGGCTTAGATAAAGCAAAATTGGCCTCCTGGGAATACAAGGCTGTAACTAAATATCTTGCCGCTTCCCAGGAAATTGAAAAAGTAGCTACTTTCTCCCTCACCCAAAGCCAAAAAATCTGGGAGAATGTGTCTCACAGCTGCCTCAGTAATGTCCAGAAGGATATAGCATGGAACACCGTCCACAGTGCACTCCCCACTCGAGCGTTCATGTTCAGGAGGGGACTAGCCCAAGTAGAAACATGCCCCTATGCAAAGTGCCGCAAGAGAGAAACACCAGCCCATATCTTCTGGGAATGTGATGTGGCTGGCAGTGTCTGGCTCTCTGTCTCTGTCTTCCTAAACAGGTTTGCTGACACGGCCAAGATGACCGCTGAGACTGTGCTCTATGGGCCTGCGGGAGGAATCACTACCAGCACAGCTAAGTGCGTTTGGCGTGTCATCAATGTTGTCAAGCAGATCCTGTGGGAAGGCCGTAACGTCTGTGTCTATCACAAGCAGGAGCTAGACACTATCACCACGACCAGAAGGGCACAAATTCTTATCAAGGACTTTGTAATTCTGGACATCCGGACCCTCGGGAAGGACAAGGCCTGCGCGGAGTGGAGGATCGCCGGACTTCAGGACGTGAAGATGGAATAAAGGAAAAAACCGGAACCGCTAGCTCCTAGGAGCGGGACTACGGGGCACCGCTAAGCCTTTTATTTATTTTGTCATGCCAGCATTCTGCCCTTTTTAGCTGGCATGACCGTTTTTTCAACGGTGCCCTGGTTTTATGTAGTCTTTTTGTTTCAGTTTTATGGACTTTTATTTGATTTACGTTGAATGTTTTATTTGATTTTGTTTTGTTTTGTTTTATGTATCTTTAAGATTTTTAATGTAAACTATTAAAAGTTACATTTTAAGTGTTTTAAAATTTTAGAATTTTAACTCACTGTTTTATACACTGTCCCTTTTCCCCTGTCCCTGTTTTAGTAATATAGTTTTATGTTCACTTTTGAACCTTTTTAGAGAGCACTCCCCGGCCCTCACAAGCACTGGTTTTTTATAGATGGTTCTTTTTTTCCAGTCACTTTTAAAACAGCACAGGTTTTTTTCATGTTGATTTTAATCTGTGTCTGTTTTAACCATGTACAAAGCACAATTGTCTTGGTGTTTTTAAATGTATTTTAAATGCTTTTAAAACAAAATGTATGTCTGTATGCATGAATGTCATCTTTAAAAGAAATGTAAAATGAATGAAAAAACGAATGGGTGTAAATGAAAAAAATGTAAAATCTCTATAAAAGAGTATTAATATCTGATACGTCCCCTATCAGGGGACCATATATTAAATTGATTTTTGGAATCGGGAGATGGAACAGGGGCTTGCTCCGTCCACTCCACGCATCGGCCCGGTATTGCAGTACCTCCGGGAACGGTGCACACCTTTCTCTAACGTTGGTCAAAGTCAGATCTGGATCTCTCCTGTGAGCATTTTGTCTACCCCTGCTGGAGGGAGAGTGCCAGTGTTGATGCAAGTTTTCCCGCCGTTTTAATTCTCTCTTTCTTTCTTTCTCTCTTTCTTTCTCTCTTTATCTCTTTCTTTCTCTCTTTCTTTCTTGCTGTCTTTCTTTCTTTTATTCACATGTGGTGATGATGTAGACAGCAGCAGGTTGTTTCCTGGGAGCATGCAGCTAACCAGACAAGTGTGGTGGAACATGTCCCTATGCCAGGACCTTCTTAGCAACCAGCCAGCCAGCGAGGCACAGTTGTAGTTATCCAAGGCACCTTGCACAGCATAGCAGCTTGGCATGACTATTTGTAAGACGCACTCTGCCAGTTTATGTTTTGTTTTTGGTGTTATGTGTGTGTTTTTGCTTTGTTTTGTTTTCTCCTGCTTAAATTGCACATTTCCCCTCTGGAAGCAGCAGCCCGTTTTTTGGGGGTCTGCTTGTGCTTGGAATTTTGCACCCACCTTTGAATCCCCCTGTGCCGTCCGGGCTGGGGGGCCCCGGGCAAGGGCCAAGTCGCCATCGCTTCTCGGCCTTTTGGCTAAGATCAAGTGTAGTATCTGTTCTTATCAGTTTAATATCTGATACGTCCCCTATCAGGGGACCATATATTAAATTGATTTTTGGAATCGGGAGATGGAACAGGGGCTTGCTCCGTCCACTCCACGCATCGGCCCGGTATTGCAGTACCTCCGGGAACGGTGCACACCTTTCTCTAACGTTGGTCAAAGTCAGATCTGGATCTCTCCTGTGAGCATTTTGTCTACCCCTGCTGGAGGGAGAGTGCCAGTGTTGATGCAAGTTTTCCCGCCGTTTTACTTCTTTTTTTTTTTCTTTCTCTCTTTCTTTCTTTCTCTCTTTCTTTCTTTCTCTCTTTCTTTCTTGCTGTCTTTCTTTCTTTTATTCACATGTGGTGATGATGTAGACAGCAGCAGGTTGTTTCCTGGGAGCATGCAGCTAACCAGACAAGTGTGGTGGAACATGTCCCTATGCCAGGACCTTCTTAGCAAGCCAGCCAGCCAGCGAGGCACAGTTGTAGTTACCCAAGGCACCTTGCACAGCATAGCAGCTTGGCATGACTATTTGTAAGACGCACTCCGCCAGTTTATGTTTTGTTTTTGGTGTTATGTGTGTGTTTTTGCTTTGTTTTGTTTTCTCCTGCTTAAATTGCACATTTCCCCTCTGGAAGCAGCAGCCCGTTTTTTTGGGGTCTGCTTGTGCTTGACATATTGCACCCACCTTTGAATCCCCCTGTGCCGTCCGGGCTGGGGGGCCCCGGGCAAGGGCCAAGTCGCCATCGCTTCTCGGCCTCTTGGCTCAGATCAAGTGTGTGGCTTGACCGCAGTTTGATTTGGAAGCGATCGGTAAGGTATCGGTATCGGTAAGGTAAACGGGAGCAACATTGGTTGCTGGTAGCTGTGGTCTGGGTAGGAGAGGAGCAGGGCAGGCGGAAGACCAGGAGCCAGGTTGTGGAGCAGGTAAGGGGGACCCTTTGAGGGCACCTTATCTGCTGTTTATTTTTCTATTATTGATATTTTGCTTTAATTTGGCCTTGGCTAAATTTAAAAAAAAACAAAAAAAAAACCCTTAATTTTTTGTGAGTTAGTGTTTGTAATTAAAATGGCGTCCCCAAGGTTTGCAGCACGTCGTTTTAATTGTATAAGGATTTCTTTGAAAGAGGGAGGAGAGGGAGATGAGCTAGCATTTAACAGGCTTGAGTTTTCTAGGGTTGTGTTGCAGAAGACACTGGGGTTTAAGCCAGAGCAGCTCAATTGTATTATCACTGTGGGGAGGGGAAACACCTGGGATGTCAGTTTTAGGGCTGTGAGTGATTTGCAGAAATGTCACAGTTTGTTCAATTTGGGGAAAAATGACCAACTTTTGAAAAGGTTCCAAGTGACAACCTTGACTGATGTTGCGAGAAGGGTGGTGATTGTGAGGATGGGGTCAGAGGCTGTGGAGGGAGAGGATGTGTGTGTGGCTAAGAAAGTATTGTACAGTGTATGGGGGTGCAGAGAAAGTGAGGGATAGTGATGAGGTATGGAATGGTGCTTGGAGAGTCCGTGTAAGTCTGTGGCCAGATCCGAATGGGTATGAGGGATTCAGAGCTATTCCCTCTGAAATAGTACTGGGGATGGATAGGGGATATATACATTATTTCAGGCAACCCAAATTATGTCGAAAATGTGGGGTAATGGGTCACTTGGCGGCGGGGTGCACAAAAATTATGTGTTATGTGTGTAAGGGTGAGGGGCACGTGGCAAGTGAGTGTCAGGAGAAAAGGAAGTGCAGTCTGTGTGACAGTAGTGAACACCTTTTTATGCACTGTCCATCCTCTTTTGCTAACAGAGCAAAGAGGGGTGAAGAGAGGGCGAGGGAGGAGAGGGAGAGGGAGAGGAAGGAGAGGTATGAGAGGTATGAGAGGGAGGAGAGAGAGGAGAGGGAGGAGGAGGAGAGGGATGGGTATTGGAAGGAGAAGTATAAGAGGTTTGAGAGGGAGGAGAAGGAACAACAGGAAGAGGGAGAGGAGAGGATGGAAAGTGGTGAGCAGCAGGGGGGAGGGGTGAGGGACAGTGGAGAGGGTGAGTGGAAGAGACAGGCAGAGTGGGGAGGAGAGCAGAGGGGCGGTGAGGGGGAGGAGATAGATCGGGGGGAAGAACAGAAGGAGCAGCAGGGATCTTCATTGGCAGAAGATCTGGAGGTTACGGAGTCTGAAGAGGACAGCGAAGGGTTCGGAGAAAGGTCAAATAAGAGTGGGGGGGAGGCAGGTTCTTCAGATATCCAGGAAGAGGGCCCTATCCCGTGTGGTCAGATGCCTCAAAAAAGACATGGAGGGGGGGGTGTAGAGGGTAGAACAGGAGGGGAGTCTAGTGAAGAGGAGATGGAGGAGGAGGAGGAGGAGGTGCAGGAAGAGGAGGGAGGGAACATAGATGGGCAGAAAATGGAGCAGGAGAAAGCTTCAGGGAAAAGGAAGTTGGAGAAAGGGGAAGAGGTGAAAAGTGGTATGAAAGTGGGGAAAAAGGGGAAAAAGGAAAAAAAGGAGGACAGTATGCAAGCTGGGCAGGAGACCCCGGTTTCTCCTGGCTCCGACTCCTCGGTAGTGAGTGACAGGTCGTATGGTGGGAGGGGAATAGACCATGGGGGCACTTCCTTTTTGGATGATGGTAATGTGCAGCGGCTCTCAGATAGCATGGGGATAGAACCATCTAAAATTTTATGAATATGTCTTTACACATTTTGCTGATCTCGATGGCGCTGATAATAGCAACGGTGAATGTGAGGAGTGTGGTGAGCAAGGTCAGGTGCAAGGCTGTTTTAGAGTATCTAGAAGGTATTGATGCAGATGTGTTCTTTTTACAAGAGTGTGGGATTGGGTTTAAGAAAGAATATAGAGAGTTGGAAAGCATGTGGGTGAAAGGTGAATCAGTGTGGTCGGGGACAGATGAAAATAAGAATGCGGGAGTGGCAATATTGTTTAAAAATAATAAGTGTATAATTAAAGAGAAAAGTGTGTTGCAGGATGGAAGGGTTGTTATGGTGAGAGTGGTATGTAATAAGCAAGAGATTAAGCTGGTGAATGTGTATGCACCTGTGGAGAAACACCAGAGGCTTGAATTGTTGGGACTGGTAAGGATGGAGCTTAGTTCATCCATGCCGGTAGTGATGGGAGGGGACTGGAATTGTGTGAGGAGTGGGGGTGACAAGAAGGATGGGAAGGAAAATTTTAAATTGGATAAAACATCTGTGTTATTGAACAAAATAATTAAAGACTTTAAGTTGATAGATTGTTATAAAATGATACATCCTGAGGGGGGCTTTACCTGGAGCAACTCTCAGGGGACAAGTAAGTCCAGGATCGATATGATCTTTATTTCTGAGGGGGTGAAATGTCAAGATTGTAAACTGGAGCCTATGTTCTTCTCTGATCATGTGATGGTGAGGGCAACATTGGATCTGGGAGGGGTGAGTGAAAAGGGAAAAGGAGTGTGGAAATTAAATGTTAAATTATTAGAGGATAGTAAAATAAGAGAGAAATATGTAGAGAAGTATAAAGGGTGGAGGTCTCTACAGGTTTTGTTTGGGAAAAAGAGTGAGTGGTGGGATTTTGTTAAAAGGAGAACCAAATTGTTTTTTATAAATGAAGGCAGGGATAAAGTACGCAAAGCAAAAGAAAAATGTAAATGGCTGGAAAAGAAGCTTCAGAGATTGTTTTTGCAGGAGAGGGCAGGATTTGAAGTCTCTGAAGAGATAAAGGGGGTGAAGGAGAGAATAAAACATTTCATGTATAAAAAAAGTGAGACAGTGATGCTGCAAAGCAAGATAGAGAGGATTGAGAAAGAAGAGACCTGTTCGAGGTTCTTTTTTAAGAAAGTATTTGACAGAAAACAGGTGATGGAGGGGTTAAAAGGGGAGGATGGTGTGGTGAGGAATGGAAATAAAGGCATGTGTGAGGTGGCGGAAAGTTTTTATGAGAATTTGTATGATGAAAAGAGGGTGGTGGAGAGGAATTGTAAAGAAATGATTGAAGGCATTAATGTATTTTTAAGTAATGAACAGAAGGTGGGGTTGGAAAAGAGCTTTTCTCTGGAAGAGCTGGATAGAGCTTTGAAAGCAAGC
Source organism: Acipenser ruthenus (assembly GCF_902713425.1). NCBI lineage: Eukaryota > Metazoa > Chordata > Actinopteri > Acipenseriformes > Acipenseridae > Acipenser > Acipenser ruthenus. Next base: position 21,845,711 of record NC_081198.1, on the reverse strand, counting down.
AAAATGGGGAAAACGCCTGGGGAGGATGGCTTACCCACTGAATATTATAAGTGTTTTTGGAATGTTTTAAAATATGATTTGTTGAGTGTTTTTATAGAAAGTTCTAATGCTGGGGAAATGGCCACTTCTTTTAAGAGGAGCGTCATCACTTTGCTTTATAAGAAGGGAGACCGGGAAGATTTGAAGAACTGGCGTCCGATCAGCCTCCTCAACACAGACTATAAGTTGCTGGCAAAGATCCTGACTGGAAGGATGGGGCAGGTGATCGACACAGTCATCCATCAGGACCAGGTATGTGCAGTCCCAGGTAGGAGGATAATGGACAGCTTGATACTCGTGAGAGACTCTATCTGTTATGCCAGGGAGAGGGAGTTCCCGTTTAGTATCCTGAATTTGGATTTAGAGAAGGCATATGATAGAATAGCGCACAAGTACATGTTTGGTGTACTGTTGAAAATGGGGTTTCCAATCAGGTTCGTTAATTGGATTAAGGTCTTGTATGAAGACATCCAAAGTGTTATTTTGGTAAATGGGAGCACGTCTAAACCAGTTAAAATCCGAAGCGGAGTGCGCCAAGGCTGTCCACTGTCTCCTTTGCTGTTTATATGTTGTATCGAACCTTTAGCCATTGCCATTAGGGCGAATAAACAGACCTGTGGAGTGTTCGTACCTGGGAGTGGGGGAGAACAAGTGAAATGTATTTTGTACATGGATGACGTGTCGATTATTTGCCGAGATGAGTTTTCAATGGAGAAAACGGTGGGAATGGTCGAGGGGTTCTGCAAGGCGTCAGGATCCAAGGTCAACATGGGAAAAAGCGAGTGTATGCTGTATGGGAAGTGGGCCAGAGTTCCCAGCATAGGGTTGTGTTTAAAGAATGATTTTATTCAGATTTTAGGGGTAAAATTCTATAAACATGGGTCTGGAGTGCAGAATTGGGACAGCGTCACTGCCAAGGTTGCACAAAAGCTGGGGCTGTGGAGCCTCAGAGAACTCACTTTTGAAGGCAAGTGTTTAATTTTAAAATCTGTTATTTTACCTGTCTTGGTTTACCTGTCTGCAGTGTTCCCTCCAACCAGGAATGTCCTGTGTGCCCTGACACGCAGTGTGATGCGCTTCTTCTGGGGGAGGAAGAATGAGATGTTAAAGAGGGAGGTGGTATACAAGGCAGCAAAAAATGGAGGAAAGGGGGTTCCTGACCTCACGAAGATCTTGCTTTTACATTTTGTAATTGTCCATGTGAGGTTGTGTCTCTATGGGTCAAACAAAACTGCACATTTTGTAAAATATTTCTTAGGAGCGATTCTAAGAGGTTTTAAAATGTTTTGTCCTGTTTTAACTGTGCCAACATCATGGGAAGCTCCTTTTTTGTATAATAAAATTAAACTGTTTTTAAAGAAAGAGGAACTTTTTGTTTTAGATAAAGAGGTATGGCAGGACCCCCGTAAAGTGCGGAAATTTGTGCAAGACAGAGAGAAAATGTGTAATGTCTCTTTTTTAACCCACAGGTTGTGGAGGGGATTTGGCTGGAAGTAGCTCACCCGAGACTCATGAACCGGCACAAGGACTTGGCATGGCAGACGGTACACGAGATCCTCCCAGTACGGGCGACTATGTATCACAGGAACCTCGGGAAGTCCCCTAGATGTCCTTTTAAGGATTGTGGGGCAGAAGAAACCGCAGCGCATCTGTTCTGGGGATGTGGACAAGCCAAAAAAGTTTGGCGGGAGGCCGAAGACACCCTGAGTGGGTTTCTAAACAACAGAAACATTTTAAAAGCAATGGTGCTGCACGGGGTTAAGCCTGGGTTTGTAGTGAAAGAAAAATGGACATGCTTGTGGGTTTTACTGAACTGTTTTAAAGAAGCCATGTGGAAGGCAAGAAATCTTTTCGTTTTTAAAGGAAAGCTGCTGACCTCGGGGGAGGTGAAGATTTTGGCTTGTCAGAGGCTCAGAGAATATCAGATGCAGGATGCGCTGCGGGAAGGAGAAGAGATCGCCCGGGAGAGATGGAGCACTTGTTGGGCTGTGCCTGCCACTTGGACTCGTGCCGGTTCATGGTCTTATGATAGGGGGTGAAGCGGGTTGTTTTTTGACGCATAAACTGTCTTGTTCAAATGGAAGTTGTTTTAATCTGATTGTCCTTTCAGACCTTGTTTTTATTGGAAAGTTTTTATGACGTGGCTGTAATATGATATTGTTTTTTTCATGTGTATTGTATTGAGTTTTTTGATTATATGTTTATGATTTTTGTCCACGGAAAATAAATAAAAACTTAAAAAAAAAAAAAAAAAAAAAAATATGTTCTTATCAGTTTAATATCTGATACGTCCCCTATCAGGGGACCATATATTAAATTGATTTTTGGAATCGGGAGATGGAACAGGGGCTTGCTCCGTCCACTCCACGCATCGGCCCGGTATTGCAGTACCTCCGGGAACGGTGCACACCTTTCTCTAACGTTGGTCAAAGTCAGATCTGGATCTCTCCTGTGAGCATTTTGTCTATCCCTGCTGGAGGGAGAGTGCCAGTGTTGATGCAAGTTTTCCCGCCGTTTTACTTCTTTTTTTTTTCTTTCTCTCTTTCTTTCTTTCTCTCTTTCTTTCTCTCTTTCTCTCTTTCTTTCTCTCTTTCTTTCTTGCTGTCTTTCTTTCTTTTATTCACATGTGGTGATGATGTAGACAGCAGCAGGTTGTTTCCTGGGAGCATGCAGCTAACCAGACAAGTGTGGTGGAACATGTCCCTATGCCAGTTCCTTCTTAGCCAGCCAGCCAGCCAGCCAGCGAGGCACAGTTGTAGTTACCCAAGGCACCTTGCACAGCATAGCAGCTTGGCATGACTATTTGTAAGACGCACTCCGCCAGTTTATGTTTTGTTTTTGGTGTTATGTGTGTGTTTTTGCTTTGTTTTGTTCCCTCCTGCTTAAATTGCACATTTCCCCTCTGGAAGCAGCAGCCCGTTTTTTGGGGGTCTGCTTGTGCTTGGAATTTTGCACCCACCTTTGAATCCCCCTGTGCCGTCCGGGCTGGGGGGCCCCGGGCAAGGGCCAAGTCGCCATCGCTTCTCGGCCTCTTGGCTAAGATCGTTTTCATGTGGCATGACCGCAGAGAGTGATACGAGAGAGTGATACGAGGAGGAGAGGATGGACAAGACATCTGCTAATCGGTCGGCTTCGAGGGCTGGACTACGGAACACAGTTCGGTTGAGATGGAGAGGAGATATGGGAGTGGATTTCCCAGGAAGAATTGAATTTGTGGAGAAGATTTTGATGGCGAGCCTTGGATTCGAAGCTATGGATTTCTTTTGTATCCAGATGAATTCAGCGGCAAGGTTCGTAGATGTTACTTTTCACTCTGAAGATCTTTTTATGACATTTTGGGATAGATACAAAGTGTACTCAATGAAAGCTCCTGTGAAGGATTATGCTGCTGAATCATTATGGAATCGCAATTTCAGAGTTATAACAGTCCACATGTTTAATCCTTATGCATCTGACTGGGATATTGAATCTTTTCTGGGGAAATACTGTGATGTACTAGTGAGTGCAGTTTATCAGAGAGATCTATTGGGAATCTGGAATGGCAAGAGACAATTCAAAGTGCTATTAAGGCAAGACGCCAAGGGTTTCGATGGGTATAGGCACCCTCCGGCAAACTTTTCTATTGGGCCCAACAGAGGCTACTTGTTTTATTCTGGCCAACCGCTATACTGCCGAAAATGCATGTCCTTTGGTCACACAGAAATGCATTGTAATCAAATTCGTTGTAGGAACTGCGAGGAGTTGGGACATGAAACAAAGGACTGTCCGTTTGTTAAAAAATGTAATATTTGTGGATCTGATGAGCATCTCTTTAGACAATGCCCACAGAAGAAAAGGTCCTTTGCAGAGGTGATTAGAGAGGACCAAGAAAAGGAACCAGAAAATGAGCAGCAAGATGGGGGAGAGCTAAGGGGTGGTCCCGCTGATGTAAGCGAAGCACAGGAGGAAAATGTGGCTGTGGATAAGGTGATTTCAAGTGGCAGTGGGGTTCAGTCAGAGTTAAGCAGAGTGCCTGGCCAAGAGGAAGCTCGGCAAACTTTTCAAGAGGCTGAGCGGGAGGAGATTGAGGCGAGTAGGGAAATGTTAGAGGAAAAGATGGAGCTGAACCAAGAAACAAGCAAGGAGGAGGGCTGGATGGATGTGGACAAGAAAAGTGGGAAAAGGAAAAAAAATTCTGGGAATGAGAGGAAGGCAGCTGAACAAAAGCTAGCAAAAGGAAAGAAAGCAAAGGAAGGGGAGGGGATAGAGCATGGAAACAGGTTTGATGGCTTACATAATCTGCCAGATTCAGATACAGAACTGAGGAGTAAATCAACAGAGAGTGGGACTGAGTTAGGTTCTGAACTGAGAAGCTTTTTGTTGTCACCAGCGAGCCCATGTCGGTCGGATTTAGGATTACAAAGCAGTGATTTTAATGTTGAGGAATTTCTGGACAATGCTCAACTCCAACAATTTAATGAGACTACATTGGCTGTACCTATTTTACCTGCAATACAAGAGGAAGGAGTAGGACCTACAAGCCAAGCTTAAATAAAGGGTTTATTTTTAATAATATAAATTATAAATGGCTTCAATTAATTTAATTTCAGTTAATGTTAGGGGCTTGAGGAATAATCAGAAAAGAGCATCTGTGTTAAATTCTTTCAAGTATATTAAGTTTTCAGTTTGTTTTTTGCAAGAAGTACATTTAAAAGATGAAGGGGACATAAAGGGGTTTTCAAGGGAATGGGATCAGGGGGAATCGAGATGGAGTGTGGGGGGTGTGCACTCATCAGGGGTGGGGATTTTGTTTAAGGATAGAGGGTTAGAAGTGAAGGATTCTTTTTCTATGGTGCCAGGGAGGGTACTAGTAGCAGATGTGGATGGGAGGGGACAAAAGTTAAGATTAATTAATGTATATGCTCCTCCAACAAGGAAAGAGCGAAAAGAATTATTTTGGGGTTTGGGGGATGTATTAATGACAAATAGGCATGTAATAGTGGGGGGAGACTTTAATGTCTGTTTAGATGCAGTTCAATCAGAAGATTTTAGTTGCAAGGATTTACGGTTGATTTTGTCTAATTTTAATTTAATAGATTCTTATAAAAAGTTAAATAAAGGAAAGCCAGGATTTACCTGGAGAAATTCTAGGGGTGCAAAGAGTAGAATTGATTATTTCTTTGTGACCAATGATTTGACTTTAGAACATTTTTCTGTTTTGCCTGTTTGGTTTTCAGATCATGATATGATTTCTTTAGGGGTAATATTAAACGGGCCAGTATTTGGTGTCGGGTATTGGAAATTGAATTGCAAAATTTTAGAAGAGAAAAAGTTTAGGGAACAATTTATTTTATATTTTAATGAGTGGGTGGAATTGAAACCTTATTACAAATCCTGGATTGATTGGTGGGAGGATGTGAAGCGAAAAGTTAAGGTGTTTGCGCAGGGATATTGTAAATCAAAAGCATTTGAGGAAAGGAAAGATATATTGGGTTTACAAAAGAGGTTGGAGGAGATGCGGGTGAAGGATAATAATGGTGGGAATATGGATTGGGAGCAGTATAGTTTGTGTAAGGAGAGGTTAAAGGCGATTTATAGTAACAGAGCTGCTAAATTCATGTTTAGAAGCCAACTAGTCTTTTATGAGACTAATGAAAAATGTTGTCATCAGTTTTTCAAGCCTATGAGGGAGAAACAAAAGAAAAGAATGATTGAGGGATTAAGAGATAAAGATGGAAGGGAGGTATCGGATAATGAGTCTATGGTAGATAGTGCAAGTTATTTTTATGAGGAGTTGTTTTCAGAAAGGAAAATAGATGATAAAGCAGGAGATACATTTTTAAATAATTTGGGATCTAGAGTGCCAGAAGAGAGTAAAATTGAATTGGAGAAGGTTATTGAGTTGAGCGAGTTAACAGCAGCTGTAAATGAGATGAAAAACAATAAAGTGCCGGGGGCAGATGGACTGCTAAGGGAGTTTTATTGGGCTTTCTGGGACATTATTGGTCCAGTGTTTAAAGAGGTAATAAAGGAAGTGTTTGACAGAGGAGAATTGTCAAAATCAATGAAGGAAGGGATTATTTCTTTATTATATAAAAAGGGGGACATTAAGGATTTGAAAAACTGGAGGCCTGTGACCTTATTAAATGTGGATTATAAAATTTTAGCAAAGACAGTAACTAATAGGTTAAGGGGGGTGATGGGTTTCATTGTACATAAAGACCAGACATGTGGGGTAGTGGGAAGATCAGCGCAATGGAATTTGCAATTGACTAGAGATGTAATTTGGTGGGTACAGGACAGGAATATTCCATTAATTTTAGTGAGCCTTGATCAAGAAAAGGCATTTGATAGGGTCAACCACCAGTTTTTATTTAGAATTTTGGAGAGGTTAGGTTTTGGGTGTCATTTAATCAAATGTTTAGGAATAATGTATAAAGATGTAGTGAGTAGAGTCAATGTGAATGGGCACTTGGGGAAGCTAATTAAACAAAGGTCGGGGGTGAGACAGGGGTGTCCGCTATCCCCCTTACTTTATGTATTGTTCATGGAACCTTACGCTGCAGCACTGAGGGCAGATAAGGGGGTGAAGGGGTTAATTATTCCAGGGAGTGGGGGTGTGGAATTAAAAATTGCACAGTATGCAGATGACACAAGTTTATATTTAGAGTCTGATAATGATATAAGGAGAGCATTTCAGTTAATGGACTTGTTTTCTTTAGCATCGGGTTCAAAGTTAAACTTGAGTAAAACAAATGTCATGTTCTTGGGAGCTTGGGAAAACAGGAAGGAAACACCTTTGGGGTTGAACATAGTTTCAGATGGGATTAAAATATTAGGGGTTAATTTCTATCAAAGGGGTAGTGATTTAAAGAATTGGGCAGACAAAATTGTTAAAATGAATAAAAAGTTAAATATGTGGAAAGCAAGGAAACTGACCTATATGGGGAAGGTGTTGGTTCTAAAAACAGACGTGTTACCTTCTCTGTTGTACCTAGCGTATGTATATCCGTTGCCTCCAAGATATAGGAGAAGTGTTATTCGTATGATTTTTGAGTTTATGTGGGGAGGGAAATATGAGTACATCAAGAGAGGGGAGATGTATAAGGCTGTGGAGAAAGGAGGGAGGGATGTTCCTCACATTCCTGTGAAATTAGATTGTTTATTTGTGGCAAATTTATGTAAAGCTTTGCAGGGTGAATTTAAACATAATTTTCAGTTTTTTGTTAGATTGTGGTTTTCATTTACAATGAGACATTTTGTTAAAATAAATAACATGGGACCAAGAGCGGAGCAATTACCAGGACATTATCAACATGCGGTGAAGTGGCTGAAGCAGAATCCAGTCTGTAAAGAGGTAGAGATCCGCACAGAGCATAAAGAACTGTATAAAGAATCGGTGAAAGTATTTTATAATAAAGAATACAGTTCAGTGGCCCCTGAGACTTGGGGAAATATTCAGCCAAAGGGGCTAGATAATAACCTAAAAGATTTAAATTGGATGATGCTTCATAAAAGGATGGCTGTAAGGGAGGTGTTATTCAGACATAAACTGACCAGAAATGCTTTTTGTCCTAGGGGAACATGTTTTGTGGAAGAAACACAGGAACATGTGTTTTGGGAATGTCCATTTGCAGCAACAGTATGGAATAAAACTAGAGTGATCATAGACAAGGTGGTACCAGGAACAAAGCTGTCATACGATGTAATATTGAAAGGGTTTGTAAAGAGTGCCACAAAAACAAAACAACAATGGCTGTTATGGTTAATTCTCAGTTTAATTAAGTTTGAATTATGGGAATGTAGAAATAAACTGATTAAAAATAACATAGAGATAAAAGGGGAGGTAATAATTGAAAGAGTGTGTAGTTACATAAGGGGTAGAGTTAAAAGGGATGTGTTGAAATGGGGGTATAATTCAGCAAGAGAAAGGTGGAAGGGTTTGTTTATATTGTAATTATTGATGTATGTGACTATATATTTGGAAAATTGTTTGTATAATAAATTTGTGGAATTTTTCTAATAAAAAAAAACAAAAAAAAAACTGTTCTTATCAGTTTAATATCTGATACGTCCCCTATCAGGGGACCATATATTAAATTGATTTTTGGAATCGGGAGATGGAACAGGGGTTTGCTCCGTCCACTCCACGCATCGGCCCGGTATTGCAGTACCTCCGGGAACGGTGCACACCTTTCTCTAACGTTGGTCAAAGTCAGATCTGGATCTCTCCTGTGAGCATTTTGTCTACCCCTGCTGGAGGGAGAGTGCCAGTGTTGATGCAAGTTTTCCCGCCGTTTTACTTCTTTTTTTTTTCTTTCTCTCTTTCTTTCTTTCTCTCTTTCTCTCTTTCTTTCTCTCTTTCTTTCTTGCTGTCTTTCTTTCTTTTATTCACATGTGGTGATGATGTAGACAGCAGCAGGTTGTTTCCTGGGAGCATGCAGCTAACCAGACAAGTGTGGTGGAACATGTCCCTATGCCAGGACCTTCTTAGCAAGCCAGCCAGCCAGCGAGGCACAGTTGTAGTTACTCAAGGCACCTTGCACAGCATAGCAGCTTGGCATGACTATTTGTAAGACGCACTCCGCCAGTTTATGTTTTGTTTTTGGTGTTATGTGTGTGTTTTTGCTTTGTTTTGTTTTCTCCTGCTTAAATTGCACATTTCCCCTCTGGAAGCAGCAGCCCGTTTTTTGGGGGTCTGCTTGTGCTTGACATTTTGCACCCACCTTTGAATCCCCCTGTGCCATCCGGGCTGGGGGGCCCCGGGCAAGGGCCAAGTCGCCATCGCTTCTCGGCCTTTTGGCTAAGATCAAGTGTAGTATCTGTTCTTATCAGTTTAATATCTGATACGTCCCCTATCAGGGGACCATATATTAAATTGATTTTTGGAATCGGGAGATGGAACAGGGGCTTGCTCCGTCCACTCCACGCATCGGCCCGGTATTGCAGTACCTCCGGGAACAGTGCACACCTTTCTCTAACGTTGGTCAAAGTCAGATCTGGATCTCTCCTGTGAGCATTTTGTCTACCCCTGCTGGAGGGAGAGTGCCAGTGTTGATGCAAGTTTTCCCGCCGTTTTACTTCTTTTTTTTTCTTTCTCTCTTTCTTTCTTTCTCTCTTTCTTTCTCTCTTTCTCTCTTTCTTTCTCTCTTTCTTTCTTGCTGTCTTTCTTTTATTCACATGTGGTGATGATGTAGACAGCAGCAGTTTGTTTCCTGGGAGCATGCAGCTAACCAGACAAGTGTGGTGGAACATGTCCCTATGCCAGTTCCTTCTTAGCCAGCCAGCCAGCCAGCGAGGCACAGTTGTAGTTACCCAAGGCACCTTGCACAGCATAGCAGCTTGGCATGACTATTTGTAAGACGCACTCCGCCAGTTTATGTTTTGTTTTTGGTGTTATGTGTGTGTTTTTGCTTTGTTTTGTTCCCTCCTGCTTAAATTGCACATTTCCCCTCTGGAAGCAGCAGCCCGTTTTTTGGGGGTCTGCTTGTGCTTGGAATTTTGCACCCACCTTTGAATCCCCCTGTGCCGTCCGGGCTGGGGGGCCCCGGGCAAGGGCCAAGTCGCCATCGCTTCTCGGCCTTTTGGCTAAGATCAAGTGTAGTATCTGTTCTTATCAGTTTAATATCTGATACGTCCCCTATCAGGGGACCATATATTAAATTGATTTTTGGAATCGGGAGATGGAACAGGGGCTTGCTCCGTCCACTCCACGCATCGGCCCGGTATTGCAGTACCTCCGGGAACGGTGCACACCTTTCTCTAACGTTGGTCAAAGTCAGATCTGGATCTCTCCTGTGAGCATTTTGTCTACCCCTGCTGGAGGGAGAGTGCCAGTGTTGATGCAAGTTTTCCCGCCGTTTTACTTCTTTTTTTTTCTTTCTCTCTTTCTTTCTTTCTCTCTTTCTCTCTTTCTTTCTCTCTTTCTTTCTTGCTGTCTTTCTTTCTTTTATTCACATGTGGTGATGATGTAGACAGCAGCAGGTTGTTTCCTGGGAGCATGCAGCTAACCAGACAAGTGTGGTGGAACATGTCCCTATGCCAGGACCTTCTTAGCAAGCCAGCCAGCCAGCGAGGCACAGTTGTAGTTACCCAAGGCACCTTGCACAGCATAGCAGCTTGGCATGACTATTTGTAAGACGCACTCCGCCAGTTTATGTTTTGTTTTTGGTGTTATGTGTGTGTTTTTGCTTTGTTTTGTTCCCTCCTGCTTAAATTGCACATTTCCCCTCTGGAAGCAGCAGCCCGTTTTTTGGGGGTCTGCTTGTGCTTGGAATTTTGCACCCACCTTTGAATCCCCCTGTGCCGTCCGGGCTGGGGGGCCCCGGGCAAGGGCCAAGTCGCCATCGCTTCTCGGCCTTTTGGCTAAGATCAAGTGTAGTATCTGTTCTTATCAGTTTAATATCTGATACGTCCCCTATCAGGGGACCATATATTAAATTGATTTTTGGAATCGGGAGATGGAACAGGGGCTTGCTCCGTCCACTCCACGCATCGGCCCGGTATTGCAGTACCTCCGGGAACGGTGCACACCTTTCTCTAACGTTGGTCAAAGTCAGATCTGGATCTCTCCTGTGAGCATTTTGTCTACCCCTGCTGGAGGGAGAGTGCCAGTGTTGATGCAAGTTTTCCCGCCGTTTTACTTCTTTTTTTTTTTCTTTCTCTCTTTCTTTCTTTCTCTCTTTCTTTCTCTCTTTCTTTCTCTCTTTCTCCCTTTCTTTCTCTCTTTCTTTCTTGCTGTCTTTCTTTCTTTTATTCACATGTGGTGATGATGTAGACAGCAGCAGGTTGTTTCCTGGGAGCATGCAGCTAACCAGACAAGTGTGGTGGAACATGTCCCTATGCCAGGACCTTCTTAGCAAGCCAGCCAGCCAGCGAGGCACAGTTGTAGTTACCCAAGGCACCTTGCACAGCATAGCAGCTTGGCATGACTATTTGTAAGACGCACTCCGCCAGTTTATGTTTTGTTTTTGGTGTTATGTGTGTGTTTTTGCTTTGTTTTGTTTTCTCCTGCTTAAATTGCACATTTCCCCTCTGGAAGCAGCAGCCCGTTTTTTGGGGGTCTGCTTGTGCTTGGAATTTTGCACCCACCTTTGAATCCCCCTGTGCCGTCCGGGCTGGGGGGCCCCGGGCAAGGGCCAAGTCGCCATCGCTTCTCGGCCTTTTGGCTAAGATCAAGTGTAGTATCTGTTCTTATCAGTTTAATATCTGATACGTCCCCTATCAGGGGACCATATATTAAATTGATTTTTGGAATCGGGAGATGGAACAGGGGCTTGCTCCGTCCACTCCACGCATCGGCCCGGTATTGCAGTACCTCCGGGAACGGTGCACACCTTTCTCTAACGTTGGTCAAAGTCAGATCTGGATCTCTCCTGTGAGCATTTTGTCTACCCCTGCTGGAGGGAGAGTGCCAGTGTTGATGCAAGTTTTCCCGCCGTTTTACTTCTTTTTTTTTTTCTTTCTCTCTTTCTTTCTTTCTCTCTTTCTTTCTTTCTCTCTTTCTTTCTCTTTCTTTCTTGCTTTCTTTCTTTCTTTTATTCACATGTGGTGATGATGTAGACAGCAGCAGATTTTTTTTTCCTGGGAGCATGCAGCTAACCAGACAAGTGTGGTGGAACATGTCCCTATGCCAGGACCTTCTTAGCAAGCCAGCCAGCCAGCGAGGCACAGTTGTAGTTACCCAAGGCACCTTGCACAGCATAGCAGCTTGGCATGACTATTTGTAAGACGCACTCCGCCAGTTTATGTTTTGTTTTTGGTGTTATGTGTGTGTTTTTGCTTTGTTTTGTTTTCTCCTGCTTAAATTGCACATTTCCCCTCTGGAAGCAGCAGCCCGTTTTTTTGGGGTCTGCTTGTGCTTGGAATTTTGCACCCACCTTTGAATCCCCCTGTGCCGTCCAGGCTGGGGGGCCCTGGGCAAGGGCCTAGTTGCCATCGCTTCTCGGCCTCTTGGCTCAGATCTAAAGCAAGTGGCTTGACCGCAGCTCTGGATTGTTGAGAGTGCCGAGCTAGGGATAGAGGAGAGACAACATGGCTGGAGTGAAGAACACCGCAAGATTTGATTGTAGTGGAAAGGAAGATGAAGGAATGCCAGAAAGAGAAGAATTTATACGCACCATCATTATGGAGTTGCTAAGCATCAATTTGGAGGAGATTCTTGGCATCCAGAGGAATGGGAAGGAAGAATTCTTTGATGTCGCCATGATGGGTGAGCCGAGTTTTAAATCTCTATTAAAGGCCTGTAAGGAAAAAGAAAATGTGGAACCTTTGAAGCAATTTAAAGTTCAGTCTAGGGAAAGAAAAAAATTCAGAGTTTTAACAATTAACTTGTTTGACATGAATGTGTCTGATCAAAGTGTTAATTTGTTTCTGACGAAATATGTAGATATTCTTTCTGGGCCAAGATATAGGAGAGATGGTTTGGGTGTGTGGAATGGGCAGAGACAATATAGTGTGCTCCTGAGGGAAGATCCGAATGGACATCAGGGTTTTTTACATCCTCCTGCAAAGTGTAGGGTGGAGGGGGTTAATGGCTACATCCTATATTCAGGTCAACCCCAGTTTTGTAGGAAATGCCAAAAGTATGGTCACAGTGAGCAGAACTGTGAAGAGATGAGATGTTTTAATTGTGGAGAGAAAGGGCATTTTTCCTATGAATGCAAAAATTCAAAAAAATGTCACAATTGTGGAGATGCAAGCCATGTCAGGAGGGACTGCAGAGAAAGAAGATCCTATGCAGGGGTTTTTGAGAACCTACCTCCCGTTGAGGATGTTATGAGGGAGTGGAGGTATAAAAACAAGAAACAGCAAGAGGAGGGTCCGGCAGCCTCCTTAACTGATAAGGAGGTTGTGGCAGCAGCGGAGGAGGTGGCAGGTGTAGAAGCTGCAATGGAGGTCACAGCAATCGCGAGAACGGAGGTAGAGGAAATATCTAATACAAACAAAGAAATAAATCAGGTTTTACCTGTCAACTTACCTGACAACTTACCTGGGAAAGTGGCTAGATCTTCTGGTGCATCCTGGGGGGAAGAAATGGAGTCTCAGGCTAGGGAAGGTATTGCAGCAGAGGGAAGTCAGCTTCTGGGCCATTCCGTCCCTATAGAAGAAGGAAAGTGGAGTGTTGAAAAGAGAAGAACAAACAAAAGGAAGTGTAAGGAGCTAGCAGAAAGTGAAAACAAAATTTATTTGGTGGACACTTCTAATTCCTATGAAGTACTCGAAGAGGAAGAAACTTCTGTGGTTGAGCCTTCAGAAGCAGGAAGCTCTCCTTTGATACCTGAGCTGACACCATCAGAGGAGGAGGATGATGGCAGCAGTAATAATAGTGCAGATTCACAGACTATCCCTTGTGGTCAGGAGGTGGCAGTGTCAGATGTGGATTCTCAGAATTCAATGGATTTTTTGGAGCAGGATGATGTAGCTAAAGTTGCTGTAGTTATGGGAATGGAAGAGAAACCCTAATTCTTTTTGATGGACTTCAAGGTAGTAACTTTAAATGTAAGGGGTTTAAGGGACAGGGAGAAAAGAGCTGCAATATTTTTGTCTTTGGCATTGATGCCCTTTAACATTTGTTTTTTGCAAGAGTGTCACCTTCGGGATGAAATGGACTTCAAAAAGTTCTCAAGGGACTGGACTGGGGGGGTTTCATTTTGGAGTGTGGGTAATGTACACTCTGATGGATTGGGGGTACTGGTGAAGGGTAGTGAAATGATTATTGAAAATGTGTTAACAGTGGTACCAGGGAGATTAATGGTAGTAGATGGTATGATGGGGGGCAGAAATATAGGCTTATTAACATCTATGCACCATGCAATCCTACCAAAAGATTACAGTTTTTCAAGGATTTTGTGTTTTTGTTAGATACTAACAAAAAGGTCATATTGGGAGGTGATTTTAATACTTCGGTAGATAGTACAGAAAGGGGAGCTGAGCTGGATTTTACAGGGAAATATCTGTTAAAAGAAACTCAAAATTATAAATTAAAGGATGCATATAGAGGGTTGTATAAAGATGGAGTGGGGTACACATGGAGGAACACTAGAGGGCATCAAAGCAGGTTAGATTATTTTTTCACTTCACAAGAGATTAAGGTTAAAGAGTGTAAGATTTTACCATGTTGGGGGTCTGACCATGATATGGTAGTGATGTCAATAGAGGGGGGTACAGTGAATATTGGGAAGGGGTTTGGGAAATTTAATATTAGTTTACTACAGGACGAGACATTTGTGAAGAGTTTGAGAGAATTCTATAAATTATGGCAAGAATTTAAGGGGGGGTTTAGCAATATTTTAGTTTGGTGGGAGAAATTGAAAGTTAATCTAGCAGAATTCTGCAGACGGTACTCCAAGGAGAAGAGAGAGGAGGAGAGAAGAGTGGTGAGGAGGGTAAATAGGAGGTTACAAAGGCTAATAGGTGAAAGGAATAGGGGGTTAATGGTAGAAGAAGAAATTATAGAGGCAAAGAAGGAAATTAAGGAGTATTATGTGAATAGAGTTAAAGAATTTGCCTTCTTAGCAAAAGAAGAGGAGCGAGAGAAAGATGAGAAAATAACAAAATATTTTTTTCAGACAGTCAAACAAAAACAAAGAAGAGAATGGGTGGAGGGTGTGGTCACTAGTGAAGGGAAGGTAGTGAGTAGAAAGGAGGAAGTGTTTGATCATGTGTGTTCTTTTTACAAGGAGATGTTTGCTGAAAGAGTTGTGGACGAGGAGAAGGGTGAGGTGTTGTTAAGTAAATTAGGGAGAAAGTTGGGTGAGGAGGATAAGGTTGAATTGGAGGGGGAAATTAAAGTGGCAGAAGTAGAGAGGGCTTTATTGGCTATGAAGGGGAATAAGACCCCTGGGGGGATGGGCTTCCGAAAGAATTTTATGTTTCACTGTGGGATTTAGTTAAAAAGGATTTGGTGGAGGTGTATAAGGAAATTTTTAAGAGAAAGGAGCTTAGTGAGTCAATGAAGACAGGGATTATTCACTTAATATATAAAAAGGGGGATAAGAGAGACATTAGAAACTGGAGACCAATAACATTATTATGTGTGGACTACAAAATTTTAAGTAAGGTATTAACTAACAGATTAAAGGAAGTGATGGGAGTTGTGGTGAGTGAGGACCAAACTTGTGGGGTGAGAGGCAGGACGGGGTCTTACAATTTATCTTTAATAAGGGATCTGATTAGTTGGGCAGAAGATAGAGATTTGGCTTTGGGGATTTTAAGTTTGGATCAAGAAAAAGCTTTTGATCGGGTGAATCATAATTTTTTGTTTAAAGTGTTAAAGAAAATGAATTTTGGGGATAATTTTGTGGCCTGGGTGAAGGTGTTATACAATAATGTTTGTAGTAAGGTTAAAATTAATGGAACTCTGGGTGCCTCAGTGAAGCAGAAAGGAGGGGTTAGGCAAGGGTGTCCTCTTTCTCCATTGTTATATGTATTATTCATTGAACCTTTTGCAGAGATGTTAAGGCAAGAAAAAGGGATTGAAGGGGTGCATATCCCTGGGGGAGGTGGAGAGAGGGCCAAAGTGGCTCAGTACGCAGATGACACTACTGTTTTTTTCACCACAGATAGGGGCTTGGACAAGATAGTAGAGGTGTTGGGGTTATATTGTGAAGCTACAGGGTCTGCAATTAATGTGGGAAAATCTGCAATAATGTACTGTGGTAGTTGGAGGAACAGGAAAGACATAAGGCACGGGTTTTCTATTTGCAATGATGGGCTAAAAATTCTAGGAGTTAAATTTTATAACAGCGATTCAGCTGGAAAGAATTGGGAGGAAAAAATTGAAAGGGTGAGGAAAAAAATAGGCTTATGGAAAACTAGGCGGCTTAGTATTACGGGTAAGGGGTTAGTTGTTAAGGCTGATGTTTTATCAGGTTTGATTTACTTAGCCCTAGTCTTTCCTGTTCCAACTAAGTATAAATTGATTTTAACAAGGTTAGTGTTTTCCTTTATTTGGGGAGGCAGGTATGAACCGGTTAAAAGGGAACACATGTATTTGGAGATTGAAGAGGGGGGGAGGGGTATAGTGTCTATTCCTTTGAAATTGGAGATTTTGTTTGTATGTTTTATAGTGAAAATACTAAAGGAAAAGGTACGGCATAAGGCATATTATTTTATGAAACTTTGGGGGGCTTTTTTAGTTAAAGGTTTAGTGTCATGGGATAATGTGGGACCAAAGGCTGAGCAGTTACCATGGCACTATGAAAAGGTGTCACTATTTTTAAGAGCACACCCAGAGGTGCTCAAGGATGATTTGGTAGAGGAGCATAAGAAAATGTATAAAGTTTTAAAAGAAAAAATGCTACTATCGGGGTGAGGAAGGCAGGTGCTAGGAAAATTAATTGGGGGGCAATACAATTAAAAAATCAGCCAAATGAAATAAAGGATTTGAATTGGTTGGTGGCCTTAGATAGGTTACCTGTCAGAGAAAGATTGCGTAGGGAAGGTCAGATTCTCAACGGCAGGTGTCCAAGGGGGTGTCCGCAGGAGGAGACGGTATGGCATGCCTTCTGGAGTTGTCATCTGGTTAATGGTTTTTGGGGAGAAATTAAAAAGTTATTAAGGTTAGTTAAAGAAAATCTTGATTTAAGTCCAGAATTTATATTATGGGGGGAAGGGTTGGAAGGGATGGGGAGTGAAGTTGGGAGAGTAATTTGGGGAATTATTAGTATTGGGAAAGAAATTGTGTGGAGGGATAGGAATGAGCAGTGTAAAAAAAAGAAACAAGGGAAGTCGGTAGTACAGTTGGTTTGTGAAACGAAATCACGGGTGAAATTAGAATGTAAGTTGGAAATCAGGAAGATGGGGGAGGTAGCATTTAATCAAGGTTGGGGGAGGCTGGGAAGGGAAATTTGTGTAAATAAAATTTAATAATGTGAATATGAATAATTGGGAAAACTGTGATGAAGATATGTGGTCTGTTAATTTCTGGGAAAATAGTGAGACTAATTTCTGAGCAGTAAAAAAAAAAAAAGAAAAAAAAAAAAAAAAAAAATCTGTTCTTATCAGTTTAATATCTGATACGTCCCCTATCAAGGGACCATATATTAAATTGATTTTTGGAATCGGGAGATGGAACAGGGGCTTGCTCCGTCCACTCCACGCATCGGCCCGGTATTGCAGTACCTCCGGGAACGGTGCACACCTTTCTCTAACGTTGGTCAAAGTCAGATCTGGATCTCTCCTGTGAGCATTTTGTCTACCCCTGCTGGAGGGAGAGTGCCAGTGTTGATGCAAGTTTTCCCGCCGTTTTACTTCTTTTTTTACTTTCTCTCTTTCTTTCTTTCTCTCTTTCTTTCTCTCTTCCTTTCTCTCTTTCTTTCTCTCTTTCTTTCTTTCTTTCTCTCTTTCTTTCTTGCTGTCTTTCTTTCTTTTATTCACATGTGGTGATGATGTAGACAGCAGCAGTTTGTTTCCTGGGAGCATGCAGCTAACCAGTCAAGTGTGGTGGAACATGTCCCTATGCCAGGACCTTCTTAGCAAGCCAGCCAGCCAGCGAGGCACAGTTGTAGTTACCCAAGGCACCTTGCACAGCATAGCAGCTTGGCATGACTATTTGTAAGACGCACTCCGCCAGTTTATGTTTTGTTTTTGGTGTTATGTGTGTGTTTTTGCTTTGTTTTGTTTTCTCCTGCTTAAATTGCACATTTCCCCTCTGGAAGCAGCAGCCCGTTTTTTGGGGGTCTGCTTGTGCTTGGAATTTTGCACCCACCTTTGAATCCCCCTGTGCCGTCCGGGCTGGGGGGCCCCGGGCAAGGGCCAAGTCGCCATCGCTTCTCGGCCTCTTGGCTAAGATCAAGTGTGTGTGGCTTGTCCGCAGCAGTTGATTGGAGAAGAGATAGGTAAGGTAAGGTAAGGTACGGTACGGTACGGTATGGTAAGGTAAGGTAAGGTAAACGGTGGCAATATTGTTTGCTGGTAGCTGAGGTCCTATTGAGGAGAGAGTTGTTGGGGCTGTTTCGGTAAGTATTTCGCTGTTTTTTCAGGTAAGGGGGACCCTTTGAGGGCACCTTATCTGGGCCTTTTGTTCTATTATATCTGTGTTTCTTGTTTGGTTGTAAAGTGTAGATCAAGATGGCTTTCCGGAAGTTTTCGGAGCGTCGCTTTAATTGTTTGAGGATTGGCATTAAAGCCGAGTATATGGTTGGGGTGGAGAAAATTGAACTAAACCGGCTTGAGTTTTCACGGCAAATTCTGCAGAAGGAATTGGGATTTAAGCCTGAAGAGTTGAACTGTTTGATTTCTGTGGGGAAGGGGAATGAATGGGATGTTAGTTTTTGTAAGAGAGAGTCTATGGAGAGGTGCCAGGGGCTGTTTGAACAGTCTCTTCAAAGTGAGGTGATGAAGAAGTTTCAGCTGACAGTTCTGACAGACACATCAAAAAGGGTGGTGATAGTTAGAATGGGTTCAGAGATGGTGGAGGGTAAGGATGTATGTACATGGCTAGCAAGGTACTGTAATTCAGTGGAGGAAGCAGTAAAGGTAACTGATAGTGATAATGTATGGACAGGAGCCTGGAGGGTGCGTGTAAGTTTGAAGAGGGATAGGAGTGGGTATGAGGGATATGGGATTATACCATCGGAGATCTCCTTGGGGAATAACCGAGGCTATGTGCATTATTTTGGGCAGCCTAAATTGTGTAGGAGGTGTGGGGCGATGGGTCACTTAGCAGCTGGGTGCACAAAAATCATTTGCACTGTTTGTAAGAAGGAGGGGCACGTGGCGAGTGAGTGTGAGATGAAAAGGACTTGTAATTTGTGTGGGAGTGGAGAGCATTTTTTTAGTAATTGTCCCCACTCTTTTGCAAATAGGACTAGGGGGAGGGAGGAGAGTGAGAGGGAGGAGAGAGAAAGAGAGGATAGGGAGGGACAGAGGGAGAGAGGGAAGGAGGAGAAAGCGAGGGAGGGAGAGGAAGAGGGGAAGGGTAGGGAGAAGGGTGAAGGGGTGGGGCAGGAGGAGGGTAGTGAGCATGGGGGAGGGGAGGAGTGGATGGAGAGTTGTGAGCAGGGAGAGGGAGAGAGTAAGCATGGGGGGGAAGGGGGGATGAGAAGTAAGCTAGCCGGGGACCTTGCAGTATCAGAGTCAGAAGGGGAGTATGAGGATAGTGACACAGGGAGTGTGGTGGAGGTGCAGATCAATAGGGGGGAGTGGGGGGGAGGGAGTCAGGGGGGGGGAGCGGCACAAGATACCGGGGGCTCAGGGAAGAATGGGGCAGGGGAGGGCGAGGAGGTATTAGAAGAAGGGGAGGAGGGTGAGAGTGGGATGGATCAGGAGAAGGGTCCAAGTAAAAGGAAATCGGATGGGGATGGGGGTGTGAGGACGGAGGGGGTGGTGGAAAGGAGGAAAAAAAAAAAACGAGGGGTCAGGAGAGCGGAGGTGGTCTGCTCGTCGCCGAGCTCTGTTGGGTCCTTGAGAGAAGAGTATGGGGGAGAGGGGAGAGCGGGGGAGGGTGGTAGTGATTCCTTTTTAGACAATATGGGGGTGAAGGTTTTTGCGGGTGAAGTGGGTGAGGAGTCTTCAAATTCAGAATGGTAAGGTCACTAATAATTTGGTTGAGTGTTGTGATGGCGTTGTCCATAGCAACTATTAATGTGAGGAGTGTGAGGAGTAAGGATAGGTGCAAAATGATTTTAGATTCTTTGGGTAGTGTAAAGGCAGATGTGCTGCTGTTACAGGAGTGTGGTCTCCCCTTTAGAGAAGCTTATAAGGAATTTGAGAGTATGTGGGTGTATGGTGCATCGGTGTGGTCAGGGGCAAATGGTTGTAAGAATGCAGGTGTGGCTGTGTTATTCAAAAATAAAAATATAGAGATTAAAAGTAAAACTGTGGTTGAGTGTGGGAGAGCTGTGGTAGTGGATGTGGAGTGGATGGGGAAGGAGGTGAGGGTTATAAATGTGTACGCCTCGCCAGATAAGCATGAAAGGGTTGAGTGCTTTGAGAAACTGAGGGTGTTTGTGAAAACATCAAAGATTGTGATTTGGGGAGGGGACTTCAATTGTGTGTTAAGCGTGAGTGATAGGAAGGGTGAGGGTGTGAAGCTGGATAAAACCTCTAAGATGTTGGGGAGTATTGTGCAGGATGCTCAATTAGTAGATGGGTTTAGGAGGTTGTATCCAGGGCTATCGGGATACACGTGGTCGGATACAACGGGTGTGAGGGCTTCTAGGATTGACTTTATTTTTTCTTCAAAGGAAGTGGAGTGGGTGGCATGTGTGTGTGTGCCTGTGTTTTATTCTGACCATGTGATGGTGTGTGCGGAGGTGAAACTGGAAGGGGTGTGTGTGGTGGGGAGAGGGGTGTGGAAGTTAAATGTGAGTGTGTTAAAGAATAAGGATGTTATGAGTGAGTTTGAGAGGAGGTACAAGGGGTGGCAGTCATTGAAAGAAATGTTTGATTCAGTGGGTGAGTGGTGGGAGTGTATAAAAAATAAAATTAAAAAGTTTTTTGTGGAAGTGGGGGTGTGGATGGCAAAAATGGAGAGAAAGAAGGTGAGCCGGTTGCAAAGGAAGTTGAATAGGATGTATGAATTGGGGAGTATGGGGTGTAATGTGGCGAGTGATGTGTGTGAGATTAAGAACAAATTAAAAGTGCTGCATGTAAAGAGAACCGAGAGTGTGATTGTGGAGAGTAAGGTGCGGCATTTGGAGGAGAACGAGAAGTGCTCTAGGTACTTCTTTAAGAAAGTGATGAGTGGCAGTAAGGTGTTGTATGGGTTGAGAGATGAGAGTGGGGTGGTGAGGAAGGAGACGGAGGGCATGATAGATGTGGCTGAGAGGTTTTACACCAAGTTGTATGAAAGGAAGGTGATTGATGAGAGCATGGTGAGTGATATGTTGGAGGGGTTGGAGAGGAGGGTGTGTCAGGGTGAGGTATTGAACGGGGTGATCTCCCTGGAGGAGGCTGCTGCTGCTATGGAGTCTTTCAGGGACGGGAAGACGCCGGGCGGGGATGGTCTGCCCAGAGAATTCTACAAGACCTGTTGGAACTTGGTTGGGCCGGACTTAACCAGGGTGTTCAATGAGACTTTGCTGAAGGAGGAGATGCCGGCATCCTTTAGACAGGGGATTATAGTGCTGGTCTTTAAGAAGAACTGTAAAGAGGAACTGGCAAACTGGAGACCTCTAACCCTTTTAAATGTGGATTACAAATGTTTTTCTAAGATTTTAACTTGCAGAATGAGGACGGTGATAGAAGAGGTGATCCATCCGGATCAGACCTGTGGCGTTCCAGGGCGGAAGATTACGGATAGCCTTATCTTACTGAGAGATGCTGTCTTTTTTGCACAGGACCGTAAGGTGCCGGTATGCCTTTTGAATTTGGACTTGGAAAAGGCATACGACAGGATCTCTCATGAGTTTATGCTCCAGGTTTTGAGAAAAATGGGGTTTACAGATCAAATTGTTAAGTGGGTAAGTCTCCTCTATAGTAATATAGGGAGTAGAGTGAGTATCAATGGGAAGCTATCCGGTCAAATTGATATCAAGAGTGGAGTAAGACAAGGCTGCCCGCTGTCCCCCCTGCTTTTTATCTGTTGTATGGAACCTTTGGCTCAGGCCCTCCGTAAAGACAAGGTGATCAGGGGGCTGGCTATCCCGGGGGGTGGAGGAGCTGAGGCAAAGTGCGTCTTGTATATGGATGATGTGAATGTGTTGTGTGTGAGTGAGAGAGCAATTAAACGAGTGTTGTGGCAGTGTGAGTGTTTTTGTGTGGCCTCCGGGTCCAAGTTGAATAAGGAGAAGTCGGAGTGCATGTTGTTTGGGGGATGGGAGGGGGTACCGGATGTTGGGGTATGCGTGAAAACTGATTTTATAAAAGTTTTAGGTATAAGGATGGACGCCACAGGATCTGGTCTGAGCAATTGGGTGGAGGTCTCAAAGAAAGTGGGCCAGAAAATGGGGCTGTGGACACAGAGGAGCCTGACACTGGAGGGGAAGGTGCTCATTGTCAAGGCGGTCATTCTCCCCTTGCTTCTGTATGTGGGAGTGGTCTTCCCACCCCCCAGGGCTGTTATCACAGTTTTAAAAAGGCAGATGTTTCGGTTTTTTTGGGGTGCCAAGTGGGAGCGTTTGAAGAGAGAGGTGGTGTGTAAAGGGGTATTAAAGGGTGGTAAAGGGCTTCCGGAATTGGAAACGTTTTTATATGTTCACGCAGTTTGCAGGCATGTTGAATTGGTGTTAAGAGGGGAGTGTCAAGGGGCTTTGTTTGTGAGGTTTTTTATGGGGGCGTTTTTAAGGTTTCTAGGAATTTTAAAGATCCCCCTTACTGTCCCGATTGTTTTTGATCCTCCCTTTGGGTATGCAGTGTTTAAAGAGTTCTTAAAGGGGAAACTGACGGGGAAGGTTGACAAAGACCTGCTTTTAAAACCAAGAAAACTGCTTTCTTTTGTGCAGGAGAGTGTGACCACATGTCCTATAAAGAGGGTTGCAGTAGGTGATCCAGAGAAGGTGTGGTGGAATGCTGCCCATCCTGCTTTGATGAACCAGCATAAAGACCTGGCCTGGCTTATCATGCATGAGGTGTTGCCGGTGAGAGCGGTGATGCATGGCAGAGGGATGTGCAAGACCCCTAGCTGTCCTTTTCAGGGCTGTGGGGCGGAGGAATCGGTGTGCCATCTGTTGTGGGAGTGCGAGTCTGCCAGGCGCTTGTGGAGAAAGGCGTCCCCCCTGTTGGCTGTGTGGATGGAAGGCACCCTGTTGGAGGAACAGCTGGTTTTGTATGGCCCAAAGAAGAAGGAGGAAGGCTCATGGCAGCTCTGGTGTGTGGTGAACTGTTTTAAGGAGGCCCTGTGGAAGGCAAGGAATATCCTGGTCTTGAAATCTGAGACCTTGAGCTGCCGTGTGACCTATGAGATCGGCCAAAGGGCCATACGGGACTATGTATTGCGTGATGTCAACAGGAGGGGGCGTGAAGAAGCAGAGAGGATCTGGCGGTGGGAGAAGTGGCCGGGCAGTGCTGGTGCTAGGTTGGAGTGTCTGGGCTTGTCAAGGCAGGATGAGGACTTTATTTAAGGACATGCACTCTTTTGTACAAACGTGTTTTAGAGGTGCCTGTTAACTATTGTTATTGTGAATTGTATGTGTTAGTTTTGTAATTGTGTATTGTGTTGATTGTAAAAATAAATAAAAAAAAAAAAAAAAAATCTGTTCTTATCAGTTTAATACCTGATACGTCCCCTATCAGGGGACCATATATTAAATTGATTTTTGGAATCGGGAGATGGAACAGGGGCTTGCTCCGTCCACTCCACGCATCGGCCCGGTATTGCAGTACCTCCGGGAACGGTGCACACCTTTCTCTAACGTTGGTCAAAGTCAGATCTGGATCTCTCCTGTGAGCATTTTGTCTACCCCTGCTGGAGGGAGAGTGCCAGTGTTGATGCAAGTTTTCCCGCCGTTTTACTTCTTTTTTTTTTTCTTTCTCTCTTTCTTTCTTTCTCTCTTTCTCTCTTTCTTTCTCTCTTTCTTTCTTGCTGTCTTTCTTTCTTTTATTCACATGTGGTGATGATGTAGACAGCAGCAGTTTGTTTCCTGGGAGCATGCAGCTAACCAGACAAGTGTGGTGGAACATGTCCCTATGCCAGGACCTTCTTAGCAAGCCAGCCAGCCAGCGAGGCACAGTTGTAGTTACCCAAGGCACCTTGCACAGCATAGCAGCTTGGCATGACTATTTGTAAGACGCACTCCACCAGTTTATGTTTTGTTTTTGGTGTTATGTGTGTGTTTTTGCTTTGTTTTCTCCTGCTTAAATTGCACATTTCCCTTCTGGAAGCAGCAGCCCGTTTTTTGGGGGTCTGCTTGTGCTTGAAATTTTGCACCCACCTTTGAATCCCCCTGTGCCGTCCGGGCTGGGGGGCCCCGGGCAAGGGCCAAGTCGCCATCGCTTCTCGGCCTTTTGGCTAAGATCAAGTGTAGTATCTGTTCTTATCAGTTTAATATCTGATACTCTGGCTTCTCTTCAGTTCGAATAAATCTTTCTAAGACTAAGGCTTAGAGGGTAGTGGCATTGCCCGCTCCCTCCGAGGGTCTGTGAGAGGTTTGTTCGAGTGAGGAGGAACAGAATTTGTTTTATTTTTGACTGGCTTTCTTCAGCTCGGCAACTTTTTGGAAGACTAATGCTCAGTCTGGTTTTGGCTTGCCCAATCCAAGCCGAGGGTCTTTCAAGATTTTGTTGACTGTTGAGTGCAGTTTTTTCTTTTTCAGGCGGTTCCAGTTTTTTTCTTTTTCAGGCGGTTCCGGCTTTTCCAGACGTTCCTGGAGTTCGAGAGAAGGAGGACCTACCATCCAGACGACCTTTGAGGACCCTTTGATGACCTAGACGACCTCATCCCCAGCCCTTGATTGTAATCGAGATCCAGACCGAGAGAGCAGCAGGCGCCCAGCAGAGGGCGCCATCTGGGAGGAGCAGAGGGCGGCCCCGGACCCCGAAGAGGCGTCACAGCCACGATTCTTCCTACGTGGTCTCGGTGCCAAGCAGCGCCCCCTACTCCGCCAGGGAAGGACACCGTTCACCTGGGGAGGGGGTCCCTCTTGCGAGGCGACCATCTCCTCAGGGACTAAAGTAATAGTTCCTTCAACTGCCCAGATTTGCTGCTTACGTTGTCTCTTTTCCGTAGAGAGAGACAACCCGGACGTCCAGAGGCTTCTCCCACCCCAATCGGAGGAGCCAGCTGAAGGATGGCGTTCCGGCCAACCCAGGAGACCAGGAGGCACAATGCGGTGCGCTTCACAAGAAACAAGCAAGATGAAACGGAACCAGGACTGACGAGACTGGAGTTCAGCCGGACCATTCTTCAGAGGGGTATGGGTTTTTCCCCTTCTGACTTGAATTGTTTGGTGAAATTGCCAGGGCTTAAGGAAGTGTTTGAGGTCAGTTTTAGGAACCCCCAAAAGTTACAAGAAATGTGGTCCTTTTGGGGGGAGAATAAATATCTCGCTCCATACAAAGAATTTTGTGTGGATGCACTGACAGACAGAGAAATGAAAGTTGTTACTGTCCAATTTTTCAATGAGGCTGTTAGCGACTATGATATTACAACATGGCTTAACCGCTATGGGAGGGTGTCATCAGAAGGGAGGAAAATTACAGACGAAGATGGGGTTTGGACAGGAGCCAGAAAGTGGCTGGTACGCCTCAATGTTGATCCATCGGGCATTGGAGGCGTCCGCCACATTCCAAACTCCATAGTGTTAGGGCCCAACAGAGGGCTGGTATTCTATAATGGGATGCCAAAACTCTGCAGGAAATGTGGGGAATTAGGACACCTGGCGGCCGCATGTACTGTAGTCAAGTGCAGGAACTGCGGCGCCCCCCACGAGACCAGCCACTGCAGAGAAGAGAGGCAGTGCAATTTGTGTGGAAAGAAGGGGCACCTGTTTAAGGACTGCCCCTCTTCCTATGCCAACATGGCCAGAGCCAGCAAGGCAAATACGAACAAGCCTAGGCCTGAGCAGGAAGAGGGAGCAAGTAACAAAGATCAGTCCACATCACCACCAACAGTATCCAAAACCCAGACTCCAGCACCACCATCATCACCAGCACCCCCCTCACCCCCCCGCCCCCGAGACATGTCCCGTTTTACGAGGACCCCTTCCCCCAGCCCAGAGAGAGAGTACAACAGCTACTCCACTAGCTCCTCCAGTAGCTCCTCTGATACAGAACACGAGGCAGGGAGGGAGCCCGGACCCAGCAGCGCCCCCCCCTGAGTAGGGCCCTCTCAGCGTGTCACGTTTTCACTTTTCACGTTCTCTTTTATTATATTATTCGCTCTGCACACACTCTTAACTCAGGGGAGACGTTAAGGAGGACAGAGATGTTTAAAACTCCTAGTGGTTTATGTTCGAGCACTGGACGAGCGGTGTGTCCTTAAAACCTTTTTATTTAATCAAGAAAATCACTCATTTATTCAAAGTTTTACGAATCAGAGCAACATCAGCGCTCCTTCGTTTTATTAAAATGCCTTTAATATTGGTTTAGTAGTTTGCGCATACTACCAAGACCCGAAAACATGTAACAATAATTAGCAATGCTAAGTTGATTACAAGCTTCAGCATTTAGTACTTCAATAACATAATACAATTATATGTATTCAGTGCAGCCCTCAGGCTGGTTAAGCACAAAGCCTACAAGCACCCACTGCTATGTTTTAGCACATTCAATATAACACTCTTAATACTAAAACATTGTTTCAAAACCTCATAGCAATATAACCAATAAACGCGAGATACAATAATACCATTAATATGCTTACCTCCTATTATAAGGAAGAGTAGCGTGAACAAAAGAGAAGGACTGTTCTGTAGAGATCTGCAAAGGATGGACCACGTGGCTCTGCCAAGCTTGAGTGTGGTGGTCTCAGTGTGATCGGCCCAGGGTTTTTATACAATTTTCGTCCTATTGAAAGCAATGGGAAGCCCCAATTAGATCCAGTCATCAATCTATATGGACACTCCTTATCTCTTGGCAAACAGTAATCTCTAAAGAATTCAACCAACTCCTCAGACTGAATTAAAGTCATATGCCAACAAATCAACACTAGCCCATGTTCTCATCCACTCATTCTTGGCCCCCCTCCTTCATCTGAAAAGTTAGGTGAAGCAGAGTTCACAAAATCCCTGCAACCTTGATTCACTACTTAATATGGGTGCATTATAAAAAGAGTGGTGTTTGAATATATGTAACACCAATAGTTATATCATAATATAGCAGTTATAGTTATAATGATTATAATTGATTACATGAACTTGGCTTTCAAAAATATATTCCCTCATGTCATCTCACTCTCAAATTAATTTCCTTCTTTCCTTACAGGTGTGTGTTTAGCAGGTATTATAGGGAACTTCCATCTTATATCTTTTTAATGTAGAGTTTTCTCCTTATGGAAAACCTAACTATTTTACTGAGCTGTAAAGCTGTAATGTTTTCTCCTATGGGCCCCTGGTAGCTTGAACTTAATTGACACTCAGATGACCCTGTATGTTTCAGCTATACACATACTGGCTAAAACCAGCTTGCTGAAGACACCTCTTTTCTTGCCAAGTTTAATAGTGATTAATGTTCCCTAGAACTTTCCTTACACCTGTATCTTACGTGCTTGTTCCGCCCGGCAACTAACTATCTTAGGTGCTAAGACCATCCGTTCTAACTCCCTATTTTTGCAGTCCGGCCTGATACTATAAGCCTTCTGATAAAAAAATTCCGGCTTCTTCCCACCAAAGAGGCCTTCCAGCAGCTAATATTAATTTCTCCAAGGGCAGGCTGATAGAGAGCTCAAGAAGACAGGTCACATAGAGTTTACTCTCCTAAAATCTCCTGCTTTTATTCTTCATTATTTATTCAATCCTTTTATTTTGTATTTTAAACACAACATCTTTCTATGCTGCGTCTTTTAACTTCAGAGTCAAACTAGTACATTACTTCTTATAGCGTATGGCTGCTAACCTTATTACTTTCTGCTAGCAGCAGTATATCCGCAATATTACAATAGGATTTTATTCAATTTTTCTGCTCTCTATTTGTGGTGTATCTTCTGACAATGCTTATTTGTCTTAAGTTATAGTCTGCTTTTACTCTAGGTTGTTCTTACTCACCTACTTATTTTAAAACTGAATTACAAACAGAAACCTACTCAAAGCGAGGTCTTTTAATCCTTTTCTGTTTTTTTCTTTCCCTTAAGAATACTCCTAACTCCTTTTCCCTTTATATTCAGAAGTTATAATTCTTGAATGTAAGCACACAGTAATTCTTTTCATTGAATTAGGACTCCGTTTTTAACTATGCTCATCTTGATAGAAAACAGCTTCAGGTATGCTATCATATTAAGCAAAGTGAATCATATGATCTTATACATAAAAATTGTTCATAGTATTTCATACTAACAATAATTATCACTACCTATGATTATATGTTACCACAGCAATCTATACCATTTAAAACAAGCATATTAACATACATCTATTAGTACAGCATTATTCTGTAGTCAAGCTGAAAAGTCTTAACAGAGATTTCAGCACTAAATTCTGGGAATCGTGCCAATTTTAATAAGAGACTGCTCAAGGCCGGCCAGTGTATCAAGTTGTACCAGATTCTGTTATACGGTCTTACAGAGAGAGTACTTTACAGTATTTGTTACAGACTAAAGATTATTCAAACATTACAAATGGTTACAGCACATATCATCTCATTAATACATTTCATTTTTAAATCATCTAGTCCATGTCCAATGTTTCAGCTCGTTCCCAGCAGGACTCCACTTCTGTCTTGGGTTCAGCTCGGGTCGGCTCTGCAAACACCACAATACCTATTTTGCTCTACATTATTAGTGGGCAGACTTAATACAACTGAATCTGAATCAATCGAGGAGCCGTGAACTCTAGCCACTGAAATTCTCCATGCAAAGGAATCCAATTTCTTACTACACATAATAACTGGTTCGGGGTCAGCCGTGACAAGCGCCAGCACTCCCCCTCTGCTCTCGTTATGACGCCATAAGGATTGAGTCCGTGGGGGAGGAAAGCGAAAGCGACAGTGAAAGTGAGAGTGAGAAGGAGGGGAAGGGAGTGAAGAACCAGCAGAGGGTGGGGAAAAGAAAGGGTAGAGACGAGGGGGGGGAAAGAAAGGAGATCAGGATCAAAGACAGCAAGTTGCAGGTGGCCCCCATAGATCCAAAACCAGCTAATGTCCACACAAAGTCCCCAGTCTTGCCCTCGCAGGCAGAGACGGAGGCGAGTGGGACGGCTACACTGCCGCCTAGTGGGCAGGTAGCAGCCAGCCAGGGCATCCCCAGCCAGCCTTCCCAGTCGTTGGCACAAACCCTAGCACACCTCGCAGAAGAGGTGTTCACTAATGCACCGAGGGAGAGGTCGGGGTCAACACCTTCCCTGACCAGCAGTACCTCGGTAGCAATGACCCTCTTCAAGCGAAGGGCCTCCCTTCAAAGCATCCTTGACCCCCTCCCTTGTATGGGCAAAACCAGGGGCCCCCTAGAGGTCCTCCTAGATACAGCACTGGAGGACATGGGAATACCCCTGGACGCGGTAAGCCAGAAGTCTGCTAACAGCTCCAACTCAACAGACGGTAACAGCCAAAGAATGCTGTCTGTCATAACCCCCCCCAGGACAAAGCTGACCCACACGTTCCGAGGGGCCCTGAGCAAGTTCCACCAGACTTACCTTGTGGGGAGTTGAATAGCCCCAACAACTCCACGTACTGTGCATATAAAGACGGTGCCTTCTTGGACGAGGCAGCAGTGAGTACCTTCTCAGGGGTGATGGGAGTTGCAAATAAGCCCAAGCCCCCTCGAAGCAAGCGTAGAGCTAAGAGTAGGAAGAGTGTCCCGACCTCCCAATCATAGTCGCTATGGGGTGGACGCAGCGACTCCTTTTCTTGTTAGCTACCCTGATGGCCCTGATATGTGTGTCTGTTAATGTCAGGAGCATCAGGGAGACACAAAAAAGATTTGATGTACTAAACTATCTAGCTAACTTGAAAGCAGATCTCATCTTTCTGCAGGAGTGTGGTATTTCGTCGAGCCCTGATTATAGGGACCTGAAGGAGAGTTGGACCCTGGGGGACTCCTTCTGGTCGGGCTCCAACATAGCCAGAGCCGACGGAGTAGGTATCCTGTTTAAAAACCCATTTATTACCTCCCGCAGCAGCAGGGAGGTAGAACCTGGTAGAATTCTGAGCGTGGATGTGACATACAACAACACTCCCCTCAGACTGGTCAATGTCTACGCACCCACTAACCAAAACGAAAGAGTTCAATTTTTTCCACAGCTGCGTCCACTCCTGCTGGGGAACGTACCCGTCATCGTGTCAGGTGACTTCAATTGTGCTCTGAGGGACGTAGACCGGAGCAGGCCACGCAACGACCGCTCTAGTAGAGTTTTGTCCTCCGTAATATCTGATTTCTCCCTGTGTGATGCAGGTAAGGACCTGGTGCCTCCCTTTACCTGGGTGAGCTCATCTGGGACCTCCTTCTCCCGTATAGATCTCGTCCTGCATACCAGCTCCCTTACGAAGACGGCAGTAGACACCCAGGCCGTCTTCTTCTCTGACCATAGGCTCCTGCAGGTAACATTGCAGGTCCCTCAGACCTCCCAGATGGGGTCAGGGGTCTGGAAATTAAACACCTCCTTACTCGATGACCCCTCCATAGCTGCAGCCTATAAGAGCAGGCTTGTTGAGTGGACCACTTTGCGTGACCTATTCAACTCCCCTATAGAGTGGTGGGAGATGGTCAAAATCAGAACTAAGGGTTATTTCATAGCAGCAGGCAAGAGGAAAGCAAAAGAAAGGAGGGCCAAATATAAATACCTGAATGCTGCCCTCCAGCGTCTGAGCCTGCTTCAGCTTCGGGGGTTCCCTGTAAGCGACGAGATAGCCCAGACCAAGCTAGATCTTTCAGTGCTTTGTAGGGAGGAACAACGAAAGGTCATGCACAATGCAAAAGTGCAAAAAATGGAGGAAGACGAAAAGTGTACTCGCTTCTTCTTCCAGAAAACGAGGGAGAAGCGGCACTTGATGTCCTCCATGCTCGACAGCAGGGGGAGGATAGTAGAGGATAGTGAGGGAGTGAAAAAAGTGGTAGAGAACTTCTATAGGGACCTGTATAACATCAAAGCTACAGATGACACCCTGATAGAGTGGCTCCTGAGCCAGTTGGAGCCTGACTCAGTGCAGGACGACGAGGAGGAGGAGAAGGACCCAGAACTCACGCTGGAGGAGCTCACC
Source organism: Acipenser ruthenus (assembly GCF_902713425.1). NCBI lineage: Eukaryota > Metazoa > Chordata > Actinopteri > Acipenseriformes > Acipenseridae > Acipenser > Acipenser ruthenus. Next base: position 21,814,964 of record NC_081198.1, on the reverse strand, counting down.
CAGGCGGTTAAGACCATGAACACCGGTAAGACGCCAGGTCCAGATGGCATCCCGGGTGAGTATTACCATCTTTTTTGGGACACGCTAAAAGTCCATTTAGCGGAGGTCTACAGAGCGGTCTACAGGGAGAAGCGGTTGGGCCCTTCTATGCGGGAGAGTGTAATTACTCTCCTTCATAAGAAAGGGGAAGTTAAAGATCTACGGAATTGGCGCCCAATCAGCCTCCTTTGCGTGGATTACAAGATACTAGCCAAAGCTCTGATGCTCCGGCTACAAGTACACCTCCCTTTGGTCATTGGCCCCGACCAGGCTTGTGGCGTCCCAGGGAGGTCCATCACGGATATTTTAATGTTAACAAGGGACATTCTGGCTTATTCTAGAGAACGGAACCATCCCCTCTGCCTGTTCAACCTTGACCAGGAGAAGGCGTTCGATAGGGTAAGCCATGAATATATGTACAAAGTGATGGACCAGATGAAATTCGCTCCTGGACTTAGGGGGTGGGTTAAAACCATCTATACAAACATTAGTACCCGAGTCTTGGTGAACAGGCACCTGACTGGTAAAATATCTATCCAGTCAGGGGTCAGACAGGGTTGCCCACTATCCCCACTGCTATATGTCGTGTGCATTGAACCCCTCCTGCAGGCAATTAGTAGGGATACCAATATAACTGGTTTCCAGCTGCCTGGATCCAACGGGGTCCAGGTCAAAACAACAGCATATATGGACGATGTGTCACTCATTTGCACCAACACATCGTCGGTACCTCGGATTAGTAATATCCTTGGGAAGTACTGCACGGCGACCAGGGCAGTGATTAATAAGTCCAAGAGCGAAGTCTACGTGTCTAAAAATTGGCAGGTAGATAGGGAACTGTCGGACATGTACCCTGTCAAAAAGGACAAAATCAAGATTCTGGGCCTCATTTTCGAGAACAATAGCTCGGGGGCCCAGAGCTGGACGGCGGCCATTAACCAGGTCCGTAAAAAGATTGGCGGATGGAGCACAAGATCCTTAACAATGACGGGTAGAGTATTAATAACCAAGTCTATACTGTTCCCCATCCTCTCTTATGTAGGAAAAATCTTTCCCCCAGACAGGACCACCAAAAAAGTGGTGGACCGCATTATCCACCGCTTTATCTGGGGCAGCAAGATGGAGAGGGTAAAACGAGCCACCCTGAGTAAAGCCGACAAGAAGGGAGGTAAGGGGGTCCCGGACGTTGTGCAGCTCACCCGAGTGCAGGGGCTCACGCAAACTATCAAGAACATCCAGGCCCTGGACAGGAAGGTATGTTACATGAATCGTTTCTATTTTGCCACCTGTCTCAGGGCCTTGGGCCTCTGCACTATTGATAACACCGTGCCGTACTCCTGGGACCCCCCATTGTATTATAGAACCTTAAGGGACACTATATATAAATTGGGCTTAGATAAAGCAAAATTGGCCTCCTGGGAATACAAGGCTGTAACTAAATATCTTGCCGGTTCCCAGGAAATTGAAAAAGTAGCTACTTTCTCCCTCACCCAAAGCCAAAAAATCTGGGAGAATGTGTCTCACAGCTGCCTCAGTAATGTCCAGAAGGATATAGCATGGAACACCGTCCACAGTGCACTCCCCACTCGAGCGTTCATGTTTAGGAGGGGACTAGCCCAAGTAGAAACATGCCCCTATGCAAAGTGCCGCAAGAGAGAAACACCAGCCCATATCTTCTGGGAATGTGATGTGGCTGGCAGTGTCTGGCTCTCTGTCTCTGTCTTCCTAAACAGGTTTGCTGACACGGCCAAGATGACCGCTGAGACTGTGCTCTATGGGCCTGCGGGAGGAATCACTACCAGCACAGCTAAGTGCGTTTGGCGTGTCATCAATGTTGTCAAGCAGATCCTGTGGGAAGGCCGTAACGTCTGTGTCTATCACAAGCAGGAGCTAGACACTATCACCACGACCAGAAGGGCACAAACTCTTATCAAGGACTTTGTAATTCTGGACATCCGGACCCTCGGGAAGGACAAGGCCTGCGCGGAGTGGAGGATCGCCGGACTTCAGGACGTGAAGATGGAATAAAGGAAAAAACTGGAACCGCTAGCTCCTAGGAGCGGGACTACGGGGCACCGCTAAGCCTTTTATTTATTTTGTCATGCCAGCATTCCGCCCTTTTTAGCTGGCATGACCGTTTTTCAACGGTGCCCTGGTTTTATGTAGTCTTTTGTTTCAGTTTTATGGACTTTTATTTGATTTACGTTGAATGTTTTATTTGATTTTGTTTTGTTTTGTTTTATGTATCTTTAAGATTTTTAATGTAAACTATTAAAAGTTACATTTTAAGTGTTTTAAAATTTTAGAATTTTAACTCACTGTTTTATACACTGTCCCTTTTCCCCTGTCCCTGTTTTAGATCTAGTTTTATGTTCACTTTTGAACCTTTTAGAGAGCACTCCCCGGCCCTCACAAGCACTGGTTTTTTATAGATGGTTCTTTTTTTCCAGTCACTTTTAAAACAGCACAGGTTTTTTTCATGTTGATTTTAATCTGTGTCTGTTTTAACCATGTACAAAGCACAATTGTCTTGGTGTTTTTAAATGTATTTTAAATGCTTTTAAAACAAAATGTATGTCTGTATGCATGAATGTCATCTTTAAAAGAAATGTAAAATGAATGAAAAAAACGAATGGGTGTAAATGTAAAAAATGTAAAATCTCAATAAAAGAGTATTAATATCTGATACGTCCCCTATCAGGGGACCATATATTAAATTGATTTTTGGAATCGGGAGATGGAACAGGGGCTTGCTCCGTCCACTCCACGCATCGGCCCGGTATTGTAGTTCCTCCGGGAACGGTGCACACCTTTCTCTAACGTTGGTCAAAGTCAGATCTGGATCTCTCCTGTGAGCATTTTGTCTACCCCTGCTGGAGGGAGAGTGCCAGTGTTGATGCAAGTTTTCCCGCCGTTTTACTTCTTTTTTTTTCTTTTTCTCTTTCTTTCTTTCTCTTTCTTTCTCTCTTTCTTTCTTGCTGTCTTTCTTTCTTTTATTCACATGTGGTGATGATGTAGACAGCAGCAGTTTGTTTCCTGGGAGCATGCAGCTAACCAGACAAGTGTGGTGGAACATGTCCCTATGCCAGGTCCTTCTTAGCCAGCCATATACTCTGGCTTCTCTACAGTTCGAATAAATCTTTCTAAGACTAAGGCTTAGAGGGTAGTGGCATTACCCGCTCCCTCCGAGGGTCTGTGAGAGGTTTGTTCGGGTGAGGAGGAACAGAATTTTTTTTATTTTTGACTGGCTTTCTTCAGCTCGGCAACTTTTTGGAAGACTAATGCTCAGTCTGGTTTTGGCTTGCCCAATCCAGGCCGAGGGTCTTTCAAGATTTTGTTGACTGTTGAGAGCAGTTTTTTCTTTTTCAGGCGGTTCCCGTTTTTTTCTTTTTCAGGCGGTTCCGGCTTTTCCAGACGTTCCTGGAGTTAGAGAGAAGGAGGACCTACCATCCAGACGACCTTTGAGGACCCTTTGATGACCTAGACGACCTCATCCCCAGCCCTTGATTGTAATCGAGATCCAGACCGAGAGAGCAGCAGGCGCCCAGCAGAGGGCGCCATCTGGGAGGAGCAGAGGGCGGCCCCGGACCCCGAGGAGGCGTCACAGCCACGATTCTTCCTACGTGGTCTCGGTGCCAAGCAGCGCCCCCTACTCCGCCAGGGAAGGACACCGTTCACCTGGGGAGGGGGTCCCTCTTGCGAGGCGACCATCTCCTCAGGGACTAAAGTAATAGTTCCTTCAACTGCCCAGATTTGCTGCTTACGTTGTCTCTTTTCCGTAGAGAGAGACAACCCGGACGTCCAGAGGCTTCTCCCACCCCAATCGGAGGAGCCAGCTGAAGGATGGCGTTCCGGCCAACCCAGGAAACCAGGAGGCACAATGCGGTGCGCTTCACAAGAAACAAGCAAGATGAAACGGAACCAGGACTGACGAGACTGGAGTTCAGCCGGACCATTCTTCAGAGGGGTATGGGTTTTTCCCCTTCTGACTTGAATTGTTTGGTGAAATTGCCAGGGCTTAAGGAAGTGTTTGAGGTCAGTTTTAGGAACCCCCAAAAGTTACAAGAAATGTGGTCCTTTTGGGGGGAGAATAAATATCTCGCTCCATACAAAGAATTTTGTGTGGATGCACTGACAGACAGAGAAATGAAAGTTGTTACTGTCCAATTTTTCAATGAGGCTGTTAGCGACTATGATATTACAACATGGCTTAACCGCTATGGGAGGGTGTCATCAGAAGGGAGGAAAATTACAGATGAAGATGGGGTTTGGACAGGAGCCAGAAAGTGGCTGGTACGCCTTAATGTTGATCCATCGGGCATTGGAGGCGTCCGCCACATTCCAAACTCCATAGTGTTAGGGCCCAACAGAGGGCTGGTATTCTATAATGGGATGCCAAAACTCTGCAGGAAATGTGGGGAATTAGGACACCTGGCGGCCGCATGTACTGTAGTCAAGTGCAGGAACTGCGGCGCCCCCCACGAGACCAGCCACTGCAGAGAAGAGAGGCAGTGCAATTTGTGTGGAAATAAGGGGCACCTGTTTAAGGACTGCCCCTCTTCCTATGCCAACATGGCCAGAGCCAGCAAGGCAAACATGAACAAGCCTAGGCCTGAGCAGGAAGAGGGAGCAAGTAACAAAGATCAGTCCACATCACCACCAACAGTATCCAAGACCCAGACTCCAGCACCACCATCATCACCAGCACCCCCCTCACCCCCCCGCCCCCGAGACATGTCCCGTTTTACGAGGACCCCTTCCCCCAGCCCAGAGAGAGAGTACAACAGCCACTCCACTAGCTCCTCCAGTAGCTCCTCTGATGCAGAACACGAGGCAGGGAGGGAGCCCGGACCCAGCAGCGGCCCCCCCCTGAGTAGGGCCCTCTCAGCGCCAGCACTCCCCCTCGGCTCTCGTTATGACGCCATAAGGATTGAGTCCGTGGGGGAGGAAAGCGAAAGCGACAGTGAAAGTGAGAGTGAGAAGGAGGGGAAGGGAGTGAAGAACCAGCAGAGGGTGGGGAAAAGAAAGGGTAGAGACGAGGGGGGGGAAAGAAAGGAGATCAGGATCAAAGACAGCAAGTTGCAGTTGGCCCCCATAGATCCAAAACCAGCTAATGTCCACACAAAGTCCCCAGTCTTGCCCTCGCAGGCAGAGACGGAGGCGAGTGGGACGGCTACACTGCCGCCTAGTGGGCAGGTAGCAGCCAGCCAGGGCATCCCCAGCCAGCCTTCCCAGTCGTTGGCACAAACCCTAGCACACCTCGCAGAAGAGGTGTTCACTAATGCACCGAGGGAGAGGTCGGGGTCAACACCTTCCCTGACCAGCAGTACCTCGGTAGCAATGACCCTCTTCAAGCGAAGGGCCTCCCTTCAAAGCATCCTTGACCCCCTCCCTTGTATGGGCAAAACCAGGGGCCCCCTAGAGGTCCTCCTAGATACAGCACTGGAGGACATGGGAATACCCCTGGACGCGGTAAGCCAGAAGTCTGCTAACAGCTCCAATTCAACAGACGGTAACAGCCAAAGAATGCTGTCTGTCATAACCCCCCCAGGACAAAGCTGACCCACACGTTCCGAGGGGCCCTGAGCAAGTTCCACCAGACTTACCTTGTGGGGAGTTGAATAGCCCCAACAACTCCACGTACTGTGCATATAAAGACGGTGCCTTCTTGGACGAGGCAGCAGTGAGTACCTTCTCAGGGGTGATGGGAGTTGCAAATAAGCCCAAGCCCCCTCGAAGCAAGCGTAGAGCTAAGAGTAGGAAGAGTGTCCCGACCTCCCAATCATAGTCGCTATGGGGTGGACGCAGCGACTCCTTTTCTTGTTAGCTACCCTGATGGCCCTGATATGTGTGTCTGTTAATGTCAGGAGCATCAGGGAGACACAAAAAAGATTTGATGTACTAAACTATCTAGCTAACTTGAAAGCAGATCTCATCTTTCTGCAGGAGTGTGGTATTTCGTCGAGCCCTGATTATAGGGACCTGAAGGAGAGTTGGACCCTGGGGGACTCCTTCTGGTCGGGCTCCAACATAGCCAGAGCCGACGGAGTAGGTATCCTGTTTAAAAACCCATTTATTACCTCCCGCAGCAGCAGGGAGGTAGAACCTGGTAGAATTCTGAGCGTGGATGTGACATACAACAAAACTCCCCTCAGACTGGTCAATGTCTACGCACCCACTAACCAAAACGAAAGAGTTCAATTTTTTCCACAGCTGCGTCCACTCCTGCTGGGGAACGTACCCGTCATCGTGTCAGGTGACTTCAATTGTGCTCTGAGGGACGTAGACCGGAGCAGGCCACGCAACGACCGCTCTAGTAGAGTTTTGTCCTCCGTAATATCTGATTTCTCCCTGTGTGATGCAGGTAAGGACCTGGTGCCTCCCTTTACCTGGGTGAGCTCATCTGGGACCTCCTTCTCCCGTATAGATCTCGTCCTGCATACCAGCTCCCTTACGAAGACGGCAGTAGACACCCAGGCCGTCTTCTTCTCTGACCATAGGCTCCTGCAGGTAACATTGCAGGTCCCTCAGACCTCCCAGATGGGGTCAGGGGTCTGGAAATTAAACACCTCCTTACTCGATGACCCCTCCATAGCTGCAGCCTATAAGAGCAGGCTTGTTGAGTGGACCACTTTGCGTGACCTATTCAACTCCCCTATAGAGTGGTGGGAGATGGTCAAAATCAGAACTAAGGGTTATTTCATAGCAGCAGGCAAGAGGAAAGCAAAAGAAAGGAGGGCCAAATATAAACACCTGAATGCTGCCCTCCAGCGTCTGAGCCTGCTTCAGCTTCGGGGGTTCCCTGTAAGCGACGAGATAGCCCAGACCAAGCTAGATCTTTCAGTGCTTTGTAGGGAGGAACAACGAAAGGTCATGCACAATGCAAAAGTGCAAAAAATGGAGGAAGACGAAAAGTGTACTCGCTTCTTCTTCCAGAAAACGAGGGAGAAGCGGCACTTGATGTCCTCCATGCTCGACAGCAGGGGGAGGATAGTAGAGGATAGTGAGGGAGTGAAAAAAGTGGTAGAGAACTTCTATAGGGACCTATATAACATCAAAGCTACAGATGACACCCTGATAGAGTGGTTCCTGAGCCAGTTGGAGCCTGACTCAGTGCGGGACGACGAGGAGGAGGAGAAGGACCCAGAACTCACGCTGGAGGAGCTCACCCAGGCGGTTAAGACCATGAACACCGGTAAGACGCCAGGTCCAGATGGCATCCCGGGTGAGTATTACCATCTTTTTTGGGACATGCTAAAAGTCCATTTAGCGGAGGTCTACAGAGCGGTCTACAGGGAGAAGCGGTTGGGCCCTTCTATGCGGGAGAGTGTAATTACTCTCCTTCATAAGAAAGGGGAAGTTAAAGATCTACGGAATTGGCGCCCAATCAGCCTCCTTTGCGTGGATTACAAGATACTAGCCAAAGCTCTGATGCTCCGGCTACAAGTACACCTCCCTTTGGTCATTGGCCCCGACCAGGCTTGTGGCGTCCCAGGGAGGTCCATCACGGATATTTTAATGTTAACAAGGGACATTCTGGCTTATTCTAGAGAACGGAACCATCCCCTCTGCCTGTTCAACCTTGACCAGGAGAAGGCGTTCGATAGGGTAAGCCATGAATATATGTACAAAGTGATGGACCAGATGAAATTCGCTCCTGGACTTAGGGAGTGGGTTAAAACCATATATACAAACATTAGTACCCGAGTCTTGGTGAACAGGCACCTGACTGGTAAAATATCTATCCAGTCAGGGGTCAGACAGGGTTGCCCACTATCCCCACTGCTATATGTCGTGTGCATTGAACCCCTCCTGCAGGCAATTCGTAGGGATACCAATATAACTGGTTTCCAGCTGCCTGGATCCAACGGGGTCCAGGTCAAAACAACAGCATAAATGGACGATGTGTCACTCATTTGCACCAACACATCGTCGGTACCTCGGATTAGTAATATCCTTGGGAAGTACTGCACGGTGACCAGGGCAGTGATTAATAAGTCCAAGAGCGAAGTCTACGTGTCTAAAAATTGGCAGGTAGATAGGGAACTGTCGGACATGTACCCTGTCAAAAAGGACAAAATCAAGATTCTGGGCCTCATTTTCGAGAACAATAGCTCGGGGGCCCAGAGCTGGACGGCGGCCATTAACCAGGTCCGTAAAAAGATTGGCGGATGGAGCACAAGATCCTTAACAATGACGGGTAGAGTATTAATAACCAAGTCTATACTGTTCCCCATCCTCTCTTATGTAGGAAAAATCTTTCCCCCAGACAGGACCACCAAAAAAGTGGTGGACCGCATTATCCACCGCTTTATCTGGGGCAGCAAGATGGAGAGGGTAAAACGAGCCACCCTGAGTAAAGCCGACAAGAAGGGAGGTAAGGGGGTCCCGGACGTTGTGCAGCTCACCCGAGTGCAGGGGCTCACGCAAACTATCAAGAACATCCAGGCCCTGGACAGGAAGGTATGTTACATGAATCGTTTCTATTTTGCCACCTGTCTCAGGGCCTTGGGCCTCTGCACTATTGATAACACCGTGCCGTACTCCTGGGACCCCCCATTGTATTATAGAACCTTAAGGGACACTATATATAAATTGGGCTTAGATAAAGCAAAATTGGCCTCCTGGGAATACAAGGCTGTAACTAAATATCTTGCCGGTTCCCAGGAAATTGAAAAAGTAGCTACTTTCTCCCTCACCCAAAGCCAAAAAATCTGGGAGAATGTGTCTCACAGCTGCCTCAGTAATGTCCAGAAGGATATAGCATGGAACACCGTCCACAGTGCACTCCCCACTCGAGCGTTCATGTTCAGGAGGGGACTAGCCCAAGTAGAAACATGCCCCTATGCAAAGTGCCGAAAGAGAGAAACACCAGCCCATATCTTCTGGGAGTGTGATGTGGCTGGCAGTGTCTGGCTCTCTGTCTCTGTCTTCCTAAACAGGTTTGCTGACACGGCCAAGATGACCGCTGAGACTGTGCTCTATGGGCCTGCGGGAGGAATCGATACCAGCACAGCTAAGTGCGTTTGGCGTGTCATCAATGTTGTCAAGCAGATCCTGTGGGAAGGCTGTAACGTCTGTGTCTATCACAAGCAGGAGCTAGACACTATCACCACGACCAGAAGGGCACAAACTCTTATCAAGGACTTTGTAATTCTGGACATCCGGACCCTCGGGAAGGACAAGGCCTGCGCGGAGTGGAGGATCGCCGGACTTCAGGACGTGAAGATGGAATAAAGGAAAAAACTGGAACCGCTAGCTCCTAGGAGCGGGACTACGGGGCACCGCTAAGCCTTTTATTTATTTTGTCATGCCAGCATTCCGCCCTTTTTAGCTGGCATGACCGTTTTTTCAACGGTGCCCTGGTTTTATGTAGTCTTTTTGTTTCAGTTTTATTGACTTTTATTTGATTTACGTTGAATGTTTTATTTGATTTTGTTTTGTTTTGTTTTATGTATCTTTAAGATTTTTAATGTAAACTATTAAAAGTTACATTTTAAGTGTTTTAAAATTTTAGAATTTTAACTCACTGTTCTATACACTGTCCCTTTTCCCCTGTCCCTGTTTTAGATCTAGTTTTATGTTCACTTTTGAACTTTTTTAGAGAGCACTCCCCGGCCCTCACAAACACTGGTTTTTTATAGATGGTTCTTTTTTTCCAGTCACTTTTAAAGCAGCACAGGTTTTTTTCATGTTGATTTTAATCTGTGTCTGTTTTAACCATGTACAAAGCACAATTGTCTTGGTGTTTTTAAATGTATTTTAAATGCTTTTAAAACAAAATGTATGTCTGTATGCATGAATGTCATCTTTAAAAGAAATGTAAAATGAATGAAAAAAACGAATGGGTGTAAATGTAAAAAATGTAAAATCTCAATAAAAGAGTATTAATATCTGATACGTCCCCTATCAGGGGACCATATATTAAATTGATTTTTGGAATCGGGAGATGGAACAGGGGCTTGCTCCGTCCACTCCACGCATCGGCCCGGTATTGCAGTACCTCCGGGAACGGTGCACACCTTTCTCTAACGTTGGTCAAAGTCAGATCTGGATCTCTCCTGTGAGCATTTTGTCTACCCCTGCTGGAGGGAGAGTGCCAGTGTTGATGCAAGTTTTCCCGCCGTTTTACTTCTTTTTTTTTCTTTCTCTCTTTCTTTCTTTCTCTCTTTCTTTCTCTCTTTCTCTCTTTCTTTCTCTCTTTCTTTCTTGCTGTCTTTCTTTCTTTTATTCACATGTGGTGATGATGTAGACAGCAGCAGGTTGTTTCCTGGGAGCATGCAGCTAACCAGACAAGTGTGGTGGAGCATGTCCCTATGCCTGGACCTAATTAGCAAGCCAGCCAGCCAGCGAGGCACAGTTGTAGTTACCCAAGGCACCTTGCACAGCATAGCAGCTTGGCATGACTATTTGTAAGACGCACTCCGCCAGTTTATGTTTTGTTTTTGGTGTTATGTGTGTGTTTTTGCTTTGTTTTGTTTTCTCCTGCTTAAATTGCACATTTCCCCTCTGGAAGCAGCAGCCCGTTTTTTTGGGGTCTGCTTGTGCTTGAAATTTTGCACCCACCTTTGAATCCCCCTGTGCCGTCCGGGCTGGGGGGCCCCGGGCAAGGGCCAAGTCGCCATCGCTTCTCGGCCTTTTGGCTAAGATCAAGTGTAGTATCTGTTCTTATCAGTTTAATATCTGATACGTCCCCTATCAGGGGACCATATATATAATTGATTTTTGGAATCGGGAGATGGAACAGGGGCTTGCTCCGTCCACTCCACGCATCGGCCCGGTATTGCAGTACCTCCGGGAACGGTGCACACCTTTCTCTAACGTTGGTCAAAGTCAGATCTGGATCTCTCCTGTGAGCATTTTGTCTACCCCTGCTGGAGGGAGAGTGCCAGTGTTGATGCAAGTTTTCCCGCCGTTTTACTTCTTTTTTTTTCTTTCTCTCTTTCTTTCTTTCTCTTTCTTTCTCTCTTTCTTTCTTGCTGTCTTTCTTTCTTTTATTCACATGTGATGATGATGTAGACAGCAGCAGTTTGTTTCCTGGGAGCATGCAGCTAACCAGACAAGTGTGGTGGAACATGTCCCTATGCCAGGTCCTTCTTAGCCAGCCATATACTCTGGCTTCTCTTCAGTTCGAATAAATCTTTCTAAGACTAAGGTTTAGAGGGTAGTGGCATTGCCCGCTCCCTCCGAGGGTCTGTGAGAGGTTTGTTCGGGTGAGGAGGAACAGAATTTTTTTTATTTTTGACTGGCTTTCTTCAGCTCGGCAACTTTTTGGAAGACTAATGCTCAGTCTGGTTTTGGCTTGCCCAATCCAGGCCGAGGGTCTTTCAAGATTTTGTTGACTGTTGAGAGTAGTTTTTTCTTTTTCAGGCGGTTCCCGTTTTTTTCTTTTTCAGGCGGTTCTGGCTTTTCCAGACGTTCCTGGAGTTAGAGAGAAGGAGGACCTACCATCCAGACGACCTTTGAGGACCCTTTGATGACCTAGACGACCTCATCCCCAGCCCTTGATTGTAATCGAGATCCAGACCGAGAGAGCAGCAGGCGCCCAGCAGAGGGCGCCATCTGGGAGGAGCAGAGGGCGGCCCCGGACCCCGAGGAGGTGTCACAGCCACGATTCTTCCTACGTGGTCTCGGTGCCAAGCAGCGCCCCCTACTCCGCCAGGGAAGGACACCGTTCACCTGGGGAGGGGGTCCCTCTTGCGAGGCGACCATCTCCTCAGGGACTAAAGTAATAGTTCCTTCAACTGCCCAGATTTGCTGCTTACGTTGTCTCTTTTCCGTAGAGAGAGACAACCCGGACGTCCAGAGGCTTCTCCCACCCCAATCGGAGGAGCCAGCTGAAGGATGGCGTTCCGGCCAACCCAGGAAACCAGGAGGCACAATGCGGTGCGCTTCACAAGAAACAAGCAAGATGAAACGGAACCAGGACTGACGAGACTGGAGTTCAGCCGGACCATTCTTCAGAGGGGTATGGGTTTTTCCCCTTCTGACTTGAATTGTTTGGTGAAATTGCCAGGGCTTAAGGAAGTGTTTGAGGTCAGTTTTAGGAACCCCCAAAAGTTACAAGAAATGTGGTCCTTTTGGGGGGAGAATAAATATCTCGCTCCATACAAAGAATTTTGTGTGGATGCACTGACAGACAGAGAAATGAAAGTTGTTACTGTCCAATTTTTCAATGAGGCTGTTAGCGACTATGATATTACAACATGGCTTAACCGCTATGGGAGGGTGTCATCAGAAGGGAGGAAAATTACAGATGAAGATGGGGTTTGGACAGGAGCCAGAAAGTGGCTGGTACGCCTTAATGTTGATCCATCGGGCATTGGAGGCGTCCGCCACATTCCAAACTCCATAGTGTTAGGGCCCAACAGAGGGCTGGTATTCTATAATGGGATGCCAAAACTCTGCAGGAAATGTGGGGAATTAGGACACCTGACGGCCGCGTGTACTGTAGTCAAGTGCAGGAACTGCGGCGCCCCCCACGAGACCAGCCACTGCAGAGAAGAGAGGCAGTGCAATTTGTGTGGAAAGAAGGGGCACCTGTTTAAGGACTGCCCCTCTTCCTATGCCAACATGGCCAGAGCCAGCAAGGCAAACATGAACAAGCCTAGGCCTGAGCAGGAAGAGGGAGCAAGTAACAAAGATCAGTCCACATCACCACCAACAGTATCCAAGACCCAGACTCCAGCACCACCATCATCACCAGCACCCCCTCACCCCCCCGCCCCCGAGACATGTCCCGTTTTACGAGGACCCCTTCCCCCAGCCCAGAGAGAGAGTACAACAGCCACTCCACTAGCTCCTCCAGTAGCTCCTCTGATGCAGAACACGAGGCAGGGAGGGAGCCCGGACCCAGCAGCGCCCCCCCCCTGAGTAGGGCCCTCTCAGCGCCAGCACTCCCCCTCGGCTCTCGTTATGACGCCATAAGGATTGAGTCCGTGGGGGAGGAAAGCAAAAGCGACAGTGAAAGTGAGAGTGAGAAGGAGGGGAAGGGAGTGAAGAACCAGCAGAGGGTGGGGAAAAGAAAGGGTAGAGACGAGGGGGGGAAAAGAAAGAAGATCAGGATCAAAGACAGCAAGTTGCAGGTGGCCCCCATAGATCCAAAACCAGCTAATGTCCACACAAAGTCCCCAGTCTTGCCCTCGCAGGCAGAGACGGAGGCGAGTGGGACGGCTACACTGCCGCCTAGTGGGCAGGTAGCAGCCAGCCAGGGCATCCCCAGCCAGCCTTCCCAGTCGTTGGCACAAACCCTAGCACACCTCGCAGAAGAGGTGTTCACTAATGCACCGAGGGAGAGGTCGGGGTCAACACCTTCCCTGACCAGCAGTACCTCTGTAGCAATGACCCTCTTCAAGCGAAGGGCCTCCCTTCAAAGCATCCTTGACCCCCTCCCTTGTATGGGCAAAACCAGGGGCCCCCTAGAGGTCCTCCTAGATACAGCACTGGAGGACATGGGAATACCCCTGGACGCGGTAAGCCAGAAGTCTGCTAACAGCTCCAATTCAACAGACGGTAACAGCCAAAGAATGCTGTCTGTCATAACCCCCCCCCCAGGACAAAGCTGACCCACACGTTCCGAGGGGCCCTGAGCAAGTTCCACCAGACTTACCTTGTGGGGAGTTGAATAGCCCCAACAACTCCACGTACTGTGCATATAAAGACGGTGCCTTCTTGGACGAGGCAGCAGTGAGTACCTTCTCAGGGGTGATGGGAGTTGCAAATAAGCCCAAGCCCCCTCGAAGCAAGCGTAGAGCTAAGAGTAGGAAGAGTGTCCCGACCTCCCAATCATAGTCGCTATGGGGTGGACGCAGCGACTCCTTTTCTTGTTAGCTACCCTGATGGCCCTGATATGTGTGTCTGTTAATGTCAGGAGCATCAGGGAGACACAAAAAAGATTTGATGTACTAAACTATCTAGCTAACTTGAAAGCAGATCTCATCTTTCTGCAGGAGTGTGGTATTTCGTCGAGCCCTGATTATAGGGACCTGAAGGAGAGTTGGACCCTGGGGGACTCCTTCTGGTCGGGCTCCAACATAGCCAGAGCCGACGGAGTAGGTATCCTGTTTAAAAACCCATTTATTACCTCCCGCAGCAGCAGGGAGGTAGAACCTGGTAGAATTCTGAGCGTGGATGTGACATACAACAACACTCCCCTCAGACTGGTCAATGTCTACGCACCCACTAACCAAAACGAAAGAGTTCAATTTTTTCCACAGCTGCGTCCACTCCTGCTGGGGAACGTACCCGTCATCGTGTCAGGTGACTTCAATTGTGCTCTGAGGGACGTAGACCGGAGCAGGCCACGCAACGACGTGGAACGGTGCACACCTTTCTCTAACGTTGGTCAAAGTCAGATCTGGATCTCTCCTGTGAGCATTTTGTCTACCCCTGCTGGAGGGAGAGTGCCAGTGTTGATGCAAGTTTTCCCGCCGTTTTACTTCTTTTTTTTTCTTTCTCTCTTTCTTTCTTTCTCTCTTTCTTTCTCTCTTTCTCTCTTTCTTTCTCTCTTTCTTTCTTGCTGTCTTTCTTTCTTTTATTCACATGTGGTGATGATGTAGACAGCAGCAGGTTGTTTCCTGGGAGCATGCAGCTAACCAGACAAGTGTGGTGGAACATGTCCCTATGCCAGGACCTTCTTAGCAAGCCAGCCAGCCAGCGAGGCACAGTTGTAGTTACCCAAGGCACCTTGCACAGCATAGCAGCTTGGCATGACTATTTGTAAGACGCACTCCGCCAGTTTATGTTTTGTTTTTGGTGTTATGTGTGTGTTTTTGCTTTGTTTTGTTTCCTCCTGCTTAAATTGCACATTTCCCCTCTGGAAGCAGCAGCCCGTTTTTTGGGGGTCTGCTTGTGCTTGGAATTTTGCACCCACCTTTGAATCCCCCTGTGCCGTCCGGGCTGGGGGGCCCCGGGCAAGGGCCAATTCGCCATCGCTTCTCGGCCTTTTGGCTAAGATCAAGTGTAGTATCTGTTCTTATCAGTTTAATATCTGATACGTCCCCTATCAGGGGACCATATATTAAATTGATTTTTGGAATCGGGAGATGGAACAGGGGCTTGCTCCGTCCACTCCACGCATCGGCCCGGTATTGCAGTACCTCCGGGAACGGTGCACACCTTTCTCTAACGTTGGTCAAAGTCAGATCTGGATCTCTCCTGTGAGCATTTTGTCTACCCCTGCTGGAGGGAGAGTGCCAGTGTTGATGCAAGTTTTCCCGCCGTTTTACTTCTTTTTTTTTCTTTCTCTCTTTCTTTCTTTCTCTCTTTCTTTCTCTCTTTCTCTCTTTCTCTCTTTCTTTCTTGCTGTCTTTCTTTCTTTTATTCACATGTGGTGATGATGTAGACAGCAGCAGGTTGTTTCCTGGGAGCATGCAGCTAACCAGACAAGTGTGGTGGAACATGTCCCTATGCCAGGACCTTCTTAGCAAGCCAGCCAGCCAGCGAGGCACAGTTGTAGTTACCCAAGGCACCTTGCACAGCATAGCAGCTTGGCATGACTATTTGTAAGACGCACTCCGCCAGTTTATGTTTTGTTTTTGGTGTTATGTGTGTGTTTTTGCTTTGTTTTGTTTTCTCCTGCTTAAATTGCACATTTCCCCTCTGGAAGCAGCAGCCCGTTTTTTTGGGGTCTGCTTGTGCTTGAAATTTTGCACCCACCTTTGAATCCCCCTGTGCCGTCCGGGCTGGGGGGCCCCGGGCAAGGGCCAAGTCGCCATCGCTTCTCGGCCTTTTGGCTAAGATCAAGTGTAGTATCTGTTCTTATCAGTTTAATATCTGATACGTCCCCTATCAGGGGACCATATATTAAATTGATTTTTGGAATCGGGAGATGGAACAGGGGCTTGCTCCGTCCACTCCACGCATCGGCCCGGTATTGCAGTACCTCCGGGAACGGTGCACACCTTTCTCTAACGTTGGTCAAAGTCAGATCTGGATCTCTCCTGTGAGCATTTTGTCTACCCCTGCTGGAGGGAGAGTGCCAGTGTTGATGCAAGTTTTCCCGCCGTTTTACTTCTTTTTTTTTCTTTCTTTCTTTCTCTCTTTCTTTCTCTCTTTCTCTCTTTCTTTCTCTCTTTCTTTCTTGCTGTCTTTCTTTCTTTTATTCACATGTGGTGATGATGTAGACAGCAGCAGGTTGTTTCCTGGGAGCATGCAGCTAACCAGACAAGTGTGGTGGAACATGTCCCTATGCCAGGACCTTCTTAGCAAGCCAGCCAGCCAGCGAGGCACAGTTGTAGTTACCCAAGGCACCTTGCACAGCATAGCAGCTTGGCATGACTATTTGTAAGACGCACTCCGCCAGTTTATGATTTGTTTTTGGTGTTATGTGTGTGTTTTTGCTTTGTTTTGTTTTCTCCTGCTTAAATTGCACATTTCCCCTCTGGAAGCAGCAGCCCGTTTTTTTGGGGTCTGCTTGTGCTTGAAATTTTGCACCCACCTTTGAATCCCCCTGTGCCGTCCGGGCTGGGGGGCCCCGGGCATGGGCCAAGTCGCCATCGCTTCTCGGCCTATTGGCTAAGATCAAGTGTAGTATCTGTTCTTATCAGTTTAATATCTGATACGTCCCCTATCAGGGGACCATATATTAAATTGATTTTTGGAATCGGGAGATGGAACAGGGGCTTGCTCCGTCCACTCCACGCATCGGCCCGGTATTGCAGTACCTCCGGGAACGGTGCACACCTTTCTCTAACGTTGGTCAAAGTCAGATCTGGATCTCTCCTGTGAGCATTTTGTCTACCCCTGCTGGAGGGAGAGTGCCAGTGTTGATGCAAGTTTTCCCGCCGTTTTACTTCTTTTTTTTTCTTTCTTTCTCTCTTTCTTTCTCTCTTTCTCTCTTTCTTTCTCTCTTTCTTTCTTGCTGTCTTTCTTTCTTTTATTCACATGTGGTGATGATGTAGACAGCAGCAGTTTGTTTCCTGGGAGCATGCAGCTAACCAGACAAGTGTGGTGGAACATGTCCCTATGCCAGGTCCTTCTTAGCCAGCCATATACTCTGGCTTCTCTTCAGTTCGAATAAATCTTTCTAAGACTAAGGCTTAGAGGGTAGTGGCATTGCCCGCTCCCTCCGAGGGTCTGTGAGAGGTTTGTTCGGGTGAGGAGGAACAGAATTTTTTTTTTATTTTTGACTGGCTTTCTTCAGCTCGGCAACTTTTTGGAAGACTAATGCTCAGTCTGGTTTTGGCTTGCCCAATCCAGGCCGAGGGTCTTTCAAGATTTTGTTGACTGTTGAGAGCAGTTTTTTCTTTTTCAGGCGGTTCCAGTTTTTTTCTTTTTCAGGCTTTTCCAGACGTTCCTGGAGTTAGAGAGAAGGAGGACCTACCATCCAGACGACCTTTGAGGACCCTTTGATGACCTAGACGACCTCATCCCCAGCCCTTGATTGTAATCGAGATCCAGACCGAGAGAGCAGTAGGCGCCCAGCAGAGGGTGCCATCTGGGAGGAGCAGAGGGCGGCCCCGGACCCCGAGGAGGCGTCACAGCCACGATTCTTCCTACGTGGTCTCGGTGCCAAGCAGCGCCCCCTACTCCGCCAGGGAAGGACACCGTTCACCTGGGGAGGGGGTCCCTCTTGCGAGGCGACCATCTCCTCAGGGACTAAAGTAATAGTTCCTTCAACTGCCCAGATTTGCTGCTTACGTTGTTTCTTTTCCGTAGAGAGAGACAACCCGGACGTCCAGAGGCTTCTCCCACCCCAATCGGAGGAGCCAGCTGAAGGATGGCGTTCCGGCCAACCCAGGAGACCAGGAGGCACAATGCGGTGCGCTTCAAAAGAAACAAGCAAGATGAAACGGAACCAGGACTGACGAGACTGGAGTTCAGCCGGACCATTCTTCAGAGGGGTATGGGTTTTTCCCCTTCTGACTTGAATTGTTTGGTGAAATTGCCAGGGCTTAAGGAAGTGTTTGAGGTCAGTTTTAGGAACCCCCAAAAGTTACAAGAAATGTGGTCCTTTTGGGGGGAGAATAAATATCTCGCTCCATACAAAGAATTTTGTGTGGATGCACTGACAGACAGAGAAATGAAAGTTGTTACTGTCCAATTTTTCAATGAGGCTGTTAGCGACTATGATATTACAACATGGCTTAACCGCTATGGGAGGGTGTCATCAGAAGGGAGGAAAATTACAGATGAAGATGGGGTTTGGACAGGAGCCAGAAAGTGGCTGGTACGCCTTAATGTTGATCCATCGGGCATTGGAGGCGTCCGCCACATTCCAAACTCCATAGTGTTAGGGCCCAACAGAGGGCTGGTATTCTATAATGGGATGCCAAAACTCTGCAGGAAATGTGGGGAATTAGGACACCTGGCGGCCGCGTGTACTGTAGTCAAGTGCAGGAACTGCGGCGCCCCCCACGAGACCAGCCACTGCAGAGAAGAGAGGCAGTGCAATTTGTGTGGAAAGAAGGGGCACCTGTTTAAGGACTGCCCCTCTTCCTATGCCAACATGGCCAGAGCCAGCAAGGCAAACACGAACAAGCCTAGGCCTGAGCAGGAAGAGGGAGCAAGTAACAAAGATCAGTCCACATCACCACCAACAGTATCCAAGACCCAGACTCCAGCACCACCATCATCACCAGCACCCCCCTCACCCCCCCGCCCCCGAGACATGTCCCGTTTTACGAGGACCCCTTCCCCCAGCCCAGAGAGAGAGTACAACAGCCACTCCACTAGCTCCTCCAGTAGCTCCTCTGATGCAGAACACGAGGCAGGGAGGGAGCCCGGACCCAGCAGCGGCCCCCCCCTGAGTAGGGCCCTCTCAGCGCCAGCACTCCCCCTCGGCTCTCGTTATGACGCCATAAGGATTGAGTCCGTGGGGGAGGAAAGCGAAAGCGACAGTGAAAGTGAGAGTGAGAAGGAGGGGAAGGGAGTGAAGAACCAGCAGAGGGTGGGGAAAAGAAAGGGTAGAGACGAGGGGGGGAAAAGAAAGAAGATCAGGATCAAAGACAGCAAGTTGCAGGTGGCCCCCATAGATCCAAAACCAGCTAATGTCCACACAAAGTCCCCAGTCTTGCCCTCGCAGGCAGAGACGGAGGCGAGTGGGACGGCTACACTGCCGCCTAGTGGGCAGGTAGCAGCCAGCCAGGGCATCCCCAGCCAGCCTTCCCAGTTGTTGGCACATACCCTAGCACACCTCGCAGAAGAGGTGTTCACTAATGCACCGAGGGAGAGGTCGGGGTCAACACCTTCCCTGACCAGCAGTACCTCGGTAGCAATGACCCTCTTCAAGCGAAGGGCCTCCCTTCAAAGCATCCTTGACCCCCTCCCTTGTATGGGCAAAACCAGGGGCCCCCTAGAGGTCCTCCTAGATACAGCACTGGAGGACATGGGAATACCCCTGGACGCGGTAAGCCAGAAGTCTGCTAACAGCTCCAATTCAACAGACGGTAACAGCCAAAGAATGCTGTCTGTCATAACCCCCCCCAGGACAAAGCTGACCCACACGTTCCGAGGGGCCCTGAGCAAGTTCCACCAGACTTACCTTGTGGGGAGTTGAATAGCCCCAACAACTCCACGTACTGTGCATATAAAGACGGTGCCTTCTTGGACGAGGCAGCAGTGAGTACCTTCTCAGGGGTGATGGGAGTTGCAAATAAGCCCAAGCCCCCTCGAAGCAAGCGTAGAGCTAAGAGTAGGAAGAGTGTCCCGACCTCCCAATCATAGTCGCTATGGGGTGGACGCAGCGACTCCTTTTCTTGTTAGCTACCCTGACGGCCCTGATATGTGTGTCTGTTAATGTCAGGAGCATCAGGGAGACACAAAAAAGATTTGATGTACTAAACTATCTAGCTAACTTGAAAGCAGATCTCATCTTTCTGCAGGAGTGTGGTATTTCGTCGAGCCCTGATTATAGGGACCTGAAGGAGAGTTGGACCCTGGGGGACTCCTTCTGGTCGGGCTCCAACATAGCCAGAGCCGACGGAGTAGGTATCCTGTTTAAAAACCCATTTATTACCTCCCGCAGCAGCAGGGAGGTAGAACCTGGTAGAATTCTGAGCGTGGATGTGACATACAACAACACTCCCCTCAGACTGGTCAATGTCTACGCACCCACTAACCAAAACGAAAGAGTTCAATTTTTTCCACAGCTGCGTCCACTCCTGCTGGGGAACGTACCCGTCATCGTGTCAGGTGACTTCAATTGTGCTCTGAGGGACGTAGACCGGAGCAGGCCACGCAACGACCGCTCTAGTAGAGTTTTGTCCTCCGTAATATCTGATTTCTCCCTGTGTGATGCAGGTAAGGACCTGGTGCCTCCCTTTACCTGGGTGAGCTCATCTGGGACCTCCTTCTCCCGTATAGATCTCGTCCTGCATACCAGCTCCCTTACGAAGACGGCAGTAGACACCCAGGCCGTCTTCTTCTCTGACCATAGGCTCCTGCAGGTAACATTGCAGGTCCCTCAGACCTCCCAGATGGGGTCAGGGGTCTGGAAATTAAACACCTCCTTACTCGATGACCCCTCCATAGCTGCAGCCTATAAGAGCAGGCTTGTTGAGTGGACCACTTTGCGTGACCTATTCAACTCCCCTATAGAGTGGTGGGAGATGGTCAAAATGAGAACTAAGGGTTATTTCATAGCAGCAGGCAAGAGGAAAGCAAAAGAAAGGAGGGCCAAATATAAATACCTGAATGCTGCCCTCCAGCGTCTGAGCCTGCTTCAGCTTCGGGGGTTCCCTGTAAGCGACGAGATAGCCCAGACCAAGCTAGATCTTTCAGTGCTTTGTAGGGAGGAACAACGAAAGGTCATGCACAATGCAAAAGTGCAAAAAATCGAGGAAGACGAAAAGTGTACTCGCTTCTTCTTCCAGAAAACGAGGGAGAAGCGGCACTTGATGTCCTCCATGCTCGACAGCAGGGGGAGGATAGTAGAGGATAGTGAGGGAGTGAAAAAAGTGGTAGAGAACTTCTATAGGGACCTGTATAACATCAAAGCTACAGATGACACCCTGATAGAGTGGTTCCTGAGCCAGTTGGAGCCTGACTCAGTGCGGGACGAGGAGGAGGAGGAGAAGGACCCAGAACTCACGCTGGAGGAGCTCACCCAGGCGGTTAAGACCATGAACACCGGTAAGACGCCAGGTCCAGATGGCATCCCGGGTGAGTATTACCATCTTTTTTGGGACACGCTAAAAGTCCATTTAGCGGAGGTCTACAGAGCGGTCTACAGGGAGAAGCGGTTGGGCCCTTCTATGCGGGAGAGTGTAATTACTCTCCTTCATAAGAAAGGGGAAGTTAAAGATCTACGGAATTGGCGCCCAATCAGCCTCCTTTGCGTGGATTACAAGATACTAGCCAAAGCTCTGATGCTCCGGCTACAAGTACACCTCCCTTTGGTCATTGGCCCCGACCAGGCTTGTGGCGTCCCAGGGAGGTCCATCACGGATATTTTAATGTTAACAAGGGACATTCTGGCTTATTCTAGAGAACGGAACCATCCCCTCTGCCTGTTCAACCTTGACCAGGAGAAGGCGTTCGATAGGGTAAGCCATGAATATATGTACAAAGTGATGGACCAGATGAAATTCGCTCCTGGACTTAGGGAGTGGGTTAAAACCATATATACAAACATTAGTACCCGAGTCTTGGTGAACAGGCACCTGACTGGTAAAATATCTATCCAGTCAGGGGTCAGACAGGGTTGCCCACTATCCCCACTGCTATATGTCGTGTGCATTGAACCCCTCCTGCAGGCAATTCGTAGGGATACCAATATAACTGGTTTCCAGCTGCCTGGATCCAACGGGGTCCAGGTCAAAACAACAGCATATATGGACGATGTGTCACTCATTTGCACCAACACATCGTCGGTACCTCGGATTAGTAATATCCTTGAGAAGTACTGCACGGCGACCGGGGCAGTGATTAATAAGTCCAAGAGCGAAGTCTACGTGTCTAAAAATTGGCAGGTAGATAGGGAACTGTCGGACATGTACCCTGTCAAAAAGGACAAAATCAAGATTCTGGGCCTCATTTTCGAGAACAATAGCTCGGGGGCCCAGAGCTGGACGGCGGCCATTAACCAGGTCCGTAAAAAGATTGGCGGATGGAGCACAAGATCCTTAACAATGACGGGTAGAGTATTAATAACCAAGTCTATACTGTTCCCCATCCTCTCTTATGTAGGAAAAATCTTTCCCCCAGACAGGACCACCAAAAAAGTGGTGGACCGCATTATCCACCGCTTTATCTGGGGCAGCAAGATGGAGAGGGTAAAGCGAGCCACTCTGAGTAAAGCCGACAAGAAGGGAGGTAAGGGGGTCCCGGACGTTGTGCAGCTCACCCGAGTGCAGGGGCTCACGCAAACTATCAAGAACATCCAGGCCCTGGACAGGAAGGTATGTTACATGAATCGTTTCTATTTTGCCACCTGTCTCAGGGCCTTGGGCCTCTGCACTATTGATAACACCGTGCCGTACTCCTGGGACCCCCCATTGTATTATAGAACCTTAAGGGACACTATATATAAATTGGGCTTAGATAAAGCAAAATTGGCCTCCTGGGAATACAAGGCTGTAACTAAATATCTTGCCGGTTCCCAGGAAATTGAAAAAGTAGCTACTTTCTCCCTCACCCAAAGCCAAAAAATCTGGGAGAATGTGTCTCACAGCTGCCTCAGTAATGTCCAGAAGGATATAGCATGGAACACCGTCCACAGTGCACTCCCCACTCGAGCGTTCATGTTCAGGAGGGGACTAGCCCAAGTAGAAACATGCCCCTATGCAAAGTGCCGCAAGAGAGAAACACCAGCCCATATCTTCTGGGAGTGTGATGTGGCTGGCAGTGTCTGGCTCTCTGTCTCTGTCTTCCTAAACAGGTTTGCTGACACGGCCAAGATGACCGCTGAGACTGTGCTCTATGGGCCTGCGGGAGGAATCACTACCAGCACAGCTAAGTGCGTTTGGCGTGTCATCAATGTTGTCAAGCAGATCCTGTGGGAAGGCCGTAACGTCTGTGTCTATCACAAGCAGGAGCTAGACACTATCACCACGACCAGAAGGGCACAAACTCTTATCAAGGACTTTGTAATTCTGGACATCCGGACCCTTGGGAAGGACAAGGCCTGCGCGGAGTGGAGGATCGCCGGACTTCAGGACGTGAAGATGGAATAAAGGAAAAAACTGGAACCGCTAGCTCCTAGGAGCGGGACTATGGGGCACCGCTAAGCCTTTTATTTATTTTGTCATGCCAGCATTCCGCCCTTTTTTTAGCTGGCATGACCGTTTTTCAACGGTGCCCTGGTTTTATGTAGTCTTTTGTTTCAGTTTTATGGACTTTTATTTGATTTACGTTGAATGTTTTATTTGATTTTGTTTTGTTTTGTTTTATGTATCTTTAAGATTTTTAATGTAAACTATTAAAAGTTACATTTTAAGTGTTTTAAAATTTTAGAATTTTAACTCACTGTTTTATACACTGTCCCTTTTCCCCTGTCCCTGTTTTAGATCTAGTTTTATGTTCACTTTTGAACCTTTTAGAGAGCACTCCCCGGCCCTCACAAGCACTGGTTTTTTATAGATGGTTCTTTTTTTCCAGTCACTTTTAAAACAGCACAGGTTTTTTTCATGTTGATTTTAATCTGTGTCTGTTTTAACCATGTACAAAGCACAATTGTCTTGGTGTTTTTAAATGTATTTTAAATGCTTTTAAAACAAAATGTATGTCTGTATGCATGAATGTCATCTTTAAAAGAAATGTAAAATGAATGAAAAAACGAATGGGTGTAAATGTAAAAAAATGTAAAATCTCAATAAAAGAGTATTCTCTTCAGTTCGAATAAATCTTTCTAAGACTAAGGCTTAGAGGGTAGTGGCATTGCCCGCTCCCTCCGAGGGTCTGTGAGAGGTTTGTTCGGGTGAGGAGGAACAGAATTTTTTTTTTTTTTTGACTGGCTTTCTTCAGCTCGGCAACTTTTTGGAAGACTAATGCTCAGTCTGGTTTTGGCTTGCCCAATCCAGGCCGAGGGTCTTTCAAGATTTTGTTGACTGTTGAGAGCAGTTTTTTCTTTTTCAGGCGGTTCCAGTTTTTTTCTTTTTCAGGCTTTTCCAGACGTTCCTGGAGTTAGAGAGAAGGAGGACCTACCATCCAGACGACCTTTGAGGACCCTTTGATGACCTAGACGACCTCATCCCCAGCCCTTGATTGTAATCGAGATCCAGACCGAGAGAGCAGCAGGCGCCCAGCAGAGGGCGCCATCTGGGAGGAGCAGAGGGCGGCCCCGGACCCCGAGGAGGCGTCACAGCCACGATTCTTCCTACGTGGTCTCGGTGCCAAGCAGCGCCCCCTACTCCGCCAGGGAAGGACACCGTTCACCTGGGGAGGGGGTCCCTCTTGCGAGGCGACCATCTCCTCAGGGACTAAAGTAATAGTTCCTTCAACTGCCCAGATTTGCTGCTTACGTTGTTTCTTTTCCGTAGAGAGAGACAACCCGGACGTCCAGAGGCTTCTCCCACCCCAATCGGAGGAGCCAGCTGAAGGATGGCGTTCCGGCCAACCCAGGAGACTAGGAGGCACAATGCGGTGCGCTTCACAAGGACCCAGCAAGAGGAAACGGAACCAGGACTGACGAGACTGGAGTTCAGCCGGACCATTCTTCAGAGGGGTATGGGTTTTTCCCCTTCTGACTTGAATTGTTTGGTGAAATTGCCAGGGCTTAAGGAAGTGTTTGAGGTCAGTTTTAGGAACCCCCAAAAGTTACAAGAAATGTGGTCCTTTTGGGGGGAGAATAAATATCTCGCTCCATACAAAGAATTTTGTGTGGATGCACTGACAGACAGAGAAATGAAAGTTGTTACTGTCCAATTTTTCAATGAGGCTGTTAGCGACTATGATATTACAACATGGCTTAACCGCTATGGGAGGGTGTCATCAGAAGGGAGGAAAATTACAGATGAAGATGGGGTTTGGACAGGAGCCAGAAAGTGGCTGGTACGCCTTAATGTTGATCCATCGGGCATTGGAGGCGTCCGCCACATTCCAAACTCCATAGTGTTAGGGCCCAACAGAGGGCTGGTATTCTATAATGGGATGCCAAAACTCTGCAGGAAATGTGGGGAATTAGGACACCTGGCGGCCGCGTGTACTGTAGTCAAGTGCAGGAACTGCGGCGCCCCCCACGAGACCAGCCACTGCAGAGAAGAGAGGCAGTGCAATTTGTGTGGAAAGAAGGGGCACCTGTTTAAGGACTGCCCCTCTTCCTATGCCAACATGGCCAGAGCCAGCAAGGCAAACACAAACAAGCCTAGGCCTGAGCAGGAAGAGGGAGCAAGTAACAAAGATCAGTCCACATCACCACCAACAGTATCCAAGACCCAGACTCCAGCACCACCATCATCACCAGCACCCCCCTCACCCCCCCGCCCCCGAGACATGTCCCGTTTTACGAGGACCCCTTCCCCCAGCCCAGAGAGAGAGTACAACAGCTACTCCACTAGCTCCTCCAGTAGCTCCTCTGATGCAGAACACGAGGCAGGGAGGGAGCCCGGACCCAGCAGCGGCCCCCCCCTGAGTAGGGCCCTCTCAGCGCCAGCACTCCCCCTCGGCTCTCGTTATGACGCCATAAGGATTGAGTCCGTGGGGGAGGAAAGCGAAAGCGACAGTGAAAGTGAGAGTGAGAAGGAGGGGAAGGGAGTGAAGAACCAGCAGAGGGTGGGGAAAAGAAAGGGTAGAGACGAGGGGGGGAAAAGAAAGAAGATCAGGATCAAAGACAGCAAGTTGCAGGTGGCCCCCATAGATCCAAAACCAGCTAATGTCCACACAAAGTCCCCAGTCTTGCCCTCGCAGGCAGAGACGGAGGCGAGTGGGACGGCTACACTGCCGCCTAGTGGGCAGGTAGCAGCCAGCCAGGGCATCCCCAGCCAGCCTTCCCAGTCGTTGGCACAAACCCTAGCACACCTCGCAGAAGAGGTGTTCACTAATGCACCGAGGGAGAGGTCGGGGTCAACACCTTCCCTGACCAGCAGTACCTCGGTAGCAATGACCCTCTTCAAGCGAAGGGCCTCCCTTCAAAGCACCCCCTCCCTTGTATGGGCAAAACCAGGGGCCCCCTAGAGGTCCTCCTAGATACAGCACTGGAGGACATGGGAATACCCCTGGACGCGGTAAGCCAGAAGTCTGCTAACAGCTCCAATTCAACAGACGGTAACAGCCAAAGAATGCTGTCTGTCATAACCCCCCCAGGACAAAGCTGACCCACACGTTCCGAGGGGCCCTGAGCAAGTTCCACCAGACTTACCTTGTGGGGAGTTGAATAGCCCCAACAACTCCACGTACTGTGCATATAAAGACGGTGCCTTCTTGGACGAGGCAGCAGTGAGTACCTTCTCAGGGGTGATGGGAGTTGCAAATAAGCCCAAGCCCCCTCGAAGCAAGCGTAGAGCTAAGAGTAGGAAGAGTGTCCCGACCTCCCAATCATAGTCGCTATGGGGTGGACGCAGCGACTCCTTTTCTTGTTAGCTACCCTGATGGCCCTGATATGTGTGTCTGTTAATGTCAGGAGCATCAGGGAGACACAAAAAAGATTTGATGTACTAAACTATCTAGCTAACTTGAAAGCAGATCTCATCTTTCTGCAGGAGTGTGGTATTTCGTCGAGCCCTGATTATAGGGACCTGAAGGAGAGTTGGACCCTGGGGGACTCCTTCTGGTCGGGCTCCAACATAGCCAGAGCCGACGGAGTAGGTATCCTGTTTAAAAACCCATTTATTACCTCCCGCAGCAGCAGGGAGGTAGAACCTGGTAGAATTCTGAGCGTGGATGTGACATACAACAACACTCCCCTCAGACTGGTCAATGTCTACGCACCCACTAACCAAAACGAAAGAGTTCAATTTTTTCCACAGCTGCGTCCACTCCTGCTGGGGAACGTACCCGTCATCGTGTCAGGTGACTTCAATTGTGCTCTGAGGGACGTAGACCGGAGCAGGCCACGCAACGACCGCTCTAGTAGAGTTTTGTCCTCCGTAATATCTGATTTCTCCCTGTGTGATGCAGGTAAGGACCTGGTGCCTCCCTTTACCTGGGTGAGCTCATCTGGGACCTCCTTCTCCCGTATAGATCTCGTCCTACATACAAGCTCCCTTACGAAGACGGCAGTAGACACCCAGGCCGTCTTCTTCTCTGACCATAGGCTCCTGCAGGTAACATTGCAGGTCCCTCAGACCTCCCAGATGGGGTCAGGGGTCTGGAAATTAAACACCTCCTTACTCGATGACCCCTCCATAGCTGCAGCCTATAAGAGCAGGCTTGTTGAGTGGACCACTTTGCGTGACCTATTCAACTCCCCTATAGAGTGGTGGGAGATGGTCAAAATGAGAACTAAGGGTTATTTCATAGCAGCAGGCAAGAGGAAAGCAAAAGAAAGGAGGGCCAAATATAAATACCTGAATGCTGCCCTCCAGCGTCTGAGCCTGCTTCAGCTTCGGGGGTTCCCTGTAAGCGACGAGATAGCCCAGACCAAGCTAGATCTTTCAGTGCTTTGTAGGGAGGAACAACGAAAGGTCATGCACAATGCAAAAGTGCAAAAAATGGAGGAAGACGAAAAGTGTACTCGCTTCTTCTTCCAGAAAACGAGGGAGAAGCGGCACTTGATGTCCTCCATGCTCGACAGCAGGGGGAGGATAGTAGAGGATAGTGAGGGAGTGAAAAAAGTGGTAGAGAACTTCTATAGGGACCTGTATAACATCAAAGCTACAGATGACACCCTGATAGAGTGGTTCCTGAGCCAGTTGGAGCCTGACTCAGTGCGGGACGAGGAGGAGGAGGAGAAGGACCCAGAACTCACGCTGGAGGAGCTCACCCAGGCGGTTAAGACCATGAACACCGGTAAGACGCCAGGTCCAGATGGCATCCCGGGTGAGTATTACCATCTTTTTTGGGACACGCTAAAAGTCCATTTAGCGGAGGTCTACAGAGCGGTCTACAGGGAGAAGCGGTTGGGCCCTTCTATGCGGGAGAGTGTAATTACTCTCCTTCATAAGAAAGGGGAAGTTAAAGATCTACGGAATTGGCGCCCAATCAGCCTCCTTTGCGTGGATTACAAGATACTAGCCAAAGCTCTGATGCTCCGGCTACAAGTACACCTCCCTTTGGTCATTGGCCCTGACCAGGCTTGTGGCGTCCCAGGGAGGTCCATCACGGATATTTTAATGTTAACAAGGGACATTCTGGCTTATTCTAGAGAACGGAACCATCCCCTCTGCCTGTTCAACCTTGACCAGGAGAAGGCGTTCGATAGGGTAAGCCATGAATATATGTACAAAGTGATGGACCAGATGAAATTCGCTCCTGGACTTAGGGAGTGGGTTAAAACCATATATACAAACATTAGTACCCGAGTCTTGGTGAACAGGCACCTGACTGGTAAAATATCTATCCAGTCAGGGGTCAGACAGGGTTGCCCACTATCCCCACTGCTATATGTCGTGTGCATTGAACCCCTCCTGCAGGCAATTCGTAGGGATACCAATATAACTGGTTTCCAGCTGCCTGGATCCAACGGGGTCCAGGTCAAAACAACAGCATATATGGACGATGTGTCACTCATTTGCACCAACACATCGTCGGTACCTCGGATTAGTAATATCCTTGAGAAGTACTGCACGGCGACCGGGGCAGTGATTAATAAGTCCAAGAGCGAAGTCTACGTGTCTAAAAATTGGCAGGTAGATAGGGAACTGTCGGACATGTACCCTGTCAAAAAGGACAAAATCAAGATTCTGGGCCTCATTTTCGAGAACAATAGCTCGGGGGCCCAGAGCTGGACGGCGGCCATTAACCAGGTCCGTAAAAAGATTGGCGGATGGAGCACAAGATCCTTAACAATGACGGGTAGAGTATTAATAACCAAGTCTATACTGTTCCCCATCCTCTCTTATGTAGGAAAAATCTTTCCCCCAGACAGGACCACCAAAAAAGTGGTGGACCGCATTATCCACCGCTTTATCTGGGGCAGCAAGATGGAGAGGGTAAAGCGAGCCACTCTGAGTAAAGCCGACAAGAAGGGAGGTAAGGGGGTCCCGGACGTTGTGCAGCTCACCCGAGTGCAGGGGCTCACGCAAACTATCAAGAACATCCAGGCCCTGGACAGGAAGGTATGTTACATGAATCGTTTCTATTTTGCCACCTGTCTCAGGGCCTTGGGCCTCTGCACTATTGATAACACCGTGCCGTACTCCTGGGACCCCCCATTGTATTATAGAACCTTAAGGGACACTATATATAAATTGGGCTTAGATAAAGCAAAATTGGCCTCCTGGGAATACAAGGCTGTAACTAAATATCTTGCCGGTTCCCAGGAAATTGAAAAAGTAGCTACTTTCTCCCTCACCCAAAGCCAAAAAATCTGGGAGAATGTGTCTCACAGCTGCCTCAGTAATGTCCAGAAGGATATAGCATGGAACACCGTCCACAGTGCACTCCCCACTCGAGCGTTCATGTTCAGGAGGGGACTAGCCCAAGTAGAAACATGCCCCTATGCAAAGTGCCGCAAGAGAGAAACACCAGCCCATATCTTCTGGGAGTGTGATGTGGCTGGCAGTGTCTGGCTCTCTGTCTCTGTCTTCCTAAACAGGTTTGCTGACACGGCCAAGATGACCGCTGAGACTGTGCTCTATGGGCCTGCGGGAGGAATCACTACCAGCACAGCTAAGTGCGTTTGGCGTGTCATCAATGTTGTCAAGCAGATCCTGTGTGAAGGCCGTAACGTCTGTGTCTATCACAAGCAGGAGCTAGACACTATCACCACGACCAGAAGGGCACAAACTCTTATCAAGGACTTTGTAATTCTGGACATCCGGACCCTCGGGAAGGACAAGGCCTGCGCGGAGTGGAGGATCGCCGGACTTCAGGACGTGAAGATGGAATAAAGGAAAAAACTGGAACCGCTAGCTCCTAGGAGCGGGACTACGGGGCACCGCTAAGCCTTTTATTTATTTTGTCATGCCAGCATTCCGCCCTTTTTAGCTGGCATGACCGTTTTTCAACGGTGCCCTGGTTTTATGTAGTCTTTTGTTTCAGTTTTATGGACTTTTATTTGATTTACGTTGAATGTTTTATTTGATTTTGTTTTGTTTTGTTTTATGTATCTTTAAGATTTTTTAATGTAAACTATTAAAAGTTACATTTTAAGTGTTTTAAAATTTTAGAATTTTAACTCACTGTTTTATACACTGTCCCTTTTCCCCTGTCCCTGTTTTAGTAATATAGTTTTATGTTCACTTTTGAACTTTTTTAGAGAGCACTCCCCGGCCCTCACAAGCACTGGTTTTTTATAGATGGTTCTTTTTTTCCAGTCACTTTTAAAGCAGCACAGGTTTTTTTCATGTCGATTTTAATCTGTGTCTGTTTTAACCATGTATAAAGCACAATTGTCTTGGTGTTTTTAAATGTGTTTTAAATGCTTTTAAAACAAAATGTATGTCTGTATGCATGAATGTCATCTTTAAAAGAAATGTAAAATGAATGAAACGAATGGGTGTAAATGTAAAAAAATGTAAAATCTCAATAAAAGAGTATTTTGGCTAAGATCAAGTGTAGTATCTGTTCTTATCAGTTTAATATCTGATACGTCCCCTATCAGGGGACCATATATTAAATTGATTTTTGGAATCGGGAGATGGAACAGGGGCTTGCTCCGTCCACTCCACGCATCGGCCCGGTATTGCAGTACCTCCGGGAACGGTGCACACCTTTCTCTAACGTTGGTCAAAGTCAGATCTGGATCTCTCCTGTGAGCATTTTGTCTACCCCTGCTGGAGGGAGAGTGCCAGTGTTGATGCAAGTTTTCCCGCCGTTTTACTTCTTTTTTTTTCTTTCTTTCTTTCTTTCTCTCTTTCTTTCTCTCTTTCTCTCTTTCTTTCTTGCTGTCTTTCTTTCTTTTATTCACATGTGGTGATGATGTAGACAGCAGCAGGTTGTTTCCTGGGAGCATGCAGCTAACCAGACAAGTGTGGTGGAACATGTCCCTATGCCAGGACCTTCTTAGCAAGCCAGCCAGCCAGCGAGGCACAGTTGTAGTTACCCAAGGCACCTTGCACAGCATAGCAGCTTGGCATGACTATTTGTAAGACGCACTCCGCCAGTTTATGTTTTGTTTTTGGTGTTATGTGTGTGTTTTTGTTTTGTTTTCTCCTGCTTAAATTGCACATTTCCCCTCTGGAAGCAGCAGCCCGTTTTTTGGGGGTCTGCTTGTGCTTGAAATTTTGCACCCACCTTTGAATCCCCCTGTGCCGTCCGGGCTGGGGGGCCCCGGGCAAGGGCCAAGTCGCCATCGCTTCTCGGCCTTTTGGCTAAGATCAAGTGTAGTATCTGTTCTTATCAGTTTAATATCTGATACGTCCCCTATCAGGGGACCATATATTAAATTGATTTTTGGAATCGGGAGATGGAACAGGGGCTTGCTCCGTCCACTCCACGCATCGGCCCGGTATTGCAGTACCTCCGGGAACGGTGCACACCTTTCTCTAACGTTGGTCAAAGTCAGATCTGGATCTCTCCTGTGAGCATTTTGTCTACCCCTGCTGGAGGGAGAGTGCCAGTGTTGATGCAAGTTTTCCCGCCGTTTTACTTCTTTTTTTTTTTCTTTCTCTCTTTCTTTCTCTCTTTCTTTCTTGCTGTCTTTCTTTCTTTTATTCACATGTGGTGATGATGTAGACAGCAGCAGGTTGTTTCCTGGGAGCATGCAGCTAACCAGACAAGTGTGGTGGAACATGTCCCTATGCCAGGACCTTCTTAGCAAGCCAGCCAGCCAGCGAGGCACAGTTGTAGTTACCCAAGGCACCTTGCACAGCATAGCAGCTTGGCATGACTATTTGTAAGACGCACTCCGCCAGTTTATGTTTTGTTTTTGGTGTTATGTGTGTGTTTTTGCTTTGTTTTGTTTTCTCCTGCTTAAATTGCACATTTCCCCTCTGGAAGCAGCAGCCCGTTTTTTTGGGGTCTGCTTGTGCTTGAAATTTTGCACCCACCTTTGAATCCCCCTGTGCCGTCCGGGCTGGGGGGCCCCGGGCAAGGGCCAAGTCGCCATCGCTTCTCGGCCTTTTGGCTAAGATCAAGTGTAGTATCTGTTCTTATCAGTTTAATATCTGATACGTCCCCTATCAGGGGACCATATATTAAATTGATTTTTGGAATCGGGAGATGGAACAGGGGCTTGCTCCGTCCACTCCACGCATCGGCCCGGTATTGCAGTACCTCCGGGAACGGTGCACACCTTTCTCTAACGTTGGTCAAAGTCAGATCTGGATCTCTCCTGTGAGCATTTTGTCTACCCCTGCTGGAGGGAGAGTGCCAGTGTTGATGCAAGTTTTCCCGCCGTTTTACTTCTTTTTTTTTCTTTCTTTCTTTCTCTCTTTCTTTCTCTCTTTCTCTCTTTCTTTCTCTCTTTCTTTCTTGCTGTCTTTCTTTCTTTTATTCACATGTGGTGATGATGTAGACAGCAGCAGGTTGTTTCCTGGGAGCATGCAGCTAACCAGACAAGTGTGGTGGAACATGTCCCTATGCCAGGACCTTCTTAGCAAGCCAGCCAGCCAGCGAGGCACAGTTGTAGTTACCAAAGGCACCTTGCACAGCATAGCAGCTTGGCATGACTAATTGTAAGACGCACACCGCCAGTTTATGTTTTGTTTTTGGTGTTATGTGTGTGTTTTTGCTTTGTTTTGTTTTCTCCTGCTTAAATTGCACATTTCCCCTCTGGAAGCAGCAGCCCGTTTTTTTGGGGTCTGCTTGTGCTTGAAATTTTGCACCCACCTTTGAATCCCCCTGTGCCGTCCGGGCTGGGGGGCCCCGGGCAAGGGCCAAGTCGCCATCGCTTCTCGGCCTTTTGGCTAAGATGAAGTGTAGTATCTGTTCTTATCAGTTTAATATCTGATACGTCCCCTATCAGGGGACCATATATTAAATTGATTTTTGGAATCGGGAGATGGAACAGGGGCTTGCTCCGTCCACTCCACGCATCGGCCCGGTATTGCAGTACCTCCGGGAACGGTGCACACCTTTCTCTAACGTTGGTCAAAGTCAGATCTGGATCTCTCCTGTGAGCATTTTGTCTACCCCTGCTGGAGGGAGAGTGCCAGTGTTGATGCAAGTTTTCCCGCCGTTTTACTTCTTTTTTTTTTTCTTTCTCTCTTTCTTTCTCTCTTTCTCTCTTTCTTTCTCTCTTTCTTTCTTGCTGTCTTTCTTTCTTTTATTCACATGTGGTGATGATGTAGACAGCAGCAGGTTGTTTCCTGGGAGCATGCAGCTAACTATACAAGTGTGGTGGAACATGTCCCTATGCCAGGACCTTCTTAGCAAGCCAGCCAGCCAGCGAGGCACAGTTGTAGTTACCCAAGGCACCTTGCACAGCATAGCAGCTTGGCATGACTATTTGTAAGACGCACTCCGCCAGTTTATGTTTTGTTTTTGGTGTTATGTGTGTGTTTTTGCTTTGTTTTGTTTTCTCCTGCTTAAATTGCACATTTCCCCTCTGGAAGCAGCAGCCCGTTTTTTTGGGGTCTGCTTGTGCTTGAAATTTTGCACCCACCTTTGAATCCCCCTGTGCCGTCCGGGCTGGGGGGCCCCGGGCAAGGGCCAAGTCGCCATCGCTTCTCAGCCTTTTGGCTAAGATCAAGTGTAGTATCTGTTCTTATCAGTTTAATATCTGATACGTCCCCTATCAGGGGACCCAGCAGCGGCCCCCCCCTGAGTAGGGCCCTCTCAGCGCCAGCACTCCCCCTCGGCTCTCGTTATGACGCCATAAGGATTGAGTCCGTGGGGGAGGAAAGCGAAAGCGACAGTGAAAGTGAGAGTGAGAAGGAGGGGAAGGGAGTGAAGAACCAGCAGAGGGTGGGGAAAAGAAAGGGTAGAGACGAGGGGGGGAAAAAAAAGAAGATCAGGATCAAAGACAGCAAGTTGCAGGTGGCCCCCATAGATCCAAAACCAGCTAATGTCCACACAAAGTCCCCAGTCTTGCCCTCGCAGGCAGAGACGGAGGCGAGTGGGACGGCTATACTGCCGCCTAGTGGGCAGGTAGCAGCCAGCCAGGGCATCCCCAGCCAGCCTTCCCAGTTGTTGGCACAAACCCTAGCACACCTCGCAGAAGAGGTGTTCACTAATGCACCGAGGGAGAGGTCGGGGTCAACACCTTCCCTGACCAGCAGTACCTCGGTAGCAATGACCCTCTTCAAGCGAAGGGCCTCCCTTCAAAGCACCCCCTCCCTTGTATGGGCAAAACCAGGGGCCCCCTAGAGGTCCTCCTAGATACAGCACTGGAGGACATGGGAATACCCCTGGACGCGGTAAGCCAGAAGTCTGCTAACAGCTCCAACTCAACAGACGGTAACAGCCAAAGAATGCTGTCTGTCATAACCCCCCCCCAGGACAAAGCTGACCCACACGTTCCGAGGGGCCCTGAGCAAGTTCCACCAGACTTACCTTGTGGGGAGTTGAATAGCCCCAACAACTCCACGTACTGTGCATATAAAGACGGTGCCTTCTTGGACGAGGCAGCAGTGAGTACCTTCTCAGGGGTGATGGGAGTTGCAAATAAGCCCAAGCCCCCTCGAAGCAAGCGTAGAGCTAAGAGTAGGAAGAGTGTCCCGACCTCCCAATCATAGTCGCTATGGGGTGGACGCAGCGACTCCTTTTCTTGTTAGCTACCCTGATGGCCCTGATATGTGTGTCTGTTAATGTCAGGAGCATCAGGGAGACACAAAAAAGATTTGATGTACTAAACTATCTAGCTAACTTGAAAGCAGATCTCATCTTTCTGCAGGAGTGTGGTATTTCGTCGAGCCCTGATTATAGGGACCTGAAGGAGAGTTGGACCCTGGGGGACTCCTTCTGGTCGGGCTCCAACATAGCCAGAGCTGACGGAGTAGGTATCCTGTTTAAAAACCCATTTATTACCTCCCGCAGCAGCAGGGAGGTAGAACCTGGTAGAATTCTGAGCGTGGATGTGACATACAACAACACTCCCCTCAGACTGGTCAATGTCTACGCACCCACTAACCAAAACGAAAGAGTTCAATTTTTTCCACAGCTGCGTCCACTCCTGCTGGGGAACGTACCCGTCATCGTGTCAGGTGACTTCAATTGTGCTCTGAGGGACGTAGACCGGAGCAGGCCACGCAACGACCGCTCTAGTAGAGTTTTGTCCTCCGTAATATTTGATTTCTCCCTGTGTGATGCAGGTAAGGACCTGGTGCCTCCCTTTACCTGGGTGAGCTCATCTGGGACCTCCTTCTCCCGTATAGATCTCGTCCTGCATACCAGCTCCCTTACGAAGACGGCAGTAGACACCCAGGCCGTCTTCTTCTCTGACCATAGGCTCCTGCAGGTAACATTGCAGGTCCCTCAGACCTCCCAGATGGGGTCAGGGGTTTGGAAATTAAACACTTCCTTACTCGATGACCCCTCCATAGCTGCAGCCTATAAGAGCAGGCTTGTTGAGTGGACCACTTTGCGTGACCTATTCAACTCCCCTATAGAGTGGTGGGAGATGGTCAAAATGAGAACTAAGGGTTATTTCATAGCAGCAGGCAAGAGGAAAGCAAAAGAAAGGAGGGCCAAATATAAACACCTGAATGCTGCCCTCCAGCGTCTGAGCCTGCTTCAGCTTCGGGGGTTCCCTGTAAGCGACGAGATAGCCCAGACCAAGCTAGATCTTTCAGTGCTTTGTAGGGAGGAACAACGAAAGGTCATGCACAATGCAAAAGTGCAAAAAATGGAGGAAGACGAAAAGTGTACTCGCTTCTTCTTCCAGAAAACGAGGGAGAAGCGGCACTTGATGTCCTCCATGCTCGACAGCAGGGGGAGGATAGTAGAGGATAGTGAGGGAGTGAAAAAAGTGGTAGAGAACTTCTATAGGGACCTGTATAACATCAAAGCTACAGATGACACCCTGATAGAGTGGTTCCTGAGCCAGTTGGAGCCTGACTCAGTGCGGGACGACGAGGAGGAGGAGAAGGACCCAGAACTCACGCTGGAGGAGCTCACCCAGGCGGTTAAGACCATGAACACCGGTAAGACGCCAGGTCCAGATGGCATCCCGGGTGAGTATTACCATCTTTTTTGGGACACGCTAAAAGTCCATTTAGCGGAGGTCTACAGAGCGGTCTACAGGGAGAAGCGGTTGGGCCCTTCTATGCGGGAGAGTGTAATTACTCTCCTTCATAAGAAAGGGGAAGTTAAAGATCTACGGAATTGGCGCCCAATCAGCCTCCTTTGCGTGGATTACAAGATACTAGCCAAAGCTCTGATGCTCCGGCTACAAGTACACCTCCCTTTGGTCATTGGCCCCGACCAGGCTTGTGGCGTCCCAGGGAGGTCCATCACGGATATTTTAATGTTAACAAGGGACATTCTGGCTTATTCTAGAGAACGGAACCATCCCCTCTGCCTGTTCAACCTTGACCAGGAGAAGGCGTTCGATAGGGTAAGCCATGAATATATGTACAAAGTGATGGACCAGATGAAATTCGCTCCTGGACTTAGGGAGTGGGTTAAAACCATCTATACAAACATTAGTACCCGAGTCTTGGTGAACAGGCACCTGACTGGTAAAATATCTATCCAGTCAGGGGTCAGACAGGGTTGCCCACTATCCCCACTGCTATATGTCGTGTGCATTGAACCCCTCCTGCAGGCAATTCGTAGGGATACCAATATAACTGGTTTCCAGCTGCCTGGATCCAACGGGGTCCAGGTCAAAACAACAGCATATATGGACGATGTGTCACTCATTTGCACCAACACATCGTCGGTACCTCGGATTAGTAATATCCTTGAGAAGTACTGCACGGCGACCGGGGCAGTGATTAATAAGTCCAAGAGCGAAGTCTACGTGTCTAAAAATTGGCAGGTAGATAGGGAACTGTCGGACATGTACCCTGTCAAAAAGGACAAAATCAAGATTCTGGGCCTCATTTTCGAGAACAATAGCTCGGGGGCCCAGAGCTGGACGGCGGCCATTAACCAGGTCCGTAAAAAGATTGGCGGATGGAGCACAAGATCCTTAACAATGACGGGTAGAGTATTAATAACCAAGTCTATACTGTTCCCCATCCTCTCTTATGTAGGAAAAATCTTTCCCCCAGACAGGACCACCAAAAAAGTGGTGGACCGCATTATCCACCGCTTTATCTGGGGCAGCAAGATGGAGAGGGTAAAGCGAGCCACCCTGAGTAAAGCCGACAAGAAGGGAGGTAAGGGGGTCCCGGACGTTGTGCAGCTCACCCGAGTGCAGGGGCTCACGCAAACTATCAAGAACATCCAGGCCCTGGACAGGAAGGTATGTTACATGAATCGTTTCTATTTTGCCACCTGTCTCAGGGCCTTGGGCCTCTGCACTATTGATAACACCGTGCCGTACTCCTGGGACCCCCCATTGTATTATAGAACCTTAAGGGACACTATATATAAATTGGGCTTAGATAAAGCAAAATTGGCCTCCTGGGAATACAAGGCTGTAACTAAATATCTTGCCGGTTCCCAGGAAATTGAAAAAGTAGCTACTTTCTCCCTCACCCAAAGCCAAAAAATCTGGGAGAATGTGTCTCACAGCTGCCTCAGTAATGTCCAGAAGGATATAGCATGGAACACCGTCCACAGTGCACTCCCCACTCGAGCGTTCATGTTCAGGAGGGGACTAGCCCAAGTAGAAACATGCCCCTATGCAAAGTGCCGCAAGAGAGAAACACCAGCCCATATCTTCTGGGAGTGTGATGTGGCTGGCAGTGTCTGGCTCTCTGTCTCTGTCTTCCTAAACAGGTTTGCTGACACGGCCAAGATGACCGCTGAGACTGTGCTCTATGGGCCTGCGGGAGGAATCGATACCAGCACAGCTAAGTGCGTTTGGCGTGTCATCAATGTTGTCAAGCAGATCCTGTGGGAAGGCCGTAACGTCTGTGTCTATCACAAGCAGGAGCTAGACACTATCACCACGACCAGAAGGGCACAAACTCTTATCAAGGACTTTGTAATTCTGGACATCCGGACCCTCGGGAAGGACAAGGCCTGCGCGGAGTGGAGGATCGCCGGACTTCAGGACGTGAAGATGGAATAAAGGAAAAAACTGGAACCGCTAGCTCCTAGGAGCGGGACTACGGGGCACCGCTAAGCCTTTTATTTATTTTGTCATGCCAGCATTCCGCCCTTTTTAGCTGGCATGACCGTTTTTGAACGGTGCCCTGGTTTTATGTAGTCTTTTTGTTTCAGTTTTATGGATTTTGATTTGATTTATTTTGAATGTTTTATTTGATTTTGTTTTGTTTTGTTTTATGTATCTAAAAGATTTTTAATGTAAACTATTAAAAGTTACATTTTAAGTGTTTTAAAATTTTAGAATTTTAACTCACTGTTTCATACACTGTCCCTTTTCCCCTGTCCCTGTTTTAGTAATATAGTTTTATGTTCACTTTTGAACCTTTTTAGAGAGCACTCCCCGGCCCTCACAAGCACTGGTTTTTTATAGATGGTTCTTTTTTTCCAGTCACTTTTAAAGCAGCACAGGTTTTTTTCATGTTGATTTTAATCTGTGTCTGTTTTAACCATGTACAAAGCACAATTGTCTTGGTGTTTTTAAATGTATTTTAAATGCTTTTAAAACAAAATGTATGTCTGTATGCATGAATGTCATCTTTAAAAGAAATGTAAAATGAATGAAAAAACGAATGGGTGTAAATGTAAAAAAAAATGTAAAATCTCAATAAAAGAGTATTAATATCTGATACGTCCCCTATCAGGGGACCATATATTAAATTGATTTTTGGAATCGGGAGATGGAACAGGGGCTTGCTCCGTCCACTCCACGCATCGGCCCGGTATTGCAGTACCTCCGGGAACGGTGCACACCTTTCTCTAACGTTGGTCAAAGTCAGATCTGGATCTCTCCTGTGAGCATTTTGTCTACCCCTGCTGGAGGGAGAGTGCCAGTGTTGATGCAAGTTTTCCCGCCGTTTTACTTATTTTTTTTTTCTTTCTCTCTTTCTTTCTCTCTTTCTCTCTTTCTTTCTCTCTTTCTTTCTTGCTGTCTTTCTTTCTTTTATTCACATGTGGTGATGATGTAGACAGCAGCAGGTTGTTTCCTGGGAGCATGCAGCTAACCAGACAAGTGTGGTGGAACATGTCCCTATGCCAGGACCTTCTTAGCAAGCCAGCCAGCCAGCGAGGCACAGTTGTAGTTACCCAAGGCACCTTGCACAGCATAGCAGCTTGGCATGACTATTTGTAAGACGCACTCCGCCAGTTTATGTTTTGTTTTTGGTGTTATGTGTGTGTTTTTGCTTTGTTTTGTTTTCTCCTGCTTAAATTGCACATTTCCCCTCTGGAAGCAGCATCCCGTTTTTTTGGGGTCTGCTTGTGCTTGAAATTTTGCACCCACCTTTTGAATCCCCCTGTGCCGTCCGGGCTGGGGGGCCCCGGGCAAGGGCCAAGTCGCCATCGCTTCTCGGCCTTTTGGCTAAGATCAAGTGTAGTATCTGTTCTTATCAGTTTAATATCTGATACGTCCCCTATCAGGGGACCATATATTAAATTGATTTTTGGAATCGGGAGATGGAACAGGGGCTTGCTCCGTCCACTCCACGCATCGGCCCGGTATTGCAGTACCTCCGGGAACGGTGCACACCTTTCTCTAACGTTGGTCAAAGTCAGATCTGGATCTCTCCTGTGAGCATATTGTCTACCCCTGCTGGAGGGAGAGTGCCAGTGTGATGCAAGTTTTCCCGCCGTTTTACTTCTTTTTTTTTTCTTTCTCTCTTTCTTTCTCTCTTTCTTTCTCTCTTTCTTTCTTGCTGTCTTTCTTTCTTTTATTCACATATGGTGATGATGTAGACAGCAGCAGTTTGTTTCCTGGGAGCATGCAGCTAACCAGACAAGTGTGGTGGAACATGTCCCTATGCCAGGACCTTCTTAGCAAGCCAGCCAGCCAGCGAGGCACAGTTGTAGTTACCCAAGGCACCTTGCACAGCATAGCAGCTTGGCATGACTATTTGTAAGACGCACTCCGCCAGTTTATGTTTTGTTTTTGGTGTTATGTGTGTGTTTTTGCTTTGTTTTGTTTTCTCCTGCTTAAATTGCACATTTCCCCTCTGGAAGCAGCAGCCCGTTTTTTTGGGGTCTGCTTGTGCTTGAAATTTTGCACCCACCTTTGAATCCCCCTGTGCCGTCCGGGCTGGGGGGCCCCGGGCAAGGGCCAAGTCGCCATCGCTTCTCGGCCTTTTGGCTAAGATCAAGTGTAGTATCTGTTCTTATCAGTTTAATATCTGATACGTCCCCTATCAGGGGACCATATATTAAATTGATTTTTGGAATCGGGAGATGGAACAGGGGCTTGCTCCGTCCACTCCACGCATCGGCCCGGTATTGCAGTACCTCCGGGAACGGTGCACACCTTTCTCTAACGTTGGTCAAAGTCAGATCTGGATCTCTCCTGTGAGCATATTGTCTACCCCTGCTGGAGGGAGAGTGCCAGTGTGATGCAAGTTTTCCCGCCGTTTTACTTCTTTTTTTTTTTTCTTTCTCTCTTTCTTTCTTTCTCTCTTTCTTTCTCTCTTTCTTTCTCTCTTTCTTTCTCTCTTTCTCTCTTTCTTTCTCTCTTTCTTTCTTGCTGTCTTTCTTTCTTTTATTCACATGTGGTGATGATGTAGACAGCAGCAGGTTCTTTCCTGGGAGCATGCAGCTAACCAGACAAGTGTGGTGGAACATGTCCCTATGCCAGGACCTTCTTAGCAAGCCAGCCAGCCAGCGAGGCACAGTTGTATTTACCCAAGGCACCTTGCACAGCATAGCAGCTTGGCATGACTATTTGTAAGACGCACTCCGCCAGTTTATGTTTTGTTTTTGGTGTTATGTGTGTGTTTTTGCTTTGTTTTCTCCTGCTTAAATTGCACATTTCCCCTCTGGAAGCAGCAGCCCGTTTTTTGGGGGTCTGCTTGTGCTTGGAATTTTGCACCCACCTTTGAATCCCCCTGTGCTGTCCGGGCTGGGGGGCCCCGGGCAAGGGCCAAGTCGCCATCGCTTCTCGGCCTTTTGGCTAAGATCAAGTGTAGTATCTGTTCTTATCAGTTTAATATCTGACACTCTGGCTTCTCTTCAGTTCGAATAAATCTTTCTAAGACTAAGGCTTAGAGGGTAGTGGCATTGCCCGCTCCCTCCGAGGGTCTGTGAGAGGTTTGTTTGGGTGAGGAGGAACAGAATTTTTTTTTATTTTTGACTGGCTTTCTTCAGCTCGGCAACTTTTTGGAAGACTAATGCTCAGTCTGGTTTTGGCTTGCCCAATCCAGGCCGAGGGTCTTTCAAGATTTTGTTGACTGTTGAGAGCAGTTTTTTCTTTTTCAGGCGGTTCCAGTTTTTTTCTTTTTCAGGCTTTTCCAGACGTTCCTGGAGTTAGAGAGAAGGAGGACCTACCATCCAGACGACCTTTGAGGACCCTTTGATGACCTAGACGACCTCATCCCCAGCCCTTGATTGCAATCGAGATCCAGACCGAGAGAGCAGCAGGCGCCCAGCAGAGGGCGCCATCTGGGAGGAGCAGAGGGCGGCCCCGGACCCCGAGGAGGCGTCACAGCCACGATTCTTCCTACGTGGTCTCGGTGCCAAGCAGCGCCCCCTACTCCGCCAGGGAAGGACACCGTTCACCTGGGGAGGGGGTCCCTCTTGCGAGGCGACCATCTCCTCAGGGACTAAAGTAATAGTTCCTTCAACTGCCCAGATTTGCTGCTTACGTTGTCTCTTTTTCGTAGAGAGAGACAACCCGGACGTCCAGAGGCTTCTCCCACCCCAATCGGAGGAGCCAGCTGAAGGATGGCGTTCCGGCCAACCCAGGAGACCAGGAGGCACAATGCGGTGCGCTTCACAAGGACCCAGCAAGAGGAAACGGAACCAGGACTGACGAGACTGGAGTTCAGCCGGACCATTCTTCAGAGGGGTATGGGTTTTTCCCCTTCTGACTTGAATTGTTTGGTGAAATTGCCAGGGCTTAAGGAAGTGTTTGAGGTCAGTTTTAGGAACCCCCAAAAGTTACAAGAAATGTGGTCCTTTTGGGGGGAGAATAAATATCTCGCTCCATACAAAGAATTTTGTGTGGATGCTCTGACAGACAGAGAAATGAAAGTTGTTACTGTCCAATTTTTCAATGAGGCTGTTAGCGACTATGATATTACAACATGGCTTAACCGCTATGGGAGGGTGTCATCAGAAGGGAGGAAAATTACAGACGAAGATGGGGTTTGGACAGGAGCCAGAAAGTGGCTGGTACGCCTTAATGTTGATCCATCGGGCATTGGAGGCGTCCGCCACATTCCAAACTCCATAGTGTTAGGGCCCAACAGAGGGCTGGTATTCTATAATGGGATGCCAAAACTCTGCAGGAAATGTGGGGAATTAGGACACCTGGCGGCCGCGTGTACTGTAGTCAAGTGCAGGAACTGCGGCGCCCCCCACGAGACCAGCCACTGCAGAGAAGAGAGGCAGTGCAATTTGTGTGGAAAGAAGG
The DNA here is from genome assembly GCF_902713425.1 of Acipenser ruthenus. Classification (NCBI taxonomy): domain Eukaryota; kingdom Metazoa; phylum Chordata; class Actinopteri; order Acipenseriformes; family Acipenseridae; genus Acipenser; species Acipenser ruthenus. Next base: position 21,772,450 of record NC_081198.1, on the reverse strand, counting down.
GGCACCTGTTTAAGGACTGCCCCTCTTCCTATGCCAACATGGCCAGAGCCAGCAAGGCAAATACGAACAAGCCTAGGCCTGAGCAGGAAGAGGGAGCAAGTAACAAAGATCAGTCCACATCACCACCAACAGTATCCAAGACCCAGACTCCAGCACCACCATCATCACCAGCACCCCCCTCACCCCCCCGCCCCCGAGACATGTCCCGTTTTACGAGGACCCCTTCCCCCAGCCCAGAGAGAGAGTACAACAGCCACTCCACTAGCTCCTCCAGTAGCTCCTCTGATGCAGAACACGAGGCAGGGAGGGAGCCCGGATCCAGCAGCGGCCCCCCCCTGAGTAGGGCCCTCTCAGCGCCAGCACTCCCCCTCGGCTCTCGTTATGACGCCATAAGGATTGAGTCCGTGGGGGAGGAAAGCGAAAGCGACAGTGAAAGTGAGAGTGAGAAGGAGGGGAAGGGAGTGAAGAACCAGCAGAGGGTGGGGAAAAGAAAGGGTAGAGACGAGGGGGGGAAAAGAAAGAAGATCAGGATCAAAGACAGCAAGTTGCAGGTGGCCCCCATAGATCCAAAACTAGCTAATGTCCACACAAAGTCCCCAGTCTTGCCCTCGCAGGCAGAGACGGAGGCGAGTGGGACGGCTACACTGCCGCCTAGTGGGCAGGTAGCAGCCAGCCAGGGCATCCCCAGCCAGCCTTCCCAGTCGTTGGCACAAACCCTAGCACACCTCGCAGAAGAGGTGTTCACTAATGCACCGAGGGAGAGGTCGGGGTCAACACCTTCCCTGACCAGCAGTACCTCGGTAGCAATGACCCTCTTCAAGCGAAGGGCCTCCCTTCAAAGCATCCTTGACCCCCTCCCTTGTATGGGCAAAACCAGGGGCCCCCTAGAGGTCCTCCTAGATACAGCACTGGAGGACATGGGAATACCCCTGGACGCGGTAAGCCAGAAGTCTGCTAACAGCTCCAATTCAACAGACGGTAACAGCCAAAGAATGCTGTCCGTCATAACCCCCCCCCAGGACAAAGCTGACCCACACGTTCCGAGGGGCCCTGAGCAAGTTCCACCAGACTTACCTTGTGGGGAGTTGAATAGCCCCAACAACTCCACGTACTGTGCATATAAAGACGGTGCCTTCTTGGACGAGGCAGCAGTGAGTACCTTCTCAGGGGTGATGGGAGTTGCAAATAAGCCCAAGCCCCCTCGAAGCAAGCGTAGAGCTAAGAGTAGGAAGAGTGTCCCGACCTCCCAATCATAGTCGCTATGGGGTGGACGCAGCGACTCCTTTTCTTGTTAGCTACCCTGATGGCCCTGATATGTGTGTCTGTTAATGTCAGGAGCATCAGGGAGACACAAAAAAGATTTGATGTACTAAACTATCTAGCTAACTTGAAAGCAGATCTCATCTTTCTGCAGGAGTGTGGTATTTCGTCGAGCCCTGATTATAGGGACCTGAAGGAGAGTTGGACCCTGGGGGACTCCTTCTGGTCGGGCTCCAACATAGCCAGAGCCGACGGAGTAGGTATCCTGTTTAAAAACCCATTTATTACCTCCCGCAGCAGCAGGGAGGTAGAACCTGGTAGAATTCTGAGCGTGGATGTGACATACAACAACACTCCCCTCAGACTGGTCAATGTCTACGCACCCACTAACCAAAATGAAAGAGTTCAATTTTTTCCACAGCTGCGTCCACTCCTGCTGGGGAACGTACCCGTCATCGTGTCAGGTGACTTCAATTGTGCTCTGAGGGACGTAGACCGGAGCAGGCCACGCAACGACCGCTCTAGTAGAGTTTTGTCCTCCGTAATATCTGATTTCTCCCTGTGTGATGCAGGTAAGGACCTGGTGCCTCCCTTTACCTGGGTGAGCTCATCTGGGACCTCCTTCTCCCGTATAGATCTCGTCCTGCATACCAGCTCCCTTACGAAGACGGCAGTAGACACCCAGGCCGTCTTCTTCTCTGACCATAGGCTCCTGCAGGTAACATTGCAGGTCCCTCAGACCTCCCAGATGGGGTCAGGGGTCTGGAAATTAAACACCTCCTTACTCGATGACCCCTCCATAGCTGCAGCCTATAAGAGCAGGCTTGTTGAGTGGACCACTTTGCGTGACCTATTCAACTCCCCTATAGAGTGGTGGGAGATGGTCAAAATGAGAACTAAGGGTTATTTCATAGCAGCAGGCAAGAGGAAAGCAAAAGAAAGGAGGGCCAAATATAAATACCTGAATGCTGCCCTCCAGCGTCTGAGCCTGCTCCAGCTTCGGGGGTTCCCTGTAAGCGACGAGATAGCCCAGACCAAGCTAGATCTTTCAGTGCTTTGTAGGGAGGAACAACGAAAGGTCATGCACAATGCAAAAGTGCAAAAAATGGAGGAAGACGAAAAGTGTACTCGCTTCTTCTTCCAGAAAACGAGGGAGAAGCGGCACTTGATGTCCTCCATGCTCGACAGCAGGGGGAGGATAGTAGAGGATAGTGAGGGAGTGAAAAAAGTGGTAGAGAACTTCTATAGGGACCTGTATAACATCAAAGCTACAGATGACACCCTGATAGAGTGGTTCCTGAGCCAGTTGGAGCCTGACTCAGTGCGGGACGAGGAGGAGGAGGAGAAGGACCCAGAACTCACGCTGGAGGAGCTCACCCAGGCGGTTAAGACCATGAACACCGGTAAGACGCCAGGTCCAGATGGCATCCCGGGTGAGTATTACCATCTTTTTTGGGACACGCTAAAAGTCCATTTAGCGGAGGTCTACAGAGCGGTCTACAGGGAGAAGCGGTTGGGCCCTTCTATGCGGGAGAGTGTAATTACTCTCCTTCATAAGAAAGGGGAAGTTAAAGATCTACGGAATTGGCGCCCAATCAGCCTCCTTTGCGTGGATTACAAGATACTAGCCAAAGCTCTGATGCTCCGGCTACAAGTACACCTCCCTTTGGTCATTGGCCCTGACCAGGCTTGTGGCGTCCCAGGGAGGTCCATCACGGATATTTTAATGTTAACAAGGGACATTCTGGCTTATTCTAGAGAACGGAACCATCCCCTCTGCCTGTTCAACCTTGACCAGGAGAAGGCGTTCGATAGGGTAAGCCATGAATATATGTACAAAGTGATGGACCAGATGAAATTCGCTCCTGGACTTAGGGAGTGGGTTAAAACCATATATACAAACATTAGTACCCGAGTCTTGGTGAACAGGCACCTGACTGGTAAAATATCTATCCAGTCAGGGGTCAGACAGGGTTGCCCACTATCCCCACTGCTATATGTCGTGTGCATTGAACCCCTCCTGCAGGCAATTCGTAGGGATACCAATATAACTGGTTTCCAGCTGCCTGGATCCAACGGGGTCCAGGTCAAAACAACAGCATATATGGACGATGTGTCACTCATTTGCACCAACACATCGTCGGTACCTCGGATTAGTAATATCCTTGAGAAGTACTGCACGGCGACCGGGGCAGTGATTAATAAGTCCAAGAGCGAAGTCTACGTGTCTAAAAATTGGCAGGTAGATAGGGAACTGTCGGACATGTACCCTGTCAAAAAGGACAAAATCAAGATTCTGGGCCTCATTTTCGAGAACAATAGCTCGGGGGCCCAGAGCTGGACGGCGGCCATTAACCAGGTCCGTAAAAAGATTGGCGGATGGAGCACAAGATCCTTAACAATGACGGGTAGAGTATTAATAACCAAGTCTATACTGTTCCCCATCCTCTCTTATGTAGGAAAAATCTTTCCCCCAGACAGGACCACCAAAAAAGTGGTGGACCGCATTATCCACCGCTTTATCTGGGGCAGCAAGATGGAGAGGGTAAAGCGAGCCACCCTGAGTAAAGCCGACAAGAAGGGAGGTAAGGGGGTCCCGGACGTTGTGCAGCTCACCCGAGTGCAGGGGCTCACGCAAACTATCAAGAACATCCAGGCCCTGGACAGGAAGGTATGTTACATGAATCGTTTCTATTTTGCCACCTGTCTCAGGGCCTTGGGCCTCTGCACTATTGATAACACCGTGCCGTACTCCTGGGACCCCCCATTGTATTATAGAACCTTAAGGGACACTATATATAAATTGGGCTTAGATAAAGCAAAATTGGCCTCCTGGGAATACAAGGCTGTAACTAAATATCTTGCCGGTTCCCAGGAAATTGAAAAAGTAGCTACTTTCTCCCTCACCCAAAGCCAAAAAATCTGGGAGAATGTGTCTCACAGCTGCCTCAGTAATGTCCAGAAGGATATAGCATGGAACACCGTCCACAGTGCACTCCCCACTCGAGCGTTCATGTTCAGGAGGGGACTAGCCCAAGTAGAAACATGCCCCTATGCAAAGTGCCGCAAGAGAGAAACACCAGCCCATATCTTCTGGGAGTGTGATGTGGCTGGCAGTGTCTGGCTCTCTGTCTCTGTCTTCCTAAACAGGTTTGCTGACACGGCCAAGATGACCGCTGAGACTGTGCTCTATGGGCCTGCGGGAGGAATCACTACCAGCACAGCTAAGTGCGTTTGGCGTGTCATCAATGTTGTCAAGCAGATCCTGTGGGAAGGCCGTAACGTCTGTGTCTATCACAAGCAGGAGCTAGACACTATCACCACGACCAGAAGGGCACAAACTCTTATCAAGGACTTTGTAATTCTGGACATCCGGACCCTCGGGAAGGACAAGGCCTGCGCGGAGTGGAGGATCGCCGGACTTCAGGACGTGAAGATGGAATAAAGGAAAAAACTGGAACCGCTAGCTCCTAGGAGCGGGACTACGGGGCACCGCTAAGCCTTTTATTTATTTTGTCATGCCAGCATTCCGCCCTTTTTAGCTGGCATGACCATTTTTCAACGGTGCCCTGGTTTTATGTAGTCTTTTTGTTTCAGTTTTACGGACTTTTATTTGATCTACGTTGAATGTTTTATTTGATTTTGTTTTGTTTTGTTTTATGTATCTTTAAGATTTTTAATGTAAACTATTAAAAGTTACATTTTAAGTGTTTTAAAATTTTAGAATTTTAACTCACTGTTTTATACACTGTCCCTTTTCCCCTGTCCCTGTTTTAGATCTAGTTTTATGTTCACTTTTGAACCTTTTTAGAGAGCACTCCCCGGCCCTCACAAGCACTGGTTTTTTATAGATGGTTCTTTTTTTCCAGTCACTTTTAAAACAGCACAGGTTTTTTTCATGTTGATTTTAATCTGTGTCTGTTTTAACCATGTACAAAGCACAATTGTCTTGGTGTTTTTAAATGTATTTTAAATGCTTTTAAAACAAAATGTATGTCTGTATGCATGAATGTCATCTTTAAAAGAAATGTAAAATGAATGAAAAAACGAATGGGTGTAAATGTAAAAAAATGTAAAATCTCAATAAAAGAGTATTAATATCTGACACTCTGGCTTCTCTTCAGTTCGAATAAATCTTTCTAAGACTAAGGCTTAGAGGGTAGTGGCATTGCCCGCTCCCTCCGAGGGTCTGTGAGAGGTTTGTTCGGGTGAGGAGGAACAGAATTTTTTTTTTTTTTTTTTTTTTGACTGGCTTTCTTCAGCTCGGCAACTTTTTGGAAGACTAATGCTCAGTCTGGTTTTGGCTTGCCCAATCCAGGCCGAGGGTCTTTCAAGATTTTGTTGACTGTTGAGAGCAGTTTTTTCTTTTTCAGGCGGTTCCAGTTTTTTTCTTTTTCAGGCTTTTCCAGACGTTCCTGGAGTTAGAGAGAAGGAGGACCTACCATCCAGACGACCTTTGAGGACCCTTTGATGACCTAGACGACCTCATCCCCAGCCCTTGATTGTAATCGAGATCCAGACCGAGAGAGCAGCAGGCGCCCAGCAGAGGGCGCCATCTGGGAGGAGCAGAGGGCGGCCCCGGACCCCGAGGAGGCGTCACAGCCACGATTCTTCCTACGTGGTCTCGGTGCCAAGCAGCGCCCCCTACTCCGCCAGGGAAGGACACCGTTCACCTGGGGAGGGGGTCCCTCTTGCGAGGCGACCATCTCCTCAGGGACTAAAGTAATAGTTCCTTCAACTGCCCAGATTTGCTGCTTACGTTGTTTCTTTTCCGTAGAGAGAGACAACCCGGACGTCCAGAGGCTTCTCCCACCCCAATCGGAGGAGCCAGCTGAAGGATGGCGTTCCGGCCAACCCAGGAGACTAGGAGGCACAATGCGGTGCGCTTCACAAGGACCCAGCAAGAGGAAACGGAACCAGGACTGACGAGACTGGAGTTCAGCCGGACCATTCTTCAGAGGGGTATGGGTTTTTCCCCTTCTGACTTGAATTGTTTGGTGAAATTGCCAGGGCTTAAGGAAGTGTTTGAGGTCAGTTTTAGGAACCCCCAAAAGTTACAAGAAATGTGGTCCTTTTGGGGGGAGAATAAATATCTCGCTCCATACAAAGAATTTTGTGTGGATGCACTGACAGACAGAGAAATGAAAGTTGTTACTGTCCAATTTTTCAATGAGGCTGTTAGCGACTATGATATTACAACATGGCTTAACCGCTATGGGAGGGTGTCATCAGAAGGGAGGAAAATTACAGATGAAGATGGGGTTTGGACAGGAGCCAGAAAGTGGCTGGTACGCCTTAATGTTGATCCATCGGGCATTGGAGGCGTCCGCCACATTCCAAACTCCATAGTGTTAGGGCCCAACAGAGGGCTGGTATTCTATAATGGGATGCCAAAACTCTGCAGGAAATGTGGGGAATTAGGACACCTGGCGGCCGCGTGTACTGTAGTCAAGTGCAGGAACTGCGGCGCCCCCCACGAGACCAGCCACTGCAGAGAAGAGAGGCAGTGCAATTTGTGTGGAAAGAAGGGGCACCTGTTTAAGGACTGCCCCTCTTCCTATGCCAACATGGCCAGAGCCAGCAAGGCAAACACAAACAAGCCTAGGCCTGAGCAGGAAGAGGGAGCAAGCAACAAAGATCAGTCCACATCACCACCAACAGTATCCATGACCCAGACTCCAGCACCACCATCATCACCAGCACCCCCCTCACACCACCGCCCCCGAGACATGTCCCGTTTTACGAGGACCCCTTCCCCCAGCCCAGAGAGAGAGTACAACAGCTACTCCACTAGCTCCTCCAGTAGCTCCTCTGATGCAGAACACGAGGCAGGGAGGGAGCCCGGACCCAGCAGCGCCCCCCCCCTGAGTAGGGCCCTCTCAGCGCCAGCACTCCCCCTCGGCTCTCGTTATGACGCCATAAGGATTGAGTCCGTGGGGGAGGAAAGCGAAAGCGACAGTGAAAGTGAGAGTGAGAAGGAGGGGAAGGGAGTGAAGAACCAGCAGAGGGTGGGGAAAAGAAAGGGTAGAGACGAGGGGGGGAAAAGAAAGAAGATCAGGATCAAAGACAGCAAGTTGCAGGTGGCCCCCATAGATCCAAAACCAGCTAATGTCCACACAAAGTCCCCAGTCTTGCCCTCGCAGGCAGAGACGGAGGCGAGTGGGACGGCTACACTGCCGCCTAGTGGGCAGGTAGCAGCCAGCCAGGGCATCCCCAGCCAGCCTTCCCAGTCGTTGGCACAAACCCTAGCACACCTCGCAGAAGAGGTGTTCACTAATGCACCGAGGGAGAGGTCGGGGTCAACACCTTCCCTGACCAGCAGTACCTCGGTAGCAATGACCCTCTTCAAGCGAAGGGCCTCCCTTCAAAGCATCCTTGACCCCCTCCCTTGTATGGGCAAAACCAGGGGCCCCCTAGAGGTCCTCCTAGATACAGCACTGGAGGACATGGGAATACCCCTGGACGCGGTAAGCCAGAAGTCTGCTAACAGCTCCAATTCAACAGACGGTAACAGCCAAAGAATGCTGTCTGTCATAACCCCCCCCCAGGACAAAGCTGACCCACACGTTCCGAGGGGCCCTGAGCAAGTTCCACCAGACTTACCTTGTGGGGAGTTGAATAGCCCCAACAACTCCACGTACTGTGCATATAAAGACGGTGCCTTCTTGGACGAGGCAGCAGTGAGTACCTTCTCAGGGGTGATGGGAGTTGCAAATAAGCCCAAGCCCCCTCGAAGCAAGCGTAGAGCTAAGAGTAGGAAGAGTGTCCCGACCTCCCAATCATAATCGCTATGGGGTGGACGCAGCGACTCCTTTTCTTGTTATCTACCCTGATGGCCCTGATATGTGTGTCTGTTAATGTCAGGAGCATCAGGGAGACACAAAAAAGATTTGATGTACTAAACTATCTAGCTAACTTGAAAGCAGATCTCATCTTTCTGCAGGAGTGTGGTATTTCGTCGAGCCCTGATTATAGGGACCTGAAGGAGAGTTGGACCCTGGGGGACTCCTTCTGGTCGGGCTCCAACATAGCCAGAGCCGACGGAGTAGGTATCCTGTTTAAAAACCCATTTATTACCTCCCGCAGCAGCAGGGAGGTAGAACCTGGTAGAACTCTGAGCGTGGATGTGACATACAACAACACTCCCCTCAGACTGGTCAATGTCTACGCACCCACTAACCAAAACGAAAGAGTTCAATTTTTTCCACAGCTGCGTCCACTCCTGCTGGGGAACGTACCCGTCATCGTGTCAGGTGACTTCAATTGTGCTCTGAGGGACGTAGACCGGAGCAGGCCACGCAACGACCGCTCTAGTAGAGTTTTGTCCTCCGTAATATCTGATTTCTCCCTGTGTGATGCAGGTAAGGACCTGGTGCCTCCCTTTACCTGGGTGAGCTCATCTGGGACCTCCTTCTCCCGTATAGATCTCGTCCTGCATACCAGCTCCCTTACGAAGACGGCAGTAGACACCCAGGCCGTCTTCTTCTCTGACCATAGGCTCCTGCAGGTAACATTGCAGGTCCCTCAGACCTCCCAGATGGGGTCAGGGGTCTGGAAATTAAACACCTCCTTACTCGATGACCCCTCCATAGCTGCAGCCTATAAGAGCAGGCTTGTTGAGTGGACCACTTTGCGTGACCTATTCAACTCCCCTATAGAGTGGTGGGAGATGGTCAAAATGAGAACTAAGGGTTATTTCATAGCAGCAGGCAAGAGGAAAGCAAAAGAAAGGAGGGCCAAATATAAATACCTGAATGCTGCCCTCCAGCGTCTGAGCCTGCTTCAGCTTCGGGGGTTCCCTGTAAGTGACGAGATAGCCCAGACCAAGCTAGATCTTTCAGTGCTTTGTAGGGAGGAACAACGAAAGGTCATGCACAATGCAAAAGTGCAAAAAATGGAGGAAGACGAAAAGTGTACTCGCTTCTTCTTCCAGAAAACGAGGGAGAAGCGGCACTTGATGTCCTCCATGCTCGACAGCAGGGGGAGGATAGTAGAGGATAGTGAGGGAGTGAAAAAAGTGGTAGAGAACTTCTATAGGGACCTGTATAACATCAAAGCTACAGATGACACCCTGATAGAGTGGTTCCTGAGCCAGTTGGAGCCTGACTCAGTGCGGGACGAGGAGGAGGAGGAGAAGGACCCAGAACTCACGCTGGAGGAGCTCACCCAGGCGGTTAAGACCATGAACACCGGTAAGACGCCAGGTCCAGATGGCATCCCGGGTGAGTATTACCATCTTTTTTGGGACACGCTAAAAGTCCATTTAGCGGAGGTCTACAGAGCGGTCTACAGGGAGAAGCGGTTGGGCCCTTCTATGCGGGAGAGTGTAATTACTCTCCTTCATAAGAAAGGGGAAGTTAAAGATCTACGGAATTGGCGCCCAATCAGCCTCCTTTGCGTGGATTACAAGATACTAGCCAAAGCTCTGATGCTCCGGCTACAAGTACACCTCCCTTTGGTCATTGGCCCTGACCAGGCTTGTGGCGTCCCAGGGAGGTCCATCACGGATATTTTAATGTTAACAAGGGACATTCTGGCTTATTCTAGAGAACGGAACCATCCCCTCTGCCTGTTCAACCTTGACCAGGAGAAGGCGTTCGATAGGGTAAGCCATGAATATATGTACAAAGTGATGGACCAGATGAAATTCGCTCCTGGACTTAGGGAGTGGGTTAAAACCATATATACAAACATTAGTACCCGAGTCTTGGTGAACAGGCACCTGACTGGTAAAATATCTATCCAGTCAGGGGTCAGACAGGGTTGCCCACTATCCCCACTGCTATATGTCGTGTGCATTGAACCCCTCCTGCAGGCAATTCGTAGGGATACCAATATAACTGGTTTCCAGCTGCCTGGATCCAATGGGGTCCAGGTCAAAACAACAGCATATATGGACGATGTGTCACTCATTTGCACCAACACATCGTCGGTACCTCGGATTAGTAATATCCTTGAGAAGTACTGCACGGCGACCGGGGCAGTGATTAATAAGTCCAAGAGCGAAGTCTACGTGTCTAAAAATTGGCAGGTAGATAGGGAACTGTCGGACATGTACCCTGTCAAAAAGGACAAAATCAAGATTCTGGGCCTCATTTTCGAGAACAATAGCTCGGGGGCCCAGAGCTGGACGGCGGCCATTAACCAGGTCCGTAAAAAGATTGGCGGATGGAGCACAAGATCCTTAACAATGACGGGTAGAGTATTAATAACCAAGTCTATACTGTTCCCCATCCTCTCTTATGTAGGAAAAATCTTTCCCCCAGACAGGACCACCAAAAAAGTGGTGGACCGCATTATCCACCGCTTTATCTGGGGCAGCAAGATGGAGAGGGTAAAGCGAGCCACTCTGAGTAAAGCCGACAAGAAGGGAGGTAAGGGGGTCCCGGACGTTGTGCAGCTCACCCGAGTGCAGGGGCTCACGCAAACTATCAAGAACATCCAGGCCCTGGACAGGAAGGTATGTTACATGAATCGTTTCTATTTTGCCACCTGTCTCAGGGCCTTGGGCCTCTGCACTATTGATAACACCGTGCCGTACTCCTGGGACCCCCCATTGTATTATAGAACCTTAAGGGACACTATATATAAATTGGGCTTAGATAAAGCAAAATTGGCCTCCTGGGAATACAAGGCTGTAACTAAATATCTTGCCGGTTCCCAGGAAATTGAAAAAGTAGCTACTTTCTCCCTCACCCAAAGCCAAAAAATCTGGGAGAATGTGTCTCACAGCTGCCTCAGTAATGTCCAGAAGGATATAGCATGGAACACCGTCCACAGTGCACTCCCCACTCGAGCGTTCATGTTCAGGAGGGGACTAGCCCAAGTAGAAACATGCCCCTATGCAAAGTGCCGCAAGAGAGAAACACCAGCCCATATCTTCTGGGAGTGTGATGTGGCTGGCAGTGTCTGGCTCTCTGTCTCTGTCTTCCTAAACAGGTTTGCTGACACGGCCAAGATGACCGCTGAGACTGTGCTCTATGGGCCTGCGGGAGGAATCGATACCAGCACAGCTAAGTGCGTTTGGCGTGTCATCAATGTTGTCAAGCAGATCCTGTGGGAAGGCCGTAACGTCTGTGTCTATCACAAGCAGGAGCTAGACACTATCACCACGACCAGAAGGGCACAAACTCTTATTAAGGACTTTGTAATTCTGGACATCCGGACCCTCGGGAAGGACAAGGCCTGCGCGGAGTGGAGGATCGCCGGACTTCAGGACGTGAAGATGGAATAAAGGAAAAAACTGGAACCGCTAGCTCCTAGGAGCGGGACTACGGGGCACCGCTAAGCCTTTTATTTATTTTGTCATGCCAGCATTCCGCCCTTTTTAGCTGGCATGACCGTTTTTGAACGGTGCCCTGGTTTTATGTAGTCTTTTTGTTTCAGTTTTATGGACTTTTATTTGATTTATGTTGAATGTTTTATTTGATTTTGTTTTGTTTTGTTTTATGTATCTTTAAGATTTTTAATGTAAACTATTAAAAGTTACATTTTAAGTGTTTTAAAATTTTAGAATTTTAACTCACTGTTCCACACACTGTCCCTTTTCCCCTGTCCCTGTTTTAGTAATATAGTTTTATGTTCACTTTTGAACTTTTAGAGAGCACTCCCCGGCCCTCACAAGCACTGGTTTTTTATAGATGGTTCTTTTTTTCCAGTCACTTTTAAAACAGCACAGGTTTTTTTCATGTTGATTTTAATCTGTGTCTGTTTTAACCATGTACAAAGCACAATTGTCTTGGTGTTTTTAAATGTGTTTTAAATGCTTTTAAAACAAAATGTATGTCTGTATGCATGAATGTCATCTTTAAAAGAAATGTAAAATGAATGAAAAAACGAATGGGTGTAAATGTAAAAAAAATGTAAAATCTCAATAAAAGAGTATTTTAATATCTGATACGTCCCCTATCAGGGGACCATATATTAAATTGATTTTTGGAATCGGGAGATGGAACAGGGGCTTGCTCCGTCCACTCCACGCATCGGCCCGGTATTGCAGTACCTCCGGGAACGGTGCACACCTTTCTCTAACGTTGGTCAAAGTCAGATCTGGATCTCTCCTGTGAGCATTTTGTCTACCCCTGCTGGAGGGAGAGTGCCAGTGTTGATGCAAGTTTTCCCGCCGTTTTACTTCTTTTTTTTTTTCTTTCTCTCTTTCTCTCTTTCTTTCTCTCTTTCTCTCTTTCTTTCTCGCTGTCTTTCTTTCTTTTATTCACATGTGGTGATGATGTAGACAGCAGCAGGTTGTTTCCTGGGAGCATGCAGCTAACCAGACAAGTGTGGTGGAACATGTCCCTATGCCAGGACCTTCTTAGCAAGCCTGCCAGCCAGCGAGGCACAGTTGTAGTTACCCAAGGCACCTTGCACAGCATAGCAGCTTGGCATGACTATTTGTAAGACGCACTCCGCCAGTTTATGTTTTGTTTTTGGTGTTATGTGTGTGTTTTTGCTTTGTTTTGTTTTCTCCTGCTTAAATTGCACATTTCCCCTCTGGAAGCAGCAGCCCGTTTTTTGGGGGTCTGCTTGTGCTTGGAATTTTGCACCCACCTTTGAATCCCCCTGTGCCGTCCGGGCTGGGGGGCCCCGGGCAAGGGCCAAGTCGCCATCGCTTCTCGGCCTTTTGGCTAAGATCAAGTGTAGTATCTGTTCTTATCAGTTTAATATCTGATACGTCCCCTATCAGGGGACCATATATTAAATTGATTTTTGGAATCGGGAGATGGAACAGGGGCTTGCTCCGTCCACTCCACGCATCGGCCCGGTATTGCAGTTTTTCCGGGAACGGTGCACACCTTTCTCTAACGTTGGTCAAAGTCAGATCTGGATCTCTCCTGTGAGCATTTTGTCTACCCCTGCTGGAGGGAGAGTGCCAGTGTTGATGCAAGTTTTCCCGCCGTTTTACTTCTTTTTTTTTCTTTCTTTCTTTCTTTCTCTCTTTCTCTCTTTCTTTCTCTCTTTCTTTCTTGCTGTCTTTCTTTCTTTTATTCACATGTGGTGATGATGTAGACAGCAGCAGGTTGTTTCCTGGGAGCATGCAGCTAACCAGACAAGTGTGGTGGAACATGTCCCTATGCCAGGACCTTCTTAGCAAGCCAGCCAGCCAGCGAGGCACAGTTGTAGTTACCCAAGGCACCTTGCACAGCATAGCAGCTTGGCATGACTATTTGTAAGACGCACTCCGCCAGTTTATGTTTTGTTTTTGGTGTTATGTGTGTGTTTTTGCTTTGTTTTGTTTTCTCCTGCTTAAATTGCACATTTCCCCTCTGGAAGCAGCAGCCCGTTTTTTGGGGGTCTGCTTGTGCTTGGAATTTTGCACCCACCTTTGAATCCCCCTGTGCCGTCCAGGCTGGGGGGCCCTGGGCAAGGGCCTAGTTGCCATCGCTTCTCGGCCTCTTGGCTCAGATCTAAAGCAAGTGGCTTGACCGCAGCTCTGGATTGTTGAGAGTGCCGAGCTAGGGATAGAGGAGAGACAACATGGCTGGAGTGAAGAACACCGCAAGATTTGATTGTAGTGGAAAGGAAGATGAAGGAATGCCAGAAAGAGAAGAATTTATACGCACCATCATTATGGAGTTGCTAAGCATCAATTTGGAGGAGATTCTTGGCATCCAGAGGAATGGGAAGGAAGAATTCTTTGATGTCGCCATGATGGGTGAGCCGAGTTTTAAATCTCTATTAAAGGCCTGTAAGGAAAAAGAAAATGTGGAACCTTTGAAGCAATTTAAAGTTCAGTCTAGGGAAAGAAAAAAATTCAGAGTTTTAACAATTAACTTGTTTGACATGAATGTGTCTGATCAAAGTGTTAATTTGTTTCTGACGAAATATGTAGATATTCTTTCTGGGCCAAGATATAGGAGAGATGGTTTGGGTGTGTGGAATGGGCAGAGACAATATAGTGTGCTCCTGAGGGAAGATCCGAATGGACATCAGGGTTTTTTACATCCTCCTGCAAAGTGTAGGGTGGAGGGGGTTAATGGCTACATCCTATATTCAGGTCAACCCCAGTTTTGTAGGAAATGCCAAAAGTATGGTCACAGTGAGCAGAACTGTGAAGAGATGAGATGTTTTAATTGTGGAGAGAAAGGGCATTTTTCCTATGAATGCAAAAATTCAAAAAAATGTCACAATTGTGGAGATGCAAGCCATGTCAGGAGAGACTGCAGAGAAAGAAGATCCTATGCAGGGGTTTTTGAGAACCTACCTCCCGTTGAGGATGTTATGAGGGAGTGGAGGTATAAAAACAAGAAACAGCAAGAGGAGGGTCCGGCAGCCTCCTTAACTGATAAGGAGGTTGTGGCAGCAGCGGAGGAGGTGGCAGGTGTAGAAGCTGCAATGGAGGTCACAGCAATCGCGAGAACGGAGGTAGAGGAAATATCTAATACAAACAAAGAAATAAATCAGGTTTTACCTGTCAACTTACCTGACAACTTACCTGGGAAAGTGGCTAGATCTTCTGGTGCATCCTGGGGGGAAGAAATGGAGTCTCAGGCTAGGGAAGGTATTGCAGCAGAGGGAAGTCAGCTTCTGGGCCATTCCGTCCCTATAGAAGAAGGAAAGTGGAGTGTTGAAAAGAGAAGAACAAACAAAAGGAAGTGTAAGGAGCTAGCAGAAAGTGAAAACAAAATTTATTTGGTGGACACTTCTAATTCCTATGAAGTACTCGAAGAGGAAGAAACTTCTGTGGTTGAGCCTTCAGAAGCAGGAAGCTCTCCTTTGATACCTGAGCTGACACCATCAGAGGAGGAGGATGATGGCAGCAGTAATAATAGTGCAGATTCACAGACTATCCCTTGTGGTCAGGAGGTGGCAGTGTCAGATGTGGATTCTCAGAATTCAATGGATTTTTTGGAGCAGGATGATGTAGCTAAAGTTGCTGTAGTTATGGGAATGGAAGAGAAACCCTAATTCTTTTTGATGGACTTCAAGGTAGTAACTTTAAATGTAAGGGGTTTAAGGGACAGGGAGAAAAGAGCTGCAATATTTTTGTCTTTGGCATTGATGCCCTTTAACATTTGTTTTTTGCAAGAGTGTCACCTTCGGGATGAAATGGACTTCAAAAAGTTCTCAAGGGACTGGACTGGGGGGGTTTCATTTTGGAGTGTGGGTAATGTACACTCTGATGGATTGGGGGTACTGGTGAAGGGTAGTGAAATGATTATTGAAAATGTGTTAACAGTGGTACCAGGAAGATTAATGGTAGTAGATGGTATGATGGGGGGCAGAAATATAGGCTTATTAACATCTATGCACCATGCAATCCTACCAAAAGATTACAGTTTTTCAAGGATTTTGTGTTTTTGTTAGATACTAACAAAAAGGTCATATTGGGAGGTGATTTTAATACTTCGGTAGATAGTACAGAAAGGGGAGCTGAGCTGGATTTTACAGGGAAATATCTGTTAAAAGAAACTCAAAATTATAAATTAAAGGATGCATATAGAGGGTTGTATAAAGATGGAGTGGGGTACACATGGAGGAACACTAGAGGGCATCAAAGCAGGTTAGATTATTTTTTCACTTCACAAGAGATTAAGGTTAAAGAGTGTAAGATTTTACCATGTTGGGGGTCTGACCATGATATGGTAGTGATGTCAATAGAGGGGGGTACAGAAGGGAGGAAAATTACAGACGAAGATGAGGTTTGGACAGGAGCCAGAAAGTGGCTGGTACGCCTTAATGTTGATCCATCGGGCATTGGAGGCGTCCGCCACATTCCAAACTCCATAGTGTTAGGGCCCAACAGAGGGCTGGTATTCTATAATGGGATGCCAAAACTCTGCAGGAAATGTGGGGAATTAGGACACCTGGCGGCCGCGTGTACTGTAGTTAAGTGCAGGAACTGCGGCGCCCCCCACGAGACCAGCCACTGCAGAGAAGAGAGGCAGTGCAATTTGTGTGGAAAGAAGGGGCACCTGTTTAAGGACTGCCCCTCTTCCTATGCCAACATGGCCAGAGCCAGCAAGGCAAACATGAACAAGCCTAGGCCTGAGCAGGAAGAGGGAGCAAGTAACAAAGATCAGTCCACATCACCACCAACAGTATCCAAGACCCAGACTCCAGCACCACCATCATCACCAGCACCCCCATCACCCCCCCGCCCCCGAGACATGTCCCGTTTTACGAGGACCCCTTCCCCCAGCCCAGAGAGAGAGTACAACAGCTACTCCACTAGCTCCTCCAGTAGCTCCTCTGATGCAGAACACGAGGCAGGGAGGGAGCCCGGACCCAGCAGCGGCCCCCCCCTGAGTAGGGCCCTCTCAGCGCCAGCACTCCCCCTCGGCTCTCGTTATGACGCCATAAGGATTGAGTCCGTGGGGGAGGAAAGCGAAAGCGACAGTGAAAGTGAGAGTGAGAAGGAGGGGAAGGGAGTGAAGAACCAGCAGAGGGTGGGGAAAAGAAAGGGTAGAGACGAGGGGGGGAAAAGAAAGAAGATCAGGATCAAAGACAGCAAGTTGCAGGTGGCCCCCATAGATCCAAAACCAGCTAATGTCCACACAAAGTCCCCAGTCTTGCCCTCGCAGGCAGAGACGGAGGCGAGTGGGACGGCTACACTGCCGCCTAGTGGGCAGGTAGCAGCCAGCCAGGGCATCCCCAGCCAGCCTTCCCAGTCGTTGGCACAAACCCTAGCACACCTCGCAGAAGAGGTGTTCACTAATGCACCGAGGGAGAGGTCGGGGTCAACACCTTCCCTGACCAGCAGTACCTCGGTAGCAATGACCCTCTTCAAGCGAAGGGCCTCCCTTCAAAGCATCCTTGACCCCCTCCCTTGTATGGGCAAAACCAGGGGCCCCCTAGAGGTCCTCCTAGATACAGCACTGGAGGACATGGGAATACCCCTGGACGCGGTAAGCCAGAAGTCTGCTAACAGCTCCAATTCAACAGACGGTAACAGCCAAAGAATGCTGTCTGTCATAACCCCCCCCCAGGACAAAGCTGACCCACACGTTCCGAGGGGCCCTGAGCAAGTTCCACCAGACTTACCTTGTGGGGAGTTGAATAGCCCCAACAACTCCACATACTGTGCATATAAAGACGGTGCTTTCTTGGACGAGGCAGCAGTGAGTACCTTCTCAGGGGTGATGGGAGTTGCAAATAAGCCCAAGCCCCCTCGAAGCAAGCGTAGAGCTAAGAGTAGGAAGAGTGTCCCGACCTCCCAATCATAGTCGCTATGGGGTGGACGCAGCGACTCCTTTTCTTGTTAGCTACCCTGATGGCCCTGATATGTGTGTCTGTTAATGTCAGGAGCATCAGGGAGACACAAAAAAGATTTGATGTACTAAACTATCTAGCTAACTTGAAAGCAGATCTCATCTTTCTGCAGGAGTGTGGTATTTCGTCGAGCCCTGATTATAGGGACCTGAAGGAGAGTTGGACCCTGGGGGACTCCTTCTGGTCGGGCTCCAACATAGCCAGAGCCGACGGAGTAGGTATCCTGTTTAAAAACCCATTTATTACCTCCCGCAGCAGAAGGGAGTTAGAACCTGGTAGAATTCTGAGCGTGGATGTGACATACAACAACACTCCCCTCAGACTGGTCAATGTCTATGCACCCACTAACCAAAACGAAAGAGTTCAATTTTTTCCACAGCTGCGTCCACTCCTGCTGGGGAACGTACCCGTCATCGTGTCAGGTGACTTCAATTGTGCTCTGAGGGACGTAGACCGGAGCAGGCCACGCAACGACCGCTCTAGTAGAGTTTTGTCCTCCGTAATATTTGATTTCTCCCTGTGTGATGCAGGTAAGGACCTGGTGCCTCCCTTTACCTGGGTGAGCTCATCTGGGACCTCCTTCTCCCGTATAGATCTCGTCCTGCATACCAGCTCCCTTACGAAGACGGCAGTAGACACCCAGGCCGTCTTCTTCTCTGACCATAGGCTCCTGCAGGTAACATTGCAGGTCCCTCAGACCTCCCAGATGGGGTCAGGGGTCTGGAAATTAAACACCTCCTTACTCGATGACCCCTCCATAGCTGCAGCCTATAAGAGCAGGCTTGTTGAGTGGACCACTTTGCGTGACCTATTCAACTCCCCTATAGAGTGGTGGGAGATGGTCAAAATGAGAACTAAGGGTTATTTCATAGCAGCAGGCAAGAGGAAAGCAAAAGAAAGGAGGGCCAAATATAAATACCTGAATGCTGCCCTCCAGCGTCTGAGCCTGCTTCAGCTTCGGGGGTTCCCTGTAAGTGACGAGATAGCCCAGACCAAGCTAGATCTTTCAGTGCTTTGTAGGGAGGAACAACGAAAGGTCATGCACAATTCAAAAGTGCAAAAAATGGAGGAAGACGAAAAGTGTACTCGCTTCTTCTTCCAGAAAACGAGGGAGAAGCGGCACTTGATGTCCTCCATGCTCGACAGCAGGGGGAGGATAGCAGAGGATAGTGAGGGAGTGAAAAAAGTGGTAGAGAACTTCTATAGGGACCTATATAACATCAAAGCTACAGATGACACCCTGATAGAGTGGTTCCTGAGCCAGTTGGAGCCTGACTCAGTGCGGGACGACGAGGAGGAGGAGAAGGACCCAGAACTCACGCTGGAGGAGCTCACCCAGGCGGTTAAGACCATGAACACCGGTAAGACGCCAGGTCCAGATGGCATCCCGGGTGAGTATTACCATCTTTTTTGGGACACGCTAAAAGTCCATTTAGCGGAGGTCTACAGAGCGGTCTACAGGGAGAAGCGGTTGGGCCCTTCTATGCGGGAGAGTGTAATTACTCTCCTTCATAAGAAAGGGGAAGTTAAAGATCTACGGAATTGGCGCCCAATCAGCCTCCTTTGCGTGGATTACAAGATACTAGCCAAAGCTCTGATGCTCCGGCTACAAGTACACCTCCCTTTGGTCATTGGCCCCGACCAGGCTTGTGGCGTCCCAGGGAGGTCCATCACGGATATTTTAATGTTAACAAGGGACATTCTGGCTTATTCTAGAGAACGGAACCATCCCCTCTGCCTGTTCAACCTTGACCAGGAGAAGGCGTTCGATAGGGTAAGCCATGAATATATGTACAAAGTGATGGACCAGATGAAATTCGCTCCTGGACTTAGGGAGTGGGTTAAAACCATATATACAAACATTAGTACCCGAGTCTTGGTGAACAGGCACCTGACTGGTAAAATATCTATCCAGTCAGGGGTCAGACAGGGTTGCCCACTATCCCCACTGCTATATGTCGTGTGCATTGAACCCCTCCTGCAGGCAATTCGTAGGGATACCAATATAACTGGTTTCCAGCTGCCTGGATCCAACGGGGTCCAGGTCAAAACAACAGCATATATGGACGATGTGTCACTCATTTGCACCAACACATCGTCGGTACCTCGGATTAGTAATATCCTTGAGAAGTACTGCACGGCGACCGGGGCAGTGATTAATAAGTCCAAGAGCGAAGTCTACGTGTCTAAAAATTGGCAGGTAGATAGGGAACTGTCGGACATGTACCCTGTCAAAAAGGACAAAATCAAGATTCTGGGCCTCATTTTCGAGAACAATAGCTCGGGGGCCCAGAGCTGGACGGCGGCCATTAACCAGGTCCGTAAAAAGATTGGCGGATGGAGCACAAGATCCTTAACAATGACGGGTAGAGTATTAATAACCAAGTCTATACTGTTCCCCATCCTCTCTTATGTAGGAAAAATCTTTCCCCCAGACAGGACCACCAAAAAAGTGGTGGACCGCATTATCCACCGCTTTATCTGGGGCAGCAAGATGGAGAGGGTAAAGCGAGCCACTCTGAGTAAAGTCGACAAGAAGGGAGGTAAGGGGGTCCCGGACGTTGTGCAGCTCACCCGAGTGCAGGGGCTCACGCAAACTATCAAGAACATCCAGGCCCTGGACAGGAAGGTATGTTACATGAATCGTTTCTATTTTGCCACCTGTCTCAGGGCCTTGGGCCTCTGCACTATTGATAACACCGTGCCGTACTCCTGGGACCCCCCATTGTATTATAGAACCTTAAGGGACACTATATATAAATTGGGCTTAGATAAAGCAAAATTGGCCTCCTGGGAATACAAGGCTGTAACTAAATATCTTGCCGGTTCCCAGGAAATTGAAAAAGTAGCTACTTTCTCCCTCACCCAAAGCCAAAAAATCTGGGAGAATGTGTCTCACAGCTGCCTCAGTAATGTCCAGAAGGATATAGCATGGAACACCGTCCACAGTGCACTCCCCACTCGAGCGTTCATGTTCAGGAGGGGACTAGCCCAAGTAGAAACATGCCCCTATGCAAAGTGCCGCAAGAGAGAAACACCAGCCCATATCTTCTGGGAGTGTGATGTGGCTGGCAGTGTCTGGCTCTCTGTCTCTGTCTTCCTAAACAGGTTTGCTGACACGGCCAAGATGACCGCTGAGACTGTGCTCTATGGGCCTGCGGGAGGAATCACTACCAGCACAGCTAAGTGCGTTTGGCGTGTCATCAATGTTGTCAAGCAGATCCTGTGGGAAGGCCGTAACGTCTGTGTCTATCACAAGCAGGAGCTAGACACTATCACCACGACCAGAAGGGCACAAACTCTTATCAAGGACTTTGTAATTCTGGACATCCGGACCCTCGGGAAGGACAAGGCCTGCGCGGAGTGGAGGATCGCCGGACTTCAGGACGTGAAGATGGAATAAGGGAAAAAACTGGAACCGCTAGCTCCTAGGAGCGGGACTACGGGGCACCGCTAAGCCTTTTATTTATTTTGTCATGCCAGCATTCCGCCCTTTTTAGCTGGCATGACCGTTTTTCAACGGTGCCCTGGTTTTATGTAGTCTTTTTGTTTCAGTTTTATGGACCTTTGATTTAATTTGAATGTTTTATTTGATTTTGTTTTGTTTTGTTTTATGTATCTTTAAGATTTTTAATGTAAACTATTAAAAGTTACATTTTAAGTGTTTTAAAATTTTAGAATTTTAACTCACTGTTTATACACTGTCCCTTTTCCCCTGTCCCTGTTTTAGATCTAGGTTTATGTTCACTTTTTTAGAGAGCACTCCCCGGCCCTCACAAGCACTGGTTTTTTATAGATGGTTCTTTTTTTCCAGTCACTTTTAAAACAGCACAGGTTTTTTTCATGTTGATTTTAATCTGTGTCTGTTTTAACCATGTACAAAGCACAATTGTCTTGGTGTTTTTAAATGTATTTTAAATGCTTTTAAAACAAAATGTATGTCTGTATGCATGAATGTCATCTTTAAAAGAAATGTAAAATGAATGAAAAAACGAATGGGTGTAAATGTAAAAAATGTAAAATCTCAATAAAAGAGTATCAGGGGACCATATATTAAATTGATTTTTGGAATCGGGAGATGGAACAGGGGCTTGCTCCGTCCACTCCACGCATCGGCCCGGTATTGCAGTACCTCCGGGAACGGTGCACACCTTTCTCTAACGTTGGTCAAAGTCAGATCTGGATCTCTCCTGTGAGCATTTTGTCTACCCCTGCTGGAGGGAGAGTGCCAGTGTTGATGCAAGTTTTCCCGCCGTTTTACTTCTTTTATTTTTCTTTCTCTCTTTCTTTCTCTCTTTCTCTCTTTCTTTCTCTCTTTCTTTCTTGCTGTCTTTCTTTCTTTTATTCACATGTGGTGATGATGTAGACAGCAGCAGGTTGTTTCCTGGGAGCATGCAGCTAACCAGACAAGTGTGGTGGAACATGTCCCTATGCCAGGACCTTCTTAGCAAGCCAGCCAGCCAGCGAGGCACAGTTGTAGTTACCCAAGGCACCTTGCACAGCATAGCAGCTTGGCATGACTATTTGTAAGACGCACTCCGCCAGTTTATGTTTTGTTTTTGGTGTTATGTGTGTGTTTTTGCTTTGTTTTGTTTTCTCCTGCTTAAATTGCACATTTCCCCTCTGGAAGCAGCAGCCCGTTTTTTTGGGGTCTGCTTGTGCTTGAAATTTTGCACCCACCTTTGAATCCCCCTGTGCCGTCCGGGCTGGGGGGCCCCGGGCAAGGGCCAAGTCGCCATCGCTTCTCGGCCTTTTGGCTAAGATCAAGTGTAGTATCTGTTCTTATCAGTTTAATATCTGATACGTCCCCTATCAGGGGACCATATATTAAATTGATTTTTGGAATCGGGAGATGGAACAGGGGCTTGCTCCGTCCACTCCACGCATCGGCCCGGTATTGCAGTACCTCCGGGAACGGTGCACACCTTTCTCTAACGTTGGTCAAAGTCAGATCTGGATCTCTCCTGTGAGCATTTTGTCTACCCCTGCTGGAGGGAGAGTGCCAGTGTTGATGCAAGTTTTCCCGCCGTTTTACTTCTTTTTTTTTTCTTTCTCTCTTTCTTTCTTTCTCTCTTTCTTTCTCTCTTTCTCTCTTTCTTTCTCTCTTTCTTTCTTGCTGTCTTTCTTTCTTTTATTCACATGTGGTGATGATGTAGACAGCAGCAGGTTGTTTCCTGGGAGCATGCAGCTAACCAGACAAGTGTGGTGGAACATGTCCCTATGCCAGGACCTTCTTAGCAAGCCAGCCAGCCAGCGAGGCACAGTTGTAGTTACCCAAGGCACCTTGTACAGCATTGCAGCTTGGCATGACTATTTGTAAGACGCACTCCGCCAGTTTATGTTTTGTTTTTGGTGTTATGTGTGTGTTTTTGCTTTGTTTTGTTTTCTCCTGCTTAAATTGCACATTTCCCCTCTGGAAGCAGCAGCCCGTTTTTTGGGGGTCTGCTTGTGCTTGGAATTTTGCACCCACCTTTTGAATCCCCCTGTGCCGTCCGGGCTGGGGGGCCCCGGGCAAGGGCCAAGTCGCCATCGCTTCTCGGCCTTTTGGCTAAGATCAAGTGTAGTATCTGTTCTTATCAGTTTAATATCTGATACGTCCCCTATCAGGGGACCATATATTAAATTGATTTTTGGAATCGGGAGATGGAACAGGGGCTTGCTCCGTCCACTCCACGCATCGGCCCGGTATTGCAGTACCTCCGGGAACGGTGCACACCTTTCTCTAACGTTGGTCAAAGTCAGATCTGGATCTCTCCTGTGAGCATTTTGTCTACCCCTGCTGGAGGGAGAGTGCCAGTGTTCATGCAAGTTTTCCCGCCGTTTTACTTCTTTTTTTTCTTTCTCTCTTTCTTTCTTTCTCTCTTTCTTTCTCTCTTTCTCTCTTTCTTTCTCTCTTTCTTTCTTGCTGTCTTTCTTTCTTTTATTCACATGTGGTGATGATGTAGACAGCAGCAGGTTGTTTCCTGGGAGCATGCAGCTAACCAGACAAGTGTGGTGGAACATGTCCCTATGCCAGGACCTTCTTAGCAAGCCAGCCAGCCAGCGAGGCACAGTTGTAGTTACCCAAGGCACCTTGCACAGCATAGCAGCTTGGCATGACTATTTGTAAGACGCACTCCGCCAGTTTATGTTTTGTTTTTGGTGTTATGTGTGTGTTTTTGCTTTGTTTTGTTTTCTCCTGCTTAAATTGCACATTTCCCCTCTGGAAGCAGCAGCCCGTTTTTTGGGGGTCTGCTTGTGCTTGGAATTTTGCACCCACCAATGAATCCCCCTGTGCCGTCCGGGCTGGGGGGCCCCGGGCAAGGGCCAAGTCGCCATCGCTTCTCGGCCTTTTGGCTAAGATCAAGTGTAGTATCTGTTCTTATCAGTTTAATACCAGTTTTTTTTCTTTTTCAGGCTTTTCCAGACGTTCCTGGAGTTAGAGAGAAGGAGGACCTACCATCCAGACGACCTTTGAGGACCCTTTGATGACCTAGACGACCTCATCCCCAGCCCTTGATTGTAATCGAGATCCAGACCGAGAGAGCAGCAGGCGCCCAGCAGAGGGCGCCATCTGGGAGGAGCAGAGGGCGGCCCCGGACCCCGAGGAGGCGTCACAGCCACGATTCTTCCTACGTGGTCTCGGTGCCAAGCAGCGCCCCCTACTCCGCCAGGGAAGGACACCGTTCACCTGGGGAGGGGGTCCCTCTTGCGAGGCAACCATCTCCTCAGGGACTAAAGTAATAGTTCCTTCAACTGCCCAGATTTGCTGCTTACGTTGTTTCTTTTCCGTAGAGAGAGACAACCCGGACGTCCAGAGGCTTCTCCCACCCCAATCGGAGGAGCCAGCTGAAGGATGGCGTTCCGGCCAACCCAGGAGACCAGGAGGCACAATGCGGTGCGCTTCACAAGGACCCAGCAAGATGAAACGGAACCAGGACTGACGAGACTGGAGTTCAGCCGGACCATTCTTCAGAGGGGTATGGGTTTTTCCCCTTCTGACTTGAATTGTTTGGTGAAATTGCCAGGGCTTAAGGAAGTGTTTGAGGTCAGTTTTAGGAACCCCCAAAAGTTACAAGAAATGTGGTCCTTTTGGGGGGAGAATAAATATCTCGCTCCATACAAAGAATTTTGTGTGGATGCACTGACAGACAGAGAAATGAAAGTTGTTACTGTCCAATTTTTCAATGAGGCTGTTAGCGACTATGATATTACAACATGGCTTAACCGCTATGGGAGGGTGTCATCAGAAGGGAGGAAAATTACAGACGAAGATGGGGTTTGGACAGGAGCCAGAAAGTGGCTGGTACGCCTTAATGTTGATCCATCGGGCATTGGAGGCGTCCGCCACATTCCAAACTCCATAGTGTTAGGGCCCAACAGAGGGCTGGTATTCTATAATGGGATGCCAAAACTCTGCAGGAAATGTGGGGAATTAGGACACCTGGCGGCCGCATGTACTGTAGTCAAGTGCAGGAACTGCGGCGCCCCCCACGAGACCAGCCACTGCAGAGAAGAGAGGCAGTGCAATTTGTGTGGAAAGAAGGGGCACCTGTTTAAGGACTGCCCCTCTTCCTATGCCAACATGGCCAGAGCCAGCAAGGCAAGTACGAACAAGCCTAGGCCTGAGCAGGAAGAGGGAGCAAGTAACAAAGATCAGTCCACATCACCACCAACAGTATTCAAGACCCAGACTCCAGCACCACCATCATCACCAGCACCCCCCTCACCCCCCCGCCCCCGAGACATGTCCCGTTTTACGAGGACCCCTTCCCCCAGCCCAGAGAGAGAGTACAACAGCTACTCCACTAGCTCCTCCAGTAGCTCCTCTGATGCAGAACACGAGGCAGGGAGGGAGCCCGGACCCAGCAGCGGCCCCCCCCTGAGTAGGGCCCTCTCAGCGCCAGCACTCCCCCTCGGCTCTCGTTATGACGCCATAAGGATTGAGTCCGTGGGGGAGGAAAGCGAAAGCGACAGTGAAAGTGAGAGTGAGAAGGAGGGGAAGGGAGTGAAGAACCAGCAGAGGGTGGGGAAAAGAAAGGGTAGAGACGAGGGGGGGAAAAGAAAGAAGATCAGGATCAAAGACAGCAAGTTGCAGGTGGCCCCCATAGATCCAAAACCAGCTAATGTCCACACAAAGTCCCCAGTCTTGCCCTCGCAGGCAGAGACGGAGGCGAGTGGGACGGCTACACTGCCGCCTAGTGGGCAGGTAGCAGCCAGCCAGGGCATCCCCAGCCAGCCTTCCCAGTCGTTGGCACAAACCCTAGCACACCTCGCAGAAGAGGTGTTCACTAATGCACCGAGGGAGAGGTCGGGGTCAACACCTTCCCTGACCAGCAGTACCTCGGTAGCAATGACCCTCTTCAAGCGAAGGGCCTCCCTTCAAAGCATCCTTGACCCCCTCCCTTGTATGGGCAAAACCAGGGGCCCCCTAGAGGTCCTCCTAGATACAGCACTGGAGGACATGGGAATACCCCTGGACGCGGTAAGCCAGAAGTCTGCTAACAGCTCCAATTCAACAGACGGTAACAGCCAAAGAATGCTGTCTGTCATAACCCCCCCCCAGGACAAAGCTGACCCACATGTTCCGAGGGGCCCTGAGCAAGTTCCACCAGACTTACCTTGTGGGGAGTTGAATAGCCCCAACAACTCTACGTACTGTGCATATAAAGACGGTGCCTTCTTGGACGAGGCAGCAGTGAGTACCTTCTCAGGGGTGATGGGAGTTGCAAATAAGCCCAAGCCCCCTCGAAGCAAGCGTAGAGCTAAGAGTAGGAAGAGTGTCCCGACCTCCCAATCATAGTCGCTATGGGGTGGACGCAGCGACTCCTTTTCTTGTTAGCTACCCTGATGGCCCTGATATGTGTGTCTGTTAATGTCAGGAGCATCAGGGAGACACAAAAAAGATTTGATGTACTAAACTATCTAGCTAACTTGAAAGCAGATCTCATCTTTCTGCAGGAGTGTGGTATTTCGTCGAGCCCTGATTATAGGGACCTGAAGGAGAGTTGGACCCTGGGGGACTCCTTCTGGTCGGGCTCCAACATAGCCAGAGCCGACGGAGTAGGTATCCTGTTTAAAAACACATTTATTACCTCCCGCAGCAGCAGGGAGGTAGAACCTGGTAGAATTCTGAGCGTGGATGTGACATACAACAACACTCCCCTCAGACTGGTCAATGTCTACGCACCCACTAACCAAAACGAAAGAGTTCAATTTTTTCCACAGCTGCGTCCACTCCTGCTGGGGAACGTACCCGTCATCGTGTCAGGTGACTTCAATTGTGCTCTGAGGGACGTAGACCGGAGCAGGCCACGCAACGACCGCTCTAGTAGAGTTTTGTCCTCCGTAATATTTGATTTCTCCCTGTGTGATGCAGGTAAGGACCTGGTGCCTCCCTTTACCTGGGTGAGCTCATCTGGGACCTCCTTCTCCCGTATAGATCTCGTCCTGCATACCAGCTCCCTTACGAAGACGGCAGTAGACACCCAGGCCGTCTTCTTCTCTGACCATAGGCTCCTGCAGGTAACATTGCAGGTCCCTCAGACCTCCCAGATGGGGTCAGGGGTCTGGAAATTAAACACCTCCTTACTCGATGACCCCTCCATAGCTGCAGCCTATAAGAGCAGGCTTGTTGAGTGGACCACTTTGCGTGACCTATTCAACTCCCCTATAGAGTGGTGGGAGATGGTCAAAATGAGAACTAAGGGTTATTTCATAGCAGCAGGCAAGAGGAAAGCAAAAGAAAGGAGGGCCAAATATAAACACCTGAATGCTGCCCTCCAGCATCTGAGCCTGCTTCAGCTTCGGGGGTTCCCTGTAAGCGACGAGATAGCCCAGACCAAGCTAGATCTTTCAGTGCTTTGTAGGGAGGAACAACGAAAGGTCATGCACAATGCAAAAGTGCAAAAAATGGAGGAAGACGAAAAGTGTACTCGCTTCTTCTTCCAGAAAACGAGGGAGAAGCGGCACTTGATGTCCTCCATGCTCGACAGCAGGGGGAGGATAGTAGAGGATAGTGAGGGAGTGAAAAAAGTGGTAGAGAACTTCTATAGGGACCTATATAACATCAAAGCTACAGATGACACCCTGATAGAGTGGTTCCTGAGCCAGTTGGAGCCTGACTCAGTGCGGGACGACGAGGAGGAGGAGAAGGACCCAGAACTCACGCTGGAGGAGCTCACCCAGGCGGTTAAGACCATGAACACCGGTAAGACGCCAGGTCCAGATGGCATCCCGGGTGAGTATTACCATCTTTTTTGGGACTGCTAAAAGTCCATTTAGCGGAGGTCTACAGAGCGGTCTACAGGGAGAAGCGGTTGGGCCCTTCTATGCGGGAGAGTGTAATTACTCTCCTTCATAAGAAAGGGGAAGTTAAAGATCTACGGAATTGGCGCCCAATCAGCCTCCTTTGCGTGGATTACAAGATACTAGCCAAAGCTCTGATGCTCCGGCTACAAGTACACCTCCCTTTGGTCATTGGCCCTGACCAGGCTTGTGGCGTCCCAGGGAGGTCCATCACGGATATTTTAATGTTAACAAGGGACATTCTGGCTTATTCTAGAGAACGGAACCATCCCCTCTGCCTGTTCAACCTTGACCAGGAGAAGGCGTTCGATAGGGTAAGCCATGAATATATGTACAAAGTGATGGACCAGATGAAATTCGCTCCTGGACTTAGGGAGTGGGTTAAAACCATATATACAAACATTAGTACCCGAGTCTTGGTGAACAGGCACCTGACTGGTAAAATATCTATCCAGTCAGGGGTCAGACAGGGTTGCCCACTATCCCCACTGCTATATGTCGTGTGCATTGAACCCCTCCTGCAGGCAATTCGTAGGGATACCAATATAACTGGTTTCCAGCTGCCTGGATCCAACGGGGTCCAGGTCAAAACAACAGCATATATGGACGATGTGTCACTCATTTGCACCAACACATCGTCGGTACCTCGGATTAGTAATATCCTTGAGAAGTACTGCACGGCGACCGGGGCAGTGATTAATAAGTCCAAGAGCGAAGTCTACGTGTCTAAAAATTGGCAGGTAGATAGGGAACTGTCGGACATGTACTCTGTCAAAAAGGACAAAATCAAGATTCTGGGCCTCATTTTCGAGAACAATAGCTCGGGGGCCCAGAGCTGGACGGCGGCCATTAACCAGGTCCGTAAAAAGATTGGCGGATGGAGCACAAGATCCTTAACAATGACGGGTAGAGTACTAATAACCAAGTCTATACTGTTCCCCATCCTCTCTTATGTAGGAAAAATCTTTCCCCCAGACAGGACCACCAAAAAAGTGGTGGACCACATTATCCACCGCTTTATCTGGGGCAGCAAGATGGAGAGGGTAAAGCGAGCCACTCTGAGTAAAGTCGACAAGAAGGGAGGTAAGGGGGTCCCGGACGTTGTGCAGCTCACCCGAGTGCAGGGGCTCACGCAAACTATCAAGAACATCCAGGCCCTGGACAGGAAGGTATGTTACATGAATCGTTTCTATTTTGCCACCTGTCTCAGGGCCTTGGGCCTCTGCACTATTGATAACACCGTGCCGTACTCCTGGGACCCCCCATTGTATTATAGAACCTTAAGGGACACTATATATAAATTGGGCTTAGATAAAGCAAAATTGGCCTCCTGGGAATACAAGGCTGTAACTAAATATCTTGCCGGTTCCCAGGAAATTGAAAAAGTAGCTACTTTCTCCCTCACCCAAAGCCAAAAAATCTGGGAGAATGTGTCTCACAGCTGCCTCAGTAATGTCCAGAAGGATATAGCATGGAACACCGTCCACAGTGCACTCCCCACTCGAGCGTTCATGTTCAGGAGGGGACTAGCCCAAGTAGAAACATGCCCCTATGCAAAGTGCCGCAAGAGAGAAACACCAGCCCATATCTTCTGGGAGTGTGATGTGGCTGGCAGTGTCTGGCTCTCTGTCTCTGTCTTCCTAAACAGGTTTGCTGACACGGCCAAGATGACCGCTGAGACTGTGCTCTATGGGCCTGCGGGAGGAATCACTACCAGCACAGCTAAGTGCGTTTGGCGTGTCATCAATGTTGTCAAGCAGATCCTGTGGGAAGGCCGTAACGTCTGTGTCTATCACAAGCAGGAGCTAGACACTATCACCACGACCAGAAGGGCACAAACTCTTATCAAGGACTTTGTAATTCTGGACATCCGGACCCTTGGGAAGGACAAGGCCTGCGCGGAGTAGAGGATCGCCGGACTTCAGGACGTGAAGATGGAATAAAGGAAAAAACTGGAACCGCTAGCTCCTAGGAGCGGGACTACGGGGCACCGCTAAGCCTTTTATTTATTTTGTCATGCCAGCATTCCGCCCTTTTTAGCTGGCATGACCGTTTTTCAACGGTGCCCTGGTTTTATGTAGTCTTTTTGTTTCAGTTTTATGGACCTTTGATTTAATTTGAATGTTTTATTTGATTTTGTTTTGTTTTGTTTTATGTATCTTTAAGATTTTTAATGTAAACTATTAAAAGTTACATTTTAAGTGTTTTAAAATTTTAGAATTTTAACTCACTGTTTATACACTGTCCCTTTTCCCCTGTCCCTGTTTTAGATCTAGGTTTATGTTCACTTTTTTAGAGAGCACTCCCCGGCCCTCACAAGCACTGGTTTTTTATAGATGGTTCTTTTTTTCCAGTCACTTTTAAAACAGCACAGGTTTTTTTCATGTTGATTTTAATCTGTGTCTGTTTTAACCATGTACAAAGCACAATTGTCTTGGTGTTTTTAAATGTATTTTAAATGCTTTTAAAACAAAATGTATGTCTGTATGCATGAATGTCATCTTTAAAAGAAATGTAAAATGAATGAAAAAACGAATGGGTGTAAATGTAAAAAATGTAAAATCTCAATAAAAGAGTATCTGTTCTTATCAGTTTAATATCTGATACGTCCCCTATCAGGGGACCATATATTAAATTGATTTTTGGAATCGGGAGATGGAACAGGGGCTTGCTCCGTCCACTCCACGCATCGGCCCGGTATTGCAGTACCTCCGGGAATGGTGCACACCTTTCTCTAACGTTGGTCAAAGTCAGATCTGGATCTCTCCTGTGAGCATTTTGTCTACCCCTGCTGGAGGGAGAGTGCCAGTGTTGATGCAAGTTTTCCCAACGTTTTACTTCTTTTTTTTTTCTTTCTCTCTTTCTTTCTTTCTCTTTCTTTCTCTCTTTCTTTCTTGCTGTCTTTCTTTCTTTTATTCACATGTGATGATGATGTAGACAGCAGCAGTTTGTTTCCTGGGAGCATGCAGCTAACCAGACAAGTGTGGTGGAACATGTCCCTATGCCAGGTCCTTCTTAGCCAGCCATATACTCTGGCTTCTCTTCAGTTCGAATAAATCTTTCTAAGACTAAGGCTTAGAGGGTAGTGGCATTGCCCGCTCCCTCCGAGGGTCTGTGAGAGGTTTGTTCGGGTGAGGAGGAACAGAATTTTTTTTATTTTTGACTGGCTTTCTTCAGCTCGGCAACTTTTTGGAAGACTAATGCTCAGTCTGGTTTTGGCTTGCCCAATCCAGGCCGAGGGTCTTTCAAGATTTTGTTGACTGTTGAGAGCAGTTTTTTCTTTTTCAGGCGGTTCCGGCTTTTCCAGACGTTCCTGGAGTTAGAGAGAAGGAGGACCTACCATCCAGACGACCTTTGAGGACCCTTTGATGACCTAGACGACCTCATCCCCAGCCCTTGATTGTAATCGAGATCCAGACCGAGAGAGCAGCAGGCGCCCAGCAGAGGGCGCCATCTGGGAGGAGCAGAGGGCGGCCCCGGACCCCGAGGAGGCGTCACAGCCACGATTCTTCCTACGTGGTCTCGGTGCCAAGCAGCGCCCCCTACTCCGCCAGGGAAGGACACCGTTCACCTGGGGAGGGGGTCCCTCTTGCGAGGCGACCATCTCCTCAGGGACTAAAGTAATAGTTCCTTCAACTGCCCAGATTTGCTGCTTACGTTGTCTCTTTTCCGTAGAGAGAGACAACCCGGACGTCCAGAGGCTTCTCCCACCCCAATCGGAGGAGCCAGCTGAAGGATGGCGTTCCGGCCAACCCAGGAAACCAGGAGGCACAATGTGGTGCGCTTCACAAGAAACAAGCAAGATGAAACGGAACCAGGACTGACGAGACTGGAGTTCAGCCGGACCATTCTTCAGAGGGGTATGGGTTTTTCCCCTTCTGACTTGAATTGTTTGGTGAAATTGCCAGGGCTTAAGGAAGTGTTTGAGGTCAGTTTTAGGAACCCCCAAAAGTTACAAGAAATGTGGTCCTTTTGGGGGGAGAATAAATATCTCGCTCCATACAAAGAATTTTGTGTGGATGCACTGACAGACAGAGAAATGAAAGTTGTTACTGTCCAATTTTTCAATGAGGCTGTTAGCGACTATGATATTACAACATGGCTTAACCGCTATGGGAGGGTGTCATCAGAAGGGAGGAAAATTACAGACGAAGATGGGGTTTGGACAGGAGCCAGAAAGTGGCTGGTACGCCTTAATGTTGATCCATCGGGCATTGGAGGCGTCCGCCACATTCCAAACTCCATAGTGTTAGGGCCCAACAGAGGGCTGGTATTCTATAATGGGATGCCAAAACTCTGCAGGAAATGTGGGGAATTAGGACACCTGGCGGCCGCATGTACTGTAGTCAAGTGCAGGAACTGCGGCGCCCCCCACGAGACCAGCCACTGCAGAGAAGAGAGGCAGTGCAATTTGTGTGGAAAGAAGGGGCACCTGTTTAAGGACTGCCCCTCTTCCTATGCCAACATGGCCAGAGCCAGCAAGGCAAATACGAACAAGCCTAGGCCTGAGCAGGAAGAGGGAACAAATAACAAAGATCAGTCCACATCACCACCAACAGTATCCAAAACCCAGACTCCAGCACCACCATCATCACCAGCACCCCACTCACCCCCCCGCCCCCGAGACATGTCCCGTTTTACGAGGACCCCTTCTCCCAACCCAGAGAGAGAGTACAACAGCTACTCCACTAGCTCCTCCAGTAGCTCCTCTGATACAGAACACGAGGCAGGGAGGGAGCCCGGACCCAGCAGCGGCCCCCCCCTGAGTAGGGCCCTCTCAGCGCCAGCACTCCCCC
This sequence comes from Acipenser ruthenus, assembly GCF_902713425.1. NCBI lineage: Eukaryota > Metazoa > Chordata > Actinopteri > Acipenseriformes > Acipenseridae > Acipenser > Acipenser ruthenus. The sequence goes on along the minus strand of NC_081198.1, from coordinate 21,739,898 downwards.
TCGGCTCTCGTTATGACGCCATAAGGATTGAGTCCGTGGGGGAGGAAAGCGAAAGCGACAGTGAAAGTGAGAGTGAAAAGGAGGGGAAGGGAATGAAGAACCAGCAGAGGGTGGGGAAAAGAAAGGGTAGAGACGATGGGGGGAAAAGAAAGAAGATCAAGATCAAAGACAGCAAGTTGCAGGTGGCCCCCATAGATCCAAAACCAGATAATGTCCACACAAAGTCCCCAGTCTTGCCCTCGCAGGCAGAGACGGAGGCGAGTGGGACGGCTACACTGCCGTCTAGTGGGCAGGTAGCAGCCAGCCAGGGCATCCCCAGCCAGCCTTCCCAGTCGTTGGCACAAACCCTAGCACACCTCGCAGAAGAGGTGTTCACTAATGCACCGAGGGAGAGGTCGGGGTCAACACCTTCCCTGACCAGCAGTACCTCGGTAGCAATGACCCTCTTCAAGTGAAGGGCCTCCCTTCAAAGCATCCTTGACCCCCTCCCTTGTATGGGCAAAACCAGGGGCCCCCTAGAGGTCCTCCTAGATACAGCACTGGAGGACATGGGAATACCCCTGGACGCGGTAAGCCAGAAGTCTGCTAACAGCTCCAATTCAGCAGACGGTAACAGCCAAAGAATGCTGTCTGTCATAACCCCACCCCAGGACAAAGCTGTCCCACACGTTCCGAGGGGCCCTGAGCAAGTTCCACCAGACTTACCTTGTGGGGAGTTGAATAGCCCCAACAACTCCACGTACTGTGCATATAAAGACGGTGCCTTCTTGGACGAGGCAGCAGTGAGTACCTTCTCAGGGGTGATGGGAGTTGCAAATAAGCCCAAGCCCCCTCGAAGCAAGCGTAGAGCTAAGAGTAGGAAGAGTGTCCCGACCTCCCAATCATAGTCGCTATGGGGTGGACGCAGCGACTCCTTTTCTTGTTAGCTACCCTGATGGCCCTGATATGTGTGTCTGTTAATGTCAGGAGCATCAGGGAGACACAAAAAAGATTTGATGTACTAAACTATCTAGCTAACTTGAAAGCAGATCTCATCTTTCTGCAGGAGTGTGGTATTTCGTCGAGCCCTGATTATAGGGACCTGAAGGAGAGTTGGACCCTGGGGGACTCCTTCTGGTCGGGCTCCAACATAGCCAGAGCCGACGGAGTAGGTATCCTGTTTAAAAACCCATTTATTACCTCCCGCAGCAGCAGGGAGGTAGAACCTGGTAGAATTCTGAGCGTGGATGTGACATACAACAACACTCCCCTCAGACTGGTCAATGTCTACGCACCCACTAACCAAAACGAAAGAGTTCAATTTTTTCCACAGCTGCGTCCACTCCTGCTGGGGAACGTACCTGTCATCGTGTCAGGTGACTTCAATTGTGCTCTGAGGGACGTAGACCGGAGCAGGCCACGCAACGACCGCTCTAGTAGAGTTTTGTCCTCCATAATATCTGATTTCTCCCTGTGTGATGCAGGTAAGGACCTGGTGCCTCCCTTTACCTGGGTGAGCTCATCTGGGACCTCCTTCTCCCATATAGATCTCGTCCTGCATACCAGCTCCCTTACGAAGACGGCAGTAGACACCCAGGCCGTCTTCTTCTCTGACCATAGGCTCCTGCAGGTAACATTGCAGGTCCCTCAGACCTCCCAGATGGGGTCAGGGGTCTGGAAATTAAACACCTCCTTACTCGATGACCCCTCCATAGCTGCAGCCTATAAGAGCAGGCTTGTTGAGTGGACCACTTTGCGTGACCTATTCAACTCCCCTATAGAGTGGTGGGAGATGGTCAAAATGAGAACTAAGGGTTATTTCATAGCAGCAGGCAAGAGGAAAGCAAAAGAAAGGAGAGCCAAATATAAATACCTGAATGCTGCCCTCCAGCGTCTGAGCCTGCTTCAGCTTCGGGGGTTCCCTGTAAGCGACGAGATAGCCCAGACCAAGCTAGATCTTTCAGTGCTTTGTAGGGAGGAACAACGAAAGGTCATGCACAATGCAAAAGTGCAAAAAATGGAGGAAGATGAAAAGTGTACTCGCTTCTTCTTCCAGAAAACGAGGGAGAAGCGGCACTTGATGTCCTCCATGCTCGACAGCAGGGGGAGGATAGTAGAGGATAGTGAGGGAGTGAAAAAAGTGGTAGAGAACTTCTATAGGGACCTGTATAACATCAAAGCTACAGATGACACCCTGATAGAGTGGTTCCTGAGCCAGTTGGAGCCTGACTCAGTGCAGGACGACGAGGAGGAGGAGAAGGACCCAGAACTCACGCTGGAGGAGCTCACCCAGGCGGTTAAGACCATGAACACCGGTAAGACGCCAGGTCCAGATGGCATCCCGGGTGAGTATTACCATCTTTTTTGGGACACGCTAAAAGTCCATTTAGCGGAGGTCTACAGAGCGGTCTACAGGGAGAAGCGGTTGGGCCCTTCTATGCGGGAGAGTGTAATTACTCTCCTTCATAAGAAAGGGGAAGTTAAAGATCTACGGAATTGGCGCCCAATCAGCCTCCTTTGCGTGGATTACAAGATACTAGCCAAAGCTCTGATGCTCCGGCTACAAGTACACCTCCCTTTGGTCATTGGCCCCGACCAGGCTTGTGGCGTCCCAGGGAGGTCCATCACGGATATTTTAATGTTAACAAGGGACATTCTGGCTTATTCTAGAGAACGGAACCATCCCCTCTGCCTGTTCAACCTTGACCAGGAGAAGGCGTTCGATAGGGTAAGCCATGAATATATGTACAAAGTGATGGACCAGATGAAATTCGCTCCTGGACTTAGGGGGTGGGTTAAAACCATCTATACAAACATTAGTACCCGAGTCTTGGTGAACAGGCACCTGACTGGTAAAATATCTATCCAGTCAGGGGTCAGACAGGGTTGCCCACTATCCCCACTGCTATATGTCGTGTGCATTGAACCCCTCCTGCAGGCAATTCGTAGGGATACCAATATAACTGGTTTCCAGCTGCCTGGATCCAACGGGGTCCAGGTCAAAACAACAGCATATATGGACAATGTGTCACTCATTTGCACCAACACATCGTCGGTACCTCGGATTAGTAATATCCTTGGGAAGTACTGCACGGCGACCGGGGCAGTGATTAATAAGTCCAAGAGCGAAGTCTACGTGTCTAAAAATTGGCAGGTAGATAGGGAACTGTCGGACATGTACCCTGTCAAAAAGGACAAAATCAAGATTCTGGGCCTCATTTTCGAGAACAATAGCTCGGGGGCCCAGAGCTGGACGGCGGCCATTAACCAGGTCCGTAAAAAGATTGGCGGATGGAGCACAAGATCCTTAACAATGACGGGTAGAGTATTAATAACCAAGTCTATACTGTTCCCCATCCTCTCTTATGTAGGAAAAATCTTTCCCCCAGACAGGACCACCAAAAAAGTGGTGGACCGCATTATCCACCGCTTTATCTGGGGCAGCAAGATGGAGAGGGTAAAACGAGCCACCCTGAGTAAAGCCGACAAGAAGGGAGGTAAGGGGGTCCCGGACGTTGTGCAGCTCACCCGAGTGCAGGGGCTCACGCAAACTATCAAGAACATCCAGGCCCTGGACAGGAAGGTATGTTACATGAATCGTTTCTATTTTGCCACCTGTCTCAGGGCCTTGGGCCTCTGCACTATTGATAACACCGTGCCGTACTCCTGGGACCCCCCATTGTATTATAGAACCTTAAGGGACACTATATATAAATTGGGCTTAGATAAAGCAAAATTGGCCTCCTGGGAATACAAGGCTGTAACTAAATATCTTGCCGGTTCCCAGGAAATTGAAAAAGTAGCTACTTTCTCCCTCACCCAAAGCCAAAAAATCTGGGAGAATGTGTCTCACAGCTGCCTCAGTAATGTCCAGAAGGATATAGCATGGAACACCGTCCACAGTGCACTCCCCACTCGAGCGTTCATGTTCAGGAGGGGACTAGCCCAAGTAGAAACATGCCCCTATGCAAAGTGCCGCAAGAGAGAAACACCAGCCCATATCTTCTGGGAGTGTGATGTGGCTGGCAGTGTCTGGCTCTCTGTCTCTGTCTTCCTAAACAGGTTTGCTGACACGGCCAAGATGACCGCTGAGACTGTGCTCTATGGGCCTGCGGGAGGAATCACTACCAGCACAGCTAAGTGCGTTTGGCGTGTCATCAATGTTGTCAAGCAGATCCTGTGGGAAGGCCGTAACGTCTGTGTCTATCACAAGCAGGAGCTAGACACTATCACCACGACCAGAAGGGCACAAACTCTTATCAAGGACTTTGTAATTCTGGACATCCGGACCCTCGGGAAGGACAAGGCCTGCGCGGAGTGGAGGATCGCCGGACTTCAGGACGTGAAGATGGAATAAAGGAAAAAACTGGAACCGCTAGCTCCTAGGAGCGGGACTACGGGGCACCGCTAAGCCTTTTATTTATTTTGTCATGCCAGCATTCCGCCCTTTTTAGCTGGCATGACCGTTTTTCAACGGTGCCCTGGTTTTATGTAGTCTTTTGTTTCAGTTTTATGGACTTTTATTTGATTTACGTTGAATGTTTTATTTGATTTTGTTTTGTTTTGTTTTATGTATCTTTAAGATTTTTAATGTAAACTATTAAAAGTTACATTTTAAGTGTTTTAAAATTTTAGAATTTTAACTCACTGTTTTATACACTGTCCCTTTTCCCCTGTCCCTGTTTTAGATCTAGTTTTATGTTCACTTTTGAACCTTTTAGAGAGCACTCCCCGGCCCTCACAAGCACTGGTTTTTTATAGATGGTTCTTTTTTTCCAGTCACTTTTAAAACAGCACAGGTTTTTTTCATGTTGATTTTAATCTGTGTCTGTTTTAACCATGTACAAAGCACAATTGTCTTGGTGTTTTTAAATGTATTTTAAATGCTTTTAAAACAAAATGTATGTCTGTATGCATGAATGTCATCTTTAAAAGAAATGTAAAATGAATGAAAAAAACGAATGGGTGTAAATGTAAAAAATGTAAAATCTCAATAAAAGAGTATTAATATCTGATACGTTCCCTATCAGGGGACCATATATTAAATTGATTTTTGGAATCGGGAGATGGAACAGGGGCTTGCTCCGTCCACTCCACGCATCGGCCCGGTATTGCAGTTCCTCCGGGAACGGTGCACACCTTTCTCTAACGTTGGTCAAAGTCAGATCTGGATCTCTCCTGTGAGCATTTTGTCTACCCCTGCTGGAGGGAGAGTGCCAGTGTTGATGCAAGTTTTCCCGCCGTTTTACTTCTTTTTTTTTCTTTCTCTCTTTCTTTCTTTCTCTTTCTTTCTCTCTTTCTTTCTTGCTGTCTTTCTTTCTTTTATTCACATGTGGTGATGATGTAGACAGCAGCAGTTTGTTTCCTGGGAGCATGCAACTAACCAGACAAGTGTGGTGGAACATGTCCCTATGCCAGGTCCTTCTTAGCCAGCCATATACTCTGGCTTCTCTACAGTTCGAATAAATCTTTCTAAGACTAAGGCTTAGAGGGTAGTGGCATTGCCCGCTCCCTCCGAGGGTCTGTGAGAGGTTTGTTCGGGTGAGGAGGAACAGAATTTTTTTTATTTTTGACTGGCTTTCTTCAGCTCGGCAACTTTTTGGAAGACTAATGCTCAGTCTGGTTTTGGCTTGCCCAATCCAGGCCGAGGGTCTTTCAAGATTTTGTTGACTGTTGAGAGCAATTTTTTCTTTTTCAGGCGGTTCCCGTTTTTTTCTTTTTCAGGCGGTTCCGGCTTTTCCAGGCGTTCCTGGAGTTAGAGAGAAGGAGGACCTACCATCCAGACGACCTTTGAGGACCCTTTGATGACCTAGACGACCTCATCCCCAGCCCTTGATTGTAATCGAGATCCAGACCGAGAGAGCAGCAGGCGCCCAGCAGAGGGCGCCATCTGGGAGGAGCAGAGGGCGGCCCCGGACCCCGAGGAGGCGTCACAGCCACGATTCTTCCTACGTGGTCTCGGTGCCAAGCAGCGCCCCCTACTCCGCCAGGGAAGGACACCGTTCACCTGGGGAGGGGGTCCCTCTTGCGAGGCGACCATCTCCTCAGGGACTAAAGTAATAGTTCCTTCAACTGCCCAGATTTGCTGCTTACGTTGTCTCTTTTCCGTAGAGAGAGACAACCCGGACGTCCAGAGGCTTCTCCCACCCCAATCGGAGGAGCCAGCTGAAGGATGGCGTTCCGGCCAACCCAGGAAACCAGGAGGCACAATGCGGTGCGCTTCACAAGAAACAAGCAAGATGAAACGGAACCAGGACTGACGAGACTGGAGTTCAGCCGGACCATTCTTCAGAGGGGTATGGGTTTTTCCCCTTCTGACTTGAATTGTTTGGTGAAATTGCCAGGGCTTAAGGAAGTGTTTGAGGTCAGTTTTAGGAACCCCCAAAAGTTACAAGAAATGTGGTCCTTTTGGGGGGAGAATAAATATCTTGCTCCATACAAAGAATTTTGTGTGGATGCACTGACAGACAGATAAATGAAAGTTGTTACTGTCCAATTTTTCAATGAGGCTGTTAGCGACTATGATATTACAACATGGCTTAACCGCTATGGGAGGGTGTCATCAGAAGGGAGGAAAATTACAGACGAAGATGGGGTTTGGACAGGAGCCAGAAAGTGGCTGGTACGCCTTAATGTTGATCCATCGGGCATTGGAGGCGTCCGCCACATTCCAAACTCCATAGTGTTAGGGCCCAACAGAGGGCTGGTATTCTATAATGGGATGCCAAAACTCTGCAGGAAATGTGGGGAATTAGGACACCTGGCGGCCGCGTGTACTGTAGTCAAGTGCAGGAATTGCGGCGCCCCCCACGAGACCAGCCACTGCAGAGAAGAGAGGCAGTGCAATTTGTGTGGAAAGAAGGGGCACCTGTTTAAGGACTGCCCCTCTTCCTATGCCAACATGGCCAGAGCCAGCAAGGCAAACATGAACAAGCCTAGGCCTGAGCAGGAAGAGGGAGCAAGTAACAAAGATCAGTCCACATCACCACCAACAGTATCCAAGACCCAGACTCCAGCACCACCATCATCACCAGCACCCCCCTCACCCCCCCGCCCCCGAGACATGTCCCGTTTTACGAGGACCCCTTCCCCCAGCCCAGAGAGAGAGTACAACAGCCACTCCACTAGCTCCTCCAGTAGCTCCTCTGATGCAGAACACGAGGCAGGGAGGGAGCCCGGACCCAGCAGCGGCCCCCCCCTGAGTAGGGCCCTCTCAGCGCCAGCACTCCCCCTCGGCTCTCGTTATGACGCCATAAGGATTGAGTCCGTGGGGGAGGAAAGCGAAAGCGACAGTGAAAGTGAGAGTGAGAAGGAGGGGAAGGGAGTGAAGAACCAGCAGAGGGTGGGGAAAAGAAAGGGTAGAGACGAGGGGGGGAAAAGAAAGAAGATCAGGATCAAAGACAGCAAGTTGCAGGTGGCCCCCATAGATCCAAAACCAGCTAATGTCCACACAAAGTCCCCAGTCTTGCCCTCGCAGGCAGAGACGGAGGCGAGTGGGACGGCTACACTGCCGCCTAGTGGGCAGGTAGCAGCCAGCCAGGGCATCCCCAGCCAGCCTTCCCAGTCGTTGGCACAAACCCTAGCACACCTCGCAGAAGAGGTGTTCACTAATGCACCGAGGGAGAGGTCGGGGTCAACACCTTCCCTGACCAGCAGTACCTCTGTAGCAATGACCCTCTTCAAGCGAAGGGCCTCCCTTCAAAGCATCCTTGACCCCCTCCCTTGTATGGGCAAAACCAGGGGCCCCCTAGAGGTCCTCCTAGATACAGCACTGGAGGACATGGGAATACCCCTGGACGCGGTAAGCCAGAAGTCTGCTAACAGCTCCAATTCAACAGACGGTAACAGCCAAAGAATGCTGTCTGTCATAACCCCCCCCCAGGACAAAGCTGACCCACACGTTCCGAGGGGCCCTGAGCAAGTTCCACCAGACTTACCTTGTGGGGAGTTGAATAGCCCCAACAACTCCACGTACTGTGCATATAAAGACGGTGCCTTCTTGGACGAGGCAGCAGTGAGTACCTTCTCAGGGGTGATGGGAGTTGCAAATAAGCCCAAGCCCCCTCGAAGCAAGCGTAGAGCTAAGAGTAGGAAGAGTGTCCCGACCTCCCAATCATAGTCGCTATGGGGTGGACGCAGCGACTCCTTTTCTTGTTAGCTACCCTGATGGCCCTGATATGTGTGTCTGTTAATGTCAGGAGCATCAGGGAGACACAAAAAAGATTTGATGTACTAAACTATCTAGCTAACTTGAAAGCAGAACTCATCTTTCTGCAGGAGTGTGGTATTTCGTCGAGCCCTGATTATAGGGACCTGAAGGAGAGTTGGACCCTGGGGGACTCCTTCTGGTCGGGCTCCAACATAGCCAGAGCCGACGGAGTAGGTATCCTGTTTAAAAACCCATTTATTACCTCCCGCAGCAGCAGGGAGGTAGAACCTGGTAGAATTCTGAGCGTGGATGTGACATACAACAACACTCCCCTCAGACTGGTCAATGTCTACGCACCCACTAACCAAAACGAAAGAGTTTAATTTTTTCCACAGCTGCGTCCACTCCTGCTGGGGAACGTACCCGTCATCGTGTCAGGTGACTTCAATTGTGCTCTGAGGGACGTAGACCGGAGCAGGCCACGTAACGACGTGGAACGGTGCACACCTTTCTCTAACGTTGGTCAAAGTCAGATCTGGATCTCTCCTGTGAGCATTTTGTCTACCCCTGCTGGAGGGAGAGTGCCAGTGTTGATGCAAGTTTTCCCGCCGTTTTACTTCTTTTTTTTTCTTTCTCTCTTTCTTTCTTTCTCTCTTTCTTTCTCTCTTTCTCTCTTTCTTTCTCTCTTTCTTTCTTGCTGTCTTTCTTTCTTTTATTCACATGTGGTGATGATGTAGACAGCAGCAGGTTGTTTCCTGGGAGCATGCAGCTAACCAGACAAGTGTGGTGGAACATGTCCCTATGCCAGGACCTTCTTAGCAAGCCAGCCAGCCAGCGAGGCACAGTTGTAGTTACCCAAGGCACCTTGCACAGCATAGCAGCTTGGCATGACTATTTGTAAGACGCACTCCGCCAGTTTATGTTTTGTTTTTGGTGTTATGTGTGTGTTTTTGCTTTGTTTTGTTTCCTCCTGCTTAAATTGAACATTTCCCCTCTGGAAGCAGCAGCCCGTTTTTTGGGGTTCTGCTTGTGCTTGGAATTTTGCACCCACCTTTGAATCCCCCTGTGCCGTCCGGGCTGGGGGGCCCCGGGCAAGGGCCAAGTCGCCATCGCTTCTCGGCCTTTTGGCTAAGATCAAGTGTAGTATCTGTTCTTATCAGTTGAATATCTGATACGTCCCCTATCAGGGGACCATATATTAAATTGATTTTTGGAATCGGGAGATGGAACAGGGGCTTGCTCCGTCCACTCCACGCATCGGCCCGGTATTGCAGTACCTCCGGGAACGGTGCACACCTTTCTCTAACGTTGGTCAAAGTCAGATCTGGATCTCTCCTGTGAGCATTTTGTCTACCCCTGCTGGAGGGAGAGTGCCAGTGTTGATGCAAGTTTTCCCGCCGTTTTACTTCTTTTTTTTCTTTCTCTCTTTCTTTCTTTCTCTCTTTCTTTCTCTCTTTCTCTCTTTCTTTCTCTCTTTCTTTCTTGCTGTCTTTCTTTCTTTTATTCACATGTGGTGATGATGTAGACAGCAGCAGGTTGTTTCCTGGGAGCATGCAGCTAACCAGACAAGTGTGGTGGAACATGTCCCTATGCCAGGACCTTCTTAGCAAGCCAGCCAGCCAGCGAGGCACAGTTGTAGTTACCCAAGGCACCTTGCACAGCATAGCAGCTTGGCATGACTATTTGTAAGACGCACTCCGCCAGTTTATGTTTTGTTTTTGGTGTTATGTGTGTGTTTTTGCTTTGTTTTGTTTTCTCCTGCTTAAATTGAACATTTCCCCTCTGGAAGCAGCAGCCCGTTTTTTGGGGGTCTGCTTGTGCTTGGAATTTTGCACCCACCTTTGAATCCCCCTGTGCCGTCCGGGCTGGGGGGCCCCGGGCAAGGGCCAAGTTGCCATCGCTTCTCGGCCTTTTGGCTAAGATCAAGTGTAGTATCTGTTCTTATCAGTTTAATATCTGATACGTCCCCTATCAGGGGACCATATATTAAATTGATTTTTGGAATCGGGAGATGGAACAGGGGCTTGCTCCGTCCACTCCACGCATCGGCCCGGTATTGCAGTACCTCCGGGAACGGTGCACACCTTTCTCTAACGTTGGTCAAAGTCAGATCTGGATCTCTCCTGTGAGCATTTTGTCTACCCCTGCTGGAGGGAGAGTGCCAGTGTTGATGCAAGTTTTCCCGCCGTTTTACTTCTTTTTTTTCTTTCTCTCTTTCTTTCTTTCTCTCTTTCTTTCTCTCTTTCTCTCTTTCTTTCTCTCTTTCTTTCTTGCTGTCTTTCTTTCTTTTATTCACATGTGGTGATGATGTAGACAGCAGCAGGTTGTTTCCTGGGAGCATGCAGCTAACCAGACAAGTGTGGTGGAACATGTCCCTATGCCAGGACCTTCTTAGCAAGCCAGCCAGCCAGCGAGGCACAGTTGTAGTTACCCAAGGCACCTTGCACAGCATAGCAGCTTGGCATGACTATTTGTAAGACGCACTCCGCCAGTTTATGTTTTGTTTTTGGTGTTATGTGTGTGTTTTTGCTTTGTTTTGTTTTCTCCTGCTTAAATTGAACATTTCCCCTCTGGAAGCAGCAGCCCGTTTTTTGGGGGTCTGCTTGTGCTTGGAATTTTGCACCCACCTTTGAATCCCCCTGTGCCGTCCGGGCTGGGGGGCCCCGGGCAAGGGCCAAGTCGCCATCGCTTCTCGGCCTTTTGGCTAAGATCAAGTGTAGTATCTGTTCTTATCAGTTTAATATCTGATACGTCCCCTATCAGGGGACCATATATTAAATTGATTTTTGGAATCGGGAGATGGAACAGGGGCTTGCTCCGTCCACTCCACGCATCGGCCCGGTATTGCAGTACCTCCGGGAACGGTGCACACCTTTCTCTAACGTTGGTCAAAGTCAGATCTGGATCTCTCCTGTGAGCATTTTGTCTACCCCTGCTGGAGGGAGAGTGCCAGTGTTGATGCAAGTTTTCCCGCCGTTTTACTTCTTTTTTTTCTTTCTCTCTTTCTTTCTTTCTCTTTCTTTCTTGCTGTCTTTCTTTCTTTTATTCACATGTGATGATGATGTAGACAGCAGCAGTTTGTTTCCTGGGAGCATGCAGCTAACCAGACAAGTGTGGTGGAACATGTCCCTATGCCAGGTCCTTCTTAGCCAGCCATATACTCTGGCTTCTCTTCAGTTCGAATAAATCTTTCTAAGACTAAGGCTTAGAGGGTAGTGGCATTGCCCGCTCCCTCCGAGGGTCTGTGAGAGGTTTGTTCGGGTGAGGAGGAACAGAATTTTTTTTATTTTTGACTGGCTTTCTTCAGCTCGGCAACTTTTTGGAAGACTAATGCTCAGTCTGGTTTTGGCTTGCCCAATCCAGGCCGAGGGTCTTTCAAGATTTTGTTGACTGTTGAGAGCAGTTTTTTCTTTTTCAGGCGGTTCCCGTTTTTTTCTTTTTCAGGCGGTTCCGGCTTTTCCAGACGTTCCTGGAGTTAGAGAGAAGGAGGACCTACCATCCAGACGACCTTTGAGGACCCTTTGATGACCTAGACGACCTCATCCCCAGCCCTTGATTGTAATCGAGATCCAGACCGAGAGAGCAGCAGGCGCCCAGCAGAGGGCGCCATCTGGGAGGAGCAGAGGGCGGCCCCGGACCCCGAGGAGGCGTCACAGCCACGATTCTTCCTACGTGGTCTCGGTGCCAAGCAGCGCCCCCTACTCCGCCAGGGAAGGACACCGTTCACCTGGGGAGGGGGTCCCTCTTGAGAGGCGACCATCTCCTCAGGGACTAAAGTAATAGTTCCTTCAACTGCCCAGATTTGCTGCTTACGTTGTCTCTTTTCCGTAGAGAGAGACAACCCGGACGTCCAGAGGCTTCTCCCACCCCAATCGGAGGAGCCAGCTGAAGGATGGCGTTCTGGCCAACCCAGGAAACCAGGAGGCACAATGCGGTGCGCTTCACAAGAAACAAGCAAGATGAAACGGAACCAGGACTGACGAGACTGGAGTTCAGCCGGACCATTCTTCAGAGGGGTATGGGTTTTTCCCCTTCTGACTTGAATTGTTTGGTGAAATTGCCAGGGCTTAAGGAAGTGTTTGAGGTCAGTTTTAGGAACCCCCAAAAGTTACAAGAAATGTGGTCCTTTTGGGGGGAGAATAAATATCTCGCTCCATACAAAGAATTTTGTGTGGATGCACTGACAGACAGAGAAATGAAAGTTGTTACTGTCCAATTTTTCAATGAGGCTGTTAGCGACTATGATATTACAACATGGCTTAACCGCTATGGGAGGGTGTCATCAGAAGGGAGGAAAATTACAGACGAAGATGGGGTTTGGACAGGAGCCAGAAAGTGGCTGGTACGCCTTAATGTTGATCCATCGGGCATTGGAGGCGTCCGCCACATTCCAAACTCCATAGTGTTAGGGCCCAACAGAGGGCTGGTATTCTATAATGGGATGCCAAAACTCTGCAGGAAATGTGGGGAATTAGGACACCTGACGGCCGCGTGTACTGTAGTCAAGTGCAGGAACTGCGGCGCCCCCCACGAGACCAGCCACTGCAGAGAAGAGAGGCAGTGCAATTTGTGTGGAAAGAAGGGGCACCTGTTTAAGGACTGCCCCTCTTCCTATGCCAACATGGCCAGAGCCATGAAGGCAAACATGAACAAGCCTAGGCCTGAGCAGGAAGAGGGAGCAAGTAACAAAGATCAGTCCACATCACCACCAACAGTATCCAAGACCCAGACTCCAGCACCACCATCATCACCAGCACCCCCTCACCCCCCCGCCCCCGAGACATGTCCCGTTTTACGAGGACCCCTTCCCCCAGCCCAGAGAGAGAGTACAACAGCCACTCCACTAGCTCCTCCAGTAGCTCCTCTGATGCAGAACACGAGTCAGGGAGGGAGCCCGGACCCAGCAGCGGCCCCCCCCTGAGTAGGGCCCTCTCAGCGCCAGCACTCCCCCTCGGCTCTCGTTATGACGCCATAAGGATTGAGTCCGTGGGGGAGGAAAGCGAAAGCGACAGTGAAAGTGAGAGTGAGAAGGAGGGGAAGGGAGTGAAGAACCAGCAGAGGGTGGGGAAAAGAAAGGGTAGAGACGAGGGGGGGAAAAGAAAGAAGATCAGGATCAAAGACAGCAAGTTGCAGGTGGCCCCCATAGATCCAAAACCAGCTAATGTCCACACAAAGTCCCCAGTCTTGCCCTCGCAGGCAGAGACGGAGGCGAGTGGGACGGCTACACTGCCGCCTAGTGGGCAGGTAGCAGCCAGCCAGGGCATCCCCAGCCAGCCTTCCCAGTCGTTGGCACAAACCCTAGCACACCTCGCAGAAGAGGTGTTCACTAATGCACCGAGGGAGAGGTCGGGGTCAACACCTTCCCTGACCAGCAGTACCTCGGTAGCAATGACCCTCTTCAAGCGAAGGGCCTCCCTTCAAAGCATCCTTGACCCCCTCCCTTGTATGGGCAAAACCAGGGGCCCCCTAGAGGTCCTCCTAGATACAGCACTGGAGGACATGGGAATACCCCTGGACGCGGTAAGCCAGAAGTCTGCTAACAGCTCCAATTCAACAGACGGTAACAGCCAAAGAATGCTGTCTGTCATAACCCCCCCCCAGGACAAAGCTGACCCACACGTTCCGAGGGGCCCTGAGCAAGTTCCACCAGACTTACCTTGTGGGGAGTTGAATAGCCCCAACAACTCCACGTACTGTGCATATAAAGACGGTGCCTTCTTGGACGAGGCAGCAGTGAGTACCTTCTCAGGGGTGATGGGAGTTGCAAATAAGCCCAAGCCCCCTCGAAGCAAGCGTAGAGCTAAGAGTAGGAAGAGTGTCCCGACCTCCCAATCATAGTCGCTATGGGGTGGACGCAGCGACTCCTTTTCTTGTTAGCTACCCTGATGGCCCTGATATGTGTGTCTGTTAATGTCAGGAGCATCAGGGAGACACAAAAAAGATTTGATGTACTAAACTATCTAGCTAACTTGAAAGCAGATCTCATCTTTCTGCAGGAGTGTGGTATTTCGTCGAGCCCTGATTATAGGGACCTGAAGGAGAGTTGGACCCTGGGGGACTCCTTCTGGTCGGGCTCCAACATAGCCAGAGCCGACGGAGTAGGTATCCTGTTTAAAAACCCATTTATTACCTCCCGCAGCAGCAGGGAGGTAGAACCTGGTAGAATTCTGAGCGTGGATGTGACATACAACAACACTCCCCTCAGACTGGTCAATGTCTACGCACCCACTAACCAAAACGAAAGAGTTCAATTTTTTCCACAGCTGCGTCCACTCCTGCTGGGGAACGTACCCGTCATCGTGTCAGGTGACTTCAATTGTGCTCTGAGGGACGTAGACCGGAGCAGGCCACGCAACGACCGCTCTAGTAGAGTTTTGTCCTCCGTAATATCTGATTTCTCCCTGTGTGATGCAGGTAAGGACCTGGTGCCTCACTTTACCTGGGTGAGCTCATCTGGGACCTCCTTCTCCCGTATAGATCTCGTCCTGCATACCAGCTCCCTTACGAAGACGGCAGTAGACACCCAGGCCGTCTTCTTCTCTGACCATAGGCTCCTGCAGGTAACATTGCAGGTCCCTCAGACCTCCCAGATGGGGTCAGGGGTTTGGAAATTAAACACCTCCTTACTCGATGACCCCTCCATAGCTGCAGCCTATAAGAGCAGGCTTGTTGAGTGGACCACTTTGCGTGACCTATTCAACTCCCCTATAGAGTGGTGGGAGATGGTCAAAATCAGAACTAAGGGTTATTTCATAGCAGCAGGCAAGAGGAAAGCAAAAGAAAGGAGGGCCAAATATAAACACCTGAATGCTGCCCTCCAGCATCTGAGCCTGCTTCAGCTTCGGGGGTTCCCTGTAAGCGACGAGATAGCCCAGACCAAGCTAGATCTTTCAGTGCTTTGTAGGGAGGAACAACGAAAGGTCATGCACAATGCAAAAGTGCAAAAAATGGAGGAAGACGAAAAGTGTACTCGCTTCTTCTTCCAGAAAATGAGGGAGAAGCGGCACTTGATGTCCTCCATGCTCGACAGCAGGGGGAGGATAGTAGAGGATAGTGAGGGAGTGAAAAAAGTGGTAGAGAACTTCTATAGGGACCTATATAACATCAAAGCTACAGATGACACCCTGATAGAGTGGTTCCTGAGCCAGTTGGAGCCTGACTCAGTGCGGGACGACGAGGAGGAGGAGAAGGACCCAGAACTCACGCTGGAGGAGCTCACCCAGGCGGTTAAGACCATGAACACCGGTAAGACGCCAGGTCCAGATGGCATCCCGGGTGAGTATTACCATCTTTTTTGGGACATGCTAAAAGTCCATTTAGCGGAGGTCTACAGAGCGGTCTACAGGGAGAAGCGGTTGGGCCCTTCTATGCGGGAGAGTGTAATTACTCTCCTTCATAAGAAAGGGGAAGTTAAAGATCTACGGAATTGGCGCCCAATCAGCCTCCTTTGCGTGGATTACAAGATACTAGCCAAAGCTCTGATGCTCCGGCTACAAGTACACCTCCCTTTGGTCATTGGCCCCGACCAGGCTTGTGGCGTCCCAGGGAGGTCCATCACGGATATTTTAATGTTAACAAGGGACATTCTGGCTTATTCTAGAGAACGGAACCATCCCCTCTGCCTGTTCAACCTTGACCAGGAGAAGGCGTTCGATAGGGTAAGCCATGAATATATGTACAAAGTGATGGACCAGATGAAATTCGCTCCTGGACTTAGGGAGTGGGTTAAAACCATATATACAAACATTAGTACCCGAGTCTTGGTGAACAGGCACCTGACTGGTAAAATATCTATCCAGTCAGGGGTCAGACAGGGTTGCCCACTATCCCCACTGCTATATGTCGTGTGCATTGAACCCCTCCTGCAGGCAATTCGTAGGGATACCAATATAACTGGTTTCCAGCTGCCTGGATCCAACGGGGTCCAGGTCAAAACAACAGCATATATGGACGATGTGTCACTCATTTGCACCAACACATCGTCGGTACCTCGGATTAGTAATATCCTTGAGAAGTACTGCACGGCGACCGGGGCAGTGATTAATAAGTCCAAGAGCGAAGTCTACGTGTCTAAAAATTGGCAGGTAGATAGGGAACTGTCGGACATGTACTCTGTCAAAAAGGACAAAATCAAGATTCTGGGCCTCATTTTCGAGAACAATAGCTCGGGGGCCCAGAGCTGGACGGCGGCCATTAACCAGGTCCGTAAAAAGATTGGCGGATGGAGCACAAGATCCTTAACAATGACGGGTAGAGTATTAATAACCAAGTCTATACTGTTCCCCATCCTCTCTTATGTAGGAAAAATCTTTCCCCCAGACAGGACCACCAAAAAAGTGGTGGACCGCATTATCCACCGCTTTATCTGGGGCAGCAAGATGGAGAGGGTAAAGCGAGCCACCCTGAGTAAAGCCGACAAGAAGGGAGGTAAGGGGGTCCCGGACGTTGTGCAGCTCACCCGAGTGCAGGGGCTCACGCAAACTATCAAGAACATCCAGGCCCTGGACAGGAAGGTATGTTACATGAATCGTTTCTATTTTGCCACCTGTCTCAGGGCCTTGGGCCTCTGCACTATTGATAACACCGTGCCGTACTCCTGGGACCCCCCATTGTATTATAGAACCTTAAGGGACACTATATATAAATTGGGCTTAGATAAAGCAAAATTGGCCTCCTGGGAATACAAGGCTGTAACTAAATATCTTGCCGGTTCCCAGGAAATTGAAAAAGTAGCTACTTTCTCCCTCACCCAAAGCCAAAAAATCTGGGAGAATGTGTCTCACAGCTGCCTCAGTAATGTCCAGAAGGATATAGCATGGAACACCGTCCACAGTGCACTCCCCACTCGAGCGTTCATGTTCAGGAGGGGACTAGCCCAAGTAGAAACATGCCCCTATGCAAAGTGCCGCAAGAGAGAAACACCAGCCCATATCTTCTGGGAGTGTGATGTGGCTGGCAGTGTCTGGCTCTCTGTCTCTGTCTTCCTAAACAGGTTTGCTGACACGGCCAAGATGACCGCTGAGACTGTGCTCTATGGGCCTGCGGGAGGAATCGATACCAGCACAGCTAAGTGCGTTTGGCGTGTCATCAATGTTGTCAAGCAGATCCTGTGGGAAGGCCGTAACGTCTGTGTCTATCACAAGCAGGAGCTAGACACTATCACCACGACCAGAAGGGCACAAACTCTTATCAAGGACTTTGTAATTCTGGACATCCGGACCCTCGGGAAGGACAAGGCCTGCGCGGAGTGGAGGATCGCCGGACTTCAGGACGTGAAGATGGAATAAAGGAAAAAACTGGAACCGCTAGCTCCTAGGAGCGGGACTACGGGGCACCGCTAAGCCTTTTATTTATTTTGTCATGCCAGCATTCCGCCCTTTTTAGCTGGCATGACCGTTTTTTCAACGGTGCCCTGGTTTTATGTAGTCTTTTTGTTTCAGTTTTATGGACTTTTATTTGATTTACGTTGAATGTTTTATTTGATTTTGTTTTGTTTTGTTTTATGTATCTTTAAGATTTTTAATGTAAACTATTAAAAGTTACATTTTAAGTGTTTTAAAATTTTAGAATTTTAACTCACTGTTCTATACACTGTCCCTTTTCCCCTGTCCCTGTTTTAGATCTAGGTTTATGTTCACTTTTGAACTTTTTTAGAGAGCACTCCCCGGCCCTCACAAGCACTGGTTTTTTATAGATGGTTCTTTTTTTCCAGTCACTTTTAAAACAGCACAGGTTTTTTTCATGTTGATTTTAATCTGTGTCTGTTTTAACCATGTACAAAGCACAATTGTCTTGGTGTTTTTAAATGTATTTTAAATGCTTTTAAAACAAAATGTATGTCTGTATGCATGAATGTCATCTTTAAAAGAAATGTAAAATGAATGAAAAAACGAATGGGTGTAAATGTAAAAAATGTAAAATCTCAATAAAAGAGTATCTGTTCTTATCAGTTTAATATCTGATACGTCCCCTATCAGGGGACCATATATTAAATTGATTTTTGGAATCGGGAGATGGAACAGGGGCTTGCTCCGTCCACTCCACGCATCGGCCCGGTATTGCAGTACCTCCGGGAACGGTGCACACCTTTCTCTAACGTTGGTCAAAGTCAGATCTGGATCTCTCCTGTGAGCATTTTGTCTACCCCTGCTGGAGGGAGAGTGCCAGTGTTGATGCAAGTTTTCCCGCCGTTTTACTTCTTTTTTTTTTCTTTCTCTCTTTCTTTCTTTCTCTCTTTCTTTCTCTCTTTCTCTCTTTCTTTCTCTCTTTCTTTCTTGCTGTCTTTCTTTCTTTTATTCACATGTGGTGATGATGTAGACAGCAGCAGGTTGTTTCCTGGGAGCATGCAGCTAACCAGACAAGTGTGGTGGAACATGTCCCTATGCCAGGACCTTCTTAGCAAGCCAGCCAGCCAGCGAGGCACAGTTGTAGTTACCCAAGGCACCTTGCACAGCATAGCAGCTTGGCATGACTATTTGTAAAACGCACTCCGCCAGTTTATGTTTTGTTTTTGGTGTTATGTGTGTGTTTTTGCTTTGTTTTGTTTTCTCCTGCTTAAATTGCACATTTCCCCTCTGGAAGCAGCAGCCCGTGTTTTGGGGGTCTGCTTGTGCTTGAAATTTTGCACCCACCTTTGAATCCCCCTGTGCCGTCCGGGCTGGGGGGCCCCGGGCAAGGGCCAAGTCGCCATCGCTTCTCGGCCTTTTGGCTAAGATCAAGTGTAGTATCTGTTCTTATCAGTTTAATATCTGATACGTCCCCTATCAGGGGACCATATATTAAATTGATTTTTGGAATCGGGAGATGGAACAGGGGCTTGCTCCGTCCACTCCACGCATCGGCCCGGTATTGCAGTACCTCCGGGAACGGTGCACACCTTTCTCTAACGTTGGTCAAAGTCAGATCTGGATCTCTCCTGTGAGCATTTTGTCTACCCCTGCTGGAGGGAGAGTGCCAGTGTTGATGCAAGTTTTCCCGCCGTTTTACTTCTTTTTTTTTTCTTTCTCTCTCTCTTTCTTTCTTTCTCTCTTTCTTTCTCTCTTTCTCTCTTTCTTTCTCTCTTTCTTTCTTGCTGTCTTTCTTTCTTTTATTCACATGTGGTGATGATGTAGACAGCAGCAGTTTGTTTCCTGGGAGCATGCAGCTAACCAGACAAGTGTGGTGGAACATGTCCCTATGCCAGGACCTTCTTAGCAAGCCAGCCAGCCAGCGAGGCACAGTTGTAGTTACCCAAGGCACCTTGCACAGCATAGCAGCTTGGCATGACTATTTGTAAGACGCACTCCGCCAGTTTATGTTTTGTTTTTGGTGTTATGTGTGTGTTTTTGCTTTGTTTTGTTTTCTCCTGCTTAAATTGCACATTTCCCCTCTGGAAGCAGCAGCCCGTTTTTTTGGGGTCTGCTTGTGCTTGAAATTTTGCACCCACCTTTGAATCCCCCTGTGCCGTCCGGGCTGGGGGGCCCCGGGCAAGGGCCAAGTCGCCATCGCTTCTCGGCCTTTTGGCTAAGATCAAGTGTAGTATCTGTTCTTATCAGTTTAATATCTGATACGTCCCCTATCATTGGACCATATATTAAATTGATTTTTGGAATCGGGAGATGGAACAGGGGCTTGCTCCGTCCACTCCACGCATCGGCCCGGTATTGCAGTACCTCCGGGAACGGTGCACACCTTTCTCTAACGTTGGTCAAAGTCAGATCTGGATCTCTCCTGTGAGCATTTTGTCTACCCCTGCTGGAGGGAGAGTGCCAGTGTTGATGCAAGTTTTCCCGCCGTTTTACTTCTTTTTTTTCTTTCTCTCTTTCTTTCTTTCTCTTTCTTTCTTGCTGTCTTTCTTTCTTTTATTCACATGTGATGATGATGTAGACAGCAGCAGTTTGTTTCCTGGGAGCATGCAGCTAACCAGACAAGTGTGGTGGAACATGTCCCTATGCCAGGTCCTTCTTAGCCAGCCATATACTCTGGCTTCTCTTCAGTTCGAATAAATCTTTCTAAGACTAAGGCTTAGAGGGTAGTGGCATTGCCCGCTCCCTCCGAGGGTCTGTGAGAGGTTTGTTCGGGTGAGGAGGAACAGAATTTTTTTTATTTTTGACTGGCTTTCTTCAGCTCGGCAACTTTTTGGAAGACTAATGCTCAGTCTGGTTTTGGCTTGCCCAATCCAGGCCGAGGGTCTTTCAAGATTTTGTTGACTGTTGAGAGCAGTTTTTTCTTTTTCAGGCGGTTCCCGTTTTTTTCTTTTTCAGGCGGTTCCGGCTTTTCCAGACGTTCCTGGAGTTAGAGAGAAGGAGGACCTACCATCCAGACGACCTTTGAGGACCCTTTGATGACCTAGACGACCTCATCCCCAGCCCTTGATTGTAATCGAGATCCAGACCGAGAGAGCAGCAGGCGCCCAGCAGAGGGCGCCATCTGGGAGGAGCAGAGGGCGGCCCCGGACCCCGAGGAGGCGTCACAGCCACGATTCTTCCTACGTGGTCTCGGTGCCAAGCAGCGCCCCCTACTCCGCCAGGGAAGGACACCGTTCACCTGGGGAGGGGGTCCCTCTTGAGAGGCGACCATCTCCTCAGGGACTAAAGTAATAGTTCCTTCAACTGCCCAGATTTGCTGCTTACGTTGTCTCTTTTCCGTAGAGAGAGACAACCCGGACGTCCAGAGGCTTCTCCCACCCCAATCGGAGGAGCCAGCTGAAGGATGGCGTTCCGGCCAACCCAGGAAACCAGGAGGCACAATGCGGTGCGCTTCACAAGAAACAAGCAAGATGAAACGGAACCAGGACTGACGAGACTGGAGTTCAGCCGGACCATTCTTCAGAGGGGTATGGGTTTTTCCCCTTCTGACTTGAATTGTTTGGTGAAATTGCCAGGGCTTAAGGAAGTGTTTGAGGTCAGTTTTAGGAACCCCCAAAAGTTACAAGAAATGTGGTCCTTTTGGGGGGAGAATAAATATCTCGCTCCATACAAAGAATTTTGTGTGGATGCACTGACAGACAGAGAAATGAAAGTTGTTACTGTCCAATTTTTCAATGAGGCTGTTAGCGACTATGATATTACAACATGGCTTAACCGCTATGGGAGGGTGTCATCAGAAGGGAGGAAAATTACAGACGAAGATGGGGTTTGGACAGGAGCCAGAAAGTGGCTGGTACGCCTTAATGTTGATCCATCGGGCATTGGAGGCGTCCGCCACATTCCAAACTCCATAGTGTTAGGGCCCAACAGAGGGCTGGTATTCTATAATGGGATGCCAAAACTCTGCAGGAAATGTGGGGAATTAGGACACCTGACGGCCGCGTGTACTGTAGTCAAGTGCAGGAACTGCGGCGCCCCCCACGAGACCAGCCACTGCAGAGAAGAGAGGCAGTGCAATTTGTGTGGAAAGAAGGGGCACCTGTTTAAGGACTGCCCCTCTTCCTATGCCAACATGGCCAGAGCCAGCAAGGCAAACATGAACAAGCCTAGGCCTGAGCAGGAAGAGGGAGCAAGTAACAAAGATCAGTCCACATCACCACCAACAGTATCCAAGACCCAGACTCCAGCACCACCATCATCACCAGCACCCCCTCACCCCCCCGCCCCCGAGACATGTCCCGTTTTACGAGGACCCCTTCCCCCAGCCCAGAGAGAGAGTACAACAGCCACTCCACTAGCTCCTCCAGTAGCTCCTCTGATGCAGAACACGAGTCAGGGAGGGAGCCCGGACCCAGCAGCGGCCCCCCCCTGAGTAGGGCCCTCTCAGCGCCAGCACTCCCCCTCGGCTCTCGTTATGACGCCATAAGGATTGAGTCCGTGGGGGAGGAAAGCGAAAGCGACAGTGAAAGTGAGAGTGAGAAGGAGGGGAAGGGAGTGAAGAACCAGCAGAGGGTGGGGAAAAGAAAGGGTAGAGACGAGGGGGGGAAAAGAAAGAAGATCAGGATCAAAGACAGCAAGTTGCAGGTGGCCCCCATAGATCCAAAACCAGCTAATGTCCACACAAAGTCCCCAGTCTTGCCCTCGCAGGCAGAGACGGAGGCGAGTGGGACGGCTACACTGCCGCCTAGTGGGCAGGTAGCAGCCAGCCAGGGCATCCCCAGCCAGCCTTCCCA
Source organism: Acipenser ruthenus (assembly GCF_902713425.1). Taxonomy (NCBI): domain Eukaryota; kingdom Metazoa; phylum Chordata; class Actinopteri; order Acipenseriformes; family Acipenseridae; genus Acipenser; species Acipenser ruthenus. The sequence continues at coordinate 21,717,690 of NC_081198.1, read as the reverse complement.
GTCGTTGGCACAAACCCTAGCACACCTCGCAGAAGAGGTGTTCACTAATGCACCGAGGGAGAGGTCGGGGTCAACACCTTCCCTGACCAGCAGTACCTCGGTAGCAATGACCCTCTTCAAGCGAAGGGCCTCCCTTCAAAGCATCCTTGACCCCCTCCCTTGTATGGGCAAAACCAGGGGCCCCCTAGAGGTCCTCCTAGATACAGCACTGGAGGACATGGGAATACCCCTGGACGCGGTAAGCCAGAAGTCTGCTAACAGCTCCAATTCAACAGACGGTAACAGCCAAAGAATGCTGTCTGTCATAACCCCCCCCAGGACAAAGCTGACCCACACGTTCCGAGGGGCCCTGAGCAAGTTCCACCAGACTTACCTTGTGGGGAGTTGAATAGCCCCAACAACTCCACGTACTGTGCATATAAAGACGGTGCCTTCTTGGACGAGGCAGCAGTGAGTACCTTCTCAGGGGTGATGGGAGTTGCAAATAAGCCCAAGCCCCCTCGAAGCAAGCGTAGAGCTAAGAGTAGGAAGAGTGTCCCGACCTCCCAATCATAGTCGCTATGGGGTGGACGCAGCGACTCCTTTTCTTGTTAGCTACCCTGATGGCCCTGATATGTGTGTCTGTTAATGTCAGGAGCATCAGGGAGACACAAAAAAGATTTGATGTACTAAACTATCTAGCTAACTTGAAAGCAGATCTCATCTTTCTGCAGGAGTGTGGTATTTCGTCGAGCCCTGATTATAGGAACCTGAAGGAGAGTTGGACCCTGGGGGACTCCTTCTGGTCGGGCTCCAACATAGCCAGAGCCGACGGAGTAGGTATCCTGTTTAAAAACCCATTTATTACCTCCCGCAGCAGCAGGGAGGTAGAACCTGGTAGAATTCTGAGCGTGGATGTGACATACAACAACACTCCCCTCAGACTGGTCAATGTCTACGCACCCACTAACCAAAACGAAAGAGTTCAATTTTTTCCACAGCTGCGTCCACTCCTGCTGGGGAACGTACCCGTCATCGTGTCAGGTGACTTCAATTGTGCTCTGAGGGACGTAGACCGGAGCAGGCCACGCAACGACCGCTCTAGTAGAGTTTTGTCCTCCGTAATATCTGATTTCTCCCTGTGTGATGCAGGTAAGGACCTGGTGCCTCCCTTTACCTGGGTGAGCTCATCTGGGACCTCCTTCTCCCGTATAGATCTCGTCCTGCATACCAGCTCCCTTACGAAGACGGCAGTAGACACCCAGGCCGTCTTCTTCTCTGACCATAGGCTCCTGCAGGTAACATTGCAGGTCCCTCAGACCTCCCAGATGGGGTCAGGGGTTTGGAAATTAAACACCTCCTTACTCGATGACCCCTCCATAGCTGCAGCCTATAAGAGCAGGCTTGTTGAGTGGACCACTTTGCGTGACCTATTCAACTCCCCTATAGAGTGGTGGGAGATGGTCAAAATCAGAACTAAGGGTTATTTCATAGCAGCAGGCAAGAGGAAAGCAAAAGAAAGGAGGGCCAAATATAAACACCTGAATGCTGCCCTCCAGCATCTGAGCCTGCTTCAGCTTCGGGGGTTCCCTGTAAGCGACGAGATAGCCCAGACCAAGCTAGATCTTTCAGTGCTTTGTAGGGAGGAACAACGAAAGGTCATGCACAATGCAAAAGTGCAAAAAATGGAGGAAGACGAAAAGTGTACTCGCTTCTTCTTCCAGAAAACGAGGGAGAAGCGGCACTTGATGTCCTCCATGCTCGACAGCAGGGGGAGGATAGTAGAGGATAGTGAGGGAGTGAAAAAAGTGGTAGAGAACTTCTATAGGGACCTATATAACATCAAAGCTACAGATGACACCCTGATAGAGTGGTTCCTGAGCCAGTTGGAGCCTGACTCAGTGCGGGACGACGAGGAGGAGGAGAAGGACCCAGAACTCACGCTGGAGGAGCTCACCCAGGCGGTTAAGACCATGAACACCGGTAAGACGCCAGGTCCAGATGGCATCCCGGGTGAGTATTACCATCTTTTTTGGGACATGCTAAAAGTCCATTTAGCGGAGGTCTACAGAGCGGTCTACAGGGAGAAGCGGTTGGGCCCTTCTATGCGGGAGAGTGTAATTACTCTCCTTCATAAGAAAGGGGAAGTTAAAGATCTACGGAATTGGCGCCCAATCAGCCTCCTTTGCGTGGATTACAAGATACTAGCCAAAGCTCTGATGCTCCGGCTACAAGTACACCTCCCTTTGGTCATTGGCCCCGACCAGGCTTGTGGCGTCCCAGGGAGGTCCATCACGGATATTTTAATGTTAACAAGGGACATTCTGGCTTATTCTAGAGAACGGAACCATCCCCTCTGCCTGTTCAACCTTGACCAGGAGAAGGCGTTCGATAGGGTAAGCCATGAATATATGTACAAAGTGATGGACCAGATGAAATTCGCTCCTGGACTTAGGGAGTGGGTTAAAACCATCTATACAAACATTAGTACCCGAGTCTTGGTGAACAGGCACCTGACTGGTAAAATATCTATCCAGTCAGGGGTCAGACAGGGTTGCCCACTATCCCCACTGCTATATGTCGTGTGCATTGAACCCCTCCTGCAGGCAATTCGTAGGGATACCAATATAACTGGTTTCCAGCTGCCTGGATCCAACGGGGTCCAGGTCAAAACAACAGCATATATGGACGATGTGTCACTCATTTGCACCAACACATCGTCGGTACCTCGGATTAGTAATATCCTTGAGAAGTACTGCACGGCGACCGGGGCAGTGATTAATAAGTCCAAGAGCGAAGTCTACGTGTCTAAAAATTGGCAGGTAGATAGGGAACTGTCGGACATGTACCCTGTCAAAAAGGACAAAATCAAGATTCTGGGCCTCATTTTCGAGAACAATAGCTCGGGGGCCCAGAGCTGGACGGCGGCCATTAACCAGGTCCGTAAAAAGATTGGCGGATGGAGCACAAGATCCTTAACAATGACGGGTAGAGTATTAATAACAAAGTCTATACTGTTCCCCATCCTCTCTTATGTAGGAAAAATCTTTCCCCCAGACAGGACCACCAAAAAAGTGGTGGACCGCATTATCCACCGCTTTATCTGGGGCAGCAAGATGGAGAGGGTAAAGCGAGCCACCCTGAGTAAAGCCGACAAGAAGGGAGGTAAGGGGGTCCCGGACGTTGTGCAGCTCACCCGAGTGCAGGGGCTCACGCAAACTATCAAGAACATCCAGGCCCTGGACAGGAAGGTATGTTACATGAATCGTTTCTATTTTGCCACCTGTCTCAGGGCCTTGGGCCTCTGCACTATTGATAACACCGTGCCGTACTCCTGGGACCCCCCATTGTATTATAGAACCTTAAGGGACACTATATATAAATTGGGCTTAGATAAAGCAAAATTGGCCTCCTGGGAATACAAGGCTGTAACTAAATATCTTGCCGCTTCCCAGGAAATTGAAAAAGTAGCTACTTTCTCCCTCACCCAAAGCCAAAAAATCTGGGAGAATGTGTCTCACAGCTGCCTCAGTAATGTCCAGAAGGATATAGCATGGAACACCGTCCACAGTGCATTCCCCACTCGAGCGTTCATGTTCAGGAGGGGACTAGCCCAAGTAGAAACATGCCCCTATGCAATGTGCCGCAAGAGAGAAACACCAGCCCATATCTTCTGGGAGTGTGATGTGGCTGGCAGTGTCTGGCTCTCTGTCTCTGTCTTCCTAAACAGGTTTGCTGACACGGCCAAGATGACCGCTGAGACTGTGCTCTATGGGCCTGCGGGAGGAATCGATACCAGCACAGCTAAGTGCGTTTGGCGTGTCATCAATGTTGTCAAGCAGATCCTGTGGGAAGGCCGTAACGTCTGTGTCTATCACAAGCAGGAGCTAGACACTATCACCACGACCAGAAGGGCACAAACTCTTATCAAGGACTTTGTAATTCTGGACATCCGGACCCTCGGGAAGGACAAGGCCTGCGCGGAGTGGAGGATCGCCGGACTTCAGGACGTGAAGATGGAATAAAGGAAAAAACTGGAACCGCTAGCTCCTAGGAGCGGGACTACGGGGCACCGCTAAGCCTTTTATTTATTTTGTCATGCCAGCATTCCGCCCTTTTTAGCTGGCATGACCGTTTTTTCAACGGTGCCCTGGTTTTATGTAGTCTTTTTGTTTCAGTTTTATGGACTTTTATTTGATTTACGTTGAATGTTTTATTTGATTTTGTTTTGTTTTGTTTTATGTATCTTTAAGATTTTTAATGTAAACTATTAAAAGTTACATTTTAAGTGTTTTAAAATTTTAGAATTTTAACTCACTGTTCTATACACTGTCCCTTTTCCCCTGTCCCTGTTTTAGATCTAGTTTTATGTTCACTTTTGAACTTTTTTAGAGAGCACTCCCCGGCCCTCACAAACACTGGTTTTTTATAGATGGTTCTTTTTTTCCAGTCACTTTTAAAGCAGCACAGGTTTTTTTCATGTTGATTTTAATCTGTGTATGTTTTAACCATGTACAAAGCACAATTGTCTTGGTGTTTTTAAATGTATTTTAAATGCTTTTAAAACAAAATGTATGTCTGTATGCATGAATGTCATCTTTAAAAGAAATGTAAAATGAATGAAAAAAACGAATGGGTGTAAATGTAAAAAATGTAAAATCTCTTTCTCTCTTTCTTTCTCTCTTTCTCGTATCTGTTCTTATCAGTTTAATATCTGATACGTCCCCTATCAGGGGACCATATATTAAATTGATTTTTGGAATCGGGAGATGGAACAGGGGCTTGCTCTGTCCACTCCACGCATCGGCCCGGTATTGCAGTACCTCCGGGAACGGTGCACACCTTTCTCTAACGTTGGTCAAAGTCAGATCTGGATCTCTCCTGTGAGCATTTTGTCTACCCCTGCTGGAGGGAGAGTGCCAGTGTTGATGCAAGTTTTCCCGCCGTTTTACTTCTTTTTTTTTTCTTTCTCTCTTTCTTTCTTTCTCTCTTTCTTTCTCTCTTTCTCTCTTTCTTTCTCTCTTTCTTTCTTGCTGTCTTTCTTTCTTTTATTCACATGTGGTGATGATGTAGACAGCAGCAGGTTGTTTCCTGGGAGCATGCAGCTAACCAGACAAGTGTGGTGGAACATGTCCCTATGCCAGGACCTTCTTAGCAAGCCAGCCAGCCAGCGAGGCACAGTTGTAGTTACCCAAGGCACCTTGCACAGCATAGCAGCTTGGCATGACTATTTGTAAGACGCACTCCGCCAGTTTATGTTTTGTTTTTGGTGTTATGTGTGTGTTTTTGCTTTGTTTTGTTTCCTCCTGCTTAAATTGTACATTTCCCCTCTGGAAGCAGCAGCCCGTTTTTTGGGGGTCTGCTTGTGCTTGGAATTTTGCACCCACCTTTGAATCCCCCTGTGCCGTCCGGGCTGGGGGGCCCCGGGCAAGGGCCAAGTCGCCATCGCTTCTCGGCCTTTTGGCTAAGATCAAGTGTAGTATCTGTTCTTATCAGTTTAATATCTGATACGTCCCCTATCAGGGGACCATATATTAAATTGATTTTTGGAATCGGGAGATGGAACAGGGGCTTGCTCCGTCCACTCCACGCATCGGCCCGGTATTGCAGTACCTCCGGGAACGGTGCACACCTTTCTCTAACGTTGGTCAAAGTCAGATCTGGATCTCTCCTGTGAGCATTTTGTCTACCCCTGCTGGAGGGAGAGTGCCAGTGTTGATGCAAGTTTTCCCGCCGTTTTACTTCTTTTTTTTCTTCTTTCTCTCTTTCTTTCTTTCTCTCTTTCTTTCTCTCTTTCTCTCTTTCTTTCTCTCTTTCTTTCTTGCTGTCTTTCTTTCTTTTATTCACATGTGGTGATGATGTAGACAGCAGCAGGTTGTTTCCTGGGAGCATGCAGCTAACCAGACAAGTGTGGTGGAACATGTCCCTATGCCAGGACCTTCTTAGCAAGCCAGCCAGCCAGCGAGGCACAGTTGTAGTTACCCAAGGCACCTTGCACAGCATAGCAGCTTGGCATGACTATTTGTAAGACGCACTCCGCCAGTTTATGTTTTGTTTTTGGTGTTATGTGTGTGTTTTTGCTTTGTTTTGTTTCCTCCTGCTTAAATTGCACATTTCCCCTCTGGAAGCAGCAGCCCGTTTTTTGGGGGTCTGCTTGTGCTTGGAATTTTGCACCCACCTTTGAATCCCCCTGTGCTGTCCGGGCTGGGGGGCCCCGGGCAAGGGCCAAGTCGCCATCGCTTCTCGGCCTTTTGGCTAAGATCAAGTGTAGTATCTGTTCTTATCAGTTTAATATCTGATACGTCCCCTATCAGGGGACCATATATTAAATTGATTTTTGGAATCGGGAGATGGAACAGGGGCTTGCTCCGTCCACTCCACGCATCGGCCCGGTATTGCAGTACCTCCGGGAACGGTGCACACCTTTCTCTAACGTTGGTCAAAGTCAGATCTGGATCTCTCCTGTGAGCATTTTGTCTACCCCTGCTGGAGGGAGAGTGCCAGTGTTGATGCAAGATTTCCCGCCGTTTTACTTCTTTTTTTTTCTTTCTCTCTTTCTTTCTTTCTCTTTCTTTCTCTCTTTCTTTCTTGCTGTCTTTCTTTCTTTTATTCACATGTGGTGATGATGTAGACAGCAGCAGTTTGTTTCCTGGGAGCATGCAGCTAACCAGACAAGTGTGGTGGAACATGTCCCTATGCCAGGTCCTTCTTAGCCAGCCATATACTCTGGCTTCTCTTCAGTTCGAATAAATCTTTCTAAGACTAAGGTTTAGAGGGTAGTGGCATTGCCCGCTCCCTCCGAGGGTCTGTGAGAGGTTTGTTCGGGTGAGGAGGAACAGAATTTTTTTTATTTTTGACTGGCTTTCTTCAGCTCGGCAACTTTTTGGAAGACTAATGCTCAGTCTGGTTTTGGCTTGCCCAATCCAGGCCGAGGGTCTTTCAAGATTTTGTTGACTGTTGAGAGCAGTTTTTTCTTTTTCAGGCGGTTCCCGTTTTTTTCTTTTTCAGGCGGTTCCGGCTTTTCCAGACGTTCCTGGAGTTAGAGAGAAGGAGGACCTACCATCCAGACGACCTTTGAGGACCCTTTGATGACCTAGACGACCTCATCCCCAGCCCTTGATTGTAATCGAGATCCAGACCGAGAGAGCAGCAGGTGCCCAGCAGAGGGCGCCATCTGGGAGGAGCAGAGGGCGGCCCCGGACCCCGAGGAGGCGTCACAGCCACGATTCTTCCTACGTGGTCTCGGTGCCAAGCAGCGCCCCCTACTCCGCCAGGGAAGGACACCGTTCACCTGGGGAGGGGGTCCCTCTTGCGAGGCGACCATCTCCTCAGGGACTAAAGTAATAGTTCCTTCAACTGCCCAGATTTGCTGCTTACGTTGTCTCTTTTCCGTAGAGAGAGACAACCCGGATGTCCAGAGGCTTCTCCCACCCCAATCGGAGGAGCCAGCTGAAGGATGGCGTTCCGGCCAACCCAGGAAACCAGGAGGCACAATGCGGTGCGCTTCACAAGAAACAAGCAAGATGAAACGGAACCAGGACTGACGAGACTGGAGTTCAGCCGGACCATTCTTCAGAGGGGTATGGGTTTTTCCCCTTCTGACTTGAATTGTTTGGTGAAATTGCCAGGGCTTAAGGAAGTGTTTGAGGTCAGTTTTAGGAACCCCCAAAAGTTACAAGAAATGTGGTCCTTTTGGGGGGAGAATAAATATCTCGCTCCATACAAAGAATTTTGTGTGGATGCACTGACAGACAGAGAAATGAAAGTTGTTACTGTCCAATTTTTCAATGAGGCTGTTAGCGACTATGATATTACAACATGGCTTAACCGCTATGGGAGGGTGTCATCAGAAGGGAGGAAAATTACAGATGAAGATGGGGTTTGGACAGGAGCCAGAAAGTGGCTGGTACGCCTTAATGTTGATCCATCGGGCATTGGAGGCGTCCGCCACATTCCAAACTCCATAGTGTTAGGGCCCAACAGAGGGCTGGTATTCTATAATGGGATGCCAAAACTCTGCAGGAAATGTGGGGAATTAGGACACCTGGCGGCCGCGTGTACTGTAGTCAAGTGCAGGAACTGCGGCGCCCCCCACGAGACCAGCCACTGCAGAGAAGAGAGGCAGTGCAATTTGTGTGGAAAGAAGGGGCACCTGTTTAAGGACTGCCCCTCTTCCTATGCCAACATGGCCAGAGCCAGCAAGGCAAACATGAACAAGCCTAGGCCTGAGCAGGAAGAGGGAGCAAGTAACAAAGATCAGTCCACATCACCACCAACAGTATCCAAGACCCAGACTCCAGCACCACCATCATCACCAGCACCCCCTCACCCCCCCGCCCCCGAGACATGTCCCGTTTTACGAGGACCCCTTCCCCCAGCCCAGAGAGAGAGTACAACAGCCACTCCACTAGCTCCTCCAGTAGCTCCTCTGATGCAGAACACGAGTCAGGGAGGGAGCCCGGACCCAGCAGCGGCCCCCCCCTGAGTAGGGCCCTCTCAGCGCCAGCACTCCCCCTCGGCTCTCGTTATGACGCCATAAGGATTGAGTCCGTGGGGGAGGAAAGCAAAAGCGACAGTGAAAGTGAGAGTGAGAAGGAGGGGAAGGGAGTGAAGAACCAGCAGAGGGTGGGGAAAAGAAAGGGTAGAGACGAGGGGGGAAAGAAAGAAGATCAGGATCAAAGACAGCAAGTTGCAGGTGGCCCCCATAGATCCAAAACCAGCTAATGTCCACACAAAGTCCCCAGTCTTGCCCTCGCAGGCAGAGACGGAGGCGAGTGGGACGGCTACACTGCCACCTAGTGGGCAGGTAGCAGCCAGCCAGGGCATCCCCAGCCAGCCTTCCCAGTCGTTGGCACAAACCCTAGCACACCTCGCAGAAGAGGTGTTCACTAATGCACCGAGGGAGAGGTCGGGGTCAACACCTTCCCTGACCAGCAGTACCTCTGTAGCAATGACCCTCTTCAAGCGAAGGGCCTCCCTTCAAAGCATCCTTGACCCCCTCCCTTGTATGGGCAAAACCAGGGGCCCCCTAGAGGTCCTCCTAGATACAGCAATGGAGGACATGGGAATACCCCTGGACACGGTAAACCAGAAGTCTGCTAACAGCTCCAATTCAACAGACGGTAACAGCCAAAGAATGCTGTCTGTCATAACCCCCCCCCCAGGACAAAGCTGACCCACACGTTCCGAGGGGCCCTGAGCAAGTTCCACCAGACTTACCTTGTGGGGAGTTGAATAGCCCCAACAACTCCACGTACTGTGCATATAAAGACGGTGCCTTCTTGGACGAGGCAGCAGTGAGTACCTTCTCAGGGGTGATGGGAGTTGCAAATAAGCCCAAGCCCCCTCGAAGCAAGCGTAGAGCTAAGAGTAGGAAGAGTGTCCCGACCTCCCAATCATAGTCGCTATGGGGTGGACGCAGCGACTCCTTTTCTTGTTAGCTACCCTGATGGCCCTGATATGTGTGTCTGTTAATGTCAGGAGCATCAGGGAGACACAAAAAAGATTTGATGTACTAAACTATCTAGCTAACTTGAAAGCAGATCTCATCTTTCTGCAGGAGTGTGGTATTTCGTCGAGCCCTGATTATAGGGACCTGAAGGAGAGTTGGACCCTGGGGGACTCCTTCTGGTCGGGCTCCAACATAGCCAGAGCCGACGGAGTAGGTATCCTGTTTAAAAACCCATTTATTACCTCCCGCAGCAGCAGGGAGGTAGAACCTGGTAGAATTCTGAGCGTGGATGTGACATACAACAACACTCCCCTCAGACTGGTCAATGTCTACGCACCCACTAACCAAAACAAAAGAGTTCAATTTTTTCCACAGCTGCGTCCACTCCTGCTGAGGAACGTACCCGTCATCGTGTCAGGTGACTTCAATTGTGCTCTGAGGGACGTAGACCGGAGCAGGCCACGCAACAACCGCTCTAGTAGAGTTTTGTCCTCCGTAATATCTGATTTCTCCCTGTGTGATGCAGGTAAGGACCTGGTGCCTCCCTTTACCTGGGTGAGCTCATCTGGGACCTCCTTCTCCCGTATAGATCTCGTCCTGCATACCAGCTCCCTTACGAAGACGGCAGTAGACACCCAGGCCGTCTTCTTCTCTGACCATAGGCTCCTGCAGGTAACATTGCAGGTCCCTCAGACCTCCCAGATGGGGTCAGGGGTTTGGAAATTAAACACCTCCTTACTCGATGACCCCTCCATAGCTGCAGCCTATAAGAGCAGGCTTGTTGAGTGGACCACTTTGCGTGACCTATTCAACTCCCCTATAGAGTGGTGGGAGATGGTCAAAATCAGAACTAAGGGTTATTTCATAGCAGCAGGCAAGAGGAAAGCAAAAGAAAGGAGGGCCAAATATAAACACCTGAATGCTGCCCTCCAGCATCTGAGCCTGCTTCAGCTTCGGGGGTTCCCTGTAAGCGACGAGATAGCCCAGACCAAGCTAGATCTTTCAGTGCTTTGTAGGGAGGAACAACGAAAGGTCATGCACAATGCAAAAGTGCAAAAAATGGAGGAAGACGAAAAGTGTACTCGCTTCTTCTTCCAGAAAACGAGGGAGAAGCGGCACTTGATGTCCTCCATGCTCGACAGCAGGGGGAGGATAGTAGAGGATAGTGAGGGAGTGAAAAAAGTGGTAGAGAACTTCTATAGGGACCTATATAACATCAAAGCTACAGATGACACCCTGATAGAGTGGTTCCTGAGCCAGTTGGAGCCTGACTCAGTGCGGGACGACGAGGAGGAGGAGAAGGACCCAGAACTCACGCTGGAGGAGCTCACCCAGGCGGTTAAGACCATGAACACCGGTAAGACGCCAGGTCCAGATGGCATCCCGGGTGAGTATTACCATCTTTTTTGGGACATGCTAAAAGTCCATTTAGCGGAGGTCTACAGAGCGGTCTACAGGGAGAAGCGGTTGGGCCCTTCTATGCGGGAGAGTGTAATTACTCTCCTTCATAAGAAAGGGGAAGTTAAAGATCTACGGAATTGGCGCCCAATCAGCCTCCTTTGCGTGGATTACAAGATACTAGCCAAAGCTCTGATGCTCCGGCTACAAGTACACCTCCCTTTGGTCATTGGCCCCGACCAGGCTTGTGGCGTCCCAGGGAGGTCCATCACGGATATTTTAATGTTAACAAGGGACATTCTGGCTTATTCTAGAGAACGGAACCATCCCCTCTGCCTGTTCAACCTTGACCAGGAGAAGGCGTTCGATAGGGTAAGCCATGAATATATGTACAAAGTGATGGACCAGATGAAATTCGCTCCTGGACTTAGGGAGTGGGTTAAAACCATATATACAAACATTAGTACCCGAGTCTTGGTGAACAGGCACCTGACTGGTAAAATATCTATCCAGTCAGGGGTCAGACAGGGTTGCCCACTATCCCCACTGCTATATGTCGTGTGCATTGAACCCCTCCTGCAGGCAATTCGTAGGGATACCAATATAACTGGTTTCCAGCTGCCTGGATCCAACGGGGTCCAGGTCAAAACAACAGCATATATGGACGATGTGTCACTCATTTGCACCAACACATCGTCGGTACCTCGGATTAGTAATATCCTTGAGAAGTACTGCACGGCGACCGGGGCAGTGATTAATAAGTCCAAGAGCGAAGTCTACGTGTCTAAAAATTGGCAGGTAGATAGGGAACTGTCGGACATGTACCCTGTCAAAAAGGACAAAATCAAGATTCTGGGCCTCATTTTCGAGAACAATAGCTCGGGGGCCCAGAGCTGGACGGCGGCCATTAACCAGGTCCGTAAAAAGATTGGCGGATGGAGCACAAGATCCTTAACAATGACGGGTAGAGTATTAATAACCAAGTCTATACTGTTCCCCATCCTCTCTTATGTAGGAAAAATCTTTCCCCCAGACAGGACCACCAAAAAAGTGGTGGACCGCATTATCCACCGCTTTATCTGGGGCAGCAAGATGGAGAGGGTAAAGCGAGCCACCCTGAGTAAAGCCGACAAGAAGGGAGGTAAGGGGGTCCCGGACGTTGTGCAGCTCACCCGAGTGCAGGGGCTCACGCAAACTATCAAGAACATCCAGGCCCTGGACAGGAAGGTATGTTACATGAATCGTTTCTATTTTGCCACCTGTCTCAGGGCCTTGGGCCTCTGCACTATTGATAACACCGTGCCGTACTCCTGGGACCCCCCATTGTATTATAGAACCTTAAGGGACACTATATATAAATTGGGCTTAGATAAAGCAAAATTGGCCTCCTGGGAATACAAGGCTGTAACTAAATATCTTGCCGGTTCCCAGGAAATTGAAAAAGTAGCTACTTTCTCCCTCACCCAAAGCCAAAAAATCTGGGAGAATGTGTCTCACAGCTGCCTCAGTAATGTCCAGAAGGATATAGCATGGAACACCGTCCACAGTGCACTCCCCACTCGAGCGTTCATGTTCAGGAGGGGACTAGCCCAAGTAGAAACATGCCCCTATGCAAAGTGCCGCAAGAGAGAAACACCAGCCCATATCTTCTGGGAGTGTGATGTGGCTGGCAGTGTCTGGCTCTCTGTCTCTGTCTTCCTAAACAGGTTTGCTGACACGGCCAAGATGACCGCTGAGACTGTGCTCTATGGGCCTGCGGGAGGAATCGATACCAGCACAGCTAAGTGCGTTTGGCGTGTCATCAATGTTGTCAAGCAGATCCTGTGGGAAGGCCGTAACGTCTGTGTCTATCACAAGCAGGAGCTAGACACTATCACCACGACCAGAAGGGCACAAACTCTTATCAAGGACTTTGTAATTCTGGACATCCGGACCCTCGGGAAGGACAAGGCCTGCGCGGAGTGGAGGATCGCCGGACTTCAGGACGTGAAGATGGAATAAAGGAAAAAACTGGAACCGCTAGCTCCTAGGAGCGGGACTACGGGGCACCGCTAAGCCTTTTATTTATTTTGTCATGCCAGCATTCCGCCCTTTTTAGCTGGCATGACCGTTTTTGAACGGTGCCCTGGTTTTATGTAGTCTTTTTGTTTCAGTTTTATGGACTTTTATTTGATTTATGTTGAATGTTTTATTTGATTTTGTTTTGTTTTGTTTTATGTATCTTTAAGATTTTTAATGTAAACTATTAAAAGTTACATTTTAAGTGTTTTAAAATTTTAGAATTTTAACTCACTGTTCCACACACTGTCCCTTTTCCCCTGTCCCTGTTTTAGTAATATAGTTTTATGTTCACTTTTGAGCTTTTAGAGAGCACTCCCCGGCCCTCACAAGCACTGGTTTTTTATAGATGGTTCTTTTTTTCCAGTCACTTTTAAAACAGCACAGGTTTTTTTCATGTTGATTTTAATCTGTGTCTGTTTTAACCATGTACAAAGCACAATTGTCTTGGTGTTTTTAAATGTGTTTTAAATGCTTTTAAAACAAAATGTATGTCTGTATGCATGAATGTCATCTTTAAAAGAAATGTAAAATGAATGAAAAAACGAATGGGTGTAAATGTAAAAAAATGTAAAATCTCAATAAAAGAGTATTAATATCTGATACGTCCCCTATCATTGGACCATATATTAAATTGATTTTTGGAATCGGGAGATGGAACAGGGGCTTGCTCCGTCCACTCCACGCATCGGCCCGGTATTGCAGTACCTCTGGGAACGGTGCACACATTTCTCTAACGTTGGTCAAAGTCAGATCTGGATCTCTCCTGTGAGCATTTTGTCTACCCCTGCTGGAGGGAGAGTGCCAGTGTTGATGCAAGTTTTCCCAACGTTTTACTTCTTTTTTTTTTCTTTCTCTCTTTCTTTCTTTCTCTTTCTTTCTCTCTTTCTTTCTTGCTGTCTTTCTTTTTTTTATTCACATGTGGTGATGATGTAGACAGCAGCAGTTTGTTTCCTGGGAGCATGCAGCTAACCAGACAAGTGTGGTGTAACATGTCCCTATGCCAGGTCCTTCTTAGCCAGCCATATACTCTGGCTTCTCTTCAGTTCGAATAAATCTTTCTAAGACTAAGGCTTAGAGGGTAGTGGCATTGCCCGCTCCCTCCGAGGGTCTGTGAGAGGTTTGTTCGGGTGAGGAGGAACAGAATTTTTTTTATTTTTGACTGGCTTTCTTCAGCTCGGCAACTTTTTGGAAGACTAATGCTCAGTCTGGTTTTGGCTTGCCCAATCCAGGCCGAGGGTCTTTCAAGATTTTGTTGACTGTTGAGAGCAGTTTTTTCTTTTTCAGGCGGTTCCCGTTTTTTTCTTTTTCAGGCGGTTCCGGCTTTTCCAGACGTTCCTGGAGTTAGAGAGAAGGAGGACCTACCATCCAGACGACCTTTGAGGACCCTTTGATGACCTAGACGACCTCATCCCCAGCCCTTGATTGTAATCGAGATCCAGACCGAGAGAGCAGCAGGCGCCCAGCAGAGGGCGCCATCTGGGAGGAGCAGAGGGCGGCCCCGGACCCCGAGGAGGCGTCACAGCCACGATTCTTCCTACGTGGTCTCGGTGCCAAGCAGCGCCCCCTACTCCGCCAGGGAAGGACACCGTTCACCTGGGGAGGGGGTCCCTCTTGCGAGGCGACCATCTCCTCAGGGACTAAAGTAATAGTTCCTTCAACTGCCCAGATTTGCTGCTTACGTTGTCTCTTTTCCGTAGAGAGAGACAACCCGGACGTCCAGAGGCTTCTCCCACCCCAATCGGAGGAGCCAGCTGAAGGATGGCGTTCCGGCCAACCCAGGAAACCAGGAGGCACAATGCGGTGCGCTTCACAAGAAACAAGCAAGATGAAACGGAACCAGGACTGACGAGACTGGAGTTCAGCCGGACCATTCTTCAGAGGGGTATGGGTTTTTCCCCTTCTGACTTGAATTGTTTGGTGAAATTGCCAGGGCTTAAGGAAGTGTTTGAGGTCAGTTTTAGGAACCCCCAAAAGTTACAAGAAATGTGGTCCTTTTGGGGGGAGAATAAATATCTCGCTCCATACAAAGAATTTTGTGTGGATGCACTGACAGACAGAGAAATGAAAGTTGTTACTGTCCAATTTTTCAATGAGGCTGTTAGCGACTATGATATTACAACATGGCTTAACCGCTATGGGAGGGTGTCATCAGAAGGGAGGAAAATTACAGACGAAGATGGGGTTTGGACAGGAGCCAGAAAGTGGCTGGTACGCCTTAATGTTGATCCATCGGGCATTGGAGGCGTCCGCCACATTCCAAACTCCATAGTGTTAGGGCCCAACAGAGGGCTGGTATTCTATAATGGGATGCCAAAACTCTGCAGGAAATGTGGGGAATTAGGACACCTGGCGGCCGCATGTACTGTAGTCAAGTGCAGGAACTGCGGCGCCCCCCACGAGACCAGCCACTGCAGAGAAGAGAGGCAGTGCAATTTGTGTGGAAAGAAGGGGCACCTGTTTAAGGACTGCCCCTCTTCCTATGCCAACATGGCCAGAGCCAGCAAGGCAAATACGAACAAGCCTAGGCCTGAGCAGGAAGAGGGAACAAATAACAAAGATCAGTCCACATCACCACCAACAGTATCCAAAACCCAGACTCCAGCACCACCATCATCACCAGCACCCCCCTCACCCCCCCGCCCCCGAGACATGTCCCGTTTTACAAGGACCCCTTCCCCCAGCCCAGAGAGAGAGTACAATAGCTACTCCACTAGCTCCTCCAGTAG
The DNA here is from genome assembly GCF_902713425.1 of Acipenser ruthenus. Classification (NCBI taxonomy): domain Eukaryota; kingdom Metazoa; phylum Chordata; class Actinopteri; order Acipenseriformes; family Acipenseridae; genus Acipenser; species Acipenser ruthenus. Next base: position 21,702,075 of record NC_081198.1, on the reverse strand, counting down.
CTCCTCTGATACAGAACACGAGGCAGGGAGGGAGCCCGGACCCAGCAGCGGCCCCCCCTGAGTAGGGCCCTCTCAGCGCCAGCACTCCCCCTCGGCTCTCGTTATGACGCCATAAGGATTGAGTCCGTGGGGGAGGAAAGCGAAAGCGACAGTGAAAGTGAGAGTGAAAAGGAGGGGAAGGGAATGAAGAACCAGCAGAGGGTGGGGAAAAGAAAGGGTAGAGACGATGGGGGGAAAAGAAAGAAGATCAAGATCAAAGACAGCAAGTTGCAGGTGGCCCCCATAGATCCAAAACCAGATAATGTCCACACAAAGTCCCCAGTCTTGCCCTCGCAGGCAGAGACGGAGGCGAGTGGGACGGCTACACTGCCGTCTAGTGGGCAGGTAGCAGCCAGCCAGGGCATCCCCAGCCAGCCTTCCCAGTCGTTGGCACAAACCCTAGCACACCTCGCAGAAGAGGTGTTCACTAATGCACTGAGGGAGAGGTCGGGGTCAACACCTTCCCTGACCAGCAGTACCTCGGTAGCAATGACCCTCTTCAAGCGAAGGGCCTCCCTTCAAAGCATCCTTGACCCCCTCCCTTGTATGGGCAAAACCAGGGGCCCCCTAGAGGTCCTCCTAGATACAGCACTGGAGGACATGGGAATACCCCTGGACGCGGTAAGCCAGAAGTCTGCTAACAGCTCCAATTCAGCAGACGGTAACAGCCAAAGAATGCTGTCTGTCATAACCCCCCCCCCAGGACAAAGCTGACCCACACGTTCCGAGGGGCCCTGAGCAAGTTCCACCAGACTTACCTTGTGGGGAGTTGAATAGCCCAAACAACTCCACGTACTGTGCATATAAAGATGGTGCCTTCTTGGACGAGGCAGCAGTGAGTACCTTCTCAGGGGTGATGGGAGTTGCAAATAAGCCCAAGCCCCCTCGAAGCAAGCGTAGAGCTAAGAGTAGGAAGAGTGTCCCGACCTCCCAATCATAGTCGCTATGGGGTGGACGCAGCGACTCCTTTTCTTGTTAGCTACCCTGATGGCCCTGATATGTGTGTCTGTTAATGTCAGGAGCATCAGGGAGACACAAAAAAGATTTGATGTACTAAACTATCTAGCTAACTTGAAAGCAGATCTCATCTTTCTGCAGGAGTGTGGTATTTCGTCGAGCCCTGATTATAGGGACCTGAAGGAGAGTTGGACCCTGGGGGACTCCTTCTGGTCGGGCTCCAACATAGCCAGAGCCGACGGAGTAGGTATCCTGTTTAAAAACCCTTTTATTACCTCCCGCAGCAGCAGGGAGGTAGAACCTGGTAGAATTCTGAGCGTGGATGTGACATACAACAACACTCCCCTCAGACTGGTCAATGTCTACGCACCCACTAACCAAAACGAAAGAGTTCAATTTTTTCCACAGCTGCGTCCACTCCTGCTGGGGAACGTACCCGTCATCGTGTCAGGTGACTTCAATTGTGCTCTGAGGGACGTAGACCGGAGCAGGCCACGCAACGACTGCTCTAGTAGAGTTTTGTCCTCCGTAATATCTGATTTCTCCCTGTGTGATGCAGGTAAGGACCTGGTGCCTCCCTTTACCTGGGTGAGCTCATCTGGGACCTCCTTCTCCCGTATAGATCTCGTCCTGCATACCAGCTCCCTTACGAAGACGGCAGTAGACACCCAGGCCGTCTTCTTCTCTGACCATAGGCTCCTGCAGGTAACATTGCAGGTCCCTCAGACCTCCCAGATGGGGTCAGGGGTCTGGAAATTAAACACCTCCTTACTCGATGACCCCTCCATAGCTGCAGCCTATAAGAGCAGGCTTGTTGAGTGGACCACTTTGCGTGACCTATTCAACTCCCCTATAGAGTGGTGGGAGATGGTCAAAATCAGAACTAAGGGTTATTTCATAGCAGCAGGCAAGAGGAAAGCAAAAGAAAGGAGAGCCAAATATAAATACCTGAATGCTGCCCTCCAGCGTCTGAGCCTGCTTCAGCTTCGGGGGTTCCCTGTAAGCGACGAGATAGCCCAGACCAAGCTAGATCTTTCAGTGCTTTGTAGGGAGGAACAACGAAAGGTCATGCACAATGCAAAAGTGCAAAAAATGGAGGAAGACGAAAAGTGTACTCGCTTCTTCTTCCAGAAAACGAGGGAGAAGCGGCACTTGATGTCCTCCATGCTCGACAGCAGGGGGAGGATAGTAGAGGATAGTGAGGGAGTGAAAAAAGTGGTAGAGAACTTCTATAGGGACCTGTATAACATCAAAGCTACAGATGACACCCTGATAGAGTGGTTCCTGAGCCAGTTGGAGCCTGACTCAGTGCGGGACGACGAGGAGGAGGAGAAGGACCCAGAACTCACGCTGGAGGAGCTCACCCAGGCGGTTAAGACCATGAACACCGGTAAGACGCCAGGTCCAGATGGCATCCCGGGTGAGTATTACCATCTTTTTTGGGACACGCTAAAAGTCCATTTAGCGGAGGTCTACAGAGCGGTCTACAGGGAGAAGCGGTTGGGCCCTTCTATGCGGGAGAGTGTAATTACTCTCCTTCATAAGAAAGGGGAAGTTAAAGATCTACGGAATTGGCGCCCAATCAGCCTCCTTTGCGTGGATTACAAGATACTAGCCAAAGCTCTGATGCTCCGGCTACAAGTACACCTCCCTTTGGTCATTGGCCCCGACCAGGCTTGTGGCGTCCCAGGGAGGTCCATCACGGATATTTTAATGTTAACAAGGGACATTCTGGCTTATTCTAGAGAACGGAACCATCCCCTCTGCCTGTTCAACCTTGACCAGGAGAAGGCGTTCGATAGGGTAAGCCATGAATATATGTACAAAGTGATGGACCAGATGAAATTCGCTCCTGGACTTAGGGAGTGGGTTAAAACCATATATACAAACATTAGTACCCGAGTCTTGGTGAACAGGCACCTGACTGGTAAAATATCTATCCAGTCAGGGGTCAGACAGGGTTGCCCACTATCCCCACTGCTATATGTCGTGTGCATTGAACCCCTCCTGCAGGCAATTCGTAGGGATACCAATATAACTGGTTTCCAGCTGCCTGGATCCAACGGGGTCCAGGTCAAAACAACAGCATATATGGACGATGTGTCACTCATTTGCACCAACACATCGTCGGTACCTCGGATTAGTAATATCCTTGAGAAGTACTGCACGGCGACCGGGGCAGTGATTAATAAGTCCAAGAGCGAAGTCTACGTGTCTAAAAATTGGCAGGTAGATAGGGAACTGTCGGACATGTACCCTGTCAAAAAGGACAAAATCAAGATTCTGGGCCTCATTTTCGAGAACAATAGCTCGGGGGCCCAGAGCTGGACGGCGGCCATTAACCAGGTCCGTAAAAAGATTGGCGGATGGAGCACAAGATCCTTAACAATGACGGGTAGAGTATTAATAACCAAGTCTATACTGTTCCCCATCCTCTCTTATGTAGGAAAAATCTTTCCCCCAGACAGGACCACCAAAAAAGTGGTGGACCGCATTATCCACCGCTTTATCTGGGGCAGCAAGATGGAGAGGGTAAAGCGAGCCACCCTGAGTAAAGTCGACAAGAAGGGAGGTAAGGGGGTCCCGGACGTTGTGCAGCTCACCCGAGTGCAGGGGCTCACGCAAACTATCAAGAACATCCAGGCCCTGGACAGGAAGGTATGTTACATGAATCGTTTCTATTTTGCCACCTGTCTCAGGGCCTTGGGCCTCTGCACTATTGATAACACCGTGCCGTACTCCTGGGACCCCCCATTGTATTATAGAACCTTAAGGGACACTATATATAAATTGGGCTTAGATAAAGCAAAATTGGCCTCCTGGGAATACAAGGCTGTAACTAAATATCTTGCCGGTTCCCAGGAAATTGAAAAAGTAGCTACTTTCTCCCTCACCCAAAGCCAAAAAATCTGGGAGAATGTGTCTCACAGCTGCCTCAGTAATGTCCAGAAGGATATAGCATGGAACACCGTCCACAGTGCACTCCCCACTCGAGCGTTCATGTTCAGGAGGGGACTAGCCCAAGTAGAAACATGCCCCTATGCAAAGTGCCGCAAGAGAGAAACACCAGCCCATATCTTCTGGGAGTGTGATGTGGCTGGCAGTGTCTGGCTCTCTGTCTCTGTCTTCCTAAACAGGTTTGCTGACACGGCCAAGATGACCGCTGAGACTGTGCTCTATGGGCCTGCGGGAGGAATCACTACCAGCACAGCTAAGTGCGTTTGGCGTGTCATCAATGTTGTCAAGCAGATCCTGTGGGAAGGCCGTAACGTCTGTGTCTATCACAAGCAGGAGCTAGACACTATCACCACGACCAGAAGGGCACAAACTCTTATCAAGGACTTTGTAATTCTGGACATCCGGACCCTCGGGAAGGACAAGGCCTGCGCGGAGTGGAGGATCGCCGGACTTCAGGACGTGAAGATGGAATAAAGGAAAAAACTGGAACCGCTAGCTCCTAGGAGCGGGACTACGGGGCACCGCTAAGCCTTTTATTTATTTTGTCATGCCAGCATTCCGCCCTTTTTAGCTGGCATGACCGTTTTTCAACGGTGCCCTGGTTTTATGTAGTCTTTTTGTTTCAGTTTTATGGACCTTTGATTTAATTTGAATGTTTTATTTGATTTTGTTTTGTTTTGTTTTATGTATCTTTAAGATTTTTAATGTAAACTATTAAAAGTTACATTTTAAGTGTTTTAAAATTTTAGAATTTTAACTCACTGTTTATACACTGTCCCTTTTCCCCTGTCCCTGTTTTAGATCTAGGTTTATGTTCACTTTTTTAGAGAGCACTCCCCGGCCCTCACAAGCACTGGTTTTTTATAGATGGTTCTTTTTTTCCAGTCACTTTTAAAACAGCACAGGTTTTTTTCATGTTGATTTTAATCTGTGTCTGTTTTAACCATGTACAAAGCACAATTGTCTTGGTGTTTTTAAATGTATTTTAAATGCTTTTAAAACAAAATGTATGTCTGTATGCATGAATGTCATCTTTAAAAGAAATGTAAAATGAATGAAAAAACGAATGGGTGTAAATGTAAAAAATGTAAAATCTCAATAAAAGAGTATTAATATCTGATACGTCCCCTATCAGGGGACCATATATTAAATTGATTTTTGGAATCGGGAGATGGAACAGGGGCTTGCTCCGTCCACTCCACGCATCGGCCCGGTATTGCAGTACCTCCGGGAACGGTGCACACCTTTCTCTAACGTTGGTCAAAGTCAGATCTGGATCTCTCCTGTGAGCATTTTGTCTACCCCTGCTGGAGGGAGAGTGCCAGTGTTGATGCAAGTTTTCCCGCCGTTTTACTTCTTTTTTTTTTCTTTCTCTCTTTCTTTCTTTCTCTCTTTCTTTCTCTCTTTCTCTCTTTCTTTCTCTCTTTCTTTCTTGCTGTCTTTCTTTCTTTTATTCACATGTGGTGATGATGTAGACAGCAGCAGGTTGTTTCCTGGGAGCATGCAGCTAACCAGACAAGTGTGGTGGAACATGTCCCTATGCCAGGACCTTCTTAGCAAGCCAGCCAGCCAGCGAGGCACAGTTGTAGTTACCCAAGGCACCTTGCACAGCATAGCAGCTTGGCATGACTATTTGTAAGACGCACTCCGCCAGTTTATGTTTTGTTTTTGGTGTTATGTGTGTGTTTTTGCTTTGTTTTGTTTTCTCCTGCTTAAATTGCACATTTCCCCTCTGGAAGCAGCAGCCCGTTTTTTTGGGGTCTGCTTGTGCTTGAAATTTTGCACCCACCTTTGAATCCCCCTGTGCCGTCCGGGCTGGGGGGCCCCGGGCAAGGGCCAAGTCGCCATCGCTTCTCGGCCTTTTGGCTAAGATCAAGTGTAGTATCTGTTCTTATCAGTTTAATATCTGATACGTCCCCTATCAGGGGACCATATATTAAATTGATTTTTGGAATCGGGAGATGGAACAGGGGCTTGCTCCGTCCACTCCACGCATCGGCCCGGTATTGCAGTACCTCCGGGAACGGTGCACACCTTTCTCTAACGTTGGTCAAAGTCAGATCTGGATCTCTCCTGTGAGCATTTTGTCTACCCCTGCTGGAGGGAGAGTGCCAGTGTTGATGCAAGTTTTCCCGCCGTTTTACTTCTTTTTTTTTTCTTTCTCTCTTTCTTTCTCTTTCTTTCTCTCTTTCTTTCTTGCTGTCTTTCTTTCTTTTATTCACATGTGATGATGATGTAGACAGCAGCAGTTTGTTTCCTGGGAGCATGCAGCTAACCAGACAAGTGTGGTGGAACATGTCCCTATGCCAGGTCCTTCTTAGCCAGCCATATACTCTGGCTTCTCTTCAGTTCGAATAAATCTTTCTAAGACTAAGGCTTAGAGGGTAGTGGCATTGCCCGCTCCCTCCGAGGGTCTGTGAGAGGTTTGTTCGGGTGAGGAGGAACAGAATTTTTTTTATTTTTGACTGGCTTTCTTCAGCTCGGCAACTTTTTGGAAGACTAATGCTCAGTCTGGTTTTGGCTTGCCCAATCCAGGCCGAGGGTCTTTCAAGATTTTGTTGACTGTTGAGAGCAGTTTTTTCTTTTTCAGGCGGTTCCCGTTTTTTTCTTTTTCAGGCGGTTCCGGCTTTTCCAGACGTTCCTGGAGTTAGAGAGAAGGAGGACCTACCATCCAGACGACCTTTGAGGACCCTTTGATGACCTAGACGACCTCATCCCCAGCCCTTGATTGTAGTCGAGATCCAGACCGAGAGAGCAGCAGGCGCCCAGCAGAGGGCACCATCTGGGAGGAGCAGAGGGCGGCCCCGGACCCCGAGGAGGCGTCACAGCCACGATTCTTCCTACGTGGTCTCGGTGCCAAGCAGCGCCCCCTACTCCGCCAGGGAAGGACACCGTTCACCTGGGGAGGGGGTCCCTCTTGCGAGGCAACCATCTCCTCAGGGACTAAAGTAATAGTTCCTTCAACTGCCCAGATTTGCTGCTTACGTTGTCTCTTTTCCGTAGAGAGAGACAACCCGGACGTCCAGAGGCTTCTCCCACCCCAATCGGAGGAGCCAGCTGAAGGATGGCGTTCCGGCCAACCCAGGAAACCAGGAGGCACAATGCGGTGCGCTTCACAAGAAACAAGCAAGATGAAACGGAACCAGGACTGACGAGACTGGAGTTCAGCCGGACCATTCTTCAGAGGGGTATGGGTTTTTCCCCTTCTGACTTGAATTGTTTGGTGAAATTGCCAGGGCTTAAGGAAGTGTTTGAGGTCAGTTTTAGGAACCCCCAAAAGTTACAAGAAATGTGGTCCTTTTGGGGGGAGAATAAATATCTCGCTCCATACAAAGAATTTTGTGTGGATGCACTGACAGACAGAGAAATGAAAGTTGTTACTGTCCAATTTTTCAATGAGGCTGTTAGCGACTATGATATTACAACATGGCTTAACCGCTATGGGAGGGTGTCATCAGAAGGGAGGAAAATTACAGATGAAGATGGGGTTTGGACAGGAGCCAGAAAGTGGCTGGTACGCCTTAATGTTGATCCATCGGGCATTGGAGGCGTCCGCCACATTCCAAACTCCATAGTGTTAGGGCCCAACAGAGGGCTGGTATTCTATAATGGGATGCCAAAACTCTGCAGGAAATGTGGGGAATTAGGACACCTGGCGGCCGCGTGTACTGTAGTCAAGTGCAGGAACTGCGGCGCCCCCCACGAGACCAGCCACTGCAGAGAAGAGAGGCAGTGCAATTTGTGTGGAAAGAAGGGGCACCTGTTTAAGGACTGCCCCTCTTCCTATGCCAACATGGCCAGAGCCAGCAAGGCAAACATGAACAAGCCTAGGCCTGAGCAGGAAGAGGGAGCAAGTAACAAAGATCAGTCCACATCACCACCAACAGTATCCAAGACCCAGACTCCAGCACCACCATCATCACCAGCACCCCCTCACCCCCCCGCCCCCGAGACATGTCCCGTTTTACGAGGACCCCTTCCCCCAGCCCAGAGAGAGAGTACAACAGCCACTCCACTAGCTCCTCCAGTAGCTCCTCTGATGCAGAACACGAGTCAGGGAGGGAGCCCGGACCCAGCAGCGGCCCCCCCCTGAGTAGGGCCCGTTCAGTGCCAGCACTCCCCCTCGGCTCTCGTTATGACGCCATAAGGATTGAGTCCGTGGGGGAGGAAAGCAAAAGCGACAGTGAAAGTGAGAGTGAGAAGGAGGGGAAGGGAGTGAAGAACCAGCAGAGGGTGGGGAAAAGAAAGGGTAGAGACGAGGGGGGGAAAAGAAAGAAGATCAGGATCAAAGACAGCAAGTTGCAGGTGGCCCCCATAGATCCAAAACCAGCTAATGTCCACACAAAGTCCCCAGTCTTGCCCTCGCAGGCAGAGACGGAGGCGAGTGGGACGGCTACACTGCCGCCTAGTGGGCAGGTAGCAGCCAGCCAGGGCATCCCCAGCCAGCCTTCCCAGTCGTTGGCACAAACCCTAGCACACCTCGCAGAAGAGGTGTTCACTAATGCACCGAGGGAGAGGTCGGGGTCAACACCTTCCCTGACCAGCAGTACCTCTGTAGCAATGACCCTCTTCAAGCGAAGGGCCTCCCTTCAAAGCATCCTTGACCCCCTCCCTTGTATGGGCAAAACCAGGGGCCCCCTAGAGGTCCTCCTAGATACAGCACTGGAGGACATGGGAATACCCCTGGACGCGGTAAGCCAGAAGTCTGCTAACAGCTCCAATTCAACAGACGGTAACAGCCAAAGAATGCTGTCTGTCATAACCCCCCCCCCAGGACAAAGCTGACCCACACGTTCCGAGGGGCCCTGAGCAAGTTCCACCAGACTTACCTTGTGGGGAGTTGAATAGCCCCAACAACTCCACGTACTGTGCATATAAAGACGGTGCCTTCTTGGACGAGGCAGCAGTGAGTACCTTCTCAGGGGTGATGGGAGTTGCAAATAAGCCCAAGCCCCCTCGAAGCAAGCGTAGAGCTAAGAGTAGGAAGAGTGTCCCGACCTCCCAATCATAGTCGCTATGGGTTGGACGCAGCGACTCCTTTTCTTGTTAGCTACCCTGATGGCCCTGATATGTGTGTCTGTTAATGTCAGGAGCATCAGGGAGACACAAAAAAGATTTGATGTACTAAACTATCTAGCTAACTTGAAAGCAGATCTCATCTTTCTGCAGGAGTGTGGTATTTCGTCGAGCCCTGATTATAGGAACCTGAAGGAGAGTTGGACCCTGGGGGACTCCTTCTGGTCGGGCTCCAACATAGCCAGAGCCGACGGAGTAGGTATCCTGTTTAAAAACCCATTTATTACCTCCCGCAGCAGCAGGGAGGTAGAACCTGGTAGAATTCTGAGCGTGGATGTGACATACAACAACACTCCCCTCAGACTGGTCAATGTCTACGCACCCACTAACCAAAACGAAAGAGTTCAATTTTTTCCACAGCTGCGTCCACTCCTGCTGGGGAACGTACCCGTCATCGTGTCAGGTGACTTCAATTGTGCTCTGAGGGACGTAGACCGGAGCAGGCCACGCAACGACCGCTCTAGTAGAGTTTTGTCCTCCGTAATATCTGATTTCTCCCTGTGTGATGCAGGTAAGGACCTGGTGCCTCCCTTTACCTGGGTGAGCTCATCTGGGACCTCCTTCTCCCGTATAGATCTCGTCCTGCATACCAGCTCCCTTACGAAGACGGCAGTAGACACCCAGGCCGTCTTCTTCTCTGACCATAGGCTCCTGCAGGTAACATTGCAGGTCCCTCAGACCTCCCAGATGGGGTCAGGGGTTTGGAAATTAAACACCTCCTTACTCGATGACCCCTCCATAGCTGCAGCCTATAAGAGCAGGCTTGTTGAGTGGACCACTTTGCGTGACCTATTCAACTCCCCTATAGAGTGGTGGGAGATGGTCAAAATCAGAACTAAGGGTTATTTCATAGCAGCAGGCAAGAGGAAAGCAAAAGAAAGGAGGGCCAAATATAAACACCTGAATGCTGCCCTCCAGCATCTGAGCCTGCTTCAGCTTCGGGGGTTCCCTGTAAGCGACGAGATAGCCCAGACCAAGCTAGATCTTTCAGTGCTTTGTAGGGAGGAACAACGAAAGGTCATGCACAATGCAAAAGTGCAAAAAATGGAGGAAGACGAAAAGTGTACTCGCTTCTTCTTCCAGAAAACGAGGGAGAAGCGGCACTTGATGTCCTCCATGCTCGACAGCAGGGGGAGGATAGTAGAGGATAGTGAGGGAGTGAAAAAAGTGGTAGAGAACTTCTATAGGGACCTATATAACATCAAAGCTACAGATGACACCCTGATAGAGTGGTTCCTGAGCCAGTTGGAGCCTGACTCAGTGCGGGACGACGAGGAGGAGGAGAAGGACCCAGAACTCACGCTGGAGGAGCTCACCCAGGCGGTTAAGACCATGAACACCGGTAAGACGCCAGGTCCAGATGGCATCCCGGGTGAGTATTACCATCTTTTTTGGGACATGCTAAAAGTCCATTTAGCGGAGGTCTACAGAGCGGTCTACAGGGAGAAGCGGTTGGGCCCTTCTATGCGGGAGAGTGTAATTACTCTCCTTCATAAGAAAGGGGAAGTTAAAGATCTACGGAATTGGCGCCCAATCAGCCTCCTTTGCGTGGATTACAAGATACTAGCCAAAGCTCTGATGCTCCGGCTACAAGTACACCTCCCTTTGGTCATTGGCCCCGACCAGGCTTGTGGCGTCCCAGGGAGGTCCATCACGGATATTTTAATGTTAACAAGGGACATTCTGGCTTATTCTAGAGAACGGAACCATCCCCTCTGCCTGTTCAACCTTGACCAGGAGAAGGCGTTCGATAGGGTAAGCCATGAATATATGTACAAAGTGATGGACCAGATGAAATTCGCTCCTGGACTTAGGGAGTGGGTTAAAACCATCTATACAAACATTAGTACCCGAGTCTTGGTGAACAGGCACCTGACTGGTAAAATATCTATCCAGTCAGGGGTCAGACAGGGTTGCCCACTATCCCCACTGCTATATGTCGTGTGCATTGAACCCCTCCTGCAGGCAATTCGTAGGGATACCAATATAACTGGTTTCCAGCTGCCTGGATCCAACGGGGTCCAGGTCAAAACAACAGCATATATGGACGATGTGTCACTCATTTGCACCAACACATCGTCGGTACCTCGGATTAGTAATATCCTTGAGAAGTACTGCACGGCGACCGGGGCAGTGATTAATAAGTCCAAGAGCGAAGTCTACGTGTCTAAAAATTGGCAGGTAGATAGGGAACTGTCGGACATGTACCCTGTCAAAAAGGACAAAATCAAGATTCTGGGCCTCATTTTCGAGAACAATAGCTCGGGGGCCCAGAGCTGGACGGCGGCCATTAACCAGGTCCGTAAAAAGATTGGCGGATGGAGCACAAGATCCTTAACAATGACGGGTAGAGTATTAATAACAAAGTCTATACTGTTCCCCATCCTCTCTTATGTAGGAAAAATCTTTCCCCCAGACAGGACCACCAAAAAAGTGGTGGACCGCATTATCCACCGCTTTATCTGGGGCAGCAAGATGGAGAGGGTAAAGCGAGCCACCCTGAGTAAAGCCGACAAGAAGGGAGGTAAGGGGGTCCCGGACGTTGTGCAGCTCACCCGAGTGCAGGGGCTCACGCAAACTATCAAGAACATCCAGGCCCTGGACAGGAAGGTATGTTACATGAATCGTTTCTATTTTGCCACCTGTCTCAGGGCCTTGGGCCTCTGCACTATTGATAACACCGTGCCGTACTCCTGGGACCCCCCATTGTATTATAGAACCTTAAGGGACACTATATATAAATTGGGCTTAGATAAAGCAAAATTGGCCTCCTGGGAATACAAGGCTGTAACTAAATATCTTGCCGCTTCCCAGGAAATTGAAAAAGTAGCTACTTTCTCCCTCACCCAAAGCCAAAAAATCTGGGAGAATGTGTCTCACAGCTGCCTCAGTAATGTCCAGAAGGATATAGCATGGAACACCGTCCACAGTGCATTCCCCACTCGAGCGTTCATGTTCAGGAGGGGACTAGCCCAAGTAGAAACATGCCCCTATGCAATGTGCCGCAAGAGAGAAACACCAGCCCATATCTTCTGGGAGTGTGATGTGGCTGGCAGTGTCTGGCTCTCTGTCTCTGTCTTCCTAAACAGGTTTGCTGACACGGCCAAGATGACCGCTGAGACTGTGCTCTATGGGCCTGCGGGAGGAATCGATACCAGCACAGCTAAGTGCGTTTGGCGTGTCATCAATGTTGTCAAGCAGATCCTGTGGGAAGGCCGTAACGTCTGTGTCTATCACAAGCAGGAGCTAGACACTATCACCACGACCAGAAGGGCACAAACTCTTATCAAGGACTTTGTAATTCTGGACATCCGGACCCTCGGGAAGGACAAGGCCTGCGCGGAGTGGAGGATCGCCGGACTTCAGGACGTGAAGATGGAATAAAGGAAAAAACTGGAACCGCTAGCTCCTAGGAGCGGGACTACGGGGCACCGCTAAGCCTTTTATTTATTTTGTCATGCCAGCATTCCGCCCTTTTTAGCTGGCATGACCGTTTTTTCAACGGTGCCCTGGTTTTATGTAGTCTTTTTGTTTCAGTTTTATGGACTTTTATTTGATTTACGTTGAATGTTTTATTTGATTTTGTTTTGTTTTGTTTTATGTATCTTTAAGATTTTTAATGTAAACTATTAAAAGTTACATTTTAAGTGTTTTAAAATTTTAGAATTTTAACTCACTGTTCTATACACTGTCCCTTTTCCCCTGTCCCTGTTTTAGATCTAGTTTTATGTTCACTTTTGAACTTTTTTAGAGAGCACTCCCCGGCCCTCACAAACACTGGTTTTTTATAGATGGTTCTTTTTTTCCAGTCACTTTTAAAGCAGCACAGGTTTTTTTCATGTTGATTTTAATCTGTGTATGTTTTAACCATGTACAAAGCACAATTGTCTTGGTGTTTTTAAATGTATTTTAAATGCTTTTAAAACAAAATGTATGTCTGTATGCATGAATGTCATCTTTAAAAGAAATGTAAAATGAATGAAAAAAACGAATGGGTGTAAATGTAAAAAATGTAAAATCTCTTTCTCTCTTTCTTTCTCTCTTTCTCGTATCTGTTCTTATCAGTTTAATATCTGATACGTCCCCTATCAGGGGACCATATATTAAATTGATTTTTGGAATCGGGAGATGGAACAGGGGCTTGCTCTGTCCACTCCACGCATCGGCCCGGTATTGCAGTACCTCCGGGAACGGTGCACACCTTTCTCTAACGTTGGTCAAAGTCAGATCTGGATCTCTCCTGTGAGCATTTTGTCTACCCCTGCTGGAGGGAGAGTGCCAGTGTTGATGCAAGTTTTCCCGCCGTTTTACTTCTTTTTTTTTTCTTTCTCTCTTTCTTTCTTTCTCTCTTTCTTTCTCTCTTTCTCTCTTTCTTTCTCTCTTTCTTTCTTGCTGTCTTTCTTTCTTTTATTCACATGTGGTGATGATGTAGACAGCAGCAGGTTGTTTCCTGGGAGCATGCAGCTAACCAGACAAGTGTGGTGGAACATGTCCCTATGCCAGGACCTTCTTAGCAAGCCAGCCAGCCAGCGAGGCACAGTTGTAGTTACCCAAGGCACCTTGCACAGCATAGCAGCTTGGCATGACTATTTGTAAGACGCACTCCGCCAGTTTATGTTTTGTTTTTGGTGTTATGTGTGTGTTTTTGCTTTGTTTTGTTTCCTCCTGCTTAAATTGTACATTTCCCCTCTGGAAGCAGCAGCCCGTTTTTTGGGGGTCTGCTTGTGCTTGGAATTTTGCACCCACCTTTGAATCCCCCTGTGCCGTCCGGGCTGGGGGGCCCCGGGCAAGGGCCAAGTCGCCATCGCTTCTCGGCCTTTTGGCTAAGATCAAGTGTAGTATCTGTTCTTATCAGTTTAATATCTGATACGTCCCCTATCAGGGGACCATATATTAAATTGATTTTTGGAATCGGGAGATGGAACAGGGGCTTGCTCCGTCCACTCCACGCATCGGCCCGGTATTGCAGTACCTCCGGGAACGGTGCACACCTTTCTCTAACGTTGGTCAAAGTCAGATCTGGATCTCTCCTGTGAGCATTTTGTCTACCCCTGCTGGAGGGAGAGTGCCAGTGTTGATGCAAGTTTTCCCGCCGTTTTACTTCTTTTTTTTCTTCTTTCTCTCTTTCTTTCTTTCTCTCTTTCTTTCTCTCTTTCTCTCTTTCTTTCTCTCTTTCTTTCTTGCTGTCTTTCTTTCTTTTATTCACATGTGGTGATGATGTAGACAGCAGCAGGTTGTTTCCTGGGAGCATGCAGCTAACCAGACAAGTGTGGTGGAACATGTCCCTATGCCAGGACCTTCTTAGCAAGCCAGCCAGCCAGCGAGGCACAGTTGTAGTTACCCAAGGCACCTTGCACAGCATAGCAGCTTGGCATGACTATTTGTAAGACGCACTCCGCCAGTTTATGTTTTGTTTTTGGTGTTATGTGTGTGTTTTTGCTTTGTTTTGTTTCCTCCTGCTTAAATTGCACATTTCCCCTCTGGAAGCAGCAGCCCGTTTTTTGGGGGTCTGCTTGTGCTTGGAATTTTGCACCCACCTTTGAATCCCCCTGTGCTGTCCGGGCTGGGGGGCCCCGGGCAAGGGCCAAGTCGCCATCGCTTCTCGGCCTTTTGGCTAAGATCAAGTGTAGTATCTGTTCTTATCAGTTTAATATCTGATACGTCCCCTATCAGGGGACCATATATTAAATTGATTTTTGGAATCGGGAGATGGAACAGGGGCTTGCTCCGTCCACTCCACGCATCGGCCCGGTATTGCAGTACCTCCGGGAACGGTGCACACCTTTCTCTAACGTTGGTCAAAGTCAGATCTGGATCTCTCCTGTGAGCATTTTGTCTACCCCTGCTGGAGGGAGAGTGCCAGTGTTGATGCAAGATTTCCCGCCGTTTTACTTCTTTTTTTTTCTTTCTCTCTTTCTTTCTTTCTCTTTCTTTCTCTCTTTCTTTCTTGCTGTCTTTCTTTCTTTTATTCACATGTGGTGATGATGTAGACAGCAGCAGTTTGTTTCCTGGGAGCATGCAGCTAACCAGACAAGTGTGGTGGAACATGTCCCTATGCCAGGTCCTTCTTAGCCAGCCATATACTCTGGCTTCTCTTCAGTTCGAATAAATCTTTCTAAGACTAAGGTTTAGAGGGTAGTGGCATTGCCCGCTCCCTCCGAGGGTCTGTGAGAGGTTTGTTCGGGTGAGGAGGAACAGAATTTTTTTTATTTTTGACTGGCTTTCTTCAGCTCGGCAACTTTTTGGAAGACTAATGCTCAGTCTGGTTTTGGCTTGCCCAATCCAGGCCGAGGGTCTTTCAAGATTTTGTTGACTGTTGAGAGCAGTTTTTTCTTTTTCAGGCGGTTCCCGTTTTTTTCTTTTTCAGGCGGTTCCGGCTTTTCCAGACGTTCCTGGAGTTAGAGAGAAGGAGGACCTACCATCCAGACGACCTTTGAGGACCCTTTGATGACCTAGACGACCTCATCCCCAGCCCTTGATTGTAATCGAGATCCAGACCGAGAGAGCAGCAGGTGCCCAGCAGAGGGCGCCATCTGGGAGGAGCAGAGGGCGGCCCCGGACCCCGAGGAGGCGTCACAGCCACGATTCTTCCTACGTGGTCTCGGTGCCAAGCAGCGCCCCCTACTCCGCCAGGGAAGGACACCGTTCACCTGGGGAGGGGGTCCCTCTTGCGAGGCGACCATCTCCTCAGGGACTAAAGTAATAGTTCCTTCAACTGCCCAGATTTGCTGCTTACGTTGTCTCTTTTCCGTAGAGAGAGACAACCCGGATGTCCAGAGGCTTCTCCCACCCCAATCGGAGGAGCCAGCTGAAGGATGGCGTTCCGGCCAACCCAGGAAACCAGGAGGCACAATGCGGTGCGCTTCACAAGAAACAAGCAAGATGAAACGGAACCAGGACTGACGAGACTGGAGTTCAGCCGGACCATTCTTCAGAGGGGTATGGGTTTTTCCCCTTCTGACTTGAATTGTTTGGTGAAATTGCCAGGGCTTAAGGAAGTGTTTGAGGTCAGTTTTAGGAACCCCCAAAAGTTACAAGAAATGTGGTCCTTTTGGGGGGAGAATAAATATCTCGCTCCATACAAAGAATTTTGTGTGGATGCACTGACAGACAGAGAAATGAAAGTTGTTACTGTCCAATTTTTCAATGAGGCTGTTAGCGACTATGATATTACAACATGGCTTAACCGCTATGGGAGGGTGTCATCAGAAGGGAGGAAAATTACAGATGAAGATGGGGTTTGGACAGGAGCCAGAAAGTGGCTGGTACGCCTTAATGTTGATCCATCGGGCATTGGAGGCGTCCGCCACATTCCAAACTCCATAGTGTTAGGGCCCAACAGAGGGCTGGTATTCTATAATGGGATGCCAAAACTCTGCAGGAAATGTGGGGAATTAGGACACCTGGCGGCCGCGTGTACTGTAGTCAAGTGCAGGAACTGCGGCGCCCCCCACGAGACCAGCCACTGCAGAGAAGAGAGGCAGTGCAATTTGTGTGGAAAGAAGGGGCACCTGTTTAAGGACTGCCCCTCTTCCTATGCCAACATGGCCAGAGCCAGCAAGGCAAACATGAACAAGCCTAGGCCTGAGCAGGAAGAGGGAGCAAGTAACAAAGATCAGTCCACATCACCACCAACAGTATCCAAGACCCAGACTCCAGCACCACCATCATCACCAGCACCCCCTCACCCCCCCGCCCCCGAGACATGTCCCGTTTTACGAGGACCCCTTCCCCCAGCCCAGAGAGAGAGTACAACAGCCACTCCACTAGCTCCTCCAGTAGCTCCTCTGATGCAGAACACGAGTCAGGGAGGGAGCCCGGACCCAGCAGCGGCCCCCCCCTGAGTAGGGCCCTCTCAGCGCCAGCACTCCCCCTCGGCTCTCGTTATGACGCCATAAGGATTGAGTCCGTGGGGGAGGAAAGCAAAAGCGACAGTGAAAGTGAGAGTGAGAAGGAGGGGAAGGGAGTGAAGAACCAGCAGAGGGTGGGGAAAAGAAAGGGTAGAGACGAGGGGGGAAAGAAAGAAGATCAGGATCAAAGACAGCAAGTTGCAGGTGGCCCCCATAGATCCAAAACCAGCTAATGTCCACACAAAGTCCCCAGTCTTGCCCTCGCAGGCAGAGACGGAGGCGAGTGGGACGGCTACACTGCCACCTAGTGGGCAGGTAGCAGCCAGCCAGGGCATCCCCAGCCAGCCTTCCCAGTCGTTGGCACAAACCCTAGCACACCTCGCAGAAGAGGTGTTCACTAATGCACCGAGGGAGAGGTCGGGGTCAACACCTTCCCTGACCAGCAGTACCTCTGTAGCAATGACCCTCTTCAAGCGAAGGGCCTCCCTTCAAAGCATCCTTGACCCCCTCCCTTGTATGGGCAAAACCAGGGGCCCCCTAGAGGTCCTCCTAGATACAGCAATGGAGGACATGGGAATACCCCTGGACACGGTAAACCAGAAGTCTGCTAACAGCTCCAATTCAACAGACGGTAACAGCCAAAGAATGCTGTCTGTCATAACCCCCCCCCCAGGACAAAGCTGACCCACACGTTCCGAGGGGCCCTGAGCAAGTTCCACCAGACTTACCTTGTGGGGAGTTGAATAGCCCCAACAACTCCACGTACTGTGCATATAAAGACGGTGCCTTCTTGGACGAGGCAGCAGTGAGTACCTTCTCAGGGGTGATGGGAGTTGCAAATAAGCCCAAGCCCCCTCGAAGCAAGCGTAGAGCTAAGAGTAGGAAGAGTGTCCCGACCTCCCAATCATAGTCGCTATGGGGTGGACGCAGCGACTCCTTTTCTTGTTAGCTACCCTGATGGCCCTGATATGTGTGTCTGTTAATGTCAGGAGCATCAGGGAGACACAAAAAAGATTTGATGTACTAAACTATCTAGCTAACTTGAAAGCAGATCTCATCTTTCTGCAGGAGTGTGGTATTTCGTCGAGCCCTGATTATAGGGACCTGAAGGAGAGTTGGACCCTGGGGGACTCCTTCTGGTCGGGCTCCAACATAGCCAGAGCCGACGGAGTAGGTATCCTGTTTAAAAACCCATTTATTACCTCCCGCAGCAGCAGGGAGGTAGAACCTGGTAGAATTCTGAGCGTGGATGTGACATACAACAACACTCCCCTCAGACTGGTCAATGTCTACGCACCCACTAACCAAAACAAAAGAGTTCAATTTTTTCCACAGCTGCGTCCACTCCTGCTGAGGAACGTACCCGTCATCGTGTCAGGTGACTTCAATTGTGCTCTGAGGGACGTAGACCGGAGCAGGCCACGCAACAACCGCTCTAGTAGAGTTTTGTCCTCCGTAATATCTGATTTCTCCCTGTGTGATGCAGGTAAGGACCTGGTGCCTCCCTTTACCTGGGTGAGCTCATCTGGGACCTCCTTCTCCCGTATAGATCTCGTCCTGCATACCAGCTCCCTTACGAAGACGGCAGTAGACACCCAGGCCGTCTTCTTCTCTGACCATAGGCTCCTGCAGGTAACATTGCAGGTCCCTCAGACCTCCCAGATGGGGTCAGGGGTTTGGAAATTAAACACCTCCTTACTCGATGACCCCTCCATAGCTGCAGCCTATAAGAGCAGGCTTGTTGAGTGGACCACTTTGCGTGACCTATTCAACTCCCCTATAGAGTGGTGGGAGATGGTCAAAATCAGAACTAAGGGTTATTTCATAGCAGCAGGCAAGAGGAAAGCAAAAGAAAGGAGGGCCAAATATAAACACCTGAATGCTGCCCTCCAGCATCTGAGCCTGCTTCAGCTTCGGGGGTTCCCTGTAAGCGACGAGATAGCCCAGACCAAGCTAGATCTTTCAGTGCTTTGTAGGGAGGAACAACGAAAGGTCATGCACAATGCAAAAGTGCAAAAAATGGAGGAAGACGAAAAGTGTACTCGCTTCTTCTTCCAGAAAACGAGGGAGAAGCGGCACTTGATGTCCTCCATGCTCGACAGCAGGGGGAGGATAGTAGAGGATAGTGAGGGAGTGAAAAAAGTGGTAGAGAACTTCTATAGGGACCTATATAACATCAAAGCTACAGATGACACCCTGATAGAGTGGTTCCTGAGCCAGTTGGAGCCTGACTCAGTGCGGGACGACGAGGAGGAGGAGAAGGACCCAGAACTCACGCTGGAGGAGCTCACCCAGGCGGTTAAGACCATGAACACCGGTAAGACGCCAGGTCCAGATGGCATCCCGGGTGAGTATTACCATCTTTTTTGGGACATGCTAAAAGTCCATTTAGCGGAGGTCTACAGAGCGGTCTACAGGGAGAAGCGGTTGGGCCCTTCTATGCGGGAGAGTGTAATTACTCTCCTTCATAAGAAAGGGGAAGTTAAAGATCTACGGAATTGGCGCCCAATCAGCCTCCTTTGCGTGGATTACAAGATACTAGCCAAAGCTCTGATGCTCCGGCTACAAGTACACCTCCCTTTGGTCATTGGCCCCGACCAGGCTTGTGGCGTCCCAGGGAGGTCCATCACGGATATTTTAATGTTAACAAGGGACATTCTGGCTTATTCTAGAGAACGGAACCATCCCCTCTGCCTGTTCAACCTTGACCAGGAGAAGGCGTTCGATAGGGTAAGCCATGAATATATGTACAAAGTGATGGACCAGATGAAATTCGCTCCTGGACTTAGGGAGTGGGTTAAAACCATATATACAAACATTAGTACCCGAGTCTTGGTGAACAGGCACCTGACTGGTAAAATATCTATCCAGTCAGGGGTCAGACAGGGTTGCCCACTATCCCCACTGCTATATGTCGTGTGCATTGAACCCCTCCTGCAGGCAATTCGTAGGGATACCAATATAACTGGTTTCCAGCTGCCTGGATCCAACGGGGTCCAGGTCAAAACAACAGCATATATGGACGATGTGTCACTCATTTGCACCAACACATCGTCGGTACCTCGGATTAGTAATATCCTTGAGAAGTACTGCACGGCGACCGGGGCAGTGATTAATAAGTCCAAGAGCGAAGTCTACGTGTCTAAAAATTGGCAGGTAGATAGGGAACTGTCGGACATGTACCCTGTCAAAAAGGACAAAATCAAGATTCTGGGCCTCATTTTCGAGAACAATAGCTCGGGGGCCCAGAGCTGGACGGCGGCCATTAACCAGGTCCGTAAAAAGATTGGCGGATGGAGCACAAGATCCTTAACAATGACGGGTAGAGTATTAATAACCAAGTCTATACTGTTCCCCATCCTCTCTTATGTAGGAAAAATCTTTCCCCCAGACAGGACCACCAAAAAAGTGGTGGACCGCATTATCCACCGCTTTATCTGGGGCAGCAAGATGGAGAGGGTAAAGCGAGCCACCCTGAGTAAAGCCGACAAGAAGGGAGGTAAGGGGGTCCCGGACGTTGTGCAGCTCACCCGAGTGCAGGGGCTCACGCAAACTATCAAGAACATCCAGGCCCTGGACAGGAAGGTATGTTACATGAATCGTTTCTATTTTGCCACCTGTCTCAGGGCCTTGGGCCTCTGCACTATTGATAACACCGTGCCGTACTCCTGGGACCCCCCATTGTATTATAGAACCTTAAGGGACACTATATATAAATTGGGCTTAGATAAAGCAAAATTGGCCTCCTGGGAATACAAGGCTGTAACTAAATATCTTGCCGGTTCCCAGGAAATTGAAAAAGTAGCTACTTTCTCCCTCACCCAAAGCCAAAAAATCTGGGAGAATGTGTCTCACAGCTGCCTCAGTAATGTCCAGAAGGATATAGCATGGAACACCGTCCACAGTGCACTCCCCACTCGAGCGTTCATGTTCAGGAGGGGACTAGCCCAAGTAGAAACATGCCCCTATGCAAAGTGCCGCAAGAGAGAAACACCAGCCCATATCTTCTGGGAGTGTGATGTGGCTGGCAGTGTCTGGCTCTCTGTCTCTGTCTTCCTAAACAGGTTTGCTGACACGGCCAAGATGACCGCTGAGACTGTGCTCTATGGGCCTGCGGGAGGAATCACTACCAGCACAGCTAAGTGCGTTTGGCGTGTCATCAATGTTGTCAAGCAGATCCTGTGGGAAGGCCGTAACGTCTGTGTCTATCACAAGCAGGAGCTAGACACTATCACCACGACCAGAAGGGCACAAACTCTTATCAAGGACTTTGTAATTCTGGACATCCGGACCCTCGGGAAGGACAAGGCCTGCGCGGAGTGGAGGATCGCCGGACTTCAGGACGTGAAGATGGAATAAAGGAAAAAACTGGAACCGCTAGCTCCTAGGAGCGGGACTACGGGGCACCGTTAAGCCATTTATTTATTTTGTCATGCCAGCACTCCGCCCTTTTTAGCTGGCATGACCGTTTTTTGAACGGTGCCCTGGTTTTATGTAGTCTTTTTGTTTCAGTTTTATGGATTTTTATTTGATTTACGTTGAATGTTTTATTTGATTTTGTTTTGTTTTGTTTTATGTGTCTAAAAGATTTTTAATGTTAACTATTAAAAGTTACATTTTAAGTGTTTTAAAATTTTAGAATTTTAACTCACTGTTTCACACACTGTCCCTTTCCCCTGTCCCTGTTTTAGTAATATAGTTTTATGTTCACTTTTGAACCTTTTTTAGAGAGCACTCCCCGGCCCTCACAAGCACTGGTTTTTTATAGATGGTTCTTTTTTTCCAGTCACTTTTAAAACAGCACAGGTTTTTTTCATGTTGATTTTAATCTGTGTCTGTTTTAACCATGTACAAAGCACAATTGTCTTGGTGTTTTTAAATGTATTTTAAATGCTTTTAAAACAAAATGTATGTCTGTATGCATGAATGTCATCTTTAAAAGAAATGTAAAATGAATGAAAAAACGAATGGGTGTAAATGTAAAAAAATGTAAAATCTCAATAAAAGAGTATTAATATCTGATACGTCCCCTATCAGGGGACCATATATTAAATTGATTTTTGGAATCGGGAGATGGAACAGGGGCTTGCTCCGTCCACTCCACGCATCGGCCCGGTATTGCAGTACCTCCGGGAACGGTGCACACCTTTCTCTAACGTTGGTCAAAGTCAGATCTGGATCTCTCCTGTGAGCATTTTGTCTACCCCTGCTGGAGGGAGAGTGCCAGTGTTGATGCAAGTTTTCCCGCCGTTTTACTTCTTTTTTTTTCTTTCTCTCTTTCTTTCTTTCTCTCTTTCTTTCTCTCTTTCTCTCTTTCTTTCTCTCTTTCTTTCTTGCTGTCTTTCTTTCTTTTATTCACATGTGGTGATGATGTAGACAGCAGCAGGTTGTTTCCTGGGAGCATGCAGCTAACCAGACAAGTGTGGTGGAACATGTCCCTATGCCAGGACCTTCTTAGCAAGCCAGCCAGCCAGCGAGGCACAGTTGTAGTTACCCAAGGCACCTTGCACAGCATAGCAGCTTGGCATGACTATTTGTAAGACGCACTCCGCCAGTTTATGTTTTGTTTTTGGTGTTATGTGTGTGTTTTTGCTTTGTTTTGTTTTCTCCTGCTTAAATTGCACATTTCCCCTCTGGAAGCAGCAGCCCGTTTTTTGGGGGTCTGCTTGTGCTTGGAATTTTGCACCCACCTTTGAATCCCCCTGTGCCGTCCGGGCTGGGGGGCCCCGGGCAAGGGCCAAGTCGCCATCGCTTCTCGGCCTTTTGGCTAAGATCAAGTGTAGTATCTGTTCTTATCAGTTTAATATCTGATACGTCCCCTATCAGGGGACCATATATTAAATTGATTTTTGGAATCGGGAGATGGAACAGGGGCTTGCTCCGTCCACTCCACGCATCGGCCCGGTATTGCAGTACCTCCGGGAATGGTGCACACCTTTCTCTAACGTTGGTCAAAGTCAGATCTGGATCTCTCCTGTGAGCATTTTGTCTACCCCTGCTGGAGGGAGAGTGCCAGTGTTGATGCAAGTTTTCCCGCCGTTTTACTTCTTTTTTTTTCTTTCTCTCTTTCTTTCTTTCTCTCTTTCTCTCTTTCTTTCTCTCTTTCTTTCTTGCTGTCTTTCTTTCTTTTATTCACATGTGGTGATGATGTAGACAGCAGCAGGTTGTTTCCTGGGAGCATGCAGCTAACCAGACAAGTGTGGTGGAACATGTCCCTATGCCAGGACCTTCTTAGCAAGCCAGCCAGCCAGCGAGGCACAGTTGTAGTTACCCAAGGCACCTTGCACAGCATAGCAGCTTGGCATGACTATTTGTAAGACGCACTCCACCAGTTTGTTTTGTTTTTGGTGTTATGTGTGTGTTTTTGCTTTGTTTTGTTTTCTCCTGCTTAAATTGCACATTTCCCCTCTGGAAGCAGCAGCCCGTTTTTTGGGGGTCTGCTTGTGCTTGGAATTTTGCACCCACCTTTGAATCCCCCTGTGCCGTCCGGGCTGGGGGGCCCCGGGCAAGGGCCAAGTCGCCATCGCTTCTCGGCCTTTTGGCTAAGATCAAGTGTAGTATCTGTTCTTATCAGTTTAATATCTGATACGTCCCCTATCAGGGGACCATATATTAAATTGATTTTTGGAATCGGGAGATGGAACAGGGGCTTGCTCCGTCCACTCCACGCATCGGCCCGGTATTGCAGTACCTCCGGGAACGGTGCACACCTTTCTCTAACGTTGGTCAAAGTCAGATCTGGATCTCTCCTGTGAGCATTTTGTCTACCCCTGCTGGAGGGAGAGTGCCAGTGTTGATGCAAGTTTTCCCGCCGTTTTACTTCTTTTTTTTTCTTTCTCTCTTTCTTTCTTTCTCTTTCTTTCTCTCTTTCTTTCTTTCTCTCTTTCTTTCTTGCTGTCTTTCTTTCTTTTATTCACATGTGGTGATGATGTAGACAGCAGCAGGTTGTTTCCTGGGAGCATGCAGCTAACCAGACAAGTGTGGTGGAACATGTCCCTATGCCAGGACCTTCTTAGCAAGCCAGCCAGCCAGCGAGGCACAGTTGTAGTTACCCAAGGCACCTTGCACAGCATAGCAGCTTGGCATGACTATTTGTAAGACGCACTCCGCCAGTTTATGTTTTGTTTTTGGTGTTATGTGTGTGTTTTTGCTTTGTTTTGTTTTCTCCTGCTTAAATTGCACATTTCCCCTCTGGAAGCAGCAGCCCGTTTTTTTGGGGTCTGCTTGTGCTTGGAATTTTGCACCCACCTTTGAATCCCCCTGTGCCGTCCGGGCTGGGGGGCCCCGGGCAAGGGCCAAGTCGCCATCGCTTCTCGGCCTTTTGGCTAAGATCAAGTGTAGTATCTGTTCTTATCAGTTTAATATCTGATACGTCCCTTATCAGGGGACCATATATTAAATTGATTTTTGGAATCGGGAGATGGAACAGGGGCTTGCTCCGTCCACTCCATGCATCGGCCCGGTATTGCAGTACCTCCGGGAACGGTGCACACCTTTCTCTAACGTTGGTCAAAGTCAGATCTGGATCTCTCCTGTGAGCATTTTGTCTACCCCTGCTGGAGGGAGAGTGCCAGTGTTGATGCAAGTTTTCCCGCCGTTTTACTTCTTTTTTTTTCTTTCTCTCTTTCTTTCTCTCTTTCTCTCTTTCTTTCTCTCTTTCTTTCTTGCTGTCTTTCTTTCTTTTATTCACATGTGGTGATGATGTAGACAGCAGCAGGTTGTTTCCTGGGAGCATGCAGCTAACCAGACAAGTGTGGTGGAACATGTCCCTATGCCAGGACCTTCTTAGCAAGCCAGCCAGCCAGCGAGGCACAGTTGTAGTTACCCAAGGCACCTTGCACAGCATAGCAGCTTGGCATGACTATTTGTAAGACGCACTCCGCCAGTTTATGTTTTGTTTTTGGTGTTATGTGTGTGTTTTTGCTTTGTTTTGTTTTCTCCTGCTTAAATTGCACATTTCCCCTCTGGAAGCAGCAGCCCGTTTTTTGGGGGTCTGCTTGTGCTTGGAATTTTGCACCCACCTTTGAATCCCCCTGTGCCGTCCGGGCTGGGGGGCCCCGGGCAAGGGCCAAGTCGCCATCGCTTCTCGGCCTTTTGGCTAAGATCAAGTGTAGTATCTGTTCTTATCAGTTTAATATCTGATACGTCCCCTATCAGGGGACCATATATTAAATTGATTTTTGGAATCGGGAGATGGAACAGGGGCTTGCTCCGTCCACTCCACGCATCGGCCCGGTATTGCAGTACCTCCGGGAATGGTGCACACCTTTCTCTAACGTTGGTCAAAGTCAGATCTGGATCTCTCCTGTGAGCATTTTGTCTACCCCTGCTGGAGGGAGAGTGCCAGTGTTGATGCAAGTTTTCCCGCCGTTTTACTTCTTTTTTTTCTTTCTCTCTTTCTTTCTTTCTCTCTTTCTTTCTCTCTTTCTCTCTTTCTTTCTCTCTTTCTTTCTTGCTGTCTTTCTTTCTTTTATTCACATGTGGTGATGATGTAGACAGCAGCAGGTTGTTTCCTGGGAGCATGCAGCTAACCAGACAAGTGTGGTGGAACATGTCCCTATGCCAGGACCTTCTTAGCAAGCCAGCCAGCCAGCGAGGCACAGTTGTAGTTACCCAAGGCACCTTGCACAGCATAGCAGCTTGGCATGACTATTTGTAAGACGCACTCCACCAGTTTGTTTTGTTTTTGGTGTTATGTGTGTGTTTTTGCTTTGTTTTGTTTTCTCCTGCTTAAATTGCACATTTCCCCTCTGGAAGCAGCAGCCCGTTTTTTGGGGGTCTGCTTGTGCTTGGAATTTTGCACCCACCTTTGAATCCCCCTGTGCCGTCCGGGCTGGGGGGCCCCGGGCAAGGGCCAAGTCGCCATCGCTTCTCGGCCTTTTGGCTAAGATCAAGTGTAGTATCTGTTCTTATCAGTTTAATATCTGATACGTCCCCTATCAGGGGACCATATATTAAATTGATTTTTGGAATCGGGAGATGGAACAGGGGCTTGCTCCGTCCACTCCACGCATCGGCCCGGTATTGCAGTACCTCCGGGAATGGTGCACACCTTTCTCTAACGTTGGTCAAAGTCAGATCTGGATCTCTCCTGTGAGCATTTTGTCTACCCCTGCTGGAGGGAGAGTGCCAGTGTTGATGCAAGTTTTCCCGCCGTTTTACTTCTTTTTTTTCTTTCTCTCTTTCTTTCTTTCTCTCTTTCTTTCTCTCTTTCTCTCTTTCTTTCTCTCTTTCTTTCTTGCTGTCTTTCTTTCTTTTATTCACATGTGGTGATGATGTAGACAGCAGCAGGTTGTTTCCTGGGAGCATGCAGCTAACCAGACAAGTGTGGTGGAACATGTCCCTATGCCAGGACCTTCTTAGCAAGCCAGCCAGCCAGCGAGGCACAGTTGTAGTTACCCAAGGCACCTTGCACAGCATAGCAGCTTGGCATGACTATTTGTAAGACGCACTCCACCAGTTTGTTTTGTTTTTGGTGTTATGTGTGTGTTTTTGCTTTGTTTTGTTTTCTCCTGCTTAAATTGCACATTTCCCCTCTGGAAGCAGCAGCCCGTTTTTTGGGGGTCTGCTTGTGCTTGGAATTTTGCACCCACCTTTGAATCCCCCTGTGCCGTCCGGGCTGGGGGGCCCCGGGCAAGGGCCAAGTCGCCATCGCTTCTCGGCCTCTTGGCTCAGATCCAATGTATGTGGCGTGACCGCAGCAGAGGATTGTGTGAAGAAGGAGAAGGCGATGGCAACGGCAGAAGATTCATCGGCCCAAGGGGTGCGATTGCTGAACACGGTGAGGTTTAACCTGAAGAAGAAAGATGGAATGCTGCCGGTGCTGGGAAGGACGGATTTCGCAAGAAAGATCGTGCTGGAAAATCTTAGATGTTCTACTGCTGATATCTACTGCCTCCAGGATGTCACCTCTCGTGGGATTTTTGACGTGACATTTGCAACTGCAAGTACCTGCTCAATAGTATGGAAGCGATGTCTTGAAGGTAAAAACTCTGCTCCTTTGTCGGATTTTGTGATTGAGCCACTGTTTGTGAGGGAAATTAGACCTTTAACTGTTCACATGTACAACCCCTATGTACAAGATGCAGACATTGCCACCTTTTTGAAAAGGTTTTGTGATGTTTTAAGCCCCGGTTCCAAAATTAGAGACACACTGGGGATTTGGAATGCTAAGAGACAGTTCCGTGTAAGGCTACGGCCCTGCAGTACAGTGGAAGGAGGGGTGATACATCCACCAGCCTCTTTCTCAATTGGCGGGAACAGGGGGTATTTATACTATCCGGGTCAGCCGATAAGATGTCGGAAGTGCGGAAGGGAGGGGCACACCGCAGAGGCCTGTGTGGCTGATTTCTGCAGGAAATGCCAGACAGAGGGACACACAGCATCCGGATGTGCGGCTCCTGTGGAGTGTAATCTGTGTGGTTCTCGGGAGCATGTTTTTAAGAACTGTCCATCCAGGGTTCGCAGTTATGCGGAGGCTGCTCGTTCGGCTTCGGAGGTTCCAAAGGCTGCCTGTTCTGGTTTAGCTGTTCGGACTTCCATATCAAGAGAGGTGTCCGATGCTGTGGGCACTGCTCCGGTTGCTAGTCTGTCTACGGGTCCTGCTGCTGCTCCTCCTGCTGCTCCAGTGGCTGGCCCCGTTGCGGTTCCTGTTGCTTCTGCTGCTGCCGTGGTCCCTGTGGTTTCTGTTTCTGTTGCAGATTCCGCTGGCGTCGTGGCTGAGACTGGTCCTGTTGTGTCTGGTAAGGATGTTGATCTCAGCCAGGCTTCCCGTGTCCTTGCAGCTGCTGTTGCTGGAGCACCCCCGGGGGTTGCTGGTGACTGTAGTTCGTGGGGTGAGATCATGGAGACCCAGGAGTCAACGGTGATGTATTCTTCAGTGCTTCGTGATCCCAGAGTGAAGAGTAGGAGGAAGGAGATAGTCTCGGAGGACGAACAGCCTACAAAAATCAGCAGATCTGATTCCAGAGTGTCAGTTTCTGCTGATGTTGTGGGTAATGTGGATATTTCAGACTTTACAGAGTCCTCAGACTCTAGGGGGGTGCCAGGATGTTCCCAGGTTTTTGAGTCCTTCGGGACTTCTGACTCTTCAGTTGGCTCGGGTGGAGGTGCCAGTCCAGGTCTTGAAATTGATGCCTTCTCCCCTGCCTCCGTGGACTCGGAGGACATGTGTTTCGGGAATGTAGAGGTTTTCTGTAGCATCACCGGTATGCCTAAAGATGGCCCGGGTAGGCCAGACTCTTAATATTTTGTGTTTTTGTGGTGTTTTTTGTTTTTTTTCCCCTTTTAATGATCAGCCTACAGTATATGTCCATTAATGTTCGCAGTGTAAAAAGCACTGTTAGGTTGGTCTCTATTCTTTCTTTTTTGGCTTCTCAGAATTGTGATGTCTTTTTTTTACAGGAGTGTTCCATTCCTCATGGGGCTCGGAATCTGTCTAAGTGGTGGTCTTATGGGCCTTCCATCTGGTCTGGGGGGAATGATTGTAAATCCTCGGGGGTGGCAGTTCTTTTTAAGGGGAAAGATTTCAACATTCTGGAAAGGAAAGAAGTGGTACCTGGCCGTCTATTATTAGTTGATATTCTGTACAAGGATTTCCCTTCCAGGCTAATTAATGTATATGCATCCCCCTGTAAAAATGAAAGATATGATTTATTTCAGTTGGTTCCTCCCTATTTGGTGGTTTCTAAGCCTGTTATTCTGGTGGGGGATTTCAATTGTGTAATTGATTCAGATGGTAGATCTGGTTCATCTAGTGTTAAACTGGATAAATCATCCCTTTTTTTAAGTGACATGGTGAAGTCTGCTAGATTGGTGGATGTGGGTAAACAGACTGGGATGTTTACTTGGGCCCGAGCAGACGGGTCTTCAGCGTCACGTATTGATTTCTTTTTTGTTTCTCCTGTGTTTAAGGTTCAGAGCTGTTCTACTTTACCAGTTTTCTTTTCAGATCACAAAGCTTTATGTTTTACAGCTGATATTTCCTCCTCCTGTTCCTTCGGGCTTGGGGTTTGGAAGTTAAACGTGGAACTCTTGACTGAGAGCAATGTTAAAGAACTAAAGGAGTATCTTGTAAATTGGAGGTCACTTAAATGCTGTTTTGACTGTCTGGGGGATTGGTGGGAACATGTGAAGATGAAAATTAAGAGTTTTTTTATTAAAAAAAGTAAACAGTTAAATAAATTAAAAAAGAGAGGCTTTGTTAAAATTCAAGCCCGGTTACAATCTTTGTTTGTTTTGTTGGAGTCTGGTTGGGAGGTGAGGGAAGAAATAGAGGGTGCCAAGGCTGAGTTAAAGAAGTTTTTTCAAGAAGAGGCCAAAAAGATAATGTTTAGATCTAAGGTCGAAATACTAGAAAAAGATGAAATGTGTAGCAGATTTTTCTTTAAAAAGGTCCATGCAAATGTGTCTAGTGTTTCTGAGGTGTATGACTCCCAACAGAATGTGATGAAATCTAAGACCGATATTCTAAATGTTATTGGGGATTTTTATTCATCTTTGTATTCTGAGAAATCATCTAATCCAGATTTATGTGAGTTGTTTTTTTCCAAGATTCCCAACACCTTGGAGGAGGATTCTAAAACTTTTTTGGGCAGGCCACTTTCTCTGTCAGAGTTGGGGGAGGCGATTAAGTCCTGTAAAAAGAATAAGACCCCTGGTGGTGATGGGCTGCCAGTGGAGCTGTACTTGGCTCTGTGGGAGGTAATTGGGCCCGATCTTTTAGAAGTTTATAATGGAATTTTGGATAATGGGAAAATGCCGGTTTCTCTTCGAGAAGGTGTGATTACGCTGATTTATAAAAAGAAAGGGGATAGATTAGACATAAAAAATTGGCGTCCAATCACTTTGTTATGCGTCGATTATAAGCTTTTAGCAAAGGTAATGGCTAATAGATTAAAAACGGTAATTGCTGAAGTGATGGATCCAGACCAGACGTGTGGTATCCCTGGTCGTAAAATTTCAGATACTCTTTGTCTGGTCAGGGATGCTATTAGTTATTTACAGGACCGTAAGGTAGAATCTGTTTTGGTCTCTTTGGACCAGGAGAAAGCTTATGATCGTGTATCGCATGCATTTATGTTTAAAGTCTTAGAACGTTTAGGTTTTGGTGAGCAGTTCTGTAAGTGGGTGAAGTTATTATATAATGATCTTTTTAGCTCTGTGTTGGTAAACGGGTGGAAAACAGACCCTTTTTTAGTTAAATCGGGAGTTCGACAGGGGTGTCCTTTGTCCCCCTTATTGTTTGTGTGCTGTATTGAGATGTTTGCAGGGTTTATAAGGGCTGATAAATGTATTCAAGGCATTGTGATTCCAGGAAGCGGGGGGACTCAGCTTAAATGCGTCCTTTATATGGACGATGTGTCTGTGTTTTGTAGAGATCAGCCTTCAATAGATAAATTAATCCAGGTGTGTGATTGGTTTGGTCAAGCTTCTGGGGCAAGGATTAATTTTGAGAAAAGTGAAGCTATGTTTTTTGGGTTGTGGTCTAGTGGTATTTCAATACCCTTTTCTGTGAAAACAGACTTTATAAAAATTTTGGGGATCTGGTTTGGGGGTGAAGGGGCTATTTTAAAATCATGGGAGGAGAGGTTGTCAAAGGTCAACCAAAAGTTTGGTTTGTGGCAGCAAAGGGTATTGACCTTAGAAGGTAAAGCTCTAGTGCTCAGGAATGAGATTTTACCTGTTTTATTGTATGTTGCACAAGTGTGGCCCTTGCTATATGCCTGTATTAGGGCCATTAATAAGGCAGTGTTTCATTTTATTTGGGGGTCTAAAATGGATAGGCTCAGTCGGGCTATTATGTTTAAGCCTGCAAAGAATGGGGGTAAAAATGTTCCGGACTGTGTATCCATCCTTATGAGCACTTTTGTATGTAATGTTTTGCAGATTTGTTTACTCCCACGTTACAAGTCTACTAAATGTTTCTTCTTTCTGAGGTTTTATATGTATGCTTCTTTGAGAAAGTTTGGCTGGGTTTCTTTGTCATTATCATTACCACACAGTTGGTCGGTTCCTTTTTATTTAAATACAGTGTTGAAGTTTGTCTACAAAAACAAGCTGGAGTCTTTATCATTGGAAGATTGGAAACCCCGGATCGTCACTTCTAAGATTAATAGATATGAGGAAGTAGTTCCGATAGGAGTGTTCATGGAACAGACAGTAGTAAAAATTTGGGAGAATGTGTCCGCTAAAGTTTTGATTAACAGACAGAAAGACATAGCATGGATGTCAGTGCACAGATGTTTGCCTGTTAGAGCTTTTTTTCATGCACGAGGTCTCACTCCTGTAAATGTGTGTCCCCGACAGGAATGTAAATGTGAAGAAACTGTGTTTCATTTATTTATTGAATGTTTTTTTTCTAAACAGGTGCTGTTTAGTGTACAGTGTTTATTTGAAAAGTTTTTACCAAAAGAAGTTTTAACAAGTGATTTCCTTCTTTATGGTATTCTTCAGCAGCCCTATGATGAAATGAATAGAATGTGTGCTTGGATAATAGCTTGCTGTTTGAAAGATGTATTGTGGACTGCTCGCAATGTATTGATAATGAAAAGGAAACGTCTGTCTGTATGGTCATGTAAGAAATTAATAATGTCTTTGTTAAAGGACTATTTGTTAAAAGATGAAAGGAAGTGTGGGTTAGATTTTGTTAAAAAAAAATGGAGAGCAGTTCTTGAATTGTAACATACAGTGTGTTTTTTTCCTGTATTGTGTTTGAGTTGAATTAAAGGTATAAAAAAAAAAAAAAAAAAAAAAAAAAAAAAATCTGTTCTTATCAGTTTAATATCTGATACGTCCCTTATCAGGGGACCATATATTAAATTGATTTTTGGAATCGGGAGATGGAACAGGGGCTTGCTCCGTCCACTCCATGCATCGGCCCGGTATTGCAGTACCTCCGGGAACGGTGCACACCTTTCTCTAACGTTGGTCAAAGTCAGATCTGGATCTCTCCTGTGAGCATTTTGTCTACCCCTGCTGGAGGGAGAGTGCCAGTGTTGATGCAAGTTTTCCCGCCGTTTTACTTCTTTTTTTTTCTTTCTCTCTTTCTTTCTCTCTTTCTCTCTTTCTTTCTCTCTTTCTTTCTTGCTGTCTTTCTTTCTTTTATTCACATGTGGTGATGATGTAGACAGCAGCAGGTTGTTTCCTGGGAGCATGCAGCTAACCAGACAAGTGTGGTGGAACATGTCCCTATGCCAGGACCTTCTTAGCAAGCCAGCCAGCCAGCGAGGCACAGTTGTAGTTACCCAAGGCACCTTGCACAGCATAGCAGCTTGGCATGACTATTTGTAAGACGCACTCCGCCAGTTTATGTTTTGTTTTTGGTGTTATGTGTGTGTTTTTGCTTTGTTTTGTTTTCTCCTGCTTAAATTGCACATTTCCCCTCTGGAAGCAGCAGCCCGTTTTTTGGGGGTCTGCTTGTGCTTGGAATTTTGCACCCACCTTTGAATCCCCCTGTGCCGTCCGGGCTGGGGGGCCCCGGGCAAGGGCCAAGTCGCCATCGCTTCTCGGCCTTTTGGCTAAGATCAAGTGTAGTATCTGTTCTTATCAGTTTAATATCTGATACGTCCCCTATCAGGGGACCATATATTAAATTGATTTTTGGAATCGGGAGATGGAACAGGGGCTTGCTCCGTCCACTCCACGCATCGGCCCGGTATTGCAGTACCTCCGGGAATGGTGCACACCTTTCTCTAACGTTGGTCAAAGTCAGATCTGGATCTCTCCTGTGAGCATTTTGTCTACCCCTGCTGGAGGGAGAGTGCCAGTGTTGATGCAAGTTTTCCCGCCGTTTTACTTCTTTTTTTTTCTTTCTCTCTTTCTTTCTTTCTCTCTTTCTTTCTCTCTTTCTCTCTTTCTTTCTCTCTTTCTTTCTTGCTGTCTTTCTTTCTTTTATTCACATGTGGTGATGATGTAGACAGCAGCAGGTTGTTTCCTGGGAGCATGCAGCTAACCAGACAAGTGTGGTGGAACATGTCCCTATGCCAGGACCTTCTTAGCAAGCCAGCCAGCCAGCGAGGCACAGTTGTAGTTACCCAAGGCACCTTGCACAGCATAGCAGCTTGGCATGACTATTTGTAAGACGCACTCCACCAGTTTGTTTTGTTTTTGGTGTTATGTGTGTGTTTTTGCTTTGTTTTGTTTTCTCCTGCTTAAATTGCACATTTCCCCTCTGGAAGCAGCAGCCCGTTTTTTGGGGGTCTGCTTGTGCTTGGAATTTTGCACCCACCTTTGAATCCCCCTGTGCCGTCCGGGCTGGGGGGCCCCGGGCAAGGGCCAAGTCGCCATCGCTTCTCGGCCTTTTGGCTAAGATCAAGTGTAGTATCTGTTCTTATCAGTTTAATATCTGATACGTCCCCTATCAGGGGACCATATATTAAATTGATTTTTGGAATCGGGAGATGGAACAGGGGCTTGCTCCGTCCACTCCACGCATCGGCCCGGTATTGCAGTACCTCCGGGAACGGTGCACACCTTTCTCTAACGTTGGTCAAAGTCAGATCTGGATCTCTCCTGTGAGCATTTTGTCTACCCCTGCTGGAGGGAGAGTGCCAGTGTTGATGCAAGTTTTCCCGCCGTTTTACTTCTTTTTTTTTCTTTCTCTCTTTCTTTCTTTCTCTCTTTCTTTCTCTCTTTCTCTCTTTCTTTCTCTCTTTCTTTCTTGCTGTCTTTCTTTCTTTTATTCACATGTGGTGATGATGTAGACAGCAGCAGGTTGTTTCCTGGGAGCATGCAGCTAACCAGACAAGTGTGGTGGAACATGTCCCTATGCCAGGACCTTCTTAGCAAGCCAGCCAGCCAGCGAGGCACAGTTGTAGTTACCCAAGGCACCTTGCACAGCATAGCAGCTTGGCATGACTATTTGTAAGACGCACTCCGCCAGTTTATGTTTTGTTTTTGGTGTTATGTGTGTGTTTTTGCTTTGTTTTGTTTTCTCCTGCTTAAATTGCACATTTCCCCTCTGGAAGCAGCAGCCCGTTTTTTGGGGGTCTGCTTGTGCTTGGAATTTTGCACCCACCTTTGAATCCCCCTGTGCCGTCCGGGCTGGGGGGCCCCGGGCAAGGGCCAAGTCGCCATCGCTTCTCGGCCTTTTGGCTAAGATCAAGTGTAGTATCTGTTCTTATCAGTTTAATATCTGATACGTCCCCTATCAGGGGACCATATATTAAATTGATTTTTGGAATCGGGAGATGGAACAGGGGCTTGCTCCGTCCACTCCACGCATCGGCCCGGTATTGCAGTACCTCCGGGAACGGTGCACACCTTTCTCTAACGTTGGTCAAAGTCAGATCTGGATCTCTCCTGTGAGCATTTTGTCTACCCCTGCTGGAGGGAGAGTGCCAGTGTTGATGCAAGTTTTCCCGCCGTTTTACTTCTTTTTTTTTCTTTCTCTCTTTCTTTCTTTCTCTCTTTCTTTCTCTCTTTCTCTCTTTCTTTCTCTCTTTCTTTCTTGCTGTCTTTCTTTCTTTTATTCACATGTGGTGATGATGTAGACAGCAGCAGGTTGTTTCCTGGGAGCATGCAGCTAACCAGACAAGTGTGGTGGAACATGTCCCTATGCCAGGCTTGTGGCGTCCCAGGGAGGTCCATCACGGATATTTTAATGTTAACAAGGGACATTCTGGCTTATTCTAGAGAACGGAACCATCCCCTCTGCCTGTTCAACCTTGACCAGGAGAAGGCGTTCGATAGGGTAAGCCATGAATATATGTACAAAGTGATGGACCAGATGAAATTCGCTCCTGGACTTAGGGAGTGGGTTAAAACCATATATACAAACATTAGTACCCAAGTCTTGGTGAACAGGCACCTGACTGGTAAAATATCTATCCAGTCAGGGGTCAGACAGGGTTGCCCACTATCCCCACTGCTATATGTCGTGTGCATTGAACCCCTCCTGCAGGCAATTCGTAGGGATACCAATATAACTGGTTTCCAGCTACCTGGATCCAACGGGGTCCAGGTCAAAACAACAGCATATATGGACGATGTGTCACTCATTTGCACCAACACATCGTCGGTACCTCGGATTAGTAATATCCTTGAGAAGTACTGCACGGCGACCGGGGCAGTGATTAATAAGTCCAAGAGCGAAGTCTACGTGTCTAAAAATTGGCAGGTAGATAGGGAACTGTCGGACATGTACCCTGTCAAAAAGGACAAAATCAAGATTCTGGGCCTCATTTTCGAGAACAATAGCTCGGGGGCCCAGAGCTGGACGGCGGCCATTAACCAGGTCCGTAAAAAGATTGGCGGATGGAGCACAAGATCCTTAACAATGACGGGTAGAGTATTAATAACCAAGTCTATACTGTTCCCCATCCTCTCTTATGTAGGAAAAATCTTTCCCCCAGACAGGACCACCAAAAAAGTGGTGGACCGCATTATCCACCGCTTTATCTGGGGCAGCAAGATGGAGAGGGTAAAGCGAGCCACCCTGAGTAAAGCCGACAAGAAGGGAGGTAAGGGGGTCCCGGACGTTGTGCAGCTCACCCGAGTGCAGGGGCTCACGCAAACTATCAAGAACATCCAGGCCCTGGACAGGAAGGTATGTTACATGAATCGTTTCTATTTTGCCACCTGTCTCAGGGCCTTGGGCCTCTGCACTATTGATAACACCGTGCCGTACTCCTGGGACCCCCCATTGTATTATAGAACCTTAAGGGACACTATATATAAATTGGGCTTAGATAAAGCAAAATTGGCCTCCTGGGAATACAAGGCTGTAACTAAATATCTTGCCGGTTCCCAGGAAATTGAAAAAGTAGCTACTTTCTCCCTCACCCAAATCCAAAAAATCTGGGAGAATGTGTCTCACAGCTGCCTCAGTAATGTCCAGAAGGATATAGCATGGAACACCGTCCACAGTGCACTCCCCACTCGAGCGTTCATGTTCAGGAGGGGACTAGCCCAAGTAGAAACATGCCCCTATGCAAAGTGCCGCAAGAGAGAAACACCAGCCCATATCTTCTGGGAGTGTGATGTGGCTGGCAGTGTCTGGCTCTCTGTCTCTGTCTTCCTAAACAGGTTTGCTGACACGGCCAAGATGACCGCTGAGACTGTGCTCTATGGGCCTGCGGGAGGAATCACTACCAGCACAGCTAAGTGCGTTTGGCGTGTCATCAATGTTGTCAAGCAGATCCTGTGGGAAGGCCGTAACGTCTGTGTCTATCACAAGCAGGAGCTAGACACTATCACCACGACCAGAAGGGCACAAACTCTTATCAAGGACTTTGTAATTCTGGACATCCGGACCCTCGGGAAGGACAAGGCCTGCGCGGAGTGGAGGATCGCCGGACTTCAGGACGTGAAGATGGAATAAGGGAAAAAACTGGAACCGCTAGCTCCTAGGAGCGGGACTACGGGGCACCGCTAAGCCTTTTATTTATTTTGTCATGCCAGCATTCCGCCCTTTTTAGCTGGCATGACCGTTTTTCAACGGTGCCCTGGTTTTATGTAGTCTTTTGTTTCAGTTTTATGGACTTTTATTTGATTTACGTTGAATGTTTTATTTGATTTTGTTTTGTTTTGTTTTATGTATCTTTAAGATTTTTAATGTAAACTATTAAAAGTTACATTTTAAGTGTTTTAAAATTTTAGAATTTTAACTCACTGTTTTATACACTGTCCCTTTTCCCCTGTCCCTGTTTTAGATCTAGTTTTATGTTCACTTTTGAACCTTTTAGAGAGCACTCCCCGGCCCTCACAAGCACTGGTTTTTTATAGATGGTTCTTTTTTTCCAGTCACTTTTAAAACAGCACAGGTTTTTTTCATGTTGATTTTAATCTGTGTCTGTTTTAACCATGTACAAAGCACAATTGTCTTGGTGTTTTTAAATGTATTTTAAATGCTTTTAAAACAAAATGTATGTCTGTATGCATGAATGTCATCTTTAAAAGAAATGTAAAATGAATGAAAAAAACGAATGGGTGTAAATGTAAAAAATGTAAAATCTCAATAAAAGAGTATTAATATCTGATACGTCCCCTATCAGGGGACCATATATAAAATTGATTTTTGGAATCGGGAGATGGAACAGGGGCTTGCTCCGTCCACTCCACGCATCGGCCCGGTATTGTAGTTCCTCCGGGAACGGTGCACACCTTTCTCTAACGTTGGTCAAAGTCAGATCTGGATCTCTCCTGTGAGCATTTTGTCTACCCCTGCTGGAGGGAGAGTGCCAGTGTTGATGCAAGTTTTCCCGCCGTTTTACTTCTTTTTTTTTCTTTTTCTCTTTCTTTCTTTCTCTTTCTTTCTCTCTTTCTTTCTTGCTGTCTTTCTTTCTTTTATTCACATGTGGTGATGATGTAGACAGCAGCAGTTTGTTTCCTGGGAGCATGCAGCTAACCAGACAAGTGTGGTGGAACATGTCCCTATGCCAGGTCCTTCTTAGCCAGCCATATACTCTGGCTTCTCTACAGTTCGAATAAATCTTTCTAAGACTAAGGCTTAGAGGGTAGTGGCATTGCCCGCTCCCTCCGAGGGTCTGTGAGAGGTTTGTTCGGGTGAGGAGGAACAGAATTTTTTTTATTTTTGACTGGCTTTCTTCAGCTCGGCAACTCTTTGGAAGACTAATGCTCAGTCTGGTTTTGGCTTGCCCAATCCAGGCCGAGGGTATTTCAAGATTTTGTTGACTGTTGAGAGCAGTTTTTTCTTTTTCAGGCGGTTCCCGTTTTTTTCTTTTTCAGGCGGTTCCGGCTTTTCCAGACGTTCCTGGAGTTAGAGAGAAGGAGGACCTACCATCCAGACGACCTTTGAGGACCCTTTGATGACCTAGACGACCTCATCCCCAGCCCTTGATTGTAATCGAGATCCAGACCGAGAGAGCAGCAGGCGCCCAGCAGAGGGCGCCATCTGGGAGGAGCAGAGGGCGGCCCCGGACCCCGAGGAGGCGTCACAGCCACGATTCTTCCTACGTGGTCTCGGTGCCAAGCAGCGCCCCCTACTCC
Source organism: Acipenser ruthenus (assembly GCF_902713425.1). Lineage (NCBI taxonomy): Eukaryota > Metazoa > Chordata > Actinopteri > Acipenseriformes > Acipenseridae > Acipenser > Acipenser ruthenus. The sequence continues at coordinate 21,664,246 of NC_081198.1, read as the reverse complement.
GCCAGGGAAGGACACCGTTCACCTGGGGAGGGGGTCCCTCTTGCGAGGCGACCATCTCCTCAGGGACTAAAGTAATAGTTCCTTCAACTGCCCAGATTTGCTGCTTACGTTGTCTCTTTTCCGTAGAGAGAGACAACCCGGACGTCCAGAGGCTTCTCCCACCCCAATCGGAGGAGCCAGCTGAAGGATGGCGTTCCGGCCAACCCAGGAAACCAGGAGGCACAATGCGGTGCGCTTCACAAGAAACAAGCAAGATGAAACGGAACCAGGACTGACGAGACTGGAGTTCAGCCGGACCATTCTTCAGAGGGGTATGGGTTTTTCCCCTTCTGACTTGAATTGTTTGGTGAAATTGCCAGGGCTTAAGGAAGTGTTTGAGGTCAGTTTTAGGAACCCCCAAAAGTTACAAGAAATGTGGTCCTTTTGGGGGGAGAATAAATATCTCGCTCCATACAAAGAATTTTGTGTGGATGCACTGACAGACAGAGAAATGAAAGTTGTTACTGTCCAATTTTTCAATGAGGCTGTTAGCGACTATGATATTACAACATGGCTTAACCGCTATGGGAGGGTGTCATCAGAAGGGAGGAAAATTACAGACGAAGATGGGGTTTGGACAGGAGCCAGAAAGTGGCTGGTACGCCTTAATGTTGATCCATCGGGCATTGGAGGCGTCCGCCACATTCCAAACTCCATAGTGTTAGGGCCCAACAGAGGGCTGGTATTCTATAATGGGATGCCAAAACTCTGCAGGAAATGTGGGGAATTAGGACACCTGGCGGCCGCGTGTACTGTAGTCAAGTGCAGGAACTGCGGCGCCCCCAACGAGACCAGCCACTGCAGAGAAGAGAGGCAGTGCAATTTGTGTGGAAAGAAGGGGCACCTGTTTAAGGACTGCCCCTCTTCCTATGCCAACATGGCCAGAGCCAGCAAGGCAAACATGAACAAGCCTAGGCCTGAGCAGGAAGAGGGAGCAAGTAACAAAGATCAGTCCACATCACCACCAACAGTATCCAAGACCCAGACTCCAGCACCACCATCATCACCAGCACCCCCCTCACCCCCCCGCCCCCGAGACATGTCCCGTTTTACGAGGACCCCTTCCCCCAGCCCAGAGAGAGAGTACAACAGCCACTCCACTAGCTCCTCCAGTAGCTCCTCTGATGCAGAACACGAGGCAGGGAGGGAGCCCGGACCCAGCAGCGGCCCCCCCCTGAGTAGGGCCCTCTCAGCGCCAGCACTCCCCCTCGGCTCTCGTTATGACGCCATAAGGATTGAGTCCGTGGGGGAGGAAAGCGAAAGCGACAGTGAAAGTGAGAGTGAGAAGGAGGGGAAGGGAGTGAAGAACCAGCAGAGGGTGGGGAAAAGAAAGGGTAGAGACGAGGGGGGGGAAAAGAAAGAAGATCAGGATCAAAGACAGCAAGTTGCAGGTGGCCCCCATAGATCCAAAACCAGCTAATGTCCACACAAAGTCCCCAGTCTTGCCCTCGCAGGCAGAGACGGAGGCGAGTGGGACGGCTACACTGCCGCCTAGTGGGCAGGTAGCAGCCAGCCAGGGCATCCCCAGCCAGCCTTCCCAGTCGTTGGCACAAACCCTAGCACACCTCGCAGAAGAGGTGTTCACTAATGCACCGAGGGAGAGGTCGGGGTCAACACCTTCCCTGACCAGCAGTACCTCGGTAGCAATGACCCTCTTCAAGCGAAGGGCCTCCCTTCAAAGCATCCTTGACCCCCTCCCTTGTATGGGCAAAACCAGGGGCCCCCTAGAGGTCCTCCTAGATACAGCACTGGAGGACATGGGAATACCCCTGGACGCGGTAAGCCAGAAGTCTGCTAACAGCTCCAATTCAACAGACGGTAACAGCCAAAGAATGCTGTCTGTCATAACCCCCCCAGGACAAAGCTGACCCACACGTTCCGAGGGGCCCTGAGCAAGTTCCACCAGACTTACCTTGTGGGGAGTTGAATAGCCCCAACAACTCCACGTACTGTGCATATAAAGACGGTGCCTTCTTGGACGAGGCAGCAGTGAGTACCTTCTCAGGGGTGATGGGAGTTGCAAATAAGCCCAAGCCCCCTCGAAGCAAGCGTAGAGCTAAGAGTAGGAAGAGTGTCCCGACCTCCCAATCATAGTCGCTATGGGGTGGACGCAGCGACTCCTTTTCTTGTTAGCTACCCTGATGGCCCTGATATGTGTGTCTGTTAATGTCAGGAGCATCAGGGAGACACAAAAAAGATTTGATGTACTAAACTATCTAGCTAACTTGAAAGCAGATCTCATCTTTCTGCAGGAGTGTGGTATTTCGTCGAGCCCTGATTATAGGGACCTGAAGGAGAGTTGGACCCTGGGGGACTCCTTCTGGTCGGGCTCCAACATAGCCAGAGCCGACGGAGTAGGTATCCTGTTTAAAAACCCATTTATTACCTCCCGCAGCAGCAGGGAGGTAGAACCTGGTAGAATTCTGAGCGTGGATGTGACATACAACAAAACTCCCCTCAGACTGGTCAATGTCTACGCACCCACTAACCAAAACGAAAGAGTTCAATTTTTTCCACAGCTGCGTCCACTCCTGCTGGGGAACGTACCCGTCATCGTGTCAGGTGACTTCAATTGTGCTCTGAGGGACGTAGACCGGAGCAGGCCACGCAACGACCGCTCTAGTAGAGTTTTGTCCTCCGTAATATCTGATTTCTCCCTGTGTGATGCAGGTAAGGACCTGGTGCCTCCCTTTACCTGGGTGAGCTCATCTGGGACCTCCTTCTCCCGTATAGATCTCGTCCTGCATACCAGCTCCCTTACGAAGACGGCAGTAGACACCCAGGCCGTCTTCTTCTCTGACCATAGGCTCCTGCAGGTAACATTGCAGGTCCCTCAGACCTCCCAGATGGGGTCAGGGGTCTGGAAATTAAACACCTCCTTACTCAATGACCCCTCCATAGCTGCAGCCTATAAGAGCAGGCTTGTTGAGTGGACCACTTTGCGTGACCTATTCAACTCCCCTATAGAGTGGTGGGAGATGGTCAAAATCAGAACTAAGGGTTATTTCATAGCAGCAGGCAAGAGGAAAGCAAAAGAAAGGAGGGCCAAATATAAACACCTGAATGCTGCCCTCCAGTGTCTGAGCCTGCTTCAGCTTCGGGGGTTCCCTGTAAGCGACGAGATAGCCCAGACCAAGCTAGATCTTTCAGTGCTTTGTAGGGAGGAACAACGAAAGGTCATGCACAATGCAAAAGTGCAAAAAATGGAGGAAGACGAAAAGTGTACTCGCTTCTTCTTCCAGAAAACGAGGGAGAAGCGGCACTTGATGTCCTCCATGCTCGACAGCAGGGGGAGGATAGTAGAGGATAGTGAGGGAGTGAAAAAAGTGGTAGAGAACTTCTATAGGGACCTATATAACATCAAAGCTACAGATGACACCCTGATAGAGTGGTTCCTGAGCCAGTTGGAGCCTGACTCAGTGCGGGACGACGAGGAGGAGGAGAAGGACCCAGAACTCACGCTGGAGGAGCTCACCCAGGCGGTTAAGACCATGAACACCGGTAAGACGCCAGGTCCAGATGGCATCCCGGGTGAGTATTACCATCTTTTTTGGGACATGCTAAAAGTCCATTTAGCGGAGGTCTACAGAGCGGTCTACAGGGAGAAGCGGTTGGGCCCTTCTATGCGGGAGAGTGTAATTACTCTCCTTCATAAGAAAGGGGAAGTTAAAGATCTACGGAATTGGCGCCCAATCAGCCTCCTTTGCGTGGATTACAAGATACTAGCCAAAGCTCTGATGCTCCGGCTACAAGTACACCTCCCTTTGGTCATTGGCCCCGACCAGGCTTGTGGCGTCCCAGGGAGGTCCATCACGGATATTTTAATGTTAACAAGGGACATTCTGGCTTATTCTAGAGAACGGAACCATCCCCTCTGCCTGTTCAACCTTGACCAGGAGAAGGCGTTCGATAGGGTAAGCCATGAATATATGTACAAAGTGATGGACCAGATGAAATTCGCTCCTGGACTTAGGGAGTGGGTTAAAACCATATATACAAACATTAGTACCCGAGTCTTGGTGAACAGGCACCTGACTGGTAAAATATCTATCCAGTCAGGGGTCAGACAGGGTTGCCCACTATCCCCACTGCTATATGTCGTGTGCATTGAACCCCTCCTGCAGGCAATTCGTAGGGATACCAATATAACTGGTTTCCAGCTGCCTGGATCCAACGGGGTCCAGGTCAAAACAACAGCATATATGGACGATGTGTCACTCATTTGCACCAACACATCGTCGGTACCTCGGATTAGTAATATCCTTGAGAAGTACTGCACGGCGACCGGGGCAGTGATTAATAAGTCCAAGAGCGAAGTCTACGTGTCTAAAAATTGGCAGGTAGATAGGGAACTGTCGGACATGTACCCTGTCAAAAAGGACAAAATCAAGATTCTGGGCCTCATTTTCGAGAACAATAGCTCGGGGGCCCAGAGCTGGACGGCGGCCATTAACCAGGTCCGTAAAAAGATTGGCGGATGGAGCACAAGATCCTTAACAATGACGGGTAGAGTATTAATAACCAAGTCTATACTGTTCCCCATCCTCTCTTATGTAGGAAAAATCTTTCCCCCAGACAGGACCACCAAAAAAGTGGTGGACCGCATTATCCACCGCTTTATCTGGGGCAGCAAGATGGAGAGGGTAAAGCGAGCCACCCTGAGTAAAGCCGACAAGAAGGGAGGTAAGGGGGTCCCGGACGTTGTGCAGCTCACCCGAGTGCAGGGGCTCACGCAAACTATCAAGAACATCCAGGCCCTGGACAGGAAGGTATGTTACATGAATCGTTTCTATTTTGCCACCTGTCTCAGGGCCTTGGGCCTCTGCACTATTGATAACACCGTGCCGTACTCCTGGGACCCCCCATTGTATTATAGAACCTTAAGGGACACTATATATAAATTGGGCTTAGATAAAGCAAAATTGGCCTCCTGGGAATACAAGGCTGTAACTAAATATCTTGCCGGTTCCCAGGAAATTGAAAAAGTAGCTACTTTCTCCCTCACCCAAAGCCAAAAAATCTGGGAGAATGTGTCTCACAGCTGCCTCAGTAATGTCCAGAAGGATATAGCATGGAACACCGTCCACAGTGCACTCCCCACTCGAGCGTTCATGTTCAGGAGGGGACTAGCCCAAGTAGAAACATGCCCCTATGCAAAGTGCCGCAAGAGAGAAACACCAGCCCATATCTTCTGGGAGTGTGATGTGGCTGGCAGTGTCTGGCTCTCTGTCTCTGTCTTCCTAAACAGGTTTGCTGACACGGCCAAGATGACCGCTGAGACTGTGCTCTATGGGCCTGCGGGAGGAATCGCTACCAGCACAGCTAAGTGCGTTTGGCGTGTCATCAATGTTGTCAAGCAGATCCTGTGGGAAGGCTGTAACGTCTGTGTCTATCACAAGCAGGAGCTAGACACTATCACCACGACCAGAAGGGCACAAACTCTTATCAAGGACTTTGTAATTCTGGACATCCGGACCCTCGGGAAGGACAAGGCCTGCGCGGAGTGGAGGATCGCCGGACTTCAGGACGTGAAGATGGAATAAAGGAAAAAACTGGAACCGCTAGCTCCTAGGAGCGGGACTACGGGGCACCGCTAAGCCTTTTATTTATTTTGTCATGCCAGCATTCCGCCCTTTTTAGCTGGCATGACCGTTTTTTCAACGGTGCCCTGGTTTTATGTAGTCTTTTTGTTTCAGTTTTATTGACTTTTATTTGATTTACGTTGAATGTTTTATTTGATTTTGTTTTGTTTTGTTTTATGTATCTTTAAGATTTTTAATGTAAACTATTAAAAGTTACATTTTAAGTGTTTTAAAATTTTAGAATTTTAACTCACTGTTCTATACACTGTCCCTTTTCCCCTGTCCCTGTTTTAGATCTAGTTTTATGTTCACTTTTGAACTTTTTTAGAGAGCACTCCCCGGCCCTCACAAACACTGGTTTTTTATAGATGGTTCTTTTTTTCCAGTCACTTTTAAAGCAGCACAGGTTTTTTTCATGTTGATTTTAATCTGTGTCTGTTTTAACCATGTACAAAGCACAATTGTCTTGGTGTTTTTAAATGTATTTTAAATGCTTTTAAAACAAAATGTATGTCTGTATGCATGAATGTCATCTTTAAAAGAAATGTAAAATGAATGAAAAAAACGAATGGGTGTAAATGTAAAAAATGTAAAATCTCAATAAAAGAGTATTAATATCTGATACGTCCGCTATCAGGGGACCATATATTAAATTGATTTTTGGAATCGGGAGATGGAACAGGGGCTTGCTCCGTCCACTCCACGCATCGGCCCGGTATTGCAGTACCTCCGGGAACGGTGCACACCTTTCTCTAACGTTGGTCAAAGTCAGATCTGGATCTCTCCTGTGAGCATTTTGTCTACCCCTGCTGGAGGGAGAGTGCCAGTGTTGATGCAAGTTTTCCCGCCGTTTTACTTCTTTTTTTTCTTTCTCTCTTTCTTTCTTTCTCTCTTTCTTTCTCTCTTTCTCTCTTTCTTTCTCTCTTTCTTTCTTGCTGTCTTTCTTTCTTTTATTCACATGTGGTGATGATGTAGACAGCAGCAGGTTGTTTCCTGGGAGCATGCAGCTAACCAGACAAGTGTGGTGGAGCATGTCCCTATGCCAGGACCTTCTTAGCAAGCCAGCCAGCCAGCGAGGCACAGTTGTAGTTACCCAAGGCACCTTGCACAGCATAGCAGCTTGGCATGACTATTTGTAAGACGCACTCCGCCAGTTTATGTTTTGTTTTTGGTGTTATGTGTGTGTTTTTGCTTTGTTTTGTTTTCTCCTGCTTAAATTGCACATTTCCCCTCTGGAAGCAGCAGCCCGTTTTTTGGGGGTCTGCTTGTGCTTGGAATTTTGCACCCACCTTTGAATCCCCCTGTGCCGTCTGGGCTGGGGGGCCCCGGGCAAGGGCCAAGTCGCCATCGCTTCTCGGCCTTTTGGCTAAGATCAAGTGTAGTATCTGTTCTTATCAGTTTAATATCTGATACGTCCCCTATCAGGGGACCATATATTAAATTGATTTTTGGAATCGGGAGATGGAACAGGGGCTTGCTCCGTCCACTCCACGCATCGGCCCGGTATTGCAGTACCTCCGGGAACGGTGCACACCTTTCTCTAACGTTGGTCAAAGTCAGATCTGGATCTCTCCTGTGAGCATTTTGTCTACCCCTGCTGGAGGGAGAGTGCCAGTGTTGATGCAAGTTTTCCCGCCGTTTTACTTCTTTTTTTTTCTTTCTCTCTTTCTTTCTTTCTCTTTCTTTCTCTCTTTCTTTCTTGCTGTCTTTCTTTCTTTTATTCACATGTGATGATGATGTAGACAGCAGCAGTTTGTTTCCTGGGAGCATGCAGCTAACCAGACAAGTGTGGTGGAACATGTCCCTATGCCAGGTCCTTCTTAGCCAGCCATATACTCTGGCTTCTCTTCAGTTCGAATAAATCTTTCTAAGACTAAGGCTTAGAGGGTAGTGGCATTGCCCGCTCCCTCCGAGGGTCTGTGAGAGGTTTGTTCGGGTGAGGAGGAACAGAATTTTTTTTTATTTTTGACTGGCTTTCTTCAGCTCGGCAACTTTTTGGAAGACTAATGCTCAGTCTGGTTTTGGCTTGCCCAATCCAGGCCGAGGGTCTTTCAAGATTTTGTTGACTGTTGAGAGTAGTTTTTTCTTTTTCAGGCGGTTCCCGTTTTTTTCTTTTTCAGGCGGTTCCGGCTTTTCCAGACGTTCCTGGAGTTAGAGAGAAGGAGGACCTACCATCCAGACGACCTTTGAGGACCCTTTGATGACCTAGACGACCTCATCCCCAGCCCTTGATTGTAATCGAGATCCAGACCGAGAGAGCAGCAGGCGCCCAGCAGAGGGCGCCATCTGGGAGGAGCAGAGGGCGGCCCCGGACCCCGAGGAGGTGTCACAGCCACGATTCTTCCTACGTGGTCTCGGTGCCAAGCAGCGCCCCCTACTCCGCCAGGGAAGGACACCGTTCACCTGGGGAGGGGGTCCCTCTTGCGAGGCGACCATCTCCTCAGGGACTAAAGTAATAGTTCCTTCAACTGCCCAGATTTGCTGCTTACGTTGTCTCTTTTCCGTAGAGAGAGACAACCCGGACGTCCAGAGGCTTCTCCCACCCCAATCGGAGGAGCCAGCTGAAGGATGGCGTTCCGGCCAACCCAGGAAACCAGGAGGCACAATGCGGTGCGCTTCACAAGAAACAAGCAAGATGAAACGGAACCAGGACTGACGAGACTGGAGTTCAGCCGGACCATTCTTCAGAGGGGTATGGGTTTTTCCCCTTCTGACTTGAATTGTTTGGTGAAATTGCCAGGGCTTAAGGAAGTGTTTGAGGTCAGTTTTAGGAACCCCCAAAAGTTACAAGAAATGTGGTCCTTTTGGGGGGAGAATAAATATCTCGCTCCATACAAAGAATTTTGTGTGGATGCACTGACAGACAGAGAAATGAAAGTTGTTACTGTCCAATTTTTCAATGAGGCTGTTAGCGACTATGATATTACAACATGGCTTAACCGCTATGGGAGGGTGTCATCAGAAGGGAGGAAAATTACAGATGAAGATGGGGTTTGGACAGGAGCCAGAAAGTGGCTGGTACGCCTTAATGTTGATCCATCGGGCATTGGAGGCGTCCGCCACATTCCAAACTCCATAGTGTTAGGGCCCAACAGAGGGCTGATATTCTATAATGGGATGCCAAAACTCTGCAGGAAATGTGGGGAATTAGGACACCTGACGGCCGCGTGTACTGTAGTCAAGTGCAGGAACTGCGGCGCCCCCCACGAGACCAGCCACTGCAGAGAAGAGAGGCAGTGCAATTTGTGTGGAAAGAAGGGGCACCTGTTTAAGGACTGCCCCTCTTCCTATGCCAACATGGCCAGAGCCAGCAAGGCAAACATGAACAAGCCTAGGCCTGAGCAGGAAGAGGGAGCAAGTAACAAAGATCAGTCCACATCACCACCAACAGTATCCAAGACCCAGACTCCAGCACCACCATCATCACCAGCACCCCCTCACCCCCCCGCCCCCGAGACATGTCCCGTTTTACGAGGACCCCTTCCCCCAGCCCAGAGAGAGAGTACAACAGCCACTCCACTAGCTCCTCCAGTAGCTCCTCTGATGCAGAACACGAGGCAGGGAGGGAGCCCGGACCCAGCAGCGCCCCCCCCCTGAGTAGGGCCCTCTCAGCGCCAGCACTCCCCCTCGGCTCTCGTTATGACGCCATAAGGATTGAGTCCGTGGGGGAGGAAAGCAAAAGCGACAGTGAAAGTGAGAGTGAGAAGGAGGGGAAGGGAGTGAAGAACCAGCAGAGGGTGGGGAAAAGAAAGGGTAGAGACGAGGGGGGGAAAAGAAAGAAGATCAGGATCAAAGACAGCAAGTTGCAGGTGGCCCCCATAGATCCAAAACCAGCTAATGTCCACACAAAGTCCCCAGTCTTGCCCTCGCAGGCAGAGACGGAGGCGAGTGGGACGGCTACACTGCCGCCTAGTGGGCAGGTAGCAGCCAGCCAGGGCATCCCCAGCCAGCCTTCCCAGTCGTTGGCACAAACCCTAGCACACCTCGCAGAAGAGGTGTTCACTAATGCACCGAGGGAGAGGTCGGGGTCAACACCTTCCCTGACCAGCAGTACCTCTGTAGCAATGACCCTCTTCAAGCGAAGGGCCTCCCTTCAAAGCATCCTTGACCCCCTCCCTTGTATGGGCAAAACCAGGGGCCCCCTAGAGGTCCTCCTAGATACAGCACAGGAGGACATGGGAATACCCCTGGACGCGGTAAGCCAGAAGTCTGCTAACAGCTCCAATTCAACAGACGGTAAAAGCCAAAGAATGCTGTCTGTCATAACCCCCCCCAGGACAAAGCTGACCCACACGTTCCGAGGGGCCCTGAGCAAGTTCCACCAGACTTACCTTGTGGGGAGTTGAATAGCCCCAACAACTCCACGTACTGTGCATATAAAGACGGTGCCTTCTTGGACGAGGCAGCAGTGAGTACCTTCTCAGGGGTGATGGGAGTTGCAAATAAGCCCAAGCCCCCTCGAAGCAAGCGTAGAGCTAAGAGTAGGAAGAGTGTCCCGACCTCCCAATCATAGTCGCTATGGGGTGGACGCAGCGACTCCTTTTCTTGTTAGCTACCCTGATGGCCCTGATATGTGTGTCTGTTAATGTCAGGAGCATCAGGGAGACACAAAAAAGATTTGATGTACTAAACTATCTAGCTAACTTGAAAGCAGATCTCATCTTTCTGCAGGAGTGTGGTATTTCGTCGAGCCCTGATTATAGGGACCTGAAGGAGAGTTGGACCCTGGGGGACTCCTTCTGGTCGGGCTCCAACATAGCCAGAGCCGACGGAGTAGGTATCCTGTTTAAAAACCCATTTATTACCTCCCGCAGCAGCAGGGAGGTAGAACCTGGTAGAATTCTGAGCGTGGATGTGACATACAACAACACTCCCCTCAGACTGGTCAATGTCTACGCACCCACTAACCAAAACGAAAGAGTTCAATTTTTTCCACAGCTGCGTCCACTCCTGCTGGGGAACGTACCCGTCATCGTGTCAGGTGACTTCAATTGTGCTCTGAGGGACGTAGACCGGAGCAGGCCACGCAACGACGTGGAACGGTGCACACCTTTCTCTAACGTTGGTCAAAGTCAGATCTGGATCTCTCCTGTGAGCATTTTGTCTTCCCCTGCTGGAGGGAGAGTGCCAGTGTTGATGCAAGTTTTCCCGCCGTTTTACTTCTTTTTTTTTCTTTCTCTCTTTCTTTCTTTCTCTCTTTCTTTCTCTCTTTCTCTCTTTCTTTCTCTCTTTCTTTCTTGCTGTCTTTCTTTCTTTTATTCACATGTGGTGATGATGTAGACAGCAGCAGGTTGTTTCCTGGGAGCATGCAGCTAACCAGACAAGTGTGGTGGAACATGTCCCTATGCCAGGACCTTCTTAGCAAGCCAGCCAGCCAGCGAGGCACAGTTGTAGTTACCCAAGGCACCTTGCACAGCATAGCAGCTTGGCATGACTATTTGTAAGACGCACTCCGCCAGTTTATGTTTTGTTTTTGGTGTTATGTGTGTGTTTTTGCTTTGTTTTGTTTCCTCCTGCTTAAATTGCACATTTCCCCTCTGGAAGCAGCAGCCCGTTTTTTGGGGGTCTGCTTGTGCTTGGAATTTTGCACCCACCTTTGAATCCCCCTGTGCCGTCTGGGCTGGGGGGCCCCGGGCAAGGGCCAAGTCGCCATCGCTTCTCGGCCTTTTGGCTAAGATCAAGTGTAGTATCTGTTCTTATCAGTTTAATATCTGATACGTCCCCTATCAGGGGACCATATATTAAATTGATTTTTGGAATCGGGAGATGGAACAGGGGCTTGCTCCGTCCACTCCACGCATCGGCCCGGTATTGCAGTACCTCCGGGAACGGTGCACACCTTTCTCTAACGTTGGTCAAAGTCACATCTGGATCTCTCCTGTGAGCGTTTTGTCTACCCCTGCTGGAGGGAGAGTGCCAGTGTTGATGCAAGTTTTCCCGCCGTTTTACTTCTTTTTTGTCTTTCTCTCTTTCTTTATTTCTCTTTCTTTCTCTCTTTCTTTCTTGCTGTCTTTCTTTCTTTTATTCACATGTGATGATGATGTAGACAGCAGCAGTTTGTTTCATGGGAGCATGCAGCTAACCAGACAAGTGTGGTGGAACATGTCCCTATGCCAGGTCCTTCTTAGCCAGCCATATACTCTGGCTTCTCTTCAGTTCGAATAAATCTTTCTAAGACTAAGGCTTAGAGGGTAGTGGCATTGCCCGCTCCCTCCGAGGGTCTGTGAGAGGTTTGTTCGGGTGAGGAGGAACAGAATTTTTTTTATTTTTGACTGGCTTTCTTCAGCTCGGCAACTTTTTGGAAGACTAATGCTCAGTCTGGTTTTGGCTTGCCCAATCCAGGCCGAGGGTCTTTCAAGATTTTGTTGACTGTTGAGAGCAGTTTTTTCTTTTTCAGGCGGTTCCCGTTTTTTTCTTTTTCAGGCGGTTCCGGCTTTTCCAGACGTTCCTGGAGTTAGAGAGAAGGAGGACCTACCATCCAGACGACCTTTGAGGACCCTTTGATGACCTAGACGACCTCATCCCCAGCCCTTGATTGTAATCGAGATCCAGACCGAGAGAGCAGCAGGCGCCCAGCAGAGGGCGCCATCTGGGAGGAGCAGAGGGCGGCCCCGGACCCCGAGGAGGCGTCACAGCCACGATTCTTCCTACGTGGTCTCGGTGCCAAGCAGCGCCCCCTACTCCGCCAGGGAAGGACACCGTTCACCTGGGGAGGGGGTCCCTCTTGCGAGGCGACCATCTCCTCAGGGACTAAAGTAATAGTTCCTTCAACTGCCCAGATTTGCTGCTTACGTTGTCTCTTTTCCGTAGAGAGAGACAACCCGGACGTCCAGAGGCTTCTCCCACCCCAATCGGAGGAGCCAGCTGAAGGATGGCGTTCCGGCCAACCCAGGAAACCAGGAGGCACAATGCGGTGCGCTTCACAAGAAACAAGCAAGATGAAACGGAACCAGGACTGACGAGACTGGAGTTCAGCCGGACCATTCTTCAGAGGGGTATGGGTTTTTCCCCTTCTGACTTGAATTGTTTGGTGAAATTGCCAGGGCTTAAGGAAGTGTTTGAGGTCAGTTTTAGGAACCCCCAAAAGTTACAAGAAATGTGGTCCTTTTGGGGGGAGAATAAATATCTCGCTCCATACAAAGAATTTTGTGTGGATGCACTGACAGACAGAGAAATGAAAGTTGTTACTGTCCAATTTTTCAATGAGGCTGTTAGCGACTATGATATTACAACATGGCTTAACCGCTATGGGAGGGTGTCATCAGAAGGGAGGAAAATTACAGATGAAGATGGGGTTTGGACAGGAGCCAGAAAGTGGCTGGTACGCCTTAATGTTGATCCATCGGGCATTGGAGGCGTCCGCCACATTCCAAACTCCATAGTGTTAGGGCCCAACAGAGGGCTGGTATTCTATAATGGGATGCCAAAACTCTGCAGGAAATGTGGGGAATTAGGACACCTGACGGCCGCGTGTACTGTAGTCAAGTGCAGGAACTGCGGCGCCCCCCACGAGACCAGCCACTGCAGAGAAGAGAGGCAGTGCAATTTGTGTGGAAAGAAGGGGCACCTGTTTAAGGACTGCCCCTCTTCCTATGCCAACATGGCAAGAGCCAGCAAGGCAAACATGAACAAGCCTAGGCCTGAGCAGGAAGAGGGAGCAAGTAACAAAGATCAGTCCACATCACCACCAACAGTATCCAAGACCCAGACTCCAGCACCACCATCATCACCAGCACCCCCTCACCCCCCCGCCCCCGAGACATGTCCCGTTTTACGAGGACCCCTTCCCCCAGCCCAGAGAGAGAGTACAACAGCCACTCCACTAGCTCCTCAAGTAGCTCCTCTGATGCAGAACACGAGTCAGGGAGGGAGCCCGGACCCAGCAGCGGCCCCCCCCTGAGTAGGGCCCTCTCAGTGCCAGCACTCCCCCTCGGCTCTCGTTATGACGCCATAAGGATTGAGTCCGTGGGGGAGGAAAGCAAAAGCGACAGTGAAAGTGAGAGTGAGAAGGAGGGGAAGGGAGTGAAGAACCAGCAGAGGGTGGGGAAAAGAAAGGGTAGAGACGAGGGGGGGAAAAGAAAGAAGATCAAGATCAAAGACAGCAAGTTGCAGGTGGCCCCCATAGATCCAAAACCAGATAATGTCCACACAAAGTCCCCAGTCTTGCCCTCGCAGGCAGAGACGGAGGCGAGTGGGACGGCTACACTGCCGCCTAGTGGGCAGGTAGCAGCCAGCCAGGGCATCCCCAGCCAGCCTTCCCAGTCGTTGGCACAAACCCTAGCACACCTCGCAGAAGAGGTGTTCACTAATGCACCGAGGGAGAGGTCGGGGTCAACACCTTCCCTGACCAGCAGTACCTCTGTAGCAATGACCCTCTTCAAGCGAAGGGCCTCCCTTCAAAGCATCCTTGACCCCCTCCCTTGTATGGGCAAAACCAGGGGCCCCCTAGAGGTCCTCCTAGATACAGCACTGGAGGACATGGGAATACCCCTGGACGCGGTAAGCCAGAAGTCTGCTAACAGCTCCAATTCAACAGACAGTAACAGCCAAAGAATGCTGTCTGTCATAACCCCCCCCCCAGGACAAAGCTGACCCACACGTTCCGAGGGGCCCTGAGCAAGTTCCACCAGACTTACCTTGTGGGGAGTTGAATAGCCCCAACAACTCCACGTACTGTGCATATAAAGACGGTGCCTTCTTGGACGAGGCAGCAGTGAGTACCTTCTCAGGGGTGATGGGAGTTGCAAATAAGCCCAAGCCCCCTCGAAGCAAGCGTAGAGCTAAGAGTAGGAAGAGTGTCCCGACCTCCCAATCATAGTCGCTATGGGGTGGACGCAGCGACTCCTTTTCTTGTTAGCTACCCTGATGGCCCTGATATGTGTGTCTGTTAATGTCAGGAGCATCAGGGAGACACAAAAAAGATTTGATGTACTAAACTATCTAGCTAACTTGAAAGCAGATCTCATCTTTCTGCAGGAGTGTGGTATTTCGTCGAGCCCTGATTATAGGGACCTGAAGGAGAGTTGGACCCTGGGGGACTCCTTCTGGTCGGGCTCCAACATAGCCAGAGCCGACGGAGTAGGTATCCTGTTTAAAAACCCATTTATTACCTCCCGCAGCAGCAGGGAGGTAGAACCTGGTAGAATTCTGAGCGTGGATGTGACATACAACAACACTCCCCTCAGACTGGTCAATGTCTACGCACCCACTAACCAAAATGAAAGAGTTCAATTTTTTCCACAGCTGCGTCCACTCCTGCTGGGGAACGTACCCGTCATCGTGTCAGGTGACTTCAATTGTGCTCTGAGGGACGTAGACCGGAGCAGACCACGCAACGACCGCTCTAGTAGAGTTTTGTCCTCCGTAATATCTGATTTCTCCCTGTGTGATGCAGGTAAGGACCTGGTGCCTCCCTTTACCTGGGTGAGCTCATCTGGGACCTCCTTCTCCCGTATAGATCTCGTCCTGCATACCAGCTCCCTTACGAAGACGGCAGTAGACACCCAGGCCGTCTTCTTCTCTGACCAT
This sequence comes from Acipenser ruthenus, assembly GCF_902713425.1. Taxonomy (NCBI): domain Eukaryota; kingdom Metazoa; phylum Chordata; class Actinopteri; order Acipenseriformes; family Acipenseridae; genus Acipenser; species Acipenser ruthenus. The sequence continues at coordinate 21,649,097 of NC_081198.1, read as the reverse complement.
AGGCTCCTGCAGGTAACATTGCAGGTCCCTCAGACCTCCCAGATGGGGTCAGGGGTTTGGAAATTAAACACCTCCTTACTCGATGACCCCTCCATAGCTGCAGCCTATAAGAGCAGGCTTGTTGAGTGGACCACTTTGCGTGACCTATTCAACTCCCCTATAGAGTGGTGGGAGATGGTCAAAATCAGAACTAAGGGTTATTTCATAGCAGCAGGCAAGAGGAAAGCAAAAGAAAGGAGGGCCAAATATAAACACCTGAATGCTGCCCTCCAGCATCTGAGCCTGCTTCAGCTTCGGGGGTTCCCTGTAAGCGACGAGATAGCCCAGACCAAGCTAGATCTTTCAGTGCTTTGTAGGGAGGAACAACGAAAGGTCATGCACAATGCAAAAGTGCAAAAAATGGAGGAAGACGAAAAGTGTACTCGCTTCTTCTTCCAGAAAACGAGGGAGAAGCGGCACTTGATGTCCTCCATGCTCGACAGCAGGGGGAGGATAGTAGAGGATAGTGAGGGAGTGAAAAAAGTGGTAGAGAACTTCTATAGGGACCTATATAACATCAAAGCTACAGATGACACCCTGATAGACTGGTTCCTGAGCCAGTTGGAGCCTGACTCAGTGCGGGACGACGAGGAGGAGGAGAAGGACCCAGAACTCACGCTGGAGGAGCTCACCCAGGCGGTTAAGACCATGAACACCGGTAAGACGCCAGGTCCAGATGGCATCCCGGGTGAGTATTACCATCTTTTTTGGGACATGCTAAAAGTCCATTTAGCGGAGGTCTACAGAGCGGTCTACAGGGAGAAGCGGTTGGGCCCTTCTATGCGGGAGAGTGTAATTACTCTCCTTCATAAGAAAGGGGAAGTTAAAGATCTACGGAATTGGCGCCCAATCAGCCTCCTTTGCGTGGATTACAAGATACTAGCCAAAGCTCTGATGCTCCGGCTACAAGTACACCTCCCTTTGGTCATTGGCCCCGACCAGGCTTGTGGCGTCCCAGGGAGGTCCATCACGGATATTTTAATGTTAACAAGGGACATTCTGGCTTATTCTAGAGAACGGAACCATCCCCTCTGCCTGTTCAACCTTGACCAGGAGAAGGCGTTCGATAGGGTAAGCCATGAATATATGTACAAAGTGATGGACCAGATGAAATTCGCTCCTGGACTTAGGGAGTGGGTTAAAACCATCTATACAAACATTAGTACCCGAGTCTTGGTGAACAGGCACCTGACTGGTAAAATATCTATCCAGTCAGGGGTCAGACAGGGTTGCCCACTATCCCCACTGCTATATGTCGTGTGCATTGAACCCCTCCTGCAGGCAATTCGTAGGGATACCAATATAACTGGTTTCCAGCTGCCTGGATCCAACGGGGTCCAGGTCAAAACAACAGCATATATGGACGATGTGTCACTCATTTGCACCAACACATCGTCGGTACCTCGGATTAGTAATATCCTTGAGAAGTACTGCACGGCGACCGGGGCAGTGATTAATAAGTCCAAGAGCGAAGTCTACGTGTCTAAAAATTGGCAGGTAGATAGGGAACTGTCGGACATGTACCCTGTCAAAAAGGACAAAATCAAGATTCTGGGCCTCATTTTCGAGAACAATAGCTCGGGGGCCCAGAGCTGGACGGCGGCCATTAACCAGGTCCGTAAAAAGATTGGCGGATGGAGCACAAGATCCTTAACAATGACGGGTAGAGTATTAATAACCAAGTCTATACTGTTCCCCATCCTCTCTTATGTAGGAAAAATCTTTCCCCCAGACAGGACCACCAAAAAAGTGGTGGACCGCATTATCCACCGCTTTATCTGGGGCAGCAAGATGGAGAGGGTAAAGCGAGCCACCCTGAGTAAAGCCGACAAGAAGGGAGGTAAGGGGGTCCCGGACGTTGTGCAGCTCACCCGAGTGCAGGGGCTCACGCAAACTATCAAGAACATCCAGGCCCTGGACAGGAAGGTATGTTACATGAATCGTTTCTATTTTGCCACCTGTCTCAGGGCCTTGGGCCTCTGCACTATTGATAACACCGTGCCGTACTCCTGGGACCCCCCATTGTATTATAGAACCTTAAGGGACACTATATATAAATTGGGCTTAGATAAAGCAAAATTGGCCTCCTGGGAATACAAGGCTGTAACTAAATATCTTGCCGGTTCCCAGGAAATTGAAAAAGTAGCTACTTTCTCCCTCACCCAAAGCCAAAAAATCTGGGAGAATGTGTCTCACAGCTGCCTCAGTAATGTCCAGAAGGATATAGCATGGAACACCGTCCACAGTGCACTCCCCACTCGAGCGTTCATGTTCAGGAGGGGACTAGCCCAAGTAGAAACATGCCCCTATGCAAAGTGCCGCAAGAGAGAAACACCAGCCCATATCTTCTGGGAGTGTGATGTGGCTGGCAGTGTCTGGCTCTCTGTCTCTGTCTTCCTAAACAGGTTTGCTGACACGGCCAAGATGACCGCTGAGACTGTGCTCTATGGGCCTGCGGGAGGAATCGATACCAGCACAGCTAAGTGCGTTTGGCGTGTCATCAATGTTGTCAAGCAGATCCTGTGGGAAGGCCGTAACGTCTGTGTCTATCACAAGCAGGAGCTAGACACTATCACCACGACCAGAAGGGCACAAACTCTTATCAAGGACTTTGTAATTCTGGACATCCGGACCCTCGGGAAGGACAAGGCCTGCGCGGAGTGGAGGATCGCCGGACTTCAGGACGTGAAGATGGAATAAAGGAAAAAACTGGAACCGCTAGCTCCTAGGAGCGGGACTACGGGGCACCGCTAAGCCTTTTATTTATTTTGTCATGCCAGCATTCCGCCCTTTTTAGCTGGCATGACCGTTTTTCAACGGTGCCCTGGTTTTATGTAGTCTTTTTGTTTCAGTTTTATGGACCTTTGATTTAATTTGAATGTTTTATTTGATTTTGTTTTGTTTTGTTTTATGTATCTTTAAGATTTTTAATGTAAACTATTAAAAGTTACATTTTAAGTGTTTTAAAATTTTAGAATTTTAACTCACTGTTTATACACTGTCCCTTTTCCCCTGTCCCTGTCTTAGATCTAGTTTTATGTTCACTTTTGAACCTTTTTAGAGAGCACTCCCCGGCCCTCACAAGCACTGGTTTTTTATAGATGGTTCTTTTTTTCCAGTCACTTTTAAAACAGCACAGGTTTTTTTCATGTTGATTTTAATCTGTGTCTGTTTTAACCATGTACAAAGCACAATTGTCTTGGTGTTTTTAAATGTGTTTTAAATGCTTTTAAAACAAAATGTATGTCTGTATGCATGAATGTCATCTTTAAAAGAAATGTAAAATGAATGAAAAAACGAATGGGTGTAAATGTAAAAAAAGGTAAAATCTCAATAAAAGAGTATTAATATCTGATACGTCCCCTATCAGGGGACCATATATTAAATTGATTTTTGGAATCGGGAGATGGAACAGGGGCTTGCTCCGTCCACTCCACGCATCGGCCCGGTATTGCAGTACCTCCGGGAACGGTGCACACCTTTCTCTAACGTTGGTCAAAGTCAGATCTGGATCTCTCCTGTGAGCATTTTGTCTACCCCTGCTGGAGGGAGAGTGCCAGTGTTGATGCAAGATTTCCCGCCGTTTTACTTCTTTTTTTTTTTCTTTCTCTCTTTCTTTCTCTCTTTCTCTCTTTCTTTCTCTCTTTCTTTCTTGCTGTCTTTCTTTCTTTTATTCACATGTGGTGATGATGTAGACAGCAGCAGGTTGTTTCCTGGGAGCATGCAGCTAACCAGACAAGTGTGGTGGAACATGTCCCTATGCCAGGACCTTCTTAGCAAGCCAGCCAGCCAGCGAGGCACAGTTGTAGTTACCCAAGGCACCTTGCACAGCATAGCAGCTTGGCATGACTATTTGTAAGACGCACTCCGCCAGTTTATGTTTTGTTTTTGGTGTTATGTGTGTGTTTTTGCTTTGTTTTGTTTTCTCCTGCTTAAATTGCACATTTCCCCTCTGGAAGCAGCAGCCCGTTTTTTGGGGGTCTGCTTGTGCTTGGAATTTTGCACCCACCTTTGAATCCCCCTGTGCCGTCCGGGCTGGGGGGCCCCGGGCAAGGGCCAAGTCGCCATCGCTTCTCGGCCTTTTGGCTAAGATCAAGTGTAGTATCTGTTCTTATCAGTTTAATATCTGATACGTCCCCTATCAGGGGACCATATATTAAATTGATTTTTGGAATCGGGAGATGGAACAGGGGCTTGCTCCGTCCACTCCACGCATCGGCCTGGTATTGCAGTACCTCTGGGAACGGTGCACACCTTTCTCTAACGTTGGTCAAAGTCAGATCTGGATCTCTCCTGTGAGCATTTTGTCTACCCCTGCTGGAGGGAGAGTGCCAGTGTTGATGCAAGTTTTCCCAACGTTTTACTTCTTTTTTTTTTTCTTTCTCTCTTTCTTTCTTTCTCTTTCTTTCTCTCTTTCTTTCTTGCTGTCTTTCTTTCTTTTATTCACATGTGGTGATGATGTAGACAGCAGCAGTTTGTTTCCTGGGAGCATGCAGCTAACCAGACAAGTGTGGTGGAACATGTCCCTATGCCAGGTCCTTCTTAGCCAGCCATATACTCTGGCTTCTCTTCAGTTCGAATAAATCTTTCTAAGACTAAGGCTTAGAGGGTAGTGGCATTGCCCGCTCCCTCCGAGGGTCTGTGAGAGGTTTGTTCGGGTGAGGAGGAACAGAATTTTTTTTATTTTTGACTGGCTTTCTTCAGCTCGGCAACTTTTTGGAAGACTAATGCTCAGTCTGGTTTTGGCTTGCCCAATCCAGGCCGAGGGTCTTTCAAGATTTTGTTGACTGTTGAGAGCAGTTTTTTCTTTTTCAGGCGGTTCCCGTTTTTTTCTTTTTCAGGCGGTTCCGGCTTTTCCAGACGTTCCTGGAGTTAGAGAGAAGGAGGACCTACCATCCAGACGACCTTTGAGGACCCTTTGATGACCTAGACGACCTCATCCCCAGCCCTTGATTGTAATCGAGATCCAGACCGAGAGAGCAGCAGGCGGCCAGCAGAGGGCGCCATCTGGGAGGAGCAGAGGGCGGCCCCGGACCCCGAGGAGGCGTCACAGCCACGATTCTTCCTACGTGGTCTCGGTGCCAAGCAGCGCCCCCTACTCCGCCAGGGAAGGACACCGTTCACCTGGGGAGGGGGTCCCTCTTGCGAGGCGACCATCTCCTCAGGGACTAAAGTAATAGTTCCTTCAACTGCCCAGATTTGCTGCTTACGTTGTCTCTTTTCCGTAGAGAGAGACAACCCGGACGTCCAGAGGCTTCTCCCACCCCAATCGGAGGAGCCAGCTGAAGGATGGCGTTCCGGCCAACCCAGGAAACCAGGAGGCACAATGCGGTGCGCTTCACAAGAAACAAGCAAGATGAAACAGAACCAGGACTGACGAGACTGGAGTTCAGCCGGACCATTCTTCAGAGGGGTATGGGTTTTTCCCCTTCTGACTTGAATTGTTTGGTGAAATTGCCAGGGCTTAAGGAAGTGTTTGAGGTCAGTTTTAGGAACCCCAAAAAGTTACAAGAAATGTGGTCCTTTTGGGGGGAGAATAAATATCTCGCTCCATACAAATAATTTTGTGTGGATGCACTGACAGACAGAGAAATGAAAGTTGTTACTGTCCAATTTTTCAATGAGGCTGTTAGCGACTATGATATTACAACATGGCTTAACCGCTATGGGAGGGTGTCATCAGAAGGGAGGAAAATTACAGACGAAGATGGGGTTTGGACAGGAGCCAGAAAGTGGCTGGTACGCCTTAATGTTGATCCATCGGGCATTGGAGGCGTCCGCCACATTCCAAACTCCATAGTGTTAGGGCCCAACAGAGGGCTGGTATTCTATAATGGGATGCCAAAACTCTGCAGGAAATGTGGGGAATTAGGACACCTGGCGGCCGCGTGTACTGTAGTCAAGTGCAGGAACTGCGGCGCCCCCAACGAGACCAGCCACTGCAGAGAAGAGAGGCAGTGCAATTTGTGTGGAAATAAGGGGCACCTGTTTAAGGACTGCCCCTCTTCCTATGCCAACATGGCCAGAGCCAGCAAGGCAAACATGAACAAGCCTAGGCCTGAGCAGGAAGAGGGAGCAAGTAACAAAGATCAGTCCACATCACCACCAACAGTATCCAAGACCCAGACTCCAGCACCACCATCATCACCAGCACCCCCCTCACCCCCCCGCCCCCGAGACATGTCCCGTTTTACGAGGACCCCTTCCCCCAGCCCAGAGAGAGAGTACAACAGCCACTCCACTAGCTCCTCCAGTAGCTCCTCTGATGCAGAACACGAGGCAGGGAGGGAGCCCGGACCCAGCAGCGGCCCCCCCCTGAGTAGGGCCCTCTCAGCGCCAGCACTCCCCCTCGGCTCTCGTTATGACGCCATAATGATTGAGTCAGTGGGGGAGGAAAGCAAAAGCGACAGTGAAAGTGAGAGTGAGAAGGAGGGGAAGGGAGTGAAGAACCAGCAGAGGGTGGGGAAAAGAAAGGGTAGAGACGAGGGGGGGAAAAGAAAGAAGATCAGGATCAAAGACAGCAAGTTGCAGGTGGCCCCCATAGATCCAAAACCAGCTAATGTCCACACAAAGTCCCCAGTCTTGCCCTCGCAGGCAGAGACGGAGGCGAGTGGGACGGCTACACTGCCGCCTAGTGGGCAGGTAGCAGCCAGCCAGGGCATCCCCAGCCAGCCTTCCCAGTCGTTGGCACAAACCCTAGCACACCTCGCAGAAGAGGTGTTCACTAATGCACCGAGGGAGAGGTCGGGGTCAACACCTTCCCTGACCAGCAGTACCTTGGTAGCAATGACCCTCTTCAAGCGAAGGGCCTCCCTTCAAAGCATCCTTGACCCCCTCCCTTGTATGGGCAAAACCAGGGGCCCCCTAGAGGTCCTCCTAGATACAGCACTGGAGGACATGGGAATACCCCTGGACGCGGTAAGCCAGAAGTCTGCTAACAGCTCCAATTCAACAGACGGTAACAGCCAAAGAATGCTGTCTGTCATAACCCCCCCCAGGACAAAGCTGACCCACACGTTCCGAGGGGCCCTGAGCAAGTTCCACCAGACTTACCTTGTGGGGAGTTGAATAGCCCCAACAACTCCACGTACTGTGCATATAAAGACGGTGCCTTCTTGGACGAGGCAGCAGTGAGTACCTTCTCAGGGGTGATGGGAGTTGCAAATAAGCCCAAGCCCCCTCGAAGCAAGCGTAGAGCTAAGAGTAGGAAGAGTGTCCCGACCTCCCAATCATAGTCGCTATGGGGTGGACGCAGCGACTCCTTTTCTTGTTAGCTACCCTGATGGCCCTGATATGTGTGTCTGTTAATGTCAGGAGCATCAGGGAGACACAAAAAAGATTTGATGTACTAAACTATCTAGCTAACTTGAAAGCAGATCTCATCTTTCTGCAGGAGTGTGGTATTTCGTCGAGCCATGATTATAGGGACCTGAAGGAGAGTTGGACCCTGGGGGACTCCTTCTGGTCGGGCTCCAACATAGCCAGAGCCGACGGAGTAGGTATCCTGTTTAAAAACCCTTTTATTACCTCCCGCAGCAGCAGGGAGGTAGAACCTGGTAGAATTCTGAGCGTGGATGTGACATACAACAACACTCCCCTCAGACTGGTCAATGTCTACGCACCCACTAACCAAAACGAAAGAGTTCAATTTTTTCCACAGCTGCGTCCACTCCTGCTGGGGAACGTACCCGTCATCGTGTCAGGTGACTTCAATTGTGCTCTGAGGGACGTAGACCGGAGCAGGCCACGCAACGACCGCTCTAGTAGAGTTTTGTCCTCCGTAATATCTGATTTCTCCCTGTGTGATGCAGGTAAGGACCTGGTGCCTCCCTTTACCTGGGTGAGCTCATCTGGGACCTCCTTCTCCCGTATAGATCTCGTCCTGCATACCAGCTCCCTTACGAAGACGGCAGTAGACACCCAGGCCGTCTTCTTCTCTGACCATAGGCTCCTGCAGGTAACATTGTAGGTCCCTCAGACCTCCCAGATGGGGTCAGGGGTCTGGAAATTAAACACCTCCTTACTCGATGACCCCTCCATAGCTGCAGCCTATAAGAGCAGGCTTGTTGAGTGGACCACTTTGCGTGACCTATTCAACTCCCCTATAGAGTGGTGGGAGATGGTCAAAATGAGAACTAAGGGTTATTTCATAGCAGCAGGCAAGAGGAAAGCAAAAGAAAGGAGAGCCAAATATAAATACCTGAATGCTGCCCTCCAGCGTCTGAGCCTGCTTCAGCTTCGGGGGTTCCCTGTAAGCGACGAGATAGCCCAGACCAAGCTAGATCTTTCAGTGCTTTGTAGGGAGGAACAACGAAAGGTCATGCACAATGCAAAAGTGCAAAAAATGGAGGAAGACGAAAAGTGTACTCGCTTCTTCTTCCAGAAAACGAGGGAGAAGCGGCACTTGATGTCCTCCATGCTCGACAGCAGGGGGAGGATAGTAGAGGATAGTGAGGGAGTGAAAAAAGTGGTAGAGAACGTCTATAGGGACCTGTATAACATCAAAGCTACAGATGACACCCTGATAGAGTGGTTCCTGAGCCAGTTGGAGCCTGACTCAGTGCGGGACGACGAGGAGGAGGAGAAGGACCCAGAACTCACGCTGGAGGAGCTCACCCAGGCGGTTAAGACCATGAACACCGGTAAGACGCCAGGTCCAGATGGCATCCCGGGTGAGTATTACCATCTTTTTTGGGACACGCTAAAAGTCCATTTAGCGGAGGTCTACAGAGCGGTCTACAGGGAGAAGCGGTTGGGCCCTTCTATGCGGGAGAGTGTAATTACTCTCCTTCATAAGAAAGGGGAAGTTAAAGATCTACGGAATTGGCGCCCAATCAGCCTCCTTTGCGTGGATTACAAGATACTAGCCAAAGCTCTGATGCTCCGGCTACAAGTACACCTCCCTTTGGTCATTGGCCCCGACCAGGCTTGTGGCGTCCCAGGGAGGTCCATCACGGGTATTTTAATGTTAACAAGGGACATTCTGGCTTATTCTAGAGAACGGAACCATCCCCTCTGCCTGTTCAACCTTGACCAGGAGAAGGCGTTCGATAGGGTAAGCCATGAATATATGTACAAAGTGATGGACCAGATGAAATTCGCTCCTGGACTTAGGGAGTGGGTTAAAACCATATATACAAACATTAGTACCCGAGTCTTGGTGAACAGGCACCTGACTGGTAAAATATCTATCCAGTCAGGGGTCAGACAGGGTTGCCCACTATCCCCACTGCTATATGTCGTGTGCATTGAACCCCTCCTGCAGGCAATTCGTAGGGATACCAATATAACTGGTTTCCAGCTGCCTGGATCCAACGGGGTCCAGGTCAAAACAACAGCATATATGGACGATGTGTCACTCATTTGCACCAACACATCGTCGGTACCTCGGATTAGTAATATCCTTGAGAAGTACTGCACGGCGACCGGGGCAGTGATTAATAAGTCCAAGAGCGAAGTCTACGTGTCTAAAAATTGGCAGGTAGATAGGGAACTGTCGGACATGTACCCTGTCAAAAAGGACAAAATCAAGATTCTGGGCCTCATTTTCGAGAACAATAGCTCGGGGGCCCAGAGCTGGACGGCGGCCATTAACCAGGTCCATAAAAAGATTGGCGGATGGAGCACAAGATCCTTAACAATGACGGGTAGAGTATTAATAACCAAGTCTATACTGTTCCCCATCCTCTCTTATGTAGGAAAAATCTTTCCCCCAGACAGGACCACCAAAAAAGTGGTGGACCGCATTATCCACCGCTTTATCTGGGGCAGCAAGATGGAGAGGGTAAAACGAGCCACCCTGAGTAAAGCCGACAAGAAGGGAGGTAAGGGGGTCCCGGACGTTGTGCAGCTCACCCGAGTGCAGGGGCTCACGCAAACTATCAAGAACATCCAGGCCCTGGACAGGAAGGTATGTTACATGAATCGTTTCTATTTTGCCACCTGTCTCAGGGCCTTGGGCCTCTGCACTATTGATAACACCGTGCCGTACTCCTGGGACCCCCCATTGTATTATAGAACCTTAAGGGACACTATATATAAATTGGGCTTAGATAAAGCAAAATTGGCCTCCTGGGAATACAAGGCTGTAACTAAATATCTTGCCGGTTCCCAGGAAATTGAAAAAGTAGCTACTTTCTCCCTCACCCAAAGCCAAAAAATCTGGGAGAATGTGTCTCACAGCTGCCTCAGTAATGTCCAGAAGGATATAGCATGGAACACCGTCCACAGTGCACTCCCCACTCGAGCGTTCATGTTCAGGAGGGGACTAGCCCAAGTAGAAACATGCCCCTATGCAAAGTGCCGCAAGAGAGAAACACCAGCCCATATCTTCTGGGAGTGTAATGTGGCTGGCAGTGTCTGGCTCTCTGTCTCTGTCTTCCTAAACAGGTTTGCTGACACGGCCAAGATGACCGCTGAGACTGTGCTCTATGGGCCTGCGGGAGGAATCACTACCAGCACAGCTAAGTGCGTTTGGCGTGTCATCAATGTTGTCAAGCAGATCCTGTGGGAAGGCCGTAACGTCTGTGTCTATCACAAGCAGGAGCTAGACACTATCACCACGACCAGAAGGGCACAAACTCTTATCAAGGACTTTGTAATTCTGGACATCCGGACCCTCGGGAAGGACAAGGCCTGCGCGGAGTGGAGGATCGCCGGACTTCAGGACGTGAAGATGGAATAAAGGAAAAAACTGGAACCGCTAGCTCCTAGGAGCGGGACTACGGGGCACCGCTAAGCCTTTTATTTATTTTGTCATGCCAGCATTCCGCCCTTTTTAGCTGGCATGACCGTTTTTTCAACGGTGCCCTGGTTTTATGTAGTCTTTTTGTTTCAGTTTTATTGACTTTTATTTGATTTACGTTGAATGTTTTATTTGATTTTGTTTTGTTTTGTTTTATGTATCTTTAAGATTTTTAATGTAAACTATTAAAAGTTACATTTTAAGTGTTTTAAAATTTTAGAATTTTAACTCACTGTTCTATACACTGTCCCTTTTCCCCTGTCCCTGTTTTAGATCTAGTTTTATGTTCACTTTTGAACTTTTTTAGAGAGCACTCCCCGGCCCTCACAAACACTGGTTTTTTATAGATGGTTCTTTTTTTCCAGTCACTTTTAAAGCAGCACAGGTTTTTTTCATGTTGATTTTAATCTGTGTCTGTTTTAACCATGTACAAAGCACAATTGTCTTGGTGTTTTTAAATGTATTTTAAATAGCAGCCGTTGTGTGTGCTGATGCGCCAGGGAGGCAAAATAAGCTGATCCCTGGAGCCAGCATTACACTTCAGCCATTAACACCAGACAGAAGGATATCTACATCATCATATGGAAGGAAACGTAAATGGATGGAGACACATATGGATCACATTAGTTTACTGTAAAGCTACGTCTTAGTTGGTGCTTATCTTGGCGAGAGCCGAGTTCAAATCAGCATGAAGTTTTAACATCTACTCTCGTGTAATGGAAATCATGAAGATCTGGATACGTCCAGTGACTGCTGTGAATAGTGCAGCTGGCAACAAGGGAAAGACCTTGTGACAGCCTGGAGAGACAGCTGACAGGAGGAAAGAGACCCCATTGGGGCTGGTAAGGGTTAGCTACCCTTGTCGGCAGTATCCAGCTCTGTGTTTACAGGATGCTGGAGACACCCGCCCAAGGCTTCTAAGAAATTAAAGAGAAAAATACCCCTAGAGTCTGCGAGAGCGGGGGCGGAAGATGACTCAACGTTGGACAACACGGTTAACGACTTAGGAACGGAAACGGATATGAGTATGGAGAGTACTTCACAAAAGACTAGTTCAAGATCTGCAGTTAACAAAGACATGGAACTCCAGGTTTGTGTCTGCGGCTGGAGCAAGGCGACAACGGTCAGGGGTTTGAAGATTCATCAAGGGAGAATGAAATGCTTGAGGGAGAAGGGACAAGGGCCTCGCATTGATCAATACTTCTTACGAAGTCAGTCAAGTCAGTCGAATGAAATCCAGCGACAGGAAGCAAACCACAGTTCGCAGGATATCAGCACCCCTGTCATAGATGTGAGGAGGACTTGCATGGACACAGTTAGTGATGAACCTAATGATCCTTGTGAACCCGGTCAGACAAACCAGCATAAGAGAGAAAAGAACCTCAACGGGCACAAGCCTGGAGTTAAATGGCCAAGAGCTTGTGAGAAAACTGCATGGGACACAGTAAACACAGATCTCTGCGTTGCATTGGAAAGATTAAGTGGAACAGTTGAAAAGAAGCTGGATAAATTTGGGGACATCATCTACGCATATGGAAGTGAGAGGTTTGGAGTTGAAAAAAGGAAGGAAAAAGTACAAACTATTCCTGGAAAGTCTAGACGGCAGCAGGAGATTGAACGCTTAGTTAGAGAAAGGAGACAGCTGAGGAACCAATGGAGAAGAGCAGAACAAAGTCAGAAGGAGGGACTCAATCTCTTACAAAGGGTCATAAAAGATAAGCTTGCAACATTGCGCAGAGCTGAGCGCCTACGGAAACGCTACAAAAAGAAGGAGCGTGCGAGAGCTAACTTTTATAAAGACCCATTCAAATTTGTAAAGAAGTTATTCACCAGTGAGAAGAATGGCACACTAAAAGCAACTAAGGTTGAGCTGGAGAGATATTTGGAGGAAACACATACAGATTCAAAAAGGCAGGAGCCTATGTCAATTCCGTCAGACATCCCACCTATCAATCCACCAGAATACCAAATGGAGGACTGTGCACCTAAGTGGAAAGAAATAGAGCAAGCTGTGAAAAAAGCAAGGGCTTCATCATCTCCAGGGCCTAATGGAGTTCCGTACAGAGTGTACAAGAGTGCTTCAGGAGTTCTACGAATTCTGTGGAAATTGATGAAAGTGACATGGGAAAAACAGGTTGTACCAAGAGCATGGCGCCGAGCAGGTGGAGTCTTTATACCTAAAGAAAAAGATTCTACAAGCATCAGTCAGTTTCGTCCCATTTCCCTATTAAACGTAGAAGGCAAGATTTTCTTCAGCATTATTGCTCAGAGATTGTCAGCTTACCTATTAAAGAACTGCTTCATTGACACTTCAATACAAAAAGCGGGCATTCCAGGTTTCCCAGGTTGCTTAGAACACATCAATGTGATCTGGCAACAAATTCAATCAGCTAAAAAGGAGAGGAAGGAGCTCCATGTGACATTCCTGGATTTGGCTAATGCATATGGTTCAGTGCCACATGAACTACTTTGGGCAGCATTTGATTTTTTCAGTGTACCGATGACAATAACAAATTTAGTGAAAGCCTATTTTGGAGATTTACAATTCAGTTTTTCAACTTCAGAATTCAGCACTACATGGCAATGCCTAGAGGTTGGAATAATGGCAGGATGCACCATTTCTCCACTGGCTTTTACCATGGCAATGGAAGTAATCATTAGGGCATCAAAATGGGTAGTAGGAGGAGAGCGCTTGGCTTCTGGAATGCGACTACCACCAATTCGAGCATACATGGATGACATGACAACCATGACTACAACAGTAGCCTGCACTAATCGATTATTGGGCAAATTAACCAATAACATTGAATGGGCACGAATGCAATTCAAGCCCACTAAATCAAGGAGCATCTCTATAATTAAAGGCAAAGTAGTAGATAAAACATTCTTCATTAATGGTGAGGCAATACCAACAGTGTCTGAGAAGCCAGTGAAGAGTCTTGGGAGATGGTACGACGGGGATCTAAAGGACACAGTTCGTGTGGGAGAAGTTAGACAACAAGCAGTGGAAGGGTTGAAGAGCATAGACAGCTGCGCTCTACCAGGTAAACTAAAACTCTGGTGCTTTCAGTTTGGTCTACTGCCGAGGTTGCTGTGGCCACTGACTGTGTACGAGGTTTCTTTGACAACAGTAGAGAAGCTGGAAGCTTTAATCAGTTCATACATCAGGAAATGGTTGGGAGTTCCACGCTGCCTCAGCAGAGTGGGACTTTATGGTAAAGGAATACTGCAGCTACCAGTCTCTGCTCTAACCGAGGAGTTTAAGTGCGCCAAGGTCAGACTGGAAATGACTTTAGTAGAGTCACGCGATAAATGCGTAAGGGAGGCAGCACCTGTGTTGAAAACTGGAAGAAAGTGGGCGGCAAAGAAAGCTGTGGAAGATGCAAAGGCTGCCCTTCGAATTGGTGATATCATGGGGCAAGTTCAGCATGGAAGAGGGGGTCTTGGTTTCAGTTCAACTCCTCCTACATGGCACAAGGCGGCCCCAGCTCAAAGGAGGAAGCTGGTAGTCAACGAGGTGCAAAAGCAGGAGGAGAGGATGAGGTGTATAAAGGCCATTTCCCAGGCCAAACAGGGAGAATGGATGAGATGGGAGAGTGTGGAACAACGCAAGATTGGCTGGCAAGACCTATGGTCAATGGAACAGAGCAGGATCAGTTTCCTCATCAGGTCAACATATGATGTTCTCCCATCACCACAGAACCTAAACCTCTGGGTAGGAGAGGATCCCTCATGTCCTTTGTGTTCAACACCTGCAACATTAAGGCACATTTTGACAGGATGTAAGGTGGCTCTTAGCCAAGGACGGTTTACTTGGCGCCATGACCAGGTGCTGCAATGTTTGGCTTTAGCATTGGAAGACAAGCGTAACATGACCAATAAGTTGCCACCTGTTCCATCAAAACATTACACACAAAAGACAACATTCCTCCGCCCAGGAGAGCAACCACCAAGAAAAGGTGTTAAAACCAATCCTCGCCCAGGACAACTGGAAGCTGCTAGAGACTGGAATATGCTGGCAGATGTTGGTCAACGGCTTATTTTTCCACCTGAGATTGCCACCACTAACCTTCGACCAGATATTGTCTTGTGGTCTGGATCAGCACGCCTTGTTCACCTGGTAGAGTTAACAGTGCCATGGGAGGATGCTGTAGATGAGGCGTATGAGAGGAAGAAACTGCGGTATGCTCAACTAGCCACTGAAGCGGAACAGCGAGGATGGAGAGTTCGGGTTTACCCAGTGGAAGTGGGTTGTCGAGGATTTGTGGCACACTCTACAACCCGGTTTCTCAGAGACGTCGGATTCAGTGGCCAAGAGTTGCGTCGCACAGTGAAGAACTTATCTGAAGCAGCAGAGAGGAGCAGCAACTGGCTGTGGTTGAGACGGAAAGATTCTGGCTGGGGACAGGTAAGTAAGCTGGGCTGAGTTGAGTGGGGGATGGAGGGGGGTGATGCTGGGACGCCAGAATCACCGTCGAGCCCTCTTGAGGTGTCGTGGGCTAGTCGACGAAACACTGAGGATGGAAGGTGCCCACTTGAAAACCCCAGAGATGTACCCTACTTAGCTCAATCCAGACGGTTGTCATGCTGATGCGCTGGGGAGGCCGCACTTTGGTTGATCCCCGGAGCCAGCATCGCAGCCGTTGTGTGTGCTGATGCGCCAGGGAGGCAAAATAAGCTGATCCCTGGAGCCAGCATTACACTTCAGCCATTAACACCAGACAGAAGGATATCTACATCATCATATGGAAGGAAACGTAAATGGATGGAGACACATATGGATCACATTAGTTTACTGTAAAGCTACGTCTTAGTTGGTGCTTATCTTGGCGAGAGCCGAGTTCAAATCAGCATGAAGTTTTAACATCTACTCTCGTGTAATGGAAATCATGAAGATCTGGATACGTCCAGTGACTGCTGTGAATAGTGCAGCTGGCAACAAGGGAAAGACCTTGTGACAGCCTGGAGAGACAGCTGACAGGAGGAAAGAGACCCCATTGGGGCTGGTAAGGGTTAGCTACCCTTGTCGGCAGTATCCAGCTCTGTGTTTACAGGATGCTGGAGACACCCGCCCAAGGCTTCTAAGAAATTAAAGAGAAAAATACCCCTAGAGTCTGCGAGAGCGGGGGCGGAAGATGACTCAACGTTGGACAACACGGTTAACGACTTAGGAACGGAAACGGATATGAGTATGGAGAGTACTTCACAAAAGACTAGTTCAAGATCTGCAGTTAACAAAGACATGGAACTCCAGGTTTGTGTCTGCGGCTGGAGCAAGGCGACAACGGTCAGGGGTTTGAAGATTCATCAAGGGAGAATGAAATGCTTGAGGGAGAAGGGACAAGGGCCTCGCATTGATCAATACTTCTTACGAAGTCAGTCAAGTCAGTCGAATGAAATCCAGCGACAGGAAGCAAACCACAGTTCGCAGGATATCAGCACCCCTGTCATAGATGTGAGGAGGACTTGCATGGACACAGTTAGTGATGAACCTAATGATCCTTGTGAACCCGGTCAGACAAACCAGCATAAGAGAGAAAAGAACCTCAACGGGCACAAGCCTGGAGTTAAATGGCCAAGAGCTTGTGAGAAAACTGCATGGGACACAGTAAACACAGATCTCTGCGTTGCATTGGAAAGATTAAGTGGAACAGTTGAAAAGAAGCTGGATAAATTTGGGGACATCATCTACGCATATGGAAGTGAGAGGTTTGGAGTTGAAAAAAGGAAGGAAAAAGTACAAACTATTCCTGGAAAGTCTAGACGGCAGCAGGAGATTGAACGCTTAGTTAGAGAAAGGAGACAGCTGAGGAACCAATGGAGAAGAGCAGAACAAAGTCAGAAGGAGGGACTCAATCTCTTACAAAGGGTCATAAAAGATAAGCTTGCAACATTGCGCAGAGCTGAGCGCCTACGGAAACGCTACAAAAAGAAGGAGCGTGCGAGAGCTAACTTTTATAAAGACCCATTCAAATTTGTAAAGAAGTTATTCACCAGTGAGAAGAATGGCACACTAAAAGCAACTAAGGTTGAGCTGGAGAGATATTTGGAGGAAACACATACAGATTCAAAAAGGCAGGAGCCTATGTCAATTCCGTCAGACATCCCACCTATCAATCCACCAGAATACCAAATGGAGGACTGTGCACCTAAGTGGAAAGAAATAGAGCAAGCTGTGAAAAAAGCAAGGGCTTCATCATCTCCAGGGCCTAATGGAGTTCCGTACAGAGTGTACAAGAGTGCTTCAGGAGTTCTACGAATTCTGTGGAAATTGATGAAAGTGACATGGGAAAAACAGGTTGTACCAAGAGCATGGCGCCGAGCAGGTGGAGTCTTTATACCTAAAGAAAAAGATTCTACAAGCATCAGTCAGTTTCGTCCCATTTCCCTATTAAACGTAGAAGGCAAGATTTTCTTCAGCATTATTGCTCAGAGATTGTCAGCTTACCTATTAAAGAACTGCTTCATTGACACTTCAATACAAAAAGCGGGCATTCCAGGTTTCCCAGGTTGCTTAGAACACATCAATGTGATCTGGCAACAAATTCAATCAGCTAAAAAGGAGAGGAAGGAGCTCCATGTGACATTCCTGGATTTGGCTAATGCATATGGTTCAGTGCCACATGAACTACTTTGGGCAGCATTTGATTTTTTCAGTGTACCGATGACAATAACAAATTTAGTGAAAGCCTATTTTGGAGATTTACAATTCAGTTTTTCAACTTCAGAATTCAGCACTACATGGCAATGCCTAGAGGTTGGAATAATGGCAGGATGCACCATTTCTCCACTGGCTTTTACCATGGCAATGGAAGTAATCATTAGGGCATCAAAATGGGTAGTAGGAGGAGAGCGCTTGGCTTCTGGAATGCGACTACCACCAATTCGAGCATACATGGATGACATGACAACCATGACTACAACAGTAGCCTGCACTAATCGATTATTGGGCAAATTAACCAATAACATTGAATGGGCACGAATGCAATTCAAGCCCACTAAATCAAGGAGCATCTCTATAATTAAAGGCAAAGTAGTAGATAAAACATTCTTCATTAATGGTGAGGCAATACCAACAGTGTCTGAGAAGCCAGTGAAGAGTCTTGGGAGATGGTACGACGGGGATCTAAAGGACACAGTTCGTGTGGGAGAAGTTAGACAACAAGCAGTGGAAGGGTTGAAGAGCATAGACAGCTGCGCTCTACCAGGTAAACTAAAACTCTGGTGCTTTCAGTTTGGTCTACTGCCGAGGTTGCTGTGGCCACTGACTGTGTACGAGGTTTCTTTGACAACAGTAGAGAAGCTGGAAGCTTTAATCAGTTCATACATCAGGAAATGGTTGGGAGTTCCACGCTGCCTCAGCAGAGTGGGACTTTATGGTAAAGGAATACTGCAGCTACCAGTCTCTGCTCTAACCGAGGAGTTTAAGTGCGCCAAGGTCAGACTGGAAATGACTTTAGTAGAGTCACGCGATAAATGCGTAAGGGAGGCAGCACCTGTGTTGAAAACTGGAAGAAAGTGGGCGGCAAAGAAAGCTGTGGAAGATGCAAAGGCTGCCCTTCGAATTGGTGATATCATGGGGCAAGTTCAGCATGGAAGAGGGGGTCTTGGTTTCAGTTCAACTCCTCCTACATGGCACAAGGCGGCCCCAGCTCAAAGGAGGAAGCTGGTAGTCAACGAGGTGCAAAAGCAGGAGGAGAGGATGAGGTGTATAAAGGCCATTTCCCAGGCCAAACAGGGAGAATGGATGAGATGGGAGAGTGTGGAACAACGCAAGATTGGCTGGCAAGACCTATGGTCAATGGAACAGAGCAGGATCAGTTTCCTCATCAGGTCAACATATGATGTTCTCCCATCACCACAGAACCTAAACCTCTGGGTAGGAGAGGATCCCTCATGTCCTTTGTGTTCAACACCTGCAACATTAAGGCACATTTTGACAGGATGTAAGGTGGCTCTTAGCCAAGGACGGTTTACTTGGCGCCATGACCAGGTGCTGCAATGTTTGGCTTTAGCATTGGAAGACAAGCGTAACATGACCAATAAGTTGCCACCTGTTCCATCAAAACATTACACACAAAAGACAACATTCCTCCGCCCAGGAGAGCAACCACCAAGAAAAGGTGTTAAAACCAATCCTCGCCCAGGACAACTGGAAGCTGCTAGAGACTGGAATATGCTGGCAGATGTTGGTCAACGGCTTATTTTTCCACCTGAGATTGCCACCACTAACCTTCGACCAGATATTGTCTTGTGGTCTGGATCAGCACGCCTTGTTCACCTGGTAGAGTTAACAGTGCCATGGGAGGATGCTGTAGATGAGGCGTATGAGAGGAAGAAACTGCGGTATGCTCAACTAGCCACTGAAGCGGAACAGCGAGGATGGAGAGTTCGGGTTTACCCAGTGGAAGTGGGTTGTCGAGGATTTGTGGCACACTCTACAACCCGGTTTCTCAGAGACGTCGGATTCAGTGGCCAAGAGTTGCGTCGCACAGTGAAGAACTTATCTGAAGCAGCAGAGAGGAGCAGCAACTGGCTGTGGTTGAGACGGAAAGATTCTGGCTGGGGACAGGTAAGTAAGCTGGGCTGAGTTGAGTGGGGGACGGAGGGGGGTGATGCTGGGACGCCAGAATCACCGTCGAGCCCTCTTGAGGTGTCGTGGGCTAGTCGACGAAACACTGAGGATGGAAGGTGCCCACTTGAAAACCCCAGAGATGTACCCTACTTAGCTCAATCCAGACGGTTGTCATGCTGATGCGCTGGGGAGGCCGCACTTTGGTTGATCCCCGGAGCCAGCATCGCAGCCGTTGTGTGTGCTGATGCGCCAGGGAGGCAAAATAAGCTGATCCCTGGAGCCAGCATTACACTTCAGCCATTAACACCAGACAGAAGGATATCTACATCATCATATGGAAGGAAACGTAAATGGATGGAGACACATATGGATCACATTAGTTTACTGTAAAGCTACGTCTTAGTTGGTGCTTATCTTGGCGAGAGCCGAGTTCAAATCAGCATGAAGTTTTAACATCTACTCTCGTGTAATGGAAATCATAAATGCTTTTAAAACAAAATGTATGTCTGTATGCATGAATGTCATCTTTAAAAGAAATGTAAAATGAATGAAAAAAACGAATGGGTGTAAATGTAAAAAATGTAAAATCTCAATAAAAGAGTATTAATATCTGATACGTCCCCTATCAGGGGACCATATATTAAATTGATTTTTGGAATCGGGAGATGGAACAGGGGCTTGCTCCGTCCACTCCACGCATCGGCCCGGTATTGCAGTACCTCCGGGAACGGTGCACACCTTTCTCTAACGTTGGTCAAAGTCAGATCTGGATCTCTCCTGTGAGCATTTTGTCTACCCCTGCTGGAGGGAGAGTGCCAGTGTTGATGCAAGTTTTCCCGCCGTTTTACTTCTTTTTTTTTTCTTTCTCTCTTTCTTTCTTTCTCTCTTTCTTTCTCTCTTTCTCTCTTTCTTTCTCTCTTTCTTTCTTGCTGTCTTTCTTTCTTTTATTCACATGTGGTGATGATGTAGACAGCAGCAGGTTGTTTCCTGGGAGCATGCAGCTAACCAGACAAGTGTGGTGGAACATGTCCCTATGCCAGGACCTTCTTAGCAAGCCAGCCAGCCAGCGAGGCACAGTTGTAGTTACCCAAGGCACCTTGCACAGCATAGCAGCTTGGCATGACTATTTGTAAGACGCACTCCGCCAGTTTATGTTTTGTTTTTGGTGTTATGTGTGTGTTTTTGCTTTGTTTTGTTTCCTCCTGCTTAAATTGCACATTTCCCCTCTGGAAGCAGCAGCCCGTTTTTTGGGGGTCTGCTTGTGCTTGGAATTTTGCACCCACCTTTGAATCCCCCTGTGCCGTCCGGGCTGGGGGGCCCCGGGCAAGGGCCAAGTTGCCATCGCTTCTCGGCCTTTTGGCTAAGATCAAGTGTAGTATCTGTTCTTATCAGTTTAATATCTGATAAGTCCCCTATCAGGGGACCATATATTAAATTGATTTTTGGAATCGGGAGATGGAACAGGGGCTTGCTCCGTCCACTCCACGCATCGGCCCGGTATTGCAGTACCTCCGGGAACGGTGCACACCTTTCTCTAACGTTGGTCAAAGTCAGATCTGGATCTCTCCTGTGAGCATTTTGTCTACCCCTGCTGGAGGGAGAGTGCCAGTGTTGATGCAAGTTTTCCCGCCGTTTTACTTCTTTTTTTTTTTCTTTCTCTCTTTCTTTCTTTCTCTCTTTCTTTCTCTCTTTCTTTCTTGCTGTCTTTCTTTCTTTTATTCACATGTGGTGATGATGTAGACAGCAGCAGGTTGTTTCCTGGGAGCATGCAGCTAACCAGACAAGTGTGGTGGAACATGTCCCTATGCCAGGACCTTCTTAGCAAGCCAGCCAGCCAGCGAGGCACAGTTGTAGTTACCCAAGGCACCTTGCACAGCATAGCAGCTTGCCATGACTATTTGTAAGACGCACTCCGCCAGTTTATGTTTTGTTTTTGGTGTTATGTGTGTGTTTTTGCTTTGTTTTGTTTTCTCCTGCTTAAATTGCACATTTCCCCTCTGGAAGCAGCAGCCCGTTTTTTTGGGGTCTGCTTGTGCTTGAAATTTTGCACCCACCTTTGAATCCCCCTGTGCCGTCCGGGCTGGGGGGCCCCGGGCAAGGGCCAAGTCGCCATCGCTTCTCGGCCTTTTGGCTAAGATCAAGTGTAGTATCTGTTCTTATCAGTTTAATATCTGATACGTCCCCTATCAGGGGACCATATATTAAATTGATTTTTGGAATCGGGAGATGGAACAGGGGCTTGCTCCGTCCACTCCACGCATCGGCCCGGTATTGCAGTACCTCCGGGAACGGTGCACACCTTTCTCTAACGTTGGTCAAAGTCAGATCTGGATCTCTCATGTGAGCATTTTGTCTACCCCTGCTGGAGGGAGAGTGCCAGTGTTGATGCAAGTTTTCCCGCCGTTTTATTTCTTTTTTTTTCTTTCTCTCTTTCTTTCTTTCTCTTTCTTTCTCTCTTTCTTTCTTGCTGTCTTTCTTTCTTTTATTCACATGTGATGATGATGTAGACAGCAGCAGTTTGTTTCCTGGGAGCATGCAGCTAACCAGACAAGTGTGGTGGAACATGTCCCTATGCCAGGTCCTTCTTAGCCAGCCATATACTCTGGCTTCTCTTCAGTTCGAATAAATCTTTCTAAGACTAAGGCTTAGAGGGTAGTGGCATTGCCCGCTCCCTCCGAGGGTCTGTGAGAGGTTTGTTCGGGTGAGGAGGAACAGAATTTTTTTTATTTTTGACTGGCTTTCTTCAGCTCGGCAACTTTTTGGAAGACTAATGCTCAGTCTGGTTTTGGCTTGCCCAATCCAGGCCGAGGGTCTTTCAAGATTTTGTTGACTGTTGAGAGCAGTTTTTTCTTTTTCAGGCGGTTCCCGTTTTTTTCTTTTTCAGGCGGTTCCGGCTTTTCCAGACGTTCCTGGAGTTAGAGAGAAGGAGGACCTACCATCCAGACGACCTTTGAGGACACTTTGATGACCTAGACGACCTCATCCCCAGCCCTTGATTGTAATCGAGATCCAGACCGAGAGAGCAGCAGACGCCCAGCAGAGGGCGCCATCTGGGAGGAGCAGAGGGCGGTCCCGGACCCCGAGGAGGCGTCACAGCCACGATTCTTCCTACGTGGTCTCGGTGCCAAGCAGCGCCCCCTACTCCGCCAGGGAAGGACACCGTTCACCTGGGGAGGGGGTCCCTCTTGCAAGGCGACCATCTCCTCAGGGACTAAAGTAATAGTTCCTTCAACTGCCCAGATTTGCTGCTTACGTTGTCTCTTTTCCGTAGAGAGAGACAACCCGGACGTCCAGAGGCTTCTCCCACCCCAATCGGAGGAGCCAGCTGAAGGATGGCGTTCCGGCCAACCCAGGAAACCAGGAGGCACAATGCGGTGCGCTTCACAAGAAACAAGCAAGATGAAACGGAACCAGGACTGACGAGACTGGAGTTCAGCCGGACCATTCTTCAGAGGGGTATGGGTTTTTCCCCTTCTGACTTGAATTGTTTGGTGAAATTGCCAGGGCTTAAGGAAGTGTTTGAGGTCAGTTTTAGGAACCCCCAAAAGTTACAAGAAATGTGGTCCTTTTGGGGGGAGAATAAATATCTCGCTCCATACAAAGAATTTTGTGTGGCTGCACTGACAGACAGAGAAATGAAAGTTGTTACTGTCCAATTTTTCAATGAGGCTGTTAGCGACTATGATATTACAACATGGCTTAACCGCTATGGGAGGGTGTCATCAGAAGTGAGGAAAATTACAGATGAAGATGGGGTTTGGACAGGAGCCAGAAAGTGGCTGGTACGCCTTAATGTTGATCCATCGGGCATTGGAGGCGTCCGCCACATTCCAAACTCCATAGTGTTAGGGCCCAACAGAGGGCTGGTATTCTATAATGGGATGCCAAAACTCTGCAGGAAATGTGGGGAATTAGGACACCTGACGGCCGCGTGTACTGTAGTCAAGTGCAGGAACTGCGGCGCCCCCCACGAGACCAGCCACTGCAGAGAAGAGAGGCAGTGCAATTTGTGTGGAAAGAAGGGGCACCTGTTTAAGGACTGGCCCTCTTCCTATGCCAACATGGCCAGAGCCAGCAAGGCAAACATGAACAAGCCTAGGCCTGAGCAGGAAGAGGGAGCAAGTAACAAAGATCAGTCCACATCACCACCAACAGTATCCAAGACCCAGACTCCAGCACCACCATCATCACCAGCACCCCCTCACCCCCCCGCCCCCGAGACATGTCCCATTTTACGAGGACCCCTTCCCCCAGCCCAGAGAGAGAGTACAACAGCCACTCCACTAGCTCCTCCAGTAGCTCCTCTGATGCAGAACACGAGTCAGGGAGGGAGCCCGGACCCAGCAGCGCCCCCCCCCCCTGAGTAGGGCCCTCTCAGCGCCAGCACTCCCCCTCGGCTCTCGTTATGACGCCATAAGGATTGAGTCCGTGGGGGAGGAAAGCAAAAGCGACAGTGAAAGTGAGAGTGAGAAGGAGGGGAAGGGAGTGAAGAACCAGCAGAGGGTGGGGAAAAGAAAGGGTAGAGACGAGGGGGGGAAAAGAAAGAAGATCAGGATCAAAGACAGCAAGTTGCAGGTGGCCCCCATAGATCCAAAACCAGCTAATGTCCACACAAAGTCCCCAGTCTTGCCCTCGCAGGCAGAGACGGAGGCGAGTGGGACGGCTACACTGCCGCCTAGTGGGCAGGTAGCAGCCAGCCAGGGCATCCCCAGCCAGCCTTCCCAGTCGTTGGCACAAACCCTAGCACACCTCGCAGAAGAGGTGTTCACTAATGCACCGAGGGAGAGGTCGGGGTCAACACCTTCCCTGACCAGCAGTACCTCTGTAGCAATGACCCTCTTCAAGCGAAGGGCCTCCCTTCAAAGCATCCTTGACCCCCTCCCTTGTATGGGCAAAACCAGGGGCCCCCTAGAGGTCCTCCTAGATACAGCACTGGAGGACATGGGAATACCCCTGGACGCGGTAAGCCAGAAGTCTGCTAACAGCTCCAATTCAACAGACGGTAACAGCCAAAGAATGCTGCCTGTCATAACCCCCCCCAGGACAAAGCTGACCCACACGTTCCGAGGGGCCCTGAGCAAGTTCCACCAGACTTACCTTGTGGGGAGTTGAATAGCCCCAACAACTCCACGTACTGTGCATATAAAGACGGTGCCTTCTTGGACGAGGCAGCAGTGAGTACCTTCTCAGGGGTGATGGGAGTTGCAAATAAGCCCAAGCCCCCTCGAAGCAAGCGTAGAGCTAAGAGTAGGAAGAGTGTCCCGACCTCCCAATCATAGTCGCTATGGGGTGGACGCAGCGACTCCTTTTCTTGTTAGCTACCCTGATGGCCCTGATATGTGTGTCTGTTAATGTCAGGAGCATCAGGGAGACACAAAAAAGATTTGATGTACTAAACTATCTAGCTAACTTGAAAGCAGATCTCATCTTTCTGCAGGAGTGTGGTATTTCGTCGAGCCCTGATTATAGGGACCTGAAGGAGAGTTGGACCCTGGGGGACTCCTTCTGGTCGGGCTCCAACATAGCCAGAGCCGACGGAGTAGGTATCCTGTTTAAAAACCCATTTATTACCTCCCGCAGCAGCAGGGAGGTAGAACCTGGTAGAATTCTGAGCGTGGATGTGACATACAACAACACTCCCCTCAGACTGGTCAATGTCTACGCACCCACTAACCAAAACGAAAGAGTTCAATTTTTTCCACAGCTGCGTCCACTCCTGCTGGGGAACGTACCCGTCATCGTGTCAGGTGACTTCAATTGTGCTCTGAGGGACGTAGACCGGAGCAGGCCACGCAACGACGTGGAACGGTGCAAACCTTTCTCTAACGTTGGTCAAAGTCAGATCTGGATCTCTCCTGTGAGCATTTTGTCTACCCCTGCTGGAGGGAGAGTGCCAGTGTTGATGCAAGTTTTCCCGCCGTTTTACTTCTTTTTTTTTCTTTCTCTCTTTCTTTCTTTCTCTCTTTCTTTCTCTCTTTCTCTCTTTCTTTCTCTCTTTCTTTCTTGCTGTCTTTCTTTCTTTTATTCACATGTGGTGATGATGTAGACAGCAGCAGGTTGTTTCCTGGGAGCATGCAGCTAACCAGACAAGTGTGGTGGAACATGTCCCTATGC
The DNA here is from genome assembly GCF_902713425.1 of Acipenser ruthenus. Classification (NCBI taxonomy): domain Eukaryota; kingdom Metazoa; phylum Chordata; class Actinopteri; order Acipenseriformes; family Acipenseridae; genus Acipenser; species Acipenser ruthenus. The sequence goes on along the minus strand of NC_081198.1, from coordinate 21,623,625 downwards.
CAGGACCTTCTTAGCAAGCCAGCCAGCCAGCGAGGCACAGTTGTAGTTACCCAAGGCACCTTGCACAGCATAGCAGCTTGGCATGACTATTTGTAAGACGCACTCCGCCAGTTTATGTTTTGTTTTTGGTGTTATGTGTGTGTTTTTGCTTTGTTTTGTTTCCTCCTGCTTAAATTGCACATTTCCCCTCTGGAAGCAGCAGCCCGTTTTTTGGGGGTCTGCTTGTGCTTGGAATTTTGCACCCACCTTTGAATCCCCCTGTGCCGTCCGGGCTGGGGGGCCCCGGGCAAGGGCCAAGTCGCCATCGCTTCTCGGCCTTTTGGCTAAGATCAAGTGTAGTATCTGTTCTTATCAGTTTAATATCTGATACGTCCCCTATCAGGGGACCATATATTAAATTGATTTTTGGAATCGGGAGATGGAACAGGGGCTTGCTCCGTCCACTCCACGCATCGGCCCGGTATTGCAGTACCTCCGGGAACGGTGCACACCTTTCTCTAACGTTGGTCAAAGTCAGATCTGGATCTCTCCTGTGAGCATTTTGTCTACCCCTGCTGGAGGGAGAGTGCCAGTGTTGATGCAAGTTTTCCCGCCGTTTTACTTCTTTTTTTTCTTTCTCTCTTTCTTTCTTTCTCTTTCTTTCTCTCTTTCTTTCTTGCTGTCTTTCTTTCTTTTATTCACATGTGATGATGATGTAGACAGCAGCAGTTTGTTTCCTGGGAGCATGCAGCTAACCAGACAAGTGTGGTGGAACATGTCCCTATGCCAGGTCCTTCTTAGCCAGCCATATACTCTGGCTTCTCTTCAGTTCGAATAAATCTTTCTAAGACTAAGGCTTAGAGGGTAGTGGCATTGCCCGCTCCCTCCGAGGGTCTGTGAGAGGTTTGTTCGGGTGAGGAGGAACAGAATTTTTTTATTTTTGACTGGCTTTCTTCAGCTCGGCAACTTTTTGGAAGACTAATGCTCAGTCTGGTTTTGGCTTGCCCAATCCAGGCCGAGGGTCTTTCAAGATTTTGTTGACTGTTGAGAGCAGTTTTTTCTTTTTCAGGCGGTTCCCGTTTTTTTCTTTTTCAGGCGGTTCCGGCTTTTCCAGACGTTCCTGGAGTTAGAGAGAAGGAGGACCTACCATCCAGACGACCTTTGAGGACCCTTTGATGACCTAGACGACCTCATCCCCAGCCCTTGATTGTAATCGAGATCCAGACCGAGAGAGCAGCAGGCGCCCAGCAGAGGGCGCCATCTGGGAGGAGCAGAGGGCGGCCCCGGACCCCGAGGAGGCGTCACAGCCACGATTCTTCCTACGTGGTCTCGGTGCCAAGCAGCGCCCCCTACTCCGCCAGGGAAGGACACCGTTCACCTGGGGAGGGGGTCCCTCTTGCGAGGCGACCATCTCCTCAGGGACTAAAGTAATAGTTCCTTCAACTGCCCAGATTTGCTGCTTACGTTGTCTCTTTTCCGTAGAGAGAGACAACCTGGACGTCCAGAGGCTTCTCCCACCCCAATCGGAGGAGCCAGCTGAAGGATGGCGTTCCGGCCAACCCAGGAAACCAGGAGGCACAATGCGGTGCGCTTCACAAGAAACAAGCAAGATGAAACGGAACCAGGACTGACGAGACTGGAGTTCAGCCGGACCATTCTTCAGAGGGGTATGGGTTTTTCCCCTTCTGACTTGAATTGTTTGGTGAAATTGCCAGGGCTTAAGGAAGTGTTTGAGGTCAGTTTTAGGAACCCCCAAAAGTTACAAGAAATGTGGTCCTTTTGGGGGGAGAATAAATATCTCGCTCCATACAAAGAATTTTGTGTGGATGCACTGACAGACAGAGAAATGAAAGTTGTTACTGTCCAATTTTTCAATGAGGCTGTTAGCGACTATGATATTACAACATGGCTTAACCGCTATGGGAGGGTGTCATCAGAAGGGAGGAAAATTACAGATGAAGATGGGGTTTGGACAGGAGCCAGAAAGTGGCTGGTACGCCTTAATGTTGATCCATCGGGCATTGGAGGCGTCCGCCACATTCCAAACTCCATAGTGTTAGGGCCCAACAGAGGGCTGGTATTCTATAATGGGATGCCAAAACTCTGCAGGAAATGTGGGGAATTAGGACACCTGACGGCCGCGTGTACTGTAGTCAAGTGCAGGAACTGCGGCGCCCCCCACGAGACCAGCCACTGCAGAGAAGAGAGGCAGTGCAATTTGTGTGGAAAGAAGGGGCACCTGTTTAAGGACTGCCCCTCTTCCTATGCCAACATGGCCAGAGCCAGCAAGGCAAACATGAACAAGCCTAGGCCTGAGCAGGAAGAGGGAGCAAGTAACAAAGATCAGTCCACATCACCACCAACAGTATCCAAGACCCAGACTCCAGCACCACCATCATCACCAGCACCCCCTCACCCCCCCGCCCCCGAGACATGTCCCGTTTTACGAGGACCCCTTCCCCCAGCCCAGAGAGAGAGTACAACAGCCACTCCACTAGCTCCTCCAGTAGCTCCTCTGATGCAGAACACGAGTCAGGGAGGGAGCCCGGACCCAGCAGCGGCCCCCCCCTGAGTAGGGCCCTCTCAGCGCCAGCACTCCCCCTCGGCTCTTGTTATGACGCCATAAGGATTGAGTCCGTGGGGGAGGAAAGCAAAAGCGACAGTGAAAGTGAGAGTGAGAAGGAGGGGAAGGGAGTGAAGAACCAGCAGAGGGTGGGGAAAAGAAAGGGTAGAGACGAGGGGGGGAAAAGAAAGAAGATCAGGATCAAAGACAGCAAGTTGCAGGTGGCCCCCATAGATCCAAAACCAGCTAATGTCCACACAAAGTCCCCAGTCTTGCCCTCGCAGGCAGAGACGGAGGCGAGTGGGACGGCTACACTGCCGCCTAGTGGGCAGGTAGCAGCCAGCCAGGGCATCCCCAGCCAGCCTTCCCAGTCGTTGGCACAAACCCTAGCACACCTCGCAGAAGAGGTGTTCACTAATGCACCGAGGGAGAGGTCGGGGTCAACACCTTCCCTGACCAGCAGTACCTCTGTAGCAATGACCCTCTTCAAGCGAAGGGCCTCCCTTCAAAGCATCCTTGACCCCCTCCCTTGTATGGGCAAAACCAGGGGCCCCCTAGAGGTCCTCCTAGATACAGCACTGGAGGACATGGGAATACCCCTGGACGCGGTAAGCCAGAAGTCTGCTAACAGCTCCAATTCAACAGACGGTAACAGCCAAAGAATGCTGTCTGTCATAACCCCCCCCCAGGACAAAGCTGACCCACACGTTCCGAGGGGCCCTGAGCAAGTTCCACCAGACTTACCTTGTGGGGAGTTGAATAGCCCCAACAACTCCACGTACTGTGCATATAAAGACGGTGCTTTCTTGGACGAGGCAGCAGTGAGTACCTTCTCAGGGGTGATGGGAGTTGCAAATAAGCCCAAGCCCCCTCGAAGCAAGCGTAGAGCTAAGAGTAGGAAGAGTGTCCCGACCTCCCAATCATAGTCGCTATGGGGTGGACGCAGCGACTCCTTTTCTTGTTAGCTACCCTGATGGCCCTGATATGTGTGTCTGTTAATGTCAGGAGCATCAGGGAGACACAAAAAAGATTTGATGTACTAAACTATCTAGCTAACTTGAAAGCAGATCTCATCTTTCTGCAGGAGTGTGGTATTTCGTCGAGCCCTGATTATAGGGACCTGAAGGAGAGTTGGACCCTGGGGGACTCCTTCTGGTCGGGCTCCAACATAGCCAGAGCCGACGGAGTAGGTATCCTGTTTAAAAACCCATTTATTACCTCCCGCAGCAGCAGGGAGGTAGAACCTGGTAGAATTCTGAGCGTGGATGTGACATACAACAACACTCCCCTCAGACTGGTCAATGTCTACGCACCCACTAACCAAAACGAAAGAGTTAAATTTTTTCCACAGCTGCGTCCACTCCTGCTGGGGAACGTACCCGTCATCGTGTCAGGTGACTTCAATTGTGCTCTGAGGGACGTAGACCGGAGCAGGCCACGCAACGACCGCTCTAGTAGAGTTTTGTCCTCCGTAATATCTGATTTCTCCCTGTGTGATGCAGGTAAGGACCTGGTGCCTCCCTTTACCTGGGTGAGCTCATCTGGGACCTCCTTCTTCCGTATAGATCTCGTCCTGCATACCAGCTCCCTTACGAAGACAGCAGTAGACACCCAGGCCATCTTCTTCTCTGACCATAGGCTCCTGCAGGTAACATTGCAGGTCCCTCAGACCTCCCAGATGGGGTCAGGGGTTTGGAAATTAAACACCTCCTTACTCGATGACCCCTCCATAGCTGCAGCCTATAAGAGCAGGCTTGTTGAGTGGACCACTTTGCGTGACCTATTCAACTCCCCTATAGAGTGATGGGAGATGGTCAAAATCAGAACTAAGGGTTATTTCATAGCAGCAGGCAAGAGGAAAGCAAAAGAAAGGAGGGCCAAATATAAACACCTGAATGCTGCCCTCCAGCATCTGAGCCTGCTTCAGCTTCGGGGGTTCCCTGTAAGCGACGAGATAGCCCAGACCAAGCTAGATCTTTCAGTGCTTTGTAGGGAGGAACAACGAAAGGTCATGCACAATGCAAAAGTGCAAAAAATGGAGGAAGACGAAAAGTGTACTCGCTTCTTCTTCCAGAAAACGAGGGAGAAGCGGCACTTGATGTCCTCCATGCTCGACAGCAGGGGGAGGATAGTAGAGGATAGTGAGGGAGTGAAAAAAGTGGTAGAGAATTTCTATAGGGACCTATATAACATCAAAGCTACAGATGACACCCTGATAGAGTGGTTCCTGAGCCAGTTGGAGCCTGACTCAGTGCGGGACGACGAGGAGGAGGAGAAGGACCCAGAACTCACGCTGGAGGAGCTCACCCAGGCGGTTAAGACCATGAACACCGGTAAGACGCCAGGTCCAGATGGCATCCCGGGTGAGTATTACCATCTTTTTTGGGACATGCTAAAAGTCCATTTAGCGGAGGTCTACAGAGCGGTCTACAGGGAGAAGCGGTTGGGCCCTTCTATGCGGGAGAGTGTAATTACTCTCCTTCATAAGAAAGGGGAAGTTAAAGATCTACGGAATTGGCGCCCAATCAGCCTCCTTTGCGTGGATTACAAGATACTAGCCAAAGCTCTGATGCTCCGGCTACAAGTACACCTCCCTTTGGTCATTGGCCCCGACCAGGCTTGTGGCGTCCCAGGGAGGTCCATCACGGATATTTTAATGTTAACAAGGGACATTCTGGCTTATTCTAGAGAACGGAAACATCCCCTCTGCCTGTTCAACCTTGACCAGGAGAAGGCGTTCGATAGGGTAAGCCATGAATATATGTACAAAGTGATGGACCAGATGAAATTCGCTCCTGGACTTAGGGAGTGGGTTAAAACCATATATACAAACATTAGTACCCGAGTCTTGGTGAACAGGTACCTGACTGGTAAAATATCTATCCAGTCAGGGGTCAGACAGGGTTGCCCACTATCCCCACTGCTATATGTCGTGTGCATTGAACCCCTCCTGCAGGCAATTCGTAGGGATACCAATATAACTGGTTTCCAGCTGCCTGGATCCAACGGGGTCCAGGTCAAAACAACAGCATATATGGACGATGTGTCACTCATTTGCACCAACACATCGTCGGTACCTCGGATTAGTAATATCCTTGAGAAGTACTGCACGGCGACCGGGGCAGTGATTAATAAGTCCAAGAGCGAAGTCTACGTGTCTAAAAATTGGCAGGTAGATAGGGAACTGTCGGACATGTACCCTGTCAAAAAGGACAAAATCAAGATTCTGGGCCTCATTTTCGAGAACAATAGCTCGGGGGCCCAGAGCTGGACGGCGGCCATTAACCAGGTCCGTAAAAAGATTGGCGGATGGAGCACAAGATCCTTAACAATGACGGGTAGAGTATTAATAACCAAGTCTATACTGTTCCCCATCCTCTCTTATGTAGGAAAAATCTTTCCCCCAGACAGGACCACCAAAAAAGTGGTGGACCGCATTATCCACCGCTTTATCTGGGGCAGCAAGATGGAGAGGGTAAAGCGAGCCACCCTGAGTAAAGCCGACAAGAAGGGAGGTAAGGGGGTCCCGGACGTTGTGCAGCTCACCCGAGTGCAGGGGCTCACGCAAACTATCAAGAACATCCAGGCCCTGGACAGGAAGGTATGTTACATGAATCGTTTCTATTTTGCCACCTGTCTCAGGGCCTTGGGCCTCTGCACTATTGATAACACCGTGCCGTACTCCTGGGACCCCCCATTGTATTATAGAACCTTAAGGGACACTATATATAAATTGGGCTTAGATAAAGCAAAATTGGCCTCCTGGGAATACAAGGCTGTAACTAAATATCTTGCCGCTTCCCAGGAAATTGAAAAAGTAGCTACTTTCTCCCTCACCCAAAGCCAAAAAATCTGGGAGAATGTGTCTCACAGCTGCCTCAGTAATGTCCAGAAGGATATAGCATGGAACACCGTCCACAGTGCATTCCCCACTCGAGCGTTCATGTTCAGGAGGGGACTAGCCCAAGTAGAAACATGCCCCTATGCAAAGTGCCGCAAGAGAGAAACACCAGCCCATATCTTCTGGGAGTGTGATGTGGCTGGCAGTGTCTGGCTCTCTGTCTCTGTCTTCCTAAACAGGTTTGCTGACACGGCCAAGATGACCGCTGAGACTGTGCTCTATGGGCCTGCGGGAGGAATCGATACCAGCACAGCTAAGTGCGTTTGGCGTGTCATCAATGTTGTCAAGCAGATCCTGTGGGAAGGCCGTAACGTCTGTGTCTATCACAAGCAGGAGCTAGACACTATCACCACGACCAGAAGGGCACAAACTCTTATCAAGGACTTTGTAATTCTGGACATCCGGACCCTCGGGAAGGACAAGGCCTGCGCGGAGTGGAGGATCGCCGGACTTCAGGACGTGAAGATGGAATAAAGGAAAAAACTGGAACCGCTAGCTCCTAGGAGCGGGACTACGGGGCACCGCTAAGCCTTTTATTTATTTTGTCATGCCAGCATTCCGCCCTTTTTAGCTGGCATGACCGTTTTTTCAACGGTGCCCTGGTTTTATGTAGTCTTTTTGTTTCAGTTTTATTGACTTTTATTTGATTTACGTTGAATGTTTTATTTGATTTTGTTTTGTTTTGTTTTATGTATCTTTAAGATTTTTAATGTAAACTATTAAAAGTTACATTTTAAGTGTTTTAAAATTTTAGAATTTTAACTCACTGTTCTATACACTGTCCCTTTTCCCCTGTCCCTGTTTTAGATCTAGGTTTATGTTCACTTTTTTAGAGAGCACTCCCCGGCCCTCACAAGCACTGGTTTTTTATAGATGGTTCTTTTTTTCCAGTCACTTTTAAAACAGCACAGGTTTTTTTCATGTTGATTTTAATCTGTGTCTGTTTTAACCATGTACAAAGCACAATTGTCTTGGTGTTTTTAAATGTGTTTTAAATGCTTTTAAAACAAAATGTATGTCTGTATGCATGAATGTCATCTTTAAAAGAAATGTAAAATGAATGAAAAAACGAATGGGTGTAAATGTAAAAAATGTAAAATCTCAATAAAAGAGTATTAATATCTGATACGTCCGCTATCAGGGGACCATATATTAAATTGATTTTTGGAATCGGGAGATGGAACAGGGGCTTGCTCCGTCCACTCCACGCATCGGCCCGGTATTGCAGTACCTCCGGGAACGGTGCACACCTTTCTCTAACGTTGGTCAAAGTCAGATCTGGATCTCTCCTGTGAGCATTTTGTCTACCCCTGCTGGAGGGAGAGTGCCAGTGTTGATGCAAGTTTTCCCGCCGTTTTACTTCTTTTTTTTTCTTTCTCTCTTTCTTTCTTTCTCTCTTTCTTTCTCTCTTTCTCTCTTTCTTTCTCTCTTTCTTTCTTGCTGTCTTTCTTTCTTTTATTCACATGTGGTGATGATGTAGACAGCAGCAGGTTGTTTCCTGGGAGCATGCAGCTAACCAGACAAGTGTGGTGGAACATGTCCCTATGCCAGGACCTTCTTAGCAAGCCAGCCAGCCAGCGAGGCACAGTTGTAGTTACCCAAGGCACCTTGCACAGCATAGCAGCTTGGCATGACTATTTGTAAGACGCACTCCGCCAGTTTATGTTTTGTTTTTGGTGTTATGTGTGTGTTTTTGCTTTGTTTTGTTTCCTCCTGCTTAAATTGCACATTTCCCCTCTGGAAGCAGCAGCCCGTTTTTTGGGGGTCTGCTTGTGCTTGGAATTTTGCACCCACCAATGAATCCCCCTGTGCCGTCCGGGCTGGGGGGCCCCGGGCAAGGGCCAAGTCGCCATCGCTTCTCGGCCTTTTGGCTAAGATCAAGTGTAGTATCTGTTCTTATCAGTTTAATATCTGATACGTCCCCTATCAGGGGACCATATATTAAATTGATTTTTGGAATCGGGAGATGGAACAGGGGCTTGCTCCGTCCACTCCACGCATCGGCCCGGTATTGCAGTACCTCTGGGAACGGTGCACACCTTTCTCTAACGTTGGTCAAAGTCAGATCTGGATCTCTCCTGTGAGCATTTTGTCTACCCCTGCTGGAGGGAGAGTGCCAGTGTTGATGCAAGTTTTCCCGCCGTTTTACTTCTTTTTTTTTCTTTCTCTCTTTCTTTCTTTCTCTTTCTTTCTCTCTTTCTTTCTTGCTGTCTTTCTTTCTTTTATTCACATGTGGTGATGATGTAGACAGCAGCAGTTTGTTTCCTGGGAGCATGCAGCTAACCAGACAAGTGTGGTGGAACATGTCCCTATGCCAGGTCCTTCTTAGCCAGCCATATACTCTGGCTTCTCTTCAGTTCGAATAAATCTTTCTAAGACTAAGGCTTAGAGGGTAGTGGCATTGCCCGCTCCCTCCGAGGGTCTGTGAGAGGTTTGTTCGGGTGAGGAGGAACAGAATTTTTTTTATTTTTGACTGGCTTTCTTCAGCTCGGCAACTTTTTGGAAGACTAATGCTCAGTCTGGTTTTGGCTTGCCCAATCCAGGCCGAGGGTCTTTCAAGATTTTGTTGACTGTTGAGAGCAGTTTTTTCTTTTTCAGGCGGTTCCCGTTTTTTTCTTTTTCAGGCGGTTCCGGCTTTTCCAGACGTTCCTGGAGTTAGAGAGAAGGAGGACCTACCATCCAGACGACCTTTGAGGACCCTTTGATGACCTAGACGACCTCATCCCCAGCCCTTGATTGTAATCGAGATCCAGACCGAGAGAGCAGCAGGCGCCCAGCAGAGGGCGCCATCTGGGAGGAGCAGAGGGCGGCCCCGGACCCCGAGGAGGCGTCACAGCCACGATTCTTCCTACGTGGTCTCGGTGCCAAGCAGCGCCCCCTACTCCGCCAGGGAAGGACACCGTTCACCTGGGGAGGGGGTCCCTCTTGCGAGGCGACCATCTCCTCAGGGACTAAAGTAATAGTTCCTTCAACTGCCCAGATTTGCTGCTTACGTTGTCTCTTTTCCGTAGAGAGAGACAACCCGGACGTCCAGAGGCTTCTCCCACCCCAATCGGAGGAGCCAGCTGAAGGATGGCGTTCCGGCCAACCCAGGAAACCAGGAGGCACAATGCGGTGCGCTTCACAAGAAACAAGCAAGATGAAACGGAACCAGGACTGACGAGACTGGAGTTCAGCCGGACCATTCTTCAGAGGGGTATGGGTTTTTCCCCTTCTGACTTGAATTGTTTGGTGAAATTGCCAGGGCTTAAGGAAGTGTTTGAGGTCAGTTTTAGGAACCCCCAAAAGTTACAAGAAATGTGGTCCTTTTGGGGGGAGAATAAATATCTCGCTCCATACAAAGAATTTTGTGTGGATGCACTGACAGACAGAGAAATGAAAGTTGTTACTGTCCAATTTTTCAATGAGGCTGTTAGCGACTATGATATTACAACATGGCTTAACCGCTATGGGAGGGTGTCATCAGAAGGGAGGAAAATTACAGACGAAGATGGGGTTTGGACAGGAGCCAGAAAGTGGCTGGTACGCCTTAATGTTGATCCATCGGGCATTGGAGGCGTCCGCCACATTCCAAACTCCATAGTGTTAGGGCCCAACAGAGGGCTGGTATTCTATAATGGGATGCCAAAACTCTGCAGGAAATGTGGGGAATTAGGACACCTGGCGGCCGCGTGTACTGTAGTCAAGTGCAGGAACTGCGGCGCCCCCCACGAGACCAGCCACTGCAGAGAAGAGAGGCAGTGCAATTTGTGTGGAAAGAAGGGGCACCTGTTTAAGGACTGCCCCTCTTCCTATGCCAACATGGCCAGAGCCAGCAAGGCAAATACGAACAAGCCTAGGCCTGAGCAGGAAGAGGGAGCAAGTAACAAAGATCAGTCCACATCACCACCAACAGTATCCAAGACCCAGACTCCAGCACCACCATCATCACCAGCACCCCCCTCACCCCCCCGCCCCCGAGACATGTCCCGTTTTACGAGGACCCCTTCCCCCAGCCCAGGGAGAGAGTACAACAGCCACTCCACTAGCTCCTCCAGTAGCTCCTCTGATGCAGAACACGAGGCAGGGAGGGAGCCCGGATCCAGCAGCGGCCCCCCCCTGAGTAGGGCCCTCTCAGCGCCAGCACTCCCCCTCGGCTCTCGTTATGACGCCATAAGGATTGAGTCCGTGGGGGAGGAAAGCGAAAGCGACAGTGAAAGTGAGAGTGAGAAGGAGGGGAAGGAAGTGAAGAACCAGCAGAGGGTGGGGAAAAGAAAGGGTAGAGACGAGGGGGGGAAAAGAAAGAAGATCAGGATCAAAGACGGCAAGTTGCAGGTGGCCCCCATAGATCCAAAACCAGCTAATGTCCACACAAAGTCCCCAGTCTTGCCCTCGCAGGCAGAGACGGAGGCGAGTGGGACGGCTACACTGCCGCCTAGTGGGCAGGTAGCAGCCAGCCAGGGCATCCCCAGCCAGCCTTCCGAGTCGTTGGCACAAACCCTAGCACACCTCGCAGAAGAGGTGTTCACTAATGCACCGAGGGAGAGGTCGGGGTCAACACCTTCCCTGACCAGCAGTACCTCGGTAGCAATGACCCTCTTCAAGCGAAGGGCCTCCCTCCAAAGCATCCTTGACCCCCTCCCTTGTATGGGCAAAACCAGGGGCCCCCTAGAGGTCCTCCTAGATACAGCACTGGAGGACATGGGAATACCCCTGGACGCGGTAAGCCAGAAGTCTGCTAACAGCTCCAATTCAACAGACGGTAACAGCCAAAGAATGCTGTCTGTCATAACCCCCCCCCAGGACAAAGCTGACCCACACGTTCCGAGGGGCCCTGAGCAAGTTCCACCAGACTTACCTTGTGGGGAGTTGAATAGCCCCAACAACTCCACGTACTGTGCATATAAAGACGGTGCCTTCTTGGACGAGGCAGCAGTGAGTACCTTCTCAGGGGTGATGGGAGTTGCAAATAAGCCCAAGCCCCCTCGAAGCAAGCGTAGAGCTAAGAGTAGGAAGAGTGTCCCGACCTCCCAATCATAGTCGCTATGGGGTGGACGCAGCGACTCCTTTTCTTGTTAGCTACCCTGATGGCCCTGATATGTGTGTCTGTTAATGTCAGGAGCATCAGGGAGACACAAAAAAGATTTGATGTACTAAACTATCTAGCTAACTTGAAAGCAGATCTCATCTTTCTGCAGGAGTGTGGTATTTCGTCAAGCCCTGATTATAGGGACCTGAAGGAGAGTTGGACCCTGGGGGACTCCTTCTGGTCGGGCTCCAACATAGCCAGAGCCGACGGAGTAGGTATCCTGTTTAAAAACCCATTTATTACCTCCCGCAGCAGCAGGGAGGTAGAACCTGGTAGAATTCTGAGCGTGGATGTGACATACAACAACACTCCCCTCAGACTGGTCAATGTCTACGCACCCACTAACCAAAACGAAAGAGTTCAATTTTTTCCACAGCTGCGTCCACTCCTGCTGGGGAACGTACCCGTCATCGTGTCAGGTGACTTCAATTGTGCTCTGAGGGACGTAGACCGGAGCAGGCCACGCAACGACCGCTCTAGTAGAGTTTTGTCCTCCGTAATATCTGATTTCTCCCTGTGTGATGCAGGTAAGGACCTGGTGCCTCCCTTTACCTGGGTGAGCTCATCTGGGACCTCCTTCTTCCGTATAGATCTCGTCCTGCATACCAGCTCCCTTACGAAGACGGCAGTAGACACCCAGGCCGTCTTCTTCTCTGACCATAGGCTCCTGCAGGTAACATTGCAGGTCCCTCAGACCTCCCAGATGGGGTCAGGGGTCTGGAAATTAAACACCTCCTTACTCGATGACCCCTCCATAGCTGCAGCCTATAAGAGCAGGCTTGTTGAGTGGACCACTTTGCGTGACCTATTCAACTCCCCTATAGAGTGGTGGGAGATGGTCAAAATGAGAACTAAGGGTTATTTCATAGCAGCAGGCAAGAGGAAAGCAAAAGAAAGGAGGGCCAAATATAAACACCTGAATGCTGCCCTCCAGCGTCTGAGCCTGCTTCAGCTTCGGGGGTTCCCTGTAAGCGACGAGATAGCCCAGACCAAGCTAGATCTTTCAGTGCTTTGTAGGGAGGAACAACGAAAGGTCATGCACAATGCAAAAGTGCAAAAAATGGAGGAAGACGAAAAGTGTACTCGCTTCTTCTTCCAGAAAACGAGGGAGAAGCGGCACTTGATGTCCTCCATGCTCGACAGCAGGGGGAGGATAGTAGAGGATAGTGAGGGAGTGAAAAAAGTGGTAGAGAACTTCTATAGGGACCTGTATAACATCAAAGCTACAGATGACACCCTGATAGAGTGGTTCCTGAGCCAGTTGGAGCCTGACTCAGTGCGGGACGAGGAGGAGGAGGAGAAGGACCCAGAACTCACGCTGGAGGAGCTCACCCAGGCGGTTAAGACCATGAACACCGGTAAGACGCCAGGTCCAGATGGCATCCCGGGTGAGTATTACCATCTTTTTTGGGACACGCTAAAAGTCCATTTAGCGGAGGTCTACAGAGCGGTCTACAGGGAGAAGCGGTTGGGCCCTTCTATGCGGGAGAGTGTAATTACTCTCCTTCATAAGAAAGGGGAAGTTAAAGATCTACGGAATTGGCGCCCAATCAGCCTCCTTTGCGTGGATTACAAGATACTAGCCAAAGCTCTGATGCTCCGGCTACAAGTACACCTCCCTTTGGTCATTGGCCCCGACCAGGCTTGTGGCGTCCCAGGGAGGTCCATCACGGATATTTTAATGTTAACAAGGGACATTCTGGCTTATTCTAGAGAACGGAACCATCCCCTCTGCCTGTTCAACCTTGACCAGGAGAAGGCGTTCGATAGGGTAAGCCATGAATATATGTACAAAGTGATGGACCAGATGAAATTCGCTCCTGGACTTAGGGGGTGGGTTAAAACCATCTATACAAACATTAGTACCCGAGTCTTGGTGAACAGGCACCTGACTGGTAAAATATCTATCCAGTCAGGGGTCAGACAGGGTTGCCCACTATCCCCACTGCTATATGTCGTGTGCATTGAACCCCTCCTGCAGGCAATTCGTAGGGATACCAATATAACTGGTTTCCAGCTGCCTGGATCCAACGGGGTCCAGGTCAAAACAACAGCATATATGGACGATGTGTCACTCATTTGCACCAACACATCGTCGGTACCTCGGATTAGTAATATCCTTGAGAAGTACTGCACGGCGACCGGGGCAGTGATTAACAAGTCCAAGAGCGAAGTCTACGTGTCTAAAAATTGGCAGGTAGATAGGGAACTGTCGGACATGTACCCTGTCAAAAAGGACAAAATCAAGATTCTGGGCCTCATTTTCGAGAACAATAGCTCGGGGGCCCAGAGCTGGACGGCGGCCATTAACCAGGTCCGTAAAAAGATTGGCGGATGGAGCACAAGATCCTTAACAATGACGGGTAGAGTATTAATAACCAAGTCTATACTGTTCCCCATCCTCTCTTATGTAGGAAAAATCTTTCCCCCAGACAGGACCACCAAAAAAGTGGTGGACCACATTATCCACCACTTTATCTGGGGAAGCAAGATGGAGAGGGTAAAGCGAGCCACCCTGAGTAAAGCCGACAAGAAGGGAGGTAAGGGGGTCCCGGACGTTGTGCAGCTCACCCGAGTGCAGGGGCTCACGCAAACTATCAAGAACATCCAGGCCCTGGACAGGAAGGTATGTTACATGAATCGTTTCTATTTTGCCACCTGTCTCAGGGCCTTGGGCCTCTGCACTATTGATAACACCGTGCCGTACTCCTGGGACCCCCCATTGTATTATAGAACCTTAAGGGACACTATATATAAATTGGGCTTAGATAAAGCAAAATTGGCCTCCTGGGAATACAAGGCTGTAACTAAATATCTTGCCGGTTCCCAGGAAATTGAAAAAGTAGCTACTTTCTCCCTCACCCAAAGCCAAAAAATCTGGGAGAATGTGTCTCACAGCTGCCTCAGTAATGTCCAGAAGGATATAGCATGGAACACCGTCCACAGTGCACTCCCCACTCGAGCGTTCATGTTCAGGAGGGGACTAGCCCAAGTAGAAACATGCCCCTATGCAAAGTGCCGCAAGAGAGAAACACCAGCCCATATCTTCTGGGAGTGTGATGTGGCTGGCAGTGTCTGGCTCTCTGTCTCTGTCTTCCTAAACAGGTTTGCTGACACGGCCAAGATGACCGCTGAGACTGTGCTCTATGGGCCTGCGGGAGGAATCACTACCAGCACAGCTAAGTGCGTTTGGCGTGTCATCAATGTTGTCAAGCAGATCCTGTGGGAAGGCCGTAACGTCTGTGTCTATCACAAGCAGGAGCTAGACACTATCACCACGACCAGAAGGGCACAAACTCTTATCAAGGACTTTGTAATTCTGGACATCCGGACCCTCGGGAAGGACAAGGCCTGCGCGGAGTGGAGGATCGCCAGACTTCAGGACGTGAAGATGGAATGAAGGAAAAAACTGGAACCGCTAGCTCCTAGGAGCGGGACTACGGGGCACCGCTAAGCCTTTTATTTATTTTGTCATGCCAGCATTCCGCCCTTTTTAGCTGGCATGACCGTTTTTCAACGGTGCCCTGGTTTTATGTAGTCTTTTGTTTCAGTTTTATGGACTTTTATTTGATTTACGTTGAATGTTTTATTTGATTTTGTTTTGTTTTGTTTTATGTATCTTTAAGATTTTTAATGTAAACTATTAAAAGTTACATTTTAAGTGTTTTAAAATTTTAGAATTTTAACTCACTGTTTTATACACTGTCCCTTTTCCCCTGTCCCTGTTTTAGATCTAGTTTTATGTTCACTTTTGAACCTTTTAGAGAGCACTCCCCGGCCCTCACAAGCACTGGTTTTTTATAGATGGTTCTTTTTTTCCAGTCACTTTTAAAACAGCACAGGTTTTTTTCATGTTGATTTTAATCTGTGTCTGTTTTAACCATGTACAAAGCACAATTGTCTTGGTGTTTTTAAATGTATTTTAAATGCTTTTAAAACAAAATGTATGTCTGTATGCATGAATGTCATCTTTAAAAGAAATGTAAAATGAATGAAAAAACGAATGGGTGTAAATGTAAAAAAATGTAAAATCTCAATAAAAGAGTATTAATATCTGATACGTCCCCTATCAGGGGACCATATATTAAATTGATTTTTGGAATCGGGAGATGGAACAGGGGCTTGCTCCGTCCACTCCACGCATCGGCCCGGTATTGCAGTACCTCCGGGAACGGTGCACACCTTTCTCTAACGTTGGTCAAAGTCAGATCTGGATCTCTCCTGTGAGCATTTTGTCTACCCCTGCTGGAGGGAGAGTGCCAGTGTTGATGCAAGTTTTCCCGCCGTTTTACTTCTTTTTTTTTTTCTTTCTCTCTTTCTTTCTTTCTCTCTTTCTTTCTCTCTTTCTCTCTTTCTTTCTCTCTTTCTTTCTTGCTGTCTTTCTTTCTTTTATTCACATGTGGTGATGATGTAGACAGCAGCAGTTTGTTTCCTGGGAGCATGCAGCTAACCAGACAAGTGTGGTGGAACATGTCCCTATGCCAGGACCTTCTTAGCAAGCCAGCCAGCCAGCGAGGCACAGTTGTAGTTACCCAAGGCACCTTGCACAGCATAGCAGCTTGGCATGACTATTTGTAAGACGCACTCCGCCAGTTTATGTTTTGTTTTTGGTGTTATGTGTGTGTTTTTGCTTTGTTTTGTTTTCTCCTGCTTAAATTGCACATTTCCCCTCTGGAAGCAGCAGCCCGTTTTTTGGGGGTCTGCTTGTGCTTGGAATTTTGCACCCACCTTTGAATCCCCCTGTGCCGTCTGGGCTAAGGGGCCCCGGGCAAGGGCCAAGTCGCCATCGCTTCTCGGCCTTTTGGCTAAGATCAAGTGTAGTATCTGTTCTTATCAGTTTAATATCTGATACGTCCCCTATCAGGGGACCATATATTAAATTGATTTTTGGAATCGGGAGATGGAACAGGGGCTTGCTCCGTCCACTCCACGCATCGGCCCGGTATTGCAGTACCTCCGGGAACGGTGCACACCTTTCTCTAACGTTGGTCAAAGTCAGATCTGGATCTCTCCTGTGAGCATTTTGTCTACCCCTGCTGGAGGGAGAGTGCCAGTGTTGATGCAAGTTTTCCCGCCGTTTTACTTCTTTTTTTTTCTTTCTCTCTTTCTTTCTTTCTCTCTTTCTTTCTCTCTTTCTTTCTTGCTGTCTTTCTTTCTTTTATTCACATGTGTTGATGATGTAGACAGCAGCAGGTTGTTTCCTGGGAGCATGCAGCTAACCAGACAAGTGTGGTGGAACATGTCCCTATGCCAGGACCTTCTTAGCAAGCCAGCCAGCCAGCGAGGCACAGTTGTAGTTACCCAAGGCACCTTGCACAGCATAGCAGCTTGGCATGACTATTTGTAAGACGCACTCCGCCAGTTTATGTTTTGTTTTTGGTGTTATGTGTGTGTTTTTGCTGTTTTGTTTTCTCCTGCTTAAATTGCACATTTCCCCTCTGGAAGCAGCAGCCCGTTTTTTGGGGGTCTGCTTGTGCTTGGAATTTTGCACCCACCTTTGAATCCCCCTGTGCCGTCCGGGCTGGGGGGCCCCGGGCAAGGGCCAAGTCGCCATCGCTTCTCGGCCTTTTGGCTAAGATCAAGTGTAGTATCTGTTCTTATCAGTTTAATATCTGATACGTCCCCTATCAGGGGACCATATATTAAATTGATTTTTGGAATCGGGAGATGGAATAGGGGCTTGCTCCGTCCACTCCACGCATCGGCCCGGTATTGCAGTACCTCCGGGAACGGTGCACACCTTTCTCTAACGTTGGTCAAAGTCAGATCTGGATCTCTCCTGTGAGCATTTTGTCTACCCCTGCTGGAGGGAGAGTGCCAGTGTTGATGCAAGTTTTCCCGCCGTTTTACTTCTTTTTTTTTCTTTCTCTCTTTCTTTCTTTCTCTCTTTCTTTCTCTCTTTCTCTCTTTCTTTCTCTCTTTCTTTCTTGCTGTCTTTCTTTCTTTTATTCACATATGGTGATGATGTAGACAGCAGCAGGTTGTTTCCTGGGAGCATGCAGCTAACCAGACAAGTGTGGTGGAACATGTCCCTATGCCAGGTCCTTCTTAGCCAGCCAGCCAGCCAGCCAGCGAGGCACAGTTGTAGGTTACCCAAGGCACCTTGCACAGCATAGCAGCTTGGCATGACTATTTGTAAGACGCACTCCTCCAGTTTATGTTTTGTTTTTGGTGTTATGTGTGTGTTTTTGATTTGTTTTGTTTCCTCCTGCTTAAATTGCACATTTCCCCTCTGGAAGCAGCAGCCCGTTTTTTGGGGGTCTGCTTGTGCTTGGAATTTTGCACCCACCTTTGAATCCCCCTGTGCCGTCCGGGCTGGGGGGCCCCGGGCAAGGGCCAAGTCGCCATCGCTTCTCGGCCTCTTGGCTCCGATCAAGTGAGTTCGGGAAGGCGATTGTAGCAGTGGGAGTACAACCAGCTATCAGAGAGAGAGCATGGAGTACAAGTCGGCTACAAATACTCTCCGGTTTCTTTTGAAGAATCCGGAGGAGCAGTGGACTCGGAAGAAGTTCGTTCATGAGGTGATGTTCGGGTTGCTGGGACTGAGTTTGGAAGAGATCCTGTGCTTGGAGGACCACCAGAAGAAGGGTATGTTTGATCTGACCCTGAGGACGGAAGATTTGTGTTGGGAGAAGAAGGTGGTGTATGAGGAGGCAGTAACAGAGCTGAAGGAGAAGTTTGAGTTTGAGCCGATTTTTCTGCTGGAATGGAGGATCTTTTTTGTGAAGATGAACAGTGCTCAGGTTCCCATGGATGATATCAAGCGTGTACTGGAGGAACGACTCATCCTGAAGGGTGAGTTAGTGAAAACCTGTGACTCTGATGGAGTATGGAATAAATGGAGAAAGGTTTATGGAAGATTTAAGAAGATAAGAGCAAGGGGAGAAGAATTGTTTTTAAAACCTGTTATCTTTGTGGGACCGAACAAGGGAATTGTGAGGTACGCCGGCCAGCACATTTCCCCTCTGGAAGCAGCAGCCCGTTTTTTGGGGGTCTGCTTGTGCTTGGAATTTTGCACCCACCTTTGAATCCCCTTGTGCCGTCCGGGCTGGGGGGCCCCGGGCAAGGGCCAAGTCGCCATCGCTTCTCGGCCTTTTGGCTAAGATCAAGTGTAGTATCTGTTCTTATCAGTTTAACCCTTTGCGGTCCATTGTCGGACTGGGTCCGACATTGCAATTATTCCTCACAGGTCCTTTGTCGGACTGGGTCCGACATCATTATAGCAACGCAATAAACAGGTGTTTAGTCGTTTTTTCTCCGGAAAAAGCCGAGAAAACCATTCAATTGCCGAGTGGTAGCGACAGGAGCCGAGACAAGTCGGAAAAAAAAAAAAAAAAAAAAAAAAAGGCGTATTTCATGAATAGTCATACATGGTATCAGGTATCAGATAATGGGCGTCCATAATAAACAAGCTGGCTAAGTGCGTCAGCGCACTGAGACTATCATGGACATTTGCAGAGCTTTTTTCAGATGTTATAGTAATAAAATAATGACTTTGATCGCATTATTGAGGAGTTTGGTGATAAAACGAATGATCTGGAGATGATCGATCGGTATGTACGACTATTATTATTATTATTATTTATTTCTTACACAGCTGAACGCTATAGCAAACAAAAGGCTGGGGAGGGGCTGGAGATGCCTAGTGTGTGCTTTGTTGATATGCAGGGCCATTTAAACCCGTTTGACTGTGAAAAAAAATACTTTTAAACAGCGCGTATAAAATTAACTGCGCGTGTGAAAATTAATTATTCCTGGCGTGCCTGACGCGCGATTAATAAATGGACCGCAAAGGGTTAATATCTGATACGTCCCCTATCAGGGGACCATATATTAAATTGATTTTTGGAATCGGGAGATGGAACAGGGGCTTGCTCCGTCCACTCCACGCATCGGCCCGGTATTGCAGTACCTCCGGGAACGGTGCACACCTTTCTCTAACGTTGGTCAAAGTCAGATCTGGATCTCTCCTGTGAGCATTTTGTCTACCCCTGCTGGAGGGAGAGTGCCAGTGTTGATGCAAGTTTTCCCGCCGTTTTACTTCTTTTTTTTTTTCTTTCTCTCTTTCTTTCTTTCTCTCTTTCTTTCTCTCTTTCTCTCTTTCTTTCTCTCTTTCTTTCTTGCTGTCTTTTTTTCTTTTATTCACATGTGGTGATGATGTAGACAGCAGCAAGTTGTTTCCTGGGAGCATGCAGCTAACCAGACAAGTGTGGTGGAACATGTCCCTATGCCAGGACCTTCTTAGCAAGCCAGCCAGCCAGCGAGGCACAGTTGTAGTTACCCAAGGCACCTTGCACAGCATAGCAGCTTGGCATGACTATTTGTAAGACGCACTCCGCCAGTTTATGTTTTGTTTTTGGTGTTATGTGTGTGTTTTTGCTTTGTTTTGTTTCCTCCTGCTTAAATTGCACATTTCCCCTCTGGAAGCAGCAGCCCGTTTTTTGGGGGTCTGCTTGTGCTTGGAATTTTGCACCCACCTTTGAATCCCCCTGTGCCGTCCGGGCTGGGGGGGCCTGGGCAAGGGCCAAGTCGCCATCGCTTCTCGGCCTTTTGGCTAAGATCAAGTGTAGTATCTGTTCTTATCAGTTTAATATCTGATACGTCCCCTATCAGGGGACCATATATTAAATTGATTTTTGGAATCGGGAGATGGAACAGGGGCTTGCTCCGTCCACTCCACGCATCGGCCCGGTATTGCAGTACCTCCGGGAACGGTGCACACCTTTCTCTAACGTTGGTCAAAGTCAGATCTGGATCTCTCCTGTGAGCATTTTGTCTACCCCTGCTGGAGGGAGAGTGCCAGTGTTGATGCAAGTTTTCCCGCCGTTTTACTTCTTTTTTTTTTCTTTCTCTCTTTCTTTCTTTCTCTCTTTCTTTCTCTCTTTCTCTCTTTCTTTCTCTCTTTCTTTCTTGCTGTCTTTCTTTCTTTTATTCACATGTGGTGATGATGTAGACAGCAGCAAGTTGTTTCCTGGGAGCATGCAGCTAACCAGACAAGTGTGGTGGAACATGTCCCTATGCCAGGACCTTCTTAGCAAGCCAGCCAGCCAGCGAGGCACAGTTGTAGTTACCCAAGGCACCTTGCACAGCATAGCAGCTTGGCATGACTATTTGTAAGACGCACTCCGCCAGTTTATGTTTTGTTTTTGGTGTTATGTGTGTGTTTTTGCTTTGTTTTGTTTTCTCCTGCTTAAATTGCACATTTCCCCTCTGGAAGCAGCAGCCCGTTTTTTGGGGGTCTGCTTGTGCTTGGAATTTTGCACCCACCTTTGAATCCCCCTGTGCCGTCCGGGCTGGGGGGCCCCGGGCAAGGGCCAAGTCGCCATCGCTTCTCGGCCTTTTGGCTAAGATCAAGTGTAGTATCTGTTCTTATCAGTTTAATATCTGTTCTTATCAGTTTAATATCCCAGCAGAGGGTGCCATCTGGGAGGAGCAGAGGGCGGCCCCGGACCCCGAGGAGGCGTCACAGCCACGATTCTTCCTACGTGGTCTCGGTGCCAAGCAGCACCCCCTACTCCGCCAGGGAAGGACACCGTTCACCTGGGGAGGGGGTCCCTCTTGCGAGGCGACTATCTCCTCAGGGACTAAAGTAATAGTTCCTTCAACTGCCCAGATTTGCTGCTTACGTTGTCTCTTTTCCATAGAGAGAGACAACCCGGACGTCCAGAGGCTTCTCCCACCCCAATCGGAGGAGCCAGCTGAAGGATGGCTTTCCGGCCAACCCAGGAGACCAGGAGGCACAATGCGGTGCGCTTCACAAGGACCCAGCAAGAGGAAACGGAACCAGGACTGACGAGACTGGAGTTCAGCCAGACCATTCTTCAGAGGGGTATGGGTTTTTCCCCTTCTGACTTGAATTGTTTGGTGAAATTGCCAGGGCTTAAGGAAGTGTTTGAGGTCAGTTTTAGGAACCCCCAAAAGTTACAAGAAATGTGGTCCTTTTGGGGGGAGAATAAATATCTCGCTCCATACAAAGAATTTTGTGTGGATGCACTGACAGACAGAGAAATGAAAGTTGTTACTGTCCAATTTTTCAATGAGGCTGTTAGCGACTATGATATTACAACATGGCTTAACCGCTATGGGAGGGTGTCATCAGAAGTGAGGAAAATTACAGATGAAGATGGGGTTTGGACAGGAGCCAGAAAGTGGCTGGTACGCCTTAATGTTGATCCAGCGGGCATTGGAGGCGTCCGCCACATTCCAAACTCCATAGTGTTAGGGCCCAACAGAGGGCTGGTATTCTATAATGGGATGCCAAAACTCTGCAGGAAATGTGGGGAATTAGGACACCTGGCGGCCGCGTGTACTGTAGTCAAGTGCAGGAACTGCGGCGCCCCCCACGAGACCAGCCACTGCAGAGAAGAGAGGCAGTGCAATTTGTGTGGAAAGAAGGGGCACCTGTTTAAGGACTGCCCCTCTTCCTATGCAAACATGGCCAGAGCCAGCAAGGCAAACACGAACAAGCCTAGGCCTGAGCAGGAAGAGGGAGCAAGTAACAAAGATCAGTCCACATCACCACCAACAGTATCCAAGACCCAGACTCCAGCACCACCATCATCACCAGCACCCCCCTCACCCCCCCGCCCCCGAGACATGTCCCGTTTTACGAGGACCCCTTCCCCCAGCCCAGAGAGAGAGTACAACAGCTACTCCACTAGCTCCTCCAGTAGCTCCTCTGATGCAGAACACGAGGCAGGGAGGGAGCCCGGACCCAGCAGCGGCCCCCCCCTGAGTAGGGCCCTCTCAGCGCCAGCACTCCCCCTCGGCTCTCGTTATGACGCCATAAGGATTGAGTCCGTGGGGGAGGAAAGCGAAAGCGACAGTGAAAGTGAGAGTGAGAAGGAGGGGAAGGGAGTGAAGAACCAGCAGAGGGTGGGGAAAAGAAAGGGTAGAGACGAGGGGGGGAAAAGAAAGAAGATCAGGATCAAAGACAGCAAGTTGCAGGTGGCCCCCATAGATCCAAAACCAGCTAATGTCCACACAAAGTCCCCAGTCTTGCCCTCGCAGGCAGAGACGGAGGCGAGTGGGACGGCTACACTGCCGCCTAGTGGACAGGTAGCAGCCAGCCAGGGCATCCCAGCCAGCCTTCCCAGTCGTTGGCACAAACCCTAGCACACCTCGCAGAAGAGGTGTTCACTAATGCACCGAGGGAGAGGTCGGGGTCAACACCTTCCCTGACCAGCAGTACCTCGGTAGCAATGACCCTCTTCAAGCGAAGGGCCTCCCTTCAAAGCATCCTTGACCCCCTCCCTTGTATGGGCAAAACCAGGGGCCCCCTAGAGGTCCTCCTAGATACAGCACTGGAGGACATGGGAATACCCCTGGACGCGGTAAGCCAGAAGTCTGCTAACAGCTCCAATTCAACAGACGGTAACAGCCAAAGAATGCTGTCTGTCATAACCCCCCCCAGGACAAAGCTGACCCACACGTTCCGAGGGGCCCTGAGCAAGTTCCACCAGACTTACCTTGTGGGGAGTTGAATAGCCCAAACAACTCCACGTACTGTGCATACAAAGACGGTGCCTTCTTGGACGAGGCAGCAGTGAGTACCTTCTCAGGGGTGATGGGAGTTGCAAATAAGCCCAAGCCCCCTCGAAGCAAGCGTAGAGCTAAGAGTAGGAAGAGTGTCCCGACCTCCCAATCATAGTCGCTATGGGGTGGACGCAGCGACTCCTTTTCTTGTTAGCTACCCTGATGGCCCTGATATGTGTGTCTGTTAATGTCAGGAGCATCAGGGAGACACAAAAAAGATTTGATGTACTAAACTATCTAGCTAACTTGAAAGCAGATCTCATCTTTCTGCAGGAGTGTGGTATTTCGTCGAGCCCTGATTATAGGGACCTGAAGGAGAGTTGAACCCTGGGGGACTCCTTCTGGTCGGGCTCCAACATAGCCAGAGCCGACGGAGTAGGTATCCTGTTTAAAAACCCATTTATTACCTCCCGCAGCAGCAGGGAGGTAGAACCTGGTAGAATTCTGAGCGTGGATGTGACATACAACAACACTCCCCTCAGACTGGTCAATGTCTACGCACCCACTAACCAAAACGAAAGAGTTCAATTTTTTCCACAGCTGCGTCCACTCCTGCTGGGGAACGTACCCGTCATCGTGTCAGGTGACTTCAATTGTGCTCTGAGGGACGTAGACCGGAGCAGGCCACGCAACGACCGCTCTAGTAGAGTTTTGTCCTCTGTAATATCTGATTTCTCCCTGTGTGATGCAGGTAAGGACCTGGTGCCTCCCTTTACCTGGGTGAGCTCATCTGGGACCTCCTTCTCCCGTATAGATCTCGTCCTGCATACCAGCTCCCTTACGAAGACGGCAGTAGACACCCAGGCCGTCTTCTTCTCTGACCATAGGCTCCTGCAGGTAACATTGCAGGTCCCTCAGACCTCCCAGATGGGGTCAGGGGTCTGGAAATTAAACACCTCCTTACTCGATGACCCCTCCATAGCTGCAGCCTATAAGAGCAGGCTTGTTGAGTGGACCACTTTGCGTGACCTATTCAACTCCCCTATAGAGTGGTGGGAGATGGTCAAAATGAGAACTAAGGGTTATTTCATAGCAGCAGGCAAGAGGAAAGCAAAAGAAAGGAGGGCCAAATATAAATACCTGAATGCTGCCCTCCAGCGTCTGAGCCTGCTTCAGCTTCGGGGGTTCCCTGTAAGCGACGAGATAGCCCAGACCAAGCTAGATCTTTCAGTGCTTTGTAGGGAGGAACAACGAAAGGTCATGCACAATGCAAAAGTGCAAAAAATGGAGGAAGACGAAAAGTGTACTCGCTTCTTCTTCCAGAAAACGAGGGAGAAGCGGCACTTGATGTCCTCCATGCTCGACAGCAGGGGGAGGATAGTAGAGGATAGTGAGGGAGTGAAAAAAGTGGTAGAGAACTTCTATAGGGACCTGTATAACATCAAAGCTACAGATGACACCCTGATAGAGTGGTTCCTGAGCCAGTTGGAGCCTGACTCAGTGCGGGACGAGGAGGAGGAGGAGGAGAAGGACCCAGAACTCACGCTGGAGGAGCTCACCCAGGCGGTTAAGACCATGAACACCGGTAAGACGCCAGGTCCAGATGGCATCCCGGGTGAGTATTACCATCTTTTTTGGGACACGCTAAAAGTCCATTTAGCGGAGGTCTACAGAGCGGTCTACAGGGAGAAGCGGTTGGGCCCTTCTATGCGGGAGAGTGTAATTACTCTCCTTCATAAGAAAGGGGAAGTTAAAGATCTACGGAATTGGCGCCCAATCAGCCTCCTTTGCGTGGATTACAAGATACTAGCCAAAGCTCTGATGCTCCGGCTACAAGTACACCTCCCTTTGGTCATTGGCCCCGACCAGGCTTGTGGCGTCCCAGGGAGGTCCATCACGGATATTTTAATGTTAACAAGGGACATTCTGGCTTATTCTAGAGAACGGAACCATCCCCTCTGCCTGTTCAACCTTGACCAGGAGAAGGCGTTCGATAGGGTAAGCCATGAATATATGTACAAAGTGATGGACCAGATGAAATTCGCTCCTGGACTTAGGGAGTGGGTTAAAACCATCTATACAAACATTAGTACCCGAGTCTTGGTGAACAGGCACCTGACTGGTAAAATATCTATCCAGTCAGGGGTCAGACAGGGTTGCCCACTATCCCCACTGCTATATGTCGTGTGCATTGAACCCCTCCTGCAGGCAATTCGTAGGGATACCAATATAACTGGTTTCCAGCTGCCTGGATCCAACGGGGTCCAGGTCAAAACAACAGCATATATGGACGATGTGTCACTCATTTGCACCAACACATCGTCGGTACCTCGGATTAGTAATATCCTTGAGAAGTACTGCACGGCGACCGGGGCAGTGATTAATAAGTCCAAGAGCGAAGTCTACGTGTCTAAAAATTGGCAGGTAGATAGGGAACTGTCGGACATGTACCCTGTCAAAAAGGACAAAATCAAGATTCTGGGCCTCATTTTCGAGAACAATAGCTCGGGGGCCCAGAGCTGGACGGCGGCCATTAACCAGGTCCGTAAAAAGATTGGCGGATGGAGCACAAGATCCTTAACAATGACGGGTAGAGTATTAATAACCAAGTCTATACTGTTCCCCATCCTCTCTTATGTAGGAAAAATCTTTCCCCCAGACAGGACCACCAAAAAAGTGGTGGACCGCATTATCCACCGCTTTATCTGGGGCAGCAAGATGGAGAGGGTAAAGCGAGCCACCCTGAGTAAAGCCGACAAGAAGGGAGGTAAGGGGGTCCCGGACGTTGTGCAGCTCACCCGAGTGCAGGGGCTCACGCAAACTATCAAGAACATCCAGGCCCTGGACAGGAAGGTATGTTACATGAATCGTTTCTATTTTGCCACCTGTCTCAGGGCCTTGGGCCTCTGCACTATTGATAACACCGTGCCGTACTCCTGGGACCCCCCATTGTATTATAGAACCTTAAGGGACACTATATATAAATTGGGCTTAGATAAAGCAAAATTGGCCTCCTGGGAATACAAGGCTGTAACTAAATATCTTGCCGGTTCCCAGGAAATTGAAAAAGTAGCTACTTTCTCCCTCACCCAAAGCCAAAAAATCTGGGAGAATGTGTCTCACAGCTGCCTCAGTAATGTCCAGAAGGATATAGCATGGAACACCGTCCACAGTGCACTCCCCACTCGAGCGTTCATGTTCAGGAGGGGACTAGCCCAAGTAGAAACATGCCCCTATGCAAAGTGCCGCAAGAGAGAAACACCAGCCCATATCTTCTGGGAGTGTGATGTGGCTGGCAGTGTCTGGCTCTCTGTCTCTGTCTTCCTAAACAGGTTTGCTGACACGGCCAAGATGACCGCTGAGACTGTGCTCTATGGGCCTGCGGGAGGAATCGCTACCAGCACAGCTAAGTGCGTTTGGCGTGTCATCAATGTTGTCAAGCAGATCCTGTGGGAAGGCTGTAACGTCTGTGTCTATCACAAGCAGGAGCTAGACACTATCACCACGACCAGAAGGGCACAAACTCTTATCAAGGACTTTGTAATTCTGGACATCCGGACCCTCGGGAAGGACAAGGCCTGCGCGGAGTGGAGGATCGCCGGACTTCAGGACGTGAAGATGGAATAAAGGAAAAAACTGGAACCGCTAGCTCCTAGGAGCGGGACTACGGGGCACCGCTAAGCCTTTTATTTATTTTGTCATGCCAGCATTCCGCCCTTTTTAGCTGGCATGACCGTTTTTCAACGGTGCCCTGGTTTTATGTAGTCTTTTTGTTTCAGTTTTATTGACTTTTATTTGATTTACGTTGAATGTTTTATTTGATTTTGTTTTGTTTTGTTTTATGTATCTTTAAGATTTTTAATGTAAACTATTAAAAGTTACATTTTAAGTGTTTTAAAATTTTAGAATTTTAACTCACTGTTCTATACACTGTCCCTTTTCCCCTGTCCCTGTTTTAGATCTAGTTTTATGTTCACTTTTGAACTTTTTTAGAGAGCACTCCCCGGCCCTCACAAACACTGGTTTTTTATAGATGGTTCTTTTTTTCCAGTCACTTTTAAAGCAGCACAGGTTTTTTTCATGTTGATTTTAATCTGTGTCTGTTTTAACCATGTACAAAGCACAATTGTCTTGGTGTTTTTAAATGTATTTTAAATGCTTTTAAAACAAAATGTATGTCTGTATGCATGAATGTCATCTTTAAAAGAAATGTAAAATGAATGAAAAAAACGAATGGGTGTAAATGTAAAAAATGTAAAATCTCAATAAAAGAGTATTAATATCTGATACGTCCCCTATCAGGGGACCATATATTAAATTGATTTTTGGAATCGGGAGATGGAACAGGGGCTTGCTCCGTCCACTCCACGCATCGGCCCGGTATTGCAGTACCTCCGGGAACGGTGCACACCTTTCTCTAACGTTGGTCAAAGTCAGATCTGGATCTCTCCTGTGAGCATTTTGTCTACCCCTGCTGGAGGGAGAGTGCCAGTGTTGATGCAAGTTTTCCCGCCGTTTTACTTCTTTTTTTTTTCTTTCTCTCTTTCTTTCTTTCTTTCTCTCTTTCTTTCTCTCTTTCTTTCTTGCTGTCTTTCTTTCTTTCTTGCTGTCTTTCTTTCTTTTATTCACATATGGTGATGATGTAGACAGCAGCAGGTTGTTTCCTGGGAGCATGCAGCTAACCAGACAAGTGTGGTGGAACATGTCCCTATGCCAGGACCTTCTTAGCAAGCCAGCCAGCCAGCGAGGCACAGTTGTAGTTACCCAAGGCACCTTGCACAGCATAGCAGCTTGGCATGACTATTTGTAAGACGCACTCCGCCAGTTTATGTTTTGTTTTTGGTGTTATGTGTGTGTTTTTGCTTTGTTTTGTTTCCTCCTGCTTAAATTGCACATTTCCCCTCTGGAAGCAGCAGCCCGTTTTTTGGGGGTCTGCTTGTGCTTGGAATTTTGCAACCACCTTTGAATCCCCCTGTGCCGTCCGGGCTGGGGGGCCCTGGGCAAGGGCCAAGTCGCCATCGCTTCTCGGCCTTTTGGCTAAGATCAAGTGTAGTATCTGTTCTTATCAGTTTAATATCTGATATGTCCCCTATCAGGGGACCATATATTAAATTGATTTTTGGAATCGGGAGATGGAACAGGGGCTTGCTCCGTCCACTCCACGCATCGGCCCGGTATTGCAGTACCTTTTTTTTTTTTTTAACTGGCTTTCTTCAGCTCGGCAACTTTTTGGAAGACTAGTGCTCAGTCTGGTTTTGGCTTGCCCAATCCAGGCCGAGGGTCTTTCAAGATTTTGTTGACTGTTGAGAGCAGTTTTTTCTTTTTCAGGCGGTTCCAGTTTTTTTCTTTTTCAGGCGGTTCCGGCTTTTCCAGACGTTCCTGGAGTTAGAGAGAAGGAGGACCTACCATCCAGACGACCTTTGAGGACCCTTTGATGACCTAGACGACCTCATCCCCAGCCCTTGATTGTAATCGAGATCCAGACCGAGAGAGCAGCAGGCGCCCAGCAGAGGGCGCCATCTGGGAGGAGCAGAGGGCGGCCCCGGACCCCGAGGAGGCGTCACAGCCACGATTCTTCCTACGTGGTCTCGGTGCCAAGCAGCGCCCCCTACTCCGCCAGGGAAGGACACCGTTCACCTGGGGAGGGGGTCCCTCTTGCGAGGCGACCATCTCCTCAGGGACTAAAGTAATAGTTCCTTCAACTGCCCAGATTTGCTGCTTACGTTGTTTCTTTTCCGTAGAGAGAGACAACCCGGACGTCCAGAGGCTTCTCCCACCCTAATCGGAGGAGCCAGCTGAAGGATGGCGTTCCGGCCAACCCAGGAGACTAGGAGGCACAATGCGGTGCGCTTCACAAGGACCCAGCAAGAGGAAACGGAACCAGGACTGACGAGACTGGAGTTCAGCCGGACCATTCTTCAGAGGGGTATGGGTTTTTCCCCTTCTGACTTGAATTGTTTGGTGAAATTGCCAGGGCTTAAGGAAGTGTTTGAGGTCAGTTTTAGGAACCCCCAAAAGTTACAAGAAATGTGGTCCTTTTGGGGGGAGAATAAATATCTCGCTCCATACAAAGAATTTTGTGTGGATGCACTGACAGACAGAGAAATGAAAGTTGTTACTGTCCAATTTTTCAATGAGGCTGTTAGCGACTATGATATTACAACATGGCTTAACCGCTATGGGAGGGTGTCATCAGAAGGGAGGAAAATTACAGATGAAGATGGGGTTTGGACAGGAGCCAGAAAGTGGCTGGTACGCCTTAATGTTGATCCATCGGGCATTGGAGGCGTCCGCCACATTCCAAACTCCATAGTGTTAGGGCCCAACAGAGGGCTGGTATTCTATAATGGGATGCCAAAACTCTGCAGGAAATGTGGGGAATTAGGACACCTGGCGGCCGCATGTACTGTAGTCAAGTGCAGGAACTGCGGCGCCCCCCACGAGACCAGCCACTGCAGAGAAGAGAGGCAGTGCAATTTGTGTGGAAAGAAGGGGCACCTGTTTAAGGACTGCCCCTCTTCCTATGCCAACATGGCCAGAGCCAGCAAGGCAAATACGAACAAGCCTAGGCCTGAGCAGGAAGAGGGAGCAAGTAACAAAGATCAGTCCACATCACCACCAACAGTATCCAAGACCCAGACTCCAGCACCACCATCATCACCAGCACCCCCCTCACCCCCCCGCCCCCGAGACATGTCCCGTTTTACGAGGACCCCTTCCCCCAGCCCAGAGAGAGAGTACAACAGCTACTCCACTAGCTCCTCCAGTAGCTCCTCTGATGCAGAACACGAGGCAGGGAGGGAGCCCGGACCCAGCAGCGGCCCCCCCCTGAGTAGGGCCCTCTCAGCGCCAGCACTCCCCCTCGGCTCTCGTTATGACGCCATAAGGATTGAGTCCGTGGGGGAGGAAAGCGAATGCGACAGTGAAAGTGAGAGTGAGAAGGAGGGGAAGGGAGTGAAGAACCAGCAGAGGGTGGGGAAAAGAAAGGGTAGAGACGAGGGGGGGAAAAGAAAGAAGATCAGGATCAAAGACAGCAAGTTGCAGGTGGCCCCCATAGATCCAAAACCAGCTAATGTCCACACAAAGTCCCCAGTCTTGCCCTCGCAGGCAGAGACGGAGGCGAGTGGGACGGCTACACTGCCGCCTAGTGGGCAGGTAGCAGCCAGCCAGGGCATCCCCAGCCAGCCTTCCCAGTCGTTGGCACAAACCCTAGCACACCTCGCAGAAGAGGTGTTCACTAATGCACCGAGGGAGAGGTCTGGGTCAACACCTTCCCTGACCAGCAGTACCTCGGTAGCAATGACCCTCTTCAAGCGAAGGGCCTCCCTTCAAAGCATCCTTGACCCCCTCCCTTGTATGGGCAAAACCAGGGGCCCCCTAGAGGTCCTCCTAGATACAGCACTGGAGGACATGGGAATACCCCTGGACGCGGTAAGCCAGAAGTCTGCTAACAGCTCCAATTCAACAGACGGTAACAGCCAAAGAATGCTGTCTGTCATAACCCCCCCCCCCAGGACAAAGCTGACCCACACGTTCCGAGGGGCCCTGAGCAAGTTCCACCAGACTTACCTTGTGGGGAGTTGAATAGCCCCAACAACTCCACGTACTGTGCATATAAAGACGGTGCCTTCTTGGACAAGGCAGCAGTGAGTACCTTCTCAGGGGTGATGGGAGTTGCAAATAAGCCCAAGCCCCCTCGAAGCAAGCGTAGAGCTAAGAGTAGGAAGAGTGTCCCGACCTCCCAATCATAGTCGCTATGGGGTGGACGCAGCGACTCCTTTTCTTGTTAGCTACCCTGATGGCCCTGATATGTGTGTCTGTTAATGTCAGGAGCATCAGGGAGACACAAAAAAGATTTGATGTACTAAACTATCTAGCTAACTTGAAAGCAGATCTCATCTTTCTGCAGGAGTGTGGTATTTCGTCGAGCCCTGATTATAGGGACCTGAAGGAGAGTTGGACCCTGGGGGACTCCTTCTGGTCGGGCTCCAACATAGCCAGAGCCGACGGAGTAGGTATCCTGTTTAAAAACCCATTTATTACCTCCCGCAGCAGCAGGGAGGTAGAACCTGGTAGAATTCTGAGCGTGGATGTGACATACAACAACACTCCCCTCAGACTGGTCAATGTCTACGCACCCACTAACCAAAACGAAAGAGTTCAATTTTTTCCACAGCTGCGTCCACTCCTGCTGGGGAACGTACCCGTCATCGTGTCAGGTGACTTCAATTGTGCTCTGAGGGACGTAGACCGGAGCAGGCCACGCAACGACCGCTCTAGTAGAGTTTTGTCCTCCGTAATATCTGATTTCTCCCTGTGTGATGCAGGTAAGGACCTGGTGCCTCCCTTTACCTGGGTGAGCTCATCTGGGACCTCCTTCTCCCGTATAGATCTCGTCCTGCATACCAGCTCCCTTACGAAGACGGCAGTAGACACCCAGGCCGTCTTCTTCTCTGACCATAGGCTCCTGCAGGTAACATTGCAGGTCCCTCAGACCTCCCAGATGGGGTCAGGGGTCTGGAAATTAAACACCTCCTTACTCGATGACCCCTCCATAGCTGCAGCCTATAAGAGCAGGCTTGTTGAGTGGACCACTTTGCGTGACCTATTCAACTCCCCTATAGAGTGGTGGGAGATGGTCAAAATGAGAACTAAGGGTTATTTCATAGCAGCAGGCAAGAGGAAAGCAAAAGAAAGGAGGGCCAAATATAAATACCTGAATGCTGCCCTCCAGCGTCTGAGCCTGCTTCAGCTTCGGGGGTTCCCTGTAAGCGACGAGATAGCCCAGACCAAGCTAGATCTTTCAGTGCTTTGTAGGGAGGAACAACGAAAGGTCATGCACAATGCAAAAGTGCAAAAAATGGAGGAAGACGAAAAGTGTACTCGCTTCTTCTTCCAGAAAACGAGGGAGAAGCGGCACTTGATGTCCTCCATGCTCGACAGCAGGGGGAGGATAGTAGAGGATAGTGAGGGAGTGAAAAAAGTGGTAGAGAACTTCTATAGGGACCTGTATAACATCAAAGCTACAGATGACACCCTGATAGAGTGGTTCCTGAGCCAGTTGGAGCCTGACTCAGTGCGGGACGACGAGGAGGAGGAGAAGGACCCAGAACTCACGCTGGAGGAGCTCACCCAGGCGGTTAAGACCATGAACACCGGTAAGACGCCAGGTCCAGATGGCATCCCGGGTGAGTATTACCATCTTTTTTGGGACACGCTAAAAGTCCATTTAGCGGAGGTCTACAGAGCGGTCTACAGGGAGAAGCGGTTGGGCCCTTCTATGCGGGAGAGTGTAATTACTCTCCTTCATAAGAAAGGGGAAGTTAAAGATCTACGGAATTGGCGCCCAATCAGCCTCCTTTGCGTGGATTACAAGATACTAGCCAAAGCTCTGATGCTCCGGCTACAAGTACACCTCCCTTTGGTCATTGGCCCTGACCAGGCTTGTGGCGTCCCAGGGAGGTCCATCACGGATATTTTAATGTTAACAAGGGACATTCTGGCTTATTCTAGAGAACGGAACCATCCCCTCTGCCTGTTCAACCTTGACCAGGAGAAGGCGTTCGATAGGGTAAGCCATGAATATATGTACAAAGTGATGGACCAGATGAAATTCGCTCCTGGACTTAGGGAGTGGGTTAAAACCATATATACAAACATTAGTACCCGAGTCTTGGTGAACAGGCACCTGACTGGTAAAATATCTATCCAGTCAGGGGTCAGACAGGGTTGCCCACTATCCCCACTGCTATATGTCGTGTGCATTGAACCCCTCCTGCAGGCAATTCGTAGGGATACCAATATAACTGGTTTCCAGCTGCCTGGATCCAACGGGGTCCAGGTCAAAACAACAGCATATATGGACGATGTGTCACTCATTTGCACCAACACATCGTCGGTACCTCGGATTAGTAATATCCTTGAGAAGTACTGCACGGCGACCGGGGCAGTGATTAATAAGTCCAAGAGCGAAGTCTACGTGTCTAAAAATTGGCAGGTAGATAGGGAACTGTCGGACATGTACCCTGTCAAAAAGGACAAAATCAAGATTCTGGGCCTCATTTTCGAGAACAATAGCTCGGGGGCCCAGAGCTGGACGGCGGCCATTAACCAGGTCCGTAAAAAGATTGGCGGATGGAGCACAAGATCCTTAACAATGACGGGTAGAGTATTAATAACCAAGTCTATACTGTTCCCCATCCTCTCTTATGTAGGAAAAATCTTTCCCCCAGACAGGACCACCAAAAAAGTGGTGGACCGCATTATCCACCGCTTTATCTGGGGCAGCAAGATGGAGAGGGTAAAGCGAGCCACTCTGAGTAAAGCCGACAAGAAGGGAGGTAAGGGGGTCCCGGACGTTGTGCAGCTCACCCGAGTGCAGGGGCTCACGCAAACTATCAAGAACATCCAGGCCCTGGACAGGAAGGTATGTTACATGAATCGTTTCTATTTTGCCACCTGTCTCAGGGCCTTGGGCCTCTGCACTATTGATAACACCGTGCCGTACTCCTGGGACCCCCCATTGTATTATAGAACCTTAAGGGACACTATATATAAATTGGGCTTAGATAAAGCAAAATTGGCCTCCTGGGAATACAAGGCTGTAACTAAATATCTTGCCGGTTCCCAGGAAATTGAAAAAGTAGCTACTTTCTCCCTCACCCAAAGCCAAAAAATCTGGGAGAATGTGTCTCACAGCTGCCTCAGTAATGTCCAGAAGGATATAGCATGGAACACCGTCCACAGTGCACTCCCCACTCGAGCGTTCATGTTCAGGAGGGGACTAGCCCAAGCAGAAACATGCCCCTATGCAAAGTGCCGCAAGAGAGAAACACCAGCCCATATCTTCTGGGAGTGTGATGTGGCTGGCAGTGTCTGGCTCTCTGTCTCTGTCTTCCTAAACAGGTTTGCTGACACGGCCAAGATGACCGCTGAGACTGTGCTCTATGGGCCTGCGGGAGGAATCACTACCAGCACAGCTAAGTGCGTTTGGCGTGTCATCAATGTTGTCAAGCAGATCCTGTGGGAAGGCCGTAACGTCTGTGTCTATCACAAGCAGGAGCTAGACACTATCACCACGACCAGAAGGGCACAAACTCTTATCAAGGACTTTGTAATTCTGGACATCCGGACCCTCGGGAAGGACAAGGCCTGCGCGGAGTGGAGGATCGCCAGACTTCAGGACGTGAAGATGGAATGAAGGAAAAAACTGGAACCGCTAGCTCCTAGGAGCGGGACTACGGGGCACCGCTAAGCCTTTTATTTATTTTGTCATGCCAGCATTCCGCCCTTTTTCGCT
This sequence comes from Acipenser ruthenus, assembly GCF_902713425.1. Classification (NCBI taxonomy): domain Eukaryota; kingdom Metazoa; phylum Chordata; class Actinopteri; order Acipenseriformes; family Acipenseridae; genus Acipenser; species Acipenser ruthenus. The sequence continues at coordinate 21,589,340 of NC_081198.1, read as the reverse complement.
GGCATGACCGTTTTTCAACGGTGCCCTGGTTTTATGTAGTCTTTTGTTTCAGTTTTATGGACTTTTATTTGATTTACGTTGAATGTTTTATTTGATTTTGTTTTGTTTTGTTTTATGTATCTTTAAGATTTTTAATGTAAACTATTAAAAGTTACATTTTAAGTGTTTTAAAATTTTAGAATTTTAACTCACTGTTTTATACACTGTCCCTTTTCCCCTGTCCCTGTTTTAGATCTAGTTTTATGTTCACTTTTGAACCTTTTAGAGAGCACTCCCCGGCCCTCACAAGCACTGGTTTTTTATAGATGGTTCTTTTTTTCCAGTCACTTTTAAAACAGCACAGGTTTTTTTCATGTTGATTTTAATCTGTGTCTGTTTTAACCATGTACAAAGCACAATTGTCTTGGTGTTTTTAAATGTATTTTAAATGCTTTTAAAACAAAATGTATGTCTGTATGCATGAATGTCATCTTTAAAAGAAATGTAAAATGAATGAAAAAACGAATGGGTGTAAATGTAAAAAAATGTAAAATCTCAATAAAAGAGTATTAATATCTGATACGTCCCCTATCAGGGGACCATATATTAAATTGATTTTTGGAATCGGGAGATGGAACAGGGGCTTGCTCCGTCCACTCCACGCATCGGCCCGGTATTGCAGTACCTCCGGGAACGGTGCACACCTTTCTCTAACGTTGGTCAAAGTCAGATCTGGATCTCTCCTGTGAGCATTTTGTCTACCCCTGCTGGAGGGAGAGTGCCAGTGTTGATGCAAGTTTTCCCGCCGTTTTACTTCTTTTTTTTTCTTTCTCTCTTTCTTTCTTTCTCTCTTTCTCTCTTTCTCTCTTTCTTTCTCTCTTTCTTTCTTGCTGTCTTTCTTTCTTTTATTCACATGTGGTGATGATGTAGACAGCAGCAGTTTGTTTCCTGGGAGCATGCAGCTAACCAGACAAGTGTGGTGGAACATGTCCCTATGCCAGGTCCTTCTTAGCCAGCCATATACTCTGGCTTCTCTTCAGTTCGAATAAATCTTTCTAAGACTAAGGCTTAGAGGGTAGTGGCATTGCCCGCTCCCTCCGAGGGTCTGTGAGAGGTTTGTTCGGGTGAGGAGGAACAGAATTTGTTTTATTTTTGACTGGCTTTCTTCAGCTCGGCAACTTTTTGGAAGACTAATGCTCAGTCTGGTTTTGGCTTGCCCAATCCAGGCCGAGGGTCTTTCAAGATTTTGTTGACTGTTGAGAGCAGTTTTTTCTTTTTCAGGCGGTTCCCGTTTTTTTCTTTTTCAGGCGGTTCCGGCTTTTCCAGACCTTCCTGGAGTTAGAGAGAAGGAGGACCTACCATCCAGACGACCTTTGAGGACCCTTTGATGACCTAGACGACCTCATCCCCAGCCCTTGATTGTAATCGAGATCCAGACCGAGAGAGCAGCAGGCGCCCAGCAGAGGGCGCCATCTGGGAGGAGCAGAGGGCGGCCCCGGACCCCGAAGAGGCGTCACAGCCACGATTCTTCCTACGTGGTCTCGGTGCCAAGCAGCGCCCCCTACTCCGCCAGGGAAGGACACCGTTCACCTGGGGAGGGGGTCCCTCTTGCGAGGCGACCATCTCCTCAGGGACTAAAGTAATAGTTCCTTCAACTGCTCAGATTTGCTGCTTACGTTGTCTCTTTTCCGTAGAGAGAGACAACCCGGACGTCCAGAGGCTTCTCCCACCCCAATCGGAGGAGCCAGCTGAAGGATGGCGTTCCGGCCAACCCAGGAGACCAGGAGGCACAATGCGGTGCGCTTCACAAGAAACAAGCAAGATGAAACGGAACCAGGACTGACGAGACTGGAGTTCAGCCGGACCATTCTTCAGAGGGGTATGGGTTTTTCCCCTTCTGACTTGAATTGTTTGGTGAAATTGCCAGGGCTTAAGGAAGTGTTTGAGGTCAGTTTTAGGAACCCCCAAAAGTTACAAGAAATGTGGTCCTTTTGGGGGGAGAATAAATATCTCGCTCCATACAAAGAATTTTGTGTGGATGCACTGACAGACAGAGAAATGAAAGTTGTTACTGTCCAATTTTTCAATGAGGCTGTTAGCGACTATGATATTACAACATGGCTTAACCGCTATGGGAGGGTGTCATCAGAAGGGAGGAAAATTACAGACGAAGATGGGGTTTGGACAGGAGCCAGAAAGTGGCTGGTACGCCTCAATGTTGATCCATCGGGCATTGGAGGCGTCCGCCACATTCCAAACTCCATAGTGTTAGGGCCCAACAGAGGGCTGGTATTCTATAATGGGATGCCAAAACTCTGCAGGAAATGTGGGGAATTAGGACACCTGGCGGCCGCATGTACTGTAGTCAAGTGCAGGAACTGCGGCGCCCCCCACGAGACCAGCCACTGCAGAGAAGAGAGGCAGTGCAATTTGTGTGGAAAGAAGGGGCACCTGTTTAAGGACTGCCCCTCTTCCTATGCCAACATGGCCAGAGCCAGCAAGGCAAATACGAACAAGCCTAGGCCTGAGCAGGAAGAGGGAGCAAGTAACAAAGATCAGTCCACATCACCACCAACAGTATCCAAAACCCAGACTCCAGCACCACCATCATCACCAGCACCCCCCTCACCCCCCCGCCCCCGAGACATGTCCCGTTTTACGAGGACCCCTTCCCCCAGCCCAGAGAGAGAGTACAACAGCTACTCCACTAGCTCCTCCAGTAGCTCCTCTGATACAGAACACGAGGCAGGGAGGGAGCCCGGACCCAGCAGCGCCCCCCCCTGAGTAGGGCCCTCTCAGCGTGTCACGTTTTCACTTTTCACGTTCTCTTTTATTATATTATTCGCTCTGCACACACTCTTAACTCAGGGGAGACGTTAAGGAGGACAGAGATGTTTAAAACTCCTAGTGGTTTATGTTCGAGCACTGGACGAGCGGTGTGTCCTTAAAACCTTTTTATTTAATCAAGAAAATCACTCAGACTCATTTATTCAAAGTTTTACGAATCAGAGCAACATCAGCGCTCCTTCGTTTTATTAAAATGCCTTTAATATTGGTTTAGTAGTTTGCGCATACTACCAAGACCCGAAAACATGTAACAATAATTAGCAATGCTAAGTTGATTACAAGCTTCAGCATTTAGTACTTCAATAACATAATACAATTATATGTATTCAGTGCAGCCCTCAGGCTGGTTAAGCACAAAGCCTACAAGCACCCACTGCTATGTTTTAGCACATTCAATATAACACTCTTAATACTAAAACATTGTTTCAAAACCTCATAGCAATATAACCAATAAACGCGAGATACAATAATACCATTAATATGCTTACCTCCTATTATAAGGAAGAGTAGCGTGAACAAAAGAGAAGGACTGTTCTGTAGAGATCTGCAAAGGATGGACCACGTGGCTCTGCCAAGCTTGAGTGTGGTGGTCTCAGTGTGATCGGCCCAGGGTTTTTATACAATTTTCGTCCCATTGAAAGCAATGGGAAGCCCCAATTAGATCCAGTCATCAATCTATATGGACACTCCTTATCTCTTGGCAAACAGTAATCTCTAAAGAATTCAACCAACTCCTCAGACTCAATTAAAGTCATATGCCAACAAATCAACACTAGCCCATGTTCTCATCCACTCATTCTTGGCCCCCCTCCTTCATCTGAAAAGTTAGGTGAAGCAGAGTTCACAAAATCCCTGCAAACTTGATTCACTACTTAATATGGGTGCATTATAAAAAGAGTGGTGTTTGAATATATGTAACACCAATAGTTATATCATAATATAGCAGTTATAGTTATAATGATTATAATTGATTACATGAACTTGGCTTTCAAAAATATATTCCCTCATGTCATCTCACTCTCAAATTAATTTCCTTCTTTCCTTACAGGTGTGTGTTTAGCAGGTATTATAGGGAACTTCCATCTTATATCTTTTTAATGTAGAGTTTTCTCCTTATGGAAAACCTAACTATTTTACTGAGCTGTAAAGCTGTAATGTTTTCTCCTATGGGCCCCTGGTAGCTTGAACTTAATTGACACTCAGATGACCCTGTATGTTTCAGCTATACACATACTGGCTAAAACCAGCTTGCTGAAGACACCTCTTTTCTTGCCAAGTTTAATAGTGATTAATGTTCCCTAGAACTTTCCTTACACCTGTATCTTACGTGCTTGTTCCGCCCGGCAACTAACTATCTTAGGTGCTAAGACCATCCGTTCTAACTCCCTATTTTTGCAGTCCGGCCTGATACTATAAGCCTTCTGATAAAAAAATTCCGGCTTCTTCCCACCAAAGAGGCCTTCCAGCAGCTAATATTAATTTCTCCAAGGGCAGGCTGATAGAGAGCTCAAGAAGACAGGTCACATAGAGTTTACTCTCCTAAAATCTCCTGCTTTTATTCTTCATTATTTATTCAATCCTTTTATTTTGTATTTTAAACACAACATCTTTCTATGCTGCGTCTTTTAACTTCAGAGTCAAACTAGTACATTACTTCTTATAGCGTATGGCTGCTAACCTTATTACTTTCTGCTAGCAGCAGTATATCCGCAATATTACAATAGGATTTTATTCAATTTTTCTGCTCTCTATTTGTGGTGTATCTTCTGACAATGCTTATTTGTCTTAAGTTATAGTCTGCTTTTACTCTAGGTTGTTCTTACTCACCTACTTATTTTAAAACTGAATTACAAACAGAAACCTACTCAAAGCGAGGTCTTTTAATCCTTTTCTGTTTTTTTCTTTCCCTTAAGAATACTCCTAACTCCTTTTCCCTTTATATTCAGAAGTTATAATTCTTGAATGTAAGCACACAGTAATTCTTTTCATTGAATTAGGACTCCGTTTTTAACTATGCTCATCTTGATAGAAAACAGCTTCAGGTATGCTATCATATTAAGCAAAGTGAATCATATGATCTTATACATAAAAATTGTTCATAGTATTTCATACTAACAATAATTATCACTACCTATGATTATATGTTACCACAGCAATCTATACCATTTAAAACAAGCATATTAACATACATCTATTAGTACAGCATTATTCTGTAGTCAAGCTGAAAAGTCTTAACAGAGATTTCAGCACTAAATTCTGGGAATCGTGCCAATTTTAATAAGAGACTGCTCAAGGCCGGCCAGTGTATCAAGTTGTACCAGATTCTGTTATACGGTCTTACAGAGAGAGTACTTTACAGTATTTGTTACAGACTAAAGATTATTCAAACATTACAAATGGTTACAGCACATATCATCTCATTAATACATTTCATTTTTAAATCGTCTAGTCCATGTCCAATGTTTCAGCTCGTTCCCAGCAGGACTCCACTTCTGTCTTGGGTTCAGCTCGGGTCGGCTCTGCAAACACCACAATACCTATTTTGCTCTACATTATTAGTGGGCAGACTTAATACAACTGAATCTGAATCAATCGAGGAGCCGTGAACTCTAGCCACTGAAATTCTCCATGCAAAGGAATCCAATTTCTTACTACACATAATAACTGGTTCGGGGTCAGCCGTGACAAGCGCCAGCACTCCCCCTCGGCTCTCGTTATGATGCCATAAGGATTGAGTCCGTGGGGGAGGAAAGCGAAAGCGACAGTGAAAGTGAGAGTGAGAAGGAGGGGAAGGGAGTGAAGAACCAGCAGAGGGTGGGGAAAAGAAAGGGTAGAGACGAGGGGGGGAAAAGAAAGAAGATCAAGATCAAAGACAGCAAGTTGCAGGTGGCCCCCATAGATCCAAAACCAGCTAATGTCCACACAAAGTCCCCAGTCTTGCCCTCGCAGGCAGAGACGGAGGCGAGTGGGACGGCTACACTGCCGCCTAGTGGGCAGGTAGCAGCCAGCCAGGGCATCCCCAGCCAGCCTTCCCAGTCATTGGCACAAACCCTAGCACACCTCGCAGAAGAGGTGTTCACTAATGCACCGAGGGAGAGGTCGGGGTCAACACCTTCCCTGACCAGCAGTACCTCGGTAGCAATGACCCTCTTCAAGCGAAGGGCCTCCCTTCAAAGCATCCTTGACCCCCTCCCTTGTATGGGCAAAACCAGGGGCCCCCTAGAGGTCCTCCTAGATACAGCACTGGAGGACATGGGAATACCCCTGGACGCGGTAAGCCAGAAGTCTGCTAACAGCTCCAATTCAACAGACGGTAACAGCCAAAGAATGCTGTCTGTCATAACCCCCCCCAGGACAAAGCTGACCCACACGTTCCGAGGGGCCCTGAGCAAGTTCCACCAGACTTACCTTGTGGGGAGTTGAATAGCCCAAACAATTCCACGTACTGTGCATACAATGACGGTGCCTTCTTGGACGAGGCAGCAGTGAGTACCTTCTCAGGGGTGATGGGAGTTGCAAATAAGCCCAAGCCCCCTCGAAGCAAGCGTAGAGCTAAGAGTAGGAAGAGTGTCCCGACCTCCCAATCATAGTCGCTATGGGGTGGACGCAGCGACTCCTTTTCTTGTTAGCTACCCTGATGGCCCTGATATGTGTGTCTGTTAATGTCAGGAGCATCAGGGAGACACAAAAAAGATTTGATGTACTAAACTATCTAGCTAACTTGAAAGCAGATCTCATCTTTCTGCAGGAGTGTGGTATTTCGTCAAGCCCTGATTATAGGGACCTGAAGGAGAGTTGGACCCTGGGGGACTCCTTCTGGTCGGGCTCCAACATAGCCAGAGCCGACGGAGTAGGTATCCTGTTTAAAAACCCATTTATTACCTCCCGCAGCAGCAGGGAGGTAGAACCTGGTAGAATTCTGAGCGTGGATGTGACATACAACAACACTCCCCTCAGACTGGTCAATGTCTACGCACCCACTAACCAAAACGAAAGAGTTAAAATTTTTCCACAGCTGCGTCCACTCCTGCTGGGGAACGTACCCGTCATCGTGTCAGGTGACTTCAATTGTGCTCTGAGGGACGTAGACCGGAGCAGGCCACGCAACGACCGCTCTAGTAGAGTTTTGTCCTCCGTAATATCTGATTTCTCCCTGTGTGATGCAGGTAAGGACCTGGTGCCTCCCTTTACCTGGGTGAGCTCATCTGGGACCTCCTTCTCCCGTATAGATCTCGTCCTGCATACCAGCTCCCTTACGAAGACGGCAGTAGACACCCAGGCCGTCTTCTTCTCTGACCATAGGCTCCTGCAGGTAACATTGCAGGTCCCTCAGACCTCCCAGATGGGGTCAGGGGTCTGGAAATTAAACACCTCCTTACTCGATGACCCCTCCATAGCTGCAGCCTATAAGAGCAGGCTTGTTGAGTGGACCACTTTGCGTGACCTATTCAACTCCCCTATAGAGTGGTGGGAGATGGTCAAAATCAGAACTAAGGGTTATTTCATAGCAGCAGGCAAGAGGAAAGCAAAAGAAAGGAGGGCCAAATATAAACACCTGAATGCTGCCCTCCAGCGTCTGAGCCTGCTTCAGCTTCGGGGGTTCCCTGTAAGCGACGAGATAGCCCAGACCAAGCTAGATCTTTCAGTGCTTTGTAGGGAGGAACAACGAAAGGTCATGCACAATGCAAAAGTGCAAAAAATGGAGGAAGACGAAAAGTGTACTCGCTTCTTCTTCCAGAAAACGAGGGAGAAGCGGCACTTGATGTCCTCCATGCTCGACAGCAGGGGGAGGATAGTAGAGGATAGTGAGGGAGTGAAAAAAGTGGTAGAGAACTTCTATAGGGACCTGTATAACATCAAAGCTACAGATGACACCCTGATAGAGTGGTTCCTGAGCCAGTTGGAGCCTGACTCAGTGCGGGACGAGGAGGAGGAGGAGAAGGACCCAGAACTCACGCTGGAGGAGCTCACCCAGGTGGTTAAGACCATGAACACCGGTAAGACGCAAGGTCCAGATGGCATCCCGGGTGAGTATTACCATCTTTTTTGGGACACGCTAAAAGTCCATTTAGCGGAGGTCTACAGAGCGGTCTACAGGGAGAAGCGGTTGGGCCCTTCTATGCGGGAGAGTGTAATTACTCTCCTTCATAAGAAAGGGGAAGTTAAAGATCTACGGAATTGGCGCCCAATCAGCCTCCTTTGCGTGGATTACAAGATACTAGCCAAAGCTCTGATGCTCCGGCTACAAGTACACCTCCCTTTGGTCATTGGCCCCGACCAGGCTTGTGGCGTCCCAGGGAGGTCCATCACGGATATTTTAATGTTAACAAGGGACATTCTGGCTTATTCTAGAGAACGGAACCATCCCCTCTGCCTGTTCAACCTTGACCAGGAGAAGGCGTTCGATAGGGTAAGCCATGAATATATGTACAAAGTGATGGACCAGATGAAATTCGCTCCTGGACTTAGGGGGTGGGTTAAAACCATCTATACAAACATTAGTACCCGAGTCTTGGTGAACAGGCACCTGACTGGTAAAATATCTATCCAGTCAGGGGTCAGACAGGGTTGCCCACTATCCCCACTGCTATATGTCGTGTGCATCGAACCCCTCCTGCAGGCAATTCGTAGGGATACCAATATAAATGGTTTCCAGCTGCCTGGATCCAACGGGGTCCAGGTCAAAACAACAGCATATATGGACGATGTGTCACTCATTTGCACCAACACATCGTCGGTACCTCGGATTAGTAATATCCTTGAGAAGTACTGCACGGCGACCGGGGCAGTGATTAATAAGTCCAAGAGCGAAGTCTACGTGTCTAAAAATTGGCAGGTAGATAGGGAACTGTCGGACATGTACCCTGTCAAAAAGGACAAAATCAAGATTCTGGGCCTCATTTTCGAGAACAATAGCTCGGGGGCCCAGAGCTGGACGGCGGCCATTAACCAGGTCCGTAAAAAGATTGGCGGATGGAGCACAAGATCCTTAACAATGACGGGTAGAGTATTAATAACCAAGTCTATACTGTTCCCCATCCTCTCTTATGTAGGAAAAATCTTTCCCCCAGACAGGACCACCAAAAAAGTGGTGGACCGCATTATCCACCGCTTTATCTGGGGCAGCAAGATGGAGAGGGTAAAGCGAGCCACCTTGAGTAAAGCCGACAAGAAGGGAGGTAAGAGGGTCCCGGACGTTGTGCAGCTCACCCGAGTGCAGGGGCTCACGCAAACTATCAAGAACATCCAGGCCCTGGACAGGAAGGTATGTTACATGAATCGTTTCTATTTTGCCACCTGTCTCAGGGCCTTGGGCCTCTGCACTATTGATAACACCGTGCCGTACTCCTGGGACCCCCCATTGTATTATAGAACCTTAAGGGACACTATATATAAATTGGGCTTAGATAAAGCAAAATTGGCCTCCTGGGAATACAAGGCTGTAACTAAATATCTTGCCGGTTCCCAGGAAATTGAAAAAGTAGCTACTTTCTCCCTCACCCAAAGCCAAAAAATCTGGGAGAATGTGTCTCACAGCTGCCTCAGTAATGTCCAGAAGGATATAGCATGGAACACCGTCCACAGTGCACTCCCCACTCGAGCGTTCATGTTCAGGAGGGGACTAGCCCAAGTAGAAACATGCCCCTATGCAAAGTGCCGCAAGAGAGAAACACCAGCCCATATCTTCTGGGAGTGTGATGTGGCTGGCAGTGTCTGGCTCTCTGTCTCTGTCTTCCTAAACAGGTTTGCTGACACGGCCAAGATGACCGCTGAGACTGTGCTCTATGGGCCTGCGGGAGGAATCGATACCAGCACAGCTAAGTGCGTTTGGCGTATCATCAATGTTGTCAAGCAGATCCTGTGGGAAGGCCGTAACGTCTGTGTCTATCACAAGCAGGAGCTAGACACTATCACCACGACCAGAAGGGCACAAACTCTTATCAAGGACTTTGTAATTCTGGACATCCGGACCCTCGGGAAGGACAAGGCCTGCGCGGAGTGGAGGATCGCCGGACTTCAGGACGTGAAGATGGAATAAAGGAAAAAACTGGAACCGCTAGCTCCTAGGAGCGGGACTACGGGGCACCGCTAAGCCTTTTATTTATTTTGTCATGCCAGCATTCCGCCCTTTTTAGCTGGCATGACCGTTTTTCAACGGTGCCCTGGTTTTATGTAGTCTTTTTGTTTCAGTTTTATGGACCTTTGATTTAATTTGAATGTTTTATTTGATTTTGTTTTGTTTTGTTTTATGTATCTTTAAGATTTTTAATGTAAACTATTAAAAGTTACATTTTAAGTGTTTTAAAATTTTAGAATTTTAACTCACTGTTTATACACTGTCCCTTTTCCCCTGTCCCTGTTTTAGATCTAGGTTTATGTTCACTTTTTTAGAGAGCACTCCCCGGCCCTCACAAGCACTGGTTTTTTATAGATGGTTCTTTTTTTCCATTCACTTTTAAAACAGCACAGGTTTTTTTCATGTTGATTTTAATCTGTGTCTGTTTTAACCATGTACAAAGCACAATTGTCTTGGTGTTTTTAAATGTATTTTAAATGCTTTTAAAACAAAATGTATGTCTGTATGCATGAATGTCATCTTTAAAAGAAATGTAAAATGAATGAAAAAACGAATGGGTGTAAATGTAAAAAATGTAAAATCTCAATAAAAGAGTATTAATATCTGATACGTCCCCTATCAGGGGACCATATATTAAATTGATTTTTGGAATCGGGAGATGGAACAGGGGCTTGCTCCGTCCACTCCACGCATCGGCCCGGTATTGCAGTACCTCCGGGAACGGTGCACACCTTTCTCTAACGTTGGTCAAAGTCAGATCTGGATCTCTCCTGTGAGCATTTTGTCTACCCCTGCTGGAGGGAGAGTGCCAGTGTTGATGCAAGTTTTCCCGCCGTTTTACTTCTTTTTTTTTCTTTCTCTCTTTCTTTCTTTCTCTCTTTCTTTCTCTCTTTCTCTCTTTCTTTCTCTCTTTCTTTCTTGCTGTCTTTCTTTCTTTTATTCACATGTGGTGATGATGTAGACAGCAGCAGGTTGTTTCCTGGGAGCATGCAGCTAACCAGACAAGTGTGGTGGAACATGTCCCTATGCCAGGACCTTCTTAGCAAGCCAGCCAGCCAGCGAGGCACAGTTGTAGTTACCCAAGGCACCTTGCACAGCATAGCAGCTTGGCATGACTATTTGTAAGACGCACTCCGCCAGTTTATGTTTTGTTTTTGGTGTTATGTGTGTGTTTTTGCTTTGTTTTGTTTTCTCCTGCTTAAATTGCACATTTCCCCTCTGGAAGCAGCAGCCCGTTTTTTGGGGGTCTGCTTGTGCTTGGAATTTTGCACCCACCTTTGAATCCCCCTGTGCCGTCCGGGCTGGGGGGCCCCGGGCAAGGGCCAAGTCGCCATCGCTTCTCGGCCTTTTGGCTAAGATCAAGTGTAGTATCTGTTCTTATCAGTTTAATATCTGATACGTCCCCTATCAGGGGACCATATATTAAATTGATTTTTGGAATCGGGAGATGGAACAGGGGCTTGCTCCGTCCACTCCACGCATCGGCCCGGTATTGCAGTACCTCCGGGAACGGTGCACACCTTTCTCTAACGTTGGTCAAAGTCAGATCTGGATCTCTCCTGTGAGCATTTTGTCTACCCCTGCTGGAGGGAGAGTGCCAGTGTTGATGCAAGTTTTCCCGCCGTTTTACTTCTTTTTTTTTCTTTCTCTCTTTCTTTCTTTCTCTCTTTCTTTCTCTCTTTCTCTCTTTCTTTCTCTCTTTATTTCTTGCTGTCTTTCTTTCTTTTATTCACATGTGGTGATGATGTAGACAGCAGCAGGTTGTTTCCTGGGAGCATGCAGCTAACCAGAAAAGTGTGGTGGAACATGTCCCTATGCCCTAAGGGTTATTTCATAGCAGCAGGCAAGAGGAAAGCAAAAGAAAGGAGAGCCAAATATAAATACCTGAATGCTGCCCTCCAGCATCTGAGCCTGCTTCAGCTTCGGGGGTTCCCTGTAAGCGACGAGATAGCCCAGACCAAGCTAGATCTTTCAGTGCTTTGTAGGGAGGAACAACGAAAGGTCATGCACAATGCAAAAGTGCAAAAAATGGAGGAAGACGAAAAGTGTACTCGCTTCTTCTTCCAGAAAACGAGGGAGAAGCGGCACTTGATGTCCTCCATGCTCGACAGCAGGGGGAGGATAGTAGAGGATAGTGAGGGAGTGAAAAAAGTGGTAGAGAACTTCTATAGGGACCTGTATAACATCAAAGCTACAGATGACACCCTGATAGAGTGGTTCCTGAGCCAGTTGGAGCCTGACTCAGTGCGGGACGACGAGGAGGAGGAGAAGGACCCAGAACTCACGCTGGAGGAGCTCACCCAGGCGGTTAAGACCATGAACACCGGTAAGACGCCAGGTCCAGATGGCATCCCGGGTGAGTATTACCATCTTTTTTGGGACACGCTAAAAGTCCATTTAGCGGAGGTCTACAGAGCGGTCTACAGGGAGAAGCGGTTGGGCCCTTCTATGCGGGAGAGTGTAATTACTCTCCTTCATAAGAAAGGGGAAGTTAAAGATCTACGGAATTGGCGCCCAATCAGCCTCCTTTGCGTGGATTACAAGATACTAGCCAAAGCTCTGATGCTCCGGCTACAAGTACACCTCCCTTTGGTCATTGGCCCCGACCAGGCTTGTGGCGTCCCAGGGAGGTCCATCACGGATATTTTAATGTTAACAAGGGACATTCTGGCTTATTCTAGAGAACGGAACCATCCCCTCTGCCTGTTCAACCTTGACCAGGAGAAGGCGTTCGATAGGGTAAGCCATGAATATATGTACAAAGTGATGGACCAGATGAAATTCGCTCCTGGACTTAGGGAGTGGGTTAAAACCATATATACAAACATTAGTACCCGAGTCTTGGTGAACAGGCACCTGACTGGTAAAATATCTATCCAGTCAGGGGTCAGACAGGGTTGCCCACTATCCCCACTGCTATATGTCGTGTGCATTGAACCCCTCCTGCAGGCAATTCGTAGGGATACCAATATAACTGGTTTCCAGCTGCCTGGATCCAACGGGGTCCAGGTCAAAACAACAGCATATATGGACGATGTGTCACTCATTTGCACCAACACATCGTCGGTACCTCGGATTAGTAATATCCTTGAGAAGTACTGCACGGCGACCGGGGCAGTGATTAATAAGTCCAAGAGCGAAGTCTACGTGTCTAAAAATTGGCAGGTAGATAGGGAACTGTCGGACATGTACCCTGTCAAAAAGGACAAAATCAAGATTCTGGGCCTCATTTTCGAGAACAATAGCTCGGGGGCCCAGAGCTGGACTTCGGCCATTAACCAGGTCCGTAAAAAGATTGGCGGATGGAGCACAAGATCCTTAACAATGACGGGTAGAGTATTAATAACCAAGTCTATACTGTTCCCCATCCTCTCTTATGTAGGAAAAATCTTTCCCCCAGACAGGACCACCAAAAAAGTGGTGGACCGCATTATCCACCGCTTTATCTGGGGCAGCAAGATGGAGAGGGTAAAACGAGCCACTCTGAGTAAAGCCGACAAGAAGGGAGGTAAGGGGGTCCCGGACGTTGTGCAGCTCACCCGAGTGCAGGGGCTCACGCAAACTATCAAGAACATCCAGGCCCTGGACAGGAAGGTATGTTACATGAATCGTTTCTATTTTGCCACCTGTCTCAGGGCCTTGGGCCTCTGCACTATTGATAACACCGTGCCGTACTCCTGGGACCCCCCATTGTATTATAGAACCTTAAGGGACACTATATATAAATTGGGCTTAGATAAAGCAAAATTGGCCTCCTGGGAATACAAGGCTGTAACTAAATATCTTGCCGGTTCCCAGGAAATTGAAAAAGTAGCTACTTTCTCCCTCACCCAAAGCCAAAAAATCTGGGAGAATGTGTCTCACAGCTGCCTCAGTAATGTCCAGAAGGATATAGCATGGAACACCGTCCACAGTGCACTCCCCACTCGAGCGTTCATGTTCAGGAGGGGACTAGCCCAAGTAGAAACATGCCCCTATGCAAAGTGCCGCAAGAGAGAAACACCAGCCCATATCTTCTGGGAGTGTGATGTGGCTGGCAGTGTCTGGCTCTCTGTCTCTGTCTTCCTAAACAGGTTTGCTGACACGGCCAAGATGACCGCTGAGACTGTGCTCTATGGGCCTGCGGGAGGAATCACTACCAGCACAGCTAAGTGCGTTTGGCGTGTCATCAATGTTGTCAAGCAGATCCTGTGGGAAGGCCGTAACGTCTGTGTCTATCACAAGCAGGAGCTAGACACTATCACCACGACCAGAAGGGCACAAACTCTTATCAAGGACTTTGTAATTCTGGACATCCGGACCCTCGGGAAGGACAAGGCCTGCGCGGAGTGGAGGATCGCCGGACTTCAGGACGTGAAGATGGAATAAAGGAAAAAACTGGAACCGCTAGCTCCTAGGAGCGGGACTACGGGGCACCGCTAAGCCTTTTATTTATTTTGTCATGCCAGCATTCCGCCCTTTTTAGCTGGCATGACCGTTTTTCAACGGTGCCCTGGTTTTATGTAGTCTTTTTGTTTCAGTTTTATGCACCTTTGATTTAATTTGAATGTTTTATTTGATTTTGTTTTGTTTTGTTTTATGTATCTTTAAGATTTTTAATGTAAACTATTAAAAGTTACATTTTAAGTGTTTTAAAATTTTAGAATTTTAACTCACTGTTTATACACTGTCCCTTTTCCCCTGTCCCTGTTTTAGATCTAGGTTTATGTTCACTTTTTTAGAGAGCACTCCCCGGCCCTCACAAGCACTGGTTTTTTTATAGATGGTTCTTTTTTTCCAGTCACTTTTAAAACAGCACAGGTTTTTTTCATGTTGATTTTAATCTGTGTCTGTTTTAACCATGTACAAAGCACAATTGTCTTGGTGTTTTTAAATGTATTTTAAATGCTTTTAAAACAAAATGTATGTCTGTATGCATGAATGTCATCTTTAAAAGAAATGTAAAATGATTGAAAAAACGAATGGGTGTAAATGTAAAAAATGTAAAATCTCAATAAAAGAGTATTAATATCTGATACGTCCCCTATCAGGGGACCATATATTAAATTGATTTTTGGAATCGGGAGATGGAACAGGGGCTTGCTCCGTCCACTCCACGCATCGGCCCGGTATTGCAGTACCTCCGGGAACGGTGCACACCTTTCTCTAACGTTGGTCAAAGTCAGATCTGGATCTCTCCTGTGAGCATTTTGTCTACCCCTGCTGGAGGGAGAGTGCCAGTGTTGATGCAAGTTTTCCCGCCGTTTTACTTCTTTTTTTTTTCTTTCTCTCTTTCTTTCTTTCTCTCTTTCTTTCTCTCTTTCTCTCTTTCTTTCTCTCTTTCTTTCTTGCTGTCTTTCTTTCTTTTATTCACATGTGGTGATGATGTAGACAGCAGCAGGTTGTTTCCTGGGAGCATGCAGCTAACCAGACAAGTGTGGTGGAACATGTCCCTATGCCAGGACCTTCTTAGCAAGCCAGCCAGCCAGCGAGGCACAGTTGTAGTTACCCAAGGCACCTTGCACAGCATAGCAGCTTGGCATGACTATTTGTAAGACGCACTCCGCCAGTTTATGTTTTGTTTTTGGTGTTATGTGTGTGTTTTTGCTTTGTTTTGTTTTCTCCTGCTTAAATTGCACATTTCCCCTCTGGAAGCAGCAGCCCGTTTTTTTGGGGTCTGTTTGTGCTTGAAATTTTGCACCCACCTTTGAATCCCCCTGTGCCGTCCGGGCTGGGGGGCCCCGAGCAAGGGCCAAGTCGCCATCGCTTCTCGGCCTTTTGGCTAAGATCAAGTGTAGTATCTGTTCTTATCAGTTTAATATCTGATACGTCCCCTATCAGGGGACCATATATTAAATTGATTTTTGGAATCGGGAGATGGAACAGGGGCTTGCTCCGTCCACTCCACGCATCGGCCCGGTATTGCAGTACCTCCGGGAACGGTGCACACCTTTCTCTAACGTTGGTCAAAGTCAGATCTGGATCTCTCCTGTGAGCATTTTGTCTACCCCTGCTGGAGGGAGAGTGCCAGTGTTGATGCAAGTTTTCCCAACGTTTTACTTCTTTTTTTTTTCTTTCTCTCTTTCTTTCTTTCTCTCTTTCTTTCTCTCTTTCTTTCTCTCTTTCTTTCTTGCTGTCTTTCTTTCTTTTATTCACATGTGGTGATGATGTAGACAGCAGCAGGTTGTTTCCTGGGAGCATGCAGCTAACCAGACAAGTGTGGTGGAACATGTCCCTATGCCAGGACCTTCTTAGCAAGCCAGCCAGCCAGCGAGGCACAGTTGTAGTTACCCAAGGCACCTTGCACAGCATAGCAGCTTGGCATGACTATTTGTAAGACGCACTCCGCCAGTTTATGTTTTGTTTTTGGTGTTATGTGTGTGTTTTTGCTTTGTTTTGTTTCCTCCTGCTTAAATTGCACATTTCCCCTCTGGAAGCAGCAGCCCGTTTTTGGGGGGTCTGCTTGTGCTTGGAATTTTGCACCCACCTTTGAATCCCCCTGTGCCGTCCGGGCTGGGGGGCCCCGGGCAAGGGCCAAGTCGCCATCGCTTCTCGGCCTTTTAGCTAAGATCAAGTGTAGTATCTGTTCTTATCAGTTTAATATCTGATACGTCCCCTATCAGGGGACCATATATTAAATTGATTTTTGGAATCGGGAGATGGAACAGGGGCTTGCTCCGTCCACTCCACGCATCGGCCCGGTATTGCAGTACCTCCGGGAACGGTGCACACCTTTCTCTAACGTTGGTCAAAGTCAGATCTGGATCTCTCCTGTGAGCATTTTGTCTACCCCTGCTGGAGGGAGAGTGCCAGTGTTGATGCAAGTTTTCCCGCCATTTTACTTCTTTTTTTTTTCTTTCTCTCTTTCTTTCTTTCTCTCTTTCTTTCTTTCTCTCTTTCTTTCTCTCTTTCTCTCTTTCTTTCTCTCTTTCTTTCTTGCTGTCTTTCTTTCTTTTATTCACATGTGGTGATGATGTAGACAGCAGCAGGTTGTTTCCTGGGAGCATGCAGCTAACCAGACAAGTGTGGTGGAACATGTCCCTATGCCAGGTCCTTCTTAGCCAGCCAGCCAGCGAGGCACAGTTGTAGTTACCCAAGGCACCTTGCACAGCATAGCAGCTTGGCATGACTATTTGTAAGACGCACTCCGCCAGTTTATGTTTTGTTTTTGGTGTTATGTGTGTGTTTTTGCTTTGTTTTGTTTTCTCCTGCTTAAATTGCACATTTCCCCTCTGGAAGCAGCAGCCCGTTTTTTGGGGGTCTGCTTGTGCTTGAAATTTTGCACCCACCTTTGAATCCCCCTGTGCCATCCAGGCTGGGGGGCCCCGGGCAAGGGCCAAGTCACCATCGCTTCTCGGCCTTTTGGCTAAGATCAAGTGTAGTATCTGTTCTTATCAGTTTAATATCTAGCTCCTCCAGTAGCTCCTCTGATGCAGAACACGAGGCAGGGAGGGAGCCCGGACCCAGCAGCGGCCCCCCCCTGAGTAGGGCCCTCTCAGCGCCAGCACTCCCCCTCGGCTCTCGTTATGACGCCATAAGGATTGAGTCCGTGGGGGAGGAAAGCGAAAGCGACAGTGAAAGTGAGAGTGAGAAGGAGGGGAAGGGAGTGAAGAACCAGCAGAGGGTGGGGAAAAGAAAGGGTAGAGACGAGGGGGGGAAAAGAAAGAAGATCAGGATCAAAGACAGCAAGTTGCAGGTGGCCCCCATAAATCCAAAACCAGCTAATGTCCACACAAAGTCCCCAGTCTTGCCCTCGCAGGCAGAGACGGAGGCGAGTGGGACGGCTACACTGCCGCCTAGTGGGCAGGTAGCAGCCAGCCAGGGCATCCCCAGCCAGCCTTCCCAGTCGTTGGCACAAACCCTAGCACACCTCGCAGAAGAGGTGTTCACTAATGCACCGAGGGAGAGGTCGGGGTCAACACCTTCCCTGACCAGCAGTACCTCGGTAGCAATGACCCTCTTCAAGCGAAGGGCCTCCCTTCAAAGCATCCTTGACCCCCTCCCTTGTATGGGCAAAACCAGGGGCCCCCTAGAGGTCCTCCTAGATACAGCACTGGAGGACATGGGAATACCCCTGGACGCGGTAAGCCAGAAGTCTGCTAACAGCTCCAATTCAACAGACGGTAACAGCCAAAGAATGCTGTCTGTCATAACCCCCCCCCAGGACAAAGCTGACCCACACGTTCCGAGGGGCCCTGAGCAAGTTCCACCAGACTTACCTTGTGGGGAGTTGAATAGCCCCAACAACTCCACGTACTGTGCATATAAAGACGGTGCCTTCTTGGACGAGGCAGCAGTGAGTACCTTCTCAGGGGTGATGGGAGTTGCAAATAAGCCCAAGCCCCCTCGAAGCAAGCGTAGAGCTAAGAGTAGGAAGAGTGTCCCGACCTCCCAATCATAGTCGCTATGGGGTGGACGCAGCGACTCCTTTTCTTGTTAGCTACCCTGATGGCCCTGATATGTGTGTCTGTTAATGTCAGGAGCATCAGGGAGACACAAAAAAGATTTGATGTACTAAACTATCTAGCTAACTTGAAAGCAGATCTCATCTTTCTGCAGGAGTGTGGTATTTCGTCGAGCCCTGATTATAGGGACCTGAAGGAGAGTTGGACCCTGGGGGACTCCTTCTGGTCGGGCTCCAACATAGCCAGAGCCGACGGAGTAGGTATCCTGTTTAAAAACCCATTTATTACCTCCCGCAGCAGCAGGGAGGTAGAACCTGGTAGAATTCTGAGCGTGGATGTGACATACAACAACACTCCCCTCAGACTGGTCAATGTCTACGCACCCACTAACCAAAACGAAAGAGTTCAATTTTTTCCACAGCTGCGTCCACTCCTGCTGGGGAACGTACCCGTCATCGTGTCAGGTGACTTCAATTGTGCTCTGAGGGACGTAGACCGGAGCAGGCCACGCAACGACCGCTCTAGTAGAGTTTTGTCCTCCATAATATCTGATTTCTCCCTGTGTGATGCAGGTAAGGACCTGGTGCCTCCCTTTACCTGGGTGAGCTCATCTGGGACCTCCTTCTCCCGTATAGATCTCGTCCTGCATACCAGCTCCCTTACGAAGACGGCAGTAGACACCCAGGCCGTCTTCTTCTCTGACCATAGGCTCCTGCAGGTAACATTGCAGGTCCCTCAGACCTCCCAGATGGGGTCAGGGGTCTGGAAATTAAACACCTCCTTACTCGATGACCCCTCCATAGCTGCAGCCTATAAGAGCAGGCTTGTTGAGTGGACCACTTTGCGTGACCTATTCAACTCCCCTATAGAGTGGTGGGAGATGGTCAAAATGAGAACTAAGGGTTATTTCATAGCAGCAGGCAAGAGGAAAGCAAAAGAAAGGAGGGCCAAATATAAATACCTGAATGCTGCCCTCCAGCGTCTGAGCCTGCTTCAGCTTCGGGGGTTCCCTGTAAGCGACGAGATAGCCCAGACCAAGCTAGATCTTTCAGTGCTTTGTAGGGAGGAACAACGAAAGGTCATGCACAATGCAAAAGTGCAAAAAATGGAGGAAGACGAAAAGTGTACTCGCTTCTTCTTCCAGAAAACGAGGGAGAAGCGGCACTTGATGTCCTCCATGCTCGACAGCAGGGGGAGGATAGTAGAGGATAGTGAGGGAGTGAAAAAAGTGGTAGAGAACTTCTATAGGGACCTGTATAACATCAAAGCTACAGATGACACCCTGATAGAGTGGTTCCTGAGCCAGTTGGAGCCTGACTCAGTGCGGGACGAGGAGGAGAAGGAGAAGGACCCAGAACTCACGCTGGAGGAGCTCACCCAGGCGGTTAAGACCATGAACACCGGTAAGACGCCAGGTCCAGATGGCATCCCGGGTGAGTATTACCATCTTTTTTGGGACACGCTAAAAGTCCATTTAGCGGAGGTCTACAGAGCGGTCTACAGGGAGAAGCGGTTGGGCCCTTCTATGCGGGAGAGTGTAATTACTCTCCTTCATAAGAAAGGGGAAGTTAAAGATCTACGGAATTGGCGCCCAATCAGCCTCCTTTGCGTGGATTACAAGATACTAGCCAAAGCTCTGATGCTCCGGCTACAAGTACACCTCCCTTTGGTCATTGGCCCCGACCAGGCTTGTGGCGTCCCAGGGAGGTCCATCACGGATATTTTAATGTTAACAAGGGACATTCTGGCTTATTCTAGAGAACGGAACCATCCCCTCTGCCTGTTCAACCTTGACCAGGAGAAGGCGTTCGATAGGGTAAGCCATGAATATATGTACAAAGTGATGGACCAGATGAAATTCGCTCCTGGACTTAGGGGGTGGTTTAAAACCATCTATACAAACATTAGTACCCGAGTCTTGGTGAACAGGCACCTGACTGGTAAAATATCTATCCAGTCAGGGGTCAGACAGGGTTGCCCACTATCCCCACTGCTATATGTCGTGTGCATTGAACCCCTCCTGCAGGCAATTCGTAGGGATACCAATATAACTGGTTTCCAGCTGCCTGGATCCAACGGGGTCCAGGTCAAAACAACAGCATATATGGACGATGTGTCACTCATTTGCACCAACACATCGTCGGTACCTCGGATTAGTAATATCCTTGGGAAGTACTGCACGGCGACCAGGGCAGTGATTAATAAGTCCAAGAGCGAAGTCTACGTGTCTAAAAATTGGCAGGTAGATAGGGAACTGTCGGACATGTACCCTGTCAAAAAGGACAAAATCAAGATTCTGGGCCTCATTTTCGAGAACAATAGCTCGGGGGCCCAGAGCTGGACGGCGGCCATTAACCAGGTCCGTAAAAAGATTGGCGGATGGAGCACAAGATCCTTAACAATGACGGGTAGAGTATTAATAACCAAGTCTATACTGTTCCCCATCCTCTCTTATGTAGGAAAAATCTTTCCCCCAGACAGGACCACCAAAAAAGTGGTGGACCGCATTATCCACCGCTTTATCTGGGGCAGCAAGATGGAGAGGGTAAAACGAGCCACCCTGAGTAAAGCCGACAAGAAGGGAGGTAAGGGGGTCCCGGACGTTGTGCAGCTCACCCGAGTGCAGGGGCTCACGCAAACTATCAAGAACATCCAGGCCCTGGACAGGAAGGTATGTTACATGAATCGTTTCTATTTTGCCACCTGTCTCAGGGCCTTGGGCCTCTGCACTATTGATAACACCGTGCCGTACTCCTGGGACCCCCCATTGTATTATAGAACCTTAAGCGACACTATATATAAATTGGGCTTAGATAAAGCAAAATTGGCCTCCTGGGAATACAAGGCTGTAACTAAATATCTTGCCGGTTCCCAGGAAATTGAAAAAGTAGCTACTTTCTCCCTCACCCAAAGCCCAAAAATCTGGGAGAATGTGTCTCACAGCTGCCTCAGTAATGTCCAGAAGGATATAGCATGGAACACCGTCCACAGTGCACTCCCCACTCGAGCGTTCATGTTCAGGAGGGGACTAGCCCAAGTAGAAACATGCCCCTATGCAAAGTGCCGCAAGAGAGAAACACCAGCCCATATCTTCTGGGAATGTGATGTGGCTGGCAGTGTCTGGCTCTCTGTCTCTGTCTTCCTAAACAGGTTTGCTGACACGGCCAAGATGACCGCTGAGACTGTGCTCTATGGGCCTGCGGGAGGAATCACTACCAGCACAGCTAAGTGCGTTTGGCGTGTCATCAATGTTGTCAAGCAGATCCTGTGGGAAGGCCGTAACGTCTGTGTCTAACACAAGCAGGAGCTAGACACTATCACCACGACCAGAAGGGCACAAACTCTTATCAAGGACTTTGTAATTCTGGACATCCGGACCCTCGGGAAGGACAAGGCCTGCGCGGAGTGGAGGATCGCCGGACTTCAGGACGTGAAGATGGAATAAAGGAAAAAACTGGAACCGCTAGCTCCTAGGAGCGGGACTACGGGGCACCGCTAAGCCTTTTATTTATTTTGTCATGCCAGCATTCCGCCCTTTTTAGCTGGCATGACCGTTTTTCAACGGTGCCCTGGTTTTATGTAGTCTTTTGTTTCAGTTTTATGGACTTTTATTTGATTTACGTTGAATGTTTTATTTGATTTTGTATTGTTTTGTTTTATGTATCTTTAAGATTTTTAATGTAAACTATTAAAAGTTACATTTTAAGTGTTTTAAAATTTTAGAATTTTAACTCACTGTTTTATACACTGTCCCTTTTCCCCTGTCCCTGTTTTAGATCTAGTTTTATGTTCACTTTTGAACCTTTTAGAGAGCACTCCCCGGCCCTCACAAGCACTGGTTTTTTATAGATGGTTCTTTTTTTCCAGTCACTTTTAAAACAGCACAGGTTTTTTTCATGTTGATTTTAATCTGTGTCTGTTTTAACCATGTACAAAGCACAATTGTCTTGGTGTTTTTAAATGTATTTTAAATGCTTTTAAAACAAAATGTATGTCTGTATGCATGAATGTCATCTTTAAAAGAAATGTAAAATGAATGAAAAAAACGAATGGGTGTAAATGTAAAAAATGTAAAATCTCAATAAAAGAGTATTAATATCTGATACGTCCCCTATCAGGGGACCATATATAAAATTGATTTTTGGAATCGGGAGATGGAACAGGGGCTTGCTCCGTCCACTCCACGCATCGGCCCGGTATTGTAGTTCCTCCGGGAACGGTGCACACCTTTCTCTAACGTTGGTCAAAGTCAGATCTGGATCTCTCCTGTGAGCATTTTGTCTACCCCTGCTGGAGGGAGAGTGCGAGTGTTGATGCAAGTTTTCCCGCCGTTTTACTTCTTTTTTTTTCTTTTTCTCTTTCTTTCTTTCTCTTTCTTTCTCTCTTTCTTTCTTGCTGTCTTTCTTTCTTTTATTCACATGTGGTGATGATGTAGACAGCAGCAGTTTGTTTCCTGGGAGCATGCAGCTAACCAGACAAGTGTGGTGGAACATGTCCCTATGCCAGGTCCTTCTTAGCCAGCCATATACTCTGGCTTCTCTACAGTTCGAATAAATCTTTCTAAGACTAAGGCTTAGAGGGTAGTGGCATTGCCCGCTCCCTCCGAGGGTCTGTGAGAGGTTTGTTCGGGTGAGGAGGAACAGAATTTTTTTATTTTTGACTGGCTTTCTTCAGCTCGGCAACTTTTTGGAAGACTAATGCTCAGTCTGGTTTTGGCTTGCCCAATCCAGGCCGAGGGTCTTTCAAGATTTTGTTGACTGTTGAGAGCAGTTTTTTCTTTTTCAGGCGGTTCCCGTTTTTTTCTTTTTCAGGCGGTTCCGGCTTTTCCAGACGTTCCTGGAGTTAGAGAGAAGGAGGACCTACCATCCAGACGACCTTTGAGGACCCTTTGATGACCTAGACGACCTCATCCCCAGCCCTTGATTGTAATCGAGATCCAGACCGAGAGAGCAGCAGGCGCCCAGCAGAGGGCGCCATCTGGGAGGAGCAGAGGGCGGCCCCGGACCCCGAGGAGGCGTCACAGCCACGATTCTTCCTACGTGGTCTCGGTGCCAAGCAGCGCCCCCTACTCCACCAGGGAAGGACACCGTTCACCTGGGGAGGGGGTCCCTCTTGCGAGGCGACCATCTCCTCAGGGACTAAAGTAATAGTTCCTTCAACTGCCCAGATTTGCTGCTTACGTTGTCTCTTTTCCGTAGAGAGAGACAACCCGGACGTCCAGAGGCTTCTCCCACCCCAATCGGAGGAGCCAGCTGAAGGATGGCGTTCCGGCCAACCCAGGAAACCAGGAGGCACAATGCGGTGCGCTTCACAAGAAACAAGCAAGATGAAACGGAACCAGGACTGACGAGACTGGAGTTCAGCCGGACCATTCTTCAGAGGGGTATGGGTTTTTCCCCTTCTGACTTGAATTGTTTGGTGAAATTGCCAGGGCTTAAGGAAGTGTTTGAGGTCAGTTTTAGGAACCCCCAAAAGTTACAAGAAATGTGGTCCTTTTGGGGGGAGAATAAATATCTCGCTCCATACAAAGAATTTTGTGTGGATGCACTGACAGACAGAGAAATGAAAGTTGTTACTGTCCAATTTTTCAATGAGGCTGTTAGCGACTATGATATTACAACATGGCTTAACCGCTATGGGAGGGTGTCATCAGAAGGGAGGAAAATTACAGACGAAGATGGGGTTTGGACAGGAGCCAGAAAGTGGCTGGTACGCCTTAATGTTGATCCATCGGGCATTGGAGGCGTCCGCCACATTCCAAACTCCATAGTGTTAGGGCCCAACAGAGGGCTGGTATTCTATAATGGGATGCCAAAACTCTGCAGGAAATGTGGGGAATTAGGACACCTGGCGGCCGCGTGTACTGTAGTCAAGTGCAGGAACTGCGGCGCCCCCCACGAGACCAGCCACTGCAGAGAAGAGAGGCAGTGCAATTTGTGTGGAAAGAAGGGGCACCTGTTTAAGGACTGCCCCTCTTCCTATGCCAACATGGCCAGAGCCAGCAAGGCAAACATGAACAAGCCTAGGCCTGAGCAGGAAGAGGGAGCAAGTAACAAAGATCAGTCCACATCACCACCAACAGTATCCAAGACCCAGACTCCAGCACCACCATCATCACCAGCACCCCCCTCACCCCCCCGCCCCCGAGACATGTCCCGTTTTACGAGGACCCCTTCCCCCAGCCCAGAGAGAGAGTACAACAGCCACTCCACTAGCTCCTCCAGTAGCTCCTCTGATGCAGAACACGAGGCAGGGAGGGAGCCTGGACCCAGCAGCGGCCCCCCCCTGAGTAGGGCCCTCTCAGCGCCAGCACTCCCCCTCGGCTCTCGTTATGACGCCATAAGGATTGAGTCCGTGGGGGAGGAAAGCGAAAGCGACAGTGAAAGTGAGAGTGAGAAGGAGGGGAAGGGAGTGAAGAACCAGCAGAGGGTGGGGAAAAGAAAGGGTAGAGACGAGGGGGGGGAAAAGAAAGAAGATCAGGATCAAAGACAGCAAGTTGCAGGTGGCCCCCATAGATCCAAAACCAGCTAATGTCCACACAAAGTCCCCAGTCTTGCCCTCGCAGGCAGAGACGGAGGCGAGTGGGACGGCTACACTGCCGCCTAGTGGGCAGGTAGCAGCCAGCCAGGGCATCCCCAGCCAGCCTTCCCAGTCGTTGGCACAAACCCTAGCACACCTCGCAGAAGAGGTGTTCACTAATGCACCGAGGGAGAGGTCGGGGTCAACACCTTCCCTGACCAGCAGTACCTCTGTAGCAATGACCCTCTTCAAGCGAAGGGCCTCCCTTCAAAGCATCCTTGACCCCCTCCCTTGTATGGGCAAAACCAGGGGCCCCCTAGAGGTCCTCCTAGATACAGCACTGGAGGACATGGGAATACCCCTGGACGCGGTAAGCCAGAAGTCTGCTAACAGCTCCAATTCAACAGACGGTAACAGCCAAAGAATGCTGTCTGTCATAACCCCCCCCAGGACAAAGCTGACCCACACGTTCCGAGGGGCCCTGAGCAAGTTCCACCAGACTTACCTTGTGGGGAGTTGAATAGCCCCAACAACTCCACGTACTGTGCATATAAAGACGGTGCCTTCTTGGACGAGGCAGCAGTGAGTACCTTCTCAGGGGTGATGGGAGTTGCAAATAAGCCCAAGCCCCCTCGAAGCAAGCGTAGAGCTAAGAGTAGGAAGAGTGTCCCGACCTCCCAATCATAGTCGCTATGGGGTGGACGCAGCGACTCCTTTTCTTGTTAGCTACCCTGATGGCCCTGATATGTGTGTCTGTTAATGTCAGGAGCATCAGGGAGACACAAAAAAGATTTGATGTACTAAACTATCTAGCTAACTTGAAAGCAGATCTCATCTTTCTGCAGGAGTGTGGTATTTCGTCGAGCCCTGATTATAGGGACCTGAAGGAGAGTTGGACCCTGGGGGACTCCTTCTGGTCGGGCTCCAACATAGCCAGAGCCGACGGAGTAGGTATCCTGTTTAAAAACCCATTTATTACCTCCCGCAGCAGCAGGGAGGTAGAACCTGGTAGAATTCTGAGCGTGGATGTGACATACAACAAAACTCCCCTCAGACTGGTCAATGTCTACGCACCCACTAACCAAAACGAAAGAGTTCAATTTTTTCCACAGCTGCGTCCACTCCTGCTGGGGAACGTACCCGTCATCGTGTCAGGTGACTTCAATTGTGCTCTGAGGGACGTAGACCGGAGCAGGCCACGCAACGACCGCTCTAGTAGAGTTTTGTCCTCCGTAATATCTGATTTCTCCCTGTGTGATGCAGGTAAGGACCTGGTGCCTCCCTTTACCTGGGTGAGCTCATCTGGGACCTCCTTCTCCCGTATAGATCTCGTCCTGCATACCAGCTCCCTTACGAAGACGGCAGTAGACACCCAGGCCGTCTTCTTCTCTGACCATAGGCTCCTGCAGGTAACATTGCAGGTCCCTCAGACCTCCCAGATGGGGTCAGGGGTCTGGAAATTAAACACCTCATTACTCAATGACCCCTCCATAGCTGCAGCCTATAAGAGCAGGCTTGTTGAGTGGACCACTTTGCGTGACCTATTCAACTCCCCTATAGAGTGGTGGGAGATGGTCAAAATCAGAACTAAGGGTTATTTCATAGCAGCAGGCAAGAGGAAAGCAAAAGAAAGGAGGGCCAAATATAAACACCTGAATGCTGCCCTCCAGCGTCTGAGCCTGCTTCAGCTTCGGGGGTTCCCTGTAAGCGACGAGATAGCCCAGACCAAGCTAGATCTTTCAGTGCTTTGTAGGGAGGAACAACGAAAGGTCATGCACAATGCAAAAGTGCAAAAAATGGAGGAAGACGAAAAGTGTACTCGCTTCTTCTTCCAGAAAACGAGGGAGAAGCGGCACTTGATGTCCTCCATGCTCGACAGCAGGGGGAGGATAGTAGAGGATAGTGAGGGAGTGAAAAAAGTGGTAGAGAACTTCTATAGGGACCTATATAACATCAAAGCTACAGATGACACCCTGATAGAGTGGTTCCTGAGCCAGTTGGAGCCTGACTCAGTGCGGGACGACGAGGAGGAGGAGAAGGACCCAGAACTCACGCTGGAGGAGCTCACCCAGGCGGTTAAGACCATGAACACCGGTAAGACGCCAGGTCCAGATGGCATCCCGGGTGAGTATTACCATCTTTTTTGGGACATGCTAAAAGTCCATTTAGCGGAGGTCTACAGAGCGGTCTACAGGGAGAAGCGGTTGGGCCCTTCTATGCGGGAGAGTGTAATTACTCTCCTTCATAAGAAAGGGGAAGTTAAAGATCTACGGAATTGGCGCCCAATCAGCCTCCTTTGCGTGGATTACAAGATACTAGCCAAAGCTCTGATGCTCCGGCTACAAGTACACCTCCCTTTGGTCATTGGCCCCGACCAGGCTTGTGGCGTCCCAGGGAGGTCCATCACGGATATTTTAATGTTAACAAGGGACATTCTGGCTTATTCTAGAGAACGGAACCATCCCCTCTGCCTGTTCAACCTTGACCAGGAGAAGGCGTTCGATAGGGTAAGCCATGAATATATGTACAAAGTGATGGACCAGATGAAATTCGCTCCTGGACTTAGGGAGTGGGTTAAAACCATATATACAAACATTAGTACCCGAGTCTTGGTGAACAGGCACCTGACTGGTAAAATATCTATCCAGTCAGGGGTCAGACAGGGTTGCCCACTATCCCCACTGCTATATGTCGTGTGCATTGAACCCCTCCTGCAGGCAATTCGTAGGGATACCAATATAACTGGTTTCCAGCTGCCTGGATCCAACGGGGTCCAGGTCAAAACAACAGCATATATGGACGATGTGTCACTCATTTGCACCAACACATCGTCGGTACCTCGGATTAGTAATATCCTTGAGAAGTACTGCACGGCGACCGGGGCAGTGATTAATAAGTCCAAGAGCGAAGTCTACGTGTCTAAAAATTGGCAGGTAGATAGGGAACTGTCGGACATGTACCCTGTCAAAAAGGACAAAATCAAGATTCTGGGCCTCATTTTCGAGAACAATAGCTCGGGGGCCCAGAGCTGGACGGCGGCCATTAACCAGGTCCGTAAAAAGATTGGCGGATGGAGCACAAGATCCTTAACAATGACGGGTAGAGTATTAATAACCAAGTCTATACTGTTCCCCATCCTCTCTTATGTAGGAAAAATCTTTCCCCCAGACAGGACCACCAAAAAAGTGGTGGACCGCATTATCCACCGCTTTATCTGGGGCAGCAAGATGGAGAGGGTAAAGCGAGCCACCCTGAGTAAAGCCGACAAGAAGGGAGGTAAGGGGGTCCCGGACGTTGTGCAGCTCACCCGAGTGCAGGGGCTCACGCAAACTATCAAGAACATCCAGGCCCTGGACAGGAAGGTATGTTACATGAATCGTTTCTATTTTGCCACCTGTCTCAGGGCCTTGGGCCTCTGCACTATTGATAACACCGTGCCGTACTCCTGGGACCCCCCATTGTATTATAGAACCTTAAGGGACACTATATATAAATTGGGCTTAGATAAAGCAAAATTGGCCTCCTGGGAATACAAGGCTGTAACTAAATATCTTGCCGGTTCCCAGGAAATTGAAAAAGTAGCTACTTTCTCCCTCACCCAAAGCCAAAAAATCTGGGAGAATGTGTCTCACAGCTGCCTCAGTAATGTCCAGAAGGATATAGCATGGAACACCGTCCACAGTGCACTCCCCACTCGAGCGTTCATGTTCAGGAGGGGACTAGCCCAAGTAGAAACATGCCCCTATGCAAAGTGCCGCAAGAGAGAAACACCAGCCCATATCTTCTGGGAGTGTGATGTGGCTGGCAGTGTCTGGCTCTCTGTCTCTGTCTTCCTAAACAGGTTTGCTGACACGGCCAAGATGACCGCTGAGACTGTGCTCTATGGGCCTGCGGGAGGAATCGCTACCAGCACAGCTAAGTGCATTTGGCGTGTCATCAATGTTGTCAAGCAGATCCTGTGGGAAGGCTGTAACGTCTGTGTCTATCACAAGCAGGAGCTAGACACTATCACCACGACCAGAAGGGCACAAACTCTTATCAAGGACTTTGTAATTCTGGACATCCGGACCCTCGGGAAGGACAAGGCCTGCGCGGAGTGGAGGATCGCCGGACTTCAGGACGTGAAGATGGAATAAAGGAAAAAACTGGAACCGCTAGCTCCTAGGAGCGGGACTACGGGGCACCGCTAAGCCTTTTATTTATTTTGTCATGCCAGCATTCCGCCCTTTTTAGCTGGCATGACCGTTTTTTCAACGGTGCCCTGGTTTTATGTAGTCTTTTTGTTTCAGTTTTATTGACTTTTATTTGATTTACGTTGAATGTTTTATTTGATTTTGTTTTGTTTTGTTTTATGTATCTTTAAGATTTTTAATGTAAACTATTAAAAGTTACATTTTAAGTGTTTTAAAATTTTAGAATTTTAACTCACTGTTCTATACACTGTCCCTTTTCCCCTGTCCCTGTTTTAGATCTAGTTTTATGTTCACTTTTGAACTTTTTTAGAGAGCACTCCCCGGCCCTCACAAACACTGGTTTTTTATAGATGGTTCTTTTTTTCAAGTCACTTTTAAAGCAGCACAGGTTTTTTTCATGTTGATTTTAATCTGTGTCTGTTTTAACCATGTACAAAGCACAATTGTCTTGGTGTTTTTAAATGTATTTTAAATGCTTTTAAAACAAAATGTATGTCTGTATGCATGAATGTCATCTTTAAAAGAAATGTAAAATGAATGAAAAAAACGAATGGGTGTAAATGTAAAAAATGTAAAATCTCAATAAAAGAGTATTAATATCTGATACGTCCCCTATCAGGGGACCATATATTAAATTGATTTTTGGAATCGGGAGATGGAACAGGGGCTTGCTCCGTCCACTCCACGCATCGGCCCGGTATTGCAGTACCTCCGGGAACGGTGCACACCTTTCTCTAACGTTGGTCAAAGTCAGATCTGGATCTCTCCTGTGAGCATTTTGTCTACCCCTGCTGGAGGGAGAGTGCCAGTGTTGATGCAAGTTTTCCCGCCGTTTTACTTCTTTTTTTTTCTTTCTCTCTTTCTTTCTTTCTCTTTCTTTCTCTCTTTCTTTCTTGCTGTCTTTCTTTCTTTTATTCACATGTGATGATGATGTAGACAGCAGCAGTTTGTTTCCTGGGAGCATGCAGCTAACCAGACAAGTGTGGTGGAACATGTCCCTATGCCAGGTCCTTCTTAGCCAGCCATATACTCTGGCTTCTCTTCAGTTCGAATAAATCTTTCTAAGACTAAGGCTTAGAGGGTAGTGGCATTGCCCGCTCCCTCCGAGGGTCTGTGAGAGGTTTGTTCGGGTGAGGATGAACAGAATTTTTTTTTATTTTTGACTGGCTTTCTTCAGCTCGGCAACTTTTTGGAAGACTAATGCTCAGTCTGGTTTTGGCTTGCCCAATCCAGGCCGAGGGTCTTTCAAGATTTTGTTGACTGTTGAGAGTAGTTTTTTCTTTTTCAGGCGGTTCCCGTTTTTTTCTTTTTCAGGCGGTTCCGGCTTTTCCAGACGTTCCTGGAGTTAGAGAGAAGGAGGACCTACCATCCAGACGACCTTTGAGGACCCTTTGATGACCTAGACGACCTCATCCCCAGCCCTTGATTGTAATCGAGATCCAGACCGAGAGAGCAGCAGGCGCCCAGCAGAGGGCGCCATCTGGGAGGAGCAGAGGGCGGCCCCGGACCCCGAGGAGGTGTCACAGCCACGATTCTTCCTACGTGGTCTCGGTGCCAAGCAGCGCCCCCTACTCCGCCAGGGAAGGACACCGTTCACCTGGGGAGGGGGTCCCTCTTGCGAGGCGACCATCTCCTCAGGGACTAAAGTAATAGTTCCTTCAACTGCCCAGATTTGCTGCTTACGTTGTCTCTTTTCCGTAGAGAGAGACAACCCGGACGTCCAGAGGCTTCTCCCACCCCAATCGGAGGAGCCAGCTGAAGGATGGCGTTCCGGCCAACCCAGGAAACCAGGAGGCACAATGCGGTGCGCTTCACAAGAAACAAGCAAGATGAAACGGAACCAGGACTGACGAGACTGGAGTTCAGCCGGACCATTCTTCAGAGGGGTATGGGTTTTTCCCCTTCTGACTTGAATTGTTTGGTGAAATTGCCAGGGCTTAAGGAAGTGTTTGAGGTCAGTTTTAGGAACCCCCAAAAGTTACAAGAAATGTGGTCCTTTTGGGGGGAGAATAAATATCTCGCTCCATACAAAGAATTTTGTGTGGATGCACTGACAGACAGAGAAATGAAAGTTGTTACTGTCCAATTTTTCAATGAGGCTGTTAGCGACTATGATATTACAACATGGCTTAACCGCTATGGGAGGGTGTCATCAGAAGGGAGGAAAATTACAGATGAAGATGGGGTTTGGACAGGAGCCAGAAAGTGGCTGGTACGCCTTAATGTTGATCCATCGGGCATTGGAGGCGTCCGCCACATTCCAAACTCCATAGTGTTAGGGCCCAACAGAGGGCTGATATTCTATAATGGGATGCCAAAACTCTGCAGGAAATGTGGGGAATTAGGACACCTGACGGCCGCGTGTACTGTAGTCAAGTGCAGGAACTGCGGCGCCCCCCACGAGACCAGCCACTGCAGAGAAGAGAGGCAGTGCAATTTGTGTGGAAAGAAGGGGCACCTGTTTAAGGACTGCCCCTCTTCCTATGCCAACATGGCCAGAGCCAGCAAGGCAAACATGAACAAGCCAGGCCTGAGCAGGAAGAGGGAGCAAGTAACAAAGATCAGTCCACATCACCACCAACAGTATCCAAAACCCAGACTCCAGCACCACCATCATCACCAGCACCCCCTCACCCCCCCGCTCCCGAGACATGTCCCGTTTTACGAGGACCCCTTCCCCCAGCCCAGAGAGAGAGTACAACAGCCACTCCACTAGCTCCTCCAGTAGCTCCTCTGATGCAGAACACGAGGCAGGGAGGGAGCCCGGACCCAGCAGCGCCCCCCCCCCCTGAGTAGGGCCCTCTCAGCGCCAGCACTCCCCCTCGGCTCTCGTTATGACGCCATAAGGATTGAGTCCGTGGGGGAGGAAAGCAAAAGCGACAGTGAAAGTGAGAGTGAGAAGGAGGGGAAGGGAGTGAAGAACCAGCAGAGGGTGGGGAAAAGAAAGGGTAGAGACGAGGGGGGGAAAAGAAAGAAGATCAGGATCAAAGACAGCAAGTTGCAGGTGGCCCCCATAGATCCAAAACCAGCTAATGTCCACACAAAGTCCCCAGTCTTGCCCTCGCAGGCAGAGACGGAGGCGAGTGGGACGGCTACACTGCCGCCTAGTGGGCAGGTAGCAGCCAGCCAGGGCATCCCCAGCCAGCCTTCCCAGTCGTTGGCACAAACCCTAGCACACCTCGCAGAAGAGGTGTTCACTAATGCACCGAGGGAGAGGTCGGGGTCAACACCTTCCCTGACCAGCAGTACCTCTGTAGCAATGACCCTCTTCAAGCGAAGGGCCTCCCTTCAAAGCATCCTTGACCCCCTCCCTTGTATGGGCAAAACCAGGGGCCCCCTAGAGGTCCTCCTAGATACAGCACAGGAGGACATGGGAATACCCCTGGACGCGGTAAGCCAGAAGTCTGCTAACAGCTCCAATTCAACAGACGGTAACAGCCAAAGAATGCTGTCTGTCATAACCCCCCCCAGGACAAAGCTGACCCACACGTTCCGAGGGGCCCTGAGCAAGTTCCACCAGACTTACCTTGTGGGGAGTTGAATAGCCCCAACAACTCCACGTACTGTGCATATAAAGACGGTGCCTTCTTGGACGAGGCAGCAGTGAGTACCTTCTCAGGGGTGATGGGAGTTGCAAATAAGCCCAAGCCCCCTCGAAGCAAGCGTAGAGCTAAGAGTAGGAAGAGTGTCCCGACCTCCCAATCATAGTCGCTATGGGGTGGACGCAGCGACTCCTTTTCTTGTTAGCTACCCTGATGGCCCTGATATGTGTGTCTGTTAATGTCAGGAGCATCAGGGAGACACAAAAAAGATTTGATGTACTAAACTATCTAGCTAACTTGAAAGCAGATCTCATTTTTCTGCAGGAGTGTGGTATTTCGTCGAGCCCTGATTATAGGGACCTGAAGGAGAGTTGGACCCTGG
Source organism: Acipenser ruthenus (assembly GCF_902713425.1). NCBI lineage: Eukaryota > Metazoa > Chordata > Actinopteri > Acipenseriformes > Acipenseridae > Acipenser > Acipenser ruthenus. Next base: position 21,556,416 of record NC_081198.1, on the reverse strand, counting down.
GGGACTCCTTCTGGTCGGGCTCCAACATAGCCAGAGCCGACGGAGTAGGTATCCTGTTTAAAAACCCATTTATTACCTCCCGCAGCAGCAGGGAGGTAGAACCTGGTAGAATTCTGAGCGTGGATGTGACATACAACAACACTCCCCTCAGACTGGTCAATGTCTACGCACCCACTAACCAAAACGAAAGAGTTCAATTTTTTCCACAGCTGCGTCCACTCCTGCTGGGGAACGTACCCGTCATCGTGTCAGGTGACTTCAATTGTGCTCTGAGGGACGTAGACCGGAGCAGGCCACGCAACGACGTGGAACGGTGCACACCTTTCTCTAACGTTGGTCAAAGTCAGATCTGGATCTCTCCTGTGAGCATTTTGTCTACCCCTGCTGGAGGGAGAGTGCCAGTGTTGATGCAAGTTTTCCCGCCGTTTTACTTCTTTTTTTTTCTTTCTCTCTTTCTTTCTTTCTCTCTTTCTTTCTCTCTTTCTCTCTTTCTTTCTCTCTTTCTTTCTTGCTGTCTTTCTTTCTTTTATTCACATGTGGTGATGATGTAGACAGCAGCAGGTTGTTTCCTGGGAGCATGCAGCTAACCAGACAAGTGTGGTGGAACATGTCCCTATGCCAGGACCTTCTTAGCAAGCCAGCCAGCCAGCGAGGCACAGTTGTAGTTACCCAAGGCACCTTGCACAGCATAGCAGCTTGGCATGACTATTTGTAAGACGCACTCCGCCAGTTTATGTTTTGTTTTTGGTGTTATGTGTGTGTTTTTGCTTTGTTTTGTTTCCTCCTGCTTAAATTGCACATTTCCCCTCTGGAAGCAGCAGCCCGTTTTTTGGGGGTCTGCTTGTGCTTGGAATTTTGCACCCACCTTTGAATCCCCCTGTGCCGTCTGGGCTGGGGGGCCCCGGGCAAGGGCCAAGTCGCCATCGCTTCTCGGCCTTTTGGCTAAGATCAAGTGTAGTATCTGTTCTTATCAGTTTAATATCTGATACGTCCCCTATCAGGGGACCATATATTAAATTGATTTTTGGAATCGGGAGATGGAACAGGGGCTTGCTCCGTCCACTCCACGCATCGGCCCGGTATTGCAGTACCTCCGGGAACGGTGCACACCTTTCTCTAACGTTGGTCAAAGTCACATCTGGATCTCTCCTGTGAGCATTTTGTCTACCCCTGCTGGAGGGAGAGTGCCAGTGTTGATGCAAGTTTTCCCGCCGTTTTACTTCTTTTTTGTCTTTCTCTCTTTCTTTATTTCTCTTTCTTTCTCTCTTTCTTTCTTGCTGTCTTTCTTTCTTTTATTCACATGTGATGATGATGTAGACAGCAGCAGTTTGTTTCATGGGAGCATGCAGCTAACCAGACAAGTGTGGTGGAACATGTCCCTATGCCAGGTCCTTCTTAGCCAGCCATATACTCTGGCTTCTCTTCAGTTCGAATAAATCTTTCTAAGACTAAGGCTTAGAGGGTAGTGGCATTGCCCGCTCCCTCCGAGGGTCTGTGAGAGGTTTGTTCGGGTGAGGAGGAACAGAATTTTTTTTATTTTTGACTGGCTTTCTTCAGCTCGGCAACTTTTTGGAAGACTAATGCTCAGTCTGGTTTTGGCTTGCCCAATCCAGGCCGAGGGTCTTTCAAGATTTTGTTGACTGTTGAGAGCAGTTTTTTCTTTTTCAGGCGGTTCCCGTTTTTTTCTTTTTCAGGCGGTTCCGGCTTTTCCAGACGTTCCTGGAGTTAGAGAGAAGGAGGACCTACCATCCAGACGACCTTTGAGGACCCTTTGATGACCTAGACGACCTCATCCCCAGCCCTTGATTGTAATCGAGATCCAGACCGAGAGAGCAGCAGGCGCCCAGCAGAGGGCGCCATCTGGGAGGAGCAGAGGGCGGCCCCGGACCCCGAGGAGGCGTCACAGCCACGATTCTTCCTACGTGGTCTCGGTGCCAAGCAGCGCCCCCTACTCCGCCAGGGAAGGACACCGTTCACCTGGGGAGGGGGTCCCTCTTGCGAGGCGACCATCTCCTCAGGGACTAAAGTAATAGTTCCTTCAACTGCCCAGATTTGCTGCTTACGTTGTCTCTTTTCCGTAGAGAGAGACAACCCGGACGTCCAGAGGCTTCTCCCACCCCAATCGGAGGAGCCAGCTGAAGGATGGCGTTCCGGCCAACCCAGGAAACCAGGAGGCACAATGCGGTGCGCTTCACAAGAAACAAGCAAGATGAAACGGAACCAGGACTGACGAGACTGGAGTTCAGCCGGACCATTCTTCAGAGGGGTATGGGTTTTTCCCCTTCTGACTTGAATTGTTTGGTGAAATTGCCAGGGCTTAAGGAAGTGTTTGAGGTCAGTTTTAGGAACCCCCAAAAGTTACAAGAAATGTGGTCCTTTTGGGGGGAGAATAAATATCTCGCTCCATACAAAGAATTTTGTGTGGATGCACTGACAGACAGAGAAATGAAAGTTGTTACTGTCCAATTTTTCAATGAGGCTGTTAGCGACTATGATATTACAACATGGCTTAACCGCTATGGGAGGGTGTCATCAGAAGGGAGGAAAATTACAGATGAAGATGGGGTTTGGACAGGAGCCAGAAAGTGGCTGGTACGCCTTAATGTTGATCCATCGGGCATTGGAGGCGTCCGCCACATTCCAAACTCCATAGTGTTAGGGCCCAACAGAGGGCTGGTATTCTATAATGGGATGCCAAAACTCTGCAGGAAATGTGGGGAATTAGGACACCTGACGGCCGCGTGTACTGTAGTCAAGTGCAGGAACTGCGGCGCCCCCCACGAGACCAGCCACTGCAGAGAAGAGAGGCAGTGCAATTTGTGTGGAAAGAAGGGGCACCTGTTTAAGGACTGCCCCTCTTCCTATGCCAACATGGCCAGAGCCAGCAAGGCAAACATGAACAAGCCTAGGCCTGAGCAGGAAGAGGGAGCAAGTAACAAAGATCAGTCCACATCACCACCAACAGTATCCAAGACCCAGACTCCAGCACCACCATCATCACCAGCACCCCCTCACCCCCCCGCCCCCGAGACATGTCCCGTTTTACGAGGACCCCTTCCCCCAGCCCAGAGAGAGAGTACAACAGCCACTCCACTAGCTCCTCCAGTAGCTCCTCTGATGCAGAACACGAGTCAGGGAGGGAGCCCGGACCCAGCAGCGGCCCCCCCCTGAGTAGGGCCCTCTCAGCGCCAGCACTCCCCCTCGGCTCTCGTTATGACGCCATAAGGATTGAGTCCGTGGGGGAGGAAAGCAAAAGCGACAGTGAAAGTGAGAGTGAGAAGGAGGGGAAGGGAGTGAAGAACCAGCAGAGGGTGGGGAAAAGAAAGGGTAGAGACGAGGGGGGGAAAAGAAAGAAGATCAAGATCAAAGACAGCAAGTTGCAGGTGGCCCCCATAGATCCAAAACCAGATAATGTCCACACAAAGTCCCCAGTCTTGCCCTCGCAGGCAGAGATGGAGGCGAGTGGGACGGCTACACTGCCGCCTAGTGGGCAGGTAGCAGCCAGCCAGGGCATCCCCAGCCAGCCTTCCCAGTCGTTGGCACAAACCCTAGCACACCTCGCAGAAGAGGTGTTCACTAATGCACCGAGGGAGAGGTCGGGGTCAACACCTTCCCTGACCAGCAGTACCTCTGTAGCAATGACCCTCTTCAAGCGAAGGGCCTCCCTTCAAAGCATCCTTGACCCCCTCCCTTGTATGGGCAAAACCAGGGGCCCCCTAGAGGTCCTCCTAGATACAGCACTGGAGGACATGGGAATACCCCTGGACGCGGTAAGCCAGAAGTCTGCTAACAGCTCCAATTCAACAGACGGTAACAGCCAAAGAATGCTGTCTGTCATAACCCCCCCCCCAGGACAAAGCTGACCCACACGTTCCGAGGGGCCCTGAGCAAGTTCCACCAGACTTACCTTGTGGGGAGTTGAATAGCCCCAACAACTCCACGTACTGTGCATATAAAGACGGTGCCTTCTTGGACGAGGCAGCAGTGAGTACCTTCTCAGGGGTGATGGGAGTTGCAAATAAGCCCAAGCCCCCTCGAAGCAAGCGTAGAGCTAAGAGTAGGAAGAGTGTCCCGACCTCCCAATCATAGTCGCTATGGGGTGGACGCAGCGACTCCTTTTCTTGTTAGCTACCCTGATGGCCCTGATATGTGTGTCTGTTAATGTCAGGAGCATCAGGGAGACACAAAAAAGATTTGATGTACTAAACTATCTAGCTAACTTGAAAGCAGATCTCATCTTTCTGCAGGAGTGTGGTATTTCGTCGAGCCCTGATTATAGGGACCTGAAGGAGAGTTGGACCCTGGGGGACTCCTTCTGGTCGGGCTCCAACATAGCCAGAGCCGACGGAGTAGGTATCCTGTTTAAAAACCCATTTATTACCTCCCGCAGCAGCAGGGAGGTAGAACCTGGTAGAATTCTGAGCGTGGATGTGACATACAACAACACTCCCCTCAGACTGGTCAATGTCTACGCACCCACTAACCAAAACGAAAGAGTTCAATTTTTTCCACAGCTGCGTCCACTCCTGCTGGGGAACGTACCCGTCATCGTGTCAGGTGACTTCAATTGTGCTCTGAGGGACGTAGACCGGAGCAGGCCACGCAACGACCGCTCTAGTAGAGTTTTGTCCTCCGTAATATCTGATTTCTCCCTGTGTGATGCAGGTAAGGACCTGGTGCCTCCCTTTACCTGGGTGAGCTCATCTGGGACCTCCTTCTCCCGTATAGATCTCGTCCTGCATACCAGCTCCCTTACGAAGACGGCAGTAGACACCCAGGCCGTCTTCTTCTCTGACCATAGGCTCCTGCAGGTAACATTGCAGGTCCCTCAGACCTCCCAGATGGGGTCAGGGGTTTGGAAATTAAACACCTCCTTACTCGATGACCCCTCCATAGCTGCAGCCTATAAGAGCAGGCTTGTTGAGTGGACCACTTTGCGTGACCTATTCAACTCCCCTATAGAGTGGTGGGAGATGGTCAAAATCAGAACTAAGGGTTATTTCATAGCAGCAGGCAAGAGGAAAGCAAAAGAAAGGAGGGCCAAATATAAACACCTGAATGCTGCCCTCCAGCATCTGAGCCTGCTTCAGCTTCGGGGGTTCCCTGTAAGCGACGAGATAGCCCAGACCAAGCTAGATCTTTCAGTGCTTTGTAGGGAGGAACAACGAAAGGTCATGCACAATGCAAAAGTGCAAAAAATGGAGGAAGACGAAAAGTGTACTCGCTTCTTCTTCCAGAAAACGAGGGAGAAGCGGCACTTGATGTCCTCCATGCTCGACAGCAGGGGGAGGATAGTAGAGGATAGTGAGGGAGTGAAAAAAGTGGTAGAGAACTTCTATAGGGACCTATATAACATCAAAGCTACAGATGACACCCTGATAGACTGGTTCCTGAGCCAGTTGGAGCCTGACTCAGTGCGGGACGACGAGGAGGAGGAGAAGGACCCAGAACTCACGCTGGAGGAGCTCACCCAGGCGGTTAAGACCATGAACACCGGTAAGACGCCAGGTCCAGATGGCATCCCGGGTGAGTATTACCATCTTTTTTGGGACATGCTAAAAGTCCATTTAGCGGAGGTCTACAGAGCGGTCTACAGGGAGAAGCGGTTGGGCCCTTCTATGCGGGAGAGTGTAATTACTCTCCTTCATAAGAAAGGGGAAGTTAAAGATCTACGGAATTGGCGCCCAATCAGCCTCCTTTGCGTGGATTACAAGATACTAGCCAAAGCTCTGATGCTCCGGCTACAAGTACACCTCCCTTTGGTCATTGGCCCCGACCAGGCTTGTGGCGTCCCAGGGAGGTCCATCACGGATATTTTAATGTTAACAAGGGACATTCTGGCTTATTCTAGAGAACGGAACCATCCCCTCTGCCTGTTCAACCTTGACCAGGAGAAGGCGTTCGATAGGGTAAGCCATGAATATATGTACAAAGTGATGGACCAGATGAAATTCGCTCCTGGACTTAGGGAGTGGGTTAAAACCATCTATACAAACATTAGTACCCGAGTCTTGGTGAACAGGCACCTGACTGGTAAAATATCTATCCAGTCAGGGGTCAGACAGGGTTGCCCACTATCCCCACTGCTATATGTCGTGTGCATTGAACCCCTCCTGCAGGCAATTCGTAGGGATACCAATATAACTGGTTTCCAGCTGCCTGGATCCAACGGGGTCCAGGTCAAAACAACAGCATATATGGACGATGTGTCACTCATTTGCACCAACACATCGTCGGTACCTCGGATTAGTAATATCCTTGAGAAGTACTGCACGGCGACCGGGGCAGTGATTAATAAGTCCAAGAGCGAAGTCTACGTGTCTAAAAATTGGCAGGTAGATAGGGAACTGTCGGACATGTACCCTGTCAAAAAGGACAAAATCAAGATTCTGGGCCTCATTTTCGAGAACAATAGCTCGGGGGCCCAGAGCTGGACGGCGGCCATTAACCAGGTCCGTAAAAAGATTGGCGGATGGAGCACAAGATCCTTAACAATGACGGGTAGAGTATTAATAACCAAGTCTATACTGTTCCCCATCCTCTCTTATGTAGGAAAAATCTTTCCCCCAGACAGGACCACCAAAAAAGTGGTGGACCGCATTATCCACCGCTTTATCTGGGGCAGCAAGATGGAGAGGGTAAAGCGAGCCACCCTGAGTAAAGCCGACAAGAAGGGAGGTAAGGGGGTCCCGGACGTTGTGCAGCTCACCCGAGTGCAGGGGCTCACGCAAACTATCAAGAACATCCAGGCCCTGGACAGGAAGGTATGTTACATGAATCGTTTCTATTTTGCCACCTGTCTCAGGGCCTTGGGCCTCTGCACTATTGATAACACCGTGCCGTACTCCTGGGACCCCCCATTGTATTATAGAACCTTAAGGGACACTATATATAAATTGGGCTTAGATAAAGCAAAATTGGCCTCCTGGGAATACAAGGCTGTAACTAAATATCTTGCCGGTTCCCAGGAAATTGAAAAAGTAGCTACTTTCTCCCTCACCCAAAGCCAAAAAATCTGGGAGAATGTGTCTCACAGCTGCCTCAGTAATGTCCAGAAGGATATAGCATGGAACACCGTCCACAGTGCACTCCCCACTCGAGCGTTCATGTTCAGGAGGGGACTAGCCCAAGTAGAAACATGCCCCTATGCAAAGTGCCGCAAGAGAGAAACACCAGCCCATATCTTCTGGGAGTGTGATGTGGCTGGCAGTGTCTGGCTCTCTGTCTCTGTCTTCCTAAACAGGTTTGCTGACACGGCCAAGATGACCGCTGAGACTGTGCTCTATGGGCCTGCGGGAGGAATCGATACCAGCACAGCTAAGTGCGTTTGGCGTGTCATCAATGTTGTCAAGCAGATCCTGTGGGAAGGCCGTAACGTCTGTGTCTATCACAAGCAGGAGCTAGACACTATCACCACGACCAGAAGGGCACAAACTCTTATCAAGGACTTTGTAATTCTGGACATCCGGACCCTCGGGAAGGACAAGGCCTGCGCGGAGTGGAGGATCGCCGGACTTCAGGACGTGAAGATGGAATAAAGGAAAAAACTGGAACCGCTAGCTCCTAGGAGCGGGACTACGGGGCACCGCTAAGCCTTTTATTTATTTTGTCATGCCAGCATTCCGCCCTTTTTAGCTGGCATGACCGTTTTTCAACGGTGCCCTGGTTTTATGTAGTCTTTTTGTTTCAGTTTTATGGACCTTTGATTTAATTTGAATGTTTTATTTGATTTTGTTTTGTTTTGTTTTATGTATCTTTAAGATTTTTAATGTAAACTATTAAAAGTTACATTTTAAGTGTTTTAAAATTTTAGAATTTTAACTCACTGTTTATACACTGTCCCTTTTCCCCTGTCCCTGTCTTAGATCTAGTTTTATGTTCACTTTTGAACCTTTTTAGAGAGCACTCCCCGGCCCTCACAAGCACTGGTTTTTTATAGATGGTTCTTTTTTTCCAGTCACTTTTAAAACAGCACAGGTTTTTTTCATGTTGATTTTAATCTGTGTCTGTTTTAACCATGTACAAAGCACAATTGTCTTGGTGTTTTTAAATGTGTTTTAAATGCTTTTAAAACAAAATGTATGTCTGTATGCATGAATGTCATCTTTAAAAGAAATGTAAAATGAATGAAAAAACGAATGGGTGTAAATGGAAAAAAAAATGTAAAATCTCAATAAAAGAGTATTTAATATCTGATACGTCCCCTATCAGGGGACCATATATTAAATTGATTTTTGGAATCGGGAGATGGAACAGGGGCTTGCTCCGTCCACTCCACGCATCGGCCCGGTATTGCAGTACCTCCGGGAACGGTGCACACCTTTCTCTAACGTTGGTCAAAGTCAGATCTGGATCTCTCCTGTGAGCATTTTGTCTACCCCTGCTGGAGGGAGAGTGCCAGTGTTGATGCAAGTTTTCCCGCCGTTTTACTTCTTTTTTTTTTCTTTCTCTCTTTCTTTCTTTCTCTCTTTCTTTCTCTCTTTCTCTCTTTCTTTCTCTCTTTCTTTCTTGCTGTCTTTCTTTCTTTTATTCACATGTGGTGATGATGTAGACAGCAGCAGGTTGTTTCCTGGGAGCATGCAGCTAACCAGACAAGTGTGGTGGAACATGTCCCTATGCCAGGACCTTCTTAGCAAGCCAGCCAGCCAGCGAGGCACAGTTGTAGTTACCCAAGGCACCTTGCACAGCATAGCAGCTTGGCATGACTATTTGTAAGACGCACTCCGCCAGTTTATGTTTTGTTTTTGGTGTTATGTGTGTGTTTTTGCTTTGTTTTGTTTTCTCCTGCTTAAATTGCACATTTCCCCTCTGGAAGCAGCAGCCCGTTTTTTTGGGGTCTGCTTGTGCTTGAAATTTTGCACCCACCTTTGAATCCCCCTGTGCCGTCCGGGCTGGGGGGCCCCGGGCAAGGGCCAAGTCGCCATCGCTTCTCGGCCTTTTGGCTAAGATCAAGTGTAGTATCTGTTCTTATCAGTTTAATATCTGATACGTCCCCTATCAGGGGACCATATATTAAATTGATTTTTGGAATCGGGAGATGGAACAGGGGCTTGCTCCGTCCACTCCACGCATCGACCCGGTATTGCAGTACCTCCGGGAACGGTGCACACCTTTCTCTAACGTTGGTCAAAGTCAGATCTGGATCTCTCCTGTGAGCATTTTGTCTACCCCTGCTGGAGGGAGAGTGCCAGTGTTGATGCAAGTTTTCCCGCCGTTTTACTTCTTTTTTTTCTTTCTCTCTTTCTTTCTTTCTCTCTTTCTTTCTCTCTTTCTCTCTTTCTTTCTCTCTTTCTTTCTTGCTGTCTTTCTTTCTTTTATTCACATGTGGTGATGATGTAGACAGCAGCAGGTTGTTTCCTGGGAGCATGCAGCTAACCAGACAAGTGTGGTGGAACATGTCCCTATGCCAGGACCTTCTTAGCAAGCCAGCCAGCCAGCGAGGCACAGTTGTAGTTACCCAAGGCACCTTGCACAGCATAGCAGCTTGGCATGACTATTTGTAAGACGCACTCCGCCAGTTTATGTTTTGTTTTTGGTGTTATGTGTGTGTTTTTGCTTTGTTTTGTTTTCTCCTGCTTAAATTGCACATTTCCCCTCTGGAAGCAGCAGCCCGTTTTTTGGGGGTCTGCTTGTGCTTGAAATTTTGCACCCACCTTTGAATCCCCCTGTGCCGTCCGGGCTGGGGGGCCCCGGGCAAGGGCCAAGTCGCCATCGCTTCTCGGCCTTTTGGCTAAGATCAAGTGTAGTATCTGTTCTTATCAGTTTAATATCTGATACGTCCCCTATCAGGGGACCATATATTAAATTGATTTTTGGAATCGGGAGATGGAACAGGGGCTTGCTCCGTCCACTCCACGCATCAGCCCGGTATTGCAGTACCTCCGGGAACGGTGCACACCTTTCTCTAACGTTGGTCAAAGTCAGATCTGGATCTCTCCTGTGAGCATTTTGTCTACCCCTGCTGGAGGGAGAGTGCCAGTGTTGATGCAAGTTTTCCCGCCGTTTTACTTCTTTTTTTTTTCTTTCTCTCTTTCTTTCTTTCTCTCTTTCTTTCTCTCTTTCTTTCTCTCTTTCTTTCTTGCTGTCTTTCTTTCTTTTATTCACATGTGGTGATGATGTAGACAGCAGCAGGTTGTTTCCTGGGAGCATGCAGCTAACCAGACAAGTGTGGTGGAACATGTCCCTATGCCAGGTCCTTCTTAGCCAGCCATATACTCTGGCTTCTCTTCAGTTCGAATAAATCTTTCTAAGACTAAGGCTTAGAGGGTAGTGGCATTGCCCGCTCCCTCCGAGGGTCTGTGAGAGGTTTGTTCGGGTGAGGAGGAACAGAATTTTTTTTATTTTTGACTGGCTTTCTTCAGCTCGGCAACTTTTTGGAAGACTAATGCTCAGTCTGGTTTTGGCTTGCCCAATCCAGGCCGAGGGTCTTTCAAGATTTTGTTGACTGTTGAGAGCAGTTTTTTCTTTTTCAGGCGGTTCCAGTTTTTTTCTTTTTCAGGCGGTTCCGGCTTTTCCAGACGTTCCTGGAGTTAGAGAGAAGGAGGACCTACCATCCAGACGACCTTTGAGGACCCTTTGATGACCTAGACGACCTCATCCCCAGCCCTTGATTGTAATCGAGATCCAGACCGAGAGAGCAGCAGGCGCCCAGCAGAGGGCGCCATCTGGGAGGAGCAGAGGGCGGCCCCGGACCCCGAGGAGGCGTCACAGCCACGATTCTTCCTACGTGGTCTCGGTGCCAAGCAGTGCCCCCTACTCCGCCAGGGAAGGACACCGTTCACCTGGGGAGGGGGTCCCTCTTGCGAGGCGACCATCTCCTCAGGGACTAAAGTAATAGTTCCTTCAACTGCCCAGATTTGCTGCTTACGTTGTCTCTTTTCCGTAGAGAGAGACAACCCGGACGTCCAGAGGCTTCTCCCACCCCAATCGGAGGAGCCAGCTGAAGGATGGCGTTCCGGCCAACCCAGGAAACCAGGAGGCACAATGCGGTGCGCTTCACAAGAAACAAGCAAGATGAAACGGAACCAGGACTGACGAGACTGGAGTTCAGCCGGATCATTCTTCAGAGGGGTATGGGTTTTTCCCCTTCTGACTTGAATTGTTTGGTGAAATTGCCAGGGCTTAAGGAAGTGTTTGAGGTCAGTTTTAGGAACCCCCAAAAGTTACAAGAAATGTGGTCCTTTTGGGGGGAGAATAAATATCTCGCTCCATACAAAGAATTTTGTGTGGATGCACTGACAGACAGAGAAATGAAAGTTGTTACTGTCCAATTTTTCAATGAGGCTGTTAGCGACTATGATATTACAACATGGCTTAACCGCTATGGGAGGGTGTCATCAGAAGGGAGGAAAATTACAGATGAAGATGGGGTTTGGACAGGAGCCAGAAAGTGGCTGGTACGCCTTAATGTTGATCCATCGGGTATTGGAGGCGTCCGCCACATTCCAAACTCCATAGTGTTAGGGCCCAACAGAGGGCTGGTATTCTATAATGGGATGCCAAAACTCTGCAGGAAATGTGGGGAATTAGGACACCTGGCGGCCGCGTGTACTGTAGTCAAGTGCAGGAACTGCGGCGCCCCCCACGAGACCAGCCACTGCAGAGAAGAGAGGCAGTGCAATTTGTGTGGAAAGAAGGGGCACCTGTTTAAGGACTGCCCCTCTTCCTATGCCAACATGGCCAGAGCCAGCAAGGCAAACATGAACAAGCCTAGGCCTGAGCAGGAAGAGGGAGCAAGTAACAAAGATCAGTCCACATCACCACCAACAGTATCCAAGACCCAGACTCCAGCACCACCATCATCACCAGCACCCCCTCACCCCCCCGCCCCCGAGACATGTCCCGTTTTACGAGGACCCCTTCCCCCAGCCCAGAGAGAGAGTACAACAGCCACTCCACTAGCTCCTCCAGTAGCTCCTCTGATGCAGAACACGAGTCAGGGAGGGAGCCCGGACCCAGCAGCGGCCCCCCCCTGAGTAGGGCCCTCTCAGCGCCAGCACTCCCCCTCGGCTCTCGTTATGACGCCATAAGGATTGAGTCCGTGGGGGAGGAAAGCAAAAGCGACAGTGAAAGTGAGAGTGAGAAGGAGGGGAAGGGAGTGAAGAACCAGCAGAGGGTGGGGAAAAGAAAGGGTAGAGACGAGGGGGGGAAAAGAAAGAAGATCAGGATCAAAGACAGCAAGTTGCAGGTGGCCCCCATAGATCCAAAACCAGCTAATGTCCACACAAAGTCCCCAGTCTTGCCCTCGCAGGCAGAGACGGAGGCGAGTGGGACGGCTACACTGCCACCTAGTGGGCAGGTAGCAGCCAGCCAGGGCATCCCCAGCCAGCCTTCCCAGTCGTTGGCACAAACCCTAGCACACCTCGCAGAAGAGGTGTTCACTAATGCACCGAGGGAGAGGTCGGGGTCAACACCTTCCCTGACCAGCAGTACCTCTGTAGCAATGACCCTCTTCAAGCGAAGGGCCTCCCTTCAAAGCATCCTTGACCCCCTCCCTTGTATGGGCAAAACCAGGGGCCCCCTAGAGGTCCTCCTAGATACAGCACTGGAGGACATGGGAATACCCCTGGACGCGGTAAGCCAGAAGTCTGCTAACAGCTCCAATTCAACAGACGGTAACAGCCAAAGAATGCTGTCTGTCATAACCCCCCCCCAGGACAAAGCTGACCCACACGTTCCGAGGGGCCCTGAGCAAGTTCCACCAGACTTACCTTGTGGGGAGTTGAATAGCCCCAACAACTCCACGTACTGTGCATATAAAGACGGTGCCTTCTTGGACGAGGCAGCAGTGAGTACCTTCTCAGGGGTGATGGGAGTTGCAAATAAGCCCAAGCCCCCTCGAAGCAAGCGTAGAGCTAAGAGTAGGAAGAGTGTCCCGACCTCCCAATCATAGTCGCTATGGGGTGGACGCAGCGACTCCTTTTCTTGTTAGCTACCCTGATGGCCCTGATATGTGTGTCTGTTAATGTCAGGAGCATCAGGGAGACACAAAAAAGATTTGATGTACTAAACTATCTAGCTAACTTGAAAGCAGATCTCATCTTTCTGCAGGAGTGTGGTATTTCGTCGAGCCCTGATTATAGGGACCTGAAGGAGAGTTGGACCCTGGGGGACTCCTTCTGGTCGGGCTCCAACATAGCCAGAGCCGACGGAGTAGGTATCCTGTTTAAAAACCCATTTATTACCTCCCGCAGCAGCAGGGAGGTAGAACCTGGTAGAATTCTGAGCGTGGATGTGACATACAACAACACTCCCCTCAGACTGGTCAATGTCTACGCACCCACTAACCAAAACGAAAGAGTTCAATTTTTTCCACAGCTGCGTCCACTCCTGCTGGGGAACGTACCCGTCATCGTGTCAGGTGACTTCAATTGTGCTCTGAGGGACGTAGACCGGAGCAGGCCACGCAACGACCGCTCTAGTAGAGTTTTGTCCTCCGTAATATCTGATTTCTCCCTGTGTGATGCAGGTAAGGACCTGGTGCCTCCCTTTACCTGGGTGAGCTCATCTGGGACCTCCTTCTCCCGTATAGATCTCGTCCTGCATACCAGCTCCCTTACGAAGACGGCAGTAGACACCCAGGCCGTCTTCTTCTCTGACCATAGGCTCCTGCAGGTAACATTGCAGGTCCCTCAGACCTCCCAGATGGGGTCAGGGGTTTGGAAATTAAACACCTCCTTACTCGATGACCCCTCCATAGCTGCAGCCTATAAGAGCAGGCTTGTTGAGTGGACCACTTTGCGTGACCTATTCAACTCCCCTATAGAGTGGTGGGAGATGGTCAAAATCAGAACTAAGGGTTATTTCATAGCAGCAGGCAAGAGGAAAGCAAAAGAAAGGAGGGCCAAATATAAACACCTGAATGCTGCCCTCCAGCATCTGAGCCTGCTTCAGCTTCGGGGGTTCCCTGTAAGCGACGAGATAGCCCAGACCAAGCTAGATCTTTCAGTGCTTTGTAGGGAGGAACAACGAAAGGTCATGCACAATGCAAAAGTGCAAAAAATGGAGGAAGACGAAAAGTGTACTCGCTTCTTCTTCCAGAAAACGAGGGAGAAGCGGCACTTGATGTCCTCCATGCTCGACAGCAGGGGGAGGATAGTAGAGGATAGTGAGGGAGTGAAAAAAGTGGTAGAGAACTTCTATAGGGACCTATATAACATCAAAGCTACAGATGACACCCTGATAGACTGGTTCCTGAGCCAGTTGGAGCCTGACTCAGTGCGGGACGACGAGGAGGAGGAGAAGGACCCAGAACTCACGCTGGAGGAGCTCACCCAGGCGGTTAAGACCATGAACACCGGTAAGACGCCAGGTCCAGATGGCATCCCGGGTGAGTATTACCATCTTTTTTGGGACATGCTAAAAGTCCATTTAGCGGAGGTCTACAGAGCGGTCTACAGGGAGAAGCGGTTGGGCCCTTCTATGCGGGAGAGTGTAATTACTCTCCTTCATAAGAAAGGGGAAGTTAAAGATCTACGGAATTGGCGCCCAATCAGCCTCCTTTGCGTGGATTACAAGATACTAGCCAAAGCTCTGATGCTCCGGCTACAAGTACACCTCCCTTTGGTCATTGGCCCCGACCAGGCTTGTGGCGTCCCAGGGAGGTCCATCACGGATATTTTAATGTTAACAAGGGACATTCTGGCTTATTCTAGAGAACGGAACCATCCCCTCTGCCTGTTCAACCTTGACCAGGAGAAGGCGTTCGATAGGGTAAGCCATGAATATATGTACAAAGTGATGGACCAGATGAAATTCGCTCCTGGACTTAGGGAGTGGGTTAAAACCATCTATACAAACATTAGTACCCGAGTCTTGGTGAACAGGCACCTGACTGGTAAAATATCTATCCAGTCAGGGGTCAGACAGGGTTGCCCACTATCCCCACTGCTATATGTCGTGTGCATTGAACCCCTCCTGCAGGCAATTCGTAGGGATACCAATATAACTGGTTTCCAGCTGCCTGGATCCAACGGGGTCCAGGTCAAAACAACAGCATATATGGACGATGTGTCACTCATTTGCACCAACACATCGTCGGTACCTCGGATTAGTAATATCCTTGAGAAGTACTGCACGGCGACCGGGGCAGTGATTAATAAGTCCAAGAGCGAAGTCTACGTGTCTAAAAATTGGCAGGTAGATAGGGAACTGTCGGACATGTACCCTGTCAAAAAGGACAAAATCAAGATTCTGGGCCTCATTTTCGAGAACAATAGCTCGGGGGCCCAGAGCTGGACGGCGGCCATTAACCAGGTCCGTAAAAAGATTGGCGGATGGAGCACAAGATCCTTAACAATGACGGGTAGAGTATTAATAACCAAGTCTATACTGTTCCCCATCCTCTCTTATGTAGGAAAAATCTTTCCCCCAGACAGGACCACCAAAAAAGTGGTGGACCGCATTATCCACCGCTTTATCTGGGGCAGCAAGATGGAGAGGGTAAAGCGAGCCACCCTGAGTAAAGCCGACAAGAAGGGAGGTAAGGGGGTCCCGGACGTTGTGCAGCTCACCCGAGTGCAGGGGCTCACGCAAACTATCAAGAACATCCAGGCCCTGGACAGGAAGGTATGTTACATGAATCGTTTCTATTTTGCCACCTGTCTCAGGGCCTTGGGCCTCTGCACTATTGATAACACCGTGCCGTACTCCTGGGACCCCCCATTGTATTATAGAACCTTAAGGGACACTATATATAAATTGGGCTTAGATAAAGCAAAATTGGCCTCCTGGGAATACAAGGCTGTAACTAAATATCTTGCCGGTTCCCAGGAAATTGAAAAAGTAGCTACTTTCTCCCTCACCCAAAGCCAAAAAATCTGGGAGAATGTGTCTCACAGCTGCCTCAGTAATGTCCAGAAGGATATAGCATGGAACACCGTCCACAGTGCACTCCCCACTCGAGCGTTCATGTTCAGGAGGGGACTAGCCCAAGTAGAAACATGCCCCTATGCAAAGTGCCGCAAGAGAGAAACACCAGCCCATATCTTCTGGGAGTGTGATGTGGCTGGCAGTGTCTGGCTCTCTGTCTCTGTCTTCCTAAACAGGTTTGCTGACACGGCCAAGATGACCGCTGAGACTGTGCTCTATGGGCCTGCGGGAGGAATCACTACCAGCACAGCTAAGTGCGTTTGGCGTGTCATCAATGTTGTCAAGCAGATCCTGTGGGAAGGCCGTAACGTCTGTGTCTATCACAAGCAGGAGCTAGACACTATCACCACGACCAGAAGGGCACAAACTCTTATCAAGGACTTTGTAATTCTGGACATCCGGACCCTCGGGAAGGACAAGGCCTGCGCGGAGTGGAGGATCGCCGGACTTCAGGACGTGAAGATGGAATAAAGGAAAAAACTGGAACCGCTAGCTCCTAGGAGCGGGACTACGGGGCACCGCTAAGCCTTTTATTTATTTTGTCATGCCAGCATTCCGCCCTTTTTAGCTGGCATGACCGTTTTTTCAACGGTGCCCTGGTTTTATGTAGTCTTTTTGTTTCAGTTTTATGGACTTTTATTTGATTTACGTTGAATGTTTTATTTGATTTTGTTTTGTTTTGTTTTATGTATCTTTAAGATTTTTAATGTAAACTATTAAAAGTTACATTTTAAGTGTTTTAAAATTTTAGAATTTTAACTCACTGTTCTATACACTGTCCCTTTTCCCCTGTCCCTGTTTTAGATCTAGTTTTATGTTCACTTTTGAACTTTTTTAGAGAGCACTCCCCGGCCCTCACAAACACTGGTTTTTTATAGATGGTTCTTTTTTTCCAGTCACTTTTAAAGCAGCACAGGTTTTTTTCATGTTGATTTTAATCTGTGTCTGTTTTAACCATGTACAAAGCACAATTGTCTTGGTGTTTTTAAATGTATTTTAAATGCTTTTAAAACAAAATGTATGTCTGTATGCATGAATGTCATCTTTAAAAGAAATGTAAAATGAATGAAAAAAACGAATGGGTGTAAATGTAAAAAATGTAAAATCTCAATAAAAGAGTATCTGTTCTTATCAGTTTAATATCTGATAAGTCCCCTATCAGGGGACCATATATTAAATTGATTTTTGGAATCGGGAGATGGAACAGGGGCTTGCTCCGTCCACTCCACGCATCGGCCCGGTATTGCAGTACCTCCGGGAACGGTGCACACCTTTCTCTAACGTTGGTCAAAGTCAGATCTGGATCTCTCCTGTGAGCATTTTGTCTACCCCTGCTGGAGGGAGAGTGCCAGTGTTGATGCAAGTTTTCCCGCCGTTTTACTTCTTTTTTTTTCTTTCTCTCTCTCTTTCTTTCTTTCTCTCTTTCTTTCTCTCTTTCTCTCTTTCTTTCTCTCTTTCTTTCTTGCTGTCTTTCTTTCTTTTATTCACATGTGGTGATGATGTAGACAGCAGCAGTTTGTTTCCTGGGAGCATGCAGCTAACCAGACAAGTGTGGTGGAACATGTCCCTATGCCAGGACCTTCTTAGCAAGCCAGCCAGCCAGCGAGGCACAGTTGTAGTTACCCAAGGCACCTTGCACAGCATAGCAGCTTGGCATGACTATTTGTAAGACGCACTCCGCCAGTTTATGTTTTGTTTTTGGTGTTATGTGTGTGTTTTTGCTTTGTTTTGTTTTCTCCTGCTTAAATTGCACATTTCCCCTCTGGAAGCAGCAGCCCGTTTTTTTGGGGTCTGCTTGTGCTTGAAATTTTGCACCTACCTTTGAATCCCCCTGTGCCATCCGGGCTGGGGGGCCCCGGGCAAGGGCCAAGTCGCCATCGCTTCTCGGCCTTTTGGCTAAGATCAAGTGTAGTATCTGTTCTTATCAGTTTAATATCTGATACGTCCCCTATCAGGGGACCATATATTAAATTGATTTTTGGAATCGGGAGATGGAACAGGGGCTTGCTCCGTCCACTCCACGCATCGGCCCGGTATTGCAGTACCTCCGGGAACGGTGCACACCTTTCTCTAACGTTGGTCAAAGTCAGATCTGGATCTCTCATGTGAGCATTTTGTCTACCCCTGCTGGAGGGAGAGTGCCAGTGTTGATGCAAGTTTTCCCGCCGTTTTATTTCTTTTTTTTTCTTTCTCTCTTTCTTTCTTTCTCTCTTTCTTTCTCTCTTTCTTTCTCTCTTTCTCTCTTTCTTTCTCTCTTTCTTTCTTGCTGTCTTTCTTTCTTTTATTCACATGTGGTGATGATGTAGACAGCAGCAGTTTGTTTCCTGGGAGCATGCAGCTAACCAGACAAGTGTGGTGGAACATGTCCCTATGCCAGGACCTTCTTAGCAAGCCAGCCAGCCAGCGAGGCACAGTTGTAGTTACCCAAGGCACCTTGCACAGCATAGCAGCTTGGCATGACTATTTGTAAGACGCACTCCGCCAGTTTATGTTTTGTTTTTGGTGTTATGTGTGTGTTTTTGCTTTGTTTTGTTTTCTCCTGCTTAAATTGCACATTTCCCCTCTGGAAGCAGCAGCCCGTTTTTTTGGGGTCTGCTTGTGCTTGAAATTTTGCACCCACCTTTGAATCCCCCTGTGCCGTCCGGGCTGGGGGGCCCCGGGCAAGGGCCAAGTCGCCATCGCTTCTCGGCCTTTTGGCTAAGATCAAGTGTAGTATCTGTTCTTATCAGTTTAATATCTGATACGTCCCCTATCAGGGGACCATATATTAAATTGATTTTTGGAATCGGGAGATGGAACAGGGGCTTGCTCCGTCCACTCCACGCATCGGCCCGGTATTGCAGTACCTCCGGGAACGGTGCACACCTTTCTCTAACGTTGGTCAAAGTCAGATCTGGATCTCTCCTGTGAGCATTTTGTCTACCCCTGCTGGAGGGAGAGTGCCAGTGTTGATGCAAGTTTTCCCGCCGTTTTACTTCTTTTTTTTTTTCTTTCTCTCTTTCTTTCTTTCTCTCTTTCTCTTTCTTTCTCTCTTTCTTTCTTGCTGTCTTTCTTTCTTTTATTCACATGTGGTGATGATGTAGACAGCAGCAGGTTGTTTCCTGGGAGCATGCAGCTAACCAGACAAGTGTGGTGGAACATGTCCCTATGCCAGGACCTTCTTAGCAAGCCAGCCAGCCAGCGAGGCACAGTTGTAGTTACCCAAGGCACCTTGCACAGCATAGCAGCTTGGCATGACTATTTGTAAGACGCACTCCGCCAGTTTATGTTTTGTTTTTGGTGTTATGTGTGTGTTTTTGCTTTGTTTTGTTTTCTCCTGCTTAAATTGCACATTTCCCCTCTGGAAGCAGCAGCCCGTTTTTTTGGGGTCTGCTTGTGCTTGAAATTTTGCACCTACCTTTGAATCCCCCTGTGCCGTCCGGGCTGGGGGGCCCCGGGCAAGGGCCAAGTCGCCATCGCTTCTCGGCCTTTTGGCTAAGATCAAGTGTAGTATCTGTTCTTATCAGTTTAATATCTGATACGTCCCCTATCAGGGGACCATATATTAAATTGATTTTTGGAATCGGGAGATGGAACAGGGGCTTGCTCCGTCCACTCCACGCATCGGCCCGGTATTGCAGTACCTCTGGGAACGGTGCACACCTTTCTCTAACGTTGGTCAAAGTCAGATCTGGATCTCTCCTGTTAGCATTTTGTCTACCCCTGCTGGAGGGAGAGTGCCAGTGTTGATGCAAGTTTTCCCGCCGTTTTACTTCTTTTTTTTTCTTTCTCTCTTTCTTTCTTTCTCTCTTTCTTTCTCTCTTTCTCTCTTTCTTTCTCTCTTTCTTTCTTGCTGTCTTTCTTTCTTTTATTCACATGTGGTGATGATGTAGACAGCAGCAGGTTGTTTCCTGGGAGCATGCAGCTAACCAGACAAGTGTGGTGGAACATGTCCCTATGCCAGGACCTTCTTAGCAAGCCAGCCAGCCAGCGAGGCACAGTTGTAGTTACCCAAGGCACCTTGCACAGCATAGCAGCTTGGCATGACTATTTGTAAGACGCACTCCGCCAGTTTATGTTTTGTTTTTGGTGTTATGTGTGTGTTTTTGCTTTGTTTTGTTTTCTCCTGCTTAAATTGCACATTTCCCCTCTGGAAGCAGCAGCCCGTTTTTTGGGGGTCTGCTTGTGCTTGGAATTTTGCACCCACCTTTGAATCCCAATGTGCCGTCCGGGCTGGGGGGCCCCGGGCAAGGGCCAAGTCGCCATCGCTTCTCGGCCTTTTGGCTAAGATCAAGTGTAGTATCTGTTCTTATCAGTTTAATATCTGATACGTCCCCTATCAGGGGACCATATATTAAATTGATTTTTGGAATCGGGAGATGGAACAGGGGCTTGCTCCGTCCACTCCACGCATCGGCCTGGTATTGCAGTACCTCTGGGAACGGTGCACACCTTTCTCTAACGTTGGTCAAAGTCAGATCTGGATCTCTCCTGTGAGCATTTTGTCTACCCCTGCTGGAGGGAGAGTGCCAGTGTTGATGCAAGTTTTCCCGCCGTTTTACTTCTTTTTCTTTCTTTCTCTCTTTCTTTCTTTCTCTCTTTCTTTCTCTCTTTCTCTCTTTCTTTCTCTCTTTCTTTCTTGCTGTCTTTCTTTCTTTTATTCACATGTGGTGATGATGTAGACAGCAGCAGGTTGTTTCCTGGGAGCATGCAGCTAACCAGACAAGTGTGGTGGAACATGTCCCTATGCCAGGACCTTCTTAGCAAGCCAGCCAGCCAGCGAGGCACAGTTGTAGTTACCCAAGGCACCTTGCACAGCATAGCAGCTTGGCATGACTATTTGTAAGACGCACTCCGCCAGTTTATGTTTTGTTTTTGGTGTTATGTGTGTGTTTTTGCTTTGTTTTGTTTTCTCCTGCTTAAATTGCACATTTCCCCTCTGGAAGCAGCAGCCCGTTTTTTTGGGGTCTGCTTGTGCTTGAAATTTTGCACCCACCTTTGAATCCCCCTGTGCCGTACGGGCTGGGGGGCCCCGGGCAAGGGCCAAGTCGCCATCGCTTCTCGGCCTTTTGGCTAAGATCAAGTGTAGTATCTGTTCTTATCAGTTTAATATCTGATACGTCCCCTATCAGGGGACCATATATTAAATTGATTTTTGGAATCGGGAGATGGAACAGGGGCTTGCTCCGTCCACTCCACGCATCGGCCCGGTATTGCAGTACCTCCGGGAACGGTGCACACCTTTCTCTAACGTTGGTCAAAGTCAGATCTGGATCTCTCCTGTGAGCATTTTGTCTACCCCTGCTGGAGGGAGAGTGCCAGTGTTGATGCAAGTTTTCCCGCCGTTTTACTTCTTTTTTTTTCTTTCTCTCTTTCTTTCTTTCTTTTTCTTTCTCTTTCTTTCTTGCTGTCTTTCTTTCTTTTATTCACATGTGGTGATGATGTAGACAGCAGCAGTTTGTTTCCTGGGAGCATGCAGCTAACCAGACAAGTGTGGTGGAACATGTCCCTATGCCAGGTCCTTCTTAGCCAGCCATATACTCTGGCTTCTCTTCAGTTCGAATAAATCTTTCTAAGACTAAGGTTTAGAGGGTAGTGGCATTGCCCGCTCCCTCCGAGGGTCTGTGAGAGGTTTGTTCGGGTGAGGAGGAACAGAATTTTTTTTTTATTTTTGACTGGCTTTCTTCAGCTCGGCAACTTTTTGGAAGACTAATGCTCAGTCTGGTTTTGGCTTGCCCAATCCAGGCCGAGGGTCTTTCAAGATTTTGTTGACTGTTGAGAGCAGTTTTTTCTTTTTCAGGCGGTTCCAGTTTTTTTCTTTTTCAGGCTTTTCCAGACGTTCCTGGAGTTAGAGAGAAGGAGGACCTACCATCCAGACGACCTTTGAGGACCCTTTGATGACCTAGACGACCTCATCCCCAGCCCTTGATTGCAATCGAGATCCAGACCGAGAGAGCAGCAGGCGCCCAGCAGAGGGCGCCATCTGGGAGGAGCAGAGGGTGGCCCCGGACCCCGAGGAGGCGTCACAGCCACGATTCTTCCTACGTGGTCTCGGTGCCAAGCAGCGCCCCCTACTCCGCCAGGGAAGGACACCGTTCACCTGGGGAGGGGGTCCCTCTTGCGAGGCGACCATCTCCTCAGGGACTAAAGTAATAGTTCCTTCAACTGCCCAGATTTGCTGCTTACGTTGTCTCTTTTTCGTAGAGAGAGACAACCCGGACGTCCAGAGGCTTCTCCCACCCCAATCGGAGGAGCCAGCTGAAGGATGGCGTTCCGGCCAACCCAGGAGACCAGGAGGCACAATGCGGTGCGCTTCACAAGGACCCAGCAAGATGAAACGGAACCAGGACTGACGAGACTGGAGTTCAGCCGGACCATTCTTCAGAGGGGTATGGGTTTTTCCCCTTCTGACTTGAATTGTTTGGTGAAATTGCCAGGGCTTAAGGAAGTGTTTGAGGTCAGTTTTAGGAACCCCCAAAAGTTACAAGAAATGTGGTCCTTTTGGGGGGAGAATAAATATCTCGCTCCATACAAAGAATTTTGTGTGGATGCTCTGACAGACAGAGAAATGAAAGTTGTTACTGTCCAATTTTTCAATGAGGCTGTTAGCGACTATGATATTACAACATGGCTTAACCGCTATGGGAGGGTGTCATCAGAAGGGAGGAAAATTACAGACGAAGATGGGGTTTGGACAGGAGCCAGAAAGTGGCTGGTACGCCTTAATGTTGATCCATCGGGCATTGGAGGCGTCCGCCACATTCCAAACTCCATAGTGTTAGGGCCCAACAGAGGGCTGGTATTCTATAATGGGATGCCAAAACTCTGCAGGAAATGTGGGGAATTAGGACACCTGGCGGCCGCGTGTACTGTAGTCAAGTGCAGGAACTGCGGCGCCCCCCACGAGACCAGCCACTGCAGAGAAGAGAGGCAGTGCAATTTGTGTGGAAAGAAGGGGCACCTGTTTAAGGACTGCCCCTCTTCCTATGCCAACATGGCCAGAGCCAGCAAGGCAAATACGAACAAGCCTAGGCCTGAGCAGGAAGAGGGAGCAAGTAACAAAGATCAGTCCACATCACCACCAACAGTATCCAAGACCCAGACTCCAGCACCACCATCATCACCAGCACCCCCCTCACCCCCCCGCCCCCGAGACATGTCCAGTTTTACGAGGACCCCTTCCCCCAGCCCAGAGAGAGAGTACAACAGCCACTCCACTAGCTCCTCCAGTAGCTCCTCTGATGCAGAACACGAGGCAGGGAGGGAGCCCGGATCCAGCAGCGGCCCCCCCCTGAGTAGGGCCCTCTCAGCGCCAGCACTCCCCCTCGGCTCTCGTTATGACGCCATAAGGATTGAGTCCGTGGGGGAGGAAAGCGAAAGCGACAGTGAAAGTGAGAGTGAGAAGGAGGGGAAGGGAGTGAAGAACCAGCAGAGGGTGGGGAAAAGAAAGGGTAGAGACGAGGGGGGGAAAAGAAAGAAGATCAGGATCAAAGACAGCAGGTTGCAGGTGGCCCCCATGGATCCAGGGCCAGCTAGTGTCCACACGGGGTCCCCGGTCTTGCCCTCGCGGGCAGAGACGGAGGCGAGTGGGACGGCTGCACTGCCGCCTGGTGGGCAGGTGGCGGCCAGCCAGGGCATCCCCAGCCGGCCTTCCCAGTCGTTGGCACAGGCCCTGGCACGCCTCGCAGAGGAGGTGTTCACTGGTGCACCGAGGGAGAGGTCGGGGTCGGCGCCTTCCCTGACCAGCAGTGCCTCGGTGGCGGTGACCCTCTTCAGGCGAGGGGCCTCCCTTCGGGGCATCCTTGACCCCCTCCCTTGTATGGGCAAAGCCAGGGGCCCCCTAGAGGTCCTCCTAGATACAGCACTGGAGGACATGGGAATACCCCTGGACGCGGTAAGCCAGAAGTCTGCTAACAGCTCCAATTCAACAGACGGTAACAGCCAAAGAATGCTGTCTGTCATAACCCCCCCCCAGGACAAAGCTGACCCACACGTTCCGAGGGGCCCTGAGCAAGTTCCACCAGACTTACCTTGTGGGGAGTTGAATAGCCCCAACAACTCCACGTACTGTGCATATAAAGACGGTGCCTTCTTGGACGAGGCAGCAGTGAGTACCTTCTCAGGGGTGATGGGAGTTGCAAATAAGCCCAAGCCCCCTCGAAGCAAGCGTAGAGCTAAGAGTAGGAAGAGTGTCCCGACCTCCCAATCATAGTCGCTATGGGGTGGACGCAGCGACTCCTTTTCTTGTTAGCTACCCTGATGGCCCTGATATGTGTGTCTGTTAATGTCAGGAGCATCAGGGAGACACAAAAAAGATTTGATGTACTAAACTATCTAGCTAACTTGAAAGCAGATCTCCTCTTTCTGCAGGAGTGTGGTATTTCGTCGAGCCCTGATTATAGGGACCTGAAGGAGAGTTGGACCCTGGGGGACTCCTTCTGGTCGGGCTCCAACATAGCCAGA
This sequence comes from Acipenser ruthenus, assembly GCF_902713425.1. Lineage (NCBI taxonomy): Eukaryota > Metazoa > Chordata > Actinopteri > Acipenseriformes > Acipenseridae > Acipenser > Acipenser ruthenus. The sequence goes on along the minus strand of NC_081198.1, from coordinate 21,532,104 downwards.
GCCGACGGAGTAGGTATCCTGTTTAAAAACCCATTTATTACCTCCCGCAGCAGCAGGGAGGTAGAACCTGGTAGAATTCTGAGCGTGGATGTGACATACAACAACACTCCCCTCAGACTGGTCAATGTCTACGCACCCACTAACCAAAACGAAAGAGTTCAATTTTTTCCACAGCTGCGTCCACTCCTGCTGGGGAACGTACCCGTCATCGTGTCAGGTGACTTCAATTGTGCTCTGAGGGACGTAGACCGGAGCAGGCCACGCAACGACCGCTCTAGTAGAGTTTTGTCCTCCGTAAAATCTGATTTCTCCCTGTGTGATGCAGGTAAGGACCTGGTGCCTCCCTTTACCTGGGTGAGCTCATCTGGGACCTCCTTCTCCCGTATAGATCTCGTCCTGCATACCAGCTCCCTTACGAAGACGGCAGTAGACACCCAGGCCGTCTTCTTCTCTGACCATAGGCTCCTGCAGGTAACATTGCAGGTCCCTCAGACCTCCCAGATGGGGTCAGGGGTCTGGAAATTAAACACCTCCTTACTCGATGACCCCTCCATAGCTGCAGCCTATAAGAGCAGGCTTGTTGAGTGGACCACTTTGCGTGACCTATTCAACTCCCCTATAGAGTGGTGGGAGATGGTCAAAATGAGAACTAAGGGTTATTTCATAGCAGCAGGCAAGAGGAAAGCAAAAGAAAGGAGGGCCAAATATAAATACCTGAATGCTGCCCTCCAGCGTCTGAGCCTGCTTCAGCTTCGGGGGTTCCCTGTAAGCGACGAGATAGCCCAGACCAAGCTAGATCTTTCAGTGCTTTGTAGGGAGGAACAACGAAAGGTCATGCACAATGCAAAAGTGCAAAAAATGGAGGAAGACGAAAAGTGTACTCGCTTCTTCTTCCAGAAAACGAGGGAGAAGCGGCACTTGATGTCCTCCATGCTCGACAGCAGGGGGAGGATAGTAGAGGATAGTGAGGGAGTGAAAAAAGTGGTAGAGAACTTCTATAGGGACCTGTATAACATCAAAGCTACAGATGACACCCTGATAGAGTGGTTCCTGAGCCAGTTGGAGCCTGACTCAGTGCGGGACGAGGAGGAGGAGGAGAAGGACCCAGAACTCACGCTGGAGGAGCTCACCCAGGCGGTTAAGACCATGAACACCGGTAAGACGCCAGGTCCAGATGGCATCCCGGGTGAGTATTACCATCTTTTTTGGGACACGCTAAAAGTCCATTTAGCGGAGGTCTACAGAGCGGTCTACAGGGAGAAGCGGTTGGGCCCTTCTATGCGGGAGAGTGTAATTACTCTCCTTCATAAGAAAGGGGAAGTTAAAGATCTACGGAATTGGCGCCCAATCAGCCTCCTTTGCGTGGATTACAAGATACTAGCCAAAGCTCTGATGCTCCGGCTACAAGTACACCTCCCTTTGGTCATTGGCCCTGACCAGGCTTGTGGCGTCCCAGGGAGGTCCATCACGGATATTTTAATGTTAACAAGGGACATTCTGGCTTATTCTAGAGAACGGAACCATCCCCTCTGCCTGTTCAACCTTGACCAGGAGAAGGCGTTCGATAGGGTAAGCCATGAATATATGTACAAAGTGATGGACCAGATGAAATTCGCTCCTGGACTTAGGGAGTGGGTTAAAACCATATATACAAACATTAGTACCCGAGTCTTGGTGAACAGGCACCTGACTGGTAAAATATCTATCCAGTCAGGGGTCAGACAGGGTTGCCCACTATCCCCACTGCTATATGTCGTGTGCATTGAACCCCTCCTGCAGGCAATTCGTAGGGATACCAATATAACTGGTTTCCAGCTGCCTGGATCCAACGGGGTCCAGGTCAAAACAACAGCATATATGGACGATGTGTCACTCATTTGCACCAACACATTGTCGGTACCTCGGATTAGTAATATCCTTGAGAAGTACTGCACGGCGACCGGGGCAGTGATTAATAAGTCCAAGAGCGAAGTCTACGTGTCTAAAAATTGGCAGGTAGATAGGGAACTGTCGGACATGTACCCTGTCAAAAAGGACAAAATCAAGATTCTGGGCCTCATTTTCGAGAACAATAGCTCGGGGGCCCAGAGCTGGACGGCGGCCATTAACCAGGTCCGTAAAAAGATTGGCGGATGGAGCACAAGATCCTTAACAATGACGGGTAGAGTATTAATAACCAAGTCTATACTGTTCCCCATCCTCTCTTATGTAGGAAAAATCTTTCCCCCAGACAGGACCACCAAAAAAGTGGTGGACCGCATTATCCACCGCTTTATCTGGGGCAGCAAGATGGAGAGGGTAAAGCGAGCCACTCTGAGTAAAGCCGACAAGAAGGGAGGTAAGGGGGTCCCGGACGTTGTGCAGCTCACCCGAGTGCAGGGGCTCACGCAAACTATCAAGAACATCCAGGCCCTGGACAGGAAGGTATGTTACATGAATCGTTTCTATTTTGCCACCTGTCTCAGGGCCTTGGGCCTCTGCACTATTGATAACACCGTGCCGTACTCCTGGGACCCCCCATTGTATTATAGAACCTTAAGGGACACTATATATAAATTGGGCTTAGATAAAGCAAAATTGGCCTCCTGGGAATACAAGGCTGTAACTAAATATCTTGCCGGTTCCCAGGAAATTGAAAAAGTAGCTACTTTCTCCCTCACCCAAAGCCAAAAAATCTGGGAGAATGTGTCTCACAGCTGCCTCAGTAATGTCCAGAAGGATATAGCATGGAACACCGTCCACAGTGCACTCCCCACTCGAGCGTTCATGTTCAGGAGGGGACTAGCCCAAGTTGAAACATGCCCCTATGCAAAGTGCCGCAAGAGAGAAACACCAGCCCATATCTTCTGGGAGTGTGATGTGGCTGGCAGTGTCTGGCTCTCTGTCTCTGTCTTCCTAAACAGGTTTGCTGACACGGCCAAGATGACCGCTGAGACTGTGCTCTATGGGCCTGCGGGAGGAATCACTACCAGCACAGCTAAGTGCGTTTGGCGTGTCATCAATGTTGTCAAGCAGATCCTGTGGGAAGGCCGTAACGTCTGTGTCTATCACAAGCAGGAGCTAGACACTATCACCACGACCAGAAGGGCACAAACTCTTATCAAGGACTTTGTAATTCTGGACATCCGGACCCTCGGGAAGGACAAGGCCTGCGCGGAGTGGAGGATCGCCGGACTTCAGGACGTGAAGATGGAATAAAGGAAAAAACTGGAACCGCTAGCTCCTAGGAGCGGGACTACGGGGCACCGCTAAGCCTTTTATTTATTTTGTCATGCCAGCATTCCGCCCTTTTTAGCTGGCATGACCGTTTTTCAACGGTGCCCTGGTTTTATGTAGTCTTTTTGTTTCAGTTTTATGGACCTTTGATTTAATTTGAATGTTTTATTTGATTTTGTTTTGTTTTGTTTTATGTATCTTTAAGATTTTTAATGTAAACTATTAAAAGTTACATTTTAAGTGTTTTAAAATTTTAGAATTTTAACGCACTGTTTTATACACTGTCCCTTTTCCCCTGTCCCTGTTTTAGATCTAGTTTTATGTTCACTTTTTTAGAGAGCACTCCCCGGCCCTCACAAGCACTGGTTTTTTATAGATGGTTCTTTTTTTCCAGTCACTTTTAAAACAGCACAGGTTTTTTTCATGTTGATTTTAATCTGTGTCTGTTTTAACCATGTACAAAGCACAATTGTCTTGGTGTTTTTAAATGTATTTTAAATGCTTTTAAAACAAAATGTATGTCTGTATGCATGAATGTCATCTTTAAAAAGAAATGTAAAATGAAGGAAAAAACGAATGGGTGTAAATGTAAAAAATGTAAAATCTCAATAAAAGAGTATTAATATCTGATACGTCCCCTATCAGGGGACCATATATTAAATTGATTTTTGGAATCGGGAGATGGAACAGGGGCTTGCTCCGTCCACTCCACGCATCGGCCCGGTATTGCAGTACCTCCGGGAACGGTGCACACCTTTCTCTAACGTTGGTCAAAGTCAGATCTGGATCTCTCCTGTGAGCATTTTGTCTACCCCTGCTGGAGGGAGAGTGCCAGTGTTGATGCAAGTTTTCCCGCCGTTTTACTTCTTTTTTTTTTCTTTCTCTCTTTCTTTCTCTCTTTCTTTCTTTCTCTCTTTCTTTCTCTCTTTCTCTCTTTCTTTCTCTCTTTCTTTCTTGCTGTCTTTCTTTCTTTTATTCACATGTGGTGATGATGTAGACAGCAGCAGGTTGTTTCCTGGGAGCATGCAGCTAACCAGACAAGTGTGGTGGAACATGTCCCTATGCCAGGACCTTCTTAGCAAGCCAGCCAGCCAGCGAGGCACAGTTGTAGTTACCCAAGGCACCTTGCACAGCATAGCAGCTTGGCATGACTATTTGTAAGACGCACTCCGCCAGTTTATGTTTTGTTTTTGGTGTTATGTGTGTGTTTTTGCTTTGTTTTGTTTTCTCCTGCTTAAATTGCACATTTCCCCTCTGGAAGCAGCAGCCCGTTTTTTGGGGGTCTGCTTGTGCTTGGAATTTTGCACCCACCTTTGAATCCCCCTGTGCCGTCCGGGCTGGGGGGCCCCGGGCAAGGGCCAAGTCGCCATCGCTTCTCGGCCTTTTGGCTAAGATCAAGTGTAGTATCTGTTCTTATCAGTTTAATATCTGATACGTCCCCTATCAGGGGACCATATATTAAATTGATTTTTGGAATCGGGAGATGGCACAGGGGCTTGCTCCGTCCACTCCACGCATCGGCCCGGTATTGCAGTACCTCCGGGAACGGTGCACACCTTTCTCTAACGTTGGTCAAAGTCAGATCTGGATCTCTCCTGTGAGCATTTTGTCTACCCCTGCTGGAGGGAGAGTGCCAGTGTTGATGCAAGTTTTCCCGCCGTTTTACTTCTTTTTTTTTCTTTCTCTCTTTCTTTCTTTCTCTCTTTCTTTCTCTCTTTCTCTCTTTCTTTCTCTCTTTCTTTCTTGCTGTCTTTCTTTCTTTTATTCACATGTGGTGATGATGTAGGCAGCAGCAGGTTGTTTCCTGGGAGCATGCAGCTAACCAGACAAGTGTGGTGGAACATGTCCCTATGCCAGGACCTTCTTAGCAAGCCAGCCAGCCAGCGAGGCACAGTTGTAGTTACCCAAGGCACCTTGCACAGCATAGCAGCTTGGCATGACTATTTGTAAGACGCACTCCGCCAGTTTATGTTTTGTTTTTGGTGTTATGTGTGTGTTTTTGCTTTGTTTTGTTTTCTCCTGCTTAAATTGCACATTTCCCCTCTGGAAGCAGCAGCCCGTTTTTTTGGGGTCTGCTTGTGCTTGAAATTTTGCACCCACCTTTGAATCCCCCTGTGCCGTCCGGGCTGGGGGGCCCCGGGCAAGGGCCAAGTCGCCATCGCTTCTCGGCCTTTTGGCTAAGATCAAGTGTAGTATCTGTTCTTATCAGTTTAATATCTGATACGTCCCCTATCAGGGGACCATATATTAAATTGATTTTTGGAATCGGGAGATGGAACAGGGGCTTGCTCCGTCCACTCCACGCATCGGCCCGGTATTGCAGTACCTCCGGGAACGGTGCACACCTTTCTCTAACGTTGGTCAAAGTCAGATCTGGATCTCTCCTGTGAGCATTTTGTCTACCCCTGCTGGAGGGAGAGTGCCAGTGTTGATGCAAGTTTTCCCGCCGTTTTACTTCTTTTTTTTTTCTTTCTCTCTTTCTTTCTCTCTTTCTTTCTTTCTCTCTTTCTTTCTCTCTTTCTCTCTTTCTTTCTCTCTTTCTTTCTTGCTGTCTTTCTTTCTTTTATTCACATGTGGTGATGATGTAGACAGCAGCAGGTTGTTTCCTGGGAGCATGCAGCTAACCAGACAAGTGTGGTGGAACATGTCCCTATGCCAGGACCTTCTTAGCAAGCCAGCCAGCCAGCGAGGCACAGTTGTAGTTACCCAAGGCACCTTGCACAGCATAGCAGCTTGGCATGACTATTTGTAAGACGCACTCCGCCAGTTTATGTTTTGTTTTTGGTGTTATGTGTGTGTTTTTGCTTTGTTTTGTTTTCTCCTGCTTAAATTGCACATTTCCCCTCTGGAAGCAGCAGCCCGTTTTTTGGGGGTCTGCTTGTGCTTGGAATTTTGCACCCACCTTTGAATCCCCCTGTGCCGTCCGGGCTGGGGGGCCCCGGGCAAGGGCCAAGTCGCCATCGCTACTCGGCCTTTTGGCTAAGATCAAGTGTAGTATCTGTTCTTATCAGTTGATCAGTTTAATATCTAATATCTTAATATCACTCTGGCTTCTCTTCAGTTCGAATAAATCTTTCTAAGACTAAGGCTTAGAGGGTAGTGGCATTGCCCGCTCCCTCCGAGGGTCTGTGAGAGGTTTGTTCGGGTGAGGAGGAACAGAATTTTTTTTTATTTTTGACTGGCTTTCTTCAGCTCGGCAACTTTTTGGAAGACTAATGCTCAGTCTGGTTTTGGCTTGCCCAATCCAGGCCGAGGGTCTTTCAAGATTTTGTTGACTGTTGAGAGCAGTTTTTTCTTTTTCAGGCGGTTCCAGTTTTTTTCTTTTTCAGGCGGTTCCGGCTTTTCCAGACGTTCCTGGAGTTAGAGAGAAGGAGGACCTACCATCCAGACGACCTTTGAGGACCCTTTGATGACCTAGACGACCTCATCCCCAGCCCTTGATTGTAATCGAGATCCAGACTGAGAGAGCAGCAGGCGCCCAGCAGAGGGCGCCATCTGGGAGGAGCAGAGGGCGGCCCCGGACCCCGAGGAGGCGTCACAGCCACGATTCTTCCTACGTGGTCTCAGTGCCAAGCAGCGCCCCCTACTCCGCCAGGGAAGGACACCGTTCACCTGGGGAGGGGGTCCCTCTTGCGAGGCGACCATCTCCTCAGGGACTAAAGTAATAGTTCCTTCAACTGCCCAGATTTGCTGCTTACGTTGTCTCTTTTCCGTAGAGAGAGACAACCCGGACGTCCAGAGGCTTCTCCCACCCCAATCGGAGGAGCCAGCTGAAGGATGGCGTTCCGGCCAACCCAGGAGACCAGGAGGCACAATGCAGTGCGCTTCACAAGGACCCAGCAAGAGGAAACGGAACCAGGACTGACGAGACTGGAGTTCAGCCGGACCATTCTTCAGAGGGGTATGGGTTTTTCCCCTTCTGACTTGAATTGTTTGGTGAAATTGCCAGGGCTTAAGGAAGTGTTTGAGGTCAGTTTTAGGAACCCCCAAAAGTTACAAGAAATGTGGTCCTTTTGGGGGGAGAATAAATATCTCGCTCCATACAAAGAATTTTGTGTGGATGCACTGACAGACAGAGAAATGAAAGTTGTTACTGTCCAATTTTTCAATGAGGCTGTTAGCGACTATGATATTACAACATGGCTTAACCGCTATGGGAGGGTGTCATCAGAAGGGAGGAAAATTACAGATGAAGATGGGGTTTGGACAGGAGCCAGAAAGTGGCTGGTACGCCTCAATGTTGATCCATCGGGCATTGGAGGCGTCCGCCACATTCCAAACTCCATAGTGTTAGGGCCCAACAGAGGGCTGGTATTCTATAATGGGATGCCAAAACTCTGCAGGAAATGTGGGGAATTAGGACACCTGGCGGCCGCATGTACTGTAGTCAAGTGCAGGAACTGCGGCGCCCCCCACGAGAACAGCCACTGCAGAGAAGAGAGGCAGTGCAATTTGTGTGGAAAGAAGGGGCACCTGTTTAAGGACTGCCCCTCTTCCTATGCCAACATGGCCAGAGCCAGCAAGGCAAATACGAACAAGCCTAGGCCTGAGCAGGAAGAGGGAGCAAGTAACAAAGATCAGTCCACATCACCACCAACAGTATCCAAAACCCAGACTCCAGCACCACCATCATCACCAGCACCCCCCTCACCCCCCCGCCCCCGAGACATGTCCCGTTTTACGAGGACCCCTTCCCCCAGCCCAGAGAGAGAGTACAACAGCTACTCCACTAGCTCCTCCAGTAGCTCCTCTGATACAGAACACGAGGCAGGGAGGGAGCCCGGACCCAGCAGCGGCCCCCCCCTGAGTAGGGCCCTCTCAGCGCCAGCACACCCCCTCGGCTCTCGTTATGACGCCATAAGGATTGAGTCCGTGGGGGAGGAAAGCGAAAGCGACAGTGAAAGTGAGAGTGAGAAGGAGGGGAAGGGAGTGAAGAACCAGCAGAGGGTGGGGAAAAGAAAGGGTAGAGACGAGGGGGGGAAAAGAAAGAAGACCAAGATCAAAGACAGCAAGTTGCAGGTGGCCCCCATAGATCCAAAACCAGATAATGTCCACACAAAGTCCCCAGTCTTGCCCTCGCAGGCAGAGACGGAGGCGAGTGGGACGGCTACACTGCCGCCTAGTGGGCAGGTAGCAGCCAGCCAGGGCATCCCCAGCCAGCCTTCCCAGTCGTTGGCACAAACCCTAGCACACCTCGCAGAAGAGGTGTTCACTAATGCACCGAGGGAGAGGTCGGGGTCAACACCTTCCCTGACCAGCAGTACCTCTGTAGCAATGACCCTCTTCAAGCGAAGGGCCTCCCTTCAAAGCATCCTTGACCCCCTCCCTTGTATGGGCAAAACCAGGGGCCCCCTAGAGGTCCTCCTAGATACAGCACTGGAGGACATGGGAATACCCCTGGACGCGGTAAGCCAGAAGTCTGCTAACAGCTCCAATTCAACAGACGGTAACAGCCAAAGAATGCTGTCTGTCATAACCCCCCCCCAGGACAAAGCTGACCCACACGTTCCGAGGGGCCCTGAGCAAGTTCCACCAGACTTACCTTGTGGGGAGTTGAATAGCCCCAACAACTCCACGTACTGTGCATATAAAGACGGTGCCTTCTTGGACGAGGCAGCAGTGAGTACCTTCTCAGGGGTGATGGGAGTTGCAAATAAGCCCAAGCCCCCTCGAAGCAAGCGTAGAGCTAAGAGTAGGAAGAGTGTCCCGACCTCCCAATCATAGTCGCTATGGGGTGGACGCAGCGACTCCTTTTCTTGTTAGCTACCCTGATGGCCCTGATATGTGTGTCTGTTAATGTCAGGAGCATCAGGGAGACACAAAAAAGATTTGATGTACTAAACTATCTAGCTAACTTGAAAGCAGATCTCATCTTTCTGCAGGAGTGTGGTATTTCGTCGAGCCCTGATTATAGGGACCTGAAGGAGAGTTGGACCCTGGGGGACTCCTTCTGGTCGGGCTCCAACATAGCCAGAGCCGACGGAGTAGGTATCCTGTTTAAAAACCCATTTATTACCTCCCGCAGCAGCAGGGAGGTAGAACCTGGTAGAATTCTGAGCGTGGATGTGACATACAACAACACTCCCCTCAGACTGGTCAATGTCTACGCACCCACTAACCAAAACGAAAGAGTTCAATTTTTTCCACAGCTGCGTCCACTCCTGCTGGAGAACGTACCCGTCATCGTATCAGGTGACTTCAATTGTGCTCTGAGGGACGTAGACCGGAGCAGGCCAGGCAACGACCGCTCTAGTAGAGTCTTGTCCTCCGTAATATCTGATTTCTCCCTGTGTGATGCAGGTAAGGACCTGGTGCCTCCCTTTACCTGGGTGAGCTCATCTGGGACCTCCTTCTCCCGTATAGATCTCGTCCTGCATACCAGCTCCCTTACGAAGACGGAAGTAGACACCCAGGCCGTCTTCTTCTCTGACCATAGGCTCCTGCAGGTAACATTGCAGGTCCCTCAGACCTCCCAGATGGGGTCAGGGGTTTGGAAATTAAACACCTCCTTACTCGATGACCCCTCCATAGCTGCAGCCTATAAGAGCAGGCTTGTTGAGTGGACCACTTTGCGTGACCTATTCAACTCCCCTATAGAGTGGTGGGAGATGGTCAAAATGAGAACTAAGGGTTATTTCATAGCAGCAGGCAAGAGGAAAGCAAAAGAAAGGAGGGCCAAATATAAACACCTGAATGCTGCCCTCCAGCGTCTGAGCCTGCTTCAGCTTCGGGGGTTCCCTGTAAGCGACGAGATAGCCCAGACCAAGCTAGATCTTTCAGTGCTTTGTAGGGAGGAACAACGAAAGGTCATGCACAATGCAAAAGTGCAAAAAATGGAGGAAGACGAAAAGTGTACTCGCTTCATTCTTCCAGAAAACGAGGGAGAAGCGGCACTTGATGTCCTCCATGCTCGACAGCAGGGGGAGGATAGTAGAGGATAGTGAGGGAGTGAAAAAAGTGGTAGAGAACTTCTATAGGGACCTGTATAACATCAAAGCTACAGATGACACCCTGATAGAGTGGTTCCTGAGCCAGTTGGAGCCTGACTCAGTGCGGGACGACGAGGAGGAGGAGAAGGACCCAGAACTCACGCTGGAGGAGCTCACCCAGGCGGTTAAGACCATGAACACCGGTAAGACGCCAGGTCCAGATGGCATCCCGGGTGAGTATTATCATCTTTTTTGGGACACACTAAAAGTCCATTTAGCGGAGGTCTACAGAGCGGTCTACAGGGAGAAGCGGTTGGGCCCTTCTATGCGGGAGAGTGTAATTACTCTCCTTCATAAGAAAGGGGAAGTTAAAGATCTACGGAATTGGCGCCCAATCAGCCTCCTTTGCGTGGATTACAAGATACTAGCCAAAGCTCTGATGCTCCGGCTACAAGTACACCTCCCTTTGGTCATTGGCCCTGACCAGGCTTGTGGCGTCCCAGGGAGGTCCATCACGGATATTTTAATGTTAACAAGGGACATTCTGGCTTATTCTAGAGAACGGAACCATCCCCTCTGCCTGTTCAACCTTGACCAGGAGAAGGCGTTCGATAGGGTAAGCCATGAATATATGTACAAAGTGATGGACCAGATGAAATTCGCTCCTGGACTTAGGGAGTGGGTTAAAACCATCTATACAAACATTAGTACCCGAGTCTTGGTGAACAGGCACCTGACTGGTAAAATATCTATCCAGTCAGGGGTCAGACAGGGTTGCCCACTATCCCCACTGCTATATGTCGTGTGCATTGAACCCCTCCTGCAGGCAATTCGTAGGGATACCAATATAACTGGTTTCCAGCTGCCTGGATCCAACGGGGTCCAGGTCAAAACAACAGCATATATGGACGATGTGTCACTCATTTGCACCAACACATCGTCGGTACCTCGGATTAGTAATATCCTTGAGAAGTACTGCACGGCGACCGGGGCAGTGATTAATAAGTCCAAGAGCGAAGTCTACGTGTCTAAAAATTGGCAGGTAGATAGGGAACTGTCGGACATGTACCCTGTCAAAAAGGACAAAATCAAGATTCTGGGCCTCATTTTCGAGAACAATAGCTCGGGGGCCCAGAGCTGGACGGCGGCCATTAACCAGGTCCGTAAAAAGATTGGCGGATGGAGCACAAGATCCTTAACAATGACGGGTAGAGTATTAATAACCAAGTCTATACTGTTCCCCATCCTCTCTTATGTAGGAAAAATCTTTCCCCCAGACAGGACCACCAAAAAAGTGGTGGACCGCATTATCCACCGCTTTATCTGGGGCAGCAAGATGGAGAGGGTAAAGCGAGCCACCCTGAGTAAAGCCGACAAGAAGGGAGGTAAGGGGGTCCCGGACGTTGTGCAGCTCACCCGAGTGCAGGGGCTCACGCAAACTATCAAGAACATCCAGGCCCTGGACAGGAAGGTATGTTACATGAATCGTTTCTATTTTGCCACCTGTCTCAGGGCCTTGGGCCTCTGCACTATTGATAACACCGTGCCGTACTCCTGGGACCCCCCATTGTATTATAGAACCTTAAGGGACACTATATATAAATTGGGCTTAGATAAAGCAAAATTGGCCTCCTGGGAATACAAGGCTGTAACTAAATATCTTGCCGGTTCCCAGGAAATTGAAAAAGTAGCTACTTTCTCCCTCACCCAAAGCCAAAAAATCTGGGAGAATGTGTCTCACAGCTGCCTCAGTAATGTCCAGAAGGATATAGCATGGAACACCGTCCACAGTGCACTCCCCACTCGAGCGTTCATGTTCAGGAGGGGACTAGCCCAAGTAGAAACATGCCCCTATGCAAAGTGCCGCAAGAGAGAAACACCAGCCCATATCTTCTGGGAGTGTGATGTGGCTGGCAGTGTCTGGCTCTCTGTCTCTGTCTTCCTAAACAGGTTTGCTGACACGGCCAAGATGACCGCTGAGACTGTGCTCTATGGGCCTGCGGGAGGAATCACTACCAGCACAGCTAAGTGCGTTTGGCGTGTCATCAATGTTGTCAAGCAGATCCTGTGGGAAGGCCGTAACGTCTGTGTCTATCACAAGCAGGAGCTAGACACTATCACCACGACCAGAAGGGCACAAACTCTTATCAAGGACTTTGTAATTCTGGACATCCGGACCCTCGGGAAGGACAAGGCCTGCGCGGAGTGGAGGATCGCCGGACTTCAGGACGTGAAGATGGAATAAAGGAAAAAACTGGAACCGCTAGCTCCTAGGAGCGGGACTACGGGGCACCGCTAAGCCTTTTATTTATTTTGTCATGCCAGCATTCCGCCCTTTTTAGCTGGCATGACCGTTTTTCAACGGTGCCCTGGTTTTATGTAGTCTTTTTGTTTCAGTTTTATGGACCTTTGATTTAATTTGAATGTTTTATTTGATTTTGTTTTGTTTTGTTTTATGTATCTTTAAGATTTTTAATGTAAACTATTAAAAGTTACATTTTAAGTGTTTTAAAATTTTAGAATTTTAACTCACTGTTTATACACTGTCCCTTTTCCCCTGTCCCTGTCTTAGATCTAGTTTTATGTTCACTTTTGAACCTTTTTAGAGAGCACTCCCCGGCCCTCACAAGCACTGGTTTTTTATAGATGGTTCTTTTTTTCCAGTCACTTTTAAAACAGCACAGGTTTTTTTCATGTTGATTTTAATCTGTGTCTGTTTTAACCATGTACAAAGCACAATTGTCTTGGTGTTTTTAAATGTGTTTTAAATGCTTTTAAAACAAAATGTATGTCTGTATGCATGAATGTCATCTTTAAAAGAAATGTAAAATGAATGAAAAAACGAATGGGTGTAAATGTAAAAAAAGGTAAAATCTCAATAAAAGAGTATTAATATCTGATACGTCCCCTATCAGGGGACCATATATTAAATTGATTTTTGGAATCGGGAGATGGAACAGGGGCTTGCTCCGTCCACTCCACGCATCGGCCCGGTATTGCAGTACCTCCGGGAACGGTGCACACCTTTCTCTAACGTTGGTCAAAGTCAGATCTGGATCTCTCCTGTGAGCATTTTGTCTACCCCTGCTGGAGGGAGAGTGCCAGTGTTGATGCAAGTTTTCCCGCCGTTTTACTTCTTTTTTTTTTTCTTTCTCTCTTTCTTTCTCTCTTTCTCTCTTTCTTTCTCTCTTTCTTTCTTGCTGTCTTTCTTTCTTTTATTCACATGTGGTGATGATGTAGACAGCAGCAGGTTGTTTCCTGGGAGCATGCAGCTAACCAGACAAGTGTGGTGGAACATGTCCCTATGCCAGGACCTTCTTAGCAAGCCAGCCAGCCAGCGAGGCACAGTTGTAGTTACCCAAGGCACCTTGCACAGCATAGCAGCTTGGCATGACTATTTGTAAGACGCACTCCGCCAGTTTATGTTTTGTTTTTGGTGTTATGTGTGTGTTTTTGCTTTGTTTTGTTTTCTCCTGCTTAAATTGCACATTTCCCCTCTGGAAGCAGCAGCCCGTTTTTTTGGGGTCTGCTTGTGCTTGAAATTTTGCACCCACCGTTGAATCCCCCTGTGCCGTCCGGGCTGGGGGGCCCCGGGCAAGGGCCAAGTCGCCATCGCTTCTCGGCCTTTTGGCTAAGATCAAGTGTAGTATCTGTTCTTATCAGTTTAATATCTGATACGTCCCCTATCAGGGGACCATATATTAAATTGATTTTTGGAATCGGGAGATGGAACAGGGGCTTGCTCCGTCCACTCCACGCATCGGCCCGGTATTGCAGTACCTCCGGGAACGGTGCACACCTTTCTCTAACGTTGGTCAAAGTCAGATCTGGATCTCTCCTGTGAGCATTTTGTCTACCCCTGCTGGAGGGAGAGTGCCAGTGTTGATGCAAGTTTTCCCGCCGTTTTACTTCTTTTTTTTTTCTTTCTCTCTTTCTTTCTTTCTCTCTTTCTTTCTCTCTTTCTCTCTTTCTTTCTCTCTTTCTTTCTTGCTGTCTTTCTTTCTTTTATTCACATGTGGTGATGATGTAGACAGCAGCAGGTTGTTTCCTGGGAGCATGCAGCTAACCAGACAAGTGTGGTGGAACATGTCCCTATGCCAGGACCTTCTTAGCAAGCCAGCCAGCCAGCGAGGCACAGTTGTAGTTACCAAAGGCACCTTGCACAGCATAGCAGCTTGGCATGACTAATTGTAAGACGCACTCCGCCAGTTTATGTTTTGTTTTTGGTGTTATGTGTGTGTTTTTGCTTTGTTTTGTTTTATCCTGCTTAAATTGCACATTTCCCCTCTGGAAGCAGCAGCCCGTTTTTTTGGGGTCTGCTTGTGCTTGAAATTTTGCACCCACCTTTGAATCCCCCTGTGCCGTCCGGGCTGGGGGGCCCCGGGCAAGGGCCAAGTCGCCATCGCTTCTCGGCCTTTTGGCTAAGATCAAGTGTAGTATCTGTTCTTATCAGTTTAATATCTGATACGTCCCTTATCAGGGGACCATATATTAAATTGATTTTTGGAATCGGGAGATGGAACAGGGGCTTGCTCCGTCCACTCCACGCATCGGCCCGGTATTGCAGTACATCCGGGAATGGTGCACACCTTTCTCTAACGTTGGTCAAAGTCAGATCTGGATCTCTCCTGTGAGCATTTTGTCTACCCCTGCTGGAGGGAGAGTGCCAGTGTTGATGCAAGTTTTCCCGCCGTTTTACTTCTTTTTTCTTTCTTTCTCTCTTTCTCTCTCTCTTTCTCTCTTTCTTTCTTGCTGTCTTTCTTTCTTTTATTCACATGTGGTGATGATGTAGACAGCAGCAGTTTGTTTCCTGGGAGCATGCAGCTAACCAGACAAGTGTGGTGGAACATGTCCCTATGCCAGGACCTTCTTAGCAAGCCAGCCAGCCAGCGAGGCACAGTTGTAGTTACCAAAGGCACCTTGCACAGCATAGCAGCTTGGCATGACTAATTGTAAGACGCACTCCGCCAGTTTATGTTTTGTTTTTGGTGTTATGTGTGTGTTTTTGCTTTG
The DNA here is from genome assembly GCF_902713425.1 of Acipenser ruthenus. Lineage (NCBI taxonomy): Eukaryota > Metazoa > Chordata > Actinopteri > Acipenseriformes > Acipenseridae > Acipenser > Acipenser ruthenus. Next base: position 21,516,946 of record NC_081198.1, on the reverse strand, counting down.
TTTTGTTTTATCCTGCTTAAATTGCACATTTCCCCTCTGGAAGCAGCAGCCCGTTTTTTTGGGGTCTGCTTGTGCTTGAAATTTTGCACCCACCTTTGAATCCCCCTGTGCCGTCCGGGCTGGGGGGCCCCGGGCAAGGGCCAAGTCGCCATCGCTTCTCGGCCTTTTGGCTAAGATGAAGTGTAGTATCTGTTCTTATCAGTTTAATATCTGATACGTCCCCTATCAGGGGACCATATATTAAATTGATTTTTGGAATCGGGAGATGGAACAGGGGCTTGCTCCGTCCACTCCACGCATCGGCCCGGTATTGCAGTACCTCCGGGAACGGTGCACACCTTTCTCTAACGTTGGTCAAAGTCAGATCTGGATCTCTCCTGTGAGCATTTTGTCTACCCCTGCTGGAGGGAGAGTGCCAGTGTTGATGCAAGTTTTCCCGCCGTTTTACTTCTTTTTTTTTTCTTTCTCTCTTTCTCTCTTTCTTTCTCTCTTTCTCTCTTTCTTTCTCGCTGTCTTTCTTTCTTTTATTCATATGTGGTGATGATGTAGACAGCAGCAGGTTGTTTCCTGGGAGCATGCAGCTAACCAGACAAGTGTGGTGGAACATGTCCCTATGCCAGGACCTTCTTAGCAAGCCAGCCAGCCAGCGAGGCACAGTTGTAGTTACCCAAGGCACCTTGCACAGCATAGCAGCTTGGCATGACTATTTGTAAGACGCACTCCGCCAGTTTATGTTTTGTTTTTGGTGTTATGTGTGTGTTTTTGCTTTGTTTTGTTTTCTCCTGCTTAAATTGCACATTTCCCCTCTGGAAGCAGCAGCCCGTTTTTTGGGGGTCTGCTTGTGCTTGGAATTTTGCACCCACCTTTGAATCCCCCTGTGCCGTCCGGGCTGGGGGGCCCCGGGCAAGGGCCAAGTCGCCATCGCTTCTCGGCCTTTTGGCTAAGATCAAGTGTAGTATCTGTTCTTATCAGTTTAATATCTGATACGTCCCCTATCAGGGGACCATATATTAAATTGATTTTTGGAATCGGGAGATGGAACAGGGGCTTGCTCCGTCCACTCCACGCATCGGCCCGGTATTGCAGTACCTCCGGGAACGGTGCACACCTTTCTCTAACGTTGGTCAAAGTCAGATCTGGATCTCTCCTGTGAGCATTTTGTCTACCCCTGCTGGAGGGAGAGTGCCAGTGTTGATGCAAGTTTTCCCGCCGTTTTACTTCTTTTTTTTTCTTTCTCTCTTTCTTTCTTTCTCTCTTTCTTTCTCTCTTTCTCTCTTTCTTTCTCTCTTTCTTTCTTGCTGTCTTTCTTTCTTTTATTCACATGTGGTGATGATGTAGACAGCAGCAGGTTGTTTCCTGGGAGCATGCAGCTAACCAGACAAGTGTGGTGGAACATGTCCCTATGCCAGGACCTTCTTAGCAAGCCAGCCAGCCAGCGAGGCACAGTTGTAGTTACCCAAGGCACCTTGCACAGCATAGCAGCTTGGCATGACTATTTGTAAGACGCACTCCGCCAGTTTATGTTTTGTTTTTGGTGTTATGTGTGTGTTTTTGCTTTGTTTTGTTTTCTCCTGCTTAAATTGCACATTTCCCCTCTAGAAGCAGCAGCCCGTTTTTTGGGGGTCTGCTTGTGCTTGGAATTTTGCACCCACCTTTGAATCCCCCTGTGCCGTCCGGGCTGGGGGGCCCCGGGCAAGGGCCAAGTCGCCATCGCTTCTCGGCCTTTTGGCTAAGATCAAGTGTAGTATCTGTTCTTATCAGTTTAATATCTGATACGTCCCCTATCAGGGGACCATATATTAAATTGATTTTTGGAATCGGGAGATGGAACAGGGGCTTGCTCCGTCCACTCCACGCATCGGCCCGGTATTGCAGTACCTCCGGGAACGGTGCACACCTTTCTCTAACGTTGGTCAAAGTCAGATCTGGATCTCTCCTGTGAGCATTTTGTCTACCCCTGCTGGAGGGAGAGTGCCAGTGTTGATGCAAGTTTTCCCGCCGTTTTACTTCTTTTTTTTCTTTTTCTCTTTCTTTCTTTCTCTCTTTCTCTCTTTCTTTCTCTCTTTCTTTCTTGCTGTCTTTCTTTCTTTTATTCACATGTGGTGATGATGTAGACAGCAGCAGGTTGTTTCCTGGGAGCATGCAGCTAACCAGACAAGTGTGGTGGAACATGTCCCTATGCCAGGACCTTCTTAGCAAGCCAGCCAGCCAGCGAGGCACAGTTGTAGTTACCCAAGGCACCTTGCACAGCATAGCAGCTTGGCATGACTATTTGTAAGACGCACTCCGCCAGTTTATGTTTTGTTTTTGGTGTTATGTGTGTGTTTTTGCTTTGTTTTGTTTTCTCCTGCTTAAATTGCACATTTCCCCTCTGGAAGCAGCAGCCCGTTTTTTGGGGGTCTGCTTGTGCTTGGAATTTTGCACCCACCTTTGAATCCCCCTGTGCCGTCCGGGCTGGGGGGCCCCGGGCAAGGGCCAAGTCGCCATCGCTTCTCGGCCTTTTGGCTAAGATCAAGTGTAGTATCTGTTCTTATCAGTTTAATATCTGATACGTCCCCTATCAGGGGACCATATATTAAATTGATTTTTGGAATCGGGAGATGGAACAGGGGCTTGCTCCGTCCACTCCACGCATCGGCCCGGTATTGCAGTACCTCCGGGAACGGTGCACACCTTTCTCTAACGTTGGTCAAAGTCAGATCTGGATCTCTCCTGTGAGCATTTTGTCTACCCCTGCTGGAGGGAGAGTGCCAGTGTTGATGCAAGTTTTCCCGCCGTTTTACTTCTTTTTTTTTCTTTCTCTCTTTCTTTCTTTCTTTCTCTCTTTCTCTCTTTCTTTCTCTCTTTCTTTCTTGCTGTCTTTCTTTCTTTTATTCACATGTGGTGATGATGTAGACAGCAGCAGGTTGTTTCCTGGGAGCATGCAGCTAACCAGACAAGTGTGGTGGAACATGTCCCTATGCCAGGACCTTCTTAGCAAGCCAGCCAGCCAGCGAGGCACAGTTGTAGTTACCCAAGGCACCTTGCACAGCATAGCAGCTTGGCATGACTATTTGTAAGACGCACTCCGCCAGTTTATGTTTTGTTTTTGGTGTTATGTGTGTGTTTTTGCTTTGTTTTGTTTTCTCCTGCTTAAATTGCACATTTCCCCTCTGGAAGCAGCAGCCCGTTTTTTGGGGGTCTGCTTGTGCTTGGAATTTTGCACCCACCTTTGAATCCCCCTGTGCCGTCCGGGCTGGGGGGCCCCGGGCAAGGGCCAAGTCGCCATCGCTTCTCGGCCTTTTGGCTAAGATCAAGTGTAGTATCTGTTCTTATCAGTTTAATATCTGATACGTCCCCTATCAGGGGACCATATATTAAATTGATTTTTGGAATCGGGAGATGGAACAGGGGCTTGCTCCGTCCACTCCACGCATCGGCCCGGTATTGCAGTACCTCCGGGAACGGTGCACACCTTTCTCTAACGTTGGTCAAAGTCAGATCTGGATCTCTCCTGTGAGCATTTTGTCTACCCCTGCTGGAGGGAGAGTGCCAGTGTTGATGCAAGTTTTCCCGCCGTTTTACTTCTTTTTTTTTCTTTCTCTCTTTCTTTCTTTCTTTCTCTCTTTCTCTCTTTCTTTCTCTCTTTCTTTCTTGCTGTCTTTCTTTCTTTTATTCACATGTGGTGATGATGTAGACAGCAGCAGGTTGTTTCCTGGGAGCATGCAGCTAACCAGACAAGTGTGGTGGAACATGTCCCTATGCCAGGACCTTCTTAGCAAGCCAGCCAGCCAGCGAGGCACAGTTGTAGTTACCCAAGGCACCTTGCACAGCATAGCAGCTTGGCATGACTATTTGTAAGACGCACTCCGCCAGTTTATGTTTTGTTTTTGGTGTTATGTGTGTGTTTTTACTTTGTTTTGTTTTCTCCTGCTTAAATTGCACATTTCCCCTCTGGAAGCAGCAGCCCGTTTTTTGGGGGTCTGCTTGTGCTTGGAATTTTGCACCCACCTTTGAATCCCCCTGTGCCGTCCGGGCTGGGGGGCCCCGGGCAAGGGCCAAGTCGCCATCGCTTCTCGGCCTTTTGGCTAAGATCAAGTGTAGTATCTGTTCTTATCAGTTTAATATCTGATACGTCCCCTATCAGGGGACCATATATTAAATTGATTTTTGGAATCGGGAGATGGAACAGGGGCTTGCTCCTTCCACTCCACGCATCGGCCCGGTATTGCAGTACCTCCGGGAACGGTGCACACCTTTCTCTAACGTTGGTCAAAGTCAGATCTGGATCTCTCCTGTGAGCATTTTGTCTACCCCTGCTGGAGGGAGAGTGCCAGTGTTGATGCAAGTTTTCCCGCCGTTTTACTTCTTTTTTTTTCTTTCTCTCTTTCTTTCTTTCTCTCTTTCTTTCTCTCTTTCTCTCTTTCTTTCTCTCTTTCTTTCTTGCTGTCTTTCTTTCTTTTATTCACATGTGGTGATGATGTAGACAGCAGCAGTTTGTTTCCTGGGAGCATGCAGCTAACCAGACAAGTGTGGTGGAACATGTCCCTATGCCAGGACCTTCTTAGCAAGCCAGCCAGCCAGCGAGGCACAGTTGTAGTTACCCAAGGCACCTTGCACAGCATAGCAGCTTGGCATGACTATTTGTAAGACGCACTCCGCCAGTTTATGTTTTGTTTTTGGTGTTATGTGTGTGTTTTTGCTTTGTTTTGTTTTCTCCTGCTTAAATTGCACATTTCCCCTCTGGAAGCAGCAGCCCGTTTTTTGGGGGTCTGCTTGTGCTTGGAATTTTGCACCCACCTTTGAATCCCCCTGTGCCGTCCGGGCTGGGGGGCCCCGGGCAAGGGCCAAGTCGCCATCGCTTTTCGGCCTTTTGGCTAAGATCAAGTGTAGTATCTGTTCTTATCAGTTTAATATCTGATACGTCCCCTATCAGGGGACCATATATTAAATTGATTTTTGGAATCGGGAGATGGAACAGGGGCTTGCTCCGTCCACTCCACGCATCGGCCCGGTATTGCAGTACCTCCGGGAACGGTGCACACCTTTCTCTAACGTTGGTCAAAGTCAGATCTGGATCTCTCCTGTGAGCATTTTGTCTACCCCTGCTGGAGGGAGAGTGCCAGTGTTGATGCAAGTTTTCCCGCCGTTTTACTTCTTTTTTTTTTCTTTCTTTCTTTCTTTCTCTCTTTCTTTCTTTCTCTCTTTCTTTCTCTTTCTTTCTTGCTTTCTTTCTTTCTTTTATTCACATGTGGTGATGATGTAGACAGCAGCAGTTTGTTTCCTGGGAGCATGCAGCTAACCAGACAAGTGTGGTGGAACATGTCCCTATGCCAAGACCTTCTTAGCAAGCCAGCCAGCCAGCGAGGCACAGTTTTAGTTACCAAGGCACCTTGCACAGCATAGCAGCTTGGCATGACTATTTGTAAGACGCACTCCGCCAGTTTATGTTTTGTTTTTGGTGTTATGTGTGTGTTTTTGCTTTGTTTTGTTTTCTCCTGCTTAAATTGCACATTTCCCCTCTGGAAGCAGCAGCCCGTTTTTTTGGGGTCTGCTTGTGGTTGAAATTTTGCACCCACCTTTGAATCCCCCTGTGCCGTCCGGGCTGGGGGGCCCCGGGCAAGGGCCAAGTCGCCATCGCTTCTCGGCCTTTTGGCTAAGATCAAGTGTGTGGCTTGACCGCAGCTTGATTTGGAAGCGATAGGTAAGGTAAGGTAAGGTACGGTAACGGTAAACGGTAAACGGTAACGGTAAACGGTGGCAATATTGGTTGCTGGTAGCTGAGGTGGTGGACGAAGGAGGGAAGACCAGGAGCCAGTTTTGCTTAGCAGGTAAGGGGGACCCTTTGAGGGCACCTTATCTGCTTTCTAGTTAAGTATTTTCTTTTGCCTTTTTGGGTGTTTTTTTCAATATTTCTATTGCTTCTTAAATTATTGGAATGGCGGGTCCAAGGGTTGGGGGACGCCGTTTAAATTGTGTTAGGTTCTCTATAAATGAGTCGAAGCAGGGGGAGGAGAAGTTGTTTTTGAATAGGCTTGAGTTTTCCAGAGGGGTTGTACAGAAGGTGTTGGGGTTTAGGCCTATTGATTTAAACTGTATTATTACGACAGGGAAAGGAGGCCAATGGGATGTAAGTTTTATGTCTGAAGCGGGTATGATGGAGTGTGTGAGCAGGTTTCATAACCTAAGGGGACATGATCTGATTAAGAAGTTGAGTTTGGAGAAACTGACAAATAATGCACGAAGGGTTGTGATTGTGAGAATGGGCTCAGAGATGGTGAAGGGACAGGACGTGTGCACTTGGTTGAGGAGGTATTGCCATGTGAAGGGGGAGGCTATAAAAGTGAGGGATGATGATGGGGTGTGGACTGGGGCATGGAGGGTGGTGTGTGAGCTGTGGAGAGGCTTAGGGACATATGATGGGTTTCTGCACATACCTTCTGACATTGCACTTGGTGCTGACAGGGGGTATGTGCATTATTTCGGCCAGCCTAAGGTGTGTCGGAAGTGTGGAGGTGTGGGGCACTTAGCGGTGGTGTGTAAGAGAGTGGTGTGTAATGTGTGTAAAGAGGAGGGGCACATGGCTAGGGAATGTGAAGTTCAGAGGAAGTGTAATCTGTGTGGGAGTGAGACACACTTTTTCATGAATTGTCCTAGATCCTTTGCCAATAGGGCTAAGAGGTATGAGGAGGGAGAAGAGAGTGAGGAGGAGAAGGAGGAGGAGGAGGGTGAGGGGAGGCAGAAAGGGGGAAGTGAGCAGCAGGAGAAGGGGGGTGAGAGGGAGGAGAATAGAGGGGAGGTGAGGGAGGAGGGGAGGGAGGGGGAGGCACAGGGGGAGGGGGGAAGTGATCAGCAGGGATCTGTTCTGGAGGAAGATTTGATGGTGTCCCCATCAGAGGAGGAGAGCGAGGACCCAGGGGAGGGGTCCAGTGGAAGGAGCAGGGAGGAGGTGTATAGGGGGAGTGGGGTGGTAAGCTCTGTGGAGGATGATGGAGGGGGCGGTATTCCGTGTGCAAAGCGGGAGCGGGATGAGGCTAGTGTTGAGGGAACAGGACGGGAGGAGGAGGAGGATGGTAACTCAGAGGATATGGATCAAGAGTGGACTCCAGGGAAAAGGAAGTTACATAGTGAGGAGGGGGATGGGTTTGTGAGGGTGGAGGGGAGGAAGAAGGGGAAGAAGAAAAAGAAGCAGGGAAGTGGGGGAGTAGGACAGGAGTTTTTTTCATCCCCCAGTTCAGTCGTTTCCTCTAGGGGTGACTATAGAGGGGATGGTGGTGCGGAGAAGAATGGGGGAGAGCCGTTCCTGGATCTGGAGGGGGTCGTAGTGTTTTCCTCGGGTGAGGTAAGTATGAGGGAGGAATTTGTGGTAACTGGCCAGGAGGGGGAGGGGGAGGAGCCCCTTTTAAAAATATCCTGATGCAGGATTCTGTATGTGTATGGCTGTTAGCTTGTTTTGCAATGGCTCTGAGTGTGGTTACTATAAATGTTAGGAGTATTAAAAGTAGTGATAGGTGTACGTTGGTGTTGTCATATTTGAGTGGGATACAGTGTGATATTTTGTGTTTGCAAGAGTGTGGTATCCCTGGGTTGGAGGACTATAGTACTTATGAGGGGAGGTGGGGTTATGGGCCATCTGTGTGGTCCGGATCAAATGAAAATAAATCAGATGGGGTAGCAATTTTGATTAAAAATAAGGGGGTTATGATTAAAGATCATAGAGTGATTGAAAAAGGTAGGGTGCTGGAGGTGGAGGCGGAATTTTTTGGGAAAAGTTTTAGCTTAATTAATGTGTATGCTCCGCCAGAGGTGGAGGGGAGGGCTAGTTTATTTGAAGATTTAAGGGTTAAATTAGTGAGGAGCAGGCCGGTTATTGTAGCAGGGGATTTTAATTGTGGGTTAACAATGGAGGATAGGCGAGAGAGAAAGAAGGGGTTCACGCTGGATAAATCTAGTAAAATGCTAAAAGAAATAGTGGAGGACTTTCGACTAGTGGACTGTTTTAAAGTGAACAATGTGGGGGAAAGAGGTTTCACTTGGGTGAAAGGGGATGGGACCCAGGCGTCCAGGATTGATTTTGTGTTTGTCTCACAGAGGGTGGAGTGCGAGGAGTGTGTGCTGGTGCCAATGTTTTTCTCTGACCACTGTGCGCTGAAAGCTGCTTTTGACCTTACAGGTTGTGTGGATGTAGGGAGGGGTGTGTGGAAGTTAAATTGCGAGTTGTTGGAGGATGATTGGGTGTGTGAGGTATTTAGAGAGCGGTATGGCCAGTGGCTGTCCTTAAAGGACCTTTGTGGGTCCCAGGCAGAGTGGTGGGATCTGGTGAAGGAGAAAACAAAACATTTCTTTATTTGGGCGGGGAGGAGGAAGGCAGAGAGGGAGAGAAGGCAGGAGAAGGTTTTGTTCAAGGAGCTGGAGAGTTTAACTAAATTGTACAATGCAGGGCTGGACTTTAGTGAAGAGATCAGGGAAGTGAAAAAGAGACTGAAGGGGGTGGTAGAGAGGAGGGTGAAGGGGCTCTTATTTAAAAGCAGAGAGAAGCATTTAGAGGAAAATGAAAAGTGTAGTCGGTATTTTTTTAAAAAGGTGCTGGATGGGAGGAAATTTATAGACTCTATGAAAGGGAGGGATGGGGCTTTAGTTAAGACTACAGAGGGGCTGTTGAGGGTGGTGGAGGAGTTTTATGGGGGCCTTTATGTAAGGAAAGAAATTGAAATGGGGGCTATGGAGGAGGTGTTAGGACATTTGGAGCGGGAGGTGGGGGATGGAGGGCAGTTGGACAAAGAGTTTACGAGGGAAGAGTTAGATGAGGTGGTCAGGGGGGTGAGGCTGGGCAAGACACCGGGGGGGGATGGACTCCCTGTGGAGTTCTATTTAAAGTTTTGGGAGTTAGTGGCACCAGATCTGTTGGCCTTGTTTCGGGAGTGTGGGGAGGAGGGAGGGGAGTTTCCACCTTCATTTAGAGAGGGCATTATTACATTGATTTTTAAAAAGGGGGATAAGGCTGAGCTGAAAAATTGGCGGCCAATTACATTGTTGAACCAGGATTTTAAATTGTTCAGTAAATTGTTGGCTCAACGTATGAGGGATGTGCTGGGGGATGTTATCCACCCGGATCAAACTTGTGCCGTTCCAGGTAGGAAGATCACGGACAGCCTGGTATTGATGAGAGATGTCATCTGTTATGCGAGAGACAGGGGAATTCGATTATGTGTACTAAATTTAGATCTTGAAAAGGCGTATGATCGGGTCTCGCATCAGTTCATGTTTGGTGTTCTGCGAAAAATGGGGTTTGCAAAGAGGTTTTTAGACTGGGTGGGCCTGTTATATAAGGGTGTGTATAGCAGGGTATTGGTAAATGGGTGTCTGTCAAATCCAGTTAGTGTGGGATGTGGCGTCCGTCAGGGCTGTCCGTTATCTCCGCTCCTGTTTATCTGTTGTATGGAGCCGCTGGCACAAGCTTTGAGAAGGGACCCAGTGTATAAAGGGTTAACTATTCCTGGGAGTGGGGGGCAGGAGGTTAAATGTGTCTTGTATATGGATGATGTCAATGTCCTCTGTCGGGATGAGTTGTCCATTCAGAGGACTTTGGAGAAAGCTGATGTTTTTTGTCGTGCGTCTGGGTCTAAACTGAACCAGGAGAAATCGGAGGCAATGTTCTACGGGAAATGGGACGGGAGGGGTAGTATAAAATTAAAAGTTAAGGAAGACTGCATTAAGATTCTGGGGGTGAAATTTGATGTTAATGGATCAGGGGGTAAGAACTGGGAGGAGGTGGGAAGTAGGGTCAATAAAAAGCTAGGGTTTTGGAGGCTGAGGAGGCTTACGATGGAGGGGAGGGTGATGGTGGTAAAGGGGGTAATATTGCCACTGTTGTTGTATGTGGCGGTCGTGTTCCCACCATCTAGGAATGTGGTAACGCTGCTAAACAGAGCTGTGTTTCGTTTTTTTTGGCAGGGGAAATGGGAGAGAGTGAGGAGGAGTGTGGTGGGGAAGGATAAATTAAAGGGGGGGAAAGGGTTGCCAGATGTCCAGACGTTTTTAATGTCAAAGTTTTGTGCATTGCATTTTGCTATGTGTCTGAATGGTGTGTCAAAAGGGGCCTGCTTTGTGAGATTCTATATTAGTTCCTATTTGAGGAAGTTAAAGTTGATGTCCGTGCCTTTGTCTGTGCCAACAGCCTTTGATCTGCCCTATCATTATGCGTTATTTAAAAGATTTGTGATGTCCAAGGGGCTGGAAGGATGTAAGGCTGAAATTGTGGCTAATGGTAAATCTCTGTTTAACTTTCTGCAGGGTAATGGGGATATGTGTCCGGTTCATGGCCTTGTGTTAGACGAGACGCCAGAAGTGTGGCAGAATGCGAGCCATCCTGCCCTGATGAACGAGCATCGAGATCTGTCTTGGTTGGTAGCCCACGATGTATTGCCAGTTCGAGCGGTGATGCATGCATGTAATCTGGGGAGGTCACCCAGATGCCCGAGAGAGAAGTGTGGAGAGGAAGAAACGGTCGGTCACGTTCTCTGGGGATGTCTGGAGGCGAGGAAGGTGTGGAGTGAGGCAGGCTCCGTCCTGGATTTGTTCCGGGGACAGCTGCCCATACATAGGCAGCGTGTGCTGTATGGGAGCCCGAAGAAAGACCAAGAGAAACTGAGCAAAGTGCAGTGGGGCATGCTGTGGGTCCTAATACGCTGTCTGTGTGATGCAATTTGGAAGGCAAGGAACTGTTTTGTGGTGAAGGGCGTGAGCCTGCCTGCCCAGGCTGTTCTTGAAATGGGACTAAGTCAGATGGAGAGCTATGTCCTAAAGGACGCTTTGCGACTTGGCCGACAAGAGGCGAAGAGAAGATGGAGGCTTGAGGAATGGAGACGTGGAGATCTGTGGGCTACTGGCGTGGGATGAGATCTTGCTGCTTGTTTATTAGAAGTAGGATAGGCATATTGTTAGGGGCACATGTTATCCTGTAGAAAGGTTTCAAAAATGGAATTGTATGCGTGATTATGTTTTGTATTTGTTGCATATATGGGAGAGATGTAATGTGATATGTAATGTGTTTTTTTATAAGTGGATTGTAATGTGTTGGTTCTGTTCATGAGTTTGTTGTATATAAGTGGTTATAGTTATTTTTGTATTGTGATGTTTAAGTGTGTTTTGTGAGTTGTGTTTGTATGTGTATTTTTTTTCCATTAATAAAAAAAAAAAAAAAAAAAAAAAATCTGTTCTTATCAGTTTAATATCTGATACGTCCCCTATCAGGGGACCCAGCAGCGGCCCCCCCCTGAGTAGGGCCCTCTCAGCGCCAGCACTCCCCCTCGGCTCTCGTTATGACGCCATAAGGATTGAGTCCGTGGGGGAGGAAAGCGAAAGCGACAGTGAAAGTGAGAGTGAGAAGGAGGGGAAGGGAGTGAAGAACCAGCAGAGGGTGGGGAAAAGAAAGGGTAGAGACGAGGGGGGAAAAGAAAGAAGATCAGGATCAAAGACAGCAAGTTGCAGGTGGCCCCCATAGATCCAAAACCAGCTAATGTCCACACAAAGTCCCCAGTCTTGCCCTCGCAGGCAGAGACGGAGGCGAGTGGGACGGCTACACTGCCGCCTAGTGGGCAGGTAGCAGCCAGCCAGGGCATCCCCAGCCAGCCTTCCCAGTCGTTGGCACAAACCCTAGCACACCTCGCAGAAGAGGTGTTCACTAATGCACCGAGGGAGAGGTCGGGGTCAACACCTTCCCTGACCAGCAGTACCTCGGTAGCAATGACCCTCTTCAAGCGAAGGGCCTCCCTTCAAAGCACCCCCTCCCTTGTATGGGCAAAACCAGGGGCCCCCTAGAGGTCCTCCTAGATACAGCACTGGAGGACATGGGAATACCCCTGGACGCGGTAAGCCAGAAGTCTGCTAACAGCTCCAACTCAACAGACGGTAACAGCCAAAGAATGCTGTCTGTCATAACCCCCCCCAGGACAAAGCTGACCCACACGTTCCGAGGGGCCCTGAGCAAGTTCCACCAGACTTACCTTGTGGGGAGTTGAATAGCCCCAACAACTCCACGTACTGTGCATATAAAGACGGTGCCTTCTTGGACGAGGCAGCAGTGAGTACCTTCTCAGGGGTGATGGGAGTTGCAAATAAGCCCAAGCCCCCTCGAAGCAAGCGTAGAGCTAAGAGTAGGAAGAGTGTCCCGACCTCCCAATCATAGTCGCTATGGGGTGGACGCAGCGACTCCTTTTCTTGTTAGCTACCCTGATGGCCCTGATATGTGTGTCTGTTAATGTCAGGAGCATCAGGGAGACACAAAAAAGATTTGATGTACTAAACTATCTAGCTAACTTGAAAGCAGATCTCATCTTTCTGCAGGAGTGTGGTATTTCGTCGAGCCCTGATTATAGGGACCTGAAGGAGAGTTGGACCCTGGGGGACTCCTTCTGGTCGGGCTCCAACATAGCCAGAGCTGACGGAGTAGGTATCCTGTTTAAAAACCCATTTATTACCTCCCGCAGCAGCAGGGAGGTAGAACCTGGTAGAATTCTGAGCGTGGATGTGACATACAACAACACTCCCCTCAGACTGGTCAATGTCTACGCACCCACTAACCAAAACGAAAGAGTTCAATTTTTTCCACAGCTGCGTCCACTCCTGCTGGGGAACGTACCCGTCATCGTGTCAGGTGACTTCAATTGTGCTCTGAGGGACGTAGACCGGAGCAGGCCACGCAACGACCGCTCTAGTAGAGTTTTGTCCTCCGTAATATCTGATTTCTCCCTGTGTGATGCAGGTAAGGACCTGGTGCCTCCCTTTACCTGGGTGAGCTCATCTGGGACCTCCTTCTCCCGTATAGATCTCGTCCTGCATACCAGCTCCCTTACGAAGACGGCAGTAGACACCCAGGCCGTCTTCTTCTCTGACCATAGGCTCCTGCAGGTAACATTGCAGGTCCCTCAGACCTCCCAGATGGGGTCAGGGGTTTGGAAATTAAACACCTCCTTACTCGATGACCCCTCCATAGCTGCAGCCTATAAGAGCAGGCTTGTTGAGTGGACCACTTTGCGTGACCTATTCAACTCCCCTATAGAGTGGTGGGAGATGGTCAAAATCAGAACTAAGGGTTATTTCATAGCAGCAGGCAAGAGGAAAGCAAAAGAAAGGAGGGCCAAATATAAACACCTGAATGCTGCCCTCCAGCGTCTGAGCCTGCTTCAGCTTCGGGGGTTCCCTGTAAGCGACGAGATAGCCCAGACCAAGCTAGATCTTTCAGTGCTTTGTAGGGAGGAACAACGAAAGGTCATGCACAATGCAAAAGTGCAAAAAATGGAGGAAGACGAAAAGTGTACTCGCTTCTTCTTCCAGAAAACGAGGGAGAAGCGGCACTTGATGTCCTCCATGCTCGACAGCAGGGGGAGGATAGTAGAGGATAGTGAGGGAGTGAAAAAAGTGGTAGAGAACTTCTATAGGGACCTGTATAACATCAAAGCTACAGATGACACCCTGATAGAGTGGTTCCTGAGCCAGTTGGAGCCTGACTCAGTGCGGGACGACGAGGAGGAGGAGAAGGACCCAGAACTCACGCTGGAGGAGCTCACCCAGGCGGTTAAGACCATGAACACCGGTAAGACGCCAGGTCCAGATGGCATCCCGGGTGAGTATTACCATCTTTTTTGGGACACGCTAAAAGTCCATTTAGCGGAGGTCTACAGAGCGGTCTACAGGGAGAAGCGGTTGGGCCCTTCTATGCGGGAGAGTGTAATTACTCTCCTTCATAAGAAAGGGGAAGTTAAAGATCTACGGAATTGGCGCCCAATCAGCCTCCTTTGCGTGGATTACAAGATACTAGCCAAAGCTCTGATGCTCCGGCTACAAGTACACCTCCCTTTGGTCATTGGCCCCGACCAGGCTTGTGGCGTCCCAGGGAGGTCCATCACGGATATTTTAATGTTAACAAGGGACATTCTGGCTTATTCTAGAGAACGGAACCATCCCCTCTGCCTGTTCAACCTTGACCAGGAGAAGGCGTTCGATAGGGTAAGCCATGAATATATGTACAAAGTGATGGACCAGATGAAATTCGCTCCTGGACTTAGGGAGTGGGTTAAAACCATATATACAAACATTAGTACCCGAGTCTTGGTGAACAGGCACCTGACTGGTAAAATATCTATCCAGTCAGGGGTCAGACAGGGTTGCCCACTATCCCCACTGCTATATGTCGTGTGCATTGAACCCCTCCTGCAGGCAATTCGTAGGGATACCAATATAACTGGTTTCCAGCTGCCTGGATCCAACGGGGTCCAGGTCAAAACAACAGCATATATGGACGATGTGTCACTCATTTGCACCAACACATCGTCGGTACCTCGGATTAGTAATATCCTTGAGAAGTACTGCACGGCGACCGGGCAGTGATTAATAAGTCCAAGAGCGAAGTCTACGTGTCTAAAAATTGGCAGGTAGATAGGGAACTGTCGGACATGTACCCTGTCAAAAAGGACAAAATCAAGATTCTGGGCCTCATTTTCGAGAACAATAGCTCGGGGGCCCAGAGCTGGACGGCGGCCATTAACCAGGTCCGTAAAAAGATTGGCGGATGGAGCACAAGATCCTTAACAATGACGGGTAGAGTATTAATAACCAAGTCTATACTGTTCCCCATCCTCTCTTATGTAGGAAAAATCTTTCCCCCAGACAGGACCACCAAAAAAGTGGTGGACCGCATTATCCACCGCTTTATCTGGGGCAGCAAGATGGAGAGGGTAAAGCGAGCCACCCTGAGTAAAGCCGACAAGAAGGGAGGTAAGGGGGTCCCGGACGTTGTGCAGCTCACCCGAGTGCAGGGGCTCACGCAAACTATCAAGAACATCCAGGCCCTGGACAGGAAGGTATGTTACATGAATCGTTTCTATTTTGCCACCTGTCTCAGGGCCTTGGGCCTCTGCACTATTGATAACACCGTGCCGTACTCCTGGGACCCCCCATTGTATTATAGAACCTTAAGGGACACTATATATAAATTGGGCTTAGATAAAGCAAAATTGGCCTCCTGGGAATACAAGGCTGTAACTAAATATCTTGCCGGTTCCCAGGAAATTGAAAAAGTAGCTACTTTCTCCCTCACCCAAAGCCAAAAAATCTGGGAGAATGTGTCTCACAGCTGCCTCAGTAATGTCCAGAAGGATATAGCATGGAACACCGTCCACAGTGCACTCCCCACTCGAGCGTTCATGTTCAGGAGGGGACTAGCCCAAGTAGAAACATGCCCCTATGCAAAGTGCCGCAAGAGAGAAACACCAGCCCATATCTTCTGGGAGTGTGATGTGGCTGGCAGTGTCTGGCTCTCTGTCTCTGTCTTCCTAAACAGGTTTGCTGACACGGCCAAGATGACCGCTGAGACTGTGCTCTATGGGCCTGCGGGAGGAATCACTACCAGCACAGCTAAGTGCGTTTGGCGTGTCATCAATGTTGTCAAGCAGATCCTGTGGGAAGGCCGTAACGTCTGTGTCTATCACAAGCAGGAGCTAGACACTATCACCACGACCAGAAGGGCACAAACTCTTATCAAGGACTTTGTAATTCTGGACATCCGGACCCTCGGGAAGGACAAGGCCTGCGCGGAGTGGAGGATCGCCGGACTTCAGGACGTGAAGATGGAATAAAGGAAAAAACTGGAACCGCTAGCTCCTAGGAGCGGGACTACGGGGCAACGCTAAGCCTTTTATTTATTTTGTCATGCCAGCATTCCGCCCTTTTTAGCTGGCATGACCGTTTTTCAACGGTGCCCTGGTTTTATGTAGTCTTTTTGTTTCAGTTTTATGGACCTTTGATTTAATTTAAATGTTTTATTTGATTTTGTTTTGTTTTGTTTTATGTATCTTTAAGATTTTTTATGTAAACTATTAAAAGTTACATTTTAAGTGTTTTAAAATTTTAGAATTTTAACTCACTGTTTATACACTGTCCCTTTTCCCCTGTCCCTGTTTTAAATCTAGGTTTATGTTCACTTTTTTAGAGAGCACTCCCCGGCCCTCACAAGCACTGTTTTTTTATAGATGGTTCTTTTTTTCCAGTCACTTTTAAAACAGCACAGGTTTTTTTCATGTTGATTTTAATCTGTGTCTGTTTTAACCATGTACAAAGCACAATTGTCTTGGTGTTTTTAAATGTATTTTAAATGCTTTTAAAACAAAATGTATGTCTGTATGCATGAATGTCATCTTTAAAAGAAATGTAAAATGAATGAAAAAACGAATGGGTGTAAATGTAAAAAATGTAAAATCTCAATAAAAGAGTATCAGGGGACCATATATTAAATTGATTTTTGGAATCGGGAGATGGAACAGGGGCTTGCTCCGTCCACTCCACGCATCGGCCCGGTATTGCAGTACCTCCGGGAACGGTGCACACCTTTCTCTAACGTTGGCCAAAGTCAGATCTGGATCTCTCCTGTGAGCATTTTGTCTACCCCTGCTGGAGGGAGAGTGCCAGTGTTGATGCAAGTTTTCCCGCCGTTTTACTTTTTTTTTTTTCTTTCTCTCTTTCTTTCTCTCTTTCTCTCTTTCTTTCTCTCTTTCTTTCTTGCTGTCTTTCTTTCTTTTATTCACATGTGGTGATGATGTAGACAGCAGCAGGTTGTTTCCTGGGAGCATGCAGCTAACCAGACAAGTGTGGTGGAACATGTCCCTATGCCAGGACCTTCTTAGCAAGCCAGCCAGCCAGCGAGGCACAGTTGTAGTTACCCAAGGCACCTTGCACAGCATAGCAGCTTGGCATGACTGTTTGTAAGACGCACTCCGCCAGTTTATGTTTTGTTTTTGGTGTTATGTGTGTGTTTTGCTTTGTTTTGTTTTCTCCTGCTTAAATTGCACATTTCCCCTCTGGAAGCAGCAGCCCGTTCTTTGGGGGTCTGCTTGTGCTTGGAATTTTGCACCCACCTTTGAATCCCCCTGTGCCGTCCGGGCTGGGGGGCCCCGGGCAAGGGCCAAGTCGCCATCGCTTCTCGGCCTTTTGGCTAAGATCAAGTGTAGTATCTGTTCTTATCAGTTTAATATCTGATATGTCCCCTATCAGGGGACCATATATTAAATTGATTTTTGGAATCGGGAGATGGAACAGGGGCTTGCTCCGTCCACTCCACGCATCGGCCCGGTATTGCAGTACCTCCGGGAACGGTGCACACCTTTCTCTAACGTTGGTCAAAGTCAGATCTGGATCTCTCCTGTGAGCATTTTGTCTACCCCTGCTGGAGGGAGAGTGCCAGTGTTGATGCAAGTTTTCCCGCCGTTTTACTTCTTTTTTTTTTCTTACTCTCTTTCTTTCTTTCTCTCTTTCTTTCTCTCTTTCTCTCTTTCTTTCTCTCTTTCTTGCTGTCTTTCTTTCTTTTATTCACATGTGGTGATGATGTAGACAGCAGCAGGTTGTTTCCTGGGAGCATGCAGCTAACCAGACAAGTGTGGTGGAACATGTCCCTATGCCAGGACCTTCTTAGCAAGCCAGCCAGCCAGCGAGGCACAGTTGTAGTTACCCAAGGCACCTTGCACAGCATAGCAGCTTGGCATGACTATTTGTAAGACGCACTCCGCCAGTTTATGTTTTGTTTTTGGTGTTATGTGTGTGTTTTTGCTTTGTTTTGTTTTCTCCTGCTTAAATTGCACATTTCCCCTCTGGAAGCAGCAGCCCGTTTTTTGGGGGTCTGCTTTTGCTTGGAATTTTGCACCCACCTTTGAATCCCCCTGTGCCGTCCGGGCTGGGGGGCCCCGGGCAAGGGCCAAGTCGCCATCGCTTCTCGGCCTTTTGGCTAAGATCAAGTGTAGTATCTGTTCTTATCAGTTTAATATCTGACACTCTGGCTTCTCTTCAGTTCGAATAAATCTTTCTAAGACTAAGGCTTAGAGGGTAGTGGCATTGCCCGCTCCCTCCGAGGGTCTGTGAGAGGTTTGTTCGGGTGAGGAGGAACAGAATTTTTTTTTATTTTTGACTGGCTTTCTTCAGCTCGGCAACTTTTTGGAAGACTAATGCTCAGTCTGGTTTTGGCTTGCCCAATCCAGGCCGAGGGTCTTTCAAGATTTTGTTGACTGTTGAGAGCAGTTTTTTCTTTTTCAGGCGGTTCCAGTTTTTTTCTTTTTCAGGCGGTTCCGGCTTTTCCAGACGTTCCTGGAGTTAGAGAGAAGGAGGACCTACCATCCAGACGACCTTTGAGGACCCTTTGATGACCTAGACGACCTCATCCCCAGCCTTTGATTGTAATCGAGATCCAGACCGAGAGAGCAGCAGGCGCCCAGCAGAGGGCGCCATCTGGGAGGAGCAGAGGGCGGCCCCGGACCCCGAGGAGGCGTCACAGCCACGATTCTTCCTACGTGGTCTCGGTGCCAAGCAGCGCCCCCTACTCCGCCAGGGAAGGACACCGTTCACCTGGGGAGGGGGTCCCTCTTGCGAGGCGACCATCTCCTCAGGGACTAAAGTAATAGTTCCTTCAACTGCCCAGATTTGCTGCTTACGTTGTCTCTTTTTCGTAGAGAGAGACAACCCGGACGTCCAGAGGCTTCTCCCACCCCAATCGGAGGAGCCAGCTGAAGGATGGCGTTCCGGCCAACCCAGGAGACCAGGAGGCACAATGCGGTGCGCTTCACAAGGACCCAGCAAGAGGAAACGGAACCAGGACTGACGAGACTGGAGTTCAGCCGGACCATTCTTCAGAGGGGTATGGGTTTTTCCCCTTCTGACTTGAATTGTTTGGTGAAATTGCCAGGGCTTAAGGAAGTGTTTGAGGTCAGTTTTAGGAACCCCCAAAAGTTACAAGAAATGTGGTCCTTTTGGGGGGAGAATAAATATCTCGCTCCATACAAAGAATTTTGTGTGGATGCACTGACAGACAGAGAAATGAAAGTTGTTACTGTCCAATTTTTCAATGAGGCTGTTAGCGACTATGATATTACAACATGGCTTAACCGCTATGGGAGGGTGTCATCAGAAGGGAGGAAAATTACAGACGAAGATGGGGTTTGGACAGGAGCCAGAAAGTGGCTGGTACGCCTTAATGTTGATCCATCGGGCATTGGAGGCGTCCGCCACATTCCAAACTCCATAGTGTTAGGGCCCAACAGAGGGCTGGTATTCTATAATGGGATGCCAAAACTCTGCAGGAAATGTGGGGAATTAGGACACCTGGCGGCCGCGTGTACTGTAGTCAAGTGCAGGAACTGCGGCGCCCCCCACGAGACCAGCCACTGCAGAGAAGAGAGGCAGTGCAATTTGTGTGGAAAGAAGGGGCACCTGTTTAAGGACTGCCCCTCTTCCTATGCCAACATGGCCAGAGCCAGCAAGGCAAATACGAACAAGCCTAGGCCTGAGCAGGAAGAGGGAGCAAGTAACAAAGATCAGTCCACATCACCACCAACAGTATCCAAGACCCAGACTCCAGCACCACCATCATCACCAGCACCCCCCTCACCCCCCCGCGACATGTCCCGTTTTACGAGGACCCCTTCCCCCAGCCCAGAGAGAGAGTACAACAGCCACTCCACTAGCTCCTCCAGTAGCTCCTCTGATGCAGAACACGAGGCAGGGAGGGAGCCCGGATCCAGCAGCGGCCCCCCCCTGAGTAGGGCCCTCTCAGCGCCAGCACTCCCCCTCGGCTCTCGTTATGACGCCATAAGGATTGAGTCCGTGGGGGAGGAAAGCGAAAGCGACAGTGAAAGTGAGAGTGAGAAGGAGGGGAAGGGAGTGAAGAACCAGCAGAGGGTGGGGAAAAGAAAGGGTAGAGACGAGGGGGGGAAAAGAAAGAAGATCAGGATCAAAGACAGCAAGTTGCAGGTGGCCCCCATAGATCCAAAACCAGCTAATGTCCACACAAAGTCCCCAGTCTTGCCCTCGCAGGCAGAGACGGAGGCGAGTGGGACGGCTACACTGCCGCCTAGTGGGCAGGTAGCAGCCAGCCAGGGCATCCCCAGCCAGCCTTCCCAGTCGTTGGCACAAACCCTAGCACACCTCGCAGAAGAGGTGTTCACTAATGCACCGAGGGAGAGGTCGGGGTCAACACCTTCCCTGACCAGCAGTACCTCGGTAGCAATGACCCTCTTCAAGCGAAGGGCCTCCCTTCAAAGCATCCTTGACCCCCTCCCTTGTATGGGCAAAACCAGGGGCCCCCTAGAGGTCCTCCTAGATACAGCACTGGAGGACATGGGAATACCCCTGGACGCGGTAAGCCAGAAGTCTGCTAACAGCTCCAATTCAACAGACGGTAACAGCCAAAGAATGCTGTCTGTCATAACCCCCCCCAGGACAAAGCTGACCCACACGTTCCGAGGGGCCCTGAGCAAGTTCCACCAGACTTACCTTGTGGGGAGTTGAATAGCCCCAACAACTCCACGTACTGTGCATATAAAGACGGTGCCTTCTTGGACGAGGCAGCAGTGAGTACCTTCTCAGGGGTGATGGGAGTTGCAAATAAGCCCAAGCCCCCTCGAAGCAAGCGTAGAGCTAAGAGTAGGAAGAGTGTCCCGACCTCCCAATCATAGTCGCTATGGGGTGGACGCAGCGACTCCTTTTCTTGTTAGCTACCCTGATGGCCCTGATATGTGTGTCTGTTAATGTCAGGAGCATCAGGGAGACACAAAAAAGATTTGATGTACTAAACTATCTAGCTAACTTGAAAGCAGATCTCATCTTTCTGCAGGAGTGTGGTATTTCGTCGAGCCCTGATTATAGGAACCTGAAGGAGAGTTGGACCCTGGGGGACTCCTTCTGGTCGGGCTCCAACATAGCCAGAGCCGACGGAGTAGGTATCCTGTTTAAAAACCCATTTATTACCTCCCGCAGCAGCAGGGAGGTAGAACCTGGTAGAATTCTGAGCGTGGATGTGACATACAACAACACTCCCCTCAGACTGGTCAATGTCTACGCACCCACTAACCAAAACGAAAGAGTTCAATTTTTTCCACAGCTGCGTCCACTCCTGCTGGGGAACGTACCCGTCATCGTGTCAGGTGACTTCAATTGTGCTCTGAGGGACGTAGACCGGAGCAGGCCACGCAACGACCGCTCTAGTAGAGTTTTGTCCTCCGTAATATCTGATTTCTCCCTGTGTGATGCAGGTAAGGACCTGGTGCCTCCCTTTACCTGGGTGAGCTCATCTGGGACCTCCTTCTCCCGTATAGATCTCGTCCTGCATACCAGCTCCCTTACGAAGACGGCAGTAGACACCCAGGCTGTCTTCATCTCTGACCATAGGCTCCTGCAGGTAACATTGCAGGTCCCTCAGACCTCCCAGATGGGGTCAGGGGTCTGGAAATTAAACACCTCCTTACTCGATGACCCCTCCATAGCTGCAGCCTATAAGAGCAGGCTTGTTGAGTGGACCACTTTGCGTGACCTATTCAACTCCCCTATAGAGTGGTGGGAGATGGTCAAAATGAGAACTAAGGGTTATTTCATAGCAGCAGGCAAGAGGAAAGCAAAAGAAAGGAGGGCCAAATATAAATACCTGAATGCTGCCCTCCAGCGTCTGAGCCTGCTTCAGCTTCGGGGGTTCCCTGTAAGCGACGAGATAGCCCAGACCAAGCTAGATCTTTCAGTGCTTTGTAGGGAGGAACAACGAAAGGTCATGCACAATGCAAAAGTGCAAAAAATGGAGGAAGACGAAAAGTGTACTCGCTTCTTCTTCCAGAAAACGAGGGAGAAGCGGCACTTGATGTCCTCCATGCTCGACAGCAGGGGGAGGATAGTAGAGGATAGTGAGGGAGTGAAAAAAGTGGTAGAGAACTTCTATAGGGACCTGTATAACATCAAAGCTACAGATGACACCCTGATAGAGTGGTTCCTGAGCCAGTTGGAGCCTGACTCAGTGCGGGACGACGAGGAGGAGGAGAAGGACCCAGAACTCACGCTGGAGGAGCTCACCCAGGCGGTTAAGACCATGAACACCGGTAAGACGCCAGGTCCAGATGGCATCCCGGGTGAGTATTACCATCTTTTTTGGGACACGCTAAAAGTCCATTTAGCGGAGGTCTACAGAGCGGTCTACAGGGAGAAGCGGTTGGGCCCTTCTATGCGGGAGAGTGTAATTACTCTCCTTCATAAGAAAGGGGAAGTTAAAGATCTACGGAATTGGCGCCCAATCAGCCTCCTTTGCGTGGATTACAAGATACTAGCCAAAGCTCTGATGCTCCGGCTACAAGTACACCTCCCTTTGGTCATTGGCCCCGACCAGGCTTGTGGCGTCCCAGGGAGGTCCATCACGGATATTTTAATGTTAACAAGGGACATTCTGGCTTATTCTAGAGAACGGAACCATCCCCTCTGCCTGTTCAACCTTGACCAGGAGAAGGCGTTCGATAGGGTAAGCCATGAATATATGTACAAAGTGATGGACCAGATGAAATTCGCTCCTGGACTTAGGGAGTGGGTTAAAACCATATATACAAACATTAGTACCCGAGTCTTGGTGAACAGGCACCTGACTGGTAAAATATCTATCCAGTCAGGGGTCAGACAGGGTTGCCCACTATCCCCACTGCTATATGTCGTGTGCATTGAACCCCTCCTGCAGGCAATTCGTAGGGATACCAATATAACTGGTTTCCAGCTGCCTGGATCCAACGGGGTCCAGGTCAAAACAACAGCATATATGGACGATGTGTCACTCATTTGCACCAACACATCGTCGGTACCTCGGATTAGTAATATCCTTGAGAAGTACTGCACGGCGACCGGGGCAGTGATTAATAAGTCCAAGAGCGAAGTCTACGTGTCTAAAAATTGGCAGGTAGATAGGGAACTGTCGGACATGTACCCTGTCAAAAAGGACAAAATCAAGATTCTGGGCCTCATTTTCGAGAACAATAGCTCGGGGGCCCAGAGCTGGACGGCGGCCATTAACCAGGTCCGTAAAAAGATTGGCGGATGGAGCACAAGATCCTTAACAATGACGGGTAGAGTATTAATAACCAAGTCTATACTGTTCCCCATCCTCTCTTATGTAGGAAAAATCTTTCCCCCAGACAGGACCACCAAAAAAGTGGTGGACCGCATTATCCACCGCTTTATCTGGGGCAGCAAGATGGAGAGGGTAAAGCGAGCCACCCTGAGTAAAGCCGACAAGAAGGGAGGTAAGGGGGTCCCGGACGTTGTGCAGCTCACCCGAGTGCAGGGGCTCACGCAAACTATCAAGAACATCCAGGCCCTGGACAGGAAGGTATGTTACATGAATCGTTTCTATTTTGCCACCTGTCTCAGGGCCTTGGGCCTCTGCACTATTGATAACACCGTGCCGTACTCCTGGGACCCCCCATTGTATTATAGAACCTTAAGGGACACTATATATAAATTGGGCTTAGATAAAGCAAAATTGGCCTCCTGGGAATACAAGGCTGTAACTAAATATCTTGCCGGTTCCCAGGAAATTGAAAAAGTAGCTACTTTCTCCCTCACCCAAAGCCAAAAAATCTGGGAGAATGTGTCTCACAGCTGCCTCAGTAATGTCCAGAAGGATATAGCATGGAACACCGTCCACAGTGCACTCCCCACTCGAGCGTTCATGTTCAGGAGGGGACTAGCCCAAGTAGAAACATGCCCCTATGCAAAGTGCCGCAAGAGAGAAACACCAGCCCATATCTTCTGGGAGTGTGATGTGGCTGGCAGTGTCTGGCTCTCTGTCTCTGTCTTCCTAAACAGGTTTGCTGACACGGCCAAGATGACCGCTGAGACTGTGCTC
This sequence comes from Acipenser ruthenus, assembly GCF_902713425.1. Lineage (NCBI taxonomy): Eukaryota > Metazoa > Chordata > Actinopteri > Acipenseriformes > Acipenseridae > Acipenser > Acipenser ruthenus. The sequence goes on along the minus strand of NC_081198.1, from coordinate 21,493,281 downwards.
TATGGGCCTGCGGGAGGAATCACTACCAGCACAGCTAAGTGCGTTTGGCGTGTCATCAATGTTGTCAAGCAGATCCTGTGGGAAGGCCGTAACGTCTGTGTCTATCACAAGCAGGAGCTAGACACTATCACCACGACCAGAAGGGCACAAACTCTTATCAAGGACTTTGTAATTCTGGACATGCGGACCCTCGGGAAGGACAAGGCCTGCGCGGAGTGGAGGATCGCCGGACTTCAGGACGTGAAGATGGAATAAAGGAAAAAACTGGAACCGCTAGCTCCTAGGAGCGGGACTACGGGGCAACGCTAAGCCTTTTATTTATTTTGTCATGCCAGCATTCCGCCCTTTTTAGCTGGCATGACCGTTTTTCAACGGTGCCCTGGTTTTATGTAGTCTTTTGTTTCAGTTTTATGGACTTTTATTTGATTTACGTTGAATGTTTTATTTGATTTTGTTTTGTTTTGTTTTATGTATCTTTAAGATTTTTAATGTAAACTATTAAAAGTTACATTTTAAGTGTTTTAAAATTTTAGAATTTTAACTCACTGTTTATACACTGTCCCTTTTTCCCCTGTCCCTGTTTTAGATCTAGGTTTATGTTCACTTTTTTAGAGAGCACTCCCCGGCCCTCACAAGCACTGGTTTTTTATAGATGGTTCTTTTTTTCCAGTCACTTTTAAAACAGCACAGGTTTTTTTCATGTTGATTTTAATCTGTGTCTGTTTTAACCATGTACAAAGCACAATTGTCTTGGTGTTTTTAAATGTGTTTTAAATGCTTTTAAAACAAAATGTATGTCTGTACGCATGAATGTCATCTTTAAAAGAAATGTAAAATGAATGAAAAAACGAATGGGTGTAAATGTAAAAAATGTAAAATCTCAATAAAAGAGTATTTTGGCTAAGATCAAGTGTAGTATCTGTTCTTATCAGTTTAATATCTGATACGTCCCTGTGGCAAAGTGCCCCCCCTGTGTATGTTATGTTACGTGTTGTGTGTAAATGTTGGTGTATAGGCATTGGTACACGGGATATAAGCGGTCTGTGTTTCACGTGTGTGTAAATTGTATATTTGTATTTAGGCACGGGGATGGCACATCACATCACGTGCAAGTAAAAAGTAATATGTGAGCACGGGGAATTGCACTTTAATTAATTCACGTGCAGTTGTACCGAGATTCCAATTGAATGATTGACTAGCAATCGAATCTCGGTACAACTGCATAAAAGCTGCATGTTTTCACTCACTGGGGGTTGGTGTTCGGTGAGTGGAGAACGGGTGTGGAGAAGGAGAAACTAAATAGTGAAAGAAAGCTTAACTATAATAGTTGTTTGTACTCACCGTGTTTGTTTGTCTCCGTGCACCGTTTGTTAAGTGTTTAGTCCGTTTTGTCTACCTGTTTATTTTGGCGTGTAGTGCCGTGTCCTGTTTTGTGTTCTGTTTGTTAAACCTTTTTATTTTGTTATTAAACGCTGAGTGCAACCATCGCACTCAGTTTCTCTCATCATCACCGTCTGTCTGTGTGTTTCTCTCTCTGGTCTGAGTTCCTCCCTGCAGCCGTCTTTGTCACACGTGGTGTCAGAACCGGGATAACAGCGCCTCCAGGGCTCAGGCCAGAGCGGGAACCGCAGTTTTTTTTTTGTGGAAAAGTAAATAAAAAAAAAAATAAATAAAAAAAAAAAAAAAAAAAAAAATGGAAGGCTGGAACTGGAGAGACGGCTGCAGTGAGCTGGAGGATCTCCTCGGCAGGTTGGAGGACCAAGGTTGGTGCCTTGCCTGCGGGGTGTATGGGCACACGGTGGCTGTCTGCCCCTTCCAGGAAGAGGAGGAGGAACCAGCCCAAAGGAGGAAGGTGAGCAGAAGGAGGCAGAGAGGGGGAAAAATGAGGAGGAAGCAGAGGGAGCCAAGGTGGTGCACCATGTGCATTGCATATGGGCATGAGGACGAGGACTGCCCAGAGCAGGAGCCAGGGGAGGAGGAGCCCGAACGTCCTGCGCCTGAGTGGGAGGAGCCCGAACGTCCTGCGCCTGAGTGGGAGGAGCCCGAACGTCCTGCGCCTGAGTGGGAGGAGCCCGAACGTCCACAGCCCGAGTGGGAGGAGCCCGAACGTCCACAGCCCGAGTGGGAGGAGCCCGAACGTCCACAGCCCGAGTGGGAGGAGCCCGAACGTCCACAGCCCGAGTGGGAGGAGCCCGAACGTCCACAGCCCGAGTGGGAGGAGCCCGAACGTCCACAGCCCGAGTGGGAGGAGCCCGAACGTCCACAGCCCGAGTGGGAGGAGCCCGAACGTCCACAGCCCGAGTGGGAGGAGCCCGAACGTCCACAGCCCGAGTGGGAGGAGCCCGAACGTCCACGTCCCAAGAGGGAGGAGTCGGTGCGTCCACGTCCCAAGAGGGAGGAGTCGGTGCGTCCACGTCCCAAGAGGGAGGAGTCGGTGCGTCCACGGCCCAAAAGGGAGGAGTCGGTGCGTCCACGGCCCGAGAGGGAGGAGTCGGTGCGTCCACGGCCCGAGAGGGAGGAGTCGGTGCGTCCACGGCCCGAGAGGGAGGAGTCGGTGCGTCCTGTGTCCGGAGGGGAGGAGCTGAAGGCCCAAACCCCTATTTTTTTTTGGGAGGGACGAGGGCGTGAAGCTCAGGCTCCACAGCAGCCGCTGTTTTTGCTGCTGAAGGGAGCCCAGCGGAGACGCCCGCCACCAGCCCTACCCCCGCTGTCGGAGGAGCCGGCAGCGCCTCCACCACCACCCGAGGGAGAGGAGCAGGAGCTGCCTCTGCCTCCACCACCACCCGAGGGAGAGGAGCAGGAGCTGCCTCTGCCTCCACCACCACCCGAGGGAGAGGAGCAGGAGCTGCCTCTGCCTCCACCACCACCCGAGGGAGAGGAGCAGGAGCTGCCTCTGCCTCCACCACCCGAGGGAGAGGAGCAGGAGCTGCCTCTGCCTCCACCACCCGAGGGAGAGGAGCAGGAGCTGCCTCTGCCTCCACCACCACCCGAGGGAGAGGAGCAGGAGCTGCCTCTGCCTCCACCACCGCCAGGAGCAGAGGAGCTGGAGCTGCCTCTGCCTCCACCACCGCCAGGAGCAGAGGAGCTGGAGCTGCCTCTGCCTCCACCACCGCCAGGAGCAGAGGAGCTGGAGCTGCCTCTGCCTCCACCACCACCACCGCAAGGAGCAGAGGAGCAGGAGCTGCCGCTGCCTCCGCCACCACCACTGCAAGGAGCAGAGGAGCAGGAGCTGCCTCTGCCTCCACCACCGCCAGGAGCAGAGGAGCTGGAGCTGCCTCTGCCTCCACCACCGCCAGGAGCAGAGGAGCTGGAGCTGCCTCTGCCTCCACCACCACCACCGCCAGGAGCAGAGGAGCTGGAGCTGCCTCTGCTGCCCGTACCTCCGCAGGGAGTACGGTGGCCGGAGCCCCAGAAAGGGGAGCTGCCGGCCACGAAGAAGGGGGAGGAGGTCTGGAGACCACTTTCCCCAGCAGCAGTTTCGCTGCAGGAGTTCTTGTGGCCGGAGCCCCACAGGAGGGAGCTGCCGGCTATGAAGAAGGGGGAGGTCGGGGGACCACCTGCCCCAGCAGCTTTTTCGCTGCAGGACGGGACCAGCATGCTGTCAGCCGTGCCACTACCGGCAGGGGAGCTGACAGCATTTCCAGCCATGGGCCCACTGAAGCCTCCCTTCCCAGCCCGAGACTTTTGCCTGGACTGCTGGGTATTTAAGGGGGGAGGTGGCCGTTGAGGCCATGTGTGCGTTGCACAAGGGGGGGTATATGTGGCAAAGTGCCCCCCCTGTGTATGTTATGTTACGTGTTGTGTGTAAATGTTGGTGTATAGGCATTGGTACACGGGATATAAGCGGTCTGTGTTTCACGTGTGTGTAAATTGTATATTTGTATTTAGGCACGGGGATGGCACATCACATCACGTGCAAGTAAAAAGTAATATGTGAGCACGGGGAATTGCACTTTAATTAATTCACGTGCAGTTGTACCGAGATTCCAATTGAATGATTGACTAGCAATCGAATCTCGGTACAACTGCATAAAAGCTGCATGTTTTCACTCACTGGGGGTTGGTGTTCGGTGAGTGGAGAACGGGTGTGGAGAAGGAGAAACTAAATAGTGAAAGAAAGCTTAACTATAATAGTTGTTTGTACTCACCGTGTTTGTTTGTCTCCGTGCACCGTTTGTTAAGTGTTTAGTCCGTTTTGTCTACCTGTTTATTTTGGCGTGTAGTGCCGTGTCCTGTTTTGTGTTCTGTTTGTTAAACCTTTTTATTTTGTTATTAAACGCTGAGTGCAACCATCGCACTCAGTTTCTCTCATCATCACCGTCTGTCTGTGTGTTTCTCTCTCTGGTCTGAGTTCCTCCCTGCAGCCGTCTTTGTCACAGTCCCCTATCAGGGGACCATATATTAAATTGATTTTTGGAATCGGGAGATGGAACAGGGGCTTGCTCTGTCCACTCCACGCATCGGCCCGGTATTGCAGTACCTCCGGGAACGGTGCACACCTTTCTCTAACGTTGGTCAAAGTCAGATCTGGATCTCTCCTGTGAGCATTTTGTATACCCCTGCTGGAGGGAGAGTGCCAGTGTTGATGCAAGTTTTCCCGCTGTTTTACTTCTTTTTTTTTCTTTCTCTCTTTCTTTCTTTCTCTCTTTCTTTCTCTCTTTCTCTCTTTCTTTCTCTCTTTCTTTCTTGCTGTCTTTCTTTCTTTTATTCACATGTGGTGATGATGTAGACAGCAGCAGGTTGTTTCCTGGGAGCATGCAGCTAACCAGACAAGTGTGGTGGAACATATCCCTATGCCAGGACCTTCTTAGCAAGCCAGCCAGCCAGCGAGGCACAGTTGTAGTTACCCAAGGCACCTTGCACAGCATAGCAGCTTGGCATGACTATTTGTAAGACGCACTCCGCCAGTTTATGTTTTGTTTTTGGTGTTATGTGTGTGTTTTTGCTTTGTTTTGTTTTCTCCTGCTTAAATTGCACATTTCCCCTCTGGAAGCAGCAGCCCGTTTTTTGGGGGTCTGCTTGTGCTTGGAATTTTGCACCCACCTTTGAATCCCCCTGTGCCGTCCGGGCTGGGGGGCCCCGGGCAAGGGCCAAGTCGCCATCGCTTCTCGGCCTTTTGGCTAAGATCAAGTGTAGTATCTGTTCTTATCAGTTTAATATCTGATACGTCCCCTATCAGGGGACCATATATTAAATTGATTTTTGGAATCGGGAGATGGAACAGGGGCTTGCTCCGTCCACTCCACGCATCGGCCCGGTATTGCAGTACCTCCGGGAACGGTGCACACCTTTCTCTAACGTTGGTCAAAGTCAGATCTGGATCTCTCCTGTGAGCATTTTGTCTACCCCTGCTGGAGGGAGAGTGCCAGTGTTGATGCAAGTTTTCCCGCCGTTTTACTTCTTTTTTTTTTCTTTCTCTCTTTCTTTCTCTCTTTCTCTCTTTCTTTCTCTCTTTCTTTCTTGCTGTCTTTCTTTCTTTTATTCACATGTGGTGATGATGTAGACAGCAGCAGGTTGTTTCCTGGGAGCATGCAGCTAACCAGACAAGTGTGGTGGAACATGTCCCTATGCCAGGACCTTCTTAGCAAGCCAGCCAGCCAGCGAGGCACAGTTGTAGTTACCCAAGGCACCTTGCACAGCATAGCAGCTTGGCATGACTATTTGTAAGACGCACTCCGCCAGTTTATGTTTTGTTTTTGGTGTTATGTGTGTGTTTTTGCTTTGTTTTGTATTCTCCTGCTTAAATTGCACATTTCCCCTCTGGAAGCAGCAGTCCGTTTTTTTGGGGTCTGCTTGTGCTTGAAATTTTGCACCCACCTTTGAATCCCCCTGTGCCGTCCGGGCTGGGGGGCCCCGGGCAAGGGCCAAGTCGCCATCGCTTCTCGGCCTTTTGGCTAAGATCAAGTGTAGTATCTGTTCTTATCAGTTTAATATCTGATACGTCCCCTATCAGGGGACCATATATTAAATTGATTTTTGGAATCGGGAGATGGAACAGGGGCTTGCTCCGTCCACTCCACGCATCGGCCCGGTATTGCAGTACCTCCGGGAATGGTGCACACCTTTCTCTAACGTTGGTCAAAGTCAGATCTGGATCTCTCCTGTGAGCATTTTGTCTACCCCTGCTGGAGGGAGAGTGCCAGTGTTGATGCAAGTTTTCCCGCCGTTTTACTTCTTTTTTTTTTCTTTCTTTCTTTCTTTCTCTCTTTCTGGACGCAGCGACTCCTTTTCTTGTTAGCTACCCTGATGGCCCTGATATGTGTGTCTGTTAATGTCAGGAGCATCAGGGAGACACAAAAAAGATTTGATGTACTAAACTATCTAGCTAACTTGAAAGCAGATCTCATCTTTCTGCAGGAGTGTGGTATTTCGTCGAGCCCTGATTATAGGGACCTGAAGGAGAGTTGGACCCTGGGGGACTCCTTCTGGTCGGGCTCCAACATAGCCAGAGCCGACGGAGTAGGTATCCTGTTTAAAAACCCATTTATTACCTCCCGCAGCAGCAGGGAGGTAGAACCTGGTAGAATTCTGAGCGTGGATGTGACATACAACAACACTCCCCTCAGACTGGTCAATGTCTACGCACCCACTAACCAAAACGAAAGAGTTCAATTTTTTCCACAGCTGCGTCCACTCCTGCTGGGGAACGTACCCGTCATCGTGTCAGGTGACTTCAATTGTGCTCTGAGGGACGTAGACCGGAGCAGGCCACGCAACGACCGCTCTAGTAGAGTTTTGTCCTCCGTAATATCTGATTTCTCCCTGTGTGATGCAGGTAAGGACCTGGTGCCTCCCTTTACCTGGGTGAGCTCATCTGGGACCTCCTTCTCCCGTATAGATCTCGTCCTGCATACCAGCTCCCTTACGAAGACGGCAGTAGACACCCAGGCCGTCTTCTTCTCTGACCATAGGCTCCTGCAGGTAACATTGCAGGTCCCTCAGACCTCCCAGATGGGGTCAGGGGTCTGGAAATTAAACACCTCCTTACTCGATGACCCCTCCATAGCTGCAGCCTATAAGAGCAGGCTTGTTGAGTGGACCACTTTGCGTGACCTATTCAACTCCCCTATAGAGTGGTGGGAGATGGTCAAAATGAGAACTAAGGGTTATTTCATAGCAGCAGGCAAGAGGAAAGCCAAAGAAAGGAGGGCCAAATATAAATACCTGAATGCTGCCCTCCAGCGTCTGAGCCTGCTTCAGCTTCGGGGGTTCCCTGTAAGCGACGAGATAGCCCAGACCAAGCTAGATCTTTCAGTGCTTTGTAGGGAGGAACAACGAAAGGTCATGCACAATGCAAAAGTGCAAAAAATGGAGGAAGACGAAAAGTGTACTCGCTTCTTCTTCCAGAAAACGAGGGAGAAGCGGCACTTGATGTTCTCCATGCTTGACAGCAGGGGGAGGATAGTAGAGGATAGTGAGGGAGTGAAAAAAGTGGTAGAGAACTTCTATAGGGACCTGTATAACATCAAAGCTACAGATGACACCCTGATAGAGTGGTTCCTGAGCCAGTTGGAGCCTGACTCAGTGCGGGACGACGAGGAGGAGGAGAAGGACCCAGAACTCACGCTGGAGGAGCTCACCCAGGCGGTTAAGACCATGAACACCGGTAAGACGCCAGGTCCAGATGGCATCCCGGGTGAGTATTACCATCTTTTTTGGGACACGCTAAAAGTCCATTTAGCGGAGGTCTACAGAGCGGTCTACAGGGAGAAGCGGTTGGGCCCTTCTATGCGGGAGAGTGTAATTACTCTCCTTCATAAGAAAGGGGAAGTTAAAGATCTACGGAATTGGCGCCCAATCAGCCTCCTTTGCGTGGATTACAAGATACTAGCCAAAGCTCTGATGCTCCGGCTACAAGTACACCTCCCTTTGGTCATTGGCCCCGACCAGGCTTGTGGCGTCCCAGGGAGGTCCATCACGGATATTTTAATGTTAACAAGGGACATTCTGGCTTATTCTAGAGAACGGAACCATCCCCTCTGCCTGTTCAACCTTGACCAGGAGAAGGCGTTCGATAGGGTAAGCCATGAATATATGTACAAAGTGATGGACCAGATGAAATTCGCTCCTGGACTTAGGGGGTGGGTTAAAACCATCTATACAAACATTAGTACCCGAGTCTTGGTGAACAGGCACCTGACTGGTAAAATATCTATCCAGTCAGGGGTCAGACAGGGTTGCCCACTATCCCCACTGCTATATGTCGTGTGCATTGAACCCCTCCTGCAGGCAATTCGTAGGGATACCAATATAACTGGTTTCCAGCTGCCTGGATCCAACGGGGTCCAGGTCAAAACAACAGCATATATGGACGATGTGTCACTCATTTGCACCAACACATCGTCGGTACCTCGGATTAGTAATATCCTTGAGAAGTACTGCACGGCGACCGGGGCAGTGATTAATAAGTCCAAGAGCGAAGTCTACGTGTCTAAAAATTGGCAGGTAGATAGGGAACTGTCGGACATGTACCCTGTCAAAAAGGACAAAATCAAGATTCTGGGCCTCATTTTCGAGAACAATAGCTCGGGGGCCCAGAGCTGGACGGCGGCCATTAACCAGGTCCGTAAAAAGATTGGTGGATGGAGCACAAGATCCTTAACAATGACGGGTAGAGTATTAATAACCAAGTCTATACTGTTCCCCATCCTCTCTTATGTAGGAAAAATCTTTCCCCCAGACAGGACCACCAAAAAAGTGGTGGACCGCATTATCCACCGCTTTATCTGGGGCAGCAAGATGGAGAGGGTAAAGCGAGCCACTCTGAGTAAAGCCGACAAGAAGGGAGGTAAGGGGGTCCCGGACGTTGTGCAGCTCACCCGAGTGCAGGGGCTCACGCAAACTATCAAGAACATCCAGGCCCTGGACAGGAAGGTATGTTACATGAATCGTTTCTATTTTGCCACCTGTCTCAGGGCCTTGGGCCTCTGCACTATTGATAACACCGTGCCGTACTCCTGGGACCCCCCATTGTATTATAGAACCTTAAGGGACACTATATATAAATTGGGCTTAGATAAAGCAAAATTGGCCTCCTGGGAATACAAGGCTGTAACTAAATATCTTGCCGGTTCCCAGGAAATTGAAAAAGTAGCTACTTTCTCCCTCACCCAAAGCCAAAAAATCTGGGAGAATGTGTCTCACAGCTGCCTCAGTAATGTCCAGAAGGATATAGCATGGAACACCGTCCACAGTGCACTCCCCACTCGAGCGTTCATGTTCAGGAGGGGACTAGCCCAAGTAGAAACATGCCCCTATGCAAAGTGCCGCAAGAGAGAAACACCAGCCCATATCTTCTGGGAGTGTGATGTGGCTGGCAGTGTCTGGCTCTCTGTCTCTGTCTTCCTAAACAGGTTTGCTGACACGGCCAAGATGACCGCTGAGACTGTGCTCTATGGGCCTGCGGGAGGAATCACTACCAGCACAGCTAAGTGCGTTTGGCGTGTCATCAATGTTGTCAAGCAGATCCTGTGGGAAGGCCGTAACGTCTGTGTCTATCACAAGCAGGAGCTAGACACTATCACCACGACCAGAAGGGCACAAACTCTTATCAAGGACTTTGTAATTCTGGACATCCGGACCCTCGGGAAGGACAAGGCCTGCGCGGAGTGGAGGATCGCCGGACTTCAGGACGTGAAGATGGAATAAAGGAAAAAACTGGAACCGCTAGCTCCTAGGAGCGGGACTACGGGGCACCGCTAAGCCTTTTATTTATTTTGTCATGCCAGCATTCCGCCCTTTTTAGCTGGCATGACCGTTTTTCAACGGTGCCCTGGTTTTATGTAGTCTTTTTGTTTCAGTTTTATGGACCTTTGATTTAATTTGAATGTTTTATTTGATTTTGTTTTGTTTTGTTTTATGTATCTTTAAGATTTTTAATGTAAACTATTAAAAGTTACATTTTAAGTGTTTTAAAATTTTAGAATTTTAACTCACTGTTTTATACACTGTCCCTTTTCCCCTGTCCCTGTTTTAGTAATATAGTTTTATGTTCACTTTTGAACCTTTTTAGAGAGCACTCCCCGGCCCTCACAAGCACTGGTTTTTTATAGATGGTTCTTTTTTTCCAGTCACTTTTAAAGCAGCACAGGTTTTTTTCATGTCGATTTTAATCTGTGTCTGTTTTAACCATGTATAAAGCACAATTGTCTTGGTGTTTTTAAATGTGTTTTAAATGCTTTTAAAACAAAATGTATGTCTGTATGCATGAATGTCATCTTTAAAAGAAATGTAAAATGAATGAAAAAAACGAATGGGTGTAAATGTAAAAAATGTAAAATCTCAATAAAAGAGTATTAATATCTGATACGTCCCCTATCAGGGGACCATATATTAAATTGATTTTTGGAATCGGGAGATGGAACAGGGGCTTGCTCAGTCCACTCCACGCATCGGCCCGGTATTGCAGTACCTCCGGGAACGGTGCACACCTTTCTCTAACGTTGGTCAAAGTCAGATCTGGATCTCTCCTGTGAGCATTTTGTCTACCCCTGCTGGAGGGAGAGTGCCAGTGTTGATGCAAGTTTTCCCGCCGTTTTACTTCTTTTTTTTTTCTTTCTCTCTTTCTTTCTTTCTCTCTTTCTTTCTCTCTTTCTCTCTTTCTTTCTCTCTTTCTTTCTTGCTGTCTTTCTTTCTTTTATTCACATGTGGTGATGATGTAGACAGCAGCAGGTTGTTTCCTGGGAGCATGCAGCTAACCAGACAAGTGTGGTGGAACATGTCCCTATGCCAGGACCTTCTTAGCAAGCCAGCCAGCCAGCGAGGCACAGTTGTAGTTACCCAAGGCACCTTGCACAGCATAGCAGCTTGGCATGACTATTTGTAAGACGCACTCCGCCAGTTTATGTTTTGTTTTTGGTGTTATGTGTGTGTTTTTGCTTTGTTTTGTTTTCTCCTGCTTAAATTGCACATTTCCCCTCTGGAAGCAGCAGCCCGTTTTTTGGGGGTCTGCTTGTGCTTGGAATTTTGCACCCACCTTTGAATCCCCCTGTGCCGTCCGGGCTGGGGGGCCCCGGGCAAGGGCCAAGTCGCCATCGCTTCTCGGCCTTTTGGCTAAGATCAAGTGTAGTATCTGTTCTTATCAGTTTAATATCTGATACGTCCCCTATCAGGGGACCATATATTAAATTGATTTTTGGAATCGGGAGATGGAACATGGGCTTGCTCCGTCCACTCCACGCATCGGCCCGGTATTGCAGTACCTCCAGGAACGGTGCACACCTTTCTCTAACGTTGGTCAAAGTCAGATCTGGATCTCTCCTGTGAGCATTTTGTCTACCCCTGCTGGAGGGAGAGTGCCAGTGTTGATGCAAGTTTTCCCGCCGTTTTACTTCTTTTTTTTTTCTTTCTCTCTTTCTTTCTTTCTCTCTTTCTCTCTTTCTTTCTCTCTTTCTTTCTTGCTGTCTTTCTTTCTTTTATTCACATGTGGTGATGATGTAGACAGCAGCAGGTTGTTTCCTGGGAGCATGCAGCTAACCAGACAAGTGTGGTGGAACATGTCCCTATGCCAGGACCTTCTTAGCAAGCCAGCCAGCCAGCGAGGCACAGTTGTAGTTACCCAAGGCACCTTGCACAGCATAGCAGCTTGGCATGACTATTTGTAAGACGCACTCCGCCAGTTTATGTTTTGTTTTTGGTGTTATGTGTGTGTTTTTGCTTTGTTTTGTTTTCTCCTGCTTAAATTGCACATTTCCCCTCTGGAAGCAGCAGCCCGTTTTTTTGGGGTCTGCTTGTGCTTGAAATTTTGCACCCACCTTTTGAATCCCCCTGTGCCGTCCGGGCTGGGGGGCCCCGGGCAAGGGCCAAGTCGCCATCGCTTCTCGGCCTTTTGGCTAAGATCAAGTGTAGTATCTGTTCTTATCAGTTTAATATCTGATACGTCCCCTATCAGGGGACCATATATTAAATTGATTTTTGGAATCGGGAGATGGCACAGGGGCTTGCTCCGTCCACTCCACGCATCGGCCCGGTATTGCAGTACCTCCGGGAACGGTGCACACCTTTCTCTAACGTTGGTCAAAGTCAGATCTGGATCTCTCCTGTGAGCATTTTGTCTACCCCTGCTGGAGGGAGAGTGCCAGTGTTGATGCAAGTTTTCCCGCCGTTTTACTTCTTTTTTTTTTCTTTCTCTCTTTCTTTCTTTCTCTCTTTCTTTCTCTCTTTCTCTCTTTCTTTCTCTCTTTCTTTCTTGCTGTCTTTCTTTCTTTTATTCACATGTGGTGATGATGTAGACAGCAGCAGGTTGTTTCCTGGGAGCATGCAGCTAACCAGACAAGTGTGGTGGAACATGTCCCTATGCCAGGACCTTCTTAGCAAGCCAGCCAGCCAGCGAGGCACAGTTGTAGTTACCCAAGGCACCTTGCACAGCATAGCAGCTTGGCATGACTATTTGTAAGACGCACTCCGCCAGTTTATGTTTTGTTTTTGGTGTTATGTGTGTGTTTTTGCTTTGTTTTGTTTTCTCCTGCTTAAATTGCACATTTCCCCTCTGGAAGCAGCAGCCCGTTTTTTGGGGGTCTGCTTGTGCTTGGAATTTTGCACCCACCTTTGAATCCCCCTGTGCCGTCCGGGCTGGGGTGCCCCGGGCAAGGGCCAAGTCGCCATCGCTTCTCGGCCTTTTGGCTAAGATCAAGTGTAGTATCTGTTCTTATCAGTTTAATATCTGATACGTCCCCTATCAGGGGACCATATATTAAATTGATTTTTGGAATCGGGAGATGGAACAGGGGCTTGCTCCGTCCACTCCACGCATCGGCCCGGTATTGCAGTACCTCCGGGAACGGTGCACACCTTTCTCTAACGTTGGTCAAAGTCAGATCTGGATCTCTCCTGTGAGCATTTTGTCTACCCCTGCTGGAGGGAGAGTGCCAGTGTTGATGCAAGTTTTCCCGCCGTTTTACTTCTTTTTTTTTTCTTTCCCTCTTTCTTTCTTTCTCTCTTTCTTTCTCTCTTTCTCTCTTTCTTTCTCTCTTTCTTGCTGTCTTTCTTTCTTTTATTCACATGTGGTGATGATGTAGACAGCAGCAGGTTGTTTCCTGGGAGCATGCAGCTAACCAGACAAGTGTGGTGGAACATGTCCCTATGCCAGGTCCTTCTTAGCCAGCCATATACTCTGGTTTCTCTTCAGTTCGAATAAATCTTTCTAAGACTAAGGCTTAGAGGGTAGTGGCATTGCCCGCTCCCTCCGAGGGTCTGTGAGAGGTTTGTTCGGGTGAGGAGGAACAGAATTTTTTTTTATTTTTGACTGGCTTTCTTCAGCTCGGCAACTTTTTGGAAGACTAATGCTCAGTCTGGTTTTGGCTTGCCCAATCCAGGCCGAGGGTCTTTCAAGATTTTTGTTGACTGTTGAGAGCAGTTTTTTCTTTTTCAGGCGGTTCCAGTTTTTTTCTTTTTCAGGCTTTTCCAGACGTTCCTGGAGTTAGAGAGAAGGAGGACCTACCATCCAGACGACCTTTGAGGACCCTTTGATGACCTAGACGACCTCATCCCCAGCCCTTGATTGTAATCGAGATCCAGACCGAGAGAGCAGCAGGCGCCCAGCAGAGGGCGCCATCTGGGAGGAGCAGAGGGCGGCCCCGGACCCCGAGGAGGCGTCACAGCCACGATTCTTCCTACGTGGTCTCGGTGCCAAGCAGCGCCCCCTACTCCGCCAGGGAAGGACACCGTTCACCTGGGGAGGGGGTCCCTCTTGCGAGGCGACCATCTCCTCAGGGACTAAAGTAATAGTTCCTTCAACTGCCCAGATTTGCTGCTTACGTTGTTTCTTTTCCGTAGAGAGAGACAACCCGGACGTCCAGAGGCTTTTCCCACCCCAATCGGAGGAGCCAGCTGAAGGATGGCGTTCCGGCCAACCCAGGAGACTAGGAGGCACAATGCGGTGCGCTTCACAAGGACCCAGCAAGAGGAAACGGAACCAGGACTGACGAGACTGGAGTTCAGCCGGACCATTCTTCAGAGGGGTATGGGTTTTTCCCCTTCTGACTTGAATTGTTTGGTGAAATTGCCAGGGCTTAAGGAAGTGTTTGAGGTCAGTTTTAGGAACCCCCAAAAGTTACAAGAAATGTGGTCCTTTTGGGGGGAGAATAAATATCTCGCTCCATACAAAGAATTTTGTGTGGATGCACTGACAGACAGAGAAATGAAAGTTGTTACTGTCCAATTTTTCAATGAGGCTGTTAGCGACTATGATATTACAACATGGCTTAACCGCTATGGGAGGGTGTCATCAGAAGGGAGGAAAATTACAGATGAAGATGGGGTTTGGACAGGAGCCAGAAAGTGGCTGGTACGCCTTAATGTTGACCCATCGGGCATTGGAGGCGTCCGCCACATTCCAAACTCCATAGTGTTAGGGCCCAACAGAGGGCTGGTATTCTATAATGGGATGCCAAAACTCTGCAGGAAATGTGGGGAATTAGGACACCTGGCGGCCGCGTGTACTGTAGTCAAGTGCAGGAACTGCGGCGCCCCCCACGAGACCAGCCACTGCAGAGAAGAGAGGCAGTGCAATTTGTGTGGAAAGAAGGGGCACCTGTTTAAGGACTGCCCCTCTTCCTATGCCAACATGGCCAGAGCCAGCAAGGCAAACACAAACAAGCCTAGGCCTGAGCAGGAAGAGGGAGCAAGTAACAAAGATCAGTCCACATCACCACCAACAGTATCCAAGACCCAGACTCCAGCACCACCATCATCACCAGCACCCCCCTCACCCCCCCGCCCCCGAGACATGTCCCGTTTTACGAGGACCCCTTCCCCCAGCCCAGAGAGAGAGTACAACAGCTACTCCACTAGCTCCTCCAGTAGCTCCTCTGATGCAGAACACGAGGCAGGGAGGGAGCCCGGACCCAGCAGCGGCCCCCCCCTGAGTAGGGCCCTCTCAGCGCCAGCACTCCCCCTCGGCTCTCGTTATGACGCCATAAGGATTGAGTCCGTGGGGGAGGAAAGCGAAAGCGACAGTGAAAGTGAGAGTGAGAAGGAGGGGAAGGGAGTGAAGAACCAGCAGAGGGTGGGGAAAAGAAAGGGTAGAGACGAGGGGGGGAAAAGAAAGAAGATCAGGATCAAAGACAGCAAGTTGCAGGTGGCCCCCATAGATCCAAAACCAGCTAATGTCCACACAAAGTCCCCAGTCTTGCCCTCGCAGGCAGAGACGGAGGCGAGTGGGACGGCTACACTGCCGCCTAGTGGGCAGGTAGCAGCCAGCCAGGGCATCCCCAGCCAGCCTTCCCAGTCGTTGGCACAAACCCTAGCACACCTCGCAGAAGAGGTGTTCACTAATGCACCGAGGGAGAGGTCGGGGTCAACACCTTCCCTGACCAGCAGTACCTCGGTAGCAATGACCCTCTTCAAGCGAAGGGCCTCCCTTCAAAGCATCCTTGACCCCCTCCCTTGTATGGGCAAAACCAGGGGCCCCCTAGAGGTCCTCCTAGATACAGCACTGGAGGACATGGGAATACCCCTGGACGCGGTAAGCCAGAAGTCTGCTAACAGCTCCAATTCAACAGACGGTAACAGCCAAAGAATGCTGTCTGTCATAACCCCCCCCCAGGACAAAGCTGACCCACACGTTCCGAGGGGCCCTGAGCAAGTTCCACCAGACTTACCTTGTGGGGAGTTGAATAGCCCCAACAACTCCACGTACTGTGCATATAAAGACGGTGCCTTCTTGGACGAGGCAGCAGTGAGTACCTTCTCAGGGGTGATGGGAGTTGCAAATAAGCCCAAGCCCCCTCGAAGCAAGCGTAGAGCTAAGAGTAGGAAGAGTGTCCCGACCTCCCAATCATAGTCGCTATGGGGTGGACGCAGCGACTCCTTTTCTTGTTAGCTACCCTGATGGCCCTGATATGTGTGTCTGTTAATGTCAGGAGCATCAGGGAGACACAAAAAAGATTTGATGTACTAAACTATCTAGCTAACTTGAAAGCAGATCTCATCTTTCTGCAGGAGTGTGGTATTTCGTCGAGCCCTGATTATAGGGACCTGAAGGAGAGTTGGACCCTGGGGGACTCCTTCTGGTCGGGCTCCAACATAGCCAGAGCCGACGGAGTAGGTATCCTGTTTAAAAATCCATTTATTACCTCCCGCAGCAGCAGGGAGGTAGAACCTGGTAGAATTCTGAGCGTGGATGTGACATACAACAACACTCCCCTCAGACTGGTCAATGTCTACGCACCCACTAACCAAAACGAAAGAGTTCAATTTTTTCCACAGCTGCGTCCACTCCTGCTGGGGAACGTACCCGTCATCGTGTCAGGTGACTTCAATTGTGCTCTGAGGGACGTAGACCGGAGCAGGCCACGCAACGACCGCTCTAGTAGAGTTTTGTCCTCCGTAATATTTGATTTCTCCCTGTGTGATGCAGGTAAGGACCTGGTGCCTCCCTTTACCTGGGTGAGCTCATCTGGGACCTCCTTCTCCCGTATAGATCTCGTCCTGCATACCAGCTCCCTTACGAAGACGGCAGTAGACACCCAGGCCGTCTTCTTCTCTGACCATAGGCTCCTGCAGGTAACATTGCAGGTCCCTCAGACCTCCCAGATGGGGTCAGGGGTTTGGAAATTAAACACTTCCTTACTCGATGACCCCTCCATAGCTGCAGCCTATAAGAGCAGGCTTGTTGAGTGGACCACTTTGCGTGACCTATTCAACTCCCCTATAGAGTGGTGGGAGATGGTCAAAATGAGAACTAAGGGTTATTTCATAGCAGCAGGCAAGAGGAAAGCAAAAGAAAGGAGGGCCAAATATAAACACCTGAATGCTGCCCTCCAGCGTCTGAGCCTGCTTCAGCTTCGGGGGTTCCCTGTAAGCGACGAGATAGCCCAGACCAAGCTAGATCTTTCAGTGCTTTGTAGGGAGGAACAACGAAAGGTCATGCACAATGCAAAAGTGCAAAAAATGGAGGAAGACGAAAAGTGTACTCGCTTCTTCTTCCAGAAAACGAGGGAGAAGCGGCACTTGATGTCCTCCATGCTCGACAGCAGGGGGAGGATAGTAGAGGATAGTGAGGGAGTGAAAAAAGTGGTAGAGAACTTCTATAGGGACCTGTATAACATCAAAGCTACAGATGACACCCTGATAGAGTGGTTCCTGAGCCAGTTGGAGCCTGACTCAGTGCGGGACGAGGAGGAGGAGGAGAAGGACCCAGAACTCACGCTGGAGGAGCTCACCCAGGCGGTTAAGACCATGAACACCGGTAAGACGCCAGGTCCAGATGGCATCCCGGGTGAGTATTACCATCTTTTTTGGGACACGCTAAAAGTCCATTTAGCGGAGGTCTACAGAGCGGTCTACAGGGAGAAGCGGTTGGGCCCTTCTATGCGGGAGAGTGTAATTACTCTCCTTCATAAGAAAGGGGAAGTTAAAGATCTACGGAATTGGCGCCCAATCAGCCTCCTTTGCGTGGATTACAAGATACTAGCCAAAGCTCTGATGCTCCGGCTACAAGTACACCTCCCTTTGGTCATTGGCCCCGACCAGGCTTGTGGCGTCCCAGGGAGGTCCATCACGGATATTTTAATGTTAACAAGGGACATTCTGGCTTATTCTAGAGAACGGAACCATCCCCTCTGCCTGTTCAACCTTGACCAGGAGAAGGCGTTCGATAGGGTAAGCCATGAATATATGTACAAAGTGATGGACCAGATGAAATTCGCTCCTGGACTTAGGGAGTGGGTTAAAACCATATATACAAACATTAGTACCCGAGTCTTGGTGAACAGGCACCTGACTGGTAAAATATCTATCCAGTCAGGGGTCAGACAGGGTTGCCCACTATCCCCACTGCTATATGTCGTGTGCATTGAACCCCTCCTGCAGGCAATTCGTAGGGATACCAATATAACTGGTTTCCAGCTGCCTGGATCCAACGGGGTCCAGGTCAAAACAACAGCATATATGGACGATGTGTCACTCATTTGCACCAACACATCGTCGGTACCTCGGATTAGTAATATCCTTGAGAAGTACTGCACGGCGACCGGGGCAGTGATTAATAAGTCCAAGAGCGAAGTCTACGTGTCTAAAAATTGGCAGGTAGATAGGGAACTGTCGGACATGTACCCTGTCAAAAAGGACAAAATCAAGATTCTGGGCCTCATTTTCGAGAACAATAGCTCGGGGGCCCAGAGCTGGACGGCGGCCATTAACCAGGTCCGTAAAAAGATTGGCGGATGGAGCACAAGATCCTTAACAATGACGGGTAGAGTATTAATAACCAAGTCTATACTGTTCCCCATCCTCTCTTATGTAGGAAAAATCTTTCCCCCAGACAGGACCACCAAAAAAGTGGTGGACCGCATTATCCACCGCTTTATCTGGGGCAGCAAGATGGAGAGGGTAAAGCGAGCCACCCTGAGTAAAGCCGACAAGAAGGGAGGTAAGGGGGTCCCGGACGTTGTGCAGCTCACCCGAGTGCAGGGGCTCACGCAAACTATCAAGAACATCCAGGCCCTGGACAGGAAGGTATGTTACATGAATCGTTTCTATTTTGCCACCTGTCTCAGGGCCTTGGGCCTCTGCACTATTGATAACACCGTGCCGTACTCCTGGGACCCCCCATTGTATTATAGAACCTTAAGGGACACTATATATAAATTGGGCTTAGATAAAGCAAAATTGGCCTCCTGGGAATACAAGGCTGTAACTAAATATCTTGCCGGTTCCCAGGAAATTGAAAAAGTAGCTACTTTCTCCCTCACCCAAAGCCAAAAAATCTGGGAGAATGTGTCTCACAGCTGCCTCAGTAATGTCCAGAAGGATATAGCATGGAACACCGTCCACAGTGCACTCCCCACTCGAGCGTTCATGTTCAGGAGGGGACTAGCCCAAGTAGAAACATGCCCCTATGCAAAGTGCCGCAAGAGAGAAACACCAGCCCATATCTTCTGGGAGTGTGATGTGGCTGGCAGTGTCTGGCTCTCTGTCTCTGTCTTCCTAAACAGGTTTGCTGACACGGCCAAGATGACCGCTGAGACTGTGCTCTATGGGCCTGCGGGAGGAATCGATACCAGCACAGCTAAGTGCGTTTGGCGTGTCATCAATGTTGTCAAGCAGATCCTGTGGGAAGGCCGTAACGTCTGTGTCTATCACAAGCAGGAGCTAGACACTATCACCACGACCAGAAGGGCACAAACTCTTATCAAGGACTTTGTAATTCTGGACATCCGGACCCTCGGGAAGGACAAGGCCTGCGCGGAGTGGAGGATCGCCGGACTTCAGGACGTGAAGATGGAATAAAGGAAAAAACTGGAACCGCTAGCTCCTAGGAGCGGGACTAAGGGGCACCGCTAAGCCTTTTATTTATTTTGTCATGCCAGCATTCCGCCCTTTTTAGCTGGCATGACCGTTTTTGAACGGTGCCCTGGTTTTATGTAGTCTTTTTGTTTCAGTTTTATGGACTTTTATTTGATTTATGTTGAATGTTTTATTTGATTTTGTTTTGTTTTGTTTTATGTATCTTTAAGATTTTTAATGTAAACTATTAAAAGTTACATTTTAAGTGTTTTAAAATTTTAGAATTTTAACTCACTGTTCCACACACTGTCCCTTTTCCCCTGTCCCTGTTTTAGTAATATAGTTTTATGTTCACTTTTGAGCTTTTAGAGAGCACTCCCCGGCCCTCACAAGCACTGGTTTTTTATAGATGGTTCTTTTTTTCCAGTCACTTTTAAAACAGCACAGGTTTTTTTCATGTTGATTTTAATCTGTGTCTGTTTTAACCATGTACAAAGCACAATTGTCTTGGTGTTTTTAAATGTGTTTTAAATGCTTTTAAAACAAAATGTATGTCTGTATGCATGAATGTCATCTTTAAAAGAAATGTAAAATGAATGAAAAAACGAATGGGTGTAAATGTAAAAAAATGTAAAATCTCAATAAAAGAGTATTAATATCTGATACGTCCCCTATCAGGGGACCATATATTAAATTGATTTTTGGAATCGGGAGATGGAACAGGGGCTTGCTCCGTCCACTCCACGCATCGGCCCGGTATTGCAGTACCTCCGGGAACGGTGCACACCTTTCTCTAACGTTGGTCAAAGTCAGATCTGGATCTCTCCTGTGAGCATTTTGTCTACCCCTGCTGGAGGGAGAGTGCCAGTGTTGATGCAAGTTTTCCCGCCGTTTTACTTCTTTTTTTTTTCTTTCTCTCTTTCTTTCTATCTCTCTTTCTTTCTCTCTTTCTCTCTTTCTTTCTCTCTTTCTTTCTTGCTGTCTTTCTTTCTTTTATTCACATGTGGTGATGATGTAGACAGCAGCAGGTTGTTTCCTGGGAGCATGCAGCTAACCAGACAAGTGTGGTGGAACATGTCCCTATGCCAGGACCTTCTTAGCAAGCAAGCCAGCCAGCGAGGCACAGTTGTAGTTACCCAAGGCACCTTGCACAGCATAGCAGCTTGGCATGACTATTTGTAAGACGCACTCCGCCAGTTTATGTTTTGTTTTTGGTGTTATGTGTGTGTTTTTGCTTTGTTTTGTTTTCTCCTGCTTAAATTGCACATTTCCCCTCTGGAAGCAGCAGCCCGTTTTTTGGGGGTCTGCTTGTGCTTGGAATTTTGCACCCACCTTTGAATCCCCCTGTGCCGTCCGGGCTGGGGGGCCCCGGGCAAGGGCCAAGTCGCCATCGCTTCTCGGCCTTTTGGCTAAGATCAAGTGTAGTATCTGTTCTTATCAGTTTAATATCTGATACGTCCCCTATCAGGGGACCATATATTAAATTGATTTTTGGAATCGGGAGATGGAACAGGGGCTTGCTCCGTCCACTCCACGCATCGGCCCGGTATTGCAGTACCTCCGGGAACGGTGCACACCTTTCTCTAACGTTGGTCAAAGTCAGATCTGGATCTCTCCTGTGAGCATTTTGTCTACCCCTGCTGGAGGGAGAGTGCCAGTGTTGATGCAAGTTTTCCCGCCGTTTTACTTCTTTTTTTTTTCTTTCTCTCTTTCTTTCTTTCTCTCTTTCTTTCTCTCTTTCTCTCTTTCTTTCTCTCTTTCTTTCTTGCTGTCTTTCTTTCTTTTATTCACATGTGGTGATGATGTAGACAGCAGCAGGTTGTTTCCTGGGAGCATGCAGCTAACCAGACAAGTGTGGTGGAACATGTCCCTATGCCAGGACCTTCTTAGCAAGCCAGCCAGCCAGCGAGGCACAGTTGTAGTTACCCAAGGCAGCTTGCACAGCATAGCAGCTTGGCATGACTATTTGTAAGACGCACTCCGCCAGTTTATGTTTTGTTTTTGGTGTTATGTGTGTGTTTTTGCTTTGTTTTGTTTTCTCCTGCTTAAATTGCACATTTCCCCTCTGGAAGCAGCAGCCCGTTTTTTTGGGGTCTGCTTGTGCTTGAAATTTTGCACCCACCTTTGAATCCCCCTGTGCCATCCGGGCTGGGGGGCCCCGGGCAAGGGCCAAGTCGCCATCGCTTCTCGGCCTTTTGGCTAAGATCAAGTGTAGTATCTGTTCTTATCAGTTTAATATCTGATACGTCCCCTATCAGGGGACCATATATTAAATTGATTTTTGGAATCGGGAGATGGAACAGGGGCTTGCTCCGTCCACTCCACGCATCGGCCCGGTATTGCAGTACCTCCGGGAACGGTGCACACCTTTCTCTAACGTTGGTCAAAGTCAGATCTGGATCTCTCCTGTGAGCATTTTGTCTACCCCTGCTGGAGGGAGAGTGCCAGTGTTGATGCAAGTTTTCCCGTCTTTTTACTTCTTTTTTTTTTTCTTTCTTTCTCTCTTTCTTTCTCTCTTTCTCTCTTTCTTTCTCTCTTTCTTTCTTGCTGTCTTTCTTTCTTTTATTCACATGTGGTGATGATGTAGACAGCAGCAGGTTGTTTCCTGGGAGCTAGCAGCTAACCAGACAAGTGTGGTGGAACATGTCCCTATGCCAGGACCTTCTTAGCAAGCCAGCCAGCAGCGAGGCACAGCTTGGCATGACTATTTGTAAGACGCACTCCGCCAGTTTATGTTTTGTTTTTGGTGTTATGTGTGTGTTTTTGCTTTGTTTTGTTTCCTCCTGCTTAAATTGCACATTTCCCCTCTGGAAGCAGCAGCCCGTTTTTTTGGGGTCTGCTTGTGCTTGAAATTTTGCACCCACCTTTGAATCCCCCTGTGCCGTCCGGGCTGGGGGGCCCCGGGCAAGGGCGAAGTCGCCATCGCTTCTCGCCTTTTGGCTAAGATCAAGTGTAGTATCTGTTCTTATCAGTTTAATATCTGATACGTCCCCTATCAGGGGACCATATATTAAATTGATTTTTGGAATCGGGAGATGGAACAGGGGCTTGCTCCGTCCACTCCACGCATCGGCCCGGTATTGCAGTACCTCCGGGAACGGTGCACACCTTTCTCTAACGTTGGTCAAAGTCAGATCTGGATCTCTCCTGTGAGCATTTTGTCTACCCCTGCTGGAGGGAGAGTGCCAGTGTTGATGCAAGTTTTCCCGCCGTTTTACTTCTTTTTTTTTCTTTCTCTCTTTCTTTCTTTCTCTCTTTCTTTCTTGCTGTCTTTCTTTCTTTTATTCACATGTGGTGATGATGTAGACAGCAGCAGGTTGTTTCCTGGGAGCATGCAGCTAACCAGACAAGTGTGGTGGAACATGTCCCTATGCCAGGACCTTCTTAGCAAGCCAGCCAGCCAGCGAGGCACAGTTGTAGTTACCCAAGGCGCCTTGCACAGCATAGCAGCTTGGCATGACTATTTGTAAGACGCACTCCGCCAGTTTATGTTTTGTTTTTGGTGTTATGTGTGTGTTTTTGCTTTGTTTTGTTTTCTCCTGCTTAAATTGCACATTTCCCCTCTGGAAGCAGCAGCCCGTTTTTTGGGGGTCTGCTTGTGCTTGGAATTTTGCACCCACCTTTGAATCCCCCTGTGCCGTCCGGGCTGGGGTGCCCCGGGCAAGGGCCAAGTCGCCATCGCTTCTCGGCCTTTTGGCTAAGATCAAGTGTAGTATCTGTTCTTATCAGTTTAATATCTGATACGTCCCCTATCAGGGGACCATATATTAAATTGATTTTTGGAATCGGGAGATGGAACAGGGGCTTGCTCCGTCCACTCCACGCATCGGCCCGGTATTGCAGTACCTCCGGGAACGGTGCACACCTTTCTCTAACGTTGGTCAAAGTCAGATCTGGATCTCTCCTGTGAGCATTTTGTCTACCCCTGCTGGAGGGAGAGTGCCAGTGTTGATGCAAGTTTTCCCGTCTTTTTACTTCTTTTTTTTTTCTTTCTCTCTTTCTTTCTTTCTCTCTTTCTTTCTCTCTTTCTCTCTTTCTTTCTCTCTTTCTTTCTTGCTGTCTTTCTTTCTTTTATTCACATGTGGTGATGATGTAGACAGCAGCAGGTTGTTTCCTGGGAGCTAGCAGCTAACCAGACAAGTGTGGTGGAACATGTCCCTATGCCAGGACCTTCTTAGCAAGCCAGCCAGCCAGCGAGGCACAGCTTGGCATGACTATTTGTAAGACGCACTCCGCCAGTTTATGTTTTGTTTTTGGTGTTATGTGTGTGTTTTTGCTTTGTTTTGTTTCCTCCTGCTTAAATTGCACATTTCCCCTCTGGAAGCAGCAGCCCGTTTTTTTGGGGTCTGCTTGTGCTTGAAATTTTGCACCCACCTTTGAATCCCCCTGTGCCGTCCGGGCTGGGGGGCCCCGGGCAAGGGCCAAGTCGCCATCGCTTCTCGGCCTTTTGGCTAAGATCAAGTGTAGTATCTGTTCTTATCAGTTTAATATCTGATACGTCCCCTATCAGGGGACCATATATTAAATTGATTTTTGGAATCGGGAGATGGAACAGGGGCTTGCTCCGTCCACTCCACGCATCGGCCCGGTATTGCAGTACCTCCGGGAACGGTGCACACCTTTCTCTAACGTTGGTCAAAGTCAGATCTGGATCTCTCCTGTGAGCATTTTGTCTACCCCTGCTGGAGGGAGAGTGCCAGTGTTGATGCAAGTTTTCCCGCCATTTTACTTCTTTTTTTTTCTTTCTCTCTTTCTTTCTTTCTCTCTTTCTTTCTTTCTCTCTTTCTCTCTTTCTCTCTTTCTTTCTCTCTTTCTTTCTTGCTGTCTTTCTTTCTTTTATTCACATGTGGTGATGATGTAGACAGCAGCAGGTTGTTTCCTGGGAGCATGCAGCTAACCAGACAAGTGTGGTGGAACATGTCCCTATGCCAGGACCTTCTTAGCAAGCCAGCCAGCCAGCGAGGCACAGTTGTAGTTACCCAAGGCACCTTGCACAGCATAGCAGCTTGGCATGACTATTTGTAAGACGCACTCCGCCAGTTTATGTTTTGTTTTTGGTGTTATGTGTGTGTTTTTGCTTTGTTTTGTTTTCTCCTGCTTAAATTGCACATTTCCCCTCTGGAAGCAGCAGCCCGTTTTTTTGGGGTCTGCGTGTGCTTGAAATTTTGCACCCACCTTTGAATCCCCCTGTGCCGTCCGGGCTGGGGGGCCCCGGGCAAGGGCGAAGTCGCCATCGCTTCTCGGCCTCTTGGCTCGGATTAAGTATGTGGCATGACCGCAACTTTTTCTAAAAAAAGAGAAAAGAGAAGGTGATGGCGACCGGAGACTACATGTCGGCCCCCTCGACGCGACTTTTGAATACAATTCGTTTCTTTGGACAAGAAAAGGATGGAGTACGTTTCAGCATGGGAAGAAGGAACTTTGCCAAGGACATCATCTTTGAATTCCTGGGAGTTACGGCGGCGCAGATCTATTGTTACCGGGATTTTCCTCTAAGAAGCACATATGAAGTTACCTTCATGGGAGACTATTTATGCCAGGAAGCATGGAACAAGTGCCTGGAATCTAAGGACGTTTCTCCGATCTCCAATTTCAGAGTGGAGCCACTGTTTGCAAGTCGGGTAAGAACCGTAACGGTGTGCATGCAAAACCCTTATGTTAAAGAGCAGGACATTCGGTTATTTCTGAGTAAATACTGTGATGTTTTAGGTGTTGGACAAAAAGAAATGGACTATGACGAAATGTGGAACGGGAATAGAAAATACACTGTCCGTTTTAAGAGAAAGATAGGAGGGTTTGAATGCCCCCCAGCATCTTTTTACATCGGCGGTGTTAAGGGATATTTGTATTATTATGGACAACCAAAAACTTGCAGAAAGTGTGGAGAGCAGGGACATATTGCAGTAATGTGCCCAAATGTTTTTTGCAGAAATTGTTTAGAGACAGGACATGAGGCAAAAGAGTGTAAAAAACCAAAATCCTGCAATCTGTGTGATTCCACCGAGCACATGTTCAAGGACTGCCCTGGCCGACATAAAACTTACTCTGAGTCACTTCGAGACATTGAGGTGGTTTTAGAAGAAGTCAGTAGAGACCATGCGCCTACCTGTGCTGATGGAGGCGCTGTTTCTGGAGGTGCTGTGCAGGGGGCTCTTCTTGTGGCTGCAGCGGTGGCTGCGGTGGAGGAGTCTCTGGCTTTTGGTTTGGAGCCTCCCGCTGTTGAGGGTCCTGTTGCAGGAGTGTCTGGGGCAGGGAAAGAAAAAAGAAAGAAAAAGGAGAAGTCGGTGACTAGTGTTAAGAACCTACCTGAAGCCATGGCAACCGAAGAATCATCTCAGGGTACGGTGATTTTGGATACACCTGTTGGGGGTGGAAAACAGTGGGGTGATACAGAAGAAAGTGGCGAGATGGGCTGGGAAGTGGCGGAAGGGAAAAGAACAACAAAGAGGAAACTAAACCAGGAGGAGTCGGATGGCGACAACAAAGTCTGCGTGATCGAGACATCCAACAGTTTCGAGAGCTTGGAAAACGAAGAGGTGGGAGAGGAAGAAGTCTCGAGTTTCGAGCCATCTTCAGTAGAGAGTTCCCCGCTGGCGCCGCCATCAGAAGTGGATAGCGAGGAAAACAGTGTGGATTCCCAGCTAAACTATTTGAGCGACTCAATGGTGGACAACATGAAAAAAACAACAATGTTTCCGATGGATGGTAAAGAAGATGGAACATAAAACACAGGAAAATGAACTTTAATGTGTTTTCAGTCAACACGAGGGGGATGAGAGATGCTGGCAAGAGGGCATCCTTGTTCTTTTCCCTCAAGTCATTGGACTTTCAGGTTTGTTTTCTGCAGGAATGCCACCTGAAGAATACGGAGGATATTGAACGTTTCAGTAAAGACTGGAAAGATGGTGCTTCAGTTTGGAGTATTGGTAATGTACATTCGGATGGGGTGGGGATATTATTTAAAAATACTAGGTTTGTCATTGAGGAAACAAAAGTGATCATACCAGGCAGGTTAATGTATACTGATGGTAGGCTCAATGACAGAAGACTCCGTCTGGTGAACATGTACGCGCCTACATTAAAAGGGACAAGGTTGGACACATTTAAGCACTTACCTGATATTCTATGTACCAATCGCACAGTTGTAATGGGCGGGGATTTTAACACATGTTTAGAGGGCGACTTTGATTTTTCTGCACAGTATTTAAAAAAGGTATTGGGGGATTATGATTTGGTGGATGTATATAGGAGACACAATAAAAAAGGTGTAGGGCATACTTGGAGAAATTCAAGAGGAGCATGTAAAAGGTTAGATTATTTCTTTTTATCCAAAAATATCAAGAGCTTGGATTTCTTCATGTATCCCAACTGGTTTTCAGACCATGATACAATTGGGGCTTCTTTTGAAATTAAAGGGGTGGATATAGGTAGGGGGTATTGGAAATTGAATATGAAGGGGTTGAAGTGCGATGAATTCAGGCACGAGTTCAAGATCTTCTATAATTCATGGAAAGACATGAAGTGGGCTTTCGGAACTATCGCTGAATGGTGGGAGATGGTAAAAGTTAAAATAAGATGTTTTTGCCAAATATACAGCAAAAGGAAAAAGAAAGAAGAGAGATACTTTGAGAAAAAATTGCAAAAAGACTTAGAGATCATGTATTCTAAAATAAATGAGGGGAAAGAGGTTAGTTTAGAAGCATACAACAACATTAAAAAGGAAATACAAAATAACATCGAAATAAAGGTTAAGGAATTTACATTTTTGGCAAAGGTAACAGAAAAAGAACAAGACGAAAAATGTTCCAAATTCTTTTTTCAAAGTATTAAGGGAAAACAAAGGAAATGTGCAATTTCTGAATTGGAAACAGGGACAGGGAAAATCAATAAAAGAGAGGATATTGTAAAGCATGCTCAGGAGTTTTATCAGGAGCTATTTAACAAAAGAGAGATAGATCATGCAAAAGCGGAGGAATTGTTAAATAATATAAACAAAAAGTTAAATAATGAAGAAAGAACACTTCTGGAAAAAGACATAACCAAAGATGAAATAGAGATGGCATTGAAGTCCTTGAAAGCTGATAAAACTCCTGGTTGTGATGGATTACCAAAGGAATTTTATGTTTGTTTTTGGGATATTCTAGGAGACGATCTAACTGAGGTGTATAAAGAGATTTTGGTGGATGGAGTGATGCCGGAAACCATGAGGACAGGGGTAATAAGTCTGATATATAAAAAGGGAGATAAGGATCTACTGAAAAACTGGAGGCCTATCACCCTGTTAAATGTAGATAATAAAATTCTGGGTAAAGTAATGACAAATAGACTGAAAGTAGTAATGCCCAGTCTAGTTAATGAGGACCAGACTTGTGGGGTTATAAATAGGTCCACAACTTATAACTTACAACTAACTAGGGATGTCATCAGCTGGGTAAAAGAAAGAGACTTACCTCTGTGTTTGTTGAGTGTTGACCAGGAGAAGGCCTTTGATAGGGTCAGCCACGAGTTTTTGTTTTCTGTCCTGGAAAGAATGAATTGCGGAACCTTTGTGAATTGGATTAGAACAGTATACAACAAAGCATCTAGTAGGGTGCAAATTAATGGGTTTTTCAGTGAACGGGTAAGGCAAGAAGGTGGGGTGAGGCAAGGGTGTCCAATGTCACCGTTATTGTACGTGTTGTGCATTGAGCCTTTGGCAAATTTAATAAGGAAAGACAAAGATATAGATGGGGTACATATCCCAGGGAGTAAGGGGAAAAGGGTCAAAATTGCCCAATACGCAGATGACACAACTTTGTTTTTATGTTCAGATTGGGCCATAGATAGGGCAATCATCTTATTAAAAACTTATGGAGAAGCTGTTGGGTCAAAAATAAATTTAGAGAAATCGTCTATGATGTACTGTGGCAAGTGGGAAGGGAGGACGGACAGCAGGGAAGGTATAACTGTGTGCAGGGAAGGGCTAAAAATGTTGGGGGTGCACTTTTTTCAGAAGGACGGGATAAAGAAAAATTGGGAGGAGAAAATTGAGAAAGTTAAAGTAAAATTAAATATGTGGAAATGTAGAAGGTTGACCATCAGTGGGAGAATTCTGGTAATAAAGGCAGACATAGTACCAGCATTAGTTTATTTGGCACGGGTGTTCCCTATTAATGCAAAAAATAAAATAATCCTAACCAGGTTAATATTTTCCTTTGTATGGGGTAAGAAATATGAAAATGTAAATAGGGAATTGATGTATGGGAAGGTGGCAAAGGGAGGGAGAGACATACCGTGTTTGTCAGTAAAATTGGATTGCTTTTTCCTGAATCAGATATGTAAAACACTGTTGAAGGGAACAGAGCACAAGTCCTTTTATTTTGTTCGGTTATGGTTTGGAGCAGTTTTAAGAGGGATAATACCATGGGCCAACACGGTGCCAAACGCTGAGACAAAACCACAGTACTACATGCATGCAATAACCTTTTTAAAAATGCAAATAAAAGAAATAGAAAGGGAGGTCTTGTTAAACCACAAAAAAATGTACGAAATGATAAGAGAGAGATGGGAAGGAAGGTACGAAGGCAATCTTAAATTAGTAAATTGGGAAGGCATACAGCCAAAATGGCTCGGAAATGAGTGTAAAGATTTGGGGTGGCTGTGCGCTTTAGATAGATTGTCAGTAAAAGAAAGGTTGTATAGGCATCAATGTGCGGTAAACGCAGAGTGCCCAAGGTGCAAAAAGGAGGAAACAGTCTTGCACGTGTTTTGGGACTGCATTTTTGCAAAGAAATTTTGGGGAAGGTGCAGTAATCTTATTAAATTGTTTTGCGATATAATTTTGAATGGGAAGATTATTTTATATGGGGAGGAGGTGTTAAAACTGCCAAAGGAAAAATTTAGAGCAGTATGGTCTATTATTAGTTTGGGGAAGTTGGTGTTATGGGAGAAAAGAAATTTGTGTATTAAAAAGAAAAATGATAAAACAGAACCAATAGAAGCTTATTTTTTGTTTCTTTGGAAGTTAAAGAATGTTATCAAAATGGATAAATATATGTATGGGGAAGATTTTAGTGGGGATATTTGGGGAAGGGTAAGGTCTGTTTTGAATTGTTAATTATATGATTGTATTTATTGTTTGAGTAATTTCTATAATAAAAAAAAAAAAAAAAAAAAAAAAAATCTGTTCTTATCAGTTTAATATCTGATACGTCCCCTATCAGGGGACCATATATTAAATTGATTTTTGGAATCAGGAGATGGAACAGGGGCTTGCTCCGTCCACTCCACGCATCGGCCCGGTATTGCAGTACCTCCGGGAACGGTGCACACCTTTCTCTAACGTTGGTCAAAGTCAGATCTGGATCTCTCCTGTGAGCATTTTGTCTACCCCTGCTGGAGGGAGAGTGCCAGTGTTGATGCAAGTTTTCCCGCCGTTTTACTTCTTTTTTTTTCTTTCTCTCTTTCTTTCTTTCTCTCTTTCTCTCTTTCTCTCTTTCTTTCTCTCTTTCTTTCTTGCTGTCTTTCTTTCTTTTATTCACATGTGGTGATGATGTAGACAGCAGCAGGTTGTTTCCTGGGAGCATGCAGCTAACCAGACAAGTGTGGTGGAACATGTCCCTATGCCAGGACCTTCTTAGCAAGCCAGCCAGCCAGCGAGGCACAGTTGTAGTTACCCAAGGCGCCTTGCACAGCATAGCAGCTTGGCATGACTATTTGTAAGACGCACTCCGCCAGTTTATGTTTTGTTTTTGGTGTTATGTGTGTGTTTTTGCTTTGTTTTGTTTTCTCCTGCTTAAATTGCACATTTCCCCTCTGGAAGCAGCAGCCCGTTTTTTGGGGGTCTGCTTGTGCTTGGAATTTTGCACCCACCTTTGAATCCCCCTGTGCCGTCCGGGCTGGGGTGCCCCGGGCAAGGGCCAAGTCGCCATCGCTTCTCGGCCTTTTGGCTAAGATCAAGTGTAGTATCTGTTCTTATCAGTTTAATATCTGATACGTCCCCTATCAGGGGACCATATATTAAATTGATTTTTGGAATCGGGAGATGGAACAGGGGCTTGCTCCGTCCACTCCACGCATCGGCCCGGTATTGCAGTACCTCCGGGAACGGTGCACACCTTTCTCTAACGTTGGTCAAAGTCAGATCTGGATCTCTCCTGTGAGCATTTTGTCTACCCCTGCTGGAGGGAGAGTGCCAGTGTTGATGCAAGTTTTCCCGTCTTTTTACTTCTTTTTTTTTTTCTTTCTCTCTTTCTTTCTTTCTCTCTTTCTTTCTCTCTTTCTCTCTTTCTTTCTCTCTTTCTTTCTTGCTGTCTTTCTTTCTTTTATTCACATGTGGTGATGATGTAGACAGCAGCAGGTTGTTTCCTGGGAGCTAGCAGCTAACCAGACAAGTGTGGTGGAACATGTCCCTATGCCAGGACCTTCTTAGCAAGCCAGCCAGCCAGCGAGGCACAGCTTGGCATGACTATTTGTAAGACGCACTCCGCCAGTTTATGTTTTGTTTTTGGTGTTATGTGTGTGTTTTTGCTTTGTTTTGTTTCCTCCTGCTTAAATTGCACATTTCCCCTCTGGAAGCAGCAGCCCGTTTTTTTGGGGTCTGCTTGTGCTTGAAATTTTGCACC
The DNA here is from genome assembly GCF_902713425.1 of Acipenser ruthenus. NCBI lineage: Eukaryota > Metazoa > Chordata > Actinopteri > Acipenseriformes > Acipenseridae > Acipenser > Acipenser ruthenus. Next base: position 21,462,451 of record NC_081198.1, on the reverse strand, counting down.
CACCTTTGAATCCCCCTGTGCCGTCCGGGCTGGGGGGCCCCGGGCAAGGGCCAAGTCGCCATCGCTTCTCGGCCTTTTGGCTAAGATCAAGTGTAGTATCTGTTCTTATCAGTTTAATATCTGATACGTCCCCTATCAGGGGACCATATATTAAATTGATTTTTGGAATCGGGAGATGGAACAGGGGCTTGCTCCGTCCACTCCACGCATCGGCCCGGTATTGCAGTACCTCCGGGAACGGTGCACACCTTTCTCTAACGTTGGTCAAAGTCAGATCTGGATCTCTCCTGTGAGCATTTTGTCTACCCCTGCTGGAGGGAGAGTGCCAGTGTTGATGCAAGTTTTCCCGCCGTTTTACTTCTTTTTTTTTTTCTTTCTCTCTTTCTTTCTTTCTCTCTTTCTTTCTTTCTCTCTTTCTCTCTTTCTCTCTTTCTTTCTCTCTTTCTTTCTTGCTGTCTTTCTTTCTTTTATTCACATGTGGTGATGATGTAGACAGCAGCAGGTTGTTTCCTGGGAGCATGCAGCTAACCAGACAAGTGTGGTGGAACATGTCCCTATGCCAGGACCTTCTTAGCAAGCCAGCCAGCCAGCGAGGCACAGTTGTAGTTACCCAAGGCACCTTGCACAGCATAGCAGCTTGGCATGACTATTTGTAAGACGCACTCCGCCAGTTTATGTTTTGTTTTTGGTGTTATGTGTGTGTTTTTGCTTTGTTTTGTTTTCTCCTGCTTAAATTGCACATTTCCCCTCTGGAAGCAGCAGCCCGTTTTTTTGGGGTCTGCGTGTGCTTGAAATTTTGCACCCACCTTTGAATCCCCCTGTGCCGTCCGGGCTGGGGGGCCCCGGGCAAGGGCGAAGTCGCCATCGCTTCTCGGCCTTTTGGCTAAGATCAAGTGTAGTATCTGTTCTTATCAGTTTAATATCTGATACGTCCCCTATCAGGGGACCATATATTAAATTGATTTTTGGAATCAGGAGATGGAACAGGGGCTTGCTCCGTCCACTCCACGCATCGGCCCGGTATTGCAGTACCTCCGGGAACGGTGCACACCTTTCTCTAACGTTGGTCAAAGTCAGATCTGGATCTCTCCTGTGAGCATTTTGTCTACCCCTGCTGGAGGGAGAGTGCCAGTGTTGATGCAAGTTTTCCCGCCGTTTTACTTCTTTTTTTTTCTTTCTCTCTTTCTTTCTTTCTCTCTTTCTCTCTTTCTCTCTTTCTTTCTCTCTTTCTTTCTTGCTGTCTTTCTTTCTTTTATTCACATGTGGTGATGATTTAGACAGCAGCAGGTTGTTTCCTGGGAGCATGCAGCTAACCAGACAAGTGTGGTGGAACATGTCCCTATGCCAGGACCTTCTTAGCAAGCCAGCCAGCCAGCGAGGCACAGTTGTAGTTACCCAAGGCGCCTTGCACAGCATAGCAGCTTGGCATGACTATTTGTAAGACGCACTCCGCCAGTTTATGTTTTGTTTTTGGTGTTATGTGTGTGTTTTTGCTTTGTTTTGTTTTCTCCTGCTTAAATTGCACATTTCCCCTCTGGAAGCAGCAGCCCGTTTTTTGGGGGTCTGCTTGTGCTTGGAATTTTGCACCCACCTTTGAATCCCCCTGTGCCGTCCGGGCTGGGGTGCCCCGGGCAAGGGCCAAGTCGCCATCGCTTCTCGGCCTTTTGGCTAAGATCAAGTGTAGTATCTGTTCTTATCAGTTTAATATCTGATACGTCCCCTATCAGGGGACCATATATTAAATTGATTTTTGGAATCGGGAGATGGAACAGGGGCTTGCTCCGTCCACTCCACGCATCGGCCCGGTATTGCAGTACCTCCGGGAACGGTGCACACCTTTCTCTAACGTTGGTCAAAGTCAGATCTGGATCTCTCCTGTGAGCATTTTGTCTACCCCTGCTGGAGGGAGAGTGCCAGTGTTGATGCAAGTTTTCCCGCCGTTTTACTTCTTTTTTTTTCTTTCTCTCTTTCTTTCTCTCTTTCTCTCTTTCTTTCTCTCTTTCTTTCTTGCTGTCTTTCTTTCTTTTATTCACATGTGGTGATGATGTAGACAGCAGCAGGTTGTTTCCTGGGAGCATGCAGCTAACCAGACAAGTGTGGTGGAACATGTCCCTATGCCAGGACCTTCTTAGCAAGCCAGCCAGCCAGCGAGGCACAGTTGTAGTTACCCAAGGCACCTTGCACAGCATAGCAGCTTGGCATGACTATTTGTAAGACGCACTCCGCCAGTTTATGTTTTGTTTTTGGTGTTATGTGTGTGTTTTTGCTTTGTTTTGTTTTCTCCTGCTTAAATTGCACATTTCCCCTCTGGAAGCAGCAGCCCGTTTTTTTGGGGTCTGCGTGTGCTTGAAATTTTGCACCCACCTTTGAATCCCCCTGTGCCGTCCGGGCTGGGGGGCCCCGGGCAAGGGCGAAGTCGCCATCGCTTCTCGGCCTCTTGGCTCGGATTAAGTATGTGGCATGACCGCAACTTTTTCTAAAAAAAGAGAAAAGAGAAGGTGATGGCGACCGGAGACTACATGTCGGCCCCCTCGACGCGACTTTTGAATACAATTCGTTTCATTGGACAAGAAAAGGATGGAGTACGTTTCAGCATGGGAAGAAGGAACTTTGCCAAGGACATCATCTTTGAATTCCTGGGAGTTACGGCGGCGCAGATCTATTGTTACCGGGATTTTCCTCTAAGAAGCACATATGAAGTTACCTTCATGGGAGACTATTTATGCCAGGAAGCATGGAACAAGTGCCTGGAATCTAAGGACGTTTCTCCGATCTCCAATTTCAGAGTGGAGCCACTGTTTGCAAGTCGGGTAAGAACCGTAACGGTGTGCATGCAAAACCCTTATGTTAAAGAGCAGGACATTCGGTTATTTCTGAGTAAATACTGTGATGTTTTAGGTGTTGGACAAAAAGAAATGGACTATGACGAAATGTGGAACGGGAATAGAAAATACACTGTCCGTTTTAAGAGAAAGATAGGAGGGTTTGAATGCCCCCCAGCATCTTTTTACATCGGCGGTGTTAAGGGATATTTGTATTATTATGGACAACCAAAAACTTGCAGAAAGTGTGGAGAGCAGGGACATATTGCAGTAATGTGCCCAAATGTTTTTTGCAGAAATTGTTTAGAGACAGGACATGAGGCAAAAGAGTGTAAAAAACCAAAATCCTGCAATCTGTGTGATTCCACCGAGCACATGTTCAAGGACTGCCCTGGCCGACATAAAACTTACTCTGAGTCACTTCGAGACATTGAGGTGGTTTTAGAAGAAGTCAGTAGAGACCATGCGCCTACCTGTGCTGATGGAGGCGCTGTTTCTGGAGGTGCTGTGCAGGGGGCTCTTCTTGTGGCTGCAGCGGTGGCTGCGGTGGAGGAGTCTCTGGCTTTTGGTTTGGAGCCTCCCGCTGTTGAGGGTCCTGTTGCAGGAGTGTCTGGGGCAGGGAAAGAAAAAAGAAAGAAAAAGGAGAAGTCGGTGACTAGTGTTAAGAACCTACCTGAAGCCATGGCAACCGAAGAATCATCTCAGGGTACGGTGATTTTGGATACACCTGTTGGGGGTGGAAAACAGTGGGGTGATACAGAAGAAAGTGGCGAGATGGGCTGGGAAGTGGCGGAAGGGAAAAGAACAACAAAGAGGAAACTAAACCAGGAGGAGTCGGATGGCGACAACAAAGTCTGCGTGATCGAGACATCCAACAGTTTCGAGAGCTTGGAAAACGAAGAGGTGGGAGAGGAAGAAGTCTCGAGTTTCGAGCCATCTTCAGTAGAGAGTTCCCCGCTGGCGCCGCCATCAGAAGTGGATAGCGAGGAAAACAGTGTGGATTCCCAGCTAAACTATTTGAGCGACTCAATGGTGGACAACATGAAAAAAACAACAATGTTTCCGATGGATGGTAAAGAAGATGGAACATAAAACACAGGAAAATGAACTTTAATGTGTTTTCAGTCAACACGAGGGGGATGAGAGATGCTGGCAAGAGGGCATCCTTGTTCTTTTCCCTCAAGTCATTGGACTTTCAGGTTTGTTTTCTGCAGGAATGCCACCTGAAGAATACGGAGGATATTGAACGTTTCAGTAAAGACTGGAAAGATGGTGCTTCAGTTTGGAGTATTGGTAATGTACATTCGGATGGAGTGGGGATATTATTTAAAAATACTAGGTTTGTCATTGAGGAAACAAAAGTGATCATACCAGGCAGGTTAATGTATACTGATGGTAGGCTCAATGACAGAAGACTCCGTCTGGTGAACATGTACGCGCCTACATTAAAAGGGACAAGGTTGGACACATTTAAGCACTTACCTGATATTCTATGTACCAATCGCACAGTTGTAATGGGCGGGGATTTTAACACATGTTTAGAGGGCGACTTTGATTTTTCTGCACAGTATTTAAAAAAGGTATTGGGGGATTATGATTTGGTGGATGTATATAGGAGACACAATAAAAAAGGTGTAGGGCATACTTGGAGAAATTCAAGAGGAGCATGTAAAAGGTTAGATTATTTCTTTTTATCCAAAAATATCAAGAGCTTGGATTTCTTCATGTATCCCAACTGGTTTTCAGACCATGATACAATTGGGGCTTCTTTTGAAATTAAAGGGGTGGATATAGGTAGGGGGTATTGGAAATTGAATATGAAGGGGTTGAAGTGCGATGAATTCAGGCACGAGTTCAAGATCTTCTATAATTCATGGAAAGACATGAAGTGGGCTTTCGGAACTATCGCTGAATGGTGGGAGATGGTAAAAGTTAAAATAAGATGTTTTTGCCAAATATACAGCAAAAGGAAAAAGAAAGAAGAGAGATACTTTGAGAAAAAATTGCAAAAAGACTTAGAGATCATGTATTCTAAAATAAATGAGGGGAAAGAGGTTAGTTTAGAAGCATACAACAACATTAAAAAGGAAATACAAAATAACATCGAAATAAAGGTTAAGGAATTTACATTTTTGGCAAAGGTAACAGAAAAAGAACAAGACGAAAAATGTTCCAAATTCTTTTTTCAAAGTATTAAGGGAAAACAAAGGAAATGTGCAATTTCTGAATTGGAAACAGGGACAGGGAAAATCAATAAAAGAGAGGATATTGTAAAGCATGCTCAGGAGTTTTATCAGGAGCTATTTAACAAAAGAGAGATAGATCATGCAAAAGCGGAGGAATTGTTAAATAATATAAACAAAAAGTTAAATAATGAAGAAAGAACACTTCTGGAAAAAGACATAACCAAAGATGAAATAGAGATGGCATTGAAGTCCTTGAAAGCTGATAAAACTCCTGGTTGTGATGGATTACCAAAGGAATTTTATGTTTGTTTTTGGGATATTCTAGGAGACGATCTAACTGAGGTGTATAAAGAGATTTTGGTGGATGGAGTGATGCCGGAAACCATGAGGACAGGGGTAATAAGTCTGATATATAAAAAGGGAGATAAGGATCTACTGAAAAACTGGAGGCCTATCACCCTGTTAAATGTAGATAATAAAATTCTGGGTAAAGTAATGACAAATAGACTGAAAGTAGTAATGCCCAGTCTAGTTAATGAGGACCAGACTTGTGGGGTTATAAATAGGTCCACAACTTATAACTTACAACTAACTAGGGATGTCATCAGCTGGGTAAAAGAAAGAGACTTACCTCTGTGTTTGTTGAGTGTTGACCAGGAGAAGGCCTTTGATAGGGTCAGCCACGAGTTTTTGTTTTCTGTCCTGGAAAGAATGAATTGCGGAACCTTTGTGAATTGGATTAGAACAGTATACAACAAAGCATCTAGTAGGGTGCAAATTAATGGGTTTTTCAGTGAACGGGTAAGGCAAGAAGGTGGGGTGAGGCAAGGGTGTCCAATGTCACCGTTATTGTACGTGTTGTGCATTGAGCCTTTGGCAAATTTAATAAGGAAAGACAAAGATATAGATGGGGTACATATCCCAGGGAGTAAGGGGAAAAGGGTCAAAATTGCCCAATACGCAGATGACACAACTTTGTTTTTATGTTCAGATTGGGCCATAGATAGGGCAATCATCTTATTAAAAACTTATGGAGAAGCTGTTGGGTCAAAAATAAATTTAGAGAAATCGTCTATGATGTACTGTGGCAAGTGGGAAGGGAGGACGGACAGCAGGGAAGGTATAACTGTGTGCAGGGAAGGGCTAAAAATGTTGGGGGTGCACTTTTTTCAGAAGGACGGGATAAAGAAAAATTGGGAGGAGAAAATTGAGAAAGTTAAAGTAAAATTAAATATGTGGAAATGTAGAAGGTTGACCATCAGTGGGAGAATTCTGGTAATAAAGGCAGACATAGTACCAGCATTAGTTTATTTGGCACGGGTGTTCCCTATTAATGCAAAAAATAAAATAATCCTAACCAGGTTAATATTTTCCTTTGTATGGGGTAAGAAATATGAAAATGTAAATAGGGAATTGATGTATGGGAAGGTGGCAAAGGGAGGGAGAGACATACCGTGTTTGTCAGTAAAATTGGATTGCTTTTTCCTGAATCAGATATGTAAAACACTGTTGAAGGGAACAGAGCACAAGTCCTTTTATTTTGTTCGGTTATGGTTTGGAGCAGTTTTAAGAGGGATAATACCATGGGCCAACACGGTGCCAAACGCTGAGACAAAACCACAGTACTACATGCATGCAATAACCTTTTTAAAAATGCAAATAAAAGAAATAGAAAGGGAGGTCTTGTTAAACCACAAAAAAATGTACGAAATGATAAGAGAGAGATGGGAAGGAAGGTACGAAGGCAATCTTAAATTAGTAAATTGGGAAGGCATACAGCCAAAATGGCTCGGAAATGAGTGTAAAGATTTGGGGTGGCTGTGCGCTTTAGATAGATTGTCAGTAAAAGAAAGGTTGTATAGGCATCAATGTGCGGTAAACGCAGAGTGCCCAAGGTGCAAAAAGGAGGAAACAGTCTTGCACGTGCTTTGGGACTGCATTTTTGCAAAGAAATTTTGGGGAAGGTGCAGTAATCTTATTAAATTGTTTTGCGATATAATTTTGAATGGGAAGATTATTTTATATGGGGAGGAGGTGTTAAAACTGCCAAAGGAAAAATTTAGAGCAGTATGGTCTATTATTAGTTTGGGGAAGTTGGTGTTATGGGAGAAAAGAAATTTGTGTATTAAAAAGAAAAATGATAAAACAGAACCAATAGAAGCTTATTTTTTGTTTCTTTGGAAGTTAAAGAATGTTATCAAAATGGATAAATATATGTATGGGGAAGATTTTAGTGGGGATATTTGGGGAAGGGTAAGGTCTGTTTTGAATTGTTAATTATATGATTGTATTTATTGTTTGAGTAATTTCTATAATAAAAAAAAAAAAAAAAAAAAAAAAAAATCTGTTCTTATCAGTTTAATATCTGATACGTCCCCTATCAGGGGACCATATATTAAATTGATTTTTGGAATCAGGAGATGGAACAGGGGCTTTCTCCGTCCACTCCACGCATCGGCCCGGTATTGCAGTACCTCCGGGAACGGTGCACACCTTTCTCTAACGTTGGTCAAAGTCAGATCTGGATCTCTCCTGTGAGCATTTTGTCTACCCCTGCTGGAGGGAGAGTGCCAGTGTTGATGCAAGTTTTCCCGCCGTTTTACTTCTTTTTTTTTCTTTCTCTCTTTCTTTCTTTCTCTCTTTCTCTCTTTCTCTCTTTCTTTCTCTCTTTCTTTCTTGCTGTCTTTCTTTCTTTTATTCACATGTGGTGATGATGTAGACAGCAGCAGGTTGTTTCCTGGGAGCATGCAGCTAACCAGACAAGTGTGGTGGAACATGTCCCTATGCCAGGACCTTCTTAGCAAGCCAGCCAGCCAGCGAGGCACAGTTGTAGTTACCCAAGGCGCCTTGCACAGCATAGCAGCTTGGCATGACTATTTGTAAGACGCACTCCGCCAGTTTATGTTTTGTTTTTGGTGTTATGTGTGTGTTTTTGCTTTGTTTTGTTTTCTCCTGCTTAAATTGCACATTTCCCCTCTGGAAGCAGCAGCCCGTTTTTTGGGGGTCTGCTTGTGCTTGGAATTTTGCACCCACCTTTGAATCCCCCTGTGCCGTCCGGGCTGGGGTGCCCCGGGCAAGGGCCAAGTCGCCATCGCTTCTCGGCCTTTTGGCTAAGATCAAGTGTAGTATCTGTTCTTATCAGTTTAATATCTGATACGTCCCCTATCAGGGGACCATATATTAAATTGATTTTTGGAATCGGGAGATGGAACAGGGGCTTGCTCCGTCCACTCCACGCATCGGCCCGGTATTGCAGTACCTCCGGGAACGGTGCACACCTTTCTCTAACGTTGGTCAAAGTCAGATCTGGATCTCTCCTGTGAGCATTTTGTCTACCCCTGCTGGAGGGAGAGTGCCAGTGTTGATGCAAGTTTTCCCGCCGTTTTACTTCTTTTTTTTTCTTTCTCTCTTTCTTTCTCTCTTTCTCTCTTTCTTTCTCTCTTTCTTTCTTGCTGTCTTTCTTTCTTTTATTCACATGTGGTGATGATGTAGACAGCAGCAGGTTGTTTCCTGGGAGCATGCAGCTAACCAGACAAGTGTGGTGGAACATGTCCCTATGCCAGGACCTTCTTAGCAAGCCAGCCAGCCAGCGAGGCACAGTTGTAGTTACCCAAGGCACCTTGCACAGCATAGCAGCTTGGCATGACTATTTGTAAGACGCACTCCGCCAGTTTATGTTTTGTTTTTGGTGTTATGTGTGTGTTTTTGCTTTGTTTTGTTTTCTCCTGCTTAAATTGCACATTTCCCCTCTGGAAGCAGCAGCCCGTTTTTTGGGGGTCTGCTTGTGCTTGGAATTTTGCACCCACCTTTGAATCCCCCTGTGCCGTCCGGGCTGGGGGGCCCCGGGCAAGGGCCAAGTCGCCATCGCTTCTCGGCCTTTTGGCTAAGATCAAGTGTAGTATCTGTTCTTATCAGTTTAATATCTGATACGTCCCCTATCAGGGGACCATATATTAAATTGATTTTTGGAATCGGGAGATGGAACAGGGGCTTGCTCCGTCCACTCCACGCATCGGCCCGGTATTGCAGTACCTCCGGGAACGGTGCACACCTTTCTCTAACGTTGGTCAAAGTCAGATCTGGATCTCTCCTGTGAGCATTTTGTCTACCCCTGCTGGAGGGAGAGTGCCAGTGTTGATGCAAGTTTTCCTGCCGTTTTACTTCTTTTTTTTCTTTCTCTCTTTCTTTCTTTCTCTCTTTCTTTCTCTCTTTCTCTCTTTCTTTCTCTCTTTCTTTCTTGCTGTCTTTCTTTCTTTTATTCACATGTGGTGATGATGTAGACAGCAGCAGGTTGTTTCCTGGGAGCATGCAGCTAACCAGACAAGTGTGGTGGAACATGTCCCTATGCCAGGACCTTCTTAGCAAGCCAGCCAGCCAGCGAGGCACAGTTGTAGTTACCCAAGGCACCTTGCACAGCATAGCAGCTTGGCATGACTATTTGTAAGACGCACTCCGCCAGTTTATGTTTTGTTTTTGGTGTTATGTGTGTGTTTTTGCTTTGTTTTGTTTTCTCCTGCTTAAATTGCACATTTCCCCTCTGGAAGCAGCAGCCCGTTTTTTGGGGGTCTGCTTGTGCTTGGAATTTTGCACCCACCTTTGAATCCCCCTGTGCCGTCCGGGCTGGGGGGCCCCGGGCAAGGGCCAAGTCGCCATCGCTTCTCGGCCTTTTGGCTAAGATCAAGTGTAGTATCTGTTCTTATCAGTTTAACCCTTTGCGGTCCATTTATTAATCGCGCGTCAGGCACGCCAGGTCTAATTAATTTTCACACGCGCAGTTAATTTTATACGCGCTGTTTAAAAGTATTTTTTTTCACAGTCAAACGGGTTTAAATGGCCCTGCATATCAACAAAGCACACACTAGGCATCTCCAGCCCCTCCCCAGCCTTTTGTTTGCTATAGCGTTCAGCTGTGTAAGAAATAAATAATAATAATAATAATAGTCGTACATACCGATCGATCATCTCCAGATCACTCGTTTTATCACTAAACTCCTCAATAATGCGATCCAAGTCATTATTTTATTACTATAACATCTGAAAAAAGCTCTGCAAATGTCCATGATAGTCTCAGTGCGCTGACGCACTTAGCCAGCTTGTTTATTATGGACGCCCATTATCTGATACCTGATACCATGTATGACTATTCATGAAATACGCCTTTTTTTTTTTTTTTTTTTTTTTTCCGACTTGTCTCGGCTCCTGTCGCTACCACTCGGCAATTGAATGGTTTTCTCGGCTTTTTCCGGAGAAAAAACGACTAAACACCCGTTTATTGCGTTGCTATAATGATGTCGGACCCAGTCCGACAAAGGACCTGTGAGGAATAATTGCAATGTCGGACCCAGTCCGACAATGGACCGCAAAGGGTTAATATCTGATACGTCCCCTATCAGGGGACCATATATTAAATTGATTTTTGGAATCGGGAGATGGAACAGGGGCTTGCTCCGTCCACTCCACGCATCGGCCCGGTATTGCAGTACCTCCGGGAACGGTGCACACCTTTCTCTAACGTTGGTCAAAGTCAGATCTGGATCTCTCCTGTGAGCATTTTGTCTACCCCTGCTGGAGGGAGAGTGCCAGTGTTGATGCAAGTTTTCCCGCCGTTTTACTTCTTTTTTTTTTCTTTCTTTCTTTCTCTCTTCTTTCTTTCTCTCTTTCTTTCTCTCTTTCTTTTTTGCTGTCTTTCTTTCTTTTATTCACATGTGGTGATGATGTAGACAGCAGCAGGTTGTTTCCTGGGAGCATGCAGCTAACCAGACAAGTGTGGTGGAACATGTCCCTATGCCAGGACCTTCTTAGCAAGCCAGCCAGCCAGCGAGGCACAGTTGTAGTTACCCAAGGCACCTTGCACAGCATTGCAGCTTGGCATGACTATTTGTAAGACGCACTCCGCCAGTATATGTTTTGTTTTTGGTGTTATGTGTGTGTTTTTGCTTTGTTTTGTTTTCTCCTGCTTAAATTGCACATTTCCCCTCTGGAAGCAGCAGCCCGTTTTTATGGGGTCTGCTTGTGCTTGGAATTTTGCACCCACCTTTGAATCCCCCTGTGCCGTCCGGGCTGGGGGGCCCCGGGCAAGGGCCAAGTCGCCATCGCTTCTCGGCCTTTTGGCTAAGATCAAGTGTAGTATCTGTTCTTATCAGTTTAATATCTGATACGTCCCCTATCAGGGGACCATATATTAAATTGATTTTTGGAATCGGGAGATGGAACAGGGGCTTGCTCCGTCCACTCCACGCATCGGCCCGGTATTGCAGTACCTCCGGGAACGGTGCACACCTTTCTCTAACGTTGGTCAAAGTCAGATCTGGATCTCTCCTGTGAGCATTTTGTCTACCCCTGCTGGAGGGAGAGTGCCAGTGTTGATGCAAGTTTTCCCGCCGTTTTACTTCTTTTTTTTCTTTCTCTCTTTCTTTCTTTCTCTCTTTCTTTCTCTCTTTCTCTCTTTCTTTCTCTCTTTCTTTCTTGCTGTCTTTCTTTCTTTTATTCACATGTGGTGATGATGTAGACAGCAGCAGGTTGTTTCCTGGGAGCATGCAGCTAACCAGACAAGTGTGGTGGAACATGTCCCTATGCCAGGACCTTCTTAGCAAGCCAGCCAGCCAGCGAGGCACAGTTGTAGTTACCCAAGGCACCTTGCACAGCATTGCAGCTTGGCATGACTATTTGTAAGACGCACTCCGCCAGTTTATGTTTTGTTTTTGGTGTTATGTGTGTGTTTTTGCTTTGTTTTGTTTTCTCCTGCTTAAATTGCACATTTCCCCTCTGGAAGCAGCAGCCCGTTTTTTGGGGGTCTGCTTGTGCTTGGAATTTTGCACCCACCTTTGAATCCCCCTGTGCCGTCCGGGCTGGGGGGCCCCGGGCAAGGGCCAAGTCGCCATCGCTTCTCGGCCTTTTGGCTAAGATCAAGTGTAGTATCTGTTCTTATCAGTTTAATATCTGATACGTCCCCTATCAGGGGACCATATATTAAATTGATTTTTGGAATCGGGAGATGGAACAGGGGCTTGCTCCGTCCACTCCACGCATCGGCCCGGTATTGCAGTACCTCCGGGAACGGTGCACACCTTTCTCTAACGTTGGTCAAAGTCAGATCTGGATCTCTCCTGTGAGCATTTTGTCTACCCCTGCTGGAGGGAGAGTGCCAGTGTTGATGCAAGTTTTCCCGCCGTTTTACTTCTTTTTTTTTTCTTTCTCTCTTTCTTTCTTCCTCTCTTTCTTTCTCTCTTTCTCTCTTTCTTTCTCTCTTTCTTTCTTGCTGTCTTTCTTTCTTTTATTCACATGTGGTGATGATGTAGACAGCAGCAGGTTGTTTCCTGGGAGCATGCAGCTAACCAGACAAGTGTGGTGGAACATGTCCCTATGCCAGGACCTTCTTAGCAAGCCAGCCAGCGAGGCACAGTTGTAGTTACCCAAGGCACCTTGCACAGCATAGCAGCTTGGCATGACTATTTGTAAGACGCACTCCGCCAGTTTATGTTTTGTTTTTGGTGTTATGTGTGTGTTTTTGCTTTGTTTTGTTTTCTCCTGCTTAAATTGCACATTTCCCCTCTGGAAGCAGCAGCCCGTTTTTTTGGGGTCTGCTTGTGCTTGAAATTTTGCACCCACCTTTTGAATCCCCCTGTGCCGTCCGGGCTGGGGGGCCCCGGGCAAGGGCCAAGTCGCCATCGCTTCTCGGCCTTTTGGCTAAGATCAAGTGTGTGGCTTGACCGCAGCTTGATTTGGAAGCGATAGGTAAGGTAAGGTACGGTAACGGTAAACGGTAAACGGTAAACGGTAACGGTAAACGGTGGCAATATTGGTTGCTGGTAGCTGAGGTGGTGGACGAAGGAGGGAAGACCAGGAGCCAGTGTTGCTTAGCAGGTAAGGGGGACCCTTTGAGGGCACCTTATCTGCTTTCTAGTTAAGTATTTTCTTTTGCCTTTTTGGGTGTTTTTTTCAATATTTCTATTGCTTCTTAAATTATTGGAAAGGCGGGTCCAAGGGTTGGGGGACGCCGTTTAAATTGTGTTAGGTTCTCTATAAATGAGTCGAAGCAGGGGGAGGAGAAGTTGTTTTTGAATAGGCTTGAGTTTTCCAGAGGGGTTGTACAGAAGGTGTTGGGGTTTAGGCCTATTGATTTAAACTGTATTATTACGACAGGGAAAGGAGGCCAATGGGATGTAAGTTTTATGTCTGAAGCGGGTATGATGGAGTGTGTGAGCAGGTTTCATAACCTAAGGGGACATGATCTGATTAAGAAGTTGAGTTTGGAGAAACTGACAAATAATGCACGAAGGGTTGTGATTGTGAGAATGGGCTCAGAGATGGTGAAGGGACAGGACGTGTGCACTTGGTTGAGGAGGTATTGCCATGTGAAGGGGGAGGCTATAAAAGTGAGGGATGATGATGGGGTGTGGACTGGGGCATGGAGGGTGGTGTGTGAGCTGTGGAGAGGCTTAGGGACATATGATGGGTTTCTGCACATACCTTCTGACATTGCACTTGGTGCTGACAGGGGGTATGTGCATTATTTCGGCCAGCCTAAGGTGTGTCGGAAGTGTGGAGGTGTGGGGCACTTAGCGGTGGTGTGTAAGAGAGTGGTGTGTAATGTGTGTAAAGAGGAGGGGCACATGGCTAGGGAATGTGAAGTTCAGAGGAAGTGTAATCTGTGTGGGAGTGAGACACACTTTTTCATGAATTGTCCTAGATCCTTTGCCAATAGGGCTAAGAGGTATGAGGAGGGAGAAGAGAGTGAGGAGGAGAAGGAGGAGGAGGAGGGTGAGGGGAGGCAGAAAGGGGGAAGTGAGCAGCAGGAGAAGGGGGGTGAGAGGGAGGAGAATAGAGGGGAGGTGAGGGAGGAGGGGAGGGAGGGGGAGGCACAGGGGGAGGGGGGAAGTGATCAGCAGGGATCTGTTCTGGAGGAAGATTTGATGGTGTCCCCATCAGAGGAGGAGAGCGAGGACCCAGGGGAGGGGTCCAGTGGAAGGAGCAGGGAGGAGGTGTATAGGGGGAGTGGGGTGGTAAGCTCTGTGGAGGATGATGGAGGGGGCGGTATTCCGTGTGCAAAGCGGGAGCGGGATGAGGCTAGTGTTGAGGGAACAGGACGGGAGGAGGAGGAGGATGGTAACTCAGAGGATATGGATCAAGAGTGGACTCCAGGGAAAAGGAAGTTACATAGTGAGGAGGGGGATGGGTTTGTGAGGGTGGAGGGGAGGAAGAAGGGGAAGAAGAAAAAGAAGCAGGGAAGTGGGGGAGTAGGACAGGAGTTTTTTTCATCCCCCAGTTCAGTCGTTTCCTCTAGGGGTGACTATAGAGGGGATGGTGGTGCGGAGAAGAATGGGGGAGAGCCGTTCCTGGATCTGGAGGGGGTCGTAGTGTTTTCCTCGGGTGAGGTAAGTATGAGGGAGGAATTTGTGGTAACTGGCCAGGAGGGGGAGGGGGAGGAGCCCCTTTTAAAAATATCCTGATGCAGGATTCTGTATGTGTATGGCTGTTAGCTTGTTTTGCAATGGCTCTGAGTGTGGTTACTATAAATGTTAGGAGTATTAAAAGTAGTGATAGGTGTACGTTGGTGTTGTCATATTTGAGTGGGATACAGTGTGATATTTTGTGTTTGCAAGAGTGTGGTATCCCTGGGTTGGAGGACTATAGTACTTATGAGGGGAGGTGGGGTTATGGGCCATCTGTGTGGTCCGGATCAAATGAAAATAAATCAGATGGGGTAGCAATTTTGATTAAAAATAAGGGGGTTATGATTAAAGATCATAGAGTGATTGAAAAAGGTAGGGTGCTGGAGGTGGAGGCGGAATTTTTTGGGAAAAGTTTTAGCTTAATTAATGTGTATGCTCCGCCAGAGGTGGAGGGGAGGGCTAGTTTATTTGAAGATTTAAGGGTTAAATTAGTGAGGAGCAGGCCGGTTATTGTAGCAGGGGATTTTAATTGTGGGTTAACAATGGAGGATAGGCGAGAGAGAAAGAAGGGGTTCACGCTGGATAAATCTAGTAAAATGCTAAAAGAAATAGTGGAGGACTTTCGACTAGTGGACTGTTTTAAAGTGAACAATGTGGGGGAAAGAGGTTTCACTTGGGTGAAAGGGGATGGGACCCAGGCGTCCAGGATTGATTTTGTGTTTGTCTCACAGAGGGTGGAGTGCGAGGAGTGTGTGCTGGTGCCAATGTTTTTCTCTGACCACTGTGCGCTGAAAGCTGCTTTTGACCTTACAGGTTGTGTGGATGTAGGGAGGGGTGTGTGGAAGTTAAATTGCGAGTTGTTGGAGGATGATTGGGTGTGTGAGGTATTTAGAGAGCGGTATGGCCAGTGGCTGTCCTTAAAGGACCTTTGTGGGTCCCAGGCAGAGTGGTGGGATCTGGTGAAGGAGAAAACAAAACATTTCTTTATTTGGGCGGGGAGGAGGAAGGCAGAGAGGGAGAGAAGGCAGGAGAAGGTTTTGTTCAAGGAGCTGGAGAGTTTAACTAAATTGTACAATGCAGGGCTGGACTTTAGTGAAGAGATCAGGGAAGTGAAAAAGAGACTGAAGGGGGTGGTAGAGAGGAGGGTGAAGGGGCTCTTATTTAAAAGCAGAGAGAAGCATTTAGAGGAAAATGAAAAGTGTAGTCGGTATTTTTTTAAAAAGGTGCTGGATGGGAGGAAATTTATAGACTCTATGAAAGGGAGGGATGGGGCTTTAGTTAAGACTACAGAGGGGCTGTTGAGGGTGGTGGAGGAGTTTTATGGGGGCCTTTGTGTAAGGAAAGAAATTGAAATGGGGGCTATGGAGGAGGTGTTAGGACATTTGGAGCGGGAGGTGGGGGATGGAGGGCAGTTGGACAAAGAGTTTACGAGGGAAGAGTTAGATGAGGTGGTCAGGGGGGTGAGGCTGGGCAAGACACCGGGGGGGGATGGACTCCCTGTGGAGTTCTATTTAAAGTTTTGGGAGTTAGTGGCACCAGATCTGTTGGCCTTGTTTCGGGAGTGTGGGGAGGAGGGAGGGGAGTTTCCACCTTCATTTAGAGAGGGCATTATTACATTGATTTTTAAAAAGGGGGATAAGGCTGAGCTGAAAAATTGGCGGCCAATTACATTGTTGAACCAGGATTTTAAATTGTTCAGTAAATTGTTGGCTCAACGTATGAGGGATGTGCTGGGGGATGTTATCCACCCGGATCAAACTTGTGCCGTTCCAGGTAGGAAGATCACGGACAGCCTGGTATTGATGAGAGATGTCATCTGTTATGCGAGAGACAGGGGAATTCGATTATGTGTACTAAATTTAGATCTTGAGAAGGCGTATGATCGGGTCTCGCATCAGTTCATGTTTGGTGTTCTGCGAAAAATGGGGTTTGCAAAGAGGTTTTTAGACTGGGTGGGCCTGTTATATAAGGGTGTGTATAGCAGGGTATTGGTAAATGGGTGTCTGTCAAATCCAGTTAGTGTGGGATGTGGCGTCCGTCAGGGCTGTCCGTTATCTCCGCTCCTGTTTATCTGTTGTATGGAGCCGCTGGCACAAGCTTTGAGAAGGGACCCAGTGTATAAAGGGTTAACTATTCCTGGGAGTGGGGGGCAGGAGGTTAAATGTGTCTTGTATATGGATGATGTCAATGTCCTCTGTCGGGATGAGTTGTCCATTCAGAGGACTTTGGAGAAAGCTGATGTTTTTTGTCGTGCGTCTGGGTCTAAACTGAACCAGGAGAAATCGGAGGCAATGTTCTACGGGAAATGGGACGGGAGGGGTAGTATAAAATTAAAAGTTAAGGAAGACTGCATTAAGATTCTGGGGGTGAAATTTGATGCTAATGGATCAGGGGGTAAGAACTGGGAGGAGGTGGGAAGTAGGGTCAATAAAAAGCTAGGGTTTTGGAGGCTGAGGAGGCTTACGATGGAGGGGAGGGTGATGGTGGTAAAGGGGGTAATATTGCCACTGTTGTTGTATGTGGCGGTCGTGTTCCCACCATCTAGGAATGTGGTAACGCTGCTAAACAGAGCTGTGTTTCGTTTTTTTGGCAGGGGAAATGGGAGAGAGTGAGGAGGAGTGTGGTGGGGAAGGATAAATTAAAGGGGGGGAAAGGGTTGCCAGATGTCCAGACGTTTTTAATGTCAAAGTTTTGTGCATTGCATTTTGCTATGTGTCTGAATGGTGTGTCAAAAGGGGCCTGCTTTGTGAGATTCTATATTAGTTCCTATTTGAGGAAGTTAAAGTTGATGTCCGTGCCTTTGTCTGTGCCAACAGCCTTTGATCTGCCCTATCATTATGCGTTATTTAAAAGATTTGTGATGTCCAAGGGGCTGGAAGGATGTAAGGCTGAAATTGTGGCTAATGGTAAATCTCTGTTTAACTTTCTGCAGGGTAATGGGGATATGTGTCCGGTTCATGGCCTTGTGTTAGACGAGACGCCAGAAGTGTGGCAGAATGCGAGCCATCCTGCCCTGATGAACGAGCATCGAGATCTGTCTTGGTTGGTAGCCCACGATGTATTGCCAGTTCGAGCGGTGATGCATGCATGTAATCTGGGGAGGTCACCCAGATGCCCGAGAGAGAAGTGTGGAGAGGAAGAAACGGTCGGTCACGTTCTCTGGGGATGTCTGGAGGCGAGGAAGGTGTGGAGTGAGGCAGGCTCCGTCCTGGATTTGTTCCGGGGACAGCTGCCCATACATAGGCAGCGTGTGCTGTATGGGAGCCCGAAGAAAGACCAAGAGAAACTGAGCAAAGTGCAGTGGGGCATGCTGTGGGTCCTAATACGCTGTCTGTGTGATGCAATTTGGAAGGCAAGGAACTGTTTTGTGGTGAAGGGCGTGAGCCTGCCTGCCCAGGCTGTTCTTGAAATGGGACTAAGTCAGATGGAGAGCTATGTCCTAAAGGACGCTTTGCGACTTGGCCGACAAGAGGCGAAGAGAAGATGGAGGCTTGAGGAATGGAGACGTGGAGATCTGTGGGCTACTGGCGTGGGATGAGATCTTGCTGCTTGTTTATTAGAAGTAGGATAGGCATATTGTTAGGGGCACATGTTATCCTGTAGAAAGGTTTCAAAAATGGAATTGTATGCGTGATTATGTTTTGTATTTGTTGCATATATGGGAGAGATGTAATGTGATATGTAATGTGTTTTTTTATAAGTGGATTGTAATGTGTTGGTTCAGTTCATGAGTTTGTTGTATATAAGTGGTTATAGTTATTTTTGTATTGTGATGTTTAAGTGTGTTTTGTGAGTTGTGTTTGTATGTGTATTTTTTTTCCATTAATAAAAAAAAAAAAAAAAAAAAAATCTGTTCTTATCAGTTTAATATCTGATACGTCCCCTATCAGGGGACCATATATTAAATTGATTTTTGGAATCGGGAGATGGAACAGGGGCTTGCTCCGTCCACTCCACGCATCGGCCCGGTATTGCAGTACCTCCGGGAATGGTGCACACCTTTCTCTAACGTTGGTCAAAGTCAGATCTGGATCTCTCCTGTGAGCATTTTGTCTACCCCTGCTGGAGGGAGAGTGCCAGTGTTGATGCAAGTTTTCCCGCCGTTTTACTTCTTTTTTTTTCTTTCTCTCTTTCTTTCTTTCTCTCTTTCTTTCTCTCTTTCTCTCTTTCTTTCTCTCTTTCTTTCTTGCTGTCTTTCTTTCTTTTATTCACATGTGGTGATGATGTAGACAGCAGCAGGTTGTTTCCTGGGAGCATGCAGCTAACCAGACAAGTGTGGTGGAACATGTCCCTATGCCAGGACCTTCTTAGCAAGCCAGCCAGCCAGCGAGGCACAGTTGTAGTTACCCAAGGCACCTTGCACAGCATAGCAGCTTGGCATGACTATTTGTAAGACGCACTCCGCCAGTTTATGTTTTGTTTTTGGTGTTATGTGTGTGTTTTTGCTTTGTTTTGTTTTCTCCTGCTTAAATTGCACATTTCCCCTCTGGAAGCAGCAGCCCGTTTTTTGGGGGTCTGCTTGTGCTTGGAATTTTGCACCCACCTTTGAATCCCCCTGTGCCGTCCGGGCTGGGGGGCCCCGGGCAAGGGCCAAGTCGCCATCGCTTCTCGGCCTTTTGGCTAAGATCAAGTGTAGTATCTGTTCTTATCAGTTTAATATCTGATACGTCCCCTATCAGGGGACCATATATTAAATTGATTTTTGGAATCGGGAGATGGAACAGGGGCTTGCTCCGTCCACTCCACGCATCGGCCCGGTATTGCAGTACCTCCGGGAACGGTGCACACCTTTCTCTAACGTTGGTCAAAGTCAGATCTGGATCTCTCCTGTGAGCATTTTGTCTACCCCTGCTGGAGGGAGAGTGCCAGTGTTGATGCAAGTTTTCCCGCCGTTTTACTTCTTTTTTTTTTCTTTCTCTCTTTCTTTCTTTCTCTCTTTCTTTCTCTCTTTCTCTCTTTCTTTCTCTCTTTCTTGCTGTCTTTCTTTCTTTTATTCACATGTGGTGATGATGTAGACAGCAGCAGGTTGTTTCCTGGGAGCATGCAGCTAACCAGACAAGTGTGGTGGAACATGTCCCTATGCCAGGACCTTCTTAGCAAGCCAGCCAGCGAGGCACAGTTGTAGTTACCCAAGGCACCTTGCACAGCATAGCAGCTTGGCATGACTATTTGTAAGACGCACTCCGCCAGTTTATGTTTTGTTTTTGGTGTTATGTGTGTGTTTTTGCTTTGTTTTGTTTTCTCCTGCTTAAATTGCACATTTCCCCTCTGGAAGCAGCAGCCCGTTTTTTGGGGGTCTGTTTGTGCTTGGAATTTTGCACCCACCTTTGAATCCCCCTGTGCCGTCCGGGCTGGGGGGCACCGGGCAAGGGCCAAGTCGCCATCGCTTCTCAGCCTTTTGCAGCAAAAGAAAGCAAAAGAAAGGAGGGCCAAATATAAATACCTGAATGCTGCCCTCCATCGTCTGAGCCTGCTTCAGCTTCGGGGGTTCCCTGTAAGCGACGAGATAGCCCAGACCAAGCTAGATCTTTCAGTGCTTTGTAGGGAGGAACAACGAAAGGTCATGCACAATGCAAAAGTGCAAAAAATGGAGGAAGACGAAAAGTGTACTCGCTTCTTCTTCCAGAAAACGAGGGAGAAGCGGCACTTGATGTCCTCCATGCTCGACAGCAGGGGGAGGATAGTAGAGGATAGTGAGGGAGTGAAAAAAGTGGTAGAGAACTTCTATAGGGACCTGTATAACATCAAAGCTACAGATGACACCCTGATAGAGTGGTTCCTGAGCCAGTTGGAGCCTGACTCAGTGCGGGACGAGGAGGAGGAGGAGAAGGACCCAGAACTCACGCTGGAGGAGCTCACCCAGGCGGTTAAGACCATGAACACCGGTAAGACGCCAGGTCCAGATGGCATCCCGGGTGAGTATTACCATCTTTTTTGGGACACGCTAAAAGTCCATTTAGCGGAGGTCTACAGAGCGGTCTACAGGGAGAAGCGGTTGGGCCCTTCTATGCGGGAGAGTGTAATTACTCTCCTTCATAAGAAAGGGGAAGTTAAAGATCTACGGAATTGGCGCCCAATCAGCCTCCTTTGCGTGGATTACAAGATACTAGCCAAAGCTCTGATGCTCCGGCTACAAGTACACCTCCCTTTGGTCATTGGCCCCGACCAGGCTTGTGGCGTCCCAGGGAGGTCCATCACGGATATTTTAATGTTAACAAGGGACATTCTGGCTTATTCTAGAGAACGGAACCATCCCCTCTGCCTGTTCAACCTTGACCAGGAGAAGGCGTTCGATAGGGTAAGCCATGAATATATGTACAAAGTGATGGACCAGATGAAATTCGCTCCTGGACTTAGGGGGTGGGTTAAAACCATCTATACAAACATTAGTACCCGAGTCTTGGTGAACAGGCACCTGACTGGTAAAATATCTATCCAGTCAGGGGTCAGACAGGGTTGCCCACTATCCCCACTGCTATATGTCGTGTGCATTGAACCCCTCCTGCAGGCAATTCGTAGGGATACCAATATAACTGGTTTCCAGCTGCCTGGATCCAACGGGGTCCAGGTCAAAACAACAGCATATATGGACGATGTGTCACTCATTTGCACCAACACATCGTCGGTACCTCGGATTAGTAATATCCTTGGGAAGTACTGCACGGCGACCGGGGCAGTGATTAATAAGTCCAAGAGCGAAGTCTACGTGTCTAAAAATTGGCAGGTAGATAGGGAACTGTCGGACATGTACCCTGTCAAAAAGGACAAAATCAAGATTCTGGGCCTCATTTTCGAGAACAATAGCTCGGGGGCCCAGAGCTGGACGGCGGCCATTAACCAGGTCCGTAAAAAGATTGGCGGATGGAGCACAAGATCCTTAACAATGACGGGTAGAGTATTAATAACCAAGTCTATACTGTTCCCCATCCTCTCTTATGTAGGAAAAATCTTTCCCCCAGACAGGACCACCAAAAAAGTGGTGGACCGCATTATCCACCGCTTTATCTGGGGCAGCAAGATGGAGAGGGTAAAACGAGCCACCCTGAGTAAAGCCGACAAGAAGGGAGGTAAGGGGGTCCCGGACGTTGTGCAGCTCACCCGAGTGCAGGGGCTCACGCAAACTATCAAGAACATCCAGGCCCTGGACAGGAAGGTATGTTACATGAATCGTTTCTATTTTGCCACCTGTCTCAGGGCCTTGGGCCTCTGCACTATTGATAACACCGTGCCGTACTCCTGGGACCCCCCATTGTATTATAGAACCTTAAGGGACACTATATATAAATTGGGCTTAGATAAAGCAAAATTGGCCTCCTGGGAATACAAGGCTGTAACTAAATATCTTGCCGGTTCCCAGGAAATTGAAAAAGTAGCTACTTTCTCCCTCACCCAAAGCCAAAAAATCTGGGAGAATGTGTCTCACAGCTGCCTCAGTAATGTCCAGAAGGATATAGCATGGAACACCGTCCACAGTGCACTCCCCACTCGAGCGTTCATGTTCAGGAGGGGACTAGCCCAAGTAGAAACATGCCCCTATGCAAAGTGCCGCAAGAGAGAAACACCAGCCCATATCTTCTGGGAGTGTGATGTGGCTGGCAGTGTCTGGCTCTCTGTCTCTGTCTTCCTAAACAGGTTTGCTGACACGGCCAAGATGACCGCTGAGACTGTGCTCTATGGGCCTGCGGGAGGAATCACTACCAGCACAGCTAAGTGCGTTTGGCGTGTCATCAATGTTGTCAAGCAGATCCTGTGGGAAGGCCGTAACGTCTGTGTCTATCACAAGCAGGAGCTAGACACTATCACCACGACCAGAAGGGCACAAACTCTTATCAAGGACTTTGTAATTCTGGACATCCGGACCCTCGGGAAGGACAAGGCCTGCGCGGAGTGGAGGATCGCCGGACTTCAGGACGTGAAGATGGAATAAAGGAAAAAACTGGAACCGCTAGCTCCTAGGAGCGGGACTACGGGGCACCGCTAAGCCTTTTATTTATTTTGTCATGCCAGCATTCCGCCCTTTTTAGCTGGCATGACCGTTTTTCAACGGTGCCCTGGTTTTATGTAGTCTTTTGTTTCAGTTTTATGGACTTTTATTTGATTTACGTTGAATGTTTTATTTGATTTTGTTTTGTTTTGTTTTATGTATCTTTAAGATTTTTAATGTAAACTATTAAAAGTTACATTTTAAGTGTTTTAAAATTTTAGAATTTTAACTCACTGTTTTATACACTGTCCCTTTTCCCCTGTCCCTGTTTTAGATCTAGTTTTATGTTCACTTTTGAACCTTTTAGAGAGCACTCCCCGGCCCTCACAAGCACTGGTTTTTTATAGATGGTTCTTTTTTTCCAGTCACTTTTAAAACAGCACAGGTTTTTTTCATGTTGATTTTAATCTGTGTCTGTTTTAACCATGTACAAAGCACAATTGTCTTGGTGTTTTTAAATGTATTTTAAATGCTTTTAAAACAAAATGTATGTCTGTATGCATGAATGTCTTCTTTAAAAGAAATGTAAAATGAATGAAAAAAACGAATGGGTGTAAATGTAAAAAATGTAAAATCTCAATAAAAGAGTATTAATATCTGATACGTCCCCTATCAGGGGACCATATATTAAATTGATTTTTGGAATCGGGAGATGGAACAGGGGCTTGCTCCGTCCACTCCACGCATCGGCCCGGTATTGCAGTACCTCCGGGAACGGTGCACACCTTTCTCTAACGTTGGTCAAAGTCAGATCTGGATCTCTCCTGTGAGCATTTTGTCTACCCCTGCTGGAGGGAGAGTGCCAGTGTTGATGCAAGTTTTCCCGCCGTTTTACTTCTTTTTTTTTTCTTTCTCTCTTTCTTTCTTTCTCTCTTTCTTTCTCTCTTTCTCTCTTTCTTTCTCTCTTTCTTTCTTGCTGTCTTTCTTTCTTTTATTCACATGTGGTGATGATGTAGACAGCAGCAGGTTGTTTCCTGGGAGCATGCAGCTAACCAGACAAGTGTGGTGGAACATGTCCCTATGCCAGGACCTTCTTAGCAAGCCAGCCAGCCAGCGAGGCACAGTTGTAGTTACCCAAGGCACCTTGCACAGCATAGCAGCTTGGCATGACTATTTGTAAGACGCACTCCGCCAGTTTATGTTTTGTTTTTGGTGTTATGTGTGTGTTTTTGCTTTGTTTTGTTTTCTCCTGCTTAAATTGCACATTTCCCCTCTGGAAGCAGCAGCCCGTTTTTTGGGGGTCTGCTTGTGCTTGAAATTTTGCACCCACCTTTGAATCAACCTGTGCCGTCCGGGCTGGGGGGCCCCGGGCAAGGGCCAAGTCGCCATCGCTTCTCGGCCTTTTGGCTAAGATCAAGTGTAGTATCTGTTCTTATCAGTTTAATATCTGATATACTCTGGCTTCTCTTCAGTTCGAATAGATCTTTCTAAGACTAAGGCTTAGAGGGTAGTGGCATTGCCCGCTCCCTCCGAGGGTCTGTGAGAGGTTTGTTCGGGTGAGGAGGAACAGAATTTTTTTTTAATTTTTGACTGGCTTTCTTCAGCTAGGCAACTTTTTGGAAGACTAATGCTCAGTCTGGTTTTGGCTTGCCCAATCCAGGCCGAGGGTCTTTCAAGATTTTGTTGACTGTTGAGAGCAGTTTTTTCTTTTTCAGGCGGTTCCAGTTTTTTTCTTTTTCAGGCTTTTCCAGACGTTCCTGGAGTTAGAGAGAAGGAGGACCTACCATCCAGACGACCTTTGAGAACCCTTTAATGACCTAGACGACCTCATCCCCAGCCCTTGATTGTAATCGAGATCCAGACCGAGAGAGCAGCAGGCGCCCAGCAGAGGGTGCCATCTGGGAGGAGCAGAGGGCGGCCCCGGACCCCGAGGAGGCGTCACAGCCACGATTCTTCCTACGTGGTCTCGGTGCCAAGCAGCGCCCCCTACTCCGCCAGGGAAGGACACCGTTCACCTGGGGAGGGGGTCCCTCTTGCGAGGCGACCATCTCCTCAGGGACTAAAGTAATAGTTCCTTCAACTGCCCAGATTTGCTGCTTACGTTGTTTCTTTTCCGTAGAGAGAGACAACCCGGACGTCCAGAGGCTTCTCCCACCCCAATCGGAGGAGCCAGCTGAAGGATGGCGTTCCGGCCAACCCAGGAGACTAGGAGGCACAATGCGGTGCGCTTCACAAGGACCCAGCAAGAGGAAACGGAACCAGGACTGACGAGACTGGAGTTCAGCCGGACCATTCTTCAGAGGGGTATGGGTTTTTCCCCTTCTGACTTGAATTGTTTGGTGAAATTGCCAGGGCTTAAGGAAGTGTTTGAGGTCAGTTTTAGGAACCCCCAAAAGTTACAAGAAATGTGGTCCTTTTGGGGGGAGAATAAATATCTCGCTCCATACAAAGAATTTTGTGTGGATGCACTGACAGACAGAGAAATGAAAGTTGTTACTGTCCAATTTTTCAATGAGGCTGTTAGCGACTATGATATTACAACATGGCTTAACCGCTATGGGAGGGTGTCATCAGAAGGGAGGAAAATTACAGATGAAGATGGGGTTTGGACAGGAGCCAGAAAGTGGCTGGTACGCCTTAATGTTGATCCATCGGGCATTGGAGGCGTCCGCCACATTCCAAACTCCATAGTGTTAGGGCCCAACAGAGGGCTGGTATTCTATAATGGGATGCCAAAACTCTGCAGGAAATGTGGGGAATTAGGACACCTGGCGGCCGCATGTACTGTAGTCAAGTGCAGGAACTGCGGCGCCCCCCACGAGACCAGCCACTGCAGAGAAGAGAGGCAGTGCAATTTGTGTGGAAAGAAGGGGCACCTGTTTAAGGACTGCCCCTCTTCCTATGCCAACATGGCCAGAGCCAGCAAGGCAAATACGAACAAGCCTAGGCCTGAGCAGGAAGAGGGAGCAACTAACAAAGATCAGTCCACATCACCACCAACAGTATCCAAGACCCAGACTCCAGCACCACCATCATCACCAGCACCCCCCTCACCCCACCGCCCCCGAGACATGTCCCATTTTACGAGGACCCCTTCCCCCAGCCCAGAGAGAGAGTACAAAAGCTACTCCACTAGCTCCTCCAGTAGCTCCTCTGATGCAGAACACGAGGCAGGGAGGGAGCCCGGACCCAGCAGCGGCACCCCCCTGAGTAGGGCCCTCTCAGCGCCAGCACTCCCCCTCGGCTCTCGTTATGACGCCATAAGGATTGAGTCCGTGGGGGAGGAAAGCGAAAGCGACAGTGAAAGTGAGAGTGAGAAGGAGGGGAAGGGAGTGAAGAACCAGCAGAGGGTGGGGAAAAGAAAGGGTAGAGACGAGGGGGGGAAAAGAAAGAAGATCAGGATCAAAGACAGCAAGTTGCAGGTGGCCCCCATAGATCCAAAACCAGCTAATGTCCACACAAAGTCCCCAGTCTTGCCCTCGCAGGCAGAGACGGAGGCGAGTGGGACGGCTACACTGCCGCCTAGTGGGCAGGTAGCAGCCAGCCAGGGCATCCCCAGCCAGCCTTCCCAGTCGTTGGCACAAACCCTAGCACACCTCGCAGAAGAGGTGTTCACTAATGCACCGAGGGAGAGGTCGGGGTCAACACCTTCCCTGACCAGCAGTACCTCGGTAGCAATGACCCTCTTCAAGCGAAGGGCCTCCCTTCAAAGCATCCTTGACCCCCTCCCTTGTATGGGCAAAACCAGGGGCCCCCTAGAGGTCCTCCTAGATACAGCACTGGAGGACATGGGAATACCCCTGGACGCGGTAAGCCAGAAGTCTGCTAACAGCTCCAATTCAACAGACGGTAACAGCCAAAGAATGCTGTCTGTCATAACCCCCCCCAGGACAAAGCTGACCC
The DNA here is from genome assembly GCF_902713425.1 of Acipenser ruthenus. Taxonomy (NCBI): domain Eukaryota; kingdom Metazoa; phylum Chordata; class Actinopteri; order Acipenseriformes; family Acipenseridae; genus Acipenser; species Acipenser ruthenus. Next base: position 21,436,224 of record NC_081198.1, on the reverse strand, counting down.
ACACGTTCCGAGGGGCCCTGAGCAAGTTCCACCAGACTTACCTTGTGGGGAGTTGAATAGCCCCAACAACTCTACGTACTGTGCATATAAAGACGGTGCCTTCTTGGACGAGGCAGCAGTGAGTACCTTCTCAGGGGTGATGGGAGTTGCAAATAAGCCCAAGCCCCCTCGAAGCAAGCGTAGAGCTAAGAGTAGGAAGAGTGTCCCGACCTCCCAATCATAGTCGCTATGGGGTGGACGCAGCGACTCCTTTTCTTGTTAGCTACCCTGATGGCCCTGATATGTGTGTCTGTTAATGTCAGGAGCATCAGGGAGACACAAAAAAGATTTGATGTACTAAACTATCTAGCTAACTTGAAAGCAGATCTCATCTTTCTGCAGGAGTGTGGTATTTCGTCGAGCCCTGATTATAGGGACCTGAAGGAGAGTTGGACCCTGGGGGACTCCTTCTGGTCGGGCTCCAACATAGCCAGAGCCGACGGAGTAGGTATCCTGTTTAAAAACCCATTTATTACCTCCCGCAGCAGCAGGGAGGTAGAACCTGGTAGAATTCTGAGCGTGGATGTGACATACAACAACACTCCCCTCAGACTGGTCAATGTCTACGCACCCACTAACCAAAACGAAAGAGTTCAATTTTTTCCACAGCTGCGTCCACTCCTGCTGGGGAACGTACCCGTCATCGTGTCAGGTGACTTCAATTGTGCTCTGAGGGACGTAGACCGGAGCAGGCCACGCAACGACCGCTCTAGTAGAGTTTTGTCCTCCGTAATATCTGATTTCTCCCTGTGTGATGCAGGTAAGGACCTGGTGCCTCCCTTTACCTGGGTGAGCTCATCTGGGACCTCCTTCTCCCGTATAGATCTCGTCCTGCATACCAGCTCCCTTACGAAGACGGCAGTAGACACCCAGGCCGTCTTCTTCTCTGACCATAGGCTCCTGCAGGTAACATTGCAGGTCCCTCAGACCTCCCAGATGGGGTCAGGGGTCTGGAAATTAAACACCTCCTTACTCGATGACCCCTCCATAGCTGCAGCCTATAAGAGCAGGCTTGTTGAGTGGACCACTTTGCGTGACCTATTTAACTCCCCTATAGAGTGGTGGGAGATGGTCAAAATGAGAACTAAGGGTTATTTCATAGCAGCAGGCAAGAGGAAAGCAAAAGAAAGGAGGGCCAAATATAAATACCTGAATGCTGCCCTCCAGCGTCTGAGCCTGCTTCAGCTTCGGGGGTTCCCTGTAAGCGACGAGATAGCCCAGACCAAGCTAGATCTTTCAGTGCTTTGTAGGGAGGAACAACGAAAGGTCATGCACAATGCAAAAGTGCAAAAAATGGAGGAAGACGAAAAGTGTACTCGCTTCTTCTTCCAGAAAACGAGGGAGAAGCGGCACTTGATGTCCTCCATGCTCGACAGCAGGGGGAGGATAGTAGAGGATAGTGAGGGAGTGAAAAAAGTGGTAGAGAACTTCTATAGGGACCTGTATAACATCAAAGCTACAGATGACACCCTGATAGAGTGGTTCCTGAGCCAGTTGGAGCCTGACTCAGTGCGGGACGACGAGGAGGAGGAGAAGGACCCAGAACTCACGCTGGAGGAGCTCACCCAGGCGGTTAAGACCATGAACACCGGTAAGACGCCAGGTCCAGATGGCATCCCGGGTGAGTATTACCATCTTTTTTGGGACACGCTAAAAGTCCATTTAGCGGAGGTCTACAGAGCGGTCTACAGGGAGAAGCGGTTGGGCCCTTCTATGCGGGAGAGTGTAATTACTCTCCTTCATAAGAAAGGGGAAGTTAAAGATCTACGGAATTGGCGCCCAATCAGCCTCCTTTGCGTGGATTACAAGATACTAGCCAAAGCTCTGATGCTCCGGCTACAAGTACACCTCCCTTTGGTCATTGGCCCTGACCAGGCTTGTGGCGTCCCAGGGAGGTCCATCACGGATATTTTAATGTTAACAAGGGACATTCTGGCTTATTCTAGAGAACGGAACCATCCCCTCTGCCTGTTCAACCTTGACCAGGAGAAGGCGTTCGATAGGGTAAGCCATGAATATATGTACAAAGTGATGGACCAGATGAAATTCGCTCCTGGACTTAGGGAGTGGGTTAAAACCATATATACAAACATTAGTACCCGAGTCTTGGTGAACAGGCACCTGACTGGTAAAATATCTATCCAGTCAGGGGTCAGACAGGGTTGCCCACTATCCCCACTGCTATATGTCGTGTGCATTGAACCCCTCCTGCAGGCAATTCGTAGGGATACCAATATAACTGGTTTCCAGCTGCCTGGATCCAACGGGGTCCAGGTCAAAACAACAGCATATATGGACGATGTGTCACTCATTTGCACCAACACATCGTCGGTACCTCGGATTAGTAATATCCTTGAGAAGTACTGCACGGCGACCGGGGCAGTGATTAATAAGTCCAAGAGCGAAGTCTACGTGTCTAAAAATTGGCAGGTAGATAGGGAACTGTCGGACATGTACCCTGTCAAAAAGGACAAAATCAAGATTCTGGGCCTCATTTTCGAGAACAATAGCTCGGGGGCCCAGAGCTGGACGGCGGCCATTAACCAGGTCCGTAAAAAGATTGGCGGATGGAGCACAAGATCCTTAACAATGACGGGTAGAGTATTAATAACCAAGTCTATACTGTTCCCCATCCTCTCTTATGTAGGAAAAATCTTTCCCCCAGACAGGACCACCAAAAAAGTGGTGGACCGCATTATCCACCGCTTTATCTGGGGCAGCAAGATGGAGAGGGTAAAGCGAGCCACTCTGAGTAAAGCCGACAAGAAGGGAGGTAAGGGGGTCCCGGACGTTGTGCAGCTCACCCGAGTGCAGGGGCTCACGCAAACTATCAAGAACATCCAGGCCCTGGACAGGAAGGTATGTTACATGAATCGTTTCTATTTTGCCACCTGTCTCAGGGCCTTGGGCCTCTGCACTATTGATAACACCGTGCCGTACTCCTGGGACCCCCCATTGTATTATAGAACCTTAAGGGACACTATATATAAATTGGGCTTAGATAAAGCAAAATTGGCCTCCTGGGAATACAAGGTTGTAACTAAATATCTTGCCGGTTCCCAGGAAATTGAAAAAGTAGCTACTTTCTCCCTCACCCAAAGCCAAAAAATCTGGGAGAATGTGTCTCACAGCTGCCTCAGTAATGTCCAGAAGGATATAGCATGGAACACCGTCCACAGTGCACTCCCCACTCGAGCGTTCATGTTCAGGAGGGGACTAGCCCAAGTAGAAACATGCCCCTATGCAAAGTGCCGCAAGAGAGAAACACCAGCCCATATCTTCTGGGAGTGTGATGTGGCTGGCAGTGTCTGGCTCTCTGTCTCTGTCTTCCTAAACAGGTTTGCTGACACGGCCAAGATGACCGCTGAGACTGTGCTCTATGGGCCTGCGGGAGGAATCACTACCAGCACAGCTAAGTGCGTTTGGCGTGTCATCAATGTTGTCAAGCAGATCCTGTGGGAAGGCCGTAACGTCTGTGTCTATCACAAGCAGGAGCTAGACACTATCACCACGACCAGAAGGGCACAAACTCTTATCAAGGACTTTGTAATTCTGGACATCCGGACCCTCGGGAAGGACAAGGCCTGCGCGGAGTGGAGGATCGCCGGACTTCAGGACGTGAAGATGGAATAAGGGAAAAAACTGGAACCGCTAGCTCCTAGGAGCGGGACTACGGGGCACCGCTAAGCCTTTTATTTATTTTGTCATGCCAGCATTCCGCCCTTTTTAGCTGGCATGACCGTTTTTGAACGGTGCCCTGGTTTTATGTAGTCTTTTTGTTTCAGTTTTATGGATTTTGATTTGATTTATTTTGAATGTTTTATTTGATTTTTGTTTTGTTTTGTTTTATGTATCTAAAAGATTTTTAATGTAAACTATTAAAAGTTACATTTTAAGTGTTTTAAAATTTTAGAATTTTAACTCACTGTTTTATACACTGTCCCTTTTCCCCTGTCCCTGTTTTAGATCTAGTTTTATGTTCACTTTTGAACCTTTTTAGAGAGCACTCCCCGGCCCTCACAAGCACTGGTTTTTTATAGATGGTTCTTTTTTTCCAGTCACTTTTAAAACAGCACAGGTTTTTTTCATGTTGATTTTAATCTGTGTCTGTTTTAACCATGTACAAAGCACAATTGTCTTGGTGTTTTTAAATGTATTTTAAATGCTTTTAAAACAAAATGTATGTCTGTATGCATGAATGTCATCTTTAAAAGAAATGTAAAATGAATGAAAAAACGAATGGGTGTAAATGTAAAAAAATGTAAAATCTCAATAAAAGAGTATTAATATCTGATACGTCCCCTATCAGGGGACCATATATTAAATTGATTTTTGGAATCGGGAGATGGAACAGGGGCTTGCTCCGTCCACTCCACGCATCGGCCCGGTATTGCAGTACCTCCGGGAACGGTGCACACCTTTCTCTAACGTTGGTCAAAGTCAGATCTGGATCTCTCCTGTGAGCATTTTGTCTACCCCTGCTGGAGGGAGAGTGCCAGTGTTGATGCAAGTTTTCCCGCCGTTTTACTTCTTTTTTTTTTCTTTCTCTCTTTCTTTCTTTCTCTCTTTCTTTCTCTCTTTCTCTCTTTCTTTCTCTCTTTCTTTCTTGCTGTCTTTCTTTCTTTTATTCACATGTGGTGATGATGTAGACAGCAGCAGGTTGTTTCCTGGGAGCATGCAGCTAACCAGACAAGTGTGGTGGAACATGTCCCTATGCCAGGACCTTCTTAGCAAGCCAGCCAGCCAGCGAGGCACAGTTGTAGTTACCCAAGGCAGCTTGCACAGCATAGCAGCTTGGCATGACTATTTGTAAGACGCACTCCGCCAGTTTATGTTTTGTTTTTGGTGTTATGTGTGTGTTTTTGCTTTGTTTTGTTTTCTCCTGCTTAAATTGCACATTTCCCCTCTGGAAGCAGCAGCCCGTTTTTTTGGGGTCTGCTTGTGCTTGAAATTTTGCACCCACCTTTGAATCCCCCTGTGCCGTCCGGGCTGGGGGGCCCCGGGCAAGGGCCAAGTCGCCATCGCTTCTCGGCCTTTTGGCTAAGATCAAGTGTAGTATCTGTTCTTATCAGTTTAATATCTGATACGTCCCCTATCATTGGACCATATATTAAATTGATTTTTGGAATCGGGAGATGGAACAGGGGCTTGCTCCGTCCACTCCACGCATCGGCCCGGTATTGCAGTACCTCCGGGAACGGTGCACACCTTTCTCTAACGTTGGTCAAAGTCAGATCTGGATCTCTCCTGTGAGCATTTTGTCTACCCCTGCTGGAGGGAGAGTGCCAGTGTTGATGCAAGTTTTCCCGCCGTTTTACTTCTTTTTTTTTCTTTCTCTCTTTCTTTCTTTCTTTTTCTTTCTCTCTTTCTTTCTTGCTGTCTTTCTTTCTTTTATTCACATGTGGTGATGATGTAGACAGCAGCAGTTTGTTTCCTGGGAGCATGCAGCTAACCAGACAAGTGTGGTGGAACATGTCCCTATGCCAGGTCCTTCTTAGCCAGCCATATACTCTGGCTTCTCTTCAGTTCGAATAAATCTTTCTAAGACTAAGGTTTAGAGGGTAGTGGCATTGCCCGCTCCCTCCGAGGGTCTGTGAGAGGTTTGTTCGGTTGAGGAGGAACAGAATTTTTTTTATTTTTGACTGGCTTTCTTCAGCTCGGCAACTTTTTGGAAGACTAATGCTCAGTCTGGTTTTGGCTTGCCCAATCCAGGCCGAGGGTCTTTCAAGATTTTGTTGACTGTTGAGAGCAGTTTTTTCTTTTTCAGGCGGTTCCCGTTTTTTTCTTTTTCAGGCGGTTCCGGCTTTTCCAGACGTTCCTGGAGTTAGAGAGAAGGAGGACCTACCATCCAGACGACCTTTGAGGACCCTTTGATGACCTAGACGACCTCATCCCCAGCCCTTGATTGTAATCGAGATCCAGACCGAGAGAGCAGCAGGCGCCCAGCAGAGGGCGCTATCTGGGAGGAGCAGAGGGCGGCCCCGGACCCCGAGGAGGCGTCACAGCCACGATTCTTCCTACGTGGTCTCGGTGCCAAGCAGCGCCCCCTACTCCGCCAGGGAAGGACACCGTTCACCTGGGGAGGGGGTCCCTCTTGCGAGGCGACCATCTCCTCAGGGACTAAAGTAATAGTTCCTTCAACTGCCCAGATTTGCTGCTTACGTTGTCTCTTTTCCGTAGAGAGAGACAACCCGGACGTCCAGAGGCTTCTCCCACCCCAATCGGAGGAGCCAGCTGAAGGATGGCGTTCCGGCCAACCCAGGAAACCAGGAGGCACAATGCGGTGCGCTTCACAAGAAACAAGCAAGATGAAACGGAACCAGGACTGACGAGACTGGAGTTCAGCCGGACCATTCTTCAGAGGGGTATGGGTTTTTCCCCTTCTGACTTGAATTGTTTGGTGAAATTGCCAGGGCTTAAGGAAGTGTTTGAGGTCAGTTTTAGGAACCCCCAAAAGTTACAAGAAATGTGGTCCTTTTGGGGGGAGAATAAATATCTCGCTCCATACAAAGAATTTTGTGTGGATGCACTGACAGACAGAGAAATGAAAGTTGTTACTGTCCAATTTTTCAATGAGGCTGTTAGCGACTATGATATTACAACATGGCTTAACCGCTATGGGAGGGTGTCATCAGAAGGGAGGAAAATTACAGATGAAGATGGGGTTTGGACAGGAGCCAGAAAGTGGCTGGTACGCCTTAATGTTGATCCATCGGGCATTGGAGGCGTCCGCCACATTCCAAACTCCATAGTGTTAGGGCCCAACAGAGGGCTGGTATTCTATAATGGGATGCCAAAACTCTGCAGGAAATGTGGGGAATTAGGACACCTGGCGGCCGCGTGTACTGTAGTCAAGTGCAGGAACTGCGGCGCCCCCCACGAGACCAGCCACTGCAGAGAAGAGAGGCAGTGCAATTTGTGTGGAAAGAAGGGGCACCTGTTTAAGGACTGCCCCTCTTCCTATGCCAACATGGCCAGAGCCAGCAAGGCAAACATGAACAAGCCTAGGCCTGAGCAGGAAGAGGGAGCAAGTAACAAAGATCAGTCCACATCACCACCAACAGTATCCAAGACCCAGACTCCAGCACCACCATCATCACCAGCACCCCCTCACCCCCCCGCCCCCGAGACATGTCCCGTTTTACGAGGACCCCTTCCCCCAGCCCAGAGAGAGAGTACAACAGCCACTCCACTAGCTCCTCCAGTAGCTCCTCTGATGCAGAACACGAGTCAGGGAGGGAGCCCGGACCCAGCAGCGGCCCCCCCCTGAGTAGGGCCCTCTCAGCGCCAGCACTCCCCCTCGGCTCTTGTTATGACGCCATAAGGATTGAGTCCGTGGGGGAGGAAAGCAAAAGCGACAGTGAAAGTGAGAGTGAGAAGGAGGGGAAGGGAGTGAAGAACCAGCAGAGGGTGGGGAAAAGAAAGGGTAGAGACGAGGGGGGGAAAAGAAAGAAGATCAGGATCAAAGACAGCAAGTTGCAGGTGGCCCCCATAGATCCAAAACCAGCTAATGTCCACACAAAGTCCCCAGTCTTGCCCTCGCAGGCAGAGACGGAGGCGAGTGGGACGGCTACACTGCCGCCTAGTGGGCAGGTAGCAGCCAGCCAGGGCATCCCCAGCCAGCCTTCCCAGTCGTTGGCACAAACCCTAGCACACCTCGCAGAAGAGGTGTTCACTAATGCACCGAGGGAGAGGTCGGGGTCAACACCTTCCCTGACCAGCAGTACCTCGGTAGCAATGACCCTCTTCAAGCGAAGGGCCTCCCTTCAAAGCATCCTTGACCCCCTCCCTTGTATGGGCAAAACCAGGGGCCCCCTAGAGGTCCTCCTAGATACAGCACTGGAGGACATGGGAATACCCCTGGACGCGGTAAGCCAGAAGACTGCTAACAGCTCCAATTCAACAGACGGTAACAGCCAAAGAATGCTGTCTGTCATAACCCCCCCCCAGGACAAAGCTGACCCACACGTTCCGAGGGGCCCTGAGCAAGTTCCACCAGACTTACCTTGTGGGGAGTTGAATAGCCCCAACAACTCCACGTACTGTGCATATAAAGACGGTGCCTTCTTGGACGAGGCAGCAGTGAGTACCTTCTCAGGGGTGATGGGAGTTGCAAATAAGCCCAAGCCCCCTCGAAGCAAGCGTAGAGCTAAGAGTAGGAAGAGTGTCCCGACCTCCCAATCATAGTCGCTATGGGGTGGACGCAGCGACTCCTTTTCTTGTTAGCTACCCTGATGGCCCTGATATGTGTGTCTGTTAATGTCAGGAGCATCAGGGAGACACAAAAAAGATTTGATGTACTAAACTATCTAGCTAACTTGAAAGCAGATCTCATCTTTCTGCAGGAGTGTGGTATTTCGTCGAGCCCTGATTATAGGGACCTGAAGGAGAGTTGGACCCTGGGGGACTCCTTCTGGTCGGGCTCCAACATAGCCAGAGCCGACGGAGTAGGTATCCTGTTTAAAAACCCATTTATTACCTCCCGCAGCAGCAGGGAGGTAGAACCTGGTAGAATTCTGAGCGTGGATGTGACATACAACAACACTCCCCTCAGACTGGTCAATGTCTACGCACCCACTAACCAAAACGAAAGAGTTCATTTTTTTCCACAGCTGCGTCCACTCCTGCTGGGGAACGTACCCGTCATCGTGTCAGGTGACTTCAATTGTGCTCTGAGGGACGTAGACCGGAGCAGGCCACGCAACGACCGCTCTAGTAGAGTTTTGTCCTCCGTAATATTTGATTTCTCCCTGTGTGATGCAGGTAAGGACCTGGTGCCTCCCTTTACCTGGGTGAGCTCATCTGGGACCTCCTTCTCCCGTATAGATCTCGTCCTGCATACCAGCTCCCTTACGAAGACGGCAGTAGACACCCAGGCCGTCTTCTTCTCTGACCATAGGCTCCTGCAGGTAACATTGCAGGTCCCTCAGACCTCCCAGATGGGGTCAGGGGTTTGGAAATTAAACACCTCCTTACTCGATGACCCCTCCATAGCTGCAGCCTATAAGAGCAGGCTTGTTGAGTGGACCACTTTGCGTGACCTATTCAACTCCCCTATAGAGTGGTGGGAGATGGTCAAAATGAGAACTAAGGGTTATTTCATAGCAGCAGGCAAGAGGAAAGCAAAAGAAAGGAGGGCCAAATATAAACACCTGAATGCTGCCCTCCAGCGTCTGAGCCTGCTTCAGCTTCGGGGGTTCCCTGTAAGCGACGAGATAGCCCAGACCAAGCTAGATCTTTCAGTGCTTTGTAGGGAGGAACAACGAAAGGTCATGCACAATGCAAAAGTGCAAAAAATGGAGGAAGACGAAAAGTGTACTCGCTTCTTCTTCCAGAAAACGAGGGAGAAGCGGCACTTGATGTCCTCCATGCTCGACAGCAGGGGGAGGATAGTAGAGGATAGTGAGGGAGTGAAAAAAGTGGTAGAGAACTTCTATAGGGACCTGTATAACATCAAAGCTACAGATGACACCCTGATAGAGTGGTTCCTGAGCCAGTTGGAGCCTGACTCAGTGCGGGACGACGAGGAGGAGGAGAAGGACCCAGAACTCACGCTGGAGGAGCTCACCCAGGCGGTTAAGACCATGAACACCGGTAAGACGCCAGGTCCAGATGGCATCCCGGGTGAGTATTACCATCTTTTTTGGGACACGCTAAAAGTCCATTTAGCGGAGGTCTACAGAGCGGTCTACAGGGAGAAGCGGTTGGGCCCTTCTATGCGGGAGAGTGTAATTACTCTCCTTCATAAGAAAGGGGAAGTTAAAGATCTACGGAATTGGCGCCCAATCAGCCTCCTTTGCGTGGATTACAAGATACTAGCCAAAGCTCTGATGCTCCGGCTACAAGTACACCTCCCTTTGGTCATTGGCCCCGACCAGGCTTGTGGCGTCCCAGGGAGGTCCATCACGGATATTTTAATGTTAACAAGGGACATTCTGGCTTATTCTAGAGAACGGAACCATCCCCTCTGCCTGTTCAACCTTGACCAGGAGAAGGCGTTCGATAGGGTAAGCCATGAATATATGTACAAAGTGATGGACCAGATGAAATTCGCTCCTGGACTTAGGGAGTGGGTTAAAACCATATATACAAACATTAGTACCCGAGTCTTGGTGAACAGGCACCTGACTGGTAAAATATCTATCCAGTCAGGGGTCAGACAGGGTTGCCCATTATCCCCACTGCTATATGTCGTGTGCATTGAACCCCTCCTGCAGGCAATTCGTAGGGATACCAATATAACTGGTTTCCAGCTGCCTGGATCCAACGGGGTCCAGGTCAAAACAACAGCATATATGGACGATGTGTCACTCATTTGCACCAACACATCGTCGGTACCTCGGATTAGTAATATCCTTGAGAAGTACTGCACGGCGACCGGGGCAGTGATTAATAAGTCCAAGAGCGAAGTCTACGTGTCTAAAAATTGGCAGGTAGATAGGGAACTGTCGGACATGTACCCTGTCAAAAAGGACAAAATCAAGATTCTGGGCCTCATTATCGAGAACAATAGTTCGGGGGCCCAGAGCTGGATGGCGGCCATTAACCAGGTCCGTAAAAAGATTGGCGGATGGAGCACAAGATCCTTAACAATGACGGGTAGAGTATTAATAACCAAGTCTATACTGTTCCCCATCCTCTCTTATGTAGGAAAAATCTTTCCCCCAGACAGGACCACCAAAAAAGTGGTGGACCGCATTATCCACCGCTTTATCTGGGGCAGCAAGATGGAGAGGGTAAAGCGAGCCACCCTGAGTAAAGCCGACAAGAAGGGAGGTAAGGGGGTCCCGGACGTTGTGCAGCTCACCCGAGTGCAGGGGCTCACGCAAACTATCAAGAACATCCAGGCCCTGGACAGGAAGGTATGTTACATGAATCGTTTCTATTTTGCCACCTGTCTCAGGGCCTTGGGCCTCTGCACTATTGATAACACCGTGCCGTACTCCTGGGACCCCCCATTGTATTATAGAACCTTAAGGGACACTATATATAAATTGGGCTTAGATAAAGCAAAATTGGCCTCCTGGGAATACAAGGCTGTAACTAAATATCTTGCCGGTTCCCAGGAAATTGAAAAAGTAGCTACTTTCTCCCTCACCCAAAGCCAAAAAATCTGGGAGAATGTGTCTCACAGCTGCCTCAGTAATGTCCAGAAGGATATAGCATGGAACACCGTCCACAGTGCACTCCCCACTCGAGCGTTCATGTTCAGGAGGGGACTAGCCCAAGTAGAAACATGCCCCTATGCAAAGTGCCGCAAGAGAGAAACACCAGCCCATATCTTCTGGGAGTGTGATGTGGCTGGCAGTGTCTGGCTCTCTGTCTCTGTCTTCCTAAACAGGTTTGCTGACACGGCCAAGATGACCGCTGAGACTGTGCTCTATGGGCCTGCGGGAGGAATCGATACCAGCACAGCTAAGTGCGTTTGGCGTGTCATCAATGTTGTCAAGCAGATCCTGTGGGAAGGCCGTAACGTCTGTGTCTATCACAAGCAGGAGCTAGACACTATCACCACGACCAGAAGGGCACAAACTCTTATCAAGGACTTTGTAATTCTGGACATCCGGACCCTCGGGAAGGACAAGGCCTGCGCGGAGTGGAGGATCGCCGGACTTCAGGACGTGAAGATGGAATAAAGGAAAAAACTGGAACCGCTAGCTCCTAGGAGCGGGACTACGGGGCACCGCTAAGCCTTTTATTTATTTTGTCATGCCAGCATTCCGCCCTTTTTAGCTGGCATGACCGTTTTTTCAACGGTGCCCTGGTTTTATGTAGTCTTTTTGTTTCAGTTTTATGGACTTTTATTTGATTTACGTTGAATGTTTTATTTGATTTTGTTTTGTTTTGTTTTATGTATCTTTAAGATTTTTAATGTAAACTATTAAAAGTTACATTTTAAGTGTTTTAAAATTTTAGAATTTTAACTCACTGTTTATACACTGTCCCTTTTCCCCTGTCCCTGTTTTAGATCTAGGTTTATGTTCACTTTTTTAGAGAGCACTCCCCGGCCCTCACAAGCACTGGTTTTTTATAGATGGTTCTTTTTTTCCAGTCACTTTTAAAACAGCACAGGTTTTTTTCATGTTGATTTTAATCTGTGTCTGTTTTAACCATGTACAAAGCACAATTGTCTTGGTGTTTTTAAATGTATTTTAAATGCTTTTAAAACAAAATGTATGTCTGTATGCATGAATGTCATCTTTAAAAGAAATGTAAAATGAATGAAAAAACGAATGGGTGTAAATGTAAAAAATGTAAAATCTCAATAAAAGAGTATCTGTTCTTATCAGTTTAATATATGATACGTCCCCTATCAGGGGACCATATATTAAATTGATTTTTGGAATCGGGAGATGGAACAGGGGCTTGCTCCGTCCACTCCACGCATCGGCCCGGTATTGCAGTACCTCCGGGAACGGTGCACACCTTTCTCTAACGTTGGTCAAAGTCAGATCTGGATCTCTCCTGTGAGCATTTTGTCTACCCCTGCTGGAGGGAGAGTGCCAGTGTTGATGCAAGTTTTCCCGCCGTTTTACTTCTTTTTTTTTCTTTCTCTCTTTCTTTCTTTCTCTCTTTCTTTCTCTCTTTCTCTCTTTCTTTCTCTCTTTCTTTCTTGCTGTCTTTCTTTCTTTTATTCACATGTGGTGATGATGTAGACAGCAGCAGGTTGTTTCCTGGGAGCATGCAGCTAACCAGACAAGTGTGGTGGAACATGTCCCTATGCCAGGACCTTCTTAGCAAGCCAGCCAGCCAGCGAGGCACAGTTGTAGTTACCCAAGGCACCTTGCACAGCATAGCAGCTTGGCATGACTATTTGTAAGACGCACTCCGCCAGTTTATGTTTTGTTTTTGGTGTTATGTGTGTGTTTTTGCTTTGTTTTGTTTTCTCCTGCTTAAATTGCACATTTCCCCTCTGGAAGCAGCAGCCCGTTTTTTGGGGGTCTGCTTGTGCTTGGAATTTTGCACCCACCTTTGAATCCCCCTGTGCCGTCCGGGCTGGGGGGCCCCGGGCAAGGGCCAAGTCGCCATCGCTTCTCGGCCTTTTGGCTAAGATCAAGTGTAGTATCTGTTCTTATCAGTTTAATATCTGATACGTCCCCTATCAGGGGACCATATATTAAATTGATTTTTGGAATCGGGAGATGGAACAGGGGCTTGCTCCGTCCACTCCACGCATCGGCCCGGTATTGCAGTACCTCTGGGAACGGTGCACACCTTTCTCTAACGTTGGTCAAAGTCAGATCTGGATCTCTCCTGTCAGCATTTTGTCTACCCCTGCTGGAGGGAGAGTGCCAGTGCTGATGCAAGTTTTCCCGCCGTTTTACTTCTTTTTTTTTTTCTTTCTCTCTTTCTTTCTTTCTCTTTCTTTCTCTCTTTCTTTCTTGCTGTCTTTCTTTTTTTTATTCACATGTGGTGATGATGTAGACAGCAGCAGTTTGTTTCCTGGGAGCATGCAGCTAACCAGACAAGTGTGGTGTAACATGTCCCTATGCCAGGTCCTTCTTAGCCAGCCATATACTCTGGCTTCTCTTCAGTTCGAATAAATCTTTCTAAGACTAAGGCTTAGAGGGTAGTGGCATTGCCCGCTCCCTCCGAGGGTCTGTGAGAGGTTTGTTCGGGTGAGGAGGAACAGAATTTTTTTTATTTTTGACTGGCTTTCTTCAGCTCGGCAACTTTTTGGAAGACTAATGCTCAGTCTGGTTTTGGCTTGCCCAATCCAGGCCGAGGGTCTTTCAAGATTTTGTTGACTGTTGAGAGCAGTTTTTTCTTTTTCAGGCGGTTCCCGTTTTTTTCTTTTTCAGGCGGTTCCGGCTTTTCCAGACGTTCCTGGAGTTAGAGAGAAGGAGGACCTACCATCCAGACGACCTTTGAGGACCCTTTGATGACCTAGACGACCTCATCCCCAGCCCTTGATTGTAATCGAGATCCAGACCGAGAGAGCAGCAGGCGCCCAGCAGAGGGCGCCATCTGGGAGGAGCAGAGGGCGGCCCCGGACCCCGAGGAGGCGTCACAGCCACGATTCTTCCTACGTGGTCTCGGTGCCAAGCAGCGCCCCCTACTCCGCCAGGGAAGGACACCGTTCACCTGGGGAGGGGGTCCCTCTTGCGAGGCGACCATCTCCTCAGGGACTAAAGTAATAGTTCCTTCAACTGCCCAGATTTGCTGCTTACGTTGTCTCTTTTCCGTAGAGAGAGACAACCCGGACGTCCAGAGGCTTCTCCCACCCCAATCGGAGGAGCCAGCTGAAGGATGGCGTTCCGGCCAACCCAGGAAACCAGGAGGCACAATGCGGTGCGCTTCACAAGAAACAAGCAAGATGAAACGGAACCAGGACTGACGAGACTGGAGTTCAGCCGGACCATTCTTCAGAGGGGTATGGGTTTTTCCCCTTCTGACTTGAATTGTTTGGTGAAATTGCCAGGGCTTAAGGAAGTGTTTGAGGTCAGTTTTAGGAACCCCCAAAAGTTACAAGAAATGTGGTCCTTTTGGGGGGAGAATAAATATCTCGCTCCATACAAAGAATTTTGTGTGGATGCACTGACAGACAGAGAAATGAAAGTTGTTACTGTCCAATTTTTCAATGAGGCTGTTAGCGACTATGATATTACAACATGGCTTAACCGCTATGGGAGGGTGTCATCAGAAGGGAGGAAAATTACAGACGAAGATGGGGTTTGGACAGGAGCCAGAAAGTGGCTGGTACGCCTTAATGTTGATCCATCGGGCATTGGAGGCGTCCGCCACATTCCAAACTCCATAGTGTTAGGGCCCAACAGAGGGCTGGTATTCTATAATGGGATGCCAAAACTCTGCAGGAAATGTGGGGAATTAGGACACCTGGCGGCCGCATGTACTGTAGTCAAGTGCAGGAACTGCGGCGCCCCCCACGAGACCAGCCACTGCAGAGAAGAGAGGCAGTGCAATTTGTGTGGAAAGAAGGGGCACCTGTTTAAGGACTGCCCCTCTTCCTATGCCAACATGGCCAGAGCCAGCAAGGCAAATACGAACAAGCCTAGGCCTGAGCAGGAAGAGGGAACAAATAACAAAGATCAGTCCACATCACCACCAACAGTATCCAAAACCCAGACTCCAGCACCACCATCATCACCAGCACCCCCCTCACCCCCCCGCCCCCGAGACATGTCCCGTTTTACGAGGACCCCTTCCCCCAGCCCAGAGAGAGAGTACAATAGCTACTCCACTAGCTCCTCCAGTAGCTCCTCTGATACAGAACACGAGGCAGGGAGGGAGCCCGGACCCAGCAGCGGCCCCCACTGAGTAGGGCCCTCTCAGCGCCAGCACTCCCCCTCGGCTCTCGTTATGACGCCATAAGGATTGAGTCCGTGGGGGAGGAAAGCGAAAGCGACAGTGAAAGTGAGAGTGAAAAGGAGGGGAAGGGAATGAAGAACCAGCAGAGGGTGGGGAAAAGAAAGGGTAGAGACGATGGGGGGAAAAGAAAGAAGATCAAGATCAAAGACAGCAAGTTGCAGGTGGCCCCCATAGATCCAAAACCAGCTAATGTCCACACAAAGTCCCCAGTCTTGCCCTCGCAGGCAGAGACGGAGGCGAGTGGGACGGCTACACTGCCGTCTAGTGGGCAGGTAGCAGCCAGCCAGGGCATCCCCAGCCAGCCTTCCCAGTCGTTGGCACAAACCCTAGCACACCTCGCAGAAGAGGTGTTCACTAATGCACTGAGGGAGAGGTCGGGGTCAACACCTTCCCTGACCAGCAGTACCTCGGTAGCAATGACCCTCTTCAAGCGAAGGGCCTCCCTTCAAAGCATCCTTGACCCCCTCCCTTGTATGGGCAAAACCAGGGGCCCCCTAGAGGTCCTCCTAGATACAGCACTGGAGGACATGGGAATACCCCTGGACGCGGTAAGCCAGAAGTCTGCTAACAGCTCCAATTCAGCAGACGGTAACAGCCAAAGAATGCTGTCTGTCATAACCCCCCCCCAGGACAAAGCTGACCCACACGTTCCGAGGGGCCCTGAGCAAGTTCCACCAGACTTACCTTGTGGGGAGTTGAATAGCCCAAACAACTCCACGTACTGTGCATATAAAGATGGTGCCTTCTTGGACGAGGCAGCAGTGAGTACCTTCTCAGGGGTGATGGGAGTTGCAAATAAGCCCAAGCCCCCTCGAAGCAAGCGTAGAGCTAAGAGTAGGAAGAGTGTCCCGACCTCCCAATCATAGTCGCTATGGGGTGGACGCAGCGACTCCTTTTCTTGTTAGCTACCCTGATGGCCCTGATATGTGTGTCTGTTAATGTCAGGAGCATCAGGGAGACACAAAAAAGATTTGATGTACTAAACTATCTAGCTAACTTGAAAGCAGATCTCATCTTTCTGCAGGAGTGTGGTATTTCGTCGAGCCCTGATTATAGGGACCTGAAGGAGAGTTGGACCCTGGGGGACTCCTTCTGGTCGGGCTCCAACATAGCCAGAGCCGACGGAGTAGGTATCCTGTTTAAAAACCCTTTTATTACCTCCCGCAGCAGCAGGGAGGTAGAACCTGGTAGAATTCTGAGCGTGGATGTGACATACAACAACACTCCCCTCAGACTGGTCAATGTCTACGCACCCACTAACCAAAACGAAAGAGTTCAATTTTTTCCACAGCTGCGTCCACTCCTGCTGGGGAACGTACCCGTCATCGTGTCAGGTGACTTCAATTGTGCTCTGAGGGACGTAGACCGGAGCAGGCCACGCAACGACCGCTCTAGTAGAGTTTTGTCCTCCGTAATATCTGATTTCTCCCTGTGTGATGCAGGTAAGGACCTGGTGCCTCCCTTTACCTGGGTGAGCTCATCTGGGACCTCCTTCTCCCGTATAGATCTCGTCCTGCATACCAGCTCCCTTACGAAGACGGCAGTAGACACCCAGGCCGTCTTCTTCTCTGACCATAGGCTCCTGCAGGTAACATTGCAGGTCCCTCAGACCTCCCAGATGGGGTCAGGGGTTTGGAAATTAAACACCTCCTTACTCGATGACCCCTCCATAGCTGCAGCCTATAAGAGCAGGCTTGTTGAGTGGACCACTTTGCGTGACCTATTCAACTCCCCTATAGAGTGGTGGGAGATGGTCAAAATCAGAACTAAGGGTTATTTCATAGCAGCAGGCAAGAGGAAAGCAAAAGAAAGGAGGGCCAAATATAAACACCTGAATGCTGCCCTCCAGCATCTGAGCCTGCTTCAGCTTCGGGGGTTCCCTGTAAGCGACGAGATAGCCCAGACCAAGCTAGATCTTTCAGTGCTTTGTAGGGAGGAACAACGAAAGGTCATGCACAATGCAAAAGTGCAAAAAATGGAGGAAGACGAAAAGTGTACTCGCTTCTTCTTCCAGAAAACGAGGGAGAAGCGGCACTTGATGTCCTCCATGCTCGACAGCAGGGGGAGGATAGTAGAGGATAGTGAGGGAGTGAAAAAAGTGGTAGAGAACTTCTATAGGGACCTGTATAACATCAAAGCTACAGATGACACCCTGATAGAGTGGTTCCTGAGCCAGTTGGAGCCTGACTCAGTGCGGGACGACGAGGAGGAGGAGAAGGACCCAGAACTCACGCTGGAGGAGCTCACCCAGGCGGTTAAGACCATGAACACCGGTAAGACGCCAGGTCCAGATGGCATCCCGGGTGAGTATTACCATCTTTTTTGGGACACGCTAAAAGTCCATTTAGCGGAGGTCTACAGAGCGGTCTACAGGGAGAAGCGGTTGGGCCCTTCTATGCGGGAGAGTGTAATTACTCTCCTTCATAAGAAAGGGGAAGTTAAAGATCTACGGAATTGGCGCCCAATCAGCCTCCTTTGCGTGGATTACAAGATACTAGCCAAAGCTCTGATGCTCCGGCTACAAGTACACCTCCCTTTGGTCATTGGCCCCGACCAGGCTTGTGGCGTCCCAGGGAGGTCCATCACGGATATTTTAATGTTAACAAGGGACATTCTGGCTTATTCTAGAGAACGGAACCATCCCCTCTGCCTGTTCAACCTTGACCAGGAGAAGGCGTTCGATAGGGTAAGCCATGAATATATGTACAAAGTGATGGACCAGATGAAATTCGCTCCTGGACTTAGGGAGTGGGTTAAAACCATATATACAAACATTAGTACCCGAGTCTTGGTGAACAGGCACCTGACTGGTAAAATATCTATCCAGTCAGGGGTCAGACAGGGTTGCCCACTATCCCCACTGCTATATGTCGTGTGCATTGAACCCCTCCTGCAGGCAATTCGTAGGGATACCAATATAACTGGTTTCCAGCTGCCTGGATCCAACGGGGTCCAGGTCAAAACAACAGCATATATGGACGATGTGTCACTCATTTGCACCAACACATCGTCGGTACCTCGGATTAGTAATATCCTTGAGAAGTACTCCACGGCGACCGGGGCAGTGATTAATAAGTCCAAGAGCGAAGTCTACGTGTCTAAAAATTGGCAGGTAGATAGGGAACTGTCGGACATGTACCCTGTCAAAAAGGACAAAATCAAGATTCTGGGCCTCATTTTCGAGAACAATAGCTCGGGGGCCCAGAGCTGGACGGCGGCCATTAACCAGGTCCGTAAAAAGATTGGCGGATGGAGCACAAGATCCTTAACAATGACGGGTAGAGTATTAATAACCAAGTCTATACTGTTCCCCATCCTCTCTTATGTAGGAAAAATCTTTCCCCCAGACAGGACCACCAAAAAAGTGGTGGACCGCATTATCCACCGCTTTATCTGGGGCAGCAAGATGGAGAGGGTAAAGCGAGCCACCCTGAGTAAAGTCGACAAGAAGGGAGGTAAGGGGGTCCCGGACGTTGTGCAGCTCACCCGAGTGCAGGGGCTCACGCAAACTATCAAGAACATCCAGGCCCTGGACAGGAAGGTATGTTACATGAATCGTTTCTATTTTGCCACCTGTCTCAGGGCCTTGGGCCTCTGCACTATTGATAACACCGTGCCGTACTCCTGGGACCCCCCATTGTATTATAGAACCTTAAGGGACACTATATATAAATTGGGCTTAGATAAAGCAAAATTGGCCTCCTGGGAATACAAGGCTGTAACTAAATATCTTGCCGGTTCCCAGGAAATTGAAAAAGTAGCTACTTTCTCCCTCACCCAAAGCCAAAAAATCTGGGAGAATGTGTCTCACAGCTGCCTCAGTAATGTCCAGAAGGATATAGCATGGAACACCGTCCACAGTGCACTCCCCACTCGAGCGTTCATGTTCAGGAGGGGACTAGCCCAAGTAGAAACATGCCCCTATGCAAAGTGCCGCAAGAGAGAAACACCAGCCCATATCTTCTGGGAGTGTGATGTGGCTGGCAGTGTCTGGCTCTCTGTCTCTGTCTTCCTAAACAGGTTTGCTGACACGGCCAAGATGACCGCTGAGACTGTGCTCTATGGGCCTGCGGGAGGAATCACTACCAGCACAGCTAAGTGCGTTTGGCGTGTCATCAATGTTGTCAAGCAGATCCTGTGGGAAGGCCGTAACGTCTGTGTCTATCACAAGCAGGAGCTAGACACTATCACCACGACCAGAAGGGCACAAACTCTTATCAAGGACTTTGTAATTCTGGACATCCGGACCCTCGGGAAGGACAAGGCCTGCGCGGAGTGGAGGATCGCCGGACTTCAGGACGTGAAGATGGAATAAAGGAAAAAACTGGAACCGCTAGCTCCTAGGAGCGGGACTACGGGGCACCGCTAAGCCTTTTATTTATTTTGTCATGCCAGCATTCCGCCCTTTTTAGCTGGCATGACCGTTTTTCAACGGTGCCCTGGTTTTATGTAGTCTTTTTGTTTCAGTTTTATGGACCTTTGATTTAATTTGAATGTTTTATTTGATTTTGTTTTGTTTTGTTTTATGTATCTTTAAGATTTTTAATGTAAACTATTAAAAGTTACATTTTAAGTGTTTTAAAATTTTAGAATTTTAACTCACTGTTTATACACTGTCCCTTTTCCCCTGTCCCTGTTTTAGATCTAGGTTTATGTTCACTTTTTTAGAGAGCACTCCCCGGCCCTCACAAGCACTGGTTTTTTATAGATGGTTCTTTTTTTCCAGTCACTTTTAAAACAGCACAGGTTTTTTTCATGTTGATTTTAATCTGTGTCTGTTTTAACCATGTACAAAGCACAATTGTCTTGGTGTTTTTAAATGTATTTTAAATGCTTTTAAAACAAAATGTATGTCTGTATGCATGAATGTCATCTTTAAAAGAAATGTAAAATGAATGAAAAAACGAATGGGTGTAAATGTAAAAAATGTAAAATCTCAATAAAAGAGTATTAATATCTGATACGTCCCCTATCAGGGGACCATATATTAAATTGATTTTTGGAATCGGGAGATGGAACAGGGGCTTGCTCCGTCCACTCCACGCATCAGCCCGGTATTGCAGTACCTCCGGGAACGGTGCACACCTTTCTCTAACGTTGGTCAAAGTCAGATCTGGATCTCTCCTGTGAGCATTTTGTCTACCCCTGCTGGAGGGAGAGTGCCAGTGTTGATGCAAGTTTTCCCGCCGTTTTACTTCTTTTTTTTTTCTTTCTCTCTTTCTTTCTTTCTCTCTTTCTTTCTCTCTTTCTCTCTTTCTTTCTCTCTTTCTTTCTTGCTGTCTTTCTTTCTTTTATTCACATGTGGTGATGATGTAGACAGCAGCAGGTTGTTTCCTGGGAGCATGCAGCTAACCAGACAAGTGTGGTGGAACATGTCCCTATGCCAGGACCTTCTTAGCAAGCCAGCCAGCCAGCGAGGCACAGTTGTAGTTACCCAAGGCACCTTGCACAGCATAGCAGCTTGGCATGACTATTTGTAAGACGCACTCCGCCAGTTTATGTTTTGTTTTTGGTGTTATGTGTGTGTTTTTGCTTTGTTTTGTTTTCTCCTGCTTAAATTGCACATTTCCCCTCTGGAAGCAGCAGCCCGTTTTTTTGGGGTCTGCTTGTGCTTGAAATTTTGCACCCACCTTTGAATCCCCCTGTGCCGTCCGGGCTGGGGGGCCCCGGGCAAGGGCCAAGTCGCCATCGCTTCTCGGCCTTTTGGCTAAGATCAAGTGTAGTATCTGTTCTTATCAGTTTAATATCTGATACGTCCCCTATCAGGGAACCATATATTAAATTGATTTTTGGAATCGGGAGATGGAACAGGGGCTTGCTCCGTCCACTCCACGCATCGGCCCGGTATTGCAGTACCTCCGGGAACGGTGCACACCTTTCTCTAACGTTGGTCAAAGTCAGATCTGGATCTCTCCTGTGAGCATTTTGTCTACCCCTGCTGGAGGGAGAGTGCCAGTGTTGATGCAAGTTTTCCCGCCGTTTTACTTCTTTTTTTTTTCTTTCTCTCTTTCTTTCTCTTTCTTTCTCTCTTTCTTTCTTGCTGTCTTTCTTTCTTTTATTCACATGTGATGATGATGTAGACAGCAGCAGTTTGTTTCCTGGGAGCATGCAGCTAACCAGACAAGTGTGGTGGAACATGTCCCTATGCCAGGTCCTTCTTAGCCAGCCATATACTCTGGCTTCTCTTCAGTTCGAATAAATCTTTCTAAGACTAAGGCTTAGAGGGTAGTGGCATTGCCCGCTCCCTCCGAGGGTCTGTGAGAGGTTTGTTCGGGTGAGGAGGAACAGAATTTTTTTTATTTTTGACTGGCTTTCTTCAGCTCGGCAACTTTTTGGAAGACTAATGCTCAGTCTGGTTTTGGCTTGCCCAATCCAGGCCGAGGGTCTTTCAAGATTTTGTTGACTGTTGAGAGCAGTTTTTTCTTTTTCAGGCGGTTCCCGTTTTTTTCTTTTTCAGGCGGTTCCGGCTTTTCCAGACGTTCCTGGAGTTAGAGAGAAGGAGGACCTACCATCCAGACGACCTTTGAGGACCCTTTGATGACCTAGACGACCTCATCCCCAGCCCTTGATTGTAGTCGAGATCCAGACCGAGAGAGCAGCAGGCGCCCAGCAGAGGGCACCATCTGGGAGGAGCAGAGGGCGGCCCCGGACCCCGAGGAGGCGTCACAGCCACGATTCTTCCTACGTGGTCTCGGTGCCAAGCAGCGCCCCCTACTCCGCCAGGGAAGGACACCGTTCACCTGGGGAGGGGGTCCCTCTTGCGAGGCAACCATCTCCTCAGGGACTAAAGTAATAGTTCCTTCAACTGCCCAGATTTGCTGCTTACGTTGTCTCTTTTCCGTAGAGAGAGACAACCCGGACGTCCAGAGGCTTCTCCCACCCCAATCGGAGGAGCCAGCTGAAGGATGGCGTTCCGGCCAACCCAGGAAACCAGGAGGCACAATGCGGTGCGCTTCACAAGAAACAAGCAAGATGAAACGGAACCAGGACTGACGAGACTGGAGTTCAGCCGGACCATTCTTCAGAGGGGTATGGGTTTTTCCCCTTCTGACTTGAATTGTTTGGTGAAATTGCCAGGGCTTAAGGAAGTGTTTGAGGTCAGTTTTAGGAACCCCCAAAAGTTACAAGAAATGTGGTCCTTTTGGGGGGAGAATAAATATCTCGCTCCATACAAAGAATTTTGTGTGGATGCACTGACAGACAGAGAAATGAAAGTTGTTACTGTCCAATTTTTCAATGAGGCTGTTAGCGACTATGATATTACAACATGGCTTAACCGCTATGGGAGGGTGTCATCAGAAGGGAGGAAAATTACAGATGAAGATGGGGTTTGGACAGGAGCCAGAAAGTGGCTGGTACGCCTTAATGTTGATCCATCGGGCATTGGAGGCGTCCGCCACATTCCAAACTCCATAGTGTTAGGGCCCAACAGAGGGCTGGTATTCTATAATGGGATGCCAAAACTCTGCAGGAAATGTGGGGAATTAGGACACCTGGCGGCCGCGTGTACTGTAGTCAAGTGCAGGAACTGCGGCGCCCCCCACGAGACCAGCCACTGCAGAGAAGAGAGGCAGTGCAATTTGTGTGGAAAGAAGGGGCACCTGTTTAAGGACTGCCCCTCTTCCTATGCCAACATGGCCAGAGCCAGCAAGGCAAACATGAACAAGCCTAGGCCTGAGCAGGAAGAGGGAGCAAGTAACAAAGATCAGTCCACATCACCACCAACAGTATCCAAGACCCAGACTCCAGCACCACCATCATCACCAGCACCCCCTCACCCCCCCGCCCCCGAGACATGTCCCGTTTTACGAGGACCCCTTCCCCCAGCCCAGAGAGAGAGTACAACAGCCACTCCACTAGCTCCTCCAGTAGCTCCTCTGATGCAGAACACGAGTCAGGGAGGGAGCCCGGACCCAGCAGCGGCCCCCCCCTGAGTAGGGCCCTCTCAGCGCCAGCACTCCCCCTCGGCTCTCGTTATGACGCCATAAGGATTGAGTCCGTGGGGGAGGAAAGCAAAAGCGACAGTGAAAGTGAGAGTGAGAAGGAGGGGAAGGGAGTGAAGAACCAGCAGAGGGTGGGGAAAAGAAAGGGTAGAGACGAGGGGGGGAAAAGAAAGAAGATCAGGATCAAAGACAGCAAGTTGCAGGTGGCCCCCATAGATCCAAAACCAGCTAATGTCCACACAAAGTCCCCAGTCTTGCCCTCGCAGGCAGAGACGGAGGCGAGTGGGACGGCTACACTGCCGCCTAGTGGGCAGGTAGCAGCCAGCCAGGGCATCCCCAGCCAGCCTTCCCAGTCGTTGGCACAAACCCTAGCACACCTCGCAGAAGAGGTGTTCACTAATGCACCGAGGGAGAGGTCGGGGTCAACACCTTCCCTGACCAGCAGTACCTCTGTAGCAATGACCCTCTTCAAGCGAAGGGCCTCCCTTCAAAGCATCCTTGACCCCCTCCCTTGTATGGGCAAAACCAGGGGCCCCCTAGAGGTCCTCCTAGATACAGCACTGGAGGACATGGGAATACCCCTGGACGCGGTAAGCCAGAAGTCTGCTAACAGCTCCAATTCAACAGACGGTAACAGCCAAAGAATGCTGTCTGTCATAACCCCCCCCCCAGGACAAAGCTGACCCACACGTTCCGAGGGGCCCTGAGCAAGTTCCACCAGACTTACCTTGTGGGGAGTTGAATAGCCCCAACAACTCCACGTACTGTGCATATAAAGACGGTGCCTTCTTGGACGAGGCAGCAGTGAGTACCTTCTCAGGGGTGATGGGAGTTGCAAATAAGCCCAAGCCCCCTCGAAGCAAGCGTAGAGCTAAGAGTAGGAAGAGTGTCCCGACCTCCCAATCATAGTCGCTATGGGGTGGACGCAGCGACTCCTTTTCTTGTTAGCTACCCTGATGGCCCTGATATGTGTGTCTGTTAATGTCAGGAGCATCAGGGAGACACAAAAAAGATTTGATGTACTAAACTATCTAGCTAACTTGAAAGCAGATCTCATCTTTCTGCAGGAGTGTGGTATTTCGTCGAGCCCTGATTATAGGAACCTGAAGGAGAGTTGGACCCTGGGGGACTCCTTCTGGTCGGGCTCCAACATAGCCAGAGCCGACGGAGTAGGTATCCTGTTTAAAAACCCATTTATTACCTCCCGCAGCAGCAGGGAGGTAGAACCTGGTAGAATTCTGAGCGTGGATGTGACATACAACAACACTCCCCTCAGACTGGTCAATGTCTACGCACCCACTAACCAAAACGAAAGAGTTCAATTTTTTCCACAGCTGCGTCCACTCCTGCTGGGGAACGTACCCGTCATCGTGTCAGGTGACTTCAATTGTGCTCTGAGGGACGTAGACCGGAGCAGGCCACGCAACGACCGCTCTAGTAGAGTTTTGTCCTCCGTAATATCTGATTTCTCCCTGTGTGATGCAGGTAAGGACCTGGTGCCTCCCTTTACCTGGGTGAGCTCATCTGGGACCTCCTTCTCCCGTATAGATCTCGTCCTGCATACCAGCTCCCTTACGAAGACGGCAGTAGACACCCAGGCCGTCTTCTTCTCTGACCATAGGCTCCTGCAGGTAACATTGCAGGTCCCTCAGACCTCCCAGATGGGGTCAGGGGTTTGGAAATTAAACACCTCCTTACTCGATGACCCCTCCATAGCTGCAGCCTATAAGAGCAGGCTTGTTGAGTGGACCACTTTGCGTGACCTATTCAACTCCCCTATAGAGTGGTGGGAGATGGTCAAAATCAGAACTAAGGGTTATTTCATAGCAGCAGGCAAGAGGAAAGCAAAAGAAAGGAGGGCCAAATATAAACACCTGAATGCTGCCCTCCAGCATCTGAGCCTGCTTCAGCTTCGGGGGTTCCCTGTAAGCGACGAGATAGCCCAGACCAAGCTAGATCTTTCAGTGCTTTGTAGGGAGGAACAACGAAAGGTCATGCACAATGCAAAAGTGCAAAAAATGGAGGAAGACGAAAAGTGTACTCGCTTCTTCTTCCAGAAAACGAGGGAGAAGCGGCACTTGATGTCCTCCATGCTCGACAGCAGGGGGAGGATAGTAGAGGATAGTGAGGGAGTGAAAAAAGTGGTAGAGAACTTCTATAGGGACCTATATAACATCAAAGCTACAGATGACACCCTGATAGAGTGGTTCCTGAGCCAGTTGGAGCCTGACTCAGTGCGGGACGACGAGGAGGAGGAGAAGGACCCAGAACTCACGCTGGAGGAGCTCACCCAGGCGGTTAAGACCATGAACACCGGTAAGACGCCAGGTCCAGATGGCATCCCGGGTGAGTATTACCATCTTTTTTGGGACATGCTAAAAGTCCATTTAGCGGAGGTCTACAGAGCGGTCTACAGGGAGAAGCGGTTGGGCCCTTCTATGCGGGAGAGTGTAATTACTCTCCTTCATAAGAAAGGGGAAGTTAAAGATCTACGGAATTGGCGCCCAATCAGCCTCCTTTGCGTGGATTACAAGATACTAGCCAAAGCTCTGATGCTCCGGCTACAAGTACACCTCCCTTTGGTCATTGGCCCCGACCAGGCTTGTGGCGTCCCAGGGAGGTCCATCACGGATATTTTAATGTTAACAAGGGACATTCTGGCTTATTCTAGAGAACGGAACCATCCCCTCTGCCTGTTCAACCTTGACCAGGAGAAGGCGTTCGATAGGGTAAGCCATGAATATATGTACAAAGTGATGGACCAGATGAAATTCGCTCCTGGACTTAGGGAGTGGGTTAAAACCATATATACAAACATTAGTACCCGAGTCTTGGTGAACAGGCACCTGACTGGTAAAATATCTATCCAGTCAGGGGTCAGACAGGGTTGCCCACTATCCCCACTGCTATATGTCGTGTGCATTGAACCCCTCCTGCAGGCAATTCGTAGGGATACCAATATAACTGGTTTCCAGCTGCCTGGATCCAACGGGGTCCAGGTCAAAACAACAGCATATATGGACGATGTGTCACTCATTTGCACCAACACATCGTCGGTACCTCTGATTAGTAATATCCTTGAGAAGTACTGCACGGCGACCGGGGCAGTGATTAATAAGTCCAAGAGCGAAGTCTACGTGTCTAAAAATTGGCAGGTAGATAGGGAACTGTCGGACATGTACCCTGTCAAAAAGGACAAAATCAAGATTCTGGGCCTCATTTTCGAGAACAATAGCTCGGGGGCCCAGAGCTGGACGGCGGCCATTAACCAGGTCCGTAAAAAGATTGGCGGATGGAGCACAAGATCCTTAACAATGACGGGTAGAGTATTAATAACCAAGTCTATACTGTTCCCCATCCTCTCTTATGTAGGAAAAATCTTTCCCCCAGACAGGACCACCAAAAAAGTGGTGGACCGCATTATCCACCGCTTTATCTGGGGCAGCAAGATGGAGAGGGTAAAGCGAGCCACCCTGAGTAAAGCCGACAAGAAGGGAGGTAAGGGGGTCCCGGACGTTGTGCAGCTCACCCGAGTGCAGGGGCTCACGCAAACTATCAAGAACATCCAGGCCCTGGACAGGAAGGTATGTTACATGAATCGTTTCTATTTTGCCACCTGTCTCAGGGCCTTGGGCCTCTGCACTATTGATAACACCGTGCCGTACTCCTGGGACCCCCCATTGTATTATAGAACCTTAAGGGACACTATATATAAATTGGGCTTAGATAAAGCAAAATTGGCCTCCTGGGAATACAAGGCTGTAACTAAATATCTTGCCGCTTCCCAGGAAATTGAAAAAGTAGCTACTTTCTCCCTCACCCAAAGCCAAAAAATCTGGGAGAATGTGTCTCACAGCTGCCTCAGTAATGTCCAGAAGGATATAGCATGGAACACCGTCCACAGTGCATTCCCCACTCGAGCGTTCATGTTCAGGAGGGGACTAGCCCAAGTAGAAACATGCCCCTATGCAATGTGCCGCAAGAGAGAAACACCAGCCCATATCTTCTGGGAGTGTGATGTGGCTGGCAGTGTCTGGCTCTCTGTCTCTGTCTTCCTAAACAGGTTTGCTGACACGGCCAAGATGACCGCTGAGACTGTGCTCTATGGGCCTGCGGGAGGAATCGATACCAGCACAGCTAAGTGCGTTTGGCGTGTCATCAATGTTGTCAAGCAGATCCTGTGGGAAGGCCGTAACGTCTGTGTCTATCACAAGCAGGAGCTAGACACTATCACCACGACCAGAAGGGCACAAACTCTTATCAAGGACTTTGTAATTCTGGACATCCGGACCCTCGGGAAGGACAAGGCCTGCGCGGAGTGGAGGATCGCCGGACTTCAGGACGTGAAGATGGAATAAAGGAAAAAACTGGAACCGCTAGCTCCTAGGAGCGGGACTACGGGGCACCGCTAAGCCTTTTATTTATTTTGTCATGCCAGCATTCCGCCCTTTTTAGCTGGCATGACCGTTTTTTCAACGGTGCCCTGGTTTTATGTAGTCTTTTTGTTTCAGTTTTATGGACTTTTATTTGATTTACGTTGAATGTTTTATTTGATTTTGTTTTGTTTTGTTTTATGTATCTTTAAGATTTTTAATGTAAACTATTAAAAGTTGAATTTTAAGTGTTTTAAAATTTTAGAATTTTAACTCACTGTTCTATACACTGTCCCTTTTCCCCTGTCCCTGTTTTAGATCTAGTTTTATGTTCACTTTTGAACTTTTTTAGAGAGCACTCCCCGGCCCTCACAAACACTGGTTTTTTATAGATGGTTCTTTTTTTCCAGTCACTTTTAAAGCAGCACAGGTTTTTTTCATGTTGATTTTAATCTGTGTATGTTTTAACCATGTACAAAGCACAATTGTCTTGGTGTTTTTAAATGTATTTTAAATGCTTTTAAAACAAAATGTATGTCTGTATGCATGAATGTCATCTTTAAAAGAAATGTAAAATGAATGAAAAAAACGAATGGGTGTAAATGTAAAAAATGTAAAATCTCTTTCTCTCTTTCTTTCTCTCTTTCTCTCTTTCTTTCTCTCTTTCTTTCTTGCTGTCTTTCTTTCTTTTATTCACATGTGGTGATGATGTAGACAGCAGCAGGTTGTTTCCTGGGAGCATGCAGCTAACCAGACAAGTGTGGTGGAACATGTCCCTATGCCAGGACCTTCTTAGCAAGCCAGCCAGCCAGCGAGGCACAGTTGTAGTTACCCAAGGCACCTTGCACAGCATAGCAGCTTGGCATGACTATTTGTAAGACGCACTCCGCCAGTTTATGTTTTGTTTTTGGTGTTATGTGTGTATTTTTGCTTTGTTTTGTTTCCTCCTGCTTAAATTGCACATTTCCCCTCTGGAAGCAGCAGCCCGTTTTTTGGGGGTCTGCTTGTGCTTGGAATTTTGCACCCACCTTTGAATCCCCCTGTGCCGTCCGGGCTGGGGGGCCCCGGGCAAGGGCCAAGTCGCCATCGCTTCTCGGCCTTTTGGCTAAGATCAAGTGTAGTATCTGTTCTTATCAGTTTAATATCTGATACGTCCCCTATCAGGGGACCATATATTAAATTGATTTTTGGAATCGGGAGATGGAACAGGGGCTTGCTCCGTCCACTCCACGCATCGGCCCGGTATTGCAGTACCTCCGGGAACGGTGCACACCTTTCTCTAACGTTGGTCAAAGTCAGATCTGGATCTCTCCTGTGAGCATTTTGTCTACCCCTGCTGGAGGGAGAGTGCCAGTGTTGATGCAAGTTTTCCCGCCGTTTTACTTCTTTTTTTTTCTTTCTCTCTTTCTTTCTTTCTCTTTCTTTCTCTCTTTCTTTCTTGCTGTCTTTCTTTCTTTTATTCACATGTGGTGATGATGTAGACAGCAGCAGTTTGTTTCCTGGGAGCATGCAGCTAACCAGACAAGTGTGGTGGAACATGTCCCTATGCCAGGTCCTTCTTAGCCAGCCATATACTCTGGCTTCTCTTCAGTTCGAATAAATCTTTCTAAGACTAAGGTTTAGAGGGTAGTGGCATTGCCCGCTCCCTCCGAGGGTCTGTGAGAGGTTTGTTCGGGTGAGGAGGAACAGAATTTTTTTTATTTTTGACTGGCTTTCTTCAGCTCGGCAACTTTTTGGAAGACTAATGCTCAGTCTGGTTTTGGCTTGCCCAATCCAGGCCGAGGGTCTTTCAAGATTTTGTTGACTGTTGAGAGCAGTTTTTTCTTTTTCAGGCGGTTCCCGTTTTTTTCTTTTTCAGGCGGTTCCGGCTTTTCCAGACGTTCCTGGAGTTAGAGAGAAGGAGGACCTACCATCCAGACGACCTTTGAGGACCCTTTGATGACCTAGACGACCTCATCCCCAGCCCTTGATTGTAATCGAGATCCAGACCGAGAGAGCAGCAGGCGCCCAGCAGAGGGCGCCATCTGGGAGGAGCAGAGGGCGGCCCCGGACCCCGAGGAGGCGTCACAGCCACGATTCTTCCTACGTGGTCTCGGTGCCAAGCAGCGCCCCCTACTCCGCCAGGGAAGGACACCGTTCACCTGGGGAGGGGGTCCCTCTTGCGAGGCGACCATCTCCTCAGGGACTAAAGTAATAGTTCCTTCAACTGCCCAGATTTGCTGCTTACGTTGTCTCTTTTCCGTAGAGAGAGACAACCCGGATGTCCAGAGGCTTCTCCCACCCCAATCGGAGGAGCCAGCTGAAGGATGGCGTTCCGGCCAACCCAGGAAACCAGGAGGCACAATGCGGTGCGCTTCACAAGAAACAAGCAAGATGAAACGGAACCAGGACTGACGAGACTGGAGTTCAGCCGGACCATTCTTCAGAGGGGTATGGGTTTTTCCCCTTCTGACTTGAATTGTTTGGTGAAATTGCCAGGGCTTAAGGAAGTGTTTGAGGTCAGTTTTAGGAACCCCCAAAAGTTACAAGAAATGTGGTCCTTTTGGGGGGAGAATAAATATCTCGCTCCATACAAAGAATTTTGTGTGGATGCACTGACAGACAGAGAAATGAAAGTTGTTACTGTCCAATTTTTCAATGAGGCTGTTAGCGACTATGATATTACAACATGGCTTAACCGCTATGGGAGGGTGTCATCAGAAGGGAGGAAAATTACAGATGAAGATGGGGTTTGGACAGGAGCCAGAAAGTGGCTGGTACGCCTTAATGTTGATCCATCGGGCATTGGAGGCGTCCGCCACATTCCAAACTCCATAGTGTTAGGGCCCAACAGAGGGCTGGTATTCTATAATGGGATGCCAAAACTCTGCAGGAAATGTGGGGAATTAGGACACCTGACGGCCGCGTGTACTGTAGTCAAGTGCAGGAACTGCGGCGCCCCCCACGAGACCAGCCACTGCAGAGAAGAGAGGCAGTGCAATTTGTGTGGAAAGAAGGGGCACCTGTTTAAGGACTGCCCCTCTTCCTATGCCAACATGGCCAGAGCCAGCAAGGCAAACATGAACAAGCCTAGGCCTGAGCAGGAAGAGGGAGCAAGTAACAAAGATCAGTCCACATCACCACCAACAGTATCCAAGACCCAGACTCCAGCACCACCATCATCACCAGCACCCCCTCACCCCCCCGCCCCCGAGACATGTCCCGTTTTACGAGGACCCCTTCCCCCAGCCCAGAGAGAGAGTACAACAGCCACTCCACTAGCTCCTCCAGTAGCTCCTCTGATGCAGAACACGAGTCAGGGAGGGAGCCCGGACCCAGCAGCGGCCCCCCCCTGAGTAGGGCCCTCTCAGCGCCAGCACTCCCCCTCGGCTCTCGTTATGACGCCATAATGATTGAGTCCGTGGGGGAGGAAAGCAAAAGCGACAGTGAAAGAGAGAGTGAGAAGGAGGGGAAGGGAGTGAAGAACCAGCAGAGGGTGGGGAAAAGAAAGGGTAGAGACGAGGGGGGGAAAAGAAAGAAGATCAGGATCAAAGACAGCAAGTTGCAGGTGGCCCCCATAGATCCAAAACCAGCTAATGTCCACACAAAGTCCCCAGTCTTGCCCTCGCAGGCAGAGACGGAGGCGAGTGGGACGGCTACACTGCCGCCTAGTGGGCAGGTAGCAGCCAGCCAGGGCATCCCCAGCCAGCCTTCCCAGTCGTTGGCACAAACCCTAGCACACCTCGCAGAAGAGGTGTTCACTAATGCACCGAGGGAGAGGTCGGGGTCAACACCTTCCCTGACCAGCAGTACCTCGGTAGCAATGACCCTCTTCAAGCGAAGGGCCTCCCTTCAAAGCATCCTTGACCCCCTCCCTTGTATGGGCAAAACCAGGGGCCCCCTAGAGGTCCTCCTAGATACAGCACTGGAGGACATGGGAATACCCCTGGACGCGGTAAGCCAGAAGTCTGCTAACAGCTCCAATTCAACAGATGGTAACAGCCAAAGAATGCTGTCTGTCATAACCCCCCCCAGGACAAAGCTGACCCACACGTTCCGAGGGGCCCTGAGCAAGTTCCACCAGACTTACCTTGTGGGGAGTTGAATAGCCCCAACAACTCCACGTACTGTGCATATAAAGACGGTGCCTTCTTGGACGAGGCAGCAGTGAGTACCTTCTCAGGGGTGATGGGAGTTGCAAATAAGCCCAAGCCCCCTCGAAGCAAGCGTAGAGCTAAGAGTAGGAAGAGTGTCCCGACCTCCCAATCATAGTCGCTATGGGGTGGACGCAGCGACTCCTTTTCTTGTTAGCTACCCTGATGGCCCTGATATGTGTGTCTGTTAATGTCAGGAGCATCAGGGAGACACAAAAAAGATTTGATGTACTAAACTATCTAGCTAACTTGAAAGCAGATCTCATCTTTCTGCAGGAGTGTGGTATTTCGTCGAGCCCTGATTATAGGGACCTGAAGGAGAGTTGGACCCTGGGGGACTCCTTCTGGTCGGGCTCCAACATAGCCAGAGCCGACGGAGTAGGTATCCTGTTTAAAAACCCATTTATTACCTCCCGCAGCAGCAGGGAGGTAGAACCTGGTAGAATTCTGAGCGTGGATGTGACATACAACAACACTCCCCTCAGACTGGTCAATGTCTACGCACCCACTAACCAAAACGAAAGAGTTCAATTTTTTCCACAGCTGCGTCCACTCCTGCTGGGGAACGTACCCGTCATCGTGTCAGGTGACTTCAATTGTGCTCTGAGGGACGTAGACCGGAGCAGGCCACGCAACGACCGCTCTAGTAGAGTTTTGTCCTCCGTAATATCTGATTTCTCCCTGTGTGATGCAGGTAAGGACCTGGTGCCTCCCTTTACCTGGGTGAGCTCATCTGGGACCTCCTTCTCCCGTATAGATCTCGTCCTGCATACCAGCTCCCTTACGAAGACGGCAGTAGACACCCAGGCCGTCTTCTTCTCTGACCATAGGCTCCTGCAGGTAACATTGCAGGTCCCTCAGACCTCCCAGATGGGGTCAGGGGTCTGGAAATTAAACACCTCCTTACTCGATGACCCCTCCATAGCTGCAGCCTATAAGAGCAGGCTTGTTGAGTGGACCACTTTGCGTGACCTATTCAACTCCCCTATAGAGTGGTGGGAGATGGTCAAAATGAGAACTAAGGGTTATTTCATAGCAGCAGGCAAGAGGAAAGCAAAAGAAAGGAGGGCCAAATATAAATACCTGAATGCTGCCCTCCAGCGTCTGAGCCTGCTTCAGCTTCGGGGGTTCCCTGTAAGCGACGAGATAGCCCAGACCAAGCTAGATCTTTCAGTGCTTTGTAGGGAGGAACAACGAAAGGTCATGCACAATGCAAAAGTGCAAAAAATGGAGGAAGACGAAAAGTGTACTCGCTTCTTCTTCCAGAAAACGAGGGAGAAGCGGCACTTGATGTCCTCCATGCTCGACAGCAGGGGGAGGATAGTAGAGGATAGTGAGGGAGTGAAAAAAGTGGTAGAGAACTTCTATAGGGACCTGTATAACATCAAAGCTACAGATGACACCCTGATAGAGTGGTTCCTGAGCCAGTTGGAGCCTGACTCAGTGCGGGACGAGGAGGAGGAGGAGAAGGACCCAGAACTCACGCTGGAGGAGCTCACCCAGGCGGTTAAGACCATGAACACCGGTAAGACGCCAGGTCCAGATGGCATCCCGGGTGAGTATTACCATCTTTTTTGGGACACGCTAAAAGTCCATTTAGCGGAGGTCTACAGAGCGGTCTATAGGGAGAAGCGGTTGGGCCCTTCTATGCGGGAGAGTGTAATTACTCTCCTTCATAAGAAAGGGGAAGTTAAAGATCTACGGAATTGGCGCCCAATCAGCCTCCTTTGCGTGGATTACAAGATACTAGCCAAAGCTCTGATGCTCCGGCTACAAGTACACCTCCCTTTGGTCATTGGCCCTGACCAGGCTTGTGGCGTCCCAGGGAGGTCCATCACGGATATTTTAATGTTAACAAGGGACATTCTGGCTTATTCTAGAGAACGGAACCATCCCCTCTGCCTGTTCAACCTTGACCAGGAGAAGGCGTTCGATAGGGTAAGCCATGAATATATGTACAAAGTGATGGACCAGATGAAATTCGCTCCTGGACTTAGGGAGTGGGTTAAAACCATATATACAAACATTAGTACCCGAGTCTTGGTGAACAGGCACCTGACTGGTAAAATATCTATCCAGTCAGGGGTCAGACAGGGTTGCCCACTATCCCCACTGCTATATGTCGTGTGCATTGAACCCCTCCTGCAGGCAATTCGTAGGGATACCAATATAACTGGTTTCCAGCTGCCTGGATCCAACGGGGTCCAGGTCAAAACAACAGCATATATGGACGATGTGTCACTCATTTGCACCAACACATCGTCGGTACCTCGGATTAGTAATATCCTTGAGAAGTACTGCACGGCGACCGGGGCAGTGATTAATAAGTCCAAGAGCGAAGTCTACGTGTCTAAAAATTGGCAGGTAGATAGGGAACTGTCGGACATGTACCCTGTCAAAAAGGACAAAATCAAGATTCTGGGCCTCATTTTCGAGAACAATAGCTCGGGGGCCCAGAGCTGGACGGCGGCCATTAACCAGGTCCGTAAAAAGATTGGCGGATGGAGCACAAGATCCTTAACAATGACGGGTAGAGTATTAATAACCAAGTCTATACTGTTCCCCATCCTCTCTTATGTAGGAAAAATCTTTCCCCCAGACAGGACCACCAAAAAAGTGGTGGACCGCATTATCCACCGCTTTATCTGGGGCAGCAAGATGGAGAGGGTAAAGCGAGCCACTCTGAGTAAAGCCGACAAGAAGGGAGGTAAGGGGGTCCCGGACGTTGTGCAGCTCACCCGAGTGCAGGGGCTCACGCAAACTATCAAGAACATCCAGGCCCTGGACAGGAAGGTATGTTACATGAATCGTTTCTATTTTGCCACCTGTCTCAGGGCCTTGGGCCTCTGCACTATTGATAACACCGTGCCGTACTCCTGGGACCCCCCATTGTATTATAGAACCTTAAGGGACACTATATATAAATTGGGCTTAGATAAAGCAAAATTGGCCTCCTGGGAATACAAGGCTGTAACTAAATATCTTGCCGGTTCCCAGGAAATTGAAAAAGTAGCTACTTTCTCCCTCACCCAAAGCCAAAAAATCTGGGAGAATGTGTCTCACAGCTGCCTCAGTAATGTCCAGAAGGATATAGCATGGAACACCGTCCACAGTGCACTCCCCACTCGAGCGTTCATGTTCAGGAGGGGACTAGCCCAAGTAGAAACATGCCCCTATGCAAAGTGCCGCAAGAGAGAAACACCAGCCCATATCTTCTGGGAGTGTGATGTGGCTGGCAGTGTCTGGCTCTCTGTCTCTGTCTTCCTAAACAGGTTTGCTGACACGGCCAAGATGACCGCTGAGACTGTGCTCTATGGGCCTGCGGGAGGAATCACTACCAGCACAGCTAAGTGCGTTTGGCGTGTCATCAATGTTGTCAAGCAGATCCTGTGGGAAGGCCGTAACGTCTGTGTCTATCACAAGCAGGAGCTAGACACTATCACCACGACCAGAAGGGCACAAACTCTTATCAAGGACTTTGTAATTCTGGACATCCGGACCCTCGGGAAGGACAAGGCCTGCGCGGAGTGGAGGATCGCCGGACTTCAGGACGTGAAGATGGAATAAAGGAAAAAACTGGAACCGCTAGCTCCTAGGAGCGGGACTACGGGGCACCGCTAAGCCTTTTATTTATTTTGTCATGCCAGCATTCCGCCCTTTTTAGCTGGCATGACCGTTTTTGAACGGTGCCCTGGTTTTATGTAGTCTTTTTGTTTCAGTTTTATGGACTTTTATTTGATTTATGTTGAATGTTATATTTGATTTTGTTTTGTTTTATGTATCTTTAAGATTTTTAATGTAAACTATTAAAAGTTACATTTTAAGTGTTTTAAAATTTTAGAATTTTAACTCACTGTTCCACACACTGTCCCTTTTCCCCTGTCCCTGTTTTAGTAATATAGTTTTATGTTCACTTTTGAACTTTTAGAGAGCACTCCCCGGCCCTCACAAGCACTGGTTTTTTATAGATGGTTCTTTTTTTCCAGTCACTTTTAAAACAGCACAGGTTTTTTTCATGTTGATTTTAATCTGTGTCTGTTTTAACCATGTACAAAGCACAATTGTCTTGGTGTTTTTAAATGTGTTTTAAATGCTTTTAAAACAAAATGTATGTCTGTATGCATGAATGTCATCTTTAAAAGAAATGTAAAATGAATGAAAAAACGAATGGGTGTAAATGTAAAAAAATGTAAAATCTCAATAAAAGAGTATCAGGGGACCATATATTAAATTGATTTTTGGAATAGGGAGATGGAACAGGGGCTTGCTCCGTCCACTCCACGCATCGGCCCGGTATTGCAGTACCTCCGGGAACGGTGCACACCTTTCTCTAACGTTGGTCAAAGTCAGATCTGGATCTCTCCTGTGAGCATTTTGTCTACCCCTGCTGGAGGGAGAGTGCCAGTGTTGATGCAAGTTTTCCCGCCGTTTTACTTCTTTTTTTTTCTTTCTCTCT
Source organism: Acipenser ruthenus (assembly GCF_902713425.1). Lineage (NCBI taxonomy): Eukaryota > Metazoa > Chordata > Actinopteri > Acipenseriformes > Acipenseridae > Acipenser > Acipenser ruthenus. Next base: position 21,399,950 of record NC_081198.1, on the reverse strand, counting down.
TTCTTTCTTTCTCTTTCTTTCTCTCTTTCTTTCTTGCTGTCTTTCTTTCTTTTATTCACATGTGGTGATGATGTAGACAGCAGCAGTTTGTTTCCTGGGAGCATGCAGCTAACCAGACAAGTGTGGTGGAACATGTCCCTATGCCAGGTCCTTCTTAGCCAGCCATATACTCTGGCTTCTCTTCAGTTCGAATAAATCTTTCTAAGACTAAGGCTTAGAGGGTAGTGGCATTGCCCGCTCCCTCCGAGGGTCTGTGAGAGGTTTGTTCGGGTGAGGAGGAACAGAATTTTTTTTATTTTTGACTGGCTTTCTTCAGCTCGGCAACTTTTTGGAAGACTAATGCTCAGTCTGGTTTTGGCTTGCCCAATCCAGGCCGAGGGTCTTTCAAGATTTTGTTGACTGTTGAGAGCAGTTTTTTCTTTTTCAGGCGGTTCCCGTTTTTTTCTTTTTCAGGCGGTTCCGGCTTTTCCAGACGTTCCTGGAGTTAGAGAGAAGGAGGACCTACCATCCAGACGACCTTTGAGGACCCTTTGATGACCTAGACGACCTCATCCCCAGCCCTTGATTGTAATCGAGATCCAGACCGAGAGAGCAGCAGGCGCCCAGCAGAGGGCGCCATCTGGGAGGAGCAGAGGGCGGCCCCGGACCCCGAGGAGGCGTCACAGCCACGATTCTTCCTACGTGGTCTCGGTGCCAAGCAGCGCCCCCTACTCCGCCAGGGAAGGACACCGTTCACCTGGGGAGGGGGTCCCTCTTGCGAGGCGACCATCTCCTCAGGGACTAAAGTAATAGTTCCTTCAACTGCCCAGATTTGCTGCTTACGTTGTCTCTTTTCCATAGAGAGAGACAACCCGGACGTCCAGAGGCTTCTCCCACCCCAATCGGAGGAGCCAGCTGAAGGATGGCGTTCCGGCCAACCCAGGAAACCAGGAGGCACAATGCGGTGCGCTTCACAAGAAACAAGCAAGATGAAACGGAACCAGGACTGACGAGACTGGAGTTCAGCCGGACCATTCTTCAGAGGGGTATGGGTTTTTCCCCTTCTGACTTGAATTGTTTGGTGAAATTGCCAGGGCTTAAGGAAGTGTTTGAGGTCAGTTTTAGGAACCCCCAAAAGTTACAAGAAATGTGGTCCTTTTGGGGGGAGAATAAATATCTCGCTCCATACAAAGAATTTTGTGTGGATGCACTGACAGACAGAGAAATGAAAGTTGTTACTGTCCAATTTTTCAATGAGGCTGTTAGCGACTATGATATTACAACATGGCTTAACCGCTATGGGAGGGTGTCATCAGAAGGGAGGAAAATTACAGATGAAGATGGGGTTTGGACAGGAGCCAGAAAGTGGCTGGTACGCCTTAATGTTGATCCATCGGGCATTGGAGGCGTCCGCCACATTCCAAACTCCATAGTGTTAGGGCCCAACAGAGGGCTGGTATTCTATAATGGGATGCCAAAACTCTGCAGGAAATGTGGGGAATTAGGACACCTGACGGCCGCGTGTACTGTAGTCAAGTGCAGGAACTGCGGCGCCCCCCACGAGACCAGCCACTGCTGAGAAGAGAGGCAGTGCAATTTGTGTGGAAAGAAGGGGCACCTGTTTAAGGACTGCCCCTCTTCCTATGCCAACATGGCCAGAGCCAGCAAGGCAAACATGAACAAGCCAAGGCCTGAGCAGGAAGAGGGAGCAAGTAACAAAGATCAGTCCACATCACCACCAACAGTATCCAAGACCCAGACTCGAAGGGAGGTAAGGGGGTCCCGGACGTTGTGCAGCTCACCCGAGTGCAGGGGCTCACGCAAACTATCAAGAACATCCAGGCTCTGGACAGGAAGGTATGTTACATGAATCGTTTCTATTTTGCCACCTGTCTCAGGGCCTTGGGCCTCTGCACTATTGATAACACCGTGCCGTACTCCTGGGACCCCCCATTGTATTATAGAACCTTATGGGACACTATATATAAATTGGGCTCAGATAAAGCAAAATTGGCCTCCTGGGAATACAAGGCTGTAACTAAATATCTTGCCGGTTCCCAGGAAATTGAAAAAGTAGCTACTTTCTCCCTCACCCAAAGCCAAAAAATCTGGGAGAATGTGTCTCACAGCTGCCTCAGTAATGTCCAGAAGGATATAGCATGGAACACCGTCCACAGTGCACTCCCCACTCGAGCGTTCATGTTCAGGAGGGGACTAGCCCAAGTAGAAACATGCCCCTATGCAAAGTGCCGCAAGAGAGAAACACCAGCCCATATCTTCTGGGAGTGTGATGTGGCTGGCAGTGTCTGGCTCTCTGTCTCTGTCTTCCTAAACAGGTTTGCTGACACGGCCAAGATGACCGCTGAGACTGTGCTCTATGGGCCTGCGGGAGGAATCGATACCAGCACAGCTAAGTGCGTTTGGCGTGTCATCAATGTTGTCAAGCAGATCCTGTGGGAAGGCCGTAACGTCTGTGTCTATCACAAGCAGGAGCTAGACACTATCACCACGACCAGAAGGGCACAAACTCTTATCAAGGACTTTGTAATTCTGGACATCCGGACCCTCGGGAAGGACAAGGCCTGCGCGGAGTGGAGGATCGCCGGACTTCAGGACGTGAAGATGGAATAAAGGAAAAAACTGGAACCGCTAGCTCCTAGGAGCGGGACTACGGGGCACCGCTAAGCCTTTTATTTATTTTGTCATGCCAGCATTCCGCCCTTTTTAGCTGGCATGACCGTTTTTTCAACGGTGCCCTGGTTTTATGTAGTCTTTTTGTTTCAGTTTTATGGACTTTTATTTGATTTACGTTGAATGTTTTATTTGATTTTGTTTTGTTTTGTTTTATGTATCTTAAGATTTTTAATGTAAACTATTAAAAGTTACATTTTAAGTGTTTTAAAATTTTAGAATTTTAACTCACTGTTCTATACACTGTCCCTTTTCCCCTGTCCCTGTTTTAGATCTAGTTTTATGTTCACTTTTGAACTTTTTTAGAGAGCACTCCCCGGCCCTCACAAACACTGGTTTTTTATAGATGGTTCTTTTTTTCCAGTCACTTTTAAAGCAGCACAGGTTTTTTTCATGTTGATTTTAATCTGTGTCTGTTTTAACCATGTACAAAGCACAATTGTCTTGGTGTTTTTAAATGTATTTTAAATGCTTTTAAAACAAAATGTATGTCTGTATGCATGAATGTCATCTTTAAAAGAAATGTAAAATGAATGAAAAAAACGAATGGGTGTAAATGTAAAAAATGTAAAATCTCTTTCTCTCTTTCTTTCTCTCTTTCTCGTATCTGTTCTTATCAGTTTAATATCTGATACGTCCCCTATCAGGGGACCATATATTAAATTGATTTTTGGAATCGGGAGATGGAACAGGGGCTTGCTCTGTCCACTCCACGCATCGGCCCGGTATTGCAGTACCTCCGGGAACGGTGCACACCTTTCTCTAACGTTGGTCAAAGTCAGATCTGGATCTCTCCTGTGAGCATTTTGTCTACCCCTGCTGGAGGGAGAGTGCCAGTGTTGATGCAAGTTTTCCCGCCGTTTTACTTCTTTTTTTTTTCTTTCTCTCTTTCTTTCTTTCTCTCTTTCTTTCTCTCTTTCTCTCTTTCTTTCTCTCTTTCTTTCTTGCTGTCTTTCTTTCTTTTATTCACATGTGGTGATGATGTAGACAGCAGCAGGTTGTTTCCTGGGAGCATGCAGCTAACCAGACAAGTGTGGTGGAACATGTCCCTATGCCAGGACCTTCTTAGCAAGCCAGCCAGCCAGCGAGGCACAGTTGTAGTTACCCAAGGCACCTTGCACAGCATAGCAGCTTGGCATGACTATTTGTAAGACGCACTCCGCCAGTTTATGTTTTGTTTTTGGTGTTATGTGTGTGTTTTTGCTTTGTTTTGTTTCCTCCTGCTTAAATTGCCCATTTCCCCTCTGGAAGCAGCAGCCCGTTTTTTGGGGGTCTGCTTGTGCTTGGAATTTTGCACCCACCTTTGAATCCCCCTGTGCCGTCCGGGCTGGGGGGCCCCGGGCAAGGGCCAAGTCGCCATCGCTTCTCGGCCTTTTGGCTAAGATCAAGTGTAGTATCTGTTCTTATCAGTTTAATATCTGATACGTCCCCTATCAGGGGACCATATATTAAATTGATTTTTGGAATCGGGAGATGGAACAGGGGCTTGCTCCGTCCACTCCACGCATCGGCCCGGTATTGCAGTACCTCCGGGAACGGTGCACACCTTTCTCTAACGTTGGTCAAAGTCAGATCTGGATCTCTCCTGTGAGCATTTTGTCTACCCCTGCTGGAGGGAGAGTGCCAGTGTTGATGCAAGTTTTCCCGCCGTTTTACTTCTTTTTTTTTCTTTCTCTCTTTCTTTCTTTCTCTCTTTCTTTCTCTCTTTCTCTCTTTCTTTCTCTCTTTCTTTCTTGCTGTCTTTCTTTCTTTTATTCACATGTGGTGATGATGTAGACAGCAGCAGGTTGTTTCCTGGGAGCATGCAGCTAACCAGACAAGTGTGGTGGAACATGTCCCTATGCCAGGACCTTCTTAGCAAGCCAGCCAGCCAGCGAGGCACAGTTGTAGTTACCCAAGGCACCTTGCACAGCATAGCAGCTTGGCATGACTATTTGTAAGACGCACTCCGCCAGTTTATGTTTTGTTTTTGGTGTTATGTGTGTATTTTTGCTTTGTTTTGTTTCCTCCTGCTTAAATTGCACATTTCCCCTCTGGAAGCAGCAGCCCGTTTTTTGGGGGTCTGCTTGTGCTTGGAATTTTGCACCCACCTTTGAATCCCCCTGTGCCGTCCGGGCTGGGGGGCCCCGGGCAAGGGCCAAGTCGCCATCGCTTCTCGGCCTTTTGGCTAAGATCAAGTGTAGTATCTGTTCTTATCAGTTTAATATCTGATACGTCCCCTATCAGGGGACCATATATTAAATTGATTTTTGGAATCGGGAGATGGAACAGGGGCTTGCTCCGTCCACTCCACGCATCGGCCCGGTATTGCAGTACCTCCGGGAACGGTGCACACCTTTCTCTAACGTTGGTCAAAGTCAGATCTGGATCTCTCCTGTGAGCATTTTGTCTACCCCTGCTGGAGGGAGAGTGCCAGTGTTGATGCAAGTTTTCCCGCCGTTTTACTTCTTTTTTTTTCTTTCTCTCTTTCTTTCTTTCTCTTTCTTTCTCTCTTTCTTTCTTGCTGTCTTTCTTTCTTTTATTCACATGTGGTGATGATGTAGACAGCAGCAGTTTGTTTCCTGGGAGCATGCAGCTAACCAGACAAGTGTGGTGGAACATGTCCCTATGCCAGGTCCTTCTTAGCCAGCCATATACTCTGGCTTCTCTTCAGTTCGAATAAATCTTTCTAAGACTAAGGTTTAGAGGGTAGTGGCATTGCCCGCTCCCTCCGAGGGTCTGTGAGAGGTTTGTTCGGGTGAGGAGGAACAGAATTTTTTTTATTTTTGACTGGCTTTCTTCAGCTCGGCAACTTTTTGGAAGACTAATGCTCAGTCTGGTTTTGGCTTGCCCAATCCAGGCCGAGGGTCTTTCAAGATTTTGTTGACTGTTGAGAGCAGTTTTTTCTTTTTCAGGCGGTTCCCGTTTTTTTCTTTTTCAGGCGGTTCCGGCTTTTCCAGACGTTCCTGGAGTTAGAGAGAAGGAGGACCTACCATCCAGACGACCTTTGAGGACCCTTTGATGACCTAGACGACCTCATCCCCAGCCCTTGATTGTAATCGAGATCCAGACCGAGAGAGCAGCAGGCGCCCAGCAGAGGGCGCCATCTGGGAGGAGCAGAGGGCGGCCCCGGACCCCGAGGAGGCGTCACAGCCACGATTCTTCCTACGTGGTCTCGGTGCCAAGCAGCGCCCCCTACTCCGCCAGGGAAGGACACCGTTCACCTGGGGAGGGGGTCCCTCTTGCGAGGCGACCATCTCCTCAGGGACTAAAGTAATAGTTCCTTCAACTGCCCAGATTTGCTGCTTACGTTGTCTCTTTTCCGTAGAGAGAGACAACCCGGATGTCCAGAGGCTTCTCCCACCCCAATCGGAGGAGCCAGCTGAAGGATGGCGTTCCGGCCAACCCAGGAAACCAGGAGGCACAATGCGGTGCGCTTCACAAGAAACAAGCAAGATGAAACGGAACCAGGACTGACGAGACTGGAGTTCAGCCGGACCATTCTTCAGAGGGGTATGGGTTTTTCCCCTTCTGACTTGAATTGTTTGGTGAAATTGCCAGGGCTTAAGGAAGTGTTTGAGGTCAGTTTTAGGAACCCCCAAAAGTTACAAGAAATGTGGTCCTTTTGGGGGGAGAATAAATATCTCGCTCCATACAAAGAATTTTGTGTGGATGCACTGACAGACAGAGAAATGAAAGTTGTTACTGTCCAATTTTTCAATGAGGCTGTTAGCGACTATGATATTACAACATGGCTTAACCGCTATGGGAGGGTGTCATCAGAAGGGAGGAAAATTACAGATGAAGATGGGGTTTGGACAGGAGCCAGAAAGTGGCTGGTACGCCTTAATGTTGATCCATCGGGCATTGGAGGCGTCCGCCACATTCCAAACTCCATAGTGTTAGGGCCCAACAGAGGGCTGGTATTCTATAATGGGATGCCAAAACTCTGCAGGAAATGTGGGGAATTAGGACACCTGGCGGCCGCGTGTACTGTAGTCAAGTGCAGGAACTGCGGCGCCCCCCACGAGACCAGCCACTGCAGAGAAGAGAGGCAGTGCAATTTGTGTGGAAAGAAGGGGCACCTGTTTAAGGACTGCCCCTCTTCCTATGCCAACATGGCCAGAGCCAGCAAGGCAAACATGAACAAGCCTAGGCCTGAGCAGGAAGAGGGAGCAAGTAACAAAGATCAGTCCACATCACCACCAACAGTATCCAAGACCCAGACTCCAGCACCACCATCATCACCAGCACCCCCTCACCCCCCCGCCCCCGAGACATGTCCCGTTTTACGAGGACCCCTTCCCCCAGCCCAGAGAGAGAGTACAACAGCCACTCCACTAGCTCCTCCAGTAGCTCCTCTGATGCAGAACACGAGTCAGGGAGGGAGCCCGGACCCAGCAGCGGCCCCCCCCTGAGTAGGGCCCTCTCAGCGCCAGCACTCCCCCTCGGCTCTCGTTATGACGCCATAAGGATTGAGTCCGTGGGGGAGGAAAGCAAAAGCGACAGTGAAAGTGAGAGTGAGAAGGAGGGGAAGGGAGTGAAGAACCAGCAGAGGGTGGGGAAAAGAAAGGGTAGAGACGAGGGGGGGAAAGAAAGAAGATCAGGATCAAAGACAGCAAGTTGCAGGTGGCCCCCATAGATCCAAAACCAGCTAATGTCCACACAAAGTCCCCAGTCTTGCCCTCGCAGGCAGAGACGGAGGCGAGTGGGACGGCTACACTGCCACCTAGTGGGCAGGTAGCAGCCAGCCAGGGCATCCCCAGCCAGCCTTCCCAGTCGTTGGCACAAACCCTAGCACACCTCGCAGAAGAGGTGTTCACTAATGCACCGAGGGAGAGGTCGGGGTCAACACCTTCCCTGACCAGCAGTACCTCTGTAGCAATGACCCTCTTCAAGCGAAGGGCCTCCCTTCAAAGCATCCTTGACCCCCTCCCTTGTATGGGCAAAACCAGGGGCCCCCTAGAGGTCCTCCTAGATACAGCACTGGAGGACATGGGAATACCCCTGGACACGGTAAGCCAGAAGTCTGCTAACAGCTCCAATTCAACAGACGGTAACAGCCAAAGAATGCTGTCTGTCATAACCCCCCCCCAGGACAAAGCTGACCCACACGTTCCGAGGGGCCCTGAGCAAGTTCCACCAGACTTACCTTGTGGGGAGTTGAATAGCCCCAACAACTCCACGTACTGTGCATATAAAGACGGTGCCTTCTTGGACGAGGCAGCAGTGAGTACCTTCTCAGGGGTGATGGGAGTTGCAAATAAGCCCAAGCCCCCTCGAAGCAAGCGTAGAGCTAAGAGTAGGAAGAGTGTCCCGACCTCCCAATCATAGTCGCTATGGGGTGGACGCAGCGACTCCTTTTCTTGTTAGCTACCCTGATGGCCCTGATATGTGTGTCTGTTAATGTCAGGAGCATCAGGGAGACACAAAAAAGATTTGATGTACTAAACTATCTAGCTAACTTGAAAGCAGATCTCATCTTTCTGCAGGAGTGTGGTATTTCGTCGAGCCCTGATTATAGGGACCTGAAGGAGAGTTGGACCCTGGGGGACTCCTTCTGGTCGGGCTCCAACATAGCCAGAGCCGACGGAGTAGGTATCCTGTTTAAAAACCCATTTATTACCTCCCGCAGCAGCAGGGAGGTAGAACCTGGTAGAATTCTGAGCGTGGATGTGACATACAACAACACTCCCCTCAGACTGGTCAATGTCTACGCACCCACTAACCAAAACGAAAGAGTTCAATTTTTTCCACAGCTGCGTCCACTCCTGCTGAGGAACGTACCCGTCATCGTGTCAGGTGACTTCAATTGTGCTCTGAGGGACGTAGACCGGAGCAGGCCACGCAACGACCGCTCTAGTAGAGTTTTGTCCTCCGTAATATCTGATTTCTCCCTGTGTGATGCAGGTAAGGACCTGGTGCCTCCCTTTACCTGGGTGAGCTCATCTGGGACCTCCTTCTCCCGTATAGATCTCGTCCTGCATACCAGCTCCCTTACGAAGATGGCAGTAGACACCCAGGCCGTCTTCTTCTCTGGTAACATTGCAGGTCCCTCAGACCTCCCAGATGGGGTCAGGGGTCTGGAAATTAAACACCTCCTTACTCGATGACCCCTCCATAGCTGCAGCCTATAAGAGCAGGCTTGTTGAGTGGACCACTTTGCGTGACCTATTCAACTCCCCTATAGAGTGGTGGGAGATGGTCAAAATGAGAACTAAGGGTTATTTCATAGCAGCAGGCAAGAGGAAAGCAAAAGAAAGGAGGGCCAAATATAAATACCTGAATGCTGCCCTCCAGCGTCTGAGCCTGCTTCAGCTTCGGGGGTTCCCTGTAAGCGACGAGATAGCCCAGACCAAGCTAGATCTTTCAGTGCTTTGTAGGGAGGAACAACGAAAGGTCATGCACAATGCAAAAGTGCAAAAAATGGAGGAAGACGAAAAGTGTACTCGCTTCTTCTTCCAGAAAACGAGGGAGAAGCGGCACTTGATGTCCTCCATGCTCGACAGCAGGGGGAGGATAGTAGAGGATAGTGAGGGAGTGAAAAAAGTGGTAGAGAACTTCTATAGGGACCTGTATAACATCAAAGCTACAGATGACACCCTGATAGAGTGGTTCCTGAGCCAGTTGGAGCCTGACTCAGTGCGGGACGACGAGGAGGAGGAGAAGGACCCAGAACTCACGCTGGAGGAGCTCACCCAGGCGGTTAAGACCATGAACACCGGTAAGACGCCAGGTCCAGATGGCATCCCGGGTGAGTATTACCATCTTTTTTGGGACACGCTAAAAGTCCATTTAGCGGAGGTCTACAGAGCGGTCTACAGGGAGAAGCGGTTGGGCCCTTCTATGCGGGAGAGTGTAATTACTCTCCTTCATAAGAAAGGGGAAGTTAAAGATCTACGGAATTGGCGCCCAATCAGCCTCCTTTGCGTGGATTACAAGATACTAGCCAAAGCTCTGATGCTCCGGCTACAAGTACACCTCCCTTTGGTCATTGGCCCTGACCAGGCTTGTGGCGTCCCAGGGAGGTCCATCACGGATATTTTAATGTTAACAAGGGACATTCTGGCTTATTCTAGAGAACGGAACCATCCCCTCTGCCTGTTCAACCTTGACCAGGAGAAGGCGTTCGATAGGGTAAGCCATGAATATATGTACAAAGTGATGGACCAGATGAAATTCGCTCCTGGACTTAGGGAGTGGGTTAAAACCATATATACAAACATTAGTACCCGAGTCTTGGTGAACAGGCACCTGACTGGTAAAATATCTATCCAGTCAGGGGTCAGACAGGGTTGCCCACTATCCCCACTGCTATATGTCGTGTGCATTGAACCCCTCCTGCAGGCAATTCGTAGGGATACCAATATAACTGGTTTCCAGCTGCCTGGATCCAACAGGGTCCAGGTCAAAACAACAGCATATATGGACGATGTGACACTCATTTGCACCAACACATCGTCGGTACCTCGGATTACTAATATCCTTGAGAAGTACTGCACGGCGACCGGGGCAGTGATTAATAAGTCCAAGAGCGAAGTCTACGTGTCTAAAAATTGGCAGGTAGATAGGGAACTGTCGGACATGTACCCTGTCAAAAAGGACAAAATCAAGATTCTGGGCCTCATTTTCGAGAACAATAGCTCGGGGGCCCAGAGCTGGACGGCGGCCATTAACCAGGTCCGTAAAAAGATTGGCGGATGGAGCACAAGATCCTTAACAATGACGGGTAGAGTATTAATAACCAAGTCTATACTGTTCCCCATCCTCTCTTATGTAGGAAAAATCTTTCCCCCAGACAGGACCACCAAAAAAGTGGTGGACCGCATTATCCACCGCTTTATCTGGGGCAGCAAGATGGAGAGGGTAAAGCGAGCCACCCTGAGTAAAGCCGACAAGAAGGGAGGTAAGGGGGTCCCGGACGTTGTGCAGCTCACCCGAGTGCAGGGGCTCACGCAAACTATCAAGAACATCCAGGCCCTGGACAGGAAGGTATGTTACATGAATCGTTTCTATTTTGCCACCTGTCTCAGGGCCTTGGGCCTCTGCACTATTGATAACACCGTGCCGTACTCCTGGGACCCCCCATTGTATTATAGAACCTTAAGGGACACTATATATAAATTGGGCTTAGATAAAGCAAAATTGGCCTCCTGGGAATACAAGGCTGTAACTAAATATCTTGCCGGTTCCCAGGAAATTGAAAAAGTAGCTACTTTCTCCCTCACCCAAAGCCAAAAAATCTGGGAGAATGTGTCTCACAGCTGCCTCAGTAATGTCCAGAAGGATATAGCATGGAACACCGTCCACAGTGCACTCCCCACTCGAGCGTTCATGTTCAGGAGGGGACTAGCCCAAGTAGAAACATGCCCCTATGCAAAGTGCCGCAAGAGAGAAACACCAGCCCATATCTTCTGGGAGTGTGATGTGGCTGGCAGTGTCTGGCTCTCTGTCTCTGTCTTCCTAAACAGGTTTGCTGACACGGCCAAGATGACCGCTGAGACTGTGCTCTATGGGCCTGCGGGAGGAATCGATACCAGCACAGCTAAGTGCGTTTGGCGTGTCATCAATGTTGTCAAGCAGATCCTGTGGGAAGGCCGTAACGTCTGTGTCTATCACAAGCAGGAGCTAGACACTATCACCACGACCAGAAGGGCACAAACTCTTATCAAGGACTTTGTAATTCTGGACATCCGGACCCTCGGGAAGGACAAGGCCTGCGCGGAGTGGAGGATCGCCGGACTTCAGGACGTGAAGATGGAATAAAGGAAAAAACTGGAACCGCTAGCTCCTAGGAGCGGGACTACGGGGCACCGCTAAGCCTTTTATTTATTTTGTCATGCCAGCATTCCGCCCTTTTTAGCTGGCATGACCGTTTTTGAACGGTGCCCTGGTTTTATGTAGTCTTTTTGTTTCAGTTTTATGGACTTTTATTTGATTTATGTTGAATGTTTTATTTGATTTTGTTTTGTTTTGTTTTATGTATCTTTAAGATTTTTAATGTAAACTATTAAAAGTTACATTTTAAGTGTTTTAAAATTTTAGAATTTTAACTCACTGTTCCACACACTGTCCCTTTTCCCCTGTCCCTGTTTTAGTAATATAGTTTTATGTTCACTTTTGAACTTTTAGAGAGCACTCCCCGGCCCTCACAAGCACTGGTTTTTTATAGATGGTTCTTTTTTTCCAGTCACTTTTAAAACAGCACAGGTTTTTTTCATGTTGATTTTAATCTGTGTCTGTTTTAACCATGTACAAAGCACAATTGTCTTGGTGTTTTTAAATGTGTTTTAAATGCTTTTAAAACAAAATGTATGTCTGTATGCATGAATGTCATCTTTAAAAGAAATGTAAAATGAATGAAAAAACGAATGGGTGTAAATGTAAAAAATGTAAAATCTCAATAAAAGAGTATTAATATCTGATACGTCCCCTATCAGGGGACCATATATTAAATTGATTTTTGGAATCGGGAGATGGAACAGGGGCTTGCTCCGTCCACTCCACGCATCGGCCCGGTATTGCAGTACCTCCGGGAACGGTGCACACCTTTCTCTAACGTTGGTCAAAGTCAGATCTGGATCTCTCCTGTGAGCATTTTGTCTACCCCTGCTGGAGGGAGAGTGACAGTGTTGATGCAAGTTTTCCCGCCGTTTTACTTCTTTTTTTTTCTTTCTCTCTTTCTTTCTTTCTCTCTTTCTTTCTCTCTTTCTCTCTTTCTTTCTCTCTTTCTTTCTTGCTGTCTTTCTTTCTTTTATTCACATGTGGTGATGATGTAGACAGCAGCAGGTTGTTTCCTGGGAGCATGCAGCTAACCAGACAAGTGTGGTGGAACATGTCCCTATGCCAGGACCTTCTTAGCAAGCCAGCCAGCCAGCGAGGCACAGTTGTAGTTACCCAAGGCACCTTGCACAGCATAGCAGCTTGGCATGACTATTTGTAAGACGCACTCCGCCAGTTTATGTTTTGTTTTTGGTGTTATGTGTGTGTTTTTGCTTTGTTTTGTTTCCTCCTGCTTAAATTGCACATTTCCCCTCTGGAAGCAGCAGCCCGTTTTTTGGGGGTCTGCTTATGCTTGGAATTTTGCACCCACCTTTGAATCCCCCTGTGCCGTCCGGGCAAGGGGGCCCCGGGCAAGGGCCAAGTCGCCATCGCTTCTCGGCCTTTTGGCTAAGATCAAGTGTAGTATCTGTTCTTATCAGTTTAATATCTGATACGTCCCCTATCAGGGGACCATATATTAAATTGATTTTTGGAATCGGGAGATGGAACAGGGGCTTGCTCCGTCCACTCCACGCATCGGCCCGGTATTGCAGTACCTCCGGGAACGGTGCACACCTTTCTCTAACGTTGGTCAAAGTCAGATCTGGATCTCTCCTGTGAGCATTTTGTCTACCCCTGCTGGAGGGAGAGTGCCAGTGTTGATGCAAGTTTTACCGCCGTTTTACTTCTTTTTTTTTCTTTCTCTCTTTCTTTCTTTCTCTTTCTTTCTCTCTTTCTTTCTTGCTGTCTTTCTTTCTTTTATTCACATGTGGTGATGATGTAGACAGCAGCAGTTTGTTTCCTGGGAGCATGCAGCTAACCAGACAAGTGTGGTGGAACATGTCCCTATGCCAGGTCCTTCTTAGCCAGCCATATACTCTGGCTTCTCTTCAGTTCGAATAAATCTTTCTAAGACTAAGGCTTAGAGGGTAGTGGCATTGCCCGCTCCCTCCGAGGGTCTGTGAGAGGTTTGTTCGGGTGAGGAGGAACAGAATTTTTTTTATTTTTGACTGGCTTTCTTCAGCTCGGCAACTTTTTGGAAGACTAATGCTCAGTCTGGTTTTGGCTTGCCCAATCCAGGCCGAGGGTCTTTCAAGATTTTGTTGACTGTTGAGAGCAGTTTTTTCTTTTTCAGGCGGTTCCCGTTTTTTTCTTTTTCAGGCGGTTCCGGCTTTTCCAGACGTTCCTGGAGTTAGAGAGAAGGAGGACCTACCATCCAGACGACCTTTGAGGACCCTTTGATGACCTAGACGACCTCATCCCCAGCCCTTGATTGTAATCGAGATCCAGACCGAGAGAGCAGCAGGCGCCCAGCAGAGGGCGCCATCTGGGAGGAGCAGAGGGCGGCCCCGGACCCCGAGGAGGCGTCACAGCCACGATTCTTCCTACGTGGTCTCGGTGCCAAGCAGCGCCCCCTACTCCGTCAGGGAAGGACACCGTTCACCTGGGGAGGGGGTCCCTCTTGCGAGGCGACCATCTCCTCAGGGACTAAAGTAATAGTTCCTTCAACTGCCCAGATTTGCTGCTTACGTTGTCTCTTTTCCGTAGAGAGAGACAACCCGGATGTCCAGAGGCTTCTCCCACCCCAATCGGAGGAGCCAGCTGAAGGATGGCGTTCCGGCCAACCCAGGAAACAAGGAGGCACAATGCGGTGCGCTTCACAAGAAACAAGCAAGATGAAACGGAACCAGGACTGACGAGACTGGAGTTCAGCCGGACCATTCTTCAGAGGGGTATGGGTTTTTCCCCTTCTGACTTGAATTGTTTGGTGAAATTGCCAGGGCTTAAGGAAGTGTTTGAGGTCAGTTTTAGGAACCCCCAAAAGTTACAAGAAATGTGGTCCTTTTGGGGGGAGAATAAATATCTCGCTCCATACAAAGAATTTTGTGTGGATGCACTGACAGACAGAGAAATGAAAGTTGTTACTGTCCAATTTTTCAATGAGGCTGTTAGCGACTATGATATTACAACATGGCTTAACCGCTATGGGAGGGTGTCATCAGAAGGGAGGAAAATTACAGATGAAGATGGGGTTTGGACAGGAGCCAGAAAGTGGCTGGTACGCCTTAATGTTGATCCATCGGGCATTGGAGGCGTCCGCCACATTCCAAACTCCATAGTGTTAGGGCCCAACAGAGGGCTGGTATTCTATAATGGGATGCCAAAACTCTGCAGGAAATGTGGGGAATTAGGACACCTGGCGGCCGCGTGTACTGTAGTCAAGTGCAGGAACTGCGGCGCCCCCCACGAGACCAGCCACTGCAGAGAAGAGAGGCAGTGCAATTTGTGTGGAAAGAAGGGGCACCTGTTTAAGGACTGCCCCTCTTCCTATGCCAACATGGCCAGAGCCAGCAAGGCAAACATGAACAAGCCTAGGCCTGAGCAGGAAGAGGGAGCAAGTAACAAAGATCAGTCCACATCACCACCAACAGTATCCAAGACCCAGACTCCAGCACCACCATCATCACCAGCACCCCCTCACCCCCCCGCCCCCGAGACATGTCCCGTTTTACGAGGACCCCTTCCCCCAGCCCAGAGAGAGAGTACAACAGCCACTCCACTAGCTCCTCCAGTAGCTCCTCTGATGCAGAACACGAGTCAGGGAGGGAGCCCGGACCCAGCAGCGGCCCCCCCCTGAGTAGGGCCCTCTCAGCGCCAGCACTCCCCCTCGGCTCTCGTTATGACGCCATAAGGATTGAGTCCGTGGGGGAGGAAAGCAAAAGCGACAGTGAAAGTGAGAGTGAGAAGGAGGGGAAGGGAGTGAAGAACCAGCAGAGGGTGGGGAAAAGAAAGGGTAGAGACGAGGGGGGGAAAAGAAAGAAGTCCCCTCAGACTGGTCAATGTCTACGCACCCACTAACCAAAACGAAAGAGTTCAATTTTTTCCACAGCTGCGTCCACTCCTGCTGAGGAACGTACCCGTCATCGTGTCAGGTGACTTCAATTGTGCTCTGAGGGACGTAGACCGGAGCAGGCCACGCAACGACCGCTCTAGTAGAGTTTTGTCCTCCGTAATATCTGATTTCTCCCTGTGTGATGCAGGTAAGGACCTGGTGCCTCCCTTTACCTGGGTGAGCTCATCTGGGACCTCCTTCTCCCGTATAGATCTCGTCCTGCATACCAGCTCCCTTACGAAGACGGCAGTAGACACCCAGGCCGTCTTCTTCTCTGGTAACATTGCAGGTCCCTCAGACCTCCCAGATGGGGTCAGGGGTTTGGAAATTAAACACCTCCTTACTCGATGACCCCTCCATAGCTGCAGCCTATAAGAGCAGGCTTGTTGAGTGGACCACTTTGCGTGACCTATTCAACTCCCCTATAGAGTGGTGGGAGATGGTCAAAATGAGAACTAAGGGTTATTTCATAGCAGCAGGCAAGAGGAAAGCAAAAGAAAGGAGGGCCAAATATAAACACCTGAATGCTGCCCTCCAGCTTCTGAGCCTGCTTCAGCTTCGGGGGTTCCCTGTAAGCGACGAGATAGCCCAGACCAAGCTAGATCTTTCAGTGCTTTGTAGGGAGGAACAACGAAAGGTCATGCACAATGCAAAAGTGCAAAAAATGGAGGAAGACGAAAAGTGTACTCGCTTCTTCTTCCAGAAAACGAGGGAGAAGCGGCACTTGATGTCCTCCATGCTCGACAGCAGGGGGAGGATAGTAGAGGATAGTGAGGGAGTGAAAAAAGTGGTAGAGAACTTCTATAGGGACCTATATAACATCAAAGCTACAGATGACACCCTGATAGAGTGGTTCCTGAGCCAGTTGGAGCCTGACTCAGTGCGGGACGACGAGGAGGAGGAGAAGGACCCAGAACTCACGCTGGAGGAGCTCACCCAGGCGGTTAAGACCATGAACACCGGTAAGACGCCAGGTCCAGATGGCATCCCGGGTGAGTATTACCATCTTTTTTGGGACACGCTAAAAGTCCATTTAGCGGAGGTCTACAGAGCGGTCTACAGGGAGAAGCGGTTGGGCCCTTCTATGCGGGAGAGTGTAATTACTCTCCTTCATAAGAAAGGGGAAGTTAAAGATCTACGGAATTGGCACCCAATCAGCCTCCTTTGCGTGGATTACAAGATACTAGCCAAAGCTCTGATGCTCCGGCTACAAGTACACCTCCCTTTGGTCATTGGCCCCGACCAGGCTTGTGGCGTCCCAGGGAGGTCCATCACGGATATTTTAATGTTAACAAGGGACATTCTGGCTTATTCTAGAGAACGGAACCATCCCCTCTGCCTGTTCAACCTTGACCAGGAGAAGGCGTTCGATAGGGTAAGCCATGAATATATGTACAAAGTGATGGACCAGATGAAATTCGCTCCTGGACTTAGGGAGTGGGTTAAAACCATATATACAAACATTAGTACCCGAGTCTTGGTGAACAGGCACCTGACTGGTAAAATATCTATCCAGTCAGGGGTCAGACAGGGTTGCCCACTATCCCCACTGCTATATGTCGTGTGCATTGAACCCCTCCTGCAGGCAATTCGTAGGGATACCAATATAACTGGTTTCCAGCTGCCTGGATCCAACGTGGTCCAGGTCAAAACAACAGCATATATGGACGATGTGTCACTCATTTGCACCAACACATCGTCGGTACCTCGGATTAGTAATATCCTTGAGAAGTACTGCACGGCGACCGGGGCAGTGATTAATAAGTCCAAGAGCGAAGTCTACGTGTCTAAAAATTGGCAGGTAGATAGGGAACTGTCGGACATGTACCCTGTCAAAAAGGACAAAATCAAGATTCTGGGCCTCATTTTCGAGAACAATAGCTCGGGGGCCCAGAGCTGGACGGCGGCCATTAACCAGGTCCGTAAAAAGATTGGCGGATGGAGCACAAGATCCTTAACAATGACGGGTAGAGTATTAATAACAAAGTCTATACTGTTCCCCATCCTCTCTTATGTAGGAAAAGTCTTTCCCCCAGACAGGACCACCAAAAAAGTGGTGGACCGCATTATCCACCGCTTTATCTGGGGCAGCAAGATGGAGAGGGTAAAGCGAGCCACCCTGAGTAAAGCCGACAAGAAGGGAGGTAAGGGGGTCCCGGACGTTGTGCAGCTCACCCGAGTGCAGGGGCTCACGCAAACTATCAAGAACATCCAGGCCCTGGACAGGAAGGTATGTTACATGAATCGTTTCTATTTTGCCACCTGTCTCAGGGCCTTGGGCCTCTGCACTATTGATAACACCGTGCCGTACTCCTGGGACCCCCCATTGTATTATAGAACCTTAAGGGACACTATATATAAATTGGGCTTAGATAAAGCAAAATTGGCCTCCTGGGAATACAAGGCTGTAACTAAATATCTTGCCGGTTCCCAGGAAATTGAAAAAGTAGCTACTTTCTCCCTCACCCAAAGCCAAAAAATCTGGGAGAATGTGTCTCACAGCTGCCTCAGTAATGTCCAGAAGGATATAGCATGGAACACCGTCCACAGTGCA
Source organism: Acipenser ruthenus (assembly GCF_902713425.1). NCBI lineage: Eukaryota > Metazoa > Chordata > Actinopteri > Acipenseriformes > Acipenseridae > Acipenser > Acipenser ruthenus. The sequence goes on along the minus strand of NC_081198.1, from coordinate 21,382,092 downwards.
CTCCCCACTCGAGCGTTCATGTTCAGGAGGGGACTAGCCCAAGTAGAAACATGCCCCTATGCAAAGTGCCGCAAGAGAGAAACACCAGCCCATATCTTCTGGGAGTGTGATGTGGCTGGCAGTGTCTGGCTCTCTGTCTCTGTCTTCCTAAACAGGTTTGCTGACACGGCCAAGATGACCGCTGAGACTGTGCTCTATGGGCCTGCGGGAGGAATCGATACCAGCACAGCTAAGTGCGTTTGGCGTGTCATCAATGTTGTCAAGCAGATCCTGTGGGAAGGCCGTAACGTCTGTGTCTATCACAAGCAGGAGCTAGACACTATCACCACGACCAGAAGGGCACAAACTCTTATCAAGGACTTTGTAATTCTGGACATCCGGACCCTCGGGAAGGACAAGGCCTGCGCGGAGTGGAGGATCGCCGGACTTCAGGACGTGAAGATGGAATAAAGGAAAAAACTGGAACCGCTAGCTCCTAGGAGCGGGACTACGGGGCACCGCTAAGCCTTTTATTTATTTTGTCATGCCAGCATTCCGCCCTTTTTAGCTGGCATGACCGTTTTTTCAACGGTGCCCTGGTTTTATGTAGTCTTTTTGTTTCAGTTTTATGGACTTTTATTTGATTTACGTTGAATGTTTTATTTGATTTTGTTTTGTTTTGTTTTATGTATCTTAAGATTTTTAATGTAAACTATTAAAAGTTACATTTTAAGTGTTTTAAAATTTTAGAATTTTAACTCACTGTTTTATACACTGTCCCTTTTCCCCTGTCCCTGTTTTAGATCTAGTTTTATGTTCACTTTTGAACTTTTTTAGAGAGCACTCCCCGGCCCTCACAAACACTGGTTTTTTATAGATGGTTCTTTTTTTCCAGTCACTTTTAAAGCAGCACAGGTTTTTTTCATGTTGATTTTAATCTGTGTCTGTTTTAACCATGTACAAAGCACAATTGTCTTGGTGTTTTTAAATGTATTTTAAATGCTTTTAAAACAAAATGTATGTCTGTATGCATGAATGTCATCTTTAAAAGAAATGTAAAATGAATGAAAAAAACGAATGGGTGTAAATGTAAAAAATGTAAAATCTCAATAAAGGAGTATCTGTTCTTATCAGTTTAATATCTGATACGTCCCCTATCAGGGGACCATATATTAAATTGATTTTTGGAATCGGGAGATGGAACAGGGGCTTGCTACTCCACGCATGGGCCCGGTATTGCAGTACCTCCGGGAACGGTGCACACCTTTCTCTAACGTTGGTCAAAGTCAGATCTGGATCTCTCCTGTGAGCATTTTGTCTACCCCTGCTGGAGGGAGAGTGCCAGTGTTGATGCAAGTTTTCCCGCCGTTTTACTTCTTTTTTTTTTCTTTCTCTCTCTCTTTCTTTCTTTCTCTCTTTCTTTCTCTCTTTCTCTCTTTCTTTCTCTCTTTCTTTCTTGCTGTCTTTCTTTCTTTTATTCACATGTGGTGATGATGTAGACAGCAGCAGGTTGTTTCCTGGGAGCATGCAGCTAACCAGACAAGTGTGGTGGAACATGTCCCTATGCCAGGACCTTCTTAGCAAGCCAGCCAGCCAGCGAGGCACAGTTGTAGTTACCCAAGGCACCTTGCACAGCATAGCAGCTTGGCATGACTATTTGTAAGACGCACTCCGCCAGTTTATGTTTTGTTTTTGGTGTTATGTGTGTGTTTTTGCTTTGTTTTGTTTTCTCCTGCTTAAATTGCACATTTCCCCTCTGGAAGCAGCAGCCCGTTTTTTTGGGGTCTGCTTGTGCTTGGAATTTTGCACCCACCTTTGAATCCCCCTGTGCCGTCCGGGCTGGGGGGCCCCGGGCAAGGGCCAAGTCGCCATCGCTTCTCGGCCTTTTGGCTAAGATCAAGTGTAGTATCTGTTCTTATCAGTTTAATATCTGATACGTCCCTTATCAGGGGACCATATATTAAATTGATTTTTGGAATCGGGAGATGGAACAGGGGCTTGCTCCGTCCACTCCATGCATCGGCCCGGTATTGCAGTACCTCCGGGAACGGTGCACACCTTTCTCTAACGTTGGTCAAAGTCAGATCTGGATCTCTCCTGTGAGCATTTTGTCTACCCCTGCTGGAGGGAGAGTGCCAGTGTTGATGCAAGTTTTCCCGCCGTTTTACTTCTTTTTTTTTCTTTCTCTCTTTCTTTCTTTCTCTCTCTCTTTCTTTCTTGCTGTCTTTCTTTCTCTCTTTCTTTCTTGCTGTCTTTCTTTCTTTTATTCACATGTGGTGATGATGTAGACAGCAGCAGGTTGTTTCCTGGGAGCATGCAGCTAACCAGACAAGTGTGGTGGAACATGTCCCTATGCCAGGACCTTCTTAGCAAGCCAGCCAGCCAGCGAGGCACAGTTGTAGTTACCCAAGGCACCTTGCACAGCATAGCAGCTTGGCATGACTATTTGTAAGACGCACTCCGCCAGTTTATGTTTTGTTTTTGGTGTTATGTGTGTGTTTTTGCTTTGTTTTGTTTTCTCCTGCTTAAATTGCACATTTCCCCTCTGGAAGCAGCAGCCCGTTTTTTTGGGGTCTGCTTGTGCTTGAAATTTTGCACCCACCTTTGAATCCCCCTGTGCCGTCCGGGCTGGGGGGCCCCGGGCAAGGGCCAAGTCGCCATCGCTTCTCGGCCTTTTGGCTAAGATCAAGTGTAGTATCTGTTCTTATCAGTTTAATATCTGATACGTCCCCTATCATTGGACCATATATTAAATTGATTTTTGGAATCGGGAGATGGAACAGGGGCTTGCTCCGTCCACTCCACGCATCGGCCCGGTATTGCAGTACCTCCGGGAACGGTGCACACCTTTCTCTAACGTTGGTCAAAGTCAGATCTGGATCTCTCCTGTGAGCATTTTGTCTACCCCTGCTGGAGGGAGAGTGCCAGTGTTGATGCAAGTTTTCCCGCCGTTTTACTTCTTTTTTTTTCTTTCTCTCTTTCTTTCTTTCTTTTTCTTTCTCTCTTTCTTTCTTGCTGTCTTTCTTTCTTTTATTCACATGTGGTGATGATGTAGACAGCAGCAGTTTGTTTCCTGGGAGCATGCAGCTAACCAGACAAGTGTGGTGGAACATGTCCCTATGCCAGGTCCTTCTTAGCCAGCCATATACTCTGGCTTCTCTTCAGTTCGAATAAATCTTTCTAAGACTAAGGTTTAGAGGGTAGTGGCATTGCCACTAACCCCCCCCCCAGGACAAAGCTGACCCACACGTTCCGAGGGGCCCTGAGCAAGTTCCACCAGACTTACCTTGTGGGGAGTTGAATAGCCCCAACAACTCCACGTACTGTGCATATAAAGACGGTGCCTTCTTGGACGAGGCAGCAGTGAGTACCTTCTCAGGGGTGATGGGAGTTGCAAATAAGCCCAAGCCCCCTCGAAGCAAGCGTAGAGCTAAGAGTAGGAAGAGTGTCCCGACCTCCCAATCATAGTCGCTATGGGGTGGACGCAGCGACTCCTTTTCTTGTTAGCTACCCTGATGGCCCTGATATGTGTGTCTGTTAATGTCAGGAGCATCAGGGAGACACAAAAAAGATTTGATGTACTAAACTATCTAGCTAACTTGAAAGCAGATCTCATCTTTCTGCAGGAGTGTGGTATTTCGTCGAGCCCTGATTATAGGGACCTGAAGGAGAGTTGGACCCTGGGGGACTCCTTCTGGTCGGGCTCCAACATAGCCAGAGCCGACGGAGTAGGTATCCTGTTTAAAAACCCATTTATTACCTCCCGCAGCAGCAGGGAGGTAGAACCTGGTAGAATTCTGAGCGTGGATGTGACATACAACAACACTCCCCTCAGACTGGTCAATGTCTACGCACCCACTAACCAAAACGAAAGAGTTCAATTTTTTCCACAGCTGCGTCCACTCCTGCTGGGGAACGTACCCGTCATCGTGTCAGGTGACTTCAATTGTGCTCTGAGGGACGTAGACCGGAGCAGGCCACGCAACGACCGCTCTAGTAGAGTTTTGTCCTCCGTAATATCTGATTTCTCCCTGTGTGATGCAGGTAAGGACCTGGTGCCTCCCTTTACCTGGGTGAGCTCATCTGGGACCTCCTTCTCCCGTATAGATCTCGTCCTGCATACCAGCTCCCTTACGAAGACGGCAGTAGACACCCAGGCCGTCTTCTTCTCTGACCATAGGCTCCTGCAGGTAACATTGCAGGTCCCTCAGACCTCCCAGATGGGGTCAGGGGTCTGGAAATTAAACACCTCCTTACTCGATGACCCCTCCATAGCTGCAGCCTATAAGAGCAGGCTTGTTGAGTGGACCACTTTGCGTGACCTATTCAACTCCCCTATAGAGTGGTGGGAGATGGTCAAAATGAGAACTAAGGGTTATTTCATAGCAGCAGGCAAGAGGAAAGCAAAAGAAAGGAGGGCCAAATATAAATACCTGAATGCTGCCCTCCAGCGTCTGAGCCTGCTTCAGCTTCGGGGGTTCCCTGTAAGCGACGAGATAGCCCAGACCAAGCTAGATCTTTCAGTGCTTTGTAGGGAGGAACAACGAAAGGTCATGCACAATGCAAAAGTGCAAAAAATGGAGGAAGACGAAAAGTGTACTCGCTTCTTCTTCCAGAAAACGAGGGAGAAGCGGCACTTGATGTCCTCCATGCTCGACAGCAGGGGGAGGATAGTAGAGGATAGTGAGGGAGTGAAAAAAGTGGTAGAGAACTTCTATAGGGACCTGTATAACATCAAAGCTACAGATGACACCCTGATAGAGTGGTTCCTGAGCCAGTTGGAGCCTGACTCAGTGCGGGACGAGGAGGAGGAGGAGAAGGACCCAGAACTCACGCTGGAGGAGCTCACTCAGGCGGTTAAGACCATGAACACCGGTAAGACGCCAGGTCCAGATGGCATCCCGGGTGAGTATTACCATCTTTTTTGGGACACGCTAAAAGTCCATTTAGCGGAGGTCTACAGAGCGGTCTACAGGGAGAAGCGGTTGGGCCCTTCTATGCGGGAGAGTGTAATTACTCTCCTTCATAAGAAAGGGGAAGTTAAAGATCTACGGAATTGGCGCCCGATCAGCCTCCTTTGCGTGGATTACAAGATACTAGCCAAAGCTCTGATGCTCCGGCTACAAGTACACCTCCCTTTGGTCATTGGCCCCGACCAGGCTTGTGGCGTCCCAGGGAGGTCCATCACGGATATTTTAATGTTAACAAGGGACATTCTGGCTTATTCTAGAGAACGGAACCATCCCCTCTGCCTGTTCAACCTTGACCAGGAGAAGGCGTTCGATAGGGTAAGCCATGAATATATGTACAAAGTGATGGACCAGATGAAATTCGCTCCTGGACTTAGGGAGTGGGTTAAAACCATATATACAAACATTAGTACCCGAGTCTTGGTGAACAGGCACCTGACTGGTAAAATATCTATCCAGTCAGGGGTCAGACAGGGTTGCCCACTATCCCCACTGCTATATGTCGTGTGCATTGAACCCCTCCTGCAGGCAATTCGTAGGGATACCAATATAACTGGTTTCCAGCTGCCTGGATCCAACGGGGTCCAGGTCAAAACAACAGCATATATGGACGATGTGTCACTCATTTGCACCAACACATCGTCGGTACCTCGGATTAGTAATATCCTTGAGAAGTACTGCACGGCGACCGGGGCAGTGATTAATAAGTCCAAGAGCGAAGTCTACGTGTCTAAAAATTGGCAGGTAGATAGGGAACTGTCGGACATGTACCCTGTCAAAAAGGACAAAATCAAGATTCTGGGCCTCATTTTCGAGAACAATAGCTCGGGGGCCCAGAGCTGGACGGCGGCCATTAACCAGGTCCGTAAAAAGATTGGCGGATGGAGCACAAGATCCTTAACAATGACGGGTAGAGTATTAATAACCAAGTCTATACTGTTCCCCATCCTCTCTTATGTAGGAAAAATCTTTCCCCCAGACAGGACCACCAAAAAAGTGGTGGACCGCATTATCCACCGCTTTATCTGGGGCAGCAAGATGGAGAGGGTAAAGCGAGCCACTCTGAGTAAAGCCGACAAGAAGGGAGGTAAGGGGGTCCCGGACGTTGTGCAGCTCACCCGAGTGCAGGGGCTCACGCAAACTATCAAGAACATCCAGGCCCTGGACAGGAAGGTATGTTACATGAATCGTTTCTATTTTGCCACCTGTCTCAGGGCCTTGGGCCTCTGCACTATTGATAACACCGTGCTGTACTCCTGGGACCCCCCATTGTATTATAGAACCTTAAGGGACACTATATATAAATTGGGCTTAGATAAAGCAAAATTGGCCTCCTGGGAATACAAGGCTGTAACTAAATATCTTGCCGGTTCCCAGGAAATTGAAAAAGTAGCTACTTTCTCCCTCACCCAAAGCCAAAAAATCTGGGAGAATGTGTCTCACAGCTGCCTCAGTAATGTCCAGAAGGATATAGCATGGAACACCGTCCACAGTGCACTCCCCACTCGAGCGTTCATGTTCAGGAGGGGACTAGCCCAAGTAGAAACATGCCCCTATGCAAAGTGCCGCAAGAGAGAAACACCAGCCCATATCTTCTGGGAGTGTGATGTGGCTGGCAGTGTCTGGCTCTCTGTCTCTGTCTTCCTAAACAGGTTTGCTGACACGGCCAAGATGACCACTGAGACTGTGCTCTATGGGCCTGCGGGAGGAATCACTACCAGCACAGCTAAGTGTGTTTGGCGTGTCATCAATGTTGTCAAGCAGATCCTGTGGGAAGGCCGTAACGTCTGTGTCTATCACAAGCAGGAGCTAGACACTATCACCACGACCAGAAGGGCACAAACTCTTATCAAGGACTTTGTAATTCTGGACATCCGGACCCTCGGGAAGGACAAGGCCTGCGCGGAGTGGAGGATCGCCGGACTTCAGGACGTGAAGATGGAATAAAGGAAAAAACTGGAACCGCTAGCTCCTAGGAGCGGGACTACGGGGCACCGCTAAGCCTTTTATTTATTTTGTCATGCCAGCATTCCGCCCTTTTTAGCTGGCATGACCGTTTTTCAACGGTGCCCTGGTTTTATGTAGTCTTTTGTTTCAGTTTTATGGACTTTTATTTGATTTACGTTGAATGTTTTATTTGATTTTGTTTTGTTTTGTTTTATGTATCTTAAGATTTTTAATGTAAACTATTAAAAGTTACATTTTAAGTGTTTTAAAATTTTAGAATTTTAACTCACTGTTCTATACACTGTCCCTTTTCCCCTGTCCCTGTTTTAGATCTAGTTTTATGTTCACTTTTGAACTTTTTTAGAGAGCACTCCCCGGCCCTCACAAACACTGGTTTTTTATAGATGGTTCTTTTTTTCCAGTCACTTTTAAAGCAGCACAGGTTTTTTTCATGTTGATTTTAATCTGTGTCTGTTTTAACCATGTACAAAGCACAATTGTCTTGGTGTTTTTAAATGTATTTTAAATGCTTTTAAAACAAAATGTATGTCTGTATGCATGAATGTCATCTTTAAAAGAAATGTAAAATGAATGAAAAAAACGAATGGGTGTAAATGTAAAAAATGTAAAATCTCAATAAAGGAGTATCTGTTCTTATCAGTTTAATATCTGATACGTCCCCTATCAGGGGACCATATATTAAATTGATTTTTGGAATCGGGAGATGGAACAGGGGCTTGCTACTCCACGCATGGGCCCGGTATTGCAGTACCTCCGGGAACGGTGCACACCTTTCTCTAACGTTGGTCAAAGTCAGATCTGGATCTCTCCTGTGAGCATTTTGTCTACCCCTGCTGGAGGGAGAGTGCCAGTGTTGATGCAAGTTTTCCCGCCGTTTTACTTCTTTTTTTTTTCTTTCTCTCTCTCTTTCTTTCTTTCTCTCTTTCTTTCTCTCTTTCTCTCTTTCTTTCTCTCTTTCTTTCTTGCTGTCTTTCTTTCTTTTATTCACATGTGGTGATGATGTAGACAGCAGCAGTTTGTTTCCTGGGAGCATGCAGCTAACCAGACAAGTGTGGTGGAACATGTCCCTATGCCAGGTCCTTCTTAGCCAGCCATATACTCTGGCTTCTCTTCAGTTCGAATAAATCTTTCTAAGACTAAGGTTTAGAGGGTAGTGGCATTGCCACTAACCCCCCCCCCAGGACAAAGCTGACCCACACGTTCCGAGGGGCCCTGAGCAAGTTCCACCAGACTTACCTTGTGGGGAGTTGAATAGCCCCAACAACTCCACGTACTGTGCATATAAAGACGGTGCCTTCTTGGACGAGGCAGCAGTGAGTACCTTCTCAGGGGTGATGGGAGTTGCAAATAAGCCCAAGCCCCCTCGAAGCAAGCGTAGAGCTAAGAGTAGGAAGAGTGTCCCGACCTCCCAATCATAGTCGCTATGGGGTGGACGCAGCGACTCCTTTTCTTGTTAGCTACCCTGATGGCCCTGATATGTGTGTCTGTTAATGTCAGGAGCATCAGGGAGACACAAAAAAGATTTGATGTACTAAACTATCTAGCTAACTTGAAAGCAGATCTCATCTTTCTGCAGGAGTGTGGTATTTCGTCGAGCCCTGATTATAGGGACCTGAAGGAGAGTTGGACCCTGGGGGACTCCTTCTGGTCGGGCTCCAACATAGCCAGAGCCGACGGAGTAGGTATCCTGTTTAAAAACCCATTTATTACCTCCCGCAGCAGCAGGGAGGTAGAACCTGGTAGAATTCTGAGCGTGGATGTGACATACAACAACACTCCCCTCAGACTGGTCAATGTCTACGCACCCACTAACCAAAACGAAAGAGTTCAATTTTTTCCACAGCTGCGTCCACTCCTGCTGGGGAACGTACCCGTCATCGTGTCAGGTGACTTCAATTGTGCTCTGAGGGACGTAGACCGGAGCAGGCCACGCAACGACCGCTCTAGTAGAGTTTTGTCCTCCGTAATATCTGATTTCTCCCTGTGTGATGCAGGTAAGGACCTGGTGCCTCCCTTTACCTGGGTGAGCTCATCTGGGACCTCCTTCTCCCGTATAGATCTCGTCCTGCATACCAGCTCCCTTACGAAGACGGCAGTAGACACCCAGGCCGTCTTCTTCTCTGACCATAGGCTCCTGCAGGTAACATTGCAGGTCCCTCAGACCTCCCAGATGGGGTCAGGGGTCTGGAAATTAAACACCTCCTTACTCGATGACCCCTCCATAGCTGCAGCCTATAAGAGCAGGCTTGTTGAGTGGACCACTTTGCGTGACCTATTCAACTCCCCTATAGAGTGGTGGGAGATGGTCAAAATGAGAACTAAGGGTTATTTCATAGCAGCAGGCAAGAGGAAAGCAAAAGAAAGGAGGGCCAAATATAAATACCTGAATGCTGCCCTCCAGCGTCTGAGCCTGCTTCAGCTTCGGGGGTTCCCTGTAAGCGACGAGATAGCCCAGACCAAGCTAGATCTTTCAGTGCTTTGTAGGGAGGAACAACGAAAGGTCATGCACAATGCAAAAGTGCAAAAAATGGAGGAAGACGAAAAGTGTACTCGCTTCTTCTTCCAGAAAACGAGGGAGAAGCGGCACTTGATGTCCTCCATGCTCGACAGCAGGGGGAGGATAGTAGAGGATAGTGAGGGAGTGAAAAAAGTGGTAGAGAACTTCTATAGGGACCTGTATAACATCAAAGCTACAGATGACACCCTGATAGAGTGGTTCCTGAGCCAGTTGGAGCCTGACTCAGTGCGGGACGAGGAGGAGGAGGAGAAGGACCCAGAACTCACGCTGGAGGAGCTCACTCAGGCGGTTAAGACCATGAACACCGGTAAGACGCCAGGTCCAGATGGCATCCCGGGTGAGTATTACCATCTTTTTTGGGACACGCTAAAAGTCCATTTAGCGGAGGTATACAGAGCGGTCTACAGGGAGAAGCGGTTGGGCCCTTCTATGCGGGAGAGTGTAATTACTCTCCTTCATAAGAAAGGGGAAGTTAAAGATCTACGGAATTGGCGCCCGATCAGCCTCCTTTGCGTGGATTACAAGATACTAGCCAAAGCTCTGATGCTCCGGCTACAAGTACACCTCCCTTTGGTCATTGGCCCCGACCAGGCTTGTGGCGTCCCAGGGAGGTCCATCACGGATATTTTAATGTTAACAAGGGACATTCTGGCTTATTCTAGAGAACGGAACCATCCCCTCTGCCTGTTCAACCTTGACCAGGAGAAGGCGTTCGATAGGGTAAGCCATGAATATATGTACAAAGTGATGGACCAGATGAAATTCGCTCCTGGACTTAGGGAGTGGGTTAAAACCATATATACAAACATTAGTACCCGAGTCTTGGTGAACAGGCACCTGACTGGTAAAATATCTATCCAGTCAGGGGTCAGACAGGGTTGCCCACTATCCCCACTGATATATGTCGTGTGCATTGAACCCCTCCTGCAGGCAATTCGTAGGGATACCAATATAACTGGTTTCCAGCTGCCTGGATCCAACGGGGTCCAGGTCAAAACAACAGCATATATGGACGATGTGTCACTCATTTGCACCAACACATCGTCGGTACCTCGGATTAGTAATATCCTTGAGAAGTACTGCACGGCGACCGGGGCAGTGATTAATAAGTCCAAGAGCGAAGTCTACGTGTCTAAAAATTGGCAGGTAGATAGGGAACTGTCGGACATGTACCCTGTCAAAAAGGACAAAATCAAGATTCTGGGCCTCATTTTCGAGAACAATAGCTCGGGGGCCCAGAGCTGGACGGCGGCCATTAACCAGGTCCGTAAAAAGATTGGCGGATGGAGCACAAGATCCTTAACAATGACGGGTAGAGTATTAATAACCAAGTCTATACTGTTCCCCATCCTCTCTTATGTAGGAAAAATCTTTCCCCCAGACAGGACCACCAAAAAAGTGGTGGACCGCATTATCCACCGCTTTATCTGGGGCAGCAAGATGGAGAGGGTAAAGCGAGCCACTCTGAGTAAAGCCGACAAGAAGGGAGGTAAGGGGGTCCCGGACGTTGTGCAGCTCACCCGAGTGCAGGGGCTCACGCAAACTATCAAGAACATCCAGGCCCTGGACAGGAAGGTATGTTACATGAATCGTTTCTATTTTGCCACCTGTCTCAGGGCCTTGGGCCTCTGCACTATTGATAACACCGTGCCGTACTCCTGGGACCCCCCATTGTATTATAGAACCTTAAGGGACACTATATATAAATTGGGCTTAGATAAAGCAAAATTGGCCTCCTGGGAATACAAGGCTGTAACTAAATATCTTGCCGGTTCCCAGGAAATTGAAAAAGTAGCTACTTTCTCCCTCACCCAAAGCCAAAAAATCTGGGAGAATGTGTCTCACAGCTGCCTCAGTAATGTCCAGAAGGATATAGCATGGAACACCGTCCACAGTGCACTCCCCACTCGAGCGTTCATGTTCAGGAGGGGACTAGCCCAAGTAGAAACATGCCCCTATGCAAAGTGCCGCAAGAGAGAAACACCAGCCCATATCTTCTGGGAATGTGATGTGGCTGGCAGTGTCTGGCTCTCTGTCTCTGTCTTCCTAAACAGGTTTGCTGACACGGCCAAGATGACCGCTGAGACTGTGCTCTATGGGCCTGCGGGAGGAATCACTACCAGCACAGCTAAGTGTGTTTGGCGTGTCATCAATGTTGTCAAGCAGATCCTGTGGGAAGGCCGTAACGTCTGTGTCTATCACAAGCAGGAGCTAGACACTATCACCACGACCAGAAGGGCACAAACTCTTATCAAGGACTTTGTAATTCTGGACATCCGGACCCTCGGGAAGGACAAGGCCTGCGCGGAGTGGAGGATCGCCGGACTTCAGGACGTGAAGATGGAATAAAGGAAAAAACTGGAACCGCTAGCTCCTAGGAGCGGGACTACGGGGCACCGCTAAGCCTTTTATTTATTTTGTCATGCCAGCATTCCGCCCTTTTTAGCTGGCATGACCGTTTTTCAACGGTGCCCTGGTTTTATGTAGTCTTTTGTTTCAGTTTTATGGACTTTTATTTGATTTACGTTGAATGTTTTATTTGATTTTGTTTTGTTTTGTTTTATGTATCTTTAAGATTTTTAATGTAAACTATTAAAAGTTACATTTTAAGTGTTTTAAAATTTTAGAATTTTAACTCACTGTTTTATACACTGTCCCTTTTCCCCTGTCCCTGTTTTAGATCTAGTTTTATGTTCACTTTTGAACCTTTTAGAGAGCACTCCCCGGCCCTCACAAGCACTGGTTTTTTATAGATGGTTCTTTTTTTCCAGTCACTTTTAAAACAGCACAGGTTTTTTTCATGTTGATTTTAATCTGTGTCTGTTTTAACCATGTACAAAGCACAATTGTCTTGGTGTTTTTAAATGTATTTTAAATGCTTTTAAAACAAAATGTATGTCTGTATGCATGAATGTCATCTTTAAAAGAAATGTAAAATGAATGAAAAAACGAATGGGTGTAAATGTAAAAAAATGTAAAATCTCAATAAAAGAGTATTAATATCTGATACGTCCCCTATCAGGGGACCATATATTAAATTGATTTTTGGAATCGGGAGATGGAACAGGGGCTTGCTCCGTCCACTCCACGCATCGGCCCGGTATTGCAGTACCTCCGGGAACGGTGCACACCTTTCTCTAACGTTGGTCAAAGTCAGATCTGGATCTCTCCTGTGAGCATTTTGTCTACCCCTGCTGGAGGGAGAGTGCCAGTGTTGATGCAAGTTTTCCCGCCGTTTTACTTCTTTTTTTTTCTTTCTCTCTTTCTTTCTCTCTTTCTTTCTTGCTGTCTTTCTTTCTTTTATTCACATGTGGTGATGATGTAGACAGCAGCAGGTTGTTTCCTGGGAGCATGCAGCTAACCAGACAAGTGTGGTGGAACATGTCCCTATGCCAGGACCTTCTTAGCAAGCCAGCCAGCCAGCGAGGCACAGTTGTAGTTACCCAAGGCACCTTGCACAGCATAGCAGCTTGGCATGACTATTTGTAAGACGCACTCCGCCAGTTTATGTTTTGTTTTTGGTGTTATGTGTGTGTTTTTGCTTTGTTTTGTTTTCTCCTGCTTAAATTGCACATTTCCCCTCTGGAAGCAGCAGCCCGTTTTTTTGGGGTCTGCTTGTGCTTGAAATTTTACACCCACCTTTATATCCCCCTGTGCCGTCCGGGCTGGGGGGCCCCGGGCAAGGGCCAAGTTGCCATCGCTTCTCGGCCTCTTGGCTCCGATCAAGTGTCTTTGAGAAGGCGAAGGTAATCGATCTGGAAAGCGTGAGCTGGAAGGAATATTACTGACGAGATGGAAGAAGAAGGTCCAAGAGCAAGGAACACCCTGAGGCTCCAGTTGAAGAATCTGACAGGGCTGTGGGGGAGACGGAAATTTGTTTTGGAGATCGTGTTTGGTCTATTTAAACTGAAGGCTGAAGATGTATTGTGTTTGAAGGACAGTGTTGCAAAAGGGAGTTTCGATCTGACCTTGAATAAAGAAGAGGATTGTTGGAAGGCAGTGAAGACCTTTGAGGACAACAAGGAGAAGCTGCCGGCCAGTGTTTTTAACATTGAGCCTATGTTTCTTATGGACTGGAGGACAGTTTTTGTTTCAATGGCCTGCCCTTTTCTGCCGGTGGAGGACATCTCTACGAGGTTGAAGAGGAGCCTGGAACTTAAGAGTGAGTTACCTGTTAAAATGATGGACAGTGAGAGGATTTGGAATGGAGTGTGGAAATATATGGCTAAACTGCACGTCAGGGAGGGGAGGATGATTCACATCCGACCTGACCTGATGATTGGATCGGTGAGGGGGACTGTGTTTTACAGAGGACAGCCAAAGGTGTGTTACAAATGTAACAGAGGAGGTCATCTTGCAGCAGATTGTGAGGAGGTAGTTTGTAAGAACTGTAGCCAAATAGGCCATGTATCCAGGGATTGCCCCAGTGGGACTATATGCAATCTCTGTGGCTCCAAGGAGCATGTCTACAGAGATTGCCCTGAGAGTGCGAGGAGTTATGCTCAGGCGGCGGGACACGGAGGAAAGGAAAAAGAAGAAGCAAAGCAAAAGAAGACAGAGAAAGGGGAAAAACCAGAGAAAAAGGACAATGAGAAGAACAAAGGAGAAAGTGTTGGGGGTGGAGCTTCCAAAGAAGGGGGCGGAATGGCGGGAAACTCTGGTTCAGAAGGGACAAAAGAAAGGGGAGGAGAGTCGAACAGGGAGGCGGAGAAAAAGAGAGGCAGCAGTATGCAGAACAGCCAACAGAAGTCCTCGGAAGGTTCCGGCTCCTCCGTGGATGATTCCATGGAGGGGGTGGAGGGTGTTCAGAGAAAGAGGAAAGTGGATGAGGAAGGGGCAACAGCAAGCTCAAGTTGGGCAAAGAGTGTGGAGGAAGAGGAGGAGAAAAGAAAAAAGAAAGGAGAGTCAGAAACCATGGACAGTGGAAGGGAGGAAGGAATGTCTTCAGAAGAATATATAATGAAGATGTTTTGTGCTAAGGAGTTTGCGGAGTTGTTGGCGTGGAAGGAGAGGATGAGGAAGGGTAGGATTTCTGAACAAGAGTGGAGAAGATATGAGGAGGAGAGACAAAGAGTATTGTTGCATGCACGGTGGAAGGCGGAAGAGGCTTTAAAGAAAGCCAAAAAAAGGATTGAGTTGGAAAATGAGAAAAAGCTTTAGTTCGAGTTTGAGTTGAATATGATGATGATTTTGATGTATCGTTTTTGAGAAATTGAGGGTTTTTTTTAGTATTGTTTTTGAGAAATTGACGTGTTTTTGAGTATTTGATTTTGATGTATTATTTGTGAGAAATTGATGTATTTTTTTGAGTATTTGATTAAAATTTAAAAAAAAAAAAAATCTGTTCTTATCAGTTTAATATCTGATACGTCCCCTATCAGGGGACCATATATTAAATTGATTTTTGGAATCGGGAGATGGAACAGGGGCTTGCTCCGTCCACTCCACGCATCGACCCGGTATTGCAGTACCTCCGGGAACGGTGCACACCTTTCTCTAACGTTGGTCAAAGTCAGATCTGGATCTCTCCTGTGAGCATTTTGTCTACCCCTGCTGGAGGGAGAGTGCCAGTGTTGATGCAAGTTTTCCCGCCGTTTTACTTCTTTTTTTTCTTTCTCTCTTTCTTTCTTTCTCTCTTTCTTTCTCTCTTTCTCTCTTTCTTTCTCTCTTTCTTTCTTGCTGTCTTTCTTTCTTTTATTCACATGTGGTGATGATGTAGACAGCAGCAGGTTGTTTCCTGGGAGCATGCAGCTAACCAGACAAGTGTGGTGGAACATGTCCCTATGCCAGGACCTTCTTAGCAAGCCAGCCAGCCAGCGAGGCACAGTTGTAGTTACCCAAGGCACCTTGCACAGCATAGCAGCTTGGCATGACTATTTGTAAGACGCACTCCGCCAGTTTATGTTTTGTTTTTGGTGTTATGTGTGTGTTTTTGCTTTGTTTTGTTTTCTCCTGCTTAAATTGCACATTTCCCCTCTGGAAGCAGCAGCCCGTTTTTTTGGGGTCTGCTTGTGCTTGAAATTTTGCACCCACCTTTGAATCCCCCTGTGCCGTCCGGGCTGGGGGGCCCCGGGCAAGGGCCAAGTCGCCATCGCTTCTCGGCCTTTTGGCTAAGATCAAGTGTAGTATCTGTTCTTATCAGTTTAATATCTGATACGTCCCCTATCAGGGGACCATATATTAAATTGATTTTTGGAATCGGGAGATGGAACAGGGGCTTGCTCCGTCCACTCCACGCATCGGCCCGGTATTGCAGTACCTCCGGGAACGGTGCACACCTTTCTCTAACGTTGGTCAAAGTCAGATCTGGATCTCTCCTGTGAGCATTTTGTCTACCCCTGCTGGAGGGAGAGTGCCAGTGTTGATGCAAGTTTTCCCGCCGTTTTACTTCTTTTTTTTTTTCTTTCTCTCTTTCTTTCTTTCTCTCTTTCTTTCTCTCTTTCTCTCTTTCTTTCTCTCTTTCTTTCTTGCTGTCTTTCTTTCTTTTATTCACATGTGGTGATGATGTAGACAGCAGCAGGTTGTTTCCTGGGAGCATGCAGCTAACCAGACAAGTGTGGTGGAACATGTCCCTATGCCAGTACCTTCTTAGCAAGCCAGCCAGCCAGCGAGGCACAGTTGTAGTTACCCAAGGCACCTTGCACAGCATAGCAGCTTGGCATGACTATTTGTAAGACGCACTCCGCCAGTTTATGTTTTGTTTTTGGTGTTATGTGTGTGTTTTTGCTTTGTTTTGTTTTCTCCTGCTTAAATTGCACATTTCCCCTCTGGAAGCAGCAGCCCGTTTTTTGGGGGTCTGCTTGTGCATGGAATTTTGCACCCACCTTTGAATCCCCCTGTGCCGTCCGGGCTGGGGGGCCCCGGGCAAGGGCCAAGTCGCCATCGCTTCTCGGCCTTTTGGCTAAGATCAAGTGTAGTATCTGTTCTTATCAGTTTAATATCTGATACGTCCCCTATCAGGGGACCATATATTAAATTGATTTTTGGAATCGGGAGATGGAACAGGGGCTTGCTCCGTCCACTCCACGCATCGGCCCGGTATTGCAGTACCTCCGGGAACGGTGCACACCTTTCTCTAACGTTGGTCAAAGTCAGATCTGGATCTCTCCTGTGAGCATTTTGTCTACCCCTGCTGGAGGGAGAGTGCCAGTGTTGATGCAAGTTTTCCCGCCGTTTTACTTCTTTTTTTTTTCTTTCTCTCTTTCTTTCTTTCTCTCTTTCTTTCTCTCTTTCTCTCTTTCTTTCTCTCTTTCTTTCTTGCTGTCTTTCTTTCTTTTATTCACATGTGGTGATGATGTAGACAGCAGCAGGTTGTTTCCTGGGAGCATGCAGCTAACCAGACAAGTGTGGTGGAACATGTCCCTATGCCAGGACCTTCTTAGCAAGCCAGCCAGCCAGCGAGGCACAGTTGTAGTTACCCAAGGCACCTTGCACAGCATAGCAGCTTGGCATGACTATTTGTAAGACGCACTCCGCCAGTTTATGTTTTGTTTTTGGTGTTATGTGTGTGTTTTTGCTTTGTTTTGTTTTCTCCTGCTTAAATTGCACATTTCCCCTCTGGAAGCAGCAGCCCGTTTTTTGGGGGTCTGCTTGTGCTTGGAATTTTGCACCCACCTTTGAATCCCCCTGTGCCGTCCGGGCTGGGGGGCCCCGGGCAAGGGCCAAGTCGCCATCGCTTCTCGGCCTTTTGGCTAAGATCAAGTGTAGTATCTGTTCTTATCAGTTTAATATCTGATACGTCCCCTATCAGGGGACCATATATTAAATTGATTTTTGGAATCGGGAGATGGAACAGGGGCTTGCTCCGTCCACTCCACGCATCGGCCCGGTATTGCAGTACCTCCGGGAACGGTGCACACCTTTCTCTAACGTTGGTCAAAGTCAGATCTGGATCTCTCCTGTGAGCATTTTGTCTACCCCTGCTGGAGGGAGAGTGCCAGTGTTGATGCAAGTTTTCCCGCCGTTTTACTTCTTTTTTTTTTCTTTCTCTCTTTCTTTCTTTCTCTTTCTTTCTCTCTTTCTTTCTTGCTGTCTTTCTTTCTTTTATTCACATGTGGTGATGATGTAGACAGCAGCAGTTTGTTTCCTGGGAGCATGCAGCTAACCAGACAAGTGTGGTGGAACATGTCCCTATGCCAGGTCCTTCTTAGCCAGCCATATACTCTGGCTTCTCTTCAGTTCGAATAAATCTTTCTAAGACTAAGGCTTAGAGGGTAGTGGCATTGCCCGCTCCCTCCGAGGGTCTGTGAGAGGTTTGTTCGGGTGAGGAGGAACAGAATTTTTTTTATTTTTGACTGGCTTTCTTCAGCTCGGCAACTTTTTGGAAGACTAATGCTCAGTCTGGTTTTGGCTTGCCCAATCCAGGCCGAGGGTCTTTCAAGATTTTGTTGACTGTTGAGAGCAGTTTTTTCTTTTTCAGGCGGTTCCCGTTTTTTTCTTTTTCAGGCGGTTCCGGCTTTTCCAGACGTTCCTGGAGTTAGAGAGAAGGAGGACCTACCATCCAGACGACCTTTGAGGACCCTTTGATGACCTAGACGACCTCATCCCCAGCCCTTGATTGTAATCGAGATCCAGACCGAGAGAGCAGCAGGCGCCCAGCAGAGGGCGCCATCTGGGAGGAGCAGAGGGCGGCCCCGGACCCCGAGGAGGCGTCACAGCCACGATTCTTCCTACGTGGTCTCGGTGCCAAGCAGCGCCCCCTACTCCACCAGGGAAGGACACCGTTCACCTGGGGAGGGGGTCCCTCTTGCGAGGCGACCATCTCCTCAGGGACTAAAGTAATAGTTCCTTCAACTGCCCAGATTTGCTGCTTACGTTGTCTCTTTTCCGTAGAGAGAGACAACCCGGACGTCCAGAGGCTTCTCCCACCCCAATCGGAGGAGCCAGCTGAAGGATGGCGTTCCGGCCAACCCAGGAAACCAGGAGGCACAATGCGGTGCGCTTCACAAGAAACAAGCAAGATGAAACGGAACCAGGACTGACGAGACTGGAGTTCAGCCGGACCATTCTTCAGAGGGGTATGGGTTTTTCCCCTTCTGACTTGAATTGTTTGGTGAAATTGCCAGGGCTTAAGGAAGTGTTTGAGGTCAGTTTTAGGAACCCCCAAAAGTTACAAGAAATGTGGTCCTTTTGGGGGGAGAATAAATATCTCGCTCCATACAAAGAATTTTGTGTGGATGCACTGACAGACAGAGAAATGAAAGTTGTTACTGTCCAATTTTTCAATGAGGCTGTTAGCGACTATGATATTACAACATGGCTTAACCGCTATGGGAGGGTGTCATCAGAAGGGAGGAAAATTACAGACGAAGATGGGGTTTGGACAGGAGCCAGAAAGTGGCTGGTACGCCTTAATGTTGATCCATCGGGCATTGGAGGCGTCCGCCACATTCCAAACTCCATAGTGTTAGGGCCCAACAGAGGGCTGGTATTCTATAATGGGATGCCAAAACTCTGCAGGAAATGTGGGGAATTAGGACACCTGGCGGCCGCATGTACTGTAGTCAAGTGCAGGAACTGCGGCGCCCCCCACGAGACCAGCCACTGCAGAGAAGAGAGGCAGTGCAATTTGTGTGGAAAGAAGGGGCACCTGTTTAAGGACTGCCCCTCTTCCTATGCCAACATGGCCAGAGCCAGCAAGGCAAATACGAACAAGCCTAGGCCTGAGCAGGAAGAGGGAACAAATAACAAAGATCAGTCCACATCACCACCAACAGTATCCAAAACCCAGACTCCAGCACCACCATCATCACCAGCACCCCCCTCACCCCCCCGCCCCCGAGACATGTCCCGTTTTACGAGGACCCCTTCCCCCAGCCCAGAGAGAGAGTACAACAGCTACTCCACTAGCTCCTCCAGTAGCTCCTCTGATACAGAACACGAGGCAGGGAGGGAGCCCGGACCCAGCAGCGCCCCCCCCTGAGTAGGGCCCTCTCAGAGCCAGCACTCCCCCTCGGCTCTCGTTATGACGCCATAAGGATTGAGTCCGTGGGGGAGGAAAGCGAAAGCGACAGTGAAAGTGAGAGTGAAAAGGAGGGGAAGGGAATGAAGAACCAGCAGAGGGTGGGGAAAAGAAAGGGTAGAGACGATGGGGGGAAAAGAAAGAAGATCAAGATCAAAGACAGCAAGTTGCAGGTGGCCCCCATAGATCCAAAACCAGATAATGTCCACACAAAGTCCCCAGTCTTGCCCTCGCAGGCAGAGACGGAGGCGAGTGGGACGGCTACACTGCCGTCTAGTGGGCAGGTAGCAGCCAGCCAGGGCATCCCCAGCCAGCCTTCCCAGTCGTTGGCACAAACCCTAGCACACCTCGCAGAAGAGGTGTTCACTAATGCACCGAGGGAGAGGTCGGGGTCAACACCTTCCCTGACCAGCAGTACCTCGGTAGCAATGACCCTCTTCAAGCGAAGGGCCTCCCTTCAAAGCATCCTTGACCCCCTCCCTTGTATGGGCAAAACCAGGGGCCCCCTAGAGGTCCTCCTAGATACAGCACAGGAGGACATGGGAATACCCCTGGACGCGGTAAGCCAGAAGTCTGCTAACAGCTCCAATTCAGCAGACGGTAACAGCCAAAGAATGCTGTCTGTCATAACCCCCCCCCAGGACAAAGCTGACCCACACGTTCCGAGGGGCCCTGAGCAAGTTCCACCAGACTTACCTTGTGGGGAGTTGAATAGCCCAAACAACTCCACGTACT
This sequence comes from Acipenser ruthenus, assembly GCF_902713425.1. Classification (NCBI taxonomy): domain Eukaryota; kingdom Metazoa; phylum Chordata; class Actinopteri; order Acipenseriformes; family Acipenseridae; genus Acipenser; species Acipenser ruthenus. The sequence goes on along the minus strand of NC_081198.1, from coordinate 21,361,961 downwards.
GTGCATATAAAGATGGTGCCTTCTTGGACGAGGCAGCAGTGAGTACCTTCTCAGGGGTGATGGGAGTTGCAAATAAGCCCAAGCCCCCTCGAAGCAAGCGTAGAGCTAAGAGTAGGAAGAGTGTCCCGACCTCCCAATCATAGTCGCTATGGGGTGGACGCAGCGACTCCTTTTCTTGTTAGCTACCCTGATGGCCCTGATATGTGTGTCTGTTAATGTCAGGAGCATCAGGGAGACACAAAAAAGATTTGATGTACTAAACTATCTAGCTAACTTGAAAGCAGATCTCATCTTTCTGCAGGAGTGTGGTATTTCGTCGAGCCCTGATTATAGGGACCTGAAGGAGAGTTGGACCCTGGGGGACTCCTTCTGGTCGGGCTCCAACATAGCCAGAGCCGACAGAGTAGGTATCCTGTTTAAAAACCCATTTATTACCTCCCGCAGCAGCAGGGAGGTAGAACCTGGTAGAATTCTGAGCGTGGATGTGACATACAACAACACTCCCCTCAGACTGGTCAATGTCTACGCACCCACTAACCAAAACGAAAGAGTTCAATTTTTTCCACAGCTGCGTCCACTCCTGCTGGGGAACGTACCCGTCATCGTGTCAGGTGACTTCAATTGTGCTCTGAGGGACGTAGACCAGAGCAGGCCACGCAACGACCGCTCTAGTAGAGTTTTGTCCTCCGTAATATCTGATTTCTCCCTGTGTGATGCAGGTAAGGACCTGGTGCCTCCCTTTACCTGGGTGAGCTCATCTGGGACCTCCTTCTCCCGTATAGATCTCGTCCTGCATACCAGCTCCCTTACGAAGACGGCAGTAGACACCCAGGCCGTCTTCTTCTCTGACCATAGGCTCCTGCAGGTAACATTGCAGGTCCCTCAGACCTCCCAGATGGGGTCAGGGGTCTGGAAATTAAATACCTCCTTACTCGATGACCCCTCCATAGCTGCAGCCTATAAGAGCAGGCTTGTTGAGTGGACCACTTTGCGTGACCTATTCAACTCCCCTATAGAGTGGTGGGAGATGGTCAAAATCAGAACTAAGGGTTATTTCATAGCAGCAGGCAAGAGGAAAGCAAAAGAAAGGAGAGCCAAATATAAATACCTGAATGCTGCCCTCCAGCGTCTGAGCCTGCTTCAGCTTCGGGGGTTCCCTGTAAGCGACGAGATAGCCCAGACCAAGCTAGATCTTTCAGTGCTTTGTAGGGAGGAACAACGAAAGGTCATGCACAATGCAAAAGTGCAAAAAATGGAGGAAGACGAAAAGTGTACTCGCTTCTTCTTCCAGAAAACGAGGGAGAAGCGGCACTTGATGTCCTCCATGCTCGACAGCAGGGGGAGGATAGTAGAGGATAGTGAGGGAGTGAAAAAAGTGGTAGAGAACTTCTATAGGGACCTGTATAACATCAAAGCTACAGATGACACCCTGATAGAGTGGTTCCTGAGCCAGTTGGAGCCTGACTCAGTGCGGGACGACGAGGAGGAGGAGAAGGACCCAGAACTCACGCTGGAGGAGCTCACCCAGGCGGTTAAGACCATGAACACCGGTAAGACGCCAGGTCCAGATGGCATCCCGGGTGAGTATTACCATCTTTTTTGGGACACGCTAAAAGTCCATTTAGCGGAGGTCTACAGAGCGGTCTACAGGGAGAAGCGGTTGGGCCCTTCTATGCGGGAGAGTGTAATTACTCTCCTTCATAAGAAAGGGGAAGTTAAAGATCTACGGAATTGGCGCCCAATCAGCCTCCTTTGCGTGGATTACAAGATACTAGCCAAAGCTCTGATGCTCCGGCTACAAGTACACCTCCCTTTGGTCATTGGCCCCGACCAGGCTTGTGGAGTCCCAGGGAGGTCCATCACGGATATTTTAATGTTAACAAGGGACATTCTGGCTTATTCTAGAGAACGGAACCATCCCCTCTGCCTGTTCAACCTTGACCAGGAGAAGGCGTTCGATAGGGTAAGCCATGAATATATGTACAAAGTGATGGACCAGATGAAATTCGCTCCTGGACTTAGGGAGTGGGTTAAAACCATATATACAAACATTAGTACCCGAGTCTTGGTGAACAGGCACCTGACTGGTAAAATATCTATCCAGTCAGGGGTCAGACAGGGTTGCCCACTATCCCCACTGCTATATGTCGTGTGCATTGAACCCCTCCTGCAGGCAATTCGTAGGGATACCAATATAACTGGTTTCCAGCTGCCTGGATCCAACGGGGTCCAGGTCAAAACAACAGCATATATGGACGATGTGTCACTCATTTGCACCAACACATCGTCGGTACCTCGGATTAGTAATATCCTTGAGAAGTACTGCACGGCGACCGGGGCAGTGATTAATAAGTCCAAGAGCGAAGTCTACGTGTCTAAAAATTGGCAGGTAGATAGGGAACTGTCGGACATGTACCCTGTCAAAAAGGACAAAATCAAGATTCTGGGCCTCATTTTCGAGAACAATAGCTCGGGGGCCCAGAGCTGGACGGCGGCCATTAACCAGGTCCGTAAAAAGATTGGCGGATGGAGCACAAGATCCTTAACAATGACGGGTAGAGTATTAATAACCAAGTCTATACTGTTCCCCATCCTCTCTTATGTAGGAAAAATCTTTCCCCCAGACAGGACCACCAAAAAAGTGGTGGACCGCATTATCCACCGCTTTATCTGGGGCAGCAAGATGGAGAGGGTAAAACAAGCCACTCTGAGTAAAGCCGACAAGAAGGGAGGTAAGGGGGTCCCGGACGTTGTGCAGCTCACCCGAGTGCAGGGGCTCACGCAAACTATCAAGAACATCCAGGCCCTGGACAGGAAGGTATGTTACATGAATCGTTTCTATTTTGCCACCTGTCTCAGGGCCTTGGGCCTCTGCACTATTGATAACACCGTGCCGTACTCCTGGGACCCCCCATTGTATTATAGAACCTTAAGGGACACTATATATAAATTGGGCTTAGATAAAGCAAAATTGGCCTCCTGGGAATACAAGGCTGTAACTAAATATCTTGCCGGTTCCCAGGAAATTGAAAAAGTAGCTACTTTCTCCCTCACCCAAAGCCAAAAAATCTGGGAGAATGTGTCTCACAGCTGCCTCAGTAATGTCCAGAAGGATATAGCATGGAACACCGTCCACAGTGCACTCCCCACTCGAGCGTTCATGTTCAGGAGGGGACTAGCCCAAGTAGAAACATGCCCCTATGCAAAGTGCCGCAAGAGAGAAACACCAGCCCATATCTTCTGGGAGTGTGATGTGGCTGGCAGTGTCTGGCTCTCTGTCTCTGTCTTCCTAAACAGGTTTGCTGACACGGCCAAGATGACCGCTGAGACTGTGCTCTATGGGCCTGCGGGAGGAATCACTACCAGCACAGCTAAGTGCGTTTGGCGTGTCATCAATGTTGTCAAGCAGATCCTGTGGGAAGGCCGTAACGTCTGTGTCTATCACAAGCAGGAGCTAGACACTATCACCACGACCAGAAGGGCACAAACTCTTATCAAGGACTTTGTAATTCTGGACATCCGGACCCTCCTGCGCGGAGTGGAGGATCGCCGGACTTCAGGACGTGAAGATGGAATAAAGGAAAAAACTGGAACCGCTAGCTCCTAGGAGCGGGACTACGGGGCACCGCTAAGCCTTTTATTTATTTTGTCATGCCAGCATTCCGCCCTTTTTAGCTGGCATGACCGTTTTTCAACGGTGCCCTGGTTTTATGTAGTCTTTTTGTTTCAGTTTTATGGACCTTTGATTTAATTTGAATGTTTTATTTGATTTTGTTTTGTTTTGTTTTATGTATCTTTAAGATTTTTAATGTAAACTATTAAAAGTTACATTTTAAGTGTTTTAAAATTTTAGAATTTTAACTCACTGTTTATACACTGTCCCTTTTCCCCTGTCCCTGTTTTAGATCTAGGTTTATGTTCACTTTTTTAGAGAGCACTCCCCGGCCCTCACAAGCACTGGTTTTTTATAGATGGTTCTTTTTTTCCAGTCACTTTTAAAACAGCACAGGTTTTTTTCATGTTGATTTTAATCTGTGTCTGTTTTAACCATGTACAAAGCACAATTGTCTTGGTGTTTTTAAATGTATTTTAAATGCTTTTAAAACAAAATGTATGTCTGTATGCATGAATGTCATCTTTAAAAGAAATGTAAAATGAATGAAAAAACGAATGGGTGTAAATGTAAAAAATGTAAAATCTCAATAAAAGAGTATCAGGGGACCATATATTAAATTGATTTTTGGAATCGGGAGATGGAACAGGGGCTTGCTCCGTCCACTCCACGCATCGGCCCGGTATTGCAGTACCTCCGGGAACGGTGCACACCTTTCTCTAACGTTGGTCAAAGTCAGATCTGGATCTCTCCTGTGAGCATTTTGTCTACCCCTGCTGGAGGGAGAGTGCCAGTGTTGATGCAAGTTTTCCCGCCGTTTTACTTCTTTTTTTTTTCTTTCTCTCTTTCTTTCTTTCTCTCTTTCTTTCTCTCTTTCTCTCTTTCTTTCTCTCTTTCTTTCTTGCTGTCTTTCTTTCTTTTATTCACATGTGGTGATGATGTAGACAGCAGCAGGTTGTTTCCTGGGAGCATGCAGCTAACCAGACAAGTGTGGTGGAACATGTCCCTATGCCAGGACCTTCTTAGCAAGCCAGCCAGCCAGCGAGGCACAGTTGTAGTTACCCAAGGCACCTTGCACAGCATAGCAGCTTGGCATGACTATTTGTAAGACGCACTCCGCCAGTTTATGTTTTGTTTTTGGTGTTATGTGTGTGTTTTTGCTTTGTTTTGTTTTCTCCTGCTTAAATTGCACATTTCCCCTCTGGAAGCAGCAGCCCGTTTTTTTGGGGTCTGTTTGTGCTTGAAATTTTGCACCCACCTTTGAATCCCCCTGTGCCGTCCGGGCTGGGGGGCCCCGAGCAAGGGCCAAGTCGCCATCGCTTCTCGGCCTTTTGGCTAAGATCAAGTGTAGTATCTGTTCTTATCAGTTTAATATCTGATACGTCCCCTATCAGGGGACCATATATTAAATTGATTTTTGGAATCGGGAGATGGAACAGGGGCTTGCTCCGTCCACTCCACGCATCGGCCCGGTATTGCAGTACCTCCGGGAACGGTGCACACCTTTCTCTAACGTTGGTCAAAGTCAGATCTGGATCTCTCCTGTGAGCATTTTGTCTACCCCTGCTGGAGGGAGAGTGCCAGTGTTGATGCAAGTTTTCCCAACGTTTTACTTCTTTTTTTTTTCTTTCTCTCTTTCTTTCTTTCTCTCTTTCTTTCTCTCTTTCTCTCTTTCTTTCTCTCTTTCTTGCTGTCTTTCTTTCTTTTATTCACATGTGGTGATGATGTAGACAGCAGCAGGTTGTTTCCTGGGAGCATGCAGCTAACCAGACAAGTGTGGTGGAACATGTCCCTATGCCAGGACCTTCTTAGCAAGCCAGCCAGCCAGCGAGGCACAGTTGTAGTTACCCAAGGCACCTTGCACAGCATAGCAGCTTGGCATGACTATTTGTAAGACGCACTCCGCCAGTTTATGTTTTGTTTTTGGTGTTATGTGTGTGTTTTTGCTTTGTTTTGTTTTCTCCTGCTTAAATTGCACATTTCCCCTCTGGAAGTAGCAGCCCGTTTTTTGGGGGTCTGCTTGTGCTTGGAATTTTGCACCCACCTTTGAATCCCCCTGTGCCGTCCGGGCTGGGGGGCCCCGGGCAAGGGCCAAGTCGCCATCGCTTCTCGGCCTTTTGGCTAAGATCAAGTGTAGTATCTGTTCTTATCAGTTTAATATCTGATACGTCCCCTATCAGGGGACCATATATTAAATTGATTTTTGGAATCGGGAGATGGCACAGGGGCTTGCTCCGTCCACTCCACGCATCGGCCCGGTATTGCAGTACCTCCGGGAACGGTGCACACCTTTCTCTAACGTTGGTCAAAGTCAGATCTGGATCTCTCCTGTGAGCATTTTGTCTACCCCTGCTGGAGGGAGAGTGCCAGTGTTGATGCAAGTTTTCCCGCCGTTTTACTTCTTTTTTTTCTTTCTCTCTTTCTTTCTTTCTCTCTTTCTTTCTCTCTTTCTCTCTTTCTTTCTCTCTTTCTTTCTTGCTGTCTTTCTTTCTTTTATTCACATGTGGTGATGATGTAGGCAGCAGCAGGTTGTTTCCTGGGAGCATGCAGCTAACCAGACAAGTGTGGTGGAACATGTCCCTATGCCAGGACCTTCTTAGCAAGCCAGCCAGCCAGCGAGGCACAGTTGTAGTTACCCAAGGCACCTTGCACAGCATAGCAGCTTGGCATGACTATTTGTAAGACGCACTCCGCCAGTTTATGTTTTGTTTTTGGTGTTATGTGTGTGTTTTTGCTTTGTTTTGTTTTCTCCTGCTTAAATTGCACATTTCCCCTCTGGAAGCAGCAACCCGTTTTTTGGGGGTCTGCTTGTGCTTGAAATTTTGCACCCACCTTTGAATCCCCCTGTGCCGTCCGGGCTGGGGGGCCCCGGGCAAGGGCCAAGTCGCCATCGCTTCTCGGCCTTTTGGCTAAGATCAAGTGTAGTATCTGTTCTTATCAGTTTAATATCTGATACGTCCCCTATCAGGGGACCATATATTAAATTGATTTTTGGAATCGGGAGATGGAACAGGGGCTTGCTCCGTCCACTCCACGCATCGGCCCGGTATTGCAGTACCTCCGGGAACGGTGCACACCTTTCTCTAACGTTGGTCAAAGTCAGATCTGGATCTCTCCTGTGAGCATTTTGTCTACCCCTGCTGGAGGGAGAGTGCCAGTGTTGATGCAAGTTTTCCCGCCGTTTTACTTCTTTTTTTTTCTTTCTCTCTTTCTTTCTTTCTCTCTTTCTTTCTCTCTTTCTCTCTTTCTTTCTCTCTTTCTTTCTTGCTGTCTTTCTTTCTTTTATTCACATGTGGTGATGATGTAGACAGCAGCAGGTTGTTTCCTGGGAGCATGCAGCTAACCAGACAAGTGTGGTGGAACATGTCCCTATGCCCTAAGGGTTATTTCATAGCAGCAGGCAAGAGGAAAGCAAAAGAAAGGAGAGCCAAATATAAATACCTGAATGCTGCCCTCCAGCATCTGAGCCTGCTTCAGCTTCGGGGGTTCCCTGTAAGCGACGAGATAGCCCAGACCAAGCTAGATCTTTCAGTGCTTTGTAGGGAGGAACAACGAAAGGTCATGCACAATGCAAAAGTGCAAAAAATGGAGGAAGACGAAAAGTGTACTCGCTTCTTCTTCCAGAAAACGAGGGAGAAGCGGCACTTGATGTCCTCCATGCTCGACAGCAGGGGGAGGATAGTAGAGGATAGTGAGGGAGTGAAAAAAGTGGTAGAGAACTTCTATAGGGACCTGTATAACATCAAAGCTACAGATGACACCCTGATAGAGTGGTTCCTGAGCCAGTTGGAGCCTGACTCAGTGCGGGACGACGAGGAGGAGGAGAAGGACCCAGAACTCACGCTGGAGGAGCTCACCCAGGCGGTTAAGACCATGAACACCGGTAAGACGCCAGGTCCAGATGGCATCCCGGGTGAGTATTACCATCTTTTTTGGGACACGCTAAAAGTCCATTTAGCGGAGGTCTACAGAGCGGTCTACAGGGAGAAGCGGTTGGGCCCTTCTATGCGGGAGAGTGTAATTACTCTCCTTCATAAGAAAGGGGAAGTTAAAGATCTACGGAATTGGCGCCCAATCAGCCTCCTTTGCGTGGATTACAAGATACTAGCCAAAGCTCTGATGCTCCGGCTACAAGTACACCTCCCTTTGGTCATTGGCTCCGACCAGGCTTGTGGCGTCCCAGGGAGGTCCATCACGGATATTTTAATGTTAACAAGGGACATTCTGGCTTATTCTAGAGAACGGAACCATCCCCTCTGCCTGTTCAACCTTGACCAGGAGAAGGCGTTCGATAGGGTAAGCCATGAATATATGTACAAAGTGATGGACCAGATGAAATTCGCTCCTGGACTTAGGGAGTGGGTTAAAACCATATATACAAACATTAGTACCCGAGTCTTGGTGAACAGGCACCTGACTGGTAAAATATCTATCCAGTCAGGGGTCAGACAGGGTTGCCCACTATCCCCACTGCTATATGTCGTGTGCATTGAACCCCTCCTGCAGGCAATTCGTAGGGATACCAATATAACTGGTTTCCAGCTGCCTGGATCCAACGGGGTCCAGGTCAAAACAACAGCATATATGGACGATGTGTCACTCATTTGCACCAACACATCGTCAGTACCTCGGATTAGTAATATCCTTGAGAAGTACTGCACGGCGACCGGGGCAGTGATTAATAAGTCCAAGAGCGAAGTCTACGTGTCTAAAAATTGGCAGGTAGATAGGGAACTGTCGGACATGTACCCTGTCAAAAAGGACAAAATCAAGATTCTGGGCCTCATTTTTGAGAACAATAGCTCGGGGGCCCAGAGCTGGACGGCGGCCATTAACCAGGTCCGTAAAAAGATTGGCGGATGGAGCACAAGATCCTTAACAATGACGGGTAGAGTATTAATAACCAAGTCTATACTGTTCCCCATCCTCTCTTATGTAGGAAAAATCTTTCCCCCAGACAGGACCACCAAAAAAGTGGTGGACCGCATTATCCACCGCTTTATCTGGGGCAGCAAGATGGAGAGGGTAAAACGAGCCACTCTGAGTAAAGCCGACAAGAAGGGAGGTAAGGGGGTCCCGGACGTTGTGCAGCTCACCCGAGTGCAGGGGCTCACGCAAACTATCAAGAACATCCAGGCCCTGGACAGGAAGGTATGTTACATGAATCGTTTCTATTTTGCCACCTGTCTCAGGGCCTTGGGCCTCTGCACTATTGATAACACCGTGCCGTACTCCTGGGACCCCCCATTGTATTATAGAACCTTAAGGGACACTATATATAAATTGGGCTTAGATAAAGCAAAATTGGCCTCCTGGGAATACAAGGCTGTAACTAAATATCTTGCCGGTTCCCAGGAAATTGAAAAAGTAGCTACTTTCTCCCTCACCCAAAGCCAAAAAATCTGGGAGAATGTGTCTCACAGCTGCCTCAGTAATGTCCAGAAGGATATAGCATGGAACACCGTCCACAGTGCACTCCCCACTCGAGCGTTCATGTTCAGGAGGGGACTAGCCCAAGTAGAAACATGCCCCTATGCAAAGTGCCGCAAGAGAGAAACACCAGCCCATATCTTCTGGGAGTGTGATGTGGCTGGCAGTGTCTGGCTCTCTGTCTCTGTCTTCCTAAACAGGTTTGCTGACACGGCCAAGATGACCGCTGAGACTGTGCTCTATGGGCCTGCGGGAGGAATCACTACCAGCACAGCTAAGTGCGTTTGGCGTGTCATCAATGTTGTCAAGCAGATCCTGTGGGAAGGCCGTAACGTCTGTGTCTATCACAAGCAGGAGCTAGACACTATCACCACGACCAGAAGGGCACAAACTCTTATCAAGGACTTTGTAATTCTGGACATCCGGACCCTCGGGAAGGACAAGGCCTGCGTGGAGTGGAGGATCGCCGGACTTCAGGACGTGAAGATGGAATAAAGGAAAAAACTGGAACCGCTAGCTCCTAGGAGCGGGACTACGGGGCACCGCTAAGCCTTTTATTTATTTTGTCATGCCAGCATTCCGCCCTTTTTAGCTGGCATGACCGTTTTTCAACGGTGCCCTGGTTTTATGTAGTCTTTTTGTTTCAGTTTTATGGACCTTTGATTTGATTTATTTTGAATGTTTTATTTGATTTTGTTTTGTTTTGTTTTATGTATCTAAAAGATTTTTAATGTAAACTATTAAAAGTTACATTTTAAGTGTTTTAAAATTTTAGAATTTTAACTCACTGTTTCATACACTGTCCCTTTTCCCCTGTCCCTGTTTTAGTAATATAGTTTTATGTTCACTTTTGAACCTTTTTAGAGAGCACTCCCCGGCCCTCACAAGCACTGGTTTTTTATAGATGGTTCTTTTTTTCCAGTCACTTTTAAAGCAGCACAGGTTTTTTTCATGTTGATTTTAATCTGTGTCTGTTTTAACCATGTACAAAGCACAATTGTCTTGGTGTTTTTAAAATGTATTTTAAATGCTTTTAAAACAAAATGTATGTCTGTATGCATGAATGTCATCTTTAAAAGAAATGTAAAATGAATGAAAAAACGAATGGGTGTAAATGTAAAAAATGTAAAATCTCAATAAAAGAGTATTAATATCTGATACGTCCCCTATCAGGGGACCATATATTAAATTGATTTTTGGAATCGGGAGATGGAACAGGGGCTTGCTCCGTCCACTCCACGCATCGGCCCGGTATTGCAGTACCTCTGGGAACGGTGCACACCTTTCTCTAACGTTGGTCAAAGTCAGATCTGGATCTCTCCTGTGAGCATTTTGTCTACCCCTGCTGGAGGGAGAGTGCCAGTGTTGATGCAAGTTTTCCCGCCGTTTTACTTCTTTTTTTTTCTTTCTCTTTCTTTCTTTCTCTCTTTCTTTCTCTCTTTCTCTCTTTCTTTCTCTCTTTCTTTCTTGCTGTCTTTCTTTCTTTTATTCACATGTGGTGATGATGTAGACAGCAGCAGGTTGTTTCCTGGGAGCATGCAGCTAACCAGACAAGTGTGGTGGAACATGTCCCTATGCCAGGACCTTCTTAGCAAGCCAGCCAGCCAGCGAGGCACAGTTGTAGTTACCCAAGGCACCTTGCACAGCATAGCAGCTTGGCATGACTATTTGTAAGACGCACTCCGCCAGTTTATGTTTTGTTTTTGGTGTTATGTGTGTGTTTTTGCTTTGTTTTGTTTCCTCCTGCTTAAATTGCACATTTCCCCTCTGGAAGCAGCAGCCCGTTTTTGGGGGGTCTGCTTGTGCTTGGAATTTTGCACCCACCTTTGAATCCCCCTGTGCCGTCCGGGCTGGGGGGCCCCGGGCAAGGGCCAAGTCGCCATCGCTTCTCGGCCTTTTAGCTAAGATCAAGTGTAGTATCTGTTCTTATCAGTTTAATATCTGATACGTCCCCTATCAGGGGACCATATATTAAATTGATTTTTGGAATCGGGAGATGGAACAGGGGCTTGCTCCGTCCACTCCACGCATCGGCCCGGTATTGCAGTACATCCGGGAACGGTGCACACCTTTCTCTAACGTTGGTCAAAGTCAGATCTGGATCTCTCCTGTGAGCATTTTGTCTACCCCTGCTGGAGGGAGAGTGCCAGTGTTGATGCAAGTTTTCCCGCCGTTTTACTTCTTTTTTTTTTCTTTCTCTCTTTCTTTCTTTCTCTCTTTCTTTCTTTCTCTCTTTCTTTCTCTCTTTCTCTCTTTCTTTCTCTCTTTCTTTCTTGCTGTCTTTCTTTCTTTTATTCACATGTGGTGATGATGTAGACAGCAGCAGGTTGTTTCCTGGGAGCATGCAGCTAACCAGACAAGTGTGGTGGAACATGTCCCTATGCCAGGTCCTTCTTAGCCAGCCAGCCAGCGAGGCACAGTTGTAGTTACCCAAGGCACCTTGCACAGCATAGCAGCTTGGCATGACTATTTGTAAGACGCACTCCGCCAGTTTATGTTTTGTTTTTGGTGTTATGTGTGTGTTTTTGCTTTGTTTTGTTTTCTCCTGCTTAAATTGCACATTTCCCCTCTGGAAGCAGCAGCCCGTTTTTTGGGGGTCTGCTTGTGCTTGAAATTTTGCACCCACCTTTGAATCCCCCTGTGCCATCCAGGCTGGGGGGCCCCGGGCAAGGGCCAAGTCGCCATCGCTTCTCGGCCTTTTGGCTAAGATCAAGTGTAGTATCTGTTCTTATCAGTTTAATATCTAGCTCCTCCAGTAGCTCCTCTGATGCAGAACACGAGGCAGGGAGGGAGCCCGGACCCAGCAGCGGCCCCCCCCTGAGTAGGGCCCTCTCAGCGCCAGCACTCCCCCTCGGCTCTCGTTATGACGCCATAAGGATTGAGTCCGTGGGGGAGGAAAGCGAAAGCGACAGTGAAAGTGAGAGTGAGAAGGAGGGGAAGGGAGTGAAGAACCAGCAGAGGGTGGGGAAAAGAAAGGGTAGAGACGAGGGGGGGGAAAAGAAAGAAGATCAGGATCAAAGACAGCAAGTTGCAGGTGGCCCCCATAGATCCAAAACCAGCTAATGTCCACACAAAGTCCCCAGTCTTGCCCTCGCAGGCAGAGACGGAGGCGAGTGGGACGGCTACACTGCCGCCTAGTGGGCAGGTAGCAGCCAGCCAGGGCATCCCCAGCCAGCCTTCCCAGTCGTTGGCACAAACCCTAGCACACCTCGCAGAAGAGGTGTTCACTAATGCACCGAGGGAGAGGTCGGGGTCAACACCTTCCCTGACCAGCAGTACCTCGGTAGCAATGACCCTCTTCAAGCGAAGGGCCTCCCTTCAAAGCATCCTTGACCCCCTCCCTTGTATGGGCAAAACCAGGGGCCCCCTAGAGGTCCTCCTAGATACAGCACTGGAGGACATGGGAATACCCCTGGACGCGGTAAGCCAGAAGTCTGCTAACAGCTCCAATTCAACAGACGGTAACAGCCAAAGAATGCTGTCTGTCATAACCCCCCCCAGGACAAAGCTGACCCACACGTTCCGAGGGGCCCTGAGCAAGTTCCACCAGACTTACCTTGTGGGGAGTTGAATAGCCCCAACAACTCCACGTACTGTGCATATAAAGACGGTGCCTTCTTGGACGAGGCAGCAGTGAGTACCTTCTCAGGGGTGATGGGAGTTGCAAATAAGCCCAAGCCCCCTCGAAGCAAGCGTAGAGCTAAGAGTAGGAAGAGTGTCCCGACCTCCCAATCATAGTCGCTATGGGGTGGACGCAGCGACTCCTTTTCTTGTTAGCTACCCTGATGGCCCTGATATGTGTGTCTGTTAATGTCAGGAGCATCAGGGAGACACAAAAAAGATTTGATGTACTAAACTATCTAGCTAACTTGAAAGCAGATCTCATCTTTCTGCAGGAGTGTGATATTTCGTCGAGCCCTGATTATAGGGACCTGAAGGAGAGTTGGACCCTGGGGGACTCCTTCTGGTCGGGCTCCAACATAGCCAGAGCCGACGGAGTAGGTATCCTGTTTAAAAACCCATTTATTACCTCCCGCAGCAGCAGGGAGGTAGAACCTGGTAGAATTCTGAGCGTGGATGTGACATACAACAACACTCCCCTCAGACTGGTCAATGTCTACGCACCCACTAACCAAAACGAAAGAGTTCAATTTTTTCCACAGCTGCGTCCACTCCTGCTGGGGAACGTACCCGTCATCGTGTCAGGTGACTTCAATTGTGCTCTGAGGGACGTAGACCGGAGCAGGCCACGCAACGACCGCTCTAGTAGAGTTTTGTCCTCCGTAATATCTGATTTCTCCCTGTGTGATGCAGGTAAGGACCTGGTGCCTCCCTTTACCTGGGTGAGCTCATCTGGGACCTCCTTCTCCCGTATAGATCTCGTCCTGCATACCAGCTCCCTTACGAAGACGGCAGTAGACACCCAGGCCGTCTTCTTCTCTGACCATAGGCTCCTGCAGGTAACATTGCAGGTCCCTCAGACCTCCCAGATGGGGTCAGGGGTCTGGAAATTAAACACCTCCTTACTCAATGACCCCTCCATAGCTGCAGCCTATAAGAGCAGGCTTGTTGAGTGGACCACTTTGCGTGACCTATTCAACTCCCCTATAGAGTGGTGGGAGATGGTCAAAATCAGAACTAAGGGTTATTTCATAGCAGCAGGCAAGAGGAAAGCAAAAGAAAGGAGGGCCAAATATAAACACCTGAATGCTGCCCTCCAGCGTCTGAGCCTGCTTCAGCTTTGGGGGTTCCCTGTAAGCGACGAGATAGCCCAGACCAAGCTAGATCTTTCAGTGCTTTGTAGGGAGGAACAACGAAAGGTCATGCACAATGCAAAAGTGCAAAAAATGGAGGAAGACGAAAAGTGTACTCGCTTCTTCTTCCAGAAAACGAGGGAGAAGCGGCACTTGATGTCCTCCATGCTCGACAGCAGGGGGAGGATAGTAGAGGATAGTGAGGGAGTGAAAAAAGTGGTAGAGAACTTCTATAGGGACCTATATAACATCAAAGCTACAGATGACACCCTGATAGAGTGGTTCCTGAGCCAGTTGGAGCCTGACTCAGTGCGGGACGACGAGGAGGAGGAGAAGGACCCAGAACTCACGCTGGAGGAGCTCACCCAGGCGGTTAAGACCATGAACACCGGTAAGACGCCAGGTCCAGATGGCATCCCGGGTGAGTATTACCATCTTTTTTGGGACATGCTAAAAGTCCATTTAGCGGAGGTCTACAGAGCGGTCTACAGGGAGAAGCGGTTGGGCCCTTCTATGCGGGAGAGTGTAATTACTCTCCTTCATAAGAAAGGGGAAGTTAAAGATCTACGGAATTGGCGCCCAATCAGCCTCCTTTGCGTGGATTACAAGATACTAGCCAAAGCTCTGATGCTCCGGCTACAAGTACACCTCCCTTTGGTCATTGGCCCCGACCAGGCTTGTGGCGTCCCAGGGAGGTCCATCACGGATATTTTAATGTTAACAAGGGACATTCTGGCTTATTCTAGAGAACGGAACCATCCCCTCTGCCTGTTCAACCTTGACCAGGAGAAGGCGTTCGATAGGGTAAGCCATGAATATATGTACAAAGTGATGGACCAGATGAAATTCGCTCCTGGACTTAGGGAGTGGGTTAAAACCATCTATACAAACATTAGTACCCGAGTCTTGGTGAACAGGCACCTGACTGGTAAAATATCTATCCAGTCAGGTTTCAGACAGGGTTGCCCACTATCCCCACTGCTATATGTCGTGTGCATTGAACCCCTCCTGCAGGCAATTCGTAGGGATACCAATATAACTGGTTTCCAGCTGCCTGGATCCAACGGGGTCCAGGTCAAAACAACAGCATATATGGACGATGTGTCACTCATTTGCACCAACACATCGTCGGTACCTCGGATTAGTAATATCCTTGAGAAGTACTGCACGGCGACCGGGGCAGTGATTAATAAGTCCAAGAGCGAAGTCTACGTGTCTAAAAATTGGCAGGTAGATAGGGAACTGTCGGACATGTACCCTGTCAAAAAGGACAAAATCAAGATTCTGGGCCTCATTTTCGAGAACAATAGCTCGGGGGCCCAGAGCTGGACGGCGGCCATTAACCAGGTCCGTAAAAAGATTGGCGGATGGAGCACAAGATCCTTAACAATGACGGGTAGAGTATTAATAACCAAGTCTATACTGTTCCCCATCCTCTCTTATGTAGGAAAAATCTTTCCCCCAGACAGGACCACCAAAAAAGTGGTGGACCGCATTATCCACCACTTTATCTGGGGCAGCAAGATGGAGAGGGTAAAGCGAGCCACCCTGAGTAAAGCCGACAAGAAGGGAGGTAAGGGGGTCCCGGACGTTGTGCAGCTCACCCGAGTGCAGGGGCTCACGCAAACTATCAAGAACATCCAGGCCCTGGACAGGAAGGTATGTTACATGAATCGTTTCTATTTTGCCACCTGTCTCAGGGCCTTGGGCCTCTGCACTATTGATAACACCGTGCCGTACTCCTGGGACCCCCCATTGTATTATAGAACCTTAAGGGACACTATATATAAATTGGGCTTAGATAAAGCAAAATTGGCCTCCTGGGAATACAAGGCTGTAACTAAATATCTTGCCGGTTCCCAGGAAATTGAAAAAGTAGCTACTTTCTCCCTCACCCAAAGCCAAAAAATCTGGGAGAATGTGTCTCACAGCTGCCTCAGTAATGTCCAGAAGGATATAGCATGGAACACCGTCCACAGTGCACTCCCCACTCGAGCGTTCATGTTCAGGAGGGGACTAGCCCAAGTAGAAACATGCCCCTATGCAAAGTGCCGCAAGAGAGAAACACCAGCCCATATCTTCTGGGAATGTGATGTGGCTGGCAGTGTCTGGCTCTCTGTCTCTGTCTTCCTAAACAGGTTTGCTGACACGGCCAAGATGACCGCTGAGACTGTGCTCTATGGGCCTGCGGGAGGAATCACTACCAGCACAGCTAAGTGCGTTTGGCGTGTCATCAATGTTGTCAAGCAGATCCTGTGGGAAGGCCGTAACGTCTGTGTCTATCACAAGCAGGAGCTAGACACTATCACCACGACCAGAAGGGCACAAACTCTTATCAAGGACTTTGTAATTCTGGACATCCGGACCCTCGGGAAGGACAAGGCCTGCGCGGAGTGGAGGATCGCCGGACTTCAGGACGTGAAGATGGAATAAAGGAAAAAACTGGAACCGCTAGCTCCTAGGAGCGGGACTACGGGGCACCGCTAAGCCTTTTATTTATTTTGTCATGCCAGCATTCCGCCCTTTTTAGCTGGCATGACCGTTTTTTCAACGGTGCCCTGGTTTTATGTAGTCTTTTTGTTTCAGTTTTATGGACTTTTATTTGATTTACGTTGAATGTTTTATTTGATTTTGTTTTGTTTTGTTTTATGTATCTTTAAGATTTTTAATGTAAACTATTAAAAGTTACATTTTAAGTGTTTTAAAATTTTAGAATTTTAACTCACTGTTCTATACACTGTCCCTTTTCCCCTGTCCCTGTTTTAGATCTAGTTTTATGTTCACTTTTGAACTTTTTTAGAGAGCACTCCCCGGCCCTCACAAACACTGGTTTTTTATAGATGGTTCTTTTTTTCCAGTCACTTTTAAAGCAGCACAGGTTTTTTTCATGTTGATTTTAATCTGTGTCTGTTTTAACCATGTACAAAGCACAATTGTCTTGGTGTTTTTAAATGTATTTTAAATGCTTTTAAAACAAAATGTATGTCTGTATGCATGAATGTCATCTTTAAAAGAAATGTAAAATGAATGAAAAAAACGAATGGGTGTAAATGTAAAAATTGTAAAATCTCAATAAAAGAGTATTAATATCTGATACGTCCCCTATCAGGGGACCATATATTAAATTGATTTTTGGAATCGGGAGATGGAACAGGGGCTTGCTCCGTCCACTCCACGCATCGGCCCGGTATTGCAGTACCTCCGGGAACGGTGCACACCTTTCTCTAACGTTGGTCAAAGTCAGATCTGGATCTCTCCTGTGAGCATTTTGTCTACCCCTGCTGGAGGGAGAGTGCCAGTGTTGATGCAAGTTTTCCCGCCGTTTTACTTCTTTTTTTTTCTTTCTCTCTTTCTTTCTTTCTCTCTTTCTTTCTCTCTTTCTCTCTTTCTTTCTCTCTTTCTTTCTTGCTGTCTTTCTTTCTTTTATTCACATGTGGTGATGATGTAGACAGCAGCAGGTTGTTTCCTGGGAGCATGCAGCTAACCAGACAAGTGTGGTGGAGCATGTCCCTATGCCAGGACCTTCTTAGCAAGCCAGCCAGCCAGCGAGGCACAGTTGTAGTTACCCAAGGCACCTTGCACAGCATAGCAGCTTGGCATGACTATTTGTAAGACGCACTCCGCCAGTTTATGTTTTGTTTTTGGTGTTATGTGTGTGTTTTTGCTTTGTTTTGTTTTCTCCTGCTTAAATTGCACATTTCCCCTCTGGAAGCAGCAGCCCGTTTTTTTGGGGTCTGCTTGTGCTTGAAATTTTGCACCCACCTTTGAATCCCCCTGTGCCGTCCGGGCTGGGGGGCCCCGGGCAAGGGCCAAGTCGCCATCGCTTCTCGGCCTTTTGGCTAAGATCAAGTGTAGTATCTGTTCTTATCAGTTTAATATCTGATACGTCCCCTATCAGGGGACCATATATTAAATTGATTTTTGGAATCGGGAGATGGAACAGGGGCTTGCTCCGTCCACTCCACGCATCGGCCCGGTATTGCAGTACCTCCGGGAACGGTGCACACCTTTCTCTAACGTTGGTCAAAGTCAGATCTGGATCTCTCCTGTGAGCATTTTGTCTACCCCTGCTGGAGGGAGAGTGCCAGTGTTGATGCAAGTTTTCCCGCCGTTTTACTTCTTTTTTTTTCTTTCTCTCTTTCTTTCTTTCTCTCTTTCTTTCTCTCTTTCTCTCTTTCTTTCTGTCTTTCTTTCTTGCTGTCTTTCTTTCTTTTATTCACATGTGGTGATGATGTAGACAGCAGCAGGTTGTTTCCTGGGAGCATGCAGCTAACCAGACAAGTGTGGTGGAACATGTCCCTATGCCAGGACCTTCTTAGCAAGCCAGCCAGCCAGCGAGGCACAGTTGTAGTTACCCAAGGCACCTTGCACAGCATAGCAGCTTGGCATGACTATTTGTAAGACGCACTCCGCCAGTTTCTGTTTTGTTTTTGGTGTTATGTGTGTGTTTTTGCTTTGTTTTGTTTCCTCCTGCTTAAATTGCACATTTCCCCTCTGGAAGCAGCAGCCCGTTTTTTGGGGGTCTGCTTGTGCTTGGAATTTTGCACCCACCTTTGAATCCCCCTGTGCCGTCTGGGCTGGGGGGCCCCGGGCAAGGGCCAAGTCGCCATCGCTTCTCGGCCTTTTGGCTAAGATCAAGTCTGAAATAGGCTAATGATCAGGTATATGTGGCTTGACCGCAGTACCCGGTGGTTTTATTTCTGATAAGATGAGAGGTAATCAAACCCGGTCAGCCTCTTGGGCTGGACTGAAAAATTCGGCAAGATTGTTTTGGAGAGACAGCGGGGAAGAGATGCCAGAGAGGAAAGTCTTTATAAAGACCGTCATCATCGACTGCTTGGGAGTACAGCCTGAGATGATCTTGTGTCTTCAGCGGAACGGGACGGAGAATTACGTGGATGTCACCATGGTCGGGGAGACAAGTTTTAAAGAATTTCTGCAGCGGTGCAAGGAGAAGGAAGACGATGCTCCACTTTCCAATTTTAAAGTGGAGTCACTGAGCCGGAACAATTTCAGGGTTGTGACCGTACATATGTACAACCCTCATGTGACTGATTCCACGGTTGGACTGTTTTTATGCAGGTATGCAAAGGTGATCTCGGGGGCCAAGTACTTGAGGGACGAATTTGGAATATGGACAGGGAAGAGGCAGTTCCAAGTTCTGCTAAATGATGATGAATCTGGATTTGGTGGATTTTATCATCCACCAGCAAATTTTTCAATTGGGGCAGACAGAGGATATCTTTTTTACTCTGGGCAGCCCAGTTTCTGCAGGAAGTGTCAGAGTTTTGGTCACTTGGGAGTGGACTGCTCTCAGGAGAGATGCAGGAACTGTGGTGAGCTGGGACACACAGCGTCCGGGTGTTACAAGCCCAAGTGCTGCAATGCATGTGGAGCTTTGGATCACTTGTTCCGGAATTGTCCCCAGCGCAAGCAGACCTATTCCGAAGCTGCAAGGGGACGGGGAAGGTCGGAGGTAGATGACTCAATTCCACCAAGGGAGGAGGTGTTGGAAGACACTGGGCAGTCTTTTTCGATCCCCGGTAGCCAGGAGGGAAAAGAGGGAGATGGGGTGGCGGATGCAGAGGTTACAGAGCACAGTGAACAGGAGTTGTTAAGCAGCGGAGAGCGGAAAGGAGACGGGGTGATGCAGTGGGGGGACACTCCTGATGCAGAGCGCGGCGGACAGGAAGAGCCCTTTGTTCTGAAAAAACAGAAGAAGAGAAAGAAGACTAAGGAGGAAACAGCAAGTAAATTCTCGGTTTCTCAGGAAACAACCAAGAAACTGGCGGTAATGAACCGCTTCGAGGTGCTGGGGAAACAGGATGAGTCGGGTGTCGGTTCTTCACAGTTGCCAGTTCCAGTCGCTACGGGGGGTGAAGGGTCTTCTCCCTCCCAGGTGCCGGACACAGGGGGAGAAAGAGAAAATAGTCAGTCATAAACAGTGTGTTTATCTCCTTTGAGCCCAAATCCATACGTGTTGGGGACATTTTTACAAAGAGAACAAAATGAACAGGAATATGTAGATACAGGAAGCATGAGTTCTTCCTAGGAGATTTTGCAATTATCCACAAATATGGGACAGTGAGGTTTCTTTTCTAATTAATTTTTTTTTGGGTTTATGTCCTTAAACTGTATTTCAATTAACACAAGAGGGTTGAGGGATAACATTAAGAGGGCATCGGTTTTTAATTATTTGAGTTCTTTGCATTTTTCCTTTTGTTTTTTGCAGGAGGTGCATTTGAAAGATGCCTCCGATATTGATTTATACAGTAAAGAATGGGGAATGGGGGAGTCAAGGTGGAGTGTGGGGGGTGTCCATTCTTCAGGGGTGGGGGTTTTATTAAAAGACAAGGAGATGGAGGTAGTGCAGTCTGTTTCAGTGGTGCCAGGGCGCATTCTGAGTATTGATGTGAACTGGAGGGGACAAAAGTTGAGAATGATTAATGTATATGCACCTACCGACATGGCTTCTAGAAAAGAATGTTTTCTTGTTTTGCAGGATCTCTTTGTAACAAATAGGCACATTATTATGGGAGGGGATTTTAATGTGTCACTAGATAAGGGGGGTGGGCATGATTATACTGGGGGTATGTTAAAGGGTATTTTATTACAATTTAGTTTGGTTGATGGGTTTAGAAAGTGTAATCCCAAGCTTGAGGGGGTTACTTGGAGGAACTCAAGGGGGGCCAGGAGCCGTATAGATTATTTTTTTGTTTCAAAAGTGTTAAGTGTGGATTCTTGTATTGTGTCTCCAATGTGGTTTTCAGACCATGATACTATTCAGTGTACTATCCAATTTAAGGGACCAGTATTTGGGGGTGGGTTTTGGAAATTGAATTGTGAGTTACTGGGAGATAAATATTTTAGGGATACATTTTTGTTACATTTTAAAGGGTGGGTTGATTTGATGAGATATTCAAAGTCTGTTTTGGAATGGTGGGAGGGGGTGAAAGTCAAAATTAAGATTTTGGCTCAAAAGCATTGCAGGTATAGGTGCAGGAAGGAAAATAAAGGGTTTTTGGATTTGCAGAGGAAACTGGAGAATTTGTATACAAGGGGAAACACAACAGGGAGTTTTGACTTTGATCAGTCACAGGAACTTAAGGGTCAGATACGGAAAGTTTTTGAGAAGAGGGCAAGCATTTTTTTGTTTCGGTGTAAGGGGGAGTTCTTAGAGAAACATGAGACCTGCAGCACTTATTTTTTTAAGCAGGTAAAGGAGGCACAAAAAAAGAGAGTGATTAGGGGGTTGAGGGGGAAGGATGGTGTCACGGTGCAGGACACAGCGGGCATGTTGCACTGTGCTAATGGTTTTTATAAAGAACTTTTTTCTGAAAGGGAGGTCAATGTGGAGGTGGGAGGCTCCTTTTTGGAAGTTGTACAGGTTAGGGTGCCAGAGGACATGAGGGACGATATAGAGGGACCGGTCACTCTTGCAGAATTGGAGGAAGCCCTAAAGCAAATGGCGGATAGGAAAGTGCCAGGGGGTGATGGTCTCCCAAAGGAGTTTTATGTAACTTTTTGGAATGTGATTGGGCCGGTGTTTGTAGAGGTGGTGGGTGAGATTTTTCGCACTGGGGCTCTAAGTAAATCTATGAGGGAAGGTATTATTTCTTTACTTTTTAAAAAAGGAGAGGAGGAAGACCTAAAAAACTGGAGACCAATCACGCTGTTGTCAGTCGATTATAAATTAATTGCAAAGGTCCTGACTGGGCGGTTGAAACAGGCAATGCCTTTTATTGTTGATAAGGACCAAACTTGTGGGGTGGTGGGGAGGTCCATTCATTGGAACCTCCTCCTCACAAGAGATGCAATCAGTTGGGCTGAGGATAGAAAGGTACCGCTAATGTTGGTGAGCCTGGATCAGGAGAAGGCGTTTGATCGGGTGAACCATGGGTTTTTGTTTAGAGTGTTGTCACATCTGGGGTTTGGGAAGAATTTTATGAGGTGGTTAAAAATTATGTACACAGCGGTGGGTAGTAGGGTAAATGTAAATGGCCACTTGGGGGATTGGATTACACAAAGTTCAGGGGTAAGACAGGGCTGTCCACTGTCTCCACTTTTATACGTTCTTTTTATGGAGTCTTTTGCAGAGGCAGTGAGAAGAGACCAAGAAGTGAAAGGGCTTTTGTTACCTGGGAGTGGGGGTGTCTCTGTTAAAATCTCCCAGTATGCGGATGACATCACTCTTTTCCTGACATCAGATAGGAGCCTGGAAAGAGTATTTGAAATTATAGCACTGTATGCTCAGGCCTCAGGGTCAAAATTAAACACAAATAAATCTTCTGTAATGTTTTTTGGGGCGTGGGCTGAAAGGGTGGATACACCGGGTGGTTTACAGAGATGCAATGATGGGTTAAAGCTGTTGGGAATTTCTTTTTATCACAGGGGGAGCGGGGTAAACAATTGGGCAGGTAGGCTGGCAAAATTAAGGTTGAAATTTGGGTTATGGAAATTGAGGAAATTATCTTTTTTGGGGAAAGTTTTGGTTTTAAAGGCTGATGTGTTACCCTCTCTATTGTATTTAGCTTACGTGTTTCCTCTACCTTGTAAGTTTAGGAAAGTATTAACCAAAATGGTTTTTGATTTTGTTTGGGGAGGGAGGTATGAGTATATCAAGAGGGATGTTATGTATAGAAGTGTGGAAGAAGGAGGGAGGGGTGTACCGGACATCCCTCTTAAATTAGATTGTATTTATTTTTCAATGTTATGTATTGCATTAAACCCTGTCGTTGTGCACAAGTTCCAATATTTTGTTTCCCTTTGGTTTTCGTTTTCCATGAGGCACATAGTAGAATGGTCAAATAATGTGCCCAGGGCAGAAACGCTGCCCGACCATTATGGGCATGCAGTGAAATTGGTTAAGAAGTATCCTGATTTTAAGAATGAGGACAAATGTAAAAATCACAAAATGCTGTATAAAGGAGTTATAGAAGAGAGGGGGTCATGTGTGGTTGGAGGGGTCAATAAAGAAGTGTGGGGCAGAGTGCAGCCCAAGGGGTTAGACAATAGACTGAAGGATTTAAATTGGCTCGTGGTTCACGGGAGATTACCAGTGAGAGAAGTATTGTACAGACACAAATTAACAAGGAATAAATTTTGTCCCAGAGCAAAGTGCATGGCGGAGGAGACTGTAAGGCACGTGTTCTGGGACTGTTTATATGCTCAGCGAGTTTGGGCAACAATGGGGAAGGTTTTCAATTTGGTTTTGTTAAATGTTATTTTGTCTTACAACACTATTGTTGGTGGAATTGTTTTGAAGGGGGTATTGCAAGAGTCACAATTCTTAGTTTGGTTAATTATTAGTTTGGTAAAACAGGGAATTTGGGAATCAAGGAAAGTTTTGGTCAAATCAAATACAAAGTGTAATGCACTGGGGGTTGTAAATAGGGTGAGTGGGGAACTTCGGGAAAGGGTTAAAAGGGATGTGTTAAGGTGGGGATTCAATGCAGCTAAAGAGAAATGGAAGGGATTGGTGTATTTGTAAATAATTGTCTCATGCAAGTTGTTATAAAGGTAATTGTTCTGTGTTGTAAATGGTGATTGTATTGCTTTATGTAACTGTTACTGTAAAATGTAAAGTTATTGTGAGAATTTAATAAAAAAATCTGTTCTTATAAAAAAAAAAAAAAAAAAAAAATCTGTTCTTATCAGTTTAATATCTGATACGTCCCCTATCAGGGGACCATATATTAAATTGATTTTTGGAATCGGGAGATGGAACAGGGGCTTGCTCCGTCCACTCCACGCATCGGCCCGGTATTGCAGTACCTCCGGGAACGGTGCACACCTTTCTCTAACGTTGGTCAAAGTCAGATCTGGATCTCTCCTGTGAGCATTTTGTCTACCCCTGCTGGAGGGAGAGTGCCAGTGTTGATGCAAGTTTTCCCGCCGTTTTACTTCTTTTTTGTCTTTCTCTCTTTCTTTCTTTCTCTTTCTTTCTCTCTTTCTTTCTTGCTGTCTTTCTTTCTTTTATTCACATGTGATGATGATGTAGACAGCAGCAGTTTGTTTCATGGGAGCATGCAGCTAACCAGACAAGTGTGGTGGAACATGTCCCTATGCCAGGTCCTTCTTAGCCAGCCATATACTCTGGCTTCTCTTCAGTTCGAATAAATCTTTCTAAGACTAAGGCTTAGAGGGTAGTGGCATTGCCCGCTCCCTCCGAGGGTCTGTGAGAGGTTTGTTCGGGTGAGGAGGAACAGAATTTTTTTTATTTTTGACTGGCTTTCTTCAGCTCGGCAACTTTTTGGAAGACTAATGCTCAGTCTGGTTTTGGCTTGCCCAATCCAGGCCGAGGGTCTTTCAAGATTTTGTTGACTGTTGAGAGCAGTTTTTTCTTTTTCAGGCGGTTCCCGTTTTTTTCTTTTTCAGGCGGTTCCGGCTTTTCCAGACGTTCCTGGAGTTAGAGAGAAGGAGGACCTACCATCCAGACGACCTTTGAGGACCCTTTGATGACCTAGACGACCTCATCCCCAGCCCTTGATTGTAATCGAGATCCAGACCGAGAGAGCAGCAGGCGCCCAGCAGAGGGCGCCATCTGGGAGGAGCAAAGGGCGGCCCCGGACCCCGAGGAGGCGTCACAGCCACGATTCTTCCTACGTGGTCTCGGTGCCAAGCAGCGCCCCCTACTCCGCCAGGGAAGGACACCGTTCACCTGGGGAGGGGGTCCCTCTTGCGAGGCGACCATCTCCTCAGGGACTAAAGTAATAGTTCCTTCAACTGCCCAGATTTGCTGCTTACGTTGTCTCTTTTCCGTAGAGAGAGACAACCCGGACGTCCAGAGGCTTCTCCCACCCCAATCGGAGGAGCCAGCTGAAGGATGGCGTTCCGGCCAACCCAGGAAACCAGGAGGCACAATGCGGTGCGCTTCACAAGAAACAAGCAAGATGAAACGGAACCAGGACTGACGAGACTGGAGTTCAGCCGGACCATTCTTCAGAGGGGTATGGGTTTTTCCCCTTCTGACTTGAATTGTTTGGTGAAATTGCCAGGGCTTAAGGAAGTGTTTGAGGTCAGTTTTAGGAACCCCCAAAAGTTACAAGAAATGTGGTACTTTTGGGGGGAGAATAAATATCTCGCTCCATACAAAGAATTTTGTGTGGATGCACTGACAGACAGAGAAATGAAAGTTGTTACTGTCCAATTTTTCAATGAGGCTGTTAGCGACTATGATATTACAACATGGCTTAACCGCTATGGGAGGGTGTCATCAGAAGGGAGGAAAATTACAGATGAAGATGGGGTTTGGACAGGAGCCAGAAAGTGGCTGGTACGCCTTAATGTTGATCCATCGGGCATTGGAGGCGTCCGCCACATTCCAAACTCCATAGTGTTAGGGCCCAACAGAGGGCTGGTATTCTATAATGGGATGCCAAAACTCTGCAGGAAATGTGGGGAATTAGGACACCTGACGGCCGCGTGTACTGTAGTCAAGTGCAGGAACTGCGGCGCCCCCCACGAGACCAGCCACTGCAGAGAAGAGAGGCAGTGCAATTTGTGTGGAAAGAAGGGGCACCTGTTTAAGGACTGCCCCTCTTCCTATGCCAACATGGCCAGAGCCAGCAAGGCAAACATGAACAAGCCTAGGCCTGAGCAGGAAGAGGGAGCAAGTAACAAAGATCAGTCCACATCACCACCAACAGTATCCAAGACCCAGACTCCAGCACCACCATCATCACCAGCACCCCCTCACCCCCCCGCCCCCGAGACATGTCCCGTTTTACGAGGACCCCTTCCCCCAGCCCAGAGAGAGAGTACAACAGCCACTCCACTAGCTCCTCCAGTAGCTCCTCTGATGCAGAACACGAGTCAGGGAGGGAGCCCGGACCCAGCAGCGGCCCCCCCCTGAGTAGGGCCCTCTCAGCGCCAGCACTCCCCCTCGGCTCTCGTTATGACGCCATAATGATTGAGTCCGTGGGGGAGGAAAGCAAAAGCGACAGTGAAAGAGAGAGTGAGAAGGAGGGGAAGGGAGTGAAGAACCAGCAGAGGGTGGGGAAAAGAAAGGGTAGAGACGAGGGGGGGAAAAGAAAGAAGATCAGGATCAAAGACAGCAAGTTGCAGGTGGCCCCCATAGATCCAAAACCAGCTAATGTCCACACAAAGTCCCCAGTCTTGCCCTCGCAGGCAGAGACGGAGGCGAGTGGGACGGCTACACTGCCGCCTAGTGGGCAGGTAGCAGCCAGCCAGTGCATCCCCAGCCAGCCTTCCCAGTCGTTGGCACAAACCCTAGCACACCTCGCAGAAGAGGTGTTCACTAATGCACCGAGGGAGAGGTCGGGGTCAACACCTTCCCTGACCAGCAGTACCTCTGTAGCAATGACCCTCTTCAAGCGAAGGGCCTCCCTTCAAAGCATCCTTGACCCCCTCCCTTGTATGGGCAAAACCAGGGGCCCCCTAGAGGTCCTCCTAGATACAGCACTGGAGGACATGGGAATACCCCTGGACGCGGTAAGCCAGAAGTCTGCTAACAGCTCCAATTCAACAGACGGTAACAGCCAAAGAATGCTGTCTGTCATAACCCCCCCCCAGGACAAAGCTGACCCACACGTTCCGAGGGGCCCTGAGCAAGTTCCACCAGACTTACCTTGTGGGGAGTTGAATAGCCCCAACAACTCCACGTACTGTGCATATAAAGACGGTGCCTTCTTGGACGAGGCAGCAGTGAGTACCTTCTCAGGGGTGATGGGAGTTGCAAATAAGCCCAAGCCCCCTCGAAGCAAGCGTAGAGCTAAGAGTAGGAAGAGTGTCCCGACCTCCCAATCATAGTCGCTATGGGGTGGACGCAGCGACTCCTTTTCTTGTTAGCTACCCTGATGGCCCTGATATGTGTGTCTGTTAATGTCAGGAGCATCAGGGAGACACAAAAAAGATTTGATGTACTAAACTATCTAGCTAACTTGAAAGCAGATCTCATCTTTCTGCAGGAGTGTGGTATTTCGTCGAGCCCTGATTATACGGACCTGAAGGAGAGTTGGACCCTGGGGGACTCCTTCTGGTCGGGCTCCAACATAGCCAGAGCCGACGGAGTAGGGAGGTAGAACCTGGTAGAATTCTGAGCGTGGATGTGACATACAACAACACTCCCCTCAGACTGGTCAATGTCTACGCACCCACTAACCAAAACGAAAGAGTTCAATTTTTTCCACAGCTGCGTCCACTCCTGCTGGGGAACGTACCCGTCATCGTGTCAGGTGACTTCAATTGTGCTCTGAGGGACGTAGACCGGAGCAGGCCACGCAACGACCGCTCTAGTAGAGTTTTGTCCTCCGTAATATCTGATTTCTCCCTGTGTGATGCAGGTAAGGACCTGGTGCCTCCCTTTACCTGGGTGAGCTCATCTGGGACCTCCTTCTCCCGTATAGATCTCGTCCTGCATACCAGCTCCCTTACGAAGACGGCAGTAGACACCCAGGCCGTCTTCTTCTCTGACCATAGGCTCCTGCAGGTAACATTGCAGGTCCCTCAGACCTCCCAGATGGGGTCAGGGGTTTGGAAATTAAACACCTCCTTACTCGATGACCCCTCCATAGCTGCAGCCTATAAGAGCAGGCTTGTTGAGTGGACCACTTTGCGTGACCTATTCAACTCCCCTATAGAGTGGTGGGAGATGGTCAAAATCAGAACTAAGGGTTATTTCATAGCAGCAGGCAAGAGGAAAGCAAAAGAAAGGAGGGCCAAATATAAACACCTGAATGCTGCCCTCCAGCATCTGAGCCTGCTTCAGCTTCGGGGGTTCCCTGTAAGCGACGAGATAGCCCAGACCAAGCTAGATCTTTCAGTGCTTTGTAGGGAGGAACAACGAAAGGTCATGCACAATGCAAAAGTGCAAAAAATGGAGGAAGACGAAAAGTGTACTCGCTTCTTCTTCCAGAAAACGAGGGAGAAGCGGCACTTGATGTCCTCCATGCTCGACAGCAGGGGGAGGATAGTAGAGGATAGTGAGGGAGTGAAAAAAGTGGTAGAGAACTTCTATAGGGACCTATATAACATCAAAGCTACAGATGACACCCTGATAGAGTGGTTCCTGAGCCAGTTGGAGCCTGACTCAGTGCGGGACGACGAGGAGGAGGAGAAGGACCCAGAACTCACGCTGGAGGAGCTCACCCAGGCGGTTAAGACCATGAACACCGGTAAGACGCCAGGTCCAGATGGCATCCCGGGTGAGTATTACCATCTTTTTTGGGACATGCTAAAAGTCCATTTAGCGGAGGTCTACAGAGCGGTCTACAGGGAGAAGCGGTTGGGCCCTTCTATGCGGGAGAGTGTAATTACTCTCCTTCATAAGAAAGGGGAAGTTAAAGATCTACGGAATTGGCGCCCAATCAGCCTCCTTTGCGTGGATTACAAGATACTAGCCAAAGCTCTGATGCTCCGGCTACAAGTACACCTCCCTTTGGTCATTGGCCCCGACCAGGCTTGTGGCGTCCCAGGGAGGTCCATCACGGATATTTTAATGTTAACAAGGGACATTCTGGCTTATTCTAGAGAACAGAACCATCCCCTCTGCCTGTTCAACCTTGACCAGGAGAAGGCGTTCGATAGGGTAAGCCATGAATATATGTACAAAGTGATGGACCAGATGAAATTCGCTCCTGGACTTAGGGAGTGGGTTAAAACCATATATACAAACATTAGTACCCGAGTCTTGGTGAACAGGCACCTGACTGGTAAAATATCTATCCAGTCAGGGGTCAGACAGGGTTGCCCACTATCCCCACTGCTATATGTCGTGTGCATTGAACCCCTCCTGCAGGCAATTCGTAGGGATACCAATATAACTGGTTTCCAGCTGCCTGGATCCAACGGGGTCCAGGTCAAAACAACAGCATATATGGACGATGTGTCACTCATTTGCACCAACACATCGTCGGTACCTCGGATTAGTAATATCCTTGAGAAGTACTGCACGGCGACCGGGGCAGTGATTAATAAGTCCAAGAGCGAAGTCTACGTGTCTAAAAATTGGCAGGTAGATAGGGAACTGTCGGACATGTACCCTGTCAAAAAGGACAAAATCAAGATTCTGGGCCTCATTTTCGAAAACAATAGCTCGGGGGCCCAGAGCTGGACGGCGGCCATTAACCAGGTCCGTAAAAAGATTGGCGGATGGAGCACAAGATCCTTAACAATGACGGGTAGAGTATTAATAACCAAGTCTATACTGTTCCCCATCCTCTCTTATGTAGGAAAAATCTTTCCCCCAGACAGGACCACCAAAAAAGTGGTGGACCGCATTATCCACCGCTTTATCTGGGGCAGCAAGATGGAGAGGGTAAAGCGAGCCACCCTGAGTAAAGCCGACAAGAAGGGAGGTAAGGGGGTCCCGGACGTTGTGCAGCTCACCCGAGTGCAGGGGCTCACGCAAACTATCAAGAACATCCAGGCCCTGGACAGGAAGGTATGTTACATGAATCGTTTCTATTTTGCCACCTGTCTCAGGGCCTTGGGCCTCTGCACTATTGATAACACCGTGCCGTACTCCTGGGACCCCCCATTGTATTATAGAACCTTAAGGGACACTATATATAAATTGGGCTTAGATAAAGCAAAATTGGCCTCCTGGGAATACAAGGCTGTAACTAAATATCTTGCCGGTTCCCAGGAAATTGAAAAAGTAGCTACTTTCTCCCTCACCCAAAGCCAAAAAATCTGGGAGAATGTGTCTCACAGCTGCCTCAGTAATGTCCAGAAGGATATAGCATGGAACACCGTCCACAGTGCACTCCCCACTCGAGCGTTCATGTTCAGGAGGGGACTAGCCCAAGTAGAAACATGCCCCTATGCAAAGTGCCGCAAGAGAGAAACACCAGCCCATATCTTCTGGGAGTGTGATGTGGCTGGCAGTGTCTGGCTCTCTGTCTCTGTCTTCCTAAACAGGTTTGCTGACACGGCCAAGATGACCGCTGAGACTGTGCTCTATGGGCCTGCGGGAGGAATCGATACCAGCACAGCTAAGTGCGTTTGGCGTGTCATCAATGTTGTCAAGCAGATCCTGTGGGAAGGCCGTAACGTCTGTGTCTATCACAAGCAGGAGCTAGACACTATCACCACGACCAGAAGGGCACAAACTCTTATCAAGGACTTTGTAATTCTGGACATCCGGACCCTCGGGAAGGACAAGGCCTGCGCGGAGTGGAGGATCGCCGGACTTCAGGACGTGAAGATGGAATAAAGGAAAAAACTGGAACCGCTAGCTCCTAGGAGCGGGACTACGGGGCACCGCTAAGCCTTTTATTTATTTTGTCATGCCAGCATTCCGCCCTTTTTAGCTGGCATGACCGTTTTTTCAACGGTGCCCTGGTTTTATGTAGTCTTTTTGTTTCAGTTTTATTGACTTTTATTTGATTTACGTTGAATTATTTATTTGATTTTGTTTTGTTTTGTTTTATGTATCTTTAAGATTTTTAATGTAAACTATTAAAAGTTACATTTTAAGTGTTTTAAAATTTTAGAATTTTAACTCACTGTTCTATACACTGTCCCTTTTCCCCTGTCCCTGTTTTAGATCTAGTTTTATGTTCACTTTTGAACTTTTTTAGAGAGCACTCCCCGGCCCTCACAAACACTGGTTTTTTATAGATGGTTCTTTTTTTCCCAGTCACTTTTAAAGCAGCACAGGTTTTTTTCATGTTGATTTTAATCTGTGTCTGTTTTAACCATGTACAAAGCACAATTGTCTTGGTGTTTTTAAATGTATTTTAAATGCTTTTAAAACAAAATGTATGTCTGTATGCATGAATGTCATCTTTAAAAGAAATGTAAAATGAATGAAAAAAACGAATGGGTGTAAATGTAAAAAATGTAAAATCTCTTTCTCTCTTTCTTTCTCTCTTTCTCTCTTTCTTTCTCTCTTTCTTTCTTGCTGTCTTTCTTTCTTTTATTCACATGTGGTGATGATGTAGACAGCAGCAGGTTGTTTCCTGGGAGCATGCAGCTAACCAGACAAGTGT
Source organism: Acipenser ruthenus (assembly GCF_902713425.1). Classification (NCBI taxonomy): domain Eukaryota; kingdom Metazoa; phylum Chordata; class Actinopteri; order Acipenseriformes; family Acipenseridae; genus Acipenser; species Acipenser ruthenus. The sequence goes on along the minus strand of NC_081198.1, from coordinate 21,331,209 downwards.
GGTGGAACATGTCCCTATGCCAGGACCTTCTTAGCAAGCCAGCCAGCCAGCGAGTCACAGTTGTAGTTACCCAAGGCACCTTGCACAGCATAGCAGCTTGGCATGACTATTTGTAAGACGCACTCCGCCAGTTTATGTTTTGTTTTTGGTGTTATGTGTGTGTTTTTGCTTTGTTTTGTTTCCTCCTGCTTAAATTGCACATATCCCCTCTGGAAGCAGCAGCCCGTTTTTTGGGGGTCTGCTTGTGCTTGGAATTTTGCACCCACCTTTGAATCCCCCTGTGCTGTCCGGGCTGGGGGGCCCCGGGCAAGGGCCAAGTCGCCATCGCTTCTCGGCCTTTTGGCTAAGATCAAGTGTAGTATCTGTTCTTATCAGTTTAATATCTGATACGTCCCCTATCAGGGGACCATATATTAAATTGATTTTTGGAATCGGGAGATGGAACAGGGGCTTGCTCCGTCCACTCCACGCATCGGCCCGGTATTGCAGTACCTCCGGGAACGGTGCACACCTTTCTCTAACGTTGGTCAAAGTCAGATCTGGATCTCTCCTGTGAGCATTTTGTCTACCCCTGCTGGAGGGAGAGTGCCAGTGTTGATGCAAGTTTTCCCGCCGTTTTACTTCTTTTTTTTTCTTTCTCTCTTTCTTTCTTTCTCTCTTTCTTTCTCTCTTTCTCTCTTTCTTTCTCTCTTTCTTTCTTGCTGTCTTTCTTTCTTTTATTCACATGTGGTGATGATGTAGACAGCAGCAGGTTGTTTCCTGGGAGCATGCAGCTAACCAGACAAGTGTGGTGGAACATGTCCCTATGCCAGGACCTTCTTAGCAAGCCAGTCAGCCAGCGAGTCACAGTTGTAGTTACCCAAGGCACCTTGCACAGCATAGCAGCTTGGCATGACTATTTGTAAGACGCACTCCGCCAGTTTATGTTTTGTTTTTGGTGTTATGTGTGTGTTTTTGCTTTGTTTTGTTTCCTCCTGCTTAAATTGCACATATCCCCTCTGGAAGCAGCAGCCCGTTTTTTGGGGGTCTGCTTGTGCTTGGAATTTTGCACCCACCTTTGAATCCCCCTGTGCTGTCCGGGCTGGGGGGCCCCGGGCAAGGGCCAAGTCGCCATCGCTTCTCGGCCTTTTGGCTAAGATCAAGTGTAGTATCTGTTCTTATCAGTTTAATATCTGATACGTCCCCTATCAGGGGACCATATATTAAATTGATTTTTGGAATCGGGAGATGGAACAGGGGCTTGCTCCGTCCACTCCACGCATCGGCCCGGTATTGCAGTACCTCCGGGAACGGTGCACACCTTTCTCTAACGTTGGTCAAAGTCAGATCTGGATCTCTCCTGTGAGCATTTTGTCTACCCCTGCTGGAGGGAGAGTGCCAGTGTTGATGCAAGTTTTCCCGCCGTTTTACTTCTTTTTTTTTCTTTCTCTCTTTCTTTCTTTCTCTCTTTCTTTCTCTCTTTCTCTCTTTCTTTCTCTCTTTCTTTCTTGCTGTCTTTCTTTCTTTTATTCACATGTGGTGATGATGTAGACAGCAGCAGGTTGTTTCCTGGGAGCATGCAGCTAACCAGACAAGTGTGGTGGAACATGTCCCTATGCCAGGACCTTCTTAGCAAGCCAGCCAGCCAGCGAGGCACAGTTGTAGTTACCCAAGGCACCTTGCACAGCATAGCAGCTTGGCATGACTATTTGTAAGACGCACTCCGCCAGTTTATGTTTTGTTTTTGGTGTTATGTGTGTGTTTTTGCTTTGTTTTGTTTCCTCCTGCTTAAATTGCACATTTCCCCTCTGGAAGCAGCAGCCCGTTTTTTGGGGGTCTGCTTGTGCTTGGAATTTTGCACCCACCTTTGAATCCCCCTGTGCCGTCCGGGCTGGGGGGACCCGGGCAAGGGCCAAGTCGCCATCGCTTCTCGGCCTTTTGGCTAAGATCAAGTGTAGTATCTGTTCTTATCAGTTTAATATCTGATACGTCCCCTATCAGGGGACCATATATTAAATTGATTTTTGGAATCGGTAGATGGAACAGGGGCTTGCTCCGTCTACTCCACGCATCGGCCCGGTATTGCAGTACCTCCGGGAACGGTGCACACCTTTCTCTAACGTTGGTCAAAGTCAGATCTGGATCTCTCCTGTGAGCATTTTGTCTACCCCTGCTGGAGGGAGAGTGCCAGTGTTGATGCAAGTTTTCCCGCCGTTTTACTTCTTTTTTTTTTCTTTCTCTCTTTCTTTCTTTCTCTCTTTCTTTCTCTCTTTCTCTCTTTCTTTCTCTCTTTCTTTCTTGCTGTCTTTCTTTCTTTTATTCACATGTGGTGATGATGTAGACAGCAGCAGGTTGTTTCCTGGGAGCATGCAGCTAACCAGACAAGTGTGGTGGAACATGTCCCTATGCCAGGACCTTCTTAGCAAGCCAGCCAGCCAGCGAGGCACAGTTGTAGTTACCCAAGGCACCTTGCACAGCATAGCAGCTTGGCATGACTATTTGTAAGACGCACTCCGCCAGTTTATGTTTTGTTTTTGGTGTTATGTGTGTGTTTTTGCTTTGTTTTGTTTTCTCCTGCTTAAATTGCACATTTCCCCTCTGGAAGCAGCAGCCCGTTTTTTTGGGGTCTGCTTGTGCTTGAAATTTTGCACCCACCTTTGAATCCCCCTGTGCCGTCCGGGCTGGGGGGCCCCGGGCAAGGGCCAAGTCGCCATCGCTTCTCGGCCTTTTGGCTAAGATCAAGTGTAGTATCTGTTCTTATCAGTTTAATATCTGATACGTCCCCTATCAGGGGACCATATATTAAATTGATTTTTGGAATAGGGAGATGGAACAGGGGCTTGCTCCGTCCACTCCACGCATCGGCCTGGTATTGCAGTACCTCCGGGAACGGTGCACACCTTTCTCTAACGTTGGTCAAAGTCAGATCTGGATCTCTCCTGTGTGCATTTTGTCTACCCCTGCTGGAGGGAGAGTGCCAGTGTTGATGCAAGTTTTCCCGCCGTTTTACTTCTTTTTTTTTCTTTCTCTCTTTCTTTCTTTCTCTCTTTCTTTCTCTCTTTCTCTCTTTCTTTCTCTCTTTCTTTCTTGCTGTCTTTCTTTCTTTTATTCACATGTGGTGATGATGTAGACAGCAGCAGGTTGTTTCCTGGGAGCATGCAGCTAACCAGACAAGTGTGGTGGAACATGTCCCTATGCCAGGACCTTCTTAGCAAGCCAGCCAGCCAGCGAGGCACAGTTGTAGTTACCCAAGGCACCTTGCACAGCATAGCAGCTTGGCATGACTATTTGTAAGACGCACTCCGCCAGTTTATGTTTTGTTTTTGGTGTTATGTGTGTGTTTTTGCTTTGTTTTGTTTTCTCCTGCTTAAATTGCACATTTCCCCTCTGGAAGCAGCAGCCCGTTTTTTTGGGGTCTGCTTGTGCTTGAAATTTTGCACCCACCTTTGAATCCCCCTGTGCCGTCCGGGCTGGGGGGCCCCGGGCAAGGGCCAAGTCGCCATCGCTTCTCGGCCTCTTGGCTCAGATCATTGTATGTGGCCTGCCCGCAGCTTTGATTTTCAAGGGGAAGAGAAGGCGAAGGCATGGCGGAGACTGCAGTAAAGCCCCCAGGACCTCGTCTGAGGAACACGATTCGTTTATTGAAGAAAGAAGGAACCCCTGCAATGACGAGGAACGATTTTGTTAACCAAGTGCTGAACAGGATGAAGGTGGATTTCGATGAAGTGTTCTGTCTCCAGGATTTCCAGGCAAGAGGAATTTTTGATTTGACTTTTAAATCAGAAGAGTATTGTAGATGTGTTTGGAAATGCATGAAGAACAATGAAGAGAAGAGGCCTTTGTGTTTTTTTGTTTTGGAAGCGCTTTTTAGACAAGAAGTAAGAGTGGTGAATGTGCATATGTACAACCCGTTTGTGCCTGCGGAGGATGTGTCTACTTTTTTGGGACAATATGTTAATGTGGTTAGGCCGCCAGAGAAATGTTTGGATGAGTTCGAGATGTGGAATGGCACTTGGAGGGTGTGGACGAGGTTCCGCCCTAGTGAAAAGGGGTATGAGGGGGTGAGGCATCCGCCTTCCTCCTTTTCGATTGGATCGAATAGAGGATTTTTGTTTTATTTTGGACAGCCTGAAGTCTGCAGGAAATGTAATGAAATGGGACACAAGGCTGAAGAGTGTAAGGACTTGTTCTGCAGGAACTGTAATAAAAAGGGGCATAACACGAAAGACTGCAAAGAAAAGAGAAAGTGTAATTTGTGTGGGAGTGTTAATCATTTGTTTTATAAGTGTCCACACAGGGCCAAAAGCTATGCTGGGGCTGCTGGTGCGGGGAGCGGTGAGGAGGACAGTGGTGATGAGGAGGACAGCAGTGATGGAGTGGACGGAGCGGAAAGTATGGAGGTGTCTGGAAAGAAAGGTGCAGAGGATAAAGGTGGAAAGAAGATGACTGCGGAGAAACTAGTTACAGTGCCATCGGCTGAATCCGGGAAGGTGAGCGAGTCTGTGAAGGGGAAGCAGCAGAGACAGCCTGCGGAGAAAAGGACAGCAGAAGAAGCGGGAGTGAGGGAGCCTGTTATAGAGTCTGGGAAGGAACAAAAGAAAGACTGGGCTGATCGAATGGAAGAGGATGAAAAGCGAAAAGAGACTAGTGGGAAAAAGACGGATAAAAAGTGATAAATGTCTGGTTTTCTTTTTGCTTATTATTTTATGTAATAGTTTTTTTGTTTTTTTGTGGAAAAAGTAAATGACTTAAAAGTTAGAGGAAATGATTTGCATATATGGAAATTTGTTTTGTAAATGTGGTTTTGAAAACACTGTGAAAAAGGAAAAGAAAGGAAAATGGATAAAAGTGTGAGTGAGGATGTGAGTGTGAATAATTTTGATTTTGGTGAATGGTTGAAATGATGACTGTTTTTGAATTTGTTGATTTTTGTGTTGAATAATATGCATATATGTTAATTGTAAATGTGGTTTTTGATGTAGAAGAAAAATGTATACGTTTTTGTGTTGTCTTTCTTTAAGTGTAATAATTTTGTGTTGATTTTTGTATTGAAATATTGTTTTTGTTTGATAAGATTTAATAAAAAAAAAAAAATCTGTTCTTATCAGTTTAATATCTGATACGTCCCCTATCAGGGGACCATATATTAAATTGATTTTTGGAATCGGGAGATGGAACAGGGGCTTGCTCCGTCCACTCCACGCATCGACCCGGTATTGCAGTACCTCCGGGAACGGTGCACACCTTTCTCTAACGTTGGTCAAAGTCAGATCTGGATCTCTCCTGTGAGCATTTTGTCTACCCCTGCTGGAGGGAGAGTGCCAGTGTTGATGCAAGTTTTCCCGCCGTTTTACTTCTTTTTTTTTCTTTCTCTCTTTCTTTCTTTCTCTCTTTCTTTCTCTCTTTCTCTCTTTCTTTCTCTCTTTCTTTCTTGCTGTCTTTCTTTCTTTTATTCACATGTGGTGATGATGTAGACAGCAGCAGGTTGTTTCCTGGGAGCATGCAGCTAACCAGACAAGTGTGGTGGAACATGTCCCTATGCCAGGACCTTCTTAGCAAGCCAGCCAGCCAGCGAGGCACAGTTGTAGTTACCCAAGGCACCTTGCACAGCATAGCAGCTTGGCATGACTATTTGTAAGACGCACTCCGCCAGTTTATGTTTTGTTTTTGGTGTTATGTGTGTGTTTTTGCTTTGTTTTGTTTTCTCCTGCTTAAATTGCACATTTCCCCTCTGGAAGCAGCAGCCCGTTTTTTTGGGGTCTGCTTGTGCTTGAAATTTTGCACCCACCTTTGAATCCCCCTGTGCCGTCCGGGCTGGGGGGCCCCGGGCAAGGGCCAAGTCGCCATCGCTTCTCGGCCTTTTGGCTAAGATCAAGTGTAGTATCTGTTCTTATCAGTTTAATATCTGATACGTCCCCTATCAGGGGACCATATATTAAATTGATTTTTGGAATCGGGAGATGGAACAGGGGCTTGCTCCGTCCACTCCACGCATCGGCCCGGTATTGCAGTACCTCCGGGAACGGTGCACACCTTTCTCTAACGTTGGTCAAAGTCAGATCTGGATCTCTCCTGTGAGCATTTTGTCTACCCCTGCTGGAGGGAGAGTGCCAGTGTTGATGCAAGTTTTCCCGCCGTTTTACTTCTTTTTTTTTTCTTTCTCTCTTTCTTTCTTTCTCTCTTTCTTTCTCTCTTTCTCTCTTTCTTTCTCTCTTTCTTTCTTGCTGTCTTTCTTTCTTTTATTCACATGTGGTGATGATGTAGACAGCAGCAGGTTGTTTCCTGGGAGCATGCAGCTAACCAGACAAGTGTGGTGGAACATGTCCCTATGCCAGGTCCTTCTTAGCCAGCCATATACTCTGGCTTCTCTTCAGTTCGAATAAATCTTTCTAAGACTAAGGCTTAGAGGGTAGTGGCATTGCCTGCTCCCTCCGAGGGTCTGTGAGAGGTTTGTTCGGGTGAGGAGGAACAGAATTTTTTTTATTTTTGACTGGCTTTCTTCAGCTCGGCAACTTTTTGGAAGACTAATGCTCAGTCTGGTTTTGGCTTGCCCAATCCAGGCCGAGGGTCTTTCAAGATTTTGTTGACTGTTGAGAGCAGTTTTTTCTTTTTCAGGCGGTTCCAGTTTTTTTCTTTTTCAGGCGGTTCCGGCTTTTCCAGACGTTCCTGGAGTTAGAGAGAAGGAGGACCTACCATCCAGACGACCTTTGAGGACCCTTTGATGACCTAGACGACCTCATCCCCAGCCCTTGATTGTAATCGAGATCCAGACCGAGAGAGCAGCAGGCGCCCAGCAGAGGGCGCCATCTGGGAGGAGCAGAGGGCGGCCCCGGACCCCGAGGAGGCGTCACAGCCACGATTCTTCCTACGTGGTCTCGGTGCCAAGCAGCGCCCCCTACTCCGCCAGGGAAGGACACCGTTCACCTGGGGAGGGGGTCCCTCTTGCGAGGCGACCATCTCCTCAGGGACTAAAGTAATAGTTCCTTCAACTGCCCAGATTTGCTGCTTACGTTGTCTCTTTTCCGTAGAGAGAGACAACCCGGACGTCCAGAGGCTTCTCCCACCCCAATCGGAGGAGCCAGCTGAAGGATGGCGTTCCGGCCAACCCAGGAAACCAGGAGGCACAATGCGGTGCGTTTCACAAGAAACAAGCAAGATGAAACGGAACCAGGACTGACGAGACTGGAGTTCAGCCGGACCATTCTTCAGAGGGGTATGGGTTTTTCCCCTTCTGACTTGAATTGTTTGGTGAAATTGCCAGGGCTTAAGGAAGTGTTTGAGGTCAGTTTTAGGAACCCCCAAAAGTTACAAGAAATGTGGTCCTTTTGGGGGGAGAATAAATATCTCGCTCCATACAAAGAATTTTGTGTGGATGCACTGACAGACAGAGAAATGAAAGTTGTTACTGTCCAATTTTTCAATGAGGCTGTTAGCGACTATGATATTACAACATGGCTTAACCGCTATGGGAGGGTGTCATCAGAAGGGAGGAAAATTACAGATGAAGATGGGGTTTGGACAGGAGCCAGAAAGTGGCTGGTACGCCTTAATGTTGATCCATCGGGCATTGGAGGCGTCCGCCACATTCCAAACTCCATAGTGTTAGGGCCCAACAGAGGGCTGGTATTCTATAATGGGATGCCAAAACTCTGCAGGAAATGTGGGGAATTAGGACACCTGACGGCCGCGTGTACTGTAGTCAAGTGCAGGAACTGCGGCGCCCCCCACGAGACCAGCCACTGCAGAGAAGAGAGGCAGTGCAATTTGTGTGGAAAGAAGGGGCACCTGTTTAAGGACTGCCCCTCTTCCTATGCCAACATGGCCAGAGCCAGCAAGGCAAACATGAACAAGCCTAGGCCTGAGCAGGAAGAGGGAGCAAGTAACAAAGATCAGTCCACATCACCACCAACAGTATCCAAGACCCAGACTCCAGCACCACCATCATCACCAGCACCCCCTCACCCCCCCGCCCCCGAGACATGTCCCGTTTTACGAGGACCCCTTCCCCCAGCCCAGAGAGAGAGTACAACAGCCACTCCACTAGCTCCTCCAGTAGCTCCTCTGATGCAGAACACGAGTCAGGGAGGGAGCCCGGACCCAGCAGCGGCCCCCCCCTGAGTAGGGCCCTCTCAGCGCCAGCACTCCCCCTCGGCTCTCGTTATGACGCCATAAGGATTGAGTCCGTGGGGGAGGAAAGCAAAAGCGACAGTGAAAGTGAGAGTGAGAAGGAGGGGAAGGGAGTGAAGAACCAGCAGAGGGTGGGGAAAAGAAAGGGTAGAGACGAGGGGGGGAAAAGAAAGAAGATCAAGATCAAAGACAGCAAGTTGCAGGTGGCCCCCATAGATCCAAAACCAGCTAATGTCCACACAAAGTCCCCAGTCTTGCCCTCGCAGGCAGAGACGGAGGCGAGTGGGACGGCTACACTGCCGCCTAGTGGGCAGGTAGCAGCCAGCCAGGGCATCCCCAGCCAGCCTTCCCAGTCGTTGGCACAAACCCTAGCACACCTCGCAGAAGAGGTGTTCACTAATGCACCGAGGGAGAGGTCGGGGTCAACACCTTCCCTGACCAGCAGTACCTCTGTAGCAATGACCCTCTTCAAGCGAAGGGCCTCCCTTCAAAGCATCCTTGACCCCCTCCCTTGTATGGGCAAAACCAGGGGCCCCCTAGAGGTCCTCCTAGATACAGCACTGGAGGACATGGGAATACCCCTGGACGCGGTAAGCCAGAAGTCTGCTAACAGCTCCAATTCAACAGACGGTAACAGCCAAAGAATGCTGTCTGTCATAACCCCCCCCCAGGACAAAGCTGACCCACACGTTCCGAGGGGCCCTGAGCAAGTTCCACCAGACTTACCTTGTGGGGAGTTGAATAGCCCCAACAACTCCACGTACTGTGCATATAAAGACGGTGCCTTCTTGGACGAGGCAGCAGTGAGTACCTTCTCAGGGGTGATGGGAGTTGCAAATAAGCCCAAGCCCCCTCGAAGCAAGCGTAGAGCTAAGAGTAGGAAGAGTGTCCCGACCTCCCAATCATAGTCGCTATGGGGTGGACGCAGCGACTCCTTTTCTTGTTAGCTACCCTGATGGCCCTGATATGTGTGTCTGTTAATGTCAGGAGCATCAGGGAGACACAAAAAAGATTTGATGTACTAAACTATCTAGCTAACTTGAAAGCAGATCTCATCTTTCTGCAGGAGTGTGGTATTTCGTCGAGCCCTGATTATAGGGACCTGAAGGAGAGTTGGACCCTGGGGGACTCCTTCTGGTCGGGCTCCAACATAGCCAGAGCCGACGGAGTAGGTATCCTGTTTAAAAACCCATTTATTACCTCCCGCAGCAGCAGGGAGGTAGAACCTGGTAGAATTCTGAGCGTGGATGTGACATACAACAACACTCCCCTCAGACTGGTCAATGTCTACGCACCCACTAACCAAAACGAAAGAGTTCAATTTTTTCCACAGCTGCGTCCACTCCTGCTGGGGAACGTACCCGTCATCGTGTCAGGTGACTTCAATTGTGCTCTGAGGGACGTAGACCGGAGCAGGCCACGCAACGACCGCTCTAGTAGAGTTTTGTCCTCCGTAATATCTGATTTCTCCCTGTGTGATGCAGGTAAGGACCTGGTGCCTCCCTTTACCTGGGTGAGCTCATCTGGGACCTCCTTCTCCCGTATAGATCTCGTCCTGCATACCAGCTCCCTTACAAAGACGGCAGTAGACACCCAGGCCGTCTTCTTCTCTGACCATAGGCTCCTGCAGGTAACATTGCAGGTCCCTCAGACCTCCCAGATGGGGTCAGGGGTTTGGAAATTAAACACCTCCTTACTCGATGACCCCTCCATAGCTGCAGCCTATAAGAGCAGGCTTGTTGAGTGGACCACTTTGCGTGACCTATTCAACTCCCCTATAGAGTGGTGGGAGATGGTCAAAATCAGAACTAAGGGTTATTTCATAGCAGCAGGCAAGAGGAAAGCAAAAGAAAGGAGGGCCAAATATAAACACCTGAATGCTGCCCTCCAGCATCTGAGCCTGCTTCAGCTTCGGGGGTTCCCTGTAAGCGACGAGATAGCCCAGACCAAGCTAGATCTTTCAGTGCTTTGTAGGGAGGAACAACGAAAGGTCATGCACAATGCAAAAGTGCAAAAAATGGAGGAAGACGAAAAGTGTACTCGCTTCTTCTTCCAGAAAACGAGGGAGAAGCGGCACTTGATGTCCTCCATGCTCGACAGCAGGGGGAGGATAGTAGAGGATAGTGAGGGAGTGAAAAAAGTGGTAGAGAACTTCTATAGGGACCTATATAACATCAAAGCTACAGATGACACCCTGATAGAGTGGTTCCTGAGCCAGTTGGAGCCTGACTCAGTGCGGGACGACGAGGAGGAGGAGAAGGACCCAGAACTCACGCTGGAGGAGCTCACCCAGGCGGTTAAGACCATGAACACCGGTAAGACGCCAGGTCCAGATGGCATCCCGGGTGAGTATTACCATCTTTTTTGGGACATGCTAAAAGTCCATTTAGCGGAGGTCTACAGAGCGGTCTACAGGGAGAAGCGGTTGGGCCCTTCTATGCGGGAGAGTGTAATTACTCTCCTTCATAAGAAAGGGGAAGTTAAAGATCTACGGAATTGGCGCCCAATCAGCCTCCTTTGCGTGGATTACAAGATACTAGCCAAAGCTCTGATGCTCCGGCTACAAGTACACCTCCCTTTGGTCATTGGCCCCGACCAGGCTTGTGGCGTCCCAGGGAGGTCCATCACGGATATTTTAATGTTAACAAGGGACATTCTGGCTTATTCTAGAGAACGGAACCATCCCCTCTGCCTGTTCAACCTTGACCAGGAGAAGGCGTTCGATAGGGTAAGCCATGAATATATGTACAAAGTGATGGACCAGATGAAATTCGCTCCTGGACTTAGGGAGTGGGTTAAAACCATCTATACAAACATTAGTACCCGAGTCTTGGTGAACAGGCACCTGACTGGTAAAATATCTATCCAGTCAGGGGTCAGACAGGGTTGCCCACTATCCCCACTGCTATATGTCGTGTGCATTGAACCCCTCCTGCAGGCAATTCGTAGGGATACCAATATAACTGGTTTCCAGCTGCCTGGATCCAACGGGGTCCAGGTCAAAACAACAGCATATATGGACGATGTGTCACTCATTTGCACCAACACATCGTCGGTATCTCGGATTAGTAATATCCTTGAGAAGTACTGCACGGCGACCGGGGCAGTGATTAATAAGTCCAAGAGCGAAGTCTACGTGTCTAAAAATTGGCAGGTAGATAGGGAACTGTCGGACATGTACCCTGTCAAAAAGGACAAAATCAAGATTCTGGGCCTCATTTTCGAGAACAATAGCTCGGGGGCCCAGAGCTGGACGGCGGCCATTAACCAGGTCCGTAAAAAGATTGGCGGATGGAGCACAAGATCCTTAACAATGACGGGTAGAGTATTAATAACCAAGTCTATACTGTTCCCCATCCTCTCTTATGTAGGAAAAATCTTTCCCCCAGACAGGACCACCAAAAAAGTGGTGGACCGCATTATCCACCGCTTTATCTGGGGCAGCAAGATGGAGAGGGTAAAACGAGCCACCCTGAGTAAAGCCGACAAGAAGGGAGGTAAGGGGGTCCCGGACGTTGTGCAGCTCACCCGAGTGCAGGGGCTCACGCAAACTATCAAGAACATCCAGGCCCTGGACAGGAAGGTATGTTACATGAATCGTTTCTATTTTGCCACCTGTCTCAGGGCCTTGGGCCTCTGCACTATTGATAACACCGTGCCATACTCCTGGGACCCCCCATTGTATTATAGAACCTTAAGGGACACTATATATAAATTGGGCTTAGATAAAGCAAAATTGGCCTCCTGGGAATACAAGGCTGTAACTAAATATCTTGCCGGTTCCCAGGAAATTGAAAAAGTAGCTACTTTCTCCCTCACCCAAAGCCAAAAAATCTGGGAGAATGTGTCTCACAGCTGCCTCAGTAATGTCCAGAAGGATATAGCATGGAACACCGTCCACAGTGCACTCCCCACTCGAGCGTTCATGTTCAGGAGGGGACTAGCCCAAGTAGAAACATGCCCCTATGCAAAGTGCCGCAAGAGAGAAACACCAGCCCATATCTTCTGGGAGTGTGATGTGGCTGGCAGTGTCTGGCTCTCTGTCTCTGTCTTCCTAAACAGGTTTGCTGACACGGCCAAGATGACCGCTGAGACTGTGCTCTATGGGCCTGCGGGAGGAATCACTACCAGCACAGCTAAGTGCGTTTGGCGTGTCATCAATGTTGTCAAGCAGATCCTGTGGGAAGGCCGTAACGTCTGTGTCTATCACAAGCAGGAGCTAGACACTATCACCACGACCAGAAGGGCACAAACTCTTATCAAGGACTTTGTAATTCTGGACATCCGGACCCTCGGGAAGGACAAGGCCTGCGCGGAGTGGAGGATCGCCGGACTTCAGGACGTGAAGATGGAATAAAGGAAAAAACTGGAACCGCTAGCTCATAGGAGCGGGACTACGGGGCACCGCTAAGCCTTTTATTTATTTTGTCATGCCAGCATTCCGCCCTTTTTAGCTGGCATGACCGTTTTTCAACGGTGCCCTGGTTTTATGTAGTCTTTTTGTTTCAGTTTTATGGACTTTTATTTGATTTACGTTGAATGTTTTATTTGATTTTGTTTTGTTTTGTTTTATGTATCTTTAAGATTTTTAATGTAAACTATTAAAAGTTACATTTTAAGTGTTTTAAAATTTTAGAATTTTAACGCACTGTTTTACACACTGTCCCTTTTCCCCTGTCCCTGTTTTAGTAATATAGTTTTATGTTCACTTTTGAACCTTTTTAGAGAGCACTCCCCGGCCCTCACAAGCACTGTTTTTTTATAGATGGTTCTTTTTTTCCAGTCACTTTTAAAACAGCACAGGTTTTTTTCATGTTGATTTTAATCTGTGTCTGTTTTAACCATGTACAAAGCACAATTGTCTTGGTGTTTTTAAATGTATTTTAAATGCTTTTAAAACAAAATGTATGTCTGTATGTATGAATGTCATCTTTAAAAGAAATGTAAAATGAATGAAAAAACGAATGGGTGTAAATGTAAAAAAATGTAAAATCTCAATAAAAGAGTATTAATATCTGATACGTCCGCTATCAGGGGACCATATATTAAATTGATTTTTGGAATCGGGAGATGGAACAGGGGCTTGCTCCGTCCACTCCACGCATCGGCCCGGTATTGCAGTACCTCCGGGAACGGTGCACACCTTTCTCTAACGTTGGTCAAAGTCAGATCTGGATCTCTCCTGTGAGCATTTTGTCTACCCCTGCTGGAGGGAGAGTGCCAGTGTTGATGCAAGTTTTCCCGCCGTTTTACTTCTTTTTTTTTCTTTCTCTCTTTCTTTCTTTCTCTCTTTCTTTCTCTCTTTCTCTCTTTCTTTCTCTCTTTCTTTCTTGCTGTCTTTCTTTCTTTTATTCACATGTGGTGATGATGTAGACAGCAGCAGGTTGTTTCCTGGGAGCATGCAGCTAACCAGACAAGTGTGGTGGAACATGTCCCTATGCCAGGACCTTCTTAGCAAGCCAGCCAGCCAGCGAGGCACAGTTGTAGTTACCCAAGGCACCTTGCACAGCATAGCAGCTTGGCATGACTATTTGTAAGACGCACTCCGCCAGTTTATGTTTTGTTTTTGGTGTTATGTGTGTGTTTTTGCTTTGTTTTGTTTTCTCCTGCTTAAATTGCACATTTCCCCTCTGGAAGCAGCAGCCCGTTTTTTTGGGGTCAGCTTGTGCTTGAAATTTTGCACCCACCTTTGAATCCCCCTGTGCCGTACGGGCAAGGGCCAAGTCGCCATCGCTTCTCGGCCTTTTGGCTAAGATCAAGTGTAGTATCTGTTCTTATCAGTTTAATATCTGATACGTCCCCTATCAGGGGACCATATATTAAATTGATTTTTGGAATCGGGAGATGGAACAGGGGCTTGCTCCGTCCACTCCACGCATCGGCCCGGTATTGCAGTACCTCCGGGAACGGTGCACACCTTTCTCTAACGTTGGTCAAAGTCAGATCTGGATCTCTCCTGTGAGCATTTTGTCTACCCCTGCTGGAGGGAGAGTGCCAGTGTTGATGCAAGTTTTCCTGCCGTTTTACTTCTTTTTTTTCTTTCTCTCTTTCTTTCTTTCTTTTTCTTTCTCTCTTTCTTTCTTGCTGTCTTTCTTTCTTTTATTCACATGTGGTGATGATGTAGACAGCAGCAGTTTGTTTCCTGGGAGCATGCAGCTAACCAGACAAGTGTGGTGGAACATGTCCCTATGCCAGGTCCTTCTTAGCCAGCCATATACTCTGGCTTCTCTTCAGTTCGAATAAATCTTTCTAAGACTAAGGTTTAGAGGGTAGTGGCATTGCCCGCTCCCTCCGAGGGTCTGTGAGAGGTTTGTTCGGGTGAGGAGGAACAGAATTTTTTTTATTTTTGACTGGCTTTCTTCAGCTCGGCAACTTTTTGGAAGACTAATGCTCAGTCTGGTTTTGGCTTGCCCAATCCAGGCCGAGGGTCTTTCAAGATTTTGTTGACTGTTGAGAGCAGTTTTTTCTTTTTCAGGCGGTTCCCGTTTTTTTCTTTTTCAGGCGGTTCCGGCTTTTCCAGACGTTCCTGGAGTTAGAGAGAAGGAGGACCTACCATCCAGACGACCTTTGAGGACCCTTTGATGACCTAGACGACCTCATCCCCAGCCCTTGATTGTAATCGAGATCCAGACCGAGAGAGCAGCAGGCGCCCAGCAGAGGGCGCCATCTGGGAGGAGCAGAGGGCGGCCCCGGACCCCGAGGAGGCGTCACAGCCACGATTCTTCCTACGTGGTCTCGGTGCCAAGCAGCGCCCCCTACTCCGCCAGGGAAGGACACCGTTCACCTGGGGAGGGGGTCCCTCTTGCGAGGCGACCATCTCCTCAGGGACTAAAGTAATAGTTCCTTCAACTGCCCAGATTTGCTGCTTACGTTGTCTCTTTTCCGTAGAGAGAGACAACCCGGACGTCCAGAGGCTTCTCCCACCCCAATCGGAGGAGCCAGCTGAAGGATGGCGTTCCGGCCAACCCAGGAAACCAGGAGGCACAATGCGGTGCGCTTCACAAGAAACAAGCAAGATGAAACGGAACCAGGACTGACGAGACTGGAGTTCAGCCGGACCATTCTTCAGAGGGGTATGGGTTTTTCCCCTTCTGACTTGAATTGTTTGGTGAAATTGCCAGGGCTTAAGGAAGTGTTTGAGGTCAGTTTTAGGAACCCCCAAAAGTTACAAGAAATGTGGTCCTTTTGGGGGGAGAATAAATATCTCGCTCCATACAAAGAATTTTGTGTGGATGCACTGACAGACAGAGAAATGAAAGTTGTTACTGTCCAATTTTTCAATGAGGCTGTTAGCGACTATGATATTACAACATGGCTTAACCGCTATGGGAGGGTGTCATCAGAAGGGAGGAAAATTACAGATGAAGATGGGGTTTGGACAGGAGCCAGAAAGTGGCTGGTACGCCTTAATGTTGATCCATCGGGCATTGGAGGCGTCCGCCACATTCCAAACTCCATAGTGTTAGGGCCCAACAGAGGGCTGGTATTCTATAATGGGATGCCAAAACTCTGCAGGAAATGTGGGGAATTAGGACACCTGGCGGCCGCGTGTACTGTAGTCAAGTGCAGGAACTGCGGCGCCCCCCACGAGACCAGCCACTGCAGAGAAGAGAGGCAGTGCAATTTGTGTGGAAAGAAGGGGCACCTGTTTAAGGACTGCCCCTCTTCCTATGCCAACATGGCCAGAGCCAGCAAGGCAAACATGAACAAGCCTAGGCCTGAGCAGGAAGAGGGAGCAAGTAACAAAGATCAGTCCACATCACCACCAACAGTATCCAAGACCCAGACTCCAGCACCACCATCATCACCAGCACCCCCTCACCCCCCCGCCCCCGAGACATGTCCCGTTTTACGAGGACCCCTTCCCCCAGCCCAGAGAGAGAGTACAACAGCCACTCCACTAGCTCCTCCAGTAGCTCCTCTGATGCAGAACACGAGTCAGGGAGGGAGCCCGGACCCAGCAGCGGCCCCCCCCTGAGTAGGGCCCTCTCAGCGCCAGCACTCCCCCTCGGCTCTCGTTATGACGCCATAAGGATTGAGTCCGTGGGGGAGGAAAGCAAAAGCGACAGTGAAAGTGAGAGTGAGAAGGAGGGGAAGGGAGTGAAGAACCAGCAGAGGGTGGGGAAAAGAAAGGGTAGAGACGAGGGGGGGAAAAGAAAGAAGATCAGGATCAAAGACAGCAAGTTGCAGGTGGCCCCCATAGATCCAAAACCAGCTAATGTCCACACAAAGTCCCCAGTCTTGCCCTCGCAGGCAGAGACGGAGGCGAGTGGGACGGCTACACTGCCGCCTAGTGGGCAGGTAGCAGCCAGCCAGGGCATCCCCAGCCAGCCTTCCCAGTCGTTGGCACAAACCCTAGCACACCTCGCAGAAGAGGTGTTCACTAATGCACCGAGGGAGAGGTCGGGGTCAACACCTTCCCTGACCAGCAGTACCTCTGTAGCAATGACCCTCTTCAAGCGAAGGGCCTCCCTTCAAAGCATCCTTGACCCCCTCCCTTGTATGGGCAAAACCAGGGGCCCCCTAGAGGTCCTCCTAGATACAGCACTGGAGGACATGGGAATACCCCTGGACGCGGTAAGCCAGAAGTCTGCTAACAGCTCCAATTCAACAGACGGTAACAGCCAAAGAATGCTGTCTGTCATAACCCCCCCCCAGGACAAAGCTGACCCACACGTTCCGAGGGGCCCTGAGCAAGTTCCACCAGACTTACCTTGTGGGGAGTTGAATAGCCCCAACAACTCCACGTACTGTGCATATAAAGACGGTGCCTTCTTGGACGAGGCAGCAGTGAGTACCTTCTCAGGGGTGATGGGAGTTGCAAATAAGCCCAAGCTCCCTCGAAGCAAGCGTAGAGCTAAGAGTAGGAAGAGTGTCCCGACCTCCCAATCATAGTCGCTATGGGGTGGACGCAGCGACTCCTTTTCTTGTTAGCTACCCTGATGGCCCTGATATGTGTGTCTGTTAATGTCAGGAGCATCAGGGAGACACAAAAAAGATTTGATGTACTAAACTATCTAGCTAACTTGAAAGCAGATCTCATCTTTCTGCAGGAGTGTGGTATTTCGTCGAGCCCTGATTATAGGGACCTGAAGGAGAGTTGGACCCTAGGGGACTCCTTCTGGTCGGGCTCCAACATAGCCAGAGCCAACGGAGTAGGTATTCTGTTTAAAAACCCATTTATTACCTCCCGCAGCAGCAGGGAGGTAGAACCTGGTAGAATTCTGAGCGTGGATGTGACATACAACAACACTCCCCTCAGACTGGTCAATGTCTACGCACCCACTAACCAAAACGAAAGAGTTCAATTTTTTCCACAGCTGCGTCCACTCCTGCTGGGGAACGTACCCGTCATCGTGTCAGGTGACTTCAATTGTGCTCTGAGGGACGTAGACCGGAGCAGGCCACGCAACGACCGCTCTAGTAGAGTTTTGTCCTCCGTAATATCTGATTTCTCCCTGTGTGATGCAGGTAAGGACCTGGTGCCTCCCTTTACCTGGGTGAGCTCATCTGGGACCTCCTTCTCCCGTATAAATCTCGTCCTGCATACCAGCTCCCTTACGAAGACGGCAGTAGACACCCAGGCCGTCTTCTTCTCTGACCATAGGCTCCTGCAGGTAACATTGCAGGTCCCTCAGACCTCCCAGATGGGGTCAGGGGTTTGGAAATTAAACACCTCCTTACTCGATGACCCCTCCATAGCTGCAGCCTATAAGAGCAGGCTTGTTGAGTGGACCACTTTGCGTGACCTATTCAACTCCCCTATAGAGTGGTGGGAGATGGTCAAAATCAGAACTAAGGGTTATTTCATAGCAGCAGGCAAGAGGAAAGCAAAAGAAAGGAGGGCCAAATATAAACACCTGAATGCTGCCCTCCAGCATCTGAGCCTGCTTCAGCTTCGGGGGTTCCCTGTAAGCGACGAGATAGCCCAGACCAAGCTAGATCTTTCAGTGCTTTGTAGGGAGGAACAACGAAAGGTTATGCACAATGCAAAAGTGCAAAAAATGGAGGAAGACGAAAAGTGTACTCGCTTCTTCTTCCAGAAAACGAGGGAGAAGCGGCACTTGATGTCCTCCATGCTCGACAGCAGGGGGAGGATAGTAGAGGATAGTGAGGGAGTGAAAAAAGTGGTAGAGAACTTCTATAGGGACCTATATAACATCAAAGCTACAGATGACACCCTGATAGAGTGGTTCCTGAGCCAGTTGGAGCCTGACTCAGTGCGGGACGACGAGGAGGAGGAGAAGGACCCAGAACTCACGCTGGAGGAGCTCACCCAGGCGGTTAAGACCATGAACACCGGTAAGACGCCAGGTCCAGATGGCATCCCGGGTGAGTATTACCATCTTTTTTGGGACATGCTAAAAGTCCATTTAGCGGAGGTCTACAGAGCGGTCTACAGGGAGAAGCGGTTGGGCCCTTCTATGCGGGAGAGTGTAATTACTCTCCTTCATAAGAAAGGGGAAGTTAAAGATCTACGGAATTGGCGCCCAATCAGCCTCCTTTGCGTGGATTACAAGATACTAGCCAAAGCTCTGATGCTCCGGCTACAAGTACACCTCCCTTTGGTCATTGGCCCCGACCAGGCTTGTGGCGTCCCAGGGAGGTCCATCACGGATATTTTAATGTTAACAAGGGACATTCTGGCTTATTCTAGAGAACGGAACCATCCCCTCTGCCTGTTCAACCTTGACCAGGAGAAGGCGTTCGATAGGGTAAGCCATGAATATATGTACAAAGTGATGGACCAGATGAAATTCGCTCCTGGACTTAGGGAGTGGGTTAAAACCATCTATACAAACATTAGTACCCGAGTCTTGGTGAACAGGCACCTGACTGGTAAAATATCTATCCAGTCAGGGGTCAGACAGGGTTGCCCACTATCCCCACTGCTATATGTCGTGTGCATTGAACCCCTCCTGCAGGCAATTCGTAGGGATACCAATATAACTGGTTTCCAGCTGCCTGGATCCAACGGGGTCCAGGTCAAAACAACAGCATATATGGACGATGTGTCACTCATTTGCACCAACACATCGTCGGTATCTCGGATTAGTAATATCCTTGAGAAGTACTGCACGGCGACCGGGGCAGTGATTAATAAGTCCAAGAGCGAAGTCTACGTGTCTAAAAATTGGCAGGTAGATAGGGAACTGTCGGACATGTACCCTGTCAAAAAGGACAAAATCAAGATTCTGGGCCTCATTTTCGAGAACAATAGCTCGGGGGCCCAGAGCTGGACGGCGGCCATTAACCAGGTCCGTAAAAAGATTGGCGGATGGAGCACAAGATCCTTAACAATGACGGGTAGAGTATTAATAACCAAGTCTATACTGTTCCCCATCCTCTCTTATGTAGGAAAAATCTTTCCCCCAGACAGGACCACCAAAAAAGTGGTGGACCGCATTATCCACCGCTTTATCTGGGGCAGCAAGATGGAGAGGGTAAAACGAGCCACCCTGAGTAAAGCCGACAAGAAGGGAGGTAAGGGGGTCCCGGACGTTGTGCAGCTCACCCGAGTGCAGGGGCTCACGCAAACTATCAAGAACATCCAGGCCCTGGACAGGAAGGTATGTTACATGAATCGTTTCTATTTTGCCACCTGTCTCAGGGCCTTGGGCCTCTGCACTATTGATAACACCGTGCCATACTCCTGGGACCCCCCATTGTATTATAGAACCTTAAGGGACACTATATATAAATTGGGCTTAGATAAAGCAAAATTGGCCTCCTGGGAATACAAGGCTGTAACTAAATATCTTGCCGGTTCCCAGGAAATTGAAAAAGTAGCTACTTTCTCCCTCACCCAAAGCCAAAAAATCTGGGAGAATGTGTCTCACAGCTGCCTCAGTAATGTCCAGAAGGATATAGCATGGAACACCGTCCACAGTGCACTCCCCACTCGAGCGTTCATGTTCAGGAGGGGACTAGCCCAAGTAGAAACATGCCCCTATGCAAAGTGCCGCAAGAGAGAAACACCAGCCCATATCTTCTGGGAGTGTGATGTGGCTGGCAGTGTCTGGCTCTCTGTCTCTGTCTTCCTAAACAGGTTTGCTGACACGGCCAAGATGACCGCTGAGACTGTGCTCTATGGGCCTGCGGGAGGAATCACTACCAGCACAGCTAAGTGCGTTTGGCGTGTCATCAATGTTGTCAAGCAGATCCTGTGGGAAGGCCGTAACGTCTGTGTCTATCACAAGCAGGAGCTAGACACTATCACCACGACCAGAAGGGCACAAACTCTTATCAAGGACTTTGTAATTCTGGACATCCGGACCCTCGGGAAGGACAAGGCCTGCGCGGAGTGGAGGATCGCCGGACTTCAGGACGTGAAGATGGAATAAAGGAAAAAACTGGAACCGCTAGCTCATAGGAGCGGGACTACGGGGCACCGCTAAGCCTTTTATTTATTTTGTCATGCCAGCATTCCGCCCTTTTTAGCTGGCATGACCGTTTTTCAACGGTGCCCTGGTTTTATGTAGTCTTTTTGTTTCAGTTTTATGGACTTTTATTTGATTTACGTTGAATGTTTTATTTGATTTTGTTTTGTTTTGTTTTATGTATCTTTAAGATTTTTAATGTAAACTATTAAAAGTTACATTTTAAGTGTTTTAAAATTTTAGAATTTTAACGCACTGTTTTACACACTGTCCCTTTTCCCCTGTCCCTGTTTTAGTAATATAGTTTTATGTTCACTTTTGAACCTTTTTAGAGAGCACTCCCCGGCCCTCACAAGCACTGTTTTTTTATAGATGGTTCTTTTTTTCCAGTCACTTTTAAAACAGCACAGGTTTTTTTCATGTTGATTTTAATCTGTGTCTGTTTTAACCATGTACAAAGCACAATTGTCTTGGTGTTTTTAAATGTATTTTAAATGCTTTTAAAACAAAATGTATGTCTGTATGTATGAATGTCATCTTTAAAAGAAATGTAAAATGAATGAAAAAACGAATGGGTGTAAATGTAAAAAAATGTAAAATCTCAATAAAAGAGTATTAATATCTGATACGTCCGCTATCAGGGGACCATATATTAAATTGATTTTTGGAATCGGGAGATGGAACAGGGGCTTGCTCCGTCCACTCCACGCATCGGCCCGGTATTGCAGTACCTCCGGGAACGGTGCACACCTTTCTCTAACGTTGGTCAAAGTCAGATCTGGATCTCTCCTGTGAGCATTTTGTCTACCCCTGCTGGAGGGAGAGTGCCAGTGTTGATGCAAGTTTTCCCGCCGTTTTACTTCTTTTTTTTTCTTTCTCTCTTTCTTTCTTTCTCTCTTTCTTTCTCTCTTTCTCTCTTTCTTTCTCTCTTTCTTTCTTGCTGTCTTTCTTTCTTTTATTCACATGTGGTGATGATGTAGACAGCAGCAGGTTGTTTCCTGGGAGCATGCAGCTAACCAGACAAGTGTGGTGGAACATGTCCCTATGCCAGGACCTTCTTAGCAAGCCAGCCAGCCAGCGAGGCACAGTTGTAGTTACCCAAGGCACCTTGCACAGCATAGCAGCTTGGCATGACTATTTGTAAGACGCACTCCGCCAGTTTATGTTTTGTTTTTGGTGTTATGTGTGTGTTTTTGCTTTGTTTTGTTTTCTCCTGCTTAAATTGCACATTTCCCCTCTGGAAGCAGCAGCCCGTTTTTTTGGGGTCTGCTTGTGCTTGAAATTTTGCACCCACCTTTGAATCCCCCTGTGCCGTCCGGGCTGGGGGGCCCCGGGCAAGGGCCAAGTCGCCATCGCTTCTCGGCCTTTTGGCTAAGATCAAGTGTAGTATCTGTTCTTATCAGTTTAATATCTGATACGTCCCCTATCAGGGGACCATATATTAAATTGATTTTTGGAATCGGGAGATGGAACAGGGGCTTGCTCCGTCCACTCCACGCATCGGCCCGGTATTGCAGTACCTCCGGGAACGGTGCACACCTTTCTCTAACGTTGGTCAAAGTCAGATCTGGATCTCTCCTGTGAGCATTTTGTCTACCCCTGCTGGAGGGAGAGTGCCAGTGTTGATGCAAGTTTTCCCGCCGTTTTACTTCTTTTTTTTTCTTTCTCTCTTTCTTTCTTTCTTTTTCTTTCTCTCTTTCTTTCTTGCTGTCTTTCTTTCTTTTATTCACATGTGGTGATGATGTAGACAGCAGCAGTTTGTTTCCTGGGAGCATGCAGCTAACCAGACAAGTGTGGTGGAACATGTCCCTATGCCAGGTCCTTCTTAGCCAGCCATATACTCTGGCTTCTCTTCAGTTCGAATAAATCTTTCTAAGACTAAGGCTTAGAGGGTAGTGGCATTGCCCGCTCCCTCCGAGGGTCTGTGAGAGGTTTGTTCGGGTGAGGAGGAACAGAATTTTTTTTATTTTTGACTGGCTTTCTTCAGCTCGGCAACTTTTTGGAAGACTAATGCTCAGTCTGGTTTTGGCTTGCCCAATCCAGGCCGAGGGTCTTTCAAGATTTTGTTGACTGTTGAGAGCAGTTTTTTCTTTTTCAGGCGGTTCCCGTTTTTTTCTTTTTCAGGCGGTTCCGGCTTTTCCAGACGTTCCTGGAGTTAGAGAGAAGGAGGACCTACCATCCAGACGACCTTTGAGGACCCTTTGATGACCTAGACGACCTCATCCCCAGCCCTTGATTGTAATCGAGATCCAGACCGAGAGAGCAGCAGGCGCCCAGCAGAGGGCGCCATCTGGGAGGAGCAGAGGGCGGCCCCGGACCCCGAGGAGGCGTCACAGCCACGATTCTTCCTACGTGGTCTCGGTGCCAAGCAGCGCCCCCTACTCCGCCAGGGAAGGACACCGTTCACCTGGGGAGGGGGTCCCTCTTGCGAGGCGACCATCTCCTCAGGGACTAAAGTAATAGTTCCTTCAACTGCCCAGATTTGCTGCTTACGTTGTCTCTTTTCCGTAGAGAGAGACAACCCGGACGTCCAGAGGCTTCTCCCACCCCAATCGGAGGAGCCAGCTGAAGGATGGCGTTCCGGCCAACCCAGGAAACCAGGAGGCACAATGCGGTGCGCTTCACAAGAAACAAGCAAGATGAAACGGAACCAGGACTGACGAGACTGGAGTTCAGCCGGACCATTCTTCAGAGGGGTATGGGTTTTTCCCCTTCTGACTTGAATTGTTTGGTGAAATTGCCAGGGCTTAAGGAAGTGTTTGAGGTCAGTTTTAGGAACCCCCAAAAGTTACAAGAAATGTGGTCCTTTTGGGGGGAGAATAAATATCTCGCTCCATACAAAGAATTTTGTGTGGATGCACTGACAGACAGAGAAATGAAAGTTGTTACTGTCCAATTTTTCAATGAGGCTGTTAGCGACTATGATATTACAACATGGCTTAACCGCTATGGGAGGGTGTCATCAGAAGGGAGGAAAATTACAGATGAAGATGGGGTTTGGACAGGAGCCAGAAAGTGGCTGGTACGCCTTAATGTTGATCCATCGGGCATTGGAGGCGTCCGCCACATTCCAAACTCCATAGTGTTAGGGCCCAACAGAGGGCTGGTATTCTATAATGGGATGCCAAAACTCTGCAGGAAATGTGGGGAATTAGGACACCTGGCGGCCGCATGTACTGTAGTCAAGTGCAGGAACTGCGGCGCCCCCCACGAGACCAGCCACTGCAGAGAAGAGAGGCAGTGCAATTTGTGTGGAAAGAAGGGGCACCTGTTTAAGGACTGCCCCTCTTCCTATGCCAACATGGCCAGAGCCAGCAAGGCAAACATGAACAAGCCTAGGCCTGAGCAGGAAGAGGGAGCAAGTAACAAAGATCAGTCCACATCACCACCAACAGTATCCAAGACCCAGACTCCAGCACCACCATCATCACCAGCACCCCCTCACCCCCCCGCCCCCGAGACATGTCCCGTTTTACGAGGACCCCTTCCCCCAGCCCAGAGAGAGAGTACAACAGCCACTCCACTAGCTCCTCCAGTAGCTCCTCTGATGCAGAACACGAGTCAGGGAGGGAGCCCGGACCCAGCAGCGGCCCCCCCCTGAGTAGGGCCCTCTCAGCGCCAGCACTCCCCCTCGGCTCTCGTTATGACGCCATAAGGATTGAGTCCGTGGGGGAGGAAAGCAAAAGCGACAGTGAAAGTGAGAGTGAGAAGGAGGGGAAGGGAGTGAAGAACCAGCAGAGGGTGGGGAAAAGAAAGGGTAGAGACGAGGGGGGGAAAAGAAAGAAGATCAGGATCAAAGACAGCAAGTTGCAGGTGGCCCCCATAGATCCAAAACCAGCTAATGTCCACACAAAGTCCCCAGTCTTGCCCTCGCAGGCAGAGACGGAGGCGAGTGGGACGGCTACACTGCCGCCTAGTGGGCAGGTAGCAGCCAGCCAGGGCATCCCCAGCCAGCCTTCCCAGTCGTTGGCACAAACCCTAGCACACCTCGCAGAAGAGGTGTTCACTAATGCACCGAGGGAGAGGTCGGGGTCAACACCTTCCCTGACCAGCAGTACCTCTGTAGCAATGACCCTCTTCAAGCGAAGGGCCTCCCTTCAAAGCATCCTTGACCCCCTCCCTTGTATGGGCAAAACCAGGGGCCCCCTAGAGGTCCTCCTAGATACAGCACTGGAGGACATGGGAATACCCCTGGACGCGGTAAGCCAGAAGTCTGCTAACAGCTCCAATTCAACAGACGGTAACAGCCAAAGAATGCTGTCTGTCATAACCCCCCCCCAGGACAAAGCTGACCCACACGTTCCGAGGGGCCCTGAGCAAGTTCCACCAGACTTACCTTGTGGGGAGTTGAATAGCCCCAACAACTCCACGTACTGTGCATATAAAGACGGTGCCTTCTTGGACGAGGCAGCAGTGAGTACCTTCTCAGGGGTGATGGGAGTTGCAAATAAGCCCAAGCTCCCTCGAAGCAAGCGTAGAGCTAAGAGTAGGAAGAGTGTCCCGACCTCCCAATCATAGTCGCTATGGGGTGGACGCAGCGACTCCTTTTCTTGTTAGCTACCCTGATGGCCCTGATATGTGTGTCTGTTAATGTCAGGAGCATCAGGGAGACACAAAAAAGATTTGATGTACTAAACTATCTAGCTAACTTGAAAGCAGATCTCATCTTTCTGCAGGAGTGTGGTATTTCGTCGAGCCCTGATTATAGGGACCTGAAGGAGAGTTGGACCCTAGGGGACTCCTTCTGGTCGGGCTCCAACATAGCCAGAGCCAACGGAGTAGGTATTCTGTTTAAAAACCCATTTATTACCTCCCGCAGCAGCAGGGAGGTAGAACCTTGTAGAATTCTGAGCGTGGATGTGACATACAACAACACTCCCCTCAGACTGGTCAATGTCTACGCACCCACTAACCAAAACGAAAGAGTTCAATTTTTTCCACAGCTGCGTCCACTCCTGCTGGGGAACGTACCCGTCATCGTGTCAGGTGACTTCAATTGTGCTCTGAGGGACGTAGACCGGAGCAGGCCACGCAACGACCGCTCTAGTAGAGTTTTGTCCTCCGTAATATCTGATTTCTCCCTGTGTGATGCAGGTAAGGACCTGGTGCCTCCCTTTACCTGGGTGAGCTCATCTGGGACCTCCTTCTCCCGTATAGATCTCGTCCTGCATACCAGCTCCCTTACGAAGACGGCAGTAGACACCCAGGCCGTCTTCTTCTCTGACCATAGGCTCCTGCAGGTAACATTGCAGGTCCCTCAGACCTCCCAGATGGGGTCAGGGGTTTGGAAATTAAACACCTCCTTACTCGATGACCCCTCCATAGCTGCAGCCTATAAGAGCAGGCTTGTTGAGTGGACCACTTTGCGTGACCTATTCAACTCCCCTATAGAGTGGTGGGAGATGGTCAAAATCAGAACTAAGGGTTATTTCATAGCAGCAGGCAAGAGGAAAGCAAAAGAAAGGAGGGCCAAATATAAACACCTGAATGCTGCCCTCCAGCATCTGAGCCTGCTTCAGCTTCGGGGGTTCCCTGTAAGCGACGAGATAGCCCAGACCAAGCTAGATCTTTCAGTGCTTTGTAGGGAGGAACAACGAAAGGTCATGCACAATGCAAAAGTGCAAAAAATGGAGGAAGACGAAAAGTGTACTCGCTTCTTCTTCCAGAAAACGAGGGAGAAGCGGCACTTGATGTCCTCCATGCTCGACAGCAGGGGGAGGATAGTAGAGGATAGTGAGGGAGTGAAAAAAGTGGTAGAGAACTTCTATAGGGACCTATATAACATCAAAGCTACAGATGACACCCTGATAGAGTGGTTCCTGAGCCAGTTGGAGCCTGACTCAGTGCGGGACGACGAGGAGGAGGAGAAGGACCCAGAACTCACGCTGGAGGAGCTCACCCAGGCGGTTAAGACCATGAACACCGGTAAGACGCCAGGTCCAGATGGCATCCCGGGTGAGTATTACCATCTTTTTTGGGACATGCTAAAAGTCCATTTAGCGGAGGTCTACAGAGCGGTCTACAGGGAGAAGCGGTTGGGCCCTTCTATGCGGGAGAGTGTAATTACTCTCCTTCATAAGAAAGGGGAAGTTAAAGATCTACGGAATTGGCGCCCAATCAGCCTCCTTTGCGTGGATTACAAGATACTAGCCAAAGCTCTGATGCTCCGGCTACAAGTACACCTCCCTTTGGTCATTGGCCCCGACCAGGCTTGTGGCGTCCCAGGGAGGTCCATCACGGATATTTTAATGTTAACAAGGGACATTCTGGCTTATTCTAGAGAACGGAACCATCCCCTCTGCCTGTTCAACCTTGACCAGGAGAAGGCGTTCGATAGGGTAAGCCATGAATATATGTACAAAGTGATGGACCAGATGAAATTCGCTCCTGGACTTAGGGAGTGGGTTAAAACCATCTATACAAACATTAGTACCCGAGTCTTGGTGAACAGGCACCTGACTGGTAAAATATCTATCCAGTCAGGGGTCAGACAGGGTTGCCCACTATCCCCACTGCTATATGTCGTGTGCATTGAACCCCTCCTGCAGGCAATTCGTAGGGATACCAATATAACTGGTTTCCAGCTGCCTGGATCCAACGGGGTCCAGGTCAAAACAACAGCATATATGGACGATGTGTCACTCATTTGCACCAACACATCGTCGGTACCTCGGATTAGTAATATCCTTGAGAAGTACTGCACGGCGACCGGGGCAGTGATTAATAAGTCCAAGAGCGAAGTCTACGTGTCTAAAAATTGGCAGGTAGATAGGGAACTGTCGGACATGTACCCTGTCAAAAAGGACAAAATCAAGATTCTGGGCCTCATTTTCGAGAACAATAGCTCGGGGGCCCAGAGCTGGACGGCGGCCATTAACCAGGTCCGTAAAAAGATTGGCGGATGGAGCACAAGATCCTTAACAATGACGGGTAGAGTATTAATAACCAAGTCTATACTGTTCCCCATCCTCTCTTATGTAGGAAAAATCTTTCCCCCAGACAGGACCACCAAAAAAGTGGTGGACCGCATTATCCACCGCTTTATCTGGGGCAGCAAGATGGAGAGGGTAAAGCGAGCCACCCTGAGTAAAGCCGACAAGAAGGGAGGTAAGGGGGTCCCGGACGTTGTGCAGCTCACCCGAGTGCAGGGGCTCACGCAAACTATCAAGAACATCCAGGCCCTGGACAGGAAGGTATGTTACATGAATCGTTTCTATTTTGCCACCTGTCTCAGGGCCTTGGGCCTCTGCACTATTGATAACACCGTGCCGTACTCCTGGGACCCCCCATTGTATTATAGAACCTTAAGGGACACTATATATAAATTGGGCTTAGATAAAGCAAAATTGGCCTCCTGGGAATACAAGGCTGTAACTAAATATCTTGCCGGTTCCCAGGAAATTGAAAAAGTAGCTACTTTCTCCCTCACCCAAAGCCAAAAAATCTGGGAGAATGTGTCTCACAGCTGCCTCAGTAATGTCCAGAAGGATATAGCATGGAACACCGTCCACAGTGCACTCCCCACTCGAGCGTTCATGTTCAGGAGGGGACTAGCCCAAGTAGAAACATGCCCCTATGCAAAGTGCCGCAAGAGAGAAACACCAGCCCATATCTTCTGGGAGTGTGATGTGGCTGGCAGTGTCTGGCTCTCTGTCTCTGTCTTCCTAAACAGGTTTGCTGACACGGCCAAGATGACCGCTGAGACTGTGCTCTATGGGCCTGCGGGAGGAATCGATACCAGCACAGCTAAGTGCGTTTGGCGTGTCATCAATGTTGTCAAGCAGATCCTGTGGGAAGGCCGTAACGTCTGTGTCTATCACAAGCAGGAGCTAGACACTATCACCACGACCAGAAGGGCACAAACTCTTATCAAGGACTTTGTAATTCTGGACATCCGGACCCTCGGGAAGGACAAGGCCTGCACGGAGTGGAGGATCGCCGGACTTCAGGACGTGAAGATGGAATAAAGGAAAAAACTGGAACCGCTAGCTCCTAGGAGCGGGACTACGGGGCACCGCTAAGCCTTTTATTTATTTTGTCATGCCAGCATTCCGCCCTTTTTAGCTGGCATGACCGTTTTTTCAACGGTGCCCTGGTTTTATGTAGTCTTTTTGTTTCAGTTTTATGGACTTTTATTTGATTTACGTTGAATGTTTTATTTGATTTTGTTTTGTTTTGTTTTATGTATCTTTAAGTTTTTTAATGTAAACTATTAAAAGTTACATTTTAAGTGTTTTAAAATTTTAGAATTTTAACTCACTGTTCTATACACTGTCCCTTTTCCCCTGTCCCTGTTTTAGATCTAGTTTTATGTTCACTTTTGAACTTTTTTAGAGAGCACTCCCCGGCCCTCACAAACACTGGTTTTTTATAGATGGTTCTTTTTTTCCAGTCACTTTTAAAGCAGCACAGGTTTTTTTCATGTTGATTTTAATCTGTGTCTGTTTTAACCATGTACAAAGCACAATTGTCTTGGTGTTTTTAAATGTATTTTAAATGCTTTTAAAACAAAATGTATGTCTGTATGCATGAATGTCATCTTTAAAAGAAATGTAAAATGAATGAAAAAACGAATGGGTGTAAATGTAAAAAATGTAAAATCTCAATAAAAGAGTATCTGTTCTTATCAGTTTAATATCTGATAAGTCCCCTATCAGGGGACCATATATTAAATTGATTTTTGGAATCGGGAGATGGAACAGGGGCTTGCTCCGTCCACTCCACGCATCGGCCCGGTATTGCAGTACCTCCGGGAACGGTGCACACCTTTCTCTAACGTTGGTCAAAGTCAGATCTGGATCTCTCCTGTGAGCATTTTGTCTACCCCTGCTGGAGGGAGAGTGCCAGTGTTGATGCAAGTTTTCCCGCCGTTTTACTTCTTTTTTTTTTCTTTCTCTCTCTCTTTCTTTCTTTCTCTCTTTCTTTCTCTCTTTCTCTCTTTCTTTCTCTCTTTCTTTCTTGCTGTCTTTCTTTCTTTTATTCACATGTGGTGATGATGTAGACAGCAGCAGGTTGTTTCCTGGGAGCATGCAGCTAACCAGACAAGTGTGGTGGAACATGTCCCTATGCCAGGACCTTCTTAGCAAGCCAGCCAGCCAGCGAGGCACAGTTGTAGTTACCCAAGGCACCTTGCACAGCATAGCAGCTTGGCATGACTATTTGTAAGACGCACTCCGCCAGTTTATGTTTTGTTTTTGGTGTTATGTGTGTGTTTTTGCTTTGTTTTGTTTTCTCCTGCTTAAATTGCACATTTCCCCTCTGGAAGCAGCAGCCCGTTTTTTTGGGGTCTGCTTGTGCTTGAAATTTTGCACCTACCTTTGAATCCCCCTGTGCCGTCCGGGCTGGGGGGCCCCGGGCAAGGGCCAAGTCGCCATCGCTTCTCGGCCTTTTGGCTAAGATCAAGTGTAGTATCTGTTCTTATCAGTTTAATATCTGATACGTCCCCTATCAGGGGACCATATATTAAATTGATTTTTGGAATCGGGAGATGGAACAGGGGCTTGCTCCGTCCACTCCACGCATCGGCCCGGTATTGCAGTACCTCCGGGAACGGTGCACACCTTTCTCTAACGTTGGTCAAAGTCAGATCTGGATCTCTCATGTGAGCATTTTGTCTACCCCTGCTGGAGGGAGAGTGCCAGTGTTGATGCAAGTTTTCCCGCCGTTTTATTTCTTTTTTTTCTTTCTCTCTTTCTTTCTTTCTCTCTTTCTTTCTCTCTTTCTTTCTCTCTTTCTCTCTTTCTTTCTCTCTTTCTTTCTTGCTGTCTTTCTTTCTTTTATTCACATGTGGTGATGATGTAGACAGCAGCAGGTTGTTTCCTGGGAGCATGCAGCTAACCAGACAAGTGTGGTGGAACATGTCCCTATGCCAGGACCTTCTTAGCAAGCCAGCCAGCCAGCGAGGCACAGTTGTAGTTACCCAAGGCACCTTGCACAGCATAGCAGCTTGGCATGACTATTTGTAAGACGCACTCCGCCAGTTTATGTTTTGTTTTTGGTGTTATGTGTGTGTTTTTGCTTTGTTTTGTTTTCTCCTGCTTAAATTGCACATTTCCCCTCTGGAAGCAGCAGCCCGTTTTTTGGGGGTCTGCTTGTGCTTGGAATTTTGCACCCACCTTTGAATCCCCCTGTGCCGTCCGGGCTGGGGGGCCCCGGGCAAGGGCCAAGTCGCCATCGCTTCTCGGCCTTTTGGCTAAGATCAAGTGTAGTATCTGTTCTTATCAGTTTAATATCTGATACGTCCCCTATCAGGGGACCATATATTAAATTGATTTTTGGAATCGGGAGATGGAACAGGGGCTTGCTCCGTCCACTCCACGCATCGGCCCGGTATTGCAGTACCTCCGGGAACGGTGCACACCTTTCTCTAACGTTGGTCAAAGTCAGATCTGGATCTCTCCTGTTAGCATTTTGTCTACCCCTGCTGGAGGGAGAGTGCCAGTGTTGATGCAAGTTTTCCCGCCGTTTTACTTCTTTTTTTTTCTTTCTCTCTTTCTTTCTTTCTCTCTTTCTTTCTCTCTTTCTCTCTTTCTTTCTCTCTTTCTTTCTTGCTGTCTTTCTTTCTTTTATTCACATGTGGTGATGATGTAGACAGCAGCAGGTTGTTTCCTGGGAGCATGCAGCTAACCAGACAAGTGTGGTGGAACATGTCCCTATGCCAGGACCTTCTTAGCAAGCCAGCCAGCCAGCGAGGCACAGTTGTAGTTACCCAAGGCACCTTGCACAGCATAGCAGCTTGGCATGACTATTTGTAAGACGCACTCCGCCAGTTTATGTTTTGTTTTTGGTGTTATGTGTGTGTTTTTGCTTTGTTTTGTTTTCTCCTGCTTAAATTGCACATTTCCCCTCTGGAAGCAGCAGCCCGTTTTTTGGGGGTCTGCTTGTGCTTGGAATTTTGCACCCACCTTTGATGAATCCCCCTGTGCCGTCCGGGCTGGGGGGCCCCGGGCAAGGGCCAAGTCTCCATCGCTTCTCGGCCTTTTGGCTAAGATCAAGTGTAGTATCTGTTCTTATCAGTTTAATATCTGATACGTCCCCTATCAGGGGACCATATATTAAATTGATTTTTGGAATCGGGAGATGGAACAGGGGCTTGCTCCGTCCACTCCACGCATCGGCCTGGTATTGCAGTACCTCTGGGAACGGTGCACACCTTTCTCTAACGTTGGTCAAAGTCAGATCTG
Source organism: Acipenser ruthenus (assembly GCF_902713425.1). Classification (NCBI taxonomy): domain Eukaryota; kingdom Metazoa; phylum Chordata; class Actinopteri; order Acipenseriformes; family Acipenseridae; genus Acipenser; species Acipenser ruthenus. The sequence goes on along the minus strand of NC_081198.1, from coordinate 21,299,540 downwards.
GATCTCTCCTGTGAGCATTTTGTCTACCCCTGCTGGAGGGAGAGTGCCAGTGTTGATGCAAGTTTTCCCAACGTTTTACTTCTTTTTTTTTTTCTTTCTCTCTTTCTTTCTTTCTCTTTCTTTCTCTCTTTCTTTCTTGCTGTCTTTCTTTCTTTTATTCACATGTGGTGATGATGTAGACAGCAGCAGTTTGTTTCCTGGGAGCATGCAGCTAACCAGACAAGTGTGGTGGAACATGTCCCTATGCCAGGTCCTTCTTAGCCAGCCATATACTCTGGCTTCTCTTCAGTTCGAATAAATCTTTCTAAGACTAAGGCTTAGAGGGTAGTGGCATTGCCCGCTCCCTCCGAGGGTCTGTGAGAGGTTTGTTCGGGTGAGGAGGAACAGAATTTTTTTTATTTTTGACTGGCTTTCTTCAGCTCGGCAACTTTTTGGAAGACTAATGCTCAGTCTGGTTTTGGCTTGCCCAATCCAGGCCGAGGGTCTTTCAAGATTTTGTTGACTGTTGAGAGCAGTTTTTTCTTTTTCAGGCGGTTCCCGTTTTTTTCTTTTTCAGGCGGTTCCGGCTTTTCCAGACGTTCCTGGAGTTAGAGAGAAGGAGGACCTACCATCCAGACGACCTTTGAGGACCCTTTGATGACCTAGACGACCTCATCCCCAGCCCTTGATTGTAATCGAGATCCAGACCGAGAGAGCAGCAGGCGCCCAGCAGAGGGCGCCATCTGGGAGGAGCAGAGGGCGGCCCCGGACCCCGAGGAGGCATCACAGCCACGATTCTTCCTACGTGGTCTCGGTGCCAAGCAGCACCCCCTACTCCGCCAGGGAAGGACACCGTTCACCTGGGGAGGGGGTCCCTCTTGCGAGGCGACCATCTCCTCAGGGACTAAAGTAATAGTTCCTTCAACTGCCCAGATTTGCTGCTTACGTTGTCTCTTTTCCGTAGAGAGAGACAACCCGGACGTCCAGAGGCTTCTCCCACCCCAATCGGAGGAGCCAGCTGAAGGATGGCGTTCCGGCCAACCCAGGAAACCAGGAGGCACAATGCGGTGCGCTTCACAAGAAACAAGCAAGATGAAACGGAACCAGGACTGACGAGACTGGAGTTCAGCCGGACCATTCTTCAGAGGGGTATGGGTTTTTCCCCTTCTGACTTGAATTGTTTGGTGAAATTGCCAGGGCTTAAGGAAGTGTTTGAGGTCAGTTTTAGGAACCCCCAAAAGTTACAAGAAATGTGGTCCTTTTGGGGGGAGAATAAATATCTCGCTCCATACAAAGAATTTTGTGTGGATGCACTGACAGACAGAGAAATGAAAGTTGTTACTGTCCAATTTTTCAATGAGGCTGTTAGCGACTATGATATTACAACATGGCTTAACCGCTATGGGAGGGTGTCATCAGAAGGGAGGAAAATTACAGACGAAGATGGGGTTTGGACAGGAGCCAGAAAGTGGCTGGTACGCCTTAATGTTGATCCATCGGGCATTGGAGGCGTCCGCCACATTCCAAACTCCATAGTGTTAGGGCCCAACAGAGGGCTGGTATTCTATAATGGGATGCCAAAACTCTGCAGGAAATGTGGGGAATTAGGACACCTGGCGGCCGCATGTACTGTAGTCAAGTGCAGGAACTGCGGCGCCCCCCACGAGACCAGCCACTGCAGAGAAGAGAGGCAGTGCAATTTGTGTGGAAAGAAGGGGCACCTGTTTAAGGACTGCCCCTCTTCCTATGCCAACATGGCCAGAGCCAGCAAGGCAAATACGAACAAGCCTAGGCCTGAGCAGGAAGAGGGAACAAATAACAAAGATCAGTCCACATCACCACCAACAGTATCCAAAACCCAGACTCCAGCACCACCATCATCACCAGCACCCCCCTCACCCCCCCGCCCCCGAGACATGTCCCGTTTTACGAGGACCCCTTCCCCCAGCCCAGAGAGAGAGTACAACAGCTACTCCACTAGCTCCTCCAGTAGCTCCTCTGATACAGAACACGAGGCAGGGAGGGAGCCCGGACCCAGCAGCGCCCCCCCCCTGAGTAGGGCCCTCTCAGCGCCAGCACTCCCCCTCGGCTCTCGTTATGACGCCATAAGGATTGAGTCCGTGGGGGAGGAAAGCGAAAGCGACAGTGAAAGTGAGAGTGAAAAGGAGGGGAAGGGAATGAAGAACCAGCAGAGGGTGGGGAAAAGAAAGGGTAGAGACGATGGGGGGAAAAGAAAGAAGATCAAGATCAAAGACAGCAAGTTGCAGGTGGCCCCCATAGATCCAAAACCAGATAATGTCCACACAAAGTCCCCAGTCTTGCCCTCGCAGGCAGAGACGGAGGCGAGTGGGACGGCTACACTGCCGTCTAGTGGGCAGGTAGCAGCCAGCCAGGGCATCCCCAGCCAGCCTTCCCAGTCGTTGGCACAAACCCTAGCACACCTCGCAGAAGAGGTGTTCACTAATGCACCGAGGGAGAGGTCGGGGTCAACACCTTCCCTGACCAGCAGTACCTCGGTAGCAATGACCCTCTTCAAGCGAAGGGCCTCCCTTCAAAGCATCCTTGACCCCCTCCCTTGTATGGGCAAAACCAGGGGCCCCCTAGAGGTCCTCCTAGATACAGCACTGGAGGACATGGGAATACCCCTGGACGCGGTAAGCCAGAAGTCTGCTAACAGCTCCAATTCAGCAGACGGTAACAGCCAAAGAATGCTGTCTGTCATAACCCCCCCCAGGACAAAGCTAACCCACACGTTCCGAGGGGCCCTGAGCAAGTTCCACCAGACTTACCTTGTGGGGAGTTGAATAGCCCAAACAACTCCACATACTGTGCATATAAAGATGGTGCCTTCTTGGACGAGGCAGCAGTGAGTACCTTCTCAGGGGTGATGGGAGTTGCAAATAAGCCCAAGCCCCCTCGAAGCAAGCGTAGAGCTAAGAGTAGGAAGAGTGTCCCGACCTCCCAATCATAGTCGCTATGGGGTGGACGCAGCGACTCCTTTTCTTGTTAGCTACCCTGATGGCCCTGATATGTGTGTCTGTTAATGTCAGGAGCATCAGGGAGACACAAAAAAGATTTGATGTACTAAACTATCTAGCTAACTTGAAAGCAGATCTCATCTTTCTGCAGGAGTGTGGTATTTCGTCGAGCCATGATTATAGGGACCTGAAGGAGAGTTGGACCCTGGGGGACTCCTTCTGGTCGGGCTCCAACATAGCCAGAGCCGACGGAGTAGGTATCCTGTTTAAAAACCCTTTTATTACCTCCCGCAGCAGCAGGGAGGTAGAACCTGGTAGAATTCTGAGCGTGGATGTGACATACAACAACACTCCCCTCAGACTGGTCAATGTCTACGCACCCACTAACCAAAACGAAAGAGTTCAATTTTTTCCACAGCTGCGTCCACTCCTGCTGGGGAACGTACCCGTCATCGTGTCAGGTGACTTCAATTGTGCTCTGAGGGACGTAGACCGGAGCAGGCCACGCAACGACCGCTCTAGTAGAGTTTTGTCCTCCGTAATATCTGATTTCTCCCTGTGTGATGCAGGTAAGGACCTGGTGCCTCCCTTTACCTGGGTGAGCTCATCTGGGACCTCCTTCTCCCGTATAGATCTCGTCCTGCATACCAGCTCCCTTACGAAGACGGCAGTAGACACCCAGGCCGTCTTCTTCTCTGACCATAGGCTCCTGCAGGTAACATTGCAGGTCCCTCAGACCTCCCAGATGGGGTCAGGGGTCTGGAAATTAAACACCTCCTTACTCGATGACCCCTCCATAGCTGCAGCCTATAAGAGCAGGCTTGTTGAGTGGACCACTTTGCGTGACCTATTCAACTCCCCTATAGAGTGGTGGGAGATGGTCAAAATGAGAACTAAGGGTTATTTCATAGCAGCAGGCAAGAGGAAAGCAAAAGAAAGGAGAGCCAAATATAAATACCTGAATGCTGCCCTCCAGCGTCTGAGCCTGCTTCAGCTTCGGGGGTTCCCTGTAAGCGACGAGATAGCCCAGACCAAGCTAGATCTTTCAGTGCTTTGTAGGGAGGAACAACGAAAGGTCATGCACAATGCAAAAGTGCAAAAAATGGAGGAAGACGAAAAGTGTACTCGCTTCTTCTTCCAGAAAACGAGGGAGAAGCGGCACTTGATGTCCTCCATGCTCGACAGCAGGGGGAGGATAGTAGAGGATAGTGAGGGAGTGAAAAAAGTGGTAGAGAACTTCTATAGGGACCTATATAACATCAAAGCTACAGATGACACCCTGATAGAGTGGTTCCTGAGCCAGTTGGAGCCTGACTCAGTGCGGGACGACGAGGAGGAGGAGAAGGACCCAGAACTCACGCTGGAGGAGCTCACCCAGGCGGTTAAGACCATGAACACCGGTAAGACGCCAGGTCCAGATGGCATCCCGGGTGAGTATTACCATCTTTTTTGGGACATGCTAAAAGTCCATTTAGCGGAGGTCTACAGAGCGGTCTACAGGGAGAAGCGGTTGGGCCCTTCTATGCGGGAGAGTGTAATTACTCTCCTTCATAAGAAAGGGGAAGTTAAAGATCTACGGAATTGGCGCCCAATCAGCCTCCTTTGCGTGGATTACAAGATACTAGCCAAAGCTCTGATGCTCCGGCTACAAGTACACCTCCCTTTGGTCATTGGCCCCGACCAGGCTTGTGGCGTCCCAGGGAGGTCCATCACGGGTATTTTAATGTTAACAAGGGACATTCTGGCTTATTCTAGAGAACGGAACCATCCCCTCTGCCTGTTCAACCTTGACCAGGAGAAGGCGTTCGATAGGGTAAGCCATGAATATATGTACAAAGTGATGGACCAGATGAAATTCGCTCCTGGACTTAGGGAGTGGGTTAAAACCATATATACAAACATTAGTACCCGAGTCTTGGTGAACAGGCACCTGACTGGTAAAATATCTATCCAGTCAGGGGTCAGACAGGGTTGCCCACTATCCCCACTGCTATATGTCGTGTGCATTGAACCCCTCCTGCAGGCAATTCGTAGGGATACCAATATAACTGGTTTCCAGCTGCCTGGATCCAACGGGGTCCAGGTCAAAACAACAGCATATATGGACGATGTGTCACTCATTTGCACCAACACATCGTCGGTACCTCGGATTAGTAATATCCTTGAGAAGTACTGCACGGCGACCGGGGCAGTGATTAATAAGTCCAAGAGCGAAGTCTACGTGTCTAAAAATTGGCAGGTAGATAGGGAACTGTCGGACATGTACCCTGTCAAAAAGGACAAAATCAAGATTCTGGGCCTCATTTTCGAGAACAATAGCTCGGGGGCCCAGAGCTGGACGGCGGCCATTAACCAGGTCCATAAAAAGATTGGCGGATGGAGCACAAGATCCTTAACAATGACGGGTAGAGTATTAATAACCAAGTCTATACTGTTCCCCATCCTCTCTTATGTAGGAAAAATCTTTCCCCCAGACAGGACCACCAAAAAAGTGGTGGACCGCATTATCCACCGCTTTATCTGGGGCAGCAAGATGGAGAGGGTAAAACGAGCCACTCTGAGTAAAGCCGACAAGAAGGGAGGTAAGGGGGTCCCGGACGTTGTGCAGCTCACCCGAGTGCAGGGGCTCACGCAAACTATCAAGAACATCCAGGCCCTGGACAGGAAGGTATGTTACATGAATCGTTTCTATTTTGCCACCTGTCTCAGGGCCTTGGGCCTCTGCACTATTGATAACACCGTGCCGTACTCCTGGGACCCCCCATTGTATTATAGAACCTTAAGGGACACTATATATAAATTGGGCTTAGATAAAGCAAAATTGGCCTCCTGGGAATACAAGGCTGTAACTAAATATCTTGCCGGTTCCCAGGAAATTGAAAAAGTAGCTACTTTCTCCCTCACCCAAAGCCAAAAAATCTGGGAGAATGTGTCTCACAGCTGCCTCAGTAATGTCCAGAAGGATATAGCATGGAACACCGTCCACAGTGCACTCCCCACTCGAGCGTTCATGTTCAGGAGGGGACTAGCCCAAGTAGAAACATGCCCCTATGCAAAGTGCCGCAAGAGAGAAACACCAGCCCATATCTTCTGGGAGTGTGATGTGGCTGGCAGTGTCTGGCTCTCTGTCTCTGTCTTCCTAAACAGGTTTGCTGACACGGCCAAGATGACCGCTGAGACTGTGCTCTATGGGCCTGCGGGAGGAATCACTACCAGCACAGCTAAGTGCGTTTGGCGTGTCATCAATGTTGTCAAGCAGATCCTGTGGGAAGGCCGTAACGTCTGTGTCTATCACAAGCAGGAGCTAGACACTATCACCACGACCAGAAGGGCACAAACTCTTATCAAGGACTTTGTAATTCTGGACATCCGGACCCTCGGGAAGGACAAGGCCTGCGCGGAGTGGAGGATCGCCAGACTTCAGGACGTGAAGATGGAATAAAGGAAAAAACTGGAACCGCTAGCTCCTAGGAGCGGGACTACGGGGCACCGCTAAGCCTTTTATTTATTTTGTCATGCCAGCATTCCGCCCTTTTTAACGGTGCCCTGGTTTTATGTAGTCTTTTTGTTTCAGTTTTATGGACCTTTGATTTAATTTGAATGTTTTATTTGATTTTGTTTTGTTTTGTTTTATGTATCTTTAAGATTTTTAATGTAAACTATTAAAAGTTACATTTTAAGTGTTTTAAAATTTTAGAATTTTAACTCACTGTTTATACACTGTCCCTTTTCCCCTGTCCCTGTTTTAGATCTAGGTTTATGTTCACTTTTTTAGAGAGCACTCCCCGGCCCTCACAAGCACTGGTTTTTTATAGATGGTTCTTTTTTTCCAGTCACTTTTAAAACAGCACAGGTTTTTTTCATGTTGATTTTAATCTGTGTCTGTTTTAACCATGTACAAAGCACAATTGTCTTGGTGTTTTTAAATGTATTTTAAATGCTTTTAAAACAAAATGTATGTCTGTATGCATGAATGTCATCTTTAAAAGAAATGTAAAATGAATGAAAAAACGAAAGGGTGTAAATGTAAAAAATGTAAAATCTCAATAAAAGAATATTAATATCTGATACGTCCCCTATCAGGGGACCATATATTAAATTGATTTTTGGAATCGGGAGATGGAACAGGGGCTTGCTCCGTCCACTCCACGCATTGGCCCGGTATTGCAGTACCTCCGGGAACGGTGCACACCTTTCTCTAACGTTGGTCAAAGTCAGATCTGGATCTCTCCTGTGAGCATTTTGTCTACCCCTGCTGGAGGGAGAGTGCCAGTGTTGATGCAAGTTTTCCCGCCGTTTTACTACTTTTTTTTTTCTTTCTCTCTTTCTTTCTTTCTCTCTTTCTTTCTCTCTTTCTCTCTTTCTTTCTCTCTTTCTTTCTTGCTGTCTTTCTTTCTTTTATTCACATGTGGTGATGATGTAGGCAGCAGCAGGTTGTTTCCTGGGAGCATGCAGCTAACCAGACAAGTGTGGTGGAACATGTCCCTATGCCAGGACCTTCTTAGCAAGCCAGCCAGCCAGCGAGGCACAGTTGTAGTTACCCAAGGCACCTTGCACAGCATAGCAGCTTGGCATGACTATTTGTAAGACGCACTCCGCCAGTTTATGTTTTGTTTTTGGTGTTATGTGTGTGTTTTTGCTTTGTTTTGTTTTCTCCTGCTTAAATTGCACATTTCCCCTCTGGAAGCAGCAGCCCGTTTTTTGGGGGTCTGCTTGTGCTTGGAATTTTGCACCCACCTTTGAATCCCCCTGTGCCGTCCGGGCTGGCGCGCCCCGGGCAAGGGCCAAGTCGCCATCGCTTCTCGGCCTTTTGGCTAAGATCAAGTGTAGTATCTGTTCTTATCAGTTTAATATCTGATACGTCCCCTATCAGGGGACCATATATTAAATTGATTTTTGGAATCGGGAGATGGAACAGGGGCTTGCTCCGTCCACTCCACGCATCGGCCCGGTATTGCAGTACCTCCGGGAACGGTGCACACCTTTCTCTAACGTTGGTCAAAGTCAGATCTGGATCTCTCCTGTGAGCATTTTGTCTACCCCTGCTGGAGGGAGAGTGCCAGTGTTGATGCAAGTTTTCCCGCCGTTTTACTTCTTTTTTTTTTCTTTCTCTCTTTCTTTCTTTCTCTCTTTCTTTCTCTCTTTCTCTCTTTCTTTCTCTCTTTCTTTCTTGCTGTCTTTCTTTCTTTTATTCACATGTGGTGATGATGTAGACAGCAGCAGGTTGTTTCCTGGGAGCATGCAGCTAACCAGACAAGTGTGGTGGAACATGTCCCTATGCCAGGACCTTCTTAGCAAGCCAGCCAGCCAGCGAGGCACAGTTGTAGTTACCCAAGGCACCTTGCACAGCATAGCAGCTTGGCATGACTATTTGTAAGACGCACTCCGCCAGTTTATGTTTTGTTTTTGGTGTTATGTGTGTGTTTTTGCTTTGTTTTGTTTTCTCCTGCTTAAATTGCACATTTCCCCTCTGGAAGCAGCAGCCCGTTTTTTTGGGGTCTGTTTGTGCTTGAAATTTTGCACCCACCTTTGAATCCCCCTGTGCCGTCCGGGCTGGGGGGCCCCGGGCAAGGGCCAAGTCGCCATCGCTTCTCGGCCTTTTGGCTAAGATCAAGTGTAGTATCTGTTCTTATCAGTTTAATATCTGATACGTCCCCTATCAGGGGACCATATATTAAATTGATTTTTGGAATCGGGAGATGGAACAGGGGCTTGCTCCGTCCACTCCACGCATCGGCCCGGTATTGCAGTACCTCCGGGAATGGTGCACACCTTTCTCTACGTTGGTCAAAGTCAGATCTGGATCTCTCCTGTGAGCATTTTGTCTACCCCTGCTGGAGGGAGAGTGCCAGTGTTGATGCAAGTTTTCCCAACGTTTTACTTCTTTTTTTTTTTTCTCTCTTTCTTTCTTTCTCTCTTTCTTTCTCTCTTTCTCTCTTTCTTTCTCTCTTTCTTTCTTGCTGTCTTTCTTTCTTTTATTCACATGTGGTGATGATGTAGACAGCAGCAGGTTGTTTCCTGGGAGCATGCAGCTAACCAGACAAGTGTGGTGGAACATGTCCCTATGCCAGGACCTTCTTAGCAAGCCAGCCAGCCAGCGAGGCACAGTTGTAGTTACCCAAGGCACCTTGCACAGCATAGCAGCTTGGCATGACTATTTGTAAGACGCACTCCGCCAGTTTATGTTTTGTTTTTGGTGTTATGTGTGTGTTTTTGCTTTGTTTTGTTTTCTCCTGCTTAAATTGCACATTTCCCCTCTGGAAGCAGCAGCCCGTTTTTTGGGGGTCTGCTTGTGCTTGGAATTTTGCACCCACCTTTGAATCCCCCTGTGCCGTCCGGGCTGGGGGGCCCCGGGCAAGGGCCAAGTCGCCATCGCTTCTCGGCCTTTTGGCTAAGATCAAGTGTAGTATCTGTTCTTATCAGTTTAATATCTGATACGTCCCCTATCAGGGGACCATATATTAAATTGATTTTTGGAATCGGGAGATGGCACAGGGGCTTGCTCCGTCCACTCCACGCATCGGCCCGGTATTGCAGTACCTCCGGGAACGGTGCACACCTTTCTCTAACGTTGGTCAAAGTCAGATCTGGATCTCTCCTGTGAGCATTTTGTCTACCCCTGCTGGAGGGAGAGTGCCAGTGTTGATGCAAGTTTTCCCGCCGTTTTACTTCTTTTTTTTTCTTTCTCTCTTTCTTTCTTTCTCTCTTTCTTTCTCTCTTTCTCTCTTTCTTTCTCTCTTTCTTTCTTGCTGTCTTTCTTTCTTTTATTCACATGTGGTGATGATGTAGGCAGCAGCAGGTTGTTTCCTGGGAGCATGCAGCTAACCAGACAAGTGTGGTGGAACATGTCCCTATGCCAGGACCTTCTTAGCAAGCCAGCCAGCCAGCGAGGCACAGTTGTAGTTACCCAAGGCACCTTGCACAGCATAGCAGCTTGGCATGACTATTTGTAAGACGCACTCCGCCAGTTTATGTTTTGTTTTTGGTGTTATGTGTGTGTTTTTGCTTTGTTTTGTTTTCTCCTGCTTAAATTGCACATTTCCCCTCTGGAAGCAGCAGCCCGTTTTTTGGGGGTCTGCTTGTGTTTGAAATTTTGCACCCACCTTTGAATCCCCCTGTGCCGTCCGGGCTGGGGGGCCCCGGGCAAGGGCCAAGTCGCCATCGCTTCTCGGCCTTTTGGCTAAGATCAAGTGTAGTATCTGTTCTTATCAGTTTAATATCTGATACGTCCCCTATCAGGGGACCATATATTAAATTGATTTTTGGAATCGGGAGATGGAACAGGGGCTTGCTCCGTCCACTCCACGCATCGGCCCGGTATTGCAGTACCTCCGGGAACGGTGCACACCTTTCTCTAACGTTGGTCAAAGTCAGATCTGGATCTCTCCTGTGAGCATTTTGTCTACCCCTGCTGGAGGGAGAGTGCCAGTGTTGATGCAAGTTTTCCCGCCGTTTTACTTCTTTTTTTTTTCTTTCTCTCTTTCTTTCTCTCTTTCTTTCTTTCTCTCTTTCTTTCTCTCTTTCTCTCTTTCTTTCTCTCTTTCTTTCTTGCTGTCTTTCTTTCTTTTATTCACATGTGGTGATGATGTAGACAGCAGCAGGTTGTTTCCTGGGAGCATGCAGCTAACCAGACAAGTGTGGTGGAACATGTCCCTATGCCAGGACCTTCTTAGCAAGCCAGCCAGCCAGCGAGGCACAGTTGTAGTTACCCAAGGCACCTTGCACAGCATAGCAGCTTGGCATGACTATTTGTAAGACGCACTCCGCCAGTTTATGTTTTGTTTTTGGTGTTATGTGTGTGTTTTTGCTTTGTTTTGTTTTCTCCTGCTTAAATTGCACATTTCCCCTCTGGAAGCAGCAGCCCGTTTTTTGGGGGTCTGCTTGTGCTTGGAATTTTGCACCCACCTTTGAATCCCCCTGTGCCGTCCGGGCTGGGGGGCCCCGGGCAAGGGCCAAGTCGCCATCGCTTCTCGGCCTTTTGGCTAAGATCAAGTGTAGTATCTGTTCTTATCAGTTTAATATCTGATACGTCCCCTATCAGGGGACCATATATTAAATAGATTTTTGGAATCGGGAGATGGAACAGGGGCTTGCTCCGTCCACTCCACGCATCGGCCCGGTATTGCAGTACCTCCGGGAACGGTGCACACCTTTCTCTAACGTTGGTCAAAGTCAGATCTGGATCTCTCCTGTGAGCATTTTGTCTACCCCTGCTGGAGGGAGAGTGCCAGTGTTGATGCAAGTTTTCCCGCCGTTTTACTTCTTTTTTTTTCTTTCTCTCTTTCTTTCTTTCTCTCTTTCTTTCTCTCTTTCTCTCTTTCTTTCTCTCTTTCTTTCTTGCTGTCTTTCTTTCTTTTATTCACATGTGGTGATGATGTAGACAGCAGCAGGTTGTTTCCTGGGAGCATGCAGCTAACCAGACAAGTGTGGTGGAACATGTCCCTATGCCAGGACCTTCTTAGCAAGCCAGCCAGCCAGCGAGGCACAGTTGTAGTTACCCAAGGCACCTTGCACAGCATAGCAGCTTGGCATGACTATTTGTAAGACGCACTCTGCCAGTTTATGTTTTGTTTTTGGTGTTATGTGTGTGTTATTGCTTTGTTTTGTTTCCTCCTGCTTAAATTGCACATTTCCCCTCTGGAAGCAGCAGCCTGTTTTTTGGGGTCTGCTTGTGCTTGGAATTTTGCACCCACCTTTGAATCCCCCTGTGCCGTCCGGGCTGGGGGGCCCCGGGCAAGGGCCAAGTCGCCATCGCTACTCGGCCTTTTGGCTAAGATCAAGTGTAGTATCTGTTCTTATCAGTTGATCAGTTTAATATCTAATATCTTAATATCACTCTGGCTTCTCTTCAGTTCGAATAAATCTTTCTAAGACTAAGGCTTAGAGGGTAGTGGCATTGCCCGCTCCCTCCGAGGGTCTGTGAGAGGTTTGTTCGGGTGAGGAGGAACAGAATTTTTTTTCATTTTTGACTGGCTTTCTTCAGCTCGGCAACTTTTTGGAAGACTAATGCTCAGTCTGGTTTTGGCTTGCCCAATCCAGGCCGAGGGTCTTTCAAGATTTTGTTGACTGTTGAGAGCAGTTTTTTCTTTTTCAGGCGGTTCCAGTTTTTTTCTTTTTCAGGCGGTTCCGGCTTTTCCAGACGTTCCTGGAGTTAGAGAGAAGGAGGACCTACCATCCAGACGACCTTTGAGGACCCTTTGATGACCTAGACGACCTCATCCCCAGCCCTTGATTGTAATCGAGATCCAGACTGAGAGAGCAGCAGGCGCCCAGCAGAGGGCGCCATCTGGGAGGAGCAGAGGGCGGCCCCGGACCCCGAGGAGGCGTCACAGCCACGATTCTTCCTACGTGGTCTCAGTGCCAAGCAGCGCCCCCTACTCCGCCAGGGAAGGACACCATTCACCTGGGGAGGGGGTCCCTCTTGCGAGGCGACCATCTCCTCAGGGACTAAAGTAATAGTTCCTTCAACTGCCCAGATTTGCTGCTTACGTTGTCTCTTTTCCGTAGAGAGAGACAACCCGGACGTCCAGAGGCTTCTCCCACCCCAATCGGAGGAGCCAGCTGAAGGATGGCGTTCCGGCCAACCCAGGAGACCAGGAGGCACAATGCGGTGCGCTTCACAAGGACCCAGCAAGAGGAAACGGAACCAGGACTGACGAGACTGGAGTTCAGCCGGACCATTCTTCAGAGGGGTATGGGTTTTTCCCCTTCTGACTTGAATTGTTTGGTGAAATTGCCAGGGCTTAAGGAAGTGTTTGAGGTCAGTTTTAGGAACCCCCAAAAGTTACAAGAAATGTGGTCCTTTTGGGGGGAGAATAAATATCTCGCTCCATACAAAGAATTTTGTGTGGATGCACTGACAGACAGAGAAATGAAAGTTGTTACTGTCCAATTTTTCAATGAGGCTGTTAGCGACTATGATATTACAACATGGCTTAACCGCTATGGGAGGGTGTCATCAGAAGGGAGGAAAATTACAGACGAAGATGGGGTTTGGACAGGAGCCAGAAAGTGGCTGGTACGCCTCAATGTTGATCCATCGGGCATTGGAGGCGTCCGCCACATTCCAAACTCCATAGTGTTAGGGCCCAACAGAGGGCTGGTATTCTATAATGGGATGCCAAAACTCTGCAGGAAATGTGGGGAATTAGGACACCTGGCGGCCGCATGTACTGTAGTCAAGTGCAGGAACTGCGGCGCCCCCCACGAGACCAGCCACTGCAGAGAAGAGAGGCAGTGCAATTTGTGTGGAAAGAAGGGGCACCTGTTAAAGGACTGCCCCTCTTCCTATGCCAACATGGCCAGAGCCAGCAAGGCAAATACGAACAAGCCTAGGCCTGAGCAGGAAGAGGGAGCAAGTAACAAAGATCAGTCCACATCACCACCAACAGTATCCAAGACCCAGACTCCAGCACCACCATCATCACCAGCACCCCCCTCACCCCCCCGCCCCCGAGACATGTCCCGTTTTACGAGGACCCCTTCCCCCAGCCCAGAGAGAGAGTACAACAGCTACTCCACTAGCTCCTCCAGTAGCTCCTCTGATGCAGAACACGAGGCAGGGAGGGAGCCCGGACCCAGCAGCGCCCCCCCCTGAGTAGGGCCCTCTCAGCGCCAGCACTCCCCCTCGGCTCTCGTTATGACGCCATAAAGATTGAGTCCGTGGGGGAGGAAAGCGAAAGCGACAGTGAAAGTGAGAGTGAGAAGGAGGGGAAGGGAGTGAAGAACCAGCAGAGGGTGGGGAAAAGAAAGGGTAGAGACGAGGGGGGGAAAAGAAAGAAGATCAGGATCAAAGACAGCAAGTTGCAGGTGGCCCCCATAGATCCAAAACCAGCTAATGTCCACACAAAGTCCCCAGTCTTGCCCTCGCAGGCAGAGACGGAGGCGAGTGGGACGGCTACACTGCCGCCTAGTGGGCAGGTAGCAGCCAGCCAGGGCATCCCCAGCCAGCCTTCCCAGTCGTTGGCACAAACCCTAGCACACCTCGCAGAAGAGGTGTTCACTAATGCACCGAGGGAGAGGTCGGGGTCAACACCTTCCCTGACCAGCAGTACCTCGGTAGCAATGACCCTCTTCAAGCGAAGGGCCTCCCTTCAAAGCATCCTTGACCCCCTCCCTTGTATGGGCAAAACCAGGGGCCCCCTAGAGGTCCTCCTAGATACAGCACTGGAGGACATGGGAATACCCCTGGACGCGGTAAGCCAGAAGTCTGCTAACAGCTCCAATTCAACAGACGGTAACAGCCAAAGAATGCTGTCTGTCATAACCCCCCCCAGGACAAAGCTGACCCACACGTTCCGAGGGGCCCTGAGCAAGTTCCACCAGACTTACCTTGTGGGGAGTTGAATAGCCCCAACAACTCCACGTACTGTGCATATAAAGACGGTGCCTTCTGGACGAGGCAGCAGTGAGTACCTTCTCAGGGGTGATGGGAGTTGCAAATAAGCCCAAGCCCCCTCGAAGCAAGCGTAGAGCTAAGAGTAGGAAGAGTGTCCCGACCTCCCAATCATAGTCACTATGGGGTGGACGCAGCGACTCCTTTTCTTGTTAGCTATCCTGATGGCCCTGATATGTGTGTCTGTTAATGTCAGGAGCATCAGGGAGACACAAAAAAGATTTGATGTACTAAACTATCTAGCTAACTTGAAAGCAGATCTCATCTTTCTGCAGGAGTGTGGTATTTCATCGAGCCCTGATTATAGGGACCTGAAGGAGAGTTGGACCCTGGGGGACTCCTTCTGGTCGGGCTCCAACATAGCCAGAGCCGACGGAGTAGGTATCCTGTTTAAAAACCCATTTATTACCTCCCGCAGCAGCAGGGAGGTAGAACCTGGTAGAATTCTGAGCGTGGATGTGACATACAACAACACTCCCCTCAGACTGGTCAATGTCTACGCACCCACTAACCAAAACGAAAGAGTTCAATTTTTTCCACAGCTGCGTCCACTCCTGCTGGGGAACGTACCCGTCATCGTGTCAGGTGACTTCAATTGTGCTCTGAGGGACGTAGACCGGAGCAGGCCACGCAACGACCGCTCTAGTAGAGTCTTGTCCTCCGTAATATCTGATTTCTCCCTGTGTGATGCAGGTAAGGACCTGGTGCCTCCCTTTACCTGGGTGAGCTCATCTGGGACCTCCTTCTCCCGTATAGATCTCGTCCTGCATACCAGCTCCCTTACGAAGACGGAAGTAGACACCCAGGCCGTCTTCTTCTCTGACCATAGGCTCCTGCAGGTAACATTGCAGGTCCCTCAGACCTCCCAGATGGGGTCAGGGGTTTGGAAATTAAACACCTCCTTACTCGATGACCCCTCCATAGCTGCAGCCTATAAGAGCAGGCTTGTTGAGTGGACCACTTTGCGTGACCTATTCAACTCCCCTATAGAGTGGTGGGAGATGGTCAAAATGAGAACTAAGGGTTATTTCATAGCAGCAGGCAAGAGGAAAGCAAAAGAAAGGAGGGCCAAATATAAACACCTGAATGCTGCCCTCCAGCGTCTGAGCCTGCTTCAGCTTCGGGGGTTCCCTGTAAGCGACGAGATAGCCCAGACCAAGCTAGATCTTTCAGTGCTTTGTAGGGAGGAACAACGAAAGGTCATGCACAATGCAAAAGTGCAAAAAATGGAGGAAGACGAAAAGTGTACTCGCTTCTTCTTCCAGAAAACGAGGGAGAAGCGGCACTTGATGTCCTCCATGCTCGACAGCAGGGGGAGGATAGTAGAGGATAGTGAGGGAGTGAAAAAAGTGGTAGAGAACTTCTATAGGGACCTGTATAACATCAAAGCTACAGATGACACCCTGATAGAGTGGTTCCTGAGCCAGTTGGAGCCTGACTCAGTGCGGGACGACGAGGAGGAGGAGAAGGACCCAGAACTCACGCTGGAGGAGCTCACCCAGGCGGTTAAGACCATGAACACCGGTAAGACGCCAGGTCCAGATGGCATCCCGGGTGAGTATTATCATCTTTTTTGGGACACACTAAAAGTCCATTTAGCGGAGGTCTACAGAGCGGTCTACAAGGAGAAGCGGTTGGGCCCTTCTATGCGGGAGAGTGTAATTACTCTCCTTCATAAGAAAGGGGAAGTTAAAGATCTACGGAATTGGCGCCCAATCAGCCTCCTTTGCGTGGATTACAAGATACTAGCCAAAGCTCTGATGCTCCGGCTACAAGTACACCTCCCTTTGGTCATTGGCCCCGACCAGGCTTGTGGCGTCCCAGGGAGGTCCATCACAGATATTTTAATGTTAACAAGGGACATTCTGGCTTATTCTAGAGAACGGAACCATCCCCTCTGCCTGTTCAACCTTGACCAGGAGAAGGCGTTCGATAGGGTAAGCCATGAATATATGTACAAAGTGATGGACCAGATGAAATTCGCTCCTGGACTTAGGGAGTGGGTTAAAACCATATATACAAACATTAGTACCCGAGTCTTGGTGAACAGGCACCTGACTGGTAAAATATCTATCCAGTCAGGGGTCAGACAGGGTTGCCCACTATCCCCACTGCTATATGTCGTGTGCATTGAACCCCTCCTGCAGGCAATTCGTAGGGATACCAATATAACTGGTTTCCAGCTGCCTGGATCCAACGGGGTCCAGGTCAAAACAACAGCATATATGGACGATGTGTCACTCATTTGCACCAACACATCGTCGGTACCTCGGATTAGTAATATCCTTGAGAAGTACTGCACGGCGACCGGGGCAGTGATTAATAAGTCCAAGAGCGAAGTCTACGTGTCTAAAAATTGGCAGGTAGATAGGGAACTGTCGGACATGTACCCTGTCAAAAAGGACAAAATCAAGATTCTGGGCCTCATTTTCGAGAACAATAGCTCGGGGGCCCAGAGCTGGACGGCGGCCATTAACCAGGTCCGTAAAAAGATTGGCGGATGGAGCACAAGATCCTTAACAATGACGGGTAGAGTATTAATAACCAAGTCTATACTGTTCCCCATCCTCTCTTATGTAGGAAAAATCTTTCCCCCAGACAGGACCACCAAAAAAGTGGTGGACCGCATTATCCACCGCTTTATCTGGGGCAGCAAGATGGAGAGGGTAAAGCGAGCCACCCTGAGTAAAGCCGACAAGAAGGGAGGTAAGGGGGTCCCGGACGTTGTGCAGCTCACCCGAGTGCAGGGGCTCACGCAAACTATCAAGAACATCCAGGCCCTGGACAGGAAGGTATGTTACATGAATCGTTTCTATTTTGCCACCTGTCTCAGGGCCTTGGGCCTCTGCACTATTGATAACACCGTGCCGTACTCCTGGGACCCCCCATTGTATTATAGAACCTTAAGGGACACTATATATAAATTGGGCTTAGATAAAGCAAAATTGGCTTCCTGGGAATACAAGGCTGTAACTAAATATCTTGCCGGTTCCCAGGAAATTGAAAAAGTAGCTACTTTCTCCCTCACCCAAAGCCAAAAAATCTGGGAGAATGTGTCTCACAGCTGCCTCAGTAATGTCCAGAAGGATATAGCATGGAACACCGTCCACAGTGCACTCCCCACTCGAGCGTTCATGTTCAGGAGGGGACTAGCCCAAGTAGAAACATGCCCCTATGCAAAGTGCCGCAAGAGAGAAACACCAGCCCATATCTTCTGGGAGTGTGATGTGGCTGGCAGTGTCTGGCTCTCTGTCTCTGTCTTCCTAAACAGGTTTGCTGACACGGCCAAGATGACCGCTGAGACTGTGCTCTATGGGCCTGCGGGAGGAATCGATACCAGCACAGCTAAGTGCGTTTGGCGTGTCATCAATGTTGTCAAGCAGATCCTGTGGGAAGGCCGTAACGTCTGTGTCTATCACAAGCAGGAGCTAGACACTATCACCACGACCAGAAGGGCACAAACTCTTATCAAGGACTTTGTAATTCTGGACATCCGGACCCTCGGGAAGGACAAGGCCTGCGCGGAGTGGAGGATCGCCGGACTTCAGGACGTGAAGATGGAATAAAGGAAAAAACTGGAACCGCTAGCTCCTAGGAGCGGGACTACGGGGCACCGCTAAGCCTTTTATTTATTTTGTCATGCCAGCATTCCGCCCTTTTTAGCTGGCATGACCGTTTTTGAACGGTGCCCTGGTTTTATGTAGTCTTTTTGTTTCAGTTTTATGGACTTTTATTTGATTTATGTTGAATGTTTTATTTGATTTTGTTTTGTTTTGTTTTATGTATCTTTAAGATTTTTAATGTAAACTATTAAAAGTTACATTTTAAGTGTTTTAAAATTTTAGAATTTTAACTCACTGTTCCACACACTGTCCCTTTTCCCCTGTCCCTGTCTTAGATCTAGTTTTATGTTCACTTTTGAACCTTTTTAGAGAGCACTCCCCGGCCCTCACAAGCACTGGTTTTTTATAGATGGTTCTTTTTTTCCAGTCACTTTTAAAACAGCACAGGTTTTTTTCATGTTGATTTTAATCTGTGTCTGTTTTAACCATGTACAAAGCACAATTGTCTTGGTGTTTTTAAATGTGTTTTAAATGCTTTTAAAACAAAATGTATGTCTGTATGCATGAATGTCATCTTTAAAAGAAATGTAAAATGAATGAAAAAACGAATGGGTGTAAATGTAAAAAAATGTAAAATCTCAATAAAAGAGTATTTTGGCTAAGATCAAGTGTAGTATCTGTTCTTATCAGTTTAATATCTGATACGTCCCCTATCAGGGGACCATATATTAAATTGATTTTTGGAATCGGGAGATGGAACAGGGGCTTGCTCCGTCCACTCCACGCATCGGCCCGGTATTGCAGTACCTCCGGGAACGGTGCACACCTTTCTCTAACGTTGGTCAAAGTCAGATCTGGATCTCTCCTGTGAGCATTTTGTCTACCCCTGCTGGAGGGAGAGTGCCAGTGTTGATGCAAGTTTTCCCGCCGTTTTACTTCTTTTTTTTTCTTTCTCTCTTTCTTTCTTTCTCTCTTTCTTTCTCTCTTTCTCTCTTTCTTTCTCTCTTTCTTTCTTGCTGTCTTTCTTTCTTTTATTCACATGTGGTGATGATGTAGACAGCAGCAGGTTGTTTCCTGGGAGCATGCAGCTAACCAGACAAGTGTGGTGGAACATGTCCCTATGCCAGGACCTTCTTAGCAAGCCAGCCAGCCAGCGAGGCACAGTTGTAGTTACCCAAGGCACCTTGCACAGCATAGCAGCTTGGCATGACTATTTGTAAGACGCACTCCGCCAGTTTATGTTTTGTTTTTGGTGTTATGTGTGTGTTTTTGCTTTGTTTTGTTTTCTCCTGCTTAAATTGCACATTTCCCCTCTGGAAGCAGCAGCCCGTTTTTTTGGGGTCTGCTTGTGCTTGAAATTTTGCACCCACCGTTGAATCCCCCTGTGCCGTCCGGGCTGGGGGGCCCCGGGCAAGGGCCAAGTCGCCATCGCTTCTCGGCCTTTTGGCTAAGATCAAGTGTAGTATCTGTTCTTATCAGTTTAATATCTGATACGTCCCCTCTCAGGGGACCATATATTAAATTGATTTTTGGAATCGGGAGATGGAACAGGGGCTTGCTCCGTCCACTCCACGCATCGGCCCGGTATTGCAGTACCTCCGGGAACGGTGCACACCTTTCTCTAACGTTGGTCAAAGTCAGATCTGGATCTCTCCTGTGAGCATTTTGTCTACCCCTGCTGGAGGGAGAGTGCCAGTGTTGATGCAAGTTTTCCCGCCGTTTTACTTCTTTTTTTTTCTTTCTCTCTTTCTTTCTCTCTTTCTTTCTCTCTTTCTTTCTTGCTGTCTTTCTTTCTTTTATTCACATGTGGTGATGATGTAGACAGCAGCAGGTTGTTTCCTGGGAGCATGCAGCTAACCAGACAAGTGTGGTGGAACATGTCCCTATGCCAGGACCTTCTTAGCAAGCCAGCCAGCCAGCGAGGCACAGTTGTAGTTACCCAAGGCACCTTGCACAGCATAGCAGCTTGGCATGACTATTTGTAGACGCACTCCGCCAGTTTATGTTTTGTTTTTGGTGTTATGTGTGTGTTTTTGCTTTGTTTTGTTTTCTCCTGCTTAAATTGCACATTTCCCCTCTGGAAGCAGCAGCCCGTTTTTTGGGGGTCTGCTTGTGCTTGGAATTTTGCACCCACCTTTGAATCCCCCTGTGCCGTCCGGGCTGGGGGGCCCCGGGCAAGGGCCAAGTCGCCATCGCTTCTCGGCCTTTTGGCTAAGATCAAGTGTAGTATCTGTTCTTATCAGTTTAATATCTGATACGTCCCCTATCAGGGGACCATATATTAAATTGATTTTTGGAATCGGGAGATGGAACAGGGGCTTGCTCCGTCCACTCCACGCATCGGCCCGGTATTGCAGTACCTCCGGGAACGGTGCACACCTTTCTCTAACGTTGGTCAAAGTCAGATCTGGATCTCTCCTGTGAGCATTTTGTCTACCCCTGCTGGAGGGAGAGTGCCAGTGTTGATGCAAGTTTTCCCGCCGTTTTACTTCTTTTTTTTTCTTTCTCTCTTTCTTTCTTTCTCTCTTTCTTTCTCTCTTTCTCTCTTTCTTTCTCTCTTTCTTTCTTGCTGTCTTTCTTTCTTTTATTCACATGTGGTGATGATGTAGACAGCAGCAGGTTGTTTCCTGGGAGCATGCAGCTAACCAGACAAGTGTGGTGGAACATGTCCCTATGCCAGGACCTTCTTAGCAAGCCAGCCAGCCAGCGAGGCACAGTTGTAGTTACCCAAGGCACCTTGCACAGCATAGCAGCTTGGCATGACTATTTGTAAGACGCACTCCGCCAGTTTATGTTTTGTTTTTGGTGTTATGTGTGTGTTTTTGCTTTGTTTTGTTTTCTCCTGCTTAAATTGCACATTTCCCCTCTGGAAGCAGCAGCCCGTTTTTTTGGGGTCTGCTTGTGCTTGAAATTTTGCACCCACCTTTGAATCCCCCTGTGCCGTCCGGGCTGGGGGCCCCGGTCAAGGGCCAAGTCGCCATCGCTTCTCGGCCTTTTGGCTAAGATCAAGTGTAGTATCTGTTCTTATCAGTTTAATATCTGATACGTCCCCTATCAGGGGACCATATATTAAATTGATTTTTGGAATCGGGAGATGGAACAGGGGCTTGCTCCGTCCACTCCACGCATCGGCCCGGTATTGCAGTACCTCCGGGAACGGTGCACACCTTTCTCTAACGTTGGTCAAAGTCAGATCTGGATCTCTCCTGTGAGCATTTTGTCTACCCCTGCTGGAGGGAGAGTGCCAGTGTTGATGCAAGTTTTCCCGCCGTTTTACTTCTTTTTTTTTCTTTCTCTCTTTCTTTCTTTCTCTCTTTCTTTCTCTCTTTCTCTCTTTCTTTCTCTCTTTCTTTCTTGCTGTCTTTCTTTCTTTTATTCACATGTGGTGATGATGTAGACAGCAGCAGGTTGTTTCCTGGGAGCATGCAGCTAACCAGACAAGTGTGGTGGAACATGTCCCTATGCCAGGACCTTCTTAGCAAGCCAGCCAGCCAGCGAGGCACAGTTGTAGTTACCCAAGGCACCTTGCACAGCATAGCAGCTTGGCATGACTATTTGTAAGACGCACTCCGCCAGTTTATGTTTTGTTTTTGGTGTTATGTGTGTGTTTTTGCTTTGTTTTGTTTTCTCCTGCTTAAATTGCACATTTCCCCTCTGGAAGCAGCAGCCCGTTTTTTGGGGGTCTGCTTGTGCTTGGAATTTTGCACCCACCTTTGAATCCCCCTGTGCCGTCCGGGCTGGGGGGCCCCGGGCAAGGGCCAAGTCGCCATCGCTTCTCGGCCTTTTGGCTAAGATCAAGTGTAGTATCTGTTCTTATCAGTTTAATATCTGATACGTCCCCTATCAGGGGACCATATATTAAATTGATTTTTGGAATCGGGAGATGGAACAGGGGCTTGCTCCGTCCACTCCACGCATCGGCCCGGTATTGCAGTACCTCCGGGAACGGTGCACACCTTTCTCTAACGTTGGTCAAAGTCAGATCTGGATCTCTCCTGTGAGCATTTTGTCTACCCCTGCTGGAGGGAGAGTGCCAGTGTGATGCAAGTTTTCCCGCCGTTTTACTTCTTTTTTTTTTTTCTTTCTCTCTTTCTTTCTTTCTCTCTTTCTTTCTCTCTTTCTCTCTTTCTTTCTCTCTTTCTTTCTTGCTGTCTTTCTTTCTTTTATTCACATGTGGTGATGATGTAGACAGCAGCAGTTTGTTTCCTGGGAGCATGCAGCTAACCAGACAAGTGTGGTGGAACATGTCCCTATGCCAGGACCTTCTTAGCAAGCCAGCCAGCCAGCGAGGCACAGTTGTAGTTACCCAAGGCACCTTGCACAGCATAGCAGCTTGGCATGACTGTTTGTAAGACGCACTCCGCCAGTTTATGTTTTGTTTTTGGTGTTATGTGTGTGTTTTGCTTTGTTTTGTTTTCTCCTGCTTAAATTGCACATTTCCCCTCTGGAAGCAGCAGCCCGTTTTTTGGGGGTCTGCTTGTGCTTGGAATTTTGCACCCACCTTTGAATCCCCCTGTGCCGTCCGGGCTGGGGGGCCCCGGGCAAGGGCCAAGTCGCCATCGCTTCTCGGCCTTTTGGCTAAGATCAAGTGTAGTATCTGTTCTTATCAGTTTAATATCTGATACATCCCCTATCAGGGGACCATATATTAAATTGATTTTTGGAATCGGGAGATGGAACAGGGGCTTGCTCCGTCCACTCCACGCATCGGCCCGGTATTGCAGTACCTCCGGGAACGGTGCACACCTTTCTCTAACGTTGGTCAAAGTCAGATCTGGATCTCTCCTGTGAGCATTTTGTCTACCCCTGCTGGAGGGAGAGTGCCAGTGTTGATGCAAGTTTTCCCGCCGTTTTACTTCTTTTTTTTTTCTTTCTTTCTTTCTCTCTTTCTTTCTTTCTCTCTTTCTTTCTCTCTTTCTTTCTTGCTGTCTTTCTTTCTTTTATTCACATGTGGTGATGATGTAGACAGCAGCAGGTTGTTTCCTGGGAGCATGCAGCTAACCAGACAAGTGTGGTGGAACATGTCCCTATGCCAGGACCTTCTTAGCAAGCCAGCCAGCCAGCGAGGCACAGTTGTAGTTACCCAAGGCACCTTGCACAGCATAGCAGCTTGGCATGACTATTTGTAAGACGCACTCCGCCAGTTTATGTTTTGTTTTTGGTGTTATGTGTGTGTTTTTGCTTTGTTTTGTTTTCTCCTGCTTAAATTGCACATTTCCCCTCTGGAAGCAGCAGCCCGTTTTTTGGGGGTCTGCTTGTGCTTGGAATTTTGCACCCACCTTTGAATCCCCCTGTGCCGTCCGGGCTGGGGGGCCCCGGGCAAGGGCCAAGTCGCCATCGCTTCTCGGCCTTTTGGCTAAGATCAAGTGTAGTATCTGTTCTTATCAGTTTAATATCTGACACTCTGGCTTCTCTTCAGTTCGAATAAATCTTTCTAAGACTAAGGCTTAGAGGGTAGTGGCATTGCCCGCTCCCTCCGAGGGTCTGTGAGAGGTTTGTTCGGGTGAGGAGGAACAGAATTTTTTTTTATTTTTGACTGGCTTTCTTCAGCTCGGCAACTTTTTGGAAGACTAATGCTCAGTCTGGTTTTGGCTTGCCCAATCCAGGCCGAGGGTCTTTCAAGATTTTGTTGACTGTTGAGAGCAGTTTTTTTCTTTTTCAGGCGGTTCCGGCTTTTCCAGACGTTCCTGGAGTTAGAGAGAAGGAGGACCTACCATCCAGACGACCTTTGAGGACCCTTTGATGACCTAGACGACCTCATCCCCAGCCCTTGATTGTAATCGAGATCCAGACCGAGAGAGCAGCAGGCGCCCAGCAGAGGGCGCCATCTGGGAGGAGCAGAGGGCGGCCCCGGACCCCGAGGAGGCGTCACAGCCACGATTCTTCCTACGTGGTCTCGGTGCCAAGCAGCGCCCCCTACTCCGCCAGGGAAGGACACCGTTCACCTGGGGAGGGGGTCCCTCTTGCGAGGCGACCATCTCCTCAGGGACTAAAGTAATAGTTCCTTCAACTGCCCAGATTTGCTGCTTACGTTGTTTCTTTTCCGTAGAGAGAGACAACCCGGACATCCAGAGGCTTCTCCCACCCCAATCGGAGGAGCCAGCTGAAGGATGTCGTTCCGGACAACCCAGGAGACCAGGAGGCACAATGCGGTGCGCTTCACAAGGACCCAGCAAGATGAAACGGAACCAGGACTGACGAGACTGGAGTTCAGCCGGACCATTCTTCAGAGGGGTATGGGTTTTTCCCCTTCTGACTTGAATTGTTTGGTGAAATTGCCAGGGCTTAAGGAAGTGTTTGAGGTCAGTTTTAGGAACCCCCAAAAGTTACAAGAAATGTGGTCCTTTTGGGGGGAGAATAAATATCTCGCTCCATACAAAGAATTTTGTGTGGATGCACTGACAGACAGAGAAATGAAAGTTGTTACTGTCCAATTTTTCAATGAGGCTGTTAGCGACTATGATATTACAACATGGCTTAACCGCTATGGGAGGGTGTCATCAGAAGGGAGGAAAATTACAGATGAAGATGGGGTTTGGACAGGAGCCAGAAAGTGGCTGGTACGCCTTAATGTTGATCCATCGGGCATTGGAGGCGTCCGCCACATTCCAAACTCCATAGTGTTAGGGCCCAACAGAGGGCTGGTATTCTATAATGGGATGCCAAAACTCTGCAGGAAATGTGGGGAATTAGGACACCTGGCGGCCGCGTGTACTGTAGTCAAGTTCAGGAACTGCGGCGCCCCCCACGAGACCAGCCACTGCAGAGAAGAGAGGCAGTGCAATTTGTGTGGAAAGAAGGGGCACCTGTTTAAGGACTGCCCCTCTTCCTATGCCAACATGGCCAGAGCCAGCAAGGCAAACACGAACAAGCCTAGGCCTGAGCAGGAAGAGGGAGCAAGTAACAAAGATCAGTCCACATCACCACCAACAGTATCCAAGACCCAGACTCCAGCACCACCATCATCACCAGCACCCCCCTCACCCCCCCGCCCCCGAGACATGTCCCGTTTTACGAGGACCCCTTCCCCCAGCCCAGAGAGAGATTACAACAGCCACTCCACTAGCTCCTCCAGTAGCTCCTCTGATGCAGAACACGAGGCAGGGAGGGAGCCCGGACCCAGCAGCGCCCCCCCCCTGAGTAGGGCCCTCTCAGCGCCAGCACTCCCCCTCGGCTCTCGTTATGACGCCATAAGGATTGAGTCCGTGGGGGAGGAAAGCGAAAGCGACAGTGAAAGTGAGAGTGAGAAGGAGGGGAAGGGAGTGAAGAACCAGCAGAGGGTGGGGAAAAGAAAGGGTAGAGACGAGGGGGGGAAAAGAAAGAAGATCAGGATCAAAGACAGCAAGTTGCAGGTGGCCCCCATAGATCCAAAACCAGCTAATGTCCACACAAAGTCCCCAGTCTTGCCCTCGCAGGCAGAGATGGAGGCGAGTGGGACGGCTACACTGCCGCCTAGTGGGCAGGTAGCAGCCAGCCAGGGCATCCCCAGCCAGCCTTCCCAGTCGTTGGCACAAACCCTAGCACACCTCGCAGAAGAGGTGTTCACTAATGCACCGAGGGAGAGGTCGGGGTCAACACCTTCCCTGACCAGCAGTACCTCGGTAGCAATGACCCTCTTCAAGCGAAGGGCCTCCCTTCAAAGCATCCTTGACCCCCTCCCTTGTATGGGCAAAACCAGGGGCCCCCTAGAGGTCCTCCTAGATACAGCACTGGAGGACATGGGAATACCCCTGGACGCGGTAAGCCAGAAGTCTGCTAACAGCCCCAATTCAACAGACGGTAACAGCCAAAGAATGCTGTCTGTCATAACCCCCCCCCAGGACAAAGCTGACCCACACGTTCCGAGGGGCCCTGAGCAAGTTCCACCAGACTTACCTTGTGGGGAGTTGAATAGCCCCAACAACTCCACGTACTGTGCATATAAAGACGGTGCCTTCTTGGACGAGGCAGCAGTGAGTACCTTCTCAGGGGTGATGGGAGTTGCAAATAAGCCCAAGCCCCCTCGAAGCAAGCGTAGAGCTAAGAGTAGGAAGAGTGTCCCGACCTCCCAATCATAGTCGCTATGGGGTGGACGCAGCGACTCCTTTTCTTGTTAGCTACCCTGATGGCCCTGATATGTGTGTCTGTTAATGTCAGGAGCATCAGGGAGACACAAAAAAGATTTGATGTACTAAACTATCTAGATAACTTGAAAGCAGATCTCATCTTTCTGCAGGAGTGTGGTATTTCGTCGAGCCCTGATTATAGGGACCTGAAGGAGAGTTGGACCCTGGGGGACTCCTTCTGGTCGGGCTCCAACATAGCCAGAGCCGACGGAGTAGGTATCCTGTTTAAAAACCCATTTATTACCTCCCGCAGCAGCAGGGAGGTAGAACCTGGTAGAATTCTGAGCGTGGATGTGACATACAACAACACTCCCCTCAGACTGGTCAATGTCTACGCACCCACTAACCAAAACGAAAGAGTTCATTTTTTTCCACAGCTGCGTCCACTCCTGCTGGGGAACGTACCCGTCATCGTGTCAGGTGACTTCAATTGTGCTCTGAGGGACGTAGACCGGAGCAGGCCACGCAACGACCGCTCTAGTAGAGTTTTGTCCTCCGTAATATCTGATTTCTCCCTGTGTGATGCAGGTAAGGACCTGGTGCCTCCCTTTACCTGGGTGAGCTCATCTGGGACCTCCTTCTCCCGTATAGATCTCGTCCTGCATACCAGCTTCCTTACGAAGACGGCAGTAGACACCCAGGCCGTCTTCTTCTCTGACCATAGGCTCCTGCAGGTAACATTGCAGGTCCCTCAGACCTCCCAGATGGGGTCAGGGGTCTGGAAATTAAACACCTCCTTACTCGATGACCCCTCCATAGCTGCAGCCTATAAGAGCAGGCTTGTTGAGTGGACCACTTTGCGTGACCTATTCAACTCCCCTATAGAGTGGTGGGAGATGGTCAAAATCAGAACTAAGGGTTATTTCATAGCAGCAGGCAAGAGGAAAGCAAAAGAAAGGAGGGCCAAATATAAATACCTGAATGCTGCCCTCCAGCGTCTGAGCCTGCTTCAGCTTCGGGGGTTCCCTGTAAGCGACGAGATAGCCCAGACCAAGCTAGATCTTTCAATGCTTTGTAGGGAGGAACAACGAAAGGTCATGCACAATGCAAAAGTGCAAAAAATGGAGGAAGACGAAAAGTGTACTCGCTTCTTCTTCCAGAAAACGAGGGAGAAGCGGCACTTGATGTCCTCCATGCTCGACAGCAGGGGGAGGATAGTAGAGGATAGTGAGGGAGTGAAAAAAGTGGTAGAGAACTTCTATAGGGACCTGTATAACATCAAAGCTACAGATGACACCCTGATAGAGTGGTTCCTGAGCCAGTTGGAGCCTGACTCAGTGCGGGACGACGAGGAGGAGGAGAAGGACCCAGAACTCACGCTGGAGGAGCTCACCCAGGCGGTTAAGACCATGAACACCGGTAAGACGCCAGGTCCAGATGGCATCCCGGGTGAGTATTACCATCTTTTTTGGGACACGCTAAAAGTCAATTTAGCGGAGGTCTACAGAGCGGTCTACAGGGAGAAGCGGTTGGGCCCTTCTATGCGGGAGAGTGTAATTACTCTCCTTCATAAGAAAGGGGAAGTTAAAGATCTACGGAATTGGCGCCCAATCAGCCTCCTTTGCGTGGATTACAAGATACTAGCCAAAGCTCTGATGCTCCGGCTACAAGTACACCTCCCTTTGGTCATTGGCCCCGACCAGGCTTGTGGCGTCCCAGGGAGGTCCATCACGGATATTTTAATGTTAACAAGGGACATTTTGGCTTATTCTAGAGAACGGAACCATCCCCTCTGCCTGTTCAACCTTGACCAGGAGAAGGCGTTCGATAGGGTAAGCCATGAATATATGTACAAAGTGATGGACCAGATGAAATTCGCTCCTGGACTTAGGGAGTGGGTTAAAACCATATATACAAACATTAGTACCCGAGTCTTGGTGAACAGGCACCTGACTGGTAAAATATCTATCCAGTCAGGGGTCAGACAGGGTTGCCCACTATCCCCACTGCTATATGTCGTGTGCATTGAACCCCTCCTGCAGGCAATTCGTAGGGATACCAATATAACTGGTTTCCAGCTGCCTGGATCCAACGGGGTCCAGGTCAAAACAACAGCATATATGGACGATGTGTCACTCATTTGCACCAACACATCGTCGGTACCTCGGATTAGTAATATCCTTGAGAAGTACTGCACGGCGACCGGGGCAGTGATTAATAAGTCCAAGAGCGAAGTCTACGTGTCTAAAAATTGGCAGGTAGATAGGGAACTGTCGGACATGTACCCTGTCAAAAAGGACAAAATCAAGATTCTGGGCCTCATTTTCGAGAACAATAGCTCGGGGGCCCAGAGCTGGACGGCGGCCATTAACCAGGTCCGTAAAAAGATTGGCGGATGGAGCACAAGATCCTTAACAATGACGGGTAGAGTATTAATAACCAAGTCTATACTGTTCCCCATCCTCTCTTATGTAGGAAAAATCTTTCCCCCAGACAGGACCACCAAAAAAGTGGTGGACCGCATTATCCACCGCTTTATCTGGGGCAGCAAGATGGAGAGGGTAAAGCGAGCCACCCTGAGTAAAGCCGACAAGAAGGGAGGTAGGGGGTCCCGGACATTGTGCAGCTCACCCGAGTGCAGGGGCTCACGCAAACTATCAAGAACATCCAGGCCCTGGACAGGAAGGTATGTTACATGAATCGTTTCTATTTTGCCACCTGTCTCAGGGCCTTGGGCCTCTGCACTATTGATAACACCGTGCCGTACTCCTGGGACCCCCCATTGTATTATAGAACCTTAAGGGACACTATATATAAATTGGGCTTAGATAAAGCAAAATTGGCCTCCTGGGAATACAAGGCTGTAACTAAACATCTTGCCGGTTCCCAGGAAATTGAAAAAGTAGCTACTTTCTCCCTCACCCAAAGCCAAAAAATCTGGGAGAATGTGTCTCACAGCTGCCTCAGTAATGTCCAGAAGGATATAGCATGGAACACCGTCCACAGTGCACTCCCCACTCGAGCGTTCATGTTCAGGAGGGGACTAGCCCAAGTAGAAACATGCCCCTATGCAAAGTGCCGCAAGAGAGAAACACCAGCCCATATCTTCTGGGAGTGTGATGTGGCTGGCAGTGTCTGGCTCTCTGTCTCTGTCTTCCTAAACAGGTTTGCTGACACGGCCAAGATGACCGCTGAGACTGTGCTCTATGGGCCTGCGGGAGGAATCACTACCAGCACAGCTAAGTGCGTTTGGCGTGTCATCAATGTTGTCAAGCAGATCCTGTGGGAAGGCCGTAACGTCTGTGTCTATCACAAGCAGGAGCTAGACACTATCACCACGACCAGAAGGGCACAAACTCTTATCAAGGACTTTGTAATTCTGGACATCCGGACCCTCGGGAAGGACAAGGCCTGCGCGGAGTGGAGGATCGCCGGACTTCAGGACGTGAAGATGGAATAAAGGAAAAAACTGGAACCGCTA
The DNA here is from genome assembly GCF_902713425.1 of Acipenser ruthenus. Lineage (NCBI taxonomy): Eukaryota > Metazoa > Chordata > Actinopteri > Acipenseriformes > Acipenseridae > Acipenser > Acipenser ruthenus. Next base: position 21,270,099 of record NC_081198.1, on the reverse strand, counting down.
GCTCCTAGGAGCGGGACTACGGGGCACCGCTAAGCCTTTTATTTATTTTGTCATGCCAGCATTCCGCCCTTTTTAGCTGGCATGACCGTTTTTCAACGGTGCCCTGGTTTTATGTAGTCTTTTTGTTTCAGTTTTATGGACCTTTGATTTAATTTGAATGTTTTATTTGATTTTGTTTTGTTTTGTTTTATGTATCTTTAAGATTTTTAATGTAAACTATTAAAAGTTACATTTTAAGTGTTTTAAAATTTTAGAATTTTAACTCACTGTTTATACACTGTCCCTTTTCCCCTGTCCCTGTTTTAGATCTAGGTTTATGTTCACTTTTTTAGAGAGCACTCCCCGGCCCTCACAAGCACTGGTTTTTTATAGATGGTTCTTTTTTTCCAGTCACTTTTAAAACAGCACAGGTTTTTTTCATGTTGATTTTAATCTGTGTCTGTTTTAACCATGTACAAAGCACAATTGTCTTGGTGTTTTTAAATGTATTTTAAATGCTTTTAAAACAAAATGTATGTCTGTATGCATGAATGTCATCTTTAAAAGAAATGTAAAATGAATGAAAAAACGAATGGGTGTAAATGTAAAAAATGTAAAATCTCAATAAAAGAGTATTAATATCTGATACGTCCCCTATCAGGGGACCATATATTAAATTGATTTTTGGAATCGGGAGATGGAACAGGGGCTTGCTCCGTCCACTCCACGCATCGGCCCGGTATTGCAGTACCTCCGGGAACGGTGCACACCTTTCTCTAACGTTGGTCAAAGTCAGATCTGGATCTCTCCTGTGAGCATTTTGTCTACCCCTGCTGGAGGGAGAGTGCCAGTGTTGATGCAAGTTTTCCCGCCGTTTTACTTCTTTTTTTTTTCTTTCTCTCTTTCTTTCTCTCTTTCTTTCTCTTTCTTTCTTGCTTTCTTTCTTTCTTTTATTCACATGTGGTGATGATGTAGACAGCAGCAGTTTGTTTCCTGGGAGCATGCAGCTAACCAGACAAGTGTGGTGGAACATGTCCCTATGCCAGGACCTTCTTAGCAAGCCAGCCAGCCAGCGAGGCACAGTTTTAGTTACCAAGGCACCTTGCACAGCATAGCAGCTTGGCATGACTATTTGTAAGACGCACTCCGCCAGTTTATGTTTTGTTTTTGGTGTTATGTGTGTGTTTTTGCTTTGTTTTGTTTTCTCCTGCTTAAATTGCACATTTCCCCTCTGGAAGCAGCAGCCCGTTTTTTGGGGGTCTGCTTGTGCTTGGAATTTTGCACCCACCTTTGAATCCCCCTGTGCCGTCCGGGCTGGGGGGCCCCGGGCAAGGGCCAAGTCGCCATCGCTTCTCGGCCTTTTGGCTAAGATCAAGTGTAGTATCTGTTCTTATCAGTTTAATATCTGATACGTCCCCTATCAGGGGACCATATATTAAATTGATTTTTGGAATCGGGAGATGGAACAGGGGCTTGCTCCGTCCACTCCACGCATCGGCCCGGTATTGCAGTACCTCCGGGAACGGTGCACACCTTTCTCTAACGTTGGTCAAAGTCAGATCTGGATCTCTCCTGTGAGCATTTTGTCTACCCCTGCTGGAGGGAGAGTGCCAGTGTTGATGCAAGTTTTCCCGCCGTTTAACTTCTTTTTCTTTCTTTCTCTCTTTCTTTCTCTCTTTCTCTCTTTCTTTCTCTCTTTCTTTCTTGCTGTCTTTCTTTCTTTTATTCACATGTGGTGATGATGTAGACAGCAGCAGGTTGTTTCCTGGGAGCATGCAGCTAACCAGACAAGTGTGGTGGAACATGTCCCTATGCCAGGACCTTCTTAGCAAGCCAGCCAGCCAGCGAGGCACAGTTGTAGTTACCCAAGGCACCTTGCACAGCATAGCAGCTTGGCATGACTATTTGTAAGACGCACTCCGCCAGTTTATGTTTTGTTTTTGGTGTTATGTGTGTGTTTTTGCTTTGTTTTGTTTTCTCCTGCTTAAATTGCACATTTCCCCTCTGGAAGCAGCAGCCCGTTTTTTTGGGGTCTGCTTGTGGTTGAAATTTTGCACCCACCTTTGAATCCCCCTGTGCCGTCCGGGCTGGGGGGCCCCGGGCAAGGGCCAAGTCGCCATCGCTTCTCGGCCTTTTGGCTAAGATCAAGTGTAGTATCTGTTCTTATCAGTTTAATATCTGATACGTCCCCTATCAGGGGACCCAGCAGCGGCCCCCCCCTGAGTAGGGCCCTCTCAGCGCCAGCACTCCCCCTCGGCTCTCGTTATGACGCCATAAGGATTGAGTCCGTGGGGGAGGAAAGCAAAAGCGACAGTGAAAGTGAGAGTGAGAAGGAGGGGAAGGGAGTGAAGAACCAGCAGAGGGTGGGGAAAAGAAAGGGTAGAGACGAGGGGGGGAAAAGAAAGAAGATCAGGATCAAAGACAGCAAGTTGCAGGTGGCCCCCATAGATCCAAAACCAGCTAATGTCCACACAAAGTCCCCAGTCTTGCCCTCGCAGGCAGAGACGGAGGCGAGTGGGACGGCTACACTGCCGCCTAGTGGGCAGGTAGCAGCCAGCCAGGGCATCCCCAGCCAGCCTTCCCAGTCGTTGGCACAAACCCTAGCACACCTCGCAGAAGAGGTGTTCACTAATGCACCGAGGGAGAGGTCGGGGTCAACACCTTCCCTGACCAGCAGTACCTCGGTAGCAATGACCCTCTTCAAGCGAAGGGCCTCCCTTCAAAGCATCCTTGACCCCCTCCCTTGTATGGGCAAAACCAGGGGCCCCCTAGAGGTCCTCCTAGATACAGCACTGGAGGACATGGGAATACCCCTGGACGCGGTAAGCCAGAAGTCTGCTAACAGCTCCAATTCAACAGACGGTAACAGCCAAAGAATGCTGTCTGTCATAACCCCCCCCCAGGACAAAGCTGACCCACACGTTCCGAGGGGCCCTGAGCAAGTTCCACCAGACTTACCTTGTGGGGAGTTGAATAGCCCCAACAACTCCACGTACTGTGCATATAAAGACGGTGCCTTCTTGGACGAGGCAGCAGTGAGTACCTTCTCAGGGGTGATGGGAGTTGCAAATAAGCCCAAGCCCCCTCGAAGCAAGCGTAGAGCTAAGAGTAGGAAGAGTGTCCCGACCTCCCAATCATAGTCGCTATGGGGTGGACGCAGCGACTCCTTTTCTTGTTAGCTACCCTGATGGCCCTGATATGTGTGTCTGTTAATGTCAGGAGCATCAGGGAGACACAAAAAAGATTTGATGTACTAAACTATCTAGCTAACTTGAAAGCAGATCTCATCTTTCTGCAGGAGTGTGGTATTTCGTCGAGCCCTGATTATAGGAACCTGAAGGAGAGTTGGACCCTGGGGGACTCCTTCTGGTCGGGCTCCAACATAGCCAGAGCCGACGGAGTAGGTATCCTGTTTAAAAACCCATTTATTACCTCCCGCAGCAGCAGGGAGGTAGAACCTGGTAGAATTCTGAGCGTGGATGTGACATACAACAACACTCCCCTCAGACTGGTCAATGTCTACGCACCCACTAACCAAAACGAAAGAGTTCAATTTTTTCCACAGCTGCGTCCACTCCTGCTGGGGAACGTACCCGTCATCGTGTCAGGTGACTTCAATTGTGCTCTGAGGGACGTAGACCGGAGCAGGCCACGCAACGACCGCTCTAGTAGAGTTTTGTCCTCCGTAATATCTGATTTCTCCCTGTGTGATGCAGGTAAGGACCTGGTGCCTCCCTTTACCTGGGTGAGCTCATCTGGGACCTCCTTCTCCCGTATAGATCACGTCCTGCATACCAGCTCCCTTACGAAGACGGCAGTAGACACCCAGGCCGTCTTCTTCTCTGACCATAGGCTCCTGCAGGTAACATTGCAGGTCCCTCAGACCTCCCAGATGGGGTCAGGGGTCTGGAAATTAAACACCTCCTTACTCGATGACCCCTCCATAGCTGCAGCCTATAAGAGCAGGCTTGTTGAGTGGACCACTTTGCGTGACCTATTCAACTCCCCTATAGAGTGGTGGGAGATGGTCAAAATGAGAACTAAGGGTTATTTCATAGCAGCAGGCAAGAGGAAAGCAAAAGAAAGGAGGGCCAAATATAAATACCTGAATGCTGCCCTCCAGCGTCTGAGCCTGCTTCAGCTTCGGGGGTTCCCTGTAAGCGACGAGATAGCCCAGACCAAGCTAGATCTTTCAGTGCTTTGTAGGGAGGAACAACGAAAGGTCATGCACAATGCAAAAGTGCAAAAAATGGAGGAAGACGAAAAGTGTACTCGCTTCTTCTTCCAGAAAACGAGGGAGAAGCGGCACTTGATGTCCTCCATGCTCGACAGCAGGGGGAGGATAGTAGAGGATAGTGAGGGAGTGAAAAAAGTGGTAGAGAACTTCTATAGGGACCTGTATAACATCAAAGCTACAGATGACACCCTGATAGAGTGGTTCCTGAGCCAGTTGGAGCCTGACTCAGTGCGGGACGAGGAGGAGGAGGAGAAGGACCCAGAACTCACGCTGGAGGAGCTCACCCAGGCGGTTAAGACCATGAACACCGGTAAGACGCCAGGTCCAGATGGCATCCCGGGTGAGTATTACCATCTTTTTTGGGACACGCTAAAAGTCCATTTAGCGGAGGTCTACAGAGCGTTCTACAGGGAGAAGCGGTTGGGCCCTTCTATGCGGGAGAGTGTAATTACTCTCCTTCATAAGAAAGGGGAAGTTAAAGATCTACGGAATTGGCGCCCAATCAGCCTCCTTTGCGTGGATTACAAGATACTAGCCAAAGCTCTGATGCTCCGGCTACAAGTACACCTCCCTTTGGTCATTGGCCCCGACCAGGCTTGTGGCGTCCCAGGGAGGTCCATCACGGATATTTTAATGTTAACAAGGGACATTCTGGCTTATTCTAGAGAACGGAACCATCCCCTCTGCCTGTTCAACCTTGACCAGGAGAAGGCGTTCGATAGGGTAAGCCATGAATATATGTACAAAGTGATGGACCAGATGAAATTCGCTCCTGGACTTAGGGAGTGGGTTAAAACCATCTATACAAACATTAGTACCCGAGTCTTGGTGAACAGGCACCTGACTGGTAAAATATCTATCCAGTCAGGGGTCAGACAGGGTTGCCCACTATCCCCACTGCTATATGTCGTGTGCATTGAACCCCTCCTGCCGGCAATTCGTAGGGATACCAATATAACTGGTTTCCAGCTGCCTGGATCCAACGGGGTCCAGGTCAAAACAACAGCATATATGGACGATGTGTCACTCATTTGCACCAACACATCGTCGGTACCTCGGATTAGTAATATCCTTGAGAAGTACTGCACGGCGACCGGGGCAGTGATTAATAAGTCCAAGAGCGAAGTCTACGTGTCTAAAAATTGGCAGGTAGATAGGGAACTGTCGGACATGTACCCTGTCAAAAAGGACAAAATCAAGATTCTGGGCCTCATTTTCGAGAACAATAGCTCGGGGGCCCAGAGCTGGACGGCGGCCATTAACCAGGTCCGTAAAAAGATTGGCGGTGGAGCACAAGATCCTTAACAATGACTGGTAAAGTATTAATAACCAAGTCTATACTGTTCCCCATCCTCTCTTATGTAGGAAAAATCTTTCCCCCAGACAGGACCACCAAAAAAGTGGTGGACCGCATTATCCACCGCTTTATCTGGGGCAGCAAGATGGAGAGGGTAAAGCGAGCCACCCTGTGTAAAGCCGACAAGAAGGGAGGTAAGGGGGTCCCGGACGTTGTGCAGCTCACCCGAGTGCAGGGGCTCACGCAAACTATCAAGAACATCCAGGCCCTGGACAGGAAGGTATGTTACATGAATCGTTTCTATTTTGCCACCTGTCTCAGGGCCTTGGGCCTCTGCACTATTGATAACACCGTGCCGTACTCCTGGGACCCCCCATTGTATTTTAGAACCTTAAGGGACACTATATATAAATTGGGCTTAGATAAAGCAAAATTGGCCTCCTGGGAATACAAGGCTGTAACTAAATATCTTGCCGGTTCCCAGGAAATTGAAAAAGTAGCTACTTTCTCCCTCACCCAAAGCCAAAAAATCTGGGAGAATGTGTCTCACAGCTGCCTCAGTAATGTCCAGAAGGATATAGCATGGAACACCGTCCACAGTGCACTCCCCACTCGAGCGTTCATGTTCAGGAGGGGACTAGCCCAAGTAGAAACATGCCCCTATGCAAAGTGCCGCAAGAGAGAAACACCAGCCCATATCTTCTGGGAGTGTGATGTGGCTGGCAGTGTCTGGCTCTCTGTCTCTGTCTTCCTAAACAGGTTTGCTGACATGGCCAAGATGACCGCTGAGACTGTGCTCTATGGGCCTGCGGGAGGAATCACTACCAGCACAGCTAAGTGCGTTTGGCGTGTCATCAATGTTGTCAAGCAGATCCTGTGGGAAGGCCGTAACGTCTGTGTCTATCACAAGCAGGAGCTAGACACTATCACCACGACCAGAAGGGCACAAACTCTTATCAAGGACTTTGTAATTCTGGACATGCGGACCCTCGGGAAGGACAAGGCCTGCGCGGAGTGGAGGATCGCCGGACTTCAGGACGTGAAGATGGAATAAAGGAAAAAACTGGAACCGCTAGCTCCTAGGAGCGGGACTACGGGGCACCGCTAAGCCTTTTATTTATTTTGTCATGCCAGCATTCCGCCCTTTTTAGCTGGCATGACCGTTTTTCAACGGTGCCCTGGTTTTATGTAGTCTTTTGTTTCAGTTTTATGGACTTTTATTTGATTTACGTTGAATGTTTTATTTGATTTTGTTTTGTTTTGTTTTATGTATCTTTAAGATTTTTAATGTAAACTATTAAAAGTTACATTTTAAGTGTTTTAAAATTTTAGAATTTTAACTCACTGTTTTATACACTGTCCCTTTTCCCCTGTCCCTGTTTTAGATCTAGTTTTATGTTCACTTTTGAACCTTTTAGAGAGCACTCCCCGGCCCTCACAAGCACTGGTTTTTTATAGATGGTTCTTTTTTTCCAGTCACTTTTAAAACAGCACAGGTTTTTTTCATGTTGATTTTAATCTGTGTCTGTTTTAACCATGTACAAAGCACAATTGTCTTGGTGTTTTTAAATGTATTTTAAATGCTTTTAAAACAAAATGTATGTCTGTATGCATGAATGTCATCTTTAAAAGAAATGTAAAATGAATGAAAAAACGAATGGGTGTAAATGTAAAAAAATGTAAAATCTCAATAAAAGAGTATTAATATCTGATACGTCCCCTATCAGGGGACCATATATTAAATTGATTTTTGGAATGGGGAGATGGAACAGGGGCTTGCTCCGTCCACTCCACGCATCGGCCCGGTATTGCAGTACCTCCGGGAACGGTGCACACCTTTCTCTAACGTTGGTCAAAGTCAGATCTGGATCTCTCCTGTGAGCATTTTGTCTACCCCTGCTGGAGGGAGAGTGCCAGTGTTGATGCAAGTTTTCCCGCCGTTTTACTTCTTTTTTTTCTTTCTCTCTTTCTCTCTTTCTTTCTTTCTCTCTTTCTCTCTTTCTTTCTCTCTTTCTTTCTTGCTGTCTTTCTTTCTTTTATTCACATGTGGTGATGATGTAGACAGCAGCAGGTTGTTTCCTGGGAGCATGCAGCTAACCAGACAAGTGTGGTGGAACATGTCCCTATGCCAGGACCTTCTTAGCAAGCCAGCCAGCCAGCGAGGCACAGTTGTAGTTACCCAAGGCACCTTGCACAGCATAGCAGCTTGGCATGACTATTTGTAAGACGCACTCCGCCAGTTTATGTTTTGTTTTTGGTGTTATGTGTGTGTTTTTGCTTTGTTTTGTTTCCTCCTGCTTAAATTGCACATTTCCCCTCTGGAAGCAGCAGCCCGTTTTTTTGGGGTCTGCTTGTGCTTGAAATTTTGCACCCACCTTTGAATCCCCCTGTGCCGTCCGGGCTGGGGGGCCCCGGGCAAGGGCCAAGTCGCCATCGCTTCTCGGCCTTTTGGCTAAGATCAAGTGTAGTATCTGTTCTTATCAGTTTAATATCTGATACGTCCCCTATCAGGGGACCATATATTAAATTGATTTTTGGAATCGGGAGATGGAAAAGGGGCTTGCTCCGTCCACTCCACGCATCGGCCCGGTATTGCAGTACCTCCGGGAACGGTGCACACCTTTCTCTAACGTTGGTCAAAGTCAGATCAGGATCTCTCCTGTGAGCATTTTGTCTACCCCTGCTGGAGGGAGAGTGCCAGTGTTGATGCAAGTTTTCCCGCCGTTTTACTTCTTTTTTTTTTCTTTCTCTCTTTCTTTCTTTCTCTCTTTCTTTCTCTCTTTCTCTCTTTCTTTCTCTCTTTCTTTCTTGCTGTCTTTCTTTCTTTTATTCACATGTGGTGATGATGTAGACAGCAGCAGTTTGTTTCCTGGGAGCATGCAGCTAACCAGACAAGTGTGGTGGAACATGTCCCTATGCCAGGACCTTCTTAGCAAGCCAGCCAGCCAGCGAGGCACAGTTGTAGTTACCCAAGGCACCTTGCACAGCATAGCAGCTTGGCATGACTATTTGTAAGACGCACTCCGCCAGTTTATGTTTTGTTTTTGGTGTTATGTGTGTGTTTTTGCTTTGTTTTGTTTTCTCCTGCTTAAATTGCACATTTCCCCTCTGGAAGCAGCAGCCCGTTTTTTTGGGGTCTGCTTGTGGTTGAAATTTTGCACCCACCTTTGAATCCCCCTGTGCCGTCCGGGCTGGGGGGCCCCGGGCAAGGGCCAAGTCGCCATCGCTTCTCGGCCTTTTGGCTAAGATCAAGTGTAGTATCTGTTCTTATCAGTTTAATATCTGATACGTCCCCTATCAGGGGACCCAGCAGCGGCCCCCCCCTGAGTAGGGCCCTCTCAGCGCCAGCACTCCCCCTCGGCTCTCGTTATGACGCCATAAGGATTGAGTCCGTGGGGGAGGAAAGCGAAAGCGACAGTGAAAGTGAGAGTGAGAAGGAGGGGAAGGGAGTGAAGAACCAGCAGAGGGTGGGGAAAAGAAAGGGTAGAGACGAGGGGGGGAAAAGAAAGAAGATCAGGATCAAAGACAGCAAGTTGCAGGTGGCCCCCATAGATCCAAAACCAGCTAATGTCCACACAAAGTCCCCAGTCTTGCCCTCGCAGGCAGAGACGGAGGCGAGTGGGACGGCTACACTGCCGCCTAGTGGGCAGGTAGCAGCCAGCCAGGGCATCCCCAGCCAGCCTTCCCAGTCGTTGGCACAAACCCTAGCACACCTCGCAGAAGAGGTGTTCACTAATGCACCGAGGGAGAGGTCGGGGTCAACACCTTCCCTGACCAGCAGTACCTCGGTAGCAATGACCCTCTTCAAGCGAAGGGCCTCCCTTCAAAGCATCCTTGACCCCCTCCCTTGTATGGGCAAAACCAGGGGCCCCCTAGAGGTCCTCCTAGATACAGCACTGGAGGACATGGGAATACCCCTGGACGCGGTAAGCCAGAAGTCTGCTAACAGCTCCAATTCAACAGACGGTAACAGCCAAAGAATGCTGTCTGTCATAACCCCCCCCCAGGACAAAGCTGACCCACACGTTCCGAGGGGCCCTGAGCAAGTTCCACCAGACTTACCTTGTGGGGAGTTGAATAGCCCCAACAACTCCACGTACTGTGCATATAAAGACGGTGCCTTCTTGGACGAGGCAGCAGTGAGTACCTTCTCAGGGGTGATGGGAGTTGCAAATAAGCCCAAGCCCCCTCGAAGCAAGCGTAGAGCTAAGAGTAGGAAGAGTGTCCCGACCTCCCAATCATAGTCGCTATGGGGTGGACGCAGCGACTCCTTTTCTTGTTAGCTACCCTGATGGCCCTGATATGTGTGTCTGTTAATGTCAGGAGCATCAGGGAGACACAAAAAAGATTTGATGTACTAAACTATCTAGCTAACTTGAAAGCAGATCTCATCTTTCTGCAGGAGTGTGGTATTTCGTCGAGCCCTGATTATAGGAACCTGAAGGAGAGTTGGACCCTGGGGGACTCCTTCTGGTCGGGCTCCAACATAGCCAGAGCCGACGGAGTAGGTATCCTGTTTAAAAACCCATTTATTACCTCCCGCAGCAGCAGGGAGGTAGAACCTGGTAGAATTCTGAGCGTGGATGTGACATACAACAACACTCCCCTCAGACTGGTCAATGTCTACGCACCCACTAACCAAAACGAAAGAGTTCAATTTTTTCCACAGCTGCGTCCACTCCTGCTGGGGAACGTACCCGTCATCGTGTCAGGTGACTTCAATTGTGCTCTGAGGGACGTAGACCGGAGCAGGCCACGCAACGACCGCTCTAGTAGAGTTTTGTCCTCCGTAATATCTGATTTCTCCCTGTGTGATGCAGGTAAGGACCTGGTGCCTCCCTTTACCTGGGTGAGATCATCTGGGACCTCCTTCTCCCGTATAGATCACGTCCTGCATACCAGCTCCCTTACGAAGACGGCAGTAGACACCCAGGCCGTCTTCTTCTCTGACCATAGGCTCCTGCAGGTAACATTGCAGGTCCCTCAGACCTCCCAGATGGGGTCAGGGGTCTGGAAATTAAACACCTCCTTACTCGATGACCCCTCCATAGCTGCAGCCTATAAGAGCAGGCTTGTTGAGTGGACCACTTTGCGTGACCTATTCAACTCCCCTATAGAGTGGTGGGAGATGGTCAAAATGAGAACTAAGGGTTATTTCATAGCAGCAGGCAAGAGGAAAGCAAAAGAAAGGAGGGCCAAATATAAATACCTGAATGCTGCCCTCCAGCGTCTGAGCCTGCTTCAGCTTCGGGGGTTCCCTGTAAGCGACGAGATAGCCCAGACCAAGCTAGATCTTTCAGTGCTTTGTAGGGAGGAACAACGAAAGGTCATGCACAATGCAAAAGTGCAAAAAATGGAGGAAGACGAAAAGTGTACTCGCTTCTTCTTCCAGAAAACGAGGGAGAAGCGGCACTTGATGTCCTCCATGCTCGACAGCAGGGGGAGGATAGTAGAGGATAGTGAGGGAGTGAAAAAAGTGGTAGAGAACTTCTATAGGGACCTGTATAACATCAAAGCTACAGATGACACCCTGATAGAGTGGTTCCTGAGCCAGTTGGAGCCTGACTCAGTGCGGGACGAGGAGGAGGAGGAGAAGGACCCAGAACTCACGCTGGAGGAGCTCACCCAGGCGGTAAAGACCATGAACACCGGTAAGACGCCAGGTCCAGATGGCATCCCGGGTGAGTATTACCATCTTTTTTGGGACACGCTAAAAGTCCATTTAGCGGAGGTCTACAGAGCGTTCTACAGGGAGAAGCGGTTGGGCCCTTCTATGCGGGAGAGTGTAATTACTCTCCTTCATAAGAAAGGGGAAGTTAAAGATCTACGGAATTGGCGCCCAATCAGCCTCCTTTGCGTGGATTACAAGATACTAGCCAAAGCTCTGATGCTCCGGCTACAAGTACACCTCCCTTTGGTCATTGGCCCCGACCAGGCTTGTGGCGTCCCAGGGAGGTCCATCACGGATATTTTAATGTTAACAAGGGACATTCTGGCTTATTCTAGAGAACGGAACCATCCCCTCTGCCTGTTCAACCTTGACCAGGAGAAGGCGTTCGATAGGGTAAGCCATGAATATATGTACAAAGTGATGGACCAGATGAAATTCGCTCCTGGACTTAGGGAGTGGGTTAAAACCATCTATACAAACATTAGTACCCGAGTCTTGGTGAACAGGCACCTGACTGGTAAAATATCTATCCAGTCAGGGGTCAGACAGGGTTGCCCACTATCCCCACTGCTATATGTCGTGTGCATTGAACCCCTCCTGCAGGCAATTCGTAGGGATACCAATATAACTGGTTTCCAGCTGCCTGGATCCAACGGGGTCCAGGTCAAAACAACAGCATATATGGACGATGTGTCACTCATTTGCACCAACACATCGTCGGTACCTCGGATTAGTAATATCCTTGAGAAGTACTGCACGGCGACCGGGGCAGTGATTAATAAGTCCAAGAGCGAAGTCTACGTGTCTAAAAATTGGCAGGTAGATAGGGAACTGTCGGACATGTACCCTGTCAAAAAGGACAAAATCAAGATTCTGGGCCTCATTTTCGAGAACAATAGCTCGGGGGCCCAGAGCTGGACGGCGGCCATTAACCAGGTCCGTAAAAAGATTGGCGGTGGAGCACAAGATCCTTAACAATGACTGGTAAAGTATTAATAACCAAGTCTATACTGTTCCCCATCCTCTCTTATGTAGGAAAAATCTTTCCCCCAGACAGGACCACCAAAAAAGTGGTGGACCGCATTATCCACCGCTTTATCTGGGGCAGCAAGATGGAGAGGGTAAAGCGAGCCACCCTGTGTAAAGCCGACAAGAAGGGAGGTAAGGGGGTCCCGGACGTTGTGCAGCTCACCCGAGTGCAGGGGCTCACGCAAACTATCAAGAACATCCAGGCCCTGGACAGGAAGGTATGTTACATGAATCGTTTCTATTTTGCCACCTGTCTCAGGGCCTTGGGCCTCTGCACTATTGATAACACCGTGCCGTACTCCTGGGACCCCCCATTGTATTTTAGAACCTTAAGGGACACTATATATAAATTGGGCTTAGATAAAGCAAAATTGGCCTCCTGGGAATACAAGGCTGTAACTAAATATCTTGCCGGTTCCCAGGAAATTGAAAAAGTAGCTACTTTCTCCCTCACCCAAAGCCAAAAAATCTGGGAGAATGTGTCTCACAGCTGCCTCAGTAATGTCCAGAAGGATATAGCATGGAACACCGTCCACAGTGCACTCCCCACTCGAGCGTTCATGTTCAGGAGGGGACTAGCCCAAGTAGAAACATGCCCCTATGCAAAGTGCCGCAAGAGAGAAACACCAGCCCATATCTTCTGGGAGTGTGATGTGGCTGGCAGTGTCTGGCTCTCTGTCTCTGTCTTCCTAAACAGGTTTGCTGACATGGCCAAGATGACCGCTGAGACTGTGCTCTATGGGCCTGCGGGAGGAATCACTACCAGCACAGCTAAGTGCGTTTGGCGTGTCATCAATGTTGTCAAGCAGATCCTGTGGGAAGGCCGTAACGTCTGTGTCTATCACAAGCAGGAGCTAGACACTATCACCACGACCAGAAGGGCACAAACTCTTATCAAGGACTTTGTAATTCTGGACATGCGGACCCTCGGGAAGGACAAGGCCTGCGCGGAGTGGAGGATCGCCGGACTTCAGGACGTGAAGATGGAATAAAGGAAAAAACTGGAACCGCTAGCTCCTAGGAGCGGGACTACGGGGCACCGCTAAGCCTTTTATTTATTTTGTCATGCCAGCATTCCGCCCTTTTTAGCTGGCATGACCGTTTTTCAACGGTGCCCTGGTTTTATGTAGTCTTTTGTTTCAGTTTTATGGACTTTTATTTGATTTACGTTGAATGTTTTATTTGATTTTGTTTTGTTTTGTTTTATGTATCTTTAAGATTTTTAATGTAAACTATTAAAAGTTACATTTTAAGTGTTTTAAAATTTTAGAATTTTAACTCACTGTTTTATACACTGTCCCTTTTCCCCTGTCCCTGTTTTAGATCTAGTTTTATGTTCACTTTTGAACCTTTTAGAGAGCACTCCCCGGCCCTCACAAGCACTGGTTTTTTATAGATGGTTCTTTTTTTCCAGTCACTTTTAAAACAGCACAGGTTTTTTTCATGTTGATTTTAATCTGTGTCTGTTTTAACCATGTACAAAGCACAATTGTCTTGGTGTTTTTAAATGTATTTTAAATGCTTTTAAAACAAAATGTATGTCTGTATGCATGAATGTCATCTTTAAAAGAAATGTAAAATGAATGAAAAAACGAATGGGTGTAAATGTAAAAAAATGTAAAATCTCAATAAAAGAGTATTAATATCTGATACGTCCCCTATCAGGGGACCATATATTAAATTGATTTTTGGAATGGGGAGATGGAACAGGGGCTTGCTCCGTCCACTCCACGCATCGGCCCGGTATTGCAGTACCTCCGGGAACGGTGCACACCTTTCTCTAACGTTGGTCAAAGTCAGATCTGGATCTCTCCTGTGAGCATTTTGTCTACCCCTGCTGGAGGGAGAGTGCCAGTGTTGATGCAAGTTTTCCCGCCGTTTTACTTCTTTTTTTTCTTTCTCTCTTTCTCTCTTTCTTTCTTTCTCTCTTTCTCTCTTTCTTTCTCTCTTTCTTTCTTGCTGTCTTTCTTTCTTTTATTCACATGTGGTGATGATGTAGACAGCAGCAGGTTGTTTCCTGGGAGCATGCAGCTAACCAGACAAGTGTGGTGGAACATGTCCCTATGCCAGGACCTTCTTAGCAAGCCAGCCAGCCAGCGAGGCACAGTTGTAGTTACCCAAGGCACCTTGCACAGCATAGCAGCTTGGCATGACTATTTGTAAGACGCACTCCGCCAGTTTATGTTTTGTTTTTGGTGTTATGTGTGTGTTTTTGCTTTGTTTTGTTTCCTCCTGCTTAAATTGCACATTTCCCCTCTGGAAGCAGCAGCCCGTTTTTTTGGGGTCTGCTTGTGCTTGAAATTTTGCACCCACCTTTGAATCCCCCTGTGCCGTCCGGGCTGGGGGGCCCCGGGCAAGGGCCAAGTCGCCATCGCTTCTCGGCCTTTTGGCTAAGATCAAGTGTAGTATCTGTTCTTATCAGTTTAATATCTGATACGTCCCCTATCAGGGGACCATATATTAAATTGATTTTTGGAATCGGGAGATGGAAAAGGGGCTTGCTCCGTCCACTCCACGCATCGGCCCGGTATTGCAGTACCTCCGGGAACGGTGCACACCTTTCTCTAACGTTGGTCAAAGTCAGATCAGGATCTCTCCTGTGAGCATTTTGTCTACCCCTGCTGGAGGGAGAGTGCCAGTGTTGATGCAAGTTTTCCCGCCGTTTTACTTCTTTTTTTTTTCTTTCTCTCTTTCTTTCTTTCTCTCTTTCTTTCTCTCTTTCTCTCTTTCTTTCTCTCTTTCTTTCTTGCTGTCTTTCTTTCTTTTATTCACATGTGGTGATGATGTAGACAGCAGCAGGTTGTTTCCTGGGAGCATGCAGCTAACCAGACAAGTGTGGTGGAACATGTCCCTATGCCAGGACCTTCTTAGCAAGCAAGCCAGCCAGCGAGGCACAGTTGTAGTTACCCAAGGCACCTTGCACAGCATAGCAGCTTGGCATGACTATTTGTAAGACGCACTCCGCCAGTTTATGTTTTGTTTTTGGTGTTATGGGTGTGTTTTTGCTTTGTTTTGTTTTCTCCTGCTTAAATTGCACATTTCCCCTCTGGAAGCAGCAGCCCGTTTTTTGGGGGTCTGCTTGTGCTTGGAATTTTGCACCCACCTTTGAATCCCCCTGTGCCGTCCGGGCTGGGGGGCCTCGGGCAAGGGCCAAGTCGCCATCGCTTCTCGGCCTTTTGGCTAAGATCAAGTGTAGTATCTGTTCTTATCAGTTTAATATCTGATACGTCCCCTATCAGGGGACCATATATTAAATTGATTTTTGGAATCGGGAGATGGAACAGGGGCTTGCTCCGTCCACTCCACGCATCGGCCCGGTATTGCAGTACCTCCGGGAACGGTGCACACCTTTCTCTAATGTTGGTCAAAGTCAGATCTGGATCTCTCCTGTGAGCATTTTGTCTACCCCTGCTGGAGGGAGAGTGCCAGTGTTGATGCAAGTTTTCCCGCCGTTTTACTTCTTTTTTTTTTCTTTCTCTCTTTCTTTCTTTCTCTCTTTCTTTCTCTCTTTCTCTCTTTCTTTCTCTCTTTCTTTCTTGCTGTCTTTCTTTCTTTTATTCACATGTGGTGATGATGTAGACAGCAGCAGGTTGTTTCCTGGGAGCATGCAGCTAACCAGACAAGTGTGGTGGAACATGTCCCTATGCCAGGACCTTCTTAGCAAGCCAGCCAGCCAGCGAGGCACAGTTGTAGTTACCCAAGGCACCTTGCACAGCATAGCAGCTTGGCATGACTATTTGTAAGACGCACTCCGCCAGTTTATGTTTTGTTTTTGGTGTTATGTGTGTGTTTTTGCTTTGTTTTGTTTTCTCCTGCTTAAATTGCACATTTCCCCTCTGGAAGCAGCAGCCCGTTTTTTTGGGGTCTGCTTGTGCTTGAAATTTTGCACCCACCTTTGAATCCCCCTGTGCCGTCCGGGCTGGGGGGCCCCGGGCAAGGGCCAAGTCGCCATCGCTTCTCGGCCTCTTGGCTCAGATCAAGTGTAGTACCTGCGTGCGGGGAATCTCTTGGTTGGAAGCGATAGCATTTGGTTGCGGAAACTTATTTGAGAATTGTATATTTTTGTGTTATATAATTTGTTTTTGTTTTGTTCCCCCAGGTTCTGGTTTGGTTCTTTGCGGTTGCTGTGAGGAGAGAGTAGGACAGGACAGAGGAAGGAAGCTGGGGGGTAAGTCCCTTCGGGGGCTTATCTTTTTTTTTGGTGGCGTTTTTTTCTCTTTTCTAATTTTGTGGTGATGGCCGCTACTAGGGTAGGAGTGCGGAGGCACCATTGTGCTAGGTTTTGTTTGAAAGAAAGTGAGGGTTTATTGGTCACTAGAACTGATTTTTCCAAGCGAGTTTTACAGAAAGAGCTGGGCCTTAAGCCTGGTGATATCTTTTGTCTTATTAATCTTCCAGGAGGGAGGGGGTGGGATGTGAGCTTGATGAGTTCTTCTGTCATGGAATATTTTTGGAGAAGGTATGAGGAAAAGAGATATGAGGGTTTGTTGAGTGAGTTTAATGTAGAGAGGTTAAGTTACACTGGAGTGAAAACTGTGTTTGTAAAGATGTTTAATGAGCTAGTGGAAGCAGAGGATGTGGCTACTTGGTTAGCACGTTTTTGTACAGTTAAAGGGTCACCTGTGAAAGTGATGGATGCAGAGGGGATTTGGACTTGTTCCTGGAAGATTCCAGTAGTACAGAGACCAGACTATGGGGGGTATGGCGGTTTGGAGCATATTCCTCAGACTATTGTGCTTGGTGAAAATAGAGGGCTGGTATACTATCAGGGTCAGCCAAAGTTGTGTAGAAACTGTGGAGAAATGGGGCACCTTCGTGAGGCTTGTAAACAGATAATATGCAAAAAGTGTAGGGGTGTTGGCCATGTCTATGCTGAATGTACGAATGAAAGGAAGTGCAATTTGTGCGGTGAAACATCTCATTTGTTTAGGAACTGCCCCAAATCATATGCTAACATGTTGAAAGAGGATTACAACAATGCAGGTGTGGCGGTGGTTAAAGATGGTGAGGTTGGGGAAAAAAGCACTACTGAGGATGTAGGGAAAGAGGTTCAGGACAAGGACAAAGTCGTTTTGAAAGGGTGTTTGGTTGAGGATTTGGTTGTGTCTTCATCAGGTGAGGAGGTGGAAGAGGATAGGGTGGAGTCAGATCCAAATGTGGGGAATGCTAAGGTGATTGGTCCTGAGGGGCAGAAGGTAATTGAGGGTGAAACAGGTGCAGCTGAAAGTAAGAAGCCGGAGGCGGGGCCTGGTAGGGCGGTGGCTGGTGGAGAGTTGCAGCAGGAGGTGTGCAAAATTCCCAGCAGTCCTTGTAGTACTGCAAGTGATTTATTAATATGTTTGGAGTCCTCATTGGGGAGCGAGGATGAAAGCAGGGACTTTGAAATGAAGGAACTGGAAAATTCAAAAAAAAGGAAATTTGATTATTTTGAGGAAACTGATCAGGAAAAAAATATTGTGACTCAGGATGATGGGGTGGTGTGTTGTGAGTTTGGGGTTGAGGGTGTGTCTTCCCCCTCAGGGTCAGAAAGAGAAGATTATCCTGTGAAAGAACAGAACGAGGCACCTTTTCTAGGGCCATGCTTGGAAGATGTTGGTAGTGGCTATAGTTAGATTTAAAATGGATGTTTTTTTTTATTATTATTATTATTATTATGGCGCTTTCAGTGGCTACTATAAATGTAAGGAGTATGAAGAGCAGCCTGAGGGGTGAGGCTGTTTTGTCCTTTTTAGGCAGTCAGAATTTTGATGTGATTATGTTACAGGAGTGTGGTCTTCCTTTTAAGGAGAATTATTTGGACATGGGGAAGAAATGGAAATATGGGCCATCCTTTTGGAGTGGGTCTGATGAAAATAAATCTGATGGGGTAGCCATTTTAATTAAAAATAGGAATTTGGTGGTGAAAGGGAGTACTGTGGTGAAGTCTGGGAGACTTTTGAGAGTAGACATTTGTTATATGGGGAAAGATTGTGTTTTTGTTAATGTATATGCATCACCAAATGTACATGAGCGAACTGAGTTATTCAATGATTTAAGAGGTGTTTTAGTGAGGAATAAAACAGTGGTATTAGCAGGTGATTTTAATTGTGTTCTTAGGAAGGAGGAGAAAGCACCTATAAAGGATGGCTTCAAATTGGATAAATCCTCGCTGGTACTAAACGAGATTGTTAAAGATTTTAAATTGATTGATTTATTTCGTAAGCACAAGCCTGATGAGAAGGGGTTCACATGGGTGAGGGATAATGGAACACAAAGCTCGAGAATTGACTTTGTTTTTGTGAGCAAGGGGGTTAAATGTATAGACTGTACAGTGAGCCCAGTTTTCTTTTCGGATCACTTGGTTTTAAATGTAAAAATTGATTTGGTTGCATGTGTCACTTTGGGGAAGGGTGTGTGGAAGCTAAATATTTCACTGTTAGAGGATAAGGCTATAGAAGCCTTATTCCAGGTGAGGTATGAGGAATGGAGATCTCTGAAGGGGTGTTTTGAAACAGGAGGGCAGTGGTGGGAAGAAGTTAAAAAAAGGATTAAAGAATTCTTTATTATGGTGGGCAAGAGGAAGGCTGGAAAAGAAAAGAGGAAAATTGGAGGGTTAAGTAAAAGATTAAACCGATATTATAGATTGAGGGAGAGGGGTTTTGACTTTAATGAAGAAATAAATCAGGTAAAAAAAGAATTAAAAGACATTTTTGAGAGAGGATGTAAAAAAGTCATTTTCCAGAGTCGGGTTAAGGTGTTGGAAGAAAATGAAACATGTTCTCGTTTCTTTTTCAAAAAGGTTGTTGAGGGGAGCAAAACAATGGGAGGGTTGAAGAAGGATGGTGTTGTGGTCTCAACTACTGAGGAGATGTTGGGTGTGGCTGAGGGGTTTTATAAAGAACTATATGGAGAGAGGGAGGGGGAGAAAGATAAAATGGAGGAGCTGGAGAGGGCCTTGGAGGGGAAAGTGGTTAATGGGAAACACCTGGAAGAAGATTTAACTCTAGAGGAGGTGGGGAAGGCAATGAAAAGTTTTAAAAGAGGGAAGGTCCCAGGAAGTGATGGACTTCCTTTGGAGTTTTATTTGAAATTCTGGGATATTATAGCAAGGGATATTCTTTTGGTTTTTAAAGAGTTTGGGAAACAAGAGATCTTGCCTGAAAGTTTCAGACAAGGGATAATTACTCTGATTTTTAAAAAAAACGATAAACAAGATTTGAAGAATTGGAGGCCTATTAGTCTATTGAATGTGGATTTTAAAATTTTTAGTAAGATTTTAACTCTTAGGATGAAAAATGTATTGGAGGAAGTGATAGACCCGGATCAGACCTGTGCTGTGCCTGGAAGGAGGATCACGGACAGTCTGGTAATGATTCGTGACACCATCTGTTACGCGAGAGACAGAAATATGAGGATCTGTTTATTAAATTTAGATTTGGAGAAGGCTTACGATCGGATCTCGCACCAGTTTATGTTTCATATTCTGCTAAAGATGGGGTTTCCGGAGAGGTTTCTAGCCTGGGTGGGTCTGCTGTACAAAGGGATTGAGAGCAGGATATTGATAAATGGGGTTTTGTCTAAAACAGTTGGAATAAACTGTGGTGTTAGGCAAGGGTGTCCGTTATCCCCCTTACTGTTTATATGCTGTATGGAACCTCTAGCGCAGCTTCTGAGAAAGGAGAAAAATATCACTGGTTTTAGAATCCCTGGGAGTGGGGGGATGGAAGTCAAGTGTGCCCTTTACATGGACGATGTGAATGTTGTTTGTGTTGACGAACCATCTGTGAGTAAAGTTTTAGCTATAACAGAACAATTTTGTAAGGCATCTGGGTCCAAGCTAAACAAAGAGAAGAGTGAAATTATGTTTTATGGGAAGTGGGATACGGCGGTCGGGAAGGACTTAAATGTAAAGAGGGACTGTATTAAAATATTGGGGGTCAATTTTGGGGCTGTAGGTGATGGAACTAAGAATTGGGAGGAGGTGGGTGTAAAAGTCAAGAAGAAGTTGGGATACTGGAAGTTGCGGAACCTCACACTGGAAGGGAAGGTTCTGATTGTTAAAGCTGTCATTTTGCCTATTTTGTTGTATACCTCTATGATTTTTCCTCCAGCCAAGCAGACGGTTTGTGTTCTCAGGAGAGAGCTGTTCCACTTCTTCTGGGGATCAAAATGGGAGAGATTGAGAAGGGAGATTGTGGGTAAAGGGAAGCTAAAGGGCGGTAAAGGGTTGCCAGATATATTCATGTTTTTAATGATAAAGTATGTATGTTTTCATTTTGATATGTGCGTAAATGGAGTCTGTAAAGGGGCGTTTTTTGTTAGGTTTTTTTTGGGATCGTATCTCAGGAGTCTGAAAATAATGAATATCTCATTGACTGTTCCCACTGCGTTTGAGATACCGTATCACTATGCAATTATTAAAAGGTTTTTAAAAGACCGAGATATGGAGAAGTGTGGAAAGGATGTGTTTTTCAATAAAAAAAAACTATCTGTTTTTGTACAGGAAAGGGAACAAATGTGTTCAGTCAAGGGTGCTATGCTTGCCGACCCAAAGAGGGTGTGGAGGAATGTGGCCCATCCTGGCCTAGTGAATCGGCATCGTGACCTGTCCTGGCTGGTGGCCCATGACATCTTGCCTGTGAGAGCAATGTTGAATGCAAGGAATCTCTCGAGAACCTCTAGATGTCCCAGAGAGGGCTGTGGGGCGGAGGAGACATGCCTGCATTTGTTTCGAGAATGCCATTTTGCAATAAACCTATGGAGAGAAGTAGTAGGTTTCACTGACCTGTTTCTGGATAGTAATATCTTGGATGATATGATGGTGCTCTACGGGATCAGTAAAAAAGTTTTTCCCAAAGGACTTTGGTTCAAAATATGGGTTGTGATTACCTGTGTAAAGGATGCAATCTGGAAAGTAAGGAACTTGTTGGTGCTGCAAAATAAACTTTTGACTGTAATTGAAACAAAACAACTTGCGCTGTCTATTGTGAAAGATTATGTGTTGCGAGATGTGGCTGCTGGAGACCTGGAGAAGGTGAAGATGGAATGGCATCTGGAACAATGGGAAGATGGGATGGAATGGGTCACCGGGCTGGTTGATGGGTCTGGGTCTGGTTTCACGGGGACAGGGTGAAGGATGTTCTTTGAGGACACACACTTGCCTGTACAAAATGTTTTGGAACTATGTGGATGGAATGAATGTATAATTATGTAATATGTCCGTATTCAGTAAGGTAAAAGGATATATGGAAATGAATGGTGATTTGTTATGTGCTGATTTGTCTAGAGGGTATTGTAACTGATATGGTATTGTGAATATTTAATTAATAAAATTTATAAAAAAAATAAATAAAAAAAAAATCTGTTCTTATCAGTTTAATATCTGATACGTCCCCTATCAGGGGACCATATATTAAATTGATTTTTGGAATCGGGAGATGGAACAGGGGCTTGCTCCGTCCACTCCACGCATCGGCCCGGTATTGCAGTTCCTCCGGGAACGGTGCACACCTTTCTCTAACGTTGGTCAAAGTCAGATCTGGATCTCTTCTGTGAGCATTTTGTCTACCCCTGCTGGAGGGAGAGTGCCAGTGTTGATGCAAGTTTTCCCGTCTTTTTACTTCTTTTTTTTTTCTTTCTCTCTTTCTTTCTTTCTCTCTTTCTTTCTCTCTTTCTCTCTTTCTTTCTCTCTTTCTTTCTTGCTGTCTTTCTTTCTTTTATTCACATGTGGTGATGATGTAGACAGCAGCAGGTTGTTTCCTGGGAGCTAGCAGCTAACCAGACAAGTGTGGTGGAACATGTCCCTATGCCAGGACCTTCTTAGCAAGCCAGCCAGCCAGCGAGGCACAGCTTGGCATGACTATTTGTAAGACGCACTCCGCCAGTTTATGTTTTGTTTTTGGTGTTATGTGTGTGTTTTTGCTTTGTTTTGTTTCCTCCTGCTTAAATTGCACATTTCCCCTCTGGAAGCAGCAGCCCGTTTTTTTGGGGTCTGCTTGTGCTTGAAATTTTGCACCCACCTTTGAATCCCCCTGTGCCGTCCGGGCTGGGGGGCCCCGGGCAAGGGCCAAGTCGCCATCGCTTCTCGGCCTTTTGGCTAAGATCAAGTGTAGTATCTGTTCTTATCAGTTTAATATCTGATACGTCCCCTATCAGGGGACCATATATTAAATTGATTTTTGGAATCGGGAGATGGAACAGGGGCTTGCTCCGTCCACTCCACGCATCGGCCCAGTATTGCAGTACCTCCGGGAACGGTGCACACCTTTCTCTAACGTTGGTCAAAGTCAGATCTGGATCTCTCCTGTGAGCATTTTGTCTACCCCTGCTGGAGGGAGAGTGCCAGTGTTGATGCAAGTTTTCCCGCCGTTTTACTTCTTTTTTTTTCTTTCTCTCTTTCTTTCTTTCTCTCTTTCTTTCTCTCTTTCTCTCTTTCTTTCTCTCTTTCTTTCTTGCTGTCTTTCTTTCTTTTATTCACATGTGGTGAT
This sequence comes from Acipenser ruthenus, assembly GCF_902713425.1. NCBI lineage: Eukaryota > Metazoa > Chordata > Actinopteri > Acipenseriformes > Acipenseridae > Acipenser > Acipenser ruthenus. The sequence continues at coordinate 21,247,420 of NC_081198.1, read as the reverse complement.
GATGTAGACAGCAGCAGGTTGTTTCCTGGGAGCATGCAGCTAACCAGACAAGTGTGGTGGAACATGTCCCTATGCCAGGACCTTCTTAGCAAGCCAGCCAGCCAGCGAGGCACAGTTGTAGTTACCCAAGGCGCCTTGCACAGCATAGCAGCTTGGCATGACTATTTGTAAGACGCACTCCGCCAGTTTATGTTTTGTTTTTGGTGTTATGTGTGTGTTTTTGCTTTGTTTTGTTTTCTCCTGCTTAAATTGCACATTTCCCCTCTGGAAGCAGCAGCCCGTTTTTTGGGGGTCTGCTTGTGCTTGGAATTTTGCACCCACCTTTGAATCCCCCTGTGCCGTCCGGGCTGGGGTGCCCCGGGCAAGGGCCAAGTCGCCATCGCTTCTCGGCCTTTTGGCTAAGATCAAGTGTAGTATCTGTTCTTATCAGTTTAATATCTGATACGTCCCCTATCAGGGGACCATATATTAAATTGATTTTTGGAATCGGGAGATGGAACAGGGGCTTGCTCCGTCCACTCCACGCATCGGCCCGGTATTGCAGTACCTCCGGGAACGGTGCACACCTTTCTCTAACGTTGGTCAAAGTCAGATCTGGATCTCTCCTGTGAGCATTTTGTCTACCCCTGCTGGAGGGAGAGTGCCAGTGTTGATGCAAGTTTTCCCGCTGTTTTACTTCTTTTTTTTTCTTTCTCTCTTTCTTTCTCTCTTTCTCTCTTTCTTTCTCTCTTTCTTTCTTGCTGTCTTTCTTTCTTTTATTCACATGTGGTGATGATGTAGACAGCAGCAGGTTGTTTCCTGGGAGCATGCAGCTAACCAGACAAGTGTGGTGGAACATGTCCCTATGCCAGGACCTTCTTAGCAAGCCAGCCAGCCAGCGAGGCACAGTTGTAGTTACCCAAGGCACCTTGCACAGCATAGCAGCTTGGCATGACTATTTGTAAGACGCACTCCGCCAGTTTATGTTTTGTTTTTGGTGTTATGTGTGTGTTTTTGCTTTGTTTTATTTTCTCCTGCTTAAATTGCACATTTCCCCTCTGGAAGCAGCAGCCCGTTTTTTGGGGGTCTGCTTGTGCTTGGAATTTTGCACCCACCTTTGAATCCCCCTGTGCCGTCCGGGCTGGGGGGCCCCGGGCAAGGGCCAAGTCGCCATCGCTTCTCGGCCTTTTGGCTAAGATCAAGTGTAGTATCTGTTCTTATCAGTTTAATATCTGATACGTCCCCTATCAGGGGACCATATATTAAATTGATTTTTGGAATCGGGAGATGGAACAGGGGCTTGCTCCGTCCACTCCACGCATCGGCCCGGTATTGCAGTACCTCCGGGAACGGTGCACACCTTTCTCTAACGTTGGTCAAAGTCAGATCTGGATCTCTCCTGTGAGCATTTTGTCTACCCCTGCTGGAGGGAGAGTGCCAGTGTTGATGCAAGTTTTCCCGCCGTTTTACTTCTTTTTTTTTTCTTTCTCTCTTTCTTTCTTTCTCTCTTTCTTTCTCTCTTTCTCTCTTTCTTTCTCTCTTTCTTTCTTGCTGTCTTTCTTTCTTTTATTCACATGTGGTGATGATGTAGACAGCAGCAGGTTGTTTCCTGGGAGCATGCAGCTAACCAGACAAGTGTGGTGGAACATGTCCCTATGCCAGGACCTTCTTAGCAAGCCAGCCAGCCAGCGAGGCACAGTTGTAGTTACCCAAGGCACCTTGCACAGCATAGCAGCTTGGCATGACTATTTGTAAGACGCACTCCGCCAGTTTATGTTTTGTTTTTGGTGTTATGTGTGTGTTTTTGCTTTGTTTTGTTTTCTCCTGCTTAAATTGCACATTTCCCCTCTGGAAGCAGCAGCCCGTTTTTTGGGGGTCTGCTTGTGCTTGGAATTTTGCACCCACCTTTGAATCCCCCTGTGCCGTCCGGGCTGGGGGGCCCCGGGCAAGGGCCAAGTCGCCATCGCTTCTCGGCCTTTTGGCTAAGATCAAGTGTAGTATCTGTTCTTATCAGTTTAATATCTGATACGTCCCCTATCAGGGGACCATATATTAAATTGATTTTTGGAATCGGGAGATGGAACAGGGGCTTGCTCCGTCCACTCCACGCATCGGCCCGGTATTGCAGTACCTCCGGGAACGGTGCACACCTTTCTCTAACGTTGGTCAAAGTCAGATCTGGATCTCTCCTGTGAGCATTTTGTCTACCCCTGCTGGAGGGAGAGTGCCAGTGTTGATGCAAGTTTTCCCGCCGTTTTACTTCTTTTTTTTTTCTTTCTCTCTTTCTTTCTTTCTCTCTTTCTTTCTCTCTTTCTCTCTTTCTTTCTCTCTTTCTTTCTTGCTGTCTTTCTTTCTTTTATTCACATGTGGTGATGATGTAGACAGCAGCAGGTTGTTTCCTGGGAGCATGCAGCTAACCAGACAAGTGTGGTGGAACATGTCCCTATGCCAGGACCTTCTTAGCAAGCCAGCCAGCCAGCGAGGCACAGTTGTAGTTACCCAAGGCACCTTGCACAGCATAGCAGCTTGGCATGACTATTTGTAAGACGCACTCCGCCAGTTTATGTTTTGTTTTTGGTGTTATGTGTGTGTTTTTGCTTTGTTTTGTTTTCTCCTGCTTAAATTGCACATTTCCCCTCTGGAAGCAGCAGCCCGTTTTTTGGGGGTCTGCTTGTGCTTGAAATTTTGCACCCACCTTTGAATCAACCTGTGCCGTCCGGGCTGGGGGGCCCCGGGCAAGGGCCAAGTCGCCATCGCTTCTCGGCCTTTTGGCTAAGATCAAGTGTAGTATCTGTTCTTATCAGTATAATATCTGATACGTCCCCTATCAGGGGACCATATATTAAATTGATTTTTGGAATCGGGAGATGGAACAGGGGCTTGCTCCGTCCACTCCACGCATCGGCCCGGTATTGCAGTACCTCCGGGAACGGTGCACACCTTTCTCTAACGTTGGTCAAAGTCAGATCTGGATCTCTCCTGTGAGCATTTTGTCTACCCCTGCTGGAGGGAGAGTGCCAGTGTTGATGCAAGTTTTCCCGCCGTTTTACTTCTTTTTTTTTTCTTTCTCTCTTTCTTTCTATCTCTCTTTCTTTCTCTCTTTCTCTCTTTCTTTCTCTCTTTCTTGCTGTCTTTCTTTCTTTTATTCACATGTGGTGATGATGTAGACAGCAGCAGGTTGTTTCCTGGGAGCATGCAGCTAACCAGACAAGTGTGGTGGAACATGTCCCTATGCCAGGACCTTCTTAGCAAGCCAGCCAGCCAGCGAGGCACAGTTGTAGTTACACAAGGCACCTTGCACAGCATAGCAGCTTGGCATGACTATTTGTAAGACGCACTCCGCCAGTTTATGTTTTGTTTTTGGTGTTATGTGTGTGTTTTTGCTTTGTTTTGTTTCCTCCTGCTTAAATTGCACATTTCCCCTCTGGAAGCAGCAGCCCGTTTTTTGGGGGTCTGCTTGTGCTTGAAATTTTGCACCCACCTTTGAATCAACCTGTGCCGTCCGGGCTGGGGGGCCCCGGGCAAGGGCCAAGTCGCCATCGCTTCTCGGCCTTTTGGCTAAGATCAAGTGTAGTATCTGTTCTTATCAGTTTAATATCTGATACGTCCCCTATCAGGGGACCATATATTAAATTGATTTTTGGAATCGGGAGATGGAACAGGGGCTTGCTCCGTCCACTCCACGCATCGGCCCGGTATTGCAGTACCTCCGGGAACGGTGCACACCTTTCTCTAACGTTGGTCAAAGTCAGATCTGGATCTCTCCTGTGAGCATTTTGTCTACCCCTGCTGGAGGGAGAGTGCCAGTGTTGATGCAAGTTTTCCCGCCATTTTACTTCTTTTTTTTTTCTTTCTCTCTTTCTTTCTTTCTCTCTTTCTTTCTCTCTTTCTCTCTTTCTTTCTCTCTTTCTTGCTGTCTTTCTTTCTTTTATTCACATGTGGTGATGATGTAGACAGCAGCAGGTTGTTTCCTGGGAGCATGCAGCTAACCAGACAAGTGTGGTGGAACATGTCCCTATGCCAGGACCTTCTTAGCAAGCCAGCCAGCCAGCGAGGCACAGTTGTAGTTACCCAAGGCACCTTGCACAGCATTGCAGCTTGGCATGACTATTTGTAAGACGCACTCCGCCAGTTTATGTTTTGTTTTTGGTGTTATGTGTGTGTTTTTGCTTTGTTTTGTTTTCTCCTGCTTAAATTGCACATTTCCCCTCTGGAAGCAGCAGCCCGTTTTTTGGGGGTCTGCTTGTGCTTGGAATTTTGCACCCACCTTTGAATCCCCCTGTGCCGTCCGGGCTGGGGGGCCCCGGGCAAGGGCCAAGTCGCCATCGCTTCTCGGCCTTTTGGCTAAGATCAAGTGTAGTATCTGTTCTTATCAGTTTAATATCTGATACGTCCCCTATCAGGGGACCATATATTAAATTGATTTTTGGAATCGGGAGATGGAACAGGGGCTTGCTCCGTCCACTCCACGCATCGGCCCGGTATTGCAGTACCTCCGGGAACGGTGCACACCTTTCTCTAACGTTGGTCAAAGTCAGATCTGGATCTCTCCTGTGAGCATTTTGTCTACCCCTGCTGGAGGGAGAGTGCCAGTGTTGATGCAAGTTTTCCCGCCGTTTTACTTCTTTTTTTTTTCTTTCTCTCTTTCTTTCTCTCTTTCTTTCTCTCTTTCTCTCTTTCTTTCTCTCTTTCTTTCTTGCTGTCTTTCTTTCTTTTATTCACATGTGGTGATGATGTAGACAGCAGCAGGTTGTTTCCTGGGAGCATGCAGCTAACCAGACAAGTGTGGTGGAACATGTCCCTATGCCAGGTCCTTCTTAGCCAGCCATATACTCTGGTTTCTCTTCAGTTCGAATAGATCTTTCTAAGACTAAGGCTTAGAGGGTAGTGGCATTGCCCGCTCCCTCCGAGGGTCTGTGAGAGGTTTGTTCGGGTGAGGAGGAACAGAATTTTTTTTTATTTTTGACTGGCTTTCATCAGCTCGGCAACTTTTTGGAAGACTAATGCTCAGTCTGGTTTTGGCTTGCCCAATCCAGGCCGAGGGTCTTTCAAGATTTTGTTGACTGTTGAGAGCAGTTTTTTCTTTTTCAGGCGTTTCCAGTTTTTTTCTTTTTCAGGCTTTTCCAGACGTTCCTGGAGTTAGAGAGAAGGAGGACCTACCATCCAGACGACCTTTGAGGACCCTTTGATGACCTAGACGACCTCATCCCCAGCCCTTGATTGTAATCGAGATCCAGACCGAGAGAGCAGCAGGCGCCCAGCAGAGGGCGCCATCTGGGAGGAGCAGAGGGCGGCCCCGGACCCCGAGGAGGCGTCACAGCCACGATTCTTCCTACGTGGTCTCGGTGCCAAGCAGCGCCCCCTACTCCGCCAGGGAAGGACACCGTTCACCTGGGGAGGGGGTCCCTCTTGCGAGGCGACCATCTCCTCAGGGACTAAAGTAATAGTTCCTTCAACTGCCCAGATTTGCTGCTTACGTTGTTTCTTTTCCGTAGAGAGAGACAACCCGGACGTCCAGAGGCTTCTCCCACCCCAATCGGAGGAGCCAGCTGAAGGATGGCGTTCCGGCCAACCCAGGAGACTAGGAGGCACAATGCGGTGCGCTTCACAAGGACCCAGCAAGAGGAAACGGAACCAGGACTGACGAGACTGGAGTTCAGCCGGACCATTCTTCAGAGGGGTATGGGTTTTTCCCCTTCTGACTTGAATTGTTTGGTGAAATTGCCAGGGCTTAAGGAAGTGTTTGAGGTCAGTTTTAGGAACCCCCAAAAGTTACAAGAAATGTGGTCCTTTTGGGGGGAGAATAAATATCTCGCTCCATACAAAGAATTTTGTGTGGATGCACTGACAGACAGAGAAATGAAAGTTGTTACTGTCCAATTTTTCAATGAGGCTGTTAGCGACTATGATATTACAACATGGCTTAACCGCTATGGGAGGGTGTCATCAGAAGGGAGGAAAATTACAGACGAAGATGGGGTTTGGACAGGAGCCAGAAAGTGGCTGGTACGCCTTAATGTTGATCCATCGGGCATTGGAGGCGTCCGCCACATTCCAAACTCCATAGTGTTAGGGCCCAACAGAGGGCTGGTATTCTATAATGGGATGCCAAAACTCTGCAGGAAATGTGGGGAATTAGGACACCTGGCGGCCGCATGTACTGTAGTCAAGTGCAGGAACTGCGGCGCCCCCCACGAGACCAGCCACTGCAGAGAAGAGAGGCAGTGCAATTTGTGTGGAAAGAAGGGGCACCTGTTTAAGGACTGCCCCTCTTCCTATGCCAACATGGCCAGAGCCAGCAAGGCAAATACGAACAAGCCTAGGCCTGAGCAGGAAGAGGGAACAAATAACAAAGATCAGTCCACATCACCACCAACAGTATCCAAAACCCAGACTCCAGCACCACCATCATCACCAGCACCCCCCTCACCCCCCCGCCCCCGAGACATGTCCCGTTTTACGAGGACCCCTTCCCCCAGCCCAGAGAGAGAGTACAACAGCTACTCCACTAGCTCCTCCAGTAGCTCCTCTGATACAGAACACGAGGCAGGGAGGGAGCCCGGACCCAGCAGCGGCCCCCCCCTGAGTAGGGCCCTCTCAGCGCCAGCACTCCCCCTCGGCTCTCGTTATGACGCCATAAGGATTGAGTCCGTGGGGGAGGAAAGCGAAAGCGACAGTGAAAGTGAGAGTGAAAAGGAGGGGAAGGGAATGATGAACCAGCAGAGGGTGGGGAAAAGAAAGGGTAGAGACGATGGGGGGAAAAGAAAGAAGATCAAGATCAAAGACAGCAAGTTGCAGGTGGCCCCCATAGATCCAAAACCAGATAATGTCCACACAAAGTCCCCAGTCTTGCCCTCGCAGGCAGAGACGGAGGCGAGTGGGACGGCTACACTGCCGTCTAGTGGGCAGGTAGCAGCCAGCCAGGGCATCCCCAGCCAGCCTTCCCAGTCGTTGGCACAAACCCTAGCACACCTCGCAGAAGAGGTGTTCACTAATGCACCGAGGGAGAGGTCGGGGTCAACACCTTCCCTGACCAGCAGTACCTCGGTAGCAATGACCCTCTTCAAGCGAAGGGCCTCCCTTCAAAGCATCCTTGACCCCCTCCCTTGTATGGGCAAAACCAGGGGCCCCCTAGAGGTCCTCCTAGATACAGCACTGGAGGACATGGGAATACCCCTGGACGCGGTAAGCCAGAAGTCTGCTAACAGCTCCAATTCAGCAGACGGTAACAGCCAAAGAATGCTGTCTGTCATAACCCCCCCCAGGACAAAGCTGACCCACACGTTCCGAGGGGCCCTGAGCAAGTTCCACCAGACTTACCTTGTAAGGAGTTGAATAGCCCAAACAACTCCACGTACTGTGCATATAAAGATGGTGCCTTCTTGGACGAGGCAGCAGTGAGTACCTTCTCAGGGGTGATGGGAGTTGCAAATAAGCCCAAGCCCCCTCGAAGCAAGCGTAGAGCTAAGAGTAGGAAGAGTGTCCCGACCTCCCAATCATAGTCGCTATGGGGTGGACGCAGCGACTCCTTTTCTTGTTAGCTACCCTGATGGCCCTGATACGTGTGTCTGTTAATGTCAGGAGCATCAGGGAGACACAAAAAAGATTTGATGTACTAAACTATCTAGCTAACTTGAAAGCAGATCTCATCTTTCTGCAGGAGTGTGGTATTTCGTCGAGCCATGATTATAGGGACCTGAAGGAGAGTTGGACCCTGGGGGACTCCTTCTGGTCGGGCTCCAACATAGCCAGAGCCGACGGAGTAGGTATCCTGTTTAAAAACCCTTTTATTACCTCCCGCAGCAGCAGGGAGGTAGAACCTGGTAGAATTCTGAGCGTGGATGTGACATACAACAACACTCCCCTCAGACTGGTCAATGTCTACGCACCCACTAACCAAAACGAAAGAGTTCAATTTTTTCCACAGCTGCGTCCACTCCTGCTGGGGAACGTACCCGTCATCGTGTCAGGTGACTTCAATTGTGCTCTGAGGGACGTAGACCGGAGCAGGCCACGCAACGACCGCTCTAGTAGAGTTTTGTCCTCCATAATATCTGATTTCTCCCTGTGTGATGCAGGTAAGGACCTGGTGCCTCCCTTTACCTGGGTGAGCTCATCTGGGACCTCCTTCTCCCGTATAGATCTCGTCCTGCATACCAGCTCCCTTACGAAGACGGCAGTAGACACCCAGGCCGTCTTCTTCTCTGACCATAGGCTCCTGCAGGTAACATTGCAGGTCCCTCAGACCTCCCAGATGGGGTCAGGGGTCTGGAAATTAAACACCTCCTTACTCGATGACCCCTCCATAGCTGCAGCCTATAAGAGCAGGCTTGTTGAGTGGACCACTTTGCGTGACCTATTCAACTCCCCTATAGAGTGGTGGGAGATGGTCAAAATGAGAACTAAGGGTTATTTCATAGCAGCAGGCAAGAGGAAAGCAAAAGAAAGGAGAGCCAAATATAAATACCTGAATGCTGCCCTCCAGCGTCTGAGCCTGCTTCAGCTTCGGGGGTTCCCTGTAAGCGACGAGATAGCCCAGACCAAGCTAGATCTTTCAGTGCTTTGTAGGGAGGAACAACGAAAGGTCATGCACAATGCAAAAGTGCAAAAAATGGAGGAAGACGAAAAGTGTACTCGCTTCTTCTTCCAGAAAACGAGGGAGAAGCGGCACTTGATGTCCTCCATGCTCGACAGCAGGGGGAGGATAGTAGAGGATAGTGAGGGAGTGAAAAAAGTGGTAGAGAACTTCTATAGGGACCTGTATAACATCAAAGCTACAGATGACACCCTGATAGAGTGGTTCCTGAGCCAGTTGGAGCCTGACTCAGTGCGGGACGACGAGGAGGAGGAGAAGGACCCAGAACTCACGCTGGAGGAGCTCACCCAGGCGGTTAAGACCATGAACACCGGTAAGACGCCAGGTCCAGATGGCATCCCGGGTGAGTATTACCATCTTTTTTGGGACACGCTAAAAGTCCATTTAGCGGAGGTCTACAGAGCGGTCTACAGGGAGAAGCGGTTGGGCCCTTCTATGCGGGAGAGTGTAATTACTCTCCTTCATAAGAAAGGGGAAGTTAAAGATCTACGGAATTGGCGCCCAATCAGCCTCCTTTGCGTGGATTACAAGATACTAGCCAAAGCTCTGATGCTCCGGCTACAAGTACACCTCCCTTTGGTCATTGGCCCCGACCAGGCTTGTGGCGTCCCAGGGAGGTCCATCACGGATATTTTAATGTTAACAAGGGACATTCTGGCTTATTCTAGAGAACGGAACCATCCCCTCTGCCTGTTCAACCTTGACCAGGAGAAGGCGTTCGATAGGGTAAGCCATGAATATATGTACAAAGTGATGGACCAGATGAAATTCGCTCCTGGACTTAGGGAGTGGGTTAAAACCATATATACAAACATTAGTACCCGAGTCTTGGTGAACAGGCACCTGACTGGTAAAATATCTATCCAGTCAGGGGTCAGACAGGGTTGCCCACTATCCCCACTGCTATATGTCGTGTGCATTGAACCCCTCCTGCAGGCAATTCGTAGGGATACCAATATAACTGGTTTCCAGCTGCCTGGATCCAACGGGGTCCAGGTCAAAACAACAGCATATATGGACGATGTGTCACTCATTTGCACCAACACATCGTCGGTACCTCGGATTAGTAATATCCTTGAGAAGTACTGCACGGCGACCGGGGCAGTGATTAATAAGTCCAAGAGCGAAGTCTACGTGTCTAAAAATTGGCAGGTAGATAGGGAACTGTCGGACATGTACCCTGTCAAAAAGGACAAAATCAAGATTCTGGGCCTCATTTTCGAGAACAATAGCTCGGGGGCCCAGAGCTGGACGGCGGCCATTAACCAGGTCCGTAAAAAGATTGGCGGATGGAGCACAAGATCCTTAACAATGACGGGTAGAGTATTAATAACCAAGTCTATACTGTTCCCCATCCTCTCTTATGTAGGAAAAATCTTTCCCCCAGACAGGACCACCAAAAAAGTGGTGGACCGCATTATCCACCGCTTTATCTGGGGCAGCAAGATGGAGAGGGTAAAGCGAGCCACCCTGAGTAAAGCCGACAAGAAGGGAGGTAAGGGGGTCCCGGACGTTGTGCAGCTCACCCGAGTGCAGGGGCTCACGCAAACTATCAAGAACATCCAGGCCCTGGACAGGAAGGTATGTTACATGAATCGTTTCTATTTTGCCACCTGTCTCAGGGCCTTGGGCCTCTGCACTATTGATAACACCGTGCCGTACTCCTGGGACCCCCATTGTATTATAGAACCTTAAGGGACACTATATATAAATTGGGCTTAGATAAAGCAAAATTGGCCTCCTGGGAATACAAGGCTGTAACTAAATATCTTGCCGGTTCCCAGGAAATTGAAAAAGTAGCTACTTTCTCCCTCACCCAAAGCCAAAAAATCTGGGAGAATGTGTCTCACAGCTGCCTCAGTAATGTCCAGAAGGATATAGCATGGAACACCGTCCACAGTGCACTCCCCACTCGAGCGTTCATGTTCAGGAGGGGACTAGCCCAAGTAGAAACATGCCCCTATGCAAAGTGCCGCAAGAGAGAAACACCAGCCCATATCTTCTGGGAGTGTGATGTGGCTGGCAGTGTCTGGCTCTCTGTCTCTGTCTTCCTAAACAGGTTTGCTGACACGGCCAAGATGACCGCTGAGACTGTGCTCTATGGGCCTGCGGGAGGAATCACTACCAGCACAGCTAAGTGCGTTTGGCGTGTCATCAATGTTGTCAAGCAGATCCTGTGGGAAGGCCGTAACGTCTGTGTCTATCACAAGCAGGAGCTAGACACTATCACCACGACCAGAAGGGCACAAACTCTTATCAAGGACTTTGTAATTCTGGACATCCGGACCCTCGGGAAGGACAAGGCCTGCGCGGAGTGGAGGATCGCCGGACTTCAGGACGTGAAGATGGAATAAAGGAAAAAACTGGAACCGCTAGCTCCTAGGAGCGGGACTACGGGGCACCGCTAAGCCTTTTATTTATTTTGTCATGCCAGCATTCCATCCTTTTTAGCTGGCATGACCGTTTTTCAACGGTGCCCTGGTTTTATGTAGTCTTTTTGTTTCAGTTTTATGGACCTTTGATTTAATTTGAATGTTTTATTTGATTTTGTTTTGTTTTGTTTTATGTATCTTTAAGATTTTTAATATAAACTATTAAAAGTTACATTTTAAGTGTTTTAAAATTTTAGAATTTTAACTCACTGTTTATACACTGTCCCTTTTCCCCTGTCCCTGTTTTAGATCTAGGTTTATGTTCACCTTTTTAGAGAGCACTCCCCGGCCCTCACAAGCACTGGTTTTTTATAGATGGTTCTTTTTTTCCAGTCACTTTTAAAACAGCACAGGTTTTTTTCATGTTGATTTTAATCTGTGTCTATTTTAACCATGTACAAAGCACAATTGTCTTGGTGTTTTTAAATGTATTTTAAATGCTTTTAAAACAAAATGTATGTCTGTATGCATGAATGTCATCTTTAAAAGAAATGTAAAATGAATGAAAAAACGAATGGGTGTAAATGTAAAAAATGTAAAATCTCAATAAAAGAGTATTAATATCTGATACGTCCCCTATCAGGGGACCATATATTAAATTGATTTTTGGAATCGGGAGATGGAACAGGGGCTTGCTCCGTCCACTCCACGCATCGGCCCGGTATTGCAGTACCTCCGGGAACGGTGCACACCTTTCTCTAACGTTGGTCAAAGTCAGATCTGGATCTCTCCTGTGAGCATTTTGTCTACCCCTGCTGGAGGGAGAGTGCCAGTGTGCAAGTTTTCCCGCCGTTTTACTTCTTTTTTTTTTCTTTCTCTCTTTCTTTCTTTCTCTCTTTCTTTCTCTCTTTCTCTCTTTCTTTCTCTCTTTCTTTCTTGCTGTCTTTCTTTCTTTTATTCACATGTGGTGATGATGTAGACAGCAGCAGGTTGTTTCCTGGGAGCATGCAGCTAACCAGACAAGTGTGGTGGAACATGTCCCTATGCCAGGACCTTCTTAGCAAGCCAGCCAGCCAGCGAGGCACAGTTGTAGTTACCCAAGGCACCTTGCACAGCATAGCAGCTTGGCATGACTATTTGTAAGACGCACTCCGCCAGTTTATGTTTTGTTTTTGGTGTTATGTGTGTGTTTTTGCTTTGTTTTGTTTTCTCCTGCTTAAATTGCACATTTCCCCTCTGGAAGCAGCAGCCCATTTTTTTTTGGGGTCTGCTTGTGCTTGAAATTTTGCACCCACCTTTGAATCCCCCTGTGCCGTCCGGGCTGGGGGGCCCCGGGCAAGGGCCAAGTCGCCATCGCTTCTCGGCCTTTTGGCTAAGATCAAGTGTAGTATCTGTTCTTATCAGTTTAATATCTGATACGTCCCCTATCAGGGGACCATATATTAAATTGATTTTTGGAATCGGGAGATGGAACAGGGGCTTGCTCCGTCCACTCCACGCATCGGCCCGGTATTGCAGTACCTCCGGGAACGGTGCACACCTTTCTCTAACGTTGGTCAAAGTCAGATCTGGATCTCTCCTGTTAGCATTTTGTCTACCCCTGCTGGAGGGAGAGTGCCAGTGTTGATGCAAGTTTTCCCGCCGTTTTACTTCTTTTTTTTTCTTTCTCTCTTTCTTTCTTTCTCTTTCTTTCTCTCTTTCTTTCTTGCTGTCTTTCTTTCTTTTATTCACATGTGGTGATGATGTAGACAGCAGCAGTTTGTTTCCTGGGAGCATGCAGCTAACCAGACAAGTGTGGTGGAACATGTCCCTATGCCAGGTCCTTCTTAGCCAGCCATATACTCTGGCTTCTCTACAGTTCGAATAAATCTTTCTAAGACTAAGGCTTAGAGGGTAGTGGCATTGCCCGCTCCCTCCGAGGGTCTGTGAGAGGTTTGTTCGGGTGAGGAGGAACAGAATTTTTTTTATTTTTGACTGGCTTTGTTCAGCTCGGCAACTTTTTGGAAGACTAATGCTCAGTCTGGTTTTGGCTTGCCCAATCCAGGCCGAGGGTCTTTCAAGATTTTGTTGACTGTTGAGAGCAGTTTTTTCTTTTTCAGGCGGTTCCCGTTTTTTTCTTTTTCAGGCGGTTCCGGCTTTTCCAGACGTTCCTGGAGTTAGAGAGAAGGAGGACCTACCATCCAGACGACCTTTGAGGACCCTTTGATGACCTAGACGACCTCATCCCCAGCCCTTGATTGTAATCGAGATCCAGACCGAGAGAGCAGCAGGCGCCCAGCAGAGGGCGCCATCTGGGAGGAGCAGAGGGCGGCCCCGGACCCCGAGGAGGCGTCACAGCCACGATTCTTCCTACGTGGTCTCGGTGCCAAGCAGCGCCCCCTACTCCGCCAGGGAAGGACACCGTTCACCTGGGGAGGGGGTCCCTCTTGCGAGGCGACCATCTCCTCAGGGACTAAAGTAATAGTTCCTTCAACTGCCCAGATTTGCTGCTTACGTTGTCTCTTTTCCGTAGAGAGAGACAACCCGGACGTCCAGAGGCTTCTCCCACCCCAATCGGAGGAGCCAGCTGAAGGATGGCGTTCCGGCCAACCCAGGAAACCAGGAGGCACAATGCGGTGCGCTTCACAAGAAACAAGCAAGATGAAACGGAACCAGGACTGACGAGACTGGAGTTCAGCCGGACCATTCTTCAGAGGGGTATGGGTTTTTCCCCTTCTGACTTGAATTGTTTGGTGAAATTGCCAGGGCTTAAGGAAGTGTTTGAGGTCAGTTTTAGGAACCCCCAAAAGTTACAAGAAATGTGGTCCTTTTGGGGGGAGAATAAATATCTCGCTCCATACAAAGAATTTTGTGTGGATGCACTGACAGACAGAGAAATGAAAGTTGTTACTGTCCAATTTTTCAATGAGGCTGTTAGCGACTATGATATTACAACATGGCTTAACCGCTATGGGAGGGTGTCATCAGAAGGGAGGAAAATTACAGATGAAGATGGGGTTTGGACAGGAGCCAGAAAGTGGCTGGTACGCCTTAATGTTGATCCATCGGGCATTGGAGGCGTCCGCCACATTCCAAACTCCATAGTGTTAGGGCCCAACAGAGGGCTGGTATTCTATAATGGGATGCCAAAACTCTGCAGGAAATGTGGGGAATTAGGACACCTGACGGCCGCGTGTACTGTAGTCAAGTGCAGGAACTGCGGCGACCCCACGAGACCAGCCACTGCAGAGAAGAGAGGCAGTGCAATTTGTGTGGAAAGAAGGGGCACCTGTTTAAGGACTGCCCCTCTTCCTATGCCAACATGGCCAGAGCCAGCAAGGCAAACATGAACAAGCCTAGGCCTGAGCAGGAAGAGGGAGCAAGTAACAAAGATCAGTCCACATCACCACCAACAGTATCCAAGACCCAGACTCCAGCACCACCATCATCACCAGCACCCCCTCACCCCCCCGCCCCCGAGACATGTCCCGTTTTACGAGGACCCCTTCCCCCAGCCCAGAGAGAGAGTACAACAGCCACTCCACTAGCTCCTCCAGTAGCTCCTCTGATGCAGAACACGAGGCAGGGAGGGAGCCCGGACCCAGCAGCGCCCCCCCCCTGAGTAGGGCCCTCTCAGCGCCAGCACTCCCCCTCGGCTCTCGTTATGACGCCATAAGGATTGAGTCCGTGGGGGAGGAAAGCAAAAGCGACAGTGAAAGTGAGAGTGAGAAGGAGGGGAAGGGAGTGAAGAACCAGCAGAGGGTGGGGAAAAGAAAGGGTAGAGACGAGGGGGGGAAAAGAAAGATCAGGATCAAAGACAGCAAGTTGCAGGTGGCCCCCATAGATCCAAAACCAGCTAATGTCCACACAAAGTCCCCAGTCTTGCCCTCGCAGGCAGAGACGGAGGCGAGTGGGACGGCTACACTGCCGCCTAGTGGGCAGGTAGCAGCCAGCCAGGGCATCCCCAGCCAGCCTTCCCAGTCGTTGGCACAAACCCTAGCACACCTCGCAGAAGAGGTGTTCACTAATGCACCGAGGGAGAGGTCGGGGTCAACACCTTCCCTGACCAGCAGTACCTCGGTAGCAATGACCCTCTTCAAGCGAAGGGCCTCCCTTCAAAGCATCCTTGACCCCCTCCCTTGTATGGGCAAAACCAGGGGCCCCCTAGAGGTCCTCCTAGATACAGCACTGGAGGACATGGGAATACCCCTGGACGCGGTAAGCCAGAAGTCTGCTAACAGCTCCAATTCAACAGACGGTAACAGCCAAAGAATGCTGTCTGTCATAACCCCCCCCAGGACAAAGCTGACCCACACGTTCCGAGGGGCCCTGAGCAAGTTCCACCAGACTTACCTTGTGGGGAGTTGAATAGCCCCAACAACTCCACGTACTGTGCATATAAAGACGGTGCCTTCTTGGACGAGGCAGCAGTGAGTACCTTCTCAGGGGTGATGGGAGTTGCAAATAAGCCCAAGCCCCCTCGAAGCAAGCGTAGAGCTAAGAGTAGGAAGAGTGTCCCGACCTCCCAATCATAGTCGCTATGGGGTGGACGCAGCGACTCCTTTTCTTGTTAGCTACCCTGATGGCCCTGATATGTGTGTCTGTTAATGTCAGGAGCATCAGGGAGACACAAAAAAGATTTGATGTACTAAACTATCTAGCTAACTTGAAAGCAGATCTCATCTTTCTGCAGGAGTGTGGTATTTCGTCGAGCCCTGATTATAGGGACCTGAAGGAGAGTTGGACCCTGGGGGACTCCTTCTGGTCGGGCTCCAACATAGCCAGAGCCGACGGAGTAGGTATCCTGTTTAAAAACCCATTTATTACCTCCCGCAGCAGCAGGGAGGTAGAACCTGGTAGAATTCTGAGCGTGGATGTGACATACAACAACACTCCCCTCAGACTGGTCAATGTCTACGCACCCACTAACCAAAACGAAAGAGTTCAATTTTTTCCACAGCTGCGTCCACTCCTGCTGGGGAACGTACCCGTCATCGTGTCAGGTGACTTCAATTGTGCTCTGAGGGACGTAGACCGGAGCAGGCCACGCAACGACCGCTCTAGTAGAGTTTTGTCCTCCGTAATATCTGATTTCTCCCTGTGTGATGCAGGTAAGGACCTGGTGCCTCCCTTTACCTGGGTGAGCTCATCTGGGACCTCCTTCTCCCGTATAGATCTCGTCCTGCATACCAGCTCCCTTACGAAGACGGCAGTAGACACCCAGGCCATCTTCTTCTCTGACCATAGGCTCCTGCAGGTAACATTGCAGGTCCCTCAGACCTCCCAGATGGGGTCAGGGGTTTGGAAATTAAACACCTCCTTACTCGATGACCCCTCCATAGCTGCAGCCTATAAGAGCAGGCTTGTTGAGTGGACCACTTTGCGTGACCTATTCAACTCCCCTATAGAGTGGTGGGAGATGGTCAAAATCAGAACTAAGGGTTATTTCATAGCAGCAGGCAAGAGGAAAGCAAAAGAAAGGAGGGCCAAATATAAACACCTGAATGCTGCCCTCCAGCATCTGAGCCTGCTTCAGCTTCGGGGGTTCCCTGTAAGCGACGAGATAGCCCAGACCAAGCTAGATCTTTCAGTGCTTTGTAGGGAGGAACAACGAAAGGTCATGCACAATGCAAAAGTGCAAAAAATGGAGGAAGACGAAAAGTGTACTCGCTTCTTCTTCCAGAAAACGAGGGAGAAGCGGCACTTGATGTCCTCCATGCTCGACAGCAGGGGGAGGATAGTAGAGGATAGTGAGGGAGTGAAAAAAGTGGTAGAGAACTTCTATAGGGACCTATATAACATCAAAGCTACAGATGACACCCTGATAGAGTGGTTCCTGAGCCAGTTGGAGCCTGACTCAGTGTGGGACGACGAGGAGGAGGAGAAGGACCCAGAACTCACGCTGGAGGAGCTCACCCAGGCGGTTAAGACCATGAACACCGGTAAGACGCCAGGTCCAGATGGCATCCCGGGTGAGTATTACCATCTTTTTTGGGACATGCTAAAAGTCCATTTAGCGGAGGTCTACAGAGCGGTCTACAGGGAGAAGCGGTTGGGCCCTTCTATGCGGGAGAGTGTAATTACTCTCCTTCATAAGAAAGGGGAAGTTAAAGATCTACGGAATTGGCGCCCAATCAGCCTCCTTTGCGTGGATTACAAGATACTAGCCAAAGCTCTGATGCTCCGGCTACAAGTACACCTCCCTTTGGTCATTGGCCCCGACCAGGCTTGTGGCGTCCCAGGGAGGTCCATCACGGATATTTTAATGTTAACAAGGGACATTCTGGCTTATTCTAGAGAACGGAACCATCCCCTCTGCCTGTTCAACCTTGACCAGGAGAAGGCGTTCGATAGGGTAAGCCATGAATATATGTACAAAGTGATGGACCAGATGAAATTCGCTCCTGGACTTAGGGAGTGGGTTAAAACCATATATACAAACATTAGTACCCGAGTCTTGGTGAACAGGCACCTGACTGGTAAAATATCTATCCAGTCAGGGGTCAGACAGGGTTGCCCACTATCCCCACTGCTATATGTCGTGTGCATTGAACCCCTCCTGCAGGCAATTCGTAGGGATACCAATATAACTGGTTTCCAGCTGCCTGGATCCAACAGGGTCCAGGTCAAAACAACAGCATATATGGACGATGTGACACTCATTTGCACCAACACATCGTCGGTACCTCGGATTACTAATATCCTTGAGAAGTACTGCACGGCGACCGGGGCAGTGATTAATAAGTCCAAGAGCGAAGTCTACGTGTCTAAAAATTGGCAGGTAGATAGGGAACTGTCGGACATGTACCCTGTCAAAGAGGACAAAATCAAGATTCTGGGCCTCATTTTCGAGAACAATAGCTCGGGGGCCCAGAGCTGGACGGCGGCCATTAACCAGGTCCGTAAAAAGATTGGCGGATGGAGCACAAGATCCTTAACAATGACGGGTAGAGTATTAATAACCAAGTCTATACTGTTCCCCATCCTCTCTTATGTAGGAAAAATCTTTCCCCCAGACAGGACCACCAAAAAAGTGGTGGACCGCATTATCCACCGCTTTATCTGGGGCAGCAAGATGGAGAGGGTAAAGCGAGCCACCCTGAGTAAAGCCGACAAGAAGGGAGGTAAGGGGGTCCCGGACGTTGTGCAGCTCACCCGAGTGCAGGGGCTCACGCAAACTATCAAGAACATCCAGGCCCTGGACAGGAAGGTATGTTACATGAATCGTTTCTATTTTGCCACCTGTCTCAGGGCCTTGGGCCTCTGCACTATTGATAACACCGTGCCGTACTCCTGGGACCCCCCATTGTATTATAGAACCTTAAGGGACACTATATATAAATTGGGCTTAGATAAAGCAAAATTGGCCTCCTGGGAATACAAGGCTGTAACTAAATATCTTGCCGGTTCCCAGGAAATTGAAAAAGTAGCTACTTTCTCCCTCACCCAAAGCCAAAAAATCTGGGAGAATGTGTCTCACAGCTGCCTCAGTAATGTCCAGAAGGATATAGCATGGAACACCGTCCACAGTGCACTCCCCACTCGAGCGTTCATGTTCAGGAGGGGACTAGCCCAAGTAGAAACATGCCCCTATGCAAAGTGCCGCAAGAGAGAAACACCAGCCCATATCTTCTGGGAGTGTGATGTGGCTGGCAGTGTCTGGCTCTCTGTCTCTGTCTTCCTAAACAGGTTTGCTGACACGGCCAAGATGACCGCTGAGACTGTGCTCTATGGTCCTGCGGGAGGAATCGATACCAGCACAGCTAAGTGCGTTTGGCGTGTCATCAATGTTGTCAAGCAGATCCTGTGGGAAGGCCGTAACGTCTGTGTCTATCACAAGCAGGAGCTAGACACTATCACCACGACCAGAAGGGCACAAACTCTTATCAAGGACTTTGTAATTCTGGACATCCGGACCCTCGGGAAGGACAAGGCCTGCGCGGAGTGGAGGATCGCCGGACTTCAGGACGTGAAGATGGAATAAAGGAAAAAACTGGAACCGCTAGCTCCTAGGAGCGGGACTACGGGGCACCGCTAAGCCTTTTATTTATTTTGTCATGCCAGCATTCCGCCCTTTTTAGCTGGCATGACCGTTTTTCAACGGTGCCCTGGTTTTATGTAGTCTTTTTGTTTCAGTTTTATTGACTTTTATTTGATTTACGTTGAATGTTTTATTTGATTTTGTTTTGTTTTGTTTTATGTATCTTTAAGATTTTTAATGTAAACTATTAAAAGTTACATTTTAAGTGTTTTAAAATTTTAGAATTTTAACTCACTGTTCTATACACTGTCCCTTTTCCCCTGTCCCTGTTTTAGATCTAGTTTTATGTTCACTTTTGAACTTTTTTAGAGAGCACTCCCCGGCCCTCACAAACACTGTTTTTTTATAGATGGTTCTTTTTTTCCAGTCACTTTTAAAGCAGCACAGGTTTTTTTCATGTTGATTTTAATCTGTGTCTGTTTTAACCATGTACAAAGCACAATTGTCTTGGTGTTTTTAAATGTATTTTAAATGCTTTTAAAACAAAATGTATGTCTGTATGCATGAATGTCATCTTTAAAAGAAATGTAAAATGAATGAAAAAAACGAATGGGTGTAAATGTAAAAAATGTAAAATCTCTTTCTCTCTTTCTTTCTCTCTTTCTCTCTTTCTCTCTTTCTTTCTCTCTTTCTTTCTTGCTGTCTTTCTTTCTTTTATTCACATGTGGTGATGATGTAGACAGCAGCAGGTTGTTTCCTGGGAGCATGCAGCTAACCAGACAAGTGTGGTGGAACATGTCCCTATTCCAGGACCTTCTTAGCAAGCCAGCCAGCCAGCGAGGCACAGTTGTAGTTACCCAAGGCACCTTGCACAGCATAGCAGCTTGGCATGACTATTTGTAAGACGCACTCCGCCAGTTTATGTTTTGTTTTTGGTGTTATGTGTGTGTTTTTGCTTTGTTTTGTTTCCTCCTGCTTAAATTGCACTTTTCCCCTCTGGAAGCAGCAGCCCGTTTTTTGGGGGTCTGCTTGTGCTTGGAATTTTGCACCCACCTTTGAATCCCCCTGTGCCGTCCGGGCTTGGGGGGCCCCGGGCAAGGGCCAAGTCGCCATCGCTTCTCGGCCTTTTGGCTAAGATCAAGTGTAGTATCTGTTCTTATCAGTTTAATATCTGATACGTCCCCTATCAGGGGACCATATATTAAATTGATTTTTGGAATCGGGAGATGGAACAGGGGCTTGCTCCGTCCACTCCACGCATCGGCCCGGTATTGCAGTACCTCCGGGAACGGTGCACACCTTTCTCTAACGTTGGTCAAAGTCAGATCTGGATCTCTCCTGTGAGCATTTTGTCTACCCCTGCTGGAGGGAGAGTGCCAGTGTTGATGCAAGTTTTCCCGCCGTTTTACTTCTTTTTTTTTCTTTCTTTCTTTCTTTCTCTCTTTCTTTCTCTCTTTCTCTCTTTCTTTCTCTCTTTCTTTCTTGCTGTCTTTCTTTCTTTTATTCACATGTGGTGATGATGTAGACAGCAGCAGGTTGTTTCCTGGGAGCATGCAGCTAACCAGACAAGTGTGGTGGAACATGTCCCTATGCCAGGACCTTCTTAGCAAGCCAGCCAGCCAGCGAGGCACAGTTGTAGTTACCCAAGGCACCTTGCACAGCATAGCAGCTTGGCATGACTATTTGTAAGACGCACTCCGCCAGTTTATGTTTTGTTTTTGGTGTTATGTGTGTGTTTTTGCTTTGTTTTGTTTCCTCCTGCTTAAATTGCACATTTCCCCTCTGGAAGCAGCAGCCCGTTTTTTGGGGGTCTGCTTGTGCTTGGAATTTTGCACCCACCTTTGAATCCCCCTGTGCCGTCCGGGCTGGGGGGCCCCGGGCAAGGGCCAAGTCGCCATCGCTTCTCGGCCATTCGGCTAAGATCAAGTGTAGTATCTGTTCTTATCAGTTTAATATCTGATACGTCCCCTATCAGGGGACCATATATTAAATTGATTTTTGGAATCGGGAGATGGAACAGGGGCTTGCTCCGTCCACTCCACGCATCGGCCCGGTATTGCAGTACCTCCGGGAACGGTGCACACCTTTCTCTAACGTTGGTCAAAGTCAGATCTGGATCTCTCCTGTGAGCATTTTGTCTACCCCTGCTGGAGGGAGAGTGCCAGTGTTGATGCAAGTTTTCCCGCCGTTTTACTTCTTTTTTTTTTCTTTCTCTCTTTCTTTCTTTCTCTCTTTCTTTCTCTCTTTCTCTCTTTCTTTCTCTCTTTCTTTCTTGCTGTCTTTCTTTCTTTTATTCACATGTGGTGATGATGTAGACAGCAGCAGGTTGTTTCCTGGGAGCATGCAGCTAACCAGACAAGTGTGGTGGAACATGTCCCTATGCCAGGACCTTCTTAGCAAGCCAGCCAGCCAGCGAGGCACAGTTGTAGTTACCCAAGGCACCTTGCACAGCATAGCAGCTTGGCATGACTATTTGTAAAACGCACTCCGCCAGTTTATGTTTTGTTTTTGGTGTTATGTGTGTGTTTTTGCTTTGTTTTGTTTTCTCCTGCTTAAATTGCACATTTCCCCTCTGGAAGCAGCAGCCCGTTTTTTGGGGGTCTGCTTGTGCTTGAAATTTTGCACCCACCTTTGAATCCCCCTGTGCCGTCCGGGCTGGGGGGCCCCGGGCAAGGGCCAAGTCGCCATCGCTTCTCGGCCTTTTGGCTAAGATCAAGTGTAGTATCTGTTCTTATCAGTTTAATATCTGATACGTCCCCTATCAGGGGACCATATATTAAATTGATTTTTGGGATCGGGAGATGGAACAGGGGCTTGCTCCGTCCACTCCACGCATCGGCCCGGTATTGCAGTACCTCCGGGAACGGTGCACACCTTTCTCTAACGTTGGTCAAAGTCAGATCTGGATCTCTCCTGTGAGCATTTTGTCTACCCCTGCTGGAGGGAGAGTGCCAGTGTTGATGCAAGTTTTCCCGCCGTTTTACTTCTTTTTTTTTCATTCTCTCTCTCTTTCTTTCTTTCTCTCTTTCTTTCTCTCTTTCTCTCTTTCTTTCTCTCTTTCTTTCTTGCTGTCTTTCTTTCTTTTATTCACATGTGGTGATGATGTAGACAGCAGCAGTTTGTTTCCTGGGAGCATGCAGCTAACCAGACAAGTGTGGTGGAACATGTCCCTATGCCAGGACCTTCTTAGCAAGCCAGCCAGCCAGCGAGGCACAGTTGTAGTTACCCAAGGCACCTTGCACAGCATAGCAGCTTGGCATGACTATTTGTAAGACGCACTCCGCCAGTTTATGTTTTGTTTTTGGTGTTATGTGTGTGTTTTTGCTTTGTTTTGTTTTCTCCTGCTTAAATTGCACATTTCCCCTCTGGAAGCAGCAGCCCGTTTTTTTGGGGTCTGCTTGTGCTTGAAATTTTGCACCCACCTTTGAATCCCCCTGTGCCGTCCGGGCTGGGGGGCCCCGGGCAAGGGCCAAGTCGCCATCGCTTCTCGGCCTCTTGGCTCAGATCAAGTGTAGTACCTGCGTGCGGGGAATCTCTTGGTTGGAAGCGATAGCATTTGGTTGCGGAAACTTATTTGAGAATTGTATATTTTTGTGTTATATAATTTGTTTTTGTTTTGTTCCCCCAGGTTCTGGTTTGGTTCTTTGCGGTTGCTGTGAGGAGAGAGTAGGACAGGACAGAGGAAGGAAGCTGGGGGGTAAGTCCCTTCGGGGGCTTATCTTTTTTTTTGGTGGCGTTTTTTTCTCTTTTCTAATTTTGTGGTGATGGCCGCTACTAGGGTAGGAGTGCGGAGGCACCATTGTGCTAGGTTTTGTTTGAAAGAAAGTGAGGGTTTATTGGTCACTAGAACTGATTTTTCCAAGCGAGTTTTACAGAAAGAGCTGGGCCTTAAGCCTGGTGATATCTTTTGTCTTATTAATCTTCCAGGAGGGAGGGGGTGGGATGTGAGCTTGATGAGTTCTTCTGTCATGGAATATTTTTGGAGAAGGTATGAGGAAAAGAGATATGAGGGTTTGTTGAGTGAGTTTAATGTAGAGAGGTTAAGTTACACTGGAGTGAAAACTGTGTTTGTAAAGATGTTTAATGAGCTAGTGGAAGCAGAGGATGTGGCTACTTGGTTAGCACGTTTTTGTACAGTTAAAGGGTCACCTGTGAAAGTGATGGATGCAGAGGGGATTTGGACTTGTTCCTGGAAGATTCCAGTAGTACAGAGACCAGACTATGGGGGGTATGGTGGTTTGGAGCATATTCCTCAGACTATTGTGCTTGGTGAAAATAGAGGGCTGGTATACTATCAGGGTCAGCCAAAGTTGTGTAGAAACTGTGGAGAAATGGGGCACCTTCGTGAGGCTTGTAAACAGATAATATGCAAAAAGTGTAGGGGTGTTGGCCATGTCTATGCTGAATGTACGAATGAAAGGAAGTGCAATTTGTGCGGTGAAACATCTCATTTGTTTAGGAACTGCCCCAAATCATATGCTAACATGTTGAAAGAGGATTACAACAATGCAGGTGTGGCGGTGGTTAAAGATGGTGAGGTTGGGGAAAAAAGCACTACTGAGGATGTAGGGAAAGAGGTTCAGGACAAGGACAAAGTCGTTTTGAAAGGGTGTTTGGTTGAGGATTTGGTTGTGTCTTCATCAGGTGAGGAGGTGGAAGAGGATAGGGTGGAGTCAGATCCAAATGTGGGGAATGCTAAGGTGATTGGTCCTGAGGGGCAGAAGGTAATTGAGGGTGAAACAGGTGCAGCTGAAAGTAAGAAGCCGGAGGCGGGGCCTGGTAGGGCGGTGGCTGGTGGAGAGTTGCAGCAGGAGGTGTGCAAAATTCCCAGCAGTCCTTGTAGTACTGCAAGTGATTTATTAATATGTTTGGAGTCCTCATTGGGGAGCGAGGATGAAAGCAGGGACTTTGAAATGAAGGAACTGGAAAATTCAAAAAAAAGGAAATTTGATTATTTTGAGGAAACTGATCAGGAAAAAAATATTGTGACTCAGGATGATGGGGTGGTGTGTTGTGAGTTTGGGGTTGAGGGTGTGTCTTCCCCCTCAGGGTCAGAAAGAGAAGATTATCCTGTGAAAGAACAGAACGAGGCACCTTTTCTAGGGCCATGCTTGGAAGATGTTGGTAGTGGCTATAGTTAGATTTAAAATGGATGTTTTTTTTTATTATTATTATTATTATTATGGCGCTTTCAGTGGCTACTATAAATGTAAGGAGTATGAAGAGCAGCCTGAGGGGTGAGGCTGTTTTGTCCTTTTTAGGCAGTCAGAATTTTGATGTGATTATGTTACAGGAGTGTGGTCTTCCTTTTAAGGAGAATTATTTGGACATGGGGAAGAAATGGAAATATGGGCCATCCTTTTGGAGTGGGTCTGATGAAAATAAATCTGATGGGGTAGCCATTTTAATTAAAAATAGGAATTTGGTGGTGAAAGGGAGTACTGTGGTGAAGTCTGGGAGACTTTTGAGAGTAGACATTTGTTATATGGGGAAAGATTGTGTTTTTGTTAATGTATATGCATCACCAAATGTACATGAGCGAACTGAGTTATTCAATGATTTAAGAGGTGTTTTAGTGAGGAATAAAACAGTGGTATTAGCAGGTGATTTTAATTGTGTTCTTAGGAAGGAGGAGAAAGCACCTATAAAGGATGGCTTCAAATTGGATAAATCCTCGCTGGTACTAAACGAGATTGTTAAAGATTTTAAATTGATTGATTTATTTCGTAAGCACAAGCCTGATGAGAAGGGGTTCACATGGGTGAGGGATAATGGAACACAAAGCTCGAGAATTGACTTTGTTTTTGTGAGCAAGGGGGTTAAATGTATAGACTGTACAGTGAGCCCAGTTTTCTTTTCGGATCACTTGGTTTTAAATGTAAAAATTGATTTGGTTGCATGTGTCACTTTGGGGAAGGGTGTGTGGAAGCTAAATATTTCACTGTTAGAGGATAAGGCTATAGAAGCCTTATTCCAGGTGAGGTATGAGGAATGGAGATCTCTGAAGGGGTGTTTTGAAACAGGAGGGCAGTGGTGGGAAGAAGTTAAAAAAAGGATTAAAGAATTCTTTATTATGGTGGGCAAGAGGAAGGCTGGAAAAGAAAAGAGGAAAATTGGAGGGTTAAGTAAAAGATTAAACCGATATTATAGATTGAGGGAGAGGGGTTTTGACTTTAATGAAGAAATAAATCAGGTAAAAAAAGAATTAAAAGACATTTTTGAGAGAGGATGTAAAAAAGTCATTTTCCAGAGTCGGGTTAAGGTGTTGGAAGAAAATGAAACATGTTCTCGTTTCTTTTTCAAAAAGGTTGTTGAGGGGAGCAAAACAATGGGAGGGTTGAAGAAGGATGGTGTTGTGGTCTCAACTACTGAGGAGATGTTGGGTGTGGCTGAGGGGTTTTATAAAGAACTATATGGAGAGAGGGAGGGGGAGAAAGATAAAATGGAGGAGCTGGAGAGGGCCTTGGAGGGGAAAGTGGTTAATGGGAAACACCTGGAAGAAGATTTAACTCTAGAGGAGGTGGGGAAGGCAATGAAAAGTTTTAAAAGAGGGAAGGTCCCAGGAAGTGATGGACTTCCTTTGGAGTTTTATTTGAAATTCTGGGATATTATAGCAAGGGATATTCTTTTGGTTTTTAAAGAGTTTGGGAAACAAGAGATCTTGCCTGAAAGTTTCAGACAAGGGATAATTACTCTGATTTTTAAAAAAAACGATAAACAAGATTTGAAGAATTGGAGGCCTATTAGTCTATTGAATGTGGATTTTAAAATTTTTAGTAAGATTTTAACTCTTAGGATGAAAAATGTATTGGAGGAAGTGATAGACCCGGATCAGACCTGTGCTGTGCCTGGAAGGAGGATCACGGACAGTCTGGTAATGATTCGTGACACCATCTGTTACGCGAGAGACAGAAATATGAGGATCTGTTTATTAAATTTAGATTTGGAGAAGGCTTACGATCGGATCTCGCACCAGTTTATGTTTCATATTCTGCTAAAGATGGGGTTTCCGGAGAGGTTTCTAGCCTGGGTGGGTCTGCTGTACAAAGGGATTGAGAGCAGGATATTGATAAATGGGGTTTTGTCTAAAACAGTTGGAATAAACTGTGGTGTTAGGCAAGGGTGTCCGTTATCCCCCTTACTGTTTATATGCTGTATGGAACCTCTAGCGCAGCTTCTGAGAAAGGAGAAAAATATCACTGGTTTTAGAATCCCTGGGAGTGGGGGGATGGAAGTCAAGTGTGCCCTTTACATGGACGATGTGAATGTTGTTTGTGTTGACGAACCATCTGTGAGTAAAGTTTTAGCTATAACAGAACAATTTTGTAAGGCATCTGGGTCCAAGCTAAACAAAGAGAAGAGTGAAATTATGTTTTATGGGAAGTGGGATACGGCGGTCGGGAAGGACTTAAATGTAAAGAGGGACTGTATTAAAATATTGGGGGTCAATTTTGGGGCTGTAGGTGATGGAACTAAGAATTGGGAGGAGGTGGGTGTAAAAGTCAAGAAGAAGTTGGGATACTGGAAGTTGCGGAACCTCACACTGGAAGGGAAGGTTCTGATTGTTAAAGCTGTCATTTTGCCTATTTTGTTGTATACCTCTATGATTTTTCCTCCAGCCAAGCAGACGGTTTGTGTTCTCAGGAGAGAGCTGTTCCACTTCTTCTGGGGATCAAAATGGGAGAGATTGAGAAGGGAGATTGTGGGTAAAGGGAAGCTAAAGGGCGGTAAAGGGTTGCCAGATATATTCATGTTTTTAATGATAAAGTATGTATGTTTTCATTTTGATATGTGCGTAAATGAAGTCTGTAATGGGGCGTTTTTTGTTAGGTTTTTTTTGGGATCGTATCTCAGGAGTCTGAAAATAATGAATATCTCATTGACTGTTCCCACTGCGTTTGAGATACCGTATCACTATGCAATTATTAAAAGGTTTTTAAAAGACCGAGATATGGAGAAGTGTGGAAAGGATGTGTTTTTCAATAAAAAAAAACTATCTGTTTTTGTACAGGAAAGGGAACAAATGTGTTCAGTCAAGGGTGCTATGCTTGCCGACCCAAAGAGGGTGTGGAGGAATGTGGCCCATCCTGGCCTAGTGAATCGGCATCGTGACCTGTCCTGGCTGGTGGCCCATGACATCTTGCCTGTGAGAGCAATGTTGAATGCAAGGAATCTCTCGAGAACCTCTAGATGTCCCAGAGAGGGCTGTGGGGCGGAGGAGACATGCCTGCATTTGTTTCGAGAATGCCATTTTGCAATAAACCTATGGAGAGAAGTAGTAGGTTTCACTGACCTGTTTCTGGATAGTAATATCTTGGATGATATGATGGTGCTCTACGGGATCAGTAAAAAAGTTTTTCCCAAAGGACTTTGGTTCAAAATATGGGTTGTGATTACCTGTGTAAAGGATGCAATCTGGAAAGTAAGGAACTTGTTGGTGCTGCAAAATAAACTTTTGACTGTAATTGAAACAAAACAACTTGCGCTGTCTATTGTGAAAGATTATGTGTTGCGAGATGTGGCTGCTGGAGACCTGGAGAAGGTGAAGATGGAATGGCATCTGGAACAATGGGAAGATGGGATGGAATGGGTCACCGGGCTGGTTGATGGGTCTGGGTCTGGTTTCACGGGGACAGGGTGAAGGATGTTCTTTGAGGACACACACTTGCCTGTACAAAATGTTTTGGAACTATGTGGATGGAATGAATGTATAATTATGTAATATGTCCGTATTCAGTAAGGTAAAAGGATATATGGAAATGAATGGTGATTTGTTATGTGCTGATTTGTCTAGAGGGTATTGTAACTGATATGGTATTGTGAATATTTAATTAATAAAATTTATAAAAAAAAAAAAAAAAAAAATCTGTTCTTATCAGTTTAATATCTGATACGTCCCCTATCATTGGACCATATATTAAATTGATTTTTGGAATCGGGAGATGGAACAGGGGCTTGCTCCGTCCACTCCACGCATCGGCCCGGTATTGCAGTACCTCCGGGAACGGTGCACACCTTTCTCTAACGTTGGTCAAAGTCAGATCTGGATCTCTCCTGTGAGCATTTTGTCTACCCCTGCTGGAGGGAGAGTGCCAGTGTTGATGCAAGTTTTCCCGCCGTTTTACTTCTTTTTTTTTCTTTCTCTCTTTCTTTCTTTCTTTTTCTTTCTCTCTTTCTTTCTTGCTGTCTTTCTTTCTTTTATTCACATGTGGTGATGATGTAGACAGCAGCAGTTTGTTTCCTGGGAGCATGCAGCTAACCAGACAAGTGTGGTGGAACATGTCCCTATGCCAGGTCCTTCTTAGCCAGCCATATACTCTGGCTTCTCTTCAGTTCGAATAAATCTTTCTAAGACTAAGGTTTAGAGGGTAGTGGCATTGCCCGCTCCCTCCGAGGGTCTGTGAGAGGTTTGTTCGGGTGAGGAGGAACAGAATTTTTTTTATTTTTGACTGGCTTTCTTCAGCTCGGCAACTTTTTGGAAGACTAATGCTCAGTCTGGTTTTGGCTTGCCCAATCCAGGCCGAGGGTCTTTCAAGATTTTGTTGACTGTTGAGAGCAGTTTTTTCTTTTTCAGGCGGTTCCCGTTTTTTTCTTTTTCAGGCGGTTCCGGCTTTTCCAGACGTTCCTGGAGTTAGAGAGAAGGAGGACCTACCATCCAGACGACCTTTGAGGACCCTTTGATGACCTAGACGACCTCATCCCCAGCCCTTGATTGTAATCGAGATCCAGACCGAGAGAGCAGCAGGCGCCCAGCAGAGGGCGCCATCTGGGAGGAGCAGAGGGCGGCCCCGGACCCCGAGGAGGCGTCACAGCCACGATTCTTCCTACGTGGTCTCGGTGCCAAGCAGCGCCCCCTACTCCGCCAGGGAAGGACACCGTTCACCTGGGGAGGGGGTCCCTCTTGCGAGGCGACCATCTCCTCAGGGACTAAAGTAATAGTTCCTTCAACTGCCCAGATTTGCTGCTTACGTTGTCTCTTTTCCGTAGAGAGAGACAACCCGGACGTCCAGAGGCTTCTCCCACCCCAATCGGAGGAGCCAGCTGAAGGATGGCGTTCCGGCCAACCCAGGAAACCAGGAGGCACAATGCGGTGCGCTTCACAAGAAACAAGCAAGATGAAACGGAACCAGGACTGACGAGACTGGAGTTCAGCCGGACCATTCTTCAGAGGGGTATGGGTTTTTCCCCTTCTGACTTGAATTGTTTGGTGAAATTGCCAGGGCTTAAGGAAGTGTTTGAGGTCAGTTTTAGGAACCCCCAAAAGTTACAAGAAATGTGGTCCTTTTGGGGGGAGAATAAATATCTCGCTCCATACAAAGAATTTTGTGTGGATGCACTGACAGACAGAGAAATGAAAGTTGTTACTGTCCAATTTTTCAATGAGGCTGTTAGCGACTATGATATTACAACATGGCTTAACCGCTATGGGAGGGTGTCATCAGAAGGGAGGAAAATTACAGATGAAGATGGGGTTTGGACAGGAGCCAGAAAGTGGCTGGTACGCCTTAATGTTGATCCATCGGGCATTGGAGGCGTCCGCCACATTCCAAACTCCATAGTGTTAGGGCCCAACAGAGGGCTGGTATTCTATAATGGGATGCCAAAACTCTGCAGGAAATGTGGGGAATTAGGACACCTGGCGGCCGCGTGTACTGTAGTCAAGTGCAGGAACTGCGGCGCCCCCCACGAGACCAGCCACTGCAGAGAAGAGAGGCAGTGCAATTTGTGTGGAAAGAAGGGGCACCTGTTTAAGGACTGCCCCTCTTCCTATGCCAACATGGCCAGAGCCAGCAAGGCAAACATGAACAAGCCTAGGCCTGAGCAGGAAGAGGGAGCAAGTAACAAAGATCAGTCCACATCACCACCAACAGTATCCAAGACCCAGACTCCAGCACCACCATCATCACCAGCACCCCCTCACCCCCCCGCCCCCGAGACATGTCCCGTTTTACGAGGACCCCTTCCCCCAGCCCAGAGAGAGAGTACAACAGCCACTCCACTAGCTCCTCCAGTAGCTCCTCTGATGCAGAACACGAGTCAGGGAGGGAGCCCGGACCCAGCAGCGGCCCCCCCCTGAGTAGGGCCCTCTCAGCGCCAGCACTCCCCCTCGGCTCTCGTTATGACGCCATAAGGATTGAGTCCGTGGGGGAGGAAAGCAAAAGCGACAGTGAAAGTGAGAGTGAGAAGGAGGGGAAGGGAGTGAAGAACCAGCAGAGGGTGGGGAAAAGAAAGGGTAGAGACGAGGGGGGGAAAAGAAAGAAGATCAGGATCAAAGACAGCAAGTTGCAGGTGGCCCCCATAGATCCAAAACCAGCTAATGTCCACACAAAGTCCCCAGTCTTGCCCTCGCAGGCAGAGACGGAGGCGAGTGGGACGGCTACACTGCCGCCTAGTGGGCAGGTAGCAGCCAGCCAGGGCATCCCCAGCCAGCCTTCCCAGTCGTTGGCACAAACCCTAGCACACCTCGCAGAAGAGGTGTTCACTAATGCACCGAGGGAGAGGTCGGGGTCAACACCTTCCCTGACCAGCAGTACCTCTGTAGCAATGACCCTCTTCAAGCGAAGGGCCTCCCTTCAAAGCATCCTTGACCCCCTCCCTTGTATGGGCAAAACCAGGGGCCCCCTAGAGGTCCTCCTAGATACAGCACTGGAGGACATGGGAATACCCCTGGACGCGGTAAGCCAGAAGTCTGCTAACAGCTCCAATTCAACAGACGGTAACAGCCAAAGAATGCTGTCTGTCATAACCCCCCCCCAGGACAAAGCTGACCCACACGTTCCGAGGGGCCCTGAGCAAGTTCCACCAGACTTACCTTGTGGGGAGTTGAATAGCCCCAACAACTCCACGTACTGTGCATATAAAGACGGTGCCTTCTTGGACGAGGCAGCAGTGAGTACCTTCTCAGGGGTGATGGGAGTTGCAAATAAGCCCAAGCCCCCTCGAAGCAAGCGTAGAGCTAAGAGTAGGAAGAGTGTCCCGACCTCCCAATCATAGTCGCTATGGGGTGGACGCAGCGACTCCTTTTCTTGTTAGCTACCCTGATGGCCCTGATATGTGTGTCTGTTAATGTCAGGAGCATCAGGGAGACACAAAAAAGATTTGATGTACTAAACTATCTAGCTAACTTGAAAGCAGATCTCATCTTTCTGCAGGAGTGTGGTATTTCGTCGAGCCCTGATTATAGGGACCTGAAGGAGAGTTGGACCCTGGGGGACTCCT
Organism: Acipenser ruthenus; assembly: GCF_902713425.1. Lineage (NCBI taxonomy): Eukaryota > Metazoa > Chordata > Actinopteri > Acipenseriformes > Acipenseridae > Acipenser > Acipenser ruthenus. The sequence goes on along the minus strand of NC_081198.1, from coordinate 21,216,294 downwards.
TCTGGTCGGGCTCCAACATAGCCAGAGCCGACGGAGTAGGTATCCTGTTTAAAAACCCATTTATTACCTCCCGCAGCAGCAGGGAGGTAGAACCTGGTAGAATTCTGAGCGTGGATGTGACATACAACAACACTCCCCTCAGACTGGTCAATGTCTACGCACCCACTAACCAAAACGAAAGAGTTCAATTTTTTCCAAAGCTGCGTCCACTCCTGCTGGGGAACGTACCCGTCATCGTGTCAGGTGACTTCAATTGTGCTCTGAGGGACGTAGACCGGAGCAGGCCACGCAACGACCGCTCTAGTAGAGTTTTGTCCTCCGTAATATCTGATTTCTCCCTGTGTGATGCAGGTAAGGACCTGGTGCCTCCCTTTACCTGGGTGAGCTCATCTGGGACCTCCTTCTCCCGTATAGATCTCGTCCTGCATACCAGCTCCCTTACGAAGACGGCAGTAGACACCCAGGCCGTCTTCTTCTCTGACCATAGGCTCCTGCAGGTAACATTGCAGGTCCCTCAGACCTCCCAGATGGGGTCAGGGGTTTGGAAATTAAACACCTCCTTACTCGATGACCCCTCCATAGCTGCAGCCTATAAGAGCAGGCTTGTTGAGTGGACCACTTTGCGTGACCTATTCAACTCCCCTATAGAGTGGTGGGAGATGGTCAAAATCAGAACTAAGGGTTATTTCATAGCAGCAGGCAAGAGGAAAGCAAAAGAAAGGAGGGCCAAATATAAACACCTGAATGCTGCCCTCCAGCATCTGAGCCTGCTTCAGCTTCGGGGGTTCCCTGTAAGCGACGAGATAGCCCAGACCAAGCTAGATCTTTCAGTGCTTTGTAGGGAGGAACAACGAAAGGTCATGCACAATGCAAAAGTGCAAAAAATGGAGGAAGACGAAAAGTGTACTCGCTTCTTCTTCCAGAAAACGAGGGAGAAGCGGCACTTGATGTCCTCCATGCTCGACAGCAGGGGGAGGATAGTAGAGGATAGTGAGGGAGTGAAAAAAGTGGTAGAGAACTTCTATAGGGACCTATATAACATCAAAGCTACAGATGACACCCTGATAGAGTGGTTCCTGAGCCAGTTGGAGCCTGACTCAGTGCGGGACGACGAGGAGGAGGAGAAGGACCCAGAACTCACGCTGAAGGAGCTCACCCAGGCGGTTAAGACCATGAACACCGGTAAGACGCCAGGTCCAGATGGCATCCCGGGTGAGTATTACCATCTTTTTTGGGACACGCTAAAAGTCCATTTAGCGGAGGTCTACAGAGCGGTCTACAGGGAGAAGCGGTTGGGCCCTTCTATGCGGGAGAGTGTAATTACTCTCCTTCATAAGAAAGGGGAAGTTAAAGATCTACGGAATTGGCGCCCAATCAGCCTCCTTTGCGTGGATTACAAGATACTAGCCAAAGCTCTGATGCTCTGGCTACAAGTACACCTCCCTTTGGTCATTGGCCCCGACCAGGCTTGTGGCGTCCCAGGGAGGTCCATCACGGATATTTTAATGTTAACAAGGGACATTCTGGCTTATTCTAGAGAACGGAACCATCCCCTCTGCCTGTTCAACCTTGACCAGGAGAAGGTGTTCGATAGGGTAAGCCATGAATATATGTACAAAGTGATGGACCAGATGAAATTCGCTCCTGGACTTAGGGAGTGGGTTAAAACCATATATACAAACATTAGTACCCGAGTCTTGGTGAACAGGCACCTGACTGGTAAAATATCTATCCAGTCAGGGGTCAGACAGGGTTGCCCACTATCCCCACTGCTATATGTCGTGTGCATTGAACCCCTCCTGCAGGCAATTCGTAGGGATACCAATATAACTGGTTTCCAGCTGCCTGGATCCAACGGGGTCCAGGTCAAAACAACAGCATATATGGACGATGTGTCACTCATTTGCACCAACACATCGTCGGTACCTTGGATTAGTAATATCCTTGAGAAGTACTGCACGGCGACCGGGGCAGTGATTAATAAGTCCAAGAGCGAAGTCTACGTGTCTAAAAATTGGCAGGTAGATAGGGAACTGTCGGACATGTACCCTGTCAAAAAGGACAAAATCAAGATTCTGGGCCTCATTTTCGAGAACAATAGCTCGGGGGCCCAGAGCTGGACGGCGGCCATTAACCAGGTCCGTAAAAAGATTGGCGGATGGAGCACAAGATCCTTAACAATGACGGGTAGAGTATTAATAACCAAGTCTATACTGTTCCCCATCCTCTCTTATGTAGGAAAAATCTTTCCCCCAGACAGGACCACCAAAAAAGTGGTGGACCGCATTATCCACCGCTTTATCTGGGGCAGCAAGATGGAGAGGGTAAAGCGAGCCACCCTGAGTAAAGCCGACAAGAAGGGAGGTAAGGGGGTCCCGGACGTTGTGCAGCTCACCCGAGTGCAGGGGCTCACGCAAACTATCAAGAACATCCAGGCCCTGGACAGGAAGGTATGTTACATGAATCGTTTCTATTTTGCCACCTGTCTCAGGGCCTTGGGCCTCTGCACTATTGATAACACCGTGCCGTACTCCTGGGACCCCCCATTGTATTATAGAACCTTAAGGGACACTATATATAAATTGGGCTTAGATAAAGCAAAATTGGCCTCCTGGGAATACAAGGCTGTAACTAAATATCTTGCCGGTTCCCAGGAAATTGAAAAAGTAGCTACTTTCTCCCTCACCCAAAGCCAAAAAATCTGGGAGAATGTGTCTCACAGCTGCCTCAGTAATGTCCAGAAGGATATAGCATGGAACACCGTCCACAGTGCACTCCCCACTCGAGCGTTCATGTTCAGGAGGGGACTAGCCCAAGTAGAAACATGCCCCTATGCAAAGTGCCGCAAGAGAGAAACACCAGCCCATATCTTCTGGGAGTGTGATGTGGCTGGCAGTGTCTGGCTCTCTGTCTCTGTCTTCCTAAACAGGTTTGCTGACACGGCCAAGATGACCGCTGAGACTGTGCTCTATGGGCCTGCGGGAGGAATCACTACCAGCACAGCTAAGTGCGTTTGGCGTGTCATCAATGTTGTCAAGCAGATCCTGTGGGAAGGCCGTAACGTCTGTGTCTATCACAAGCAGGAGCTAGACACTATCACCACGACCAGAAGGGCACAAACTCTTATCAAGGACTTTGTAATTCTGGACATCCGGACCCTCGGGAAGGACAAGGCCTGCGCGGAGTGGAGGATCGCCGGACTTCAGGACGTGAAGATGGAATAAAGGAAAAAACTGGAACCGCTAGCTCCTAGGAGCGGGACTACGGGGCACCGCTAAGCCTTTTATTTATTTTGTCATGCCAGCATTCCATCCTTTTTAGCTGGCATGACCGTTTTTCAACGGTGCCCTGGTTTTATGTAGTCTTTTTGTTTCAGTTTTATGGACCTTTGATTTAATTTGAATGTTTTATTTGATTTTGTTTTGTTTTGTTTTATGTATCTTTAAGATTTTTAATATAAACTATTAAAAGTTACATTTTAAGTGTTTTAAAATTTTAGAATTTTAACTCACTGTTTATACACTGTCCCTTTTCCCCTGTCCCTGTTTTAGATCTAGGTTTATGTTCACTTTTTTAGAGAGCACTCCCCGGCCCTCACAAGCACTGGTTTTTTATAGATGGTTCTTTTTTTCCAGTCACTTTTAAAACAGCACAGGTTTTTTTCATGTTGATTTTAATCTGTGTCTATTTTAACCATGTACAAAGCACAATTGTCTTGGTGTTTTTAAATGTATTTTAAATGCTTTTAAAACAAAATGTATGTCTGTATGCATGAATGTCATCTTTAAAAGAAATGTAAAATGAATGAAAAAACGAATGGGTGTAAATGTAAAAAATGTAAAATCTCAATAAAAGAGTATTAATATCTGATACGTCCCCTATCAGGGGACCATATATTAAATTGATTTTTGGAATCGGGAGATGGAACAGGGGCTTGCTCCGTCCACTCCACGCATCGGCCCGGTATTGCAGTACCTCCGGGAACGGTGCACACCTTTCTCTAACGTTGGTCAAAGTCAGATCTGGATCTCTCCTGTGAGCATTTTGTCTACCCCTGCTGGAGGGAGAGTGCCAGTGTGCAAGTTTTCCCGCCGTTTTACTTCTTTTTTTTTTCTTTCTCTCTTTCTTTCTTTCTCTCTTTCTTTCTCTCTTTCTCTCTTTCTTTCTCTCTTTCTTTCTTGCTGTCTTTCTTTCTTTTATTCACATGTGGTGATGATGTAGACAGCAGCAGGTTGTTTCCTGGGAGCATGCAGCTAACCAGACAAGTGTGGTGGAACATGTCCCTATGCCAGGACCTTCTTAGCAAGCCAGCCAGCCAGCGAGGCACAGTTGTAGTTACCCAAGGCACCTTGCACAGCATAGCAGCTTGGCATGACTATTTGTAAGACGCACTCCGCCAGTTTATGTTTTGTTTTTGGTGTTATGTGTGTGTTTTTGCTTTGTTTTGTTTTCTCCTGCTTAAATTGCACATTTCCCCTCTGGAAGCAGCAGCCCATTTTTTTTTGGGGTCTGCTTGTGCTTGAAATTTTGCACCCACCTTTGAATCCCCCTGTGCCGTCCGGGCTGGGGGGCCCCGGGCAAGGGCCAAGTCGCCATCGCTTCTCGGCCTTTTGGCTAAGATCAAGTGTAGTATCTGTTCTTATCAGTTTAATATCTGATACGTCCCCTATCAGGGGACCATATATTAAATTGATTTTTGGAATCGGGAGATGGAACAGGGGCTTGCTCCGTCCACTCCACGCATCGGCCCGGTATTGCAGTACCTCCGGGAACGGTGCACACCTTTCTCTAACGTTGGTCAAAGTCAGATCTGGATCTCTCCTGTTAGCATTTTGTCTACCCCTGCTGGAGGGAGAGTGCCAGTGTTGATGCAAGTTTTCCCGCCGTTTTACTTCTTTTTTTTTCTTTCTCTCTTTCTTTCTTTCTCTTTCTTTCTCTCTTTCTTTCTTGCTGTCTTTCTTTCTTTTATTCACATGTGGTGATGATGTAGACAGCAGCAGTTTGTTTCCTGGGAGCATGCAGCTAACCAGACAAGTGTGGTGGAACATGTCCCTATGCCAGGTCCTTCTTAGCCAGCCATATACTCTGGCTTCTCTACAGTTCGAATAAATCTTTCTAAGACTAAGGCTTAGAGGGTAGTGGCATTGCCCGCTCCCTCCGAGGGTCTGTGAGAGGTTTGTTCGGGTGAGGAGGAACAGAATTTTTTTTATTTTTGACTGGCTTTGTTCAGCTCGGCAACTTTTTGGAAGACTAATGCTCAGTCTGGTTTTGGCTTGCCCAATCCAGGCCGAGGGTCTTTCAAGATTTTGTTGACTGTTGAGAGCAGTTTTTTCTTTTTCAGGCGGTTCCCGTTTTTTTCTTTTTCAGGCGGTTCCGGCTTTTCCAGACGTTCCTGGAGTTAGAGAGAAGGAGGACCTACCATCCAGACGACCTTTGAGGACCCTTTGATGACCTAGACGACCTCATCCCCAGCCCTTGATTGTAATCGAGATCCAGACCGAGAGAGCAGCAGGCGCCCAGCAGAGGGCGCCATCTGGGAGGAGCAGAGGGCGGCCCCGGACCCCGAGGAGGCGTCACAGCCACGATTCTTCCTACGTGGTCTCGGTGCCAAGCAGCGCCCCCTACTCCGCCAGGGAAGGACACCGTTCACCTGGGGAGGGGGTCCCTCTTGCGAGGCGACCATCTCCTCAGGGACTAAAGTAATAGTTCCTTCAACTGCCCAGATTTGCTGCTTACGTTGTCTCTTTTCCGTAGAGAGAGACAACCCGGACGTCCAGAGGCTTCTCCCACCCCAATCGGAGGAGCCAGCTGAAGGATGGCGTTCCGGCCAACCCAGGAAACCAGGAGGCACAATGCGGTGCGCTTCACAAGAAACAAGCAAGATGAAACGGAACCAGGACTGACGAGACTGGAGTTCAGCCGGACCATTCTTCAGAGGGGTATGGGTTTTTCCCCTTCTGACTTGAATTGTTTGGTGAAATTGCCAGGGCTTAAGGAAGTGTTTGAGGTCAGTTTTAGGAACCCCCAAAAGTTACAAGAAATGTGGTCCTTTTGGGGGGAGAATAAATATCTCGCTCCATACAAAGAATTTTGTGTGGATGCACTGACAGACAGAGAAATGAAAGTTGTTACTGTCCAATTTTTCAATGAGGCTGTTAGCGACTATGATATTACAACATGGCTTAACCGCTATGGGAGGGTGTCATCAGAAGGGAGGAAAATTACAGATGAAGATGGGGTTTGGACAGGAGCCAGAAAGTGGCTGGTACGCCTTAATGTTGATCCATCGGGCATTGGAGGCGTCCGCCACATTCCAAACTCCATAGTGTTAGGGCCCAACAGAGGGCTGGTATTCTATAATGGGATGCCAAAACTCTGCAGGAAATGTGGGGAATTAGGACACCTGACGGCCGCGTGTACTGTAGTCAAGTGCAGGAACTGCGGCGACCCCACGAGACCAGCCACTGCAGAGAAGAGAGGCAGTGCAATTTGTGTGGAAAGAAGGGGCACCTGTTTAAGGACTGCCCCTCTTCCTATGCCAACATGGCCAGAGCCAGCAAGGCAAACATGAACAAGCCTAGGCCTGAGCAGGAAGAGGGAGCAAGTAACAAAGATCAGTCCACATCACCACCAACAGTATCCAAGACCCAGACTCCAGCACCACCATCATCACCAGCACCCCCTCACCCCCCCGCCCCCGAGACATGTCCCGTTTTACGAGGACCCCTTCCCCCAGCCCAGAGAGAGAGTACAACAGCCACTCCACTAGCTCCTCCAGTAGCTCCTCTGATGCAGAACACGAGGCAGGGAGGGAGCCCGGACCCAGCAGCGCCCCCCCCCTGAGTAGGGCCCTCTCAGCGCCAGCACTCCCCCTCGGCTCTCGTTATGACGCCATAAGGATTGAGTCCGTGGGGGAGGAAAGCAAAAGCGACAGTGAAAGTGAGAGTGAGAAGGAGGGGAAGGGAGTGAAGAACCAGCAGAGGGTGGGGAAAAGAAAGGGTAGAGACGAGGGGGGGAAAAGAAAGATCAGGATCAAAGACAGCAAGTTGCAGGTGGCCCCCATAGATCCAAAACCAGCTAATGTCCACACAAAGTCCCCAGTCTTGCCCTCGCAGGCAGAGACGGAGGCGAGTGGGACGGCTACACTGCCGCCTAGTGGGCAGGTAGCAGCCAGCCAGGGCATCCCCAGCCAGCCTTCCCAGTCGTTGGCACAAACCCTAGCACACCTCGCAGAAGAGGTGTTCACTAATGCACCGAGGGAGAGGTCGGGGTCAACACCTTCCCTGACCAGCAGTACCTCGGTAGCAATGACCCTCTTCAAGCGAAGGGCCTCCCTTCAAAGCATCCTTGACCCCCTCCCTTGTATGGGCAAAACCAGGGGCCCCCTAGAGGTCCTCCTAGATACAGCACTGGAGGACATGGGAATACCCCTGGACGCGGTAAGCCAGAAGTCTGCTAACAGCTCCAATTCAACAGACGGTAACAGCCAAAGAATGCTGTCTGTCATAACCCCCCCAGGACAAAGCTGACCCACACGTTCCGAGGGGCCCTGAGCAAGTTCCACCAGACTTACCTTGTGGGGAGTTGAATAGCCCCAACAACTCCACGTACTGTGCATATAAAGACGGTGCCTTCTTGGACGAGGCAGCAGTGAGTACCTTCTCAGGGGTGATGGGAGTTGCAAATAAGCCCAAGCCCCCTCGAAGCAAGCGTAGAGCTAAGAGTAGGAAGAGTGTCCCGACCTCCCAATCATAGTCGCTATGGGGTGGACGCAGCGACTCCTTTTCTTGTTAGCTACCCTGATGGCCCTGATATGTGTGTCTGTTAATGTCAGGAGCATCAGGGAGACACAAAAAAGATTTGATGTACTAAACTATCTAGCTAACTTGAAAGCAGATCTCATCTTTCTGCAGGAGTGTGGTATTTCGTCGAGCCCTGATTATAGGGACCTGAAGGAGAGTTGGACCCTGGGGGACTCCTTCTGGTCGGGCTCCAACATAGCCAGAGCCGACGGAGTAGGTATCCTGTTTAAAAACCCATTTATTACCTCCCGCAGCAGCAGGGAGGTAGAACCTGGTAGAATTCTGAGCGTGGATGTGACATACAACAACACTCCCCTCAGACTGGTCAATGTCTACGCACCCACTAACCAAAACGAAAGAGTTCAATTTTTTCCACAGCTGCGTCCACTCCTGCTGGGGAACGTACCCGTCATCGTGTCAGGTGACTTCAATTGTGCTCTGAGGGACGTAGACCGGAGCAGGCCACGCAACGACCGCTCTAGTAGAGTTTTGTCCTCCGTAATATCTGATTTCTCCCTGTGTGATGCAGGTAAGGACCTGGTGCCTCCCTTTACCTGGGTGAGCTCATCTGGGACCTCCTTCTCCCGTATAGATCTCGTCCTGCATACCAGCTCCCTTACGAAGACGGCAGTAGACACCCAGGCCATCTTCTTCTCTGACCATAGGCTCCTGCAGGTAACATTGCAGGTCCCTCAGACCTCCCAGATGGGGTCAGGGGTTTGGAAATTAAACACCTCCTTACTCGATGACCCCTCCATAGCTGCAGCCTATAAGAGCAGGCTTGTTGAGTGGACCACTTTGCGTGACCTATTCAACTCCCCTATAGAGTGGTGGGAGATGGTCAAAATCAGAACTAAGGGTTATTTCATAGCAGCAGGCAAGAGGAAAGCAAAAGAAAGGAGGGCCAAATATAAACACCTGAATGCTGCCCTCCAGCATCTGAGCCTGCTTCAGCTTCGGGGGTTCCCTGTAAGCGACGAGATAGCCCAGACCAAGCTAGATCTTTCAGTGCTTTGTAGGGAGGAACAACGAAAGGTCATGCACAATGCAAAAGTGCAAAAAATGGAGGAAGACGAAAAGTGTACTCGCTTCTTCTTCCAGAAAACGAGGGAGAAGCGGCACTTGATGTCCTCCATGCTCGACAGCAGGGGGAGGATAGTAGAGGATAGTGAGGGAGTGAAAAAAGTGGTAGAGAACTTCTATAGGGACCTATATAACATCAAAGCTACAGATGACACCCTGATAGAGTGGTTCCTGAGCCAGTTGGAGCCTGACTCAGTGCGGGACGACGAGGAGGAGGAGAAGGACCCAGAACTCACGCTGGAGGAGCTCACCCAGGCGGTTAAGACCATGAACACCGGTAAGACGCCAGGTCCAGATGGCATCCCGGGTGAGTATTACCATCTTTTTTGGGACATGCTAAAAGTCCATTTAGCGGAGGTCTACAGAGCGGTCTACAGGGAGAAGCGGTTGGGCCCTTCTATGCGGGAGAGTGTAATTACTCTCCTTCATAAGAAAGGGGAAGTTAAAGATCTACGGAATTGGCGCCCAATCAGCCTCCTTTGCGTGGATTACAAGATACTAGCCAAAGCTCTGATGCTCCGGCTACAAGTACACCTCCCTTTGGTCATTGGCCCCGACCAGGCTTGTGGCGTCCCAGGGAGGTCCATCACGGATATTTTAATGTTAACAAGGGACATTCTGGCTTATTCTAGAGAACGGAACCATCCCCTCTGCCTGTTCAACCTTGACCAGGAGAAGGCGTTCGATAGGGTAAGCCATGAATATATGTACAAAGTGATGGACCAGATGAAATTCGCTCCTGGACTTAGGGAGTGGGTTAAAACCATATATACAAACATTAGTACCCGAGTCTTGGTGAACAGGCACCTGACTGGTAAAATATCTATCCAGTCAGGGGTCAGACAGGGTTGCCCACTATCCCCACTGCTATATGTCGTGTGCATTGAACCCCTCCTGCAGGCAATTCGTAGGGATACCAATATAACTGGTTTCCAGCTGCCTGGATCCAACAGGGTCCAGGTCAAAACAACAGCATATATGGACGATGTGACACTCATTTGCACCAACACATCGTCGGTACCTCGGATTACTAATATCCTTGAGAAGTACTGCACGGCGACCGGGGCAGTGATTAATAAGTCCAAGAGCGAAGTCTACGTGTCTAAAAATTGGCAGGTAGATAGGGAACTGTCGGACATGTACCCTGTCAAAGAGGACAAAATCAAGATTCTGGGCCTCATTTTCGAGAACAATAGCTCGGGGGCCCAGAGCTGGACGGCGGCCATTAACCAGGTCCGTAAAAAGATTGGCGGATGGAGCACAAGATCCTTAACAATGACGGGTAGAGTATTAATAACCAAGTCTATACTGTTCCCCATCCTCTCTTATGTAGGAAAAATCTTTCCCCCAGACAGGACCACCAAAAAAGTGGTGGACCGCATTATCCACCGCTTTATCTGGGGCAGCAAGATGGAGAGGGTAAAGCGAGCCACCCTGAGTAAAGCCGACAAGAAGGGAGGTAAGGGGGTCCCGGACGTTGTGCAGCTCACCCGAGTGCAGGGGCTCACGCAAACTATCAAGAACATCCAGGCCCTGGACAGGAAGGTATGTTACATGAATCGTTTCTATTTTGCCACCTGTCTCAGGGCCTTGGGCCTCTGCACTATTGATAACACCGTGCCGTACTCCTGGGACCCCCCATTGTATTATAGAACCTTAAGGGACACTATATATAAATTGGGCTTAGATAAAGCAAAATTGGCCTCCTGGGAATACAAGGCTGTAACTAAATATCTTGCCGCTTCCCAGGAAATTGAAAAAGTAGCTACTTTCTCCCTCACCCAAAGCCAAAAAATCTGGGAGAATGTGTCTCACAGCTGCCTCAGTAATGTCCAGAAGGATATAGCATGGAACACCGTCCACAGTGCACTCCCCACTCGAGCGTTCATGTTCAGGAGGGGACTAGCCCAAGTAGAAACATGCCCCTATGCAAAGTGCCGCAAGAGAGAAACACCAGCCCATATCTTCTGGGAGTGTGATGTGGCTGGCAGTGTCTGGCTCTCTGTCTCTGTCTTCCTAAACAGGTTTGCTGACACGGCCAAGATGACCGCTGAGACTGTGCTCTATGGTCCTGCGGGAGGAATCGATACCAGCACAGCTAAGTGCGTTTGGCGTGTCATCAATGTTGTCAAGCAGATCCTGTGGGAAGGCCGTAACGTCTGTGTCTATCACAAGCAGGAGCTAGACACTATCACCACGACCAGAAGGGCACAAACTCTTATCAAGGACTTTGTAATTCTGGACATCCGGACCCTCGGGAAGGACAAGGCCTGCGCGGAGTGGAGGATCGCCGGACTTCAGGACGTGAAGATGGAATAAAGGAAAAAACTGGAACCGCTAGCTCCTAGGAGCGGGACTACGGGGCACCGCTAAGCCTTTTATTTATTTTGTCATGCCAGCATTCCGCCCTTTTTAGCTGGCATGACCGTTTTTCAACGGTGCCCTGGTTTTATGTAGTCTTTTTGTTTCAGTTTTATTGACTTTTATTTGATTTACGTTGAATGTTTTATTTGATTTTGTTTTGTTTTGTTTTATGTATCTTTAAGATTTTTAATGTAAACTATTAAAAGTTACATTTTAAGTGTTTTAAAATTTTAGAATTTTAACTCACTGTTCTATACACTGTCCCTTTTCCCCTGTCCCTGTTTTAGATCTAGTTTTATGTTCACTTTTGAACTTTTTTAGAGAGCACTCCCCGGCCCTCACAAACACTGTTTTTTTATAGATGGTTCTTTTTTTCCAGTCACTTTTAAAGCAGCACAGGTTTTTTTCATGTTGATTTTAATCTGTGTCTGTTTTAACCATGTACAAAGCACAATTGTCTTGGTGTTTTTAAATGTATTTTAAATGCTTTTAAAACAAAATGTATGTCTGTATGCATGAATGTCATCTTTAAAAGAAATGTAAAATGAATGAAAAAAACGAATGGGTGTAAATGTAAAAAATGTAAAATCTCTTTCTCTCTTTCTTTCTCTCTTTCTCTCTTTCTTTCTCTCTTTCTTTCTTGCTGTCTTTCTTTCTTTTATTCACATGTGGTGATGATGTAGACAGCAGCAGGTTGTTTCCTGGGAGCATGCAGCTAACCAGACAAGTGTGGTGGAACATGTCCCTATTCCAGGACCTTCTTAGCAAGCCAGCCAGCCAGCGAGGCACAGTTGTAGTTACCCAAGGCACCTTGCACAGCATAGCAGCTTGGCATGACTATTTGTAAGACGCACTCCGCCAGTTTATGTTTTGTTTTTGGTGTTATGTGTGTGTTTTTGCTTTGTTTTGTTTCCTCCTGCTTAAATTGCACATTTCCCCTCTGGAAGCAGCAGCCCGTTTTTTGGGGGTCTGCTTGTGCTTGGAATTTTGCACCCACCTTTGAATCCCCCTGTGCCGTCCGGGCTTGGGGGGCCCCGGGCAAGGGCCAAGTCGCCATCGCTTCTCGGCCTTTTGGCTAAGATCAAGTGTAGTATCTGTTCTTATCAGTTTAATATCTGATACGTCCCCTATCAGGGGACCATATATTAAATTGATTTTTGGAATCGGGAGATGGAACAGGGGCTTGCTCCGTCCACTCCACGCATCGGCCCGGTATTGCAGTACCTCCGGGAACGGTGCACACCTTTCTCTAACGTTGGTCAAAGTCAGATCTGGATCTCTCCTGTGAGCATTTTGTCTACCCCTGCTGGAGGGAGAGTGCCAGTGTTGATGCAAGTTTTCCCGCCGTTTTACTTCTTTTTTTTTCTTTCTTTCTTTCTTTCTCTCTTTCTTTCTCTCTTTCTCTCTTTCTTTCTCTCTTTCTTTCTTGCTGTCTTTCTTTCTTTTATTCACATGTGGTGATGATGTAGACAGCAGCAGGTTGTTTCCTGGGAGCATGCAGCTAACCAGACAAGTGTGGTGGAACATGTCCCTATGCCAGGACCTTCTTAGCAAGCCAGCCAGCCAGCGAGGCACAGTTGTAGTTACCCAAGGCACCTTGCACAGCATAGCAGCTTGGCATGACTATTTGTAAGACGCACTCCGCCAGTTTATGTTTTGTTTTTGGTGTTATGTGTGTGTTTTTGCTTTGTTTTGTTTCCTCCTGCTTAAATTGCACATTTCCCCTCTGGAAGCAGCAGCCCGTTTTTTGGGGGTCTGCTTGTGCTTGGAATTTTGCACCCACCTTTGAATCCCCCTGTGCCGTCCGGGCTGGGGGGCCCCGGGCAAGGGCCAAGTCGCCATCGCTTCTCGGCCATTCGGCTAAGATCAAGTGTAGTATCTGTTCTTATCAGTTTAATATCTGATACGTCCCCTATCAGGGGACCATATATTAAATTGATTTTTGGAATCGGGAGATGGAACAGGGGCTTGCTCCGTCCACTCCACGCATCGGCCCGGTATTGCAGTACCTCCGGGAACGGTGCACACCTTTCTCTAACGTTGGTCAAAGTCAGATCTGGATCTCTCCTGTGAGCATTTTGTCTACCCCTGCTGGAGGGAGAGTGCCAGTGTTGATGCAAGTTTTCCCGCCGTTTTACTTCTTTTTTTTTTCTTTCTCTCTTTCTTTCTTTCTCTCTTTCTTTCTCTCTTTCTCTCTTTCTTTCTCTCTTTCTTTCTTGCTGTCTTTCTTTCTTTTATTCACATGTGGTGATGATGTAGACAGCAGCAGGTTGTTTCCTGGGAGCATGCAGCTAACCAGACAAGTGTGGTGGAACATGTCCCTATGCCAGGACCTTCTTAGCAAGCCAGCCAGCCAGCGAGGCACAGTTGTAGTTACCCAAGGCACCTTGCACAGCATAGCAGCTTGGCATGACTATTTGTAAAACGCACTCCGCCAGTTTATGTTTTGTTTTTGGTGTTATGTGTGTGTTTTTGCTTTGTTTTGTTTTCTCCTGCTTAAATTGCACATTTCCCCTCTGGAAGCAGCAGCCCGTTTTTTGGGGGTCTGCTTGTGCTTGAAATTTTGCACCCACCTTTGAATCCCCCTGTGCCGTCCGGGCTGGGGGGCCCCGGGCAAGGGCCAAGTCGCCATCGCTTCTCGGCCTTTTGGCTAAGATCAAGTGTAGTATCTGTTCTTATCAGTTTAATATCTGATACGTCCCCTATCAGGGGACCATATATTAAATTGATTTTTGGAATCGGGAGATGGAACAGGGGCTTGCTCCGTCCACTCCACGCATCGGCCCGGTATTGCAGTACCTCCGGGAACGGTGCACACCTTTCTCTAACGTTGGTCAAAGTCAGATCTGGATCTCTCCTGTGAGCATTTTGTCTACCCCTGCTGGAGGGAGAGTGCCAGTGTTGATGCAAGTTTTCCCGCCGTTTTACTTCTTTTTTTTTCTTTCTTTCTTTCTTTCTCTCTTTCTTTCTCTCTTTCTCTCTTTCTTTCTCTCTTTCTTTCTTGCTGTCTTTCTTTCTTTTATTCACATGTGGTGATGATGTAGACAGCAGCAGGTTGTTTCCTGGGAGCATGCAGCTAACCAGACAAGTGTGGTGGAACATGTCCCTATGCCAGGACCTTCTTAGCAAGCCAGCCAGCCAGCGAGGCACAGTTGTAGTTACCCAAGGCACCTTGCACAGCATAGCAGCTTGGCATGACTATTTGTAAGACGCACTCCGCCAGTTTATGTTTTGTTTTTGGTGTTATGTGTGTGTTTTTGCTTTGTTTTGTTTCCTCCTGCTTAAATTGCACATTTCCCCTCTGGAAGCAGCAGCCCGTTTTTTGGGGGTCTGCTTGTGCTTGGAATTTTGCACCCACCTTTGAATCCCCCTGTGCCGTCCGGGCTGGGGGGCCCCGGGCAAGGGCCAAGTCGCCATCGCTTCTCGGCCATTCGGCTAAGATCAAGTGTAGTATCTGTTCTTATCAGTTTAATATCTGATACGTCCCCTATCAGGGGACCATATATTAAATTGATTTTTGGAATCGGGAGATGGAACAGGGGCTTGCTCCGTCCACTCCACGCATCGGCCCGGTATTGCAGTACCTCCGGGAACGGTGCACACCTTTCTCTAACGTTGGTCAAAGTCAGATCTGGATCTCTCCTGTGAGCATTTTGTCTACCCCTGCTGGAGGGAGAGTGCCAGTGTTGATGCAAGTTTTCCCGCCGTTTTACTTCTTTTTTTTTTCTTTCTCTCTTTCTTTCTTTCTCTCTTTCTTTCTCTCTTTCTCTCTTTCTTTCTCTCTTTCTTTCTTGCTGTCTTTCTTTCTTTTATTCACATGTGGTGATGATGTAGACAGCAGCAGGTTGTTTCCTGGGAGCATGCAGCTAACCAGACAAGTGTGGTGGAACATGTCCCTATGCCAGGACCTTCTTAGCAAGCCAGCCAGCCAGCGAGGCACAGTTGTAGTTACCCAAGGCACCTTGCACAGCATAGCAGCTTGGCATGACTATTTGTAAAACGCACTCCGCCAGTTTATGTTTTGTTTTTGGTGTTATGTGTGTGTTTTTGCTTTGTTTTGTTTTCTCCTGCTTAAATTGCACATTTCCCCTCTGGAAGCAGCAGCCCGTTTTTTGGGGGTCTGCTTGTGCTTGAAATTTTGCACCCACCTTTGAATCCCCCTGTGCCGTCCGGGCTGGGGGGCCCCGGGCAAGGGCCAAGTCGCCATCGCTTCTCGGCCTTTTGGCTAAGATCAAGTGTAGTATCTGTTCTTATCAGTTTAATATCTGATACGTCCCCTATCAGGGGACCATATATTAAATTGATTTTTGGGATCGGGAGATGGAACAGGGGCTTGCTCCGTCCACTCCACGCATCGGCCCGGTATTGCAGTACCTCCGGGAACGGTGCACACCTTTCTCTAACGTTGGTCAAAGTCAGATCTGGATCTCTCCTGTGAGCATTTTGTCTACCCCTGCTGGAGGGAGAGTGCCAGTGTTGATGCAAGTTTTCCCGCCGTTTTACTTCTTTTTTTTTCATTCTCTCTCTCTTTCTTTCTTTCTCTCTTTCTTTCTCTCTTTCTCTCTTTCTTTCTCTCTTTCTTTCTTGCTGTCTTTCTTTCTTTTATTCACATGTGGTGATGATGTAGACAGCAGCAGTTTGTTTCCTGGGAGCATGCAGCTAACCAGACAAGTGTGGTGGAACATGTCCCTATGCCAGGACCTTCTTAGCAAGCCAGCCAGCCAGCGAGGCACAGTTGTAGTTACCCAAGGCACCTTGCACAGCATAGCAGCTTGGCATGACTATTTGTAAGACGCACTCCGCCAGTTTATGTTTTGTTTTTGGTGTTATGTGTGTGTTTTTGCTTTGTTTTGTTTTCTCCTGCTTAAATTGCACATTTCCCCTCTGGAAGCAGCAGCCCGTTTTTTTGGGGTCTGCTTGTGCTTGAAATTTTGCACCCACCTTTGAATCCCCCTGTGCCGTCCGGGCTGGGGGGCCCCGGGCAAGGGCCAAGTCGCCATCGCTTCTCGGCCTCTTGGCTCAGATCAAGTGTAGTACCTGCGTGCGGGGAATCTCTTGGTTGGAAGCGATAGCATTTGGTTGCGGAAACTTATTTGAGAATTGTATATTTTTGTGTTATATAATTTGTTTTTGTTTTGTTCCCCCAGGTTCTGGTTTGGTTCTTTGCGGTTGCTGTGAGGAGAGAGTAGGACAGGACAGAGGAAGGAAGCTGGGGGGTAAGTCCCTTCGGGGGCTTATCTTTTTTTTTGGTGGCGTTTTTTTCTCTTTTCTAATTTTGTGGTGATGGCCGCTACTAGGGTAGGAGTGCGGAGGCACCATTGTGCTAGGTTTTGTTTGAAAGAAAGTGAGGGTTTATTGGTCACTAGAACTGATTTTTCCAAGCGAGTTTTACAGAAAGAGCTGGGCCTTAAGCCTGGTGATATCTTTTGTCTTATTAATCTTCCAGGAGGGAGGGGGTGGGATGTGAGCTTGATGAGTTCTTCTGTCATGGAATATTTTTGGAGAAGGTATGAGGAAAAGAGATATGAGGGTTTGTTGAGTGAGTTTAATGTAGAGAGGTTAAGTTACACTGGAGTGAAAACTGTGTTTGTAAAGATGTTTAATGAGCTAGTGGAAGCAGAGGATGTGGCTACTTGGTTAGCACGTTTTTGTACAGTTAAAGGGTCACCTGTGAAAGTGATGGATGCAGAGGGGATTTGGACTTGTTCCTGGAAGATTCCAGTAGTACAGAGACCAGACTATGGGGGGTATGGTGGTTTGGAGCATATTCCTCAGACTATTGTGCTTGGTGAAAATAGAGGGCTGGTATACTATCAGGGTCAGCCAAAGTTGTGTAGAAACTGTGGAGAAATGGGGCACCTTCGTGAGGCTTGTAAACAGATAATATGCAAAAAGTGTAGGGGTGTTGGCCATGTCTATGCTGAATGTACGAATGAAAGGAAGTGCAATTTGTGCGGTGAAACATCTCATTTGTTTAGGAACTGCCCCAAATCATATGCTAACATGTTGAAAGAGGATTACAACAATGCAGGTGTGGCGGTGGTTAAAGATGGTGAGGTTGGGGAAAAAAGCACTACTGAGGATGTAGGGAAAGAGGTTCAGGACAAGGACAAAGTCGTTTTGAAAGGGTGTTTGGTTGAGGATTTGGTTGTGTCTTCATCAGGTGAGGAGGTGGAAGAGGATAGGGTGGAGTCAGATCCAAATGTGGGGAATGCTAAGGTGATTGGTCCTGAGGGGCAGAAGGTAATTGAGGGTGAAACAGGTGCAGCTGAAAGTAAGAAGCCGGAGGCGGGGCCTGGTAGGGCGGTGGCTGGTGGAGAGTTGCAGCAGGAGGTGTGCAAAATTCCCAGCAGTCCTTGTAGTACTGCAAGTGATTTATTAATATGTTTGGAGTCCTCATTGGGGAGCGAGGATGAAAGCAGGGACTTTGAAATGAAGGAACTGGAAAATTCAAAAAAAAGGAAATTTGATTATTTTGAGGAAACTGATCAGGAAAAAAATATTGTGACTCAGGATGATGGGGTGGTGTGTTGTGAGTTTGGGGTTGAGGGTGTGTCTTCCCCCTCAGGGTCAGAAAGAGAAGATTATCCTGTGAAAGAACAGAACGAGGCACCTTTTCTAGGGCCATGCTTGGAAGATGTTGGTAGTGGCTATAGTTAGATTTAAAATGGATGTTTTTTTTTATTATTATTATTATTATTATGGCGCTTTCAGTGGCTACTATAAATGTAAGGAGTATGAAGAGCAGCCTGAGGGGTGAGGCTGTTTTGTCCTTTTTAGGCAGTCAGAATTTTGATGTGATTATGTTACAGGAGTGTGGTCTTCCTTTTAAGGAGAATTATTTGGACATGGGGAAGAAATGGAAATATGGGCCATCCTTTTGGAGTGGGTCTGATGAAAATAAATCTGATGGGGTAGCCATTTTAATTAAAAATAGGAATTTGGTGGTGAAAGGGAGTACTGTGGTGAAGTCTGGGAGACTTTTGAGAGTAGACATTTGTTATATGGGGAAAGATTGTGTTTTTGTTAATGTATATGCATCACCAAATGTACATGAGCGAACTGAGTTATTCAATGATTTAAGAGGTGTTTTAGTGAGGAATAAAACAGTGGTATTAGCAGGTGATTTTAATTGTGTTCTTAGGAAGGAGGAGAAAGCACCTATAAAGGATGGCTTCAAATTGGATAAATCCTCGCTGGTACTAAACGAGATTGTTAAAGATTTTAAATTGATTGATTTATTTCGTAAGCACAAGCCTGATGAGAAGGGGTTCACATGGGTGAGGGATAATGGAACACAAAGCTCGAGAATTGACTTTGTTTTTGTGAGCAAGGGGGTTAAATGTATAGACTGTACAGTGAGCCCAGTTTTCTTTTCGGATCACTTGGTTTTAAATGTAAAAATTGATTTGGTTGCATGTGTCACTTTGGGGAAGGGTGTGTGGAAGCTAAATATTTCACTGTTAGAGGATAAGGCTATAGAAGCCTTATTCCAGGTGAGGTATGAGGAATGGAGATCTCTGAAGGGGTGTTTTGAAACAGGAGGGCAGTGGTGGGAAGAAGTTAAAAAAAGGATTAAAGAATTCTTTATTATGGTGGGCAAGAGGAAGGCTGGAAAAGAAAAGAGGAAAATTGGAGGGTTAAGTAAAAGATTAAACCGATATTATAGATTGAGGGAGAGGGGTTTTGACTTTAATGAAGAAATAAATCAGGTAAAAAAAGAATTAAAAGACATTTTTGAGAGAGGATGTAAAAAAGTCATTTTCCAGAGTCGGGTTAAGGTGTTGGAAGAAAATGAAACATGTTCTCGTTTCTTTTTCAAAAAGGTTGTTGAGGGGAGCAAAACAATGGGAGGGTTGAAGAAGGATGGTGTTGTGGTCTCAACTACTGAGGAGATGTTGGGTGTGGCTGAGGGGTTTTATAAAGAACTATATGGAGAGAGGGAGGGGGAGAAAGATAAAATGGAGGAGCTGGAGAGGGCCTTGGAGGGGAAAGTGGTTAATGGGAAACACCTGGAAGAAGATTTAACTCTAGAGGAGGTGGGGAAGGCAATGAAAAGTTTTAAAAGAGGGAAGGTCCCAGGAAGTGATGGACTTCCTTTGGAGTTTTATTTGAAATTCTGGGATATTATAGCAAGGGATATTCTTTTGGTTTTTAAAGAGTTTGGGAAACAAGAGATCTTGCCTGAAAGTTTCAGACAAGGGATAATTACTCTGATTTTTAAAAAAAACGATAAACAAGATTTGAAGAATTGGAGGCCTATTAGTCTATTGAATGTGGATTTTAAAATTTTTAGTAAGATTTTAACTCTTAGGATGAAAAATGTATTGGAGGAAGTGATAGACCCGGATCAGACCTGTGCTGTGCCTGGAAGGAGGATCACGGACAGTCTGGTAATGATTCGTGACACCATCTGTTACGCGAGAGACAGAAATATGAGGATCTGTTTATTAAATTTAGATTTGGAGAAGGCTTACGATCGGATCTCGCACCAGTTTATGTTTCATATTCTGCTAAAGATGGGGTTTCCGGAGAGGTTTCTAGCCTGGGTGGGTCTGCTGTACAAAGGGATTGAGAGCAGGATATTGATAAATGGGGTTTTGTCTAAAACAGTTGGAATAAACTGTGGTGTTAGGCAAGGGTGTCCGTTATCCCCCTTACTGTTTATATGCTGTATGGAACCTCTAGCGCAGCTTCTGAGAAAGGAGAAAAATATCACTGGTTTTAGAATCCCTGGGAGTGGGGGGATGGAAGTCAAGTGTGCCCTTTACATGGACGATGTGAATGTTGTTTGTGTTGACGAACCATCTGTGAGTAAAGTTTTAGCTATAACAGAACAATTTTGTAAGGCATCTGGGTCCAAGCTAAACAAAGAGAAGAGTGAAATTATGTTTTATGGGAAGTGGGATACGGCGGTCGGGAAGGACTTAAATGTAAAGAGGGACTGTATTAAAATATTGGGGGTCAATTTTGGGGCTGTAGGTGATGGAACTAAGAATTGGGAGGAGGTGGGTGTAAAAGTCAAGAAGAAGTTGGGATACTGGAAGTTGCGGAACCTCACACTGGAAGGGAAGGTTCTGATTGTTAAAGCTGTCATTTTGCCTATTTTGTTGTATACCTCTATGATTTTTCCTCCAGCCAAGCAGACGGTTTGTGTTCTCAGGAGAGAGCTGTTCCACTTCTTCTGGGGATCAAAATGGGAGAGATTGAGAAGGGAGATTGTGGGTAAAGGGAAGCTAAAGGGCGGTAAAGGGTTGCCAGATATATTCATGTTTTTAATGATAAAGTATGTATGTTTTCATTTTGATATGTGCGTAAATGAAGTCTGTAAAGGGGCGTTTTTTGTTAGGTTTTTTTTGGGATCGTATCTCAGGAGTCTGAAAATAATGAATATCTCATTGACTGTTCCCACTGCGTTTGAGATACCGTATCACTATGCAATTATTAAAAGGTTTTTAAAAGACCGAGATATGGAGAAGTGTGGAAAGGATGTGTTTTTCAATAAAAAAAAACTATCTGTTTTTGTACAGGAAAGGGAACAAATGTGTTCAGTCAAGGGTGCTATGCTTGCCGACCCAAAGAGGGTGTGGAGGAATGTGGCCCATCCTGGCCTAGTGAATCGGCATCGTGACCTGTCCTGGCTGGTGGCCCATGACATCTTGCCTGTGAGAGCAATGTTGAATGCAAGGAATCTCTCGAGAACCTCTAGATGTCCCAGAGAGGGCTGTGGGGCGGAGGAGACATGCCTGCATTTGTTTCGAGAATGCCATTTTGCAATAAACCTATGGAGAGAAGTAGTAGGTTTCACTGACCTGTTTCTGGATAGTAATATCTTGGATGATATGATGGTGCTCTACGGGATCAGTAAAAAAGTTTTTCCCAAAGGACTTTGGTTCAAAATATGGGTTGTGATTACCTGTGTAAAGGATGCAATCTGGAAAGTAAGGAACTTGTTGGTGCTGCAAAATAAACTTTTGACTGTAATTGAAACAAAACAACTTGCGCTGTCTATTGTGAAAGATTATGTGTTGCGAGATGTGGCTGCTGGAGACCTGGAGAAGGTGAAGATGGAATGGCATCTGGAACAATGGGAGATGGGATGGAATGGGTCACCGGGCTGGTTGATGGGTCTGGGTCTGGTTTCACGGGGACAGGGTGAAGGATGTTCTTTGAGGACACACACTTGCCTGTACAAAATGTTTTGGAACTATGTGGATGGAATGAATGTATAATTATGTAATATGTCCGTATTCAGTAAGGTAAAAGGATATATGGAAATGAATGGTGATTTGTTATGTGCTGATTTGTCTAGAGGGTATTGTAACTGATATGGTATTGTGAATATTTAATTAATAAAATTTATAAAAAAAAAAAAAAAAAAAATCTGTTCTTATCAGTTTAATATCTGATACGTCCCCTATCATTGGACCATATATTAAATTGATTTTTGGAATCGGGAGATGGAACAGGGGCTTGCTCCGTCCACTCCACGCATCGGCCCGGTATTGCAGTACCTCCGGGAACGGTGCACACCTTTCTCTAACGTTGGTCAAAGTCAGATCTGGATCTCTCCTGTGAGCATTTTGTCTACCCCTGCTGGAGGGAGAGTGCCAGTGTTGATGCAAGTTTTCCCGCCGTTTTACTTCTTTTTTTTTCTTTCTCTCTTTCTTTCTTTCTTTTTCTTTCTCTCTTTCTTTCTTGCTGTCTTTCTTTCTTTTATTCACATGTGGTGATGATGTAGACAGCAGCAGTTTGTTTCCTGGGAGCATGCAGCTAACCAGACAAGTGTGGTGGAACATGTCCCTATGCCAGGTCCTTCTTAGCCAGCCATATACTCTGGCTTCTCTTCAGTTCGAATAAATCTTTCTAAGACTAAGGTTTAGAGGGTAGTGGCATTGCCCGCTCCCTCCGAGGGTCTGTGAGAGGTTTGTTCGGGTGAGGAGGAACAGAATTTTTTTTATTTTTGACTGGCTTTCTTCAGCTCGGCAACTTTTTGGAAGACTAATGCTCAGTCTGGTTTTGGCTTGCCCAATCCAGGCCGAGGGTCTTTCAAGATTTTGTTGACTGTTGAGAGCAGTTTTTTCTTTTTCAGGCGGTTCCCGTTTTTTTCTTTTTCAGGCGGTTCCGGCTTTTCCAGACGTTCCTGGAGTTAGAGAGAAGGAGGACCTACCATCCAGACGACCTTTGAGGACCCTTTGATGACCTAGACGACCTCATCCCCAGCCCTTGATTGTAATCGAGATCCAGACCGAGAGAGCAGCAGGCGCCCAGCAGAGGGCGCCATCTGGGAGGAGCAGAGGGCGGCCCCGGACCCCGAGGAGGCGTCACAGCCACGATTCTTCCTACGTGGTCTCGGTGCCAAGCAGCGCCCCCTACTCCGCCAGGGAAGGACACCGTTCACCTGGGGAGGGGGTCCCTCTTGCGAGGCGACCATCTCCTCAGGGACTAAAGTAATAGTTCCTTCAACTGCCCAGATTTGCTGCTTACGTTGTCTCTTTTCCGTAGAGAGAGACAACCCGGACGTCCAGAGGCTTCTCCCACCCCAATCGGAGGAGCCAGCTGAAGGATGGCGTTCCGGCCAACCCAGGAAACCAGGAGGCACAATGCGGTGCGCTTCACAAGAAACAAGCAAGATGAAACGGAACCAGGACTGACGAGACTGGAGTTCAGCCGGACCATTCTTCAGAGGGGTATGGGTTTTTCCCCTTCTGACTTGAATTGTTTGGTGAAATTGCCAGGGCTTAAGGAAGTGTTTGAGGTCAGTTTTAGGAACCCCCAAAAGTTACAAGAAATGTGGTCCTTTTGGGGGGAGAATAAATATCTCGCTCCATACAAAGAATTTTGTGTGGATGCACTGACAGACAGAGAAATGAAAGTTGTTACTGTCCAATTTTTCAATGAGGCTGTTAGCGACTATGATATTACAACATGGCTTAACCGCTATGGGAGGGTGTCATCAGAAGGGAGGAAAATTACAGATGAAGATGGGGTTTGGACAGGAGCCAGAAAGTGGCTGGTACGCCTTAATGTTGATCCATCGGGCATTGGAGGCGTCCGCCACATTCCAAACTCCATAGTGTTAGGGCCCAACAGAGGGCTGGTATTCTATAATGGGATGCCAAAACTCTGCAGGAAATGTGGGGAATTAGGACACCTGGCGGCCGCGTGTACTGTAGTCAAGTGCAGGAACTGCGGCGCCCCCCACGAGACCAGCCACTGCAGAGAAGAGAGGCAGTGCAATTTGTGTGGAAAGAAGGGGCACCTGTTTAAGGACTGCCCCTCTTCCTATGCCAACATGGCCAGAGCCAGCAAGGCAAACATGAACAAGCCTAGGCCTGAGCAGGAAGAGGGAGCAAGTAACAAAGATCAGTCCACATCACCACCAACAGTATCCAAGACCCAGACTCCAGCACCACCATCATCACCAGCACCCCCTCACCCCCCCGCCCCCGAGACATGTCCCGTTTTACGAGGACCCCTTCCCCCAGCCCAGAGAGAGAGTACAACAGCCACTCCACTAGCTCCTCCAGTAGCTCCTCTGATGCAGAACACGAGTCAGGGAGGGAGCCCGGACCCAGCAGCGGCCCCCCCCTGAGTAGGGCCCTCTCAGCGCCAGCACTCCCCCTCGGCTCTCGTTATGACGCCATAAGGATTGAGTCCGTGGGGGAGGAAAGCAAAAGCGACAGTGAAAGTGAGAGTGAGAAGGAGGGGAAGGGAGTGAAGAACCAGCAGAGGGTGGGGAAAAGAAAGGGTAGAGACGAGGGGGGGAAAAGAAAGAAGATCAGGATCAAAGACAGCAAGTTGCAGGTGGCCCCCATAGATCCAAAACCAGCTAATGTCCACACAAAGTCCCCAGTCTTGCCCTCGCAGGCAGAGACGGAGGCGAGTGGGACGGCTACACTGCCGCCTAGTGGGCAGGTAGCAGCCAGCCAGGGCATCCCCAGCCAGCCTTCCCAGTCGTTGGCACAAACCCTAGCACACCTCGCAGAAGAGGTGTTCACTAATGCACCGAGGGAGAGGTCGGGGTCAACACCTTCCCTGACCAGCAGTACCTCGGTAGCAATGACCCTCTTCAAGCGAAGGGCCTCCCTTCAAAGCATCCTTGACCCCCTCCCTTGTATGGGCAAAACCAGGGGCCCCCTAGAGGTCCTCCTAGATACAGCACTGGAGGACATGGGAATACCCCTGGACGCGGTAAGCCAGAAGTCTGCTAACAGCTCCAATTCAACAGACGGTAACAGCCAAAGAATGCTGTCTGTCATAACCCCCCCCCAGGACAAAGCTGACCCACACGTTCCGAGGGGCCCTGAGCAAGTTCCACCAGACTTACCTTGTGGGGAGTTGAATAGCCCCAACAACTCCACGTACTGTGCATATAAAGACGGTGCCTTCTTGGACGAGGCAGCAGTGAGTACCTTCTCAGGGGTGATGGGAGTTGCAAATAAGCCCAAGCCCCCTCGAAGCAAGCGTAGAGCTAAGAGTAGGAAGAGTGTCCCGACCTCCCAATCATAGTCGCTATGGGGTGGACGCAGCGACTCCTTTTCTTGTTAGCTACCCTGATGGCCCTGATATGTGTGTCTGTTAATGTCAGGAGCATCAGGGAGACACAAAAAAGATTTGATGTACTAAACTATCTAGCTAACTTGAAAGCAGATCTCATCTTTCTGCAGGAGTGTGGTATTTCGTCGAGCCCTGATTATAGGGACCTGAAGGAGAGTTGGACCCTGGGGGACTCCTTCTGGTCGGGCTCCAACATAGCCAGAGCCGACGGAGTAGGTATCCTGTTTAAAAACCCATTTATTACCTCCCGCAGCAGCAGGGAGGTAGAACCTGGTAGAATTCTGAGCGTGGATGTGACATACAACAACACTCCCCTCAGACTGGTCAATGTCTACGCACCCACTAACCAAAACGAAAGAGTTCAATTTTTTCCAAAGCTGCGTCCACTCCTGCTGGGGAACGTACCCGTCATCGTGTCAGGTGACTTCAATTGTGCTCTGAGGGACGTAGACCGGAGCAGGCCACGCAACGACCGCTCTAGTAGAGTTTTGTCCTCCGTAATATCTGATTTCTCCCTGTGTGATGCAGGTAAGGACCTGGTGCCTCCCTTTACCTGGGTGAGCTCATCTGGGACCTCCTTCTCCCGTATAGATCTCGTCCTGCATACCAGCTCCCTTACGAAGACGGCAGTAGACACCCAGGCCGTCTTCTTCTCTGACCATAGGCTCCTGCAGGTAACATTGCAGGTCCCTCAGACCTCCCAGATGGGGTCAGGGGTTTGGAAATTAAACACCTCCTTACTCGATGACCCCTCCATAGCTGCAGCCTATAAGAGCAGGCTTGTTGAGTGGACCACTTTGCGTGACCTATTCAACTCCCCTATAGAGTGGTGGGAGATGGTCAAAATCAGAACTAAGGGTTATTTCATAGCAGCAGGCAAGAGGAAAGCAAAAGAAAGGAGGGCCAAATATAAACACCTGAATGCTGCCCTCCAGCATCTGAGCCTGCTTCAGCTTCGGGGGTTCCCTGTAAGCGACGAGATAGCCCAGACCAAGCTAGATCTTTCAGTGCTTTGTAGGGAGGAACAACGAAAGGTCATGCACAATGCAAAAGTGCAAAAAATGGAGGAAGACGAAAAGTGTACTCGCTTCTTCTTCCAGAAAACGAGGGAGAAGCGGCACTTGATGTCCTCCATGCTCGACAGCAGGGGGAGGATAGTAGAGGATAGTGAGGGAGTGAAAAAAGTGGTAGAGAACTTCTATAGGGACCTATATAACATCAAAGCTACAGATGACACCCTGATAGAGTGGTTCCTGAGCCAGTTGGAGCCTGACTCAGTGCGGGACGACGAGGAGGAGGAGAAGGACCCAGAACTCACGCTGAAGGAGCTCACCCAGGCGGTTAAGACCATGAACACCGGTAAGACGCCAGGTCCAGATGGCATCCCGGGTGAGTATTACCATCTTTTTTGGGACACGCTAAAAGTCCATTTAGCGGAGGTCTACAGAGCGGTCTACAGGGAGAAGCGGTTGGGCCCTTCTATGCGGGAGAGTGTAATTACTCTCCTTCATAAGAAAGGGGAAGTTAAAGATCTACGGAATTGGCGCCCAATCAGCCTCCTTTGCGTGGATTACAAGATACTAGCCAAAGCTCTGATGCTCTGGCTACAAGTACACCTCCCTTTGGTCATTGGCCCCGACCAGGCTTGTGGCGTCCCAGGGAGGTCCATCACGGATATTTTAATGTTAACAAGGGACATTCTGGCTTATTCTAGAGAACGGAACCATCCCCTCTGCCTGTTCAACCTTGACCAGGAGAAGGTGTTCGATAGGGTAAGCCATGAATATATGTACAAAGTGATGGACCAGATGAAATTCGCTCCTGGACTTAGGGAGTGGGTTAAAACCATATATACAAACATTAGTACCCGAGTCTTGGTGAACAGGCACCTGACTGGTAAAATATCTATCCAGTCAGGGGTCAGACAGGGTTGCCCACTATCCCCACTGCTATATGTCGTGTGCATTGAACCCCTCCTGCAGGCAATTCGTAGGGATACCAATATAACTGGTTTCCAGCTGCCTGGATCCAACGGGGTCCAGGTCAAAACAACAGCATATATGGACGATGTGTCACTCATTTGCACCAACACATCGTCGGTACCTCGGATTAGTAATATCCTTGAGAAGTACTGCACGGCGACCGGGGCAGTGATTAATAAGTCCAAGAGCGAAGTCTACGTGTCTAAAAATTGGCAGGTAGATAGGGAACTGTCGGACATGTACCCTGTCAAAAAGGACAAAATCAAGATTCTGGGCCTCATTTTCGAGAACAATAGCTCGGGGGCCCAGAGCTGGACGGCGGCCATTAACCAGGTCCGTAAAAAGATTGGCGGATGGAGCACAAGATCCTTAACAATGACGGGTAGAGTATTAATAACCAAGTCTATACTGTTCCCCATCCTCTCTTATGTAGGAAAAATCTTTCCCCCAGACAGGACCACCAAAAAAGTGGTGGACCGCATTATCCACCGCTTTATCTGGGGCAGCAAGATGGAGAGGGTAAAGCGAGCCACCCTGAGTAAAGCCGACAAGAAGGGAGGTAAGGGGGTCCCGGACGTTGTGCAGCTCACCCGAGTGCAGGGGCTCACGCAAACTATCAAGAACATCCAGGCCCTGGACAGGAAGGTATGTTACATGAATCGTTTCTATTTTGCCACCTGTCTCAGGGCCTTGGGCCTCTGCACTATTGATAACACCGTGCCGTACTCCTGGGACCCCCCATTGTATTATAGAACCTTAAGGGACACTATATATAAATTGGGCTTAGATAAAGCAAAATTGGCCTCCTGGGAATACAAGGCTGTAACTAAATATCTTGCCGGTTCCCAGGAAATTGAAAAAGTAGCTACTTTCTCCCTCACCCAAAGCCAAAAAATCTGGGAGAATGTGTCTCACAGCTGCCTCAGTAATGTCCAGAAGGATATAGCATGGAACACCGTCCACAGTGCACTCCCCACTCGAGCGTTCATGTTCAGGAGGGGACTAGCCCAAGTAGAAACATGCCCCTATGCAAAGTGCCGCAAGAGAGAAACACCAGCCCATATCTTCTGGGAGTGTGATGTGGCTGGCAGTGTCTGGCTCTCTGTCTCTGTCTTCCTAAACAGGTTTGCTGACACGGCCAAGATGACCGCTGAGACTGTGCTCTATGGGCCTGCGGGAGGAATCGATACCAGCACAGCTAAGTGCGTTTGGCGTGTCATCAATGTTGTCAAGCAGATCCTGTGGGAAGGCCGTAACGTCTGTGTCTATCACAAGCAGGAGCTAGACACTATCACCACGACCAGAAGGGCACAAACTCTTATCAAGGACTTTGTAATTCTGGACATCCGGACCCTCGGGAAGGACAAGGCCTGCGCGGAGTGGAGGATCGCCGGACTTCAGGACGTGAAGATGGAATAAAGGAAAAAACTGGAACCGCTAGCTCCTAGGAGCGGGACTACGGGGCACCGCTAAGCCTTTTATTTATTTTGTCATGCCAGCATTCCGCCCTTTTTAGCTGGCATGACCGTTTTTTCAACGGTGCCCTGGTTTTATGTAGTCTTTTTGTTTCAGTTTTATGGACTTTTATTTGATTTACGTTGAATGTTTTATTTGATTTTGTTTTGTTTTGTTTTATGTATCTTTAAGATTTTTAATGTAAACTATTAAAAGTTACATTTTAAGTGTTTTAAAATTTTAGAATTTTAACTCACTGTTCTATACACTGTCCCTTTTCCCCTGTCCCTGTTTTAGATCTAGTTTTATGTTCACTTTTGAACTTTTTTAGAGAGCACTCCCCGGCCCTCACAAACACTGGTTTTTTATAGATGGTTCTTTTTTTCCAGTCACTTTTAAAGCAGCACAGGTTTTTTTCATGTTGATTTTAATCTGTGTCTGTTTTAACCATGTACTAAGCACAATTGTCTTGGTGTTTTTAAATGTATTTTAAATGCTTTTAAAACAAAATGTATGTCTGTATGCATGAATGTCATCTTTAAAAGAAATGTAAAATGAATGAAAAAAACGAATGGGTGTAAATGTAAAAAATGTAAAATCTCAATAAAGGAGTATCTGTTCTTATCAGTTTAATATCTGATACGTCCCCTATCAGGGGACCATATATTAAATTGATTTTTGGAATCGGGAGATGGAACAGGGGCTTGCTCCGTCCACTCCACGCATCGGCCCGGTATTGCAGTACCTCCGGGAACGGTGCACACCTTTCTCTAACGTTGGTCAAAGTCAGATCTGGATCTCTCCTGTGAGCATTTTGTCTACCCCTGCTGGAGGGAGAGTGCCAGTGTTGATGCAAGTTTTCCCGCCGTTTTACTTCTTTTTTTTTTCTTTCTCTCTTTCTTTCTTTCTCTTTCTTTCTCTCTTTCTTTCTTGCTGTCTTTCTTTCTTTTATTCACATGTGGTGATGATGTAGACAGCAGCAGTTTGTTTCCTGGGAGCATGCAGCTAACCAGACAAGTGTGGTGTAACATGTCCCTATGCCAGGTCCTTCTTAGCCAGCCATATACTCTGGCTTCTATTCAGTTCGAATAAATCTTTCTAAGACTAAGGCTTAGAGGGTAGTGGCATTGCCCGCTCCCTCCGAGGGTCTGTGAGAGGTTTGTTCGGGTGAGGAGGAACAGAATTTTTTTTATTTTTGACTGGCTTTCTTCAGCTCGGCAACTTTTTGGAAGACTAATGCTCAGTCTGGTTTTGGCTTGCCCGATCCAGGCCGAGGGTCTTTCAAGATTTTGTTGACTGTTGAGAGCAGTTTTTTCTTTTTCAGGCGGTTCCCGTTTTTTTCTTTTTCAGGCGGTTCCGGCTTTTCCAGACGTTCCTGGAGTTAGAGAGAAGGAGGACCTACCATCCAGACGACCTTTGAGGACCCTTTGATGACCTAGACGACCTCATCCCCAGCCCTTGATTGTAATCGAGATCCAGACCGAGAGAGCAGCAGGCGCCCAGCAGAGGGCGCCATCTGGGAGGAGCAGAGGGCGGCCCCGGACCCCGAGGAGGCGTCACAGCCACGATTCTTCCTACGTGGTCTCGGTGCCAAGCAGCGCCCCCTACTCCACCAGGGAAGGACACCGTTCACCTGGGGAGGGGGTCCCACTTGCGAGGCGACCATCTCCTCAGGGTCTAAAGTAATAGTTCCTTCAACTGCCCAGATTTGCTGCTTACGTTGTCTCTTTTCCGTAGAGAGAGACAACCCGGACGTCCAGAGGCTTCTCCCACCCCAATCGGAGGAGCCAGCTGAAGGATGGCGTTCCGGCCAACCCAGGAAACCAGGAGGCACAATGCGGTGCGCTTCACAAGAAACAAGCAAGATGAAACGGAACCAGGACTGACGAGACTGGAGTTCAGCCGGACCATTCTTCAGAGGGGTATGGGTTTTTCCCCTTCTGACTTGAATTGTTTGGTGAAATTGCCAGGGCTTAAGGAAGTGTTTGAGGTCAGTTTTAGGAACCCCCAAAAGTTACAAGAAATGTGGTCCTTTTGGGGGGAGAATAAATATCTCGCTCCATACAAAGAATTTTGTGTGGATGCACTGACAGACAGAGAAATGAAAGTTGTTACTGTCCAATTTTTCAATGAGGCTGTTAGCGACTATGATATTACAACATGGCTTAACCGCTATGGGAGGGTGTCATCAGAAGGGAGGAAAATTACAGACGAAGATGGGGTTTGGACAGGAGCCAGAAAGTGGCTGGTACGCCTTAATGTTGATCCATCGGGCATTGGAGGCGTCCGCCACATTCCAAACTCCATAGTGTTAGGGCCCAACAGAGGGCTGGTATTCTATAATGGGATGCCAAAACTCTGCAGGAAATGTGGGGAATTAGGACACCTGGCGGCCGCATGTACTGTAGTCAAGTGCAGGAACTGCGGCGCCCCCCACGAGACCAGCCACTGCAGAGAAGAGAGGCAGTGCAATTTGTGTGGAAAGAAGGGGCACCTGTTTAAGGACTGCCCCTCTTCCTATGCCAACATGGCCAGAGCCAGCAAGGCAAATACGAACAAGCCTAGGCCTGAGCAGGAAGAGGGAACAAATAACAAAGATCAGTCCACATCACCACCAACAGTATCCAAAACCCAGACTCCAGCACCACCATCATCACCAGCACCCCCCTCACCCCCCCGCCCCCGAGACATGTCCCGTTTTACGAGGACCCCTTCCCCCAGCCCAGAGAGAGAGTACAATAGCTACTCCACTAGCTCCTCCAGTAGCTCCTCTGATACAGAACACGAGGCAGGGAGGGAGCCCGGACCCAGCAGCGGCCCCCCCTGAGTAGGGCCCTCTCAGCGCCAGCACTCCCCCTCGGCTCTCGTTATGACGCCATAAGGATTGAGTCCGTGGGGGAGGAAAGCGAAAGCGACAGTGAAAGTGAGAGTGAAAAGGAGGGGAAGGGAATGAAGAACCAGCAGAGGGTGGGGAAAAGAAAGGGTAGAGACGATGGGGGGAAAAGAAAGAAGATCAAGATCAAAGACAGCAAGTTGCAGGTGGCCCCCATAGATCCAAAACCAGATAATGTCCACACAAAGTCCCCAGTCTTGCCCTCGCAGGCAGAGACGGAGGCGAGTGGGACGGCTACACTGCCGTCTAGTGGGCAGGTAGCAGCCAGCCAGGGCATCCCCAGCCAGCCTTCCCAGTCGTTGGCACAAACCCTAGCACACCTCGCAGAAGAGGTGTTCACTAATGCACTGAGGGAGAGGTCGGGGTCAACACCTTCCCTGACCAGCAGTACCTCGGTAGCAATGACCCTCTTCAAGCGAAGGGCCTCCCTTCAAAGCATCCTTGACCCCCTCCCTTGTATGGGCAAAACCAGGGGCCCCCTAGAGGTCCTCCTAGATACAGCACTGGAGGACATGGGAATACCCCTGGACGCGGTAAGCCAGAAGTCTGCTAACAGCTCCAATTCAGCAGACGGTAACAGCCAAAGAATGCTGTCTGTCATAACCCCCCCCCAGGACAAAGCTGACCCACACGTTCCGAGGGGCCCTGAGCAAGTTCCACCAGACTTACCTTGTGGGGAGTTGAATAGCCCAAACAACTCCACGTACTGTGCATATAAAGATGGTGCCTTCTTGGACGAGGCAGCAGTGAGTACCTTCTCAGGGGTGATGGGAGTTGCAAATAAGCCCAAGCCCCCTCGAAGCAAGCGTAGAGCTAAGAGTAGGAAGAGTGTCCCGACCTCCCAATCATAGTCGCTATGGGGTGGACGCAGCGACTCCTTTTCTTGTTAGCTACCCTGATGGCCCTGATATGTGTGTCTGTTAATGTCAGGAGCATCAGGGAGACACAAAAAAGATTTGATGTACTAAACTATCTAGCTAACTTGAAAGCAGATCTCATCTTTCTGCAGGAGTGTGGTATTTCGTCGAGCCCTGATTATAGGGACCTGAAGGAGAGTTGGACCCTGGGGGACTCCTTCTGGTCGGGCTCCAACATAGCCAGAGCCGACGGAGTAGGTATCCTGTTTAAAAACCCTTTTATTACCTCCCGCAGCAGCAGGGAGGTAGAACCTGGTAGAATTCTGAGCGTGGATGTGACATACAACAACACTCCCCTCAGACTGGTCAATGTCTACGCACCCACTAACCAAAACGAAAGAGTTCAATTTTTTCCACAGCTGCGTCCACTCCTGCTGGGGAACGTACCCGTCATCGTGTCAGGTGACTTCAATTGTGCTCTGAGGGACGTAGACCGGAGCAGGCCACGCAACGACCGCTCTAGTAGAGTTTTGTCCTCCGTAATATCTGATTTCTCCCTGTGTGATGCAGGTAAGGACCTGGTGCCTCCCTTTACCTGGGCGAGCTCATCTGGGACCTCCTTCTCCCGTATAGATCTCGTCCTGCATACCAGCTCCCTTACGAAGACGGCAGTAGACACCCAGGCCGTCTTCTTCTCTGACCATAGGCTCCTGCAGGTAACATTGCAGGTCCCTCAGACCTCCCAGATGGGGTCAGGGGTTTGGAAATTAAACACCTCCTTACTCGATGACCCCTCCATAGCTGCAGCCTATAAGAGCAGGCTTGTTGAGTGGACCACTTTGCGTGACCTATTCAACTCCCCTATAGAGTGGTGGGAGATGGTCAAAATCAGAACTAAGGGTTATTTCATAGCAGCAGGCAAGAGGAAAGCAAAAGAAAGGAGGGCCAAATATAAACACCTGAATGCTGCCCTCCAGGATCTGAGCCTGCTTCAGCTTCGGGGGTTCCCTGTAAGCGACGAGATAGCCCAGACCAAGCTAGATCTTTCAGTGCTTTGTAGGGAGGAACAACGAAAGGTCATGCACAATGCAAAAGTGCAAAAAATGGAGGAAGACGAAAAGTGTACTCGCTTCTTCTTCCAGAAAACGAGGGAGAAGCGGCACTTGATGTCCTCCATGCTCGACAGCAGGGGGAGGATAGTAGAGGATAGTGAGGGAGTGAAAAAAGTGGTAGAGAACTTCTATAGGGACCTATATAACATCAAAGCTACAGATGACACCCTGATAGAGTGGTTCCTGAGCCAGTTGGAGCCTGACTCAGTGCGGGACGACGAGGAGGAGGAGAAGGACCCAGAACTCACGCTGGAGGAGCTCACCCAGGCGGTTAAGACCATGAACACCGGTAAGACGCCAGGTCCAGATGGCATCCCGGGTGAGTATTACCATCTTTTTTGGGACATGCTAAAAGTCCATTTAGCGGAGGTCTACAGAGCGGTCTACAGGGAGAAGCGGTTGGGCCCTTCTATGCGGGAGAGTGTAATTACTCTCCTTCATAAGAAAGGGGAAGTTAAAGATCTACGGAATTGGCGCCCAATCAGCCTCCTTTGCGTGGATTACAAGATACTAGCCAAAGCTCTGATGCTCCGGCTACAAGTACACCTCCCTTTGGTCATTGGCCCCGACCAGGCTTGTGGCGTCCCAGGGAGGTCCATCACGGATATTTTAATGTTAACAAGGGACATTCTGGCTTATTCTAGAGAACTGAACCATCCCCTCTGCCTGTTCAACCTTGACCAGGAGAAGGCGTTCGATAGGGTAAGCCATGAATATATGTACAAAGTGATGGACCAGATGAAATTCGCTCCTGGACTTAGGGAGTGGGTTAAAACCATATATACAAACATTAGTACCCGAGTCTTGGTGAACAGGCACCTGACTGGTAAAATATCTATCCAGTCAGGGGTCAGACAGGGTTGCCCACTATCCCCACTGCTATATGTCGTGTGCATTGAACCCCTCCTGCAGGCAATTCGTAGGGATACCAATATAACTGGTTTCCAGCTGCCTGGATCCAACGGGGTCCAGGTCAAAACAACAGCATATATGGACGATGTGTCACTCATTTGCACCAACACATCGTCGGTACCTCGGATTAGTAATATCCTTGAGAAGTACTGCACGGCGACCGGGGCAGTGATTAATAAGTCCAAGAGCGAAGTCTACGTGTCTAAAAATTGGCAGGTAGATAGGGAACTGTCGGACATGTACCCTGTCAAAAAGGACAAAATCAAGATTCTGGGCCTCATTTTCGAGAACAATAGCTCGGGGGCCCAGAGCTGGACGGCGGCCATTAACCAGGTCCGTAAAAAGATTGGCGGATGGAGCACAAGATCCTTAACAATGACGGGTAGAGTATTAATAACCAAGTCTATACTGTTCCCCATCCTCTCTTATGTAGGAAAAATCTTTCCCCCAGACAGGACCACCAAAAAAGTGGTGGACCGCATTATCCACCGCTTTATCTGGGGCAGCAAGATGGAGAGGGTAAAGCGAGCCACCCTGAGTAAAGCCGACAAGAAGGGAGGTAAGGGGGTCCCGGACGTTGTGCAGCTCACCCGAGTGCAGGGGCTCACGCAAACTATCAAGAACATCCAGGCCCTGGACAGGAAGGTATGTTACATGAATCGTTTCTATTTTGCCACCTGTCTCAGGGCCTTGGGCCTCTGCACTATTGATAACACCGTGCCGTACTCCTGGGACCCCCCATTGTATTATAGAACCTTAAGGGACACTATATATAAATTGGGCTTAGATAAAGCAAAATTGGCCTCCTGGGAATACAAGGCTGTAACTAAATATCTTGCCGGTTCCCAGGAAATTGAAAAAGTAGCTACTTTCTCCCTCACCCAAAGCCAAAAAATCTGGGAGAATGTGTCTCACAGCTGCCTCAGTAATGTCCAGAAGGATATAGCATGGAACACCGTCCACAGTGCATTCCCCACTCGAGCATTCATGTTCAGGAGGGGACTAGCCCAAGTAGAAACATGCCCCTATGCAATGTGCCGCAAGAGAGAAACACCAGCCCATATCTTCTGGGAGTGTGATGTGGCTGGCAGTGTCTGGCTCTCTGTCTCTGTCTTCCTAAACAGGTTTGCTGACACGGCCAAGATGACCGCTGAGACTGTGCTCTATGGGCCTGCGGGAGGAATCGATACCAGCACAGCTAAGTGCGTTTGGCGTGTCATCAATGTTGTCAAGCAGATCCTGTGGGAAGGCCGTAACGTCTGTGTCTATCACAAGCAGGAGCTAGACACTATCACCACGACCAGAAGGGCACAAACTCTTATCAAGGACTTTGTAATTCTGGACATCCGGACCCTCGGGAAGGACAAGGCCTGCGCGGAGTGGAGGATCGCCGGACTTCAGGACGTGAAGATGGAATAAAGGAAAAAACTGGAACCGCTAGCTCCTAGGAGCGGGACTACGGGGCACCGCTAAGCCTTTTATTTATTTTGTCATGCCAGCATTCCGCCCTTTTTAGCTGGCATGACCGTTTTTTCAACGGTGCCCTGGTTTTATGTAGTCTTTTTGTTTCAGTTTTATGGACTTTTATTTGATTTACGTTGAATGTTTTATTTGATTTTGTTTTGTTTTGTTTTATGTATCTTTAAGATTTTTAATGTAAACTATTAAAAGTTACATTTTAAGTGTTTTAAAATTTTAGAATTTTAACTCACTGTTCTATACACTGTCCCTTTTCCCCTGTCCCTGTTTTAGATCTAGTTTTATGTTCACTTTTGAACTTTTTTAGAGAGCACTCCCCGGCCCTCACAAACACTGGTTTTTTTATAGATGGTTCTTTTTTTCCAGTCACTTTTAAAGCAGCACAGGTTTTTTTCATGTTGATTTTAATCTGTGTCTGTTTTAACCATGTACAAAGCACAATTGTCTTGGTGTTTTTAAATGTATTTTAAATGCTTTTAAAACAAAATGTATGTCTGTATGCATGAATGTCATCTTTAAAAGAAATGTAAAATGAATGAAAAAAACGAATGGGTGTAAATGTAAAAAATGTAAAATCTCTTTCTCTCTTTCTTTCTCTCTTTCTCTCTTTCTTTCTCTCTTTCTTTCTTGCTGTCTTTCTTTCTTT
Organism: Acipenser ruthenus; assembly: GCF_902713425.1. Taxonomy (NCBI): domain Eukaryota; kingdom Metazoa; phylum Chordata; class Actinopteri; order Acipenseriformes; family Acipenseridae; genus Acipenser; species Acipenser ruthenus. The sequence continues at coordinate 21,180,149 of NC_081198.1, read as the reverse complement.
TATTCACATGTGGTGATGATGTAGACAGCAGCAGGTTGTTTCCTGGGAGCATGCAGCTAACCAGTCAAGTGTGGTGGAACATGTCCCTATGCCAGGACCTTCTTAGCAAGCCAGCCAGCCAGCGAGGCACAGTTGTAGTTACCCAAGGCACCTTGCACAGCATAGCAGCTTGGCATGACTATTTGTAAGACGCACTCCGCCAGTTTATGTTTTGTTTTTGGTGTTATGTGTGTGTTTTTGCTTTGTTTTGTTTCCTCCTGCTTAAATTGCACATTTCCCCTCTGGAAGCAGCAGCCCGTTTTTTGGGGGTCTGCTTGTGCTTGGAATTTTGCACCCACCAATGAATCCCCCTGTGCCGTCCGGGCTGGGGGGCCCCGGGCAAGGGCCAAGTCGCCATCGCTTCTCGGCCTTTTGGCTAAGATCAAGTGTAGTATCTGTTCTTATCAGTTTAATATCTGATACGTCCCCTATCAGGGGACCATATATTAAATTGATTTTTGGAATCGGGAGATGGAACAGGGGCTTGCTCCGTCCACTCCACGCATCGGCCCGGTATTGCAGTACCTCCGGGAACGGTGCACACCTTTCTCTAACGTTGGTCAAAGTCAGATCTGGATCTCTCCTGTGAGCATTTTGTCTACCCCTGCTGGAGGGAGAGTGCCAGTGTTGATGCAAGTTTTCCCGCCGTTTTACTTCTTTTTTTATCTTTCTCTCTTTCTTTCTTTCTCTCTTTCTTTCTCTCTTTCTCTCTTTCTTTCTCTCTTTCTTTCTTGCTGTCTTTCTTTCTTTTATTCACATGTGGTGATGATGTAGACAGCAGCAGGTTGTTTCCTGGGAGCATGCAGCTAACCAGACAAGTGTGGTGGAACATGTCCCTATGCCAGGACCTTCTTAGCAAGCCAGCCAGCCAGCGAGGCACAGTTGTAGTTACCCAAGGCACCTTGCACAGCATAGCAGCTTGGCATGACTATTTGTAAGATGCACTCCGCCAGTTTATGTTTTGTTTTTGGTGTTATGTGTGTGTTTTTGCTTTGTTTTGTTTCCTCCTGCTTAAATTGCACATTTCCCCTCTGGAAGCAGCAGCCCGTTTTTTGGGGGTCTGCTTGTGCTTGGAATTTTGCACCCACCTTTGAATCCCCCTGTGCCGTCCGGGCTGGGGGGCCCCGGGCAAGGGCCAAGTCGCCATCGCTTCTCGGCCTTTTGGCTAAGATCAAGTGTAGTATCTGTTCTTATCAGTTTAATATCTGATACGTCCCCTATCAGGGGACCATATATTAAATTGATTTTTGGAATCGGGAGATGGAACAGGGGCTTGCTCCGTCCACTCCACGCATCGGCCCGGTATTGCAGTACCTCCGGGAACGGTGCACACCTTTCTCTAACGTTGGTCAAAGTCAGATCTGGATCTCTCCTGTGAGCATTTTGTCTACCCCTGCTGGAGGGAGAGTGCCAGTGTTGATGCAAGTTTTCCCGCCGTTTTACTTCTTTTTTTTTTTCTTTCTCTCTTTCTTTCTTTCTCTCTTTCTTTCTCTCTTTCTCTCTTTCTTTCTCTCTTTCTTTCTTGCTGTCTTTCTTTCTTTTATTCACATGTGGTGATGATGTAGACAGCAGCAGGTTGTTTCCTGGGAGCATGCAGCTAACCAGACAAGTGTGGTGGAACATGTCCCTATGCCAGGACCTTCTTAGCAAGCCAGCCAGCCAGCGAGGCACAGTTGTAGTTACCCAAGGCACCTTGCACAGCATAGCAGCTTGGCATGACTATTTGTAAGACGCACTCCGCCAGTTTATGTTTTGTTTTTGGTGTTATGTGTGTGTTTTTGCTTTGTTTTGTTTTCTCCTGCTTAAATTGCACATTTCCCCTCTGGAAGCAGCAGCCCGTTTTTTTGGGGTCTGCTTGTGCTTGAAATTTTTCACCCACCTTTGAATCCCCCTGTGCCGTCCGGGCTGGGGGGCCCCGGGCAAGGGCCAAGTCGCCATCGCTTCTCGGCCTTTTGGCTAAGATCAAGTGTAGTATCTGTTCTTATCAGTTTAATATCTGATACGTCCCCTATCAGGGGACCATATATTAAATTGATTTTTGGAATCGGGAGATGGAACAGGGGCTTGCTCCGTCCACTCCACGCATCGGCCCGGTATTGCAGTACCTCCGGGAACGGTGCACACCTTTCTCTAACGTTGGTCAAAGTCAGATCTGGATCTCTCCTGTGAGCATTTTGTCTACCCCTGCTGGAGGGAGAGTGCCAGTGTTGATGCAAGTTTTCCCGCCGTTTAACTTCTTTTTTTTTCTTTCTCTCTTTCTTTCTTTCTCTTTCTTTCTCTCTTTCTTTCTTGCTGTCTTTCTTTCTTTTATTCACATGTGATGATGATGTAGACAGCAGCAGTTTGTTTCCTGGGAGCATGCAGCTAACCAGACAATTGTGGTGGAACATGTCCCTATGCCAGGTCCTTCTTAGCCAGCCATATACTCTGGCTTCTCTTCAGTTCGAATAAATCTTTCTAAGACTAAGGCTTAGAGGGTAGTGGCATTGCCCGCTCCCTCCGAGGGTCTGTGAGAGGTTTGTTCGGGTGAGGAGGAACAGAATTTTTTTTATTTTTGACTGGCTTTCTTCAGCTCGGCAACTTTTTGGAAGACTAATGCTCAGTCTGGTTTTGGCTTGCCCAATCCAGGCCGAGGGTCTTTCAAGATTTTGTTGACTGTTGAGAGCAGTTTTTTCTTTTTCAGGCGGTTCCCATTTTTTTCTTTTTCAGGCGGTTCCGGCTTTTCCAGACGTTCCTGGAGTTAGAGAGAAGGAGGACCTACCATCCAGACGACCTTTGAGGACCCTTTGATGACCTAGACGACCTCATCCCCAGCCCTTGATTGTAGTCGAGATCCAGACCGAGAGAGCAGCAGGCGCCCAGCAGAGGGCACCATCTGGGAGGAGCAGAGGGCGGCCCCGGACCCCGAGGAGGCGTCACAGCCACGATTCTTCCTACGTGGTCTCGGTGCCAAGCAGCGCCCCCTACTCCGCCAGGGAAGGACACCGTTCACCTGGGGAGGGGGTCCCTCTTGCGAGGCAACCATCTCCTCAGGGACTAAAGTAATAGTTCCTTCAACTGCCCAGATTTGCTGCTTACGTTGTCTCTTTTCCGTAGAGAGAGACAACCCGGACGTCCAGAGGCTTCTCCCACCCCAATCGGAGGAGCCAGCTGAAGGATGGCGTTCCGGCCAACCCAGGAAACCAGGAGGCACAATGCGGTGCGCTTCACAAGAAACAAGCAAGATGAAACGGAACCAGGACTGACGAGACTGGAGTTCAGCCGGACCATTCTTCAGAGGGGTATGGGTTTTTCCCCTTCTGACTTGAATTGTTTGGTGAAATTGCCAGGGCTTAAGGAAGTGTTTGAGGTCAGTTTTAGGAACCCCCAAAAGTTACAAGAAATGTGGTCCTTTTGGGGGGAGAATAAATATCTCGCTCCATACAAAGAATTTTGTGTGGATGCACTGACAGACAGAGAAATGAAAGTTGTTACTGTCCAATTTTTCAATGAGGCTGTTAGCGACTATGATATTACAACATGGCTTAACCGCTATGGGAGGGTGTCATCAGAAGGGAGGAAAATTACAGATGAAGATGGGGTTTGGACAGGAGCCAGAAAGTGGCTGGTACGCCTTAATGTTGATCCATCGGGCATTGGAGGCGTCCGCCACATTCCAAACTCCATAGTGTTAGGGCCCAACAGAGGGCTGGTATTCTATAATGGGATGCCAAAACTCTGCAGGAAATGTGGGGAATTAGGACACCTGGCGGCCGCGTGTACTGTAGTCAAGTGCAGGAACTGCGGCGCCCCCCACGAGACCAGCCACTGCAGAGAAGAGAGGCAGTGCAATTTGTGTGGAAAGAAGGGGCACCTGTTTAAGGACTGCCCCTCTTCCTATGCCAACATGGCCAGAGCCAGCAAGGCAAACATGAACAAGCCTAGGCCTGAGCAGGAAGAGGGAGCAAGTAACAAAGATCAGTCCACATCACCACCAACAGTATCCAAGACCCAGACTCCAGCACCACCATCATCACCAGCACCCCCTCACCCCCCCGCCCCCGAGACATGTCCCGTTTTACGAGGACCCCTTCCCCCAGCCCAGAGAGAGAGTACAACAGCCACTCCACTAGCTCCTCCAGTAGCTCCTCTGATGCAGAACACGAGTCAGGGAGGGAGCCCGGACCCAGCAGCGGCCCCCCCCTGAGTAGGGCCCTCTCAGTGCCAGCACTCCCCCTCAGCTCTCGTTATGACGCCATAAGGATTGAGTCCGTGGGGGAGGAAAGCAAAAGCGACAGTGAAAGTGAGAGTGAGAAGGAGGGGAAGGGAGTGAAGAACCAGCAGAGGGTGGGGAAAAGAAAGGGTAGAGACGAGGGGGGGAAAAGAAAGAAGATCAGGATCAAAGACAGCAAGTTGCAGGTGGCCCCCATAGATCCAAAACCAGCTAATGTCCACACAAAGTCCCCAGTCTTGCCCTCGCAGGCAGAGACGGAGGCGAGTGGGACGGCTACACTGCCGCCTAGTGGGCAGGTAGCAGCCAGCCAGGGCATCCCCAGCCAGCCTTCCCAGTCGTTGGCACAAACCCTAGCACACCTCGCAGAAGAGGTGTTCACTAATGCACCGAGGGAGAGGTCGGGGTCAACACCTTCCCTGACCAGCAGTACCTCTGTAGCAATGACCCTCTTCAAGCGAAGGGCCTCCCTTCAAAGCATCCTTGACCCCCTCCCTTGTATGGGCAAAACCAGGGGCCCCCTAGAGGTCCTCCTAGATACAGCACTGGAGGACATGGGAATACCCCTGGACGCGGTAAGCCAGAAGTCTGCTAACAGTTCCAATTCAACAGACGGTAACAGCCAAAGAATGCTGTCTGTCATAACCCCCCCCCCAGGACAAAGCTGACCCACACGTTCCGAGGGGCCCTGAGCAAGTTCCACCAGACTTACCTTGTGGGGAGTTGAATAGCCCCAACAACTCCACGTACTGTGCATATAAAGACGGTGCCTTCTTGGACGAGGCAGCAGTGAGTACCTTCTCAGGGGTGATGGGAGTTGCAAATAAGCCCAAGCCCCCTCGAAGCAAGCGTAGAGCTAAGAGTAGGAAGAGTGTCCCGACCTCCCAATCATAGTCGCTATGGGGTGGACGCAGCGACTCCTTTTCTTGTTAGCTACCCTGATGGCCCTGATATGTGTGTCTGTTAATGTCAGGAGCATCAGGGAGACACAAAAAAGATTTGATGTACTAAACTATCTAGCTAACTTGAAAGCAGATCTCATCTTTCTGCAGGAGTGTGGTATTTCGTCGAGCCCTGATTATAGGAACCTGAAGGAGAGTTGGACCCTGGGGGACTCCTTCTGGTCGGGCTCCAACATAGCCAGAGCCGACGGAGTAGGTATCCTGTTTAAAAACCCATTTATTACCTCCCGCAGCAGCAGGGAGGTAGAACCTGGTAGAATTCTGAGCGTGGATGTGACATACAACAACACTCCCCTCAGACTGGTCAATGTCTACGCACCCACTAACCAAAACGAAAGAGTTCAATTTTTTCCACAGCTGCGTCCACTCCTGCTGGGGAACGTACCCGTCATCGTGTCAGGTGACTTCAATTGTGCTCTGAGGGACGTAGACCGGAGCAGGCCACGCAACGACCGCTCTAGTAGAGTTTTGTCCTCCGTAATATCTGATTTCTCCCTGTGTGATGCAGGTAAGGACCTGGTGCCTCCCTTTACCTGGGTGAGCTCATCTGGGACCTCCTTCTCCCGTATAGATCTCGTCCTGCATACCAGCTCCCTTACGAAGACGGCAGTAGACACCCAGGCCGTCTTCTTCTCTGACCATAGGCTCCTGCAGGTAACATTGCAGGTCCCTCAGACCTCCCAGATGGGGTCAGGGGTTTGGAAATTAAACACCTCCTTACTCGATGACCCCTCCATAGCTGCAGCCTATAAGAGCAGGCTTGTTGAGTGGACCACTTTGCGTGACCTATTCAACTCCCCTATAGAGTGGTGGGAGATGGTCAAAATCAGAACTAAGGGTTATTTCATAGCAGCAGGCAAGAGGAAAGCAAAAGAAAGGAGGGCCAAATATAAACACCTGAATGCTGCCCTCCAGCATCTGAGCCTGCTTCAGCTTCGGGGGTTCCCTGTAAGCGACGAGATAGCCCAGACCAAGCTAGATCTTTCAGTGCTTTGTAGGGAGGAACAACGAAAGGTCATGCACAATGCAAAAGTGCAAAAAATGGAGGAAGACGAAAAGTGTACTCGCTTCTTCTTCCAGAAAACGAGGGAGAAGCGGCACTTGATGTCCTCCATGCTCGACAGCAGGGGGAGGATAGTAGAGGATAGTGAGGGAGTGAAAAAAGTGGTAGAGAACTTCTATAGGGACCTATATAACATCAAAGCTACAGATGACACCCTGATAGAGTGGTTCCTGAGCCAGTTGGAGCCTGACTCAGTGCGGGACGACGAGGAGGAGGAGAAGGACCCAGAACTCACGCTGGAGGAGCTCACCCAGGCGGTTAAGACCATGAACACCGGTAAGACGCCAGGTCCAGATGGCATCCCGGGTGAGTATTACCATCTTTTTTGGGACATGCTAAAAGTCCATTTAGCGGAGGTCTACAGAGCGGTCTACAGGGAGAAGCGGTTGGGCCCTTCTATGCGGGAGAGTGTAATTACTCTCCTTCATAAGAAAGGGGAAGTTAAAGATCTACGGAATTGGCGCCCAATCAGCCTCCTTTGCGTGGATTACAAGATACTAGCCAAAGCTCTGATGCTCCGGCTACAAGTACACCTCCCTTTGGTCATTGGCCCCGACCAGGCTTGTGGCGTCCCAGGGAGGTCCATCACGGATATTTTAATGTTAACAAGGGACATTCTGGCTTATTCTAGAGAACGGAACCATCCCCTCTGCCTGTTCAACCTTGACCAGGAGAAGGCGTTCGATAGGGTAAGCCATGAATATATGTACAAAGTGATGGACCAGATGAAATTCGCTCCTGGACTTAGGGGGTGGGTTAAAACCATCTATACAAACATTAGTACCCGAGTCTTGGTGAACAGGCACCTGACTGGTAAAATATCTATCCAGTCAGGGGTCAGACAGGGTTGCCCACTATCCCCACTGCTATATGTCGTGTGCATTGAACCCCTCCTGCAGGCAATTAGTAGGGATACCAATATAACTGGTTTCCAGCTGCCTGGATCCAACGGGGTCCAGGTCAAAACAACAGCATATATGGACGATGTGTCACTCATTTGCACCAACACATCGTCGGTACCTCGGATTAGTAATATCCTTGGGAAGTACTGCACGGCGACCAGGGCAGTGATTAATAAGTCCAAGAGCGAAGTCTACGTGTCTAAAAATTGGCAGGTAGATAGGGAACTGTCGGACATGTACCCTGTCAAAAAGGACAAAATCAAGATTCTGGGCCTCATTTTCGAGAACAATAGCTCGGGGGCCCAGAGCTGGACGGCGGCCATTAACCAGGTCCGTAAAAAGATTGGCGGATGGAGCACAAGATCCTTAACAATGACGGGTAGAGTATTAATAACCAAGTCTATACTGTTCCCCATCCTCTCTTATGTAGGAAAAATCTTTCCCCCAGACAGGACCACCAAAAAAGTGGTGGACCGCATTATCCACCGCTTTATCTGGGGCAGCAAGATGGAGAGGGTAAAGCGAGCCACCCTGAGTAAAGCCGACAAGAAGGGAGGTAAGGGGGTCCCGGACGTTGTGCAGCTCACCCGAGTGCAGGGGCTCACGCAAACTATCAAGAACATCCAGGCCCTGGACAGGAAGGTATGTTACATGAATCGTTTCTATTTTGCCACCTGTCTCAGGGCCTTGGGCCTCTGCACTATTGATAACACCGTGCCGTACTCCTGGGACCCCCCATTGTATTATAGAACCTTAAGGGACACTATATATAAATTGGGCTTAGATAAAGCAAAATTGGCCTCCTGGGAATACAAGGCTGTAACTAAATATCTTGCCGCTTCCCAGGAAATTGAAAAAGTAGCTACTTTCTCCCTCACCCAAAGCCAAAAAATCTGGGAGAATGTGTCTCACAGCTGCCTCAGTAATGTCCAGAAGGATATAGCATGGAACACCGTCCACAGTGCATTCCCCACTCGAGCGTTCATGTTCAGGAGGGGACTAGCCCAAGTAGAAACATGCCCCTATGCAAAGTGCCGCAAGAGAGAAACACCAGCCCATATCTTCTGGGAGTGTGATGTGGCTGGCAGTGTCTGGCTCTCTGTCTCTGTCTTCCTAAACAGGTTTGCTGACACGGCCAAGATGACCGCTGAGACTGTGCTCTATGGGCCTGCGGGAGGAATCGATACCAGCACAGCTAAGTGCGTTTGGCGTGTCATCAATGTTGTCAAGCAGATCCTGTGGGAAGGCCGTAACGTCTGTGTCTATCACAAGCAGGAGCTAGACACTATCACCACGACCAGAAGGGCACAAACTCTTATCAAGGACTTTGTAATTCTGGACATCCGGACCCTCGGGAAGGACAAGGCCTGCGCGGAGTGGAGGATCGCCGGACTTCAGGACGTGAAGATGGAATAAAGGAAAAAACTGGAACCGCTAGCTCCTAGGAGCGGGACTACGGGGCACCGCTAAGCCTTTTATTTATTTTGTCATGCCAGCATTCCGCCCTTTTTAGCTGGCATGACCGTTTTTTCAACGGTGCCCTGGTTTTATGTAGTCTTTTTGTTTCAGTTTTATGGACTTTTATTTGATTTACGTTGAATGTTTTATTTGATTTTGTTTTGTTTTGTTTTATGTATCTTTAAGATTTTTAATGTAAACTATTAAAAGTTACATTTTAAGTGTTTTAAAATTTTAGAATTTTAACTCACTGTTCTATACACTGTCCCTTTTCCCCTGTCCCTGTTTTAGATCTAGTTTTATGTTCACTTTTGAACTTTTTTAGAGAGCACTCCCCGGCCCTCACAAACACTGGTTTTTTATAGATGGTTCTTTTTTTCCAGTCACTTTTAAAGCAGCACAGGTTTTTTTCATGTTGATTTTAATCTGTGTCTGTTTTAACCATGTACAAAGCACAATTGTCTTGGTGTTTTTAAATGTATTTTAAATGCTTTTAAAACAAAATGTATGTCTGTATGCATGAATGTCATCTTTAAAAGAAATGTAAAATGAATGAAAAAACGAATGGGTGTAAATGTAAAAAAATGTAAAATCTCAATAAAAGAGTATTAATATCTGATACGTCCCCTATCAGGGGACCATATATTAAATTGATTTTTGGAATCGGGAGATGGAACAGAGGCTTGCTCCGTCCACTCCACGCATCGGCTCGGTATTGCAGTACCTCCGGGAACGGTGCACACCTTTCTCTAACGTTGGTCAAAGTCAGATCTGGATCTCTCCTGTGAGCATTTTGTCTACCCCTGCTGGAGGGAGAGTGCCAGTGTTGATGCAAGTTTTCCCGCCGTTTTACTTCTTTTTTTTTTTTTTTCTCTCTTTCTTTCTTTCTCTCTTTCTTTCTTGCTGTCTTTCTTTCTTTTATTCACATGTGGTGATGATGTAAACAGCAGCAGGTTGTTTCCTGGGAGCATGCAGCTAACCAGACAAGTGTGGTGGAACATGTCCCTATGCCAGGACCTTCTTAGCAAGCCAGCCAGCCAGCGAGGCACAGTTGTAGTTACCCAAGGCACCTTGCACAGCATAGCAGCTTGGCATGACTATTTGTAAGACGCACTCCGCCAGTTTATGTTTTGTTTTTGGTGTTATGTGTGTGTTTTTGCTTTGTTTTGTTTTCTCCTGCTTAAATTGCACATTTCCCCTCTGGAAGCAGCAGCCCGTTTTTTGGGGGTCTGCTTGTGCTTGGAATTTTGCACCCACCTTTGAATCCCCCTGTGCCGTCCGGGCTGGGGGGCCCCGGGCAAGGGCCAAGTCGCCATCGCTTCTCGGCCTTTTGGCTAAGATCAAGTGTAGTATCTGTTCTTATCAGTTTAATATCTGATACGTCCCTTATCAGGGGACCATATATTAAATTGATTTTTGGAATCGGGAGATGGAACAGGGGCTTGCTCCGTCCACTCCACGCATCGGCCCGGTATTGCAGTACCTCCGGGAATGGTGCACACCTTTCTCTAACGTTGGTCAAAGTCAGATCTGGATCTCTCCTGTGAGCATTTTGTCTACCCCTGCTGGAGGGAGAGTGCCAGTGTTGATGCAAGTTTTCCCGCCGTTTTACTTCTTTTTTTTTTTCTTTCTCTCTTTCTTTCTCTCTTTCTCTCTTTCTTTCTCTCTTTCTTTCTTGCTGTCTTTCTTTCTTTTATTCACATGTGGTGATGATGTAGACAGCAGCAGGTTGTTTCCTGGGAGCATGCAGCTAACCAGACAAGTGTGGTGGAACATGTCCCTATGCCAGGACCTTCTTAGCAAGCCAGCCAGCCAGCGAGGCACAGTTGTAGTTACCCAAGGCACCTTGCACAGCATAGCAGCTTGGCATGACTATTTGTAAGACGCACTCCGCCAGTTTATGTTTTGTTTTTGGTGTTATGTGTGTGTTTTTGCTTTGTTTTGTATTCTCCTGCTTAAATTGTACATTTCCCCTCTGGAAGCAGCAGCCCGTTTTTTTGGGGTCTGCTTGTGCTTGAAATTTTGCACCCACCTTTGAATCCCCCTGTGCCGTCCGGGCTGGGGGGCCCCGGGCAAGGGCCAAGTCGCCATCGCTTCTCGGCCTTTTGGCTAAGATCAAGTGTAGTATCTGTTCTTATCAGTTTAATATCTGATATGTCCCCTATCAGGGGACCATATATTAAATTGATTTTTGGAATCGGGAGATGGAACAGGGGCTTGCTCCGTCCACTCCACGCATCGGCCCGGTATTGCAGTACCTCCGGGAATGGTGCACACCTTTCTCTAACGTTGGTCAAAGTCAGATCTGGATCTCTCCTGTAAGCATTTTGTCTACCCCTGCTGGAGGGAGAGTGCCAGTGTTGATGCAAGTTTTCCCGCCGTTTTACTTCTTTTTTTTTTCTTTCTTTCTTTCTTTCTCTCTTTCTGGACGCAGCGACTCCTTTTCTTGTTAGCTACCCTGATGGCCCTGATATGTGTGTCTGTTAATGTCAGGAGCATCAGGGAGACACAAAAAAGATTTGATGTACTAAACTATCTAGCTAACTTGAAAGCAGATCTCATCTTTCTGCAGGAGTGTGGTATTTCGTCGAGCCCTGATTATAGGGACCTGAAGGAGAGTTGGACCCTGGGGGACTCCTTCTGGTCGGGCTCCAACATAGCCAGAGCCGACGGAGTAGGTATCCTGTTTAAAAACCCATTTATTACCTCCCGCAGCAGCAGGGAGGTAGAACCTGGTAGAAATCTGAGCGTGGATGTGACATACAACAACACTCCCCTCAGACTGGTCAATGTCTACGCACCCACTAACCAAAACGAAAGAGTTCAATTTTTTCCACAGCTGCGTCCACTCCTGCTGGGGAACGTACCCGTCATCGTGTCAGGTGACTTCAATTGTGCTCTGAGGGACGTAGACCGGAGCAGGCCACGCAACGACCGCTCTAGTAGAGTTTTGTCCTCCGTAATATCTGATTTCTCCCTGTGTGATGCAGGTAAGGACCTGGTGCCTCCCTTTACCTGGGTGAGCTCATCTGGGACCTCCTTCTCCCGTATAGATCTCGTCCTGCATACCAGCTCCCTTACGAAGACGGCAGTAGACACCCAGGCCGTCTTCTTCTCTGACCATAGGCTCCTGCAGGTAACATTGCAGGTCCCTCAGACCTCCCAGATGGGGTCAGGGGTCTGGAAATTAAACACCTCCTTACTCGATGACCCCTCCATAGCTGCAGCCTATAAGAGCAGGCTTGTTGAGTGGACCACTTTGCGTGACCTATTCAACTCCCCTATAGAGTGGTGGGAGATGGTCAAAATCAGAACTAAGGGTTATTTCATAGCAGCAGGCAAGAGGAAAGCCAAAGAAAGGAGGGCCAAATATAAATACCTGAATGCTGCCCTCCAGCGTCTGAGCCTGCTTCAGCTTCGGGGGTTCCCTGTAAGCGACGAGATAGCCCAGACCAAGCTAGATCTTTCAGTGCTTTGTAGGGAGGAACAACGAAAGGTCATGCACAATGCAAAAGTGCAAAAAATGGAGGAAGATGAAAAGTGTACTCGCTTCTTCTTCCAGAAAACGAGGGAGAAGCGGCACTTGATGTCCTCCATGCTCGACAGCAGGGGGAGGATAGTAGAGGATAGTGAGGGAGTGAAAAAAGTGGTAGAGAACTTCTATAGGGACCTGTATAACATCAAAGCTACAGATGACACCCTGATAGAGTGGTTCCTGAGCCAGTTGGAGCCTGACTCAGTGCGGGACGAGGAGGAGGAGGAGAAGGACCCAGAACTCACGCTGGAGGAGCTCACCCAGGCGGTTAAGACCATGAACACCGGTAAGACGCCAGGTCCAGATGGCATCCCGGGTGAGTATTACCATCTTTTTTGGGACACGCTAAAAGTCCATTTAGCGGAGGTCTACAGAGCGGTCTACAGGGAGAAGCGGTTGGGCCCTTCTATGCGGGAGAGTGTAATTACTCTCCTTCATAAGAAAGGGGAAGTTAAAGATCTACGGAATTGGCGCCCAATCAGCCTCCTTTGCGTGGATTACAAGATACTAGCCAAAGCTCTGATGCTCCGGCTACAAGTACACCTCCCTTTGGTCATTGGCCCCGACCAGGCTTGTGGCGTCCCAGGGAGGTCCATCACGGATATTTTAATGTTAACAAGGGACATTCTGGCTTATTCTAGAGAACGGAACCATCCCCTCTGCCTGTTCAACCTTGACCAGGAGAAGGCGTTCGATAGGGTAAGCCATGAATATATGTACAAAGTGATGGACCACATGAAATTCGCTCCTGGACTTAGGGAGTGGGTTAAAACCATCTATACAAACATTAGTACCCGAGTCTTGGTGAACAGGCACCTGACTGGTAAAATATCTATCCAGTCAGGGGTCAGACAGGGTTGCCCACTATCCCCACTGCTATATGTCGTGTGCATTGAACCCCTCCTGCAGGCAATTCGTAGGGATACCAATATAACTGGTTTCCAGCTGCCTGGATCCAACGGGGTCCAGGTCAAAACAACAGCATATATGGACGATGTGTCACTCATTTGCACCAACACATCGTCGGTACCTCGGATTAGTAATATCCTTGAGAAGTACTGCACGGCGACCGGGGCAGTGATTAATAAGTCCAAGAGCGAAGTCTACGTGTCTAAAAATTGGCAGGTAGATAGGGAACTGTCGGACATGTACCCTGTCAAAAAGGACAAAATCAAGATTCTGGGCCTCATTTTCGAGAACAATAGCTCGGGGGCCCAGAGCTGGACGGCGGCCATTAACCAGGTCCGTAAAAAGATTGGCGGATGGAGCACAAGATCCTTAACAATGACGGGTAGAGTATTAATAACCAAGTCTATACTGTTCCCCATCCTCTCTTATGTAGGAAAAATCTTTCCCCCAGACAGGACCACCAAAAAAGTGGTGGACCGCATTATCCACCGCTTTATCTGGGGCAGCAAGATGGAGAGGGTAAAACGAGCCACCCTGAGTAAAGCCGACAAGAAGGGAGGTAAGGGGGTCCCGGACGTTGTGCAGCTCACCCGAGTGCAGGGGCTCACGCAAACTATCAAGAACATCCAGGCCCTGGACAGGAAGGTATGTTACATGAATCGTTTCTATTTTGCCACCTGTCTCAGGGCCTTGGGCCTCTGCACTATTGATAACACCGTGCCGTACTCCTGGGACCCCCCATTGTATTATAGAACCTTAAGGGACACTATATATAAATTGGGCTTAGATAAAGCAAAATTGGCCTCCTGGGAATTCAAGGCTGTAACTAAATATCTTGCCGGTTCCCAGGAAATTGAAAAAGTAGCTACTTTCTCCCTCACCCAAAGCCAAAAAATCTGGGAGAATGTGTCTCACAGCTGCCTCAGTAATGTCCAGAAGGATATAGCATGGAACACCGTCCACAGTGCACTCCCCACTCGAGCGTTCATGTTCAGGAGGGGACTAGCCCAAGTAGAAACATGCCCCTATGCAAAGTGCCGCAAGAGAGAAACACCAGCCCATATCTTCTGGGAGTGTGATGTGGCTGGCAGTGTCTGGCTCTCTGTCTCTGTCTTCCTAAACAGGTTTGCTGACACGGCCAAGATGACCGCTGAGACTGTGCTCTATGGGCCTGCGGGAGGAATCGCTACCAGCACAGCTAAGTGCGTTTGGCGTGTCATCAATGTTGTCAAGCAGATCCTGTGGGAAGGCCGTAACGTCTGTGTCTATCACAAGCAGGAGCTAGACACTATCACCACGACCAGAAGGGCACAAACTCTTATCAAGGACTTTGTAATTCTGGACATCCGGACCCTCGGGAAGGACAAGGCCTGCGCGGAGTGGAGGATCGCCGGACTTCAGGGCGTGAAGATGGAATAAAGGAAAAAACTGGAACCGCTAGCTCCTAGGAGCGGGACTACGGGGCACCGCTAAGCCTTTTATTTATTTTGTCATGCCAGCATTCCGCCCTTTTTAGCTGGCATGACCGTTTTTGAACGGTGCCCTGGTTTTATGTAGTCTTTTTGTTTCAGTTTTATGGACTTTTATTTGATTTACGTTGAATGTTTTATTTGATTTTGTTTTGTTTTGTTTTATGTATCTTTAAGATTTTTAATGTAAACTATTAAAAGTTACATTTTAAGTGTTTTAAAATTTTAGAATTTTAACGCACTGTTTTACACACTGTCCCTTTTCCCCTGTCCCTGTTTTAGTAATATAGTTTTATGTTCACTTTTGAACCTTTTTAGAGAGCACTCCCCGGCCCTCACAAGCACTGGTTTTTATAGATGGTTCTTTTTTTCCAGTCACTTTTAAAACAGCACAGGTTTTTTTCATGTTGATTTTAATCTGTGTCTGTTTTAACCATGTACAAAGCACAATTGTCTTGGTGTTTTTAAATGTATTTTAAATGCTTTTAAAACAAAATGTATGTCTGTATGCATGAATGTCATCTTTAAAAGAAATGTAAAATGAATGAAAAAACGAATGGGTGTAAATGTAAAAAAATGTAAAATCTCAATAAAAGAGTATTTTGGCTAAGATCAAGTGTAGTATCTGTTCTTATCAGTTTAATATCTGATACGTCCCCTATCAGGGGACCATATATTAAATTGATTTTTGGAATCGGGAGATGGAACAGGGGCTTGCTCCGTCCACTCCACGCATCGGCCCGGTATTGCAGTACCTCCGGGAACGGTGCACACCTTTCTCTAACGTTGGTCAAAGTCAGATCTGGATCTCTCATGTGAGCATTTTGTCTACCCCTGCTGGAGGGAGAGTGCCAGTGTTGATGCAAGTTTTCCCGCCGTTTTACTTATTTTTTTTTTTCTTTCTCTCTTTCTTTCTTTCTCTCTTTCTTTCTCTCTTTCTCTCTTTCTTTCTCTCTTTCTTTCTTGCTGTCTTTCTTTCTTTTATTCACATGTGGTGATGATGTAGACAGCAGCAGGTTGTTTCCTGGGAGCATGCAGCTAACCAGACAAGTGTGGTGGAACATGTCCCTATGCCAGGACCTTCTTAGCAAGCCAGCCAGCCAGCGAGGCACAGTTGTAGTTACCCAAGGCACCTTGCACAGCATAGCAGCTTGGCATGACTATTTGTAAGACGCACTCTGCCAGTTTATGTTTTGTTTTTGGTGTTATGTGTGTGTTTTTGCTTTGTTTTGTTTTCTCCTGCTTAAATTGCACATTTCCCCTCTGGAAGCAGCAGCCCGTTTTTTGGGGGTCTGCTTGTGCTTGGAATTTTGCACCCACCTTTGAATCCCCCTGTGCCGTCCGGGCTGGGGGGCCCCGGGCAAGGGCCAAGTCGCCATCGCTTCTCGGCCTTTTGGCTAAGATCAAGTGTAGTATCTGTTCTTATCAGTTTAATATCTGATACGTCCCCTATCAGGGGACCATATATTAAATTGATTTTTGGAATCGGGAAATGGAACAGGGGCTTGCTCCGTCCACTCCACGCATCGGCCCGGTATTGCAGTACCTCCGGGAACGGTGCACACCTTTCTCTAACGTTGGTCAAAGTCAGATCTGGATCTCTCCTGTGAGCATTTTGTCTACCCCTGCTGGAGGGAGAGTGCCAGTGTTGATGCAAGTTTTCCCGCCGTTTTACTTCTTTTTTTTTCTTTCTCTCTTTCTTTCTTTCTCTCTTTCTTTCTCTCTTTCTCTCTTTCTTTCTCTCTTTCTTTCTTGCTGTCTTTCTTTCTTTTATTCACATGTGGTGATGATGTAGACAGCAGCAGGTTGTTTCCTGGGAGCATGCAGCTAACCAGACAAGTGTGGTGGAACATGTCCCTATGCCAGGACCTTCTTAGCAAGCCAGCCAGCCAGCACGGCACAGTTGTAGTTACCCAAGGCACCTTGCACAGCATAGCAGCTTGGCATGACTATTTGTAAGACGCACTCCGCCAGTTTATGTTTTGTTTTTGGTGTTATGTGTGTGTTTTTGCTTTGTTTTGTTTTCTCCTGCTTAAATTGCACATTTCCCCTCTGGAAGCAGCAGCCCGTTTTTTGGGGGTCTGCTTGTGCTTGGAATTTTGCACCCACCTTTGAATCCCCCTGTGCCGTCCGGGCTGGGGGGCCCCGGGCAAGGGCCAAGTCGCCATCGCTTCTCGGCCTTTTGGCTAAGATCAAGTGTAGTATCTGTTCTTATCAGTTTAATATCTGATACGTCCCCTATCAGGGGACCATATATTAAATTGATTTTTGGAATCGGGAGATGGAACAGGGGCTTGCTCCGTCCACTCCACGCATCGGCCCGGTATTGCAGTACCTCCAGGAACGGTGCACACCTTTCTCTAACGTTGGTCAAAGTCAGATCTGGATCTCTCCTGTGAGCATTTTGTCTACCCCTGCTGGAGGGAGAGTGCCAGTGTTGATGCAAGTTTTCCCGCCGTTTTACTTCTTTTTTTTTTTTCTTTCTCTCTTTCTTTCTTTCTCTCTTTCTCTCTTTCTTTCTCTCTTTCTTTCTTGCTGTCTTTCTTTCTTTTATTCACATGTGGTGATGATGTAGACAGCAGCAGGTTGTTTCCTGGGAGCATGCAGCTAACCAGACAAGTGTGGTGGAACATGTCCCTATGCCAGGACCTTCTTAGCAAGCCAGCCAGCCAGCGAGGCACAGTTGTAGTTACCCAAGGCACCTTGCACAGCATAGCAGCTTGGCATGACTATTTGTAAGACGCACTCCGCCAGTTTATGTTTTGTTTTTGGTGTTATGTGTGTGTTTTTGCTTTGTTTTGTTTTCTCCTGCTTAAATTGCACATTTCCCCTCTGGAAGCAGCAGCCCGTTTTTTGGGGGTCTGCTTGTGCTTGGAATTTTGCACCCACCTTTGAATCCCCCTGTGCCGTCCGGGCTGGGGGGCCCCGGGCAAGGGCCAAGTCGCCATCGCTTCTCGGCCTCTTGGCTCCGATCATAGTATGTGGCCTGCCCGCAGCTTTTGAGGATCAAGAAAGAGAAGGTGATGGCGTTCCGGAATTCTGCATCGGCCCCTGGGGCGCGACTATTGAACACCCTGCGTTTCGTTGGAAAAGAAGTAGATGGAGAGAGGATCAGAATGGATAGAAGGACCTTTGCAAACAAGGTAATTTTTGATTTTTTGGGATTAACAGCAAAGGAAATATATTGTTATCAGGATTTCCAAGGAAGAAGTACTTTTGATGTAACTTTTACTGGGGAATACATTTGCAGCAAAGCTTGGGATAAATGTAAAGAAAGCAATTTTTCTGATCCTATTCAGGATTTTTGGATTGAACCTTTTTTTGCAAGAGAAACACGAATCCTGACTGTGCACATGTATAATCCTTACTGCAAAGAGCATGATATTGTTTCCTTCTTAAAGCAATACTGTGAGGTATTAGGAATTGGAATTAAAAGCAAAGATGAGGATGAGCTATGGAATGGGAAGAGACAGTATGTGGTGAGGCTAAAACCAAGTCCAACAGGGGGCATAATGCACCCTCCAGCTACTTTCTTTATTGGAGCAAATAAAGGGTATTTGTATTATGCAGGACAACCTTTGACATGCAGAAAATGTGGGCAGACAGGACACATGGCAGAGAGGTGTGAAAATAATTTTTGTCGGAATTGTATGACAGCAGGACATTTGGCAAAGGACTGTAATGTTCCAAAAGCATGTAACCTGTGTGGGTCTAGAGAGCACATGTTTAAGGAGTGTCCACAAAGACAAAAAAAATATTCAGACGCACTTAGGGACATTGAAGAGGTGATAGCAGAGATACTCACAGAAAAAGTGTCTGTTGCTGGTGTGGGAGCTGTCGCTGGTGCTGGTGCTGGTGGTGGCGTTGATACTGGTGTTGTCACTGGTGTTGTCGCTGATGCTAGTGCTGGTGCTGGTGATGGTGTTGATGCTGCCGTTGGTGTTGGTGCTGGTGCATCTTTGCGCCCTATTCAGGAGGCTCTGCCAGCTACTTCGGAAGCTGAACCCCAGGAGACTGTTGCTGGAGGAAGAAGTATTGGGACACCGGCTGTTGTTGAAGCTGTGGTAGCTGAACAAGAGGACACAGAGGAGATGGACTCATCCCCAGAGGGAACAGTCATCCCAGACACTGTTGAGGAGAGAAAAAAGGGAGAGTGGAAAACAGCTAAGAGGAAGAAATCAAAGAAAAGAAGATCAGAGGAAGAAGGAGGAGATACAGGAGTTAAAATGACAGTGATTGAGATCTCAAATCAATTTGGATGTCTGCAAGGAGGAGAAGAGGAGAGTGAGGTAATATCGGAAAGTGAATCTGAGCTGGCCTCGGTCCCTGTTCTCCCTCCTGAAGAGAAGGACAGTGTGAAGGAAATGACTGAGCAAACAACAGAACAGATGGAGAGTAGCAAAGAAGAGGAGGAAAGCCAAATAGAATCAGACGCAACGTCAGACACTGATTCGCAAGGATCAGGGTTCTTTTTGGAGAAAAAAGAGGTAGACAGAGTGACGAAAATAATGGGGATGTGATAAGGGAATGTTTTAAATCATGACATCAAAATGGAGATGAAAATAATAACGATAAATGTGAGAGGTTTACGAAATGCAGTGAAAAGAGCAGCTGTGTTTTTATCGCTGATGTCTATGAACTTTAACATTTGCTTCTTACAGGAATGCCATTTGAGTGACACGGAGGATATAAAGACTTTTACAAAGGAATGGAAAGGTGGATACTCCTTTTGGGGGGTAGGGAATGTTTTTTCCAATGGAGTGGGAATACTCATGAAAGGGGATGGATGGGAAATTGAAAATGTATTATCTGTTGTACCTGGGAGGGTGTTATATGTGGATGTCAAGTTGGGTAATATGGAATTGAGAGTTATAAATGTTTATGCACCTTCAAATAGAACTGAAAGGTTGGGGGTGTTTAAAGAAACTCAAAATTTGCTGTGCACAAATAAGGTGGTGGTAATGGGGGGAGACTTTAACTCTTCATTGGATAATTTGGGTAAAAAGGAAGGAGGAGAGGTAGATTTTGCTACAAATTATTTAAAGAAGTTGGTGTCTGATTTTTCTTTAATGGATGTGTATAGAAAATGTAATAAAAAAGAGGGTGGATATACTTGGGGAAATTCCCGAGGGCTAAAAAGTAGAATTGATTACATATTTCTATCCAGTAACATTAATGTGAAATATTGTAAGGTGGCTCCCTTCTGGAGCTCGGATCATAATATGATTGAAACATCTTTTGGGACATCAGCTACTATTATTGGTCCTGGATACTGGAAATTAAATATTAGTGTTTTAAAGATAAATGAATTCAGAGAGAAACTAATAGAGTTTTATAAAAGTTGGCAAAATATGAAGTTTTATTTTAAAACAGAAACAGAATGGTGGGAGGAGGTTAAAAGGAAACTGTGCATGTTCTGTCAGAAGTATTGTAAAAACTTGAAAAAGAAAGAAAGACGGGATCTGAAAATACTGCAAAATCAATTACAGAAGGTGGAGTCTAAAATAAATGAGGGGAGTGGAGTGGATTGGGAGGAGTATCAAACTTTAAAAAATAAAATAAAAAGGTATACAGAAGGCAAAGCTAGAGAATTTGCTTTCTTAGCAAAAGTAGAGGAGAAGGAGGGGGATGAAAAATGCTCCAGGTATTTTTTTCAATCAATAAAACAAAAGCAAAGAAGGGTGTTAATTAAGGGGTTTAAAGATGGTGGGGGTGCACTTAAAGAAGGGGCAGACATGATGGAGTGGGCAAGAGAGTATTATAAGAAGCTCTTTTCTGAAAGAGGTGTATGTGTAAAAGAAAGAAAGATGGTACTAGATAACTTAGATGCAAAAATAAGTAATGAGGAAAGGGAGGGTTTGGAGGGGGAAATAACAGAGGAGGAGGTTAAAGTAGCTTTGTTTTCTTTAGCAGATAATAAGACCCCGGGAGGAGATGGTTTTCCTAAGGAATTTTATGTGGCCTTTTGGGAAGTGATAAAAAAAGACCTAGTTAACATTTATAAAGAAATATATAAGGAAGGAATGTTGAGTGAGTCTATGAGGAAGGGGGTGATAAGTTTAATTTTTAAGAAAGGAGATAAGGAGGAAATAAAGAATTGGAGACCAATTACTCTCTTAACAGTAGATTACAAAATTTTATCAAAGATACTAACAAATAGACTAAGTAAAGTGATGTCAAAAATAATTGATGGGGATCAGACCTGTGGTGTAAAGGGTAGATCAAGCTCTATGAATCTGCAACTTATGAGAGATGTAATTTATTGGGTGACGGATAGGGGCCTTCAACTAGGGATACTGAGCTTGGATCAGGAGAAGGCCTTTGACCGGGTAAACCATGAGTTTTGTTTTGAAATCTTAAAGAGGTTTAATGTAGGGGAAAGGTTCATAAAGTGGGTAAAGACTCTATATAAGAATGTATATAGTGTCATTAATGTAAATGGACATTTGAGTGAGCCAGTTATGCAAAGGGGAGGAGTAAGACAGGGATGTCCATTATCGCCATTACTGTATGTGATATTTATTGAACCTTTGGCAGAATTGGTGAGGAGTGATAAAATAATAAAAGGTATACATATTCCAGGAGGTAAAGGACAGTTACTAAAAATATCACAGTATGCAGATGACACCACTCTCTTCTTGACAACAGAAAGGGGGATAGAAAGAGCTGTGGAATTAACAGAAATATATGGGAAAGCATCAGGATCAAAGGTCAATGTGGATAAGTCTTCTATTATGTTGTGGGGGAATTGGGATCATAATAAGATACTAACATATGGATTTGAAGTATGTAAAGATGGGCTTAAAATATTGGGGGTGAAATTTTACAGAGAAAATGGGGAGAAAAAGAACTGGATAGAAAAATTGGCAAAAATTAGAACAAAAATGGATATTTGGAAATCAAGAAAACTAACTGTAAGTGGGAAAGTGTTGGTAATTAAGAGTGATATATTACCTGCTTTAAACTATTTAGCAGGGGTATACCCTGTACCAATAAGGATTAAATTGCAGATCACTCGGGTTATTTTCGGTTTTATATGGGGAGGGAAGTACGAGTGGATGCAAAGGGAACAGATGTATAAACCTGTGGATAAAGGAGGAAGGGGAGTACCTTGTATACCCCTGAAGCTAGATTGTATATTGTTGCAAAATATGTGTAGAATGGTGGCTGGGGAAATACATCATAAAGCTGCTTTCTTTGTGAAGATGTGGTTTGCCTTTGCAGTAAGAAATGTGTGGCCAGTCTTAAATGATACTCCAAAAGTTGAAAAGGGGCCCTGGGTATATGAGCATATGAAAATGTTTTTAAAGGCACATCCTGAATGTGGGAGAAAGGAAACCCTGTTAAACCATAAAGAGATATATAATGTAGTAAAAAAGAAATTGACGGATAAAAATAAAGAAACACAGGTAAAACATGATTGGGGGAGATTGCAACCAAAGCATATGGGGAATGATGTAAATGACATTGCCTGGTTGTGTGCGCATGACAGACTCCCAGTGAGGGAACGATTACACAGACATGGATGTGCTAGATCAGCAGCTTGTCCTAGGGACTGTGGAGGGGTGGAAACAGCAAGGCACGTGTTCTGGGAATGTGTCTTTGCTATAAATTTTTGGAACTTGGCATCTCAGTTTTTGAAAACTATAACTGATGTAGATATAATGTCTGCTGATTGTATTATGTTTGGGAAGGATTGGTATAAATGGAAAAAAAGAAAACTACTGTTTGTAGAGGTATTCGTAAATGTAGGGAAATGGGTCTTATGGGAGAAAAGAAATGAATCTGTGGGAAAGTATAAATTGCAAACAGAAAAACAAGCGTTTTTTTTCTTTAAAGCTAAAGTACAAGAAATGATATTAATTGATAAACAAGTTTTGGGTTGGGAAAGATGCTCAAATAAGTGGGGTGAGTTGATGAAAATATTATAAAGGTAATGAAGAGTACACGTTTAGATGTAAATTGCAAGTGGGTTAATGTAATGGATATGGTTTCTTTCTGTATTGTTGCTTTGTAAATAATTTTCAATAAAAAAAAAAAAAAAAAAAAAAAAAAAAAATCTGTTCTTATCAGTTTAATATCTGATACGTCCCCTATCAGGGGACCATATATTAAATTGATTTTTGGAATCGGGAGATGGAACAGGGGCTTGCTCCGTCCACTCCACGCATCGGCCCGGTATTGCAGTACCTCCGGGAATGGTGCACACCTTTCTCTAACGTTGGTCAAAGTCAGATCTGGATCTCTCCTGTGAGCATTTTGTCTACCCCTGCTGGAGGGAGAGTGCCAGTGTTGATGCAAGTTTTCCCGCCGTTTTACTTCTTTTTTTTTTCTTTCTCTCTTTCTTTCTTTCTCTCTTTCTTTCTCTCTTTCTCTCTTTCTTTCTCTCTTTCTTGCTGTCTTTCTTTCTTTTATTCACATGTGGTGATGATGTAGACAGCAGCAGGTTGTTTCCTGGGAGCATGCAGCTAACCAGACAAGTGTGGTGGAACATGTCCCTATGCCAGGACCTTCTTAGCAAGCCAGCCAGCCAGCGAGACACAGTTGTAGTTACCCAAGGCACCTTGCACAGCATAGCAGCTTGGCATGACTATTTGTAAGACGCACTCCGCCAGTTTATGTTTTGTTTTTGGTGTTATGTGTGTGTTTTTGCTTTGTTTTGTTTTCTCCTGCTTAAATTGCACATTTCCCCTCTGGAAGCAGCAGCCCGTTTTTTGGGGGTCTGCTTGTGCTTGGAATTTTGCACCCACCTTTGAATCCCCCTGTGCCGTCCGGGCTGGGGGGCCCCGGGCAAGGGCCAAGTCGCCATCGCTTCTCGGCCTTTTGCAGCAAAAGAAAGCAAAAGAAAGGAGGGCCAAATATAAATACCTGAATGCTGCCCTCCAGCGTCTGAGCCTGCTTCAGCTTCGGGGGTTCCCTGTAAGCGACGAGATAGCCCAGACCAAGCTAGATCTTTCAGTGCTTTGTAGGGAGGAACAACGAAAGGTCATGCACAATGCAAAAGTGCAAAAAATGGAGGAAGACGAAAAGTGTACTCGCTTCTTCTTCCAGAAAACGAGGGAGAAGCGGCACTTGATGTCCTCCATGCTCGACAGCAGGGGGAGGATAGTAGAGGATAGTGAGGGAGTGAAAAAAGTGGTAGAGAACTTCTATAGGGACCTGTATAACATCAAAGCTACAGATGACACCCTGATAGAGTGGTTCCTGAGCCAGTTGGAGCCTGACTCAGTGCAGGACGACGAGGAGGAGGAGAAGGACCCAGAACTCACGCTGGAGGAGCTCACCCAGGCGGTTAAGACCATGAACACCGGTAAGACGCCAGGTCCAGATGGCATCCCGGGTGAGTATTACCATCTTTTTTGGGACACGCTAAAAGTCCATTTAGCGGAGGTCTACAGAGCGGTCTACAGGGAGAAGCGGTTGGGCCCTTCTATGCGGGAGAGTGTAATTACTCTCCTTCATAAGAAAGGGGAAGTTAAAGATCTACGGAATTGGCGCCCAATCAGCCTCCTTTGCGTGGATTACAAGATACTAGCCAAAGCTCTGATGCTCCGGCTACAAGTACACCTCCCTTTGGTCATTGGCTCCGACCAGGCTTGTGGCGTCCCAGGGAGGTCCATCACGGATATTTTAATGTTAACAAGGGACATTCTGGCTTATTCTAGAGAACGGAACCATCCCCTCTGCCTGTTCAACCTTGACCAGGAGAAGGCGTTTGATAGGGTAAGCCATGAATATATGTACAAAGTGATGGACCAGATGAAATTCGCTCCTGGACTTAGGGGGTGGGTTAAAACCATCTATACAAACATTAGTACCCGAGTCTTGGTGAACAGGCACCTGACTGGTAAAATATCTATCCAGTCAGGGGTCAGACAGGGTTGCCCACTATCCCCACTGCTATATGTCGTGTGCATTGAACCCCTCCTGCAGGCAATTCGTAGGGATACCAATATAACTGGTTTCCAGCTGCCTGGATCCAACGGGGTCCAGGTCAAAACAACAGCATATATGGACGATGTGTCACTCATTTGCACCAACACATCGTCGGTACCTCGGATTAGTAATATCCTTGGGAAGTACTGCACGGCGACCGGGGCAGTGATTAATAAGTCCAAGAGCGAAGTCTACGTGTCTAAAAATTGGCAGGTAGATAGGGAACTGTCGGACATGTACCCTGTCAAAAAGGACAAAATCAAGATTCTGGGCCTCATTTTCGAGAACAATAGCTCGGGGGCCCAGAGCTGGACGGCGGCCATTAACCAGGTCCGTAAAAAGATTGGCGGATGGAGCACAAGATCCTTAACAATGACGGGTAGAGTATTAATAACCAAGTCTATACTGTTCCCCATCCTCTCTTATGTAGGAAAAATCTTTCCCCCAGACAGGACCACCAAAAAAGTGGTGGACCGCATTATCCACCGCTTTATCTGGGGCAGCAAGATGGAGAGGGTAAAACGAGCCACCCTGAGTAAAGCCGACAAGAAGGGAGGTAAGGGGGTCCCGGACGTTGTGCAGCTCACCCGAGTGCAGGGGCTCACGCAAACTATCAAGAAAATCCAGGCCCTGGACAGGAAGGTATGTTATATGAATCGTTTCTATTTTGCCACCTGTCTCAGGGCCTTGGGCCTCTGCACTATTGATAACACCGTGCCGTACTCCTGGGACCCCCCATTGTATTATAGAACCTTAAGGGACACTATATATAAATTGGGCTTAGATAAAGCAAAATTGGCCTCCTGGGAATACAAGGCTGTAACTAAATATCTTGCCGGTTCCCAGGAAATTGAAAAAGTAGCTACTTTCTCCCTCACCCAAAGCCAAAAAATCTGGGAGAATGTGTCTCACAGCTGCCTCAGTAATGTCCAGAAGGATATAGCATGGAACACCGTCCACAGTGCACTCCCCACTCGAGCGTTCATGTTCAGGAGGGGACTAGCCCAAGTAGAAACATGCCCCTATGCAAAGTGCCGCAAGAGAGAAACACCAGCCCATATCTTCTGGGAGTGTGATGTGGCTGGCAGTGTCTGGCTCTCTGTCTCTGTCTTCCTAAACAGGTTTGCTGACACGGCCAAGATGACCGCTGAGACTGTGCTCTATGGGCCTGCGGGAGGAATCACTACCAGCACAGCTAAGTGCGTTTGGCGTGTCATCAATGTTGTCAAGCAGATCCTGTGGGAAGGCCGTAACGTCTGTGTCTATCACAAGCAGGAGCTAGACACTATCACCACGACCAGAAGGGCACAAACTCTTATCAAGGACTTTGTAATTCTGGACATCCGGACCCTCGGGAAGGACAAGGCCTGCGCGGAGTGGAGGATCGCCGGACTTCAGGACGTGAAGATAGAATAAAGGAAAAAACTGGAACCGCTAGCTCCTAGGAGCGGGACTACGGGGCACCGCTAAGCCTTTTATTTATTTTGTCATGCCAGCATTCCGCCCTTTTTAGCTGGCATGACCGTTTTTCAACGGTGCCCTGGTTTTATGTAGTCTTTTGTTTCAGTTTTATGGACTTTTATTTGATTTACGTTGAATGTTTTATTTGATTTTGTTTTGTTTTGTTTTATGTATCTTTAAGATTTTTAATGTAAACTATTAAAAGTTACATTTTAAGTGTTTTAAAATTTTAGAATTTTAACTCACTGTTTTATACACTGTCCCTTTTCCCCTGTCCCTGTTTTAGATCTAGTTTTATGTTCACTTTTGAACCTTTTAGAGAGCACTCCCCGGCCCTCACAAGCACTGGTTTTTTATAGATGGTTCTTTTTTTCCAGTCACTTTTAAAACAGCACAGGTTTCTTTCATGTTGATTTTAATCTGTGTCTGTTTTAACCATGTACAAAGCACAATTGTCTTGGTGTTTTTAAATGTGTTTTAAATGCTTTTAAAACAAAATGTATGTCTGTATGCATGAATGTCATCTTTAAAAGAAATGTAAAATGAATGAAAAAACGAATGGGTGTAAATGTAAAAAATGTAAAATCTCAATAAAAGAGTATTAATATCTGATACGTCCCCTATCAGGGGACCATATATTAAATTGATTTTTGGAATAGGGAGATGGAACAGGGGCTTGCTCCGTCCACTCCATGCATCGGCCCGGTATTGCAGTACCTCCGGGAACGGTGCACACCTTTCTCTAACGTTGGTCAAAGTCAGATCTGGATCTCTCCTGTGAGCATTTTGTCTACCCCTGCTGGAGGGAGAGTGCCAGTGTTGATGCAAGTTTTCCCGCCGTTTTACTTCTTTTTTTTTCTTTCTCTCTTTCTTTCTTTCTCTCTTTCTTTCTCTCTTTCTCTCTTTCTTTCTCTCTTTCTTTCTTGCTGTCTTTCTTTCTTTTATTCACATGTGGTGATGATGTAGACAGCAGCAGGTTGTTTCCTGGGAGCATGCAGCTAACCAGACAAGTTTGGTGGAACATGTCCCTATGCCAGGACCTTCTTAGCAAGCCAGCCAGCCAGCGAGGCACAGTTGTAGTTACCCAAGGCACCTTGCACAGCATAGCAGCTTGGCATGACTATTTGTAAGACGCACTCCGCCAGTTTATGTTTTGTTTTTGGTGTTATGTGTGTGTTTTTGCTTTGTTTTGTTTCCTCCTGCTTAAATTGCACATTTCCCCTCTGGAAGCAGCAGCCCGTTTTTTGGGGGTCTGCTTGTGCTTGGAATTTTGCACCCACCTTTGAATCCCCCTGTGCCGTCCGGGCTGGGGGGCCCCGGGCAAGGGCCAAGTCGCCATCGCTTCTCGGCCTTTTGGCTAAGATCAAGTGTAGTATCTGTTCTTATCAGTTTTATATCTGATACGTCCCCTATCAGGGGACCATATATTAAATTGATTTTTGGAATCGGGAGATGGAACAGGGGCTTGCTCCGTCCACTCCACGCATCGGCCCGGTATTGCAGTACCTCCGGGAATGGTGCACACCTTTCTCTAACGTTGGTCAAAGTCAGATCTGGATCTCTCCTGTGAGCATTTTGTCTACCCCTGCTGGAGGGAGAGTGCCAGTGTTGATGCAAGTTTGCCCGCCGTTTTACTTCTTTTTTTTTTCTTTCTCTCTTTCTTTCTCTCTTTCTTTCTCTCTTTCTCTCTTTCTTTCTTGCTGTCTTTCTTTCTTTTATTCACATGTGGTGATGATGTAGACAGCAGCAGGTTGTTTCCTGGGAGCATGCAGCTAACCAGACAAGTGTGGTGGAACATGTCCCTATGCCAGGACCTTCTTAGCAAGCCAGCCAGCCAGCGAGGCACAGTTGTAGTTACCCAAGGCACCTTGCACAGCATAGCAGCTTGGCATGACTATTTGTAAGACGCACTCCGCCAGTTTATGTTTTGTTTTTGGTGTTATGTGTGTGTTTTTGCTTTGTTTTGTTTTCTCCTGCTTAAATTGCACATTTCCCCTCTGGAAGCAGCAGCCCGTTTTTTTGGGGTCTGCTTGTGCTTGAAATTTTGCACCCACCTTTGAATCCCCCTGTGCCGTCCGGGCTGGGGGGCCCCGGGCAAGGGCCAAGTCGCCATCGCTTCTCGGCCTTTTGGCTAAGATCAAGTGTAGTACCTGTTCTTATCAGTTTAATATCTGATACGTCCCCTATCAGGGGACCATATATTAAATTGATTTTTGGAATCGGGAGATGGAACAGGGGCTTGCTCCGTCCACTCCAAGCATCGGCCCGGTATTGCAGTACCTCCGGGAACGGTGCACACCTTTCTCTAACGTTGGTCAAAGTCAGATCTGGATCTCTCCTGTGAGCATTTTGTCTACCCCTGCTGGAGGGAGAGTGCCAGTGTTGATGAAAGTTTTCCCGCCGTTTTACTTCTTTCTCTCTTTCTTTCTCTCTTTCTCTCTTTCTTTCTCTCTTTCTTTCTTGCTATCTTTCTTTCTTTTATTCACATGTGGTGATGATGTAGACAGCAGCAGGTTGTTTCCTGGGAGCATGCAGCTAACCAGACAAGTGTGGTGGAACATGTCCCTATGCCAGGACCTTCTTAGCAAGCCAGCCAGCCAGCGAGGCACAGTTGTAGTTACCCAAGGCACCTTGCACAGCATAGCAGCTTGGCATGACTATTTGTAAGACGCACTCCGCCAGTTTATGTTTTGTTTTTGGTGTTATGTGTGTGTTTTTGCTTTGTTTTGTTTTCTCCTGCTTAAATTGCACATTTCCCCTCTGGAAGCAGCAGCCCGTTTTTTTGGGGTCTGCGTGTGCTTGAAATTTTGCACCCACCTTTGAATCCCCCTGTGCCGTCCGGGCTGGGGGGCCCCGGGCAAGGGCCAAGTCGCCATCGCTTCTCGGCCTTTTGGCTAAGATCAAGTGTAGTATCTGTTCTTATCAGTTTAATATCTGATACGTCCCCTATCAGGGGACCATATATTAAATTGATTTTTGGAATCGGGAGATGGAACAGGGGCTTGCTCCGTCCACTCCACGCATCGGCCCGGTATTGCAGTACCTCCGGGAACGGTGCACAACTTTCTCTAACGTTGGTCAAAGTCAGATCTGGATCTCTCCTGTGAGCATTTTGTCTACCCCTGCTGGAGGGAGAGTGCCAGTGTTGATGCAAGTTTTCCCGCCGTTTTACTTCTTTTTTTTTTCTCTCTTTCTTTCTTTCTCTCTTTCTTTCTTTCTCTCTTTCTTTCTCTCTTTCTTTCTTGCTGTCTTTCTTTCTTTTATTCACATGTGGTGATGATGTAGACAGCAGCAGGTTGTTTCCTGGGAGCATGCAGCTAACCAGACAAGTGTGGTGGAACATGTCCCTATGCCAGGACCTTCTTAGCAAGCCAGCCAGCCAGCGAGGCACAGTTGTAGTTACCCAAGGCACCTTGCACAGCATAGCAGCTTGGCATGACTATTTGTAAGACGCACTCCGCCAGTTTATGTTTTGTTTTTGGTGTTATGTGTGTGTTTTTGCTTTGTTTTGTTTTCTCCTGCTTAAATTGCACATTTCCCCTCTGGAAGCAGCAGCCCGTTTTTTGGGGGTCTGCTTGTGCTTGGAATTTTGCACCCACCTTTGAATCCCCCTGTGCCGTCCGGGCTGGGGTGCCCCGGGCAAGGGCCAAGTCGCCATCGCTTCTCGGCCTTTTGGCTAAGATCAAGTGTAGTATCTGTTCTTATCAGTTTAATATCTGATACGTCCCCTATCAGGGGACCATATATTAAATTGATTTTTGGAATCGGGAGATGGAACAGGGGCTTGCTCCGTCCACTCCACGCATCGGCCCGGTATTGCAGTACCTCCGGGAACGGTGCACACCTTTCTCTAACGTTGGTCAAAGTCAGATCTGGATCTCTCCTGTGAGCATTTTGTCTACCCCTGCTGGAGGGAGAGTGCCAGTGTTGATGCAAGTTTTCCCGCCGTTTTACTTCTTTTTTTTTTCTTTCTCTCTTTCTTTCTTTCTCTCTTTCTTTCTCTCTTTCTCTCTTTCTTTCTCTCTTTCTTGCTGTCTTTCTTTCTTTTATTCACATGTGGTGATGATGTAGACAGCAGCAGGTTGTTTCCTGGGAGCATGCAGCTAACCAGACAAGTGTGGTGGAACATGTCCCTATGCCAGGACCTTCTTAGCAAGCCAGCCAGCCAGCGAGGCACAGTTGTAGTTACCCAAGGCACCTTGCACAGCATTGCAGCTTGGCATGACTATTTGTAAGACGCACTCCGCCAGTTTATGTTTTGTTTTTGGTGTTATGTGTGTGTTTTTGCTTTGTTTTGTTTTCTCCTGCTTAAATTGCACATTTCCCCTCTGGAAGCAGCAGCCCGTTTTTTGGGGGTCTGCTTGTGCTTGGAATTTTGCACCCACCTTTGAATCCCCCTGTGCCGTCCGGGCTGGGGGGCCCCGGGCAAGGGCCAAGTCGCCATCGCTTCTCGGCCTCTTGGCTCCGATCAAGTGAGTTCGGGAAGGCGATTGTAGCAGTGGGAGTACAACCAGCTATCAGAGAGAGAGCATGGAGTACAAGTCGGCTACAAATACTCTCCGGTTTCTGTTGAAGAATCCGGAGGAGCAGTGGACTCGGAAGAAGTTCGTTCATGAGGTGATGTTCGGGTTGCTGGGACTGAGTTTGGAAGAGATCCTGTGCTTGGAGGACCACCAGAAGAAGGGTATGTTTGATCTGACCCTGAGGACGGAAGATTTGTGTTGGGAGAAGAAGGTGGTGTATGAGGAGGCAGTAACAGAGCTGAAGGAGAAGTTTGAGTTTGAGCCGATTTTTCTGCTGGAATGGAGGATCTTTTTTGTGAAGATGAACAGTGCTCAGGTTCCCATGGATGATATCAAGCGTGTACTGGAGGAACGACTCATCCTGAAGGGTGAGTTAGTGAAAACCTGTGACTCTGATGGAGTATGGAATAAATGGAGAAAGGTTTATGGAAGATTTAAGAAGATAAGAGCAAGGGGAGAAGAATTGTTTTTAAAACCTGTTATCTTTGTGGGACCGAACAAGGGAATTGTGAGGTACGCCGGCCAGCCGGAGGTGTGCTACAAATGTAGCAATATGGATCATAAGGCAGCAGAATGCAATGCTTTGGTCTGCAGGAACTGCAATGGCGTGGGACATTTCAGCAAGGATTGCCCTGAAAAGAAGCGTTGCAATTTGTGTGGTGAAGAAGACCATTTGTATAGGGATTGTTCCAAGAGAGCAAGAAGCTATGCGGAAGCAGCTTCAGGAAGAAAGAAGGTGTTTGCAAAGAAAGATGAAGCACAGAAAGAAAAGTTGGCTGGGGGAGTGGCCTCATCTTGGGAAGGCGGAACGGCGGGAAAAGAGGAGACAAAGGAAAGGGGAGGAGAGCCGAACAGGGAGGCGGAGGAAAAGAGTGACAGAAGTATGCTGAACAGCCAACAGAAGTCCTCGGAAGGTTCCGGCTCCTCCGTGGATGATTCCATGGAGGGGGTGGAGAGTATCCAGAGAAAGAGGAAAGTGGATGAGGAAGGGGCAACAGCAAGCTCAAGTTGGGCAAATAGTGTGGAGGAAGAGGAGGAGAAAAGGAAAAAGAAAGGAGTAATAGGAAATACAAACAGTGGAGGGGAGGAAAGACGGTCTTTGGGGAAAAAAGAAGAGGAGATGAAGAAGCGGAAAGACCGAGCTGGAATTGAAAAGGAGGAGAGTGCAAGCGCAGGTCCGGCCGGTTCAAGTTGGGTTTCAGAGTCTGTGTTAAGTGGGGTTGAGGGAGGTAGCTCAAGTCAGACAATGAGTGTGGAGGAAGAAGAGAATTTGATGAGGACGTTTTGCGCTAAGCATTTTGCAGAGCTTTCGGGGTGGAAGGAGAGGATGAGGAAGGGAAGGATTCTTGAAGAAGAGTGGAGAAGATATGAGGAGGCGAAACAAAGGATATTGTTGTGTGCACGACGGAAGGCGAACGAGGCTTTAAAAGAAAGACAAAAGAAGAGAGAAAGTGAGAAAAAGAAGGACTTTAAGTAATAGTTTGAGATGGAATTGATGATAATTTAGATGTATTTTTTTGAGAAATTGATGTGTTTTTGATTAGAGATGAACATAATTTTGTCGTATTAATTTAAGAAAGTAATGTATTTTTTGAGTATTTGATTAATAAAAAAAAAAAAAAAAAAAAAAAAAATATGTTCTTATCAGTTTAATATCTGATACGTCCCCTATCAGGGGACCATATATTAAATTGATTTTTGGAATCGGGAGATGGAACAGGGGCTTGCTCCGTCCACTCCACGCATCGGCCCGGTATTGCAGTACCTCCGGGAACGGTGCACACCTTTCTCTAACGTTGGTCAAAGTCAGATCTGGATCTCTCCTGTGAGCATTTTGTCTACCCCTGCTGGAGGGAGAGTGCCAGTGTTGATGCAAGTTTTCCCGCCGTTTTAAATCTTTTTTTTCTTTCTCTCTTTCTTTCTTTCTCTCTTTCTTTCTCTCTTTCTCTCTTTCTTTCTCTCTTTCTTTCTTGCTGTCTTTCTTTCTTTTATTCACATGTGGTGATGATGTAGACAGCAGCAGGTTGTTTCCTGGGAGCATGCAGCTAACCAGACAAGTGTGGTGGAACATGTCCCTATGCCAGGACCTTCTTAGCAAGCCAGCCAGCCAGCGAGGCACAGTTGTAGTTACCCAAGGCACCTTGCACAGCATAGCAGCTTGGCATGACTATTTGTAAGACGCACTCCGCCAGTTTATGTTTTGTTTTTGGTGTTATGTGTGTGTTTTTGCTTTGTTTTGTTTTCTCCTGCTTAAATTGCACATTTCCCCTCTGGAAGCAGCAGCCCGTTTTTTGGGGGTCTGCTTGTGCTTGGAATTTTGCACCCACCTTTGAATCCCCCTGTGCCGTCCGGGCTGGGGTGCCCCGGGCAAGGGCCAAGTCGCCATCGCTTCTCGGCCTTTTGGCTAAGATCAAGTGTAGTATCTGTTCTTATCAGTTTAATATCTGATACGTCCCCTATCAGGGGACCATATATTAAATTGATTTTTGGAATCGGGAGATGGAACAGGGGCTTGCTCCGTCCACTCCACGCATCGGCCCGGTATTGCAGTACCTCCGGGAACGGTGCACACCTTTCTCTAACGTTGGTCAAAGTCAGATCTGGATCTCTCCTGTGAGCATTTTGTCTACCCCTGCTGGAGGGAGAGTGCCAGTGTTGATGCAAGTTTTCCCGCCGTTTTACTTCTTTTTTTTTCTTTCTCTCTTTCTTTCTTTCTCTCTTTCTTTCTCTCTTTCTCTCTTTCTTTCTCTCTTTCTTGCTGTCTTTCTTTCTTTTATTCACATGTGGTGATGATGTAGACAGCAGCAGGTTGTTTCCTGGGAGCATGCAGCTAACCAGACAAGTGTGGTGGAACATGTCCCTATGCCAGGACCATCTTAGCAAGCCAGCCAGCCAGCGAGGCACAGTTGTAGTTACCCAAGGCACCTTGCACAGCATAGCAGCTTGGCATGACTATTTGTAAGACGCACTCTGCCAGTTTATGTTTTGTTTTTGGTGTTATGTGTGTGTTATTGCTTTGTTTTGTTTCCTCCTGCTTAAATTGCACATTTCCCCTCTGGAAGCAGCAGCCTGTTTTTTGGGGGTCTGCTTGTGCTTGGAATTTTGCACCCACCTTTGAATCCCCCTGTGCCGTCCGGGCTGGGGGGCCCCGGGCAAGGGCCAAGTCGCCATCGCTTCTCGGCCTTTTGGCTAAGATCAAGTGTAGTATCTGTTCTTATCAGTTTAATATCTGATACGTCCCCTATCAGGGGACCATATATTAAATTGATTTTTGGAATCGGGAGATGGAACAGGGGCTTGCTCCGTCCACTCCACGCATCGGCCCGGTATTGCAGTACCTCCGGGAACGGTGCACACCTTTCTCTAACGTTGGTCAAAGTCAGATCTGGATCTCTCCTGTGAGCATTTTGTCTACCCCTGCTGGAGGGAGAGTGCCAGTGTTGATGCAAGTTTTCCCGCCGTTTTACTTCTTTTTTTTTCTTTCTCTCTTTCTTTCTTTCTCTCTTTCTTTCTCTCTTTCTCTCTTTCTTTCTCTCTTTCTTTCTTGCTGTCTTTCTTTCTTTTATTCACATGTGGTGATGATGTAGACAGCAGCAGGTTGTTTCCTGGGAGCATGCAGCTAACCAGACAAGTGTGGTGGAACATGTCCCTATGCCAGGACCTTCTTAGCAAGCCAGCCAGCCAGCGAGGCACAGTTGTAGTTACCCAAGGCACCTTGCACAGCATAGCAGCTTGGCATGACTATTTGTAAGACGCACTCCGCCAGTTTATGTTTTGTTTTTGGTGTTATGTGTGTGTTTTTGCTTTGTTTTGTTTTCTCCTGCTTAAATTGCACATTTCCCCTCTGGAAGCAGCAGCCCATTTTTTTGGGGGGTCTGCTTGTGCTTGAAATTTTGCACCCACCTTTGAATCCCCCTGTGCCGTCCGGGCTGGGGGGCCCCGGGCAAGGGCCAAGTCGCCATCGCTTCTCGGCCTCTTGGCTCCGATCAAGTGTCTTTGAGAAGGCGAAGGTAATCGATCTGGAAAGCGTGAGCTGGAAGGAATATTACTGACGAGATGGAAGAAGAAGGTCCAAGAGCAAGGAACACCCTGAGGCTCCAGTTGAAGAATCTGACAGGGCTGTGGGGGAGACGGAAATTTGTTTTGGAGATCGTGTTTGGTCTATTTAAACTGAAGGCTGAAGATGTATTGTGTTTGAAGGACAGTGTTGCAAAAGGGAGTTTCGACCTGACCTTGAATAAAGAAGAGGATTGTTGGAAGGCAGTGAAGACCTTTGAGGACAACAAGGAGAAGCTGCCGGCCAGTGTTTTTAACATTGAGCCTATGTTTCTTATGGACTGGAGAACAGTTTTTGTTTCAATGGCCTGCCCTTTTCTGCCGGTGGAGGACATCTCTACGAGGTTGAAGAGGAGCCTGGAACTTAAGAGTGAGTTACCTGTTAAAATGATGGACAGTGAGAGGATTTGGAATGGAGTGTGGAAATATATGGCTAAACTGCACGTCAGGGAGGGGAGGATGATTCACATCCGACCTGACCTGATGATTGGATCGGTGAGGGGGACTGTGTTTTACAGAGGACAGCCAAAGGTGTGTTACAAATGTAACAGAGGAGGTCATCTTGCAGCAGATTGTGAGGAGGTAGTTTGTAAGAACTGTAGCCAAATAGGCCATGTATCCAGGGATTGCCCCAGTGGGACTATATGCAATCTCTGTGGCTCCAAGGAGCATGTCTACAGAGATTGCCCT
The DNA here is from genome assembly GCF_902713425.1 of Acipenser ruthenus. Lineage (NCBI taxonomy): Eukaryota > Metazoa > Chordata > Actinopteri > Acipenseriformes > Acipenseridae > Acipenser > Acipenser ruthenus. The sequence continues at coordinate 21,144,936 of NC_081198.1, read as the reverse complement.
GAGAGTGCGAGGAGTTATGCTCAGGCGGCGGGACACGGAGGAAAGGAAAAAGAAGAAGCAAAGCAAAAGAAGACAGAGAAAGGGGAAAAACCAGAGGAAAAGGACAATGAGAAGAATAAAGGAGAAAGTGTTGGGGGTGGAGCTTCCAAAGAAGGGGGCGGAATGGCGGGAAACTCTGGTTCAGAAGGGACAAAAGAAAGGGGAGGAGAGCCGAACAGGGAGGCGGAGAAAAAGAGAGGCAGCAGTATGCAGAACAGCCAACAGAAGTCCTCGGAAGGTTCCGGCTCCTCCGTGGATGATTCCATGGAGGGGGTGGAGGGTGTTCAGAGAAAGAGGAAAGTGGATGAGGAAGGGGCAACAGCAAGCTCAAGTTGGGCAAAGAGTGTGGAGGAAGAGGAGGAGAAAAGAAAAAAGAAAGGAGAGTCAGAAACCATGGACAGTGGAAGGGAGGAAGGAATGTCTTCAGAAGAATATATAATGAAGATGTTTTGTGCTAAGGAGTTTGCGGAGTTGTTGGCGTGGAAGGAGAGGATGAGGAAGGGCAGGATTTCTGAACAAGAGTGGAGAAGATATGAGGAGGAGAGACAAAGAGTATTGTTGCATGCACGGTGGAAGGCGGAAGAGGCTTTAAAGAAAGCCAAAAAAAGGATTGAGTTGGAAAATGAGAAAAAGCTTTAGTTCGAGTTTGAGTTGAATATGATGATGATTTTGATCTATCGTTTTTGAGAAATTGAGGTTTTTTTGAGTATTGTTTTTGAGAAATTGACGTGTTTTTGAGTATTTGATTTTGATGTATTATTTGTGAGAAATTGATGTATTTTTTTTGAGTATTTGATTAAAATTTATAAAAAAAAAAAAAAAAAAAAAAAAAAAAATCTGTTCTTATCAGTTTAATATCTGATACGTCCCCTATCAGGGGACCATATATTAAATTGATTTTTGGAATCGGGAGATGGAACAGGGGCTTGCTCCGTCCACTCCACGCATCGGCCCGGTATTGCAGTACCTCTGGGAACGGTGCACACCTTTCTCTAACGTTGGTCAAAGTCAGATCTGGATCTCTCCTGTTAGCATTTTGTCTACCCCTGCTGGAGGGAGAGTGCCAGTGTTGATGCAAGTTTTCCCGCCGTTTTACTTCTTTTTTTTTCTTTCTCTTTCTTTCTTTCTCTCTTTCTTTCTCTCTTTCTCTCTTTCTTTCTCTCTTTCTTTCTTGCTGTCTTTCTTTCTTTTATTCACATGTGGTGATGATGTAGACAGCAGCAGGTTGTTTCCTGGGAGCATGCAGCTAACCAGACAAGTGTGGTGGAACATGTCCCTATGCCAGGACCTTCTTAGCAAGCCAGCCAGCCAGCGAGGCACAGTTGTAGTTACCCAAGGCACCTTGCACAGCATAGCAGCTTGGCATGACTATTTGTAAGACGCACTCCGCCAGTTTATGTTTTGTTTTTGGTGTTATGTGTGTGTTTTTGCTTTGTTTTGTTTCCTCCTGCTTAAATTGCACATTTCCCCTCTGGAAGCAGCAGCCCGTTTTTTGGGGGTCTGCTTGTGCTTGGAATTTTGCACCCACCTTTGAATCCCCCTGTGCCGTCCGGGCTGGGGGGCCCCGGGCAAGGGCCAAGTCGCCATCGCTTCTCGGCCTTTTAGCTAAGATCAAGTGTAGTATCTGTTCTTATCAGTTTAATATCTGATACGTCCCCTATCAGGGGACCATATATTAAATTGATTTTTGGAATCGGGAGATGGAACAGGGGCTTGCTCCGTCCACTCCACGCATCGGCCCGGTATTGCAGTACCTCCGGGAACGGTGCACACCTTTCTCTAACGTTGGTCAAAGTCAGATCTGGATCTCTCCTGTGAGCATTTTGTCTACCCCTGCTGGAGGGAGAGTGCCAGTGTTGATGCAAGTTTTCCCGCCGTTTTACTTCTTTTTTTTTTCTTTCTCTCTTTCTTTCTTTCTCTCTTTCTTTCTTTCTCTCTTTCTTTCTCTCTTTCTCTCTTTCTTTCTCTCTTTCTTTCTTGCTGTCTTTCTTTCTTTTATTCACATGTGGTGATGATGTAGACAGCAGCAGGTTGTTTCCTGGGAGCATGCAGCTAACCAGACAAGTGTGGTGGAACATGTCCCTATGCCAGGTCCTTCTTAGCCAGCCAGCCAGCGAGGCACAGTTGTAGTTACCCAAGGCACCTTGCACAGCATAGCAGCTTGGCATGACTATTTGTAAGACGCACTCCGCCAGTTTATGTTTTGTTTTTGGTGTTATGTGTGTGTTTTTGCTTTGTTTTGTTTTCTCCTGCTTAAATTGCACATTTCCCCTCTGGAAGCAGCAGCCCGTTTTTTGGGGGTCTGCTTGTGCTTGAAATTTTGCACCCACCTTTGAATCCCCCTGTGCCGTCCGGGCTGGGGGGCCCCGGGCAAGGGCCAAGTCGCCATCGCTTCTCGGCCTTTTGGCTAAGATCAAGTGTAGTATCTGTTCTTATCAGTTTAATATCTAGCTCCTCCAGTAGCTCCTCTGATGCAGAACACGAGGCAGGGAGGGAGCCCGGACCCAGCAGCGGCCCCCCCCTGAGTAGGGCCCTCTCAGCGCCAGCACTCCCCCTCAGCTCTCGTTATGACGCCATAAGGATTGAGTCCGTGGGGGAGGAAAGCAAAAGCGACAGTGAAAGTGAGAGTGAGAAGGAGGGGAAGGGAGTGAAGAACCAGCAGAGGGTGGGGAAAAGAAAGGGTAGAGACGAGGGGGGGAAAAGAAAGAAGATCAGGATCAAAGACAGCAAGTTGCAGGTGGCCCCCATAAATCCAAAACCAGCTAATGTCCACACAAAGTCCCCAGTCTTGCCCTCGCAGGCAGAGACGGAGGCGAGTGGGACGGCTACACTGCCGCCTAGTGGGCAGGTAGCAGCCAGCCAGGGCATCCCCAGCCAGCCTTCCCAGTCGTTGGCACAAACCCTAGCACACCTCGCAGAAGAGGTGTTCACTAATGCACCGAGGGAGAGGTCGGGGTCAACACCTTCCCTGACCAGCAGTACCTCGGTAGCAATGACCCTCTTCAAGCGAAGGGCCTCCCTTCAAAGCATCCTTGACCCCCTCCCTTGTATGGGCAAAACCAGGGGCCCCCTAGAGGTCCTCCTAGATACAGCACTGGAGGACATGGGAATACCCCTGGACGCGGTAAGCCAGAAGTCTGCTAACAGCTCCAACTCAACAGACGGTAACAGCCAAAGAATGCTGTCTGTCATAACCCCCCCCAGGACAAAGCTGACCCACACGTTCCGAGGGGCCCTGAGCAAGTTCCACCAGACTTACCTTGTGGGGAGTTGAATAGCCCCAACAACTCCACGTACTGTGCATATAAAGACGGTGCCTTCTTGGACGAGGCAGCAGTGAGTACCTTCTCAGGGGTGATGGGAGTTGCAAATAAGCCCAAGCCCCCTCGAAGCAAGCGTAGAGCTAAGAGTAGGAAGAGTGTCCCGACCTCCCAATCATAGTCGCTATGGGGTGGACGCAGCGACTCCTTTTCTTGTTAGCTACCCTGATGGCCCTGATATGTGTGTCTGTTAATGTCAGGAGCATCAGGGAGACACAAAAAAGATTTGATGTACTAAACTATCTAGCTAACTTGAAAGCAGATCTCATCTTTCTGCAGGAGTGTGGTATTTCGTCGAGCCCTGATTATAGGGACCTGAAGGAGAGTTGGACCCTGGGGGACTCCTTCTGGTCGGGCTCCAACATAGCCAGAGCCGACGGAGTAGGTATCCTGTTTAAAAACCCATTTATTACCTCCCGCAGCAGCAGGGAGGTAGAACCTGGTAGAATTCTGAGCGTGGATGTGACATACAACAACACTCCCCTCAGACTGGTCAATGTCTACGCACCCACTAACCAAAACGAAAGAGTTCAATTTTTTCCACAGCTGCGTCCACTCCTGCTGGGGAACGTACCCGTCATCGTGTCAGGTGACTTCAATTGTGCTCTGAGGGACGTAGACCGGAGCAGGCCACGCAACGACCGCTCTAGTAGAGTTTTGTCCTCCATAATATCTGATTTCTCCCTGTGTGATGCAGGTAAGGACCTGGTGCCTCCCTTTACCTGGGTGAGCTCATCTGGGACCTCCTTCTCCCGTATAGATCTCGTCCTGCATACCAGCTCCCTTACGAAGACGGCAGTAGACACCCAGGCCGTCTTCTTCTCTGACCATAGGCTCCTGCAGGTAACATTGCAGGTCCCTCAGACCTCCCAGATGGGGTCAGGGGTCTGGAAATTAAACACCTCCTTACTCGATGACCCCTCCATAGCTGCAGCCTATAAGAGCAGGCTTGTTGAGTGGACCACTTTGCGTGACCTATTCAACTCCCCTATAGAGTGGTGGGAGATGGTCAAAATCAGAGCTAAGGGTTATTTCATAGCAGCAGGCAAGAGGAAAGCAAAAGAAAGGAGGGCCAAATATAAATACCTGAATGCTGCCCTCCAGCGTCTGAGCCTGCTTCAGCTTCGGGGGTTCCCTGTAAGCGACGAGATAGCCCAGACCAAGCTAGATCTTTCAGTGCTTTGTAGGGAGGAACAACGAAAGGTCATGCACAATGCAAAAGTGCAAAAAATGGAGGAAGACGAAAAGTGTACTCGCTTCTTCTTCCAGAAAACGAGGGAGAAGCGGCACTTGATGTCCTCCATGCTCGACAGCAGGGGGAGGATAGTAGAGGATAGTGAGGGAGTGAAAAAAGTGGTAGAGAACTTCTATAGGGACCTGTATAACATCAAAGCTACAGATGACACCCTGATAGAGTGGCTCCTGAGCCAGTTGGAGCCTGACTCAGTGCAGGACGACGAGGAGGAGGAGAAGGACCCAGAACTCACGCTGGAGGAGCTCACCCAGGCGGTTAAGACCATGAACACCGGTAAGACGCCAGGTCCAGATGGCATCCCGGGTGAGTATTACCATCTTTTTTGGGACACGCTAAAAGTCCATTTAGCGGAGGTCTACAGAGCGGTCTACAGGGAGAAGCGGTTGGGCCCTTCTATGCGGGAGAGTGTAATTACTCTCCTTCATAAGAAAGGGGAAGTTAAAGATCTACGGAATTGGCGCCCAATCAGCCTCCTTTGCGTGGATTACAAGATACTAGCCAAAGCTCTGATGCTCCGGCTACAAGTACACCTCCCTTTGGTCATTGGCCCCGACCAGGCTTGTGGCGTCCCAGGGAGGTCCATCACGGATATTTTAATGTTAACAAGGGACATTCTGGCTTATTCTAGAGAACGGAACCATCCCCTCTGCCTGTTCAACCTTGACCAGGAGAAGGCGTTCGATAGGGTAAGCCATGAATATATGTACAAAGTGATGGACCAGATGAAATTCGCTCCTGGACTTAGGGGGTGGGTTAAAACCATCTATACAAACATTAGTACCCGAGTCTTGGTGAACAGGCACCTGACTGGTAAAATATCTATCCAGTCAGGGGTCAGACAGGGTTGCCCACTATCCCCACTGCTATATGTCGTGTGCATTGAACCCCTCCTGCAGGCAATTAGTAGGGATACCAATATAACTGGTTTCCAGCTGCCTGGATCCAACGGGGTCCAGGTCAAAACAACAGCATATATGGACGATGTGTCACTCATTTGCACCAACACATCGTCGGTACCTCGGATTAGTAATATCCTTGGGAAGTACTGCACGGCGACCAGGGCAGTGATTAATAAGTCCAAGAGCGAAGTCTACGTGTCTAAAAATTGGCAGGTAGATAGGGAACTGTCGGACATGTACCCTGTCAAAAAGGACAAAATCAAGATTCTGGGCCTCATTTTCGAGAACAATAGCTCGGGGGCCCAGAGCTGGACGGCGGCCATTAACCAGGTCCGTAAAAAGATTGGCGGATGGAGCACAAGATCCTTAACAATGACGGGTAGAGTATTAATAACCAAGTCTATACTGTTCCCCATCCTCTCTTATGTAGGAAAAATCTTTCCCCCAGACAGGACCACCAAAAAAGTGGTGGACCGCATTATCCACCGCTTTATCTGGGGCAGCAAGATGGAGAGGGTAAAACGAGCCACCCTGAGTAAAGCCGACAAGAAGGGAGGTAAGGGGGTCCCGGACGTTGTGCAGCTCACCCGAGTGCAGGGGCTCACGCAAACTATCAAGAACATCCAGGCCCTGGACAGGAAGGTATGTTACATGAATCGTTTCTATTTTGCCACCTGTCTCAGGGCCTTGGGCCTCTGCACTATTGATAACACCGTGCCGTACTCCTGGGACCCCCCATTGTATTATAGAACCTTAAGGGACACTATATATAAATTGGGCTTAGATAAAGCAAAATTGGCCTCCTGGGAATACAAGGCTGTAACTAAATATCTTGCCGGTTCCCAGGAAATTGAAAAAGTAGCTACTTTCTCCCTCACCCAAAGCCAAAAAATCTGGGAGAATGTGTCTCACAGCTGCCTCAGTAATGTCCAGAAGGATATAGCATGGAACACCGTCCACAGTGCACTCCCCACTCGAGCGTTCATGTTCAGGAGGGGACTAGCCCAAGTAGAAACATGCCCCTATGCAAAGTGCCGCAAGAGAGAAACACCAGCCCATATCTTCTGGGAATGTGATGTGGCTGGCAGTGTCTGGCTCTCTGTCTCTGTCTTCCTAAACAGGTTTGCTGACACGGCCAAGATGACCGCTGAGACTGTGCTCTATGGGCCTGCGGGAGGAATCACTACCAGCACAGCTAAGTGCGTTTGGCGTGTCATCAATGTTGTCAAGCAGATCCTGTGGGAAGGCCGTAACGTCTGTGTCTATCACAAGCAGGAGCTAGACACTATCACCACGACCAGAAGGGCACAAACTCTTATCAAGGACTTTGTAATTCTGGACATCCGGACCCTCGGGAAGGACAAGGCCTGCGCGGAGTGGATGATCGCCGGACTTCAGGACGTGAAGATGGAATAAAGGAAAAAACTGGAACCGCTAGCTCCTAGGAGCGGGACTACGGGGCACCGCTAAGCCTTTTATTTATTTTGTCATGCCAGCATTCCGCCCTTTTTAGCTGGCATGACCGTTTTTCAACGGTGCCCTGGTTTTATGTAGTCTTTTGTTTCAGTTTTATGGACTTTTATTTGATTTACGTTGAATGTTTTATTTGATTTTGTTTTGTTTTGTTTTATGTATCTTTAAGATTTTTAATGTAAACTATTAAAAGTTACATTTTAAGTGTTTTAAAATTTTAGAATTTTAACTCACTGTTTTATACACTGTCCCTTTTCCCCTGTCCCTGTTTTAGATCTAGTTTTATGTTCACTTTTGAACCTTTTAGAGAGCACTCCCCGGCCCTCACAAGCACTGGTTTTTTATAGATGGTTCTTTTTTTCCAGTCACTTTTAAAACAGCACAGGTTTTTTTCATGTTGATTTTAATCTGTGTCTGTTTTAACCATGTACAAAGCACAATTGTCTTGGTGTTTTTAAATGTATTTTAAATGCTTTTAAAACAAAATGTATGTCTGTATGCATGAATGTCATCTTTAAAAGAAATGTAAAATGAATGAAAAAAACGAATGGGTGTAAATGTAAAAAATGTAAAATCTCAATAAAAGAGTATTAATATCTGATACGTCCCCTATCAGGGGACCATATATTAAATTGATTTTTGGAATCGGGAGATGGAACAGGGGCTTGCTCCGTCCACTCCACGCATCGGCCCGGTATTGCAGTACCTCCGGGAATGGTGCACACCTTTCTCTAACGTTGGTCAAAGTCAGATCTGGATCTCTCCTGTGAGCATTTTGTCTACCCCTGCTGGAGGGAGAGTGCCAGTGTTGATGCAAGTTTTCCCGCCGTTTTACTTCTTTTTTTATCTTTCTCTCTTTCTTTCTTTCTCTCTTTCTTTCTCTCTTTCTCTCTTTCTTTCTCTCTTTCTTTCTTGCTGTCTTTCTTTCTTTTATTCACATGTGGTGATGATGTAGACAGCAGCAGGTTGTTTCCTGGGAGCATGCAGCTAACCAGACAAGTGTGGTGGAACATGTCCCTATGCCAGGTCCTTCTTAGCCAGCCATATACTCTGGCTTCTCTACAGTTCGAATAAATCTTTCTAAGACTAAGGCTTAGAGGGTAGTGGCATTGCCCGCTCCCTCCGAGGGTCTGTGAGAGGTTTGTTCGGGTGAGGAGGAACAGAATTTTTTTTATTTTTGACTGGCTTTCTTCAGCTCGGCAACTTTTTGGAAGACTAATGCTCAGTCTGGTTTTGGCTTGCCCAATCCAGGCCGAGGGTCTTTCAAGATTTTGTTGACTGTTGAGAGCAGTTTTTTCTTTTTCAGGCGGTTCCCGTTTTTTTCTTTTTCAGGCGGTTCCGGCTTTTCCAGACGTTCCTGGAGTTAGAGAGAAGGAGGACCTACCATCCAGACGACCTTTGAGGACCCTTTGATGACCTAGACGACCTCATCCCCAGCCCTTGATTGTAATCGAGATCCAGACCGAGAGAGCAGCAGGCGCCCAGCAGAGGGCGCCATCTGGGAGGAGCAGAGGGCGGCCCCGGACCCCGAGGAGGCGTCACAGCCACGATTCTTCCTACGTGGTCTCGGTGCCAAGCAGCGCCCCCTACTCCGCCAGGGAAGGACACCGTTCACCTGGGGAGGGGGTCCCTCTTGCGAGGCGACCATCTCCTCAGGGACTAAAGTAATAGTTCCTTCAACTGCCCAGATTTGCTGCTTACGTTGTCTCTTTTCCGTAGAGAGAGACAACCCGGACGTCCAGAGGCTTCTCCCACCCCAATCGGAGGAGCCAGCTGAAGGTTGGCGTTCCGGCCAACCCAGGAAACCAGGAGGCACAATGCGGTGCGCTTCACAAGAAACAAGCAAGATGAAACGGAACCAGGACTGACGAGACTGGAGTTCAGCCGGACCATTCTTCAGAGGGGTATGGGTTTTTCCCCTTCTGACTTGAATTGTTTGGTGAAATTGCCAGGGCTTAAGGAAGTGTTTGAGGTCAGTTTTAGGAACCCCCAAAAGTTACAAGAAATGTGGTCCTTTTGGGGGGAGAATAAATATCTCGCTCCATACAAAGAATTTTGTGTGGATGCACTGACAGACAGAGAAATGAAAGTTGTTACTGTCCAATTTTTCAATGAGGCTGTTAGCGACTATGATATTACAACATGGCTTAACCGCTATGGGAGGGTGTCATCAGAAGGGAGGAAAATTACAGATGAAGATGGGGTTTGGACAGGAGCCAGAAAGTGGCTGGTACGCCTTAATGTTGATCCATCGGGCATTGGAGGCGTCCGCCACATTCCAAACTCCATAGTGTTAGGGCCCAACAGAGGGCTGGTATTCTATAATGGGATGCCAAAACTCTGCAGGAAATGTGGGGAATTAGGACACCTGGCGGCCGCGTGTACTGTAGTCAAGTGCAGGAACTGCGGCGCCCCCCACGAGACCAGCCACTGCAGAGAAGAGAGGCAGTGCAATTTGTGTGGAAAGAAGGGGCACCTGTTTAAGGACTGCCCCTCTTCCTATGCCAACATGGCCAGAGCCAGCAAGGCAAACATGAACAAGCCTAGGCCTGAGCAGGAAGAGGGAGCAAGTAACAAAGATCAGTCCACATCACCACCAACAGTATCCAAGACCCAGACTCCAGCACCACCATCATCACCAGCACCCCCTCACCCCCCCGCCCCCGAGACATGTCCCGTTTTACGAGGACCCCTTCCCCCAGCCCAGAGAGAGAGTACAACAGCCACTCCACTAGCTCCTCCAGTAGCTCCTCTGATGCAGAACACGAGTCAGGGAGGGAGCCCGGACCCAGCAGCGGCCCCCCCCTGAGTAGGGCCCTCTCAGCGCCAGCACTCCCCCTCGGCTCTCGTTATGACGCCATAATGATTGAGTCCGTGGGGGAGGAAAGCAAAAGCGACAGTGAAAGTGAGAGTGAGAAGGAGGGGAAGGGAGTGAAGAACCAGCAGAGGGTGGGGAAAAGAAAGGGTAGAGACGAGGGGGGGAAAAGAAAGAAGATCAGGATCAAAGACAGCAAGTTGCAGGTGGCCCCCATAGATCCAAAACCAGCTAATGTCCACACAAAGTCCCCAGTCTTGCCCTCGCAGGCAGAGACGGAGGCGAGTGGGACGGCTACACTGCCGTCTAGTGGGCAGGTAGCAGCCAGCCAGGGCATCCCCAGCCAGCCTTCCCAGTCGTTGGCACAAACCCTAGCACACCTCGCAGAAGAGGTGTTCACTAATGCACTGAGGGAGAGGTCGGGGTCAACACCTTCCCTGACCAGCAGTACCTCGGTAGCAATGACCCTCTTCAAGCGAAGGGCCTCCCTTCAAAGCATCCTTGACCCCCTCCCTTGTATGGGCAAAACCAGGGGCCCCCTAGAGGTCCTCCTAGATACAGCACTGGAGGACATGGGAATACCCCTGGACGCGGTAAGCCAGAAGTCTGCTAACAGCTCCAATTCAACAGACGGTAACAGCCAAAGAATGCTGTCTGTCATAACCCCCCCCAGGACAAAGCTGACCCACACGTTCCGAGGGGCCCTGAGCAAGTTCCACCAGACTTACCTTGTGGGGAGTTGAATAGCCCCAACAACTCCACGTACTGTGCATATAAAGACGGTGCCTTCTTGGACGAGGCAGCAGTGAGTACCTTCTCAGGGGTGATGGGAGTTGCAAATAAGCCCAAGCCCCCTCGAAGCAAGCGTAGAGCTAAGAGTAGGAAGAGTGTCCCGACCTCCCAATCATAGTCGCTATGGGGTGGACGCAGCGACTCCTTTTCTTGTTAGCTACCCTGATGGCCCTGATATGTGTGTCTGTTAATGTCAGGAGCATCAGGGAGACACAAAAAAGATTTGATGTACTAAACTATCTAGCTAACTTGAAAGCAGATCTCATCTTTCTGCAGGAGTGTGGTATTTCGTCGAGCCCTGATTATAGGGACCTGAAGGAGAGTTGGACCCTGGGGGACTCCTTCTGGTCGGGCTCCAACATAGCCAGAGCCGACGGAGTAGGTATCCTGTTTAAAAACCCATTTATTACCTCCCGCAGCAGCAGGGAGGTAGAACCTGGTAGAATTCTGAGCGTGGATGTGACATACAACAACACTCCCCTCAGACTGGTCAATGTCTACGCACCCACTAACCAAAACGAAAGAGTTCAATTTTTTCCACAGCTGCGTCCACTCCTGCTGTGGAACGTACCCGTCATCGTGTCAGGTGACTTCAATTGTGCTCTGAGGGACGTAGACCGGAGCAGGCCACGCAACGACCGCTCTAGTAGAGTTTTGTCCTCTGTAATATCTGATTTCTCCCTGTGTGATGCAGGTAAGGACCTGGTGCCTCCCTTTACCTGGGTGAGCTCATCTGGGACCTCCTTCTCCCGTATAGATCTCGTCCTGCATACCAGCTCCCTTACGAAGACGGCAGTAGACACCCAGGCCGTCTTCTTCTCTGACCATAGGCTCCTGCAGGTAACATTGCAGGTCCCTCAGACCTCCCAGATGGGGTCAGGGGTTTGGAAATTAAACACCTCCTTACTCGATGACCCCTCCATAGCTGCAGCCTATAAGAGCAGGCTTGTTGAGTGGACCACTTTGCGTGACCTATTCAACTCCCCTATAGAGTGGTGGGAGATGGTCAAAATCAGAACTAAGGGTTATTTCATAGCAGCAGGCAAGAGGAAAGCAAAAGAAAGGAGGGCCAAATATAAACACCTGAATGCTGCCCTCCAGCATCTGAGCCTGCTTCAGCTTCGGGGGTTCCCTGTAAGCGACGAGATAGCCCAGACCAAGCTAGATCTTTCAGTGCTTTGTAGGGAGGAACAACGAAAGGTCATGCACAATGCAAAAGTGCAAAAAATGGAGGAAGACGAAAAGTGTACTCGCTTCTTCTTCCAGAAAACGAGGGAGAAGCGGCACTTGATGTCCTCCATGCTCGACAGCAGGGGGAGGATAGTAGAGGATAGTGAGGGAGTGAAAAAAGTGGTAGAGAACTTCTATAGGGACCTATATAACATCAAAGCTACAGATGACACCCTGATAGAGTGGTTCCTGAGCCAGTTGGAGCCTGACTCAGTGCGGGACGAGGAGGAGGAGGAGAAGGACCCAGAACTCACGCTGGAGGAGCTCATCCAGGCGGTTAAGACCATGAACACTGGTAAGACGCCAGGTCCAGATGGCATCCCGGGTGAGTATTACCATCTTTTTTGGGACATGCTAAAAGTCCATTTAGCGGAGGTCTACAGAGCGGTCTACAGGGAGAAGCGGTTGGGCCCTTCTATGCGGGAGAGTGTAATTACTCTCCTTCATAAGAAAGGGGAAGTTAAAGATCTACGGAATTGGCGCCCAATCAGCCTCCTTTGCGTGGATTACAAGATACTAGCCAAAGCTCTGATGCTCCGGCTACAAGTACACCTCCCTTTGGTCATTGGCCCCGACCAGGCTTGTGGCGTCCCAGGGAGGTCCATCACGGATATTTTAATGTTAACAAGGGACATTCTGGCTTATTCTAGAGAACGGAACCATCCCCTCTGCCTGTTCAACCTTGACCAGGAGAAGGCGTTCGATAGGGTAAGCCATGAATATATGTACAAAGTGATGGACCAGATGAAATTCGCTCCTGGACTTAGGGAGTGGGTTAAAACCATATATACAAACATTAGTACCCGAGTCTTGGTGAACAGGCACCTGACTGGTAAAATATCTATCCAGTCAGGGGTCAGACAGGGTTGCCCACTATCCCCACTGCTATATGTCGTGTGCATTGAACCCCTCCTGCAGGCAATTCGTAGGGATACCAATATAACTGGTTTCCAGCTGCCTGGATCCAACGGGGTCCAGGTCAAAACAACAGCATATATGGACGATGTGTCACTCATTTGCACCAACACATCGTCGGTACCTCGGATTAGTAATATCCTTGAGAAGTACTGCACGGCGACCGGGGCAGTGATTAATAAGTCCAAGAGCGAAGTCTACGTGTCTAAAAATTGGCAGGTAGATAGGGAACTGTCGGACATGTACCCTGTCAAAAAGGACAAAATCAAGATTCTGGGCCTCATTTTCGAGAACAATAGCTCGGGGGCCCAGAGCTGGACGGCGGCCATTAACCAGGTCCGTAAAAAGATTGGCGGATGGAGCACAAGATCCTTAACAATGACGGGTAGAGTATTAATAACCAAGTCTATACTGTTCCCCATCCTCTCTTATGTAGGAAAAATCTTTCCCCCAGACAGGACCACCAAAAAAGTGGTGGACCGCATTATCCACCGCTTTATCTGGGGCAGCAAGATGGAGAGGGTAAAGCGAGCCACCCTGAGTAAAGCCGACAAGAAGGGAGGTAAGGGGGTCCCGGACGTTGTGCAGCTCACCCGAGTGCAGGGGCTCACGCAAACTATCAAGAACATCCAGGCCCTGGACAGGAAGGTATGTTACATGAATCGTTTCTATTTTGCCACCTGTCTCAGGGCCTTGGGCCTCTGCACTATTGATAACACCGTGCCGTACTCCTGGGACCCCCCATTGTATTATAGAACCTTAAGGGACACTATATATAAATTGGGCTTAGATAAAGCAAAATTGGCCTCCTGGGAATACAAGGCTGTAACTAAATATCTTGCCGGTTCCCAGGAAATTGAAAAAGTAGCTACTTTCTCCCTCACCCAAAGCCAAAAAATCTGGGAGAATGTGTCTCACAGCTGCCTCAGTAATGTCCAGAAGGATATAGCATGGAACACCGTCCACAGTGCACTCCCCACTCGAGCGTTCATGTTCAGGAGGGGACTAGCCCAAGTAGAAACATGCCCCTATGCAAAGTGCCGCAAGAGAGAAACACCAGCCCATATCTTCTGGGAGTGTGATGTGGCTGGCAGTGTCTGGCTCTCTGTCTCTGTCTTCCTAAACAGGTTTGCTGACACGGCCAAGATGACCGCTGAGACTGTGCTCTATGGGCCTGCGTGAGGAATCGATACCAGCACAGCTAAGTGCGTTTGGCGTGTCATCAATGTTGTCAAGCAGATCCTGTGGGAAGGCCGTAACGTCTGTGTCTATCACAAGCAGGAGCTAGACACTATCACCACGACCAGAAGGGCACAAACTCTTATCAAGGACTTTGTAATTCTGGACATCCGGACCCTCGGGAAGGACAAGGCCTGCGCGGAGTGGAGGATCGCCGGACTTCAGGACGTGAAGATGGAATAAAGGAAAAAACTGGAACCGCTAGCTCCTAGGAGCTGGACTACGGGGCACCGCTAAGCCTTTTATTTATTTTGTCATGCCAGCATTCCGCCCTTTTTAGCTGGCATGACCGTTTTTTCAACGGTGCCCTGGTTTTATGTAGTCTTTTTGTTTCAGTTTTATTGACTTTTATTAGATTTACGTTGAATGTTTTATTTGATTTTGTTTTGTTTTGTTTTATGTATCTTTAAGATTTTTAATGTAAACTATTAAAAGTTACATTTTAAGTGTTTTAAAATTTTAGAATTTTAACTCACTGTTCTATACACTGTCCCTTTTCCCCTGTCCCTGTTTTAGATCTAGTTTTATGTTCACTTTTGAACTTTTTTAGAGAGCACTCCCCGGCCCTCACAAACACTGGTTTTTTATAGATGGTTCTTTTTTTCCAGTCACTTTTAAAGCAGCACAGGTTTTTTTCATGTTGATTTTAATCTGTGTCTGTTTTAACCATGTACAAAGCACAATTGTCTTGGTGTTTTTAAATGTATTTTAAATGCTTTTAAAACAAAATGTATGTCTGTATGCATGAATGTCATCTTTAAAAGAAATGTAAAATGAATGAAAAAAACGAATGGGTGTAAATGTAAAAAATGTAAAATCTCTTTCTCTCTTTTTTTCTCTCTTTCTCTCTTTCTTTCTCTCTTTCTTTCTTGCTGTCTTTCTTTCTTTTATTCACATGTGGTGATGATGTAGACAGCAGCAGTTTGTTTCCTGGGAGCATGCAGCTAACCAGACAAGTGTGGTGGAACATGTCCCTATGCCAGGACCTTCTTAGCAAGCCAGCCAGCCAGCGAGGCACAGTTGTAGTTACCCAAGGCACCTTGCACAGCATAGCAGCTTGGCATGACTATTTGTAAGACGCACTCCGCCAGTTTATGTTTTGTTTTTGGTGTTATGTGTGTGTTTTTGCTTTGTTTTGCTTCCTCCTGCTTAAATTGCACATTTCCCCTCTGGAAGCAGCAGCCCGTTTTTTGGGGGTCTGCTTGTGCTTGGAATTTTGCACCCACCTTTGAATCCCCCTGTGCCGTCCGGGCTGGGGGGCCCCGGGCAAGGGCCAAGTCGCCATCGCTTCTCGGCCTTTTGGCTAAGATCAAGTGTAGTATCTGTTCTTATCAGTTTAATATCTGATACGTGGCTGGTACGCCTTAATGTTGATCCATCGGGCATTGGAGGCGTCCGCCACATTCCAAACTCCATAGTGTTAGGGCCCAACAGAGGGCTGGTATTCTATAATGGGATGCCAAAACTCTGCAGGAAATGTGGGGAATTAGGACACCTGGCGGCCGCGTGTACTGTAGTCAAGTGCAGGAACTGCGGCGCCCCCCACGAGACCAGCCACTGCAGAGAAGAGAGGCAGTGCAATTTGTGTGGAAAGAAGGGGCACCTGTTTAAGGACTGCCCCTCTTCCTATGCCAACATGGCCAGAGCCAGCAAGGCAAACATGAACAAGCCTAGGCCTGAGCAGGAAGAGGGAGCAAGTAACAAAGATCAGTCCACATCACCACCAACAGTATCCAAGACCCAGACTCCAGCACCACCATCATCACCAGCACCCCCCTCACCCCCCCGCCCCCGAGACATGTCCCGTTTTACGAGGACCCCTTCCCCCAGCCCAGAGAGAGAGTACAACAGCCACTCCACTAGCTCCTCCAGTAGCTCCTCTGATGCAGAACACGAGGCAGGGAGGGAGCCCGGACCCAGCAGCGCCCCCCACCTGAGTAGGGCCCTCTCAGCGCCAGCACTCCCCCTCGGCTCTCGTTATGACGCCATAAGGATTGAGTCCGTGGGGGAGGAAAGCGAAAGCGACAGTGAAAGTGAGAGTGAGAAGGAGGGGAAGGGAGTGAAGAACCAGCAGAGGGTGGGGAAAAGAAAGGGTAGAGACGAGGGGGGGAAAAGAAAGAAGATCAGGATCAAAGACAGCAAGTTGCAGGTGGCCCCCATAGATCCAAAACCAGCTAATGTCCACACAAAGTCCCCAGTCTTGCCCTCGCAGGCAGAGACGGAGGCGAGTGGGACGGCTACACTGCCGCCTAGTGGGCAGGTAGCAGCCAGCCAGGGCATCCCCAGCCAGCCTTCCCAGTTGTTGGCACATACCCTAGCACACCTCGCAGAAGAGGTGTTCACTAATGCACCGAGGGAGAGGTCGGGGTCAACACCTTCCCTGACCAGCAGTACCTCGGTAGCAATGACCCTCTTCAAGCGAAGGGCCTCCCTTCAAAGCATCCTTGACCCCCTCCCTTGTATGGGCAAAACCAGGGGCC
This sequence comes from Acipenser ruthenus, assembly GCF_902713425.1. Taxonomy (NCBI): domain Eukaryota; kingdom Metazoa; phylum Chordata; class Actinopteri; order Acipenseriformes; family Acipenseridae; genus Acipenser; species Acipenser ruthenus. The sequence goes on along the minus strand of NC_081198.1, from coordinate 21,128,479 downwards.
CCCTAGAGGTCCTCCTAGATACAGCACTGGAGGACATGGGAATACCCCTGGACGCGGTAAGCCAGAAGTCTGCTAACAGCTCCAATTCAACAGACGGTAACAGCCAAAGAATGCTGTCTGTCATAACCCCCCCCCAGGACAAAGCTGACCCACACGTTCCGAGGGGCCCTGAGCAAGTTCCACCAGACTTACCTTGTGGGGAGTTGAATAGCCCCAACAACTCCACGTACTGTGCATATAAAGACGGTGCCTTCTTGGACGAGGCAGCAGTGAGTACCTTCTCAGGGGTGATGGGAGTTGCAAATAAGCCCAAGCCCCCTCGAAGCAAGCGTAGAGCTAAGAGTAGGAAGAGTGTCCCGACCTCCCAATCATAGTCGCTATGGGGTGGACGCAGCGACTCCTTTTCTTGTTAGCTACCCTGATGGCCCTGATATGTGTGTCTGTTAATGTCAGGAGCATCAGGGAGACACAAAAAAGATTTGATGTACTAAACTATCTAGCTAACTTGAAAGCAGATCTCATCTTTCTGCAGGAGTGTGGTATTTCGTCGAGCCCTGATTATAGGGACCTGAAGGAGAGTTGGACCCTGGGGGACTCCTTCTGGTCGGGCTCCAACATAGCCAGAGCCGACGGAGTAGGTATCCTGTTTAAAAACCCATTTATTACCTCCCGCAGCAGCAGGGAGGTAGAACCTGGTAGAATTCTGAGCGTGGATGTGACATACAACAACACTCCCCTCAGACTGGTCAATGTCTACGCACCCACTAACCAAAACGAAAGAGTTCAATTTTTTCCACAGCTGCGTACACTCCTGCTGGGGAACGTACCCGTCATCGTGTCAGGTGACTTCAATTGTGCTCTGAGGGACGTAGACCGGAGCAGGCCACGCAACGACCGCTCTAGTAGAGTTTTGTCCTCCGTAATATTTGATTTCTCCCTGTGTGATGCAGGTAAGGACCTGGTGCCTCCCTTTACCTGGGTGAGCTCATCTGGGACCTCCTTCTCCCGTATAGATCTCGTCCTGCATACCAGCTCCCTTACGAAGACGGCAGTAGACACCCAGGCCGTCTTCTTCTCCGACCATAGGCTCCTGCAGGTAACATTGCAGGTCCCTCAGACCTCCCAGATGGGGTCAGGGGTCTGGAAATTAAACACCTCCTTACTCGATGACCCCTCCATAGCTGCAGCCTATAAGAGCAGGCTTGTTGAGTGGACCACTTTGCGTGACCTATTCAACTCCCCTATAGAGTGGTGGGAGATGGTCAAAATGAGAACTAAGGGTTATTTCATAGCAGCAGGCAAGAGGAAAGCAAAAGAAAGGAGAGCCAAATATAAATACCTGAATGCTGCCCTCCAGCGTCTGAGCCTGCTTCAGCTTCGGGGGTTCCCTGTAAGTGACGAGATAGCCCAGACCAAGCTAGATCTTTCAGTGCTTTGTAGGGAGGAACAACGAAAGGTCATGCACAATGCAAAAGTGCAAAAAATGGAGGAAGACGAAAAGTGTACTCGCTTCTTCTTCCAGAAAACGAGGGAGAAGCGGCACTTGATGTCCTCCATGCTCGACAGCAGGGGGAGGATAGTAGAGGATAGTGAGGGAGTGAAAAAAGTGGTAGAGAACTTCTATAGGGACCTGTATAACATCAAAGCTACAGATGACACCCTGATAGAGTGGTTCCTGAGCCAGTTGGAGCCTGACTCAGTGCGGGACGAGGAGGAGGAGGAGAAGGACCCAGAACTCACGCTGGAGGAGCTCACCCAGGCGGTTAAGACCATGAACACCGGTAAGACGCCAGGTCCAGATGGCATCCCGGGTGAGTATTACCATCTTTTTTGGGACACGCTAAAAGTCCATTTAGCGGAGGTCTACAGAGCGGTCTACAGGGAGAAGCGGTTGGGCCCTTCTATGCGGGAGAGTGTAATTACTCTCCTTCATAAGAAAGGGGAAGTTAAAGATCTACGGAATTGGCGCCCAATCAGCCTCCTTTGCGTGGATTACAAGATACTAGCCAAAGCTCTGATGCTCCGGCTACAAGTACACCTCCCTTTGGTCATTGGCCCTGACCAGGCTTGTGGCGTCCCAGGGAGGTCCATCACGGATATTTTAATGTTAACAAGGGACATTCTGGCTTATTCTAGAGAACGGAACCATCCCCTCTGCCTGTTCAACCTTGACCAGGAGAAGGCGTTCGATAGGGTAAGCCATGAATATATGTACAAAGTGATGGACCAGATGAAATTCGCTCCTGGACTTAGGGAGTGGGTTAAAACCATATATACAAACATTAGTACCCGAGTCTTGGTGAACAGGCACCTGACTGGTAAAATATCTATCCAGTCAGGGGTCAGACAGGGTTGCCCACTATCCCCACTGCTATATGTCGTGTGCCTTGAACCCCTCCTGCAGGCAATTCGTAGGGATACCAATATAACTGGTTTCCAGCTGCCTGGATCCAACGGGGTCCAGGTCAAAACAACAGCATATATGGACGATGTGTCACTCATTTGCACCAACACATCGTCGGTACCTCGGATTAGTAATATCCTTGAGAAGTACTGCACGGCGACTGGGGCAGTGATTAATAAGTCCAAGAGCGAAGTCTACGTGTCTAAAAATTGGCAGGTAGATAGGGAACTGTCGGACATGTACCCTGTCAAAAAGGACAAAATCAAGATTCTGGGCCTCATTTTCGAGAACAATAGCTCGGGGGCCCAGAGCTGGACGGCGGCCATTAACCAGGTCCGTAAAAAGATTGGCGGATGGAGCACAAGATCCTTAACAATGACGGGTAGAGTATTAATAACCAAGTCTATACTGTTCCCCATCCTCTCTTATGTAGGAAAAATCTTTCCCCCAGACAGGACCACCAAAAAAGTGGTGGACCGCATTATCCACCGCTTTATCTGGGGCAGCAAGATGGAGAGGGTAAAGCGAGCCACCCTGAGTAAAGCCGACAAGAAGGGAGGTAAGGGGGTCCCGGACGTGGTGCAGCTCACCCGAGTGCAGGGGCTCACGCAAACTATCAAGAACATCCAGGCCCTGGACAGGAAGGTATGTTACATGAATCGTTTCTATTTTGCCACCTGTCTCAGGGCCTTGGGCCTCTGCACTATTGATAACACCGTGCCGTACTCCTGGGACCCCCCATTGTATTATAGAACCTTAAGGGACACTATATATAAATTGGGCTTAGATAAAGCAAAATTGGCCTCCTGGGAATACAAGGCTGTAACCAAATATCTTGCCGGTTCCCAGGAAATTGAAAAAGTAGCTACTTTCTCCCTCACCCAAAGCCAAAAAATCTGGGAGAATGTGTCTCACAGCTGCCTCAGTAATGTCCAGAAGGATATAGCATGGAACACCGTCCACAGTGCACTCCCCACTCGAGCGTTCATGTTCAGGAGGGGACTAGCCCAAGTAGAAACATGCCCCTATGCAAAGTGCCGCAAGAGAGAAACACCAGCCCATATCTTCTGGGAGTGTGATGTGGCTGGCAGTGTCTGGCTCTCTGTCTCTGTCTTCCTAAACAGGTTTGCTGACACGGCCAAGATGACCGCTGAGACTGTGCTCTATGGGCCTGCGGGAGGAATCACTACCAGCACAGCTAAGTGCGTTTGGCGTGTCATCAATGTTGTCAAGCAGATCCTGTGGGAAGGCCGTAACGTCTGTGTCTATCACAAGCAGGAGCTAGACACTATCACCACGACCAGAAGGGCACAAACTCTTATCAAGGACTTTGTAATTCTGGACATCCGGACCCTCGGGAAGGACAAGGCCTGCGCGGAGTGGAGGATCGCCGGACTTCAGGACGTGAAGATGGAATAAAGGAAAAAACTGGAACCGCTAGCTCCTAGGAGCGGGACTACGGGGCACCGCTAAGCCTTTTATTTATTTTGTCATGCCAGCATTCCGCCCTTTTTAGCTGGCATGACCGTTTTTGAACGGTGCCCTGGTTTTATGTAGTCTTTTTGTTTCAGTTTTATGGACTTTTATTTGATTTATGTTGAATGTTTTATTTGATTTTGTTTTGTTTTGTTTTATGTATCTTTAAGATTTTTAATGTAAACTATTAAAAGTTACATTTTAAGTGTTTTAAAATTTTAGAATTTTAACTCACTGTTCCACACACTGTCCCTTTTCCCCTGTCCCTGTTTTAGTAATATAGTTTTATGTTCACTTTTGAACTTTTAGAGAGCACTCCCCGGCCCTCACAAGCACTGGTTTTTTATAGATGGTTCTTTTTTTTCCAGTCACTTTTAAAACAGCACAGGTTTTTTTCATGTTGATTTTAATCTGTGTCTGTTTTAACCATGTACAAAGCACAATTGTCTTGGTGTTTTTAAATGTGTTTTAAATGCTTTTAAAACAAAATGTATGTCTGTATGCATGAATGTCATCTTTAAAAGAAATGTAAAATGAATGAAAAAACGAATGGGTGTAAATGTAAAAAAATGTAAAATCTCAATAAAAGAGTATTAATATCTGATACGTCCCCTATCAGGGGACCATATATTAAATTGATTTTTGGAATCGGGAGATGGAACAGGGGCTTGCTCCGTCCACTCCACGCATCGGCCCGGTATTGCAGTACCTCCGGGAACGGTGCACACCTTTCTCTAACGTTGGTCAAAGTCAGATCTGGATCTCTCCTGTGAGCATTTTGTCTACCCCTGCTGGAGGGAGAGTGCCAGTGTTGATGCAAGTTTTCCCGCCGTTTTACTTCTTTTTTTTTCTTTCTCTCTTTCTTTCTTTCTCTCTTTCTTTCTCTCTTTCTCTCTTTCTCTCTTTCTTTCTTGCTGTCTTTCTTTCTTTTATTCACATGTGGTGATGATGTAGACAGCAGCAGGTTGTTTCCTGGGAGCATGCAGCTAACCAGACAAGTGTGGTGGAACATGTCCCTATGCCAGGACCTTCTTAGCAAGCCAGCCAGCCAGCGAGGCACAGTTGTAGTTACCCAAGGCACCTTGCACAGCATAGCAGCTTGGCATGACTATTTGTAAGACGCACTCCGCCAGTTTATGTTTTGTTTTTGGTGTTATGTGTGTGTTTTTGCTTTGTTTTGTTTTCTCCTGCTTACATTGCACATTTCCCCTCTGGAAGCAGCAGCCCGTTTTTTTGGGGTCTGCTTGTGCTTGAAATTTTGCACCCACCTTTGAATCCCCCTGTGCCGTCCGGGCTGGGGGGCCCCGGGCAAGGGCCAAGTCGCCATCGCTTCTCGGCCTTTTGGCTAAGATCAAGTGTAGTATCTGTTCTTATCAGTTTAATATCTGATACGTCCCCTATCAGGGGACCATATATTAAATTGATTTTTGGAATCGGGAGATGGAACAGGGGCTTGCTCCGTCCACTCCACGCATCGGCCTGGTATTGCAGTACCTCCGGGAACGGTGCACACCTTTCTCTAACGTTGGTCAAAGTCAGATCTGGATCTCTCCTGTGAGCATTTTGTCTACCCCTGCTGGAGGGAGAGTGCCAGTGTTGATGCAAGTTTTCCCGCCGTTTTACTTCTTTTTTTTTCTTTCTCTCTTTCTTTCTTTCTCTCTTTCTTTCTCTCTTTCTCTCTTTCTTTCTCTCTTTCTTTCTTGCTGTCTTTCTTTCTTTTATTCACATGTGGTGATGATGTAGACAGCAGCAGGTTGTTTCCTGGGAGCATGCAGCTAACCAGACAAGTGTGGTGGAACATGTCCCTATGCCAGGACCTTCTTAGCAAGCCAGCCAGCCAGCGAGGCACAGTTGTAGTTACCCAAGGCACCTTGCACAGCATAGCAGCTTGGCATGACTATTTGTAAGACGCACTCCGCCAGTTTATGTTTTGTTTTTGGTGTTATGTGTGTGTTTTTGCTTTGTTTTGTTTTCTCCTGCTTAAATTGCACATTTCCCCTCTGGAAGCAGCAGCCCGTTTTTTGGGGGTCTGCTTGTGCTTGAAATTTTGCACCCACCTTTGAATCCCCCTGTGCCGTCCGGGCTGGGGGGCCCCGGGCAAGGGCCAAGTCGCCATCGCTTCTCGGCCTTTTGGCTAAGATCAAGTGTAGTATCTGTTCTTATCAGTTTAATATCTGATACGTCCCCTATCAGGGGACCATATATTAAATTGATTTTTGGAATCGGGAGATGGAACAGGGGCTTGCTCCGTCCACTCCACGCATCGGCCCGGTATTGCAGTACCTCCGGGAACGGTGCACACCTTTCTCTAACGTTGGTCAAAGTCAGATCTGGATCTCTCCTGTGAGCATTTTGTCTACCCCTGCTGGAGGGAGAGTGCCAGTGTTGATGCAAGTTTTCCCGCCGTTTTACTTCTTTTTTTTTCTTTCTCTCTTTCTTTCTTTCTCTCTTTCTTTCTCTCTTTCTCTCTTTCTTTCTCTCTTTCTTTCTTGCTGTCTTTCTTTCTTTTATTCACATGTGGTGATGATGTAGACAGCAGCAGGTTGTTTCCTGGGAGCATGCAGCTAACCAGACAAGTGTGGTGGAACATGTCCCTATGCCAGGACCTTCTTAGCAAGCCAGCCAGCCAGCGAGGCACAGTTGTAGTTACCCAAGGCACCTTGCACAGCATAGCAGCTTGGCATGACTATTTGTAAGACGCACTCCGCCAGTTTATGTTTTGTTTTTGGTGTTATGTGTGTGTTTTTGCTTTGTTTTGTTTTCTCCTGCTTAAATTGCACATTTCCCCTCTGGAAGCAGCAGCCCGTTTTTTTGGGGTCTGCTTGTGCTTGAAATTTTGCACCCACCTTTGAATCCCCCTGTGCCGTCCGGGCTGGGGGGCCCCGGGCAAGGGCCAAGTCGCCATCGCTTCTCGGCCTTTTGGCTAAGATCAAGTGTAGTATCTGTTCTTATCAGTTTAATATCTGATACGTCCCCTATCAGGGGACCATATATTAAATTGATTTTTGGAATCGGGAGATGGAACAGGGGCTTGCTCCGTCCACTCCACGCATCGGCCCGGTATTGCAGTACCTCCGGGAACGGTGCACACCTTTCTCTAACGTTGGTCAAAGTCAGATCTGGATCTCTCCTGTGAGCATTTTGTCTACCCCTGCTGGAGGGAGAGTGCCAGTGTTGATGCAAGTTTTCCCGCCGTTTTACTTCTTTTTTTTTCTTTCTCTCTTTCTTTCTTTCTCTCTTTCTTTCTCTCTTTCTCTCTTTCTTTCTCTCTTTCTTTCTTGCTGTCTTTCTTTCTTTTATTCACATGTGGTGATGATGTAGACAGCAGCAGGTTGTTTCCTGGGAGCATGCAGCTAACCAGACAAGTGTGGTGGAACATGTCCCTATGCCAGGACCTTCTTAGCAAGCCAGCCAGCCAGCGAGGCACAGTTGTAGTTACCCAAGGCACCTTGCACAGCATAGCAGCTTGGCATGACTATTTGTAAGACGCACTCCGCCAGTTTATGTTTTGTTTTTGGTGTTATGTGTGTGTTTTTGCTTTGTTTTGTTTCCTCCTGCTTAAATTGCACATTTCCCCTCTCGAAGCAGCAGCCCGTTTTTTGGGGGTCTGCTTGTGCTTGGAATTTTGCACCCACCAATGAATCCCCCTGTGCCGTCCGGGCTGGGGGGCCCCGGGCAAGGGCCAAGTCGCCATCGCTTCTTGGCCTTTTGGCTAAGATCAAGTGTAGTATCTGTTCTTATCAGTTTAATATCTGATACGTCCCCTATCAGGGGACCATATATTAAATTGATTTTTGGAATCGGGAGATGGAACAGGGGCTTGCTCCGATCACTCCACGCATCGGCCCGGTATTGCAGTACCTCCGGGAACGGTGCACACCTTTCTCTAACGTTGGTCAAAGTCAGATCTGGATCTCTCCTGTGAGCATTTTGTCTACCCCTGCTGGAGGGAGAGTGCCAGTGTTGATGCAAGTTTTCCCGCCGTTTTACTTCTTTTTTTTTTCTTTCTCTCTTTCTTTCTTTCTCTTTCTTTCTCTCTTTCTTTCTTGCTGTCTTTCTTTCTTTTATTCACATGTGGTGATGATGTAGACAGCAGCAGTTTGTTTCCTGGGAGCATGCAGCTAACCAGACAAGTGTGGTGGAACATGTCCCTATGCCAGGTCCTTCTTAGCCAGCCATATACTCTGGCTTCTCTTCAGTTCGAATAAATCTTTCTAAGACTAAGGCTTAGAGGGTAGTGGCATTGCCCGCTCCCTCCGAGGGTCTGTGAGAGGTTTGTTCGGGTGAGGAGGAACAGAATTTTTTTTATTTTTGACTGGCTTTCTTCAGCTCGGCAACTTTTTGGAAGACTAATGCTCAGTCTGGTTTTGGCTTGCCCAATCCAGGCCGAGGGTCTTTCAAGATTTTGTTGACTGTTGAGAGCAGTTTTTTCTTTTTCAGGCGGTTCCCGTTTTTTTCTTTTTCAGGCGGTTCCGGCTTTTCCAGACGTTCCTGGAGTTAGAGAGAAGGAGGACCTACCATCCAGACAACCTTTGAGGACCCTTTGATGACCTAGACGACCTCATCCCCAGCCCTTGATTGTAATCGAGATCCAGACCGAGAGAGCAGCAGGCGCCCAGCAGAGGGCGCCATCTGGGAGGAGCAGAGGGCGGCCCCGGACCCCGAGGAGGCGTCACAGCCACGATTCTTCCTACGTGGTCTCGGTGCCAAGCAGCGCCCCCTACTCCGCCAGGGAAGGACACCGTTCACCTGGGGAGGGGGTCCCTCTTGCGAGGCGACCATCTCCTCAGGGACTAAAGTAATAGTTCCTTCAACTGCCCAGATTTGCTGCTTACGTTGTCTCTTTTCCGTAGAGAGAGACAACCCGGACGTCCAGAGGCTTCTCCCACCCCAATCGGAGGAGCCAGCTGAAGGATGGCGTTCCGGCCAACCCAGGAAACCAGGAGGCACAATGCGGTGCGCTTCACAAGAAACAAGCAAGATGAAACGGAACCAGGACTGACGAGACTGGAGTTCAGCCGGACCATTCTTCAGAGGGGTATGGGTTTTTCCCCTTCTGACTTGAATTGTTTGGTGAAATTGCCAGGGCTTAAGGAAGTGTTTGAGGTCAGTTTTAGGAACCCCCAAAAGTTACAAGAAATGTGGTCCTTTTGGGGGGAGAATAAATATCTCGCTCCATACAAAGAATTTTGTGTGGATGCACTGACAGACAGAGAAATGAAAGTTGTTACTGTCCAATTTTTCAATGAGGCTGTTAGCGACTATGATATTACAACATGGCTTAACCGCTATGGGAGGGTGTCATCAGAAGGGAGGAAAATTACAGATGAAGATGGGGTTTGGACAGGAGCCAGAAAGTGGCTGGTACGCCTTAATGTTGATCCATCGGGCATTGGAGGCGTCCGCCACATTCCAAACTCCATAGTGTTAGGGCCCAACAGAGGGCTGGTATTCTATAATGGGATGCCAAAACTCTGCAGGAAATGTGGGGAATTAGGACACCTGACGGCCGCGTGTACTGTAGTCAAGTGCAGGAACTGCGGCGCCCCCCACGAGACCAGCCACTGCAGAGAAGAGAGGCAGTGCAATTTGTGTGGAAATAAGGGGCACCTGTTTAAGGACTGCCCCTCTTCCTATGCCAACATGGCCAGAGCCAGCAAGGCAAACATGAACAAGCCTAGGCCTGAGCAGGAAGAGGGAGCAAGTAACAAAGATCAGTCCACATCACCACCAACAGTATCCAAGACCCAGACTCCAGCACCACCATCATCACCAGCACCCCCTCACCCCCCCGCCCCCGAGACATGTCCCGTTTTACGAGGACCCCTTCCCCCAGCCCAGAGAGAGAGTACAACAGCCACTCCACTAGCTCCTCCAGTAGCTCCTCTGATGCAGAACACGAGTCAGGGAGGGAGCCCGGACCCAGCAGCGGCCCCCCCCTGAGTAGGGCCCTCTCAGCGCCAGCACTCCCCCTCGGCTCTCGTTATGACGCCATAAGGATTGAGTCCGTGGGGGAGGAAAGCAAAAGCGACAGTGAAAGTGAGAGTGAGAAGGAGGGGAAGGGAGTGAAGAACCAGCAGAGGGTGGGGAAAAGAAAGGGTAGAGACGAGGGGGGGAAAAGAAAGAAGATCAAGATCAAAGACAGCAAGTTGCAGGTGGCCCCCATAGATCCAAAACCAGCTAATGTCCACACAAAGTCCCCAGTCTTGCCCTCGCAGGCAGAGACGGAGGCGAGTGGGACGGCTACACTGCCGCCTAGTGGGCAGGTAGCAGCCAGCCAGGGCATCCCCAGCCAGCCTTCCCAGTCGTTGGCACAAACCCTAGCACACCTCGCAGAAGAGGTGTTCACTAATGCACCGAGGGAGAGGTCGGGGTCAACACCTTCCCTGACCAGCAGTACCTCTGTAGCAATGACCCTCTTCAAGCGAAGGGCCTCCCTTCAAAGCATCCTTGACCCCCTCCCTTGTATGGGCAAAACCAGGGGCCCCCTAGAGGTCCTCCTAGATACAGCACTGGAGGACATGGGAATACCCCTGGACGCGGTAAGCCAGAAGTCTGCTAACAGCTCCAATTCAACAGACGGTAACAGCCAAAGAATGCTGTCTGTCATAACCCCCCCCCAGGACAAAGCTGACCCACACGTTCCGAGGGGCCCTGAGCAAGTTCCACCAGACTTACCTTGTGGGGAGTTGAATAGCCCCAACAACTCCACGTACTGTGCATATAAAGATGGTGCCTTCTTGGACGAGGCAGCAGTGAGTACCTTCTCAGGGGTGATGGGAGTTGCAAATAAGCCCAAGCCCCCTCGAAGCAAGCGTAGAGCTAAGAGTAGGAAGAGTGTCCCGACCTCCCAATCATAGTCGCTATGGGGTGGACGCAGCGACTCCTTTTCTTGTTAGCTACCCTGATGGCCCTGATATGTGTGTCTGTTAATGTCAGGAGCATCAGGGAGACACAAAAAAGATTTGATGTACTAAACTATCTAGCTAACTTGAAAGCAGATCTCATCTTTCTGCAGGAGTGTGGTATTTCGTCGAGCCCTGATTATAGGGACCTGAAGGAGAGTTGGACCCTGGGGGACTCCTTCTGGTCGGGCTCCAACATAGCCAGAGCCGACGGAGTAGGTATCCTGTTTAAAAACCCATTTATTACCTCCCGCAGCAGCAGGGAGGTAGAACCTGGTAGAATTCTGAGCGTGGATGTGACATACAACAACACTCCCCTCAGACTGGTCAATGTCTACGCACCCACTAACCAAAACGAAAGAGTTCAATTTTTTCCACAGCTGCGTCCACTCCTGCTGGGGAACGTACCCGTCATCGTGTCAGGTGACTTCAATTGTGCTCTGAGGGACGTAGACCGGAGCAGGCCACGCAACGACCGCTCTAGTAGAGTTTTGTCCTCCGTAATATCTGATTTCTCCCTGTGTGATGCAGGTAAGGACCTGGTGCCTCCCTTTACCTGGGTGAGCTCATCTGGGACCTCCTTCTCCCGTATAGATCTCGTCCTGCATACCAGCTCCCTTACGAAGACGGCAGTAGACACCCAGGCCATCTTCTTCTCTGACCATAGGCTCCTGCAGGTAACATTGCAGGTCCCTCAGACCTCCCAGATGGGGTCAGGGGTTTGGAAATTAAACACCTCCTTACTCGATGACCCCTCCATAGCTGCAGCCTATAAGAGCAGGCTTGTTGAGTGGACCACTTTGCGTGACCTATTCAACTCCCCTATAGAGTGGTGGGAGATGGTCAAAATCAGAACTAAGGGTTATTTCATAGCAGCAGGCAAGAGGAAAGCAAAAGAAAGGAGGGCCAAATATAAACACCTGAATGCTGCCCTCCAGCATCTGAGCCTGCTTCAGCTTCGGGGGTTCCCTGTAAGCGACGAGATAGCCCAGACCAAGCTAGATCTTTCAGTGCTTTGTAGGGAGGAACAACGAAAGGTCATGCACAATGCAAAAGTGCAAAAAATGGAGGAAGACGAAAAGTGTACTCGCTTCTTCTTCCAGAAAACGAGGGAGAAGCGGCACTTGATGTCCTCCATGCTCGACAGCAGGGGGAGGATAGTAGAGGATAGTGAGGGAGTGAAAAAAGTGGTAGAGAACTTCTATAGGGACCTATATAACATCAAAGCTACAGATGACACCCTGATAGAGTGGTTCCTGAGCCAGTTGGAGCCTGACTCAGTGCGGGACGACGAGGAGGAGGAGAAGGACCCAGAACTCACGCTGGAGGAGCTCACCCAGGCGGTTAAGACCATGAACACCGGTAAGACGCCAGGTCCAGATGGCATCCCGGGTGAGTATTACCATCTTTTTTGGGACATGCTAAAAGTCCATTTAGCGGAGGTCTACAGAGCGGTCTACAGGGAGAAGCGGTTGGGCCCTTCTATGCGGGAGAGTGTAATTACTCTCCTTCATAAGAAAGGGGAAGTTAAAGATCTACGGAATTGGCGCCCAATCAGCCTCCTTTGCGTGGATTACAAGATACTAGCCAAAGCTCTGATGCTCCGGCTACAAGTACACCTCCCTTTGGTCATTGGCCCCGACCAGGCTTGTGGCGTCCCAGGGAGGTCCATCACGGATATTTTAATGTTAACAAGGGACATTCTGGCTTATTCTAGAGAACGGAACCATCCCCTCTGCCTGTTCAACCTTGACCAGGAGAAGGCGTTCGATAGGGTAAGCCATGAATATATGTACAAAGTGATGGACCAGATGAAATTCGCTCCTGGACTTAGGGAGTGGGTTAAAACCATATATACAAACATTAGTACCCGAGTCTTGGTGAACAGGCACCTGACTGGTAAAATATCTATCCAGTCAGGGGTCAGACAGGGTTGCCCACTATCCCCACTGCTATATGTCGTGTGCATTGAACCCCTCCTGCAGGCAATTCGTAGGGATACCAATATAACTGGTTTCCAGCTGCCTGGATCCAACGGGGTCCAGGTCAAAACAACAGCATATATGGACGATGTGTCACTCATTTGCACCAACACATCGTCGGTACCTCGGATAAGTAATATCCTTGAGAAGTACTGCACGGCGACCGGGGCAGTGATTAATAAGTCCAAGAGCGAAGTCTACGTGTCTAAAAATTGGCAGGTAGATAGGGAACTGTCGGACATGTACCCTGTCAAAAAGGACAAAATCAAGATTCTGGGCCTCATTTTCGAGAACAATAGCTCGGGGGCCCAGAGCTGGACGGCGGCCATTAACCAGGTCCGTAAAAAGATTGGCGGATGGAGCACAAGATCCTTAACAATGACGGGTAGAGTATTAATAACCAAGTCTATACTGTTCCCCATCCTCTCTTATGTAGGAAAAATCTTTCCCCCAGACAGGACCACCAAAAAAGTGGTGGACCGCATTATCCACCGCTTTATCTGGGGCAGCAAGATGGAGAGGGTAAAGCGAGCCACCCTGAGTAAAGCCGACAAGAAGGGAGGTAAGGGGGTCCCGGACGTTGTGCAGCTCACCCGAGTGCAGGGGCTCACGCAAACTATCAAGAACATCCAGGCCCTGGACAGGAAGGTATGTTACATGAATCATTTCTATTTTGCCACCTGTCTCAGGGCCTTGGGCCTCTGCACTATTGATAACACCGTGCCGTACTCCTGGGACCCCCCATTGTATTATAGAACCTTAAGGGACACTATATATAAATTGGGCTTAGATAAAGCAAAATTGGCCTCCTGGGAATACAAGGCTGTAACTAAATATCTTGCCGGTTCCCAGGAAATTGAAAAAGTAGCTACTTTCTCCCTCACCCAAAGCCAAAAAATCTGGGAGAATGTGTCTCACAGCTGCCTCAGTAATGTCCAGAAGGATATAGCATGGAACACCGTCCACAGTGCACTCCCCACTCGAGCGTTCATGTTCAGGAGGGGACTAGCCCAAGTAGAAACATGCCCCTATGCAAAGTGCCACAAGAGAGAAACACCAGCCCATATCTTCTGGGAGTGTGATGTGGCTGGCAGTGTCTGGCTCTCTGTCTCTGTCTTCCTAAACAGGTTTGCTGACACGGCCAAGATGACCGCTGAGACTGTGCTCTATGGGCCTGCGGGAGGAATCACTACCAGCACAGCTAAGTGCGTTTGGCGTGTCATCAATGTTGTCAAGCAGATCCTGTGGGAAGGCCGTAACGTCTGTGTCTATCACAAGCAGGAGCTAGACACTATCACCACGACCAGAAGGGCACAAACTCTTATCAAGGACTTTGTAATTCTGGACATCCGGACCCTCGGGAAGGACAAGGCCTGCGCGGAGTGGAGGATCGCCGGACTTCAGGACGTGAAGATGGAATAAGGGAAAAAACTGGAACCGCTAGCTCCTAGGAGCGGGACTACGGGGCACCGCTAAGCCTTTTATTTATTTTGTCATGCCAGCATTCCGCCCTTTTTAGCTGGCATGACCGTTTTTCAACGGTGCCCTGGTTTTATGTAGTCTTTTTGTTTCAGTTTTATGGATTTTGATTTGATTTATTTTGAATGTTTTATTTGATTTTGTTTTGTTTTGTTTTATGTATCTAAAAGATTTTTAATGTTAACTATTAAAAGTTACATTTTAAGTGTTTTAAAATTTTAGAATTTTAACTCACTGTTTCACACACTGTCCCTTTTCCCCTGTCCCTGTTTTAGTAATATAGTTTTATGTTCACTTTTGAACCTTTTTAGAGAGCACTCCCCGGCCCTCACAAGCACTGGTTTTTTATAGATGGTTCTTTTTTTCCAGTCACTTTTAAAACAGCACAGGTTTTTTTCATGTTTGATTTTAATCTGTGTCTGTTTTAACCATGTACAAAGCACAATTGTCTTGGTGTTTTTAAATGTGTTTTAAATGCTTTTAAAACAAAATGTATGTCTGTATGCATGAATGTCATCTTTAAAAGAAATGTAAAATGAATGAAAAAAACGAATGGGTGTAAATGTAAAAAATGTAAAATCTCAATAAAAGAGTATTTTGGCTAAGATCAAGTGTAGTATCTGTTCTTATCAGTTTAATATCTGATACGTCCCCTATCAGGGGACCATATATTAAATTGATTTTTGGAATCGGGAGATGGAACAGGGGCTTGCTCCGTCCACTCCACGCATCGGCCCGGTATTGCAGTACCTCCGGGAACGGTGCACACCTTTCTCTAACGTTGGTCAAAGTCAGATCTGGATCTCTCCTGTGAGCATTTTGTCTACCCCTGCTGGAGGGAGAGTGCCAGTGTTGATGCAAGTTTTCCCACCGTTTTACTTCTTTTTTTTCTCTCTTTCTTTCTTTCTCTCTTTCTTTCTCTTTCTTTCTTGCTTTCTTTCTTTCTTTTATTCACATGTGGTGATGATGTAGACAGCAGCAGTTTGTTTCCTGGGAGCATGCAGCTAACCAGACAAGTGTGGTGGAACATGTCCCTATGCCAGGACCTTCTTAGCAAGCCAGCCAGCCAGCGAGGCACAGTTGTAGTTACCCAAGGCACCTTGCACAGCATAGCAGCTTGGCATGACTATTTGTAAGACGCACTCCGCCAGTTTATGTTTTGTTTTTGGTGTTATGTGTGTGTTTTTGCTTTGTTTTGTTTCCTCCTGCTTAAATTGCACATTTCCCCTCTGGAAGCAGCAGCCCGTTTTTTGGGGGTCTGCTTGTGCTTGGAATTTTGCACCCACCTTTGAATCCCCCAGTGCCGTCCGGGCTGGGGGGCCCCGGGCAAGGGCCAAGTCGCCATCGCTTCTCGGCCTTTTGGCTAAGATCAAGTGTAGTATCTGTTCTTATCAGTTTAATATCTGATACGTCCCCTATCAGGGGACCATATATTAAATTGATTTTTGGAATCGGGAGATGGAACAGGGGCTTGCTCTGTCCACTCCACGCATCGGCCCGGTATTGCAGTACCTCCGGGAACGGTGCACACCTTTCTCTAACGTTGGTCAAAGTCAGATCTGGATCTCTCCTGTGAGCATTTTGTCTACCCCTGCTGGAGGGAGAGTGCCAGTGTTGATGCAAGTTTTCCCGCCGTTTTACTTCTTTTTTTTCTTTCTCTCTTTCTTTCTTTCTCTCTTTCTTTCTCTCTTTCTCTCTTTCTTTCTCTCTTTCTTTCTTGCTGTCTTTCTTTCTTTTATTCACATGTGGTGATGATGTAGACAGCAGCAGGTTTTTTCCTGGGAGCATGCAGCTAACCAGACAAGTGTGGTGGAACATGTCCCTATGCCAGGACCTTCTTAGCAAGCCAGCCAGCCAGCGAGGCACAGTTGTAGTTACCCAAGGCACCTTGCACAGCATAGCAGCTTGGCATGACTATTTGTAAGACGCACTCCGCCAGTTTATGTTTTGTTTTTGGTGTTATGTGTGTGTTTTTGCTTTGTTTTGTTTTCTCCTGCTTAAATTGCACATTTCCCCTCTGGAAGCAGCAGCCCGTTTTTTTGGGGTCTGCTTGTGCTTGAAATTTTGCACCCACCTTTGAATCCCCCTGTGCCGTCCGGGCTGGGGGGCCCCGGGCAAGGGCCAAGTCGCCATCGCTTCTCGGCCTTTTGGCTAAGATCAAGTGTAGTATCTGTTCTTATCAGTTTAATATCTGATACGTCCCCTATCAGGGGACCATATATTAAATTGATTTTTGGAATCGGGAGATGGAACAGGGGCTTGCTCCGTCCACTCCACGCATTGGCCCGGTATTGCAGTACCTCCGGGAACGGTGCACACCTTTCTCTAACGTTGGTCAAAGTCAGATCTGGATCTCTCCTGTGAGCATTTTGTCTACCCCTGCTGGAGGGAGAGTGCCAGTGTTGATGCAAGTTTTCCCGCCGTTTTACTTCTTTTTTTTTCTTTCTCTCTTTCTTTCTTTCTTTTTCTTTCTCTCTTTCTTTCTTGCTGTCTTTCTTTCTTTTATTCACATGTGGTGATGATGTAGACAGCAGCAGTTTGTTTCCTGGGAGCATGCAGCTAACCAGATAAGTGTGGTGGAACATGTCCCTATGCCAGGTCCTTCTTAGCCAGCCATATACTCTGGCTTCTCTTCAGTTCGAATAAATCTTTCTAAGACTAAGGTTTAGAGGGTAGTGGCATTGCCCGCTCCCTCCGAGGGTCTGTGAGAGGTTTGTTCGGGTGAGGAGGAACAGAATTTTTTTTATTTTTGACTGGCTTTCTTCAGCTCGGCAACTTTTTGGAAGACTAATGCTCAGTCTGGTTTTGGCTTGCCCAATCCAGGCCGAGGGTCTTTCAAGATTTTGTTGACTGTTGAGAGCAGTTTTTTCTTTTTCAGGCGGTTCCCGTTTTTTTCTTTTTCAGGCGGTTCCGGCTTTTCCAGACGTTCCTGGAGTTAGAGAGAAGGAGGACCTACCATCCAGACGACCTTTGAGGACCCTTTGATGACCTAGACGACCTCATCCCCAGCCCTTGATTGTAATCGAGATCCAGACCGAGAGAGCAGCAGGCGCCCAGCAGAGGGCGCCATCTGGGAGGAGCAGAGGGCGGCCCCGGACCCCGAGGAGGCGTCACAGCCACGATTCTTCCTACGTGGTCTCGGTGCCAAGCAGCGCCCCCTACTCCGCCAGGGAAGGACACCGTTCACCTGGGGAGGGGGTCCCTCTTGCGAGGCGACCATCTCCTCAGGGACTAAAGTAATAGTTCCTTCAACTGCCCAGATTTGCTGCTTACGTTGTCTCTTTTCCGTAGAGAGAGACAACCCGGACGTCCAGAGGCTTCTCCCACCCCAATCGGAGGAGCCAGCTGAAGGATGGCGTTCCGGCCAACCCAGGAAACCAGGAGGCACAATGCGGTGCGCTTCACAAGAAACAAGCAAGATGAAACGGAACCAGGACTGACGAGACTGGAGTTCAGCCGGACCATTCTTCAGAGGGGTATGGGTTTTTCCCCTTCTGACTTGAATTGTTTGGTGAAATTGCCAGGGCTTAAGGAAGTGTTTGAGGTCAGTTTTAGGAACCCCCAAAAGTTACAAGAAATGTGGTCCTTTTGGGGGGAGAATAAATATCTCGCTCCATACAAAGAATTTTGTGTGGATGCACTGACAGACAGAGAAATGAAAGTTGTTACTGTCCAATTTTTCAATGAGGCTGTTAGCGACTATGATATTACAACATGGCTTAACCGCTATGGGAGGGTGTCATCAGAAGGGAGGAAAATTACAGATGAAGATGGGGTTTGGACAGGAGCCAGAAAGTGGCTGGTACGCCTTAATGTTGATCCATCGGGCATTGGAGGCGTCCGCCACATTCCAAACTCCATAGTGTTAGGGCCCAACAGAGGGCTGGTATTCTATAATGGGATGCCAAAACTCTGCAGGAAATGTGGGGAATTAGGACACCTGGCGGCCGCGTGTACTGTAGTCAAGTGCAGGAACTGCGGCGCCCCCCACGAGACCAGCCACTGCAGAGAAGAGAGGCAGTGCAATTTGTGTGGAAAGAAGGGGCACCTGTTTAAGGACTGCCCCTCTTCCTATGCCAACATGGCCAGAGCCAGCAAGGCAAACATGAACAAGCCTAGGCCTGAGCAGGAAGAGGGAGCAAGTAACAAAGATCAGTCCACATCACCACCAACAGTATCCAAGACCCAGACTCCAGCACCACCATCATCACCAGCACCCCCTCACCCCCCCGCCCCCGAGACATGTCCCGTTTTACGAGGACCCCTTCCCCCAGCCCAGAGAGAGAGTACAACAGCCACTCCACTAGCTCCTCCAGTAGCTCCTCTGATGCAGAACACGAGTCAGGGAGGGAGCCCGGACCCAGCAGCGGCCCCCCCCTGAGTAGGGCCCTCTCAGCACCAGCACTCCCCCTCGGCTCTCGTTATGACGCCATAAGGATTGAGTCCGTGGGGGAGGAAAGCAAAAGCGACAGTGAAAGTGAGAGTGAGAAGGAGGGGAAGGGAGTGAAGAACCAGCAGAGGGTGGGGAAAAGAAAGGGTAGAGACGAGGGGGGGAAAAGAAAGAAGATCAGGATCAAAGACAGCAAGTTGCAGGTGGTCCCCATAGATCCAAAACCAGCTAATGTCCACACAAAGTCCCCAGTCTTGCCCTTGCAGGCAGAGACGGAGGCGAGTGGGACGGCTACACTGCCGCCTAGTGGGCAGGTAGCAGCCAGCCAGGGCATCCCCAGCCAGCCTTCCCAGTCGTTGGCACAAACCCTAGCACACCTCGCAGAAGAGGTGTTCACTAATGCACCGAGGGAGAGGTCGGGGTCAACACCTTCCCTGACCAGCAGTACCTCTGTAGCAATGACCCTCTTCAAGCGAAGGGCCTCCCTTCAAAGCATCCCTAGAGGTCCTCCTAGATACAGCACTGGAGGACATGGGAATACCCCTGGACGCGGTAAGCCAGAAGTCTGCTAACAGCTCCAATTCAACAGACGGTAACAGCCAAAGAATGCTGTCTGTCATAACCCCCCCCCAGGACAAAGCTGACCCACACGTTCCGAGGGGCCCTGAGCAAGTTCCACCAGACTTACCTTGTGGGGAGTTGAATAGCCCCAACAACTCCACGTACTGTGCATATAAAGACGGTGCCTTCTTGGACGAGGCAGCAGTGAGTACCTTCTCAGGGGTGATGGGAGTTGCAAATAAGCCCAAGCCCCCTCGAAGCAAGCGTAGAGCTAAGAGTAGGAAGAGTGTCCCGACCTCCCAATCATAGTCGCTATGGGGTGGACGCAGCGACTCCTTTTCTTGTTAGCTACCCTGATGGCCCTGATATGTGTGTCTGTTAATGTCAGGAGCATCAGGGAGACACAAAAAAGATTTGATGTACTAAACTATCTAGCTAACTTGAAAGCAGATCTCATCTTTCTGCAGGAGTGTGGTATTTCGTCGAGCCCTGATTATAGGGACCTGAAGGAGAGTTGGACCCTGGGGGACTCCTTCTGGTCGGGCTCCAACATAGCCAGAGCCGACGGAGTAGGTATCCTGTTTAAAAACCCATTTATTACCTCCCGCAGCAGCAGGGAGGTAGAACCTGGTAGAATTCTGAGCGTGGATGTGACATACAACAACACTCCCCTCAGACTGGTCAATGTCTACGCACCCACTAACCAAAACGAAAGAGTTCAATTTTTTCCACAGCTGCGTCCACTCCTGCTGGGGAACGTACCCGTCATCGTGTCAGGTGACTTCAATTGTGCTCTGAGGGACGTAGACCGGAGCAGGCCACGCAACGACCGCTCTAGTAGAGTTTTGTCCTCCGTAATATCTGATTTCTCCCTGTGTGATGCAGGTAAGGACCTGGTGCCTCCCTTTACCTGGGTGAGCTCATCTGGGACCTCCTTCTCCCGTATAGATCTCGTCCTGCATACCAGCTCCCTTACGAAGACGGCAGTAGACACCCAGGCCGTCTTCTTCTCTGACCATAGGCTCCTGCAGGTAACATTGCAGGTCCCTCAGACCTCCCAGATGGGGTCAGGGGTTTGGAAATTAAACACCTCCTTACTCGATGACCCCTCCATAGCTGCAGCCTATAAGAGCAGGCTTGTTGAGTGGACCACTTTGCGTGACCTATTCAACTCCCCTATAGAGTGGTGGGAGATGGTCAAAATCAGAACTAAGGGTTATTTCATAGCAGCAGGCAAGAGGAAAGCAAAAGAAAGGAGGGCCAAATATAAACACCTGAATGCTGCCCTCCAGCATCTGAGCCTGCTTCAGCTTCGGGGGTTCCCTGTAAGCGACGAGATAGCCCAGACCAAGCTAGATCTTTCAGTGCTTTGTAGGGAGGAACAACGAAAGGTCATGCACAATGCAAAAGTGCAAAAAATGGAGGAAGACGAAAAGTGTACTCGCTTCTTCTTCCAGAAAACGAGGGAGAAGCGGCACTTGATGTCCTCCATGCTCGACAGCAGGGGGAGGATAGTAGAGGATAGTGAGGGAGTGAAAAAAGTGGTAGAGAACTTCTATAGGGACCTATATAACATCAAAGCTACAGATGACACCCTGATAGAGTGGTTCCTGAGCCAGTTGGAGCCTGACTCAGTGCGGGACGACGAGGAGGAGGAGAAGGACCCAGAACTCACGCTGGAGGAGCTCACCCAGGCGGTTAAGACCATGAACACCGGTAAGACGCCAGGTCCAGATGGCATCCCGGGTGAGTATTACCATCTGTAGCAGGGTGAGTGCCCTGCACGTGTGTATTTAGTGTTGGTATCATTTGGATGGGGAAATGGGTTTATTTTGTGTCATTTTGGGAGCTGATTTGTTTAATTGAATTATTGTTTACAGACGGACGCTCGATTGAGACTTGCTGCCTGCTAGGCTTGGTTGAGGGGAAGGGCAGCAGGTGATTGGCTGGGCTGGACCTCAATCAGCAGGTGGGCGGGTCTTGATCGAGTGTCCGTCAGGTTAAAAACATCCGCGGGAGATGGCTCAGGGCTGCTGCAAGGCCTGCCGTTTTCACGGCACCCTTGATTTATAGTTTGTGGGAGTGTGTTTTATTTTGCACTTTTTGTACAGCTTGAAGTACTGGTCCTCTGTGCGTTACCATCGCTGGTAACGTCACATGACCATCTTTATTTTACTTTTGTTTTCTGTTTGTTTGTTTGTGAATAAAACCTGCGCGCCTGTGCCGGCGTTTTCAACAACACCAACTCTGTCTCTCTGTATGCTTGAACAGCGGCTACCCACACGCGTGACACGAGGAAGACCCTGTCACATATGGTGTCGGAAGGGGATTCCGCTGCATCCTGCCGAAGCAAGGCTGGATGGCTACAGAGAGACAGGAGGAGCAAACCCCTGAAATTTTTTGGGGGGCACAAGGGCAGACCGCAGGTAACCCTGAGGGGCTGCTGAAGGAGATGGATGGAGCCGCTGTCCTTAATGGAGCTGAGAGATCCCGAACGCCAGAGAGGCCAAGGAGGGTCCGTCCCCGAGAGCTGCAGAAGGAGGAGTTCCGGTCCTGGAAGCTGGCGAGGGAGGAGCCAGAGAGACTGCCTGCCCGGGAAGCCAGCGGGAGGAACTGCCTGCCAAGCGTCAGCGAAGGAGGACCTGTCGTTCGTGGGAGATCGTCTCAGAAGGAGGCGGGGCAATCTTTCGAAGAGGAGCCCCGTGAAGGGACACTGGGTTTAGGGGGTAAGCGGGGTTGAATGGGCGCCCCCGCATAGAAGCCCAGGGGTGAGAATAAGTGTTGGGGAATAGTTATAAATGTTAGTTGATTATTGTTAAATGATTTATTGGATAAATGATAGTTAGTTATTGATAATGTGAGATGATTATTGTAGTGATGTTAGTAATGGTAATTATAGGAATGATAAATGAAGGTTAAACGATGATAGTTAAATAGTGATAATAATGATGATAAATTATACTAAGAGTGAACTGGTGATGTGTATGGTGAAGGTGATAGTGATAAGGATTATGGTTAAATTTATAGTGATACTTATGGTGATGGGAATACTGATAAATAATAATGATGGTAAATAATAGTGAGTGATAAAGTATAGTTATAATTGTGATTTAACATTGGAGCCAGTTAGTTGTTTGGTGGTTGGTTGAGGCTGACTGGGCTCTAATGTTCCCTCCCACCCGCCCATATGTGTTAGAATAGTATATTAAAAAAAAAAAAAAAAAAAAAAAATTGGGGGGGATGGGGAGTAGATATAAAAAGTATTTTTTTTTGTTTTTGTTTTTGTTTAGGCTGCGTGGGTTTTGTAATATGTCGGTTAGTGTAAACTTGTAATGTGATGATCGTAATATTAAATAATGGTGTTGTCGGATGAACCCTTAGGGTTCATCCTAAGGAGGGAGGTATGTAGCAGGGCGAGTGCCCTGCACGTGTGTATTTAGTGTTGGTATCATTTGGATGGGGAAATGGGTTTATTTTGTGTCATTTTGGGAGCTGATTTGTTTAATTGAATTATTGTTTACAGACGGACGCTCGATTGAGACTTGCTGCCTGCTAGGCTTGGTTGAGGGGAAGGGCAGCAGGTGATTGGCTGGGCTGGACCTCAATCAGCAGGTGGGCGGGTCTTGATCGAGTGTCCGTCAGGTTAAAAACATCCGCGGGAGATGGCTCAGGGCTGCTGCAAGGCCTGCCGTTTTCACGGCACCTTTGATTTATAGTTTGTGGGAGTGTGTTTTATTTTGCACTTTTTGTACAGCTTGAAGTACTGGTCCTCTGTGCGTTACCATCGCTGGTAACGTCACATGACCATCTTTATTTTACTTTTGTTTTCTGTTTGTTTGTTTGTGAATAAAACCTGCGCGCCTGTGCCGGCGTTTTCAACAACACCACCTCTGTCTCTCTGTATGCTTGAACAGCGGCTACCCACACGCGTGACACGAGGAAGACCCGGTCACAATTTAATATATGGTATCAGGGGACCATATATTAAATTGATTTTTGGAATCGGGAGATGGAACAGGGGCTTGCTCCGTCCACTCCATGCATCGGCCCGGTATTGCAGTACCTCCGGGAACGGTGCACACCTTTCTCTAACGTTGGTCAAAGTCAGATCTGGATCTCTCCTGTGAGCATTTTGTCTACCCCTGCTGGAGGGAGAGTGCCAGTGTTGATGCAAGTTTTCCCGCCGTTTTACTTCTTTTTTTTTCTTTCTCTCTTTCTTTCTTTCTCTCTTTCTTTCTCTCTTTCTCTCTTTCTTTCTCTCTTTCTTTCTCTCTTTCTTTCTTGCTGTCTTTCTTTCTTTTATTCACATGTGGTGATGATGTAGACAGCAGCAGTTTGTTTCCTGGGAGCATGCAGCTAACCAGACAAGTGTGGTGGAACATGTCCCTATGCCAGGACCTTCTTAGCAAGCCAGCCAGCCAGCGAGGCACAGTTGTAGTTACCCAAGGCACCTTGCACAGCATAGCAGCTTGGCATGACTATTTGTAAGACGCACTCCGCCAGTTTATGTTTTGTTTTTGGTGTTATGTGTGTGTTTTTGCTTTGTTTTGTTTTCTCCTGCTTAAATTGCACATTTCCCCTCTGGAAGCAGCAGCCCGTTTTTTTGGGGTCTGCTTGTGCTTGAAATTTTGCACCCACCTTTGAATCCCCCTGTGCCGTCCGGGCTGGGGGGCCCCGGGCAAGGGCCAAGTCGCCATCGCTTCTCGGCCTTTTGGCTAAGATCAAGTGTAGTATCTGTTCTTATCAGTTTAATATCTGATACGTCCCCTATCAGGGGACCATATATTAAATTGATTTTTGGAATCGGGAGATGGAACAGGGGCTTGCTCCGTCCACTCCACGCATCGGCCCGGTATTGCAGTACCTCCGGGAACGGTGCACACCTTTCTCTAACGTTGGTCAAAGTCAGATCTGGATCTCTCCTGTGAGCATTTTGTCTACCCCTGCTGGAGGGAGAGTGCCAGTGTTGATGCAAGTTTTCCCGCCGTTTTACTTCTTTTTTTTTTCTTTCTCTCTTTCTTTCTCTCTTTCTTTCTCTCTTTCTTTCTCTCTTTCTCTCTTTCTTTCTCTCTTTCTTTCTTGCTGTCTTTCTTTCTTTTATTCACATGTGGTGATGATGTAGACAGCAGCAGGTTGTTTCCTGGGAGCATGCAGCTAACCAGACAAGTGTGGTGGAACATGTCCCTATGCCAGGACCTTCTTAGCAAGCCAGCCAGCCAGCGAGGCACAGTTGTAGTTACCCAAGGCACCTTGCACAGCATAGCAGCTTGGCATGACTATTTGTAAGACGCACTCCGCCAGTTTATGTTTTGTTTTTGGTGTTATGTGTGTGTTTTTGCTTTGTTTTGTTTTCTCCTGCTTAAATTGCACATTTCCCCTCTGGAAGCAGCAGCCCGTTTTTTTGGGGTCTGCTTGTGCTTGAAATTTTGCACCCACCTTTGAATCCCCCTGTGCCGTCCGGGCTGGGGGGCCCCGGGCAAGGGCCAAGTCGCCATCGCTTCTCGGCCTCTTGGCTCCGATCAAGTGTCTTTGAGAAGGCGAAGGTAATCGATCTGGAAAGCGTGAGCTGGAAGGAATATTACTGACGAGATGGAAGAAGAAGGTCCAAGAGCAAGGAACACCCTGAGGCTCCAGTTGAAGAATCTGACAGGGCTGTGGGGGAGACGGAAATTTGTTTTGGAGATCGTGTTTGGTCTATTTAAACTGAAGGCTGAAGATGTATTGTGTTTGAAGGACAGTGTTGCAAAAGGGAGTTTCGACCTGACCTTGAATAAAGAAGAGGATTGTTGGAAGGCAGTGAAGACCTTTGAGGACAACAAGGAGAAGCTGCCGG
The DNA here is from genome assembly GCF_902713425.1 of Acipenser ruthenus. Lineage (NCBI taxonomy): Eukaryota > Metazoa > Chordata > Actinopteri > Acipenseriformes > Acipenseridae > Acipenser > Acipenser ruthenus. The sequence continues at coordinate 21,103,449 of NC_081198.1, read as the reverse complement.
CCAGTGTTTTTAACATTGAGCCTATGTTTCTTATGGACTGGAGAACAGTTTTTGTTTCAATGGCCTGCCCTTTTCTGCCGGTGGAGGACATCTCTACGAGGTTGAAGAGGAGCCTGGAACTTAAGAGTGAGTTACCTGTTAAAATGATGGACAGTGAGAGGATTTGGAATGGAGTGTGGAAATATATGGCTAAACTGCACGTCAGGGAGGGGAGGATGATTCACATCCGACCTGACCTGATGATTGGATCGGTGAGGGGGACTGTGTTTTACAGAGGACAGCCAAAGGTGTGTTACAAATGTAACAGAGGAGGTCATCTTGCAGCAGATTGTGAGGAGGTAGTTTGTAAGAACTGTAGCCAAATAGGCCATGTATCCAGGGATTGCCCCAGTGGGACTATATGCAATCTCTGTGGCTCCAAGGAGCATGTCTACAGAGATTGCCCTGAGAGTGCGAGGAGTTATGCTCAGGCGGCGGGACACGGAGGAAAGGAAAAAGAAGAAGCAAAGCAAAAGAAGACAGAGAAAGGGGAAAAACCAGAGGAAAAGGACAATGAGAAGAATAAAGGAGAAAGTGTTGGGGGTGGAGCTTCCAAAGAAGGGGGCGGAATGGCGGGAAACTCTGGTTCAGAAGGGACAAAAGAAAGGGGAGGAGAGCCGAACAGGGAGGCGGAGAAAAAGAGAGGCAGCAGTATGCAGAACAGCCAACAGAAGTCCTCGGAAGGTTCCGGCTCCTCCGTGGATGATTCCATGGAGGGGGTGGAGGGTGTTCAGAGAAAGAGGAAAGTGGATGAGGAAGGGGCAACAGCAAGCTCAAGTTGGGCAAAGAGTGTGGAGGAAGAGGAGGAGAAAAGAAAAAAGAAAGGAGAGTCAGAAACCATGGACAGTGGAAGGGAGGAAGGAATGTCTTCAGAAGAATATATAATGAAGATGTTTTGTGCTAAGGAGTTTGCGGAGTTGTTGGCGTGGAAGGAGAGGATGAGGAAGGGCAGGATTTCTGAACAAGAGTGGAGAAGATATGAGGAGGAGAGACAAAGAGTATTGTTGCATGCACGGTGGAAGGCGGAAGAGGCTTTAAAGAAAGCCAAAAAAAGGATTGAGTTGGAAAATGAGAAAAAGCTTTAGTTCGAGTTTGAGTTGAATATGATGATGATTTTGATCTATCGTTTTTGAGAAATTGAGGTTTTTTTGAGTATTGTTTTTGAGAAATTGACGTGTTTTTGAGTATTTGATTTTGATGTATTATTTGTGAGAAATTGATGTATTTTTTTTGAGTATTTGATTAAAATTTATAAAAAAAAAAAAAAAAAAAATCTGTTCTTATCAGTTTAATATCTGATACGTCCCCTATCAGGGGACCATATATTAAATTGATTTTTGGAATCGGGAGATGGAACAGGGGCTTGCTCCGTCCACTCCACGCATCGGCCCGGTATTGCAGTACCTCCGGGAACGGTGCACACTTTTCTCTAACGTTGGTCAAAGTCAGATCTGGATCTCTCCTGTGAGCATTTTGTCTACCCCTGCTGGAGGGAGAGTGCCAGTGTTGATGCAAGTTTTCCCGCCGTTTTACTTCTTTTTTTTTTTCTTTCTCTCTTTCTTTCTTTCTCTCTTTCTCTCTTTCTTTCTCTCTTTCTTTCTTGCTGTCTTTCTTTCTTTTATTCACATGTGGTGATGATGTAGACAGCAGCAGGTTGTTTCCTGGGAGCATGCAGCTAACCAGACAAGTGTGGTGGAACATGTCCCTATGCCAGGACCTTCTTAGCAAGCCAGCCAGCCAGCGAGGCACAGTTGTAGTTACCCAAGGCACCTTGCACAGCATAGCAGCTTGGCATGACTATTTGTAAGACGCACTCCGCCAGTTTATGTTTTGTTTTTGGTGTTATGTGTGTGTTTTTGCTGTTTTGTTTCCTCCTGCTTAAATTGCACATTTCCCCTCTGGAAGCAGCAGCCCGTTTTTTGGGGGTCTGCTTGTGCTTGGAATTTTGCACCCACCTTTGAATCCCCCTGTGCCGTCCGGGCTGGGGGGCCCCGGGCAAGGGCCAAGTCGCCATCGCTTCTCGGCCTTTTGGCTAAGATCAAGTGTAGTATCTGTTCTTATCAGTTTAATATCTGATACGTCCCCTATCAGGGGACCATATATTAAATTGATTTTTGGAATCGGGAGATGGAACAGGGGCTTGCTCCGTCCACTCCACGCATCGGCCCGGTATTGCAGTACCTCCGGGAACGGTGCACACCTTTCTCTAACGTTGGTCAAAGTCAGATCTGGATCTCTCCTGTGAGCATTTTGTCTACCCCTGCTGGAGGGAGAGTGCCAGTGTTGATGCAAGTTTTCCCGCCGTTTTACTTCTTTTTTTTTTCTTTCTCTCTTTCTTTCTTTCTCTCTTTCTTTCTCTCTTTCTCTCTTTCTTTCTCTCTTTCTTTCTTGCTGTCTTTCTTTCTTTTATTCACATGTGGTGATGATGTAGACAGCAGCAGGTTGTTTCCTGGGAGCATGCAAGTGTGGTGGAACATGTCCCTATGCCAGGACCTCTTAGCAAGCCAGCCAGCCAGCCAGCGAGGCACAGTTGTAGTTACCCAAGGCACCTTGCACAGCATAGCAGCTTGGCATGACTATTTGTAAGACGCACTCCGCCAGTTTATGTTTTGTTTTTGGTGTTATGTGTGTGTTTTTGCTTTGTTTTGTTTTCTCCTGCTTAAATTGCACATTTCACCTCTGGAAGCAGCAGCCCGTTTTTTGGGGGTCTGCTTGTGCTTGGAATTTTGCACCCACCTTTGAATCCCCCTGTGCCGTCCGGGCTGGGGGGCCCCGGGCAAGGGCCAAGTCGCCATCGCTTCTCGGCCTTTTGGCTAAGATCAAGTGTAGTATCTGTTCTTATCAGTTTAATATCTGATACGTCCCCTATCAGGGGACCATATATTAAATTGATTTTTGGAATCGGGAGATGGAACAGGGGCTTGCTCCGTCCACTCCACGCATCGGCCCGGTATTGCAGTACCTCCGGGAACGGTGCACACCTTTCTCTAACGTTGGTCAAAGTCAGATCTGGATCTCTCTAGTTAGCATTTTGTCTACCCCTGCTGGAGGGAGAGTGCCAGTGTTGATGCAAGTTTTCCCGCCGTTTTACTTCTTTTTTTTTTCTTTCTCTCTTTCTTTCTTTCTCTCTTTCTTTCTCTCTTTCTCTCTTTCTTTCTCTCTTTCTTTCTTGCTGTCTTTCTTTCTTTTATTCACATGTGGTGATGATGTAGGCAGCAGCAGGTTGTTTCCTGGGAGCATGCAGCTAACCAGACAAGTGTGGTGGAACATGTCCCTATGCCAGGACCTTCTTAGCAAGCCAGCCAGCCAGCGAGGCACAGTTGTAGTTACCCAAGGCACCTTGCACAGCATAGCAGCTTGGCATGACTATTTGTAAGACGCACTCCGCCAGTTTATGTTTTGTTTTTGGTGTTATGTGTGTGTTTTTGCTTTGTTTTGTTTTCTCCTGCTTAAATTGCACATTTCCCCTCTGGAAGCAGCAGCCCGTTTTTTTGGGGTCTGCTTGTGCTTGAAATTTTGCACCCACCTTTGAATCCCCCTGTGCCGTCCGGGCTGGGGGGCCCCGGGCAAGGGCCAAGTCGCCATCGCTTCTCGGCCTTTTGGCTAAGATCAAGTGTAGTATCTGTTCTTATCAGTTTAATATCTGATACGTCCCCTATCAGGGGACCATATATTAAATTGATTTTTGGAATCGGGAGATGGAACAGGGGCTTGCTCCGTCCACTCCACGCATCGGCCCGGTATTGCAGTACCTCCGGGAACGGTGCACACCTTTCTCTAACGTTGGTCAAAGTCAGATCTGGATCTCTCCTGTGAGCATTTTGTCTACCCCTGCTGGAGGGAGAGTGCCAGTGTTGATGCAAGTTTTCCCGCCGTTTTACTTCTTTTTTTTTTCTTTCTCTCTTTCTTTCTTTCTCTCTTTCTTTCTCTCTTTCTCTCTTTCTTTCTCTCTTTCTTTCTTGCTGTCTTTCTTTCTTTTATTCACATGTGGTGATGATGTAGACAGCAGCAGGTTGTTTCCTGGGAGCATGCAAGTGTGGTGGAACATGTCCCTATGCCAGGACCTCTTAGCAAGCCAGCCAGCCAGCCAGCGAGGCACAGTTGTAGTTACCCAAGGCACCTTGCACAGCATAGCAGCTTGGCATGACTATTTGTAAGACGCACTCCGCCAGTTTATGTTTTGTTTTTGGTGTTATGTGTGTGTTTTTGCTTTGTTTTGTTTTCTCCTGCTTAAATTGCACATTTCACCTCTGGAAGCAGCAGCCCGTTTTTTGGGGGTCTGCTTGTGCTTGGAATTTTGCACCCACCTTTGAATCCCCCTGTGCCGTCCGGGCTGGGGGGCCCCGGGCAAGGGCCAAGTCGCCATCGCTTCTCGGCCTTTTGGCTAAGATCAAGTGTAGTATCTGTTCTTATCAGTTTAATATCTGATACGTCCCCTATCAGGGGACCATATATTAAATTGATTTTTGGAATCGGGAGATGGAACAGGGGCTTGCTCCGTCCACTCCACGCATCGGCCCGGTATTGCAGTACCTCCGGGAACGGTGCACACCTTTCTCTAACGTTGGTCAAAGTCAGATCTGGATCTCTCTAGTTAGCATTTTGTCTACCCCTGCTGGAGGGAGAGTGCCAGTGTTGATGCAAGTTTTCCCGCCGTTTTACTTCTTTTTTTTTTCTTTCTCTCTTTCTTTCTTTCTCTCTTTCTTTCTCTCTTTCTCTCTTTCTTTCTCTCTTTCTTTCTTGCTGTCTTTCTTTCTTTTATTCACATGTGGTGATGATGTAGGCAGCAGCAGGTTGTTTCCTGGGAGCATGCAGCTAACCAGACAAGTGTGGTGGAACATGTCCCTATGCCAGGACCTTCTTAGCAAGCCAGCCAGCCAGCGAGGCACAGTTGTAGTTACCCAAGGCACCTTGCACAGCATAGCAGCTTGGCATGACTATTTGTAAGACGCACTCCGCCAGTTTATGTTTTGTTTTTGGTGTTATGTGTGTGTTTTTGCTTTGTTTTGTTTTCTCCTGCTTAAATTGCACATTTCCCCTCTGGAAGCAGCAGCCCGTTTTTTTGGGGTCTGCTTGTGCTTGAAATTTTGCACCCACCTTTGAATCCCCCTGTGCCGTCCGGGCTGGGGGGCCCCGGGCAAGGGCCAAGTCGCCATCGCTTCTCGGCCTTTTGGCTAAGATCAAGTGTAGTATCTGTTCTTATCAGTTTAATATCTGATACGTCCCCTATCAGGGGACCATATATTAAATTGATTTTTGGAATCGGGAGATGGAACAGGGGCTTGCTCCGTCCACTCCACGCATCGGCCCGGTATTGCAGTACCTCCGGGAACGGTGCACACCTTTCTCTAACGTTGGTCAAAGTCAGATCTGGATCTCTCCTGTGAGCATTTTGTCTACCCCTGCTGGAGGGAGAGTGCCAGTGTTGATGCAAGTTTTCCCGCCGTTTTACTTCTTTTTTTTTTCTTTCTCTCTTTCTTTCTTTCTTTCTTTCTCTCTTTCTTTCTCTCTTTCTCTCTTTCTTTCTCTCTTTCTTTCTTGCTGTCTTTCTTTCTTTTATTCACATGTGGTGATGATGTAGACAGCAGCAGGTTGTTTCCTGGGAGCATGCAGCTAACCAGACAAGTGTGGTGGAACATGTCCCTATGCCAGGACCTTCTTAGCAAGCCAGCCAGCCAGCGAGGCACAGTTGTAGTTACCCAAGGCACCTTGCACAGCATAGCAGCTTGGCATGACTATTTGTAAGACGCACTCCGCCAGTTTATGTTTTGTTTTTGGTGTTATGTGTGTGTTTTTGCTTTGTTTTGTTTTCTCCTGCTTAAATTGCACATTTCCCCTCTGGAAGCAGCAGCCCGTTTTTTTGGGGTCTGCTTGTGCTTGAAATTTTGCACCCACCTTTGAATCCCCCTGTGCCGTCCGGGCTGGGGGGCCCCGGGCAAGGGCCAAGTCGCCATCGCTTCTCGGCCTTTTGGCTAAGATCAAGTGTAGTATCTGTTCTTATCAGTTTAATATCTGATACGTCCCCTATCAGGGGACCATATATTAAATTGATTTTTGGAATCGGGAGATGGAACAGGGGCTTGCTCCGTCCACTCCACGCATCGGCCCGGTATTGCAGTACCTCCGGGAACGGTGCACACCTTTCTCTAACGTTGGTCAAAGTCAGATCTGGATCTCTCCTGTGAGCATTTTGTCTACCCCTGCTGGAGGGAGAGTGCCAGTGTTGATGCAAGTTTTCCCGCCGTTTTACTTCTTTTTTTTTTCTTTCTCTCTTTCTTTCTTTCTTTCTTTCTCTCTTTCTTTCTCTCTTTCTCTCTTTCTTTCTCTCTTTCTTTCTTGCTGTCTTTCTTTCTTTTATTCACATGTGGTGATGATGTAGACAGCAGCAGGTTGTTTCCTGGGAGCATGCAGCTAACCAGACAAGTGTGGTGGAACATGTCCCTATGCCAGGACCTTCTTAGCAAGCCAGCCAGCCAGCGAGGCACAGTTGTAGTTACCCAAGGCACCTTGCACAGCATAGCAGCTTGGCATGACTATTTGTAAGACGCACTCCGCCAGTTTATGTTTTGTTTTTGGTGTTATGTGTGTGTTTTTGCTTTGTTTTGTTTTCTCCTGCTTAAATTGCACATTTCCCCTCTGGAAGCAGCAGCCCGTTTTTTTGGGGTCTGCTTGTGCTTGAAATTTTGCACCCACCTTTGAATCCCCCTGTGCCGTCCGGGCTGGGGGGCCCCGGGCAAGGGCCAAGTCGCCATCGCTTCTCGGCCTTTTGGCTAAGATCAAGTGTAGTATCTGTTCTTATCAGTTTAATATCTGATACGTCCCCTATCAGGGGACCATATATTAAATTGATTTTTGGAATCGGGAGATGGAACAGGGGCTTGCTCCGTCCACTCCACGCATCGGCCCGGTATTGCAGTACCTCCGGGAACGGTGCACACCTTTCTCTAACGTTGGTCAAAGTCAGATCTGGATCTCTCCTGTGAGCATTTTGTCTACCCCTGCTGGAGGGAGAGTGCCAGTGTTGATGCAAGTTTTCCCGCCGTTTTACTTCTTTTTTTTTTCTTTCTCTCTTTCTTTCTTTCTTTCTTTCTCTCTTTCTTTCTCTCTTTCTCTCTTTCTTTCTCTCTTTCTTTCTTGCTGTCTTTCTTTCTTTTATTCACATGTGGTGATGATGTAGACAGCAGCAGGTTGTTTCCTGGGAGCATGCAGCTAACCAGACAAGTGTGGTGGAACATGTCCCTATGCCAGGACCTTCTTAGCAAGCCAGCCAGCCAGCGAGGCACAGTTGTAGTTACCCAAGGCACCTTGCACAGCATAGCAGCTTGGCATGACTATTTGTAAGACGCACTCCGCCAGTTTATGTTTTGTTTTTGGTGTTATGTGTGTGTTTTTGCTTTGTTTTGTTTTCTCCTGCTTAAATTGCACATTTCCCCTCTGGAAGCAGCAGCCCGTTTTTTTGGGGTCTGCTTGTGCTTGAAATTTTGCACCCACCTTTGAATCCCCCTGTGCCGTCCGGGCTGGGGGGCCCCGGGCAAGGGCCAAGTCGCCATCGCTTCTCGGCCTTTTGGCTAAGATCAAGTGTAGTATCTGTTCTTATCAGTTTAATATCTGATACGTCCCCTATCAGGGGACCATATATTAAATTGATTTTTGGAATCGGGAGATGGAACAGGGGCTTGCTCCGTCCACTCCACGCATCGGCCCGGTATTGCAGTACCTCCGGGAACGGTGCACACCTTTCTCTAACGTTGGTCAAAGTCAGATCTGGATCTCTCCTGTGAGCATTTTGTCTACCCCTGCTGGAGGGAGAGTGCCAGTGTTGATGCAAGTTTTCCCGCCGTTTTACTTCTTTTTTTTTTTTCTTTCTTTCTCTCTTTCTTTCTCTCTTTCTCTCTTTCTTTCTCTCTTTCTTTCTTGCTGTCTTTCTTTCTTTTATTCACATGTGGTGATGATGTAGACAGCAGCAGGTTGTTTCCTGGGAGCATGCAGCTAACCAGACAAGTGTGGTGGAACATGTCCCTATGCCAGGACCTTCTTAGCAAGCCAGCCAGCCAGCGAGGCACAGTTGTAGTTACCCAAGGCACCTTGCACAGCATAGCAGCTTGGCATGACTATTTGTAAGACGCACTCCGCCAGTTTATGTTTTGTTTTTGGTGTTATGTGTGTGTTTTTGCTTTGTTTTGTTTTCTCCTGCTTAAATTGCACATTTCCCCTCTGGAAGCAGCAGCCCGTTTTTTGGGGGTCTGCTTGTGCTTGGAATTTTGCACCCACCTTTGAATCCCCCTGTGCCGTCCGGGCTGGGGGGCCCCGGGCAAGGGCCAAGTCGCCATCGCTTCTCGGCCTTTTGGCTAAGATCAAGTGTAGTATCTGTTCTTATCAGTTTAATATCTGATACGTCCCCTATCAGGGGACCATATATTAAATTGATTTTTGGAATCGGGAGATGGAACAGGGGCTTGCTCCGTCCACTCCACGCATCGGCCCGGTATTGCAGTACCTCCGGGAACGGTGCACACCTTTCTCTAACGTTGGTCAAAGTCAGATCTGGATCTCTCCTGTGAGCATTTTGTCTACCCCTGCTGGAGGGAGAGTGCCAGTGTTGATGCAAGTTTTCCCGCCGTTTTACTTCTTTTTTTTTTTTCTTTCTCTCTTTCTTTCTTTCTCTCTTTCTCTCTTTCTTTCTCTCTTTCTTTCTTGCTGTCTTTCTTTCTTTTATTCACATGTGGTGATGATGTAGACAGCAGCAGGTTGTTTCCTGGGAGCATGCAGCTAACCAGACAAGTGTGGTGGAACATGTCCCTATGCCAGGACCTTCTTAGCAAGCCAGCCAGCCAGCGAGGCACAGTTGTAGTTACCCAAGGCACCTTGCACAGCATAGCAGCTTGGCATGACTATTTGTAAGACGCACTCCGCCAGTTTATGTTTTGTTTTTGGTGTTATGTGTGTGTTTTTGCTGTTTTGTTTCCTCCTGCTTAAATTGCACATTTCCCCTCTGGAAGCAGCAGCCCGTTTTTTGGGGGTCTGCTTGTGCTTGGAATTTTGCACCCACCTTTGAATCCCCCTGTGCCGTCCGGGCTGGGGGGCCCCGGGCAAGGGCCAAGTCGCCATCGCTTCTCGGCCTTTTGGCTAAGATCAAGTGTAGTATCTGTTCTTATCAGTTTAATATCTGATACGTCCCCTATCAGGGGACCATATATTAAATTGATTTTTGGAATCGGGAGATGGAACAGGGGCTTGCTCCGTCCACTCCACGCATCGGCCCGGTATTGCAGTACCTCCGGGAACGGTGCACACCTTTCTCTAACGTTGGTCAAAGTCAGATCTGGATCTCTCCTGTGAGCATTTTGTCTACCCCTGCTGGAGGGAGAGTGCCAGTGTTGATGCAAGTTTTCCCGCCGTTTTACTTCTTTTTTTTTTCTTTCTCTCTTTCTTTCTTTCTCTCTTTCTTTCTCTCTTTCTCTCTTTCTTTCTCTCTTTCTTTCTTGCTGTCTTTCTTTCTTTTATTCACATGTGGTGATGATGTAGACAGCAGCAGGTTGTTTCCTGGGAGCATGCAGCTAACCAGACAAGTGTGGTGGAACATGTCCCTATGCCAGGACCTCTTAGCAAGCCAGCCAGCCAGCCAGCGAGGCACAGTTGTAGTTACCCAAGGCACCTTGCACAGCATAGCAGCTTGGCATGACTATTTGTAAGACGCACTCCGCCAGTTTATGTTTTGTTTTTGGTGTTATGTGTGTGTTTTTGCTTTGTTTTGTTTTCTCCTGCTTAAATTGCACATTTCACCTCTGGAAGCAGCAGCCCGTTTTTTGGGGGTCTGCTTGTGCTTGGAATTTTGCACCCACCTTTGAATCCCCCTGTGCCGTCCGGGCTGGGGGGCCCCGGGCAAGGGCCAAGTCGCCATCGCTTCTCGGCCTTTTGGCTAAGATCAAGTGTAGTATCTGTTCTTATCAGTTTAATATCTGATACGTCCCCTATCAGGGGACCATATATTAAATTGATTTTTGGAATCGGGAGATGGAACAGGGGCTTGCTCCGTCCACTCCACGCATCGGCCCGGTATTGCAGTACCTCCGGGAACGGTGCACACCTTTCTCTAACGTTGGTCAAAGTCAGATCTGGATCTCTCTAGTTAGCATTTTGTCTACCCCTGCTGGAGGGAGAGTGCCAGTGTTGATGCAAGTTTTCCCGCCGTTTTACTTCTTTTTTTTTTCTTTCTCTCTTTCTTTCTTTCTCTCTTTCTTTCTCTCTTTCTCTCTTTCTTTCTCTCTTTCTTTCTTGCTGTCTTTCTTTCTTTTATTCACATGTGGTGATGATGTAGGCAGCAGCAGGTTGTTTCCTGGGAGCATGCAGCTAACCAGACAAGTGTGGTGGAACATGTCCCTATGCCAGGACCTTCTTAGCAAGCCAGCCAGCCAGCGAGGCACAGTTGTAGTTACCCAAGGCACCTTGCACAGCATAGCAGCTTGGCATGACTATTTGTAAGACGCACTCCGCCAGTTTATGTTTTGTTTTTGGTGTTATGTGTGTGTTTTTGCTTTGTTTTGTTTTCTCCTGCTTAAATTGCACATTTCCCCTCTGGAAGCAGCAGCCCGTTTTTTTGGGGTCTGCTTGTGCTTGAAATTTTGCACCCACCTTTGAATCCCCCTGTGCCGTCCGGGCTGGGGGGCCCCGGGCAAGGGCCAAGTCGCCATCGCTTCTCGGCCTTTTGGCTAAGATCAAGTGTAGTATCTGTTCTTATCAGTTTAATATCTGATACGTCCCCTATCAGGGGACCATATATTAAATTGATTTTTGGAATCGGGAGATGGAACAGGGGCTTGCTCCGTCCACTCCACGCATCGGCCCGGTATTGCAGTACCTCCGGGAACGGTGCACACCTTTCTCTAACGTTGGTCAAAGTCAGATCTGGATCTCTCCTGTGAGCATTTTGTCTACCCCTGCTGGAGGGAGAGTGCCAGTGTTGATGCAAGTTTTCCCGCCGTTTTACTTCTTTTTTTTTTCTTTCTCTCTTTCTTTCTTTCTTTCTTTCTCTCTTTCTTTCTCTCTTTCTCTCTTTCTTTCTCTCTTTCTTTCTTGCTGTCTTTCTTTCTTTTATTCACATGTGGTGATGATGTAGACAGCAGCAGGTTGTTTCCTGGGAGCATGCAGCTAACCAGACAAGTGTGGTGGAACATGTCCCTATGCCAGGACCTTCTTAGCAAGCCAGCCAGCCAGCGAGGCACAGTTGTAGTTACCCAAGGCACCTTGCACAGCATAGCAGCTTGGCATGACTATTTGTAAGACGCACTCCGCCAGTTTATGTTTTGTTTTTGGTGTTATGTGTGTGTTTTTGCTTTGTTTTGTTTTCTCCTGCTTAAATTGCACATTTCCCCTCTGGAAGCAGCAGCCCGTTTTTTTGGGGTCTGCTTGTGCTTGAAATTTTGCACCCACCTTTGAATCCCCCTGTGCCGTCCGGGCTGGGGGGCCCCGGGCAAGGGCCAAGTCGCCATCGCTTCTCGGCCTTTTGGCTAAGATCAAGTGTAGTATCTGTTCTTATCAGTTTAATATCTGATACGTCCCCTATCAGGGGACCATATATTAAATTGATTTTTGGAATCGGGAGATGGAACAGGGGCTTGCTCCGTCCACTCCACGCATCGGCCCGGTATTGCAGTACCTCCGGGAACGGTGCACACCTTTCTCTAACGTTGGTCAAAGTCAGATCTGGATCTCTCCTGTGAGCATTTTGTCTACCCCTGCTGGAGGGAGAGTGCCAGTGTTGATGCAAGTTTTCCCGCCGTTTTACTTCTTTTTTTTTTCTTTCTCTCTTTCTTTCTTTCTCTCTTTCTTTCTCTCTTTCTTTCTTGCTGTCTTTCTTTCTTTTATTCACATGTGGTGATGATGTAGACAGCAGCAGGTTGTTTCCTGGGAGCATGCAAGTGTGGTGGAACATGTCCCTATGCCAGGACCTCTTAGCAAGCCAGCCAGCCAGCGAGGCACAGTTGTAGTTACCCAAGGCACCTTGCACAGCATAGCAGCTTGGCATGACTATTTGTAAGACGCACTCCGCCAGTTTATGTTTTGTTTTTGGTGTTATGTGTGTGTTTTTGCTTTGTTTTGTTTTCTCCTGCTTAAATTGCACATTTCCCCTCTGGAAGCAGCAGCCCGTTTTTTTGGGGTCTGCTTGTGCTTGAAATTTTGCACCCACCTTTGAATCCCCCTGTGCCGTCCGGGCTGGGGGGCCCCGGGCAAGGGCCAAGTCGCCATCGCTTCTCGGCCTCTTGGCTCAGATCAAGTGTGTGTGGCATGACCGCAGCATTTGTTCACTAGGAGAAAGAGAAGGCGGTGTGCAGGATGGCCTACAACAATCCATTTAAGTCAGCTGGTCGGGCTGGGCTTAGGAATACTGCGAGATTTTTGTGGAAGGGAAGAGCGGAGGAGGAGATGCTGGATAGAGAACAATTTATTCGAGAAGTATTGCTGGGAGTTTTGAATTTTGAGCCGGAAGAAATCTTTTGTTTACAAAGGAATGGAACATCTAAATTTTTGGACGTCACTTTGCATAGCGCACAAGCCTTTCAGTATCTTCTTGATACTTGTAATGCTAAAGAGGATCAAGAGCCTTTATCATTTTTTTCCGTGGAGTCCTTGGCTAAAACAAATTTCCGGATTATAACAGTACATATGTACAATCCGTACGTGTCGGATTTAGCCATAAGTGCTTTCCTGTCCAGGTATGTGGATGTGATTTCCGGGCAAAATTACTTAGAGACGGCTTTAAAATTTGGAACGGGAAGAGACAGTTTCAGGTGCTGCTTCGGCAAGAGGAGGGAGGGTATGATGGGTTCCGTCATCCCCCCGCAAATTTCTTTATTGGAGCAGATAGGGGTTATCTGTTTTATTCACGGCAGCCCCTGTTCTGCAGAAAATGTTCCAGTTTTGGCCATATAGAGGTCGGGTGTACACAAGAGAGATGCAGGAACTGTGGAGAACTGGGACATGTTTCAAAAGACTGTCGGAAAAATAAGAGCTGTAATGTCTGTGGAGAAGAAGGGCATTTGTTTAAAAATTGTCCTAAGCAGAAGCAGACATATGCTGATGTTGCATGGGGCCGTGAGACAGATGGCTTGGAAGTGGTGGATGACATGCCTCCAATTGAAAAAGTGTTGAAGGAGATGAGGCATATTGCTGTGCCTGACGGAGGGGCAGCAGAAGGTGATAAGGTAAAAGGTGGTGAAGAAGAAATGGAAGGGGTGTCGTGGGGAGATACCCCTGATGGCGTGACTGATACGACGGAGCAGATTTTGGTTCAGGGAAAAGGAAAAGGAAGGGGAAAGGGGAGGAAGAGGAACAAAGAAGTGGAGAATGAGACAGCGTCTGCTGGTTTAGAGGGGACTCCAAAGAAGATAGTGGGCGTACAGCGCATGGAGGTACCAAAGGACTTAGAGGCTGTTTCTTCCCAGCAGTTAAGTTTAGTGGAGTCAGGGACTGCAGAGGAGGTATTTGGATCGGTTTCTTCATCATCTTCCATGATACCGGACACTGGTTTGGAGGACGAGGTGCTGCAGTCGGCAGTCTTATGTCTTTCACCAGTGAGTCCAGGTCCTTATGACTCAGGCATGGGGTTGCCAGAGGAGCAAAATGAGAGGAGTTATGTGGATACAGAAGGTATGGGCCCTTTCTAGGGCTAGACTTTTTGGGACTAATGGTTTGAGGGTTTTTTTTGTGGTTTTCTCACTTGTGAATGATGGTTTATTTTTGTTTTTGTTTTTCATTTATTTTTTAGTGTATTATGTCTTTATCTTTTATTTCTATGAATGTAAGAGGTTTGAGGGGTTATAATAAGCGAGTTTCTGTGTTTCTTTATTTAAATTCTTTGTCATTTTCTTTTTGTTTTTTGCAAGAGGTTCATTTAAGGGATGCTTCTGATATTGCTTTGTATACAAAAGACTGGGGGGGAGGGGAGTCAAGGTGGAGTGTGGGGGGGGTGCATTCATCTGGGGTAGGGGTGTTATTAAAGGACAAGGAGATGGAGGTAGTGCAATGCATTTCAGTTCTACCAGGGCGCATTCTGTGTGTGAATGTGAACTGGAGAGGTCAAAAGCTGAGACTGATTAATGTATATGCACCTACTGATTTGGTTTCTAGAAAGGACTGTTTTGTTGCCATAAAGGATCTCCTTGTGACAAATAGACACATAGTTTTGGGAGGGGATTTTAATGTATCATTAGATAAGGGGAATGTGCACGATTATACAGTGGGGGTGTTAAAAGGTATTATAGTACTTTTTAGTTTGGTGGATAGTTTTAAAAAATGTAATCCAGGGTTGGAAGGGATCACATGGAGAAATTCAAGGGGGGCAAAAAGTAGATTAGATTATTTTTTTGTTTCAAATGTGTTGTCTGTTAGTTTTTGCAATACATCTCCATTATGGTTTTCAGATCACGATAGTTTAAAATGTATTATTAGTTTCACAACACCGGTGTTTGGTGGCGGGTTTTGGAAATTTAATTGTGAGGTATTAGAAGATAAAGCGTTTAGGGAGCTTTTTGTATTTCATTTTAAGGGATGGGTTGAAATGTTGTGTTATTGTGATTCTGTTCTAGTTTGGTGGGAGGGGGTAAAGGGAAAAATTAAGATACTTACTCAACAATTCTGCAGGAATAGAAGGAGGAAGGAGCAGAGAGCGGTTTTGGGGTTACAGAAGGATTTGGAGGGGGTGTATATAAGGGGAAACACAGGGGGTAATTTTGATTTTGACAAGGCAAGGGAACTTAAGGATAAGATGAGGGTGGTGTGGGAAAAAAGGGCGAGTTTTTTTTTGTTTAGGTGTAAGGGGGATTTTTTAGAAAAACATGAGACATGCAGTTCATATTTTTTTAAACAGGTGAAGGGTGAACAAAAAAAGAGGGTGATCAGGGGTTTAAAGGGGAAAGATGGGGTCACGGTGGTGGATACAGAGGGCATGCTAGACTGTGCTAGTAATTTTTATAAAGAATTGTTTTCAGAAAAAGAGGTTAATGAGGATGTTGCTGCCTCTTTTTTGGATAAAGTGCATGTCAGGTTGTCTGATGAGGTGAGAGAGAGTTTGGAGAGACCGGTCACTGTTGCTGAGTTGGAAAGTGCGCTTAATAAAATGGCAGATAGGAAAGTACCAGGGGGAGACGGTCTCCCTAAAGAATTTTATGTCACTTTTTGGGAGGTAATTGGGCCAGTATTATTAATGGTGGTGGGGGAAGTTTTTCGCACAGGGAGGTTGTCAAAATCTATGAGGAATGGTGTGATTTCTTTATTGTTTAAAAAAGGGGATGAGATGGACCTGAAGAACTGGAGACCAGTCACTTTGTTAACGGTGGATTATAAAATAATCGCAAAGGTTATGACTGAGAGGTTAAAACAAACAATGCCGTTAATTGTAAGTCAGGATCAGACATGTGGGGTGGTGGGTAGATCGGTTCATTGGAATCTGATGTTAACAAGGGATGCAATTAGTTGGGCTGAGGATAGGAGGGTACCTCTAATGTTGGTGAGCCTGGATCAGGAGAAGGCGTTTGATCGGGTGCACCAGGGTTTTTTGTTTAGAGTTTTGGCACATTTTGGGTTTGGGGAAAAGTTTCTGAGGTGGTTAAAAATTTTGTACACTGAGGTGGGTAGTAGGGTGAATATCAATGGGCATCTGGGGGAATTCATTTCACAAGTTTCAGGGGTGAGGCAGGGGTGTCCACTGTCTCCTCTGTTGTATGTTTTGTATATGGAACCTTTTGCGGAGGCGGTGAGAGTGGATGATGGGATTGAGGGGTTGTTGTTACCAGGGAGTGGGGGTGTCTCTGTTAAGATCTCGCAGTATGCGGATGACACAACTCTTTTTTTGACATCAGACAGAAGTTTGGAAAGAGTTCTTCAGGTTCTTGCACAGTTTGCCTTAGCATCAGGATCAAAATTGAACATGGATAAATCATCAGTCATGTTTCTTGGGGCCTGGAGGGATAGGTCTGATGTACCAGGGGGTTGACAGTTATGCACTGAGGGGTTAAAGTTATTAGGGATTTCTTTCTATCACAAGGGGAGTGGGGTTAAGAATTGGGTGGATAAATTGGTAAGGTTAAGGGTGAAAATAGGATTATGGAAGTGTAGGAAGTTAACTTTTTTGGGGAAAGTGTTGGTGCTAAAAAGTGATGTTCTTCCATTTTTATTGTATTTATCTTACATTTTTCCTTTACCATATAAATTCAGAAAGATTTTGGTTAAAATGGTTTTTGATTTTGTTTGGGGGGGGAAATATGAATACATCAAGAGGGATATCATGTATAGGAGGGTGGAGGATGGGGGAGGGATGTTCCTAACATCCCTCTTAAATTGGACTGTATTTTTTTTTCATCTTTATGTATTGCTTTGAATCCAGTGGTTTTTCATAAATGTCAGTATTTTGTTTCATTATGGTTTTCTTTTACTATGAGAAATATTGTTGTCTGGTCGAATAATAGACCAAAGGCAGAGGTATTGCCAGAGCACTATCAGTGTGCAGTTGTTTTTTTAAAGAAACATCCAATTTGTAAAACGGAGAAATTATGTACACAGCACAAACTTCTGTATAATAATCTCATTGAGGGGGAGGGTTTGGAGTTGGTTGGGGGGGTCACAAAAGAGGTGTGGGGAAGGGTGCAGCCGAAAGGTTTAGATAATAGGTTAAAGGATTTAAATTGGTTAGTGGTGCACGGGAGGTTACCTGTAAGGGAAATTTTACATAGACACAAATTAACAAAGAATAAGTTCTGTCCTAGAATCAAGTGTAGGGTGGAAGAGACTTTGAGTCATGTGTTCTGGGACTGTTTTTTTGTTAAAAGGGTTTGGGCACGAATAGAGGAGGTGTTTGATTTGATTTTGTTAGATTTTGCTTTGTCATATAGTATTGTGGTGGAGGGATTGGATTATAAAGGGATAAAGAAGGAGATAGGGTTTTTATTGTGGTTAGTTATTAGTTTAGTGAAACAGAGTATCTGGGATGCAAGAAATGTTTTAGTTAAATCAAATACGAAATGGAAAGTACTGGGGGTGGTGAATAAGGTATGTCGGGATTTGAGGGGTAGGGTAAAAAGGGATGTGTTAAGGTGGGGGTTTAATGCTGCAAAAGAAAAATGGAAGGGTTTGGTGTATTTGTAGTAAGATTTTTGTAAATAAGAGAAGGGGTTAGGTGTGACATGGGTTATGTATGGGATGGATTTTAGAGTTTATTTTGCGGGGTGAATACTCTGTATATTGTCATGTATTTTCTTTTGTGAATTTGTTTGATTGGATGTTCTGTATATTTGTTTGTGTGAAATAAATAATAAAAAAAAAAAAAAAAAAAAAAAATCTGTTCTTATCAGTTTAATATCTGATACGTCCCCTATCAGGGGACCATATATTAAATTGATTTTTGGAATCGGGAGATGGAACAGGGGCTTGCTCCGTCCACTCCACGCATCGGCCCGGTATTGCAGTACCTCCGGGAACGGTGCACACCTTTCTCTAACGTTGGTCAAAGTCAGATCTGGATCTCTCCTGTTAGCATTTTGTCTACCCCTGCTGGAGGGAGAGTGCCAGTGTTGATGCAAGTTTTCCCGCCGTTTTACTTCTTTTTTTTTCTTTCTCTTTCTTTCTTTCTCTCTTTCTTTCTCTCTTTCTCTCTTTCTTTCTCTCTTTCTTTCTTGCTGTCTTTCTTTCTTTTATTCACATGTGGTGATGATGTAGACAGCAGCAGGTTGTTTCCTGGGAGCATGCAGCTAACCAGACAAGTGTGGTGGAACATGTTCCTATGCCAGGACCTTCTTAGCAAGCCAGCCAGCCAGTGAGGCACAGTTGTAGTTACCCAAGGCACCTTGCACAGCATAGCAGCTTGGCATGACTATTTGTAAGACGCACTCCGCCAGTTTATGTTTTGTTTTTGGTGTTATGTGTGTGTTTTTGCTTTGTTTTGTTTCCTCCTGCTTAAATTGCACATTTCCCCTCTGGAAGCAGCAGCCCGTTTTTTGGGGGTCTGCTTGTGCTTGGAATTTTGCACCCACCTTTGAATCCCCCTGTGCCGTCCGGGCTGGGGGGCCCCGGGCAAGGGCCAAGTCGCCATCGCTTCTCGGCCTTTTGGCTAAGATCAAGTGTAGTATCTGTTCTTATCAGTTTAATATCTGATACGTCCCCTATCAGGGGACCATATATTAAATTGATTTTTGGAATCGGGAGATGGAACAGGGGCTTGCTCCGTCCACTCCACGCATCGGCCCGGTATTGCAGTACCTCCGGGAACGGTGCACACCTTTCTCTAACGTTGGTCAAAGTCAGATCTGGATCTCTCCTGTGAGCATTTTGTCTACCCCTGCTGGAGGGAGAGTGCCAGTGTTGATGCAAGTTTTCCCGCCGTTTTACTTCTTTTTTTTTTCTTTCTCTCTTTCTTTCTTTCTCTCTTTCTTTCTTTCTCTCTTTCTTTCTCTCTTTCTCTCTTTCTTTCTCTCTTTCTTTCTTGCTGTCTTTCTTTCTTTTATTCACATGTGGTGATGATGTAGACAGCAGCAGGTTGTTTCCTGGGAGCATGCAGCTAACCAGACAAGTGTGGTGGAACATGTCCCTATGCCAGGTCCTTCTTAGCCAGCCAGCCAGCGAGGCACAGTTGTAGTTACCCAAGGCACCTTGCACAGCATAGCAGCTTGGCATGACTATTTGTAAGACGCACTCCGCCAGTTTATGTTTTGTTTTTGGTGTTATGTGTGTGTTTTTGCTTTGTTTTGTTTTCTCCTGCTTAAATTGCACATTTCCCCTCTGGAAGCAGCAGCCCGTTTTTTGGGGGTCTGCTTGTGCTTGAAATTTTGTACCCACCTTTGAATCCCCCTGTGCCGTCCGGGCTGGGGGGCCCCGGGCAAGGGCCAAGTCGCCATCGCTTCTCGGCCTTTTGGCTAAGATCAAGTGTAGTATCTGTTCTTATCAGTTTAATATCTGATACGTCCCCTATCAGGGGACCATATATTAAATTGATTTTTGGAATCGGGAGATGGAACAGGGGCTTGCTCCGTCCACTCCACGCATCGGCCCGGTATTGCAGTACCTCCGGGAACGGTGCACACCTTTCTCTAACGTTGGTCAAAGTCAGATCTGGATCTCTCCTGTGAGCATTTTGTCTACCCCTGCTGGAGGGAGAGTGCCAGTGTTGATGCAAGTTTTCCCGCCGTTTTACTTCTTTTTTTTTTCTTTCTCTCTTTCTTTCTTTCTCTCTTTCTTTCTCTCTTTCTCTCTTTCTTTCTCTCTTTCTTGCTGTCTTTCTTTCTTTTATTCACATGTGGTGATGATGTAGACAGCAGCAGTTTGTTTCCTGGGAGCATGCAGCTAACCAGACAAGTGTGGTGGAACATGTCCCTATGCCAGGTCCTTCTTAGCCAGCCATATACTCTGGCTTCTCTACAGTTCGAATAAATCTTTCTAAGACTAAGGCTTAGAGGGTAGTGGCATTGCCCGCTCCCTCCGAGGGTCTGTGAGAGGTTTGTTCGGGTGAGGAGGAACAGAATTTTTTTTATTTTTGACTGGCTTTCTTCAGCTCGGCAACTTTTTGGAAGACTAATGCTCAGTCTGGTTTTGGCTTGCCCAATCCAGGCCGAGATTTTGTTGACTGTTGAGAGCAGTTTTTTCTTTTTCAGGCGGTTCCCGTTTTTTTCTTTTTCAGGCGGTTCCGGCTTTTCCAGACGTTCCTGGAGTTAGAGAGAAGGAGGACCTACCATCCAGACAACCTTTGAGGACCCTTTGATGACCTAGACGACCTCATCCCCAGCCCTTGATTGTAATCGAGATCCAGACCGAGAGAGCAGCAGGCGCCCAGCAGAGGGCGCCATCTGGGAGGAGCAGAGGGCGGCCCCGGACCCCGAGGAGGCGTCACAGCCACGATTCTTCCTACGTGGTCTCGGTGCCAAGCAGCGCCCCCTACTCCGCCAGGGAAGGACACCGTTCACCTGGGGAGGGGGTCCCTCTTGCGAGGCGACCATCTCCTCAGGGACTAAAGTAATAGTTCCTTCAACTGCCCAGATTTGCTGCTTACGTTGTCTCTTTTCCGTAGAGAGAGACAACCCGGACGTCCAGAGGCTTCTCCCACCCCAATCGGAGGAGCCAGCTGAAGGATGGCGTTCCGGCCAACCCAGGAAACCAGGAGGCACAATGCGGTGCGCTTCACAAGAAACAAGCAAGATGAAACGGAACCAGGACTGACGAGACTGGAGTTCAGCCGGACCATTCTTCAGAGGGGTATGGGTTTTTCCCCTTCTGACTTGAATTGTTTGGTGAAATTGCCAGGGCTTAAGGAAGTGTTTGAGGTCAGTTTTAGGAACCCCCAAAAGTTACAAGAAATGTGGTCCTTTTGGGGGGAGAATAAATATCTCGCTCCATACAAAGAATTTTGTGTGGATGCACTGACAGACAGAGAAATGAAAGTTGTTACTGTCCAATTTTTCAATGAGGCTGTTAGCGACTATGATATTACAACATGGCTTAACCGCTATGGGAGGGTGTCATCAGAAGGGAGGAAAATTACAGATGAAGATGGGGTTTGGACAGGAGCCAGAAAGTGGCTGGTACGCCTTAATGTTGATCCATCGGGCATTGGAGGCGTCCGCCACATTCCAAACTCCATAGTGTTAGGGCCCAACAGAGGGCTGGTATTCTATAATGGGATGCCAAAACTCTGCAGGAAATGTGGGGAATTAGGACACCTGACGGCCGCGTGTACTGTAGTCAAGTGCAGGAACTGCGGCGCCCCCCACGAGACCAGCCACTGCAGAGAAGAGAGGCAGTGCAATTTGTGTGGAAATAAGGGGCACCTGTTTAAGGACTGCCCCTCTTCCTATGCCAACATGGCCAGAGCCAGCAAGGCAAACATGAACAAGCCTAGGCCTGAGCAGGAAGAGGGAGCAAGTAACAAAGATCAGTCCACATCACCACCAACAGTATCCAAGACCCAGACTCCAGCACCACCATCATCACCAGCACCCCCTCACCCCCCCGCCCCCGAGACATGTCCCGTTTTACGAGGACCCCTTCCCCCAGCCCAGAGAGAGAGTACAACAGCCACTCCACTAGCTCCTCCAGTAGCTCCTCTGATGCAGAACACGAGTCAGGGAGGGAGCCCGGACCCAGCAGCGGCCCCCCCCTGAGTAGGGCCCTCTCAGCGCCAGCACTCCCCCTCGGCTCTCGTTATGACGCCATAAGGATTGAGTCCGTGGGGGAGGAAAGCGAAAGCGACAGTGAAAGTGAGAGTGAGAAGGAGGGGAAGGGAGTGAAGAACCAGCAGAGGGTGGGGAAAAGAAAGGGTAGAGACGAGGGGGGGAAAAGAAAGAAGATCAGGATCAAAGACAGCAAGTTGCAGGTGGCCCCCATAGATCCAAAACCAGCTAATGTCCACACAAAGTCCCCAGTCTTGCCCTCGCAGGCAGAGACGGAGGCGAGTGGGACGGCTACACTGCCGCCTAGTGGGCAGGTAGCAGCCAGCCAGGGCATCCCCAGCCAGCCTTCCCAGTCGTTGGCACAAACCCTAGCACACCTCGCAGAAGAGGTGTTCACTAATGCACCGAGGGAGAGGTCGGGGTCAACACCTTCCCTGACCAGCAGTACCTCGGTAGCAATGACCCTCTTCAAGCGAAGGGCCTCCCTTCAAAGCATCCTTGACCCCCTCCCTTGTATGGGCAAAACCAGGGGCCCCCTAGAGGTCCTCCTAGATACAGCACTGGAGGACATGGGAATACCCCTGGACGCGGTAAGCCAGAAGTCTGCTAACAGCTCCAATTCAACAGACGGTAACAGCCAAAGAATGCTGTCTGTCATAACCCCCCCCAGGACAAAGCTGACCCACACGTTCCGAGGGGCCCTGAGCAAGTTCCACCAGACTTACCTTGTGGGGAGTTGAATAGCCCCAACAACTCCACGTACTGTGCATATAAAGACGGTGCCTTCTTGGACGAGGCAGCAGTGAGTACCTTCTCAGGGGTGATGGGAGTTGCAAATAAGCCCAAGCCCCCTCGAAGCAAGCGTAGAGCTAAGAGTAGGAAGAGTGTCCTGACCTCCCAATCATAGTCGCTATGGGGTGGACGCAGCGACTCCTTTTCTTGTTAGCTACCCTGATGGCCCTGATATGTGTGTCTGTTAATGTCAGGAGCATCAGGGAGACACAAAAAAGATTTGATGTACTAAACTATCTAGCTAACTTGAAAGCAGATCTCATCTTTCTGCAGGAGTGTGGTATTTCGTCGAGCCCTGATTATAGGGACCTGAAGGAGAGTTGGACCCTGGGGGACTCCTTCTGGTCGGGCTCCAACATAGCCAGAGCCGACGGAGTAGGTATCCTGTTTAAAAACCCTTTTATTACCTCCCGCAGCAGCAGGGAGGTAGAACCTGGTAGAATTCTGAGCGTGGATGTGACATACAACAACACTCCCCTCAGACTGGTCAATGTCTACGCACCCACTAACCAAAACGAAAGAGTTCAATTTTTTCCACAGCTGCGTCCACTCCTGCTGGGGAACGTACCCGTCATCGTGTCAGGTGACTTCAATTGTGCTCTGAGGGACGTAGACCGGAGCAGGCCACGCAACGACCGCTCTAGTAGAGTTTTGTCCTCCGTAATATCTGATTTCTCCCTGTGTGATGCAGGTAAGGACCTGGTGCCTCCCTTTACCTGGGTGAGGTCATCTGGGACCTCCTTCTCCCGTATAGATCTCGTCCTGCATACCAGCTCCCTTACGAAGACGGCAGTAGACACCCAGGCCGTCTTCTTCTCTGACCATAGGCTCCTGCAGGTAACATTGCAGGTCCCTCAGACCTCCCAGATGGGGTCAGGGGTCTGGAAATTAAACACCTCCTTACTCGATGACCCCTCCATAGCTGCAGCCTATAAGAGCAGGCTTGTTGAGTGGACCACTTTGCGTGACCTATTCAACTCCCCTATAGAGTGGTGGGAGATGGTCAAAATCAGAACTAAGGGTTATTTCATAGCAGCAGGCAAGAGGAAAGCAAAAGAAAGGAGAGCCAAATATAAATACCTGAATGCTGCCCTCCAGCGTCTGAGCCTGCTTCAGCTTCGGGGTTTCCCTGTAAGCGACGAGATAGCCCAGACCAAGCTAGATCTTTCAGTGCTTTGTAGGGAGGAACAACGAAAGGTCATGCACAATGCAAAAGTGCAAAAAATGGAGGAAGACGAAAAGTGTACTCGCTTCTTCTTCCAGAAAACGAGGGAGAAGCGGCACTTGATGTCCTCCATGCTCGACAGCAGGGGGAGGATAGTAGAGGATAGTGAGGGAGTGAAAAAAGTGGTAGAGAACTTCTATAGGGACCTGTATAACATCAAAGCTACAGATGACACCCTGATAGAGTGGTTCCTGAGCCAGTTGGAGCCTGACTCAGTGCGGGACGAGGAGGAGGAGGAGAAGGACCCAGAACTCACGCTGGAGGAGCTCACCCAGGCGGTTAAGACCATGAACACCGGTAAGACGCCAGGTCCAGATGGCATCCCGGGTGAGTATTACCATCTTTTTTGGGACACGCTAAAAGTCCATTTAGCGGAGGTCTACAGAGCGGTCTACAGGGAGAAGCGGTTGGGCCCTTCTATGCGGGAGAGTGTAATTACTCTCCTTCATAAGAAAGGGGAAGTTAAAGATCTACGGAATTGGCGCCCAATCAGCCTCCTTTGCGTGGATTACAAGATACTAGCCAAAGCTCTGATGCTCCGGCTACAAGTACACCTCCCTTTGGTCATTGGCCCCGACCAGGCTTGTGGCGTCCCAGGGAGGTCCATCACGGATATTTTAATGTTAACAAGGGACATTCTGGCTTATTCTAGAGAACGGAACCATCCCCTCTGCCTGTTCAACCTTGACCAGGAGAAGGCGTTCGATAGGGTAAGCCATGAATATATGTACAAAGTGATGGACCAGATGAAATTCGCTCCTGGACTTAGGGAGTGGGTTAAAACCATATATACAAACATTAGTACCCGAGTCTTGGTGAACAGGCACCTGACTGGTAAAATATCTATCCAGTCAGGGGTCAGACAGGGTTGCCCACTATCCCCACTGCTATATGTCGTGTGCATTGAACCCCTCCTGCAGGCAATTCGTAGGGATACCAATATAACTGGTTTCCAGCTGCCTGGATCCAACGGGGTCCAGGTCAAAACAACAGCATATATGGACGATGTGTCACTCATTTGCACCAACACATCGTCGGTACCTCGGATTAGTAATATCCTTGAGAAGTACTGCACGGCGACCGGGGCAGTGATTAATAAGTCCAAGAGCTAAGTCTACGTGTCTAAAAATTGGCAGGTAGATAGGGAACTGTCGGACATGTACCCTGTCAAAAAGGACAAAATCAAGATTCTGGGCCTCATTTTCGAGAACAATAGCTCGGGGGCCCAGAGCTGGACGGCGGCCATTAACCAGGTCCGTAAAAAGATTGGCGGATGGAGCACAAGATCCTTAACAATGACGGGTAGAGTATTAATAACCAAGTCTATACTGTTCCCCATCCTCTCTTATGTAGGAAAAATCTTTCCCCCAGACAGGACCACCAAAAAAGTGGTGGACCGCATTATCCACCGCTTTATCTGGGGCAGCAAGATGGAGAGGGTAAAGCGAGCCACCCTGAGTAAAGCCGACAAGAAGGGAGGTAAGGGGGTCCCGGACGTTGTGCAGCTCACCCGAGTGCAGGGGCTCACGCAAACTATCAAGAACATCCAGGCCCTGGACAGGAAGGTATGTTACATGAATCGTTTCTATTTTGCCACCTGTCTCAGGGCCTTGGGCCTCTGCACTATTGATAACACCGTGCCGTACTCCTGGGACCCCCCATTGTATTATAGAACCTTAAGGGACACTATATATAAATTGGGCTTAGATAAAGCAAAATTGGCCTCCTGGGAATACAAGGCTGTAACTAAATATCTTGCCGGTTCCCAGGAAATTGAAAAAGTAGCTACTTTCTCCCTCACCCAAAGCCAAAAAATCTGGGAGAATGTGTCTCACAGCTGCCTCAGTAATGTCCAGAAGGATATAGCATGGAACACCGTCCACAGTGCACTCCCCACTCGAGCGTTCATGTTCAGGAGGGGACTAGCCCAAGTAGAAACATGCCCCTATGCAAAGTGCCGCAAGAGAGAAACACCAGCCCATATCTTCTGGGAGTGTGATGTGGCTGGCAGTGTCTGGCTCTCTGTCTCTGTCTTCCTAAACAGGTTTGCTGACACGGCCAAGATGACCGCTGAGACTGTGCTCTATGGGCCTGCGGGAGGAATCGATACCAGCACAGCTAAGTGCGTTTGGCATGTCATCAATGTTGTCAAGCAGATCCTGTGGGAAGGCTGTAACGTCTGTGTCTATCACAAGCAGGAGCTAGACACTATCACCACGACCAGAAGGGCACAAACTCTTATCAAGGACTTTGTAATTCTGGACATCCGGACCCTCGGGAAGGACAAGGCCTGCGCGGAGTGGAGGATCGCCGGACTTCAGGACGTGAAGATGGAATAAAGGAAAAAACTGGAACCGCTAGCTCCTAGGAGCGGGACTACGGGGCACCGCTAAGCCTTTTATTTATTTTGTCATGCCAGCATTCCGCCCTTTTTAGCTGGCATGACCGTTTTTTCAACGGTGCCCTGGTTTTATGTAGTCTTTTTGTTTCAGTTTTATGGACTTTTATTTGATTTACGTTGAATGTTTTATTTGATTTTGTTTTGTTTTGTTTTATGTATCTTTAAGATTTTTAATGTAAACTATTAAAAGTTACATTTTAAGTGTTTTAAAATTTTAGAATTTTAACTCACTGTTCTATACACTGTCCCTTTTCCCCTGTCCCTGTTTTAGATCTAGTTTTATGTTCACTTTTGAACTTTTTTAGAGAGCACTCCCCGGCCCTCACAAACACTGGTTTTTTATAGATGGTTCTTTTTTTCCAGTCACTTTTAAAGCAGCACAGGTTTTTTTCATGTTGATTTTAATCTGTGTCTGTTTTAACCATGTACAAAGCACAATTGTCTTGGTGTTTTTAAATGTATTTTAAATGCTTTTAAAACAAAATGTATGTCTGTATGCATGAATGTCATCTTTAAAAGAAATGTTAAATGAATGAAAAAAACGAATGGGTGTAAATGTAAAAAATGTAAAATCTCTTTCTCTCTTTCTTTCTCTCTTTCTCTCTTTCTTTCTCTCTTTCTTTCTTGCTGTCTTTCTTTCTTTTATTCACATGTGGTGATGATGTAGACAGCAGCAGGTTGTTTCCTGGGAGCATGCAGCTAACCAGACAAGTGTGGTGGAACATGTCCCTATGCCAGGACCTTCTTAGCAAGCCAGCCAGCCAGCGAGGCACAGTTGTAGTTACCCAAGGCACCTTGCACAGCATAGCAGCTTGGCATGACTATTTGTAAGACGCACTCCGCCAGTTTATGTTTTGTTTTTGGTGTTATGTGTGTGTTTTTGCTTTGTTTTGTTTCCTCCTGCTTAAATTGCACATTTCCCCTCTGGAAGCAGCAGCCCGTTTTTTGGGGGTCTGCTTGTGCTTGGAATTTTGCACCCACCTTTGAATCCCCCTGTGCCGTCCGGGCTGGGGGGCCCCGGGCAAGGGCCAAGTCGCCATCGCTTCTCGGCCTTTTGGCTAAGATCAAGTGTAGTATCTGTTCTTATCAGTTTAATATCTGATAAGTCCCCTATCAGGGGACCATATATTAAATTGATTTTTGGAATCGGGAGATGGAACAGGGGCTTGCTCCGTCCACTCCACGCATCGGCCCGGTATTGCAGTACCTCCGGGAACGGTGCACACCTTTCTCTAACGTTGGTCAAAGTCAGATCTGGATCTCTCCTGTGAGCATTTTGTCTACCCCTGCTGGAGGGAGAGTGCCAGTGTTGATGCAAGTTTTCCCGCCGTTTTACTTCTTTTTTTTATTCTTTCTCTCTTTCTTTCTTTCTCTCTTTCTTTCTCTCTTTCTCTCTTTCTTTCTTGCTGTCTTTCTTTCTTTTATTCACATGTGGTGATGATGTAGACAGCAGCAGGTTGTTTCCTGGGAGCATGCAGCTAACCAGACAAGTGTGGTGGAACATGTCCCTATGCCAGGACCTTCTTAGCAAGCCAGCCAGCCAGCGAGGCACAGTTGTAGTTACCCAAGGCACCTTGCACAGCATAGCAGCTTGGCATGACTATTTGTAGGACGCACTCCGCCAGTTTATGTTTTGTTTTTGGTGTTATGTGTGTGTTTTTGCTTTGTTTTGTTTTCTCCTGCTTAAATTGCACATTTCCCCTCTGGAAGCAGCAGCCCGTTTTTTTGGGGTCTGCTTGTGCTTGAAATTTTGCACCCACCTTTGAATCCCCCTGTGCCGTCCGGGCTGGGGGGCCCCGGGCAAGGGCCAAGTCGCCATCGCTTCTCGGCCTTTTGGCTAAGATCAAGTGTAGTATCTGTTCTTATCAGTTTAATATCTGATACGTCCCCTATCAGGGGACCATATATTAAATTGATTTTTGGAATCGGGAGATGGAACAGGGGCTTGCTCCGTCCACTCCACGCATCGGCCCGGTATTGCAGTACCTCCGGGAACGGTGCACACCTTTCTCTAACGTTGGTCAAAGTCAGATCTGGATCTCTCATGTGAGCATTTTGTCTACCCCTGCTGGAGGGAGAGTGCCAGTGTTGATGCAAGTTTTCCCGCCGTTTTACTTCTTTTTTTTTTCTTTCTCTCTTTCTTTCTTTCTCTTTCTTTCTCTCTTTCTTTCTTGCTGTCTTTCTTTCTTTTATTCACATGTGGTGATGATGTAGACAGCAGCAGTTTGTTTCCTGGGAGCATGCAGCTAACCAGACAAGTGTGGTGGAACATGTCCCTATGCCAGGTCCTTCTTAGCCAGCCATATACTCTGGCTTCTCTTCAGTTCGAATAAATCTTTCTAAGACTAAGGCTTAGAGGGTAGTGGCATTGCCCGCTCCCTCCGAGGGTCTGTGAGAGGTTTGTTCGGGTGAGGAGGAACAGAATTTTTTTTATTTTTGACTGGCTTTCTTCAGCTCGGCAACTTTTTGGAAGACTAATGCTCAGTCTGGTTTTGGCTTGCCCAATCCAGGCCGAGGGTCTTTCAAGATTTTGTTGACTGTTGAGAGCAGTTTTTTCTTTTTCAGGCGGTTCCCGTTTTTTTCTTTTTCAGGCGGTTCCGGCTTTTCCAGACGTTCCTGGAGTTAGAGAGAAGGAGGACCTACCATCCAGACGACCTTTGAGGACCCTTTGATGACCTAGACGACCTCATCCCCAGCCCTTGATTGTAATCGAGATCCAGACCGAGAGAGCAGCAGGCGCCCAGCAGAGGGCGCCATCTGGGAGGAGCAGAGGGCGGCCCCGGACCCCGAGGAGGCGTCACAGCCACGATTCTTCCTACGTGGTCTCGGTGCCAAGCAGCGCCCCCTACTCCGCCAGGGAAGGACACCGTTCACCTGGGGAGGGGGTCCCTCTTGCGAGGCGACCATCTCCTCAGGGACTAAAGTAATAGTTCCTTCAACTGCCCAGATTTGCTGCTTACGTTGTCTCTTTTTCGTAGAGAGAGACAACCCGGACGTCCAGAGGCTTCTCCCACCCCAATCGGAGGAGCCAGCTGAAGGATGGCGTTCCGGCCAACCCAGGAGACCAGGAGGCACAATGCGGTGCGCTTCACAAGGACCCAGCAAGAGGAAACGGAACCAGGACTGACGAGACTGGAGTTCAGCCGGACCATTCTTCAGAGGGGTATGGGTTTTTCCCCTTCTGACTTGAATTGTTTGGTGAAATTGCCAGGGCTTAAGGAAGTGTTTGAGGTCAGTTTTAGGAACCCCCAAAAGTTACAAGAAATGTGGTCCTTTTGGGGGGAGAATAAATATCTCGCTCCATACAAAGAATTTTGTGTGGATGCTCTGACAGACAGAGAAATGAAAGTTGTTACTGTCCAATTTTTCAATGAGGCTGTTAGCGACTATGATATTACAACATGGCTTAACCGCTATGGGAGGGTGTCATCAGAAGGGAGGAAAATTACAGACGAAGATGGGGTTTGGACAGGAGCCAGAAAGTGGCTGGTACGCCTTAATGTTGATCCATCGGGCATTGGAGGCGTCCGCCACATTCCAAACTCCATAGTGTTAGGGCCCAACAGAGGGCTGGTATTCTATAATGGGATGCCAAAACTCTGCAGGAAATGTGGGGAATTAGGACACCTGGCGGCCGCGTGTACTGTAGTCAAGTGCAGGAACTGCGGCGCCCCCCACGAGACCAGCCACTGCAGAGAAGAGAGGCAGTGCAATTTGTGTGGAAAGAAGGGGCACCTGTTTAAGGACTGCCCCTCTTCCTATGCCAACATGGCCAGAGCCAGCAAGGCAAATACGAACAAGCCTAGGCCTGAGCAGGAAGAGGGAGCAAGTAACAAAGATCAGTCCACATCACCACCAACAGTATCCAAGACCCAGACTCCAGCACCACCATCATCACCAGCACCCCCCTCACCCCCCCGCCCCCGAGACATGTCCCGTTTTACGAGGACCCCTTCCCCCAGCCCAGAGAGAGAGTACAACAGCCACTCCACTAGCTCCTCCAGTAGCTCCTCTGATGCAGAACACGAGGCAGGGAGGGAGCCCGGATCCAGCAGCGGCCCCCCCCTGAGTAGGGCCCTCTCAGCGCCAGCACTCCCCCTCGGCTCTCGTTATGACGCCATAAGGATTGAGTCCGTGGGGGAGGAAAGCGAAAGCGACAGTGAAAGTGAGAGTGAGAAGGAGGGGAAGGAAGTGAAGAACCAGCAGAGGGTGGGGAAAAGAAAGGGTAGAGACGAGGGGGGGAAAAGAAAGAAGATCAGGATCAAAGACGGCAAGTTGCAGGTGGCCCCCATAGATCCAAAACCAGCTAATGTCCACACAAAGTCCCCAGTCTTGCCCTCGCAGGCAGAGACGGAGGCGAGTGGGACGGCTACACTGCCGCCTAGTGGGCAGGTAGCAGCCAGCCAGGGCATCCCCAGCCAGCCTTCCCAGTCGTTGGCACAAACCCTAGCACACCTCGCAGAAGAGGTGTTCACTAATGCACCGAGGGAGAGGTCGGGGTCAACACCTTCCCTGACCAGCAGTACCTCGGTAGCAATGACCCTCTTCAAGCGAAGGGCCTCCCTTCAAAGCATCCTTGACCCCCTCCCTTGTATGGGCAAAACCAGGGGCCCCCTAGAGGTCCTCCTAGATACAGCACTGGAGGACATGGGAATACCCCTGGACGCGGTAAGCCAGAAGTCTGCTAACAGCTCCAATTCAACAGACGGTAACAGCCAAAGAATGCTGTCTGTCATAACCCCCCCCCAGGACAAAGCTGACCCACACGTTCCGAGGGGCCCTGAGCAAGTTCCACCAGACTTACCTTGTGGGGAGTTGAATAGCCCCAACAACTCCACGTACTGTGCATATAAAGACGGTGCCTTCTTGGACGAGGCAGCAGTGAGTACCTTCTCAGGGGTGATGGGAGTTGCAAATAAGCCCAAGCCCCCTCGAAGCAAGCGTAGAGCTAAGAGTAGGAAGAGTGTCCCGACCTCCCAATCATAGTTGCTATGGGGTGGACGCAGCGACTCCTTTTCTTGTTAGCTACCCTGATGGCCCTGATATGTGTGTCTGTTAATGTCAGGAGCATCAGGGAGACACAAAAAAGATTTGATGTACTAAACTATCTAGCTAACTTGAAAGCAGATCTCATCTTTCTGCAGGAGTGTGGTATTTCGTCAAGCCCTGATTATAGGGACCTGAAGGAGAGTTGGACCCTGGGGGACTCCTTCTGGTCGGGCTCCAACATAGCCAGAGCCGACGGAGTAGGTATCCTGTTTAAAAACCCATTTATTACCTCCCGCAGCAGCAGGGAGGTAGAACCTGGTAGAATTCTGAGCGTGGATGTGACATACAACAACACTCCCCTCAGACTGGTCAATGTCTACGCACCCACTAACCAAAACGAAAGAGTTCAATTTTTTCCACAGCTGCGTCCACTCCTGCTGGGGAACGTACCCGTCATCGTGTCAGGTGACTTCAATTGTGCTCTGAGGGACGTAGACCGGAGCAGGCCACGCAACGACCGCTCTAGTAGAGTTTTGTCCTCCGTAATATCTGATTTCTCCCTGTGTGATGCAGGTAAGGACCTGGTGCCTCCCTTTACCTGGGTGAGCTCATCTGGGACCTCCTTCTCCCGTATAGATCTCGTCCTGCATACCAGCTCCCTTACGAAGACGGCAGTAGACACCCAGGCCGTCTTCTTCTCTGACCATAGGCTCCTGCAGGTAACATTGCAGGTCCCTCAGACCTCCCAGATGGGGTCAGGGGTCTGGAAATTAAACACCTCCTTACTCGATGACCCCTCCATAGCTGCAGCCTATAAGAGCAGGCTTGTTGAGTGGACCACTTTGCGTGACCTATTCAACTCCCCTATAGAGTGGTGGGAGATGGTCAAAATGAGAACTAAGGGTTATTTCATAGCAGCAGGCAAGAGGAAAGCAAAAGAAAGGAGGGCCAAATATAAACACCTGAATGCTGCCCTCCAGCGTCTGAGCCTGCTTCAGCTTCGGGGGTTCCCTGTAAGCGACGAGATAGCCCAGACCAAGCTAGATCTTTCAGTGCTTTGTAGGGAGGAACAACGAAAGGTCATGCACAATGCAAAAGTGCAAAAAATGGAGGAAGACGAAAAGTGTACTCGCTTCTTCTTCCAGAAAACGAGGGAGAAGCGGCACTTGATGTCCTCCATGCTCGACAGCAGGGGGAGGATAGTAGAGGATAGTGAGGGAGTGAAAAAAGTGGTAGAGAACTTCTATAGGGACCTGTATAACATCAAAGCTACAGATGACACCCTGATAGAGTGGTTCCTGAGCCAGTTGGAGCCTGACTCAGTGCGGGACGAGGAGGAGGAGGAGGAGAAGGACCCAGAACTCACGCTGGAGGAGCTCACCCAGGCGGTTAAGACCATGAACACCGGTAAGACGCCAGGTCCAGATGGCATCCCGGGTGAGTATTACCATCTTTTTTGGGACACGCTAAAAGTCCATTTAGCGGAGGTCTACAGAGCGGTCTACAGGGAGAAGCGGTTGGGCCCTTCTATGCGGGAGAGTGTAATTACTCTCCTTCATAAGAAAGGGGAAGTTAAAGATCTACGGAATTGGCGCCCAATCAGCCTCCTTTGCGTGGATTACAAGATACTAGCCAAAGCTCTGATGCTCCGGCTACAAGTACACCTCCCTTTGGTCATTGGCCCCGACCAGGCTTGTGGCGTCCCAGGGAGGTCCATCACGGATATTTTAATGTTAACAAGGGACATTCTGGCTTATTCTAGAGAACGGAACCATCCCCTCTGCCTGTTCAACCTTGACCAGGAGAAGGCGTTCGATAGGGTAAGCCATGAATATATGTACAAAGTGATGGACCAGATGAAATTCGCTCCTAGACTTAGGGAGTGGGTTAAAACCATATATACAAACATTAGTACCCGAGTCTTGGTGAACAGGCACCTGACTGGTAAAATATCTATCCAGTCAGGGGTCAGACAGGGTTGCCCACTATCCCCACTGCTATATGTCGTGTGCATTGAACCCCTCCTGCAGGCAATTCGTAGGGATACCAATATAACTGGTTTCCAGCTGCCTGGATCCAACGGGGTCCAGGTCAAAACAACAGCATATATGGACGATGTGTCACTCATTTGCACCAACACATCGTCGGTACCTCGGATTAGTAATATCCTTGAGAAGTACTGCACGGCGACCATGGCAGTGATTAATAAGTCCAAGAGCGAAGTCTACGTGTCTATAAATTGGCAGGTAGATAGGGAACTGTCGGACATGTACCCTGTCAAAAAGGACAAAATCAAGATTCTGGGCCTCATTTTCGAGAACAATAGCTCGGGGGCCCAGAGCTGGACGGCGGCCATTAACCAGGTCCGTAAAAAGATTGGCGGATGGAGCACAAGATCCTTAACAATGACGGGTAGAGTATTAATAACCAAGTCTATACTGTTCCCCATCCTCTCTTATGTAGGAAAAATCTTTCCCCCAGACAGGACCACCAAAAAAGTGGTGGACCGCATTATCCACCGCTTTATCTGGGGCAGCAAGATGGAGAGGGTAAAGCGAGCCACCCTGAGTAAAGCCGACAAGAAGGGAGGTAAGGGGGTCCCGGACGTTGTGCAGCTCACCCGAGTGCAGGGGCTCACGCAAACTATCAAGAACATCCAGGCCCTGGACAGGAAGGTATGTTACATGAATCGTTTCTATTTTGCCACCTGTCTCAGGGCCTTGGGCCTCTGCACTATTGATAACACCGTGCCGTACTCCTGGGACCCCCCATTGTATTATAGAACCTTAAGGGACACTATATATAAATTGGGCTTAGATAAAGCAAAATTGGCCTCCTGGGAATACAAGGCTGTAACTAAATATCTTGCCACTTCCCAGGAAATTGAAAAAGTAGCTACTTTCTCCCTCACCCAAAGCCAAAAAATCTGGGAGAATGTGTCTCACAGTTGCCTCAGTAATGTCCAGAAGGATATAGCATGGAACACCGTCCACAGTGCACTCCCCACTCGAGCGTTCATGTTCAGGAGGGGACTAGCCCAAGTAGAAACATGCCCCTATGCAAAGTGCCGCAAGAGAGAAACACCAGCCCATATCTTCTGGGAGTGTGATGTGGCTGGCAGTGTCTGGCTCTCTGTCTCTGTCTTCCTAAACAGGTTTGCTGACACGGCCAAGATGACCGCTGAGACTGTGCTCTATGGGCCTGCGGGAGGAATCACTACCAGCACAGCTAAGTGCGTTTGGCATGTCATCAATGTTGTCAAGCAGATCCTGTGGGAAGGCCGTAACGTCTGTGTCTATCACAAGCAGGAGCTAGACACTATCACCATGACCAGAAGGGCACAAACTCTTATCAAGGACTTTGTAATTCTGGACATCCGGACCCTCGGGAAGGACAAGGCCTGCGCGGAGTGGAGGATCGCCGGACTTCAGGACGTGAAGATGGAATAAAGGAAAAAACTGGAACCGCTAGCTCCTAGGAGCGGGACTACGGGGCACCGCTAAGCCTTTTATTTATTTTGTCATGCCAGCATTCCGCCCTTTTTAGCTGGCATGACCGTTTTTCAACGGTGCCCTGGTTTTATGTAGTCTTTTTGTTTCAGTTTTATGGACCTTTGATTTAATTTGAATGTTTTATTTGATTTTGTTTTGTTTTGTTTTATGTATCTTTAAGATTTTTAATGTAAACTATTAAAAGTTACATTTTAAGTGTTTTAAAATTTTAGAATTTTAACTCACTGTTTATACACTGTCCCTTTTCCCCTGTCCCTGTTTTAGATCTAGGTTTATGTTCACTTTTTTAGAGAGCACTCCCCGGCCCTCACAAGCACTGGTTTTTTATAGATGGTTCTTTTTTTCCAGTCACTTTTAAAACAGCACAGGTTTTTTTCATGTTGATTTTAATCTGTGTCTGTTTTAACCATGTACAAAGCACAATTGTCTTGGTGTTTTTAAATGTATTTTAAATGCTTTTAAAACAAAATGTATGTCTGTATGCATGAATGTCATCTTTAAAAGAAATGTAAAATGAATGAAAAAACGAATGGGTGTAAATGTAAAAAAATGTAAAATCTCAATAAAAGAGTATTTAATATCTGATACGTCCCCTATCAGGGGACCATATATTAAATTGATTTTTGGAATCGGGAGATGGAACAGGGGCTTGCTCCGTCCACTCCACGCATCGGCCCGGTATTGCAGTACCTCCGGGAACGGTGCACACCTTTCTCTAACGTTGGTCAAAGTCAGATCTGGATCTCTCCTGTGAGCATTTTGTCTACCCCTGCTGGAGGGAGAGTGCCAGTGTTGATGCAAGTTTTCCCGCCGTTTTACTTCTTTTTTTTTTCTTTCTCTCTTTCTTTCTTTCTCTCTTTCTTTCTCTCTTTCTCTCTTTCTTTCTCTCTTTCTTTCTTGCTGTCTTTCTTTCTTTTATTCACATGTGGTGATGATGTAGACAGCAGCAAGTTGTTTCCTGGGAGCATGCAGCTAACCAGACAAGTGTGGTGGAACATGTCCCTATGCCAGGACCTTCTTAGCAAGCCAGCCAGCCAGCGAGGCACAGTTGTAGTTACCCAAGGCACCTTGCACAGCATAGCAGCTTGGCATGACTATTTGTAAGACGCACTCCGCCAGTTTATGTTTTGTTTTTGGTGTTATGTGTGTGTTTTTGCTTTGTTTAGTTTTCTCCTGCTTAAATTGCACATTTCCCCTCTGGAAGCAGCAGCCCGTTTTTTGGGGGTCTGCTTGTGCTTGGAATTTTGCACCCACCTTTGAATCCCCCTGTGCCGTCCGGGCTGGGGGGCCCCGGGCAAGGGCCAAGTCGCCATCGCTTCTCGGCCTTTTGGCTAAGATCAAGTCTGAAATAGGCTAATGATCAGGTATATGTGGCTTGACCGCAGTACCCGGTGGTTTTATTTCTGATAAGATGAGAGGTAATCAAACCCGGTCAGCCTCTTGGGCTGGACTGAAAAATTCGGCAAGATTGTTTTGGAGAGACAGCGGGGAAGAGATGCCAGAGAGGAAAGTCTTTATAAAGACCGTCATCATCGACTGCTTGGGAGTACAGCCTGAGATGATCTTGTGTCTTCAGCGGAACGGGACGGAGAATTACGTGGATGTCACCATGGTCGGGGAGACAAGTTTTAAAGAATTTCTGCAGCGGTGCAAGGAGAAGGAAGACGATGCTCCACTTTCCAATTTTAAAGTGGAGTCACTGAGCCGGAACAATTTCAGGGTTGTGACCGTACATATGTACAACCCTCATGTGACTGATTCCACGGTTGGACTGTTTTTATGCAGGTATGCAAAGGTGATCTCGGGGGCCAAGTACTTGAGGGACGAATTTGGAATATGGACAGGGAAGAGGCAGTTCCAAGTTCTGCTAAATGATGATGAATCTGGATTTGGTGGATTTTATCATCCACCAGCAAATTTTTCAATTGGGGCAGACAGAGGATATCTTTTTTACTCTGGGCAGCCCAGTTTCTGCAGGAAGTGTCAGAGTTTTGGTCACTTGGGAGTGGACTGCTCTCAGGAGAGATGCAGGAACTGTGGTGAGCTGGGACACACAGCGTCCGGGTGTTACAAGCCCAAGTGCTGCAATGCATGTGGAGCTTTGGATCACTTGTTCCGGAATTGTCCCCAGCGCAAGCAGACCTATTCCGAAGCTGCAAGGGGACGGGGAAGGTCGGAGGTAGATGACTCAATTCCACCAAGGGAGGAGGTGTTGGAAGACACTGGGCAGTCTTTTTCGATCCCCGGTAGCCAGGAGGGAAAAGAGGGAGATGGGGTGGCGGATGCAGAGGTTACAGAGCACAGTGAACAGGAGTTGTTAAGCAGCGGAGAGCGGAAAGGAGACGGGGTGATGCAGTGGGGGGACACTCCTGATGCAGAGCGCGGCGGACAGGAAGAGCCCTTTGTTCTGAAAAAACAGAAGAAGAGAAAGAAGACTAAGGAGGAAACAGCAAGTAAATTCTCGGTTTCTCAGGAAACAACCAAGAAACTGGCGGTAATGAACCGCTTCGAGGTGCTGGGGAAACAGGATGAGTCGGGTGTCGGTTCTTCACAGTTGCCAGTTCCAGTCGCTACGGGGGGTGAAGGGTCTTCTCCCTCCCAGGTGCCGGACACAGGGGGAGAAAGAGAAAATAGTCAGTCAGAAACAGTGTGTTTATCTCCTTTGAGCCCAAATCCATACGTGTTGGGGACATTTTTACAAAGAGAACAAAATGAACAGGAATATGTAGATACAGGAAGCATGAGTTCTTCCTAGGAGATTTTGCAATTATCCACAAATATGGGACAGTGAGGTTTCTTTTCTAATTAATTTTTTTTGGGGTTTATGTCCTTAAACTGTATTTCAATTAACACAAGAGGGTTGAGGGATAACATTAAGAGGGCATCGGTTTTTAATTATTTGAGTTCTTTGCATTTTTCCTTTTGTTTTTTGCAGGAGGTGCATTTGAAAGATGCCTCCGATATTGATTTATACAGTAAAGAATGGGGAATGGGGGAGTCAAGGTGGAGTGTGGGGGGTGTCCATTCTTCAGGGGTGGGGGTTTTATTAAAAGACAAGGAGATGGAGGTAGTGCAGTCTGTTTCAGTGGTGCCAGGGCGCATTCTGAGTATTGATGTGAACTGGAGGGGACAAAAGTTGAGAATGATTAATGTATATGCACCTACCGACATGGCTTCTAGAAAAGAATGTTTTCTTGTTTTGCAGGATCTCTTTGTAACAAATAGGCACATTATTATGGGAGGGGATTTTAATGTGTCACTAGATAAGGGGGGTGGGCATGATTATACTGGGGGTATGTTAAAGGGTATTTTATTACAATTTAGTTTGGTTGATGGGTTTAGAAAGTGTAATCCCAAGCTTGAGGGGGTTACTTGGAGGAACTCAAGGGGGGCCAGGAGCCGTATAGATTATTTTTTTGTTTCAAAAGTGTTAAGTGTGGATTCTTGTATTGTGTCTCCAATGTGGTTTTCAGACCATGATACTATTCAGTGTACTATCCAATTTAAGGGACCAGTATTTGGGGGTGGGTTTTGGAAATTGAATTGTGAGTTACTGGGAGATAAATATTTTAGGGATACATTTTTGTTACATTTTAAAGGGTGGGTTGATTTGATAAGATATTCAAAGTCTGTTTTGGAATGGTGGGAGGGGGTGAAAGTCAAAATTAAGATTTTGGCTCAAAAGCATTGCAGGTATAGGTGCAGGAAGGAAAATAAAGGGTTTTTGGATTTGCAGAGGAAACTGGAGAATTTGTATACAAGGGGAAACACAACAGGGAGTTTTGACTTTGATCAGTCACAGGAACTTAAGGGTCAGATACGGAAAGTTTTTGAGAAGAGGGCAAGCATTTTTTTGTTTCGGTGTAAGGGGGAGTTCTTAGAGAAACATGAGACCTGCAGCACTTATTTTTTTAAGCAGGTAAAGGAGGCACAAAAAAAGAGAGTGATTAGGGGGTTGAGGGGAAGGATGGTGTCACGGTGCAGGACACAGCGGGCATGTTGCACTGTGCTAATGGTTTTTATAAAGAACTTTTTTCTGAAAGGGAGGTCAATGTGGAGGTGGGAGGCTCCTTTTTGGAAGTTGTACAGGTTAGGGTGCCAGAGGACGTGAGGGACGATATAGAGGGACCGGTCACTCTTGCAGAATTGGAGGAAGCCCTAAAGCAAATGGCGGATAGGAAAGTGCCAGGGGGTGATGGTCTCCCAAAGGAGTTTTATGTAACTTTTTGGAATGTGATTGGGCCGGTGTTTGTAGAGGTGGTGGGTGAGATTTTTCGCACTGGGGCTCTAAGTAAATCTATGAGGGAAGGTATTATTTCTTTACTTTTTAAAAAAGGAGAGGAGGAAGACCTAAAAAACTGGAGACCAATCACGCTGTTGTCAGTCGATTATAAATTAATTGCAAAGGTCCTGACTGGGCGGTTGAAACAGGCAATGCCTTTTATTGTTGATAAGGACCAAACTTGTGGGGTGGTGGGGAGGTCCATTCATTGGAACCTCCTCCTCACAAGAGATGCAATCAGTTGGGCTGAGGATAGAAAGGTACCGCTAATGTTGGTGAGCCTGGATCAGGAGAAGGCGTTTGATCGGGTGAACCATGGGTTTTTGTTTAGAGTGTTGTCACATCTGGGGTTTGGGAAGAATTTTATGAGGTGGTTAAAAATTATGTACACAGCGGTGGGTAGTAGGGTAAATGTAAATGGCCACTTGGGGGATTGGATTACACAAAGTTCAGGGGTAAGACAGGGCTGTCCACTGTCTCCACTTTTATACGTTCTTTTTATGGAGTCTTTTGCAGAGGCAGTGAGAAGAGACCAAGAAGTGAAAGGGCTTTTGTTACCTGGGAGTGGGGGTGTCTCTGTTAAAATCTCCCAGTATGCGGATGACATCACTCTTTTCCTGACATCAGATAGGAGCCTGGAAAGAGTATTTGAAATTATAGCACTGTATGCTCAGGCCTCAGGGTCAAAATTAAACACAAATAAATCTTCTGTAATGTTTTTTGGGGCGTGGGCTGAAAGGGTGGATACACCGGGTGGTTTACAGAGATGCAATGATGGGTTAAAGCTGTTGGGAATTTCTTTTTATCACAGGGGGAGCGGGGTAAACAATTGGGCAGGTAGGCTGGCAAAATTAAGGTTGAAATTTGGGTTATGGAAATTGAGGAAATTATCTTTTTTGGGGAAAGTTTTGGTTTTAAAGGCTGATGTGTTACCCTCTCTATTGTATTTAGCTTACGTGTTTCCTCTACCTTGTAAGTTTAGGAAAGTATTA
The DNA here is from genome assembly GCF_902713425.1 of Acipenser ruthenus. NCBI lineage: Eukaryota > Metazoa > Chordata > Actinopteri > Acipenseriformes > Acipenseridae > Acipenser > Acipenser ruthenus. Next base: position 21,064,068 of record NC_081198.1, on the reverse strand, counting down.
ACCAAAATGGTTTTTGATTTTGTTTGGGGAGGGAGGTATGAGTATATCAAGAGGGATGTTATGTATAGAAGTGTGGAAGAAGGAGGGAGGGGTGTACCGGACATCCCTCTTAAATTAGATTGTATTTATTTTTCAATGTTATGTATTGCATTAAACCCTGTCGTTGTGCACAAGTTCCAATATTTTGTTTCCCTTTGGTTTTCGTTTTCCATGAGGCACATAGTAGAATGGTCAAATAATGTGCCCAGGGCAGAAACGCTGCCCGACCATTATGGGCATGCAGTGAAATTGGTTAAGAAGTATCCTGATTTTAAGAATGAGGACAAATGTAAAAATCACAAAATGCTGTATAAAGGAGTTATAGAAGAGAGGGGGTCATGTGTGGTTGGAGGGGTCAATAAAGAAGTGTGGGGCAGAGTGCAGCCCAAGGGGTTAGACAATAGACTGAAGGATTTAAATTGGCTCGTGGTTCACGGGAGATTACCAGTGAGAGAAGTATTGTACAGACACAAATTAACAAGGAATAAATTTTGTCCCAGAGCAAAGTGCATGGCGGAGGAGACTGTAAGGCACGTGTTCTGGGACTGTTTATATGCTCAGCGAGTTTGGGCAACAATGGGGAAGGTTTTCAATTTGGTTTTGTTAAATGTTATTTTGTCTTACAACACTATTGTTGGTGGAATTGTTTTGAAGGGGGTATTGCAAGAGTCACAATTCTTAGTTTGGTTAATTATTAGTTTGGTAAAACAGGGAATTTGGGAATCAAGGAAAGTTTTGGTCAAATCAAATACAAAGTGTAATGCACTGGGGGTTGTAAATAGGGTGAGTGGGGAACTTCGGGAAAGGGTTAAAAGGGATGTGTTAAGGTGGGGATTCAATGCAGCTAAAGAGAAATGGAAGGGATTGGTGTATTTGTAAATAATTGTCTCATGCAAGTTGTTATAAAGGTAATTGTTCTGTGTTGTAAATGGTGATTGTATTGCTTTATGTAACTGTTACTGTAAAATGTAAAGTTATTGTGAGAATTTAATAAAAAAATCTGTTCTTATAAAAAAAAAAAAAAAATCTGTTCTTATCAGTTTAATATCTGATACGCTGATGCTCTCAGCGCCAGCACTCCCCCTCGGCTCTCGTTATGACGCCATAAGGATTGAGTCCGTGGGGGAGGAAAGCGAAAGCGACAGTGAAAGTGAGAGTGAGAAGGAGGGGAAGGGAGTGAAGAACCAGCAGAGGGTGGGGAAAAGAAAGGGTAGAGACGAGGGGGGGAAAAGAAAGAAGATCAGGATCAAAGACAGCAAGTTGCAGGTGGCCCCCATAGATCCAAAACCAGCTAATGTCCACACAAAGTCCCCAGTCTTGCCCTCGCAGGCAGAGACGGAGGCGAGTGGGACGGCTACACTGCCGCCTAGTGGGCAGGTAGCAGCCAGCCAGGGCATCCCCAGCCAGCCTTCCCAGTCGTTGGCACAAACCCTAGCACACCTCGCAGAAGAGGTGTTCACTAATGCACCGAGGGAGAGGTCGGGGTCAACACCTTCCCTGACCAGCAGTACCTCGGTAGCAATGACCCTCTTCAAGCGAAGGGCCTCCCTTCAAAGCATCCTTGACCCCCTCCCTTGTATGGGCAAAACCAGGGGCCCCCTAGAGGTCCTCCTAGATACAGCACTGGAGGACATGGGAATACCCCTGGACGCGGTAAGCCAGAAGTCTGCTAACAGCTCCAATTCAACAGACGGTAACAGCCAAAGAATGCTGTCTGTCATAACCCCCCCCAGGACAAAGCTGACCCACACGTTCCGAGGGGCCCTGAGCAAGTTCCACCAGACTTACCTTGTGGGGAGTTGAATAGCCCCAACAACTCCACGTACTGTGCATATAAAGACGGTGCCTTCTTGGACGAGGCAGCAGTGAGTACCTTCTCAGGGGTGATGGGAGTTGCAAATAAGCCCAAGCCCCCTCGAAGCAAGCGTAGAGCTAAGAGTAGGAAGAGTGTCCCGACCTCCCAATCATAGTCGCTATGGGGTGGATGCAGCGACTCCTTTTCTTGTTAGCTACCCTGATGGCCCTGATATGTGTGTCTGTTAATGTCAGGAGCATCAGGGAGACACAAAAAAGATTTGATGTACTAAACTATCTAGCTAACTTGAAAGCAGATCTCATGTTTCTGCAGGAGTGTGGTATTTCGTCGAGCCCTGATTATAGGGACCTGAAGGAGAGTTGGACCCTGGGGGACTCCTTCTGGTCGGGCTCCAACATAGCCAGAGCCGACGGAGTAGGTATCCTGTTTAAAAACCCATTTATTACCTCCCGCAGCAGCAGGGAGGTAGAACCTGGTAGAATTCTGAGCGTGGATGTGACATACAACAACACTCCCCTCAGACTGGTCAATGTCTACGCACCCACTAACCAAAACGAAAGAGTTCAATTTTTTCCACAGCTGCGTCCACTCCTGCTGGGGAACGTACCCGTCATCGTGTCAGGTGACTTCAATTGTGCTCTGAGGGACGTAGACCGGAGCAGGCCACGCAACGACCGCTCTAGTAGAGTTTTGTCCTCCGTAATATTTGATTTCTCCCTGTGTGATGCAGGTAAGGACCTGGTGCCTCCCTTTACCTGGGTGAGCTCATCTGGGACCTCCTTCTCCCGTATAGATCTCGTCCTGCATACCAGCTCCCTTACGAAGACGGCAGTAGACACCCAGGCCGTCTTCTTCTCTGACCATAGGCTCCTGCAGGTAACATTGCAGGTCCCTCAGACCTCCCAGATGGGGTCAGGGGTTTGGAAATTAAACACTTCCTTACTCGATGACCCCTCCATAGCTGCAGCCTATAAGAGCAGGCTTGTTGAGTGGACCACTTTGCGTGACCTATTCAACTCCCCTATAGAGTGGTGGGAGATGGTCAAAATGAGAACTAAGGGTTATTTCATAGCAGCAGGCAAGAGGAAAGCAAAAGAAAGGAGGGCCAAATATAAACACCTGAATGCTGCCCTCCAGCGTCTGAGCCTGCTTCAGCTTCGGGGGTTCCCTGTAAGCGATGAGATAGCCCAGACCAAGCTAGATCTTTCAGTGCTTTGTAGGGAGGAACAACGAAAGGTCATGCACAATGCAAAAGTGCAAAAAATGGAGGAAGACGAAAAGTGTACTCGCTTCTTCTTCCAGAAAACGAGGGAGAAGCGGCACTTGATGTCCTCCATGCTCGACAGCAGGGGGAGGATAGTAGAGGATAGTGAGGGAGTGAAAAAAGTGGTAGAGAACTTCTATAGGGACCTGTATAACATCAAAGCTACAGATGACACCCTGATAGAGTGGTTCCTGAGCCAGTTGGAGCCTGACTCAGTGCGGGACGAGGAGGAGGAGGAGAAGGACCCAGAACTCACGCTGGAGGAGCTCACCCAGGCGGTTAAGACCATGAACACCGGTAAGACGCCAGGTCCAGATGGCATCCCGGGTGAGTATTACCATCTTTTTTGGGACACGCTAAAAGTCCATTTAGCGGAGGTCTACAGAGCGGTCTACAGGGAGAAGCGGTTGGGCCCTTCTATGCGGGAGAGTGTAATTACTCTCCTTCATAAGAAAGGGGAAGTTAAAGATCTACGGAATTGGCGCCCAATCAGCCTCCTTTGCGTGGATTACAAGATACTAGCCAAAGCTCTGATGCTCCGGCTACAAGTACACCTCCCTTTGGTCATTGGCCCCGACCAGGCTTGTGGCGTCCCAGGGAGGTCCATCACGGATATTTTAATGTTAACAAGGGACATTCTGGCTTATTCTAGAGAACGGAACCATCCCCTCTGCCTGTTCAACCTTGACCAGGAGAAGGCGTTCGATAGGGTAAGCCATGAATATATGTACAAAGTGATGGACCAGATGAAATTCGCTCCTAGACTTAGGGAGTGGGTTAAAACCATATATACAAACATTAGTACCCGAGTCTTGGTGAACAGGCACCTGACTGGTAAAATATCTATCCAGTCAGGGGTCAGACAGGGTTGCCCACTATCCCCACTGCTATATGTCGTGTGCATTGAACCCCTCCTGCAGGCAATTCGTAGGGATACCAATATAACTGGTTTCCAGCTGCCTGGATCCAACGGGGTCCAGGTCAAAACAACAGCATATATGGACGATGTGTCACTCATTTGCACCAACACATCGTCGGTACCTCGGATTAGTAATATCCTTGAGAAGTACTGCACGGCGACCGGGGCAGTGATTAATAAGTCCAAGAGCGAAGTCTACGTGTCTATAAATTGGCAGGTAGATAGGGATCTGTCGGACATGTACCCTGTCAAAAAGGACAAAATCAAGATTCTGGGCCTCATTTTCGAGAACAATAGCTCGGGGGCCCAGAGCTGGACGGCGGCCATTAACCAGGTCCGTAAAAAGATTGGCGGATGGAGCACAAGATCCTTAACAATGACGGGTAGAGTATTAATAACCAAGTCTATACTGTTCCCCATCCTCTCTTATGTAGGAAAAATCTTTCCCCCAGACAGGACCACCAAAAAAGTGGTGGACCGCATTATCCACCGCTTTATCTGGGGCAGCAAGATGGAGAGGGTAAAGCGAGCCACCCTGAGTAAAGCCGACAAGAAGGGAGGTAAGGGGGTCCCGGACGTTGTGCAGCTCACCCGAGTGCAGGGGCTCACGCAAACTATCAAGAACATCCAGGCCCTGGACAGGAAGGTATGTTACATGAATCGTTTCTATTTTGCCACCTGTCTCAGGGCCTTGGGCCTCTGCACTATTGATAACACCGTGCCGTACTCCTGGGACCCCCCATTGTATTATAGAACCTTAAGGGACACTATATATAAATTGGGCTTAGATAAAGCAAAATTGGCCTCCTGGGAATACAAGGCTGTAACTAAATATCTTGCCGGTTCCCAGGAAATTGAAAAAGTAGCTACTTTCTCCCTCACCCAAAGCCAAAAAATCTGGGAGAATGTGTCTCACAGCTGCCTCAGTAATGTCCAGAAGGATATAGCATGGAACACCGTCCACAGTGCACTCCCCACTCGAGCGTTCATGTTCAGGAGGGGACTAGCCCAAGTAGAAACATGCCCCTATGCAAAGTGCCGCAAGAGAGAAACACCAGCCCATATCTTCTGGGAGTGTGATGTGGCTGGCAGTGTCTGGCTCTCTGTCTCTGTCTTCCTAAACAGGTTTGCTGACACGGCCAAGATGACCGCTGAGACTGTGCTCTATGGGCCTGCGGGAGGAATCACTACCAGCACAGCTAAGTGCGTTTGGCGTGTCATCAATGTTGTCAAGCAGATCCTGTGGGAAGGCCGTAACGTCTGTGTCTATCACAAGCAGGAGCTAGACACTATCACCATGACCAGAAGGGCACAAACTCTTATCAAGGACTTTGTAATTCTGGACATCCGGACCCTCGGGAAGGACAAGGCCTGCGCGGAGTGGAGGATCGCCGGACTTCAGGACGTGAAGATGGAATAAAGGAAAAAACTGGAACCGCTAGCTCCTAGGAGCGGGACTACGGGGCACCGCTAAGCCTTTTATTTATTTTGTCATGCCAGCATTCCGCCCTTTTTAGCTGGCATGACCGTTTTTCAACGGTGCCCTGGTTTTATGTAGTCTTTTTGTTTCAGTTTTATGGACCTTTGATTTAATTTGAATGTTTTATTTGATTTTGTTTTGTTTTGTTTTATGTATCTTTAAGATTTTTAATGTAAACTATTAAAAGTTACATTTTAAGTGTTTTAAAATTTTAGAATTTTAACTCACTGTTTATACACTGTCCCTTTTCCCCTGTCCCTGTTTTAGATCTAGGTTTATGTTCACTTTTTTAGAGAGCACTCCCCGGCCCTCACAAGCACTGGTTTTTTATAGATGGTTCTTTTTTTCCAGTCACTTTTAAAACAGCACAGGTTTTTTTCATGTTGATTTTAATCTGTGTCTGTTTTAACCATGTACAAAGCACAATTGTCTTGGTGTTTTTAAATGTATTTTAAATGCTTTTAAAACAAAATGTATGTCTGTATGCATGAATGTCATCTTTAAAAGAAATGTAAAATGAATGAAAAAACGAATGGGTGTAAATGTAAAAAAATGTAAAATCTCAATAAAAGAGTATTTAATATCTGATACGTCCCCTATCAGGGGACCATATATTAAATTGATTTTTGGAATCGGGAGATGGAACAGGGGCTTGCTCCGTCCACTCCACGCATCGGCCCGGTATTGCAGTACCTCCGGGAACGGTGCACACCTTTCTCTAACGTTGGTCAAAGTCAGATCTGGATCTCTCCTGTGAGCATTTTGTCTACCCCTGCTGGAGGGAGAGTGCCAGTGTTGATGCAAGTTTTCCCGCCGTTTTACTTCTTTTTTTTTTCTTTCTCTCTTTCTTTCTTTCTCTCTTTCTTTCTCTCTTTCTCTCTTTCTTTCTCTCTTTCTTTCTTGCTGTCTTTCTTTCTTTTATTCACATGTGGTGATGATGTAGACAGCAGCAAGTTGTTTCCTGGGAGCATGCAGCTAACCAGACAAGTGTGGTGGAACATGTCCCTATGCCAGGACCTTCTTAGCAAGCCAGCCAGCCAGCGAGGCACAGTTGTAGTTACCCAAGGCACCTTGCACAGCATAGCAGCTTGGCATGACTATTTGTAAGACGCACTCCGCCAGTTTATGTTTTGTTTTTGGTGTTATGTGTGTGTTTTTGCTTTGTTTAGTTTTCTCCTGCTTAAATTGCACATTTCCCCTCTGGAAGCAGCAGCCCGTTTTTTGGGGGTCTGCTTGTGCTTGGAATTTTGCACCCACCTTTGAATCCCCCTGTGCCGTCCGGGCTGGGGGGCCCCGGGCAAGGGCCAAGTCGCCATCGCTTCTCGGCCTTTTGGCTAAGATCAAGTGTAGTATCTGTTCTTATCAGTTTAATATCTGTTCTTATCAGTTTAATATCCCAGCAGAGGGCGCCATCTGGGAGGAGCAGAGGGCGGCCCCGGACCCCGAGGAGGCGTCACAGCCACGATTCTTCCTACGTGGTCTCGGTGCCAAGCAGCGCCCCCTACTCCGCCAGGGAAGGACACCGTTCACCTGGGGAGGGGGTCCCTCTTGCGAGGCGACTATCTCCTCAGGGACTAAAGTAATAGTTCCTTCAACTGCCCAGATTTGCTGCTTACGTTGTCTCTTTTCCATAGAGAGAGACAACCCGGACGTCCAGAGGCTTCTCCCACCCCAATCGGAGGAGCCAGCTGAAGGATGGCGTTCCGGCCAACCCAGGAGACCAGGAGGCACAATGCGGTGCGCTTCACAAGGACCCAGCAAGAGGAAACGGAACCAGGACTGACGAGACTGGAGTTCAGCCAGACCATTCTTCAGAGGGGTATGGGTTTTTCCCCTTCTGACTTGAATTCTTTGGTGAAATTGCCAGGGCTTAAGGAAGTGTTTGAGGTCAGTTTTAGGAACCCCCAAAAGTTACAAGAAATGTGGTCCTTTTGGGGGGAGAATAAATATCTCGCTCCATACAAAGAATTTTGTGTGGATGCACTGACAGACAGAGAAATGAAAGTTGTTACTGTCCAATTTTTCAATGAGGCTGTTAGCGACTATGATATTACAACATGGCTTAACCGCTATGGGAGGGTGTCATCAGAAGGGAGGAAAATTACAGATGAAGATGGGGTTTGGACAGGAGCCAGAAAGTGGCTGGTACGCCTTAATGTTGATCCAGTGGGCATTGGAGGCGTCCGCCACATTCCAAACTCCATAGTGTTAGGGCCCAACAGAGGGCTGGTATTCTATAATGGGATGCCAAAACTCTGCAGGAAATGTGGGGAATTAGGACACCTGACGGCCGCGTGTACTGTAGTCAAGTGCAGGAACTGCGGAGACCCCCACGAGACCAGCCACTGCAGAGAAGAGAGGCAGTGCAATTTGTGTGGAAAGAAGGGGCACCTGTTTAAGGACTGCCCCTCTTCCTATGCCAACATGGCCAGAGCCAGCAAGGCAAACACGAACAAGCCTTGGCCTGAGCAGGAAGAGGGAGCAAGTAACAAAGATCAGTCCACATCACCACCAACAGTATCCAAGACCCAGACTCCAGCACCACCATCATCACCAGCACCCCCCTCACCCCCCCGCCCCCGAGACATGTCCCGTTTTACGAGGACACCTTCCCCCAGCCCAGAGAGAGAGTACAACAGCTACTCCACTAGCTCCTCCAGTAGCTCCTCTGATGCAGAACACGAGGCAGGGAGGGAGCCCGGACCCAGCAGCGGCCCCCCCCCTGAGTAGGGCCCTCTCAGCGCCAGCACTCCCCCTCGGCTCTCGTTATGACGCCATAAGGATTGAGTCCGTGGGGGAGGAAAGCGAAAGCGACAGTGAAAGTGAGAGTGAGAAGGAGGGGAAGGGAGTGAAGAACCAGCAGAGGGTGGGGAAAAGAAAGGGTAGAGACGAGGGGGGGAAAAGAAAGAAGATCAGGATCAAAGACAGCAAGTTGCAGGTGGCCCCCATAGATCCAAAACCAGCTAATGTCCACACAAAGTCCCCAGTCTTGCCCTCGCAGGCAGAGACGGAGGCGAGTGGGACGGCTACACTGCCGCCTAGTGGGCAGGTAGCAGCCAGCCAGGGCATCCCCAGCCAGCCTTCCCAGTCGTTGGCACAAACCCTAGCACACCTCGCAGAAGAGGTGTTCACTAATGCACCGAGGGAGAGGTCGGGGTCAACACCTTCCCTGACCAGCAGTACCTCGGTAGCAATGACCCTCTTCAAGCAAAGGGCCTCCCTTCAAAGCATCCTTGACCCCCTCCCTTGTATGGGCAAAACCAGGGGCCCCCTAGAGGTCCTCCTAGATACAGCACTGGAGGACATGGGAATACCCCTGGACGCGGTAAGCCAGAAGTCTGCTAACAGCTCCAATTCAACAGACGGTAACAGCCAAAGAATGCTGTCTGTCATAACCCCCCCCCAGGACAAAGCTGACCCACACGTTCCGAGGGGCCCTGAGCAAGTTCCACCAGACTTACCTTGTGGGGAGTTGAATAGCCCAAACAACTCCACGTACTGTGCATACAAAGACGGTGCCTTCTTGGACGAGGCAGCAGTGAGTACCTTCTCAGGGGTGATGGGAGTTGCAAATAAGCCCAAGCCCCCTCGAAGCAAGCGTAGAGCTAAGAGTAGGAAGAGTGTCCCGACCTCCCAATCATAGTCGCTATGGGGTGGACGCAGCGACTCCTTTTCTTGTTAGCTACCCTGATGGCCCTGATATGTGTGTCTGTTAATGTCAGGAGCATCAGGGAGACACAAAAAAGATTTGATGTACTAAACTATCTAGCTAACTTGAAAGCAGATCTCATCTTTCTGCAGGAGTGTGGTATTTCGTCGAGCCCTGATTATAGGGACCTGAAGGAGAGTTGGACCCTGGGGGACTCCTTCTGGTCGGGCTCCAACATAGCCAGAGCCGACGGAGTAGGTATCCTGTTTAAAAACCCATTTATTACCTCCCGCAGCAGCAGGGAGGTAGAACCTGGTAGAATTCTGAGCGTGGATGTGACATACAACAACACTCCCCTCAGACTGGTCAATGTCTACGCACCCACTAACCAAAACGAAAGAGTTCAATTTTTTCCACAGCTGCGTCCACTCCTGCTGGGGAACGTACCCGTCATCGTGTCAGGTGACTTCAATTGTGCTCTGAGGGATGTAGACCGGAGCAGGCCACGCAACGACCGCTCTAGTAGAGTTTTGTCCTCTGTAATATCTGATTTCTCCCTGTGTGATGCAGGTAAGGACCTGGTGCCTCCCTTTACCTGGGTGAGCTCATCTGGGACCTCCTTCTCCCGTATAGATCTCGTCCTGCATACCAGCTCCCTTACGAAGACGGCAGTAGACACCCAGGCCGTCTTCTTCTCTGACCATAGGCTCCTGCAGGTAACATTGCAGGTCCCTCAGACCTCCCAGATGGGGTCAGGGGTCTGGAAATTAAACACCTCCTTACTCGATGACCCCTCCATAGCTGCAGCCTATAAGAGCAGGCTTGTTGAGTGGACCACTTTGCGTGACCTATTCAACTCCCCTATAGAGTGGTGGGAGATGGTCAAAATGAGAACTAAGGGTTATTTCATAGCAGCAGGCAAGAGGAAAGCAAAAGAAAGGAGGGCCAAATATAAATACCTGAATGCTGCCCTCCAGCGTCTGAGCCTGCTTCAGCTTCGGGGGTTCCCTGTAAGCGACGAGATAGCCCAGACCAAGCTAGATCTTTCAGTGCTTTGTAGGGAGGAACAACGAAAGGTCATGCACAATGCAAAAGTGCAAAAAATGGAGGAAGACGAAAAGTGTACTCGCTTCTTCTTCCAGAAAACGAGGGAGAAGCGGCACTTGATGTCCTCCATGCTCGACAGCAGGGGGAGGATAGTAGAGGATAGTGAGGGAGTGAAAAAAGTGGTAGAGAACTTCTATAGGGACCTGTATAACATCAAAGCTACAGATGACACCCTGATAGAGTGGTTCCTGAGCCAGTTGGAGCCTGACTCAGTGCGGGACGAGGAGGAGGAGGAGGAGAAGGACCCAGAACTCACGCTGGAGGAGCTCACCCAGGCGGTTAAGACCATGAACACCGGTAAGACGCCAGGTCCAGATGGCATCCCGGGTGAGTATTACCATCTTTTTTGGGACACGCTAAAAGTCCATTTAGCGGAGGTCTACAGAGCGGTCTACAGGGAGAAGCGGTTGGGCCCTTCTATGCGGGAGAGTGTAATTACTCTCCTTCATAAGAAAGGGGAAGTTAAAGATCTACGGAATTGGCGCCCAATCAGCCTCCTTTGCGTGGATTACAAGATACTAGCCAAAGCTCTGATGCTCCGGCTACAAGTACACCTCCCTTTGGTCATTGGCCCCGACCAGGCTTGTGGCGTCCCAGGGAGGTCCATCACGGATATTTTAATGTTAACAAGGGACATTCTGGCTTATTCTAGAGAACGGAACCATCCCCTCTGCCTGTTCAACCTTGACCAGGAGAAGGCGTTCGATAGGGTAAGCCATGAATATATGTACAAAGTGATGGACCAGATGAAATTCGCTCCTGGACTTAGGGAGTGGGTAAAAACCATATATACAAACATTAGTACCCGAGTCTTGGTGAACAGGCACCTGACTGGTAAAATATCTATCCAGTCAGGGGTCAGACAGGGTTGCCCACTATCCCCACTGCTATATGTCGTGTGCATTGAACCCCTCCTGCAGGCAATTCGTAGGGATACCAATATAACTGGTTTCCAGCTGCCTGGATCCAACGGGGTCCAGGTCAAAACAACAGCATATATGGACGATGTGTCACTCATTTGCACCAACACATCGTCGGTACCTCGGATTAGTAATATCCTTGAGAAGTACTGCACGGCGACCGGGGCAGTGATTAATAAGTCCAAGAGCGAAGTCTACGTGTCTAAAAATTGGCAGGTAGATAGGGAACTGTCGGACATGTACCCTGTCAAAAAGGACAAAATCAAGATTCTGGGCCTCATTTTCGAGAACAATAGCTCGGGGGCCCAGAGCTGGACGGCGGCCATTAACCAGGTCCGTAAAAAGATTGGCGGATGGAGCACAAGATCCTTAACAATGACGGGTAGAGTATTAATAACCAAGTCTATACTGTTCCCCATCCTCTCTTATGTAGGAAAAATCTTTCCCCCAGACAGGACCACCAAAAAAGTGGTGGACCGCATTATCCACCGCTTTATCTGGGGCAGCAAGATGGAGAGGGTAAAGCGAGCCACCCTGAGTAAAGCCGACAAGAAGGGAGGTAAGGGGGTCCCGGACGTTGTGCAGCTCACCCGAGTGCAGGGGCTCACGCAAACTATCAAGAACATCCAGGCCCTGGACAGGAAGGTATGTTACATGAATCGTTTCTATTTTGCCACCTGTCTCAGGGCCTTGGGCCTCTGCACTATTGATAACACCGTGCCGTACTCCTGGGACCCCCCATTGTATTATAGAACCTTAAGGGACACTATATATAAATTGGGCTTAGATAAAGCAAAATTGGCCTCCTGGGAATACAAGGCTGTAACTAAATATCTTGCCGCTTCCCAGGAAATTGAAAAAGTAGCTACTTTCTCCCTCACCCAAAGCCAAAAAATCTGGGAGAATGTGTCTCACAGCTGCCTCAGTAATGTCCAGAAGGATATAGCATGGAACACCGTCCACAGTGCACTCCCCACTCGAGCGTTCATGTTCAGGAGGGGACTAGCCCAAGTAGAAACATGCCCCTATGCAAAGTGCCGCAAGAGAGAAACACCAGCCCATATCTTCTGGGAGTGTGATGTGGCTGGCAGTGTCTGGCTCTCTGTCTCTGTCTTCCTAAACAGGTTTGCTGACACGGCCAAGATGACTGCTGAGACTGTGCTCTATGGGCCTGCGGGAGGAATCACTACCAGCACAGCTAAGTGCGTTTGGCGTGTCATCAATGTTGTCAAGCAGATCCTGTGGGAGGGCCGTAACGTCTGTGTCTATCACAAGCAGGAGCTAGACACTATCACCACGACCAGAAGGGCACAAACTCTTATCAAGGACTTTGTAATTCTGGACATCCGGACCCTCGGGAAGGACAAGGCCTGCGCGGAGTGGAGGATCGCCGGACTTCAGGACGTGAAGATGGAATAAAGGAAAAAACTGGAACCGCTAGCTCCTAGGAGCGGGACTACGGGGCACCGCTAAGCCTTTTATTTATTTTGTCATGCCAGCATTCCGCCCTTTTTAGCTGGCATGACCGTTTTTGAACGGTGCCCTGGTTTTATGTAGTCTTTTTGTTTCAGTTTTATGGTCTTTTATTTGATTTATTTTGAATGTTTTATTTGATTTTGTTTTGTTTTGTTTTATGTATCTTTAAGATTTTTAATGTAAACTATTAAAAGTTACATTTTAAGTGTTTTAAAATTTTAGAATTTTAACTCACTGTTTTACACACTGTCCCTTTTCCCCTGTCCCTGTTTTAGATCTAGTTTTATGTTCACTTTTGAACCTTTTTAGAGAGCACTCCCCGGCCCTCACAAGCACTGTTTTTTTATAGATGGTTCTTTTTTTCCAGTCACTTTTAAAACAGCACAGGTTTTTGTCATGTTGATTTTAATCTGTGTCTGTTTTAACCATGTACAAAGCACAATTGTCTTGGTATTTTTAAATCTATTTTAAATGCTTTTAAAACAAAATGTATGTCTGTATGCATGAATGTCATCTTTAAAAGAAATGTAAAATGAATGAAAAAACGAATGGGTGTAAATGTAAAAAAATGTAAAATCTCAATAAAAGAGTATTAATATCTGATACGTCCCCTATCAGGGGACCATATATTAAATTGATTTTTGGAATCGGGAGATGGAACAGGGGCTTGCTCCGTCCACTCCACGCATCGGCCCGGTATTGCAGTACCTCCGGGAACGGTGCACACCTTTCTCTAACGTTGGTCAAAGTCAGATCTGGATCTCTCCTGTGAGCATTTTGTCTACCCCTGCTGGAGGGAGAGTGCCAGTGTTGATGCAAGTTTTCCCGCCGTTTTACTTCTTTTTTTTTTCTTTCTCTCTTTCTTTCTTTCTCTCTTTCTTTCTCTCTTTCTCTCTTTCTTTCTCTCTTTCTTTCTTGCTGTCTTTCTTTCTTTTATTCACATGTGGTGATGATGTAGACAGCAGCAAGTTGTTTCCTGGGAGCATGCAGCTAACCAGACAAGTGTGGTGGAACATGTCCCTATGCCAGGACCTTCTTAGCAAGCCAGCCAGCCAGCGAGGCACAGTTGTAGTTACCCAAGGCACCTTGCACAGCATAGCAGCTTGGCATGACTATTTGTAAGACGCACTCCGCCAGTTTATGTTTTGTTTTTGGTGTTATGTGTGTGTTTTTGCTTTGTTTTGTTTCCTCCTGCTTAAATTGCACATTTCCCCTCTGGAAGCAGCAGCCCGTTTTTTGGGGGTCTGCTTGTGCTTGGAATTTTGCACCCACCTTTGAATCCCCCTGTGCCGTCCGGGCTGGGGGGGCCCGGGCAAGGGCCAAGTCACCATCGCTTCTCGGCCTTTTGGCTAAGATCAAGTGTAGTATCTGTTCTTATCAGTTTAATATCTGATACGTCCCCTATCAGGGGACCATATATTAAATTGATTTTTGGAATCGGGAGATGGAACAGGGGCTTGCTCCGTCCACTCCACGCATCGGCCCGGTATTGCAGTACCTCCGGGAACGGTGCACACCTTTCTCTAACGTTGGTCAAAGTCAGATCTGGATCTCTCCTGTGAGCATTTTGTCTACCCCTGCTGGAGGGAGAGTGCCAGTGTTGATGCAAGTTTTCCCGCCGTTTTACTTCTTTTTTTTTTCTTTCTCTCTTTCTTTCTTTCTTTCTCTCTTTCTTTCTCTCTTTCTCTCTTTCTTTCTCTCTTTCTTTCTTGCTGTCTTTCTTTCTTTTATTCACATGTGGTGATGATGTAGACAGCAGCAGGTTGTTTCCTGGGAGCATGCAGCTAACCAGACAAGTGTGGTGGAACATGTCCCTATGCCAGGACCTTCTTAGCAAGCCAGCCAGCCAGCGAGGCACAGTTGTAGTTACCCAAGGCACCTTGCACAGCATAGCAGCTTGGCATGACTATTTGTAAGACGCACTCCGCCAGTTTATGTTTTGTTTTTGGTGTTATGTGTGTGTTTTTGCTTTGTTTTGTTTCCTCCTGCTTAAATTGCACATTTCCCCTCTGGAAGCAGCAGCCCGTTTTTTGGGGGTCTGCTTGTGCTTGGAATTTTGCAACCACCTTTGAATCCCCCTGTGCCGTCCGGGCTGGGGGGCCCTGGGCAAGGGCCAAGTCGCCATCGCTTCTCGGCCTTTTGGCTAAGATCAAGTGTAGTATCTGTTCTTATCAGTTTAATATCTGATATGTCCCCTATCAGGGGACCATATATTAAATTGATTTTTGGAATCGGGAGATGGAACAGGGGCTTGCTCCGTCCACTCCACGCATCGGCCCGGTATTGCAGTACCTTTTTTTTTTTTTTTAACTGGCTTTCTTCAGCTCGGCAACTTTTTGGAAGACTAGTGCTCAGTCTGGTTTTGGCTTGCCCAATCCAGGCCGAGGGTCTTTCAAGATTTTGTTGACTGTTGAGAGCAGTTTTTTCTTTTTCAGGCGGTTCCAGTTTTTTTCTTTTTCAGGCGGTTCCGGCTTTTCCAGACGTTCCTGGAGTTAGAGAGAAGGAGGACCTACCATCCAGACGACCTTTGAGGACCCTTTGATGACCTTGACGACCTCATCCCCAGCCCTTGATTGTAATCGAGATCCAGACCGAGAGAGCAGCAGGCGCCCAGCAGAGGGCGCCATCTGGGAGGAGCAGAGGGCGGCCCCGGACCCCGAGGAGGCGTCACAGCCACGATTCTTCCTACGTGGTCTCGGTGCCTTGCAGCGCCCCCTGCTCCGCCAGGGAAGGACACCGTTCACCTGGGGAGGGGGTCCCTCTTGCGAGGCGACCATCTCCTCAGGGACTAAAGTAATAGTTCCTTCAACTGCCCAGATTTGCTGCTTACGTTGTTTCTTTTCCGTAGAGAGAGACAACCCGGACGTCCAGAGGCTTCTCCCACCCCAATCGGAGGAGCCAGCTGAAGGATGGCGTTCCGGCCAACCCAGGAGACCAGGAGGCACAATGCGGTGCGCTTCACAAGGACCCAGCAAGAGGAAACGGAACCAGGACTGACGAGACTGGAGTTCAGCCGGACCATTCTTCAGAGGGGTATGGGTTTTTCCCCTTCTGACTTGAATTGTTTGGTGAAATTGCCAGGGCTTAAGGAAGTGTTGGAGGTCAGTTTTAGGAACCCCCAAAAGTTACAAGAAATGTGGTCCTTTTGGGGGGAGAATAAATATCTCGCTCCATACAAAGAATTTTGTGTGGATGCACTGACAGACAGAGAAATGAAAGTTGTTACTGTCCAATTTTTCAATGAGGCTGTTAGCGACTATGATATTACAACATGGCTTAACCGCTATGGGAGGGTGTCATCAGAAGGGAGGAAAATTACAGATGAAGATGGGGTTTGGACAGGAGCCAGAAAGTGGCTGGTACGCCTCAATGTTGATCCATCGGGCATTGGAGGCGTCCGCCACATTCCAAACTCCATAGTGTTAGGGCCCAACAGATGGCTGGTATTCTATAATGGGATGCCAAAACTCTGCAGGAAATGTAGGGAATTAGGACACCTGGCGGCCGCATGTACTGTAGTCAAGTGCAGGAACTGAGGCGCCCCCCACGAGACCAGCCACTGCAGAGAAGAGAGGCAGTGCAATTTGTGTGGAAAGAAGGGGCACCTGTTTAAGGACTGCCCCTCTTCCTATGCCAACATGGCCAGAGCCAGCAAGGCAAATACTAACAAGCCTAGGCCTGAGCAGGAAGAGGGAGCAAGTAACAAAGATCAGTCCACATCATCACCAACAGTATCCAAAACCCAGACTCCAGCACTACCATCATCACCAGCACCCCCCTCACCCCCCCGCCCCTGAGACATGTCCCGTTTTACGAGGACCCCTTCCCCCAGCCCAGAGAGAGAGTACAACAGCTACTCCACTAGCTCCTCCAGTAGCTCCTCTGATACAGAACACGAGGCAGGGAGGGAGCCCGGACCCAACAGCGGCCCCCCCTGAGTAGGGCCCTCTCAGCGCCAGCACTCCCCCTCGGCTCTCGTTATGACGCCATAAGGATTGAGTCCGTGGGGGAGGAAAGCGAAAGCGACAGTGAAAGTGAGAGTGAGAAGGAGGGGGAGGGAGTGAAGAACCAGCAGAGGGTGGGGAAAAGAAAGGGTAGAGATGAGGGGGGGAAAAGAAAGAAGATCAAGATTAAAGACAGCAAGTTGCAGGTGGCCCCCATAGATCCAAAACCAGCTAATGTCCACACAAAGTACCCAGTCTTGCCCTCGCAGGCAGAGACGGAGGCGAGTGGGACGCCTACACTGCCGCCTAGTGGGCAGGTAGCAGCCAGCCAGGGCATCCCCAGCCAGCCTTCCCAGTCGTTGGCACAAACCCTAGCACACCTCGCAGAAGAGGTGTTCACTAATGCACCGAGGGAGAGGTCGGGGTCAACACCTTCCCTGACCAGCAGTACCTCGGTAGCAATGACCCTCTTCAAGCGAAGGGCCTCCCTCCAAAGCATCCTTGACCCCCTCCCTTGTATGGGCAAAACCAGGGGCCCCCTAGAGGTCCTCCTAGATACAGCACTGGAGGACATGGGAATACCCCTGGACGCGGTAAGCCAGAAGTCTGCTAACAGCTCCAATTCAACAGACGGTAACAGCCAAAGAATGCTGTCTGTCATAACCCCCCCCCCAGGACAAAGCTGACCCACACGTTCCGAGGGGCCCTGAGCAAGTTCCACCAGACTTACCTTGTGGGGAGTTGAATAGCCCCAACAACTCCACGTACTGTGCATATAAAGACGGTGCCTTCTTGGACGAGGCAGCAGTGAGTACCTTCTCAGGGGTGATGGGAGTTGCAAATAAGCCCAAGCCCCCTCGAAGCAAGCGTAGAGCTAAGAGTAGGAAGAGTGTCCCGACCTCCCAATCATAGTCGCTATGGGGTGGACGCAGCGACTCCTTTTCTTGTTAGCTACCCTGATGGCCCTGATATGTGTGTCTGTTAATGTCAGGAGCATCAGGGAGACACAAAAAAGATTTGATGTACTAAACTATCTAGCTAACTTGAAAGCAGATCTCATCTTTCTGCAGGAGTGTGGTATTTCGTCGAGCCCTGATTATAGGGACCTGAAGGAGAGTTGGACCCTGGGGGACTCCTTCTGGTCGGGCTCCAACATAGCCAGAGCCGACGGAGTAGGTATCCTGTTTAAAAACCCATTTATTACCTCCCGCAGCAGCAGGGAGGTAGAACCTGGTAGAATTCTGGGCTTGTTGAGTGGACCACTTTGCGTGACCTATTCAACTCCCCTATAGAGTGGTGGGAGATGGTCAAAATGAGAACTAAGGGTTATTTCATAGCAGCAGGCAAGAGGAAAGCAAAAGAAAGGAGGGCCAAATATAAATACCTGAATGCTGCCCTCCAGCGTCTGAGCCTGCTTCAGCTTCGGGGGTTCCCTGTAAGCGACGAGATAGCCCAGACCAAGTTAGATCTTTCAGTGCTTTGTATGGAGGAACAACGAAAGGTCATGCACAATGCAAAAGTGCAAAAAATGGAGGAAGACGAAAAGTGTACTAGCTGCTTCTTCCAGAAAACGAGGGAGAAGCGGCACTTGATGTCCTCCATGCTCGACAGCAGGGGGAGGATAGTAGAGGATAATGAGGGAGTGAAAAAAGTGGTAGAGAACTTCTATAGGGACCTGTATAACATCAAAGCTACAGATGACACCCTGATAGAGTGGTTATGAGCCAGTTGGAGCCTGACTCAGTGCGGGACGATGAGGAGGAGGAGAAGGACCCAGAACTCACGCTGGAGGAGCTCACCCAGGCGGTTAAGACCATGAACACCGGTAAGACGCCAGGTCCAGATGGCATCCCGGGTGAGTATTACCATCTTTTTTGGGACACGCTAAAAGTCCATTTAGCGGAGGTCTACAGAGCGGTCTACAGGGAGAAGCGGTTGGGCCCTTCTATGCGGGAGAGTGTAATTACTCTCCTTCATAAGAAAGGGGAAGTTAAAGATCTACGGAATTGGCGCCCAATCAGCCTCCTTTGCGTGGATTACAAGATACTAGCCAAAGCTCTGATGCTCCGGCTACAAGTACACCTCCCTTTGGTCATTGGCCCCGACCAGGCTTGTGGCGTCCCAGGGAGGTCCATCACGGATATTTTAATGTTAACAAGGGACATTCTGGCTTATTCTAGAGAACGGAACCATCCCCTCTGCCTGTTCAACCTTGACCAGGAGAGGGCGTTCAATAGGGTAAGCCATGAATATATGTACAAAGTGATGGACCAGATGAAATTCGCTCCTGGACTTAGGGAGTGGGTTAAAACCATATATACAAACATTAGTACCCGAGTCTTGGTGAACAGGCACCTGACTGGTAAAATATCTATCCAGTCAGGGGTCAGACAGGGTTGCCCACTATCCCCACTGCTATATGTCGTGTGCATTGAACCCCTCCTGCAGGCAATTCGTAGGGATACCAATATAACTGGTTTCCAGCTGCCTGGATCCAACGGGGTCCAGGTCAAAACAACAGCATATATGGACGATGTGTCACTCATTTGCACCAACACATCGTCGGTACCTCGGATTAGTAATATCCTTGAGAAGTACTGCACGGCGACCGGGGCAGTGATTAATAAGTCCAAGAGCGAAGTCTACGTGTCTAAAAATTGGCAGGTAGATAGGGAACTGTCGGACATGTACCCTGTCAAAAAGGACAAAATCAAGATTCTGGGCCTCATTTTCGAGAACAATAGCTCGGGGGCCCAGAGCTGGACGGCGGCCATTAACCAGGTCCGTAAAAAGATTGGCGGATGGAGCACAAGATCCTTAACAATGACGGGTAGAGTATTAATAACCAAGTCTATACTGTTCCCCATCCTCTCTTATGTAGGAAAAATCTTTCCCCCAGACAGGACCACCAAAAAAGTGGTGGACCGCATTATCCACCGCTTTATCTGGGGCAGCAAGATGGAGAGGGTAAAGCGAGCCACCCTGAGTAAAGCCGACAAGAAGGGAGGTAAGGGGGTCCCGGACGTTGTGCAGCTCACCCGAGTGCAGGGGCTCACGCAAACTATCAAGAACATCCAGGCCCTGGACAGGAAGGTATGTTACATGAATCGTTTCTATTTTGCCACCTGTCTCAGGGCCTTGGGCCTCTGCACTATTGATAACACCGTGCCGTACTCCTGGGACCCCCCATTGTATTATAGAACCTTAAGGGACACTATATATAAATTGGGCTTAGATAAAGCAAAATTGGCCTCCTGGGAATACAAGGCTGTAACTAAATATCTTGCCGCTTCCCAGGAAATTGAAAAAGTAGCTACTTTCTCCCTCACCCAAAGCCAAAAAATCTGGGAGAATGTGTCTCACAGCTGCCTCAGTAATGTCCAGAAGGATATAGCATGGAACACCGTCCACAGTGCACTCCCCACTCGAGCGTTCATGTTCAGGAGGGGACTAGCCCAAGTAGAAACATGCCCCTATGCAAAGTGCCGCAAGAGAGAAACACCAGCCCATATCTTCTGGGAATGTGATGTGGCTGGCAGTGTCTGGCTCTCTGTCTCTGTCTTCCTAAACAGGTTTGCTGACACGGCCAAGATGACCGCTGAGACTGTGCTCTATGGGCCTGCGGGAGGAATCACTACCAGCACAGCTAAGTGCGTTTGGCGTGTCATCAATGTTGTCAAGCAGATCCTGTGGGAAGGCCGTAACGTCTGTGTCTATCACAAGCAGGAGCTAGACACTATCACCACGACCAGAAGGGCACAAATTCTTATCAAGGACATTGTAATTCTGGACATCCGGACCCTCGGGAAGGACAAGGCCTGCGCGGAGTGGAGGATCGCCGGACTTCAGGACGTGAAGATGGAATAAAGGAAAAAACCGGAACCGCTAGCTCCTAGGAGCGGGACTACGGGGCACCGCTAAGCCTTTTATTTATTTTGTCATGCCAGCATTCTGCCCTTTTTAGCTGGCATGACCGTTTTTTCAACGGTGCCCTGGTTTTATGTAGTCTTTTTGTTTCAGTTTTATGGACTTTTATTTGATTTACGTTGAATGTTTTATTTGATTTTGTTTTGTTTTGTTTTATGTATCTTTAAGATTTTTAATGTAAACTATTAAAAGTTACATTTTAAGTGTTTTAAAATTTTAGAATTTTAACTCACTGTTTTATACACTGTCCCTTTTCCCCTGTCCCTGTTTTAGTAATATAGTTTTATGTTCACTTTTGAACCTTTTTAGAGAGCACTCCCCGGCCCTCACAAGCACTGGTTTTTTATAGATGGTTCTTTTTTTCCAGTCACTTTTAAAACAGCACAGGTTTTTTTCATGTTGATTTTAATCTGTGTCTGTTTTAACCATGTACAAAGCACAATTGTCTTGGTGTTTTTAAATGTATTTTAAATGCTTTTAAAACAAAATGTATGTCTGTATGCATGAATGTCATCTTTAAAAGAAATGTAAAATGAATGAAAAAACGAATGGGTGTAAATGAAAAAAATGTAAAATCTCTATAAAAGAGTATTAATATCTGATACGTCCCCTATCAGGGGACCATATATTAAATTGATTTTTGGAATCGGGAGATGGAACAGGGGCTTGCTCCGTCCACTCCACGCATCGGCCCGGTATTGCAGTACCTCCGGGAACGGTGCACACCTTTCTCTAACGTTGGTCAAAGTCAGATCTGGATCTCTCCTGTGAGCATTTTGTCTACCCCTGCTGGAGGGAGAGTGCCAGTGTTGATGCAAGTTTTCCCGCCGTTTTACTTCTCTCTTTCTTTCTTTCTCTCTTTCTTTCTCTCTTTATCTCTTTCTTTCTCTCTTTCTTTCTTGCTGTCTTTCTTTCTTTTATTCACATGTGGTGATGATGTAGACAGCAGCAGGTTGTTTCCTGGGAGCATGCAGCTAACCAGACAAGTGTGGTGGAACATGTCCCTATGCCAGGACCTTCTTAGCAACCAGCCAGCCAGCGAGGCACAGTTGTAGTTATCCAAGGCACCTTGCACAGCATAGCAGCTTGGCATGACTATTTGTAAGACGCACTCTGCCAGTTTATGTTTTGTTTTTGGTGTTATGTGTGTGTTTTTGCTTTGTTTTGTTTTCTCCTGCTTAAATTGCACATTTCCCCTCTGGAAGCAGCAGCCCGTTTTTTGGGGGTCTGCTTGTGCTTGGAATTTTGCACCCACCTTTGAATCCCCCTGTGCCGTCCGGGCTGGGGGGCCCCGGGCAAGGGCCAAGTCGCCATCGCTTCTCGGCCTTTTGGCTAAGATCAAGTGTAGTATCTGTTCTTATCAGTTTAATATCTGATACGTCCCCTATCAGGGGACCATATATTAAATTGATTTTTGGAATCGGGAGATGGAACAGGGGCTTGCTCCGTCCACTCCACGCATCGGCCCGGTATTGCAGTACCTCCGGGAACGGTGCACACCTTTCTCTAACGTTGGTCAAAGTCAGATCTGGATCTCTCCTGTGAGCATTTTGTCTACCCCTGCTGGAGGGAGAGTGCCAGTGTTGATGCAAGTTTTCCCGCCGTTTTACTTCTTTTTTTTTTTCTTTCTCTCTTTCTTTCTTTCTCTCTTTCTTTCTTTCTCTCTTTCTTTCTTGCTGTCTTTCTTTCTTTTATTCACATGTGGTGATGATGTAGACAGCAGCAGGTTGTTTCCTGGGAGCATGCAGCTAACCAGACAAGTGTGGTGGAACATGTCCCTATGCCAGGACCTTCTTAGCAAGCCAGCCAGCCAGCGAGGCACAGTTGTAGTTACCCAAGGCACCTTGCACAGCATAGCAGCTTGGCATGACTATTTGTAAGACGCACTCCGCCAGTTTATGTTTTGTTTTTGGTGTTATGTGTGTGTTTTTGCTTTGTTTTGTTTTCTCCTGCTTAAATTGCACATTTCCCCTCTGGAAGCAGCAGCCCGTTTTTTTGGGGTCTGCTTGTGCTTGACATATTGCACCCACCTTTGAATCCCCCTGTGCCGTCCGGGCTGGGGGGCCCCGGGCAAGGGCCAAGTCGCCATCGCTTCTCGGCCTCTTGGCTCAGATCAAGTGTGTGGCTTGACCGCAGTTTGATTTGGAAGCGATCGGTAAGGTATCGGTATCGGTAAGGTAAACGGGAGCAACATTGGTTGCTGGTAGCTGTGGTCTGGGTAGGAGAGGAGCAGGGCAGGCGGAAGACCAGGAGCCAGGTTGTGGAGCAGGTAAGGGGGACCCTTTGAGGGCACCTTATCTGCTGTTTATTTTTCTATTATTGATATTTTGCTTTAATTTGGCCTTGGCTAAATTTAAAAAAAAACAAAAAAAAAACCCTTAATTTTTTGTGAGTTAGTGTTTGTAATTAAAATGGCGTCCCCAAGGTTTGCAGCACGTCGTTTTAATTGTATAAGGATTTCTTTGAAAGAGGGAGGAGAGGGAGATGAGCTAGCATTTAACAGGCTTGAGTTTTCTAGGGTTGTGTTGCAGAAGACACTGGGGTTTAAGCCAGAGCAGCTCAATTGTATTATCACTGTGGGGAGGGGAAACACCTGGGATGTCAGTTTTAGGGCTGTGAGTGATTTGCAGAAATGTCACAGTTTGTTCAATTTGGGGAAAAATGACCAACTTTTGAAAAGGTTCCAAGTGACAACCTTGACTGATGTTGCGAGAAGGGTGGTGATTGTGAGGATGGGGTCAGAGGCTGTGGAGGGAGAGGATGTGTGTGTGGCTAAGAAAGTATTGTACAGTGTATGGGGGTGCAGAGAAAGTGAGGGATAGTGATGAGGTATGGAATGGTGCTTGGAGAGTCCGTGTAAGTCTGTGGCCAGATCCGAATGGGTATGAGGGATTCAGAGCTATTCCCTCTGAAATAGTACTGGGGATGGATAGGGGATATATACATTATTTCAGGCAACCCAAATTATGTCGAAAATGTGGGGTAATGGGTCACTTGGCGGCGGGGTGCACAAAAATTATGTGTTATGTGTGTAAGGGTGAGGGGCACGTGGCAAGTGAGTGTCAGGAGAAAAGGAAGTGCAGTCTGTGTGACAGTAGTGAACACCTTTTTATGCACTGTCCATCCTCTTTTGCTAACAGAGCAAAGAGGGGTGAAGAGAGGGCGAGGGAGGAGAGGGAGAGGGAGAGGAAGGAGAGGTATGAGAGGTATGAGAGGGAGGAGAGAGAGGAGAGGGAGGAGGAGGAGAGGGATGGGTATTGGAAGGAGAAGTATAAGAGGTTTGAGAGGGAGGAGAAGGAACAACAGGAAGAGGGAGAGGAGAGGATGGAAAGTGGTGAGCAGCAGGGGGGAGGGGTGAGGGACAGTGGAGAGGGTGAGTGGAAGAGACAGGCAGAGTGGGGAGGAGAGCAGAGGGGCGGTGAGGGGGAGGAGATAGATCGGGGGGAAGAACAGAAGGAGCAGCAGGGATCTTCATTGGCAGAAGATCTGGAGGTTACGGAGTCTGAAGAGGACAGCGAAGGGTTCGGAGAAAGGTCAAATAAGAGTGGGGGGGAGGCAGGTTCTTCAGATATCCAGGAAGAGGGCCCTATCCCGTGTGGTCAGATGCCTCAAAAAAGACATGGAGGGGGGGGTGTAGAGGGTAGAACAGGAGGGGAGTCTAGTGAAGAGGAGATGGAGGAGGAGGAGGAGGAGGTGCAGGAAGAGGAGGGAGGGAACATAGATGGGCAGAAAATGGAGCAGGAGAAAGCTTCAGGGAAAAGGAAGTTGGAGAAAGGGGAAGAGGTGAAAAGTGGTATGAAAGTGGGGAAAAAGGGGAAAAAGGAAAAAAAGGAGGACAGTATGCAAGCTGGGCAGGAGACCCCGGTTTCTCCTGGCTCCGACTCCTCGGTAGTGAGTGACAGGTCGTATGGTGGGAGGGGAATAGACCATGGGGGCACTTCCTTTTTGGATGATGGTAATGTGCAGCGGCTCTCAGATAGCATGGGGATAGAACCATCTAAAATTTTATGAATATGTCTTTACACATTTTGCTGATCTCGATGGCGCTGATAATAGCAACGGTGAATGTGAGGAGTGTGGTGAGCAAGGTCAGGTGCAAGGCTGTTTTAGAGTATCTAGAAGGTATTGATGCAGATGTGTTCTTTTTACAAGAGTGTGGGATTGGGTTTAAGAAAGAATATAGAGAGTTGGAAAGCATGTGGGTGAAAGGTGAATCAGTGTGGTCGGGGACAGATGAAAATAAGAATGCGGGAGTGGCAATATTGTTTAAAAATAATAAGTGTATAATTAAAGAGAAAAGTG
Organism: Acipenser ruthenus; assembly: GCF_902713425.1. NCBI lineage: Eukaryota > Metazoa > Chordata > Actinopteri > Acipenseriformes > Acipenseridae > Acipenser > Acipenser ruthenus. The sequence goes on along the minus strand of NC_081198.1, from coordinate 21,039,225 downwards.
TGTTGCAGGATGGAAGGGTTGTTATGGTGAGAGTGGTATGTAATAAGCAAGAGATTAAGCTGGTGAATGTGTATGCACCTGTGGAGAAACACCAGAGGCTTGAATTGTTGGGACTGGTAAGGATGGAGCTTAGTTCATCCATGCCGGTAGTGATGGGAGGGGACTGGAATTGTGTGAGGAGTGGGGGTGACAAGAAGGATGGGAAGGAAAATTTTAAATTGGATAAAACATCTGTGTTATTGAACAAAATAATTAAAGACTTTAAGTTGATAGATTGTTATAAAATGATACATCCTGAGGGGGGCTTTACCTGGAGCAACTCTCAGGGGACAAGTAAGTCCAGGATCGATATGATCTTTATTTCTGAGGGGGTGAAATGTCAAGATTGTAAACTGGAGCCTATGTTCTTCTCTGATCATGTGATGGTGAGGGCAACATTGGATCTGGGAGGGGTGAGTGAAAAGGGAAAAGGAGTGTGGAAATTAAATGTTAAATTATTAGAGGATAGTAAAATAAGAGAGAAATATGTAGAGAAGTATAAAGGGTGGAGGTCTCTACAGGTTTTGTTTGGGAAAAAGAGTGAGTGGTGGGATTTTGTTAAAAGGAGAACCAAATTGTTTTTTATAAATGAAGGCAGGGATAAAGTACGCAAAGCAAAAGAAAAATGTAAATGGCTGGAAAAGAAGCTTCAGAGATTGTTTTTGCAGGAGAGGGCAGGATTTGAAGTCTCTGAAGAGATAAAGGGGGTGAAGGAGAGAATAAAACATTTCATGTATAAAAAAAGTGAGACAGTGATGCTGCAAAGCAAGATAGAGAGGATTGAGAAAGAAGAGACCTGTTCGAGGTTCTTTTTTAAGAAAGTATTTGACAGAAAACAGGTGATGGAGGGGTTAAAAGGGGAGGATGGTGTGGTGAGGAATGGAAATAAAGGCATGTGTGAGGTGGCGGAAAGTTTTTATGAGAATTTGTATGATGAAAAGAGGGTGGTGGAGAGGAATTGTAAAGAAATGATTGAAGGCATTAATGTATTTTTAAGTAATGAACAGAAGGTGGGGTTGGAAAAGAGCTTTTCTCTGGAAGAGCTGGATAGAGCTTTGAAAGCAAGCAAAATGGGGAAAACGCCTGGGGAGGATGGCTTACCCACTGAATATTATAAGTGTTTTTGGAATGTTTTAAAATATGATTTGTTGAGTGTTTTTATAGAAAGTTCTAATGCTGGGGAAATGGCCACTTCTTTTAAGAGGAGCGTCATCACTTTGCTTTATAAGAAGGGAGACCGGGAAGATTTGAAGAACTGGCGTCCGATCAGCCTCCTCAACACAGACTATAAGTTGCTGGCAAAGATCCTGACTGGAAGGATGGGGCAGGTGATCGACACAGTCATCCATCAGGACCAGGTATGTGCAGTCCCAGGTAGGAGGATAATGGACAGCTTGATACTCGTGAGAGACTCTATCTGTTATGCCAGGGAGAGGGAGTTCCCGTTTAGTATCCTGAATTTGGATTTAGAGAAGGCATATGATAGAATAGCGCACAAGTACATGTTTGGTGTACTGTTGAAAATGGGGTTTCCAATCAGGTTCGTTAATTGGATTAAGGTCTTGTATGAAGACATCCAAAGTGTTATTTTGGTAAATGGGAGCACGTCTAAACCAGTTAAAATCCGAAGCGGAGTGCGCCAAGGCTGTCCACTGTCTCCTTTGCTGTTTATATGTTGTATCGAACCTTTAGCCATTGCCATTAGGGCGAATAAACAGACCTGTGGAGTGTTCGTACCTGGGAGTGGGGGAGAACAAGTGAAATGTATTTTGTACATGGATGACGTGTCGATTATTTGCCGAGATGAGTTTTCAATGGAGAAAACGGTGGGAATGGTCGAGGGGTTCTGCAAGGCGTCAGGATCCAAGGTCAACATGGGAAAAAGCGAGTGTATGCTGTATGGGAAGTGGGCCAGAGTTCCCAGCATAGGGTTGTGTTTAAAGAATGATTTTATTCAGATTTTAGGGGTAAAATTCTATAAACATGGGTCTGGAGTGCAGAATTGGGACAGCGTCACTGCCAAGGTTGCACAAAAGCTGGGGCTGTGGAGCCTCAGAGAACTCACTTTTGAAGGCAAGTGTTTAATTTTAAAATCTGTTATTTTACCTGTCTTGGTTTACCTGTCTGCAGTGTTCCCTCCAACCAGGAATGTCCTGTGTGCCCTGACACGCAGTGTGATGCGCTTCTTCTGGGGGAGGAAGAATGAGATGTTAAAGAGGGAGGTGGTATACAAGGCAGCAAAAAATGGAGGAAAGGGGGTTCCTGACCTCACGAAGATCTTGCTTTTACATTTTGTAATTGTCCATGTGAGGTTGTGTCTCTATGGGTCAAACAAAACTGCACATTTTGTAAAATATTTCTTAGGAGCGATTCTAAGAGGTTTTAAAATGTTTTGTCCTGTTTTAACTGTGCCAACATCATGGGAAGCTCCTTTTTTGTATAATAAAATTAAACTGTTTTTAAAGAAAGAGGAACTTTTTGTTTTAGATAAAGAGGTATGGCAGGACCCCCGTAAAGTGCGGAAATTTGTGCAAGACAGAGAGAAAATGTGTAATGTCTCTTTTTTAACCCACAGGTTGTGGAGGGGATTTGGCTGGAAGTAGCTCACCCGAGACTCATGAACCGGCACAAGGACTTGGCATGGCAGACGGTACACGAGATCCTCCCAGTACGGGCGACTATGTATCACAGGAACCTCGGGAAGTCCCCTAGATGTCCTTTTAAGGATTGTGGGGCAGAAGAAACCGCAGCGCATCTGTTCTGGGGATGTGGACAAGCCAAAAAAGTTTGGCGGGAGGCCGAAGACACCCTGAGTGGGTTTCTAAACAACAGAAACATTTTAAAAGCAATGGTGCTGCACGGGGTTAAGCCTGGGTTTGTAGTGAAAGAAAAATGGACATGCTTGTGGGTTTTACTGAACTGTTTTAAAGAAGCCATGTGGAAGGCAAGAAATCTTTTCGTTTTTAAAGGAAAGCTGCTGACCTCGGGGGAGGTGAAGATTTTGGCTTGTCAGAGGCTCAGAGAATATCAGATGCAGGATGCGCTGCGGGAAGGAGAAGAGATCGCCCGGGAGAGATGGAGCACTTGTTGGGCTGTGCCTGCCACTTGGACTCGTGCCGGTTCATGGTCTTATGATAGGGGGTGAAGCGGGTTGTTTTTTGACGCATAAACTGTCTTGTTCAAATGGAAGTTGTTTTAATCTGATTGTCCTTTCAGACCTTGTTTTTATTGGAAAGTTTTTATGACGTGGCTGTAATATGATATTGTTTTTTTCATGTGTATTGTATTGAGTTTTTTGATTATATGTTTATGATTTTTGTCCACGGAAAATAAATAAAAACTTAAAAAAAAAAAAAAAAAAAAAAATATGTTCTTATCAGTTTAATATCTGATACGTCCCCTATCAGGGGACCATATATTAAATTGATTTTTGGAATCAGGAGATGGAACAGGGGCTTGCTCCGTCCACTCCACGCATCGGCCCGGTATTGCAGTACCTCCGGGAACGGTGCACACCTTTCTCTAACGTTGGTCAAAGTCAGATCTGGATCTCTCCTGTGAGCATTTTGTCTATCCCTGCTGGAGGGAGAGTGCCAGTGTTGATGCAAGTTTTCCCGCCGTTTTACTTCTTTTTTTTTTCTTTCTCTCTTTCTTTCTTTCTCTCTTTCTTTCTCTCTTTCTCTCTTTCTTTCTCTCTTTCTTTCTTGCTGTCTTTCTTTCTTTTATTCACATGTGGTGATGATGTAGACAGCAGCAGGTTGTTTCCTGGGAGCATGCAGCTAACCAGACAAGTGTGGTGGAACATGTCCCTATGCCAGTTCCTTCTTAGCCAGCCAGCCAGCCAGCCAGCGAGGCACAGTTGTAGTTACCCAAGGCACCTTGCACAGCATAGCAGCTTGGCATGACTATTTGTAAGACGCACTCCGCCAGTTTATGTTTTGTTTTTGGTGTTATGTGTGTGTTTTTGCTTTGTTTTGTTCCCTCCTGCTTAAATTGCACATTTCCCCTCTGGAAGCAGCAGCCCGTTTTTTGGGGGTCTGCTTGTGCTTGGAATTTTGCACCCACCTTTGAATCCCCCTGTGCCGTCCGGGCTGGGGGGCCCCGGGCAAGGGCCAAGTCGCCATCGCTTCTCGGCCTCTTGGCTAAGATCGTTTTCATGTGGCATGACCGCAGAGAGTGATACGAGAGAGTGATACGAGGAGGAGAGGATGGACAAGACATCTGCTAATCGGTCGGCTTCGAGGGCTGGACTACGGAACACAGTTCGGTTGAGATGGAGAGGAGATATGGGAGTGGATTTCCCAGGAAGAATTGAATTTGTGGAGAAGATTTTGATGGCGAGCCTTGGATTCGAAGCTATGGATTTCTTTTGTATCCAGATGAATTCAGCGGCAAGGTTCGTAGATGTTACTTTTCACTCTGAAGATCTTTTTATGACATTTTGGGATAGATACAAAGTGTACTCAATGAAAGCTCCTGTGAAGGATTATGCTGCTGAATCATTATGGAATCGCAATTTCAGAGTTATAACAGTCCACATGTTTAATCCTTATGCATCTGACTGGGATATTGAATCTTTTCTGGGGAAATACTGTGATGTACTAGTGAGTGCAGTTTATCAGAGAGATCTATTGGGAATCTGGAATGGCAAGAGACAATTCAAAGTGCTATTAAGGCAAGACGCCAAGGGTTTCGATGGGTATAGGCACCCTCCGGCAAACTTTTCTATTGGGCCCAACAGAGGCTACTTGTTTTATTCTGGCCAACCGCTATACTGCCGAAAATGCATGTCCTTTGGTCACACAGAAATGCATTGTAATCAAATTCGTTGTAGGAACTGCGAGGAGTTGGGACATGAAACAAAGGACTGTCCGTTTGTTAAAAAATGTAATATTTGTGGATCTGATGAGCATCTCTTTAGACAATGCCCACAGAAGAAAAGGTCCTTTGCAGAGGTGATTAGAGAGGACCAAGAAAAGGAACCAGAAAATGAGCAGCAAGATGGGGGAGAGCTAAGGGGTGGTCCCGCTGATGTAAGCGAAGCACAGGAGGAAAATGTGGCTGTGGATAAGGTGATTTCAAGTGGCAGTGGGGTTCAGTCAGAGTTAAGCAGAGTGCCTGGCCAAGAGGAAGCTCGGCAAACTTTTCAAGAGGCTGAGCGGGAGGAGATTGAGGCGAGTAGGGAAATGTTAGAGGAAAAGATGGAGCTGAACCAAGAAACAAGCAAGGAGGAGGGCTGGATGGATGTGGACAAGAAAAGTGGGAAAAGGAAAAAAAATTCTGGGAATGAGAGGAAGGCAGCTGAACAAAAGCTAGCAAAAGGAAAGAAAGCAAAGGAAGGGGAGGGGATAGAGCATGGAAACAGGTTTGATGGCTTACATAATCTGCCAGATTCAGATACAGAACTGAGGAGTAAATCAACAGAGAGTGGGACTGAGTTAGGTTCTGAACTGAGAAGCTTTTTGTTGTCACCAGCGAGCCCATGTCGGTCGGATTTAGGATTACAAAGCAGTGATTTTAATGTTGAGGAATTTCTGGACAATGCTCAACTCCAACAATTTAATGAGACTACATTGGCTGTACCTATTTTACCTGCAATACAAGAGGAAGGAGTAGGACCTACAAGCCAAGCTTAAATAAAGGGTTTATTTTTAATAATATAAATTATAAATGGCTTCAATTAATTTAATTTCAGTTAATGTTAGGGGCTTGAGGAATAATCAGAAAAGAGCATCTGTGTTAAATTCTTTCAAGTATATTAAGTTTTCAGTTTGTTTTTTGCAAGAAGTACATTTAAAAGATGAAGGGGACATAAAGGGGTTTTCAAGGGAATGGGATCAGGGGGAATCGAGATGGAGTGTGGGGGGTGTGCACTCATCAGGGGTGGGGATTTTGTTTAAGGATAGAGGGTTAGAAGTGAAGGATTCTTTTTCTATGGTGCCAGGGAGGGTACTAGTAGCAGATGTGGATGGGAGGGGACAAAAGTTAAGATTAATTAATGTATATGCTCCTCCAACAAGGAAAGAGCGAAAAGAATTATTTTGGGGTTTGGGGGATGTATTAATGACAAATAGGCATGTAATAGTGGGGGGAGACTTTAATGTCTGTTTAGATGCAGTTCAATCAGAAGATTTTAGTTGCAAGGATTTACGGTTGATTTTGTCTAATTTTAATTTAATAGATTCTTTTAAAAAGTTAAATAAAGGAAAGCCAGGATTTACCTGGAGAAATTCTAGGGGTGCAAAGAGTAGAATTGATTATTTCTTTGTGACCAATGATTTGACTTTAGAACATTTTTCTGTTTTGCCTGTTTGGTTTTCAGATCATGATATGATTTCTTTAGGGGTAATATTAAACGGGCCAGTATTTGGTGTCGGGTATTGGAAATTGAATTGCAAAATTTTAGAAGAGAAAAAGTTTAGGGAACAATTTATTTTATATTTTAATGAGTGGGTGGAATTGAAACCTTATTACAAATCCTGGATTGATTGGTGGGAGGATGTGAAGCGAAAAGTTAAGGTGTTTGCGCAGGGATATTGTAAATCAAAAGCATTTGAGGAAAGGAAAGATATATTGGGTTTACAAAAGAGGTTGGAGGAGATGCGGGTGAAGGATAATAATGGTGGGAATATGGATTGGGAGCAGTATAGTTTGTGTAAGGAGAGGTTAAAGGCGATTTATAGTAACAGAGCTGCTAAATTCATGTTTAGAAGCCAACTAGTCTTTTATGAGACTAATGAAAAATGTTGTCATCAGTTTTTCAAGCCTATGAGGGAGAAACAAAAGAAAAGAATGATTGAGGGATTAAGAGATAAAGATGGAAGGGAGGTATCGGATAATGAGTCTATGGTAGATAGTGCAAGTTATTTTTATGAGGAGTTGTTTTCAGAAAGGAAAATAGATGATAAAGCAGGAGATACATTTTTAAATAATTTGGGATCTAGAGTGCCAGAAGAGAGTAAAATTGAATTGGAGAAGGTTATTGAGTTGAGCGAGTTAACAGCAGCTGTAAATGAGATGAAAAACAATAAAGTGCCGGGGGCAGATGGACTGCTAAGGGAGTTTTATTGGGCTTTCTGGGACATTATTGGTCCAGTGTTTAAAGAGGTAATAAAGGAAGTGTTTGACAGAGGAGAATTGTCAAAATCAATGAAGGAAGGGATTATTTCTTTATTATATAAAAAGGGGGACATTAAGGATTTGAAAAACTGGAGGCCTGTGACCTTATTAAATGTGGATTATAAAATTTTAGCAAAGACAGTAACTAATAGGTTAAGGGGGGTGATGGGTTTCATTGTACATAAAGACCAGACATGTGGGGTAGTGGGAAGATCAGCGCAATGGAATTTGCAATTGACTAGAGATGTAATTTGGTGGGTACAGGACAGGAATATTCCATTAATTTTAGTGAGCCTTGATCAAGAAAAGGCATTTGATAGGGTCAACCACCAGTTTTTATTTAGAATTTTGGAGAGGTTAGGTTTTGGGTGTCATTTAATCAAATGTTTAGGAATAATGTATAAAGATGTAGTGAGTAGAGTCAATGTGAATGGGCACTTGGGGAAGCTAATTAAACAAAGGTCGGGGGTGAGACAGGGGTGTCCGCTATCCCCCTTACTTTATGTATTGTTCATGGAACCTTACGCTGCAGCACTGAGGGCAGATAAGGGGGTGAAGGGGTTAATTATTCCAGGGAGTGGGGGTGTGGAATTAAAAATTGCACAGTATGCAGATGACACAAGTTTATATTTAGAGTCTGATAATGATATAAGGAGAGCATTTCAGTTAATGGACTTGTTTTCTTTAGCATCGGGTTCAAAGTTAAACTTGAGTAAAACAAATGTCATGTTCTTGGGAGCTTGGGAAAACAGGAAGGAAACACCTTTGGGGTTGAACATAGTTTCAGATGGGATTAAAATATTAGGGGTTAATTTCTATCAAAGGGGTAGTGATTTAAAGAATTGGGCAGACAAAATTGTTAAAATGAATAAAAAGTTAAATATGTGGAAAGCAAGGAAACTGACCTATATGGGGAAGGTGTTGGTTCTAAAAACAGACGTGTTACCTTCTCTGTTGTACCTAGCGTATGTATATCCGTTGCCTCCAAGATATAGGAGAAGTGTTATTCGTATGATTTTTGAGTTTATGTGGGGAGGGAAATATGAGTACATCAAGAGAGGGGAGATGTATAAGGCTGTGGAGAAAGGAGGGAGGGATGTTCCTCACATTCCTGTGAAATTAGATTGTTTATTTGTGGCAAATTTATGTAAAGCTTTGCAGGGTGAATTTAAACATAATTTTCAGTTTTTTGTTAGATTGTGGTTTTCATTTACAATGAGACATTTTGTTAAAATAAATAACATGGGACCAAGAGCGGAGCAATTACCAGGACATTATCAACATGCGGTGAAGTGGCTGAAGCAGAATCCAGTCTGTAAAGAGGTAGAGATCCGCACAGAGCATAAAGAACTGTATAAAGAATCGGTGAAAGTATTTTATAATAAAGAATACAGTTCAGTGGCCCCTGAGACTTGGGGAAATATTCAGCCAAAGGGGCTAGATAATAACCTAAAAGATTTAAATTGGATGATGCTTCATAAAAGGATGGCTGTAAGGGAGGTGTTATTCAGACATAAACTGACCAGAAATGCTTTTTGTCCTAGGGGAACATGTTTTGTGGAAGAAACACAGGAACATGTGTTTTGGGAATGTCCATTTGCAGCAACAGTATGGAATAAAACTAGAGTGATCATAGACAAGGTGGTACCAGGAACAAAGCTGTCATACGATGTAATATTGAAAGGGTTTGTAAAGAGTGCCACAAAAACAAAACAACAATGGCTGTTATGGTTAATTCTCAGTTTAATTAAGTTTGAATTATGGGAATGTAGAAATAAACTGATTAAAAATAACATAGAGATAAAAGGGGAGGTAATAATTGAAAGAGTGTGTAGTTACATAAGGGGTAGAGTTAAAAGGGATGTGTTGAAATGGGGGTATAATTCAGCAAGAGAAAGGTGGAAGGGTTTGTTTATATTGTAATTATTGATGTATGTGACTATATATTTGGAAAATTGTTTGTATAATAAATTTGTGGAATTTTTCTAATAAAAAAAAAAAAAAAAAAAACTGTTCTTATCAGTTTAATATCTGATACGTCCCCTATCAGGGGACCATATATTAAATTGATTTTTGGAATCGGGAGATGGAACAGGGGTTTGCTCCGTCCACTCCACGCATCGGCCCGGTATTGCAGTACCTCCGGGAACGGTGCACACCTTTCTCTAACGTTGGTCAAAGTCAGATCTGGATCTCTCCTGTGAGCATTTTGTCTACCCCTGCTGGAGGGAGAGTGCCAGTGTTGATGCAAGTTTACCCGCCGTTTTACTTCTTTTTTTTTTCTTTCTCTCTTTCTTTCTTTCTCTCTTTCTCTCTTTCTTTCTCTCTTTCTTTCTTGCTGTCTTTCTTTCTTTTATTCACATGTGGTGATGATGTAGACAGCAGCAGGTTGTTTCCTGGGAGCATGCAGCTAACCAGACAAGTGTGGTGGAACATGTCCCTATGCCAGGACCTTCTTAGCAAGCCAGCCAGCCAGCGAGGCACAGTTGTAGTTACCCAAGGCACCTTGCACAGCATAGCAGCTTGGCATGACTATTTGTAAGACGCACTCCGCCAGTTTATGTTTTGTTTTTGGTGTTATGTGTGTGTTTTTGCTTTGTTTTGTTTTCTCCTGCTTAAATTGCACATTTCCCCTCTGGAAGCAGCAGCCCGTTTTTTGGGGGTCTGCTTGTGCTTGACATTTTGCACCCACCTTTGAATCCCCCTGTGCCATCCGGGCTGGGGGGCCCCGGGCAAGGGCCAAGTCGCCATCGCTTCTCGGCCTTTTGGCTAAGATCAAGTGTAGTATCTGTTCTTATCAGTTTAATATAGTTTGATACTAAGGCTTAGAGGGTAGTGGCATTGCCCGCTCCCTCCGAGGGTCTGTGAGAGGTTTGTTCGGGTGAGGAGGAACAGAATTTTTTTTTATTTTTTGACTGGCTTTCTTCAGCTCGGCAACTTGTTGGAAGACTAATGCTCAGTCTGGTTTTGGCTTGCCCAATCCAGGCCGAGGGTCTTTCAAGATTTTGTTGACTGTTGAGAGCAGTTTTTTCTTTTTCAGGCGGTTCCAGTTTTTTTTTTCTTTTTCAGGCTTTTCCAGACGTTCCTGGAGTTAGAGAGAAGGAGGACCTACCATCCAGACGACCTTTGAGGACCCTTTGATGACCTAGACGACCTCATCCCCAGCCCTTGATTGTAATCGAGATCCAGACCGAGAGAGCAGCAGGCGCCCAGCAGAGGGCGCCATCTGGGAGGAGCAGAGGGCGGCCCCGGACCCCGAGGAGGCGTCACAGCCACGATTCTTTCTACGTGGTCTCGGTGCCAAGCAGCGCCCCCTACTCCGCCAGGGAAGGACACCGTTCACCTGGGGAGGGGGTCCCTCTTGCGAGGCGACCATCTCCTCAGGGACTAAAGTAATAGTTCCTTCAACTGCCCAGATTTGCTGCTTACGTTGTTTCTTTTCCGTAGAGAGAGACAACCCGGACGTCCAGAGGCTTCTCCCACCCCAATCGGAGGAGCCAGCTGAAGGATGGCGTTCCGGCCAACCCAGGAGACTAGGAGGCACAATGCGGTGCGCTTCACAAGGACCCAGCAAGAGGAAACGGAACCAGGACTGACGAGACTGGAGTTCAGCCGGACCATTCTTCAGAGGGGTATGGGTTTTTCCCCTTCTGACTTGAATTGTTTGGTGAAATTGCCAGGGCTTAAGGAAGTGTTTGAGGTCAGTTTTAGGAACCCCCAAAAGTTACAAGAAATGTGGTCCTTTTGGGGGGAGAATAAATATCTCGCTCCATACAAAGAATTTTGTGTGGATGCACTGACAGACAGAGAAATGAAAGTTGTTACTGTCCAATTTTTCAATGAGGCTGTTAGCGACTATGATATTACAACATGGCTTAACCGCTATGGGAGGGTGTCATCAGAAGGGAGGAAAATTACAGATGAAGATGGGGTTTGGACAGGAGCCAGAAAGTGGCTGGTACGCCTTAATGTTGATCCATCGGGCATTGGAGGCGTCCGCCACATTCCAAACTCCATAGTGTTAGGGCCCAACAGAGGGCTGGTATTCTATAATGGGATGCCAAAACTCTGCAGGAAATGTGGGGAATTAGGACACCTGGCGGCCGCGTGTACTGTAGTCAAGTGCAGGAACTGCGGCGCCCCCCACGAGACCAGCCACTGCAGAGAAGAGAGGCAGTGCAATTTGTGTGGAAAGAAGGGGCACCTGTTTAAGGACTGCCCCTCTTCCTATGCCAACATGGCCAGAGCCAGCAAGGCAAACACAAACAAGCCTAGGCCTGAGCAGGAAGAGGGAGCAAGTAACAAAGATCAGTCCACATCACCACCAACAGTATCCAAGACCCAGACTCCAGCACCACCATCATCACCAGCACCCCCCTCACCCCCCCGCCCCCGAGACATGTCCCGTTTTACGAGGACCCCTTCCCCCAGCCCAGAGAGAGAGTACAACAGCTACTCCACTAGCTCCTCCAGTAGCTCCTCTGATGCAGAACACGAGGCAGGGAGGGAGCCCGGACCCAGCAGCGGCCCCCCCCTGAGTAGGGCCCTCTCAGCGCCAGCACTCCCCCTCGGCTCTCGTTATGACGCCATAAGGATTGAGTCCGTGGGGGAGGAAAGCGAAAGCGACAGTGAAAGTGAGAGTGAGAAGGAGGGGAAGGGAGTGAAGAACCAGCAGAGGGTGGGGAAAAGAAAGGGTAGAGACGAGGGGGGGAAAAGAAAGAAGATCAGGATCAAAGACAGCAAGTTGCAGGTGGCCCCCATAGATCCAAAACCAGCTAATGTCCACACAAAGTCCCCAGTCTTGCCCTCGCAGGCAGAGACGGAGGCGAGTGGGACGGCTACACTGCCGCCTAGTGGGCAGGTAGCAGCCAGCCAGGGCATCCCCAGCCAGCCTTCCCAGTCGTTGGCACAAACCCTAGCACACCTCGCAGAAGAGGTGTTCACTAATGCACCGAGGGAGAGGTCGGGGTCAACACCTTCCCTGACCAGCAGTACCTCGGTAGCAATGACCCTCTTCAAGCGAAGGGCCTCCCTTCAAAGCATCCTTGACCCCCTCCCTTGTATGGGCAAAACCAGGGGCCCCCTAGAAGTCCTCCTAGATACAGCACTGGAGGACATGGGAATACCCCTGGACGCGGTAAGCCAGAAGTCTGCTAACAGCTCCAATTCAACAGACGGTAACAGCCAAAGAATGCTGTCTGTCATAACCCCCCCCAGGACAAAGCTGACCCACACGTTCCGAGGGGCCCTGAGCAAGTTCCACCAGACTTACCTTGTGGGGAGTTGAATAGCCCCAACAACTCCACGTACTGTGCATATAAAGACGGTGCCTTCTTGGACGAGGCAGCAGTGAGTACCTTCTCAGGGGTGATGGGAGTTGCAAATAAGCCCAAGCCCCCTCGAAGCAAGCGTAGAGCTAAGAGTAGGAAGAGTGTCCCGACCTCCCAATCATAGTCGCTATGGGGTGGACGCAGCGACTCCTTTTCTTGTTAGCTACCCTGATGGCCCTGATATGTGTGTCTGTTAATGTCAGGAGCATCAGGGAGACACAAAAAAGATTTGATGTACTAAACTATCTAGCTAACTTGAAAGCAGATCTCATCTTTCTGCAGGAGTGTGGTATTTCGTCGAGCCCTGATTATAGGGACCTGAAGGAGAGTTGGACCCTGGGGGACTCCTTCTGGTCGGGCTCCAACATAGCCAGAGCCGACGGAGTAGGTATCCTGTTTAAAAACCCATTTATTACCTCCCGCAGCAGCAGGGAGGTAGAACCTGGTAGAATTCTGAGCGTGGATGTGACATACAACAACACTCCCCTCAGACTGGTCAATGTCTACGCACCCACTAACCAAAACGAAAGAGTTCAATTTTTTCCACAGCTGCGTCCACTCCTGCTGGGGAACGTACCCGTCATCGTGTCAGGTGACTTCAATTGTGCTCTGAGGGACGTAGACCGGAGCAGGCCACGCAACGACCGCTCTAGTAGAGTTTTGTCCTCCGTAATATCTGATTTCTCCCTGTGTGATGCAGGTAAGGACCTGGTGCCTCCCTTTACCTGGGTGAGCTCATCTGGGACCTCCTTCTCCCGTATAGATCTCGTCCTGCATACCAGCTCCCTTACGAAGACGGCAGTAGACACCCAGGCCGTCTTCTTCTCTGACCATAGGCTCCTGCAGGTAACATTGCAGGTCCCTCAGACCTCCCAGATGGGGTCAGGGGTCTGGAAATTAAACACCTCCTTACTCGATGACCCCTCCATAGCTGCAGCCTATAAGAGCAGGCTTGTTGAGTGGACCACTTTGCGTGACCTATTCAACTCCCCTATAGAGTGGTGGGAGATGGTCAAAATGAGAACTAAGGGTTATTTCATAGCAGCAGGCAAGAGGAAAGCAAAAGAAAGGAGGGCCAAATATAAATACCTGAATGCTGCCCTCCAGCGTCTGAGCCTGCTTCAGCTTCGGGGGTTCCCTGTAAGCGACGAGATAGCCCAGACCAAGCTAGATCTTTCAGTGCTTTGTAGGGAGGAACAACGAAAGGTCATGCACAATGCAAAAGTGCAAAAAATGGAGGAAGACGAAAAGTGTACTCGCTTCTTCTTCCAGAAAACGAGGGAGAAGCGGCACTTGATGTCCTCCATGCTCGACAGCAGGGGGAGGATAGTAGAGGATAGTGAGGGAGTGAAAAAAGTGGTAGAGAACTTCTATAGGGACCTGTATAACATCAAAGCTACAGATGACACCCTGATAGAGTGGTTCCTGAGCCAGTTGGAGCCTGACTCAGTGCGGGACGAGGAGGAGGAGGAGAAGGACCCAGAACTCACGCTGGAGGAGCTCACCCAGGCGGTTAAGACCATGAACACCGGTAAGACGCCAGGTCCAGATGGCATCCCGGGTGAGTATTACCATCTTTTTTGGGACACGCTAAAAGTCCATTTAGCGGAGGTCTACAGAGCGGTCTACAGGGAGAAGCGGTTGGGCCCTTCTATGCGGGAGAGTGTAATTACTCTCCTTCATAAGAAAGGGGAAGTTAAAGATCTACGGAATTGGCGCCCAATCAGCCTCCTTTGCGTGGATTACAAGATACTAGCCAAAGCTCTGATGCTCCGGCTACAAGTACACCTCCCTTTGGTCATTGGCCCCGACCAGGCTTGTGGCGTCCCAGGGAGGTCCATCACGGATATTTTAATGTTAACAAGGGACATTCTGGCTTATTCTAGAGAACGGAACCATCCCCTCTGCCTGTTCAACCTTGACCAGGAGAAGGCGTTCGATAGGGTAAGCCATGAATATATGTACAAAGTGATGGACCAGATGAAATTCGCTCCTGGACTTAGGGAGTGGGTTAAAACCATATATACAAACATTAGTACCCGAGTCTTGGTGAACAGGCACCTGACTGGTAAAATATCTATCCAGTCAGGGGTCAGACAGGGTTGCCCACTATCCCCACTGCTATATGTCGTGTGCATTGAACCCCTCCTGCAGGCAATTCGTAGGGATACCAATATAACTGGTTTCCAGCTGCCTGGATCCAACGGGGTCCAGGTCAAAACAACAGCATATATGGACGATGTGTCACTCATTTGCACCAACACATCGTCGGTACCTCGGATTAGTAATATCCTTGAGAAGTACTGCACGGCGACCGGGGCAGTGATTAATAAGTCCAAGAGCGAAGTCTACGTGTCTAAAAATTGGCAGGTAGATAGGGAACTGTCGGACATGTACCCTGTCAAAAAGGACAAAATCAAGATTCTGGGCCTCATTTTCGAGAACAATAGCTCGGGGGCCCAGAGCTGGACGGCGGCCATTAACCAGGTCCGTAAAAAGATTGGCGGATGGAGCACAAGATCCTTAACAATGACGGGTAGAGTATTAATAACCAAGTCTATACTGTTCCCCATCCTCTCTTATGTAGGAAAAATCTTTCCCCCAGACAGGACCACCAAAAAAGTGGTGGACCGCATTATCCACCGCTTTATCTGGGGCAGCAAGATGGAGAGGGTAAAGCGAGCCACCCTGAGTAAAGCCGACAAGAAGGGAGGTAAGGGGGTCCCGGACGTTGTGCAGCTCACCCGAGTGCAGGGGCTCACGCAAACTATCAAGAACATCCAGGCCCTGGACAGGAAGGTATGTTACATGAATCGTTTCTATTTTGCCACCTGTCTCAGGGCCTTGGGCCTCTGCACTATTGATAACACCGTGCCGTACTCCTGGGACCCCCCATTGTATTATAGAACCTTAAGGGACACTATATATAAATTGGGCTTAGATAAAGCAAAATTGGCCTCCTGGGAATACAAGGCTGTAACTAAATATCTTGCCGGTTCCCAGGAAATTGAAAAAGTAGCTACTTTCTCCCTCACCCAAAGCCAAAAAATCTGGGAGAATGTGTCTCACAGCTGCCTCAGTAATGTCCAGAAGGATATAGCATGGAACACCGTCCACAGTGCACTCCCCACTCGAGCGTTCATGTTCAGGAGGGGACTAGCCCAAGTAGAAACATGCCCCTATGCAAAGTGCCGCAAGAGAGAAACACCAGCCCATATCTTCTGGGAGTGTGATGTGGCTGGCAGTGTCTGGCTCTCTGTCTCTGTCTTCCTAAACAGGTTTGCTGACACGGCCAAGATGACCGCTGAGACTGTGCTCTATGGGCCTGCGGGAGGAATCGCTACCAGCACAGCTAAGTGCGTTTGGCGTGTCATCAATGTTGTCAAGCAGATCCTGTGGGAAGGCCGTAACGTCTGTGTCTATCACAAGCAGGAGCTAGACACTATCACCACGACCAGAAGGGCACAAACTCTTATCAAGGACTTTGTAATTCTGGACATCCGGACCCTCGGGAAGGACAAGGCCTGCGCAGAGTGGAGGATCGCCGGACTTCAGGACGTGAAGATGGAATAAAGGAAAAAACTGGAACCGCTAGCTCCTAGGAGCGGGACTACGGGGCACCGCTAAGCCTTTTATTTATTTTGTCATGCCAGCATTCCGCCCTTTTTAGCTGGCATGACCGTTTTTGAACGGTGCCCTGGTTTTATGTAGTCTTTTTGTTTCAGTTTTATGGTCTTTTATTTGATTTATTTTGAATGTTTTATTTGATTTTGTTTTGTTTTGTTTTATGTATCTTTAAGATTTTTAATGTAAACTATTAAAAGTTACATTTTAAGTGTTTTAAAATTTTAGAATTTTAACTCACTGTTCCACACACTGTCCCTTTTCCCCTGTCCCTGTTTTAGTAATATAGTTTTATGTTCACTTTTGAACTTTTAGAGAGCACTCCCCGGCCCTCACAAGCACTGGTTTTTTATAGATGGTTCTTTTTTTCCAGTCACTTTTAAAACAGCACAGGTTTTTTTCATGTTGATTTTAATCTGTGTCTGTTTTAACCATGTACAAAGCACAATTGTCTTGGTGTTTTTAAATGTATTTTAAATGCTTTTAAAACAAAATGTATGTCTGTATGCATGAATGTCATCTTTAAAAGAAATGTAAAATGAATGAAAAAACGAATGGGTGTAAATGTAAAAAAATGTAAAATCTCAATAAAAGAGTATTAATATCTGATACGTCCCCTATCAGGGGACCATATATTAAATTGATTTTTGGAATCGGGAGATGGAACAGGGGCTTGCTCCGTCCACTCCACGCATCGGCCCGGTATTGCAGTACCTCCGGGAACAGTGCACACCTTTCTCTAACGTTGGTCAAAGTCAGATCTGGATCTCTCCTGTGAGCATTTTGTCTACCCCTGCTGGAGGGAGAGTGCCAGTGTTGATGCAAGTTTTCCCGCCGTTTTACTTCTTTTTTTTTCTTTCTCTCTTTCTTTCTTTCTCTCTTTCTTTCTCTCTTTCTCTCTTTCTTTCTCTCTTTCTTTCTTGCTGTCTTTCTTTTATTCACATGTGGTGATGATGTAGACAGCAGCAGTTTGTTTCCTGGGAGCATGCAGCTAACCAGACAAGTGTGGTGGAACATGTCCCTATGCCAGTTCCTTCTTAGCCAGCCAGCCAGCCAGCGAGGCACAGTTGTAGTTACCCAAGGCACCTTGCACAGCATAGCAGCTTGGCATGACTATTTGTAAGACGCACTCCGCCAGTTTATGTTTTGTTTTTGGTGTTATGTGTGTGTTTTTGCTTTGTTTTGTTCCCTCCTGCTTAAATTGCACATTTCCCCTCTGGAAGCAGCAGCCCGTTTTTTGGGGGTCTGCTTGTGCTTGGAATTTTGCACCCACCTTTGAATCCCCCTGTGCCGTCCGGGCTGGGGGGCCCCGGGCAAGGGCCAAGTCGCCATCGCTTCTCGGCCTTTTGGCTAAGATCAAGTGTAGTATCTGTTCTTATCAGTTTAATATCTGATACGTCCCCTATCAGGGGACCATATATTAAATTGATTTTTGGAATCGGGAGATGGAACAGGGGCTTGCTCCGTCCACTCCACGCATCGGCCCGGTATTGCAGTACCTCCGGGAACGGTGCACACCTTTCTCTAACGTTGGTCAAAGTCAGATCTGGATCTCTCCTGTGAGCATTTTGTCTACCCCTGCTGGAGGGAGAGTGCCAGTGTTGATGCAAGTTTTCCCGCCGTTTTACTTCTTTTTTTTTCTTTCTCTCTTTCTTTCTTTCTCTCTTTCTCTCTTTCTTTCTCTCTTTCTTTCTTGCTGTCTTTCTTTCTTTTATTCACATGTGGTGATGATGTAGACAGCAGCAGGTTGTTTCCTGGGAGCATGCAGCTAACCAGACAAGTGTGGTGGAACATGTCCCTATGCCAGGACCTTCTTAGCAAGCCAGCCAGCCAGCGAGGCACAGTTGTAGTTACCCAAGGCACCTTGCACAGCATAGCAGCTTGGCATGACTATTTGTAAGACGCACTCCGCCAGTTTATGTTTTGTTTTTGGTGTTATGTGTGTGTTTTTGCTTTGTTTTGTTCCCTCCTGCTTAAATTGCACATTTCCCCTCTGGAAGCAGCAGCCCGTTTTTTGGGGGTCTGCTTGTGCTTGGAATTTTGCACCCACCTTTGAATCCCCCTGTGCCGTCCGGGCTGGGGGGCCCCGGGCAAGGGCCAAGTCGCCATCGCTTCTCGGCCTTTTGGCTAAGATCAAGTGTAGTATCTGTTCTTATCAGTTTAATATCTGATACGTCCCCTATCAGGGGACCATATATTAAATTGATTTTTGGAATCGGGAGATGGAACAGGGGCTTGCTCCGTCCACTCCACGCATCGGCCCGGTATTGCAGTACCTCCGGGAACGGTGCACACCTTTCTCTAACGTTGGTCAAAGTCAGATCTGGATCTCTCCTGTGAGCATTTTGTCTACCCCTGCTGGAGGGAGAGTGCCAGTGTTGATGCAAGTTTTCCCGCCGTTTTACTTCTTTTTTTTTTTCTTTCTCTCTTTCTTTCTTTCTCTCTTTCTTTCTCTCTTTCTTTCTCTCTTTCTCCCTTTCTTTCTCTCTTTCTTTCTTGCTGTCTTTCTTTCTTTTATTCACATGTGGTGATGATGTAGACAGCAGCAGGTTGTTTCCTGGGAGCATGCAGCTAACCAGACAAGTGTGGTGGAACATGTCCCTATGCCAGGACCTTCTTAGCAAGCCAGCCAGCCAGCGAGGCACAGTTGTAGTTACCCAAGGCACCTTGCACAGCATAGCAGCTTGGCATGACTATTTGTAAGACGCACTCCGCCAGTTTATGTTTTGTTTTTGGTGTTATGTGTGTGTTTTTGCTTTGTTTTGTTTTCTCCTGCTTAAATTGCACATTTCCCCTCTGGAAGCAGCAGCCCGTTTTTTGGGGGTCTGCTTGTGCTTGGAATTTTGCACCCACCTTTGAATCCCCCTGTGCCGTCCGGGCTGGGGGGCCCCGGGCAAGGGCCAAGTCGCCATCGCTTCTCGGCCTTTTGGCTAAGATCAAGTGTAGTATCTGTTCTTATCAGTTTAATATCTGATACGTCCCCTATCAGGGGACCATATATTAAATTGATTTTTGGAATCGGGAGATGGAACAGGGGCTTGCTCCGTCCACTCCACGCATCGGCCCGGTATTGCAGTACCTCCGGGAACGGTGCACACCTTTCTCTAACGTTGGTCAAAGTCAGATCTGGATCTCTCCTGTGAGCATTTTGTCTACCCCTGCTGGAGGGAGAGTGCCAGTGTTGATGCAAGTTTTCCCGCCGTTTTACTTCTTTTTTTTTTTCTTTCTCTCTTTCTTTCTTTCTCTCTTTCTTTCTTTCTCTCTTTCTTTCTCTTTCTTTCTTGCTTTCTTTCTTTCTTTTATTCACATGTGGTGATGATGTAGACAGCAGCAGATTTTTTTTTCCTGGGAGCATGCAGCTAACCAGACAAGTGTGGTGGAACATGTCCCTATGCCAGGACCTTCTTAGCAAGCCAGCCAGCCAGCGAGGCACAGTTGTAGTTACCCAAGGCACCTTGCACAGCATAGCAGCTTGGCATGACTATTTGTAAGACGCACTCCGCCAGTTTATGTTTTGTTTTTGGTGTTATGTGTGTGTTTTTGCTTTGTTTTGTTTTCTCCTGCTTAAATTGCACATTTCCCCTCTGGAAGCAGCAGCCCGTTTTTTGGGGGTCTGCTTGTGCTTGGAATTTTGCACCCACCTTTGAATCCCCCTGTGCCGTCCAGGCTGGGGGGCCCTGGGCAAGGGCCTAGTTGCCATCGCTTCTCGGCCTCTTGGCTCAGATCTAAAGCAAGTGGCTTGACCGCAGCTCTGGATTGTTGAGAGTGCCGAGCTAGGGATAGAGGAGAGACAACATGGCTGGAGTGAAGAACACCGCAAGATTTGATTGTAGTGGAAAGGAAGATGAAGGAATGCCAGAAAGAGAAGAATTTATACGCACCATCATTATGGAGTTGCTAAGCATCAATTTGGAGGAGATTCTTGGCATCCAGAGGAATGGGAAGGAAGAATTCTTTGATGTCGCCATGATGGGTGAGCCGAGTTTTAAATCTCTATTAAAGGCCTGTAAGGAAAAAGAAAATGTGGAACCTTTGAAGCAATTTAAAGTTCAGTCTAGGGAAAGAAAAAAATTCAGAGTTTTAACAATTAACTTGTTTGACATGAATGTGTCTGATCAAAGTGTTAATTTGTTTCTGACGAAATATGTAGATATTCTTTCTGGGCCAAGATATAGGAGAGATGGTTTGGGTGTGTGGAATGGGCAGAGACAATATAGTGTGCTCCTGAGGGAAGATCCGAATGGACATCAGGGTTTTTTACATCCTCCTGCAAAGTGTAGGGTGGAGGGGGTTAATGGCTACATCCTATATTCAGGTCAACCCCAGTTTTGTAGGAAATGCCAAAAGTATGGTCACAGTGAGCAGAACTGTGAAGAGATGAGATGTTTTAATTGTGGAGAGAAAGGGCATTTTTCCTATGAATGCAAAAATTCAAAAAAATGTCACAATTGTGGAGATGCAAGCCATGTCAGGAGAGACTGCAGAGAAAGAAGATCCTATGCAGGGGTTTTTGAGAACCTACCTCCCGTTGAGGATGTTATGAGGGAGTGGAGGTATAAAAACAAGAAACAGCAAGAGGAGGGTCCGGCAGCCTCCTTAACTGATAAGGAGGTTGTGGCAGCAGCGGAGGAGGTGGCAGGTGTAGAAGCTGCAATGGAGGTCACAGCAATCGCGAGAACGGAGGTAGAGGAAATATCTAATACAAACAAAGAAATAAATCAGGTTTTACCTGTCAACTTACCTGACAACTTACCTGGGAAAGTGGCTAGATCTTCTGGTGCATCCTGGGGGGAAGAAATGGAGTCTCAGGCTAGGGAAGGTATTGCAGCAGAGGGAAGTCAGCTTCTGGGCCATTCCGTCCCTATAGAAGAAGGAAAGTGGAGTGTTGAAAAGAGAAGAACAAACAAAAGGAAGTGTAAGGAGCTAGCAGAAAGTGAAAACAAAATTTATTTGGTGGACACTTCTAATTCCTATGAAGTACTCGAAGAGGAAGAAACTTCTGTGGTTGAGCCTTCAGAAGCAGGAAGCTCTCCTTTGATACCTGAGCTGACACCATCAGAGGAGGAGGATGATGGCAGCAGTAATAATAGTGCAGATTCACAGACTATCCCTTGTGGTCAGGAGGTGGCAGTGTCAGATGTGGATTCTCAGAATTCAATGGATTTTTTGGAGCAGGATGATGTAGCTAAAGTTGCTGTAGTTATGGGAATGGAAGAGAAACCCTAATTCTTTTTGATGGACTTCAAGGTAGTAACTTTAAATGTAAGGGGTTTAAGGGACAGGGAGAAAAGAGCTGCAATATTTTTGTCTTTGGCATTGATGCCCTTTAACATTTGTTTTTTGCAAGAGTGTCACCTTCGGGATGAAATGGACTTCAAAAAGTTCTCAAGGGACTGGACTGGGGGGGTTTCATTTTGGAGTGTGGGTAATGTACACTCTGATGGATTGGGGGTACTGGTGAAGGGTAGTGAAATGATTATTGAAAATGTGTTAACAGTGGTACCAGGGAGATTAATGGTAGTAGATGGTATGATGGGGGGCAGAAATATAGGCTTATTAACATCTATGCACCATGCAATCCTACCAAAAGATTACAGTTTTTCAAGGATTTTGTGTTTTTGTTAGATACTAACAAAAAGGTCATATTGGGAGGTGATTTTAATACTTCGGTAGATAGTACAGAAAGGGGAGCTGAGCTGGATTTTACAGGGAAATATCTGTTAAAAGAAACTCAAAATTATAAATTAAAGGATGCATATAGAGGGTTGTATAAAGATGGAGTGGGGTACACATGGAGGAACACTAGAGGGCATCAAAGCAGGTTAGATTATTTTTTCACTTCACAAGAGATTAAGGTTAAAGAGTGTAAGATTTTACCATGTTGGGGGTCTGACCATGATATGGTAGTGATGTCAATAGAGGGGGGTACAGTGAATATTGGGAAGGGGTTTGGGAAATTTAATATTAGTTTACTACAGGACGAGACATTTGTGAAGAGTTTGAGAGAATTCTATAAATTATGGCAAGAATTTAAGGGGGGGTTTAGCAATATTTTAGTTTGGTGGGAGAAATTGAAAGTTAATCTAGCAGAATTCTGCAGACGGTACTCCAAGGAGAAGAGAGAGGAGGAGAGAAGAGTGGTGAGGAGGGTAAATAGGAGGTTACAAAGGCTAATAGGTGAAAGGAATAGGGGGTTAATGGTAGAAGAAGAAATTATAGAGGCAAAGAAGGAAATTAAGGAGTATTATGTGAATAGAGTTAAAGAATTTGCCTTCTTAGCAAAAGAAGAGGAGCGAGAGAAAGATGAGAAAATAACAAAATATTTTTTTCAGACAGTCAAACAAAAACAAAGAAGAGAATGGGTGGAGGGTGTGGTCACTAGTGAAGGGAAGGTAGTGAGTAGAAAGGAGGAAGTGTTTGATCATGTGTGTTCTTTTTACAAGGAGATGTTTGCTGAAAGAGTTGTGGACGAGGAGAAGGGTGAGGTGTTGTTAAGTAAATTAGGGAGAAAGTTGGGTGAGGAGGATAAGGTTGAATTGGAGGGGGAAATTAAAGTGGCAGAAGTAGAGAGGGCTTTATTGGCTATGAAGGGGAATAAGACCCCTGGGGGGATGGGCTTCCGAAAGAATTTTATGTTTCACTGTGGGATTTAGTTAAAAAGGATTTGGTGGAGGTGTATAAGGAAATTTTTAAGAGAAAGGAGCTTAGTGAGTCAATGAAGACAGGGATTATTCACTTAATATATAAAAAGGGGGATAAGAGAGACATTAGAAACTGGAGACCAATAACATTATTATGTGTGGACTACAAAATTTTAAGTAAGGTATTAACTAACAGATTAAAGGAAGTGATGGGAGTTGTGGTGAGTGAGGACCAAACTTGTGGGGTGAGAGGCAGGACGGGGTCTTACAATTTATCTTTAATAAGGGATCTGATTAGTTGGGCAGAAGATAGAGATTTGGCTTTGGGGATTTTAAGTTTGGATCAAGAAAAAGCTTTTGATCGGGTGAATCATAATTTTTTGTTTAAAGTGTTAAAGAAAATGAATTTTGGGGATAATTTTGTGGCCTGGGTGAAGGTGTTATACAATAATGTTTGTAGTAAGGTTAAAATTAATGGAACTCTGGGTGCCTCAGTGAAGCAGAAAGGAGGGGTTAGGCAAGGGTGTCCTCTTTCTCCATTGTTATATGTATTATTCATTGAACCTTTTGCAGAGATGTTAAGGCAAGAAAAAGGGATTGAAGGGGTGCATATCCCTGGGGGAGGTGGAGAGAGGGCCAAAGTGGCTCAGTACGCAGATGACACTACTGTTTTTTTCACCACAGATAGGGGCTTGGACAAGATAGTAGAGGTGTTGGGGTTATATTGTGAAGCTACAGGGTCTGCAATTAATGTGGGAAAATCTGCAATAATGTACTGTGGTAGTTGGAGGAACAGGAAAGACATAAGGCACGGGTTTTCTATTTGCAATGATGGGCTAAAAATTCTAGGAGTTAAATTTTATAACAGCGATTCAGCTGGAAAGAATTGGGAGGAAAAAATTGAAAGGGTGAGGAAAAAAATAGGCTTATGGAAAACTAGGCGGCTTAGTATTACGGGTAAGGGGTTAGTTGTTAAGGCTGATGTTTTATCAGGTTTGATTTACTTAGCCCTAGTCTTTCCTGTTCCAACTAAGTATAAATTGATTTTAACAAGGTTAGTGTTTTCCTTTATTTGGGGAGGCAGGTATGAACCGGTTAAAAGGGAACACATGTATTTGGAGATTGAAGAGGGGGGGAGGGGTATAGTGTCTATTCCTTTGAAATTGGAGATTTTGTTTGTATGTTTTATAGTGAAAATACTAAAGGAAAAGGTACGGCATAAGGCATATTATTTTATGAAACTTTGGGGGGCTTTTTTAGTTAAAGGTTTAGTGTCATGGGATAATGTGGGACCAAAGGCTGAGCAGTTACCATGGCACTATGAAAAGGTGTCACTATTTTTAAGAGCACACCCAGAGGTGCTCAAGGATGATTTGGTAGAGGAGCATAAGAAAATGTATAAAGTTTTAAAAGAAAAAATGCTACTATCGGGGTGAGGAAGGCAGGTGCTAGGAAAATTAATTGGGGGGCAATACAATTAAAAAATCAGCCAAATGAAATAAAGGATTTGAATTGGTTGGTGGCCTTAGATAGGTTACCTGTCAGAGAAAGATTGCGTAGGGAAGGTCAGATTCTCAACGGCAGGTGTCCAAGGGGGTGTCCGCAGGAGGAGACGGTATGGCATGCCTTCTGGAGTTGTCATCTGGTTAATGGTTTTTGGGGAGAAATTAAAAAGTTATTAAGGTTAGTTAAAGAAAATCTTGATTTAAGTCCAGAATTTATATTATGGGGGGAAGGGTTGGAAGGGATGGGGAGTGAAGTTGGGAGAGTAATTTGGGGAATTATTAGTATTGGGAAAGAAATTGTGTGGAGGGATAGGAATGAGCAGTGTAAAAAAAAGAAACAAGGGAAGTCGGTAGTACAGTTGGTTTGTGAAACGAAATCACGGGTGAAATTAGAATGTAAGTTGGAAATCAGGAAGATGGGGGAGGTAGCATTTAATCAAGGTTGGGGGAGGCTGGGAAGGGAAATTTGTGTAAATAAAATTTAATAATGTGAATATGAATAATTGGGAAAACTGTGATGAAGATATGTGGTCTGTTAATTTCTGGGAAAATAGTGAGACTAATTTCTGAGCAGTAAAAAAAAAAAAAGAAAAAAAAAAAAAAAAAAAATCTGTTCTTATCAGTTTAATATCTGATACGTCCCCTATCAAGGGACCATATATTAAATTGATTTTTGGAATCGGGAGATGGAACAGGGGCTTGCTCCGTCCACTCCACGCATCGGCCCGGTATTGCAGTACCTCCGGGAACGGTGCACACCTTTCTCTAACGTTGGTCAAAGTCAGATCTGGATCTCTCCTGTGAGCATTTTGTCTACCCCTGCTGGAGGGAGAGTGCCAGTGTTGATGCAAGTTTTCCCGCCGTTTTACTTCTTTTTTTACTTTCTCTCTTTCTTTCTTTCTCTCTTTCTTTCTCTCTTCCTTTCTCTCTTTCTTTCTCTCTTTCTTTCTTTCTTTCTCTCTTTCTTTCTTGCTGTCTTTCTTTCTTTTATTCACATGTGGTGATGATGTAGACAGCAGCAGTTTGTTTCCTGGGAGCATGCAGCTAACCAGTCAAGTGTGGTGGAACATGTCCCTATGCCAGGACCTTCTTAGCAAGCCAGCCAGCCAGCGAGGCACAGTTGTAGTTACCCAAGGCACCTTGCACAGCATAGCAGCTTGGCATGACTATTTGTAAGACGCACTCCGCCAGTTTATGTTTTGTTTTTGGTGTTATGTGTGTGTTTTTGCTTTGTTTTGTTTTCTCCTGCTTAAATTGCACATTTCCCCTCTGGAAGCAGCAGCCCGTTTTTTGGGGGTCTGCTTGTGCTTGGAATTTTGCACCCACCTTTGAATCCCCCTGTGCCGTCCGGGCTGGGGGGCCCCGGGCAAGGGCCAAGTCGCCATCGCTTCTCGGCCTCTTGGCTAAGATCAAGTGTGTGTGGCTTGTCCGCAGCAGTTGATTGGAGAAGAGATAGGTAAGGTAAGGTAAGGTACGGTACGGTACGGTATGGTAAGGTAAGGTAAGGTAAACGGTGGCAATATTGTTTGCTGGTAGCTGAGGTCCTATTGAGGAGAGAGTTGTTGGGGCTGTTTCGGTAAGTATTTCGCTGTTTTTTCAGGTAAGGGGGACCCTTTGAGGGCACCTTATCTGGGCCTTTTGTTCTATTATATCTGTGTTTCTTGTTTGGTTGTAAAGTGTAGATCAAGATGGCTTTCCGGAAGTTTTCGGAGCGTCGCTTTAATTGTTTGAGGATTGGCATTAAAGCCGAGTATATGGTTGGGGTGGAGAAAATTGAACTAAACCGGCTTGAGTTTTCACGGCAAATTCTGCAGAAGGAATTGGGATTTAAGCCTGAAGAGTTGAACTGTTTGATTTCTGTGGGGAAGGGGAATGAATGGGATGTTAGTTTTTGTAAGAGAGAGTCTATGGAGAGGTGCCAGGGGCTGTTTGAACAGTCTCTTCAAAGTGAGGTGATGAAGAAGTTTCAGCTGACAGTTCTGACAGACACATCAAAAAGGGTGGTGATAGTTAGAATGGGTTCAGAGATGGTGGAGGGTAAGGATGTATGTACATGGCTAGCAAGGTACTGTAATTCAGTGGAGGAAGCAGTAAAGGTAACTGATAGTGATAATGTATGGACAGGAGCCTGGAGGGTGCGTGTAAGTTTGAAGAGGGATAGGAGTGGGTATGAGGGATATGGGATTATACCATCGGAGATCTCCTTGGGGAATAACCGAGGCTATGTGCATTATTTTGGGCAGCCTAAATTGTGTAGGAGGTGTGGGGCGATGGGTCACTTAGCAGCTGGGTGCACAAAAATCATTTGCACTGTTTGTAAGAAGGAGGGGCACGTGGCGAGTGAGTGTGAGATGAAAAGGACTTGTAATTTGTGTGGGAGTGGAGAGCATTTTTTTAGTAATTGTCCCCACTCTTTTGCAAATAGGACTAGGGGGAGGGAGGAGAGTGAGAGGGAGGAGAGAGAAAGAGAGGATAGGGAGGGACAGAGGGAGAGAGGGAAGGAGGAGAAAGCGAGGGAGGGAGAGGAAGAGGGGAAGGGTAGGGAGAAGGGTGAAGGGGTGGGGCAGGAGGAGGGTAGTGAGCATGGGGGAGGGGAGGAGTGGATGGAGAGTTGTGAGCAGGGAGAGGGAGAGAGTAAGCATGGGGGGGAAGGGGGGATGAGAAGTAAGCTAGCCGGGGACCTTGCAGTATCAGAGTCAGAAGGGGAGTATGAGGATAGTGACACAGGGAGTGTGGTGGAGGTGCAGATCAATAGGGGGGAGTGGGGGGGAGGGAGTCAGGGGGGGGGAGCGGCACAAGATACCGGGGGCTCAGGGAAGAATGGGGCAGGGGAGGGCGAGGAGGTATTAGAAGAAGGGGAGGAGGGTGAGAGTGGGATGGATCAGGAGAAGGGTCCAAGTAAAAGGAAATCGGATGGGGATGGGGGTGTGAGGACGGAGGGGGTGGTGGAAAGGAGGAAAAAAAAAAAACGAGGGGTCAGGAGAGCGGAGGTGGTCTGCTCGTCGCCGAGCTCTGTTGGGTCCTTGAGAGAAGAGTATGGGGGAGAGGGGAGAGCGGGGGAGGGTGGTAGTGATTCCTTTTTAGACAATATGGGGGTGAAGGTTTTTGCGGGTGAAGTGGGTGAGGAGTCTTCAAATTCAGAATGGTAAGGTCACTAATAATTTGGTTGAGTGTTGTGATGGCGTTGTCCATAGCAACTATTAATGTGAGGAGTGTGAGGAGTAAGGATAGGTGCAAAATGATTTTAGATTCTTTGGGTAGTGTAAAGGCAGATGTGCTGCTGTTACAGGAGTGTGGTCTCCCCTTTAGAGAAGCTTATAAGGAATTTGAGAGTATGTGGGTGTATGGTGCATCGGTGTGGTCAGGGGCAAATGGTTGTAAGAATGCAGGTGTGGCTGTGTTATTCAAAAATAAAAATATAGAGATTAAAAGTAAAACTGTGGTTGAGTGTGGGAGAGCTGTGGTAGTGGATGTGGAGTGGATGGGGAAGGAGGTGAGGGTTATAAATGTGTACGCCTCGCCAGATAAGCATGAAAGGGTTGAGTGCTTTGAGAAACTGAGGGTGTTTGTGAAAACATCAAAGATTGTGATTTGGGGAGGGGACTTCAATTGTGTGTTAAGCGTGAGTGATAGGAAGGGTGAGGGTGTGAAGCTGGATAAAACCTCTAAGATGTTGGGGAGTATTGTGCAGGATGCTCAATTAGTAGATGGGTTTAGGAGGTTGTATCCAGGGCTATCGGGATACACGTGGTCGGATACAACGGGTGTGAGGGCTTCTAGGATTGACTTTATTTTTTCTTCAAAGGAAGTGGAGTGGGTGGCATGTGTGTGTGTGCCTGTGTTTTATTCTGACCATGTGATGGTGTGTGCGGAGGTGAAACTGGAAGGGGTGTGTGTGGTGGGGAGAGGGGTGTGGAAGTTAAATGTGAGTGTGTTAAAGAATAAGGATGTTATGAGTGAGTTTGAGAGGAGGTACAAGGGGTGGCAGTCATTGAAAGAAATGTTTGATTCAGTGGGTGAGTGGTGGGAGTGTATAAAAAATAAAATTAAAAAGTTTTTTGTGGAAGTGGGGGTGTGGATGGCAAAAATGGAGAGAAAGAAGGTGAGCCGGTTGCAAAGGAAGTTGAATAGGATGTATGAATTGGGGAGTATGGGGTGTAATGTGGCGAGTGATGTGTGTGAGATTAAGAACAAATTAAAAGTGCTGCATGTAAAGAGAACCGAGAGTGTGATTGTGGAGAGTAAGGTGCGGCATTTGGAGGAGAACGAGAAGTGCTCTAGGTACTTCTTTAAGAAAGTGATGAGTGGCAGTAAGGTGTTGTATGGGTTGAGAGATGAGAGTGGGGTGGTGAGGAAGGAGACGGAGGGCATGATAGATGTGGCTGAGAGGTTTTACACCAAGTTGTATGAAAGGAAGGTGATTGATGAGAGCATGGTGAGTGATATGTTGGAGGGGTTGGAGAGGAGGGTGTGTCAGGGTGAGGTATTGAACGGGGTGATCTCCCTGGAGGAGGCTGCTGCTGCTATGGAGTCTTTCAGGGACGGGAAGACGCCGGGCGGGGATGGTCTGCCCAGAGAATTCTACAAGACCTGTTGGAACTTGGTTGGGCCGGACTTAACCAGGGTGTTCAATGAGACTTTGCTGAAGGAGGAGATGCCGGCATCCTTTAGACAGGGGATTATAGTGCTGGTCTTTAAGAAGAACTGTAAAGAGGAACTGGCAAACTGGAGACCTCTAACCCTTTTAAATGTGGATTACAAATGTTTTTCTAAGATTTTAACTTGCAGAATGAGGACGGTGATAGAAGAGGTGATCCATCCGGATCAGACCTGTGGCGTTCCAGGGCGGAAGATTACGGATAGCCTTATCTTACTGAGAGATGCTGTCTTTTTTGCACAGGACCGTAAGGTGCCGGTATGCCTTTTGAATTTGGACTTGGAAAAGGCATACGACAGGATCTCTCATGAGTTTATGCTCCAGGTTTTGAGAAAAATGGGGTTTACAGATCAAATTGTTAAGTGGGTAAGTCTCCTCTATAGTAATATAGGGAGTAGAGTGAGTATCAATGGGAAGCTATCCGGTCAAATTGATATCAAGAGTGGAGTAAGACAAGGCTGCCCGCTGTCCCCCCTGCTTTTTATCTGTTGTATGGAACCTTTGGCTCAGGCCCTCCGTAAAGACAAGGTGATCAGGGGGCTGGCTATCCCGGGGGGTGGAGGAGCTGAGGCAAAGTGCGTCTTGTATATGGATGATGTGAATGTGTTGTGTGTGAGTGAGAGAGCAATTAAACGAGTGTTGTGGCAGTGTGAGTGTTTTTGTGTGGCCTCCGGGTCCAAGTTGAATAAGGAGAAGTCGGAGTGCATGTTGTTTGGGGGATGGGAGGGGGTACCGGATGTTGGGGTATGCGTGAAAACTGATTTTATAAAAGTTTTAGGTATAAGGATGGACGCCACAGGATCTGGTCTGAGCAATTGGGTGGAGGTCTCAAAGAAAGTGGGCCAGAAAATGGGGCTGTGGACACAGAGGAGCCTGACACTGGAGGGGAAGGTGCTCATTGTCAAGGCGGTCATTCTCCCCTTGCTTCTGTATGTGGGAGTGGTCTTCCCACCCCCCAGGGCTGTTATCACAGTTTTAAAAAGGCAGATGTTTCGGTTTTTTTGGGGTGCCAAGTGGGAGCGTTTGAAGAGAGAGGTGGTGTGTAAAGGGGTATTAAAGGGTGGTAAAGGGCTTCCGGAATTGGAAACGTTTTTATATGTTCACGCAGTTTGCAGGCATGTTGAATTGGTGTTAAGAGGGGAGTGTCAAGGGGCTTTGTTTGTGAGGTTTTTTATGGGGGCGTTTTTAAGGTTTCTAGGAATTTTAAAGATCCCCCTTACTGTCCCGATTGTTTTTGATCCTCCCTTTGGGTATGCAGTGTTTAAAGAGTTCTTAAAGGGGAAACTGACGGGGAAGGTTGACAAAGACCTGCTTTTAAAACCAAGAAAACTGCTTTCTTTTGTGCAGGAGAGTGTGACCACATGTCCTATAAAGAGGGTTGCAGTAGGTGATCCAGAGAAGGTGTGGTGGAATGCTGCCCATCCTGCTTTGATGAACCAGCATAAAGACCTGGCCTGGCTTATCATGCATGAGGTGTTGCCGGTGAGAGCGGTGATGCATGGCAGAGGGATGTGCAAGACCCCTAGCTGTCCTTTTCAGGGCTGTGGGGCGGAGGAATCGGTGTGCCATCTGTTGTGGGAGTGCGAGTCTGCCAGGCGCTTGTGGAGAAAGGCGTCCCCCCTGTTGGCTGTGTGGATGGAAGGCACCCTGTTGGAGGAACAGCTGGTTTTGTATGGCCCAAAGAAGAAGGAGGAAGGCTCATGGCAGCTCTGGTGTGTGGTGAACTGTTTTAAGGAGGCCCTGTGGAAGGCAAGGAATATCCTGGTCTTGAAATCTGAGACCTTGAGCTGCCGTGTGACCTATGAGATCGGCCAAAGGGCCATACGGGACTATGTATTGCGTGATGTCAACAGGAGGGGGCGTGAAGAAGCAGAGAGGATCTGGCGGTGGGAGAAGTGGCCGGGCAGTGCTGGTGCTAGGTTGGAGTGTCTGGGCTTGTCAAGGCAGGATGAGGACTTTATTTAAGGACATGCACTCTTTTGTACAAACGTGTTTTAGAGGTGCCTGTTAACTATTGTTATTGTGAATTGTATGTGTTAGTTTTGTAATTGTGTATTGTGTTGATTGTAAAAATAAATAAAAAAAAAAAAAAAAAATCTGTTCTTATCAGTTTAATACCTGATACGTCCCCTATCAGGGGACCATATATTAAATTGATTTTTGGAATCGGGAGATGGAACAGGGGCTTGCTCCGTCCACTCCACGCATCGGCCCGGTATTGCAGTACCTCCGGGAACGGTGCACACCTTTCTCTAACGTTGGTCAAAGTCAGATCTGGATCTCTCCTGTGAGCATTTTGTCTACCCCTGCTGGAGGGAGAGTGCCAGTGTTGATGCAAGTTTTCCCGCCGTTTTACTTCTTTTTTTTTTTCTTTCTCTCTTTCTTTCTTTCTCTCTTTCTCTCTTTCTTTCTCTCTTTCTTTCTTGCTGTCTTTCTTTCTTTTATTCACATGTGGTGATGATGTAGACAGCAGCAGTTTGTTTCCTGGGAGCATGCAGCTAACCAGACAAGTGTGGTGGAACATGTCCCTATGCCAGGACCTTCTTAGCAAGCCAGCCAGCCAGCGAGGCACAGTTGTAGTTACCCAAGGCACCTTGCACAGCATAGCAGCTTGGCATGACTATTTGTAAGACGCACTCCACCAGTTTATGTTTTGTTTTTGGTGTTATGTGTGTGTTTTTGCTTTGTTTTCTCCTGCTTAAATTGCACATTTCCCTTCTGGAAGCAGCAGCCCGTTTTTTGGGGGTCTGCTTGTGCTTGAAATTTTGCACCCACCTTTGAATCCCCCTGTGCCGTCCGGGCTGGGGGGCCCCGGGCAAGGGCCAAGTCGCCATCGCTTCTCGGCCTTTTGGCTAAGATCAAGTGTAGTATCTGTTCTTATCAGTTTAATATCTGATACTCTGGCTTCTCTTCAGTTCGAATAAATCTTTCTAAGACTAAGGCTTAGAGGGTAGTGGCATTGCCCGCTCCCTCCGAGGGTCTGTGAGAGGTTTGTTCGAGTGAGGAGGAACAGAATTTGTTTTATTTTTGACTGGCTTTCTTCAGCTCGGCAACTTTTTGGAAGACTAATGCTCAGTCTGGTTTTGGCTTGCCCAATCCAAGCCGAGGGTCTTTCAAGATTTTGTTGACTGTTGAGTGCAGTTTTTTCTTTTTCAGGCGGTTCCAGTTTTTTTCTTTTTCAGGCGGTTCCGGCTTTTCCAGACGTTCCTGGAGTTCGAGAGAAGGAGGACCTACCATCCAGACGACCTTTGAGGACCCTTTGATGACCTAGACGACCTCATCCCCAGCCCTTGATTGTAATCGAGATCCAGACCGAGAGAGCAGCAGGCGCCCAGCAGAGGGCGCCATCTGGGAGGAGCAGAGGGCGGCCCCGGACCCCGAAGAGGCGTCACAGCCACGATTCTTCCTACGTGGTCTCGGTGCCAAGCAGCGCCCCCTACTCCGCCAGGGAAGGACACCGTTCACCTGGGGAGGGGGTCCCTCTTGCGAGGCGACCATCTCCTCAGGGACTAAAGTAATAGTTCCTTCAACTGCCCAGATTTGCTGCTTACGTTGTCTCTTTTCCGTAGAGAGAGACAACCCGGACGTCCAGAGGCTTCTCCCACCCCAATCGGAGGAGCCAGCTGAAGGATGGCGTTCCGGCCAACCCAGGAGACCAGGAGGCACAATGCGGTGCGCTTCACAAGAAACAAGCAAGATGAAACGGAACCAGGACTGACGAGACTGGAGTTCAGCCGGACCATTCTTCAGAGGGGTATGGGTTTTTCCCCTTCTGACTTGAATTGTTTGGTGAAATTGCCAGGGCTTAAGGAAGTGTTTGAGGTCAGTTTTAGGAACCCCCAAAAGTTACAAGAAATGTGGTCCTTTTGGGGGGAGAATAAATATCTCGCTCCATACAAAGAATTTTGTGTGGATGCACTGACAGACAGAGAAATGAAAGTTGTTACTGTCCAATTTTTCAATGAGGCTGTTAGCGACTATGATATTACAACATGGCTTAACCGCTATGGGAGGGTGTCATCAGAAGGGAGGAAAATTACAGACGAAGATGGGGTTTGGACAGGAGCCAGAAAGTGGCTGGTACGCCTCAATGTTGATCCATCGGGCATTGGAGGCGTCCGCCACATTCCAAACTCCATAGTGTTAGGGCCCAACAGAGGGCTGGTATTCTATAATGGGATGCCAAAACTCTGCAGGAAATGTGGGGAATTAGGACACCTGGCGGCCGCATGTACTGTAGTCAAGTGCAGGAACTGCGGCGCCCCCCACGAGACCAGCCACTGCAGAGAAGAGAGGCAGTGCAATTTGTGTGGAAAGAAGGGGCACCTGTTTAAGGACTGCCCCTCTTCCTATGCCAACATGGCCAGAGCCAGCAAGGCAAATACGAACAAGCCTAGGCCTGAGCAGGAAGAGGGAGCAAGTAACAAAGATCAGTCCACATCACCACCAACAGTATCCAAAACCCAGACTCCAGCACCACCATCATCACCAGCACCCCCCTCACCCCCCCGCCCCCGAGACATGTCCCGTTTTACGAGGACCCCTTCCCCCAGCCCAGAGAGAGAGTACAACAGCTACTCCACTAGCTCCTCCAGTAGCTCCTCTGATACAGAACACGAGGCAGGGAGGGAGCCCGGACCCAGCAGCGCCCCCCCCTGAGTAGGGCCCTCTCAGCGTGTCACGTTTTCACTTTTCACGTTCTCTTTTATTATATTATTCGCTCTGCACACACTCTTAACTCAGGGGAGACGTTAAGGAGGACAGAGATGTTTAAAACTCCTAGTGGTTTATGTTCGAGCACTGGACGAGCGGTGTGTCCTTAAAACCTTTTTATTTAATCAAGAAAATCACTCATTTATTCAAAGTTTTACGAATCAGAGCAACATCAGCGCTCCTTCGTTTTATTAAAATGCCTTTAATATTGGTTTAGTAGTTTGCGCATACTACCAAGACCCGAAAACATGTAACAATAATTAGCAATGCTAAGTTGATTACAAGCTTCAGCATTTAGTACTTCAATAACATAATACAATTATATGTATTCAGTGCAG
This sequence comes from Acipenser ruthenus, assembly GCF_902713425.1. Lineage (NCBI taxonomy): Eukaryota > Metazoa > Chordata > Actinopteri > Acipenseriformes > Acipenseridae > Acipenser > Acipenser ruthenus. The sequence goes on along the minus strand of NC_081198.1, from coordinate 21,005,259 downwards.
CCCTCAGGCTGGTTAAGCACAAAGCCTACAAGCACCCACTGCTATGTTTTAGCACATTCAATATAACACTCTTAATACTAAAACATTGTTTCAAAACCTCATAGCAATATAACCAATAAACGCGAGATACAATAATACCATTAATATGCTTACCTCCTATTATAAGGAAGAGTAGCGTGAACAAAAGAGAAGGACTGTTCTGTAGAGATCTGCAAAGGATGGACCACGTGGCTCTGCCAAGCTTGAGTGTGGTGGTCTCAGTGTGATCGGCCCAGGGTTTTTATACAATTTTCGTCCTATTGAAAGCAATGGGAAGCCCCAATTAGATCCAGTCATCAATCTATATGGACACTCCTTATCTCTTGGCAAACAGTAATCTCTAAAGAATTCAACCAACTCCTCAGACTGAATTAAAGTCATATGCCAACAAATCAACACTAGCCCATGTTCTCATCCACTCATTCTTGGCCCCCCTCCTTCATCTGAAAAGTTAGGTGAAGCAGAGTTCACAAAATCCCTGCAACCTTGATTCACTACTTAATATGGGTGCATTATAAAAAGAGTGGTGTTTGAATATATGTAACACCAATAGTTATATCATAATATAGCAGTTATAGTTATAATGATTATAATTGATTACATGAACTTGGCTTTCAAAAATATATTCCCTCATGTCATCTCACTCTCAAATTAATTTCCTTCTTTCCTTACAGGTGTGTGTTTAGCAGGTATTATAGGGAACTTCCATCTTATATCTTTTTAATGTAGAGTTTTCTCCTTATGGAAAACCTAACTATTTTACTGAGCTGTAAAGCTGTAATGTTTTCTCCTATGGGCCCCTGGTAGCTTGAACTTAATTGACACTCAGATGACCCTGTATGTTTCAGCTATACACATACTGGCTAAAACCAGCTTGCTGAAGACACCTCTTTTCTTGCCAAGTTTAATAGTGATTAATGTTCCCTAGAACTTTCCTTACACCTGTATCTTACGTGCTTGTTCCGCCCGGCAACTAACTATCTTAGGTGCTAAGACCATCCGTTCTAACTCCCTATTTTTGCAGTCCGGCCTGATACTATAAGCCTTCTGATAAAAAAATTCCGGCTTCTTCCCACCAAAGAGGCCTTCCAGCAGCTAATATTAATTTCTCCAAGGGCAGGCTGATAGAGAGCTCAAGAAGACAGGTCACATAGAGTTTACTCTCCTAAAATCTCCTGCTTTTATTCTTCATTATTTATTCAATCCTTTTATTTTGTATTTTAAACACAACATCTTTCTATGCTGCGTCTTTTAACTTCAGAGTCAAACTAGTACATTACTTCTTATAGCGTATGGCTGCTAACCTTATTACTTTCTGCTAGCAGCAGTATATCCGCAATATTACAATAGGATTTTATTCAATTTTTCTGCTCTCTATTTGTGGTGTATCTTCTGACAATGCTTATTTGTCTTAAGTTATAGTCTGCTTTTACTCTAGGTTGTTCTTACTCACCTACTTATTTTAAAACTGAATTACAAACAGAAACCTACTCAAAGCGAGGTCTTTTAATCCTTTTCTGTTTTTTTCTTTCCCTTAAGAATACTCCTAACTCCTTTTCCCTTTATATTCAGAAGTTATAATTCTTGAATGTAAGCACACAGTAATTCTTTTCATTGAATTAGGACTCCGTTTTTAACTATGCTCATCTTGATAGAAAACAGCTTCAGGTATGCTATCATATTAAGCAAAGTGAATCATATGATCTTATACATAAAAATTGTTCATAGTATTTCATACTAACAATAATTATCACTACCTATGATTATATGTTACCACAGCAATCTATACCATTTAAAACAAGCATATTAACATACATCTATTAGTACAGCATTATTCTGTAGTCAAGCTGAAAAGTCTTAACAGAGATTTCAGCACTAAATTCTGGGAATCGTGCCAATTTTAATAAGAGACTGCTCAAGGCCGGCCAGTGTATCAAGTTGTACCAGATTCTGTTATACGGTCTTACAGAGAGAGTACTTTACAGTATTTGTTACAGACTAAAGATTATTCAAACATTACAAATGGTTACAGCACATATCATCTCATTAATACATTTCATTTTTAAATCATCTAGTCCATGTCCAATGTTTCAGCTCGTTCCCAGCAGGACTCCACTTCTGTCTTGGGTTCAGCTCGGGTCGGCTCTGCAAACACCACAATACCTATTTTGCTCTACATTATTAGTGGGCAGACTTAATACAACTGAATCTGAATCAATCGAGGAGCCGTGAACTCTAGCCACTGAAATTCTCCATGCAAAGGAATCCAATTTCTTACTACACATAATAACTGGTTCGGGGTCAGCCGTGACAAGCGCCAGCACTCCCCCTCGGCTCTCGTTATGACGCCATAAGGATTGAGTCCGTGGGGGAGGAAAGCGAAAGCGACAGTGAAAGTGAGAGTGAGAAGGAGGGGAAGGGAGTGAAGAACCAGCAGAGGGTGGGGAAAAGAAAGGGTAGAGACGAGGGGGGGGAAAGAAAGGAGATCAGGATCAAAGACAGCAAGTTGCAGGTGGCCCCCATAGATCCAAAACCAGCTAATGTCCACACAAAGTCCCCAGTCTTGCCCTCGCAGGCAGAGACGGAGGCGAGTGGGACGGCTACACTGCCGCCTAGTGGGCAGGTAGCAGCCAGCCAGGGCATCCCCAGCCAGCCTTCCCAGTCGTTGGCACAAACCCTAGCACACCTCGCAGAAGAGGTGTTCACTAATGCACCGAGGGAGAGGTCGGGGTCAACACCTTCCCTGACCAGCAGTACCTCGGTAGCAATGACCCTCTTCAAGCGAAGGGCCTCCCTTCAAAGCATCCTTGACCCCCTCCCTTGTATGGGCAAAACCAGGGGCCCCCTAGAGGTCCTCCTAGATACAGCACTGGAGGACATGGGAATACCCCTGGACGCGGTAAGCCAGAAGTCTGCTAACAGCTCCAACTCAACAGACGGTAACAGCCAAAGAATGCTGTCTGTCATAACCCCCCCCAGGACAAAGCTGACCCACACGTTCCGAGGGGCCCTGAGCAAGTTCCACCAGACTTACCTTGTGGGGAGTTGAATAGCCCCAACAACTCCACGTACTGTGCATATAAAGACGGTGCCTTCTTGGACGAGGCAGCAGTGAGTACCTTCTCAGGGGTGATGGGAGTTGCAAATAAGCCCAAGCCCCCTCGAAGCAAGCGTAGAGCTAAGAGTAGGAAGAGTGTCCCGACCTCCCAATCATAGTCGCTATGGGGTGGACGCAGCGACTCCTTTTCTTGTTAGCTACCCTGATGGCCCTGATATGTGTGTCTGTTAATGTCAGGAGCATCAGGGAGACACAAAAAAGATTTGATGTACTAAACTATCTAGCTAACTTGAAAGCAGATCTCATCTTTCTGCAGGAGTGTGGTATTTCGTCGAGCCCTGATTATAGGGACCTGAAGGAGAGTTGGACCCTGGGGGACTCCTTCTGGTCGGGCTCCAACATAGCCAGAGCCGACGGAGTAGGTATCCTGTTTAAAAACCCATTTATTACCTCCCGCAGCAGCAGGGAGGTAGAACCTGGTAGAATTCTGAGCGTGGATGTGACATACAACAACACTCCCCTCAGACTGGTCAATGTCTACGCACCCACTAACCAAAACGAAAGAGTTCAATTTTTTCCACAGCTGCGTCCACTCCTGCTGGGGAACGTACCCGTCATCGTGTCAGGTGACTTCAATTGTGCTCTGAGGGACGTAGACCGGAGCAGGCCACGCAACGACCGCTCTAGTAGAGTTTTGTCCTCCGTAATATCTGATTTCTCCCTGTGTGATGCAGGTAAGGACCTGGTGCCTCCCTTTACCTGGGTGAGCTCATCTGGGACCTCCTTCTCCCGTATAGATCTCGTCCTGCATACCAGCTCCCTTACGAAGACGGCAGTAGACACCCAGGCCGTCTTCTTCTCTGACCATAGGCTCCTGCAGGTAACATTGCAGGTCCCTCAGACCTCCCAGATGGGGTCAGGGGTCTGGAAATTAAACACCTCCTTACTCGATGACCCCTCCATAGCTGCAGCCTATAAGAGCAGGCTTGTTGAGTGGACCACTTTGCGTGACCTATTCAACTCCCCTATAGAGTGGTGGGAGATGGTCAAAATCAGAACTAAGGGTTATTTCATAGCAGCAGGCAAGAGGAAAGCAAAAGAAAGGAGGGCCAAATATAAATACCTGAATGCTGCCCTCCAGCGTCTGAGCCTGCTTCAGCTTCGGGGGTTCCCTGTAAGCGACGAGATAGCCCAGACCAAGCTAGATCTTTCAGTGCTTTGTAGGGAGGAACAACGAAAGGTCATGCACAATGCAAAAGTGCAAAAAATGGAGGAAGACGAAAAGTGTACTCGCTTCTTCTTCCAGAAAACGAGGGAGAAGCGGCACTTGATGTCCTCCATGCTCGACAGCAGGGGGAGGATAGTAGAGGATAGTGAGGGAGTGAAAAAAGTGGTAGAGAACTTCTATAGGGACCTGTATAACATCAAAGCTACAGATGACACCCTGATAGAGTGGCTCCTGAGCCAGTTGGAGCCTGACTCAGTGCAGGACGACGAGGAGGAGGAGAAGGACCCAGAACTCACGCTGGAGGAGCTCACCCAGGCGGTTAAGACCATGAACACCGGTAAGACGCCAGGTCCAGATGGCATCCCGGGTGAGTATTACCATCTTTTTTGGGACACGCTAAAAGTCCATTTAGCGGAGGTCTACAGAGCGGTCTACAGGGAGAAGCGGTTGGGCCCTTCTATGCGGGAGAGTGTAATTACTCTCCTTCATAAGAAAGGGGAAGTTAAAGATCTACGGAATTGGCGCCCAATCAGCCTCCTTTGCGTGGATTACAAGATACTAGCCAAAGCTCTGATGCTCCGGCTACAAGTACACCTCCCTTTGGTCATTGGCCCCGACCAGGCTTGTGGCGTCCCAGGGAGGTCCATCACGGATATTTTAATGTTAACAAGGGACATTCTGGCTTATTCTAGAGAACGGAACCATCCCCTCTGCCTGTTCAACCTTGACCAGGAGAAGGCGTTCGATAGGGTAAGCCATGAATATATGTACAAAGTGATGGACCAGATGAAATTCGCTCCTGGACTTAGGGGGTGGGTTAAAACCATCTATACAAACATTAGTACCCGAGTCTTGGTGAACAGGCACCTGACTGGTAAAATATCTATCCAGTCAGGGGTCAGACAGGGTTGCCCACTATCCCCACTGCTATATGTCGTGTGCATTGAACCCCTCCTGCAGGCAATTAGTAGGGATACCAATATAACTGGTTTCCAGCTGCCTGGATCCAACGGGGTCCAGGTCAAAACAACAGCATATATGGACGATGTGTCACTCATTTGCACCAACACATCGTCGGTACCTCGGATTAGTAATATCCTTGGGAAGTACTGCACGGCGACCAGGGCAGTGATTAATAAGTCCAAGAGCGAAGTCTACGTGTCTAAAAATTGGCAGGTAGATAGGGAACTGTCGGACATGTACCCTGTCAAAAAGGACAAAATCAAGATTCTGGGCCTCATTTTCGAGAACAATAGCTCGGGGGCCCAGAGCTGGACGGCGGCCATTAACCAGGTCCGTAAAAAGATTGGCGGATGGAGCACAAGATCCTTAACAATGACGGGTAGAGTATTAATAACCAAGTCTATACTGTTCCCCATCCTCTCTTATGTAGGAAAAATCTTTCCCCCAGACAGGACCACCAAAAAAGTGGTGGACCGCATTATCCACCGCTTTATCTGGGGCAGCAAGATGGAGAGGGTAAAACGAGCCACCCTGAGTAAAGCCGACAAGAAGGGAGGTAAGGGGGTCCCGGACGTTGTGCAGCTCACCCGAGTGCAGGGGCTCACGCAAACTATCAAGAACATCCAGGCCCTGGACAGGAAGGTATGTTACATGAATCGTTTCTATTTTGCCACCTGTCTCAGGGCCTTGGGCCTCTGCACTATTGATAACACCGTGCCGTACTCCTGGGACCCCCCATTGTATTATAGAACCTTAAGGGACACTATATATAAATTGGGCTTAGATAAAGCAAAATTGGCCTCCTGGGAATACAAGGCTGTAACTAAATATCTTGCCGGTTCCCAGGAAATTGAAAAAGTAGCTACTTTCTCCCTCACCCAAAGCCAAAAAATCTGGGAGAATGTGTCTCACAGCTGCCTCAGTAATGTCCAGAAGGATATAGCATGGAACACCGTCCACAGTGCACTCCCCACTCGAGCGTTCATGTTTAGGAGGGGACTAGCCCAAGTAGAAACATGCCCCTATGCAAAGTGCCGCAAGAGAGAAACACCAGCCCATATCTTCTGGGAATGTGATGTGGCTGGCAGTGTCTGGCTCTCTGTCTCTGTCTTCCTAAACAGGTTTGCTGACACGGCCAAGATGACCGCTGAGACTGTGCTCTATGGGCCTGCGGGAGGAATCACTACCAGCACAGCTAAGTGCGTTTGGCGTGTCATCAATGTTGTCAAGCAGATCCTGTGGGAAGGCCGTAACGTCTGTGTCTATCACAAGCAGGAGCTAGACACTATCACCACGACCAGAAGGGCACAAACTCTTATCAAGGACTTTGTAATTCTGGACATCCGGACCCTCGGGAAGGACAAGGCCTGCGCGGAGTGGAGGATCGCCGGACTTCAGGACGTGAAGATGGAATAAAGGAAAAAACTGGAACCGCTAGCTCCTAGGAGCGGGACTACGGGGCACCGCTAAGCCTTTTATTTATTTTGTCATGCCAGCATTCCGCCCTTTTTAGCTGGCATGACCGTTTTTCAACGGTGCCCTGGTTTTATGTAGTCTTTTGTTTCAGTTTTATGGACTTTTATTTGATTTACGTTGAATGTTTTATTTGATTTTGTTTTGTTTTGTTTTATGTATCTTTAAGATTTTTAATGTAAACTATTAAAAGTTACATTTTAAGTGTTTTAAAATTTTAGAATTTTAACTCACTGTTTTATACACTGTCCCTTTTCCCCTGTCCCTGTTTTAGATCTAGTTTTATGTTCACTTTTGAACCTTTTAGAGAGCACTCCCCGGCCCTCACAAGCACTGGTTTTTTATAGATGGTTCTTTTTTTCCAGTCACTTTTAAAACAGCACAGGTTTTTTTCATGTTGATTTTAATCTGTGTCTGTTTTAACCATGTACAAAGCACAATTGTCTTGGTGTTTTTAAATGTATTTTAAATGCTTTTAAAACAAAATGTATGTCTGTATGCATGAATGTCATCTTTAAAAGAAATGTAAAATGAATGAAAAAACGAATGGGTGTAAATGTAAAAAATGTAAAATCTCAATAAAAGAGTATCAGGGGACCATATATTAAATTGATTTTTGGAATCGGGAGATGGAACAGGGGCTTGCTCCGTCCACTCCACGCATCGGCCCGGTATTGTAGTTCCTCCGGGAACGGTGCACACCTTTCTCTAACGTTGGTCAAAGTCAGATCTGGATCTCTCCTGTGAGCATTTTGTCTACCCCTGCTGGAGGGAGAGTGCCAGTGTTGATGCAAGTTTTCCCGCCGTTTTACTTCTTTTTTTTTCTTTTTCTCTTTCTTTCTTTCTCTTTCTTTCTCTCTTTCTTTCTTGCTGTCTTTCTTTCTTTTATTCACATGTGGTGATGATGTAGACAGCAGCAGTTTGTTTCCTGGGAGCATGCAGCTAACCAGACAAGTGTGGTGGAACATGTCCCTATGCCAGGTCCTTCTTAGCCAGCCATATACTCTGGCTTCTCTACAGTTCGAATAAATCTTTCTAAGACTAAGGCTTAGAGGGTAGTGGCATTACCCGCTCCCTCCGAGGGTCTGTGAGAGGTTTGTTCGGGTGAGGAGGAACAGAATTTTTTTTATTTTTGACTGGCTTTCTTCAGCTCGGCAACTTTTTGGAAGACTAATGCTCAGTCTGGTTTTGGCTTGCCCAATCCAGGCCGAGGGTCTTTCAAGATTTTGTTGACTGTTGAGAGCAGTTTTTTCTTTTTCAGGCGGTTCCCGTTTTTTTCTTTTTCAGGCGGTTCCGGCTTTTCCAGACGTTCCTGGAGTTAGAGAGAAGGAGGACCTACCATCCAGACGACCTTTGAGGACCCTTTGATGACCTAGACGACCTCATCCCCAGCCCTTGATTGTAATCGAGATCCAGACCGAGAGAGCAGCAGGCGCCCAGCAGAGGGCGCCATCTGGGAGGAGCAGAGGGCGGCCCCGGACCCCGAGGAGGCGTCACAGCCACGATTCTTCCTACGTGGTCTCGGTGCCAAGCAGCGCCCCCTACTCCGCCAGGGAAGGACACCGTTCACCTGGGGAGGGGGTCCCTCTTGCGAGGCGACCATCTCCTCAGGGACTAAAGTAATAGTTCCTTCAACTGCCCAGATTTGCTGCTTACGTTGTCTCTTTTCCGTAGAGAGAGACAACCCGGACGTCCAGAGGCTTCTCCCACCCCAATCGGAGGAGCCAGCTGAAGGATGGCGTTCCGGCCAACCCAGGAAACCAGGAGGCACAATGCGGTGCGCTTCACAAGAAACAAGCAAGATGAAACGGAACCAGGACTGACGAGACTGGAGTTCAGCCGGACCATTCTTCAGAGGGGTATGGGTTTTTCCCCTTCTGACTTGAATTGTTTGGTGAAATTGCCAGGGCTTAAGGAAGTGTTTGAGGTCAGTTTTAGGAACCCCCAAAAGTTACAAGAAATGTGGTCCTTTTGGGGGGAGAATAAATATCTCGCTCCATACAAAGAATTTTGTGTGGATGCACTGACAGACAGAGAAATGAAAGTTGTTACTGTCCAATTTTTCAATGAGGCTGTTAGCGACTATGATATTACAACATGGCTTAACCGCTATGGGAGGGTGTCATCAGAAGGGAGGAAAATTACAGATGAAGATGGGGTTTGGACAGGAGCCAGAAAGTGGCTGGTACGCCTTAATGTTGATCCATCGGGCATTGGAGGCGTCCGCCACATTCCAAACTCCATAGTGTTAGGGCCCAACAGAGGGCTGGTATTCTATAATGGGATGCCAAAACTCTGCAGGAAATGTGGGGAATTAGGACACCTGGCGGCCGCATGTACTGTAGTCAAGTGCAGGAACTGCGGCGCCCCCCACGAGACCAGCCACTGCAGAGAAGAGAGGCAGTGCAATTTGTGTGGAAATAAGGGGCACCTGTTTAAGGACTGCCCCTCTTCCTATGCCAACATGGCCAGAGCCAGCAAGGCAAACATGAACAAGCCTAGGCCTGAGCAGGAAGAGGGAGCAAGTAACAAAGATCAGTCCACATCACCACCAACAGTATCCAAGACCCAGACTCCAGCACCACCATCATCACCAGCACCCCCCTCACCCCCCCGCCCCCGAGACATGTCCCGTTTTACGAGGACCCCTTCCCCCAGCCCAGAGAGAGAGTACAACAGCCACTCCACTAGCTCCTCCAGTAGCTCCTCTGATGCAGAACACGAGGCAGGGAGGGAGCCTGGACCCAGCAGCGGCCCCCCCCTGAGTAGGGCCCTCTCAGCGCCAGCACTCCCCCTCGGCTCTCGTTATGACGCCATAAGGATTGAGTCCGTGGGGGAGGAAAGCGAAAGCGACAGTGAAAGTGAGAGTGAGAAGGAGGGGAAGGGAGTGAAGAACCAGCAGAGGGTGGGGAAAAGAAAGGGTAGAGACGAGGGGGGGGAAAGAAAGGAGATCAGGATCAAAGACAGCAAGTTGCAGGTGGCCCCCATAGATCCAAAACCAGCTAATGTCCACACAAAGTCCCCAGTCTTGCCCTCGCAGGCAGAGACGGAGGCGAGTGGGACGGCTACACTGCCGCCTAGTGGGCAGGTAGCAGCCAGCCAGGGCATCCCCAGCCAGCCTTCCCAGTCGTTGGCACAAACCCTAGCACACCTCGCAGAAGAGGTGTTCACTAATGCACCGAGGGAGAGGTCGGGGTCAACACCTTCCCTGACCAGCAGTACCTCGGTAGCAATGACCCTCTTCAAGCGAAGGGCCTCCCTTCAAAGCATCCTTGACCCCCTCCCTTGTATGGGCAAAACCAGGGGCCCCCTAGAGGTCCTCCTAGATACAGCACTGGAGGACATGGGAATACCCCTGGACGCGGTAAGCCAGAAGTCTGCTAACAGCTCCAATTCAACAGACGGTAACAGCCAAAGAATGCTGTCTGTCATAACCCCCCCCAGGACAAAGCTGACCCACACGTTCCGAGGGGCCCTGAGCAAGTTCCACCAGACTTACCTTGTGGGGAGTTGAATAGCCCCAACAACTCCACGTACTGTGCATATAAAGACGGTGCCTTCTTGGACGAGGCAGCAGTGAGTACCTTCTCAGGGGTGATGGGAGTTGCAAATAAGCCCAAGCCCCCTCGAAGCAAGCGTAGAGCTAAGAGTAGGAAGAGTGTCCCGACCTCCCAATCATAGTCGCTATGGGGTGGACGCAGCGACTCCTTTTCTTGTTAGCTACCCTGATGGCCCTGATATGTGTGTCTGTTAATGTCAGGAGCATCAGGGAGACACAAAAAAGATTTGATGTACTAAACTATCTAGCTAACTTGAAAGCAGATCTCATCTTTCTGCAGGAGTGTGGTATTTCGTCGAGCCCTGATTATAGGGACCTGAAGGAGAGTTGGACCCTGGGGGACTCCTTCTGGTCGGGCTCCAACATAGCCAGAGCCGACGGAGTAGGTATCCTGTTTAAAAACCCATTTATTACCTCCCGCAGCAGCAGGGAGGTAGAACCTGGTAGAATTCTGAGCGTGGATGTGACATACAACAAAACTCCCCTCAGACTGGTCAATGTCTACGCACCCACTAACCAAAACGAAAGAGTTCAATTTTTTCCACAGCTGCGTCCACTCCTGCTGGGGAACGTACCCGTCATCGTGTCAGGTGACTTCAATTGTGCTCTGAGGGACGTAGACCGGAGCAGGCCACGCAACGACCGCTCTAGTAGAGTTTTGTCCTCCGTAATATCTGATTTCTCCCTGTGTGATGCAGGTAAGGACCTGGTGCCTCCCTTTACCTGGGTGAGCTCATCTGGGACCTCCTTCTCCCGTATAGATCTCGTCCTGCATACCAGCTCCCTTACGAAGACGGCAGTAGACACCCAGGCCGTCTTCTTCTCTGACCATAGGCTCCTGCAGGTAACATTGCAGGTCCCTCAGACCTCCCAGATGGGGTCAGGGGTTTGGAAATTAAACACCTCCTTACTCGATGACCCCTCCATAGCTGCAGCCTATAAGAGCAGGCTTGTTGAGTGGACCACTTTGCGTGACCTATTCAACTCCCCTATAGAGTGGTGGGAGATGGTCAAAATCAGAACTAAGGGTTATTTCATAGCAGCAGGCAAGAGGAAAGCAAAAGAAAGGAGGGCCAAATATAAACACCTGAATGCTGCCCTCCAGCGTCTGAGCCTGCTTCAGCTTCGGGGGTTCCCTGTAAGCGACGAGATAGCCCAGACCAAGCTAGATCTTTCAGTGCTTTGTAGGGAGGAACAACGAAAGGTCATGCACAATGCAAAAGTGCAAAAAATGGAGGAAGACGAAAAGTGTACTCGCTTCTTCTTCCAGAAAACGAGGGAGAAGCGGCACTTGATGTCCTCCATGCTCGACAGCAGGGGGAGGATAGTAGAGGATAGTGAGGGAGTGAAAAAAGTGGTAGAGAACTTCTATAGGGACCTATATAACATCAAAGCTACAGATGACACCCTGATAGAGTGGTTCCTGAGCCAGTTGGAGCCTGACTCAGTGCGGGACGACGAGGAGGAGGAGAAGGACCCAGAACTCACGCTGGAGGAGCTCACCCAGGCGGTTAAGACCATGAACACCGGTAAGACGCCAGGTCCAGATGGCATCCCGGGTGAGTATTACCATCTTTTTTGGGACATGCTAAAAGTCCATTTAGCGGAGGTCTACAGAGCGGTCTACAGGGAGAAGCGGTTGGGCCCTTCTATGCGGGAGAGTGTAATTACTCTCCTTCATAAGAAAGGGGAAGTTAAAGATCTACGGAATTGGCGCCCAATCAGCCTCCTTTGCGTGGATTACAAGATACTAGCCAAAGCTCTGATGCTCCGGCTACAAGTACACCTCCCTTTGGTCATTGGCCCCGACCAGGCTTGTGGCGTCCCAGGGAGGTCCATCACGGATATTTTAATGTTAACAAGGGACATTCTGGCTTATTCTAGAGAACGGAACCATCCCCTCTGCCTGTTCAACCTTGACCAGGAGAAGGCGTTCGATAGGGTAAGCCATGAATATATGTACAAAGTGATGGACCAGATGAAATTCGCTCCTGGACTTAGGGAGTGGGTTAAAACCATATATACAAACATTAGTACCCGAGTCTTGGTGAACAGGCACCTGACTGGTAAAATATCTATCCAGTCAGGGGTCAGACAGGGTTGCCCACTATCCCCACTGCTATATGTCGTGTGCATTGAACCCCTCCTGCAGGCAATTCGTAGGGATACCAATATAACTGGTTTCCAGCTGCCTGGATCCAACGGGGTCCAGGTCAAAACAACAGCATAAATGGACGATGTGTCACTCATTTGCACCAACACATCGTCGGTACCTCGGATTAGTAATATCCTTGGGAAGTACTGCACGGTGACCAGGGCAGTGATTAATAAGTCCAAGAGCGAAGTCTACGTGTCTAAAAATTGGCAGGTAGATAGGGAACTGTCGGACATGTACCCTGTCAAAAAGGACAAAATCAAGATTCTGGGCCTCATTTTCGAGAACAATAGCTCGGGGGCCCAGAGCTGGACGGCGGCCATTAACCAGGTCCGTAAAAAGATTGGCGGATGGAGCACAAGATCCTTAACAATGACGGGTAGAGTATTAATAACCAAGTCTATACTGTTCCCCATCCTCTCTTATGTAGGAAAAATCTTTCCCCCAGACAGGACCACCAAAAAAGTGGTGGACCGCATTATCCACCGCTTTATCTGGGGCAGCAAGATGGAGAGGGTAAAACGAGCCACCCTGAGTAAAGCCGACAAGAAGGGAGGTAAGGGGGTCCCGGACGTTGTGCAGCTCACCCGAGTGCAGGGGCTCACGCAAACTATCAAGAACATCCAGGCCCTGGACAGGAAGGTATGTTACATGAATCGTTTCTATTTTGCCACCTGTCTCAGGGCCTTGGGCCTCTGCACTATTGATAACACCGTGCCGTACTCCTGGGACCCCCCATTGTATTATAGAACCTTAAGGGACACTATATATAAATTGGGCTTAGATAAAGCAAAATTGGCCTCCTGGGAATACAAGGCTGTAACTAAATATCTTGCCGGTTCCCAGGAAATTGAAAAAGTAGCTACTTTCTCCCTCACCCAAAGCCAAAAAATCTGGGAGAATGTGTCTCACAGCTGCCTCAGTAATGTCCAGAAGGATATAGCATGGAACACCGTCCACAGTGCACTCCCCACTCGAGCGTTCATGTTCAGGAGGGGACTAGCCCAAGTAGAAACATGCCCCTATGCAAAGTGCCGAAAGAGAGAAACACCAGCCCATATCTTCTGGGAGTGTGATGTGGCTGGCAGTGTCTGGCTCTCTGTCTCTGTCTTCCTAAACAGGTTTGCTGACACGGCCAAGATGACCGCTGAGACTGTGCTCTATGGGCCTGCGGGAGGAATCGATACCAGCACAGCTAAGTGCGTTTGGCGTGTCATCAATGTTGTCAAGCAGATCCTGTGGGAAGGCTGTAACGTCTGTGTCTATCACAAGCAGGAGCTAGACACTATCACCACGACCAGAAGGGCACAAACTCTTATCAAGGACTTTGTAATTCTGGACATCCGGACCCTCGGGAAGGACAAGGCCTGCGCGGAGTGGAGGATCGCCGGACTTCAGGACGTGAAGATGGAATAAAGGAAAAAACTGGAACCGCTAGCTCCTAGGAGCGGGACTACGGGGCACCGCTAAGCCTTTTATTTATTTTGTCATGCCAGCATTCCGCCCTTTTTAGCTGGCATGACCGTTTTTTCAACGGTGCCCTGGTTTTATGTAGTCTTTTTGTTTCAGTTTTATTGACTTTTATTTGATTTACGTTGAATGTTTTATTTGATTTTGTTTTGTTTTGTTTTATGTATCTTTAAGATTTTTAATGTAAACTATTAAAAGTTACATTTTAAGTGTTTTAAAATTTTAGAATTTTAACTCACTGTTCTATACACTGTCCCTTTTCCCCTGTCCCTGTTTTAGATCTAGTTTTATGTTCACTTTTGAACTTTTTTAGAGAGCACTCCCCGGCCCTCACAAACACTGGTTTTTTATAGATGGTTCTTTTTTTCCAGTCACTTTTAAAGCAGCACAGGTTTTTTTCATGTTGATTTTAATCTGTGTCTGTTTTAACCATGTACAAAGCACAATTGTCTTGGTGTTTTTAAATGTATTTTAAATGCTTTTAAAACAAAATGTATGTCTGTATGCATGAATGTCATCTTTAAAAGAAATGTAAAATGAATGAAAAAAACGAATGGGTGTAAATGTAAAAAATGTAAAATCTCAATAAAAGAGTATTAATATCTGATACGTCCCCTATCAGGGGACCATATATTAAATTGATTTTTGGAATCGGGAGATGGAACAGGGGCTTGCTCCGTCCACTCCACGCATCGGCCCGGTATTGCAGTACCTCCGGGAACGGTGCACACCTTTCTCTAACGTTGGTCAAAGTCAGATCTGGATCTCTCCTGTGAGCATTTTGTCTACCCCTGCTGGAGGGAGAGTGCCAGTGTTGATGCAAGTTTTCCCGCCGTTTTACTTCTTTTTTTTTCTTTCTCTCTTTCTTTCTTTCTCTCTTTCTTTCTCTCTTTCTCTCTTTCTTTCTCTCTTTCTTTCTTGCTGTCTTTCTTTCTTTTATTCACATGTGGTGATGATGTAGACAGCAGCAGGTTGTTTCCTGGGAGCATGCAGCTAACCAGACAAGTGTGGTGGAGCATGTCCCTATGCCTGGACCTAATTAGCAAGCCAGCCAGCCAGCGAGGCACAGTTGTAGTTACCCAAGGCACCTTGCACAGCATAGCAGCTTGGCATGACTATTTGTAAGACGCACTCCGCCAGTTTATGTTTTGTTTTTGGTGTTATGTGTGTGTTTTTGCTTTGTTTTGTTTTCTCCTGCTTAAATTGCACATTTCCCCTCTGGAAGCAGCAGCCCGTTTTTTTGGGGTCTGCTTGTGCTTGAAATTTTGCACCCACCTTTGAATCCCCCTGTGCCGTCCGGGCTGGGGGGCCCCGGGCAAGGGCCAAGTCGCCATCGCTTCTCGGCCTTTTGGCTAAGATCAAGTGTAGTATCTGTTCTTATCAGTTTAATATCTGATACGTCCCCTATCAGGGGACCATATATATAATTGATTTTTGGAATCGGGAGATGGAACAGGGGCTTGCTCCGTCCACTCCACGCATCGGCCCGGTATTGCAGTACCTCCGGGAACGGTGCACACCTTTCTCTAACGTTGGTCAAAGTCAGATCTGGATCTCTCCTGTGAGCATTTTGTCTACCCCTGCTGGAGGGAGAGTGCCAGTGTTGATGCAAGTTTTCCCGCCGTTTTACTTCTTTTTTTTTCTTTCTCTCTTTCTTTCTTTCTCTTTCTTTCTCTCTTTCTTTCTTGCTGTCTTTCTTTCTTTTATTCACATGTGATGATGATGTAGACAGCAGCAGTTTGTTTCCTGGGAGCATGCAGCTAACCAGACAAGTGTGGTGGAACATGTCCCTATGCCAGGTCCTTCTTAGCCAGCCATATACTCTGGCTTCTCTTCAGTTCGAATAAATCTTTCTAAGACTAAGGTTTAGAGGGTAGTGGCATTGCCCGCTCCCTCCGAGGGTCTGTGAGAGGTTTGTTCGGGTGAGGAGGAACAGAATTTTTTTTATTTTTGACTGGCTTTCTTCAGCTCGGCAACTTTTTGGAAGACTAATGCTCAGTCTGGTTTTGGCTTGCCCAATCCAGGCCGAGGGTCTTTCAAGATTTTGTTGACTGTTGAGAGTAGTTTTTTCTTTTTCAGGCGGTTCCCGTTTTTTTCTTTTTCAGGCGGTTCTGGCTTTTCCAGACGTTCCTGGAGTTAGAGAGAAGGAGGACCTACCATCCAGACGACCTTTGAGGACCCTTTGATGACCTAGACGACCTCATCCCCAGCCCTTGATTGTAATCGAGATCCAGACCGAGAGAGCAGCAGGCGCCCAGCAGAGGGCGCCATCTGGGAGGAGCAGAGGGCGGCCCCGGACCCCGAGGAGGTGTCACAGCCACGATTCTTCCTACGTGGTCTCGGTGCCAAGCAGCGCCCCCTACTCCGCCAGGGAAGGACACCGTTCACCTGGGGAGGGGGTCCCTCTTGCGAGGCGACCATCTCCTCAGGGACTAAAGTAATAGTTCCTTCAACTGCCCAGATTTGCTGCTTACGTTGTCTCTTTTCCGTAGAGAGAGACAACCCGGACGTCCAGAGGCTTCTCCCACCCCAATCGGAGGAGCCAGCTGAAGGATGGCGTTCCGGCCAACCCAGGAAACCAGGAGGCACAATGCGGTGCGCTTCACAAGAAACAAGCAAGATGAAACGGAACCAGGACTGACGAGACTGGAGTTCAGCCGGACCATTCTTCAGAGGGGTATGGGTTTTTCCCCTTCTGACTTGAATTGTTTGGTGAAATTGCCAGGGCTTAAGGAAGTGTTTGAGGTCAGTTTTAGGAACCCCCAAAAGTTACAAGAAATGTGGTCCTTTTGGGGGGAGAATAAATATCTCGCTCCATACAAAGAATTTTGTGTGGATGCACTGACAGACAGAGAAATGAAAGTTGTTACTGTCCAATTTTTCAATGAGGCTGTTAGCGACTATGATATTACAACATGGCTTAACCGCTATGGGAGGGTGTCATCAGAAGGGAGGAAAATTACAGATGAAGATGGGGTTTGGACAGGAGCCAGAAAGTGGCTGGTACGCCTTAATGTTGATCCATCGGGCATTGGAGGCGTCCGCCACATTCCAAACTCCATAGTGTTAGGGCCCAACAGAGGGCTGGTATTCTATAATGGGATGCCAAAACTCTGCAGGAAATGTGGGGAATTAGGACACCTGACGGCCGCGTGTACTGTAGTCAAGTGCAGGAACTGCGGCGCCCCCCACGAGACCAGCCACTGCAGAGAAGAGAGGCAGTGCAATTTGTGTGGAAAGAAGGGGCACCTGTTTAAGGACTGCCCCTCTTCCTATGCCAACATGGCCAGAGCCAGCAAGGCAAACATGAACAAGCCTAGGCCTGAGCAGGAAGAGGGAGCAAGTAACAAAGATCAGTCCACATCACCACCAACAGTATCCAAGACCCAGACTCCAGCACCACCATCATCACCAGCACCCCCTCACCCCCCCGCCCCCGAGACATGTCCCGTTTTACGAGGACCCCTTCCCCCAGCCCAGAGAGAGAGTACAACAGCCACTCCACTAGCTCCTCCAGTAGCTCCTCTGATGCAGAACACGAGGCAGGGAGGGAGCCCGGACCCAGCAGCGCCCCCCCCCTGAGTAGGGCCCTCTCAGCGCCAGCACTCCCCCTCGGCTCTCGTTATGACGCCATAAGGATTGAGTCCGTGGGGGAGGAAAGCAAAAGCGACAGTGAAAGTGAGAGTGAGAAGGAGGGGAAGGGAGTGAAGAACCAGCAGAGGGTGGGGAAAAGAAAGGGTAGAGACGAGGGGGGGAAAAGAAAGAAGATCAGGATCAAAGACAGCAAGTTGCAGGTGGCCCCCATAGATCCAAAACCAGCTAATGTCCACACAAAGTCCCCAGTCTTGCCCTCGCAGGCAGAGACGGAGGCGAGTGGGACGGCTACACTGCCGCCTAGTGGGCAGGTAGCAGCCAGCCAGGGCATCCCCAGCCAGCCTTCCCAGTCGTTGGCACAAACCCTAGCACACCTCGCAGAAGAGGTGTTCACTAATGCACCGAGGGAGAGGTCGGGGTCAACACCTTCCCTGACCAGCAGTACCTCTGTAGCAATGACCCTCTTCAAGCGAAGGGCCTCCCTTCAAAGCATCCTTGACCCCCTCCCTTGTATGGGCAAAACCAGGGGCCCCCTAGAGGTCCTCCTAGATACAGCACTGGAGGACATGGGAATACCCCTGGACGCGGTAAGCCAGAAGTCTGCTAACAGCTCCAATTCAACAGACGGTAACAGCCAAAGAATGCTGTCTGTCATAACCCCCCCCAGGACAAAGCTGACCCACACGTTCCGAGGGGCCCTGAGCAAGTTCCACCAGACTTACCTTGTGGGGAGTTGAATAGCCCCAACAACTCCACGTACTGTGCATATAAAGACGGTGCCTTCTTGGACGAGGCAGCAGTGAGTACCTTCTCAGGGGTGATGGGAGTTGCAAATAAGCCCAAGCCCCCTCGAAGCAAGCGTAGAGCTAAGAGTAGGAAGAGTGTCCCGACCTCCCAATCATAGTCGCTATGGGGTGGACGCAGCGACTCCTTTTCTTGTTAGCTACCCTGATGGCCCTGATATGTGTGTCTGTTAATGTCAGGAGCATCAGGGAGACACAAAAAAGATTTGATGTACTAAACTATCTAGCTAACTTGAAAGCAGATCTCATCTTTCTGCAGGAGTGTGGTATTTCGTCGAGCCCTGATTATAGGGACCTGAAGGAGAGTTGGACCCTGGGGGACTCCTTCTGGTCGGGCTCCAACATAGCCAGAGCCGACGGAGTAGGTATCCTGTTTAAAAACCCATTTATTACCTCCCGCAGCAGCAGGGAGGTAGAACCTGGTAGAATTCTGAGCGTGGATGTGACATACAACAACACTCCCCTCAGACTGGTCAATGTCTACGCACCCACTAACCAAAACGAAAGAGTTCAATTTTTTCCACAGCTGCGTCCACTCCTGCTGGGGAACGTACCCGTCATCGTGTCAGGTGACTTCAATTGTGCTCTGAGGGACGTAGACCGGAGCAGGCCACGCAACGACGTGGAACGGTGCACACCTTTCTCTAACGTTGGTCAAAGTCAGATCTGGATCTCTCCTGTGAGCATTTTGTCTACCCCTGCTGGAGGGAGAGTGCCAGTGTTGATGCAAGTTTTCCCGCCGTTTTACTTCTTTTTTTTTCTTTCTCTCTTTCTTTCTTTCTCTCTTTCTTTCTCTCTTTCTCTCTTTCTTTCTCTCTTTCTTTCTTGCTGTCTTTCTTTCTTTTATTCACATGTGGTGATGATGTAGACAGCAGCAGGTTGTTTCCTGGGAGCATGCAGCTAACCAGACAAGTGTGGTGGAACATGTCCCTATGCCAGGACCTTCTTAGCAAGCCAGCCAGCCAGCGAGGCACAGTTGTAGTTACCCAAGGCACCTTGCACAGCATAGCAGCTTGGCATGACTATTTGTAAGACGCACTCCGCCAGTTTATGTTTTGTTTTTGGTGTTATGTGTGTGTTTTTGCTTTGTTTTGTTTCCTCCTGCTTAAATTGCACATTTCCCCTCTGGAAGCAGCAGCCCGTTTTTTGGGGGTCTGCTTGTGCTTGGAATTTTGCACCCACCTTTGAATCCCCCTGTGCCGTCTGGGCTGGGGGGCCCCGGGCAAGGGCCAAGTCGCCATCGCTTCTCGGCCTTTTGGCTAAGATCAAGTGTAGTATCTGTTCTTATCAGTTTAATATCTGATACGTCCCCTATCAGGGGACCATATATTAAATTGATTTTTGGAATCGGGAGATGGAACAGGGGCTTGCTCCGTCCACTCCACGCATCGGCCCGGTATTGCAGTACCTCCGGGAACGGTGCACACCTTTCTCTAACGTTGGTCAAAGTCAGATCTGGATCTCTCCTGTGAGCATTTTGTCTACCCCTGCTGGAGGGAGAGTGCCAGTGTTGATGCAAGTTTTCCCGCCGTTTTACTTCTTTTTTTTCTTTCTCTCTTTCTTTCTTTCTCTTTCTTTCTCTCTTTCTTTCTTGCTGTCTTTCTTTCTTTTATTCACATGTGATGATGATGTAGACAGCAGCAGTTTGTTTCCTGGGAGCATGCAGCTAACCAGACAAGTGTGGTGGAACATGTCCCTATTCCAGGTCCTTCTTAGCCAGCCATATACTCTGGCTTCTCTTCAGTTCGAATAAATCTTTCTAAGACTAAGGCTTAGAGGGTAGTGGCATTGCCCGCTCCCTCCGAGGGTCTGTGAGAGGTTTGTTCGGGTGAGGAGGAACAGAATTTTTTTTATTTTTGACTGGCTTTCTTCAGCTCGGCAACTTTTTGGAAGACTAATGCTCAGTCTGGTTTTGGCTTGCCCAATCCAGGCCGAGGGTCTTTCAAGATTTTGTTGACTGTTGAGA
Organism: Acipenser ruthenus; assembly: GCF_902713425.1. NCBI lineage: Eukaryota > Metazoa > Chordata > Actinopteri > Acipenseriformes > Acipenseridae > Acipenser > Acipenser ruthenus. The sequence continues at coordinate 20,984,951 of NC_081198.1, read as the reverse complement.
GCAGTTTTTTTCTTTTTCAGGCGGTTCCCGTTTTTTTCTTTTTCAGGCGGTTCCGGCTTTTCCAGACGTTCCTGGAGTTCGAGAGAAGGAGGACCTACCATCCAGACGACCTTTGAGGACCCTTTGATGACCTAGACGACCTCATCCCCAGCCCTTGATTGTAATCGAGATCCAGACCGAGAGAGCAGCAGGCGCCCAGCAGAGGGCGCCATCTGGGAGGAGCAGAGGGCGGCCCCGGACCCCGAGGAGGCGTCACAGCCACGATTCTTCCTACGTGGTCTCGGTGCCAAGCAGCGCCCCCTACTCCGCCAGGGAAGGACACCGTTCACCTGGGGAGGGGGTCCCTCTTGCGAGGCGACCATCTCCTCAGGGACTAAAGTAATAGTTCCTTCAACTGCCCAGATTTGCTGCTTACGTTGTCTCTTTTCCGTAGAGAGAGACAACCCGGACGTCCAGAGGCTTCTCCCACCCCAATCGGAGGAGCCAGCTGAAGGATGGCGTTCCGGCCAACCCAGGAAACCAGGAGGCACAATGCGGTGCGCTTCACAAGAAACAAGCAAGATGAAACGGAACCAGGACTGACGAGACTGGAGTTCAGCCGGACCATTCTTCAGAGGGGTATGGGTTTTTCCCCTTCTGACTTGAATTGTTTGGTGAAATTGCCAGGGCTTAAGGAAGTGTTTGAGGTCAGTTTTAGGAACCCCCAAAAGTTACAAGAAATGTGGTCCTTTTGGGGGGAGAATAAATATCTCGCTCCATACAAAGAATTTTGTGTGGATGCACTGACAGACAGAGAAATGAAAGTTGTTACTGTCCAATTTTTCAATGAGGCTGTTAGCGACTATGATATTACAACATGGCTTAACCGCTATGGGAGGGTGTCATCAGAAGGGAGGAAAATTACAGATGAAGATGGGGTTTGGACAGGAGCCAGAAAGTGGCTGGTACGCCTTAATGTTGATCCATCGGGCATTGGAGGCGTCCGCCACATTCCAAACTCCATAGTGTTAGGGCCCAACAGAGGGCTGGTATTCTATAATGGGATGCCAAAACTCTGCAGGAAATGTGGGGAATTAGGACACCTGACGGCCGCGTGTACTGTAGTCAAGTGCAGGAACTGCGGCGCCCCCCACGAGACCAGCCACTGCAGAGAAGAGAGGCAGTGCAATTTGTGTGGAAAGAAGGGGCACCTGTTTAAGGACTGCCCCTCTTCCTATGCCAACATGGCCAGAGCCAGCAAGGCAAACATGAACAAGCCTAGGCCTGAGCAGGAAGAGGGAGCAAGTAACAAAGATCAGTCCACATCACCACCAACAGTATCCAAGACCCAGACTCCAGCACCACCATCATCACCAGCACCCCCTCACCCCCCCGCCCCCGAGACATGTCCCGTTTTACGAGGACCCCTTCCCCCAGCCCAGAGAGAGAGTACAACAGCCACTCCACTAGCTCCTCCAGTAGCTCCTCTGATGCAGAACACGAGTCAGGGAGGGAGCCCGGACCCAGCAGCGGCCCCCCCCTGAGTAGGGCCCTCTCAGCGCCAGCACTCCCCCTCGGCTCTCGTTATGACGCCATAAGGATTGAGTCCGTGGGGGAGGAAAGCAAAAGCGACAGTGAAAGTGAGAGTGAGAAGGAGGGGAAGGGAGTGAAGAACCAGCAGAGGGTGGGGAAAAGAAAGGGTAGAGACGAGGGGGGGAAAAGAAAGAAGATCAGGATCAAAGACAGCAAGTTGCAGGTGGCCCCCATAGATCCAAAACCAGCTAATGTCCACACAAAGTCCCCAGTCTTGCCCTCGCAGGCAGAGACGGAGGCGAGTGGGACGGCTACACTGCCGCCTAGTGGGCAGGTAGCAGCCAGCCAGGGCATCCCCAGCCAGCCTTCCCAGTCGTTGGCACAAACCCTAGCACACCTCGCAGAAGAGGTGTTCACTAATGCACCGAGGGAGAGGTCGGGGTCAACACCTTCCCTGACCAGCAGTACCTCTGTAGCAATGACCCTCTTCAAGCGAAGGGCCTCCCTTCAAAGCATCCTTGACCCCCTCCCTTGTATGGGCAAAACCAGGGGCCCCCTAGAGGTCCTCCTAGATACAGCACTGGAGGACATGGGAATACCCCTGGACGCGGTAAGCCAGAAGTCTGCTAACAGCTCCAATTCAACAGATGGTAACAGCCAAAGAATGCTGTCTGTCATAACCCCCCCCCCAGGACAAAGCTGACCCACACGTTCCGAGGGGCCCTGAGCAAGTTCCACCAGACTTACCTTGTGGGGAGTTGAATAGCCCCAACAACTCCACGTACTGTGCATATAAAGACGGTGCCTTCTTGGACGAGGCAGCAGTGAGTACCTTCTCAGGGGTGATGGGAGTTGCAAATAAGCCCAAGCCCCCTCGAAGCAAGCGTAGAGCTAAGAGTAGGAAGAGTGTCCCGACCTCCCAATCATAGTCGCTATGGGGTGGACGCAGCGACTCCTTTTCTTGTTAGCTACCCTGATGGCCCTGATATGTGTGTCTGTTAATGTCAGGAGCATCAGGGAGACACAAAAAAGATTTGATGTACTAAACTATCTAGCTAACTTGAAAGCAGATCTCATCTTTCTGCAGGAGTGTGGTATTTCGTCGAGCCCTGATTATAGGGACCTGAAGGAGAGTTGGACCCTGGGGGACTCCTTCTGGTCGGGCTCCAACATAGCCAGAGCCGACGGAGTAGGTATCCTGTTTAAAAACCCATTTATTACCTCCCGCAGCAGCAGGGAGGTAGAACCTGGTAGAATTCTGAGCGTGGATGTGACATACAACAACACTCCCCTCAGACTGGTCAATGTCTACGCACCCACTAACCAAAACGAAAGAGTTCAATTTTTTCCACAGCTGCGTCCACTCCTGCTGGGGAACGTACCCGTCATCGTGTCAGGTGACTTCAATTGTTCTCTGAGGGACGTAGACCGGAGCAGGCCACGCAACGACCGCTCTAGTAGAGTTTTGTCCTCCGTAATATCTGATTTCTCCCTGTGTGATGCAGGTAAGGACCTGGTGCCTCCCTTTACCTGGGTGAGCTCATCTGGGACCTCCTTCTCCCGTATAGATCTCGTCCTGCATACCAGCTCCCTTACGAAGACGGCAGTAGACACCCAGGCCGTCTTCTTCTCTGACCATAGGCTCCTGCAGGTAACATTGCAGGTCCCTCAGACCTCCCAGATGGGGTCAGGGGTTTGGAAATTAAACACCTCCTTACTCGATGACCCCTCCATAGCTGCAGCCTATAAGAGCAGGCTTGTTGAGTGGACCACTTTGCGTGACCTATTCAACTCCCCTATAGAGTGGTGGGAGATGGTCAAAATCAGAACTAAGGGTTATTTCATAGCAGCAGGCAAGAGGAAAGCAAAAGAAAGGAGGGCCAAATATAAACACCTGAATGCTGCCCTCCAGCATCTGAGCCTGCTTCAGCTTCGGGGGTTCCCTGTAAGCGACGAGATAGCCCAGACCAAGCTAGATCTTTCAGTGCTTTGTAGGGAGGAACAACGAAAGGTCATGCACAATGCAAAAGTGCAAAAAATGGAGGAAGACGAAAAGTGTACTCGCTTCTTCTTCCAGAAAACGAGGGAGAAGCGGCACTTGATGTCCTCCATGCTCGACAGCAGGGGGAGGATAGTAGAGGATAGTGAGGGAGTGAAAAAAGTGGTAGAGAACTTCTATAGGGACCTATATAACATCAAAGCTACAGATGACACCCTGATAGAGTGGTTCCTGAGCCAGTTGGAGCCTGACTCAGTGCGGGACGACGAGGAGGAGGAGAAGGACCCAGAACTCACGCTGGAGGAGCTCACCCAGGCGGTTAAGACCATGAACACCGGTAAGACGCCAGGTCCAGATGGCATCCCGGGTGAGTATTACCATCTTTTTTGGGACACGCTAAAAGTCCATTTAGCGGAGGTCTACAGAGCGGTCTACAGGGAGAAGCGGTTGGGCCCTTCTATGCGGGAGAGTGTAATTACTCTCCTTCATAAGAAAGGGGAAGTTAAAGATCTACGGAATTGGCGCCCAATCAGCCTCCTTTGCGTGGATTACAAGATACTAGCCAAAGCTCTGATGCTCCGGCTACAAGTACACCTCCCTTTGGTCATTGGCCCCGACCAGGCTTGTGGCGTCCCAGGGAGGTCCATCACGGATATTTTAATGTTAACAAGGGACATTCTGGCTTATTCTAGAGAACGGAACCATCCCCTCTGCCTGTTCAACCTTGACCAGGAGAAGGCGTTCGATAGGGTAAGCCATGAATATATGTACAAAGTGATGGACCAGATGAAATTCGCTCCTGGACTGGACCCGAGTCTTGGTGAACAGGCACCTGACTGGTAAAATATCTATCCAGTCAGGGGTCAGACAGGGTTGCCCACTATCCCCACTGCTATATGTCGTGTGCATTGAACCCCTCCTGCAGGCAATTCGTAGGGATACCAATATAACTGGTTTCCAGCTGCCTGGATCCAACGGGGTCCAGGTCAAAACAACAGCATATATGGACGATGTGTCACTCATTTGCACCAACACATCGTCGGTACCTCGGATTAGTAATATCCTTGAGAAGTACTGCACGGCGACCGGGGCAGTGATTAATAAGTCCAAGAGCGAAGTCTACGTGTCTAAAAATTGGCAGGTAGATAGGGAACTGTCGGACATGTACCCTGTCAAAAAGGACAAAATCAAGATTCTGGGCCTCATTTTCGAGAACAATAGCTCGGGGGCCCAGAGCTGGACGGCGGCCATTAACCAGGTCCGTAAAAAGATTGGCGGATGGAGCACAAGATCCTTAACAATGACGGGTAGAGTATTAATAACCAAGTCTATACTGTTCCCCATCCTCTCTTATGTAGGAAAAATCTTTCCCCCAGACAGGACCACCAAAAAAGTGGTGGACCGCATTATCCACCGCTTTATCTGGGGCAGCAAGATGGAGAGGGTAAAGCGAGCCACCCTGAGTAAAGCCGACAAGAAGGGAGGTAAGGGGGTCCCGGACGTTGTGCAGCTCACCCGAGTGCAGGGGCTCACGCAAACTATCAAGAACATCCAGGCCCTGGACAGGAAGGTATGTTACATGAATCGTTTCTATTTTGCCACCTGTCTCAGGGCCTTGGGCCTCTGCACTATTGATAACACCGTGCCGTACTCCTGGGACCCCCCATTGTATTATAGAACCTTAAGGGACACTATATATAAATTGGGCTTAGATAAAGCAAAATTGGCCTCCTGGGAATACAAGGCTGTAACTAAATATCTTGCCGGTTCCCAGGAAATTGAAAAAGTAGCTACTTTCTCCCTCACCCAAAGCCAAAAAATCTGGGAGAATGTGTCTCACAGCTGCCTCAGTAATGTCCAGAAGGATATAGCATGGAACACCGTCCACAGTGCACTCCCCACTCGAGCGTTCATGTTCAGGAGGGGACTAGCCCAAGTAGAAACATGCCCCTATGCAAAGTGCCGCAAGAGAGAAACACCAGCCCATATCTTCTGGGAGTGTGATGTGGCTGGCAGTGTCTGGCTCTCTGTCTCTGTCTTCCTAAACAGGTTTGCTGACACGGCCAAGATGACCACTGAGACTGTGCTCTATGGGCCTGCGGGAGGAATCGATACCAGCACAGCTAAGTGCGTTTGGCGTGTCATCAATGTTGTCAAGCAGATCCTGTGGGAAGGCCGTAACGTCTGTGTCTATCACAAGCAGGAGCTAGACACTATCACCACGACCAGAAGGGCACAAACTCTTATCAAGGACTTTGTAATTCTGGACATCCGGACCCTCGGGAAGGACAAGGCCTGCGCGGAGTGGAGGATCGCCGGACTTCAGGACGTGAAGATGGAATAAAGGAAAAAACTGGAACCGCTAGCTCCTAGGAGCGGGACTACGGGGCACCGCTAAGCCTTTTATTTATTTTGTCATGCCAGCATTCCGCCCTTTTTAGCTGGCATGACCGTTTTTTCAACGGTGCCCTGGTTTTATGTAGTCTTTTTGTTTCAGTTTTATGGACTTTTATTTGATTTACGTTGAATGTTTTATTTGATTTTGTTTTGTTTTGTTTTATGTATCTTTAAGATTTTTAATGTAAACTATTAAAAGTTACATTTTAAGTGTTTTAAAATTTTAGAATTTTAACTCACTGTTCTATACACTGTCCCTTTTCCCCTGTCCCTGTTTTAGATCTAGTTTTATGTTCACTTTTGAACTTTTTTAGAGAGCACTCCCCGGCCCTCACAAACACTGGTTTTTTATAGATGGTTCTTTTTTTCCAGTCACTTTTAAAGCAGCACAGGTTTTTTTCATGTTGATTTTAATCTGTGTCTGTTTTAACCATGTACAAAGCACAATTGTCTTGGTGTTTTTAAATGTATTTTAAATGCTTTTAAAACAAAATGTATGTCTGTATGCATGAATGTCATCTTTAAAAGAAATGTAAAATGAATGAAAAAAACGAATGGGTGTAAATGTAAAAAATGTAAAATCTCTTTCTCTCTTTCTTTCTCTCTTTCTTTCTTGCTGTCTTTCTTTCTTTTATTCACATGTGGTGATGATGTAGACAGCAGCAGGTTGTTTCCTGGGAGCATGCAGCTAACCAGACAAGTGTGGTGGAACATGTCCCTATGCCAGGACCTTCTTAGCAAGCCAGCCAGCCAGCGAGGCACAGTTGTAGTTACCCAAGGCACCTTGCACAGCATAGCAGCTTGGCATGACTATTTGTAAGACGCACTCCGCCAGTTTATGTTTTGTTTTTGGTGTTATGTGTGTGTTTTTGCTTTGTTTTGTTTCCTCCTGCTTAAATTGCACATTTCCCCTCTGGAAGCAGCAGCCCGTTTTTTGGGGGTCTGCTTGTGCTTGGAATTTTGCACCCACCTTTGAATCCCCCTGTGCCGTCCGGGCTGGGGGGCCCCGGGCAAGGGCCAATTCGCCATCGCTTCTCGGCCTTTTGGCTAAGATCAAGTGTAGTATCTGTTCTTATCAGTTTAATATCTGATACGTCCCCTATCAGGGGACCATATATTAAATTGATTTTTGGAATCGGGAGATGGAACAGGGGCTTGCTCCGTCCACTCCACGCATCGGCCCGGTATTGCAGTACCTCCGGGAACGGTGCACACCTTTCTCTAACGTTGGTCAAAGTCAGATCTGGATCTCTCCTGTGAGCATTTTGTCTACCCCTGCTGGAGGGAGAGTGCCAGTGTTGATGCAAGTTTTCCCGCCGTTTTACTTCTTTTTTTTTCTTTCTCTCTTTCTTTCTTTCTCTCTTTCTTTCTCTCTTTCTCTCTTTCTCTCTTTCTTTCTTGCTGTCTTTCTTTCTTTTATTCACATGTGGTGATGATGTAGACAGCAGCAGGTTGTTTCCTGGGAGCATGCAGCTAACCAGACAAGTGTGGTGGAACATGTCCCTATGCCAGGACCTTCTTAGCAAGCCAGCCAGCCAGCGAGGCACAGTTGTAGTTACCCAAGGCACCTTGCACAGCATAGCAGCTTGGCATGACTATTTGTAAGACGCACTCCGCCAGTTTATGTTTTGTTTTTGGTGTTATGTGTGTGTTTTTGCTTTGTTTTGTTTTCTCCTGCTTAAATTGCACATTTCCCCTCTGGAAGCAGCAGCCCGTTTTTTTGGGGTCTGCTTGTGCTTGAAATTTTGCACCCACCTTTGAATCCCCCTGTGCCGTCCGGGCTGGGGGGCCCCGGGCAAGGGCCAAGTCGCCATCGCTTCTCGGCCTTTTGGCTAAGATCAAGTGTAGTATCTGTTCTTATCAGTTTAATATCTGATACGTCCCCTATCAGGGGACCATATATTAAATTGATTTTTGGAATCGGGAGATGGAACAGGGGCTTGCTCCGTCCACTCCACGCATCGGCCCGGTATTGCAGTACCTCCGGGAACGGTGCACACCTTTCTCTAACGTTGGTCAAAGTCAGATCTGGATCTCTCCTGTGAGCATTTTGTCTACCCCTGCTGGAGGGAGAGTGCCAGTGTTGATGCAAGTTTTCCCGCCGTTTTACTTCTTTTTTTTTCTTTCTTTCTTTCTCTCTTTCTTTCTCTCTTTCTCTCTTTCTTTCTCTCTTTCTTTCTTGCTGTCTTTCTTTCTTTTATTCACATGTGGTGATGATGTAGACAGCAGCAGGTTGTTTCCTGGGAGCATGCAGCTAACCAGACAAGTGTGGTGGAACATGTCCCTATGCCAGGACCTTCTTAGCAAGCCAGCCAGCCAGCGAGGCACAGTTGTAGTTACCCAAGGCACCTTGCACAGCATAGCAGCTTGGCATGACTATTTGTAAGACGCACTCCGCCAGTTTATGATTTGTTTTTGGTGTTATGTGTGTGTTTTTGCTTTGTTTTGTTTTCTCCTGCTTAAATTGCACATTTCCCCTCTGGAAGCAGCAGCCCGTTTTTTTGGGGTCTGCTTGTGCTTGAAATTTTGCACCCACCTTTGAATCCCCCTGTGCCGTCCGGGCTGGGGGGCCCCGGGCATGGGCCAAGTCGCCATCGCTTCTCGGCCTATTGGCTAAGATCAAGTGTAGTATCTGTTCTTATCAGTTTAATATCTGATACGTCCCCTATCAGGGGACCATATATTAAATTGATTTTTGGAATCGGGAGATGGAACAGGGGCTTGCTCCGTCCACTCCACGCATCGGCCCGGTATTGCAGTACCTCCGGGAACGGTGCACACCTTTCTCTAACGTTGGTCAAAGTCAGATCTGGATCTCTCCTGTGAGCATTTTGTCTACCCCTGCTGGAGGGAGAGTGCCAGTGTTGATGCAAGTTTTCCCGCCGTTTTACTTCTTTTTTTTTCTTTCTTTCTTTCTCTCTTTCTTTCTCTCTTTCTCTCTTTCTTTCTCTCTTTCTTTCTTGCTGTCTTTCTTTCTTTTATTCACATGTGGTGATGATGTAGACAGCAGCAGTTTGTTTCCTGGGAGCATGCAGCTAACCAGACAAGTGTGGTGGAACATGTCCCTATGCCAGGTCCTTCTTAGCCAGCCATATACTCTGGCTTCTCTTCAGTTCGAATAAATCTTTCTAAGACTAAGGCTTAGAGGGTAGTGGCATTGCCCGCTCACTCCGAGGGTCTGTGAGAGGTTTGTTCGGGTGAGGAGGAACAGAATTTTTTTTTTATTTTTGACTGGCTTTCTTCAGCTCGGCAACTTTTTGGAAGACTAATGCTCAGTCTGGTTTTGGCTTGCCCAATCCAGGCCGAGGGTCTTTCAAGATTTTGTTGACTGTTGAGAGCAGTTTTTTCTTTTTCAGGCGGTTCCAGTTTTTTTCTTTTTCAGGCTTTTCCAGACGTTCCTGGAGTTAGAGAGAAGGAGGACCTACCATCCAGACGACCTTTGAGGACCCTTTGATGACCTAGACGACCTCATCCCCAGCCCTTGATTGTAATCGAGATCCAGACCGAGAGAGCAGTAGGCGCCCAGCAGAGGGTGCCATCTGGGAGGAGCAGAGGGCGGCCCCGGACCCCGAGGAGGCGTCACAGCCACGATTCTTCCTACGTGGTCTCGGTGCCAAGCAGCGCCCCCTACTCCGCCAGGGAAGGACACCGTTCACCTGGGGAGGGGGTCCCTCTTGCGAGGCGACCATCTCCTCAGGGACTAAAGTAATAGTTCCTTCAACTGCCCAGATTTGCTGCTTACGTTGTTTCTTTTCCGTAGAGAGAGACAACCCGGACGTCCAGAGGCTTCTCCCACCCCAATCGGAGGAGCCAGCTGAAGGATGGCGTTCCGGCCAACCCAGGAGACCAGGAGGCACAATGCGGTGCGCTTCAAAAGAAACAAGCAAGATGAAACGGAACCAGGACTGACGAGACTGGAGTTCAGCCGGACCATTCTTCAGAGGGGTATGGGTTTTTCCCCTTCTGACTTGAATTGTTTGGTGAAATTGCCAGGGCTTAAGGAAGTGTTTGAGGTCAGTTTTAGGAACCCCCAAAAGTTACAAGAAATGTGGTCCTTTTGGGGGGAGAATAAATATCTCGCTCCATACAAAGAATTTTGTGTGGATGCACTGACAGACAGAGAAATGAAAGTTGTTACTGTCCAATTTTTCAATGAGGCTGTTAGCGACTATGATATTACAACATGGCTTAACCGCTATGGGAGGGTGTCATCAGAAGGGAGGAAAATTACAGATGAAGATGGGGTTTGGACAGGAGCCAGAAAGTGGCTGGTACGCCTTAATGTTGATCCATCGGGCATTGGAGGCGTCCGCCACATTCCAAACTCCATAGTGTTAGGGCCCAACAGAGGGCTGGTATTCTATAATGGGATGCCAAAACTCTGCAGGAAATGTGGGGAATTAGGACACCTGGCGGCCGCGTGTACTGTAGTCAAGTGCAGGAACTGCGGCGCCTCCCACGAGACCAGCCACTGCAGAGAAGAGAGGCAGTGCAATTTGTGTGGAAAGAAGGGGCACCTGTTTAAGGACTGCCCCTCTTCCTATGCCAACATGGCCAGAGCCAGCAAGGCAAACACGAACAAGCCTAGGCCTGAGCAGGAAGAGGGAGCAAGTAACAAAGATCAGTCCACATCACCACCAACAGTATCCAAGACCCAGACTCCAGCACCACCATCATCACCAGCACCCCCCTCACCCCCCCGCCCCCGAGACATGTCCCGTTTTACGAGGACCCCTTCCCCCAGCCCAGAGAGAGAGTACAACAGCCACTCCACTAGCTCCTCCAGTAGCTCCTCTGATGCAGAACACGAGGCAGGGAGGGAGCCCGGACCCAGCAGCGGCCCCCCCCTGAGTAGGGCCCTCTCAGCGCCAGCACTCCCCCTCGGCTCTCGTTATGACGCCATAAGGATTGAGTCCGTGGGGGAGGAAAGCGAAAGCGACAGTGAAAGTGAGAGTGAGAAGGAGGGGAAGGGAGTGAAGAACCAGCAGAGGGTGGGGAAAAGAAAGGGTAGAGACGAGGGGGGGAAAAGAAAGAAGATCAGGATCAAAGACAGCAAGTTGCAGGTGGCCCCCATAGATCCAAAACCAGCTAATGTCCACACAAAGTCCCCAGTCTTGCCCTCGCAGGCAGAGACGGAGGCGAGTGGGACGGCTACACTGCCGCCTAGTGGGCAGGTAGCAGCCAGCCAGGGCATCCCCAGCCAGCCTTCCCAGTTGTTGGCACATACCCTAGCACACCTCGCAGAAGAGGTGTTCACTAATGCACCGAGGGAGAGGTCGGGGTCAACACCTTCCCTGACCAGCAGTACCTCGGTAGCAATGACCCTCTTCAAGCGAAGGGCCTCCCTTCAAAGCATCCTTGACCCCCTCCCTTGTATGGGCAAAACCAGGGGCCCCCTAGAGGTCCTCCTAGATACAGCACTGGAGGACATGGGAATACCCCTGGACGCGGTAAGCCAGAAGTCTGCTAACAGCTCCAATTCAACAGACGGTAACAGCCAAAGAATGCTGTCTGTCATAACCCCCCCCCAGGACAAAGCTGACCCACACGTTCCGAGGGGCCCTGAGCAAGTTCCACCAGACTTACCTTGTGGGGAGTTGAATAGCCCCAACAACTCCACGTACTGTGCATATAAAGACGGTGCCTTCTTGGACGAGGCAGCAGTGAGTACCTTCTCAGGGGTGATGGGAGTTGCAAATAAGCCCAAGCCCCCTCGAAGCAAGCGTAGAGCTAAGAGTAGGAAGAGTGTCCCGACCTCCCAATCATAGTCGCTATGGGGTGGACGCAGCGACTCCTTTTCTTGTTAGCTACCCTGACGGCCCTGATATGTGTGTCTGTTAATGTCAGGAGCATCAGGGAGACACAAAAAAGATTTGATGTACTAAACTATCTAGCTAACTTGAAAGCAGATCTCATCTTTCTGCAGGAGTGTGGTATTTCGTCGAGCCCTGATTATAGGGACCTGAAGGAGAGTTGGACCCTGGGGGACTCCTTCTGGTCGGGCTCCAACATAGCCAGAGCCGACGGAGTAGGTATCCTGTTTAAAAACCCATTTATTACCTCCCGCAGCAGCAGGGAGGTAGAACCTGGTAGAATTCTGAGCGTGGATGTGACATACAACAACACTCCCCTCAGACTGGTCAATGTCTACGCACCCACTAACCAAAACGAAAGAGTTCAATTTTTTCCACAGCTGCGTCCACTCCTGCTGGGGAACGTACCCGTCATCGTGTCAGGTGACTTCAATTGTGCTCTGAGGGACGTAGACCGGAGCAGGCCACGCAACGACCGCTCTAGTAGAGTTTTGTCCTCCGTAATATCTGATTTCTCCCTGTGTGATGCAGGTAAGGACCTGGTGCCTCCCTTTACCTGGGTGAGCTCATCTGGGACCTCCTTCTCCCGTATAGATCTCGTCCTGCATACCAGCTCCCTTACGAAGACGGCAGTAGACACCCAGGCCGTCTTCTTCTCTGACCATAGGCTCCTGCAGGTAACATTGCAGGTCCCTCAGACCTCCCAGATGGGGTCAGGGGTCTGGAAATTAAACACCTCCTTACTCGATGACCCCTCCATAGCTGCAGCCTATAAGAGCAGGCTTGTTGAGTGGACCACTTTGCGTGACCTATTCAACTCCCCTATAGAGTGGTGGGAGATGGTCAAAATGAGAACTAAGGGTTATTTCATAGCAGCAGGCAAGAGGAAAGCAAAAGAAAGGAGGGCCAAATATAAATACCTGAATGCTGCCCTCCAGCGTCTGAGCCTGCTTCAGCTTCGGGGGTTCCCTGTAAGCGACGAGATAGCCCAGACCAAGCTAGATCTTTCAGTGCTTTGTAGGGAGGAACAACGAAAGGTCATGCACAATGCAAAAGTGCAAAAAATGGAGGAAGACGAAAAGTGTACTCGCTTCTTCTTCCAGAAAACGAGGGAGAAGCGGCACTTGATGTCCTCCATGCTCGACAGCAGGGGGAGGATAGTAGAGGATAGTGAGGGAGTGAAAAAAGTGGTAGAGAACTTCTATAGGGACCTGTATAACATCAAAGCTACAGATGACACCCTGATAGAGTGGTTCCTGAGCCAGTTGGAGCCTGACTCAGTGCGGGACGAGGAGGAGGAGGAGAAGGACCCAGAACTCACGCTGGAGGAGCTCACCCAGGCGGTTAAGACCATGAACACCGGTAAGACGCCAGGTCCAGATGGCATCCCGGGTGAGTATTACCATCTTTTTTGGGACACGCTAAAAGTCCATTTAGCGGAGGTCTACAGAGCGGTCTACAGGGAGAAGCGGTTGGGCCCTTCTATGCGGGAGAGTGTAATTACTCTCCTTCATAAGAAAGGGGAAGTTAAAGATCTACGGAATTGGCGCCCAATCAGCCTCCTTTGCGTGGATTACAAGATACTAGCCAAAGCTCTGATGCTCCGGCTACAAGTACACCTCCCTTTGGTCATTGGCCCCGACCAGGCTTGTGGCGTCCCAGGGAGGTCCATCACGGATATTTTAATGTTAACAAGGGACATTCTGGCTTATTCTAGAGAACGGAACCATCCCCTCTGCCTGTTCAACCTTGACCAGGAGAAGGCGTTCGATAGGGTAAGCCATGAATATATGTACAAAGTGATGGACCAGATGAAATTCGCTCCTGGACTTAGGGAGTGGGTTAAAACCATATATACAAACATTAGTACCCGAGTCTTGGTGAACAGGCACCTGACTGGTAAAATATCTATCCAGTCAGGGGTCAGACAGGGTTGCCCACTATCCCCACTGCTATATGTCGTGTGCATTGAACCCCTCCTGCAGGCAATTCGTAGGGATACCAATATAACTGGTTTCCAGCTGCCTGGATCCAACGGGGTCCAGGTCAAAACAACAGCATATATGGACGATGTGTCACTCATTTGCACCAACACATCGTCGGTACCTCGGATTAGTAATATCCTTGAGAAGTACTGCACGGCGACCGGGGCAGTGATTAATAAGTCCAAGAGCGAAGTCTACGTGTCTAAAAATTGGCAGGTAGATAGGGAACTGTCGGACATGTACCCTGTCAAAAAGGACAAAATCAAGATTCTGGGCCTCATTTTCGAGAACAATAGCTCGGGGGCCCAGAGCTGGACGGCGGCCATTAACCAGGTCCGTAAAAAGATTGGCGGATGGAGCACAAGATCCTTAACAATGACGGGTAGAGTATTAATAACCAAGTCTATACTGTTCCCCATCCTCTCTTATGTAGGAAAAATCTTTCCCCCAGACAGGACCACCAAAAAAGTGGTGGACCGCATTATCCACCGCTTTATCTGGGGCAGCAAGATGGAGAGGGTAAAGCGAGCCACTCTGAGTAAAGCCGACAAGAAGGGAGGTAAGGGGGTCCCGGACGTTGTGCAGCTCACCCGAGTGCAGGGGCTCACGCAAACTATCAAGAACATCCAGGCCCTGGACAGGAAGGTATGTTACATGAATCGTTTCTATTTTGCCACCTGTCTCAGGGCCTTGGGCCTCTGCACTATTGATAACACCGTGCCGTACTCCTGGGACCCCCCATTGTATTATAGAACCTTAAGGGACACTATATATAAATTGGGCTTAGATAAAGCAAAATTGGCCTCCTGGGAATACAAGGCTGTAACTAAATATCTTGCCGGTTCCCAGGAAATTGAAAAAGTAGCTACTTTCTCCCTCACCCAAAGCCAAAAAATCTGGGAGAATGTGTCTCACAGCTGCCTCAGTAATGTCCAGAAGGATATAGCATGGAACACCGTCCACAGTGCACTCCCCACTCGAGCGTTCATGTTCAGGAGGGGACTAGCCCAAGTAGAAACATGCCCCTATGCAAAGTGCCGCAAGAGAGAAACACCAGCCCATATCTTCTGGGAGTGTGATGTGGCTGGCAGTGTCTGGCTCTCTGTCTCTGTCTTCCTAAACAGGTTTGCTGACACGGCCAAGATGACCGCTGAGACTGTGCTCTATGGGCCTGCGGGAGGAATCACTACCAGCACAGCTAAGTGCGTTTGGCGTGTCATCAATGTTGTCAAGCAGATCCTGTGGGAAGGCCGTAACGTCTGTGTCTATCACAAGCAGGAGCTAGACACTATCACCACGACCAGAAGGGCACAAACTCTTATCAAGGACTTTGTAATTCTGGACATCCGGACCCTCGGGAAGGACAAGGCCTGCGCGGAGTGGAGGATCGCCGGACTTCAGGACGTGAAGATGGAATAAAGGAAAAAACTGGAACCGCTAGCTCCTAGGAGCGGGACTATGGGGCACCGCTAAGCCTTTTATTTATTTTGTCATGCCAGCATTCCGCCCTTTTTTTAGCTGGCATGACCGTTTTTCAACGGTGCCCTGGTTTTATGTAGTCTTTTGTTTCAGTTTTATGGACTTTTATTTGATTTACGTTGAATGTTTTATTTGATTTTGTTTTGTTTTGTTTTATGTATCTTTAAGATTTTTAATGTAAACTATTAAAAGTTACATTTTAAGTGTTTTAAAATTTTAGAATTTTAACTCACTGTTTTATACACTGTCCCTTTTCCCCTGTCCCTGTTTTAGATCTAGTTTTATGTTCACTTTTGAACCTTTTAGAGAGCACTCCCCGGCCCTCACAAGCACTGGTTTTTTATAGATGGTTCTTTTTTTCCAGTCACTTTTAAAACAGCACAGGTTTTTTTCATGTTGATTTTAATCTGTGTCTGTTTTAACCATGTACAAAGCACAATTGTCTTGGTGTTTTTAAATGTATTTTAAATGCTTTTAAAACAAAATGTATGTCTGTATGCATGAATGTCATCTTTAAAAGAAATGTAAAATGAATGAAAAAACGAATGGGTGTAAATGTAAAAAAATGTAAAATCTCAATAAAAGAGTATTCTCTTCAGTTCGAATAAATCTTTCTAAGACTAAGGCTTAGAGGGTAGTGGCATTGCCCGCTCCCTCCGAGGGTCTGTGAGAGGTTTGTTCGGGTGAGGAGGAACAGAATTTTTTTTTATTTTTGACTGGCTTTCTTCAGCTCGGCAACTTTTTGGAAGACTAATGCTCAGTCTGGTTTTGGCTTGCCCAATCCAGGCCGAGGGTCTTTCAAGATTTTGTTGACTGTTGAGAGCAGTTTTTTCTTTTTCAGGCGGTTCCAGTTTTTTTCTTTTTCAGGCTTTTCCAGACGTTCCTGGAGTTAGAGAGAAGGAGGACCTACCATCCAGACGACCTTTGAGGACCCTTTGATGACCTAGACGACCTCATCCCCAGCCCTTGATTGTAATCGAGATCCAGACCGAGAGAGCAGCAGGCGCCCAGCAGAGGGCGCCATCTGGGAGGAGCAGAGGGCGGCCCCGGACCCCGAGGAGGCGTCACAGCCACGATTCTTCCTACGTGGTCTCGGTGCCAAGCAGCGCCCCCTACTCCGCCAGGGAAGGACACCGTTCACCTGGGGAGGGGGTCCCTCTTGCGAGGCGACCATCTCCTCAGGGACTAAAGTAATAGTTCCTTCAACTGCCCAGATTTGCTGCTTACGTTGTTTCTTTTCCGTAGAGAGAGACAACCCGGACGTCCAGAGGCTTCTCCCACCCCAATCGGAGGAGCCAGCTGAAGGATGGCGTTCCGGCCAACCCAGGAGACTAGGAGGCACAATGCGGTGCGCTTCACAAGGACCCAGCAAGAGGAAACGGAACCAGGACTGACGAGACTGGAGTTCAGCC
This sequence comes from Acipenser ruthenus, assembly GCF_902713425.1. Lineage (NCBI taxonomy): Eukaryota > Metazoa > Chordata > Actinopteri > Acipenseriformes > Acipenseridae > Acipenser > Acipenser ruthenus. The sequence continues at coordinate 20,968,354 of NC_081198.1, read as the reverse complement.
GGACCATTCTTCAGAGGGGTATGGGTTTTTCCCCTTCTGACTTGAATTGTTTGGTGAAATTGCCAGGGCTTAAGGAAGTGTTTGAGGTCAGTTTTAGGAACCCCCAAAAGTTACAAGAAATGTGGTCCTTTTGGGGGGAGAATAAATATCTCGCTCCATACAAAGAATTTTGTGTGGATGCACTGACAGACAGAGAAATGAAAGTTGTTACTGTCCAATTTTTCAATGAGGCTGTTAGCGACTATGATATTACAACATGGCTTAACCGCTATGGGAGGGTGTCATCAGAAGGGAGGAAAATTACAGATGAAGATGGGGTTTGGACAGGAGCCAGAAAGTGGCTGGTACGCCTTAATGTTGATCCATCGGGCATTGGAGGCGTCCGCCACATTCCAAACTCCATAGTGTTAGGGCCCAACAGAGGGCTGGTATTCTATAATGGGATGCCAAAACTCTGCAGGAAATGTGGGGAATTAGGACACCTGGCGGCCGCGTGTACTGTAGTCAAGTGCAGGAACTGCGGCGCCCCCCACGAGACCAGCCACTGCAGAGAAGAGAGGCAGTGCAATTTGTGTGGAAAGAAGGGGCACCTGTTTAAGGACTGCCCCTCTTCCTATGCCAACATGGCCAGAGCCAGCAAGGCAAACACAAACAAGCCTAGGCCTGAGCAGGAAGAGGGAGCAAGTAACAAAGATCAGTCCACATCACCACCAACAGTATCCAAGACCCAGACTCCAGCACCACCATCATCACCAGCACCCCCCTCACCCCCCCGCCCCCGAGACATGTCCCGTTTTACGAGGACCCCTTCCCCCAGCCCAGAGAGAGAGTACAACAGCTACTCCACTAGCTCCTCCAGTAGCTCCTCTGATGCAGAACACGAGGCAGGGAGGGAGCCCGGACCCAGCAGCGGCCCCCCCCTGAGTAGGGCCCTCTCAGCGCCAGCACTCCCCCTCGGCTCTCGTTATGACGCCATAAGGATTGAGTCCGTGGGGGAGGAAAGCGAAAGCGACAGTGAAAGTGAGAGTGAGAAGGAGGGGAAGGGAGTGAAGAACCAGCAGAGGGTGGGGAAAAGAAAGGGTAGAGACGAGGGGGGGAAAAGAAAGAAGATCAGGATCAAAGACAGCAAGTTGCAGGTGGCCCCCATAGATCCAAAACCAGCTAATGTCCACACAAAGTCCCCAGTCTTGCCCTCGCAGGCAGAGACGGAGGCGAGTGGGACGGCTACACTGCCGCCTAGTGGGCAGGTAGCAGCCAGCCAGGGCATCCCCAGCCAGCCTTCCCAGTCGTTGGCACAAACCCTAGCACACCTCGCAGAAGAGGTGTTCACTAATGCACCGAGGGAGAGGTCGGGGTCAACACCTTCCCTGACCAGCAGTACCTCGGTAGCAATGACCCTCTTCAAGCGAAGGGCCTCCCTTCAAAGCACCCCCTCCCTTGTATGGGCAAAACCAGGGGCCCCCTAGAGGTCCTCCTAGATACAGCACTGGAGGACATGGGAATACCCCTGGACGCGGTAAGCCAGAAGTCTGCTAACAGCTCCAATTCAACAGACGGTAACAGCCAAAGAATGCTGTCTGTCATAACCCCCCCCCAGGACAAAGCTGACCCACACGTTCCGAGGGGCCCTGAGCAAGTTCCACCAGACTTACCTTGTGGGGAGTTGAATAGCCCCAACAACTCCACGTACTGTGCATATAAAGACGGTGCCTTCTTGGACGAGGCAGCAGTGAGTACCTTCTCAGGGGTGATGGGAGTTGCAAATAAGCCCAAGCCCCCTCGAAGCAAGCGTAGAGCTAAGAGTAGGAAGAGTGTCCCGACCTCCCAATCATAGTCGCTATGGGGTGGACGCAGCGACTCCTTTTCTTGTTAGCTACCCTGATGGCCCTGATATGTGTGTCTGTTAATGTCAGGAGCATCAGGGAGACACAAAAAAGATTTGATGTACTAAACTATCTAGCTAACTTGAAAGCAGATCTCATCTTTCTGCAGGAGTGTGGTATTTCGTCGAGCCCTGATTATAGGGACCTGAAGGAGAGTTGGACCCTGGGGGACTCCTTCTGGTCGGGCTCCAACATAGCCAGAGCCGACGGAGTAGGTATCCTGTTTAAAAACCCATTTATTACCTCCCGCAGCAGCAGGGAGGTAGAACCTGGTAGAATTCTGAGCGTGGATGTGACATACAACAACACTCCCCTCAGACTGGTCAATGTCTACGCACCCACTAACCAAAACGAAAGAGTTCAATTTTTTCCACAGCTGCGTCCACTCCTGCTGGGGAACGTACCCGTCATCGTGTCAGGTGACTTCAATTGTGCTCTGAGGGACGTAGACCGGAGCAGGCCACGCAACGACCGCTCTAGTAGAGTTTTGTCCTCCGTAATATCTGATTTCTCCCTGTGTGATGCAGGTAAGGACCTGGTGCCTCCCTTTACCTGGGTGAGCTCATCTGGGACCTCCTTCTCCCGTATAGATCTCGTCCTACATACAAGCTCCCTTACGAAGACGGCAGTAGACACCCAGGCCGTCTTCTTCTCTGACCATAGGCTCCTGCAGGTAACATTGCAGGTCCCTCAGACCTCCCAGATGGGGTCAGGGGTCTGGAAATTAAACACCTCCTTACTCGATGACCCCTCCATAGCTGCAGCCTATAAGAGCAGGCTTGTTGAGTGGACCACTTTGCGTGACCTATTCAACTCCCCTATAGAGTGGTGGGAGATGGTCAAAATGAGAACTAAGGGTTATTTCATAGCAGCAGGCAAGAGGAAAGCAAAAGAAAGGAGGGCCAAATATAAATACCTGAATGCTGCCCTCCAGCGTCTGAGCCTGCTTCAGCTTCGGGGGTTCCCTGTAAGCGACGAGATAGCCCAGACCAAGCTAGATCTTTCAGTGCTTTGTAGGGAGGAACAACGAAAGGTCATGCACAATGCAAAAGTGCAAAAAATGGAGGAAGACGAAAAGTGTACTCGCTTCTTCTTCCAGAAAACGAGGGAGAAGCGGCACTTGATGTCCTCCATGCTCGACAGCAGGGGGAGGATAGTAGAGGATAGTGAGGGAGTGAAAAAAGTGGTAGAGAACTTCTATAGGGACCTGTATAACATCAAAGCTACAGATGACACCCTGATAGAGTGGTTCCTGAGCCAGTTGGAGCCTGACTCAGTGCGGGACGACGAGGAGGAGGAGAAGGACCCAGAACTCACGCTGGAGGAGCTCACCCAGGCGGTTAAGACCATGAACACCGGTAAGACGCCAGGTCCAGATGGCATCCCGGGTGAGTATTACCATCTTTTTTGGGACACGCTAAAAGTCCATTTAGCGGAGGTCTACAGAGCGGTCTACAGGGAGAAGCGGTTGGGCCCTTCTATGCGGGAGAGTGTAATTACTCTCCTTCATAAGAAAGGGGAAGTTAAAGATCTACGGAATTGGCGCCCAATCAGCCTCCTTTGCGTGGATTACAAGATACTAGCCAAAGCTCTGATGCTCCGGCTACAAGTACACCTCCCTTTGGTCATTGGCCCCGACCAGGCTTGTGGCGTCCCAGGGAGGTCCATCACGGATATTTTAATGTTAACAAGGGACATTCTGGCTTATTCTAGAGAACGGAACCATCCCCTCTGCCTGTTCAACCTTGACCAGGAGAAGGCGTTCGATAGGGTAAGCCATGAATATATGTACAAAGTGATGGACCAGATGAAATTCGCTCCTGGACTTAGGGAGTGGGTTAAAACCATATATACAAACATTAGTACCCGAGTCTTGGTGAACAGGCACCTGACTGGTAAAATATCTATCCAGTCAGGGGTCAGACAGGGTTGCCCACTATCCCCACTGCTATATGTCGTGTGCATTGAACCCCTCCTGCAGGCAATTCGTAGGGATACCAATATAACTGGTTTCCAGCTGCCTGGATCCAACGGGGTCCAGGTCAAAACAACAGCATATATGGACGATGTGTCACTCATTTGCACCAACACATCGTCGGTACCTCGGATTAGTAATATCCTTGAGAAGTACTGCACAGCGACCGGGGCAGTGATTAATAAGTCCAAGAGCGAAGTCTACGTGTCTAAAAATTGGCAGGTAGATAGGGAACTGTCGGACATGTACCCTGTCAAAAAGGACAAAATCAAGATTCTGGGCCTCATTTTCGAGAACAATAGCTCGGGGGCCCAGAGCTGGACGGCGGCCATTAACCAGGTCCGTAAAAAGATTGGCGGATGGAGCACAAGATCCTTAACAATGACGGGTAGAGTATTAATAACCAAGTCTATACTGTTCCCCATCCTCTCTTATGTAGGAAAAATCTTTCCCCCAGACAGGACCACCAAAAAAGTGGTGGACCGCATTATCCACCGCTTTATCTGGGGCAGCAAGATGGAGAGGGTAAAACGAGCCACCCTGAGTAAAGCCGACAAGAAGGGAGGTAAGGGGGTCCCGGACGTTGTGCAGCTCACCCGAGTGCAGGGGCTCACGCAAACTATCAAGAACATCCAGGCCCTGGACAGGAAGGTATGTTACATGAATCGTTTCTATTTTGCCACCTGTCTCAGGGCCTTGGGCCTCTGCACTATTGATAACACCGTGCCGTACTCCTGGGACCCCCCATTGTATTATAGAACCTTAAGGGACACTATATATAAATTGGGCTTAGATAAAGCAAAATTGGCCTCCTGGGAATACAAGGCTGTAACTAAATATCTTGCCGGTTCCCAGGAAATTGAAAAAGTAGCTACTTTCTCCCTCACCCAAAGCCAAAAAATCTGGGAGAATGTGTCTCACAGCTGCCTCAGTAATGTCCAGAAGGATATAGCATGGAACACCGTCCACAGTGCACTCCCCACTCGAGCGTTCATGTTCAGGAGGGGACTAGCCCAAGTAGAAACATGCCCCTATGCAAAGTGCCGCAAGAGAGAAACACCAGCCCATATCTTCTGGGAGTGTGATGTGGCTGGCAGTGTCTGGCTCTCTGTCTCTGTCTTCCTAAACAGGTTTGCTGACACGGCCAAGATGACCGCTGAGACTGTGCTCTATGGGCCTGCGGGAGGAATCACTACCAGCACAGCTAAGTGCGTTTGGCGTGTCATCAATGTTGTCAAGCAGATCCTGTGGGAAGGCCGTAACGTCTGTGTCTATCACAAGCAGGAGCTAGACACTATCACCACGACCAGAAGGGCACAAACTCTTATCAAGGACTTTGTAATTCTGGACATCCGGACCCTCGGGAAGGACAAGGCCTGCGCGGAGTGGAGGATCGCCGGACTTCAGGACGTGAAGATGGAATAAAGGAAAAAACTGGAACCGCTAGCTCCTAGGAGCGGGACTACGGGGCACCGCTAAGCCTTTTATTTATTTTGTCATGCCAGCATTCCGCCCTTTTTAGCTGGCATGACCGTTTTTCAACGGTGCCCTGGTTTTATGTAGTCTTTTTGTTTCAGTTTTATGGACCTTTGATTTAATTTGAATGTTTTATTTGATTTTGTTTTGTTTTGTTTTATGTATCTTTAAGATTTTTAATGTAAACTATTAAAAGTTACATTTTAAGTGTTTTAAAATTTTAGAATTTTAACTCACTGTTTATACACTGTCCCTTTTCCCCTGTCCCTGTTTTAGATCTAGGTTTATGTTCACTTTTTTAGAGAGCACTCCCCGGCCCTCACAAGCACTGGTTTTTTATAGATGGTTCTTTTTTTCCAGTCACTTTTAAAACAGCACAGGTTTTTTTCATGTTGATTTTAATCTGTGTCTGTTTTAACCATGTACAAAGCACAATTGTCTTGGTGTTTTTAAATGTATTTTAAATGCTTTTAAAACAAAATGTATGTCTGTATGCATGAATGTCATCTTTAAAAGAAATGTAAAATGAATGAAAAAACGAATGGGTGTAAATGTAAAAAATGTAAAATCTCAATAAAAGAGTATTAATATCTGATACGTCCCCTATCAGGGGACCATATATTAAATTGATTTTTGGAATCGGGAGATGGAACAGGGGCTTGCTCCGTCCACTCCACGCATCGGCCCGGTATTGCAGTACCTCCGGGAACGGTGCACACCTTTCTCTAACGTTGGTCAAAGTCAGATCTGGATCTCTCCTGTTAGCATTTTGTCTACCCCTGCTGGAGGGAGAGTGCCAGTGTTGATGCAAGTTTTCCCGCCGTTTTACTTCTTTTTTTTTCTTTCTCTCTTTCTTTCTTTCTCTCTTTCTTTCTCTCTTTCTCTCTTTCTTTCTCTCTTTCTTTCTTGCTGTCTTTCTTTCTTTTATTCACATGTGGTGATGATGTAGACAGCAGCAGGTTGTTTCCTGGGAGCATGCAGCTAACCAGACAAGTGTGGTGGAACATGTCCCTATGCCAGGACCTTCTTAGCAAGCCAGCCAGCCAGCGAGGCACAGTTGTAGTTACCCAAGGCACCTTGCACAGCATAGCAGCTTGGCATGACTATTTGTAAGACGCACTCCGCCAGTTTATGTTTTGTTTTTGGTGTTATGTGTGTGTTTTTGCTTTGTTTTGTTTTCTCCTGCTTAAATTGCACATTTCCCCTCTGGAAGCAGCAGCCCGTTTTTTGGGGGTCTGCTTGTGCTTGAAATTTTGCACCCACCTTTGAATCCCCCTGTGCCGTCTGGGCTGGGGGGCCCCGGGCAAGGGCCAAGTCGCCATCGCTTCTCGGCCTTTTGGCTAAGATCAAGTGTAGTATCTGTTCTTATCAGTTTAATATCTAGCTCCTCCAGTAGCTCCTCTGATGCAGAACACGAGGCAGGGAGGGAGCCCGGACCCAGCAGCGGCCCCCCCCTGAGTAGGGCCCTCTCAGCACCAGCACTCCCCCTCGGCTCTCGTTATGACGCCATAAGGATTGAGTCCGTGGGGGAGGAAAGCGAAAGCGACAGTGAAAGTGAGAGTGAGAAGGAGGGGAAGGGAGTGAAGAACCAGCAGAGGGTGGGGAAAAGAAAGGGTAGAGATGAGGGGGGGAAAAGAAAGAAGATCAGGATCAAAGACAGCAAGTTGCAGGTGGCCCCCATAAATCCAAAACCAGCTAATGTCCACACAAAGTCCCCAGTCTTGCCCTCGCAGGCAGAGACGGAGGCGAGTGGGACGGCTACACTGCCGCCTAGTGGGCAGGTAGCAGCCAGCCAGGGCATCCCCAGCCAGCCTTCCCAGTCGTTGGCACAAACCCTAGCACACCTCGCAGAAGAGGTGTTCACTAATGCACCGAGGGAGAGGTCGGGGTCAACACCTTCCCTGACCAGCAGTACCTCGGTAGCAATGACCCTCTTCAAGCGAAGGGCCTCCCTTCAAAGCATCCTTGACCCCCTCCCTTGTATGGGCAAAACCAGGGGCCCCCTAGAGGTCCTCCTAGATACAGCACTGGAGGACATGGGAATACCCCTGGACGCGGTAAGCCAGAAGTCTGCTAACAGCTCCAACTCAACAGACGGTAACAGCCAAAGAATGCTGTCTGTCATAACCCCCCCCAGGACAAAGCTGACCCACACGTTCCGAGGGGCCCTGAGCAAGTTCCACCAGACTTACCTTGTGGGGAGTTGAATAGCCCCAACAACTCCACGTACTGTGCATATAAAGACGGTGCCTTCTTGGACGAGGCAGCAGTGAGTACCTTCTCAGGGGTGATGGGAGTTGCAAATAAGCCCAAGCCCCCTCGAAGCAAGCGTAGAGCTAAGAGTAGGAAGAGTGTCCCGACCTCCCAATCATAGTCGCTATGGGGTGGACGCAGCGACTCCTTTTCTTGTTAGCTACCCTGATGGCCCTGATATGTGTGTCTGTTAATGTCAGGAGCATCAGGGAGACACAAAAAAGATTTGATGTACTAAACTATCTAGCTAACTTGAAAGCAGATCTCATCTTTCTGCAGGAGTGTGGTATTTCGTCGAGCCCTGATTATAGGGACCTGAAGGAGAGTTGGACCCTGGGGGACTCCTTCTGGTCGGGCTCCAACATAGCCAGAGCCGACGGAGTAGGTATCCTGTTTAAAAACCCATTTATTACCTCCCGCAGCAGCAGGGAGGTAGAACCTGGTAGAATTCTGAGCGTGGATGTGACATACAACAACACTCCCCTCAGACTGGTCAATGTCTACGCACCCACTAACCAAAACGAAAGAGTTCAATTTTTTCCACAGCTGCGTCCACTCCTGCTGGGGAACGTACCCGTCATCGTGTCAGGTGACTTCAATTGTGCTCTGAGGGACGTAGACCGGAGCAGGCCACGCAACGACCGCTCTAGTAGAGTTTTGTCCTCCATAATATCTGATTTCTCCCTGTGTGATGCAGGTAAGGACCTGGTGCCTCCCTTTACCTGGGTGAGCTCATCTGGGACCTCCTTCTCCCATATAGATCTCGTCCTGCATACCAGCTCCCTTACGAAGACGGCAGTAGACACCCAGGCCGTCTTCTTCTCTGACCATAGGCTCCTGCAGGTAACATTGCAGGTCCCTCAGACCTCCCAGATGGGGTCAGGGGTCTGGAAATTAAACACCTCCTTACTCGATGACCCCTCCATAGCTGCAGCCTATAAGAGCAGGCTTGTTGAGTGGACCACTTTGCGTGACCTATTCAACTCCCCTATAGAGTGGTGGGAGATGGTCAAAATGAGAACTAAGGGTTATTTCATAGCAGCAGGCAAGAGGAAAGCAAAAGAAAGGAGAGCCAAATATAAATACCTGAATGCTGCCCTCCAGCGTCTGAGCCTGCTTCAGCTTCGGGGGTTCCCTGTAAGCGACGAGATAGCCCAGACCAAGCTAGATCTTTCAGTGCTTTGTAGGGAGGAACAACGAAAGGTCATGCACAATGCAAAAGTGCAAAAAATGGAGGAAGATGAAAAGTGTACTCGCTTCTTCTTCCAGAAAACGAGGGAGAAGCGGCACTTGATGTCCTCCATGCTCGACAGCAGGGGGAGGATAGTAGAGGATAGTGAGGGAGTGAAAAAAGTGGTAGAGAACTTCTATAGGGACCTGTATAACATCAAAGCTACAGATGACACCCTGATAGAGTGGTTCCTGAGCCAGTTGGAGCCTGACTCAGTGCAGGACGACGAGGAGGAGGAGAAGGACCCAGAACTCACGCTGGAGGAGCTCACCCAGGCGGTTAAGACCATGAACACCGGTAAGACGCCAGGTCCAGATGGCATCCCGGGTGAGTATTACCATCTTTTTTGGGACACGCTAAAAGTCCATTTAGCGGAGGTCTACAGAGCGGTCTACAGGGAGAAGCGGTTGGGCCCTTCTATGCGGGAGAGTGTAATTACTCTCCTTCATAAGAAAGGGGAAGTTAAAGATCTACGGAATTGGCGCCCAATCAGCCTCCTTTGCGTGGATTACAAGATACTAGCCAAAGCTCTGATGCTCCGGCTACAAGTACACCTCCCTTTGGTCATTGGCCCCGACCAGGCTTGTGGCGTCCCAGGGAGGTCCATCACGGATATTTTAATGTTAACAAGGGACATTCTGGCTTATTCTAGAGAACGGAACCATCCCCTCTGCCTGTTCAACCTTGACCAGGAGAAGGCGTTCGATAGGGTAAGCCATGAATATATGTACAAAGTGATGGACCAGATGAAATTCGCTCCTGGACTTAGGGGGTGGGTTAAAACCATCTATACAAACATTAGTACCCGAGTCTTGGTGAACAGGCACCTGACTGGTAAAATATCTATCCAGTCAGGGGTCAGACAGGGTTGCCCACTATCCCCACTGCTATATGTCGTGTGCATTGAACCCCTCCTGCAGGCAATTCGTAGGGATACCAATATAACTGGTTTCCAGCTGCCTGGATCCAACGGGGTCCAGGTCAAAACAACAGCATATATGGACAATGTGTCACTCATTTGCACCAACACATCGTCGGTACCTCGGATTAGTAATATCCTTGGGAAGTACTGCACGGCGACCGGGGCAGTGATTAATAAGTCCAAGAGCGAAGTCTACGTGTCTAAAAATTGGCAGGTAGATAGGGAACTGTCGGACATGTACCCTGTCAAAAAGGACAAAATCAAGATTCTGGGCCTCATTTTCGAGAACAATAGCTCGGGGGCCCAGAGCTGGACGGCGGCCATTAACCAGGTCCGTAAAAAGATTGGCGGATGGAGCACAAGATCCTTAACAATGACGGGTAGAGTATTAATAACCAAGTCTATACTGTTCCCCATCCTCTCTTATGTAGGAAAAATCTTTCCCCCAGACAGGACCACCAAAAAAGTGGTGGACCGCATTATCCACCGCTTTATCTGGGGCAGCAAGATGGAGAGGGTAAAACGAGCCACCCTGAGTAAAGCCGACAAGAAGGGAGGTAAGGGGGTCCCGGACGTTGTGCAGCTCACCCGAGTGCAGGGGCTCACGCAAACTATCAAGAACATCCAGGCCCTGGACAGGAAGGTATGTTACATGAATCGTTTCTATTTTGCCACCTGTCTCAGGGCCTTGGGCCTCTGCACTATTGATAACACCGTGCCGTACTCCTGGGACCCCCCATTGTATTATAGAACCTTAAGGGACACTATATATAAATTGGGCTTAGATAAAGCAAAATTGGCCTCCTGGGAATACAAGGCTGTAACTAAATATCTTGCCGGTTCCCAGGAAATTGAAAAAGTAGCTACTTTCTCCCTCACCCAAAGCCAAAAAATCTGGGAGAATGTGTCTCACAGCTGCCTCAGTAATGTCCAGAAGGATATAGCATGGAACACCGTCCACAGTGCACTCCCCACTCGAGCGTTCATGTTCAGGAGGGGACTAGCCCAAGTAGAAACATGCCCCTATGCAAAGTGCCGCAAGAGAGAAACACCAGCCCATATCTTCTGGGAGTGTGATGTGGCTGGCAGTGTCTGGCTCTCTGTCTCTGTCTTCCTAAACAGGTTTGCTGACACGGCCAAGATGACCGCTGAGACTGTGCTCTATGGGCCTGCGGGAGGAATCACTACCAGCACAGCTAAGTGCGTTTGGCGTGTCATCAATGTTGTCAAGCAGATCCTGTGGGAAGGCCGTAACGTCTGTGTCTATCACAAGCAGGAGCTAGACACTATCACCACGACCAGAAGGGCACAAACTCTTATCAAGGACTTTGTAATTCTGGACATCCGGACCCTCGGGAAGGACAAGGCCTGCGCGGAGTGGAGGATCGCCGGACTTCAGGACGTGAAGATGGAATAAAGGAAAAAACTGGAACCGCTAGCTCCTAGGAGCGGGACTACGGGGCACCGCTAAGCCTTTTATTTATTTTGTCATGCCAGCATTCCGCCCTTTTTAGCTGGCATGACCGTTTTTCAACGGTGCCCTGGTTTTATGTAGTCTTTTGTTTCAGTTTTATGGACTTTTATTTGATTTACGTTGAATGTTTTATTTGATTTTGTTTTGTTTTGTTTTATGTATCTTTAAGATTTTTAATGTAAACTATTAAAAGTTACATTTTAAGTGTTTTAAAATTTTAGAATTTTAACTCACTGTTTTATACACTGTCCCTTTTCCCCTGTCCCTGTTTTAGATCTAGTTTTATGTTCACTTTTGAACCTTTTAGAGAGCACTCCCCGGCCCTCACAAGCACTGGTTTTTTATAGATGGTTCTTTTTTTCCAGTCACTTTTAAAACAGCACAGGTTTTTTTCATGTTGATTTTAATCTGTGTCTGTTTTAACCATGTACAAAGCACAATTGTCTTGGTGTTTTTAAATGTATTTTAAATGCTTTTAAAACAAAATGTATGTCTGTATGCATGAATGTCATCTTTAAAAGAAATGTAAAATGAATGAAAAAAACGAATGGGTGTAAATGTAAAAAATGTAAAATCTCAATAAAAGAGTATTAATATCTGATACGTCCCCTATCAGGGGACCATATATTAAATTGATTTTTGGAATCGGGAGATGGAACAGGGGCTTGCTCCGTCCACTCCACGCATCGGCCCGGTATTGCAGTTCCTCCGGGAACGGTGCACACCTTTCTCTAACGTTGGTCAAAGTCAGATCTGGATCTCTCCTGTGAGCATTTTGTCTACCCCTGCTGGAGGGAGAGTGCCAGTGTTGATGCAAGTTTTCCCGCCGTTTTACTTCTTTTTTTTTCTTTCTCTCTTTCTTTCTTTCTCTTTCTTTCTCTCTTTCTTTCTTGCTGTCTTTCTTTCTTTTATTCACATGTGGTGATGATGTAGACAGCAGCAGTTTGTTTCCTGGGAGCATGCAACTAACCAGACAAGTGTGGTGGAACATGTCCCTATGCCAGGTCCTTCTTAGCCAGCCATATACTCTGGCTTCTCTACAGTTCGAATAAATCTTTCTAAGACTAAGGCTTAGAGGGTAGTGGCATTGCCCGCTCCCTCCGAGGGTCTGTGAGAGGTTTGTTCGGGTGAGGAGGAACAGAATTTTTTTTATTTTTGACTGGCTTTCTTCAGCTCGGCAACTTTTTGGAAGACTAATGCTCAGTCTGGTTTTGGCTTGCCCAATCCAGGCCGAGGGTCTTTCAAGATTTTGTTGACTGTTGAGAGCAATTTTTTCTTTTTCAGGCGGTTCCCGTTTTTTTTCTTTTTCAGGCGGTTCCGGCTTTTCCAGGCGTTCCTGGAGTTAGAGAGAAGGAGGACCTACCATCCAGACGACCTTTGAGGACCCTTTGATGACCTAGACGACCTCATCCCCAGCCCTTGATTGTAATCGAGATCCAGACCGAGAGAGCAGCAGGCGCCCAGCAGAGGGCGCCATCTGGGAGGAGCAGAGGGCGGCCCCGGACCCCGAGGAGGCGTCACAGCCACGATTCTTCCTACGTGGTCTCGGTGCCAAGCAGCGCCCCCTACTCCGCCAGGGAAGGACACCGTTCACCTGGGGAGGGGGTCCCTCTTGCGAGGCGACCATCTCCTCAGGGACTAAAGTAATAGTTCCTTCAACTGCCCAGATTTGCTGCTTACGTTGTCTCTTTTCCGTAGAGAGAGACAACCCGGACGTCCAGAGGCTTCTCCCACCCCAATCGGAGGAGCCAGCTGAAGGATGGCGTTCCGGCCAACCCAGGAAACCAGGAGGCACAATGCGGTGCGCTTCACAAGAAACAAGCAAGATGAAACGGAACCAGGACTGACGAGACTGGAGTTCAGCCGGACCATTCTTCAGAGGGGTATGGGTTTTTCCCCTTCTGACTTGAATTGTTTGGTGAAATTGCCAGGGCTTAAGGAAGTGTTTGAGGTCAGTTTTAGGAACCCCCAAAAGTTACAAGAAATGTGGTCCTTTTGGGGGGAGAATAAATATCTTGCTCCATACAAAGAATTTTGTGTGGATGCACTGACAGACAGATAAATGAAAGTTGTTACTGTCCAATTTTTCAATGAGGCTGTTAGCGACTATGATATTACAACATGGCTTAACCGCTATGGGAGGGTGTCATCAGAAGGGAGGAAAATTACAGACGAAGATGGGGTTTGGACAGGAGCCAGAAAGTGGCTGGTACGCCTTAATGTTGATCCATCGGGCATTGGAGGCGTCCGCCACATTCCAAACTCCATAGTGTTAGGGCCCAACAGAGGGCTGGTATTCTATAATGGGATGCCAAAACTCTGCAGGAAATGTGGGGAATTAGGACACCTGGCGGCCGCGTGTACTGTAGTCAAGTGCAGGAATTGCGGCGCCCCCCACGAGACCAGCCACTGCAGAGAAGAGAGGCAGTGCAATTTGTGTGGAAAGAAGGGGCACCTGTTTAAGGACTGCCCCTCTTCCTATGCCAACATGGCCAGAGCCAGCAAGGCAAACATGAACAAGCCTAGGCCTGAGCAGGAAGAGGGAGCAAGTAACAAAGATCAGTCCACATCACCACCAACAGTATCCAAGACCCAGACTCCAGCACCACCATCATCACCAGCACCCCCCTCACCCCCCCGCCCCCGAGACATGTCCCGTTTTACGAGGACCCCTTCCCCCAGCCCAGAGAGAGAGTACAACAGCCACTCCACTAGCTCCTCCAGTAGCTCCTCTGATGCAGAACACGAGGCAGGGAGGGAGCCCGGACCCAGCAGCGGCCCCCCCCTGAGTAGGGCCCTCTCAGCGCCAGCACTCCCCCTCGGCTCTCGTTATGACGCCATAAGGATTGAGTCCGTGGGGGAGGAAAGCGAAAGCGACAGTGAAAGTGAGAGTGAGAAGGAGGGGAAGGGAGTGAAGAACCAGCAGAGGGTGGGGAAAAGAAAGGGTAGAGACGAGGGGGGGAAAAGAAAGAAGATCAGGATCAAAGACAGCAAGTTGCAGGTGGCCCCCATAGATCCAAAACCAGCTAATGTCCACACAAAGTCCCCAGTCTTGCCCTCGCAGGCAGAGACGGAGGCGAGTGGGACGGCTACACTGCCGCCTAGTGGGCAGGTAGCAGCCAGCCAGGGCATCCCCAGCCAGCCTTCCCAGTCGTTGGCACAAACCCTAGCACACCTCGCAGAAGAGGTGTTCACTAATGCACCGAGGGAGAGGTCGGGGTCAACACCTTCCCTGACCAGCAGTACCTCTGTAGCAATGACCCTCTTCAAGCGAAGGGCCTCCCTTCAAAGCATCCTTGACCCCCTCCCTTGTATGGGCAAAACCAGGGGCCCCCTAGAGGTCCTCCTAGATACAGCACTGGAGGACATGGGAATACCCCTGGACGCGGTAAGCCAGAAGTCTGCTAACAGCTCCAATTCAACAGACGGTAACAGCCAAAGAATGCTGTCTGTCATAACCCCCCCCAGGACAAAGCTGACCCACACGTTCCGAGGGGCCCTGAGCAAGTTCCACCAGACTTACCTTGTGGGGAGTTGAATAGCCCCAACAACTCCACGTACTGTGCATATAAAGACGGTGCCTTCTTGGACGAGGCAGCAGTGAGTACCTTCTCAGGGGTGATGGGAGTTGCAAATAAGCCCAAGCCCCCTCGAAGCAAGCGTAGAGCTAAGAGTAGGAAGAGTGTCCCGACCTCCCAATCATAGTCGCTATGGGGTGGACGCAGCGACTCCTTTTCTTGTTAGCTACCCTGATGGCCCTGATATGTGTGTCTGTTAATGTCAGGAGCATCAGGGAGACACAAAAAAGATTTGATGTACTAAACTATCTAGCTAACTTGAAAGCAGAACTCATCTTTCTGCAGGAGTGTGGTATTTCGTCGAGCCCTGATTATAGGGACCTGAAGGAGAGTTGGACCCTGGGGGACTCCTTCTGGTCGGGCTCCAACATAGCTAGAGCCGACGGAGTAGGTATCCTGTTTAAAAACCCATTTATTACCTCCCGCAGCAGCAGGGAGGTAGAACCTGGTAGAATTCTGAGCGTGGATGTGACATACAACAACACTCCCCTCAGACTGGTCAATGTCTACGCACCCACTAACCAAAACGAAAGAGTTTAATTTTTTCCACAGCTGCGTCCACTCCTGCTGGGGAACGTACCCGTCATCGTGTCAGGTGACTTCAATTGTGCTCTGAGGGACGTAGACCGGAGCAGGCCACGTAACGACGTGGAACGGTGCACACCTTTCTCTAACGTTGGTCAAAGTCAGATCTGGATCTCTCCTGTGAGCATTTTGTCTACCCCTGCTGGAGGGAGAGTGCCAGTGTTGATGCAAGTTTTCCCGCCGTTTTACTTCTTTTTTTTTCTTTCTCTCTTTCTTTCTTTCTCTCTTTCTTTCTCTCTTTCTCTCTTTCTTTCTCTCTTTCTTTCTTGCTGTCTTTCTTTCTTTTATTCACATGTGGTGATGATGTAGACAGCAGCAGGTTGTTTCCTGGGAGCATGCAGCTAACCAGACAAGTGTGGTGGAACATGTCCCTATGCCAGGACCTTCTTAGCAAGCCAGCCAGCCAGCGAGGCACAGTTGTAGTTACCCAAGGCACCTTGCACAGCATAGCAGCTTGGCATGACTATTTGTAAGACGCACTCCGCCAGTTTATGTTTTGTTTTTGGTGTTATGTGTGTGTTTTTGCTTTGTTTTGTTTCCTCCTGCTTAAATTGAACATTTCCCCTCTGGAAGCAGCAGCCCGTTTTTTGGGGTTCTGCTTGTGCTTGGAATTTTGCACCCACCTTTGAATCCCCCTGTGCCGTCCGGGCTGGGGGGCCCCGGGCAAGGGCCAAGTCGCCATCGCTTCTCGGCCTTTTGGCTAAGATCAAGTGTAGTATCTGTTCTTATCAGTTTAATATCTGATACGTCCCCTATCAGGGGACCATATATTAAATTGATTTTTGGAATCGGGAGATGGAACAGGGGCTTGCTCCGTCCACTCCACGCATCGGCCCGGTATTGCAGTACCTCCGGGAACGGTGCACACCTTTCTCTAACGTTGGTCAAAGTCAGATCTGGATCTCTCCTGTGAGCATTTTGTCTACCCCTGCTGGAGGGAGAGTGCCAGTGTTGATGCAAGTTTTCCCGCCGTTTTACTTCTTTTTTTTTCTTTCTCTCTTTCTTTCTTTCTCTCTTTCTTTCTCTCTTTCTCTCTTTCTTTCTCTCTTTCTTTCTTTCTCTCTTTCTTTCTCTCTTTCTCTCTTTCTTTCTCTCTTTCTTTCTTGCTGTCTTTCTTTCTTTTATTCACATGTGGTGATGATGTAGACAGCAGCAGGTTGTTTCCTGGGAGCATGCAGCTAACCAGACAAGTGTGGTGGAACATGTCCCTATGCCAGGACCTTCTTAGCAAGCCAGCCAGCCAGCGAGGCACAGTTGTAGTTACCCAAGGCACCTTGCACAGCATAGCAGCTTGGCATGACTATTTGTAAGACGCACTCCGCCAGTTTATGTTTTGTTTTTGGTGTTATGTGTGTGTTTTTGCTTTGTTTTGTTTTCTCCTGCTTAAATTGAACATTTCCCCTCTGGAAGCAGCAGCCCGTTTTTTGGGGGTCTGCTTGTGCTTGGAATTTTGCACCCACCTTTGAATCCCCCTGTGCCGTCCGGGCTGGGGGGCCCCGGGCAAGGGCCAAGTCGCCATCGCTTCTCGGCCTTTTGGCTAAGATCAAGTGTAGTATCTGTTCTTATCAGTTTAATATCTGATACGTCCCCTATCAGGGGACCATATATTAAATTGATTTTTGGAATCGGGAGATGGAACAGGGGCTTGCTCCGTCCACTCCACGCATCGGCCCGGTATTGCAGTACCTCCGGGAACGGTGCACACCTTTCTCTAACGTTGGTCAAAGTCAGATCTGGATCTCTCCTGTGAGCATTTTGTCTACCCCTGCTGGAGGGAGAGTGCCAGTGTTGATGCAAGTTTTCCCGCCGTTTTACTTCTTTTTTTTCTTTCTCTCTTTCTTTCTTTCTCTTTCTTTCTTGCTGTCTTTCTTTCTTTTATTCACATGTGATGATGATGTAGACAGCAGCAGTTTGTTTCCTGGGAGCATGCAGCTAACCAGACAAGTGTGGTGGAACATGTCCCTATGCCAGGTCCTTCTTAGCCAGCCATATACTCTGGCTTCTCTTCAGTTCGAATAAATCTTTCTAAGACTAAGGCTTAGAGGGTAGTGGCATTGCCCGCTCCCTCCGAGGGTCTGTGAGAGGTTTGTTCGGGTGAGGAGGAACAGAATTTTTTTTATTTTTGACTGGCTTTCTTCAGCTCGGCAACTTTTTGGAAGACTAATGCTCAGTCTGGTTTTGGCTTGCCCAATCCAGGCCGAGGGTCTTTCAAGATTTTGTTGACTGTTGAGAGCAGTTTTTTCTTTTTCAGGCGGTTCCCGTTTTTTTCTTTTTCAGGCGGTTCCGGCTTTTCCAGACGTTCCTGGAGTTAGAGAGAAGGAGGACCTACCATCCAGACGACCTTTGAGGACCCTTTGATGACCTAGACGACCTCATCCCCAGCCCTTGATTGTAATCGAGATCCAGACCGAGAGAGCAGCAGGCGCCCAGCAGAGGGCGCCATCTGGGAGGAGCAGAGGGTGGCCCCGGACCCCGAGGAGGCGTCACAGCCACGATTCTTCCTACGTGGTCTCGGTGCCAAGCAGCGCCCCCTACTCCGCCAGGGAAGGACACCGTTCACCTGGGGAGGGGGTCCCTCTTGAGAGGCGACCATCTCCTCAGGGACTAAAGTAATAGTTCCTTCAACTGCCCAGATTTGCTGCTTACGTTGTCTCTTTTCCGTAGAGAGAGACAACCCGGACGTCCAGAGGCTTCTCCCACCCCAATCGGAGGAGCCAGCTGAAGGATGGCGTTCTGGCCAACCCAGGAAACCAGGAGGCACAATGCGGTGCGCTTCACAAGAAACAAGCAAGATGAAACGGAACCAGGACTGACGAGACTGGAGTTCAGCCGGACCATTCTTCAGAGGGGTATGGGTTTTTCCCCTTCTGACTTGAATTGTTTGGTGAAATTGCCAGGGCTTAAGGAAGTGTTTGAGGTCAGTTTTAGGAACCCCCAAAAGTTACAAGAAATGTGGTCCTTTTGGGGGGAGAATAAATATCTCGCTCCATACAAAGAATTTTGTGTGGATGCACTGACAGACAGAGAAATGAAAGTTGTTACTGTCCAATTTTTCAATGAGGCTGTTAGCGACTATGATATTACAACATGGCTTAACCGCTATGGGAGGGTGTCATCAGAAGGGAGGAAAATTACAGACGAAGATGGGGTTTGGACAGGAGCCAGAAAGTGGCTGGTACGCCTTAATGTTGATCCATCGGGCATTGGAGGCGTCCGCCACATTCCAAACTCCATAGTGTTAGGGCCCAACAGAGGGCTGGTATTCTATAATGGGATGCCAAAACTCTGCAGGAAATGTGGGGAATTAGGACACCTGACGGCCGCGTGTACTGTAGTCAAGTGCAGGAACTGCGGCGCCCCCCACGAGACCAGCCACTGCAGAGAAGAGAGGCAGTGCAATTTGTGTGGAAAGAAGGGGCACCTGTTTAAGGACTGCCCCTCTTCCTATGCCAACATGGCCAGAGCCATGAAGGCAAACATGAACAAGCCTAGGCCTGAGCAGGAAGAGGGAGCAAGTAACAAAGATCAGTCCACATCACCACCAACAGTATCCAAGACCCAGACTCCAGCACCACCATCATCACCAGCACCCCCTCACCCCCCCGCCCCCGAGACATGTCCCGTTTTACGAGGACCCCTTCCCCCAGCCCAGAGAGAGAGTACAACAGCCACTCCACTAGCTCCTCCAGTAGCTCCTCTGATGCAGAACACGAGTCAGGGAGGGAGCCCGGACCCAGCAGCGGCCCCCCCCTGAGTAGGGCCCTCTCAGCGCCAGCACTCCCCCTCGGCTCTCGTTATGACGCCATAAGGATTGAGTCCGTGGGGGAGGAAAGCGAAAGCGACAGTGAAAGTGAGAGTGAGAAGGAGGGGAAGGGAGTGAAGAACCAGCAGAGGGTGGGGAAAAGAAAGGGTAGAGACGAGGGGGGGAAAAGAAAGAAGATCAGGATCAAAGACAGCAAGTTGCAGGTGGCCCCCATAGATCCAAAACCAGCTAATGTCCACACAAAGTCCCCAGTCTTGCCCTCGCAGGCAGAGACGGAGGCGAGTGGGACGGCTACACTGCCGCCTAGTGGGCAGGTAGCAGCCAGCCAGGGCATCCCCAGCCAGCCTTCCCAGTCGTTGGCACAAACCCTAGCACACCTCGCAGAAGAGGTGTTCACTAATGCACCGAGGGAGAGGTCGGGGTCAACACCTTCCCTGACCAGCAGTACCTCGGTAGCAATGACCCTCTTCAAGCGAAGGGCCTCCCTTCAAAGCATCCTTGACCCCCTCCCTTGTATGGGCAAAACCAGGGGCCCCCTAGAGGTCCTCCTAGATACAGCACTGGAGGACATGGGAATACCCCTGGACGCGGTAAGCCAGAAGTCTGCTAACAGCTCCAACTCAACAGACGGTAACAGCCAAAGAATGCTGTCTGTCATAACCCCCCCCAGGACAAAGCTGACCCACACGTTCCGAGGGGCCCTGAGCAAGTTCCACCAGACTTACCTTGTGGGGAGTTGAATAGCCCCAACAACTCCACGTACTGTGCATATAAAGACGGTGCCTTCTTGGACGAGGCAGCAGTGAGTACCTTCTCAGGGGTGATGGGAGTTGCAAATAAGCCCAAGCCCCCTCGAAGCAAGCGTAGAGCTAAGAGTAGGAAGAGTGTCCCGACCTCCCAATCATAGTCGCTATGGGGTGGACGCAGCGACTCCTTTTCTTGTTAGCTACCCTGATGGCCCTGATATGTGTGTCTGTTAATGTCAGGAGCATCAGGGAGACACAAAAAAGATTTGATGTACTAAACTATCTAGCTAACTTGAAAGCAGATCTCATCTTTCTGCAGGAGTGTGGTATTTCGTCGAGCCCTGATTATAGGGACCTGAAGGAGAGTTGGACCCTGGGGGACTCCTTCTGGTCGGGCTCCAACATAGCCAGAGCCGACGGAGTAGGTATCCTGTTTAAAAACCCATTTATTACCTCCCGCAGCAGCAGGGAGGTAGAACCTGGTAGAATTCTGAGCGTGGATGTGACATACAACAACACTCCCCTCAGACTGGTCAATGTCTACGCACCCACTAACCAAAACGAAAGAGTTCAATTTTTTCCACAGCTGCGTCCACTCCTGCTGGGGAACGTACCCGTCATCGTGTCAGGTGACTTCAATTGTGCTCTGAGGGACGTAGACCGGAGCAGGCCACGCAACGACCGCTCTAGTAGAGTTTTGTCCTCCGTAATATCTGATTTCTCCCTGTGTGATGCAGGTAAGGACCTGGTGCCTCCCTTTACCTGGGTGAGCTCATCTGGGACCTCCTTCTCCCGTATAGATCTCGTCCTGCATACCAGCTCCCTTACGAAGACGGCAGTAGACACCCAGGCCGTCTTCTTCTCTGACCATAGGCTCCTGCAGGTAACATTGCAGGTCCCTCAGACCTCCCAGATGGGGTCAGGGGTTTGGAAATTAAACACCTCCTTACTCGATGACCCCTCCATAGCTGCAGCCTATAAGAGCAGGCTTGTTGAGTGGACCACTTTGCGTGACCTATTCAACTCCCCTATAGAGTGGTGGGAGATGGTCAAAATCAGAACTAAGGGTTATTTCATAGCAGCAGGCAAGAGGAAAGCAAAAGAAAGGAGGGCCAAATATAAACACCTGAATGCTGCCCTCCAGCATCTGAGCCTGCTTCAGCTTCGGGGGTTCCCTGTAAGCGACGAGATAGCCCAGACCAAGCTAGATCTTTCAGTGCTTTGTAGGGAGGAACAACGAAAGGTCATGCACAATGCAAAAGTGCAAAAAATGGAGGAAGACGAAAAGTGTACTCGCTTCTTCTTCCAGAAAACGAGGGAGAAGCGGCACTTGATGTCCTCCATGCTCGACAGCAGGGGGAGGATAGTAGAGGATAGTGAGGGAGTGAAAAAAGTGGTAGAGAACTTCTATAGGGACCTATATAACATCAAAGCTACAGATGACACCCTGATAGAGTGGTTCCTGAGCCAGTTGGAGCCTGACTCAGTGCGGGACGACGAGGAGGAGGAGAAGGACCCAGAACTCACGCTGGAGGAGCTCACCCAGGCGGTTAAGACCATGAACACCGGTAAGACGCCAGGTCCAGATGGCATCCCGGGTGAGTATTACCATCTTTTTTGGGACATGCTAAAAGTCCATTTAGCGGAGGTCTACAGAGCGGTCTACAGGGAGAAGCGGTTGGGCCCTTCTATGCGGGAGAGTGTAATTACTCTCCTTCATAAGAAAGGGGAAGTTAAAGATCTACGGAATTGGCGCCCAATCAGCCTCCTTTGCGTGGATTACAAGATACTAGCCAAAGCTCTGATGCTCCGGCTACAAGTACACCTCCCTTTGGTCATTGGCCCCGACCAGGCTTGTGGCGTCCCAGGGAGGTCCATCACGGATATTTTAATGTTAACAAGGGACATTCTGGCTTATTCTAGAGAACGGAACCATCCCCTCTGCCTGTTCAACCTTGACCAGGAGAAGGCGTTCGATAGGGTAAGCCATGAATATATGTACAAAGTGATGGACCAGATGAAATTCGCTCCTGGACTTAGGGAGTGGGTTAAAACCATATATACAAACATTAGTACCCGAGTCTTGGTGAACAGGCACCTGACTGGTAAAATATCTATCCAGTCAGGGGTCAGACAGGGTTGCCCACTATCCCCACTGCTATATGTCGTGTGCATTGAACCCCTCCTGCAGGCAATTCGTAGGGATACCAATATAACTGGTTTCCAGCTGCCTGGATCCAACGGGGTCCAGGTCAAAACAACAGCATATATGGACGATGTGTCACTCATTTGCACCAACACATCGTCGGTACCTCGGATTAGTAATATCCTTGAGAAGTACTGCACGGCGACCGGGGCAGTGATTAATAAGTCCAAGAGCGAAGTCTACGTGTCTAAAAATTGGCAGGTAGATAGGGAACTGTCGGACATGTACTCTGTCAAAAAGGACAAAATCAAGATTCTGGGCCTCATTTTCGAGAACAATAGCTCGGGGGCCCAGAGCTGGACGGCGGCCATTAACCAGGTCCGTAAAAAGATTGGCGGATGGAGCACAAGATCCTTAACAATGACGGGTAGAGTATTAATAACCAAGTCTATACTGTTCCCCATCCTCTCTTATGTAGGAAAAATCTTTCCCCCAGACAGGACCACCAAAAAAGTGGTGGACCGCATTATCCACCGCTTTATCTGGGGCAGCAAGATGGAGAGGGTAAAGCGAGCCACCCTGAGTAAAGCCGACAAGAAGGGAGGTAAGGGGGTCCCGGACGTTGTGCAGCTCACCCGAGTGCAGGGGCTCACGCAAACTATCAAGAACATCCAGGCCCTGGACAGGAAGGTATGTTACATGAATCGTTTCTATTTTGCCACCTGTCTCAGGGCCTTGGGCCTCTGCACTATTGATAACACCGTGCCGTACTCCTGGGACCCCCCATTGTATTATAGAACCTTAAGGGACACTATATATAAATTGGGCTTAGATAAAGCAAAATTGGCCTCCTGGGAATACAAGGCTGTAACTAAATATCTTGCCGGTTCCCAGGAAATTGAAAAAGTAGCTACTTTCTCCCTCACCCAAAGCCAAAAAATCTGGGAGAATGTGTCTCACAGCTGCCTCAGTAATGTCCAGAAGGATATAGCATGGAACACCGTCCACAGTGCACTCCCCACTCGAGCGTTCATGTTCAGGAGGGGACTAGCCCAAGTAGAAACATGCCCCTATGCAAAGTGCCGCAAGAGAGAAACACCAGCCCATATCTTCTGGGAGTGTGATGTGGCTGGCAGTGTCTGGCTCTCTGTCTCTGTCTTCCTAAACAGGTTTGCTGACACGGCCAAGATGACCGCTGAGACTGTGCTCTATGGGCCTGCGGGAGGAATCGATACCAGCACAGCTAAGTGCGTTTGGCGTGTCATCAATGTTGTCAAGCAGATCCTGTGGGAAGGCCGTAACGTCTGTGTCTATCACAAGCAGGAGCTAGACACTATCACCACGACCAGAAGGGCACAAACTCTTATCAAGGACTTTGTAATTCTGGACATCCGGACCCTCGGGAAGGACAAGGCCTGCGCGGAGTGGAGGATCGCCGGACTTCAGGACGTGAAGATGGAATAAAGGAAAAAACTGGAACCGCTAGCTCCTAGGAGCGGGACTACGGGGCACCGCTAAGCCTTTTATTTATTTTGTCATGCCAGCATTCCGCCCTTTTTAGCTGGCATGACCGTTTTTTCAACGGTGCCCTGGTTTTATGTAGTCTTTTTGTTTCAGTTTTATGGACTTTTATTTGATTTACGTTGAATGTTTTATTTGATTTTGTTTTGTTTTGTTTTATGTATCTTTAAGATTTTTAATGTAAACTATTAAAAGTTACATTTTAAGTGTTTTAAAATTTTAGAATTTTAACTCACTGTTCTATACACTGTCCCTTTTCCCCTGTCCCTGTTTTAGATCTAGGTTTATGTTCACTTTTGAACTTTTTTAGAGAGCACTCCCCGGCCCTCACAAGCACTGGTTTTTTATAGATGGTTCTTTTTTTCCAGTCACTTTTAAAACAGCACAGGTTTTTTTCATGTTGATTTTAATCTGTGTCTGTTTTAACCATGTACAAAGCACAATTGTCTTGGTGTTTTTAAATGTATTTTAAATGCTTTTAAAACAAAATGTATGTCTGTATGCATGAATGTCATCTTTAAAAGAAATGTAAAATGAATGAAAAAACGAATGGGTGTAAATGTAAAAAATGTAAAATCTCAATAAAAGAGTATCTGTTCTTATCAGTTTAATATCTGATACGTCCCCTATCAGGGGACCATATATTAAATTGATTTTTGGAATCGGGAGATGGAACAGGGGCTTGCTCCGTCCACTCCACGCATCGGCCCGGTATTGCAGTACCTCCGGGAACGGTGCACACCTTTCTCTAACGTTGGTCAAAGTCAGATCTGGATCTCTCCTGTGAGCATTTTGTCTACCCCTGCTGGAGGGAGAGTGCCAGTGTTGATGCAAGTTTTCCCGCCGTTTTACTTCTTTTTTTTTTCTTTCTCTCTTTCTTTCTTTCTCTCTTTCTTTCTCTCTTTCTCTCTTTCTTTCTCTCTTTCTTTCTTGCTGTCTTTCTTTCTTTTATTCACATGTGGTGATGATGTAGACAGCAGCAGGTTGTTTCCTGGGAGCATGCAGCTAACCAGACAAGTGTGGTGGAACATGTCCCTATGCCAGGACCTTCTTAGCAAGCCAGCCAGCCAGCGAGGCACAGTTGTAGTTACCCAAGGCACCTTGCACAGCATAGCAGCTTGGCATGACTATTTGTAAAACGCACTCCGCCAGTTTATGTTTTGTTTTTGGTGTTATGTGTGTGTTTTTGCTTTGTTTTGTTTTCTCCTGCTTAAATTGCACATTTCCCCTCTGGAAGCAGCAGCCCGTGTTTTGGGGGTCTGCTTGTGCTTGAAATTTTGCACCCACCTTTGAATCCCCCTGTGCCGTCCGGGCTGGGGGGCCCCGGGCAAGGGCCAAGTCGCCATCGCTTCTCGGCCTTTTGGCTAAGATCAAGTGTAGTATCTGTTCTTATCAGTTTAATATCTGATACGTCCCCTATCAGGGGACCATATATTAAATTGATTTTTGGAATCGGGAGATGGAACAGGGGCTTGCTCCGTCCACTCCACGCATCGGCCCGGTATTGCAGTACCTCCGGGAACGGTGCACACCTTTCTCTAACGTTGGTCAAAGTCAGATCTGGATCTCTCCTGTGAGCATTTTGTCTACCCCTGCTGGAGGGAGAGTGCCAGTGTTGATGCAAGTTTTCCCGCCGTTTTACTTCTTTTTTTTCTTTCTCTCTTTCTTTCTTTCTCTTTCTTTCTTGCTGTCTTTCTTTCTTTTATTCACATGTGATGATGATGTAGACAGCAGCAGTTTGTTTCCTGGGAGCATGCAGCTAACCAGACAAGTGTGGTGGAACATGTCCCTATGCCAGGTCCTTCTTAGCCAGCCATATACTCTGGCTTCTCTTCAGTTCGAATAAATCTTTCTAAGACTAAGGCTTAGAGGGTAGTGGCATTGCCCGCTCCCTCCGAGGGTCTGTGAGAGGTTTGTTCGGGTGAGGAGGAACAGAATTTTTTTTATTTTTGACTGGCTTTCTTCAGCTCGGCAACTTTTTGGAAGACTAATGCTCAGTCTGGTTTTGGCTTGCCCAATCCAGGACGAGGGTCTTTCAAGATTTTGTTGACTGTTGAGAGCAGTTTTTTCTTTTTCAGGCGGTTCCCGTTTTTTTCTTTTTCAGGCGGTTCCGGCTTTTCCAGACGTTCCTGGAGTTAGAGAGAAGGAGGACCTACCATCCAGACGACCTTTGAGGACCCTTTGATGACCTAGACGACCTCATCCCCAGCCCTTGATTGTAATCGAGATCCAGACCGAGAGAGCAGCAGGCGCCCAGCAGAGGGCGCCATCTGGGAGGAGCAGAGGGCGGCCCCGGACCCCGAGGAGGCGTCACAGCCACGATTCTTCCTACGTGGTCTCGGTGCCAAGCAGCGCCCCCTACTCCGCCAGGGAAGGACACCGTTCACCTGGGGAGGGGGTCCCTCTTGAGAGGCGACCATCTCCTCAGGGACTAAAGTAATAGTTCCTTCAACTGCCCAGATTTGCTGCTTACGTTGTCTCTTTTCCGTAGAGAGAGACAACCCGGACGTCCAGAGGCTTCTCCCACCCCAATCGGAGGAGCCAGCTGAAGGATGGCGTTCTGGCCAACCCAGGAAACCAGGAGGCACAATGCGGTGCGCTTCACAAGAAACAAGCAAGATGAAACGGAACCAGGACTGACGAGACTGGAGTTCAGCCGGACCATTCTTCAGAGGGGTATGGGTTTTTCCCCTTCTGACTTGAATTGTTTGGTGAAATTGCCAGGGCTTAAGGAAGTGTTTGAGGTCAGTTTTAGGAACCCCCAAAAGTTACAAGAAATGTGGTCCTTTTGGGGGGAGAATAAATATCTCGCTCCATACAAAGAATTTTGTGTGGATGCACTGACAGACAGAGAAATGAAAGTTGTTACTGTCCAATTTTTCAATGAGGCTGTTAGCGACTATGATATTACAACATGGCTTAACCGCTATGGGAGGGTGTCATCAGAAGGGAGGAAAATTACAGACGAAGATGGGGTTTGGACAGGAGCCAGAAAGTGGCTGGTACGCCTTAATGTTGATCCATCGGGCATTGGAGGCGTCCGCCACATTCCAAACTCCATAGTGTTAGGGCCCAACAGAGGGCTGGTATTCTATAATGGGATGCCAAAACTCTGCAGGAAATGTGGGGAATTAGGACACCTGACGGCCGCGTGTACTGTAGTCAAGTGCAGGAACTGCGGCGCCCCCCACGAGACCAGCCACTGCAGAGAAGAGAGGCAGTGCAATTTGTGTGGAAAGAAGGGGCACCTGTTTAAGGACTGCCCCTCTTCCTATGCCAACATGGCCAGAGCCAGCAAGGCAAACATGAACAAGCCTAGGCCTGAGCAGGAAGAGGGAGCAAGTAACAAAGATCAGTCCACATCACCACCAACAGTATCCAAGACCCAGACTCCAGCACCACCATCATCACCAGCACCCCCTCACCCCCCCGCCCCCGAGACATGTCCCGTTTTACGAGGACCCCTTCCCCCAGCCCAGAGAGAGAGTACAACAGCCACTCCACTAGCTCCTCCAGTAGCTCCTCTGATGCAGAACACGAGTCAGGGAGGGAGCCCGGACCCAGCAGCGGCCCCCCCCTGAGTAGGGCCCTCTCAGCGCCAGCACTCCCCCTCGGCTCTCGTTATGACGCCATAAGGATTGAGTCCGTGGGGGAGGAAAGCGAAAGCGACAGTGAAAGTGAGAGTGAGAAGGAGGGGAAGGGAGTGAAGAACCAGCAGAGGGTGGGGAAAAGAAAGGGTAGAGACGAGGGGGGGAAAAGAAAGAAGATCAGGATCAAAGACAGCAAGTTGCAGGTGGCCCCCATAGATCCAAAACCAGCTAATGTCCACACAAAGTCCCCAGTCTTGCCCTCGCAGGCAGAGACGGAGGCGAGTGGGACGGCTACACTGCCGCCTAGTGGGCAGGTAGCAGCCAGCCAGGGCATCCCCAGCCAGCCTTCCCAGTCGTTGGCACAAACCCTAGCACACCTCGCAGAAGAGGTGTTCACTAATGCACCGAGGGAGAGGTCGGGGTCAACACCTTCCCTGACCAGCAGTACCTCGGTAGCAATGACCCTCTTCAAGCGAAGGGCCTCCCTTCAAAGCATCCTTGACCCCCTCCCTTGTATGGGCAAAACCAGGGGCCCCCTAGAGGTCCTCCTAGATACAGCACTGGAGGACATGGGAATACCCCTGGACGCGGTAAGCCAGAAGTCTGCTAACAGCTCCAATTCAACAGACGGTAACAGCCAAAGAATGCTGTCTGTCATAACCCCCCCCCAGGACAAAGCTGACCCACACGTTCCGAGGGGCCCTGAGCAAGTTCCACCAGACTTACCTTGTGGGGAGTTGAATAGCCCCAACAACTCCACGTACTGTGCATATAAAGACGGTGCCTTCTTGGACGAGGCAGCAGTGAGTACCTTCTCAGGGGTGATGGGAGTTGCAAATAAGCCCAAGCCCCCTCGAAGCAAGCGTAGAGCTAAGAGTAGGAAGAGTGTCCCGACCTCCCAATCATAGTCGCTATGGGGTGGACGCAGCGACTCCTTTTCTTGTTAGCTACCCTGATGGCCCTGATATGTGTGTCTGTTAATGTCAGGAGCATCAGGGAGACACAAAAAAGATTTGATGTACTAAACTATCTAGCTAACTTGAAAGCAGATCTCATCTTTCTGCAGGAGTGTGGTATTTCGTCGAGCCCTGATTATAGGGACCTGAAGGAGAGTTGGACCCTGGGGGACTCCTTCTGGTCGGGCTCCAACATAGCCAGAGCCGACGGAGTAGGTATCCTGTTTAAAAACCCATTTATTACCTCCCGCAGCAGCAGGGAGGTAGAACCTGGTAGAATTCTGAGCGTGGATGTGACATACAACAACACTCCCCTCAGACTGGTCAATGTCTACGCACCCACTAACCAAAACGAAAGAGTTCAATTTTTTCCACAGCTGCGTCCACTCCTGCTGGGGAACGTACCCGTCATCGTGTCAGGTGACTTCAATTGTGCTCTGAGGGACGTAGACCGGAGCAGGCCACGCAACGACCGCTCTAGTAGAGTTGTGTCCTCCGTAATATCTGATTTCTCCCTGTGTGATGCAGGTAAGGACCTGGTGCCTCCCTTTACCTGGGTGAGCTCATCTGGGACCTCCTTCTCCCGTATAGATCTCGTCCTGCATACCAGCTCCCTTACGAAGACGGCAGTAGACACCCAGGCCGTCTTCTTCTCTGACCATAGGCTCCTGCAGGTAACATTGCAGGTCCCTCAGACCTCCCAGATGGGGTCAGGGGTTTGGAAATTAAACACCTCCTTACTCGATGACCCCTCCATAGCTGCAGCCTATAAGAGCAGGCTTGTTGAGTGGACCACTTTGCGTGACCTATTCAACTCCCCTATAGAGTGGTGGGAGATGGTCAAAATCAGAACTAAGGGTTATTTCATAGCAGCAGGCAAGAGGAAAGCAAAAGAAAGGAGGGCCAAATATAAACACCTGAATGCTGCCCTCCAGCATCTGAGCCTGCTTCAGCTTCGGGGGTTCCCTGTAAGCGACGAGATAGCCCAGACCAAGCTAGATCTTTCAGTGCTTTGTAGGGAGGAACAACGAAAGGTCATGCACAATGCAAAAGTGCAAAAAATGGAGGAAGACGAAAAGTGTACTCGCTTCTTCTTCCAGAAAACGAGGGAGAAGCGGCACTTGATGTCCTCCATGCTCGACAGCAGGGGGAGGATAGTAGAGGATAGTGAGGGAGTGAAAAAAGTGGTAGAGAACTTCTATAGGGACCTATATAACATCAAAGCTACAGATGACACCCTGATAGAGTGGTTCCTGAGCCAGTTGGAGCCTGACTCAGTGCGGGACGACGAGGAGGAGGAGAAGGACCCAGAACTCACGCTGGAGGAGCTCACCCAGGCGGTTAAGACCATGAACACCGGTAAGACGCCAGGTCCAGATGGCATCCCGGGTGAGTATTACCATCTTTTTTGGGACATGCTAAAAGTCCATTTAGCGGAGGTCTACAGAGCGGTCTACAGGGAGAAGCGGTTGGGCCCTTCTATGCGGGAGAGTGTAATTACTCTCCTTCATAAGAAAGGGGAAGTTAAAGATCTACGGAATTGGCGCCCAATCAGCCTCCTTTGCGTGGATTACAAGATACTAGCCAAAGCTCTGATGCTCCGGCTACAAGTACACCTCCCTTTGGTCATTGGCCCCGACCAGGCTTGTGGCGTCCCAGGGAGGTCCATCACGGATATTTTAATGTTAACAAGGGACATTCTGGCTTATTCTAGAGAACGGAACCATCCCCTCTGCCTGTTCAACCTTGACCAGGAGAAGGCGTTCGATAGGGTAAGCCATGAATATATGTACAAAGTGATGGACCAGATGAAATTCGCTCCTGGACTTAGGGAGTGGGTTAAAACCATATATACAAACATTAGTACCCGAGTCTTGGTGAACAGGCACCTGACTGGTAAAATATCTATCCAGTCAGGGGTCAGACAGGGTTGCCCACTATCCCCACTGCTATATGTCGTGTGCATTGAACCCCTCCTGCAGGCAATTCGTAGGGATACCAATATAACTGGTTTCCAGCTGCCTGGATCCAACGGGGTCCAGGTCAAAACAACAGCATATATGGACGATGTGTCACTCATTTGCACCAACACATCGTCGGTACCTCGGATTAGTAATATCCTTGAGAAGTACTGCACGGCGACCGGGGCAGTGATTAATAAGTCCAAGAGCGAAGTCTACGTGTCTAAAAATTGGCAGGTAGATAGGGAACTGTCGGACATGTACTCTGTCAAAAAGGACAAAATCAAGATTCTGGGCCTCATTTTCGAGAACAATAGCTCGGGGGCCCAGAGCTGGACGGCGGCCATTAACCAGGTCCGTAAAAAGATTGGCGGATGGAGCACAAGATCCTTAACAATGACGGGTAGAGTATTAATAACCAAGTCTATACTGTTCCCCATCCTCTCTTATGTAGGAAAAATCTTTCCCCCAGACAGGACCACCAAAAAAGTGGTGGACCGCATTATCCACCGCTTTATCTGGGGCAGCAAGATGGAGAGGGTAAAGCGAGCCACCCTGAGTAAAGCCGACAAGAAGGGAGGTAAGGGGGTCCCGGACGTTGTGCAGCTCACCCGAGTGCAGGGGCTCACGCAAACTATCAAGAACATCCAGGCCCTGGACAGGAAGGTATGTTACATGAATCGTTTCTATTTTGCCACCTGTCTCAGGGCCTTGGGCCTCTGCACTATTGATAACACCGTGCCGTACTCCTGGGACCCCCCATTGTATTATAGAACCTTAAGGGACACTATATATAAATTGGGCTTAGATAAAGCAAAATTGGCCTCCTGGGAATACAAGGCTGTAACTAAATATCTTGCCGGTTCCCAGGAAATTGAAAAAGTAGCTACTTTCTCCCTCACCCAAAGCCAAAAAATCTGGGAGAATGTGTCTCACAGCTGCCTCAGTAATGTCCAGAAGGATATAGCATGGAACACCGTCCACAGTGCACTCCCCACTCGAGCGTTCATGTTCAGGAGGGGACTAGCCCAAGTAGAAACATGCCCCTATGCAAAGTGCCGCAAGAGAGAAACACCAGCCCATATCTTCTGGGAGTGTGATGTGGCTGGCAGTGTCTGGCTCTCTGTCTCTGTCTTCCTAAACAGGTTTGCTGACACGGCCAAGATGACCGCTGAGACTGTGCTCTATGGGCCTGCGGGAGGAATCGATACCAGCACAGCTAAGTGCGTTTGGCGTGTCATCAATGTTGTCAAGCAGATCCTGTGGGAAGGCCGTAACGTCTGTGTCTATCACAAGCAGGAGCTAGACACTATCACCACGACCAGAAGGGCACAAACTCTTATCAAGGACTTTGTAATTCTGGACATCCGGACCCTCGGGAAGGACAAGGCCTGCGCGGAGTGGAGGATCGCCGGACTTCAGGACGTGAAGATGGAATAAAGGAAAAAACTGGAACCGCTAGCTCCTAGGAGCGGGACTACGGGGCACCGCTAAGCCTTTTATTTATTTTGTCATGCCAGCATTCCGCCCTTTTTAGCTGGCATGACCGTTTTTTCAACGGTGCCCTGGTTTTATGTAGTCTTTTTGTTTCAGTTTTATGGACTTTTATTTGATTTACGTTGAATGTTTTATTTGATTTTGTTTTGTTTTGTTTTATGTATCTTTAAGATTTTTAATGTAAACTATTAAAAGTTACATTTTAAGTGTTTTAAAATTTTAGAATTTTAACTCACTGTTCTATACACTGTCCCTTTTCCCCTGTCCCTGTTTTAGATCTAGGTTTATGTTCACTTTTGAACTTTTTTAGAGAGCACTCCCCGGCCCTCACAAGCACTGGTTTTTTATAGATGGTTCTTTTTTTCCAGTCACTTTTAAAACAGCACAGGTTTTTTTCATGTTGATTTTAATCTGTGTCTGTTTTAACCATGTACAAAGCACAATTGTCTTGGTGTTTTTAAATGTATTTTAAATGCTTTTAAAACAAAATGTATGTCTGTATGCATGAATGTCATCTTTAAAAGAAATGTAAAATGAATGAAAAAACGAATGGGTGTAAATGTAAAAAATGTAAAATCTCAATAAAAGAGTATCTGTTCTTATCAGTTTAATATCTGATACGTCCCCTATCAGGGGACCATATATTAAATTGATTTTTGGAATCGGGAGATGGAACAGGGGCTTGCTCCGTCCACTCCACGCATCGGCCCGGTATTGCAGTACCTCCGGGAACGGTGCACACCTTTCTCTAACGTTGGTCAAAGTCAGATCTGGATCTCTCCTGTGAGCATTTTGTCTACCCCTGCTGGAGGGAGAGTGCCAGTGTTGATGCAAGTTTTCCCGCCGTTTTACTTCTTTTTTTTTTCTTTCTCTCTTTCTTTCTTTCTCTCTTTCTTTCTCTCTTTCTCTCTTTCTTTCTCTCTTTCTTTCTTGCTGTCTTTCTTTCTTTTATTCACATGTGGTGATGATGTAGACAGCAGCAGGTTGTTTCCTGGGAGCATGCAGCTAACCAGACAAGTGTGGTGGAACATGTCCCTATGCCAGGACCTTCTTAGCAAGCCAGCCAGCCAGCGAGGCACAGTTGTAGTTACCCAAGGCACCTTGCACAGCATAGCAGCTTGGCATGACTATTTGTAAAACGCACTCCGCCAGTTTATGTTTTGTTTTTGGTGTTATGTGTGTGTTTTTGCTTTGTTTTGTTTTCTCCTGCTTAAATTGCACATTTCCCCTCTGGAAGCAGCAGCCCGTGTTTTGGGGGTCTGCTTGTGCTTGAAATTTTGCACCCACCTTTGAATCCCCCTGTGCCGTCCGGGCTGGGGGGCCCCGGGCAAGGGCCAAGTCGCCATCGCTTCTCGGCCTTTTGGCTAAGATCAAGTGTAGTATCTGTTCTTATCAGTTTAATATCTGATACGTCCCCTATCAGGGGACCATATATTAAATTGATTTTTGGAATCGGGAGATGGAACAGGGGCTTGCTCCGTCCACTCCACGCATCGGCCCGGTATTGCAGTACCTCCGGGAACGGTGCACACCTTTCTCTAACGTTGGTCAAAGTCAGATCTGGATCTCTCCTGTGAGCATTTTGTCTACCCCTGCTGGAGGGAGAGTGCCAGTGTTGATGCAAGTTTTCCCGCCGTTTTACTTCTTTTTTTTTTCTTTCTCTCTCTCTTTCTTTCTTTCTCTCTTTCTTTCTCTCTTTCTCTCTTTCTTTCTCTCTTTCTTTCTTGCTGTCTTTCTTTCTTTTATTCACATGTGGTGATGATGTAGACAGCAGCAGTTTGTTTCCTGGGAGCATGCAGCTAACCAGACAAGTGTGGTGGAACATGTCCCTATGCCAGGACCTTCTTAGCAAGCCAGCCAGCCAGCGAGGCACAGTTGTAGTTACCCAAGGCACCTTGCACAGCATAGCAGCTTGGCATGACTATTTGTAAGACGCACTCCGCCAGTTTATGTTTTGTTTTTGGTGTTATGTGTGTGTTTTTGCTTTGTTTTGTTTTCTCCTGCTTAAATTGCACATTTCCCCTCTGGAAGCAGCAGCCCGTTTTTTTGGGGTCTGCTTGTGCTTGAAATTTTGCACCCACCTTTGAATCCCCCTGTGCCGTCCGGGCTGGGGGGCCCCGGGCAAGGGCCAAGTCGCCATCGCTTCTCGGCCTTTTGGCTAAGATCAAGTGTAGTATCTGTTCTTATCAGTTTAATATCTGATACGTCCCCTATCATTGGACCATATATTAAATTGATTTTTGGAATCGGGAGATGGAACAGGGGCTTGCTCCGTCCACTCCACGCATCGGCCCGGTATTGCAGTACCTCCGGGAACGGTGCACACCTTTCTCTAACGTTGGTCAAAGTCAGATCTGGATCTCTCCTGTGAGCATTTTGTCTACCCCTGCTGGAGGGAGAGTGCCAGTGTTGATGCAAGTTTTCCCGCCGTTTTACTTCTTTTTTTTTCTTTCTCTCTTTCTTTCTTTCTTTTTCTTTCTCTCTTTCTTTCTTGCTGTCTTTCTTTCTTTTATTCACATGTGGTGATGATGTAGACAGCAGCAGTTTGTTTCCTGGGAGCATGCAGCTAACCAGACAAGTGTGGTGGAACATGTCCCTATGCCAGGTCCTTCTTAGCCAGCCATATACTCTGGCTTCTCTTCAGTTCGAATAAATCTTACTAAGACTAAGGTTTAGAGGGTAGTGGCATTGCCCGCTCCCTCCGAGGGTCTGTGAGAGGTTTGTTCGGGTGAGGAGGAACAGAATTTTTTTTATTTTTGACTGGCTTTCTTCAGCTCGGCAACTTTTTGGAAGACTAATGCTCAGTCTGGTTTTGGCTTGCCCAATCCAAGCCGAGGGTATTTCAAGATTTTGTTGACTGTTGAGAGCAGTTTTTTCTTTTTCAGGCGGTTCCCGTTTTTTTCTTTTTCAGGCGGTTCCGGCTTTTCCAGACGTTCCTGGAGTTAGAGAGAAGGAGGACCTACCATCCCGACGACCTTTGAGGACCCTTTGATGACCTAGACGACCTCATCCCCAGCCCTTGATTGTAATCGAGATCCAGACCGAGAGAGCAGCAGGCGCCCAGCAGAGGGCGCCATCTGGGAGGAGCAGAGGGCGGCCCCGGACCCCGAGGAGGCGTCACAGCCACGATTCTTCCTACGTGGTCTCGGTGCCAAGCAGCGCCCCCTACTCCGCCAGGGAAGGACACCGTTCACCTGGGGAGGGGGTCCCTCTTGCGAGGCGACCATCTCCTCAGGGACTAAAGTAATAGTTCCTTCAACTGCCCAGATTTGCTGCTTACGTTGTCTCTTTTCCGTAGAGAGAGACAACCCGGACGTCCAGAGGCTTCTCCCACCCCAATCGGAGGAGCCAGCTGAAGGATGGCGTTCCGGCCAACCCAGGAAACCAGGAGGCACAATGCGGTGCGCTTCACAAGAAACAAGCAAGATGAAACGGAACCAGGACTGACGAGACTGGAGTTCAGCCGGACCATTCTTCAGAGGGGTATGGGTTTTTCCCCTTCTGACTTGAATTGTTTGGTGAAATTGCCAGGGCTTAAGGAAGTGTTTGAGGTCAGTTTTAGGAACCCCCAAAAGTTACAAGAAATGTGGTCCTTTTGGGGGGAGAATAAATATCTCGCTCCATACAAAGAATTTTGTGTGGATGCACTGACAGACAGAGAAATGAAAGTTGTTACTGTCCAATTTTTCAATGAGGCTGTTAGCGACTATGATATTACAACATGGCTTAACCGCTATGGGAGGGTGTCATCAGAAGGGAGGAAAATTACAGATGAAGATGGGGTTTGGACAGGAGCCAGAAAGTGGCTGGTACGCCTTAATGTTGATCCATCGGGCATTGGAGGCGTCCGCCACATTCCAAACTCCATAGTGTTAGGGCCCAACAGAGGGCTGGTATTCTATAATGGGATGCCAAAACTCTGCAGGAAATGTGGGGAATTAGGACACCTGGCGGCCGCGTGTACTGTAGTCAAGTGCAGGAACTGCGGCGCCCCCCACGAGACCAGCCACTGCAGAGAAGAGAGGCAGTGCAATTTGTGTGGAAAGAAGGGGCACCTGTTTAAGGACTGCCCCTCTTCCTATGCCAACATGGCCAGAGCCAGCAAGGCAAACATGAACAAGCCTAGGCCTGAGCAGGAAGAGGGAGCAAGTAACAAAGATCAGTCCACATCACCACCAACAGTATCCAAGACCCAGACTCCAGCACCACCATCATCACCAGCACCCCCTCACCCCCCCGCCCCCGAGACATGTCCCGTTTTACGAGGACCCCTTCCCCCAGCCCAGAGAGAGAGTACAACAGCCACTCCACTAGCTCCTCCAGTAGCTCCTCTGATGCAGAACACGAGGCAGGGAGGGAGCCCGGACCCAGCAGCGGCCCCCCCCTGAGTAGGGCCCTCTCAGCGCCAGCACTCCCCCTCGGCTCTCGTTATGACGCCATAAGGATTGAGTCCGTGGGGGAGGAAAGCAAAAGCGACAGTGAAAGTGAGAGTGAGAAGGAGGGGAAGGGAGTGAAGAACCAGCAGAGGGTGGGGAAAAGAAAGGGTAGAGACGAGGGGGGGAAAAGAAAGAAGATCAGGATCAAAGACAGCAAGTTGCAGGTGGCCCCCATAGAT
Source organism: Acipenser ruthenus (assembly GCF_902713425.1). Classification (NCBI taxonomy): domain Eukaryota; kingdom Metazoa; phylum Chordata; class Actinopteri; order Acipenseriformes; family Acipenseridae; genus Acipenser; species Acipenser ruthenus. The sequence goes on along the minus strand of NC_081198.1, from coordinate 20,932,182 downwards.
CCAAAACCAGCTAATGTCCACACAAAGTCCCCAGTCTTGCCCTCGCAGGCAGAGACGGAGGCGAGTGGGACGGCTACACTGCCGCCTAGTGGGCAGGTAGCAGCCAGCCAGGGCATCCCCAGCCAGCCTTCCCAGTCGTTGGCACAAACCCTAGCACACCTTGCAGAAGAGGTGTTCACTAATGCACCGAGGGAGAGGTCGGGGTCAACACCTTCCCTGACCAGCAGTACCTCTGTAGCAATGACCCTCTTCAAGCGAAGGGCCTCCCTTCAAAGCATCCTTGACCCCCTCCCTTGTATGGGCAAAACCAGGGGCCCCCTAGAGGTCCTCCTAGATACAGCACTGGAGGACATGGGAATACCCCTGGACGCGGTAAGCCAGAAGTCTGCTAACAGCTCCAATTCAACAGACGGTAACAGCCAAAGAATGCTGTCTGTCATAACCCCCCCCCAGGACAAAGCTGACCCACACGTTCCGAGGGGCCCTGAGCAAGTTCCACCAGACTTACCTTGTGGGGAGTTGAATAGCCCCAACAACTCCACGTACTGTGCATATAAAGACGGTGCCTTCTTGGACGAGGCAGCAGTGAGTACCTTCTCAGGGGTGATGGGAGTTGCAAATAAGCCCAAGCCCCCTCGAAGCAAGCGTAGAGCTAAGAGTAGGAAGAGTGTCCCGACCTCCCAATCATAGTCGCTATGGGGTGGACGCAGCGACTCCTTTTCTTGTTAGCTACCCTGATGGCCCTGATATGTGTGTCTGTTAATGTCAGGAGCATCAGGGAGACACAAAAAAGATTTGATGTACTAAACTATCTAGCTAACTTGAAAGCAGATCTCATCTTTCTGCAGGAGTGTGGTATTTCGTTGAGCCCTGATTATAGGGACCTGAAGGAGAGTTGGACCCTGGGGGACTCCTTCTGGTCGGGCTCCAACATAGCCAGAGCCGACGGAGTAGGTATCCTGTTTAAAAACCCATTTATTACCTCCCGCAGCAGCAGGGAGGTAGAACCTGGTAGAATTCTGAGCGTGGATGTGACATACAACAACACCCCCCTCAGACTGGTCAATGTCTATGCACCCACTAACCAAAACGAAAGAGTTCATTTTTTTCCACAGCTGCGTCCACTCCTGCTGGGGAACGTACCCGTCATCGTGTCAGGTGACTTCAATTGTGCTCTGAGGGACGTAGACCGGAGCAGGCCACGCAACGACCGCTCTAGTAGAGTTTTGTCCTCCGTAATATTTGATTTCTCCCTGTGTGATGCAGGTAAGGACCTGGTGCCTCCCTTTACCTGGGTGAGCTCATCTGGGACCTCCTTCTCCCGTATAGATCTCGTCCTGCATACCAGCTCCCTTACGAAGACGGCAGTAGACACCCAGGCCGTCTTCTTCTCTGACCATAGGCTCCTGCAGGTAACATTGCAGGTCCCTCAGACCTCCCAGATGGGGTCAGGGGTTTGGAAATTAAACACCTCCTTACTCGATGACCCCTCCATAGCTGCAGCCTATAAGAGCAGGCTTGTTGAGTGGACCACTTTGCGTGACCTATTCAACTCCCCTATAGAGTGGTGGGAGATGGTCAAAATCAGAACTAAGGGTTATTTCATAGCAGCAGGCAAGAGGAAAGCAAAAGAAAGGAGGGCCAAATATAAACACCTGAATGCTGCCCTCCAGCGTCTGAGCCTGCTTCAGCTTCGGGGGTTCCCTGTAAGCGACGAAATAGACCAGACCAAGCTAGATCTTTCAGTGCTTTGTAGGGAGGAACAACGAAAGGTCATGCACAATGCAAAAGTGCAAAAAATGGAGGAAGACGAAAAGTGTACTCGCTTCTTCTTCCAGAAAACGAGGGAGAAGCGGCACTTGATGTCCTCCATGCTCGACAGCAGGGGGAGGATAGTAGAGGATAGTGAGGGAGTGAAAAAAGTGGTAGAGAACTTCTATAGGGACCTGTATAACATCAAAGCTACAGATGACACCCTGATAGAGTGGTTCCTGAGCCAGTTGGAGCCTGACTCAGTGCGGGACGACGAGGAGGAGGAGAAGGACCCAGAACTCACGCTGGAGGAGCTCACCCAGGCGGTTAAGACCATGAACACCGGTAAGACGCCAGGTCCAGATGGCATCCCGGGTGAGTATTACCATCTTTTTTGGGACACGCTAAAAGTCCATTTAGCGGAGGTCTACAGAGCGGTCTACAGGGAGAAGCGGTTGGGCCCTTCTATGCGGGAGAGTGTAATTACTCTCCTTCATAAGAAAGGGGAAGTTAAAGATCTACGGAATTGGCGCCCAATCAGCCTCCTTTGCGTGGATTACAAGATACTAGCCAAAGCTCTGATGCTCCGGCTACAAGTACACCTCCCTTTGGTCATTGGCCCCGACCAGGCTTGTGGCGTCCCAGGGAGGTCCATCACGGATATTTTAATGTTAACAAGGGACATTCTGGCTTATTCTAGAGAACGGAACCATCCCCTCTGCCTGTTCAACCTTGACCAGGAGAAGGCGTTCGATAGGGTAAGCCATGAATATATGTACAAAGTGATGGACCAGATGAAATTCGCTCCTGGACTTAGGGAGTGGGTTAAAACCATATATACAAACATTAGTACCCGAGTCTTGGTGAACAGGCACCTGACTGGTAAAATATCTATCCAGTCAGGGGTCAGACAGGGTTGCCCACTATCCCCACTGCTATATGTCGTGTGCATTGAACCCCTCCTGCAGGCAATTCGTAGGGATACCAATATAACTGGTTTCCAGCTGCCTGGATCCAACGGGGTCCAGGTCAAAACAACAGCATATATGGACGATGTGTCACTCATTTGCACCAACACATCGTCGGTACCTCGGATTAGTAATATCCTTGAGAAGTACTGCACGGCGACCGGGGCAGTGATTAATAAGTCCAAGAGCGAAGTCTACGTGTCTAAAAATTGGCAGGTAGATAGGGAACTGTCGGACATGTACCCTGTCAAAAAGGACAAAATCAAGATTCTGGGCCTCATTTTCGAGAACAATAGCTCGGGGGCCCAGAGCTGGACGGCGGCCATTAACCAGGTCCGTAAAAAGATTGGCGGATGGAGCACAAGATCCTTATCAATGACGGGTAGAGTATTAATAACCAAGTCTATACTGTTCCCCATCCTCTCTTATGTAGGAAAAATCTTTCCCCCAGACAGGACCACCAAAAAAGTGGTGGACCGCATTATCCACCGCTTTATCTGGGGCAGCAAGATGGAGAGGGTAAAGCGAGCCACCCTGAGTAAAGCCGACAAGAAGGGAGGTAAGGGGGTCCCGGACGTTGTGCAGCTCACCCGAGTGCAGGGGCTCACGCAAACTATCAAGAACATCCAGGCCCTGGACAGGAAGGTATGTTACATGAATCGTTTCTATTTTGCCACCTGTCTCAGGGCCTTGGGCCTCTGCACTATTGATAACACCGTGCCGTACTCCTGGGACCCCCCATTGTATTATAGAACCTTAAGGGACACTATATATAAATTGGGCTTAGATAAAGCAAAATTGGCCTCCTGGGAATACAAGGCTGTAACTAAATATCTTGCCGGTTCCCAGGAAATTGAAAAAGTAGCTACTTTCTCCCTCACCCAAAGCCAAAAAATCTGGGAGAATGTGTCTCACAGCTGCCTCAGTAATGTCCAGAAGGATATAGCATGGAACACCGTCCACAGTGCACTCCCCACTCGAGCGTTCATGTTCAGGAGGGGACTAGCCCAAGTAGAAACATGCCCCTATGCAAAGTGCCGCAAGAGAGAAACACCAGCCCATATCTTCTGGGAGTGTGATGTGGCTGGCAGTGTCTGGCTCTCTGTCTCTGTCTTCCTAAACAGGTTTGCTGACACGGCCAAGATGACCGCTGAGACTGTGCTCTATGGGCCTGCGGGAGGAATCGATACCAGCACAGCTAAGTGCGTTTGGCGTGTCATCAATGTTGTCAAGCAGATCCTGTGGGAAGGCCGTAACGTCTGTGTCTATCACAAGCAGGAGCTAGACACTATCACCACGACCAGAAGGGCACAAACTCTTATCAAGGACTTTGTAATTCTGGACATCCGGACCCTCGGGAAGGACAAGGCCTGCGCGGAGTGGAGGATCGCCGGACTTCAGGACGTGAAGATGGAATAAAGGAAAAAACTGGAACCGCTAGCTCCTAGGAGCGGGACTACGGGGCACCGCTAAGCCTTTTATTTATTTTGTCATGCCAGCATTCCGCCCTTTTTAGCTGGCATGACCGTTTTTTCAACGGTGCCCTGGTTTTATGTAGTCTTTTTGTTTCAGTTTTATGGACTTTTATTTGATTTACGTTGAATGTTTTATTTGATTTTGTTTTGTTTTGTTTTATGTATCTTTAAGATTTTTAATGTAAACTATTAAAAGTTACATTTTAAGTGTTTTAAAATTTTAGAATTTTAACTCACTGTTCTATACACTGTCCCTTTTCCCCTGTCCCTGTTTTAGATCTAGTTTTATGTTCACTTTTGAACTTTTTTAGAGAGCACTCCCCGGCCCTCACAAGCACTGGTTTTTTATAGATGGTTCTTTTTTTCCAGTCACTTTTAAAACAGCACAGGTTTTTTTCATGTTGATTTTAATCTGTGTCTGTTTTAACCATGTACAAAGCACAATTGTCTTGGTGTTTTTAAATGTATTTTAAATGCTTTTAAAACAAAATGTATGTCTGTATGCATGAATGTCATCTTTAAAAGAAATGTAAAATGAATGAAAAAACGAATGGGTGTAAATGTAAAAAATGTAAAATCTCAATAAAAGAGTATTAATATCTGATACGTCCCCTATCAGGGGACCATATATTAAATTGATTTTTGGAATCGGGAGATGGAACAGGGGCTTGCTCCGTCCACTCCACGCATCGGCCCGGTATTGCAGTACCTCCGGGAACGGTGCACACCTTTCTCTAACGTTGGTCAAAGTCAGATCTGGATCTCTCCTGTGAGCATTTTGTCTACCCCTGCTGGAGGGAGAGTGCCAGTGTTGATGCAAGTTTTCCCGCCGTTTTACTTCTTTTTTTTTTCTTTCTCTCTTTCTTTCTTTCTCTCTTTCTTTCTCTCTTTCTCTCTTTCTTTCTCTCTTTCTTTCTTGCTGTCTTTCTTTCTTTTATTCACATGTGGTGATGATGTAGACAGCAGCAGGTTGTTTCCTGGGAGCATGCAGCTAACCAGACAAGTGTGGTGGAACATGTCCCTATGCCAGGACCTTCTTAGCAAGCCAGCCAGCCAGCGAGGCACAGTTGTAGTTACCCAAGGCACCTTGCACAGCATAGCAGCTTGGCATGACTATTTGTAAGACGCACTCCGCCAGTTTATGTTTTGTTTTTGGTGTTATGTGTGTGTTTTTGCTTTGTTTTGTTTTCTCCTGCTTAAATTGCACATTTCCCCTCTGGAAGCAGCAGCCCGTTTTTTTGGGGTCTGCTTGTGCTTGAAATTTTGCACCCACCTTTGAATCCCCCTGTGCCGTCCGGGCTGGGGGGCCCCGGGCAAGGGCCAAGTCGCCATCGCTTCTCGGCCTTTTGGCTAAGATCAAGTGTAGTATCTGTTCTTATCAGTTTAATATCTGATACGTCCCCTATCAGGGGACCATATATTAAATTGATTTTTGGAATCGGGAGATGGAACAGGGGCTTGCTCCGTCCACTCCACGCATCGGCCCGGTATTGCAGTACCTCCGGGAACGGTGCACACCTTTCTCTAACGTTGGTCAAAGTCAGATCTGGATCTCTCCTGTGAGCATTTTGTCTACCCCTGCTGGAGGGAGAGTGCCAGTGTTGATGCAAGTTTTCCCGCCGTTTTACTTCTTTTTTTTTTCTTTCTCTCTTTCTTTCTCTTTCTTTCTCTCTTTCTTTCTTGCTGTCTTTCTTTCTTTTATTCACATGTGATGATGATGTAGACAGCAGCAGTTTGTTTCCTGGGAGCATGCAGCTAACCAGACAAGTGTGGTGGAACATGTCCCTATGCCAGGTCCTTCTTAGCCAGCCATATACTCTGGCTTCTCTTCAGTTCGAATAAATCTTTCTAAGACTAAGGCTTAGAGGGTAGTGGCATTGCCCGCTCCCTCCGAGGGTCTGTGAGAGGTTTGTTCGGGTGAGGAGGAACAGAATTTTTTTTATTTTTGACTGGCTTTCTTCAGCTCGGCAACTTTTTGGAAGACTAATGCTCAGTCTGGTTTTGGCTTGCCCAATCCAGGCCGAGGGTCTTTCAAGATTTTGTTGACTGTTGAGAGCAGTTTTTTCTTTTTCAGGCGGTTCCCGTTTTTTTCTTTTTCAGGCGGTTCCGGCTTTTCCAGACGTTCCTGGAGTTAGAGAGAAGGAGGACCTACCATCCAGACGACCTTTGAGGACCCTTTGATGACCTAGACGACCTCATCCCCAGCCCTTGATTGTAGTCGAGATCCAGACCGAGAGAGCAGCAGGCGCCCAGCAGAGGGCACCATCTGGGAGGAGCAGAGGGCGGCCCCGGACCCCGAGGAGGCGTCACAGCCACGATTCTTCCTACGTGGTCTCGGTGCCAAGCAGCGCCCCCTACTCCGCCAGGGAAGGACACCGTTCACCTGGGGAGGGGGTCCCTCTTGCGAGGCAACCATCTCCTCAGGGACTAAAGTAATAGTTCCTTCAACTGCCCAGATTTGCTGCTTACGTTGTCTCTTTTCCGTAGAGAGAGACAACCCGGACGTCCAGAGGCTTCTCCCACCCCAATCGGAGGAGCCAGCTGAAGGATGGCGTTCCGGCCAACCCAGGAAACCAGGAGGCACAATGCGGTGCGCTTCACAAGAAACAAGCAAGATGAAACGGAACCAGGACTGACGAGACTGGAGTTCAGCCGGACCATTCTTCAGAGGGGTATGGGTTTTTCCCCTTCTGACTTGAATTGTTTGGTGAAATTGCCAGGGCTTAAGGAAGTGTTTGAGGTCAGTTTTAGGAACCCCCAAAAGTTACAAGAAATGTGGTCCTTTTGGGGGGAGAATAAATATCTCGCTCCATACAAAGAATTTTGTGTGGATGCACTGACAGACAGAGAAATGAAAGTTGTTACTGTCCAATTTTTCAATGAGGCTGTTAGCGACTATGATATTACAACATGGCTTAACCGCTATGGGAGGGTGTCATCAGAAGGGAGGAAAATTACAGATGAAGATGGGGTTTGGACAGGAGCCAGAAAGTGGCTGGTACGCCTTAATGTTGATCCATCGGGCATTGGAGGCGTCCGCCACATTCCAAACTCCATAGTGTTAGGGCCCAACAGAGGGCTGGTATTCTATAATGGGATGCCAAAACTCTGCAGGAAATGTGGGGAATTAGGACACCTGGCGGCCGCGTGTACTGTAGTCAAGTGCAGGAACTGCGGCGCCCCCCACGAGACCAGCCACTGCAGAGAAGAGAGGCAGTGCAATTTGTGTGGAAAGAAGGGGCACCTGTTTAAGGACTGCCCCTCTTCCTATGCCAACATGGCCAGAGCCAGCAAGGCAAACATGAACAAGCCTAGGCCTGAGCAGGAAGAGGGAGCAAGTAACAAAGATCAGTCCACATCACCACCAACAGTATCCAAGACCCAGACTCCAGCACCACCATCATCACCAGCACCCCCTCACCCCCCCGCCCCCGAGACATGTCCCGTTTTACGAGGACCCCTTCCCCCAGCCCAGAGAGAGAGTACAACAGCCACTCCACTAGCTCCTCCAGTAGCTCCTCTGATGCAGAACACGAGTCAGGGAGGGAGCCCGGACCCAGCAGCGGCCCCCCCCTGAGTAGGGCCCTCTCAGTGCCAGCACTCCCCCTCGGCTCTCGTTATGACGCCATAAGGATTGAGTCCGTGGGGGAGGAAAGCAAAAGCGACAGTGAAAGTGAGAGTGAGAAGGAGGGGAAGGGAGTGAAGAACCAGCAGAGGGTGGGGAAAAGAAAGGGTAGAGACGAGGGGGGGAAAAGAAAGAAGATCAGGATCAAAGACAGCAAGTTGCAGGTGGCCCCCATAGATCCAAAACCAGCTAATGTCCACACAAAGTCCCCAGTCTTGCCCTCGCAGGCAGAGACGGAGGCGAGTGGGACGGCTACACTGCCGCCTAGTGGGCAGGTAGCAGCCAGCCAGGGCATCCCCAGCCAGCCTTCCCAGTCGTTGGCACAAACCCTAGCACACCTCGCAGAAGAGGTGTTCACTAATGCACCGAGGGAGAGGTCGGGGTCAACACCTTCCCTGACCAGCAGTACCTCTGTAGCAATGACCCTCTTCAAGCGAAGGGCCTCCCTTCAAAGCATCCTTGACCCCCTCCCTTGTATGGGCAAAACCAGGGGCCCCCTAGAGGTCCTCCTAGATACAGCACTGGAGGACATGGGAATACCCCTGGACGCGGTAAGCCAGAAGTCTGCTAACAGCTCCAATTCAACAGACGGTAACAGCCAAAGAATGCTGTCTGTCATAACCCCCCCCAGGACAAAGCTGACCCACACGTTCCGAGGGGCCCTGAGCAAGTTCCACCAGACTTACCTTGTGGGGAGTTGAATAGCCCCAACAACTCCACGTACTGTGCATATAAAGACGGTGCCTTCTTGGACGAGGCAGCAGTGAGTACCTTCTCAGGGGTGATGGGAGTTGCAAATAAGCCCAAGCCCCCTCGAAGCAAGCGTAGAGCTAAGAGTAGGAAGAGTGTCCCGACCTCCCAATCATAGTCGCTATGGGGTGGACGCAGCGACTCCTTTTCTTGTTAGCTACCCTGATGGCCCTGATATGTGTGTCTGTTAATGTCAGGAGCATCAGGGAGACACAAAAAAGATTTGATGTACTAAACTATCTAGCTAACTTGAAAGCAGATCTCATCTTTCTGCAGGAGTGTGGTATTTCGTCGAGCCCTGATTATAGGAACCTGAAGGAGAGTTGGACCCTGGGGGACTCCTTCTGGTCGGGCTCCAACATAGCCAGAGCCGACGGAGTAGGTATCCTGTTTAAAAACCCATTTATTACCTCCCGCAGCAGCAGGGAGGTAGAACCTGGTAGAATTCTGAGCGTGGATGTGACATACAACAACACTCCCCTCAGACTGGTCAATGTCTACGCACCCACTAACCAAAACGAAAGAGTTCAATTTTTTCCACAGCTGCGTCCACTCCTGCTGGGGAACGTACCCGTCATCGTGTCAGGTGACTTCAATTGTGCTCTGAGGGACGTAGACCGGAGCAGGCCACGCAACGACCGCTCTAGTAGAGTTTTGTCCTCCGTAATATCTGATTTCTCCCTGTGTGATGCAGGTAAGGACCTGGTGCCTCCCTTTACCTGGGTGAGCTCATCTGGGACCTCCTTCTCCCGTATAGATCTCGTCCTGCATACCAGCTCCCTTACGAAGACGGCAGTAGACACCCAGGCCGTCTTCTTCTCTGACCATAGGCTCCTGCAGGTAACATTGCAGGTCCCTCAGACCTCCCAGATGGGGTCAGGGGTTTGGAAATTAAACACCTCCTTACTCGATGACCCCTCCATAGCTGCAGCCTATAAGAGCAGGCTTGTTGAGTGGACCACTTTGCGTGACCTATTCAACTCCCCTATAGAGTGGTGGGAGATGGTCAAAATCAGAACTAAGGGTTATTTCATAGCAGCAGGCAAGAGGAAAGCAAAAGAAAGGAGGGCCAAATATAAACACCTGAATGCTGCCCTCCAGCATCTGAGCCTGCTTCAGCTTCGGGGGTTCCCTGTAAGCGACGAGATAGCCCAGACCAAGCTAGATCTTTCAGTGCTTTGTAGGGAGGAACAACGAAAGGTCATGCACAATGCAAAAGTGCAAAAAATGGAGGAAGACGAAAAGTGTACTCGCTTCTTCTTCCAGAAAACGAGGGAGAAGCGGCACTTGATGTCCTCCATGCTCGACAGCAGGGGAGGATAGTAGAGGATAGTGAGGGAGTGAAAAAAGTGGTAGAGAACTTCTATAGGGACCTATATAACATCAAAGCTACAGATGACACCCTGATAGAGTGGTTCCTGAGCCAGTTGGAGCCTGACTCAGTGCGGGACAACGAGGAGGAGGAGAAGGACCCAGAACTCACGCTGGAGGAGCTCACCCAGGCGGTTAAGACCATGAACACCGGTAAGACGCCAGGTCCAGATGGCATCCCGGGTGAGTATTACCATCTTTTTTGGGACATGCTAAAAGTCCATTTAGCGGAGGTCTACAGAGCGGTCTACAGGGAGAAGCGGTTGGGCCCTTCTATGCGGGAGAGTGTAATTACTCTCCTTCATAAGAAAGGGGAAGTTAAAGATCTACGGAATTGGCGCCCAATCAGCCTCCTTTGCGTGGATTACAAGATACTAGCCAAAGCTCTGATGCTCCGGCTACAAGTACACCTCCCTTTGGTCATTGGCCCCGACCAGGCTTGTGGCGTCCCAGGGAGGTCCATCACGGATATTTTAATGTTAACAAGGGACATTCTGGCTTATTCTAGAGAACGGAACCATCCCCTCTGCCTGTTCAACCTTGACCAGGAGAAGGCGTTCGATAGGGTAAGCCATGAATATATGTACAAAGTGATGGACCAGATGAAATTCGCTCCTGGACTTAGGGAGTGGGTTAAAACCATATATACAAACATTAGTACCCGAGTCTTGGTGAACAGGCACCTGACTGGTAAAATATCTATCCAGTCAGGGGTCAGACAGGGTTGCCCACTATCCCCACTGCTATATGTCGTGTGCATTGAACCCCTCCTGCAGGCAATTCGTAGGGATACCAATATAACTGGTTTCCAGCTGCCTGGATCCAACGGGGTCCAGGTCAAAACAACAGCATATATGGACGATGTGTCACTCATTTGCACCAACACATCGTCGGTACCTCGGATTAGTAATATCCTTGAGAAGTACTGCACGGCGACCGGGGCAGTGATTAATAAGTCCAAGAGCGAAGTCTACGTGTCTAAAAATTGGCAGGTAGATAGGGAACTGTCGGACATGTACCCTGTCAAAAAGGACAAAATCAAGATTCTGGGCCTCATTTTCGAGAACAATAGCTCGGGGGCCCAGAGCTGGACGGCGGCCATTAACCAGGTCCGTAAAAAGATTGGCGGATGGAGCACAAGATCCTTAACAATGACGGGTAGAGTATTAATAACAAAGTCTATACTGTTCCCCATCCTCTCTTATGTAGGAAAAATCTTTCCCCCAGACAGGACCACCAAAAAAGTGGTGGACCGCATTATCCACCGCTTTATCTGGGGCAGCAAGATGGAGAGGGTAAAGCGAGCCACCCTGAGTAAAGCCGACAAGAAGGGAGGTAAGGGGGTCCCGGACGTTGTGCAGCTCACCCGAGTGCAGGGGCTCACGCAAACTATCAAGAACATCCAGGCCCTGGACAGGAAGGTATGTTACATGAATCGTTTCTATTTTGCCACCTGTCTCAGGGCCTTGGGCCTCTGCACTATTGATAACACCGTGCCGTACTCCTGGGACCCCCCATTGTATTATAGAACCTTAAGGGACACTATATATAAATTGGGCTTAGATAAAGCAAAATTGGCCTCCTGGGAATACAAGGCTGTAACTAAATATCTTGCCGCTTCCCAGGAAATTGAAAAAGTAGCTACTTTCTCCCTCACCCAAAGCCAAAAAATCTGGGAGAATGTGTCTCACAGCTGCCTCAGTAATGTCCAGAAGGATATAGCATGGAACACCGTCCACAGTGCATTCCCCACTCGAGCGTTCATGTTCAGGAGGGGACTAGCCCAAGTAGAAACATGCCCCTATGCAATGTGCCGCAAGAGAGAAACACCAGCCCATATCTTCTGGGAGTGTGATGTGGCTGGCAGTGTCTGGCTCTCTGTCTCTGTCTTCCTAAACAGGTTTGCTGACACGGCCAAGATGACCGCTGAGACTGTGCTCTATGGGCCTGCGGGAGGAATCGATACCAGCACAGCTAAGTGCGTTTGGCGTGTCATCAATGTTGTCAAGCAGATCCTGTGGGAAGGCCGTAACGTCTGTGTCTATCACAAGCAGGAGCTAGACACTATCACCACGACCAGAAGGGCACAAACTCTTATCAAGGACTTTGTAATTCTGGACATCCGGACCCTCGGGAAGGACAAGGCCTGCGCGGAGTGGAGGATCGCCGGACTTCAGGACGTGAAGATGGAATAAAGGAAAAAACTGGAACCGCTAGCTCCTAGGAGCGGGACTACGGGGCACCGCTAAGCCTTTTATTTATTTTGTCATGCCAGCATTCCGCCCTTTTTAGCTGGCATGACCGTTTTTTCAACGGTGCCCTGGTTTTATGTAGTCTTTTTGTTTCAGTTTTATGGACTTTTATTTGATTTACGTTGAATGTTTTATTTGATTTTGTTTTGTTTTGTTTTATGTATCTTTAAGATTTTTAATGTAAACTATTAAAAGTTACATTTTAAGTGTTTTAAAATTTTAGAATTTTAACTCACTGTTCTATACACTGTCCCTTTTCCCCTGTCCCTGTTTTAGATCTAGTTTTATGTTCACTTTTGAACTTTTTTAGAGAGCACTCCCCGGCCCTCACAAACACTGGTTTTTTATAGATGGTTCTTTTTTTCCAGTCACTTTTAAAGCAGCACAGGTTTTTTTCATGTTGATTTTAATCTGTGTATGTTTTAACCATGTACAAAGCACAATTGTCTTGGTGTTTTTAAATGTATTTTAAATGCTTTTAAAACAAAATGTATGTCTGTATGCATGAATGTCATCTTTAAAAGAAATGTAAAATGAATGAAAAAAACGAATGGGTGTAAATGTAAAAAATGTAAAATCTCTTTCTCTCTTTCTTTCTCTCTTTCTCTCTTTCTTTCTCTCTTTCTTTCTTGCTGTCTTTCTTTCTTTTATTCACATGTGGTGATGATGTAGACAGCAGCAGGTTGTTTCCTGGGAGCATGCAGCTAACCAGACAAGTGTGGTGGAACATGTCCCTATGCCAGGACCTTCTTAGCAAGCCAGCCAGCCAGCGAGGCACAGTTGTAGTTACCCAAGGCACCTTGCACAGCATAGCAGCTTGGCATGACTATTTGTAAGACGCACTCCGCCAGTTTATGTTTTGTTTTTGGTGTTATGTGTGTGTTTTTGCTTTGTTTTGTTTCCTCCTGCTTAAATTGCACATTTCCCCTCTGGAAGCAGCAGCCCGTTTTTTGGGGGTCTGCTTGTGCTTGGAATTTTGCACCCACCAATGAATCCCCCTGTGCCGTCCGGGCTGGGGGGCCCCGGGCAAGGGCCAAGTCGCCATCGCTTCTCGGCCTTTTGGCTAAGATCAAGTGTAGTATCTGTTCTTATCAGTTTAATATCTGATACGTCCCCTATCAGGGGACCATATATTAAATTGATTTTTGGAATCGGGAGATGGAACAGGGGCTTGCTCCGTCCACTCCACGCATCGGCCCGGTATTGCAGTACCTCCGGGAACGGTGCACACCTTTCTCTAACGTTGGTCAAAGTCAGATCTGGATCTCTCCTGTGAGCATTTTGTCTACCACTGCTGGAGGGAGAGTGCCAGTGTTGATGCAAGTTTTCCCGCCGTTTTACTTATTTTTTTTTTCTTTCTCTCTTTCTTTCTCTCTTTCTCTCTTTCTTTCTCTCTTTCTTTCTTGCTGTCTTTCTTTCTTTTATTCACATGTGGTGATGATGTAGACAGCAGCAGGTTGTTTCCTGGGAGCATGCAGCTAACCAGACAAGTGTGGTGGAACATGTCCCTATGCCAGGACCTTCTTAGCAAGCCAGCCAGCCAGCGAGGCACAGTTGTAGTTACCCAAGGCACCTTGCACAGCATAGCAGCTTGGCATGACTATTTGTAAGACGCACTCCGCCAGTTTATGTTTTGTTTTTGGTGTTATGTGTGTGTTTTTGCTTTGTTTTGTTTCCTCCTGCTTAAATTGCACATTTCCCCTCTGGAAGCAGCAGCCCGTTTTTTGGGGGTCTGCTTGTGCTTGGAATTTTGCACCCACCTTTGAATCCCCCTGTGCCGTCCGGGCTGGGGGGCCCCGGGCAAGGGCCAAGTCGCCATCGCTTCTCGGCCTTTTGGCTAAGATCAAGTGTAGTATCTGTTCTTATCAGTTTAATATCTGATACGTCCCCTATCAGGGGACCATATATTAAATTGATTTTTGGAATCGGGAGATGGAACAGGGGCTTGCTCCGTCCACTCCACGCATCGGCCCGGTATTGCAGTACCTCCGGGAACGGTGCACACCTTTCTCTAACGTTGGTCAAAGTCAGATCTGGATCTCTCCTGTGAGCATTTTGTCTACCCCTGCTGGAGGGAGAGTGCCAGTGTTGATGCAAGTTTTCCCGCCGTTTTACTTCTTTTTTTTTTCTTTCTCTCTTTCTTTCTCTTTCTTTCTCTCTTTCTTTCTTGCTGTCTTTCTTTCTTTTATTCACATGTGATGATGATGTAGACAGCAGCAGTTTGTTTCCTGGGAGCATGCAGCTAACCAGACAAGTGTGGTGGAACATGTCCCTATGCCAGGTCCTTCTTAGCCAGCCATATACTCTGGCTTCTCTTCAGTTCGAATAAATCTTTCTAAGACTAAGGCTTAGAGGGTAGTGGCATTGCCCGCTCCCTCCGAGGGTCTGAGAGGTTTGTTCGGGTGAGGAGGAACAGAATTTTTTTTATTTTTGACTGGCTTTCTTCAGCTCGGCAACTTTTTGGAAGACTAATGCTCAGTCTGGTTTTGGCTTGCCCAATCCAGGCCGAGGGTCTTTCAAGATTTTGTTGACTGTTGAGAGCAGTTTTTTCTTTTTCAGGCGGTTCCCGTTTTTTTCTTTTTCAGGCGGTTCCGGCTTTTCCAGACGTTCCTGGAGTTAGAGAGAAGGAGGACCTACCATCCAGACGACCTTTGAGGACCCTTTGATGACCTAGACGACCTCATCCCCAGCCCTTGATTGTAGTCGAGATCCAGACCGAGAGAGCAGCAGGCGCCCAGCAGAGGGCACCATCTGGGAGGAGCAGAGGGCGGCCCCGGACCCCGAGGAGGCGTCACAGCCACGATTCTTCCTACGTGGTCTCGGTGCCAAGCAGCGCCCCCTACTCCGCCAGGGAAGGACACCGTTCACCTGGGGAGGGGGTCCCTCTTGCGAGGCAACCATCTCCTCAGGGACTAAAGTAATAGTTCCTTCAACTGCCCAGATTTGCTGCTTACGTTGTCTCTTTTCCGTAGAGAGAGACAACCCGGACGTCCAGAGGCTTCTCCCACCCCAATCGGAGGAGCCAGCTGAAGGATGGCGTTCCGGCCAACCCAGGAAACCAGGAGGCACAATGCGGTGCGCTTCACAAGAAACAAGCAAGATGAAACGGAACCAGGACTGACGAGACTGGAGTTCAGCCGGACCATTCTTCAGAGGGGTATGGGTTTTTCCCCTTCTGACTTGAATTGTTTGGTGAAATTGCCAGGGCTTAAGGAAGTGTTTGAGGTCAGTTTTAGGAACCCCCAAAAGTTACAAGAAATGTGGTCCTTTTGGGGGGAGAATAAATATCTCGCTCCATACAAAGAATTTTGTGTGGATGCACTGACAGACAGAGAAATGAAAGTTGTTACTGTCCAATTTTTCAATGAGACTGTTAGCGACTATGATATTACAACATGGCTTAACCGCTATGGGAGGGTGTCATCAGAAGGGAGGAAAATTACAGATGAAGATGGGGTTTGGACAGGAGCCAGAAAGTGGCTGGTACGCCTTAATGTTGATCCATCGGGCATTGGAGGCGTCCGCCACATTCCAAACTCCATAGTGTTAGGGCCCAACAGAGGGCTGGTATTCTATAATGGGATGCCAAAACTCTGCAGGAAATGTGGGGAATTAGGACACCTGGCGGCCGCGTGTACTGTAGTCAAGTGCAGGAACTGCGGCGCCCCCCACGAGACCAGCCACTGCAGAGAAGAGAGGCAGTGCAATTTGTGTGGAAAGAAGGGGCACCTGTTTAAGGACTGCCCCTCTTCCTATGCCAACATGGCCAGAGCCAGCAAGGCAAACATGAACAAGCCTAGGCCTGAGCAGGAAGAGGGAGCAAGTAACAAAGATCAGTCCACATCACCACCAACAGTATCCAAGACCCAGACTCCAGCACCACCATCATCACCAGCACCCCCTCACCCCCCCGCCCCCGAGACATGTCCCGTTTTACGAGGACCCCTTCCCCCAGCCCAGAGAGAGAGTACAACAGCCACTCCACTAGCTCCTCCAGTAGCTCCTCTGATGCAGAACACGAGTCAGGGAGGGAGCCCGGACCCAGCAGCGGCCCCCCCCTGAGTAGGGCCCTCTCAGTGCCAGCACTCCCCCTCGGCTCTCGTTATGACGCCATAAGGATTGAGTCCGTGGGGGAGGAAAGCAAAAGCGACAGTGAAAGTGAGAGTGAGAAGGAGGGGAAGGGAGTGAAGAACCAGCAGAGGGTGGGGAAAAGAAAGGGTAGAGACGAGGGGGGGAAAAGAAAGAAGATCAGGATCAAAGACAGCAAGTTGCAGGTGGCCCCCATAGATCCAAAACCAGCTAATGTCCACACAAAGTCCCCAGTCTTGCCCTCGCAGGCAGAGACGGAGGCGAGTGGGACGGCTACACTGCCGCCTAGTGGGCAGGTAGCAGCCAGCCAGGGCATCCCCAGCCAGCCTTCCCAGTCGTTGGCACAAACCCTAGCACACCTCGCAGAAGAGGTGTTCACTAATGCACCGAGGGAGAGGTCGGGGTCAACACCTTCCCTGACCAGCAGTACCTCTGTAGCAATGACCCTCTTCAAGCGAAGGGCCTCCCTTCAAAGCATCCTTGACCCCCTCCCTTGTATGGGCAAAACCAGGGGCCCCCTAGAGGTCCTCCTAGATACAGCACTGGAGGACATGGGAATACCCCTGGACGCGGTAAGCCAGAAGTCTGCTAACAGCTCCAATTCAACAGACGGTAACAGCCAAAGAATGCTGTCTGTCATAACCCCCCCCAGGACAAAGCTGACCCACACGTTCCGAGGGGCCCTGAGCAAGTTCCACCAGACTTACCTTGTGGGGAGTTGAATAGCCCCAACAACTCCACGTACTGTGCATATAAAGACGGTGCCTTCTTGGACGAGGCAGCAGTGAGTACCTTCTCAGGGGTGATGGGAGTTGCAAATAAGCCCAAGCCCCCTCGAAGCAAGCGTAGAGCTAAGAGTAGGAAGAGTGTCCCGACCTCCCAATCATAGTCGCTATGGGGTGGACGCAGCGACTCCTTTTCTTGTTAGCTACCCTGATGGCCCTGATATGTGTGTCTGTTAATGTCAGGAGCATCAGGGAGACACAAAAAAGATTTGATGTACTAAACTATCTAGCTAACTTGAAAGCAGATCTCATCTTTCTGCAGGAGTGTGGTATTTCGTCGAGCCCTGATTATAGGAACCTGAAGGAGAGTTGGACCCTGGGGGACTCCTTCTGGTCGGGCTCCAACATAGCCAGAGCCGACGGAGTAGGTATCCTGTTTAAAAACCCATTTATTACCTCCCGCAGCAGCAGGGAGGTAGAACCTGGTAGAATTCTGAGCGTGGATGTGACTTACAACAACACTCCCCTCAGACTGGTCAATGTCTACGCACCCACTAACCAAAACGAAAGAGTTCAATTTTTTCCACAGCTGCGTCCACTCCTGCTGGGGAACGTACCCGTCATCGTGTCAGGTGACTTCAATTGTGCTCTGAGGGACGTAGACCGGAGCAGGCCACGCAACGACCGCTCTAGTAGAGTTTTGTCCTCCGTAATATCTGATTTCTCCCTGTGTGATGCAGGTAAGGACCTGGTGCCTCCCTTTACCTGGGTGAGCTCATCTGGGACCTCCTTCTCCCGTATAGATCTCGTCCTGCATACCAGCTCCCTTACGAAGACGGCAGTAGACACCCAGGCCGTCTTCTTCTCTGACCATAGGCTCCTGCAGGTAACATTGCAGGTCCCTCAGACCTCCCAGATGGGGTCAGGGGTTTGGAAATTAAACACCTCCTTACTCGATGACCCCTCCATAGCTGCAGCCTATAAGAGCAGGCTTGTTGAGTGGACCACTTTGCGTGACCTATTCAACTCCCCTATAGAGTGGTGGGAGATGGTCAAAATCAGAACTAAGGGTTATTTCATAGCAGCAGGCAAGAGGAAAGCAAAAGAAAGGAGGGCCAAATATAAACACCTGAATGCTGCCCTCCAGCATCTGAGCCTGCTTCAGCTTCGGGGGTTCCCTGTAAGCGACGAGATAGCCCAGACCAAGCTAGATCTTTCAGTGCTTTGTAGGGAGGAACAACGAAAGGTCATGCACAATGCAAAAGTGCAAAAAATGGAGGAAGACGAAAAGTGTACTCGCTTCTTCTTCCAGAAAACGAGGGAGAAGCGGCACTTGATGTCCTCCATGCTCGACAGCAGGGGGAGGATAGTAGAGGATAGTGAGGGAGTGAAAAAAGTGGTAGAGAACTTCTATAGGGACCTATATAACATCAAAGCTACAGATGACACCCTGATAGAGTGGTTCCTGAGCCAGTTGGAGCCTGACTCAGTGCGGGACGACGAGGAGGAGGAGAAGGACCCAGAACTCACGCTGGAGGAGCTCACCCAGGCGGTTAAGACCATGAACACCGGTAAGACGCCAGGTCCAGATGGCATCCCGGGTGAGTATTACCATCTTTTTTGGGACATGCTAAAAGTCCATTTAGCGGAGGTCTACAGAGCGGTCTACAGGGAGAAGCGGTTGGGCCCTTCTATGCGGGAGAGTGTAATTACTCTCCTTCATAAGAAAGGGGAAGTTAAAGATCTACGGAATTGGCGCCCAATCAGCCTCCTTTGCGTGGATTACAAGATACTAGCCAAAGCTCTGATGCTCCGGCTACAAGTACACCTCCCTTTGGTCATTGGCCCCGACCAGGCTTGTGGCGTCCCAGGGAGGTCCATCACGGATATTTTAATGTTAACAAGGGACATTCTGGCTTATTCTAGAGAACGGAACCATCCCCTCTGCCTGTTCAACCTTGACCAGGAGAAGGCGTTCGATAGGGTAAGCCATGAATATATGTACAAAGTGATGGACCAGATGAAATTCGCTCCTGGACTTAGGGAGTGGGTTAAAACCATCTATACAAACATTAGTACCCGAGTCTTGGTGAACAGGCACCTGACTGGTAAAATATCTATCCAGTCAGGGGTCAGACAGGGTTGCCCACTATCCCCACTGCTATATGTCGTGTGCATTGAACCCCTCCTGCAGGCAATTCGTAGGGATACCAATATAACTGGTTTCCAGCTGCCTGGATCCAACGGGGTCCAGGTCAAAACAACAGCATATATGGACGATGTGTCACTCATTTGCACCAACACATCGTCGGTACCTCGGATTAGTAATATCCTTGAGAAGTACTGCACGGCGACCGGGGCAGTGATTAATAAGTCCAAGAGCGAAGTCTACGTGTCTAAAAATTGGCAGGTAGATAGGGAACTGTCGGACATGTACCCTGTCAAAAAGGACAAAATCAAGATTCTGGGCCTCATTTTCGAGAACAATAGCTCGGGGGCCCAGAGCTGGACGGCGGCCATTAACCAGGTCCGTAAAAAGATTGGCGGATGGAGCACAAGATCCTTAACAATGACGGGTAGAGTATTAATAACAAAGTCTATACTGTTCCCCATCCTCTCTTATGTAGGAAAAATCTTTCCCCCAGACAGGACCACCAAAAAAGTGGTGGACCGCATTATCCACCGCTTTATCTGGGGCAGCAAGATGGAGAGGGTAAAGCGAGCCACCCTGAGTAAAGCCGACAAGAAGGGAGGTAAGGGGGTCCCGGACGTTGTGCAGCTCACCCGAGTGCAGGGGCTCACGCAAACTATCAAGAACATCCAGGCCCTGGACAGGAAGGTATGTTACATGAATCGTTTCTATTTTGCCACCTGTCTCAGGGCCTTGGGCCTCTGCACTATTGATAACACCGTGCCGTACTCCTGGGACCCCCCATTGTATTATAGAACCTTAAGGGACACTATATATAAATTGGGCTTAGATAAAGCAAAATTGGCCTCCTGGGAATACAAGGCTGTAACTAAATATCTTGCCGCTTCCCAGGAAATTGAAAAAGTAGCTACTTTCTCCCTCACCCAAAGCCAAAAAATCTGGGAGAATGTGTCTCACAGCTGCCTCAGTAATGTCCAGAAGGATATAGCATGGAACACCGTCCACAGTGCATTCCCCACTCGAGCGTTCATGTTCAGGAGGGGACTAGCCCAAGTAGAAACATGCCCCTATGCAATGTGCCGCAAGAGAGAAACACCAGCCCATATCTTCTGGGAGTGTGATGTGGCTGGCAGTGTCTGGCTCTCTGTCTCTGTCTTCCTAAACAGGTTTGCTGACACGGCCAAGATGACCGCTGAGACTGTGCTCTATGGGCCTGCGGGAGGAATCGATACCAGCACAGCTAAGTGCGTTTGGCGTGTCATCAATGTTGTCAAGCAGATCCTGTGGGAAGGCCGTAACGTCTGTGTCTATCACAAGCAGGAGCTAGACACTATCACCACGACCAGAAGGGCACAAACTCTTATCAAGGACTTTGTAATTCTGGACATCCGGACCCTCGGGAAGGACAAGGCCTGCGCGGAGTGGAGGATCGCCGGACTTCAGGACGTGAAGATGGAATAAAGGAAAAAACTGGAACCGCTAGCTCCTAGGAGCGGGACTACGGGGCACCGCTAAGCCTTTTATTTATTTTGTCATGCCAGCATTCCGCCCTTTTTAGCTGGCATGACCGTTTTTTCAACGGTGCCCTGGTTTTATGTAGTCTTTTTGTTTCAGTTTTATGGACTTTTATTTGATTTACGTTGAATGTTTTATTTGATTTTGTTTTGTTTTGTTTTATGTATCTTTAAGATTTTTAATGTAAACTATTAAAAGTTACATTTTAAGTGTTTTAAAATTTTAGAATTTTAACTCACTGTTCTATACACTGTCCCTTTTCCCCTGTCCCTGTTTTAGATCTAGTTTTATGTTCACTTTTGAACTTTTTTAGAGAGCACTCCCCGGCCCTCACAAACACTGGTTTTTTATAGATGTTTCTTTTTTTCCAGTCACTTTTAAAGCAGCACAGGTTTTTTTCATGTTGATTTTAATCTGTGTATGTTTTAACCATGTACAAAGCACAATTGTCTTGGTGTTTTTAAATGTATTTTAAATGCTTTTAAAACAAAATGTATGTCTGTATGCATGAATGTCATCTTTAAAAGAAATGTAAAATGAATGAAAAAAACGAATGGGTGTAAATGTAAAAAATGTAAAATCTCTTTCTCTCTTTCTTTCTCTCTTTCTCGTATCTGTTCTTATCAGTTTAATATCTGATACGTCCCCTATCAGGGGACCATATATTAAATTGATTTTTGGAATCGGGAGATGGAACAGGGGCTTGCTCTGTCCACTCCACGCATCGGCCCGGTATTGCAGTACCTCCGGGAACGGTGCACACCTTTCTCTAACGTTGGTCAAAGTCAGATCTGGATCTCTCCTGTGAGCATTTTGTCTACCCCTGCTGGAGGGAGAGTGCCAGTGTTGATGCAAGTTTTCCCGCCGTTTTACTTCTTTTTTTTTTCTTTCTCTCTTTCTTTCTTTCTCTCTTTCTTTCTCTCTTTCTCTCTTTCTTTCTCTCTTTCTTTCTTGCTGTCTTTCTTTCTTTTATTCACATGTGGTGATGATGTAGACAGCAGCAGGTTGTTTCCTGGGAGCATGCAGCTAACCAGACAAGTGTGGTGGAACATGTCCCTATGCCAGGACCTTCTTAGCAAGCCAGCCAGCCAGCGAGGCACAGTTGTAGTTACCCAAGGCACCTTGCACAGCATAGCAGCTTGGCATGACTATTTGTAAGACGCACTCCGCCAGTTTATGTTTTGTTTTTGGTGTTATGTGTGTGTTTTTGCTTTGTTTTGTTTCCTCCTGCTTAAATTGTACATTTCCCCTCTGGAAGCAGCAGCCCGTTTTTTGGGGGTCTGCTTGTGCTTGGAATTTTGCACCCACCTTTGAATCCCCCTGTGCCGTCCGGGCTGGGGTGCCCCGGGCAAGGGCCAAGTCGCCATCGCTTCTCGGCCTTTTGGCTAAGATCAAGTGTAGTATCTGTTCTTATCAGTTTAATATCTGATACGTCCCCTATCAGGGGACCATATATTAAATTGATTTTTGGAATCGGGAGATGGAACAGGGGCTTGCTCCGTCCACTCCACGCATCGGCCCGGTATTGCAGTACCTCCGGGAACGGTGCACACCTTTCTCTAACGTTGGTCAAAGTCAGATCTGGATCTCTCCTGTGAGCATTTTGTCTACCCCTGCTGGAGGGAGAGTGCCAGTGTTGATGCAAGTTTTCCCGCCGTTTTACTTCTTTTTTTTCTTCTTTCTCTCTTTCTTTCTTTCTCTCTTTCTTTCTCTCTTTCTCTCTTTCTTTCTCTCTTTCTTTCTTGCTGTCTTTCTTTCTTTTATTCACATGTGGTGATGATGTAGACAGCAGCAGGTTGTTTCCTGGGAGCATGCAGCTAACCAGACAAGTGTGGTGGAACATGTCCCTATGCCAGGACCTTCTTAGCAAGCCAGCCAGCCAGCGAGGCACAGTTGTAGTTACCCAAGGCACCTTGCACAGCATAGCAGCTTGGCATGACTATTTGTAAGACGCACTCCGCCAGTTTATGTTTTGTTTTTGGTGTTATGTGTGTGTTTTTGCTTTGTTTTGTTTCCTCCTGCTTAAATTGCACATTTCCCCTCTGGAAGCAGCAGCCCGTTTTTTGGGGGTCTGCTTGTGCTTGGAATTTTGCACCCACCTTTGAATCCCCCTGTGCTGTCCGGGCTGGGGGGCCCCGGGCAAGGGCCAAGTCGCCATCGCTTCTCGGCCTTTTGGCTAAGATCAAGTGTAGTATCTGTTCTTATCAGTTTAATATCTGATACGTCCCCTATCAGGGGACCATATATTAAATTGATTTTTGGAATCGGGAGATGGAACAGGGGCTTGCTCCGTCCACTCCACGCATCGGCCCGGTATTGCAGTACCTCCGGGAACGGTGCACACCTTTCTCTAACGTTGGTCAAAGTCAGATCTGGATCTCTCCTGTGAGCATTTTGTCTACCCCTGCTGGAGGGAGAGTGCCAGTGTTGATGCAAGATTTCCCGCCGTTTTACTTCTTTTTTTTTCTTTCTCTCTTTCTTTCTTTCTCTTTCTTTCTCTCTTTCTTTCTTGCTGTCTTTCTTTCTTTTATTCACATGTGGTGATGATGTAGACAGCAGCAGTTTGTTTCCTGGGAGCATGCAGCTAACCAGACAAGTGTGGTGGAACATGTCCCTATGCCAGGTCCTTCTTAGCCAGCCATATACTCTGGCTTCTCTTCAGTTCGAATAAATCTTTCTAAGACTAAGGTTTAGAGGGTAGTGGCATTGCCCGCTCCCTCCGAGGGTCTGTGAGAGGTTTGTTCGGGTGAGGAGGAACAGAATTTTTTTTATTTTTGACTGGCTTTCTTCAGCTCGGCAACTTTTTGGAAGACTAATGCTCAGTCTGGTTTTGGCTTGCCCAATCCAGGCCGAGGGTCTTTCAAGATTTTGTTGACTGTTGAGAGCAGTTTTTTCTTTTTCAGGCGGTTCCCGTTTTTTTCTTTTTCAGGCGGTTCCGGCTTTTCCAGACGTTCCTGGAGTTAGAGAGAAGGAGGACCTACCATCCAGACGACCTTTGAGGACCCTTTGATGACCTAGACGACCTCATCCCCAGCCCTTGATTGTAATCGAGATCCAGACCGAGAGAGCAGCAGGTGCCCAGCAGAGGGCGCCATCTGGGAGGAGCAGAGGGCGGCCCCGGACCCCGAGGAGGCGTCACAGCCACGATTCTTCCTACGTGGTCTCGGTGCCAAGCAGCGCCCCCTACTCCGCCAGGGAAGGACACCGTTCACCTGGGGAGGGGGTCCCTCTTGCGAGGCGACCATCTCCTCAGGGACTAAAGTAATAGTTCCTTCAACTGCCCAGATTTGCTGCTTACGTTGTCTCTTTTCCGTAGAGAGAGACAACCCGGATGTCCAGAGGCTTCTCCCACCCCAATCGGAGGAGCCAGCTGAAGGATGGCGTTCCGGCCAACCCAGGAAACCAGGAGGCACAATGCGGTGCGCTTCACAAGAAACAAGCAAGATGAAACGGAACCAGGACTGACGAGACTGGAGTTCAGCCGGACCATTCTTCAGAGGGGTATGGGTTTTTCCCCTTCTGACTTGAATTGTTTGGTGAAATTGCCAGGGCTTAAGGAAGTGTTTGAGGTCAGTTTTAGGAACCCCCAAAAGTTACAAGAAATGTGGTCCTTTTGGGGGGAGAATAAATATCTCGCTCCATACAAAGAATTTTGTGTGGATGCACTGACAGACAGAGAAATGAAAGTTGTTACTGTCCAATTTTTCAATGAGGCTGTTAGCGACTATGATATTACAACATGGCTTAACCGCTATGGGAGGGTGTCATCAGAAGGGAGGAAAATTACAGATGAAGATGGGGTTTGGACAGGAGCCAGAAAGTGGCTGGTACGCCTTAATGTTGATCCATCGGGCATTGGAGGCGTCCGCCACATTCCAAACTCCATAGTGTTAGGGCCCAACAGAGGGCTGGTATTCTATAATGGGATGCCAAAACTCTGCAGGAAATGTGGGGAATTAGGACACCTGGCGGCCGCGTGTACTGTAGTCAAGTGCAGGAACTGCGGCGCCCCCCACGAGACCAGCCACTGCAGAGAAGAGAGGCAGTGCAATTTGTGTGGAAAGAAGGGGCACCTGTTTAAGGACTGCCCCTCTTCCTATGCCAACATGGCCAGAGCCAGCAAGGCAAACATGAACAAGCCTAGGCCTGAGCAGGAAGAGGGAGCAAGTAACAAAGATCAGTCCACATCACCACCAACAGTATCCAAGACCCAGACTCCAGCACCACCATCATCACCAGCACCCCCTCACCCCCCCGCCCCCGAGACATGTCCCGTTTTACGAGGACCCCTTCCCCAAGCCCAGAGAGAGAGTACAACAGCCACTCCACTAGCTCCTCCAGTAGCTCCTCTGATGCAGAACACGAGTCAGGGAGGGAGCCCGGACCCAGCAGCGGCCCCCCCCTGAGTAGGGCCCTCTCAGCGCCAGCACTCCCCCTCGGCTCTCGTTATGACGCCATAAGGATTGAGTCCGTGGGGGAGGAAAGCAAAAGCGACAGTGAAAGTGAGAGTGAGAAGGAGGGGAAGGGAGTGAAGAACCAGCAGAGGGTGGGGAAAAGAAAGGGTAGAGACGAGGGGGGAAAGAAAGAAGATCAGGATCAAAGACAGCAAGTTGCAGGTGGCCCCCATAGATCCAAAACCAGCTAATGTCCACACAAAGTCCCCAGTCTTGCCCTCGCAGGCAGAGACGGAGGCGAGTGGGACGGCTACACTGCCACCTAGTGGGCAGGTAGCAGCCAGCCAGGGCATCCCCAGCCAGCCTTCCCAGTCGTTGGCACAAACCCTAGCACACCTCGCAGAAGAGGTGTTCACTAATGCACCGAGGGAGAGGTCGGGGTCAACACCTTCCCTGACCAGCAGTACCTCTGTAGCAATGACCCTCTTCAAGCGAAGGGCCTCCCTTCAAAGCATCCTTGACCCCCTCCCTTGTATGGGCAAAACCAGGGGCCCCCTAGAGGTCCTCCTAGATACAGCAATGGAGGACATGGGAATACCCCTGGACACGGTAAACCAGAAGTCTGCTAACAGCTCCAATTCAACAGACGGTAACAGCCAAAGAATGCTGTCTGTCATAACCCCCCCCCCAGGACAAAGCTGACCCACACGTTCCGAGGGGCCCTGAGCAAGTTCCACCAGACTTACCTTGTGGGGAGTTGAATAGCCCCAACAACTCCACGTACTGTGCATATAAAGACGGTGCCTTCTTGGACGAGGCAGCAGTGAGTACCTTCTCAGGGGTGATGGGAGTTGCAAATAAGCCCAAGCCCCCTCGAAGCAAGCGTAGAGCTAAGAGTAGGAAGAGTGTCCCGACCTCCCAATCATAGTCGCTATGGGGTGGACGCAGCGACTCCTTTTCTTGTTAGCTACCCTGATGGCCCTGATATGTGTGTCTGTTAATGTCAGGAGCATCAGGGAGACACAAAAAAGATTTGATGTACTAAACTATCTAGCTAACTTGAAAGCAGATCTCATCTTTCTGCAGGAGTGTGGTATTTCGTCGAGCCCTGATTATAGGGACCTGAAGGAGAGTTGGACCCTGGGGGACTCCTTCTGGTCGGGCTCCAACATAGCCAGAGCCGACGGAGTAGGTATCCTGTTTAAAAACCCATTTATTACCTCCCGCAGCAGCAGGGAGGTAGAACCTGGTAGAATTCTGAGCGTGGATGTGACATACAACAACACTCCCCTCAGACTGGTCAATGTCTACGCACCCACTAACCAAAACAAAAGAGTTCAATTTTTTCCACAGCTGCGTCCACTCCTGCTGAGGAACGTACCCGTCATCGTGTCAGGTGACTTCAATTGTGCTCTGAGGGACGTAGACCGGAGCAGGCCACGCAACGACCGCTCTAGTAGAGTTTTGTCCTCCGTAATATCTGATTTCTCCCTGTGTGATGCAGGTAAGGACCTGGTGCCTCCCTTTACCTGGGTGAGCTCATCTGGGACCTCCTTCTCCCGTATAGATCTCGTCCTGCATACCAGCTCCCTTACGAAGACGGCAGTAGACACCCAGGCCGTCTTCTTCTCTGACCATAGGCTCCTGCAGGTAACATTGCAGGTCCCTCAGACCTCCCAGATGGGGTCAGGGGTTTGGAAATTAAACACCTCCTTACTCGATGACCCCTCCATAGCTGCAGCCTATAAGAGCAGGCTTGTTGAGTGGACCACTTTGCGTGACCTATTCAACTCCCCTATAGAGTGGTGGGAGATGGTCAAAATCAGAACTAAGGGTTATTTCATAGCAGCAGGCAAGAGGAAAGCAAAAGAAAGGAGGGCCAAATATAAACACCTGAATGCTGCCCTCCAGCATCTGAGCCTGCTTCAGCTTCGGGGGTTCCCTGTAAGCGACGAGATAGCCCAGACCAAGCTAGATCTTTCAGTGCTTTGTAGGGAGGAACAACGAAAGGTCATGCACAATGCAAAAGTGCAAAAAATGGAGGAAGACGAAAAGTGTACTCGCTTCTTCTTCCAGAAAACGAGGGAGAAGCGGCACTTGATGTCCTCCATGCTCGACAGCAGGGGGAGGATAGTAGAGGATAGTGAGGGAGTGAAAAAAGTGGTAGAGAACTTCTATAGGGACCTATATAACATCAAAGCTACAGATGACACCCTGATAGAGTGGTTCCTGAGCCAGTTGGAGCCTGACTCAGTGCGGGACGACGAGGAGGAGGAGAAGGACCCAGAACTCACGCTGGAGGAGCTCACCCAGGCGGTTAAGACCATGAACACCGGTAAGACGCCAGGTCCAGATGGCATCCCGGGTGAGTATTACCATCTTTTTTGGGACATGCTAAAAGTCCATTTAGCGGAGGTCTACAGAGCGGTCTACAGGGAGAAGCGGTTGGGCCCTTCTATGCGGGAGAGTGTAATTACTCTCCTTCATAAGAAAGGGGAAGTTAAAGATCTACGGAATTGGCGCCCAATCAGCCTCCTTTGCGTGGATTACAAGATACTAGCCAAAGCTCTGATGCTCCGGCTACAAGTACACCTCCCTTTGGTCATTGGCCCCGACCAGGCTTGTGGCGTCCCAGGGAGGTCCATCACGGATATTTTAATGTTAACAAGGGACATTCTGGCTTATTCTAGAGAACGGAACCATCCCCTCTGCCTGTTCAACCTTGACCAGGAGAAGGCGTTCGATAGGGTAAGCCATGAATATATGTACAAAGTGATGGACCAGATGAAATTCGCTCCTGGACTTAGGGAGTGGGTTAAAACCATATATACAAACATTAGTACCCGAGTCTTGGTGAACAGGCACCTGACTGGTAAAATATCTATCCAGTCAGGGGTCAGACAGGGTTGCCCACTATCCCCACTGCTATATGTCGTGTGCATTGAACCCCTCCTGCAGGCAATTCGTAGGGATACCAATATAACTGGTTTCCAGCTGCCTGGATCCAACGGGGTCCAGGTCAAAACAACAGCATATATGGACGATGTGTCACTCATTTGCACCAACACATCGTCGGTACCTCGGATTAGTAATATCCTTGAGAAGTACTGCACGGCGACCGGGGCAGTGATTAATAAGTCCAAGAGCGAAGTCTACGTGTCTAAAAATTGGCAGGTAGATAGGGAACTGTCGGACATGTACCCTGTCAAAAAGGACAAAATCAAGATTCTGGGCCTCATTTTCGAGAACAATAGCTCGGGGGCCCAGAGCTGGACGGCGGCCATTAACCAGGTCCGTAAAAAGATTGGCGGATGGAGCACAAGATCCTTAACAATGACGGGTAGAGTATTAATAACCAAGTCTATACTGTTCCCCATCCTCTCTTATGTAGGAAAAATCTTTCCCCCAGACAGGACCACCAAAAAAGTGGTGGACCGCATTATCCACCGCTTTATCTGGGGCAGCAAGATGGAGAGGGTAAAGCGAGCCACCCTGAGTAAAGCCGACAAGAAGGGAGGTAAGGGGGTCCCGGACGTTGTGCAGCTCACCCGAGTGCAGGGGCTCACGCAAACTATCAAGAACATCCAGGCCCTGGACAGGAAGGTATGTTACATGAATCGTTTCTATTTTGCCACCTGTCTCAGGGCCTTGGGCCTCTGCACTATTGATAACACCGTGCCGTACTCCTGGGACCCCCCATTGTATTATAGAACCTTAAGGGACACTATATATAAATTGGGCTTAGATAAAGCAAAATTGGCCTCCTGGGAATACAAGGCTGTAACTAAATATCTTGCCGGTTCCCAGGAAATTGAAAAAGTAGCTACTTTCTCCCTCACCCAAAGCCAAAAAATCTGGGAGAATGTGTCTCACAGCTGCCTCAGTAATGTCCAGAAGGATATAGCATGGAACACCGTCCACAGTGCACTCCCCACTCGAGCGTTCATGTTCAGGAGGGGACTAGCCCAAGTAGAAACATGCCCCTATGCAAAGTGCCGCAAGAGAGAAACACCAGCCCATATCTTCTGGGAGTGTGATGTGGCTGGCAGTGTCTGGCTCTCTGTCTCTGTCTTCCTAAACAGGTTTGCTGACACGGCCAAGATGACCGCTGAGACTGTGCTCTATGGGCCTGCGGGAGGAATCACTACCAGCACAGCTAAGTGCGTTTGGCGTGTCATCAATGTTGTCAAGCAGATCCTGTGGGAAGGCCGTAACGTCTGTGTCTATCACAAGCAGGAGCTAGACACTATCACCACGACCAGAAGGGCACAAACTCTTATCAAGGACTTTGTAATTCTGGACATCCGGACCCTCGGGAAGGACAAGGCCTGCGCGGAGTGGAGGATCGCCGGACTTCAGGACGTGAAGATGGAATAAAGGAAAAAACTGGAACCGCTAGCTCCTAGGAGCGGGACTACGGGGCACCGTTAAGCCATTTATTTATTTTGTCATGCCAGCACTCCGCCCTTTTTAGCTGGCATGACCGTTTTTTGAACGGTGCCCTGGTTTTATGTAGTCTTTTTGTTTCAGTTTTATGGATTTTTATTTGATTTACGTTGAATGTTTTATTTGATTTTGTTTTGTTTTGTTTTATGTGTCTAAAAGATTTTTAATGTTAACTATTAAAAGTTACATTTTAAGTGTTTTAAAATTTTAGAATTTTAACTCACTGTTTCACACACTGTCCCTTTCCCCTGTCCCTGTTTTAGTAATATAGTTTTATGTTCACTTTTGAACCTTTTTTAGAGAGCACTCCCCGGCCCTCACAAGCACTGGTTTTTTATAGATGGTTCTTTTTTTCCAGTCACTTTTAAAACAGCACAGGTTTTTTTCATGTTGATTTTAATCTGTGTCTGTTTTAACCATGTACAAAGCACAATTGTCTTGGTGTTTTTAAATGTATTTTAAATGCTTTTAAAACAAAATGTATGTCTGTATGCATGAATGTCATCTTTAAAAGAAATGTAAAATGAATGAAAAAACGAATGGGTGTAAATGTAAAAAAATGTAAAATCTCAATAAAAGAGTATTAATATCTGATACGTCCCCTATCAGGGGACCATATATTAAATTGATTTTTGGAATCGGGAGATGGAACAGGGGCTTGCTCCGTCCACTCCACGCATCGGCCCGGTATTGCAGTACCTCCGGGAACGGTGCACACCTTTCTCTAACGTTGGTCAAAGTCAGATCTGGATCTCTCCTGTGAGCATTTTGTCTACCCCTGCTGGAGGGAGAGTGCCAGTGTTGATGCAAGTTTTCCCGCCGTTTTACTTCTTTTTTTTTCTTTCTCTCTTTCTTTCTTTCTCTCTTTCTTTCTCTCTTTCTCTCTTTCTTTCTCTCTTTCTTTCTTGCTGTCTTTCTTTCTTTTATTCACATGTGGTGATGATGTAGACAGCAGCAGGTTGTTTCCTGGGAGCATGCAGCTAACCAGACAAGTGTGGTGGAACATGTCCCTATGCCAGGCTTGTGGCGTCCCAGGGAGGTCCATCACGGATATTTTAATGTTAACAAGGGACATTCTGGCTTATTCTAGAGAACGGAACCATCCCCTCTGCCTGTTCAACCTTGACCAGGAGAAGGCGTTCGATAGGGTAAGCCATGAATATATGTACAAAGTGATGGACCAGATGAAATTCGCTCCTGGACTTAGGGAGTGGGTTAAAACCATATATACAAACATTAGTACCCAAGTCTTGGTGAACAGGCACCTGACTGGTAAAATATCTATCCAGTCAGGGGTCAGACAGGGTTGCCCACTATCCCCACTGCTATATGTCGTGTGCATTGAACCCCTCCTGCAGGCAATTCGTAGGGATACCAATATAACTGGTTTCCAGCTACCTGGATCCAACGGGGTCCAGGTCAAAACAACAGCATATATGGACGATGTGTCACTCATTTGCACCAACACATCGTCGGTACCTCGGATTAGTAATATCCTTGAGAAGTACTGCACGGCGACCGGGGCAGTGATTAATAAGTCCAAGAGCGAAGTCTACGTGTCTAAAAATTGGCAGGTAGATAGGGAACTGTCGGACATGTACCCTGTCAAAAAGGACAAAATCAAGATTCTGGGCCTCATTTTCGAGAACAATAGCTCGGGGGCCCAGAGCTGGACGGCGGCCATTAACCAGGTCCGTAAAAAGATTGGCGGATGGAGCACAAGATCCTTAACAATGACGGGTAGAGTATTAATAACCAAGTCTATACTGTTCCCCATCCTCTCTTATGTAGGAAAAATCTTTCCCCCAGACAGGACCACCAAAAAAGTGGTGGACCGCATTATCCACCGCTTTATCTGGGGCAGCAAGATGGAGAGGGTAAAGCGAGCCACCCTGAGTAAAGCCGACAAGAAGGGAGGTAAGGGGGTCCCGGACGTTGTGCAGCTCACCCGAGTGCAGGGGCTCACGCAAACTATCAAGAACATCCAGGCCCTGGACAGGAAGGTATGTTACATGAATCGTTTCTATTTTGCCACCTGTCTCAGGGCCTTGGGCCTCTGCACTATTGATAACACCGTGCCGTACTCCTGGGACCCCCATTGTATTATAGAACCTTAAGGGACACTATATATAAATTGGGCTTAGATAAAGCAAAATTGGCCTCCTGGGAATACAAGGCTGTAACTAAATATCTTGCCGGTTCCCAGGAAATTGAAAAAGTAGCTACTTTCTCCCTCACCCAAAGCCAAAAAATCTGGGAGAATGTGTCTCACAGCTGCCTCAGTAATGTCCAGAAGGATATAGCATGGAACACCGTCCACAGTGCACTCCCCACTCGAGCGTTCATGTTCAGGAGGGGACTAGCCCAAGTAGAAACATGCCCCTATGCAAAGTGCCGCAAGAGAGAAACACCAGCCCATATCTTCTGGGAGTGTGATGTGGCTGGCAGTGTCTGGCTCTCTGTCTCTGTCTTCCTAAACAGGTTTGCTGACACGGCCAAGATGACCGCTGAGACTGTGCTCTATGGGCCTGCGGGAGGAATCACTACCAGCACAGCTAAGTGCGTTTGGCGTGTCATCAATGTTGTCAAGCAGATCCTGTGGGAAGGCCGTAACGTCTGTGTCTATCACAAGCAGGAGCTAGACACTATCACCACGACCAGAAGGGCACAAACTCTTATCAAGGACTTTGTAATTCTGGACATCCGGACCCTCGGGAAGGACAAGGCCTGCGCGGAGTGGAGGATCGCCGGACTTCAGGACGTGAAGATGGAATAAGGGAAAAAACTGGAACCGCTAGCTCCTAGGAGCGGGACTACGGGGCACCGCTAAGCCTTTTATTTATTTTGTCATGCCAGCATTCCGCCCTTTTTAGCTGGCATGACCGTTTTTCAACGGTGCCCTGGTTTTATGTAGTCTTTTTGTTTCAGTTTTATGGACCTTTGATTTAATTTGAATGTTTTATTTGATTTTGTTTTGTTTTGTTTTATGTATCTTTAAGATTTTTAATGTAAACTATTAAAAGTTACATTTTAAGTGTTTTAAAATTTTAGAATTTTAACTCACTGTTTATACACTGTCCCTTTTCCCCTGTCCCTGTTTTAGATCTAGTTTTATGTTCACTTTTTTAGAGAGCACTCCCCGGCCCTCACAAGCACTGTTTTTTTATAGATGGTTCTTTTTTTCCAGTCACTTTTAAAACAGCACAGGTTTTTTTCATGTTGATTTTAATCTGTGTCTGTTTTAACCATGTACAAAGCACAATTGTCTTGGTGTTTTTAAATGTATTTTAAATGCTTTTAAAACAAAATGTATGTCTGTATGCATGAATGTCATCTTTAAAAGAAATGTAAAATGAATGAAAAAACGAATGGGTGTAAATGTAAAAAAATGTAAAATCTCAATAAAAGAGTATATCAGGGGACCATATATTAAATTGATTTTTGGAATCGGGAGATGGAACAGGGGCTTGCTCCGTCCACTCCACGCATCGGCCCGGTATTGCAGTACCTCCAGGAACGGTGCACACCTTTCTCTAACGTTGGTCAAAGTCAGATCTGGATCTCTCCTGTGAGCATTTTGTCTACCCCTGCTGGAGGGAGAGTGCCAGTGTTGATGCAAGTTTTCCCGCCGTTTTACTTCTTTTTTTTTTTTCTTTCTCTCTTTCTTTCTTTCTCTCTTTCTCTCTTTCTTTCTCTCTTTCTTTCTTGCTGTCTTTCTTTCTTTTATTCACATGTGGTGATGATGTAGACAGCAGCAGGTTGTTTCCTGGGAGCATGCAGCTAACTAGACAAGTGTGGTGGAACATGTCCCTATGCCAGGACCTTCTTAGCAAGCCAGCCAGCCAGCGCGGCACAGTTGTAGTTACCCAAGGCACCTTGCACAGCATAGCAGCTTGGCATGACTATTTGTAAGACGCACTCCGCCAGTTTATGTTTTGTTTTTGGTGTTATGTGTGTGTTTTTGCTTTCTTTTGTTTTCTCCTGCTTAAATTGCACATTTCCCCTCTGGAAGCAGCAGCCCGTTTTTTGGGGGTCTGCTTGTGCTTGGAATTTTGCACCCACCTTTGAATCCCCCTGTGCCGTCCGGGCTGGGGGGCCCCGGGCAAGGGCCAAGTCGCCATCGCTTCTCGGCCTTTTGGCTAAGATCAAGTGTAGTATCTGTTCTTATCAGTTTAATATCTGATACGTCCCCTATCAGGGGACCATATATTAAATTGATTTTTGGAATCGGGAGATGGAACAGGGGCTTGCTCCGTCCACTCCACGCATCGGCCCGGTATTGCAGTACCTCCAGGAACGGTGCACACCTTTCTCTAACGTTGGTCAAAGTCAGATCTGGATCTCTCCTGTGAGCATTTTGTCTACCCCTGCTGGAGGGAGAGTGCCAGTGTTGATGCAAGTTTTCCCGCCGTTTTACTTCTTTTTTTTTTTTCTTTCTCTCTTTCTTTCTTTCTCTCTTTCTCTCTTTCTTTCTCTCTTTCTTTCTTGCTGTCTTTCTTTCTTTTATTCACATGTGGTGATGATGTAGACAGCAGCAGGTTGTTTCCTGGGAGCATGCAGCTAACTAGACAAGTGTGGTGGAACATGTCCCTATGCCAGGACCTTCTTAGCAAGCCAGCCAGCCAGCGCGGCACAGTTGTAGTTACCCAAGGCACCTTGCACAGCATAGCAGCTTGGCATGACTATTTGTAAGACGCACTCCGCCAGTTTATGTTTTGTTTTTGGTGTTATGTGTGTGTTTTTGCTTTCTTTTGTTTTCTCCTGCTTAAATTGCACATTTCCCCTCTGGAAGCAGCAGCCCGTTTTTTGGGGGTCTGCTTGTGCTTGGAATTTTGCACCCACCTTTGAATCCCCCTGTGCCGTCCGGGCTGGGGGGCCCCGGGCAAGGGCCAAGTCGCCATCGCTTCTCGGCCTTTTGGCTAAGATCAAGTGTAGTATCTGTTCTTATCAGTTTAATATCTGATACGTCCCCTATCAGGGGACCATATATTAAATTGATTTTTGGAATCGGGAGATGGAACAGGGGCTTGCTCCGTCCACTCCACGCATCGGCCCGGTATTGCAGTACCTCTGGGAACGGTGCACACCTTTCTCTAACGTTGGTCAAAGTCAGATCTGGATCTCTCCTGTGAGCATTTTGTCTACCCCTGCTGGAGGGAGAGTGCCAGTGTTGATGCAAGTTTTCCCGCCGTTTTACTTCTTTTTTTTCTTTCTCTCTTTCTTTCTTTCTCTCTTTCTTTCTCTCTTTCTCTCTTTCTTTCTCTCTTTCTTTCTTGCTGTCTTTCTTTCTTTTATTCACATGTGGTGATGATGTAGACAGCAGCAGGTTGTTTCCTGGGAGCATGCAGCTAACCAGACAAGTGTGGTGGAACATGTCCCTATGCCAGGACCTTCTTAGCAAGCCAGCCAGCGCGGCACAGTTGTAGTTACCCAAGGCACCTTGCACAGCATAGCAGCTTGGCATGACTATTTGTAAGACGCACTCCGCCAGTTTATGTTTTGTTTTTGGTGTTATGTGTGTGTTTTTGCTTTGTTTTGTTTTCTCCTGCTTAAATTGCACATTTCCCCTCTGGAAGCAGCAGCCCGTTTTTTGGGGGTCTGCTTGTGCTTGGAATTTTGCACCCACCTTTGAATCCCCCTGTGCCGTCCGGGCTGGGGGGCCCCGGGCAAGGGCCAAGTCGCCATCGCTTCTCGGCCTTTTGCAGCAAAAGAAAGCAAAAGAAAGGAGGGCCAAATATAAATACCTGAATGCTGCCCTCCAGCGTCTGAGCCTGCTTCAGCTTCGGGGGTTCCCT
This sequence comes from Acipenser ruthenus, assembly GCF_902713425.1. Taxonomy (NCBI): domain Eukaryota; kingdom Metazoa; phylum Chordata; class Actinopteri; order Acipenseriformes; family Acipenseridae; genus Acipenser; species Acipenser ruthenus. The sequence continues at coordinate 20,896,873 of NC_081198.1, read as the reverse complement.
GTAAGCGACGAGATAGCCCAGACCAAGCTAGATCTTTCAGTGCTTTGTAGGGAGGAACAACGAAAGGTCATGCACAATGCAAAAGTGCAAAAAATGGAGGAAGACGAAAAGTGTACTCGCTTCTTCTTCCAGAAAACGAGGGAGAAGCAGCACTTGATGTCCTCCATGCTCGACAGCAGGGGGAGGATAGTAGAGGATAGTGAGGGAGTGAAAAAAGTGGTAGAGAACTTCTATAGGGACCTGTATAACATCAAAGCTACAGATGACACCCTGATAGAGTGGTTCCTGAGCCAGTTGGAGCCTGACTCAGTGCAGGACGACGAGGAGGAGGAGAAGGACCCAGAACTCACGCTGGAGGAGCTCACCCAGGCGGTTAAGACCATGAACACCGGTAAGACGCCAGGTCCAGATGGCATCCCGGGTGAGTATTACCATCTTTTTTGGGACACGCTAAAAGTCCATTTAGTGGAGGTCTACAGAGCGGTCTACAGGGAGAAGCGGTTGGGCCCTTCTATGCGGGAGAGTGTAATTACTCTCCTTCATAAGAAAGGGGAAGTTAAAGATCTACGGAATTGGCGCCCAATCAGCCTCCTTTGCGTGGATTACAAGATACTAGCCAAAGCTCTGATGCTCCGGCTACAAGTACACCTCCCTTTGGTCATTGGCCCCGACCAGGCTTGTGGCGTCCCAGGGAGGTCCATCACGGATATTTTAATGTTAACAAGGGACATTCTGGCTTATTCTAGAGAACGGAACCATCCCCTCTGCCTGTTCAACCTTGACCAGGAGAAGGCGTTCGATAGGGTAAGCCATGAATATATGTACAAAGTGATGGACCAGATGAAATTCGCTCCTGGACTTAGGGGGTGGGTTAAAACCATCTATACAAACATTAGTACCCGAGTCTTGGTGAACAGGCACCTGACTGGTAAAATATCTATCCAGTCAGGGGTCAGACAGGGTTGCCCACTATCCCCACTGCTATATGTCGTGTGCCTTGAACCCCTCCTGCAGGCAATTCGTAGGGATACCAATATAACTGGTTTCCAGCTGCCTGGATCCAACGGGGTCCAGGTCAAAACAACAGCATATATGGACGATGTGTCACTCATTTGCACCAACACATCGTCGGTACCTCGGATTAGTAATATCCTTGGGAAGTACTGCACGGCGACCGGGGCAGTGATTAATAAGTCCAAGAGCGAAGTCTACGTGTCTAAAAATTGGCAGGTAGATAGGGAACTGTCGGACATGTACCCTGTCAAAAAGGACAAAATCAAGATTCTGGGCCTCATTTTCGAGAACAATAGCTCGGGGGCCCAGAGCTGGACGGCGGCCATTAACCAGGTCCGTAAAAAGATTGGCGGATGGAGCACAAGATCCTTAACAATGACGGGTAGAGTATTAATAACCAAGTCTATACTGTTCCCCATCCTCTCTTATGTAGGAAAAATCTTTCCCCCAGACAGGACCACCAAAAAAGTGGTGGACCGCATTATCCACCGCTTTATCTGGGGCAGCAAGATGGAGAGGGTAAAGTGAGCCACCCTGAGTAAAGCCGACAAGAAGGGAGGTAAGGGGGTCCCGGACGTTGTGCAGCTCACCCGAGTGCAGGGGCTCACGCAAACTATCAAGAACATCCAGGCCCTGGACAGGAAGGTATGTTACATGAATCGTTTCTATTTTGCCACCTGTCTCAGGGCCTTGGGCCTCTGCACTATTGATAACACCGTGCCGTACTCCTGGGACCCCCCATTGTATTATAGAACCTTAAGGGACACTATATATAAATTGGGCTTAGATAAAGCAAAATTGGCCTCCTGGGAATACAAGGCTGTAACTAAATATCTTGCCGGTTCCCAGGAAATTGAAAAAGTAGCTACTTTCTCCCTCACCCAAAGCCAAAAAATCTGGGAGAATGTGTCTCACAGCTGCCTCAGTAATGTCCAGAAGGATATAGCATGGAACACCGTCCACAGTGCACTCCCCACTCGAGCGTTCATGTTCAGGAGGGGACTAGCCCAAGTAGAAACATGCCCCTATGCAAAGTGCCGCAAGAGAGAAACACCAGCCCATATCTTCTGGGAGTGTGATGTGGCTGGCAGTGTCTGGCTCTCTGTCTCTGTCTTCCTAAACAGGTTTGCTGACACGGCCAAGATGACCGCTGAGACTGTGCTCTATGGGCCTGCGGGAGGAATCACTACCAGCACAGCTAAGTGCGTTTGGCGTGTCATCAATGTTGTCAAGCAGATCCTGTGGGAAGGCCGTAACGTCTGTGTCTATCACAAGCAGGAGCTAGACACTATCACCACGACCAGAAGGGCACAAACTCTTATCAAGGACTTTGTAATTCTGGACATCCGGACCCTCGGGAAGGACAAGGCCTGCGCGGAGTGGAGGATCGCCGGACTTCAGGACGTGAAGATGGAATAAAGGAAAAAACTGGAACCGCTAGCTCCTAGGAGCGGGACTACGGGGCACCGCTAAGCCTTTTATTTATTTTGTCATGCCAGCATTCCGCCCTTTTTAGCTGGCATGACCGTTTTTCAACGGTGCCCTGGTTTTATGTAGTCTTTTTGTTTCAGTTTTATGGACCTTTGATTTAATTTGAATGTTTTATTTGATTTTGTTTTGTTTTGTTTTATGTATCTTTAAGATTTTTAATGTAAACTATTAAAAGTTACATTTTAAGTGTTTTAAAATTTTAGAATTTTAACTCACTGTTTATACACTGTCCCTTTTCCCCTGTCCCTGTTTTAGATCTAGGTTTATGTTCACTTTTTTAGAGAGCACTCCCCGGCCCTCACAAGCACTGGTTTTTTATAGATGGTTCTTTTTTTCCAGTCACTTTTAAAACAGCACAGGTTTTTTTCATGTTGATTTTAATCTGTGTCTGTTTTAACCATGTACAAAGCACAATTGTCTTGGTGTTTTTAAATGTATTTTAAATGCTTTTAAAACAAAATGTATGTCTGTATGCATGAATGTCATCTTTAAAAGAAATGTAAAATGAATGAAAAAACGAATGGGTGTAAATGTAAAAAATGTAAAATCTCAATAAAAGAGTATTTAATATCTGATACGTCCCCTATCAGGGGACCATATATTAAATTGATTTTTGGAATCGGGAGATGGAACAGGGGCTTGCTCCGTCCACTCCACGCATCGGCCCGGTATTGCAGTACCTCCGGGAACGGTGCACACCTTTCTCTAACGTTGGTCAAAGTCAGATCTGGATCTCTCCTGTGAGCATTTTGTCTACCCCTGCTGGAGGGAGAGTGCCAGTGTTGATGCAAGTTTTCCCAACGTTTTACTTCTTTTTTTTTTCTTTCTCTCTTTCTTTCTTTCTCTCTTTCTTTCTCTCTTTCTCTCTTTCTTTCTCTCTTTCTTTCTTGCTGTCTTTCTTTCTTTTATTCACATGTGGTGATGATGTAGACAGCAGCAGGTTGTTTCCTGGGAGCATGCAGCTAACCAGACAAGTGTGGTGGAACATGTCCCTATGCCAGGACCTTCTTAGCAAGCCAGCCAGCCAGCGAGGCACAGTTGTAGTTACCCAAGGCACCTTGCACAGCATAGCAGCTTGGCATGACTATTTGTAAGACGCACTCCGCCAGTTTATGTTTTGTTTTTGGTGTTATGTGTGTGTTTTTGCTTTGTTTTGTTTTCTCCTGCTTAAATTGCACATTTCCCCTCTGGAAGCAGCAGCCCGTTTTTTGGGGGTCTGCTTGTGCTTGGAATTTTGCACCCACCTTTGAATCCCCCTGTGCCGTCCGGGCTGGGGGGCCCCGGGCAAGGGCCAAGTCGCCATCGCTTCTCGGCCTTTTGGCTAAGATCAAGTGTAGTATCTGTTCTTATCAGTTTAATATCTGATACGTCCCCTATCAGGGGACCATATATTAAATTGATTTTTGGAATCGGGAGATGGAACAGGGGCTTGCTCCGTCCACTCCACGCATCGGCCCGGTATTGCAGTACCTCTGGGAACGGTGCACACCTTTCTCTAACGTTGGTCAAAGTCAGATCTGGATCTCTCCTGTGAGCATTTTGTCTACCCCTGCTGGAGGGAGAGTGCCAGTGTTGATGCAAGTTTTCCCGCCGTTTTACTTCTTTTTTTTTTCTCTTTCTTTCTTTCTCTCTTTCTTTCTCTCTTTCTCTCTTTCTTTCTCTCTTTCTTTCTTGCTGTCTTTCTTTCTTTTATTCACATGTGGTGATGATGTAGACAGCAGCAGGTTGTTTCCTGGGAGCATGCAGCTAACCAGACAAGTGTGGTGGAACATGTCCCTATGCCAGGACCTTCTTAGCAAGCCAGCCAGCCAGCGAGGCACAGTTGTAGTTACCCAAGGCACCTTGCACAGCATAGCAGCTTGGCATGACTATTTGTAAGACGCACTCCGCCAGTTTATGTTTGTTTTTGGTGTTATGTGTGTGTTTTTGCTTTGTTTTGTTTCCTCCTGCTTAAATTGCACATTTCCCCTCTGGAAGCAGCAGCCCGTTTTTGGGGGGTCTGCTTGTGCTTGGAATTTTGCACCCACCTTTGAATCCCCCTGTGCCGTCCGGGCTGGGGGGCCCCGGGCAAGGGCCAAGTCGCCATCGCTTCTCGGCCTTTTAGCTAAGATCAAGTGTAGTATCTGTTCTTATCAGTTTAATATCTGATACGTCCCCTATCAGGGGACCATATATTAAATTGATTTTTGGAATCGGGAGATGGAACAGGGGCTTGCTCCGTCCACTCCACGCATCGGCCCGGTATTGCAGTACCTCCGGGAACGGTGCACACCTTTCTCTAACGTTGGTCAAAGTCAGATCTGGATCTCTCCTGTGAGCATTTTGTCTACCCCTGCTGGAGGGAGAGTGCCAGTGTTGATGCAAGTTTTCCCGCCGTTTTACTTCTTTTTTTTTTCTTTCTCTCTTTCTTTCTTTCTCTCTTTCTTTCTTTCTCTCTTTCTTTCTCTCTTTCTCTCTTTCTTTCTCTCTTTCTTTCTTGCTGTCTTTCTTTCTTTTATTCACATGTGGTGATGATGTAGACAGCAGCAGGTTGTTTCCTGGGAGCATGCAGCTAACCAGACAAGTGTGGTGGAACATGTCCCTATGCCAGGTCCTTCTTAGCCAGCCAGCCAGCGAGGCACAGTTGTAGTTACCCAAGGCACCTTGCACAGCATAGCAGCTTGGCATGACTATTTGTAAGACGCACTCCGCCAGTTTATGTTTTGTTTTTGGTGTTATGTGTGTGTTTTTGCTTTGTTTTGTTTTCTCCTGCTTAAATTGCACATTTCCCCTCTGGAAGCAGCAGCCCGTTTTTTGGGGGTCTGCTTGTGCTTGAAATTTTGCACCCACCTTTGAATCCCCCTGTGCCATCCAGGCTGGGGGGCCCCGGGCAAGGGCCAAGTCGCCATCGCTTCTCGGCCTTTTGGCTAAGATCAAGTGTAGTATCTGTTCTTATCAGTTTAATATCTAGCTCCTCCAGTAGCTCCTCTGATGCAGAACACGAGGCAGGGAGGGAGCCCGGACCCAGCAGCGGCCCCCCCCTGAGTAGGGCCCTCTCAGCGCCAGCACTCCCCCTCGGCTCTCGTTATGACGCCATAAGGATTGAGTCCGTGGGGGAGGAAAGCGAAAGCGACAGTGAAAGTGAGAGTGAAAAGGAGGGGAAGGGAGTGAAGAACCAGCAGAGGGTGGGGAAAAGAAAGGGTAGAGACGAGGGGGGGAAAAGAAAGAAGATCAGGATCAAAGACAGCAAGTTGCAGGTGGCCCCCATAAATCCAAAACCAGCTAATGTCCACACAAAGTCCCCAGTCTTGCCCTCGCAGGCAGAGACGGAGGCGAGTGGGACGGCTACACTGCCGCCTAGTGGGCAGGTAGCAGCCAGCCAGGGCATCCCCAGCCAGCCTTCCCAGTCGTTGGCACAAACCCTAGCACACCTCGCAGAAGAGGTGTTCACTAATGCACCGAGGGAGAGGTCGGGGTCAACACCTTCCCTGACCAGCAGTACCTCGGTAGCAATGACCCTCTTCAAGCGAAGGGCCTCCCTTCAAAGCATCCTTGACCCCCTCCCTTGTATGGGCAAAACCAGGGGCCCCCTAGAGGTCCTCCTAGATACAGCACTGGAGGACATGGGAATACCCCTGGACGCGGTAAGCCAGAAGTCTGCTAACAGCTCCAATTCAACAGACGGTAACAGCCAAAGAATGCTGTCTGTCATAACCCCCCCCCAGGACAAAGCTGACCCACACGTTCCGAGGGGCCCTGAGCAAGTTCCACCAGACTTACCTTGTGGGGAGTTGAATAGCCCCAACAACTCCACGTACTGTGCATATAAAGACGGTGCCTTCTTGGACGAGGCAGCAGTGAGTACCTTCTCAGGGGTGATGGGAGTTGCAAATAAGCCCAAGCCCCCTCGAAGCAAGCGTAGAGCTAAGAGTAGGAAGAGTGTCCCGACCTCCCAATCATAGTCGCTATGGGGTGGACGCAGCGACTCCTTTTCTTGTTAGCTACCCTGATGGCCCTGATATGTGTGTCTGTTAATGTCAGTAGCATCAGGGAGACACAAAAAAGATTTGATGTACTAAACTATCTAGCTAACTTGAAAGCAGATCTCATCTTTCTGCAGGAGTGTGGTATTTCGTCGAGCCCTGATTATAGGGACCTGAAGGAGAGTTGGACCCTGGGGGACTCCTTCTGGTCGGGCTCCAACATAGCCAGAGCCGACGGAGTAGGTATCCTGTTTAAAAACCCATTTATTACCTCCCGCAGCAGCAGGGAGGTAGAACCTGGTAGAATTCTGAGCGTGGATGTGACATACAACAACACTCCCCTCAGACTGGTCAATGTCTACGCACCCACTAACCAAAACGAAAGAGTTCAATTTTTTCCACAGCTGCGTCCACTCCTGCTGGGGAACGTACCCGTCATCGTGTCAGGTGACTTCAATTGTGCTCTGAGGGACGTAGACCGGAGCAGGCCACGCAACGACCGCTCTAGTAGAGTTTTGTCCTCCATAATATCTGATTTCTCCCTGTGTGATGCAGGTAAGGACCTGGTGCCTCCCTTTACCTGGGTGAGCTCATCTGGGACCTCCTTCTCCCGTATAGATCTCGTCCTGCATACCAGCTCCCTTACGAAGACGGCAGTAGACACCCAGGCCGTCTTCTTCTCTGACCATAGGCTCCTGCAGGTAACATTGCAGGTCCCTCAGACCTCCCAGATGGGGTCAGGGGTCTGGAAATTAAACACCTCCTTACTCGATGACCCCTCCATAGCTGCAGCCTATAAGAGCAGGCTTGTTGAGTGGACCACTTTGCGTGACCTATTCAACTCCCCTATAGAGTGGTGGGAGATGGTCAAAATGAGAACTAAGGGTTATTTCATAGCAGCAGGCAAGAGGAAAGCAAAAGAAAGGAGGGCCAAATATAAATACCTGAATGCTGCCCTCCAGCGTCTGAGCCTGCTTCAGCTTCGGGGGTTCCCTGTAAGCGACGAGATAGCCCAGACCAAGCTAGATCTTTCAGTGCTTTGTAGGGAGGAACAACGAAAGGTCATGCACAATGCAAAAGTGCAAAAAATGGAGGAAGACGAAAAGTGTACTCGCTTCTTCTTCCAGAAAACGAGGGAGAAGCGGCACTTGATGTCCTCCATGCTCGACAGCAGGGGGAGGATAGTAGAGGATAGTGAGGGAGTGAAAAAAGTGGTAGAGAACTTCTATAGGGACCTGTATAACATCAAAGCTACAGATGACACCCTGATAGAGTGGTTCCTGAGCCAGTTGGAGCCTGACTCAGTGCGGGACGACGAGGAGGAGGAGAAGGACCCAGAACTCACGCTGGAGGAGCTCACCCAGGCGGTTAAGACCATGAACACCGGTAAGACGCCAGGTCCAGATGGCATCCCGGGTGAGTATTACCATCTTTTTTGGGACACGCTAAAAGTCCATTTAGCGGAGGTCTACAGAGCGGTCTACAGGGAGAAGCGGTTGGGCCCTTCTATGCGGGAGAGTGTAATTACTCTCCTTCATAAGAAAGGGGAAGTTAAAGATCTACGGAATTGGCGCCCAATCAGCCTCCTTTGCGTGGATTACAAGATACTAGCCAAAGCTCTGATGCTCCGGCTACAAGTACACCTCCCTTTGGTCATTGGCCCCGACCAGGCTTGTGGCGTCCCAGGGAGGTCCATCACGGATATTTTAATGTTAACAAGGGACATTCTGGCTTATTCTAGAGAACGGAACCATCCCCTCTGCCTGTTCAACCTTGACCAGGAGAAGGCGTTCGATAGGGTAAGCCATGAATATATGTACAAAGTGATGGACCAGATGAAATTCGCTCCTGGACTTAGGGGGTGGGTTAAAACCATCTATACAAACATTAGTACCCGAGTCTTGGTGAACAGGCACCTGACTGGTAAAATATCTATCCAGTCAGGGGTCAGACAGGGTTGCCCACTATCCCCACTGCTATATGTCGTGTGCATTGAACCCCTCCTGCAGGCAATTCGTAGGGATACCAATATAACTGGTTTCCAGCTGCCTGGATCCAACGGGGTCCAGGTCAAAACAACAGCATATATGGACGATGTGTCACTCATTTGCACCAACACATCGTTGGTACCTCGGATTAGTAATATCCTTGGGAAGTACTGCACGGCGACCAGGGCAGTGATTAATAAGTCCAAGAGCGAAGTCTACGTGTCTAAAAATTGGCAGGTAGATAGGGAACTGTCGGACATGTACCCTGTCAAAAAGGACAAAATCAAGATTCTGGGCCTCATTTTCGAGAACAATAGCTCGGGGGCCCAGAGCTGGACGGCGGCCATTAACCAGGTCCGTAAAAAGATTGGCGGATGGAGCACAAGATCCTTAACAATGACGGGTAGAGTATTAATAACCAAGTCTATACTGTTCCCCATCCTCTCTTATGTAGGAAAAATCTTTCCCCCAGACAGGACCACCAAAAAAGTGGTGGACCGCATTATCCACCGCTTTATCTGGGGCAGCAAGATGGAGAGGGTAAAACGAGCCACCCTGAGTAAAGCCGACAAGAAGGGAGGTAAGGGGGTCCCGGACGTTGTGCAGCTCACCCGAGTGCAGGGGCTCACGCAAACTATCAAGAACATCCAGGCCCTGGACAGGAAGGTATGTTACATGAATCGTTTCTATTTTGCCACCTGTCTCAGGGCCTTGGGCCTCTGCACTATTGATAACACCGTGCCGTACTCCTGGGACCCCCCATTGTATTATAGAACCTTAAGGGACACTATATATAAATTGGGCTTAGATAAAGCAAAATTGGCCTCCTGGGAATACAAGGCTGTAACTAAATATCTTGCCGGTTCCCAGGAAATTGAAAAAGTAGCTACTTTCTCCCTCACCCAAAGCCCAAAAATCTGGGAGAATGTGTCTCACAGCTGCCTCAGTAATGTCCAGAAGGATATAGCATGGAACACCGTCCACAGTGCACTCCCCACTCGAGCGTTCATGTTCAGGAGGGGACTAGCCCAAGTAGAAACATGCCCCTATGCAAAGTGCCGCAAGAGAGAAACACCAGCCCATATCTTCTGGGAATGTGATGTGGCTGGCAGTGTCTGGCTCTCTGTCTCTGTCTTCCTAAACAGGTTTGCTGACACGGCCAAGATGACCGCTGAGACTGTGCTCTATGGGCCTGCGGGAGGAATCACTACCAGCACAGCTAAGTGCGTTTGGCGTGTCATCAATGTTGTCAAGCAGATCCTGTGGGAAGGCCGTAACGTCTGTGTCTAACACAAGCAGGAGCTAGACACTATCACCACGACCAGAAGGGCACAAACTCTTATCAAGGACTTTGTAATTCTGGACATCCGGACCCTCGGGAAGGACAAGGCCTGCGCGGAGTGGAGGATCGCCGGACTTCAGGACGTGAAGATGGAATAAAGGAAAAAACTGGAACCGCTAGCTCCTAGGAGCGGGACTACGGGGCACCGCTAAGCCTTTTATTTATTTTGTCATGCCAGCATTCCGCCCTTTTTAGCTGGCATGACCGTTTTTCAACGGTGCCCTGGTTTTATGTAGTCTTTTGTTTCAGTTTTATGGACTTTTATTTGATTTACGTTGAATGTTTTATTTGATTTTGTTTTGTTTTGTTTTATGTATCTTTAAGATTTTTAATGTAAACTATTAAAAGTTACATTTTAAGTGTTTTAAAATTTTAGAATTTTAACTCACTGTTTTATACACTGTCCCTTTTCCCCTGTCCCTGTTTTAGATCTAGTTTTATGTTCACTTTTGAACCTTTTAGAGAGCACTCCCCGGCCCTCACAAGCACTGGTTTTTTATAGATGGTTCTTTTTTTCCAGTCACTTTTAAAACAGCACAGGTTTTTTTCATGTTGATTTTAATCTGTGTCTGTTTTAACCATGTACAAAGCACAATTGTCTTGGTGTTTTTAAATGTATTTTAAATGCTTTTAAAACAAAATGTATGTCTGTATGCATGAATGTCATCTTTAAAAGAAATGTAAAATGAATGAAAAAAACGAATGGGTGTAAATGTAAAAAATGTAAAATCTCAATAAAAGAGTATTAATATCTGATACGTCCCCTATCAGGGGACCATATATAAAATTGATTTTTGGAATCGGGAGATGGAACAGGGGCTTGCTCCGTCCACTCCACGCATCGGCCCGGTATTGTAGTTCCTCCGGGAACGGTGCACACCTTTCTCTAACGTTGGTCAAAGTCAGATCTGGATCTCTCCTGTGAGCATTTTGTCTACCCCTGCTGGAGGGAGAGTGCCAGTGTTGATGCAAGTTTTCCCGCCGTTTTATTTCTTTTTTTTTCTTTTTCTCTTTCTTTCTTTCTCTTTCTTTCTCTCTTTCTTTCTTGCTGTCTTTCTTTCTTTTATTCACATGTGGTGATGATGTAGACAGCAGCAGTTTGTTTCCTGGGAGCATGCAGCTAACCAGACAAGTGTGGTGGAACATGTCCCTATGCCAGGTCCTTCTTAGCCAGCCATATACTCTGGCTTCTCTACAGTTCGAATAAATCTTTCTAAGACTAAGGCTTAGAGGGTAGTGGCATTGCCCGCTCCCTCCGAGGGTCTGTGAGAGGTTTGTTCGGGTGAGGAGGAACAGAATTTTTTTTATTTTTGACTGGCTTTCTTCAGCTCGGCAACTCTTTGGAAGACTAATGCTCAGTCTGGTTTTGGCTTGCCCAATCCAGGCCGAGGGTATTTCAAGATTTTGTTGACTGTTGAGAGCAGTTTTTTCTTTTTCAGGCGGTTCCCGTTTTTTTCTTTTTCAGGCGGTTCCGGCTTTTCCAGACGTTCCTGGAGTTAGAGAGAAGGAGGACCTACCATCCAGACGACCTTTGAGGACCCTTTGATGACCTAGACGACCTCATCCCCAGCCCTTGATTGTAATCGAGATCCAGACCGAGAGAGCAGCAGGCGCCCAGCAGAGGGCGCCATCTGGGAGGAGCAGAGGGCGGCCCCGGACCCCGAGGAGGCGTCACAGCCACGATTCTTCCTACGTGGTCTCGGTGCCAAGCAGCGCCCCCTACTCCGCCAGGGAAGGACACCGTTCACCTGGGGAGGGGGTCCCTCTTGCGAGGCGACCATCTCCTCAGGGACTAAAGTAATAGTTCCTTCAACTGCCCAGATTTGCTGCTTACGTTGTCTCTTTTCCGTAGAGAGAGACAACCCGGACGTCCAGAGGCTTCTCCCACCCCAATCGGAGGAGCCAGCTGAAGGATGGCGTTCCGGCCAACCCAGGAAACCAGGAGGCACAATGCGGTGCGCTTCACAAGAAACAAGCAAGATGAAACGGAACCAGGACTGACGAGACTGGAGTTCAGCCGGACCATTCTTCAGAGGGGTATGGGTTTTTCCCCTTCTGACTTGAATTGTTTGGTGAAATTGCCAGGGCTTAAGGAAGTGTTTGAGGTCAGTTTTAGGAACCCCCAAAAGTTACAAGAAATGTGGTCCTTTTGGGGGGAGAATAAATATCTCGCTCCATACAAAGAATTTTGTGTGGATGCACTGACAGACAGAGAAATGAAAGTTGTTACTGTCCAATTTTTCAATGAGGCTGTTAGCGACTATGATATTACAACATGGCTTAACCGCTATGGGAGGGTGTCATCAGAAGGGAGGAAAATTACAGACGAAGATGGGGTTTGGACAGGAGCCAGAAAGTGGCTGGTACGCCTTAATGTTGATCCATCGGGCATTGGAGGCGTCCGCCACATTCCAAACTCCATAGTGTTAGGGCCCAACAGAGGGCTGGTATTCTATAATGGGATGCCAAAACTCTGCAGGAAATGTGGGGAATTAGGACACCTGGCGGCCGCGTGTACTGTAGTCAAGTGCAGGAACTGCGGCGCCCCCAACGAGACCAGCCACTGCAGAGAAGAGAGGCAGTGCAATTTGTGTGGAAAGAAGGGGCACCTGTTTAAGGACTGCCCCTCTTCCTATGCCAACATGGCCAGAGCCAGCAAGGCAAACATGAACAAGCCTAGGCCTGAGCAGGAAGAGGGAGCAAGTAACAAAGATCAGTCCACATCACCACCAACAGTATCCAAGACCCAGACTCCAGCACCACCATCATCACCAGCACCCCCCTCACCCCCCCGCCCCCGAGACATGTCCCGTTTTACGAGGACCCCTTCCCCCAGCCCAGAGAGAGAGTACAACAGCCACTCCACTAGCTCCTCCAGTAGCTCCTCTGATGCAGAACACGAGGCAGGGAGGGAGCCCGGACCCAGCAGCGGCCCCCCCCTGAGTAGGGCCCTCTCAGCGCCAGCACTCCCCCTCGGCTCTCGTTATGACGCCATAAGGATTGAGTCCGTGGGGGAGGAAAGCGAAAGCGACAGTGAAAGTGAGAGTGAGAAGGAGGGGAAGGGAGTGAAGAACCAGCAGAGGGTGGGGAAAAGAAAGGGTAGAGACGAGGGGGGGGAAAAGAAAGAAGATCAGGATCAAAGACAGCAAGTTGCAGGTGGCCCCCATAGATCCAAAACCAGCTAATGTCCACACAAAGTCCCCAGTCTTGCCCTCGCAGGCAGAGACGGAGGCGAGTGGGACGGCTACACTGCCGCCTAGTGGGCAGGTAGCAGCCAGCCAGGGCATCCCCAGCCAGCCTTCCCAGTCGTTGGCACAAACCCTAGCACACCTCGCAGAAGAGGTGTTCACTAATGCACCGAGGGAGAGGTCGGGGTCAACACCTTCCCTGACCAGCAGTACCTCGGTAGCAATGACCCTCTTCAAGCGAAGGGCCTCCCTTCAAAGCATCCTTGACCCCCTCCCTTGTATGGGCAAAACCAGGGGCCCCCTAGAGGTCCTCCTAGATACAGCACTGGAGGACATGGGAATACCCCTGGACGCGGTAAGCCAGAAGTCTGCTAACAGCTCCAATTCAACAGACGGTAACAGCCAAAGAATGCTGTCTGTCATAACCCCCCCAGGACAAAGCTGACCCACACGTTCCGAGGGGCCCTGAGCAAGTTCCACCAGACTTACCTTGTGGGGAGTTGAATAGCCCCAACAACTCCACGTACTGTGCATATAAAGACGGTGCCTTCTTGGACGAGGCAGCAGTGAGTACCTTCTCAGGGGTGATGGGAGTTGCAAATAAGCCCAAGCCCCCTCGAAGCAAGCGTAGAGCTAAGAGTAGGAAGAGTGTCCCGACCTCCCAATCATAGTCGCTATGGGGTGGACGCAGCGACTCCTTTTCTTGTTAGCTACCCTGATGGCCCTGATATGTGTGTCTGTTAATGTCAGGAGCATCAGGGAGACACAAAAAAGATTTGATGTACTAAACTATCTAGCTAACTTGAAAGCAGATCTCATCTTTCTGCAGGAGTGTGGTATTTCGTCGAGCCCTGATTATAGGGACCTGAAGGAGAGTTGGACCCTGGGGGACTCCTTCTGGTCGGGCTCCAACATAGCCAGAGCCGACGGAGTAGGTATCCTGTTTAAAAACCCATTTATTACCTCCCGCAGCAGCAGGGAGGTAGAACCTGGTAGAATTCTGAGCGTGGATGTGACATACAACAAAACTCCCCTCAGACTGGTCAATGTCTACGCACCCACTAACCAAAACGAAAGAGTTCAATTTTTTCCACAGCTGCGTCCACTCCTGCTGGGGAACGTACCCGTCATCGTGTCAGGTGACTTCAATTGTGCTCTGAGGGACGTAGACCGGAGCAGGCCACGCAACGACCGCTCTAGTAGAGTTTTGTCCTCCGTAATATCTGATTTCTCCCTGTGTGATGCAGGTAAGGACCTGGTGCCTCCCTTTACCTGGGTGAGCTCATCTGGGACCTCCTTCTCCCGTATAGATCTCGTCCTGCATACCAGCTCCCTTACGAAGACGGCAGTAGACACCCAGGCCGTCTTCTTCTCTGACCATAGGCTCCTGCAGGTAACATTGCAGGTCCCTCAGACCTCCCAGATGGGGTCAGGGGTCTGGAAATTAAACACCTCCTTACTCAATGACCCCTCCATAGCTGCAGCCTATAAGAGCAGGCTTGTTGAGTGGACCACTTTGCGTGACCTATTCAACTCCCCTATAGAGTGGTGGGAGATGGTCAAAATCAGAACTAAGGGTTATTTCATAGCAGCAGGCAAGAGGAAAGCAAAAGAAAGGAGGGCCAAATATAAACACCTGAATGCTGCCCTCCAGTGTCTGAGCCTGCTTCAGCTTCGGGGGTTCCCTGTAAGCGACGAGATAGCCCAGACCAAGCTAGATCTTTCAGTGCTTTGTAGGGAGGAACAACGAAAGGTCATGCACAATGCAAAAGTGCAAAAAATGGAGGAAGACAAAAAGTGTACTCGCTTCTTCTTCCAGAAAACGAGGGAGAAGCGGCACTTGATGTCCTCCATGCTCGACAGCAGGGGGAGGATAGTAGAGGATAGTGAGGGAGTGAAAAAAGTGGTAGAGAACTTCTATAGGGACCTATATAACATCAAAGCTACAGATGACACCCTGATAGAGTGGTTCCTGAGCCAGTTGGAGCCTGACTCAGTGCGGGACGACGAGGAGGAGGAGAAGGACCCAGAACTCACGCTGGAGGAGCTCACCCAGGCGGTTAAGACCATGAACACCGGTAAGACGCCAGGTCCAGATGGCATCCCGGGTGAGTATTACCATCTTTTTTGGGACATGCTAAAAGTCCATTTAGCGGAGGTCTACAGAGCGGTCTACAGGGAGAAGCGGTTGGGCCCTTCTATGCGGGAGAGTGTAATTACTCTCCTTCATAAGAAAGGGGAAGTTAAAGATCTACGGAATTGGCGCCCAATCAGCCTCCTTTGCGTGGATTACAAGATACTAGCCAAAGCTCTGATGCTCCGGCTACAAGTACACCTCCCTTTGGTCATTGGCCCCGACCAGGCTTGTGGCGTCCCAGGGAGGTCCATCACGGATATTTTAATGTTAACAAGGGACATTCTGGCTTATTCTAGAGAACGGAACCATCCCCTCTGCCTGTTCAACCTTGACCAGGAGAAGGCGTTCGATAGGGTAAGCCATGAATATATGTACAAAGTGATGGACCAGATGAAATTCGCTCCTGGACTTAGGGAGTGGGTTAAAACCATATATACAAACATTAGTACCCGAGTCTTGGTGAACAGGCACCTGACTGGTAAAATATCTATCCAGTCAGGGGTCAGACAGGGTTGCCCACTATCCCCACTGCTATATGTCGTGTGCATTGAACCCCTCCTGCAGGCAATTCGTAGGGATACCAATATAACTGGTTTCCAGCTGCCTGGATCCAACGGGGTCCAGGTCAAAACAACAGCATATATGGACGATGTGTCACTCATTTGCACCAACACATCGTCGGTACCTCGGATTAGTAATATCCTTGAGAAGTACTGCACGGCGACCGGGGCAGTGATTAATAAGTCCAAGAGCGAAGTCTACGTGTCTAAAAATTGGCAGGTAGATAGGGAACTGTCGGACATGTACCCTGTCAAAAAGGACAAAATCAAGATTCTGGGCCTCATTTTCGAGAACAATAGCTCGGGGGCCCAGAGCTGGACGGCGGCCATTAACCAGGTCCGTAAAAAGATTGGCGGATGGAGCACAAGATCCTTAACAATGACGGGTAGAGTATTAATAACCAAGTCTATACTGTTCCCCATCCTCTCTTATGTAGGAAAAATCTTTCCCCCAGACAGGACCACCAAAAAAGTGGTGGACCGCATTATCCACCGCTTTATCTGGGGCAGCAAGATGGAGAGGGTAAAGCGAGCCACCCTGAGTAAAGCCGACAAGAAGGGAGGTAAGGGGGTCCCGGACGTTGTGCAGCTCACCCGAGTGCAGGGGCTCACGCAAACTATCAAGAACATCCAGGCCCTGGACAGGAAGGTATGTTACATGAATCGTTTCTATTTTGCCACCTGTCTCAGGGCCTTGGGCCTCTGCACTATTGATAACACCGTGCCGTACTCCTGGGACCCCCCATTGTATTATAGAACCTTAAGGGACACTATATATAAATTGGGCTTAGATAAAGCAAAATTGGCCTCCTGGGAATACAAGGCTGTAACTAAATATCTTGCCGGTTCCCAGGAAATTGAAAAAGTAGCTACTTTCTCCCTCACCCAAAGCCAAAAAATCTGGGAGAATGTGTCTCACAGCTGCCTCAGTAATGTCCAGAAGGATATAGCATGGAACACCGTCCACAGTGCACTCCCCACTCGAGCGTTCATGTTCAGGAGGGGACTAGCCCAAGTAGAAACATGCCCCTATGCAAAGTGCCGCAAGAGAGAAACACCAGCCCATATCTTCTGGGAGTGTGATGTGGCTGGCAGTGTCTGGCTCTCTGTCTCTGTCTTCCTAAACAGGTTTGCTGACACGGCCAAGATGACCGCTGAGACTGTGCTCTATGGGCCTGCGGGAGGAATCGCTACCAGCACAGCTAAGTGCGTTTGGCGTGTCATCAATGTTGTCAAGCAGATCCTGTGGGAAGGCTGTAACGTCTGTGTCTATCACAAGCAGGAGCTAGACACTATCACCACGACCAGAAGGGCACAAACTCTTATCAAGGACTTTGTAATTCTGGACATCCGGACCCTCGGGAAGGACAAGGCCTGCGCGGAGTGGAGGATCGCCGGACTTCAGGACGTGAAGATGGAATAAAGGAAAAAACTGGAACCGCTAGCTCCTAGGAGCGGGACTACGGGGCACCGCTAAGCCTTTTATTTATTTTGTCATGCCAGCATTCCGCCCTTTTTAGCTGGCATGACCGTTTTTTCAACGGTGCCCTGGTTTTATGTAGTCTTTTTGTTTCAGTTTTATTGACTTTTATTTGATTTACGTTGAATGTTTTATTTGATTTTGTTTTGTTTTGTTTTATGTATCTTTAAGATTTTTAATGTAAACTATTAAAAGTTACATTTTAAGTGTTTTAAAATTTTAGAATTTTAACTCACTGTTCTATACACTGTCCCTTTTCCCCTGTCCCTGTTTTAGATCTAGTTTTATGTTCACTTTTGAACTTTTTTAGAGAGCACTCCCCGGCCCTCACAAACACTGGTTTTTTATAGATGGTTCTTTTTTTCCAGTCACTTTTAAAGCAGCACAGGTTTTTTTCATGTTGATTTTAATCTGTGTCTGTTTTAACCATGTACAAAGCACAATTGTCTTGGTGTTTTTAAATGTATTTTAAATGCTTTTAAAACAAAATGTATGTCTGTATGCATGAATGTCATCTTTAAAAGAAATGTAAAATGAATGAAAAAAACGAATGGGTGTAAATGTAAAAAATGTAAAATCTCAATAAAAGAGTATTAATATCTGATACGTCCGCTATCAGGGGACCATATATTAAATTGATTTTTGGAATCGGGAGATGGAACAGGGGCTTGCTCCGTCCACTCCACGCATCGGCCCGGTATTGCAGTACCTCCGGGAACGGTGCACACCTTTCTCTAACGTTGGTCAAAGTCAGATCTGGATCTCTCCTGTGAGCATTTTGTCTACCCCTGCTGGAGGGAGAGTGCCAGTGTTGATGCAAGTTTTCCCGCCGTTTTACTTCTTTTTTTTCTTTCTCTCTTTCTTTCTTTCTCTCTTTCTTTCTCTCTTTCTCTCTTTCTTTCTCTCTTTCTTTCTTGCTGTCTTTCTTTCTTTTATTCACATGTGGTGATGATGTAGACAGCAGCAGGTTGTTTCCTGGGAGCATGCAGCTAACCAGACAAGTGTGGTGGAGCATGTCCCTATGCCAGGACCTTCTTAGCAAGCCAGCCAGCCAGCGAGGCACAGTTGTAGTTACCCAAGGCACCTTGCACAGCATAGCAGCTTGGCATGACTATTTGTAAGACGCACTCCGCCAGTTTATGTTTTGTTTTTGGTGTTATGTGTGTGTTTTTGCTTTGTTTTGTTTTCTCCTGCTTAAATTGCACATTTCCCCTCTGGAAGCAGCAGCCCGTTTTTTGGGGGTCTGCTTGTGCTTGGAATTTTGCACCCACCTTTGAATCCCCCTGTGCCGTCTGGGCTGGGGGGCCCCGGGCAAGGGCCAAGTCGCCATCGCTTCTCGGCCTTTTGGCTAAGATCAAGTGTAGTATCTGTTCTTATCAGTTTAATATCTGATACGTCCCCTATCAGGGGACCATATATTAAATTGATTTTTGGAATCGGGAGATGGAACAGGGGCTTGCTCCGTCCACTCCACGCATCGGCCCGGTATTGCAATACCTCCGGGAACGGTGCACACCTTTCTCTAACGTTGGTCAAAGTCAGATCTGGATCTCTCCTGTGAGCATTTTGTCTACCCCTGCTGGAGGGAGAGTGCCAGTGTTGATGCAAGTTTTCCCGCCGTTTTACTTCTTTTTTTTTCTTTCTCTCTTTCTTTCTTTCTCTTTCTTTCTCTCTTTCTTTCTTGCTGTCTTTCTTTCTTTTATTCACATGTGATGATGATGTAGACAGCAGCAGTTTGTTTCCTGGGAGCATGCAGCTAACCAGACAAGTGTGGTGGAACATGTCCCTATGCCAGGTCCTTCTTAGCCAGCCATATACTCTGGCTTCTCTTCAGTTCGAATAAATCTTTCTAAGACTAAGGCTTAGAGGGTAGTGGCATTGCCCGCTCCCTCCGAGGGTCTGTGAGAGGTTTGTTCGGGTGAGGAGGAACAGAATTTTTTTTTATTTTTGACTGGCTTTCTTCAGCTCGGCAACTTTTTGGAAGACTAATGCTCAGTCTGGTTTTGGCTTGCCCAATCCAGGCCGAGGGTCTTTCAAGATTTTGTTGACTGTTGAGAGTAGTTTTTTCTTTTTCAGGCGGTTCCCGTTTTTTTCTTTTTCAGGCGGTTCCGGCTTTTCCAGACGTTCCTGGAGTTAGAGAGAAGGAGGACCTACCATCCAGACGACCTTTGAGGACCCTTTGATGACCTAGACGACCTCATCCCCAGCCCTTGATTGTAATCGAGATCCAGACCGAGAGAGCAGCAGGCGCCCAGCAGAGGGCGCCATCTGGGAGGAGCAGAGGGCGGCCCCGGACCCCGAGGAGGCGTCACAGCCACGATTCTTCCTACGTGGTCTCGGTGCCAAGCAGCGCCCCCTACTCCGCCAGGGAAGGACACCGTTCACCTGGGGAGGGGGTCCCTCTTGCGAGGCGACCATCTCCTCAGGGACTAAAGTAATAGTTCCTTCAACTGCCCAGATTTGCTGCTTACGTTGTCTCTTTTCCGTAGAGAGAGACAACCCGGACGTCCAGAGGCTTCTCCCACCCCAATCGGAGGAGCCAGCTGAAGGATGGCGTTCCGGCCAACCCAGGAAACCAGGAGGCACAATGCGGTGCGCTTCACAAGAAACAAGCAAGATGAAACAGAACCAGGACTGACGAGACTGGAGTTCAGCCGGACCATTCTTCAGAGGGGTATGGGTTTTTCCCCTTCTGACTTGAATTGTTTGGTGAAATTGCCAGGGCTTAAGGAAGTGTTTGAGGTCAGTTTTAGGAACCCCAAAAAGTTACAAGAAATGTGGTCCTTTTGGGGGGAGAATAAATATCTCGCTCCATACAAAGAATTTTGTGTGGATGCACTGACAGACAGAGAAATGAAAGTTGTTACTGTCCAATTTTTCAATGAGGCTGTTAGCGACTATGATATTACAACATGGCTTAACCGCTATGGGAGGGTGTCATCAGAAGGGAGGAAAATTACAGACGAAGATGGGGTTTGGACAGGAGCCAGAAAGTGGCTGGTACGCCTTAATGTTGATCCATCGGGCATTGGAGGCGTCCGCCACATTCCAAACTCCATAGTGTTAGGGCCCAACAGAGGGCTGGTATTCTATAATGGGATGCCAAAACTCTGCAGGAAATGTGGGGAATTAGGACACCTGGCGGCCGCGTGTACTGTAGTCAAGTGCAGGAACTGCGGCGCCCCCCACGAGACCAGCCACTGCAGAGAAGAGAGGCAGTGCAATTTGTGTGGAAATAAGGGGCACCTGTTTAAGGACTGCCCCTCTTCCTATGCCAACATGGCCAGAGCCAGCAAGGCAAACATGAACAAGCCTAGGCCTGAGCAGGAAGAGGGAGCAAGTAACAAAGATCAGTCCACATCACCACCAACAGTATCCAAGACCCAGACTCCAGCACCACCATCATCACCAGCACCCCCCTCACCCCCCCGCCCCCGAGACATGTCCCGTTTTACGAGGACCCCTTCCCCCAGCCCAGAGAGAGAGTACAACAGCCACTCCACTAGCTCCTCCAGTAGCTCCTCTGATGCAGAACACGAGGCAGGGAGGGAGCCCGGACCCAGCAGCGGCCCCCCCCTGAGTAGGGCCCTCTCAGCGCCAGCACTCCCCCTCGGCTCTCGTTATGACGCCATAATGATTGAGTCAGTGGGGGAGGAAAGCAAAAGCGACAGTGAAAGTGAGAGTGAGAAGGAGGGGAAGGGAGTGAAGAACCAGCAGAGGGTGGGGAAAAGAAAGGGTAGAGACGAGGGGGGGAAAAGAAAGAAGATCAGGATCAAAGACAGCAAGTTGCAGGTGGCCCCCATAGATCCAAAACCAGCTAATGTCCACACAAAGTCCCCAGTCTTGCCCTCGCAGGCAGAGACGGAGGCGAGTGGGACGGCTACACTGCCGCCTAGTGGGCAGGTAGCAGCCAGCCAGGGCATCCCCAGCCAGCCTTCCCAGTCGTTGGCACAAACCCTAGCACACCTCGCAGAAGAGGTGTTCACTAATGCACCGAGGGAGAGGTCGGGGTCAACACCTTCCCTGACCAGCAGTACCTTGGTAGCAATGACCCTCTTCAAGCGAAGGGCCTCCCTTCAAAGCATCCTTGACCCCCTCCCTTGTATGGGCAAAACCAGGGGCCCCCTAGAGGTCCTCCTAGATACAGCACTGGAGGACATGGGAATACCCCTGGACGCGGTAAGCCAGAAGTCTGCTAACAGCTCCAATTCAACAGACGGTAACAGCCAAAGAATGCTGTCTGTCATAACCCCCCCCAGGACAAAGCTGACCCACACGTTCCGAGGGGCCCTGAGCAAGTTCCACCAGACTTACCTTGTGGGGAGTTGAATAGCCCCAACAACTCCACGTACTGTGCATATAAAGACGGTGCCTTCTTGGACGAGGCAGCAGTGAGTACCTTCTCAGGGGTGATGGGAGTTGCAAATAAGCCCAAGCCCCCTCGAAGCAAGCGTAGAGCTAAGAGTAGGAAGAGTGTCCCGACCTCCCAATCATAGTCGCTATGGGGTGGACGCAGCGACTCCTTTTCTTGTTAGCTACCCTGATGGCCCTGATATGTGTGTCTGTTAATGTCAGGAGCATCAGGGAGACACAAAAAAGATTTGATGTACTAAACTATCTAGCTAACTTGAAAGCAGATCTCATCTTTCTGCAGGAGTGTGGTATTTCGTCGAGCCATGATTATAGGGACCTGAAGGAGAGTTGGACCCTGGGGGACTCCTTCTGGTCGGGCTCCAACATAGCCAGAGCCGACGGAGTAGGTATCCTGTTTAAAAACCCTTTTATTACCTCCCGCAGCAGCAGGGAGGTAGAACCTGGTAGAATTCTGAGCGTGGATGTGACATACAACAACACTCCCCTCAGACTGGTCAATGTCTACGCACCCACTAACCAAAACGAAAGAGTTCAATTTTTTCCACAGCTGCGTCCACTCCTGCTGGGGAACGTACCCGTCATCGTGTCAGGTGACTTCAATTGTGCTCTGAGGGACGTAGACCGGAGCAGGCCACGCAACGACCGCTCTAGTAGAGTTTTGTCCTCCGTAATATCTGATTTCTCCCTGTGTGATGCAGGTAAGGACCTGGTGCCTCCCTTTACCTGGGTGAGCTCATCTGGGACCTCCTTCTCCCGTATAGATCTCGTCCTGCATACCAGCTCCCTTACGAAGACGGCAGTAGACACCCAGGCCGTCTTCTTCTCTGACCATAGGCTCCTGCAGGTAACATTGCAGGTCCCTCAGACCTCCCAGATGGGGTCAGGGGTCTGGAAATTAAACACCTCCTTACTCGATGACCCCTCCATAGCTGCAGCCTATAAGAGCAGGCTTGTTGAGTGGACCACTTTGCGTGACCTATTCAACTCCCCTATAGAGTGGTGGGAGATGGTCAAAATGAGAACTAAGGGTTATTTCATAGCAGCAGGCAAGAGGAAAGCAAAAGAAAGGAGAGCCAAATATAAATACCTGAATGCTGCCCTCCAGCGTCTGAGCCTGCTTCAGCTTCGGGGGTTCCCTGTAAGCGACGAGATAGCCCAGACCAAGCTAGATCTTTCAGTGCTTTGTAGGGAGGAACAACGAAAGGTCATGCACAATGCAAAAGTGCAAAAAATGGAGGAAGACGAAAAGTGTACTCGCTTCTTCTTCCAGAAAACGAGGGAGAAGCGGCACTTGATGTCCTCCATGCTCGACAGCAGGGGGAGGATAGTAGAGGATAGTGAGGGAGTGAAAAAAGTGGTAGAGAACTTCTATAGGGACCTGTATAACATCAAAGCTACAGATGACACCCTGATAGAGTGGTTCCTGAGCCAGTTGGAGCCTGACTCAGTGCGGGACGACGAGGAGGAGGAGAAGGACCCAGAACTCACGCTGGAGGAGCTCACCCAGGCGGTTAAGACCATGAACACCGGTAAGACGCCAGGTCCAGATGGCATCCCGGGTGAGTATTACCATCTTTTTTGGGACACGCTAAAAGTCCATTTAGCGGAGGTCTACAGAGCGGTCTACAGGGAGAAGCGGTTGGGCCCTTCTATGCGGGAGAGTGTAATTACTCTCCTTCATAAGAAAGGGGAAGTTAAAGATCTACGGAATTGGCGCCCAATCAGCCTCCTTTGCGTGGATTACAAGATACTAGCCAAAGCTCTGATGCTCCGGCTACAAGTACACCTCCCTTTGGTCATTGGCCCCGACCAGGCTTGTGGCGTCCCAGGGAGGTCCATCACGGGTATTTTAATGTTAACAAGGGACATTCTGGCTTATTCTAGAGAACGGAACCATCCCCTCTGCCTGTTCAACCTTGACCAGGAGAAGGCGTTCGATAGGGTAAGCCATGAATATATGTACAAAGTGATGGACCAGATGAAATTCGCTCCTGGACTTAGGGAGTGGGTTAAAACCATATATACAAACATTAGTACCCGAGTCTTGGTGAACAGGCACCTGACTGGTAAAATATCTATCCAGTCAGGGGTCAGACAGGGTTGCCCACTATCCCCACTGCTATATGTCGTGTGCATTGAACCCCTCCTGCAGGCAATTCGTAGGGATACCAATATAACTGGTTTCCAGCTGCCTGGATCCAACGGGGTCCAGGTCAAAACAACAGCATATATGGACGATGTGTCACTCATTTGCACCAACACATCGTCGGTACCTCGGATTAGTAATATCCTTGAGAAGTACTGCACGGCGACCGGGGCAGTGATTAATAAGTCCAAGAGCGAAGTCTACGTGTCTAAAAATTGGCAGGTAGATAGGGAACTGTCGGACATGTACCCTGTCAAAAAGGACAAAATCAAGATTCTGGGCCTCATTTTCGAGAACAATAGCTCGGGGGCCCAGAGCTGGACGGCGGCCATTAACCAGGTCCATAAAAAGATTGGCGGATGGAGCACAAGATCCTTAACAATGACGGGTAGAGTATTAATAACCAAGTCTATACTGTTCCCCATCCTCTCTTATGTAGGAAAAATCTTTCCCCCAGACAGGACCACCAAAAAAGTGGTGGACCGCATTATCCACCGCTTTATCTGGGGCAGCAAGATGGAGAGGGTAAAACGAGCCACCCTGAGTAAAGCCGACAAGAAGGGAGGTAAGGGGGTCCCGGACGTTGTGCAGCTCACCCGAGTGCAGGGGCTCACGCAAACTATCAAGAACATCCAGGCCCTGGACAGGAAGGTATGTTACATGAATCGTTTCTATTTTGCCACCTGTCTCAGGGCCTTGGGCCTCTGCACTATTGATAACACCGTGCCGTACTCCTGGGACCCCCCATTGTATTATAGAACCTTAAGGGACACTATATATAAATTGGGCTTAGATAAAGCAAAATTGGCCTCCTGGGAATACAAGGCTGTAACTAAATATCTTGCCGGTTCCCAGGAAATTGAAAAAGTAGCTACTTTCTCCCTCACCCAAAGCCAAAAAATCTGGGAGAATGTGTCTCACAGCTGCCTCAGTAATGTCCAGAAGGATATAGCATGGAACACCGTCCACAGTGCACTCCCCACTCGAGCGTTCATGTTCAGGAGGGGACTAGCCCAAGTAGAAACATGCCCCTATGCAAAGTGCCGCAAGAGAGAAACACCAGCCCATATCTTCTGGGAGTGTAATGTGGCTGGCAGTGTCTGGCTCTCTGTCTCTGTCTTCCTAAACAGGTTTGCTGACACGGCCAAGATGACCGCTGAGACTGTGCTCTATGGGCCTGCGGGAGGAATCACTACCAGCACAGCTAAGTGCGTTTGGCGTGTCATCAATGTTGTCAAGCAGATCCTGTGGGAAGGCCGTAACGTCTGTGTCTATCACAAGCAGGAGCTAGACACTATCACCACGACCAGAAGGGCACAAACTCTTATCAAGGACTTTGTAATTCTGGACATCCGGACCCTCGGGAAGGACAAGGCCTGCGCGGAGTGGAGGATCGCCGGACTTCAGGACGTGAAGATGGAATAAAGGAAAAAACTGGAACCGCTAGCTCCTAGGAGCGGGACTACGGGGCACCGCTAAGCCTTTTATTTATTTTGTCATGCCAGCATTCCGCCCTTTTTAGCTGGCATGACCGTTTTTTCAACGGTGCCCTGGTTTTATGTAGTCTTTTTGTTTCAGTTTTATTGACTTTTATTTGATTTACGTTGAATGTTTTATTTGATTTTGTTTTGTTTTGTTTTATGTATCTTTAAGATTTTTAATGTAAACTATTAAAAGTTACATTTTAAGTGTTTTAAAATTTTAGAATTTTAACTCACTGTTCTATACACTGTCCCTT
Organism: Acipenser ruthenus; assembly: GCF_902713425.1. Lineage (NCBI taxonomy): Eukaryota > Metazoa > Chordata > Actinopteri > Acipenseriformes > Acipenseridae > Acipenser > Acipenser ruthenus. Next base: position 20,871,453 of record NC_081198.1, on the reverse strand, counting down.
TTCCCCTGTCCCTGTTTTAGATCTAGTTTTATGTTCACTTTTGAACTTTTTTAGAGAGCACTCCCCGGCCCTCACAAACACTGGTTTTTTATAGATGGTTCTTTTTTTCCAGTCACTTTTAAAGCAGCACAGGTTTTTTTCATGTTGATTTTAATCTGTGTCTGTTTTAACCATGTACAAAGCACAATTGTCTTGGTGTTTTTAAATGTATTTTAAATAGCAGCCGTTGTGTGTGCTGATGCGCCAGGGAGGCAAAATAAGCTGATCCCTGGAGCCAGCATTACACTTCAGCCATTAACACCAGACAGAAGGATATCTACATCATCATATGGAAGGAAACGTAAATGGATGGAGACACATATGGATCACATTAGTTTACTGTAAAGCTACGTCTTAGTTGGTGCTTATCTTGGCGAGAGCCGAGTTCAAATCAGCATGAAGTTTTAACATCTACTCTCGTGTAATGGAAATCATGAAGATCTGGATACGTCCAGTGACTGCTGTGAATAGTGCAGCTGGCAACAAGGGAAAGACCTTGTGACAGCCTGGAGAGACAGCTGACAGGAGGAAAGAGACCCCATTGGGGCTGGTAAGGGTTAGCTACCCTTGTCGGCAGTATCCAGCTCTGTGTTTACAGGATGCTGGAGACACCCGCCCAAGGCTTCTAAGAAATTAAAGAGAAAAATACCCCTAGAGTCTGCGAGAGCGGGGGCGGAAGATGACTCAACGTTGGACAACACGGTTAACGACTTAGGAACGGAAACGGATATGAGTATGGAGAGTACTTCACAAAAGACTAGTTCAAGATCTGCAGTTAACAAAGACATGGAACTCCAGGTTTGTGTCTGCGGCTGGAGCAAGGCGACAACGGTCAGGGGTTTGAAGATTCATCAAGGGAGAATGAAATGCTTGAGGGAGAAGGGACAAGGGCCTCGCATTGATCAATACTTCTTACGAAGTCAGTCAAGTCAGTCGAATGAAATCCAGCGACAGGAAGCAAACCACAGTTCGCAGGATATCAGCACCCCTGTCATAGATGTGAGGAGGACTTGCATGGACACAGTTAGTGATGAACCTAATGATCCTTGTGAACCCGGTCAGACAAACCAGCATAAGAGAGAAAAGAACCTCAACGGGCACAAGCCTGGAGTTAAATGGCCAAGAGCTTGTGAGAAAACTGCATGGGACACAGTAAACACAGATCTCTGCGTTGCATTGGAAAGATTAAGTGGAACAGTTGAAAAGAAGCTGGATAAATTTGGGGACATCATCTACGCATATGGAAGTGAGAGGTTTGGAGTTGAAAAAAGGAAGGAAAAAGTACAAACTATTCCTGGAAAGTCTAGACGGCAGCAGGAGATTGAACGCTTAGTTAGAGAAAGGAGACAGCTGAGGAACCAATGGAGAAGAGCAGAACAAAGTCAGAAGGAGGGACTCAATCTCTTACAAAGGGTCATAAAAGATAAGCTTGCAACATTGCGCAGAGCTGAGCGCCTACGGAAACGCTACAAAAAGAAGGAGCGTGCGAGAGCTAACTTTTATAAAGACCCATTCAAATTTGTAAAGAAGTTATTCACCAGTGAGAAGAATGGCACACTAAAAGCAACTAAGGTTGAGCTGGAGAGATATTTGGAGGAAACACATACAGATTCAAAAAGGCAGGAGCCTATGTCAATTCCGTCAGACATCCCACCTATCAATCCACCAGAATACCAAATGGAGGACTGTGCACCTAAGTGGAAAGAAATAGAGCAAGCTGTGAAAAAAGCAAGGGCTTCATCATCTCCAGGGCCTAATGGAGTTCCGTACAGAGTGTACAAGAGTGCTTCAGGAGTTCTACGAATTCTGTGGAAATTGATGAAAGTGACATGGGAAAAACAGGTTGTACCAAGAGCATGGCGCCGAGCAGGTGGAGTCTTTATACCTAAAGAAAAAGATTCTACAAGCATCAGTCAGTTTCGTCCCATTTCCCTATTAAACGTAGAAGGCAAGATTTTCTTCAGCATTATTGCTCAGAGATTGTCAGCTTACCTATTAAAGAACTGCTTCATTGACACTTCAATACAAAAAGCGGGCATTCCAGGTTTCCCAGGTTGCTTAGAACACATCAATGTGATCTGGCAACAAATTCAATCAGCTAAAAAGGAGAGGAAGGAGCTCCATGTGACATTCCTGGATTTGGCTAATGCATATGGTTCAGTGCCACATGAACTACTTTGGGCAGCATTTGATTTTTTCAGTGTACCGATGACAATAACAAATTTAGTGAAAGCCTATTTTGGAGATTTACAATTCAGTTTTTCAACTTCAGAATTCAGCACTACATGGCAATGCCTAGAGGTTGGAATAATGGCAGGATGCACCATTTCTCCACTGGCTTTTACCATGGCAATGGAAGTAATCATTAGGGCATCAAAATGGGTAGTAGGAGGAGAGCGCTTGGCTTCTGGAATGCGACTACCACCAATTCGAGCATACATGGATGACATGACAACCATGACTACAACAGTAGCCTGCACTAATCGATTATTGGGCAAATTAACCAATAACATTGAATGGGCACGAATGCAATTCAAGCCCACTAAATCAAGGAGCATCTCTATAATTAAAGGCAAAGTAGTAGATAAAACATTCTTCATTAATGGTGAGGCAATACCAACAGTGTCTGAGAAGCCAGTGAAGAGTCTTGGGAGATGGTACGACGGGGATCTAAAGGACACAGTTCGTGTGGGAGAAGTTAGACAACAAGCAGTGGAAGGGTTGAAGAGCATAGACAGCTGCGCTCTACCAGGTAAACTAAAACTCTGGTGCTTTCAGTTTGGTCTACTGCCGAGGTTGCTGTGGCCACTGACTGTGTACGAGGTTTCTTTGACAACAGTAGAGAAGCTGGAAGCTTTAATCAGTTCATACATCAGGAAATGGTTGGGAGTTCCACGCTGCCTCAGCAGAGTGGGACTTTATGGTAAAGGAATACTGCAGCTACCAGTCTCTGCTCTAACCGAGGAGTTTAAGTGCGCCAAGGTCAGACTGGAAATGACTTTAGTAGAGTCACGCGATAAATGCGTAAGGGAGGCAGCACCTGTGTTGAAAACTGGAAGAAAGTGGGCGGCAAAGAAAGCTGTGGAAGATGCAAAGGCTGCCCTTCGAATTGGTGATATCATGGGGCAAGTTCAGCATGGAAGAGGGGGTCTTGGTTTCAGTTCAACTCCTCCTACATGGCACAAGGCGGCCCCAGCTCAAAGGAGGAAGCTGGTAGTCAACGAGGTGCAAAAGCAGGAGGAGAGGATGAGGTGTATAAAGGCCATTTCCCAGGCCAAACAGGGAGAATGGATGAGATGGGAGAGTGTGGAACAACGCAAGATTGGCTGGCAAGACCTATGGTCAATGGAACAGAGCAGGATCAGTTTCCTCATCAGGTCAACATATGATGTTCTCCCATCACCACAGAACCTAAACCTCTGGGTAGGAGAGGATCCCTCATGTCCTTTGTGTTCAACACCTGCAACATTAAGGCACATTTTGACAGGATGTAAGGTGGCTCTTAGCCAAGGACGGTTTACTTGGCGCCATGACCAGGTGCTGCAATGTTTGGCTTTAGCATTGGAAGACAAGCGTAACATGACCAATAAGTTGCCACCTGTTCCATCAAAACATTACACACAAAAGACAACATTCCTCCGCCCAGGAGAGCAACCACCAAGAAAAGGTGTTAAAACCAATCCTCGCCCAGGACAACTGGAAGCTGCTAGAGACTGGAATATGCTGGCAGATGTTGGTCAACGGCTTATTTTTCCACCTGAGATTGCCACCACTAACCTTCGACCAGATATTGTCTTGTGGTCTGGATCAGCACGCCTTGTTCACCTGGTAGAGTTAACAGTGCCATGGGAGGATGCTGTAGATGAGGCGTATGAGAGGAAGAAACTGCGGTATGCTCAACTAGCCACTGAAGCGGAACAGCGAGGATGGAGAGTTCGGGTTTACCCAGTGGAAGTGGGTTGTCGAGGATTTGTGGCACACTCTACAACCCGGTTTCTCAGAGACGTCGGATTCAGTGGCCAAGAGTTGCGTCGCACAGTGAAGAACTTATCTGAAGCAGCAGAGAGGAGCAGCAACTGGCTGTGGTTGAGACGGAAAGATTCTGGCTGGGGACAGGTAAGTAAGCTGGGCTGAGTTGAGTGGGGGATGGAGGGGGGTGATGCTGGGACGCCAGAATCACCGTCGAGCCCTCTTGAGGTGTCGTGGGCTAGTCGACGAAACACTGAGGATGGAAGGTGCCCACTTGAAAACCCCAGAGATGTACCCTACTTAGCTCAATCCAGACGGTTGTCATGCTGATGCGCTGGGGAGGCCGCACTTTGGTTGATCCCCGGAGCCAGCATCGCAGCCGTTGTGTGTGCTGATGCGCCAGGGAGGCAAAATAAGCTGATCCCTGGAGCCAGCATTACACTTCAGCCATTAACACCAGACAGAAGGATATCTACATCATCATATGGAAGGAAACGTAAATGGATGGAGACACATATGGATCACATTAGTTTACTGTAAAGCTACGTCTTAGTTGGTGCTTATCTTGGCGAGAGCCGAGTTCAAATCAGCATGAAGTTTTAACATCTACTCTCGTGTAATGGAAATCATGAAGATCTGGATACGTCCAGTGACTGCTGTGAATAGTGCAGCTGGCAACAAGGGAAAGACCTTGTGACAGCCTGGAGAGACAGCTGACAGGAGGAAAGAGACCCCATTGGGGCTGGTAAGGGTTAGCTACCCTTGTCGGCAGTATCCAGCTCTGTGTTTACAGGATGCTGGAGACACCCGCCCAAGGCTTCTAAGAAATTAAAGAGAAAAATACCCCTAGAGTCTGCGAGAGCGGGGGCGGAAGATGACTCAACGTTGGACAACACGGTTAACGACTTAGGAACGGAAACGGATATGAGTATGGAGAGTACTTCACAAAAGACTAGTTCAAGATCTGCAGTTAACAAAGACATGGAACTCCAGGTTTGTGTCTGCGGCTGGAGCAAGGCGACAACGGTCAGGGGTTTGAAGATTCATCAAGGGAGAATGAAATGCTTGAGGGAGAAGGGACAAGGGCCTCGCATTGATCAATACTTCTTACGAAGTCAGTCAAGTCAGTCGAATGAAATCCAGCGACAGGAAGCAAACCACAGTTCGCAGGATATCAGCACCCCTGTCATAGATGTGAGGAGGACTTGCATGGACACAGTTAGTGATGAACCTAATGATCCTTGTGAACCCGGTCAGACAAACCAGCATAAGAGAGAAAAGAACCTCAACGGGCACAAGCCTGGAGTTAAATGGCCAAGAGCTTGTGAGAAAACTGCATGGGACACAGTAAACACAGATCTCTGCGTTGCATTGGAAAGATTAAGTGGAACAGTTGAAAAGAAGCTGGATAAATTTGGGGACATCATCTACGCATATGGAAGTGAGAGGTTTGGAGTTGAAAAAAGGAAGGAAAAAGTACAAACTATTCCTGGAAAGTCTAGACGGCAGCAGGAGATTGAACGCTTAGTTAGAGAAAGGAGACAGCTGAGGAACCAATGGAGAAGAGCAGAACAAAGTCAGAAGGAGGGACTCAATCTCTTACAAAGGGTCATAAAAGATAAGCTTGCAACATTGCGCAGAGCTGAGCGCCTACGGAAACGCTACAAAAAGAAGGAGCGTGCGAGAGCTAACTTTTATAAAGACCCATTCAAATTTGTAAAGAAGTTATTCACCAGTGAGAAGAATGGCACACTAAAAGCAACTAAGGTTGAGCTGGAGAGATATTTGGAGGAAACACATACAGATTCAAAAAGGCAGGAGCCTATGTCAATTCCGTCAGACATCCCACCTATCAATCCACCAGAATACCAAATGGAGGACTGTGCACCTAAGTGGAAAGAAATAGAGCAAGCTGTGAAAAAAGCAAGGGCTTCATCATCTCCAGGGCCTAATGGAGTTCCGTACAGAGTGTACAAGAGTGCTTCAGGAGTTCTACGAATTCTGTGGAAATTGATGAAAGTGACATGGGAAAAACAGGTTGTACCAAGAGCATGGCGCCGAGCAGGTGGAGTCTTTATACCTAAAGAAAAAGATTCTACAAGCATCAGTCAGTTTCGTCCCATTTCCCTATTAAACGTAGAAGGCAAGATTTTCTTCAGCATTATTGCTCAGAGATTGTCAGCTTACCTATTAAAGAACTGCTTCATTGACACTTCAATACAAAAAGCGGGCATTCCAGGTTTCCCAGGTTGCTTAGAACACATCAATGTGATCTGGCAACAAATTCAATCAGCTAAAAAGGAGAGGAAGGAGCTCCATGTGACATTCCTGGATTTGGCTAATGCATATGGTTCAGTGCCACATGAACTACTTTGGGCAGCATTTGATTTTTTCAGTGTACCGATGACAATAACAAATTTAGTGAAAGCCTATTTTGGAGATTTACAATTCAGTTTTTCAACTTCAGAATTCAGCACTACATGGCAATGCCTAGAGGTTGGAATAATGGCAGGATGCACCATTTCTCCACTGGCTTTTACCATGGCAATGGAAGTAATCATTAGGGCATCAAAATGGGTAGTAGGAGGAGAGCGCTTGGCTTCTGGAATGCGACTACCACCAATTCGAGCATACATGGATGACATGACAACCATGACTACAACAGTAGCCTGCACTAATCGATTATTGGGCAAATTAACCAATAACATTGAATGGGCACGAATGCAATTCAAGCCCACTAAATCAAGGAGCATCTCTATAATTAAAGGCAAAGTAGTAGATAAAACATTCTTCATTAATGGTGAGGCAATACCAACAGTGTCTGAGAAGCCAGTGAAGAGTCTTGGGAGATGGTACGACGGGGATCTAAAGGACACAGTTCGTGTGGGAGAAGTTAGACAACAAGCAGTGGAAGGGTTGAAGAGCATAGACAGCTGCGCTCTACCAGGTAAACTAAAACTCTGGTGCTTTCAGTTTGGTCTACTGCCGAGGTTGCTGTGGCCACTGACTGTGTACGAGGTTTCTTTGACAACAGTAGAGAAGCTGGAAGCTTTAATCAGTTCATACATCAGGAAATGGTTGGGAGTTCCACGCTGCCTCAGCAGAGTGGGACTTTATGGTAAAGGAATACTGCAGCTACCAGTCTCTGCTCTAACCGAGGAGTTTAAGTGCGCCAAGGTCAGACTGGAAATGACTTTAGTAGAGTCACGCGATAAATGCGTAAGGGAGGCAGCACCTGTGTTGAAAACTGGAAGAAAGTGGGCGGCAAAGAAAGCTGTGGAAGATGCAAAGGCTGCCCTTCGAATTGGTGATATCATGGGGCAAGTTCAGCATGGAAGAGGGGGTCTTGGTTTCAGTTCAACTCCTCCTACATGGCACAAGGCGGCCCCAGCTCAAAGGAGGAAGCTGGTAGTCAACGAGGTGCAAAAGCAGGAGGAGAGGATGAGGTGTATAAAGGCCATTTCCCAGGCCAAACAGGGAGAATGGATGAGATGGGAGAGTGTGGAACAACGCAAGATTGGCTGGCAAGACCTATGGTCAATGGAACAGAGCAGGATCAGTTTCCTCATCAGGTCAACATATGATGTTCTCCCATCACCACAGAACCTAAACCTCTGGGTAGGAGAGGATCCCTCATGTCCTTTGTGTTCAACACCTGCAACATTAAGGCACATTTTGACAGGATGTAAGGTGGCTCTTAGCCAAGGACGGTTTACTTGGCGCCATGACCAGGTGCTGCAATGTTTGGCTTTAGCATTGGAAGACAAGCGTAACATGACCAATAAGTTGCCACCTGTTCCATCAAAACATTACACACAAAAGACAACATTCCTCCGCCCAGGAGAGCAACCACCAAGAAAAGGTGTTAAAACCAATCCTCGCCCAGGACAACTGGAAGCTGCTAGAGACTGGAATATGCTGGCAGATGTTGGTCAACGGCTTATTTTTCCACCTGAGATTGCCACCACTAACCTTCGACCAGATATTGTCTTGTGGTCTGGATCAGCACGCCTTGTTCACCTGGTAGAGTTAACAGTGCCATGGGAGGATGCTGTAGATGAGGCGTATGAGAGGAAGAAACTGCGGTATGCTCAACTAGCCACTGAAGCGGAACAGCGAGGATGGAGAGTTCGGGTTTACCCAGTGGAAGTGGGTTGTCGAGGATTTGTGGCACACTCTACAACCCGGTTTCTCAGAGACGTCGGATTCAGTGGCCAAGAGTTGCGTCGCACAGTGAAGAACTTATCTGAAGCAGCAGAGAGGAGCAGCAACTGGCTGTGGTTGAGACGGAAAGATTCTGGCTGGGGACAGGTAAGTAAGCTGGGCTGAGTTGAGTGGGGGACGGAGGGGGGTGATGCTGGGACGCCAGAATCACCGTCGAGCCCTCTTGAGGTGTCGTGGGCTAGTCGACGAAACACTGAGGATGGAAGGTGCCCACTTGAAAACCCCAGAGATGTACCCTACTTAGCTCAATCCAGACGGTTGTCATGCTGATGCGCTGGGGAGGCCGCACTTTGGTTGATCCCCGGAGCCAGCATCGCAGCCGTTGTGTGTGCTGATGCGCCAGGGAGGCAAAATAAGCTGATCCCTGGAGCCAGCATTACACTTCAGCCATTAACACCAGACAGAAGGATATCTACATCATCATATGGAAGGAAACGTAAATGGATGGAGACACATATGGATCACATTAGTTTACTGTAAAGCTACGTCTTAGTTGGTGCTTATCTTGGCGAGAGCCGAGTTCAAATCAGCATGAAGTTTTAACATCTACTCTCGTGTAATGGAAATCATAAATGCTTTTAAAACAAAATGTATGTCTGTATGCATGAATGTCATCTTTAAAAGAAATGTAAAATGAATGAAAAAAACGAATGGGTGTAAATGTAAAAAATGTAAAATCTCAATAAAAGAGTATTAATATCTGATACGTCCCCTATCAGGGGACCATATATTAAATTGATTTTTGGAATCGGGAGATGGAACAGGGGCTTGCTCCGTCCACTCCACGCATCGGCCCGGTATTGCAGTACCTCCGGGAACGGTGCACACCTTTCTCTAACGTTGGTCAAAGTCAGATCTGGATCTCTCCTGTGAGCATTTTGTCTACCCCTGCTGGAGGGAGAGTGCCAGTGTTGATGCAAGTTTTCCCGCCGTTTTACTTCTTTTTTTTTTCTTTCTCTCTTTCTTTCTTTCTCTCTTTCTTTCTCTCTTTCTCTCTTTCTTTCTCTCTTTCTTTCTTGCTGTCTTTCTTTCTTTTATTCACATGTGGTGATGATGTAGACAGCAGCAGGTTGTTTCCTGGGAGCATGCAGCTAACCAGACAAGTGTGGTGGAACATGTCCCTATGCCAGGACCTTCTTAGCAAGCCAGCCAGCCAGCGAGGCACAGTTGTAGTTACCCAAGGCACCTTGCACAGCATAGCAGCTTGGCATGACTATTTGTAAGACGCACTCCGCCAGTTTATGTTTTGTTTTTGGTGTTATGTGTGTGTTTTTGCTTTGTTTTGTTTCCTCCTGCTTAAATTGCACATTTCCCCTCTGGAAGCAGCAGCCCGTTTTTTGGGGGTCTGCTTGTGCTTGGAATTTTGCACCCACCTTTGAATCCCCCTGTGCCGTCCGGGCTGGGGGGCCCCGGGCAAGGGCCAAGTCGCCATCGCTTCTCGGCCTTTTGGCTAAGATCAAGTGTAGTATCTGTTCTTATCAGTTTAATATCTGATAAGTCCCCTATCAGGGGACCATATATTAAATTGATTTTTGGAATCGGGAGATGGAACAGGGGCTTGCTCCGTCCACTCCACGCATCGGCCCGGTATTGCAGTACCTCCGGGAACGGTGCACACCTTTCTCTAACGTTGGTCAAAGTCAGATCTGGATCTCTCCTGTGAGCATTTTGTCTACCCCTGCTGGAGGGAGAGTGCCAGTGTTGATGCAAGTTTTCCCGCCGTTTTACTTCTTTTTTTTTTTCTTTCTCTCTTTCTTTCTTTCTCTCTTTCTTTCTCTCTTTCTTTCTTGCTGTCTTTCTTTCTTTTATTCACATGTGGTGATGATGTAGACAGCAGCAGGTTGTTTCCTGGGAGCATGCAGCTAACCAGACAAGTGTGGTGGAACATGTCCCTATGCCAGGACCTTCTTAGCAAGCCAGCCAGCCAGCGAGGCACAGTTGTAGTTACCCAAGGCACCTTGCACAGCATAGCAGCTTGCCATGACTATTTGTAAGACGCACTCCGCCAGTTTATGTTTTGTTTTTGGTGTTATGTGTGTGTTTTTGCTTTGTTTTGTTTTCTCCTGCTTAAATTGCACATTTCCCCTCTGGAAGCAGCAGCCCGTTTTTTTGGGGTCTGCTTGTGCTTGAAATTTTGCACCCACCTTTGAATCCCCCTGTGCCGTCCGGGCTGGGGGGCCCCGGGCAAGGGCCAAGTCGCCATCGCTTCTCGGCCTTTTGGCTAAGATCAAGTGTAGTATCTGTTCTTATCAGTTTAATATCTGATACGTCCCCTATCAGGGGACCATATATTAAATTGATTTTTGGAATCGGGAGATGGAACAGGGGCTTGCTCCGTCCACTCCACGCATCGGCCCGGTATTGCAGTACCTCCGGGAACGGTGCACACCTTTCTCTAACGTTGGTCAAAGTCAGATCTGGATCTCTCATGTGAGCATTTTGTCTACCCCTGCTGGAGGGAGAGTGCCAGTGTTGATGCAAGTTTTCCCGCCGTTTTATTTCTTTTTTTTTCTTTCTCTCTTTCTTTCTTTCTCTTTCTTTCTCTCTTTCTTTCTTGCTGTCTTTCTTTCTTTTATTCACATGTGATGATGATGTAGACAGCAGCAGTTTGTTTCCTGGGAGCATGCAGCTAACCAGACAAGTGTGGTGGAACATGTCCCTATGCCAGGTCCTTCTTAGCCAGCCATATACTCTGGCTTCTCTTCAGTTCGAATAAATCTTTCTAAGACTAAGGCTTAGAGGGTAGTGGCATTGCCCGCTCCCTCCGAGGGTCTGTGAGAGGTTTGTTCGGGTGAGGAGGAACAGAATTTTTTTTATTTTTGACTGGCTTTCTTCAGCTCGGCAACTTTTTGGAAGACTAATGCTCAGTCTGGTTTTGGCTTGCCCAATCCAGGCCGAGGGTCTTTCAAGATTTTGTTGACTGTTGAGAGCAGTTTTTTCTTTTTCAGGCGGTTCCCGTTTTTTTCTTTTTCAGGCGGTTCCGGCTTTTCCAGACGTTCCTGGAGTTAGAGAGAAGGAGGACCTACCATCCAGACGACCTTTGAGGACACTTTGATGACCTAGACGACCTCATCCCCAGCCCTTGATTGTAATCGAGATCCAGACCGAGAGAGCAGCAGGCGCCCAGCAGAGGGCGCCATCTGGGAGGAGCAGAGGGCGGCCCCGGACCCCGAGGAGGCGTCACAGCCACGATTCTTCCTACGTGGTCTCGGTGCCAAGCAGCGCCCCCTACTCCGCCAGGGAAGGACACCGTTCACCTGGGGAGGGGGTCCCTCTTGCAAGGCGACCATCTCCTCAGGGACTAAAGTAATAGTTCCTTCAACTGCCCAGATTTGCTGCTTACGTTGTCTCTTTTCCGTAGAGAGAGACAACCCGGACGTCCAGAGGCTTCTCCCACCCCAATCGGAGGAGCCAGCTGAAGGATGGCGTTCCGGCCAACCCAGGAAACCAGGAGGCACAATGCGGTGCGCTTCACAAGAAACAAGCAAGATGAAACGGAACCAGGACTGACGAGACTGGAGTTCAGCCGGACCATTCTTCAGAGGGGTATGGGTTTTTCCCCTTCTGACTTGAATTGTTTGGTGAAATTGCCAGGGCTTAAGGAAGTGTTTGAGGTCAGTTTTAGGAACCCCCAAAAGTTACAAGAAATGTGGTCCTTTTGGGGGGAGAATAAATATCTCGCTCCATACAAAGAATTTTGTGTGGCTGCACTGACAGACAGAGAAATGAAAGTTGTTACTGTCCAATTTTTCAATGAGGCTGTTAGCGACTATGATATTACAACATGGCTTAACCGCTATGGGAGGGTGTCATCAGAAGTGAGGAAAATTACAGATGAAGATGGGGTTTGGACAGGAGCCAGAAAGTGGCTGGTACGCCTTAATGTTGATCCATCGGGCATTGGAGGCGTCCGCCACATTCCAAACTCCATAGTGTTAGGGCCCAACAGAGGGCTGGTATTCTATAATGGGATGCCAAAACTCTGCAGGAAATGTGGGGAATTAGGACACCTGACGGCCGCGTGTACTGTAGTCAAGTGCAGGAACTGCGGCGCCCCCCACGAGACCAGCCACTGCAGAGAAGAGAGGCAGTGCAATTTGTGTGGAAAGAAGGGGCACCTGTTTAAGGACTGGCCCTCTTCCTATACCAACATGGCCAGAGCCAGCAAGGCAAACATGAACAAGCCTAGGCCTGAGCAGGAAGAGGGAGCAAGTAACAAAGATCAGTCCACATCACCACCAACAGTATCCAAGACCCAGACTCCAGCACCACCATCATCACCAGCACCCCCTCACCCCCCCGCCCCCGAGACATGTCCCATTTTACGAGGACCCCTTCCCCCAGCCCAGAGAGAGAGTACAACAGCCACTCCACTAGCTCCTCCAGTAGCTCCTCTGATGCAGAACACGAGTCAGGGAGGGAGCCCGGACCCAGCAGCGCCCCCCCCCCTGAGTAGGGCCCTCTCAGCGCCAGCACTCCCCCTCGGCTCTCGTTATGACGCCATAAGGATTGAGTCCGTGGGGGAGGAAAGCAAAAGCGACAGTGAAAGTGAGAGTGAGAAGGAGGGGAAGGGAGTGAAGAACCAGCAGAGGGTGGGGAAAAGAAAGGGTAGAGACGAGGGGGGGAAAAGAAAGAAGATCAGGATCAAAGACAGCAAGTTGCAGGTGGCCCCCATAGATCCAAAACCAGCTAATGTCCACACAAAGTCCCCAGTCTTGCCCTCGCAAGCAGAGACGGAGGCGAGTGGGACGGCTACACTGCCGCCTAGTGGGCAGGTAGCAGCCAGCCAGGGCATCCCCAGCCAGCCTTCCCAGTCGTTGGCACAAACCCTAGCACACCTCGCAGAAGAGGTGTTCACTAATGCACCGAGGGAGAGGTCGGGGTCAACACCTTCCCTGACCAGCAGTACCTCTGTAGCAATGACCCTCTTCAAGCGAAGGGCCTCCCTTCAAAGCATCCTTGACCCCCTCCCTTGTATGGGCAAAACCAGGGGCCCCCTAGAGGTCCTCCTAGATACAGCACTGGAGGACATGGGAATACCCCTGGACGCGGTAAGCCAGAAGTCTGCTAACAGCTCCAATTCAACAGACGGTAACAGCCAAAGAATGCTGCCTGTCATAACCCCCCCCAGGACAAAGCTGACCCACACGTTCCGAGGGGCCCTGAGCAAGTTCCACCAGACTTACCTTGTGGGGAGTTGAATAGCCCCAACAACTCCACGTACTGTGCATATAAAGACGGTGCCTTCTTGGACGAGGCAGCAGTGAGTACCTTCTCAGGGGTGATGGGAGTTGCAAATAAGCCCAAGCCCCCTCGAAGCAAGCGTAGAGCTAAGAGTAGGAAGAGTGTCCCGACCTCCCAATCATAGTCGCTATGGGGTGGACGCAGCGACTCCTTTTCTTGTTAGCTACCCTGATGGCCCTGATATGTGTGTCTGTTAATGTCAGGAGCATCAGGGAGACACAAAAAAGATTTGATGTACTAAACTATCTAGCTAACTTGAAAGCAGATCTCATCTTTCTGCAGGAGTGTGGTATTTCGTCGAGCCCTGATTATAGGGACCTGAAGGAGAGTTGGACCCTGGGGGACTCCTTCTGGTCGGGCTCCAACATAGCCAGAGCCGACGGAGTAGGTATCCTGTTTAAAAACCCATTTATTACCTCCCGCAGCAGCAGGGAGGTAGAACCTGGTAGAATTCTGAGCGTGGATGTGACATACAACAACACTCCCCTCAGACTGGTCAATGTCTACGCACCCACTAACCAAAACGAAAGAGTTCAATTTTTTCCACAGCTGCGTCCACTCCTGCTGGGGAACGTACCCGTCATCGTGTCAGGTGACTTCAATTGTGCTCTGAGGGACGTAGACCGGAGCAGGCCACGCAACGACGTGGAACGGTGCAAACCTTTCTCTAACGTTGGTCAAAGTCAGATCTGGATCTCTCCTGTGAGCATTTTGTCTACCCCTGCTGGAGGGAGAGTGCCAGTGTTGATGCAAGTTTTCCCGCCGTTTTACTTCTTTTTTTTTCTTTCTCTCTTTCTTTCTTTCTCTCTTTCTTTCTCTCTTTCTCTCTTTCTTTCTCTCTTTCTTTCTTGCTGTCTTTCTTTCTTTTATTCACATGTGGTGATGATGTAGACAGCAGCAGGTTGTTTCCTGGGAGCATGCAGCTAACCAGACAAGTGTGGTGGAACATGTCCCTATGCCAGGACCTTCTTAGCAAGCCAGCCAGCCAGCGAGGCACAGTTGTAGTTACCCAAGGCACCTTGCACAGCATAGCAGCTTGGCATGACTATTTGTAAGACGCACTCCGCCAGTTTATGTTTTGTTTTTGGTGTTATGTGTGTGTTTTTGCTTTGTTTTGTTTCCTCCTGCTTAAATTGCACATTTCCCCTCTGGAAGCAGCAGCCCGTTTTTTGGGGGTCTGCTTGTGCTTGGAATTTTGCACCCACCTTTGAATCCCCCTGTGCCGTCCGGGCTGGGGGGCCCCGGGCAAGGGCCAAGTCGCCATCGCTTCTCGGCCTTTTGGCTAAGATCAAGTGTAGTATCTGTTCTTATCAGTTTAATATCTGATACGTCCCCTATCAGGGGACCATATATTAAATTGATTTTTGGAATCGGGAGATGGAACAGGGGCTTGCTCCGTCCACTCCACGCATCGGCCCGGTATTGCAGTACCTCCGGGAACGGTGCACACCTTTCTCTAACGTTGGTCAAAGTCAGATCTGGATCTCTCCTGTGAGCATTTTGTCTACCCCTGCTGGAGGGAGAGTGCCAGTGTTGATGCAAGTTTTCCCGCCGTTTTACTTCTTTTTTTTCTTTCTCTCTTTCTTTCTTTCTCTTTCTTTCTCTCTTTCTTTCTTGCTGTCTTTCTTTCTTTTATTCACATGTGATGATGATGTAGACAGCAGCAGTTTGTTTCCTGGGAGCATGCAGCTAACCAGACAAGTGTGGTGGAACATGTCCCTATGCCAGGTCCTTCTTAGCCAGCCATATACTCTGGCTTCTCTTCAGTTCGAATAAATCTTTCTAAGACTAAGGCTTAGAGGGTAGTGGCATTGCCCGCTCCCTCCGAGGGTCTGTGAGAGGTTTGTTCGGGTGAGGAGGAACAGAATTTTTTTATTTTTGACTGGCTTTCTTCAGCTCGGCAACTTTTTGGAAGACTAATGCTCAGTCTGGTTTTGGCTTGCCCAATCCAGGCCGAGGGTCTTTCAAGATTTTGTTGACTGTTGAGAGCAGTTTTTTCTTTTTCAGGCGGTTCCCGTTTTTTTCTTTTTCAGGCGGTTCCGGCTTTTCCAGACGTTCCTGGAGTTAGAGAGAAGGAGGACCTACCATCCAGACGACCTTTGAGGACCCTTTGATGACTTAGACGACCTCATCCCCAGCCCTTGATTGTAATCGAGATCCAGACCGAGAGAGCAGCAGGCGCCCAGCAGAGGGCGCCATCTGGGAGGAGCAGAGGGCGGCCCCGGACCCCGAGGAGGCGTCACAGCCACGATTCTTCCTACGTGGTCTCGGTGCCAAGCAGCGCCCCCTACTCCGCCAGGGAAGGACACCGTTCACCTGGGGAGGGGGTCCCTCTTGCGAGGCGACCATCTCCTCAGGGACTAAAGTAATAGTTCCTTCAACTGCCCAGATTTGCTGCTTACGTTGTCTCTTTTCCGTAGAGAGAGACAACCTGGACGTCCAGAGGCTTCTCCCACCCCAATCGGAGGAGCCAGCTGAAGGATGGCGTTCCGGCCAACCCAGGAAACCAGGAGGCACAATGCGGTGCGCTTCACAAGAAACAAGCAAGATGAAACGGAACCAGGACTGACGAGACTGGAGTTCAGCCGGACCATTCTTCAGAGGGGTATGGGTTTTTCCCCTTCTGACTTGAATTGTTTGGTGAAATTGCCAGGGCTTAAGGAAGTGTTTGAGGTCAGTTTTAGGAACCCCCAAAAGTTACAAGAAATGTGGTCCTTTTGGGGGGAGAATAAATATCTCGCTCCATACAAAGAATTTTGTGTGGATGCACTGACAGACAGAGAAATGAAAGTTGTTACTGTCCAATTTTTCAATGAGGCTGTTAGCGACTATGATATTACAACATGGCTTAACCGCTATGGGAGGGTGTCATCAGAAGGGAGGAAAATTACAGATGAAGATGGGGTTTGGACAGGAGCCAGAAAGTGGCTGGTACGCCTTAATGTTGATCCATCGGGCATTGGAGGCGTCCGCCACATTCCAAACTCCATAGTGTTAGGGCCCAACAGAGGGCTGGTATTCTATAATGGGATGCCAAAACTCTGCAGGAAATGTGGGGAATTAGGACACCTGACGGCCGCGTGTACTGTAGTCAAGTGCAGGAACTGCGGCGCCCCCCACGAGACCAGCCACTGCAGAGAAGAGAGGCAGTGCAATTTGTGTGGAAAGAAGGGGCACCTGTTTAAGGACTGCCCCTCTTCCTATGCCAACATGGCCAGAGCCAGCAAGGCAAACATGAACAAGCCTAGGCCTGAGCAGGAAGAGGGAGCAAGTAACAAAGATCAGTCCACATCACCACCAACAGTATCCAAGACCCAGACTCCAGCACCACCATCATCACCAGCACCCCCTCACCCCCCCGCCCCCGAGACATGTCCCGTTTTACGAGGACCCCTTCCCCCAGCCCAGAGAGAGAGTACAACAGCCACTCCACTAGCTCCTCCAGTAGCTCCTCTGATGCAGAACACGAGTCAGGGAGGGAGCCCGGACCCAGCAGCGGCCCCCCCCTGAGTAGGGCCCTCTCAGCGCCAGCACTCCCCCTCGGCTCTTGTTATGACGCCATAAGGATTGAGTCCGTGGGGGAGGAAAGCAAAAGCGACAGTGAAAGTGAGAGTGAGAAGGAGGGGAAGGGAGTGAAGAACCAGCAGAGGGTGGGGAAAAGAAAGGGTAGAGACGAGGGGGGGAAAAGAAAGAAGATCAGGATCAAAGACAGCAAGTTGCAGGTGGCCCCCATAGATCCAAAACCAGCTAATGTCCACACAAAGTCCCCAGTCTTGCCCTCGCAGGCAGAGACGGAGGCGAGTGGGACGGCTACACTGCCGCCTAGTGGGCAGGTAGCAGCCAGCCAGGGCATCCCCAGCCAGCCTTCCCAGTCGTTGGCACAAACCCTAGCACACCTCGCAGAAGAGGTGTTCACTAATGCACCGAGGGAGAGGTCGGGGTCAACACCTTCCCTGACCAGCAGTACCTCTGTAGCAATGACCCTCTTCAAGCGAAGGGCCTCCCTTCAAAGCATCCTTGACCCCCTCCCTTGTATGGGCAAAACCAGGGGCCCCCTAGAGGTCCTCCTAGATACAGCACTGGAGGACATGGGAATACCCCTGGACGCGGTAAGCCAGAAGTCTGCTAACAGCTCCAATTCAACAGACGGTAACAGCCAAAGAATGCTGTCTGTCATAACCCCCCCCCAGGACAAAGCTGACCCACACGTTCCGAGGGGCCCTGAGCAAGTTCCACCAGACTTACCTTGTGGGGAGTTGAATAGCCCCAACAACTCCACGTACTGTGCATATAAAGACGGTGCTTTCTTGGACGAGGCAGCAGTGAGTACCTTCTCAGGGGTGATGGGAGTTGCAAATAAGCCCAAGCCCCCTCGAAGCAAGCGTAGAGCTAAGAGTAGGAAGAGTGTCCCGACCTCCCAATCATAGTCGCTATGGGGTGGACGCAGCGACTCCTTTTCTTGTTAGCTACCCTGATGGCCCTGATATGTGTGTCTGTTAATGTCAGGAGCATCAGGGAGACACAAAAAAGATTTGATGTACTAAACTATCTAGCTAACTTGAAAGCAGATCTCATCTTTCTGCAGGAGTGTGGTATTTCGTCGAGCCCTGATTATAGGGACCTGAAGGAGAGTTGGACCCTGGGGGACTCCTTCTGGTCGGGCTCCAACATAGCCAGAGCCGACGGAGTAGGTATCCTGTTTAAAAACCCATTTATTACCTCCCGCAGCAGCAGGGAGGTAGAACCTGGTAGAATTCTGAGCGTGGATGTGACATACAACAACACTCCCCTCAGACTGGTCAATGTCTACGCACCCACTAACCAAAACGAAAGAGTTCAATTTTTTCCACAGCTGCGTCCACTCCTGCTGGGGAACGTACCCGTCATCGTGTCAGGTGACTTCAATTGTGCTCTGAGGGACGTAGACCGGAGCAGGCCACGCAACGACCGCTCTAGTAGAGTTTTGTCCTCCGTAATATCTGATTTCTCCCTGTGTGATGCAGGTAAGGACCTGGTGCCTCCCTTTACCTGGGTGAGCTCATCTGGGACCTCCTTCTTCCGTATAGATCTCGTCCTGCATACCAGCTCCCTTACGAAGACAGCAGTAGACACCCAGGCCATCTTCTTCTCTGACCATAGGCTCCTGCAGGTAACATTGCAGGTCCCTCAGACCTCCCAGATGGGGTCAGGGGTTTGGAAATTAAACACCTCCTTACTCGATGACCCCTCCATAGCTGCAGCCTATAAGAGCAGGCTTGTTGAGTGGACCACTTTGCGTGACCTATTCAACTCCCCTATAGAGTGGTGGGAGATGGTCAAAATCAGAACTAAGGGTTATTTCATAGCAGCAGGCAAGAGGAAAGCAAAAGAAAGGAGGGCCAAATATAAACACCTGAATGCTGCCCTCCAGCATCTGAGCCTGCTTCAGCTTCGGGGGTTCCCTGTAAGCGACGAGATAGCCCAGACCAAGCTAGATCTTTCAGTGCTTTGTAGGGAGGAACAACGAAAGGTCATGCACAATGCAAAAGTGCAAAAAATGGAGGAAGACGAAAAGTGTACTCGCTTCTTCTTCCAGAAAACGAGGGAGAAGCGGCACTTGATGTCCTCCATGCTCGACAGCAGGGGGAGGATAGTAGAGGATAGTGAGGGAGTGAAAAAAGTGGTAGAGAACTTCTATAGGGACCTATATAACATCAAAGCTACAGATGACACCCTGATAGAGTGGTTCCTGAGCCAGTTGGAGCCTGACTCAGTGCGGGACGACGAGGAGGAGGAGAAGGACCCAGAACTCACGCTGGAGGAGCTCACCCAGGCGGTTAAGACCATGAACACCGGTAAGACGCCAGGTCCAGATGGCATCCCGGGTGAGTATTACCATCTTTTTTGGGACATGCTAAAAGTCCATTTAGCGGAGGTCTACAGAGCGGTCTACAGGGAGAAGCGGTTGGGCCCTTCTATGCGGGAGAGTGTAATTACTCTCCTTCATAAGAAAGGGGAAGTTAAAGATCTACGGAATTGGCGCCCAATCAGCCTCCTTTGCGTGGATTACAAGATACTAGCCAAAGCTCTGATGCTCCGGCTACAAGTACACCTCCCTTTGGTCATTGGCCCCGACCAGGCTTGTGGCGTCCCAGGGAGGTCCATCACGGATATTTTAATGTTAACAAGGGACATTCTGGCTTATTCTAGAGAACGGAAACATCCCCTCTGCCTGTTCAACCTTGACCAGGAGAAGGCGTTCGATAGGGTAAGCCATGAATATATGTACAAAGTGATGGACCAGATGAAATTCGCTCCTGGACTTAGGGAGTGGGTTAAAACCATATATACAAACATTAGTACCCGAGTCTTGGTGAACAGGTACCTGACTGGTAAAATATCTATCCAGTCAGGGGTCAGACAGGGTTGCCCACTATCCCCACTGCTATATGTCGTGTGCATTGAACCCCTCCTGCAGGCAATTCGTAGGGATACCAATATAACTGGTTTCCAGCTGCCTGGATCCAACGGGGTCCAGGTCAAAACAACAGCATATATGGACGATGTGTCACTCATTTGCACCAACACATCGTCGGTACCTCGGATTAGTAATATCCTTGAGAAGTACTGCACGGCGACCGGGGCAGTGATTAATAAGTCCAAGAGCGAAGTCTACGTGTCTAAAAATTGGCAGGTAGATAGGGAACTGTCGGACATGTACCCTGTCAAAAAGGACAAAATCAAGATTCTGGGCCTCATTTTCGAGAACAATAGCTCGGGGGCCCAGAGCTGGACGGCGGCCATTAACCAGGTCCGTAAAAAGATTGGCGGATGGAGCACAAGATCCTTAACAATGACGGGTAGAGTATTAATAACCAAGTCTATACTGTTCCCCATCCTCTCTTATGTAGGAAAAATCTTTCCCCCAGACAGGACCACCAAAAAAGTGGTGGACCGCATTATCCACCGCTTTATCTGGGGCAGCAAGATGGAGAGGGTAAAGCGAGCCACCCTGAGTAAAGCCGACAAGAAGGGAGGTAAGGGGGTCCCGGACGTTGTGCAGCTCACCCGAGTGCAGGGGCTCACGCAAACTATCAAGAACATCCAGGCCCTGGACAGGAAGGTATGTTACATGAATCGTTTCTATTTTGCCACCTGTCTCAGGGCCTTGGGCCTCTGCACTATTGATAACACCGTGCCGTACTCCTGGGACCCCCCATTGTATTATAGAACCTTAAGGGACACTATATATAAATTGGGCTTAGATAAAGCAAAATTGGCCTCCTGGGAATACAAGGCTGTAACTAAATATCTTGCCGCTTCCCAGGAAATTGAAAAAGTAGCTACTTTCTCCCTCACCCAAAGCCAAAAAATCTGGGAGAATGTGTCTCACAGCTGCCTCAGTAATGTCCAGAAGGATATAGCATGGAACACCGTCCACAGTGCATTCCCCACTCGAGCGTTCATGTTCAGGAGGGGACTAGCCCAAGTAGAAACATGCCCCTATGCAAAGTGCCGCAAGAGAGAAACACCAGCCCATATCTTCTGGGAGTGTGATGTGGCTGGCAGTGTCTGGCTCTCTGTCTCTGTCTTCCTAAACAGGTTTGCTGACACGGCCAAGATGACCGCTGAGACTGTGCTCTATGGGCCTGCGGGAGGAATCGATACCAGCACAGCTAAGTGCGTTTGGCGTGTCATCAATGTTGTCAAGCAGATCCTGTGGGAAGGCCGTAACGTCTGTGTCTATCACAAGCAGGAGCTAGACACTATCACCACGACCAGAAGGGCACAAACTCTTATCAAGGACTTTGTAATTCTGGACATCCGGACCCTCGGGAAGGACAAGGCCTGCGCGGAGTGGAGGATCGCCGGACTTCAGGACGTGAAGATGGAATAAAGGAAAAAACTGGAACCGCTAGCTCCTAGGAGCGGGACTACGGGGCACCGCTAAGCCTTTTATTTATTTTGTCATGCCAGCATTCCGCCCTTTTTAGCTGGCATGACCGTTTTTTCAACGGTGCCCTGGTTTTATGTAGTCTTTTTGTTTCAGTTTTATTGACTTTTATTTGATTTACGTTGAATGTTTTATTTGATTTTGTTTTGTTTTGTTTTATGTATCTTTAAGATTTTTAATGTAAACTATTAAAAGTTACATTTTAAGTGTTTTAAAATTTTAGAATTTTAACTCACTGTTCTATACACTGTCCCTTTTCCCCTGTCCCTGTTTTAGATCTAGGTTTATGTTCACTTTTTTAGAGAGCACTCCCCGGCCCTCACAAGCACTGGTTTTTTATAGATGGTTCTTTTTTTCCAGTCACTTTTAAAACAGCACAGGTTTTTTTCATGTTGATTTTAATCTGTGTCTGTTTTAACCATGTACAAAGCACAATTGTCTTGGTGTTTTTAAATGTGTTTTAAATGCTTTTAAAACAAAATGTATGTCTGTATGCATGAATGTCATCTTTAAAAGAAATGTAAAATGAATGAAAAAACGAATGGGTGTAAATGTAAAAAATGTAAAATCTCAATAAAAGAGTATTAATATCTGATACGTCCGCTATCAGGGGACCATATATTAAATTGATTTTTGGAATCGGGAGATGGAACAGGGGCTTGCTCCGTCCACTCCACGCATCGGCCCGGTATTGCAGTACCTCCGGGAACGGTGCACACCTTTCTCTAACGTTGGTCAAAGTCAGATCTGGATCTCTCCTGTGAGCATTTTGTCTACCCCTGCTGGAGGGAGAGTGCCAGTGTTGATGCAAGTTTTCCCGCCGTTTTACTTCTTTTTTTTTCTTTCTCTCTTTCTTTCTTTCTCTCTTTCTTTCTCTCTTTCTCTCTTTCTTTCTCTCTTTCTTTCTTGCTGTCTTTCTTTCTTTTATTCACATGTGGTGATGATGTAGACAGCAGCAGGTTGTTTCCTGGGAGCATGCAGCTAACCAGACAAGTGTGGTGGAACATGTCCCTATGCCAGGACCTTCTTAGCAAGCCAGCCAGCCAGCGAGGCACAGTTGTAGTTACCCAAGGCACCTTGCACAGCATAGCAGCTTGGCATGACTATTTGTAAGACGCACTCCGCCAGTTTATGTTTTGTTTTTGGTGTTATGTGTGTGTTTTTGCTTTGTTTTGTTTCCTCCTGCTTAAATTGCACATTTCCCCTCTGGAAGCAGCAGCCCGTTTTTTGGGGGTCTGCTTGTGCTTGGAATTTTGCACCCACCAATGAATCCCCCTGTGCCGTCCGGGCTGGGGGGCCCCGGGCAAGGGCCAAGTCGCCATCGCTTCTCGGCCTTTTGGCTAAGATCAAGTGTAGTATCTGTTCTTATCAGTTTAATATCTGATACGTCCCCTATCAGGGGACCATATATTAAATTGATTTTTGGAATCGGGAGATGGAACAGGGGCTTGCTCCGTCCACTCCACGCATCGGCCCGGTATTGCAGTACCTCTGGGAACGGTGCACACCTTTCTCTAACGTTGGTCAAAGTCAGATCTGGATCTCTCCTGTGAGCATTTTGTCTACCCCTGCTGGAGGGAGAGTGCCAGTGTTGATGCAAGTTTTCCCGCCGTTTTACTTCTTTTTTTTTCTTTCTCTCTTTCTTTCTTTCTCTTTCTTTCTCTCTTTCTTTCTTGCTGTCTTTCTTTCTTTTATTCACATGTGGTGATGATGTAGACAGCAGCAGTTTGTTTCCTGGGAGCATGCAGCTAACCAGACAAGTGTGGTGGAACATGTCCCTATGCCAGGTCCTTCTTAGCCAGCCATATACTCTGGCTTCTCTTCAGTTCGAATAAATCTTTCTAAGACTAAGGCTTAGAGGGTAGTGGCATTGCCCGCTCCCTCCGAGGGTCTGTGAGAGGTTTGTTCGGGTGAGGAGGAACAGAATTTTTTTTATTTTTGACTGGCTTTCTTCAGCTCGGCAACTTTTTGGAAGACTAATGCTCAGTCTGGTTTTGGCTTGCCCAATCCAGGCCGAGGGTCTTTCAAGATTTTGTTGACTGTTGAGAGCAGTTTTTTCTTTTTCAGGCGGTTCCCGTTTTTTTCTTTTTCAGGCGGTTCCGGCTTTTCCAGACGTTCCTGGAGTTAGAGAGAAGGAGGACCTACCATCCAGACGACCTTTGAGGACCCTTTGATGACCTAGACGACCTCATCCCCAGCCCTTGATTGTAATCGAGATCCAGACCGAGAGAGCAGCAGGCGCGCAGCAGAGGGCGCCATCTGGGAGGAGCAGAGGGCGGCCCCGGACCCCGAGGAGGCGTCACAGCCACGATTCTTCCTACGTGGTCTCGGTGCCAAGCAGCGCCCCCTACTCCGCCAGGGAAGGACACCGTTCACCTGGGGAGGGGGTCCCTCTTGCGAGGCGACCATCTCCTCAGGGACTAAAGTAATAGTTCCTTCAACTGCCCAGATTTGCTGCTTACGTTGTCTCTTTTCCGTAGAGAGAGACAACCCGGACGTCCAGAGGCTTCTCCCACCCCAATCGGAGGAGCCAGCTGAAGGATGGCGTTCCGGCCAACCCAGGAAACCAGGAGGCACAATGCGGTGCGCTTCACAAGAAACAAGCAAGATGAAACGGAACCAGGACTGACGAGACTGGAGTTCAGCCGGACCATTCTTCAGAGGGGTATGGGTTTTTCCCCTTCTGACTTGAATTGTTTGGTGAAATTGCCAGGGCTTAAGGAAGTGTTTGAGGTCAGTTTTAGGAACCCCCAAAAGTTACAAGAAATGTGGTCCTTTTGGGGGGAGAATAAATATCTCGCTCCATACAAAGAATTTTGTGTGGATGCACTGACAGACAGAGAAATGAAAGTTGTTACTGTCCAATTTTTCAATGAGGCTGTTAGCGACTATGATATTACAACATGGCTTAACCGCTATGGGAGGGTGTCATCAGAAGGGAGGAAAATTACAGACGAAGATGGGGTTTGGACAGGAGCCAGAAAGTGGCTGGTACGCCTTAATGTTGATCCATCGGGCATTGGAGGCGTCCGCCACATTCCAAACTCCATAGTGTTAGGGCCCAACAGAGGGCTGGTATTCTATAATGGGATGCCAAAACTCTGCAGGAAATGTGGGGAATTAGGACACCTGGCGGCCGCGTGTACTGTAGTCAAGTGCAGGAACTGCGGCGCCCCCCACGAGACCAGCCACTGCAGAGAAGAGAGGCAGTGCAATTTGTGTGGAAAGAAGGGGCACCTGTTTAAGGACTGCCCCTCTTCCTATGCCAACATGGCCAGAGCCAGCAAGGCAAATACGAACAAGCCTAGGCCTGAGCAGGAAGAGGGAGCAAGTAACAAAGATCAGTCCACATCACCACCAACAGTATCCAAGACCCAGACTCCAGCACCACCATCATCACCAGCACCCCCCTCACCCCCCCGCCCCCGAGACATGTCCCGTTTTACGAGGACCCCTTCCCCCAGCCCAGAGAGAGAGTACAACAGCCACTCCACTAGCTCCTCCAGTAGCTCCTCTGATGCAGAACACGAGGCAGGGAGGGAGCCCGGATCCAGCAGCGGCCCCCCCCTGAGTAGGGCCCTCTCAGCGCCAGCACTCCCCCTCGGCTCTCGTTATGACGCCATAAGGATTGAGTCCGTGGGGGAGGAAAGCGAAAGCGACAGTGAAAGTGAGAGTGAGAAGGAGGGGAAGGAAGTGAAGAACCAGCAGAGGGTGGGGAAAAGAAAGGGTAGAGACGAGGGGGGGAAAAGAAAGAAGATCAGGATCAAAGACGGCAAGTTGCAGGTGGCCCCCATAGATCCAAAACCAGCTAATGTCCACACAAAGTCCCCAGTCTTGCCCTCGCAGGCAGAGACGGAGGCGAGTGGGACGGCTACACTGCCGCCTAGTGGGCAGGTAGCAGCCAGCCAGGGCATCCCCAGCCAGCCTTCCCAGTCGTTGGCACAAACCCTAGCACACCTCGCAGAAGAGGTGTTCACTAATGCACCGAGGGAGAGGTCGGGGTCAACACCTTCCCTGACCAGCAGTACCTCGGTAGCAATGACCCTCTTCAAGCGAAGGGCCTCCCTCCAAAGCATCCTTGACCCCCTCCCTTGTATGGGCAAAACCAGGGGCCCCCTAGAGGTCCTCCTAGATACAGCACTGGAGGACATGGGAATACCCCTGGACGCGGTAAGCCAGAAGTCTGCTAACAGCTCCAATTCAACAGACGGTAACAGCCAAAGAATGCTGTCTGTCATAACCCCCCCCCAGGACAAAGCTGACCCACACGTTCCGAGGGGCCCTGAGCAAGTTCCACCAGACTTACCTTGTGGGGAGTTGAATAGCCCCAACAACTCCACGTACTGTGCATATAAAGACGGTGCCTTCTTGGACGAGGCAGCAGTGAGTACCTTCTCAGGGGTGATGGGAGTTGCAAATAAGCCCAAGCCCCCTCGAAGCAAGCGTAGAGCTAAGAGTAGGAAGAGTGTCCCGACCTCCCAATCATAGTCGCTATGGGGTGGACGCAGCGACTCCTTTTCTTGTTAGCTACCCTGATGGCCCTGATATGTGTGTCTGTTAATGTCAGGAGCATCAGGGAGACACAAAAAAGATTTGATGTACTAAACTATCTAGCTAACTTGAAAGCAGATCTCATCTTTCTGCAGGAGTGTGGTATTTCGTCAAGCCCTGATTATAGGGACCTGAAGGAGAGTTGGACCCTGGGGGACTCCTTCTGGTCGGGCTCCAACATAGCCAGAGCCGACGGAGTAGGTATCCTGTTTAAAAACCCATTTATTACCTCCCGCAGCAGCAGGGAGGTAGAACCTGGTAGAATTCTGAGCGTGGATGTGACATACAACAACACTCCCCTCAGACTGGTCAATGTCTACGCACCCACTAACCAAAACGAAAGAGTTCAATTTTTTCCACAGCTGCGTCCACTCCTGCTGGGGAACGTACCCGTCATCGTGTCAGGTGACTTCAATTGTGCTCTGAGGGACGTAGACCGGAGCAGGCCACGCAACGACCGCTCTAGTAGAGTTTTGTCCTCCGTAATATCTGATTTCTCCCTGTGTGATGCAGGTAAGGACCTGGTGCCTCCCTTTACCTGGGTGAGCTCATCTGGGACCTCCTTCTCCCGTATAGATCTCGTCCTGCATACCAGCTCCCTTACGAAGACGGCAGTAGACACCCAGGCCGTCTTCTTCTCTGACCATAGGCTCCTGCAGGTAACATTGCAGGTCCCTCAGACCTCCCAGATGGGGTCAGGGGTCTGGAAATTAAACACCTCCTTACTCGATGACCCCTCCATAGCTGCAGCCTATAAGAGCAGGCTTGTTGAGTGGACCACTTTGCGTGACCTATTCAACTCCCCTATAGAGTGGTGGGAGATGGTCAAAATGAGAACTAAGGGTTATTTCATAGCAGCAGGCAAGAGGAAAGCAAAAGAAAGGAGGGCCAAATATAAACACCTGAATGCTGCCCTCCAGCGTCTGAGCCTGCTTCAGCTTCGGGGGTTCCCTGTAAGCGACGAGATAGCCCAGACCAAGCTAGATCTTTCAGTGCTTTGTAGGGAGGAACAACGAAAGGTCATGCACAATGCAAAAGTGCAAAAAATGGAGGAAGACGAAAAGTGTACTCGCTTCTTCTTCCAGAAAACGAGGGAGAAGCGGCACTTGATGTCCTCCATGCTCGACAGCAGGGGGAGGATAGTAGAGGATAGTGAGGGAGTGAAAAAAGTGGTAGAGAACTTCTATAGGGACCTGTATAACATCAAAGCTACAGATGACACCCTGATAGAGTGGTTCCTGAGCCAGTTGGAGCCTGACTCAGTGCGGGACGAGGAGGAGGAGGAGAAGGACCCAGAACTCACGCTGGAGGAGCTCACCCAGGCGGTTAAGACCATGAACACCGGTAAGACGCCAGGTCCAGATGGCATCCCGGGTGAGTATTACCATCTTTTTTGGGACACGCTAAAAGTCCATTTAGCGGAGGTCTACAGAGCGGTCTACAGGGAGAAGCGGTTGGGCCCTTCTATGCGGGAGAGTGTAATTACTCTCCTTCATAAGAAAGGGGAAGTTAAAGATCTACGGAATTGGCGCCCAATCAGCCTCCTTTGCGTGGATTACAAGATACTAGCCAAAGCTCTGATGCTCCGGCTACAAGTACACCTCCCTTTGGTCATTGGCCCTGACCAGGCTTGTGGCGTCCCAGGGAGGTCCATCATGGATATTTTAATGTTAACAAGGGACATTCTGGCTTATTCTAGAGAACGGAACCATCCCCTCTGCCTGTTCAACCTTGACCAGGAGAAGGCGTTCGATAGGGTAAGCCATGAATATATGTACAAAGTGATGGACCAGATGAAATTCGCTCCTGGACTTAGGGAGTGGGTTAAAACCATATATACAAACATTAGTACCCGAGTCTTGGTGAACAGGCACCTGACTGGTAAAATATCTATCCAGTCAGGGGTCAGACAGGGTTGCCCACTATCCCCACTGCTATATGTCGTGTGCATTGAACCCCTCCTGCAGGCAATTCGTAGGGATACCAATATAACTGGTTTCCAGCTGCCTGGATCCAACGGGGTCCAGGTCAAAACAACAGCATATATGGACGATGTGTCACTCATTTGCACCAACACATCGTCGGTACCTCGGATTAGTAATATCCTTGAGAAGTACTGCACGGCGACCGGGGCAGTGATTAACAAGTCCAAGAGCGAAGTCTACGTGTCTAAAAATTGGCAGGTAGATAGGGAACTGTCGGACATGTACCCTGTCAAAAAGGACAAAATCAAGATTCTGGGCCTCATTTTCGAGAACAATAGCTCGGGGGCCCAGAGCTGGACGGCGGCCATTAACCAGGTCCGTAAAAAGATTGGCGGATGGAGCACAAGATCCTTAACAATGACGGGTAGAGTATTAATAACCAAGTCTATACTGTTCCCCATCCTCTCTTATGTAGGAAAAATCTTTCCCCCAGACAGGACCACCAAAAAAGTGGTGGACCACATTATCCACCGCTTTATCTGGGGAAGCAAGATGGAGAGGGTAAAGCGAGCCACCCTGAGTAAAGCCGACAAGAAGGGAGGTAAGGGGGTCCCGGACGTTGTGCAGCTCACCCGAGTGCAGGGGCTCACGCAAACTATCAAGAACATCCAGGCCCTGGACAGGAAGGTATGTTACATGAATCGTTTCTATTTTGCCACCTGTCTCAGGGCCTTGGGCCTCTGCACTATTGATAACACCGTGCCGTACTCCTGGGACCCCCCATTGTATTATAGAACCTTAAGGGACACTATATATAAATTGGGCTTAGATAAAGCAAAATTGGCCTCCTGGGAATACAAGGCTGTAACTAAATATCTTGCCGGTTCCCAGGAAATTGAAAAAGTAGCTACTTTCTCCCTCACCCAAAGCCAAAAAATCTGGGAGAATGTGTCTCACAGCTGCCTCAGTAATGTCCAGAAGGATATAGCATGGAACACCGTCCACAGTGCACTCCCCACTCGAGCGTTCATGTTCAGGAGGGGACTAGCCCAAGTAGAAACATGCCCCTATGCAAAGTGCCGCAAGAGAGAAACACCAGCCCATATCTTCTGGGAGTGTGATGTGGCTGGCAGTGTCTGGCTCTCTGTCTCTGTCTTCCTAAACAGGTTTGCTGACACGGCCAAGATGACCGCTGAGACTGTGCTCTATGGGCCTGCGGGAGGAATCACTACCAGCACAGCTAAGTGCGTTTGGCGTGTCATCAATGTTGTCAAGCAGATCCTGTGGGAAGGCCGTAACGTCTGTGTCTATCACAAGCAGGAGCTAGACACTATCACCACGACCAGAAGGGCACAAACTCTTATCAAGGACTTTGTAATTCTGGACATCCGGACCCTCGGGAAGGACAAGGCCTGCGCGGAGTGGAGGATCGCCAGACTTCAGGACGTGAAGATGGAATGAAGGAAAAAACTGGAACCGCTAGCTCCTAGGAGCGGGACTACGGGGCACCGCTAAGCCTTTTATTTATTTTGTCATGCCAGCATTCCGCCCTTTTTAGCTGGCATGACCGTTTTTCAACGGTGCCCTGGTTTTATGTAGTCTTTTGTTTCAGTTTTATGGACTTTTATTTGATTTACGTTGAATGTTTTATTTGATTTTGTTTTGTTTTGTTTTATGTATCTTTAAGATTTTTAATGTAAACTATTAAAAGTTACATTTTAAGTGTTTTAAAATTTTAGAATTTTAACTCACTGTTTTATACACTGTCCCTTTTCCCCTGTCCCTGTTTTAGATCTAGTTTTATGTTCACTTTTGAACCTTTTAGAGAGCACTCCCCGGCCCTCACAAGCACTGGTTTTTTATAGATGGTTCTTTTTTTCCAGTCACTTTTAAAACAGCACAGGTTTTTTTCATGTTGATTTTAATCTGTGTCTGTTTTAACCATGTACAAAGCACAATTGTCTTGGTGTTTTTAAATGTATTTTAAATGCTTTTAAAACAAAATGTATGTCTGTATGCATGAATGTCATCTTTAAAAGAAATGTAAAATGAATGAAAAAACGAATGGGTGTAAATGTAAAAAAATGTAAAATCTCAATAAAAGAGTATTAATATCTGATACGTCCCCTATCAGGGGACCATATATTAAATTGATTTTTGGAATCGGGAGATGGAACAGGGGCTTGCTCCGTCCACTCCACGCATCGGCCCGGTATTGCAGTACCTCCGGGAACGGTGCACACCTTTCTCTAACGTTGGTCAAAGTCAGATCTGGATCTCTCCTGTGAGCATTTTGTCTACCCCTGCTGGAGGGAGAGTGCCAGTGTTGATGCAAGTTTTCCCGCCGTTTTACTTCTTTTTTTTTTTCTTTCTCTCTTTCTTTCTTTCTCTCTTTCTTTCTGTCTTTCTCTCTTTCTTTCTCTCTTTCTTTCTTGCTGTCTTTCTTTCTTTTATTCACATGTGGTGATGATGTAGACAGCAGCAGGTTGTTTCCTGGGAGCATGCAGCTAACCAGACAAGTGTGGTGGAACATGTCCCTATGCCAGGACCTTCTTAGCAAGCCAGCCAGCCAGCGAGGCACAGTTGTAGTTACCCAAGGCACCTTGCACAGCATAGCAGCTTGGCATGACTATTTGTAAGACGCACTCCGCCAGTTTATGTTTTGTTTTTGGTGTTATGTGTGTGTTTTTGCTTTGTTTTGTTTTCTCCTGCTTAAATTGCACATTTCCCCTCTGGAAGCAGCAGCCCGTTTTTTGGGGGTCTGCTTGTGCTTGGAATTTTGCACCCACCTTTGAATCCCCCTGTGCCGTCTGGGCTGGGGGGCCCCGGGCAAGGGCCAAGTCGCCATCGCTTCTCGGCCTTTTGGCTAAGATCAAGTGTAGTATCTGTTCTTATCAGTTTAATATCTGATACGTCCCCTATCAGGGGACCATATATTAAATTGATTTTTGGAATCGGGAGATGGAACAGGGGCTTGCTCCGTCCACTCCACGCATCGGCCCGGTATTGCAGTACCTCCGGGAACGGTGCACACCTTTCTCTAACGTTGGTCAAAGTCAGATCTGGATCTCTCCTGTGAGCATTTTGTCTACCCCTGCTGGAGGGAGAGTGCCAGTGTTGATGCAAGTTTTCCCGCCGTTTTACTTCTTTTTTTTTCTTTCTCTCTTTCTTTCTTTCTCTCTTTCTTTCTCTCTTTCTTTCTTGCTGTCTTTCTTTCTTTTATTCACATGTGTTGATGATGTAGACAGCAGCAGGTTGTTTCCTGGGAGCATGCAGCTAACCAGACAAGTGTGGTGGAACATGTCCCTATGCCAGGACCTTCTTAGCAAGCCAGCCAGCCAGCGAGGCACAGTTGTAGTTACCCAAGGCACCTTGCACAGCATAGCAGCTTGGCATGACTATTTGTAAGACGCACTCCGCCAGTTTATGTTTTGTTTTTGGTGTTATGTGTGTGTTTTTGCTGTTTTGTTTTCTCCTGCTTAAATTGCACATTTCCCCTCTGGAAGCAGCAGCCCGTTTTTTGGGGGTCTGCTTGTGCTTGGAATTTTGCACCCACCTTTGAATCCCCCTGTGCCGTCCGGGCTGGGGGGCCCCGGGCAAGGGCCAAGTCGCCATCGCTTCTCGGCCTTTTGGCTAAGATCAAGTGTAGTATCTGTTCTTATCAGTTTAATATCTGATACGTCCCCTATCAGGGGACCATATATTAAATTGATTTTTGGAATCGGGAGATGGAATAGGGGCTTGCTCCGTCCACTCCACGCATCGGCCCGGTATTGCAGTACCTCCGGGAACGGTGCACACCTTTCTCTAACGTTGGTCAAAGTCAGATCTGGATCTCTCCTGTGAGCATTTTGTCTACCCCTGCTGGAGGGAGAGTGCCAGTGTTGATGCAAGTTTTCCCGCCGTTTTACTTCTTTTTTTTTCTTTCTCTCTTTCTTTCTTTCTCTCTTTCTTTCTCTCTTTCTCTCTTTCTTTCTCTCTTTCTTTCTTGCTGTCTTTCTTTCTTTTATTCACATATGGTGATGATGTAGACAGCAGCAGGTTGTTTCCTGGGAGCATGCAGCTAACCAGAGAAGTGTGGTGGAACATGTCCCTATGCCAGGTCCTTCTTAGCCAGCCAGCCAGCCAGCCAGCGAGGCACAGTTGTAGGTTACCCAAGGCACCTTGCACAGCATAGCAGCTTGGCATGACTATTTGTAAGACGCACTCCTCCAGTTTATGTTTTGTTTTTGGTGTTATGTGTGTGTTTTTGATTTGTTTTGTTTCCTCCTGCTTAAATTGCACATTTCCCCTCTGGAAGCAGCAGCCCGTTTTTTGGGGGTCTGCTTGTGCTTGGAATTTTGCACCCACCTTTGAATCCCCCTGTGCCGTCCGGGCTGGGGGGCCCCGGGCAAGGGCCAAGTCGCCATCGCTTCTCGGCCTCTTGGCTCTGATCAAGTGAGTTCGGGAAGGCGATTGTAGCAGTGGGAGTACAACCAGCTATCAGAGAGAGAGCATGGAGTACAAGTCGGCTACAAATACTCTCCGGTTTCTTTTGAAGAATCCGGAGGAGCAGTGGACTCGGAAGAAGTTCGTTCATGAGGTGATGTTCAGGTTGCTGGGACTGAGTTTGGAAGAGATCCTGTGCTTGGAGGACCACCAGAAGAAGGGTATGTTTGATCTGACCCTGAGGACGGAAGATTTGTGTTGGGAGAAGAAGGTGGTGTATGAGGAGGCAGTAACAGAGCTGAAGGAGAAGTTTGAGTTTGAGCCGATTTTTCTGCTGGAATGGAGGATCTTTTTTGTGAAGATGAACAGTGCTCAGGTTCCCATGGATGATATCAAGCGTGTACTGGAGGAACGACTCATCCTGAAGGGTGAGTTAGTGAAAACCTGTGACTCTGATGGAGTATGGAATAAATGGAGAAAGGTTTATGGAAGATTTAAGAAGATAAGAGCAAGGGGAGAAGAATTGTTTTTAAAACCTGTTATCTTTGTGGGACCGAACAAGGGAATTGTGAGGTACGCCGGCCAGCCGGAGGTGTGCTACAAATGTAGCAATATGGATCATAAGGCAGCAGAATGCAATGCTTTGGTCTGCAGGAACTGCAATGGCGTGGGACATTTGAGCAAGGTTTGCCCTGAAAAGAAGCGTTGCAATTTGTGTGGTGAAGAAGACCATTTGTATAGGGATTGTTCCAAGAGAGCAAGAAGCTATGCGGAAGCAACTTCAGGAAGAAAGAAGGTGTTTGCAAAGAAAGATGAAGCACAGAAAGGAAAGTTGGCTGGGGGAGTGGCCTCATCTGGGGAAGGCGGAACGGCGGGAAAAGAGGAGACAAAGGAAAGGGGAGGAGAGCCGAACAGGGAGGCGGAGGAAAAGAGTGACAGAAGTATGCTGAACAGCCAACAGAAGTCCTCGGAAGGTTCCGGCTCCTCCGTGGATGATTCCATGGAGGGGGTGGAGAGTATCCAGAGAAAGAGGAAAGTGGATGAGGAAGGGGCAACAGCAAGCTCAAGTTGGGCAAATAGTGTGGAGGAAGAGGAGGAGAAAAGGAAAAAGAAAGGAGTAATAGGAAATACAAACAGTGGAGGGGAGGAAAGACGGTCTTTGGGGAAAAAAGAAGAGGAGATGAAGAAGCGGAAAGACCGAGCTGGAATTGAAAAAGAGGAGAGTGCAAGCGCAGGTCCGGCCGGTTCAAGTTGGGTTTCAGAGTCTGTGTTAAGTGGGGTTGAGGAAGGTAGCTCAAGTCAGACAATGAGTGTGGAGGAAGAAGAGAATTTGATGAGGACGTTTTGCGCTAAGCATTTTGCAGAGCTTTCGGGGTGGAAGGAGAGGATGAGGAAGGGAAGGATTCTTGAAGAAGAGTGGAGAAGGTATGAGGAGGCGAAACAAAGGATATTGTTGTGTGCACGACGGAAGGCGAACGAGGCTTTAAAAGAAAGACAAAAGAAGAGAGAAGGTGAGAAAAAAAAGGACTTTAAGTAATAGTTTGAGATGGAATTGATGATAATTTAGATGGTTTTTTTGAGAAATTGATGTGTTTTTGATTAGAGATGAACATAATTTTGTCGTATTAATTTAAGAAAGTAATGTATTTTTTGAGTATTTGAATAATAAAAAAAAAAAAAAAAAAAAAAAAAAAAAATCTGTTCTTATCAGTTTAATATCTGATACGTCCCCTATCAGGGGACCATATATTAAATTGATTTTTGGAATCGGGAGATGGAACAGGGGCTTGCTCCGTCCACTCCACGCATCGGCCCGGTATTGCAGTACCTCCGGGAACGGTGCACACCTTTCTCTAACGTTGGTCAAAGTCAGATCTGGATCTCTCCTGTGAGCATTTTGTCTACCCCTGCTGGAGGGAGAGTGCCAGTGTTGATGCAAGTTTTCCCGCCGTTTTACTTCCTTTTTTTTTCTTTCTCTCTTTCTTTCTCTCTTTCTTTCTTGCTGTCTTTCTTTCTTTTATTCACATGTGGTGATGATGTAGACAGCAGCAGGTTGTTTCCTGGGAGCATGCAGCTAACCAGACAAGTGTGGTGGAACATGTCCCTATGCCAGGACCTTCTTAGCAAGCCAGCCAGCCAGCGAGGCACAGTTGTAGTTACCCAAGGCACCTTGCACAGCATAGCAGCTTGGCATGACTATTTGTAAGACGCACTCCGCCAGTTTATGTTTTGTTTTTGGTGTTATGTGTGTGTTTTTGCTGTTTTGTTTTCTCCTGCTTGAATTGCACATTTCCCCTCTGGAAGCAGCAGCCCGTTTTTTGGGGGTCTGCTTGTGCTTGGAATTTTGCACCCACCTTTGAATCCCCCTGTGCCGTCCGGGCTGGGGGGCCCCGGGCAAGGGCCAAGTCGCCATCGCTTCTCGGCCTTTTGTCTAAGATCAAGTGTAGTATCTGTTCTTATCAGTTTAATATCTGATACGTCCCCTATCAGGGGACCATATATTAAATTGATTTTTGGAATCGGGAGATGGAACAGGGGCTTGCTCCGTCCACTCCACGCATCGGCCCGGTATTGCAGTACCTCCGGGAACGGTGCACACCTTTCTCTAACGTTGGTCAAAGTCAGATCTGGATCTCTCCTGTGAGCATTTTGTCTACCCCTGCTGGAGGGAGAGTGCCAGTGTTGATGCAAGTTTTCCCGCCGTTTTACTTCTTTTTTTTTTCTTTCTCTCTTTCTTTCTTTCTCTCTTTCTTTCTTGCTGTCTTTCTTTCTTTTATTCACATGTGGTGATGATGTAGACAGCAGCAGGTTGTTTCCTGGGAGCATGCAGCTAACCAGACAAGTGTGGTGGAACATGTCCCTATGCCAGGACCTTCTTAGCAAGCCAGCCAGCCAGCGAGGCACAGTTGTAGTTACCCAAGGCACCTTGCACAGCATAGCAGCTTGGCATGACTATTTGTAAGACGCACTCCGCCAGTTTATGTTTTGTTTTTGGTGTTATGTGTGTGTTTTTGCTGTTTTGTTTTCTCCTGCTTAAATTGCACATTTCCCCTCTGGAAGCAGCAGCCCGTTTTTTGGGGGTCTGCTTGTGCTTGGAATTTTGCACCCACCTTTGAATCCCCTTGTGCCGTCCGGGCTGGGGGGCCCCGGGCAAGGGCCAAGTCGCCATCGCTTCTCGGCCTTTTGGCTAAGATCAAGTGTAGTATCTGTTCTTATCAGTTTAACCCTTTGCGGTCCATTGTCGGACTGGGTCCGACATTGCAATTATTCCTCACAGGTCCTTTGTCGGACTGGGTCCGACATCATTATAGCAACGCAATAAACAGGTGTTTAGTCGTTTTTTCTCCGGAAAAAGCCGAGAAAACCATTCAATTGCCGAGTGGTAGCGACAGGAGCCGAGACAAGTCGGAAAAAAAAAAAAAAAAAAAAAAAAGGCGTATTTCATGAATAGTCATACATGGTATCAGGTATCAGATAATGGGCGTCCATAATAAACAAGCTGGCTAAGTGCGTCAGCGCACTGAGACTATCATGGACATTTGCAGAGCTTTTTTCAGATGTTATAGTAATAAAATAATGACTTTGATCGCATTATTGAGGAGTTTGGTGATAAAACGAGTGATCTGGAGATGATCGATCGGTATGTACGACTATTATTATTATTATTATTTATTTCTTACACAGCTGAACGCTATAGCAAACAAAAGGCTGGGGAGGGGCTGGAGATGCCTAGTGTGTGCTTTGTTGATATGCAGGGCCATTTAAACCAGTTTGACTGTGAAAAAAAATACTTTTAAACAGCGCGTATAAAATTAACTGCGCGTGTGAAAATTAATTATTCCTGGCGTGCCTGACGCGCGATTAATAAATGGACCGCAAAGGGTTAATATCTGATACGTCCCCTATCAGGGGACCATATATTAAATTGATTTTTGGAATCGGGAGATGGAACAGGGGCTTGCTCCGTCCACTCCACGCATCGGCCCGGTATTGCAGTACCTCCGGGAACGGTGCACACCTTTCTCTAACGTTGGTCAAAGTCAGATCTGGATCTCTCCTGTGAGCATTTTGTCTACCCCTGCTGGAGGGAGAGTGCCAGTGTTGATGCAAGTTTTCCCGCCGTTTTACTTCTTTTTTTTTTTCTTTCTCTCTTTCTTTCTTTCTCTCTTTCTTTCTCTCTTTCTCTCTTTCTTTCTCTCTTTCTTTCTTGCTGTCTTTTTTTCTTTTATTCACATGTGGTGATGATGTAGACAGCAGCAAGTTGTTTCCTGGGAGCATGCAGCTAACCAGACAAGTGTGGTGGAACATGTCCCTATGCCAGGACCTTCTTAGCAAGCCAGCCAGCCAGCGAGGCACAGTTGTAGTTACCCAAGGCACCTTGCACAGCATAGCAGCTTGGCATGACTATTTGTAAGACGCACTCCGCCAGTTTATGTTTTGTTTTTGGTGTTATGTGTGTGTTTTTGCTTTGTTTTGTTTCCTCCTGCTTAAATTGCACATTTCCCCTCTGGAAGCAGCAGCCCGTTTTTTGGGGGTCTGCTTGTGCTTGGAATTTTGCACCCACCTTTGAATCCCCCTGTGCCGTCCGGGCTCGGGGGGCCCGGGCAAGGGCCAAGTCGCCATCGCTTCTCGGCCTTTTGGCTAAGATCAAGTGTAGTATCTGTTCTTATCAGTTTAATATCTGATACGTCCCCTATCAGGGGACCATATATTAAATTGATTTTTGGAATCGGGAGATGGAACAGGGGCTTGCTCCGTCCACTCCACGCATCGGCCCGGTATTGCAGTACCTCCGGGAACGGTGCACACCTTTCTCTAACGTTGGTCAAAGTCAGATCTGGATCTCTCCTGTGAGCATTTTGTCTACCCCTGCTGGAGGGAGAGTGCCAGTGTTGATGCAAGTTTTCCCGCCGTTTTACTTCTTTTTTTTTTCTTTCTCTCTTTCTTTCTTTCTCTCTTTCTTTCTCTCTTTCTCTCTTTCTTTCTCTCTTTCTTTCTTGCTGTCTTTCTTTCTTTTATTCACATGTGGTGATGATGTAGACAGCAGCAAGTTGTTTCCTGGGAGCATGCAGCTAACCAGACAAGTGTGGTGGAACATGTCCCTATGCCAGGACCTTCTTAGCAAGCCAGCCAGCCAGCGAGGCACAGTTGTAGTTACCCAAGGCACCTTGCACAGCATAGCAGCTTGGCATGACTATTTGTAAGACGCACTCCGCCAGTTTATGTTTTGTTTTTGGTGTTATGTGTGTGTTTTTGCTTTGTTTTGTTTTCTCCTGCTTAAATTGCACATTTCCCCTCTGGAAGCAGCAGCCCGTTTTTTGGGGGTCTGCTTGTGCTTGGAATTTTGCACCCACCTTTGAATCCCCCTGTGCCGTCCGGGCTGGGGGGCCCCGGGCAAGGGCCAAGTCGCCATCGCTTCTCGGCCTTTTGGCTAAGATCAAGTGTAGTATCTGTTCTTATCAGTTTAATATCTGTTCTTATCAGTTTAATATCCCAGCAGAGGGTGCCATCTGGGAGGAGCAGAGGGCGGCCCCGGACCCCGAGGAGGCGTCACAGCCACGATTCTTCCTACGTGGTCTCGGTGCCAAGCAGCACCCCCTACTCCGCCAGGGAAGGACACCGTTCACCTGGGGAGGGGGTCCCTCTTGCGAGGCGACTATCTCCTCAGGGACTAAAGTAATAGTTCCTTCAACTGCCCAGATTTGCTGCTTACGTTGTCTCTTTTCCATAGAGAGAGACAACCCGGACGTCCAGAGGCTTCTCCCACCCCAATCGGAGGAGCCAGCTGAAGGATGGCTTTCCGGCCAACCCAGGAGACCAGGAGGCACAATGCGGTGCGCTTCACAAGGACCCAGCAAGAGGAAACGGAACCAGGACTGACGAGACTGGAGTTCAGCCAGACCATTCTTCAGAGGGGTATGGGTTTTTCCCCTTCTGACTTGAATTGTTTGGTGAAATTGCCAGGGCTTAAGGAAGTGTTTGAGGTCAGTTTTAGGAACCCCCAAAAGTTACAAGAAATGTGGTCCTTTTGGGGGGAGAATAAATATCTCGCTCCATACAAAGAATTTTGTGTGGATGCACTGACAGACAGAGAAATGAAAGTTGTTACTGTCCAATTTTTCAATGAGGCTGTTAGCGACTATGATATTACAACATGGCTTAACCGCTATGGGAGGGTGTCATCAGAAGTGAGGAAAATTACAGATGAAGATGGGGTTTGGACAGGAGCCAGAAAGTGGCTGGTACGCCTTAATGTTGATCCAGCGGGCATTGGAGGCGTCCGCCACATTCCAAACTCCATAGTGTTAGGGCCCAACAGAGGGCTGGTATTCTATAATGGGATGCCAAAACTCTGCAGGAAATGTGGGGAATTAGGACACCTGGCGGCCGCGTGTACTGTAGTCAAGTGCAGGAACTGCGGCGCCCCCCACGAGACCAGCCACTGCAGAGAAGAGAGGCAGTGCAATTTGTGTGGAAAGAAGGGGCACCTGTTTAAGGACTGCCCCTCTTCCTATGCAAACATGGCCAGAGCCAGCAAGGCAAACACGAACAAGCCTAGGCCTGAGCAGGAAGAGGGAGCAAGTAACAAAGATCAGTCCACATCACCACCAACAGTATCCAAGACCCAGACTCCAGCACCACCATCATCACCAGCACCCCCCTCACCCCCCCGCCCCCGAGACATGTCCCGTTTTACGAGGACCCCTTCCCCCAGCCCAGAGAGAGAGTACAACAGCTACTCCACTAGCTCCTCCAGTAGCTCCTCTGATGCAGAACACGAGGCAGGGAGGGAGCCCGGACCCAGCAGCGGCCCCCCCCTGAGTAGGGCCCTCTCAGCGCCAGCACTCCCCCTCGGCTCTCGTTATGACGCCATAAGGATTGAGTCCGTGGGGGAGGAAAGCGAAAGCGACAGTGAAAGTGAGAGTGAGAAGGAGGGGAAGGGAGTGAAGAACCAGCAGAGGGTGGGGAAAAGAAAGGGTAGAGACGAGGGGGGGAAAAGAAAGAAGATCAGGATCAAAGACAGCAAGTTGCAGGTGGCCCCCATAGATCCAAAACCAGCTAATGTCCACACAAAGTCCCCAGTCTTGCCCTCGCAGGCAGAGACGGAGGCGAGTGGGACGGCTACACTGCCGCCTAGTGGACAGGTAGCAGCCAGCCAGGGCATCCCCAGCCAGCCTTCCCAGTCGTTGGCACAAACCCTAGCACACCTCGCAGAAGAGGTGTTCACTAATGCACCGAGGGAGAGGTCGGGGTCAACACCTTCCCTGACCAGCAGTACCTCGGTAGCAATGACCCTCTTCAAGCGAAGGGCCTCCCTTCAAAGCATCCTTGACCCCCTCCCTTGTATGGGCAAAACCAGGGGCCCCCTAGAGGTCCTCCTAGATACAGCACTGGAGGACATGGGAATACCCCTGGACGCGGTAAGCCAGAAGTCTGCTAACAGCTCCAATTCAACAGACGGTAACAGCCAAAGAATGCTGTCTGTCATAACCCCCCCCAGGACAAAGCTGACCCACACGTTCCGAGGGGCCCTGAGCAAGTTCCACCAGACTTACCTTGTGGGGAGTTGAATAGCCCAAACAACTCCACGTACTGTGCATACAAAGACGGTGCCTTCTTGGACGAGGCAGCAGTGAGTACCTTCTCAGGGGTGATGGGAGTTGCAAATAAGCCCAAGCCCCCTCGAAGCAAGCGTAGAGCTAAGAGTAGGAAGAGTGTCCCGACCTCCCAATCATAGTCGCTATGGGGTGGACGCAGCGACTCCTTTTCTTGTTAGCTACCCTGATGGCCCTGATATGTGTGTCTGTTAATGTCAGGAGCATCAGGGAGACACAAAAAAGATTTGATGTACTAAACTATCTAGCTAACTTGAAAGCAGATCTCATCTTTCTGCAGGAGTGTGGTATTTCGTCGAGCCCTGATTATAGGGACCTGAAGGAGAGTTGGACCCTGGGGGACTCCTTCTGGTCGGGCTCCAACATAGCCAGAGCCGACGGAGTAGGTATCCTGTTTAAAAACCCATTTATTGCCTCCCGCAGCAGCAGGGAGGTAGAACCTGGTAGAATTCTGAGCGTGGATGTGACATACAACAACACTCCCCTCAGACTGGTCAATGTCTACGCACCCACTAACCAAAACGAAAGAGTTCAATTTTTTCCACAGCTGCGTCCACTCCTGCTGGGGAACGTACCCGTCATCGTGTCAGGTGACTTCAATTGTGCTCTGAGGGACGTAGACCGGAGCAGGCCACGCAACGACCGCTCTAGTAGAGTTTTGTCCTCTGTAATATCTGATTTCTCCCTGTGTGATGCAGGTAAGGACCTGGTGCCTCCCTTTACCTGGGTGAGCTCATCTGGGACCTCCTTCTCCCGTATAGATCTCGTCCTGCATACCAGCTCCCTTACGAAGACGGCAGTAGACACCCAGGCCGTCTTCTTCTCTGACCATAGGCTCCTGCAGGTAACATTGCAGGTCCCTCAGACCTCCCAGATGGGGTCAGGGGTCTGGAAATTAAACACCTCCTTACTCGATGACCCCTCCATAGCTGCAGCCTATAAGAGCAGGCTTGTTGAGTGGACCACTTTGCGTGACCTATTCAACTCCCCTATAGAGTGGTGGGAGATGGTCAAAATGAGAACTAAGGGTTATTTCATAGCAGCAGGCAAGAGGAAAGCAAAAGAAAGGAGGGCCAAATATAAATACCTGAATGCTGCCCTCCAGCGTCTGAGCCTGCTTCAGCTTCGGGGGTTCCCTGTAAGCGACGAGATAGCCCAGACCAAGCTAGATCTTTCAGTGCTTTGTAGGGAGGAACAACGAAAGGTCATGCACAATGCAAAAGTGCAAAAAATGGAGGAAGACGAAAAGTGTACTCGCTTCTTCTTCCAGAAAACGAGGGAGAAGCGGCACTTGATGTCCTCCATGCTCGACAGCAGGGGGAGGATAGTAGAGGATAGTGAGGGAGTGAAAAAAGTGGTAGAGAACTTCTATAGGGACCTGTATAACATCAAAGCTACAGATGACACCCTGATAGAGTGGTTCCTGAGCCAGTTGGAGCCTGACTCAGTGCGGGACGAGGAGGAGGAGGAGGAGAAGGACCCAGAACTCACGCTGGAGGAGCTCACCCAGGCGGTTAAGACCATGAACACCGGTAAGACGCCAGGTCCAGATGGCATCCCGGGTGAGTATTACCATCTTTTTTGGGACACGCTAAAAGTCCATTTAGCGGAGGTCTACAGAGCGGTCTACAGGGAGAAGCGGTTGGGCCCTTCTATGCGGGAGAGTGTAATTACTCTCCTTCATAAGAAAGGGGAAGTTAAAGATCTACGGAATTGGCGCCCAATCAGCCTCCTTTGCGTGGATTACAAGATACTAGCCAAAGCTCTGATGCTCCGGCTACAAGTACACCTCCCTTTGGTCATTGGCCCCGACCAGGCTTGTGGCGTCCCAGGGAGGTCCATCACGGATATTTTAATGTTAACAAGGGACATTCTGGCTTATTCTAGAGAACGGAACCATCCCCTCTGCCTGTTCAACCTTGACCAGGAGAAGGCGTTCGATAGGGTAAGCCATGAATATATGTACAAAGTGATGGACCAGATGAAATTCGCTCCTGGACTTAGGGAGTGGGTTAAAACCATCTATACAAACATTAGTACCCGAGTCTTGGTGAACAGGCACCTGACTGGTAAAATATCTATCCAGTCAGGGGTCAGACAGGGTTGCCCACTATCCCCACTGCTATATGTCGTGTGCATTGAACCCCTCCTGCAGGCAATTCGTAGGGATACCAATATAACTGGTTTCCAGCTGCCTGGATCCAACGGGGTCCAGGTCAAAACAACAGCATATATGGACGATGTGTCACTCATTTGCACCAACACATCGTCGGTACCTCGGATTAGTAATATCCTTGAGAAGTACTGCACGGCGACCGGGGCAGTGATTAATAAGTCCAAGAGCGAAGTCTACGTGTCTAAAAATTGGCAGGTAGATAGGGAACTGTCGGACATGTACCCTGTCAAAAAGGACAAAATCAAGATTCTGGGCCTCATTTTCGAGAACAATAGCTCGGGGGCCCAGAGCTGGACGGCGGCCATTAACCAGGTCCGTAAAAAGATTGGCGGATGGAGCACAAGATCCTTAACAATGACGGGTAGAGTATTAATAACCAAGTCTATACTGTTCCCCATCCTCTCTTATGTAGGAAAAATCTTTCCCCCAGACAGGACCACCAAAAAAGTGGTGGACCGCATTATCCACCGCTTTATCTGGGGCAGCAAGATGGAGAGGGTAAAGCGAGCCACCCTGAGTAAAGCCGACAAGAAGGGAGGTAAGGGGGTCCCGGACGTTGTGCAGCTCACCCGAGTGCAGGGGCTCACGCAAACTATCAAGAACATCCAGGCCCTGGACAGGAAGGTATGTTACATGAATCGTTTCTATTTTGCCACCTGTCTCAGGGCCTTGGGCCTCTGCACTATTGATAACACCGTGCCGTACTCCTGGGACCCCCCATTGTATTATAGAACCTTAAGGGACACTATATATAAATTGGGCTTAGATAAAGCAAAATTGGCCTCCTGGGAATACAAGGCTGTAACTAAATATCTTGCCGGTTCCCAGGAAATTGAAAAAGTAGCTACTTTCTCCCTCACCCAAAGCCAAAAAATCTGGGAGAATGTGTCTCACAGCTGCCTCAGTAATGTCCAGAAGGATATAGCATGGAACACCGTCCACAGTGCACTCCCCACTCGAGCGTTCATGTTCAGGAGGGGACTAGCCCAAGTAGAAACATGCCCCTATGCAAAGTGCCGCAAGAGAGAAACACCAGCCCATATCTTCTGGGAGTGTGATGTGGCTGGCAGTGTCTGGCTCTCTGTCTCTGTCTTCCTAAACAGGTTTGCTGACACGGCCAAGATGACCGCTGAGACTGTGCTCTATGGGCCTGCGGGAGGAATCGCTACCAGCACAGCTAAGTGCGTTTGGCGTGTCATCAATGTTGTCAAGCAGATCCTGTGGGAAGGCTGTAACGTCTGTGTCTATCACAAGCAGGAGCTAGACACTATCACCACGACCAGAAGGGCACAAACTCTTATCAAGGACTTTGTAATTCTGGACATCCGGACCCTCGGGAAGGACAAGGCCTGCGCGGAGTGGAGGATCGCCGGACTTCAGGACGTGAAGATGGAATAAAGGAAAAAACTGGAACCGCTAGCTCCTAGGAGCGGGACTACGGGGCACCGCTAAGCCTTTTATTTATTTTGTCATGCCAGCATTCCGCCCTTTTTAGCTGGCATGACCGTTTTTCAACGGTGCCCTGGTTTTATGTAGTCTTTTTGTTTCAGTTTTATTGACTTTTATTTGATTTACGTTGAATGTTTTATTTGATTTTGTTTTGTTTTGTTTTATGTATCTTTAAGATTTTTAATGTAAACTATTAAAAGTTACATTTTAAGTGTTT
This sequence comes from Acipenser ruthenus, assembly GCF_902713425.1. Lineage (NCBI taxonomy): Eukaryota > Metazoa > Chordata > Actinopteri > Acipenseriformes > Acipenseridae > Acipenser > Acipenser ruthenus. The sequence continues at coordinate 20,827,682 of NC_081198.1, read as the reverse complement.
TAAAATTTTAGAATTTTAACTCACTGTTCTATACACTGTCCCTTTTCCCCTGTCCCTGTTTTAGATCTAGTTTTATGTTCACTTTTGAACTTTTTTAGAGAGCACTCCCCGGCCCTCACAAACACTGGTTTTTTATAGATGGTTCTTTTTTTCCAGTCACTTTTAAAGCAGCACAGGTTTTTTTCATGTTGATTTTAATCTGTGTCTGTTTTAACCATGTACAAAGCACAATTGTCTTGGTGTTTTTAAATGTATTTTAAATGCTTTTAAAACAAAATGTATGTCTGTATGCATGAATGTCATCTTTAAAAGAAATGTAAAATGAATGAAAAAAACGAATGGGTGTAAATGTAAAAAATGTAAAATCTCAATAAAAGAGTATTAATATCTGATACGTCCCCTATCAGGGGACCATATATTAAATTGATTTTTGGAATCGGGAGATGGAACAGGGGCTTGCTCCGTCCACTCCACGCATCGGCCCGGTATTGCAGTACCTCCGGGAACGGTGCACACCTTTCTCTAACGTTGGTCAAAGTCAGATCTGGATCTCTCCTGTGAGCATTTTGTCTACCCCTGCTGGAGGGAGAGTGCCAGTGTTGATGCAAGTTTTCCCGCCGTTTTACTTCTTTTTTTTTCTTTCTCTCTTTCTTTCTTTCTCTCTTTCTTTCTCTCTTTCTTTCTTTCTTTCTCTCTTTCTTTCTTGCTGTCTTTCTTTCTTTTATTCACATATGGTGATGATGTAGACAGCAGCAGGTTGTTTCCTGGGAGCATGCAGCTAACCAGACAAGTGTGGTGGAACATGTCCCTATGCCAGGTCCTTCTTAGCCAGCCAGCCAGCCAGCCAGCGAGGCACAGTTGTAGTTACCCAAGGCACCTTGCACAGCATAGCAGCTTGGCATGACTATTTGTAAGACGCACTCCGCCAGTTTATGTTTTGTTTTTGGTGTTATGTGTGTGTTTTTGCTTTGTTTTGTTTTCTCCTGCTTAAATTGCACATTTCCCCTCTGGAAGCAGCAGCCCGTTTTTTGGGGGTCTGCTTGTGCTTGGAATTTTGCACCCACCTTTGAATCCCCCTGTGCCGTCCAGGCTGGGGGGCCCCGGGCAAGGGCCAAGTCGCCATCGCTTCTCGGCCTTTTGGCTAAGATCAAGTGTAGTATCTGTTCTTATCAGTTTAATATCTGATACGTCCCCTATCAGGGGACCATATATTAAATTGATTTTTGGAATCGGGAGATGGAACAGGGGCTTGCTCCGTCCACTCCACGCATCGGCCCGGTATTGCAGTACCTCCGGGAACGGTGCACACCTTTCTCTAACGTTGGTCAAAGTCAGATCTGGATCTCTCCTGTGAGCATTTTGTCTACCCCTGCTGGAGGGAGAGTGCCAGTGTTGATGCAAGTTTTCCCGCCGTTTTACTTCTTTTTTTTTTCTTTCTCTCTTTCTTTCTTTCTTTCTCTCTTTCTTTCTCTCTTTCTTTCTTGCTGTCTTTCTTTCTTTCTTGCTGTCTTTCTTTCTTTTATTCACATATGGTGATGATGTAGACAGCAGCAGGTTGTTTCCTGGGAGCATGCAGCTAACCAGACAAGTGTGGTGGAACATGTCCCTATGCCAGGACCTTCTTAGCAAGCCAGCCAGCCAGCGAGGCACAGTTGTAGTTACCCAAGGCACCTTGCACAGCATAGCAGCTTGGCATGACTATTTGTAAGACGCACTCCGCCAGTTTATGTTTTGTTTTTGGTGTTATGTGTGTGTTTTTGCTTTGTTTTGTTTCCTCCTGCTTAAATTGCACATTTCCCCTCTGGAAGCAGCAGCCCGTTTTTTGGGGGTCTGCTTGTGCTTGGAATTTTGCAACCACCTTTGAATCCCCCTGTGCCGTCCGGGCTGGGGGGCCCTGGGCAAGGGCCAAGTCGCCATCGCTTCTCGGCCTTTTGGCTAAGATCAAGTGTAGTATCTGTTCTTATCAGTTTAATATCTGATATGTCCCCTATCAGGGGACCATATATTAAATTGATTTTTGGAATCGGGAGATGGAACAGGGGCTTGCTCCGTCCACTCCACGCATCGGCCCGGTATTGCAGTACCTTTTTTTTTTTTTTAACTGGCTTTCTTCAGCTCGGCAACTTTTTGGAAGACTAGTGCTCAGTCTGGTATTGGCTTGCCCAATCCAGGCCGAGGGTCTTTCAAGATTTTGTTGACTGTTGAGAGCAGTTTTTTCTTTTTCAGGCGGTTCCAGTTTTTTTCTTTTTCAGGCGGTTCCGGCTTTTCCAGACGTTCCTGGAGTTAGAGAGAAGGAGGACCTACCATCCAGACGACCTTTGAGGACCCTTTGATGACCTAGACGACCTCATCCCCAGCCCTTGATTGTAATCGAGATCCAGACCGAGAGAGCAGCAGGCGCCCAGCAGAGGGCGCCATCTGGGAGGAGCAGAGGGCGGCCCCGGACCCCGAGGAGGCGTCACAGCCACGATTCTTCCTACGTGGTCTCGGTGCCAAGCAGCGCCCCCTACTCCGCCAGGGAAGGACACCGTTCACCTGGGGAGGGGGTCCCTCTTGCGAGGCGACCATCTCCTCAGGGACTAAAGTAATAGTTCCTTCAACTGCCCAGATTTGCTGCTTACGTTGTTTCTTTTCCGTAGAGAGAGACAACCCGGACGTCCAGAGGCTTCTCCCACCCTAATCGGAGGAGCCAGCTGAAGGATGGCGTTCCGGCCAACCCAGGAGACTAGGAGGCACAATGCGGTGCGCTTCACAAGGACCCAGCAAGAGGAAACGGAACCAGGACTGACGAGACTGGAGTTCAGCCGGACCATTCTTCAGAGGGGTATGGGTTTTTCCCCTTCTGACTTGAATTGTTTGGTGAAATTGCCAGGGCTTAAGGAAGTGTTTGAGGTCAGTTTTAGGAACCCCCAAAAGTTACAAGAAATGTGGTCCTTTTGGGGGGAGAATAAATATCTCGCTCCATACAAAGAATTTTGTGTGGATGCACTGACAGACAGAGAAATGAAAGTTGTTACTGTCCAATTTTTCAATGAGGCTGTTAGCGACTATGATATTACAACATGGCTTAACCGCTATGGGAGGGTGTCATCAGAAGGGAGGAAAATTACAGATGAAGATGGGGTTTGGACAGGAGCCAGAAAGTGGCTGGTACGCCTTAATGTTGATCCATCGGGCATTGGAGGCGTCCGCCACATTCCAAACTCCATAGTGTTAGGGCCCAACAGAGGGCTGGTATTCTATAATGGGATGCCAAAACTCTGCAGGAAATGTGGGGAATTAGGACACCTGGCGGCCGCATGTACTGTAGTCAAGTGCAGGAACTGCGGCGCCCCCCACGAGACCAGCCACTGCAGAGAAGAGAGGCAGTGCAATTTGTGTGGAAAGAAGGGGCACCTGTTTAAGGACTGCCCCTCTTCCTATGCCAACATGGCCAGAGCCAGCAAGGCAAATACGAACAAGCCTAGGCCTGAGCAGGAAGAGGGAGCAAGTAACAAAGATCAGTCCACATCACCACCAACAGTATCCAAGACCCAGACTCCAGCACCACCATCATCACCAGCACCCCCCTCACCCCCCCGCCCCCGAGACATGTCCCGTTTTACGAGGACCCCTTCCCCCAGCCCAGAGAGAGAGTACAACAGCTACTCCACTAGCTCCTCCAGTAGCTCCTCTGATGCAGAACACGAGGCAGGGAGGGAGCCCGGACCCAGCAGCGGCCCCCCCCTGAGTAGGGCCCTCTCAGCGCCAGCACTCCCCCTCGGCTCTCGTTATGACGCCATAAGGATTGAGTCCGTGGGGGAGGAAAGCGAATGCGACAGTGAAAGTGAGAGTGAGAAGGAGGGGAAGGGAGTGAAGAACCAGCAGAGGGTGGGGAAAAGAAAGGGTAGAGACGAGGGGGGGAAAAGAAAGAAGATCAGGATCAAAGACAGCAAGTTGCAGGTGGCCCCCATAGATCCAAAACCAGCTAATGTCCACACAAAGTCCCCAGTCTTGCCCTCGCAGGCAGAGACGGAGGCGAGTGGGACGGCTACACTGCCGCCTAGTGGGCAGGTAGCAGCCAGCCAGGGCATCCCCAGCCAGCCTTCCCAGTCGTTGGCACAAACCCTAGCACACCTCGCAGAAGAGGTGTTCACTAATGCACCGAGGGAGAGGTCTGGGTCAACACCTTCCCTGACCAGCAGTACCTCGGTAGCAATGACCCTCTTCAAGCGAAGGGCCTCCCTTCAAAGCATCCTTGACCCCCTCCCTTGTATGGGCAAAACCAGGGGCCCCCTAGAGGTCCTCCTAGATACAGCACTGGAGGACATGGGAATACCCCTGGACGCGGTAAGCCAGAAGTCTGCTAACAGCTCCAATTCAACAGACGGTAACAGCCAAAGAATGCTGTCTGTCATAACCCCCCCCCCCCAGGACAAAGCTGACCCACACGTTCCGAGGGGCCCTGAGCAAGTTCCACCAGACTTACCTTGTGGGGAGTTGAATAGCCCCAACAACTCCACGTACTGTGCATATAAAGACGGTGCCTTCTTGGACAAGGCAGCAGTGAGTACCTTCTCAGGGGTGATGGGAGTTGCAAATAAGCCCAAGCCCCCTCGAAGCAAGCGTAGAGCTAAGAGTAGGAAGAGTGTCCCGACCTCCCAATCATAGTCGCTATGGGGTGGACGCAGCGACTCCTTTTCTTGTTAGCTACCCTGATGGCCCTGATATGTGTGTCTGTTAATGTCAGGAGCATCAGGGAGACACAAAAAAGATTTGATGTACTAAACTATCTAGCTAACTTGAAAGCAGATCTCATCTTTCTGCAGGAGTGTGGTATTTCGTCGAGCCCTGATTATAGGGACCTGAAGGAGAGTTGGACCCTGGGGGACTCCTTCTGGTCGGGCTCCAACATAGCCAGAGCCGACGGAGTAGGTATCCTGTTTAAAAACCCATTTATTACCTCCCGCAGCAGCAGGGAGGTAGAACCTGGTAGAATTCTGAGCGTGGATGTGACATACAACAACACTCCCCTCAGACTGGTCAATGTCTACGCACCCACTAACCAAAACGAAAGAGTTCAATTTTTTCCACAGCTGCGTCCACTCCTGCTGGGGAACGTACCCGTCATCGTGTCAGGTGACTTCAATTGTGCTCTGAGGGACGTAGACCGGAGCAGGCCACGCAACGACCGCTCTAGTAGAGTTTTGTCCTCCGTAATATCTGATTTCTCCCTGTGTGATGCAGGTAAGGACCTGGTGCCTCCCTTTACCTGGGTGAGCTCATCTGGGACCTCCTTCTCCCGTATAGATCTCGTCCTGCATACCAGCTCCCTTACGAAGACGGCAGTAGACACCCAGGCCGTCTTCTTCTCTGACCATAGGCTCCTGCAGGTAACATTGCAGGTCCCTCAGACCTCCCAGATGGGGTCAGGGGTCTGGAAATTAAACACCTCCTTACTCGATGACCCCTCCATAGCTGCAGCCTATAAGAGCAGGCTTGTTGAGTGGACCACTTTGCGTGACCTATTCAACTCCCCTATAGAGTGGTGGGAGATGGTCAAAATGAGAACTAAGGGTTATTTCATAGCAGCAGGCAAGAGGAAAGCAAAAGAAAGGAGGGCCAAATATAAATACCTGAATGCTGCCCTCCAGCGTCTGAGCCTGCTTCAGCTTCGGGGGTTCCCTGTAAGCGACGAGATAGCCCAGACCAAGCTAGATCTTTCAGTGCTTTGTAGGGAGGAACAACGAAAGGTCATGCACAATGCAAAAGTGCAAAAAATGGAGGAAGACGAAAAGTGTACTCGCTTCTTCTTCCAGAAAACGAGGGAGAAGCGGCACTTGATGTCCTCCATGCTCGACAGCAGGGGGAGGATAGTAGAGGATAGTGAGGGAGTGAAAAAAGTGGTAGAGAACTTCTATAGGGACCTGTATAACATCAAAGCTACAGATGACACCCTGATAGAGTGGTTCCTGAGCCAGTTGGAGCCTGACTCAGTGCGGGACGACGAGGAGGAGGAGAAGGACCCAGAACTCACGCTGGAGGAGCTCACCCAGGCGGTTAAGACCATGAACACCGGTAAGACGCCAGGTCCAGATGGCATCCCGGGTGAGTATTACCATCTTTTTTGGGACACGCTAAAAGTCCATTTAGCGGAGGTCTACAGAGCGGTCTACAGGGAGAAGCGGTTGGGCCCTTCTATGCGGGAGAGTGTAATTACTCTCCTTCATAAGAAAGGGGAAGTTAAAGATCTACGGAATTGGCGCCCAATCAGCCTCCTTTGCGTGGATTACAAGATACTAGCCAAAGCTCTGATGCTCCGGCTACAAGTACACCTCCCTTTGGTCATTGGCCCTGACCAGGCTTGTGGCGTCCCAGGGAGGTCCATCACGGATATTTTAATGTTAACAAGGGACATTCTGGCTTATTCTAGAGAACGGAACCATCCCCTCTGCCTGTTCAACCTTGACCAGGAGAAGGCGTTCGATAGGGTAAGCCATGAATATATGTACAAAGTGATGGACCAGATGAAATTCGCTCCTGGACTTAGGGAGTGGGTTAAAACCATATATACAAACATTAGTACCCGAGTCTTGGTGAACAGGCACCTGACTGGTAAAATATCTATCCAGTCAGGGGTCAGACAGGGTTGCCCACTATCCCCACTGCTATATGTCGTGTGCATTGAACCCCTCCTGCAGGCAATTCGTAGGGATACCAATATAACTGGTTTCCAGCTGCCTGGATCCAACGGGGTCCAGGTCAAAACAACAGCATATATGGACGATGTGTCACTCATTTGCACCAACACATCGTCGGTACCTCGGATTAGTAATATCCTTGAGAAGTACTGCACGGCGACCGGGGCAGTGATTAATAAGTCCAAGAGCGAAGTCTACGTGTCTAAAAATTGGCAGGTAGATAGGGAACTGTCGGACATGTACCCTGTCAAAAAGGACAAAATCAAGATTCTGGGCCTCATTTTCGAGAACAATAGCTCGGGGGCCCAGAGCTGGACGGCGGCCATTAACCAGGTCCGTAAAAAGATTGGCGGATGGAGCACAAGATCCTTAACAATGACGGGTAGAGTATTAATAACCAAGTCTATACTGTTCCCCATCCTCTCTTATGTAGGAAAAATCTTTCCCCCAGACAGGACCACCAAAAAAGTGGTGGACCGCATTATCCACCGCTTTATCTGGGGCAGCAAGATGGAGAGGGTAAAGCGAGCCACTCTGAGTAAAGCCGACAAGAAGGGAGGTAAGGGGGTCCCGGACGTTGTGCAGCTCACCCGAGTGCAGGGGCTCACGCAAACTATCAAGAACATCCAGGCCCTGGACAGGAAGGTATGTTACATGAATCGTTTCTATTTTGCCACCTGTCTCAGGGCCTTGGGCCTCTGCACTATTGATAACACCGTGCCGTACTCCTGGGACCCCCCATTGTATTATAGAACCTTAAGGGACACTATATATAAATTGGGCTTAGATAAAGCAAAATTGGCCTCCTGGGAATACAAGGCTGTAACTAAATATCTTGCCGGTTCCCAGGAAATTGAAAAAGTAGCTACTTTCTCCCTCACCCAAAGCCAAAAAATCTGGGAGAATGTGTCTCACAGCTGCCTCAGTAATGTCCAGAAGGATATAGCATGGAACACCGTCCACAGTGCACTCCCCACTCGAGCGTTCATGTTCAGGAGGGGACTAGCCCAAGCAGAAACATGCCCCTATGCAAAGTGCCGCAAGAGAGAAACACCAGCCCATATCTTCTGGGAGTGTGATGTGGCTGGCAGTGTCTGGCTCTCTGTCTCTGTCTTCCTAAACAGGTTTGCTGACACGGCCAAGATGACCGCTGAGACTGTGCTCTATGGGCCTGCGGGAGGAATCACTACCAGCACAGCTAAGTGCGTTTGGCGTGTCATCAATGTTGTCAAGCAGATCCTGTGGGAAGGCCGTAACGTCTGTGTCTATCACAAGCAGGAGCTAGACACTATCACCACGACCAGAAGGGCACAAACTCTTATCAAGGACTTTGTAATTCTGGACATCCGGACCCTCGGGAAGGACAAGGCCTGCGCGGAGTGGAGGATCGCCAGACTTCAGGACGTGAAGATGGAATGAAGGAAAAAACTGGAACCGCTAGCTCCTAGGAGCGGGACTACGGGGCACCGCTAAGCCTTTTATTTATTTTGTCATGCCAGCATTCCGCCCTTTTTCGCTGGCATGACCGTTTTTCAACGGTGCCCTGGTTTTATGTAGTCTTTTGTTTCAGTTTTATGGACTTTTATTTGATTTACGTTGAATGTTTTATTTGATTTTGTTTTGTTTTGTTTTATGTATCTTTAAGATTTTTTATGTAAACTATTAAAAGTTACATTTTAAGTGTTTTAAAATTTTAGAATTTTAACTCACTGTTTTATACACTGTCCCTTTTCCCCTGTCCCTGTTTTAGATCTAGTTTTATGTTCACTTTTGAACCTTTTAGAGAGCACTCCCCGGCCCTCACAAGCACTGGTTTTTTATAGATGGTTCTTTTTTTCCAGTCACTTTTAAAACAGCACAGGTTTTTTTCATGTTGATTTTAATCTGTGTCTGTTTTAACCATGTACAAAGCACAATTGTCTTGGTGTTTTTAAATGTATTTTAAATGCTTTTAAAACAAAATGTATGTCTGTATGCATGAATGTCATCTTTAAAAGAAATGTAAAATGAATGAAAAAACGAATGGGTGTAAATGTAAAAAAATGTAAAATCTCAATAAAAGAGTATTAATATCTGATACGTCCCCTATCAGGGGACCATATATTAAATTGATTTTTGGAATCGGGAGATGGAACAGGGGCTTGCTCCGTCCACTCCACGCATCGGCCCGGTATTGCAGTACCTCCGGGAACGGTGCACACCTTTCTCTAACGTTGGTCAAAGTCAGATCTGGATCTCTCCTGTGAGCATTTTGTCTACCCCTGCTGGAGGGAGAGTGCCAGTGTTGATGCAAGTTTTCCCGCCGTTTTACTTCTTTTTTTTTCTTTCTCTCTTTCTTTCTTTCTCTCTTTCTCTCTTTCTCTCTTTCTTTCTCTCTTTCTTTCTTGCTGTCTTTCTTTCTTTTATTCACATGTGGTGATGATGTAGACAGCAGCAGTTTGTTTCCTGGGAGCATGCAGCTAACCAGACAAGTGTGGTGGAACATGTCCCTATGCCAGGTCCTTCTTAGCCAGCCATATACTCTGGCTTCTCTTCAGTTCGAATAAATCTTTCTAAGACTAAGGCTTAGAGGGTAGTGGCATTGCCCGCTCCCTCCGAGGGTCTGTGAGAGGTTTGTTCGGGTGAGGAGGAACAGAATTTGTTTTATTTTTGACTGGCTTTCTTCAGCTCGGCAACTTTTTGGAAGACTAATGCTCAGTCTGGTTTTGGCTTGCCCAATCCAGGCCGAGGGTCTTTCAAGATTTTGTTGACTGTTGAGAGCAGTTTTTTCTTTTTCAGGCGGTTCCCGTTTTTTTCTTTTTCAGGCGGTTCCGGCTTTTCCAGACCTTCCTGGAGTTAGAGAGAAGGAGGACCTACCATCCAGACGACCTTTGAGGACCCTTTGATGACCTAGACGACCTCATCCCCAGCCCTTGATTGTAATCGAGATCCAGACCGAGAGAGCAGCAGGCGCCCAGCAGAGGGCGCCATCTGGGAGGAGCAGAGGGCGGCCCCGGACCCCGAAGAGGCGTCACAGCCACGATTCTTCCTACGTGGTCTCGGTGCCAAGCAGCGCCCCCTACTCCGCCAGGGAAGGACACCGTTCACCTGGGGAGGGGGTCCCTCTTGCGAGGCGACCATCTCCTCAGGGACTAAAGTAATAGTTCCTTCAACTGCTCAGATTTGCTGCTTACGTTGTCTCTTTTCCGTAGAGAGAGACAACCCGGACGTCCAGAGGCTTCTCCCACCCCAATCGGAGGAGCCAGCTGAAGGATGGCGTTCCGGCCAACCCAGGAGACCAGGAGGCACAATGCGGTGCGCTTCACAAGAAACAAGCAAGATGAAACGGAACCAGGACTGACGAGACTGGAGTTCAGCCGGACCATTCTTCAGAGGGGTATGGGTTTTTCCCCTTCTGACTTGAATTGTTTGGTGAAATTGCCAGGGCTTAAGGAAGTGTTTGAGGTCAGTTTTAGGAACCCCCAAAAGTTACAAGAAATGTGGTCCTTTTGGGGGGAGAATAAATATCTCGCTCCATACAAAGAATTTTGTGTGGATGCACTGACAGACAGAGAAATGAAAGTTGTTACTGTCCAATTTTTCAATGAGGCTGTTAGCGACTATGATATTACAACATGGCTTAACCGCTATGGGAGGGTGTCATCAGAAGGGAGGAAAATTACAGACGAAGATGGGGTTTGGACAGGAGCCAGAAAGTGGCTGGTACGCCTCAATGTTGATCCATCGGGCATTGGAGGCGTCCGCCACATTCCAAACTCCATAGTGTTAGGGCCCAACAGAGGGCTGGTATTCTATAATGGGATGCCAAAACTCTGCAGGAAATGTGGGGAATTAGGACACCTGGCGGCCGCATGTACTGTAGTCAAGTGCAGGAACTGCGGCGCCCCCCACGAGACCAGCCACTGCAGAGAAGAGAGGCAGTGCAATTTGTGTGGAAAGAAGGGGCACCTGTTTAAGGACTGCCCCTCTTCCTATGCCAACATGGCCAGAGCCAGCAAGGCAAATACGAACAAGCCTAGGCCTGAGCAGGAAGAGGGAGCAAGTAACAAAGATCAGTCCACATCACCACCAACAGTATCCAAAACCCAGACTCCAGCACCACCATCATCACCAGCACCCCCCTCACCCCCCCGCCCCCGAGACATGTCCCGTTTTACGAGGACCCCTTCCCCCAGCCCAGAGAGAGAGTACAACAGCTACTCCACTAGCTCCTCCAGTAGCTCCTCTGATACAGAACACGAGGCAGGGAGGGAGCCCGGACCCAGCAGCGCCCCCCCCTGAGTAGGGCCCTCTCAGTGTGTCACGTTTTCACTTTTCACGTTCTCTTTTATTATATTATTCGCTCTGCACACACTCTTAACTCAGGGGAGACGTTAAGGAGGACAGAGATGTTTAAAACTCCTAGTGGTTTATGTTCGAGCACTGGACGAGCGGTGTGTCCTTAAAACCTTTTTATTTAATCAAGAAAATCACTCAGACTCATTTATTCAAAGTTTTACGAATCAGAGCAACATCAGCGCTCCTTCGTTTTATTAAAATGCCTTTAATATTGGTTTAGTAGTTTGCGCATACTACCAAGACCCGAAAACATGTAACAATAATTAGCAATGCTAAGTTGATTACAAGCTTCAGCATTTAGTACTTCAATAACATAATACAATTATATGTATTCAGTGCAGCCCTCAGGCTGGTTAAGCACAAAGCCTACAAGCACCCACTGCTATGTTTTAGCACATTCAATATAACACTCTTAATACTAAAACATTGTTTCAAAACCTCATAGCAATATAACCAATAAACGCGAGATACAATAATACCATTAATATGCTTACCTCCTATTATAAGGAAGAGTAGCGTGAACAAAAGAGAAGGACTGTTCTGTAGAGATCTGCAAAGGATGGACCACGTGGCTCTGCCAAGCTTGAGTGTGGTGGTCTCAGTGTGATCGGCCCAGGGTTTTTATACAATTTTCGTCCCATTGAAAGCAATGGGAAGCCCCAATTAGATCCAGTCATCAATCTATATGGACACTCCTTATCTCTTGGCAAACAGTAATCTCTAAAGAATTCAACCAACTCCTCAGACTCAATTAAAGTCATATGCCAACAAATCAACACTAGCCCATGTTCTCATCCACTCATTCTTGGCCCCCCTCCTTCATCTGAAAAGTTAGGTGAAGCAGAGTTCACAAAATCCCTGCAAACTTGATTCACTACTTAATATGGGTGCATTATAAAAAGAGTGGTGTTTGAATATATGTAACACCAATAGTTATATCATAATATAGCAGTTATAGTTATAATGATTATAATTGATTACATGAACTTGGCTTTCAAAAATATATTCCCTCATGTCATCTCACTCTCAAATTAATTTCCTTCTTTCCTTACAGGTGTGTGTTTAGCAGGTATTATAGGGAACTTCCATCTTATATCTTTTTAATGTAGAGTTTTCTCCTTATGGAAAACCTAACTATTTTACTGAGCTGTAAAGCTGTAATGTTTTCTCCTATGGGCCCCTGGTAGCTTGAACTTAATTGACACTCAGATGACCCTGTATGTTTCAGCTATACACATACTGGCTAAAACCAGCTTGCTGAAGACACCTCTTTTCTTGCCAAGTTTAATAGTGATTAATGTTCCCTAGAACTTTCCTTACACCTGTATCTTACGTGCTTGTTCCGCCCGGCAACTAACTATCTTAGGTGCTAAGACCATCCGTTCTAACTCCCTATTTTTGCAGTCCGGCCTGATACTATAAGCCTTCTGATAAAAAAATTCCGGCTTCTTCCCACCAAAGAGGCCTTCCAGCAGCTAATATTAATTTCTCCAAGGGCAGGCTGATAGAGAGCTCAAGAAGACAGGTCACATAGAGTTTACTCTCCTAAAATCTCCTGCTTTTATTCTTCATTATTTATTCAATCCTTTTATTTTGTATTTTAAACACAACATCTTTCTATGCTGCGTCTTTTAACTTCAGAGTCAAACTAGTACATTACTTCTTATAGCGTATGGCTGCTAACCTTATTACTTTCTGCTAGCAGCAGTATATCCGCAATATTACAATAGGATTTTATTCAATTTTTCTGCTCTCTATTTGTGGTGTATCTTCTGACAATGCTTATTTGTCTTAAGTTATAGTCTGCTTTTACTCTAGGTTGTTCTTACTCACCTACTTATTTTAAAACTGAATTACAAACAGAAACCTACTCAAAGCGAGGTCTTTTAATCCTTTTCTGTTTTTTTCTTTCCCTTAAGAATACTCCTAACTCCTTTTCCCTTTATATTCAGAAGTTATAATTCTTGAATGTAAGCACACAGTAATTCTTTTCATTGAATTAGGACTCCGTTTTTAACTATGCTCATCTTGATAGAAAACAGCTTCAGGTATGCTATCATATTAAGCAAAGTGAATCATATGATCTTATACATAAAAATTGTTCATAGTATTTCATACTAACAATAATTATCACTACCTATGATTATATGTTACCACAGCAATCTATACCATTTAAAACAAGCATATTAACATACATCTATTAGTACAGCATTATTCTGTAGTCAAGCTGAAAAGTCTTAACAGAGATTTCAGCACTAAATTCTGGGAATCGTGCCAATTTTAATAAGAGACTGCTCAAGGCCGGCCAGTGTATCAAGTTGTACCAGATTCTGTTATACGGTCTTACAGAGAGAGTACTTTACAGTATTTGTTACAGACTAAAGATTATTCAAACATTACAAATGGTTACAGCACATATCATCTCATTAATACATTTCATTTTTAAATCGTCTAGTCCATGTCCAATGTTTCAGCTCGTTCCCAGCAGGACTCCACTTCTGTCTTGGGTTCAGCTCGGGTCGGCTCTGCAAACACCACAATACCTATTTTGCTCTACATTATTAGTGGGCAGACTTAATACAACTGAATCTGAATCAATCGAGGAGCCGTGAACTCTAGCCACTGAAATTCTCCATGCAAAGGAATCCAATTTCTTACTACACATAATAACTGGTTCGGGGTCAGCCGTGACAAGCGCCAGCACTCCCCCTCGGCTCTCGTTATGATGCCATAAGGATTGAGTCCGTGGGGGAGGAAAGCGAAAGCGACAGTGAAAGTGAGAGTGAGAAGGAGGGGAAGGGAGTGAAGAACCAGCAGAGGGTGGGGAAAAGAAAGGGTAGAGACGAGGGGGGGAAAAGAAAGAAGATCAAGATCAAAGACAGCAAGTTGCAGGTGGCCCCCATAGATCCAAAACCAGCTAATGTCCACACAAAGTCCCCAGTCTTGCCCTCGCAGGCAGAGACGGAGGCGAGTGGGACGGCTACACTGCCGCCTAGTGGGCAGGTAGCAGCCAGCCAGGGCATCCCCAGCCAGCCTTCCCAGTCATTGGCACAAACCCTAGCACACCTCGCAGAAGAGGTGTTCACTAATGCACCGAGGGAGAGGTCGGGGTCAACACCTTCCCTGACCAGCAGTACCTCGGTAGCAATGACCCTCTTCAAGCGAAGGGCCTCCCTTCAAAGCATCCTTGACCCCCTCCCTTGTATGGGCAAAACCAGGGGCCCCCTAGAGGTCCTCCTAGATACAGCACTGGAGGACATGGGAATACCCCTGGACGCGGTAAGCCAGAAGTCTGCTAACAGCTCCAATTCAACAGACGGTAACAGCCAAAGAATGCTGTCTGTCATAACCCCCCCCAGGACAAAGCTGACCCACACGTTCCGAGGGGCCCTGAGCAAGTTCCACCAGACTTACCTTGTGGGGAGTTGAATAGCCCAAACAATTCCACGTACTGTGCATACAATGACGGTGCCTTCTTGGACGAGGCAGCAGTGAGTACCTTCTCAGGGGTGATGGGAGTTGCAAATAAGCCCAAGCCCCCTCGAAGCAAGCGTAGAGCTAAGAGTAGGAAGAGTGTCCCGACCTCCCAATCATAGTCGCTATGGGGTGGACGCAGCGACTCCTTTTCTTGTTAGCTACCCTGATGGCCCTGATATGTGTGTCTGTTAATGTCAGGAGCATCAGGGAGACACAAAAAAGATTTGATGTACTAAACTATCTAGCTAACTTGAAAGCAGATCTCATCTTTCTGCAGGAGTGTGGTATTTCGTCAAGCCCTGATTATAGGGACCTGAAGGAGAGTTGGACCCTGGGGGACTCCTTCTGGTCGGGCTCCAACATAGCCAGAGCCGACGGAGTAGGTATCCTGTTTAAAAACCCATTTATTACCTCCCGCAGCAGCAGGGAGGTAGAACCTGGTAGAATTCTGAGCGTGGATGTGACATACAACAACACTCCCCTCAGACTGGTCAATGTCTACGCACCCACTAACCAAAACGAAAGAGTTAAAATTTTTCCACAGCTGCGTCCACTCCTGCTGGGGAACGTACCCGTCATCGTGTCAGGTGACTTCAATTGTGCTCTGAGGGACGTAGACCGGAGCAGGCCACGCAACGACCGCTCTAGTAGAGTTTTGTCCTCCGTAATATCTGATTTCTCCCTGTGTGATGCAGGTAAGGACCTGGTGCCTCCCTTTACCTGGGTGAGCTCATCTGGGACCTCCTTCTCCCGTATAGATCTCGTCCTGCATACCAGCTCCCTTACGAAGACGGCAGTAGACACCCAGGCCGTCTTCTTCTCTGACCATAGGCTCCTGCAGGTAACATTGCAGGTCCCTCAGACCTCCCAGATGGGGTCAGGGGTCTGGAAATTAAACACCTCCTTACTCGATGACCCCTCCATAGCTGCAGCCTATAAGAGCAGGCTTGTTGAGTGGACCACTTTGCGTGACCTATTCAACTCCCCTATAGAGTGGTGGGAGATGGTCAAAATCAGAACTAAGGGTTATTTCATAGCAGCAGGCAAGAGGAAAGCAAAAGAAAGGAGGGCCAAATATAAACACCTGAATGCTGCCCTCCAGCGTCTGAGCCTGCTTCAGCTTCGGGGGTTCCCTGTAAGCGACGAGATAGCCCAGACCAAGCTAGATCTTTCAGTGCTTTGTAGGGAGGAACAACGAAAGGTCATGCACAATGCAAAAGTGCAAAAAATGGAGGAAGACGAAAAGTGTACTCGCTTCTTCTTCCAGAAAACGAGGGAGAAGCGGCACTTGATGTCCTCCATGCTCGACAGCAGGGGGAGGATAGTAGAGGATAGTGAGGGAGTGAAAAAAGTGGTAGAGAACTTCTATAGGGACCTGTATAACATCAAAGCTACAGATGACACCCTGATAGAGTGGTTCCTGAGCCAGTTGGAGCCTGACTCAGTGCGGGACGAGGAGGAGGAGGAGAAGGACCCAGAACTCACGCTGGAGGAGCTCACCCAGGTGGTTAAGACCATGAACACCGGTAAGACGCAAGGTCCAGATGGCATCCCGGGTGAGTATTACCATCTTTTTTGGGACACGCTAAAAGTCCATTTAGCGGAGGTCTACAGAGCGGTCTACAGGGAGAAGCGGTTGGGCCCTTCTATGCGGGAGAGTGTAATTACTCTCCTTCATAAGAAAGGGGAAGTTAAAGATCTACGGAATTGGCGCCCAATCAGCCTCCTTTGCGTGGATTACAAGATACTAGCCAAAGCTCTGATGCTCCGGCTACAAGTACACCTCCCTTTGGTCATTGGCCCCGACCAGGCTTGTGGCGTCCCAGGGAGGTCCATCACGGATATTTTAATGTTAACAAGGGACATTCTGGCTTATTCTAGAGAACGGAACCATCCCCTCTGCCTGTTCAACCTTGACCAGGAGAAGGCGTTCGATAGGGTAAGCCATGAATATATGTACAAAGTGATGGACCAGATGAAATTCGCTCCTGGACTTAGGGGGTGGGTTAAAACCATCTATACAAACATTAGTACCCGAGTCTTGGTGAACAGGCACCTGACTGGTAAAATATCTATCCAGTCAGGGGTCAGACAGGGTTGCCCACTATCCCCACTGCTATATGTCGTGTGCATCGAACCCCTCCTGCAGGCAATTCGTAGGGATACCAATATAAATGGTTTCCAGCTGCCTGGATCCAACGGGGTCCAGGTCAAAACAACAGCATATATGGACGATGTGTCACTCATTTGCACCAACACATCGTCGGTACCTCGGATTAGTAATATCCTTGAGAAGTACTGCACGGCGACCGGGGCAGTGATTAATAAGTCCAAGAGCGAAGTCTACGTGTCTAAAAATTGGCAGGTAGATAGGGAACTGTCGGACATGTACCCTGTCAAAAAGGACAAAATCAAGATTCTGGGCCTCATTTTCGAGAACAATAGCTCGGGGGCCCAGAGCTGGACGGCGGCCATTAACCAGGTCCGTAAAAAGATTGGCGGATGGAGCACAAGATCCTTAACAATGACGGGTAGAGTATTAATAACCAAGTCTATACTGTTCCCCATCCTCTCTTATGTAGGAAAAATCTTTCCCCCAGACAGGTCCACCAAAAAAGTGGTGGACCGCATTATCCACCGCTTTATCTGGGGCAGCAAGATGGAGAGGGTAAAGCGAGCCACCTTGAGTAAAGCCGACAAGAAGGGAGGTAAGAGGGTCCCGGACGTTGTGCAGCTCACCCGAGTGCAGGGGCTCACGCAAACTATCAAGAACATCCAGGCCCTGGACAGGAAGGTATGTTACATGAATCGTTTCTATTTTGCCACCTGTCTCAGGGCCTTGGGCCTCTGCACTATTGATAACACCGTGCCGTACTCCTGGGACCCCCCATTGTATTATAGAACCTTAAGGGACACTATATATAAATTGGGCTTAGATAAAGCAAAATTGGCCTCCTGGGAATACAAGGCTGTAACTAAATATCTTGCCGGTTCCCAGGAAATTGAAAAAGTAGCTACTTTCTCCCTCACCCAAAGCCAAAAAATCTGGGAGAATGTGTCTCACAGCTGCCTCAGTAATGTCCAGAAGGATATAGCATGGAACACCGTCCACAGTGCACTCCCCACTCGAGCGTTCATGTTCAGGAGGGGACTAGCCCAAGTAGAAACATGCCCCTATGCAAAGTGCCGCAAGAGAGAAACACCAGCCCATATCTTCTGGGAGTGTGATGTGGCTGGCAGTGTCTGGCTCTCTGTCTCTGTCTTCCTAAACAGGTTTGCTGACACGGCCAAGATGACCGCTGAGACTGTGCTCTATGGGCCTGCGGGAGGAATCGATACCAGCACAGCTAAGTGCGTTTGGCGTATCATCAATGTTGTCAAGCAGATCCTGTGGGAAGGCCGTAACGTCTGTGTCTATCACAAGCAGGAGCTAGACACTATCACCACGACCAGAAGGGCACAAACTCTTATCAAGGACTTTGTAATTCTGGACATCCGGACCCTCGGGAAGGACAAGGCCTGCGCGGAGTGGAGGATCGCCGGACTTCAGGACGTGAAGATGGAATAAAGGAAAAAACTGGAACCGCTAGCTCCTAGGAGCGGGACTACGGGGCACCGCTAAGCCTTTTATTTATTTTGTCATGCCAGCATTCCGCCCTTTTTAGCTGGCATGACCGTTTTTCAACGGTGCCCTGGTTTTATGTAGTCTTTTTGTTTCAGTTTTATGGACCTTTGATTTAATTTGAATGTTTTATTTGATTTTGTTTTGTTTTGTTTTATGTATCTTTAAGATTTTTAATGTAAACTATTAAAAGTTACATTTTAAGTGTTTTAAAATTTTAGAATTTTAACTCACTGTTTATACACTGTCCCTTTTCCCCTGTCCCTGTTTTAGATCTAGGTTTATGTTCACTTTTTTAGAGAGCACTCCCCGGCCCTCACAAGCACTGGTTTTTTATAGATGGTTCTTTTTTTCCATTCACTTTTAAAACAGCACAGGTTTTTTTCATGTTGATTTTAATCTGTGTCTGTTTTAACCATGTACAAAGCACAATTGTCTTGGTGTTTTTAAATGTATTTTAAATGCTTTTAAAACAAAATGTATGTCTGTATGCATGAATGTCATCTTTAAAAGAAATGTAAAATGAATGAAAAAACGAATGGGTGTAAATGTAAAAAATGTAAAATCTCAATAAAAGAGTATTCTCTTCAGTTCGAATAAATCTTTCTAAGACTAAGGCTTAGAGGGTAGTGGCATTGCCCGCTCCCTCCGAGGGTCTGTGAGAGGTTTGTTCGGGTGAGGAGGAACAGAATTTGTTTTATTTTTGACTGGCTTTCTTCAGCTCGGCAACTTTTTGGAAGACTAATGCTCAGTCTGGTTTTGGCTTGCCCAATCCAGGCCGAGGGTCTTTCAAGATTTTGTTGACTGTTGAGAGCAGTTTTTTCTTTTTCAGGCGGTTCCCGTTTTTTTCTTTTTCAGGCGGTTCCGGCTTTTCCAGACCTTCCTGGAGTTAGAGAGAAGGAGGACCTACCATCCAGACGACCTTTGAGGACCCTTTGATGACCTAGACGACCTCATCCCCAGCCCTTGATTGTAATCGAGATCCAGACCGAGAGAGCAGCAGGCGCCCAGCAGAGGGCGCCATCTGGGAGGAGCAGAGGGCGGCCCCGGACCCCGAAGAGGCGTCACAGCCACGATTCTTCCTACGTGGTCTCGGTGCCAAGCAGCGCCCCCTACTCCGCCAGGGAAGGACACCGTTCACCTGGGGAGGGGGTCCCTCTTGCGAGGCGACCATCTCCTCAGGGACTAAAGTAATAGTTCCTTCAACTGCTCAGATTTGCTGCTTACGTTGTCTCTTTTCCGTAGAGAGAGACAACCCGGACGTCCAGAGGCTTCTCCCACCCCAATCGGAGGAGCCAGCTGAAGGATGGCGTTCCGGCCAACCCAGGAGACCAGGAGGCACAATGCGGTGCGCTTCACAAGAAACAAGCAAGATGAAACGGAACCAGGACTGACGAGACTGGAGTTCAGCCGGACCATTCTTCAGAGGGGTATGGGTTTTTCCCCTTCTGACTTGAATTGTTTGGTGAAATTGCCAGGGCTTAAGGAAGTGTTTGAGGTCAGTTTTAGGAACCCCCAAAAGTTACAAGAAATGTGGTCCTTTTGGGGGGAGAATAAATATCTCGCTCCATACAAAGAATTTTGTGTGGATGCACTGACAGACAGAGAAATGAAAGTTGTTACTGTCCAATTTTTCAATGAGGCTGTTAGCGACTATGATATTACAACATGGCTTAACCGCTATGGGAGGGTGTCATCAGAAGGGAGGAAAATTACAGACGAAGATGGGGTTTGGACAGGAGCCAGAAAGTGGCTGGTACGCCTCAATGTTGATCCATCGGGCATTGGAGGCGTCCGCCACATTCCAAACTCCATAGTGTTAGGGCCCAACAGAGGGCTGGTATTCTATAATGGGATGCCAAAACTCTGCAGGAAATGTGGGGAATTAGGACACCTGGCGGCCGCATGTACTGTAGTCAAGTGCAGGAACTGCGGCGCCCCCCACGAGACCAGCCACTGCAGAGAAGAGAGGCAGTGCAATTTGTGTGGAAAGAAGGGGCACCTGTTTAAGGACTGCCCCTCTTCCTATGCCAACATGGCCAGAGCCAGCAAGGCAAATACGAACAAGCCTAGGCCTGAGCAGGAAGAGGGAGCAAGTAACAAAGATCAGTCCACATCACCACCAACAGTATCCAAAACCCAGACTCCAGCACCACCATCATCACCAGCACCCCCCTCACCCCCCCGCCCCCGAGACATGTCCCGTTTTACGAGGACCCCTTCCCCCAGCCCAGAGAGAGAGTACAACAGCTACTCCACTAGCTCCTCCAGTAGCTCCTCTGATACAGAACACGAGGCAGGGAGGGAGCCCGGACCCAGCAGCGCCCCCCCCTGAGTAGGGCCCTCTCAGCGTGTCACGTTTTCACTTTTCACGTTCTCTTTTATTATATTATTCGCTCTGCACACACTCTTAACTCAGGGGAGACGTTAAGGAGGACAGAGATGTTTAAAACTCCTAGTGGTTTATGTTCGAGCACTGGACGAGCGGTGTGTCCTTAAAACCTTTTTATTTAATCAAGAAAATCACTCAGACTCATTTATTCAAAGTTTTACGAATCAGAGCAACATCAGCGCTCCTTCGTTTTATTAAAATGCCTTTAATATTGGTTTAGTAGTTTGCGCATACTACCAAGACCCGAAAACATGTAACAATAATTAGCAATGCTAAGTTGATTACAAGCTTCAGCATTTAGTACTTCAATAACATAATACAATTATATGTATTCAGTGCAGCCCTCAGGCTGGTTAAGCACAAAGCCTACAAGCACCCACTGCTATGTTTTAGCACATTCAATATAACACTCTTAATACTAAAACATTGTTTCAAAACCTCATAGCAATATAACCAATAAACGCGAGATACAATAATACCATTAATATGCTTACCTCCTATTATAAGGAAGAGTAGCGTGAACAAAAGAGAAGGACTGTTCTGTAGAGATCTGCAAAGGATGGACCACGTGGCTCTGCCAAGCTTGAGTGTGGTGGTCTCAGTGTGATCGGCCCAGGGTTTTTATACAATTTTCGTCCCATTGAAAGCAATGGGAAGCCCCAATTAGATCCAGTCATCAATCTATATGGACACTCCTTATCTCTTGGCAAACAGTAATCTCTAAAGAATTCAACCAACTCCTCAGACTCAATTAAAGTCATATGCCAACAAATCAACACTAGCCCATGTTCTCATCCACTCATTCTTGGCCCCCCTCCTTCATCTGAAAAGTTAGGTGAAGCAGAGTTCACAAAATCCCTGCAAACTTGATTCACTACTTAATATGGGTGCATTATAAAAAGAGTGGTGTTTGAATATATGTAACACCAATAGTTATATCATAATATAGCAGTTATAGTTATAATGATTATAATTGATTACATGAACTTGGCTTTCAAAAATATATTCCCTCATGTCATCTCACTCTCAAATTAATTTCCTTCTTTCCTTACAGGTGTGTGTTTAGCAGGTATTATAGGGAACTTCCATCTTATATCTTTTTAATGTAGAGTTTTCTCCTTATGGAAAACCTAACTATTTTACTGAGCTGTAAAGCTGTAATGTTTTCTCCTATGGGCCCCTGGTAGCTTGAACTTAATTGACACTCAGATGACCCTGTATGTTTCAGCTATACACATACTGGCTAAAACCAGCTTGCTGAAGACACCTCTTTTCTTGCCAAGTTTAATAGTGATTAATGTTCCCTAGAACTTTCCTTACACCTGTATCTTACGTGCTTGTTCCGCCCGGCAACTAACTATCTTAGGTGCTAAGACCATCCGTTCTAACTCCCTATTTTTGCAGTCCGGCCTGATACTATAAGCCTTCTGATAAAAAAATTCCGGCTTCTTCCCACCAAAGAGGCCTTCCAGCAGCTAATATTAATTTCTCCAAGGGCAGGCTGATAGAGAGCTCAAGAAGACAGGTCACATAGAGTTTACTCTCCTAAAACCTATCTCCTGCTTTTATTCTTCATTATTTATTCAATCCTTTTATTTTGTATTTTAAACACAACATCTTTCTATGCTGCGTCTTTTAACTTCAGAGTCAAACTAGTACATTACTTCTTATAGCGTATGGCTGCTAACCTTATTACTTTCTGCTAGCAGCAGTATATCCGCAATATTACAATAGGATTTTATTCAATTTTTCTGCTCTCTATTTGTGGTGTATCTTCTGACAATGCTTATTTGTCTTAAGTTATAGTCTGCTTTTACTCTAGGTTGTTCTTACTCACCTACTTATTTTAAAACTGAATTACAAACAGAAACCTACTCAAAGCGAGGTCTTTTAATCCTTTTCTGTTTTTTTCTTTCCCTTAAGAATACTCCTAACTCCTTTTCCCTTTATATTCAGAAGTTATAATTCTTGAATGTAAGCACACAGTAATTCTTTTCATTGAATTAGGACTCCGTTTTTAACTATGCTCATCTTGATAGAAAACAGCTTCAGGTATGCTATCATATTAAGCAAAGTGAATCATATGATCTTATACATAAAAATTGTTCATAGTATTTCATACTAACAATAATTATCACTACCTATGATTATATGTTACCACAGCAATCTATACCATTTAAAACAAGCATATTAACATACATCTATTAGTACAGCATTATTCTGTAGTCAAGCTGAAAAGTCTTAACAGAGATTTCAGCACTAAATTCTGGGAATCGTGCCAATTTTAATAAGAGACTGCTCAAGGCCGGCCAGTGTATCAAGTTGTACCAGATTCTGTTATACGGTCTTACAGAGAGAGTACTTTACAGTATTTGTTACAGACTAAAGATTATTCAAACATTACAAATGGTTACAGCACATATCATCTCATTAATACATTTCATTTTTAAATCGTCTAGTCCATGTCCAATGTTTCAGCTCGTTCCCAGCAGGACTCCACTTCTGTCTTGGGTTCAGCTCGGGTCGGCTCTGCAAACACCACAATACCTATTTTGCTCTACATTATTAGTGGGCAGACTTAATACAACTGAATCTGAATCAATCGAGGAGCCGTGAACTCTAGCCACTGAAATTCTCCATGCAAAGGAATCCAATTTCTTACTACACATAATAACTGGTTCGGGGTCAGCCGTGACAAGCGCCAGCACTCCCCCTCGGCTCTCGTTATGATGCCATAAGGATTGAGTCCGTGGGGGAGGAAAGCGAAAGCGACAGTGAAAGTGAGAGTGAGAAGGAGGGGAAGGGAGTGAAGAACCAGCAGAGGGTGGGGAAAAGAAAGGGTAGAGACGAGGGGGGGAAAAGAAAGAAGATCAAGATCAAAGACAGCAAGTTGCAGGTGGCCCCCATAGATCCAAAACCAGCTAATGTCCACACAAAGTCCCCAGTCTTGCCCTCGCAGGCAGAGACGGAGGCGAGAGGGACGGCTACACTGCCGCCTAGTGGGCAGGTAGCAGCCAGCCAGGGCATCCCCAGCCAGCCTTCCCAGTCATTGGCACAAACCCTAGCACACCTCGCAGAAGAGGTGTTCACTAATGCACCGAGGGAGAGGTCGGGGTCAACACCTTCCCTGACCAGCAGTACCTCGGTAGCAATGACCCTCTTCAAGCGAAGGGCCTCCCTTCAAAGCATCCTTGACCCCCTCCCTTGTATGGGCAAAACCAGGGGCCCCCTAGAGGTCCTCCTAGATACAGCACTGGAGGACATGGGAATACCCCTGGACGCGGTAAGCCAGAAGTCTGCTAACAGCTCCAATTCAACAGACGGTAACAGCCAAAGAATGCTGTCTGTCATAACCCCCCCCAGGACAAAGCTGACCCACACGTTCCGAGGGGCCCTGAGCAAGTTCCACCAGACTTACCTTGTGGGGAGTTGAATAGCCCAAACAATTCCACGTACTGTGCATACAATGACGGTGCCTTCTTGGACGAGGCAGCAGTGAGTACCTTCTCAGGGGTGATGGGAGTTGCAAATAAGCCCAAGCCCCCTCGAAGCAAGCGTAGAGCTAAGAGTAGGAAGAGTGTCCCGACCTCCCAATCATAGTCGCTATGGGGTGGACACAGCGACTCCTTTTCTTGTTAGCTACCCTGATGGCCCTGATATGTGTGTCTGTTAATGTCAGGAGCATCAGGGAGACACAAAAAAGATTTGATGTACTAAACTATCTAGCTAACTTGAAAGCAGATCTCATCTTTCTGCAGGAGTGTGGTATTTCGTCAAGCCCTGATTATAGGGACCTGAAGGAGAGTTGGACCCTGGGGGACTCCTTCTGGTCGGGCTCCAACATAGCCAGAGCCGACGGAGTAGGTATCCTGTTTAAAAACCCATTTATTACCTCCCGCAGCAGCAGGGAGGTAGAACCTGGTAGAATTCTGAGCGTGGATGTGACATACAACAACACTCCCCTCAGACTGGTCAATGTCTACGCACCCACTAACCAAAACGAAAGAGTTCAATTTTTTCCACAGCTGCGTCCACTCCTGCTGGGGAACATACCCGTCATCGTGTCAGGTGACTTCAATTGTGCTCTGAGGGACGTAGACCGGAGCAGGCCACGCAACGACCGCTCTAGTAGAGTTTTGTCCTCCGTAATATCTGATTTCTCCCTGTGTGATGCAG
The DNA here is from genome assembly GCF_902713425.1 of Acipenser ruthenus. Taxonomy (NCBI): domain Eukaryota; kingdom Metazoa; phylum Chordata; class Actinopteri; order Acipenseriformes; family Acipenseridae; genus Acipenser; species Acipenser ruthenus. The sequence goes on along the minus strand of NC_081198.1, from coordinate 20,802,997 downwards.
GTAAGGACCTGGTGCCTCCCTTTACCTGGGTGAGCTCATCTGGGACCTCCTTCTCCCGTATAGATCTCGTCCTGCATACCAGCTCCCTTACGAAGACGGCAGTAGACACCCAGGCCGTCTTCTTCTCTGACCATAGGCTCCTGCAGGTAACATTGCAGGTCCCTCAGACCTCCCAGATGGGGTCAGGGGTCTGGAAATTAAACACCTCCTTACTCGATGACCCCTCCATAGCTGCAGCCTATAAGAGCAGGCTTGTTGAGTGGACCACTTTGCGTGACCTATTCAACTCCCCTATAGAGTGGTGGGAGATGGTCAAAATCAGAACTAAGGGTTATTTCATAGCAGCAGGCAAGAGGAAAGCAAAAGAAAGGAGGGCCAAATATAAACACCTGAATGCTGCCCTCCAGCGTCTGAGCCTGCTTCAGCTTCGGGGGTTCCCTGTAAGCGACGAGATAGCCCAGACCAAGCTAGATCTTTCAGTGCTTTGTAGGGAGGAACAACGAAAGGTCATGCACAATGCAAAAGTGCAAAAAATGGAGGAAGACGAAAAGTGTACTCGCTTCTTCTTCCAGAAAACGAGGGAGAAGCGGCACTTGATGTCCTCCATGCTCGACAGCAGGGGGAGGATAGTAGAGGATAGTGAGGGAGTGAAAAAAGTGGTAGAGAACTTCTATAGGGACCTGTATAACATCAAAGCTACAGATGACACCCTGATAGAGTGGTTCCTGAGCCAGTTGGAGCCTGACTCAGTGCGGGACGACGAGGAGGAGGAGAAGGACCCAGAACTCACGCTGGAGGAGCTCACCCAGGCGGTTAAGACCATGAACACCGGTAAGACGCCAGGTCCAGATGGCATCCCGGGTGAGTATTACCATCTTTTTTGGGACACGCTAAAAGTCCATTTAGCGGAGGTCTACAGAGCGGTCTACAGGGAGAAGCGGTTGGGCCCTTCTATGCGGGAGAGTGTAATTACTCTCCTTCATAAGAAAGGGGAAGTTAAAGATCTACGGAATTGGCGCCCAATCAGCCTCCTTTGCGTGGATTACAAGATACTAGCCAAAGCTCTGATGCTCCGGCTACAAGTACACCTCCCTTTGGTCATTGGCCCCGACCAGGCTTGTGGCGTCCCAGGGAGGTCCATCACGGATATTTTAATGTTAACAAGGGACATTCTGGCTTATTCTAGAGAATGGAACCATCCCCTCTGCCTGTTCAACCTTGACCAGGAGAAGGCGTTCGATAGGGTAAGCCATGAATATATGTACAAAGTGATGGACCAGATGAAATTCGCTCCTGGACTTAGGGGGTGGGTTAAAACCATCTATACAAATATTAGTACCCGAGTCTTGGTGAACAGGCACCTGACTGGTAAAATATCTATCCAGTCAGGGGTCAGACAGGGTTGCCCACTATCCCCACTGCTATATGTCGTGTGCATTGAACCCCTCCTGCAGGCAATTCGTAGGGATACCAATATAACTGGTTTCCAGCTGCCTGGATCCAACGGGGTCCAGGTCAAAACAACAGCATATATGGACGATGTGTCACTCATTTGCACCAACACATCGTCGGTACCTCGGATTAGTAATATCCTTGAGAAGTACTGCACGGCGACCGGGGCAGTGATTAATAAGTCCAAGAGCGAAGTCTACGTGTCTAAAAATTGGCAGGTAGATAGGGAACTGTCGGACATGTACCCTGTCAAAAAGGACAAAATCAAGATTCTGGGCCTCATTTTCGAGAACAATAGCTCGGGGGCCCAGAGCTGGACGGCGGCCATTAACCAGGTCCGTAAAAAGATTGGCGGATGGAGCACAAGATCCTTAACAATGACGGGTAGAGTATTAATAACCAAGTCTATACTGTTCCCCATCCTCTCTTATGTAGGAAAAATCTTTCCCCCAGACAGGACCACCAAAAAAGTGGTGGACCGCATTATCCACCGCTTTATCTGGGGCAGCAAGATGGAGAGGGTAAAGCGAGCCACCCTGAGTAAAGCCGATAAGAAGGGAGGTAAGGGGGTCCCGGACGTTGTGCAGCTCACCCGAGTGCAGGGGCTCACGCAAACTATCAAGAACATCCAGGCCCTGGACAGGAAGGTATGTTACATGAATCGTTTCTATTTTGCCACCTGTCTCAGGGCCTTGGGCCTCTGCACTATTGATAACACCGTGCCGTACTCCTGGGACCCCCCATTGTATTATAGAACCTTAAGGGACACTATATATAAATTGGGCTTAGATAAAGCAAAATTGGCCTCCTGGGAATACAAGGCTGTAACTAAATATCTTGCCGGTTCCCAGGAAATTGAAAAAGTAGCTACTTTCTCCCTCACCCAAAGCCAAAAAATCTGGGAGAATGTGTCTCACAGCTGCCTCAGTAATGTCCAGAAGGATATAGCATGGAACACCGTCCACAGTGCACTCCCCACTTGAGCGTTCATGTTCAGGAGGGGACTAGCCCAAGTAGAAACATGCCCCTATGCAAAGTGCCGCAAGAGAGAAACACCAGCCCATATCTTCTGGGAGTGTGATGTGGCTGGCAGTGTCTGGCTCTCTGTCTCTGTCTTCCTAAACAGGTTTGCTGACACGGCCAAGATGACCGCTGAGACTGTGCTCTATGGGCCTGCGGGAGGAATCACTACCAGCACAGCTAAGTGCGTTTGGCGTGTCATCAATGTTGTCAAGCAGATCCTGTGGGAGGGCCGTAACGTCTGTGTCTATCACAAGCAGGAGCTAGACACTATCACCACGACCAGAAGGGCACAAACTCTTATCAAGGACTTTGTAATTCTGGACATCCGGACCCTCGGGAAGGACAAGGCCTGCGCGGAGTGGAGGATCGCCGGACTTCAGGACGTGAAGATGGAATGAAGGAAAAAACTGGAACCGCTAGCTCCTAGGAGCGGGACTACGGGGCACCGTTAAGCCATTTATTTATTTTGTCATGCCAGCATTCCGCCCTTTTTAGCTGGCATGACCGTTTTTTGAACGGTGCCCTGGTTTTATGTAGTCTTTTTGTTTCAGTTTTATGGATTTTTATTTGATTTATTTTGAATGTTTTATTTGATTTTGTTTTGTTTTGTTTAATGTGTCTAAAAGATTTTTAACGTCAACTATTAAAAGTTACATTTTAAGTGTTTTAAAGTTTTAGAATTTTAACCCACTGTTTTACACACTGTCCCTTTTCCCCTGTCCCTGTTTTAGTAATATAGTTTTATGTTCACTTTTGAACCTTTTTAGAGAGCACTCCCCGGCCCTCACAAGCACTGTTTTTTTATAGATGGTTCTTTTTTTCCAGTCACTTTTAAAACAGCACAGGTTTTTTTCATGTTGATTTTAATCTGTGTCTGTTTTAACCATGTACAAAGCACAATTGTCTTGGTGTTTTTAAATGTATTTTAAATGCTTTTAAAACAAAATGTATGTCTGTATGCATGAATGTCATCTTTAAAAGAAATGTAAAATGAATGAAAAAACGAATGGGTGTAAATGTAAAAAATGTAAAATCTCAATAAAAGAGTATTAATATCTGATACGTCCCCTATCAGGGGACCATATATTAAATTGATTTTTGGAATCGGGAGATGGAACAGGGGCTTTCTCCGTCCACTCCACGCATCGGCCCGGTATTGCAGTACCTCCGGGAACGGTGCACACCTTTCTCTACGTTAGTCAAAGTCAGATCTGGATCTCTCCTGTGAGCATTTTGTCTACCCCTGCTGGAGGGAGAGTGCCAGTGTTGATGCAAGTTTTCCCGCCGTTTTACTTCTTTTTTTTTTCTTTCTCTCTTTCTCTCTTTCTCTCTTTCTCTCTTTCTTTCTTGCTGTCTTTCTTTCTTTTATTCACATGTGGTGATGATGTAGACAGCAGCAGTTTGTTTCCTGGGAGCATGCAGCTAACCAGACAAGTGTGGTGGAACATGTCCCTATGCCAGGACCTTCTTAGCAAGCCAGCCAGCCAGCGAGGCACAGTTGTAGTTACCCAAGGCACCTTGCACAGCATAGCAGCTTGGCATGACTATTTGTAAGACGCACTCCGCCAGTTTATGTTTTGTTTTTGGTGTTATGTGTGTGTTTTTGCTTTGTTTTGTTTTCTCCTGCTTAAATTGCACATTTCCCCTCTGGAAGCAGCAGCCCGTTTTTTGGGGGTCTGCTTGTGCTTGGAATTTTGCACCCACCTTTGAATCCCCCTGTGCCGTCCGGGCTGGGGGGCCCCGGGCAAGGGCCAAGTCGCCATCGCTTCTCGGCCTTTTGGCTAAGATCAAGTGTAGTATCTGTTCTTATCAGTTTAATATCTGATACGTCCACTATCAGGGGATCATATATTAAATTGATTTTTGGAATCGGGAGATGGAACAGGGGCTTGCTCCGTCCACTCCACGCATCGGCCCGGTATTGCAGTACCTCCGGGAACGGTGCACACCTTTCTCTAACGTTGGTCAAAGTCAGATCTGGATCTCTCCTGTGAGCATTTTGTCTACCCCTGCTGGAGGGAGAGTGCCAGTGTTGATGCAAGTTTTCCCGCCGTTTTACTTCTTTTTTTTCTTTCTCTCTTTCTTTCTTTCTCTCTTTCTTTCTTTCTCTCTTTCTCTCTTTCTTTCTCTCTTTCTTTCTTGCTGTCTTTCTTTCTTTTATTCACATGTGGTGATGATGTAGACAGCAGCAGTTTGTTTCCTGGGAGCATGCAGCTAACCAGACAAGTGTGGTGGAACATGTCCCTATGCCAGGACCTTCTTAGCAAGCCAGCCAGCCAGCGAGGCACAGTTGTAGTTACCCAAGGCACCTTGCACAGCATAGCAGCTTGGCATGACTATTTGTAAGACGCACTCCGCCAGTTTATGTTTTGTTTTTGGTGTTATGTGTGTGTTTTTGCTTTGTTTTGTATTCTCCTGCTTAAATTGCACATTTCCCCTCTGGAAGCAGCAGCCCGTTTTTTGGGGGTCTGCTTGTGCTTGGAATTTTGCACCCACCTTTGAATCCCCCTGTGCCGTCCGGGCTGGGGGGCCCCGGGCAAGGGCCAAGTCGCCATCGCTTCTCGGCCTTTTGGCTAAGATCAAGTGTAGTATCTGTTCTTATCAGTTTAATATCTGATACTTCCCCTATCAGGGGACCATATATTAAATTGATTTTTGGAATCGGGAGATGGAACAGGGGCTTGCTCCGTCCACTCCACGCATCGGCCCGGTATTGCAGTACCTCCGGGAACGGTGCACACCTTTCTCTAACGTTGGTCAAAGTCAGATCTGGATCTCTCCTGTGAGCATTTTGTCTACCCCTGCTGGAGGGAGAGTGCCAGTGTTGATGCAAGTTTTCCCGCCGTTTTACTTCTTTTTTTTTTCTTTCTCTCTTTCTTTCTCTCTTTCTTTCTTTCTCTCTTTCTTTCTCTTTCTTTCTTGCTTTCTTTCTTTCTTTTATTCAAATGTGGTGATGATGTAGACAGCAGCAGTTTGTTTCCTGGGAGCATGCAGCTAACCAGACAAGTGTGGTGGAACATGTCCCTATGCCAGGACCTTCTTAGCAAGCCAGCCAGCCAGCGAGGCACAGTTGTAGTTACCCAAGGCACCTTGCACAGCATAGCAGCTTGGCATGACTATTTGTAAGATGCATTCCGCCAGTTTATGTTTTGTTTTTGGTGTTATGTGTGTGTTTTTGCTTTGTTTTGTTTTCTCCTGCTTAAATTGCACATTTCCCCTCTGGAAGCAGCAGCCCGTTTTTTGGGGGTCTGCTTGTGCTTGGAATTTTGCACCCACCTTTGAATCCCCCTGTGCCGTCCGGGCTGGGGGGCCCCGGGCAAGGGCCAAGTCGCCATCGCTTCTCGGCCTTTTGGCTAAGATCAAGTGTAGTATCTGTTCTTATCAGTTTAATATCTGATACGTCCCCTTTCAGGGGACCATATATTAAATTGATTTTTGGAATCGGGAGATGGAACAGGGGCTTGCTCCGTCCACTCCACGCATCGGCCCGGTATTGCAGTACCTCCGGGAACGGTGCACACCTTTCTCTAACGTTGGTCAAAGTCAGATCTGGATCTCTCCTGTGAGCATTTTGTCTACCCCTGCTGGAGGGAGAGTGCCAGTGTTGATGCAAGTTTTCCCGCCGTTTTACTTCTTTTTTTTTCTTTCTCTCTTTCTTTCTTTCTCTCTTTCTTTCTCTCTCTCTTTCTTTCTTTCTTGCTGTCTTTCTTTCTTTTATTCACATGTGGTGATGATGTAGACAGCAGCAGTTTGTTTCCTGGGAGCATGCAGCTAACCAGACAAGTGTGGTGGAACATGTCCCTATGCCAGGACCTTCTTAGCAAGCCAGCCAGCCAGCGAGGCACAGTTGTAGTTACCCAAGGCACCTTGCACAGCATAGCAGCTTGGCATGACTATTTGTAAGACGCACTCCGCCAGTTTATGTTTTGTTTTTGGTGTTATGTGTGTGTTTTTGCTTTGTTTTGTTTTCTCCTGCTTAAATTGCACATTTCCCCTCTGGAAGCAGCAGCCCGTTTTTTGGGGGTCTGCTTGTGCTTGGAATTTTGCACCCACCTTTGAATCCCCCTGTGCCGTCCGGGCTGGGGGGCCCCGGGCAAGGGCCAAGTCGCCATCGCTTCTCGGCCTCTTGGCTCAGATCAAGTGTAGTACCTGCGTGCGGGGAATCTCTTGGTTGGAAGCGATAGCATTTGGTTGCGGAAACTTATTTGAGAATTGTATATTTTTGTGTTATATAATTTGTTTTTGTTTTGTTCCCCCAGGTTCTGGTTTGGTTCTTTGCGGTTGCTGTGAGGAGAGAGTAGGACAGGACAGAGGAAGGAAGCTGGGGGGTAAGTCCCTTCGGGGGCTTATCTTTTTTTTTGGTGGCGTTTTTTTCTCTTTTCTAATTTTGTGGTGATGGCCGCTACTAGGGTAGGAGTGCGGAGGCACCATTGTGCTAGGTTTTGTTTGAAAGAAAGTGAGGGTTTATTGGTCACTAGAACTGATTTTTCCAAGCGAGTTTTACAGAAAGAGCTGGGCCTTAAGCCTGGTGATATCTTTTGTCTTATTAATCTTCCAGGAGGGAGGGGGTGGGATGTGAGCTTGATGAGTTCTTCTGTCATGGAATATTTTTGGAGAAGGTATGAGGAAAAGAGATATGAGGGTTTGTTGAGTGAGTTTAATGTAGAGAGGTTAAGTTACACTGGAGTGAAAACTGTGTTTGTAAAGATGTTTAATGAGCTAGTGGAAGCAGAGGATGTGGCTACTTGGTTAGCACGTTTTTGTACAGTTAAAGGGTCACCTGTGAAAGTGATGGATGCAGAGGGGATTTGGACTTGTTCCTGGAAGATTCCAGTAGTACAGAGACCAGACTATGGGGGGTATGGTGGTTTGGAGCATATTCCTCAGACTATTGTGCTTGGTGAAAATAGAGGGCTGGTATACTATCAGGGTCAGCCAAAGTTGTGTAGAAACTGTGGAGAAATGGGGCACCTTCGTGAGGCTTGTAAACAGATAATATGCAAAAAGTGTAGGGGTGTTGGCCATGTCTATGCTGAATGTACGAATGAAAGGAAGTGCAATTTGTGCGGTGAAACATCTCATTTGTTTAGGAACTGCCCCAAATCATATGCTAACATGTTGAAAGAGGATTACAACAATGCAGGTGTGGCGGTGGTTAAAGATGGTGAGGTTGGGGAAAAAAGCACTACTGAGGATGTAGGGAAAGAGGTTCAGGACAAGGACAAAGTCGTTTTGAAAGGGTGTTTGGTTGAGGATTTGGTTGTGTCTTCATCAGGTGAGGAGGTGGAAGAGGATAGGGTGGAGTCAGATCCAAATGTGGGGAATGCTAAGGTGATTGGTCCTGAGGGGCAGAAGGTAATTGAGGGTGAAACAGGTGCAGCTGAAAGTAAGAAGCCGGAGGCAGGGCCTGGTAGGGCGGTGGCTGGTGGAGAGTTGCAGCAGGAGGTGTGCAAAATTCCCAGCAGTCCTTGTAGTACTGCAAGTGATTTATTAATATGTTTGGAGTCCTCATTGGGGAGCGAGGATGAAAGCAAGGACTTTGAAATGAAGGAACTGGAAAATTCAAAAAAAAGGAAATTTGATTATTTTGAGGAAACTGATCAGGAAAAAAATATTGTGACTCAGGATGATGGGGTGGTGTGTTGTGAGTTTGGGGTTGAGGGTGTGTCTTCCCCCTCAGGGTCAGAAAGAGAAGATTATCCTGTGAAAGAACAGAACGAGGCACCTTTTCTAGGGCCATGCTTGGAAGATGTTGGTAGTGGCTATAGTTAGATTTAAAATGGATGTTTTTTTTATTATTATTATTATTATTATGGCGCTTTCAGTGGCTACTATAAATGTAAGGAGTATGAAGAGCAGCCTGAGGGGTGAGGCTGTTTTGTCCTTTTTAGGCAGTCAGAATTTTGATGTGATTATGTTACAGGAGTGTGGTCTTCCTTTTAAGGAGAATTATTTGGACATGGGGAAGAAATGGAAATATGGGCCATCCTTTTGGAGTGGGTCTGATGAAAATAAATCTGATGGGGTAGCCATTTTAATTAAAAATAGGAATTTGGTGGTGAAAGGGAGTACTGTGGTGAAGTCTGGGAGACTTTTGAGAGTAGACATTTGTTATATGGGGAAAGATTGTGTTTTTGTTAATGTATATGCATCACCAAATGTACATGAGCGAACTGAGTTATTCAATGATTTAAGAGGTGTTTTAGTGAGGAATAAAACAGTGGTATTAGCAGGTGATTTTAATTGTGTTCTTAGGAAGGAGGAGAAAGCACCTATAAAGGATGGCTTCAAATTGGATAAATCCTCGCTGGTACTAAACGAGATTGTTAAAGATTTTAAATTGATTGATTTATTTCGTAAGCACAAGCCTGATGAGAAGGGGTTCACATGGGTGAGGGATAATGGAACACAAAGCTCGAGAATTGACTTTGTTTTTGTGAGCAAGGGGGTTAAATGTATAGACTGTACAGTGAGCCCAGTTTTCTTTTCGGATCACTTGGTTTTAAATGTAAAAATTGATTTGGTTGCATGTGTCACTTTGGGGAAGGGTGTGTGGAAGCTAAATATTTCACTGTTAGAGGATAAGGCTATAGAAGCCTTATTCCAGGTGAGGTATGAGGAATGGAGATCTCTGAAGGGGTGTTTTGAAACAGGAGGGCAGTGGTGGGAAGAAGTTAAAAAAAGGATTAAAGAATTCTTTATTATGGTGGGCAAGAGGAAGGCTGGAAAAGAAAAGAGGAAAATTGGAGGGTTAAGTAAAAGATTAAACCGATATTATAGATTGAGGGAGAGGGGTTTTGACTTTAATGAAGAAATAAATCAGGTAAAAAAAGAATTAAAAGACATTTTTGAGAGAGGATGTAAAAAAGTCATTTTCCAGAGTCGGGTTAAGGTGTTGGAAGAAAATGAAACATGTTCTCGTTTCTTTTTCAAAAAGGTTGTTGAGGGGAGCAAAACAATGGGAGGGTTGAAGAAGGATGGTGTTGTGGTCTCAACTACTGAGGAGATGTTGGGTGTGGCTGAGGGGTTTTATAAAGAACTATATGGAGAGAGGGAGGGGGAGAAAGATAAAATGGAGGAGCTGGAGAGGGCCTTGGAGGGGAAAGTGGTTAATGGGAAACACCTGGAAGAAGATTTAACTCTAGAGGAGGTGGGGAAGGCAATGAAAAGTTTTAAAAGAGGGAAGGTCCCAGGAAGTGATGGACTTCCTTTGGAGTTTTATTTGAAATTCTGGGATATTATAGCAAGGGATATTCTTTTGGTTTTTAAAGAGTTTGGGAAACAAGAGATCTTGCCTGAAAGTTTCAAGGGATAATTACTCTGATTTTTAAAAAAAACGATAAACAAGATTTGAAGAATTGGAGGCCTATTAGTCTATTGAATGTGGATTTTAAAATTTTTAGTAAGATTTTAACTCTTAGGATGAAAAATGTATTGGAGGAAGTGATAGACCCGGATCAGACCTGTGCTGTGCCTGGAAGGAGGATCACGGACAGTCTGGTAATGATTCGTGACACCATCTGTTACGCGAGAGACAGAAATATGAGGATCTGTTTATTAAATTTAGATTTGGAGAAGGCTTACGATCGGATCTCGCACCAGTTTATGTTTCATATTCTGCTAAAGATGGGGTTTCCGGAGAGGTTTCTAGCCTGGGTGGGTCTGCTGTACAAAGGGATTGAGAGCAGGATATTGATAAATGGGGTTTTGTCTAAAACAGTTGGAATAAACTGTGGTGTTAGGCAAGGGTGTCCGTTATCCCCCTTACTGTTTATATGCTGTATGGAACCTCTAGCGCAGCTTCTGAGAAAGGAGAAAAATATCACTGGTTTTAGAATCCCTGGGAGTGGGGGGATGGAAGTCAAGTGTGCCCTTTACATGGACGATGTGAATGTTGTTTGTGTTGACGAACCATCTGTGAGTAAAGTTTTAGCTATAACAGAACAATTTTGTAAGGCATCTGGGTCCAAGCTAAACAAAGAGAAGAGTGAAATTATGTTTTATGGGAAGTGGGATACGGCGGTCGGGAAGGACTTAAATGTAAAGAGGGACTGTATTAAAATATTGGGGGTCAATTTTGGGGCTGTAGGTGATGGAACTAAGAATTGGGAGGAGGTGGGTGTAAAAGTCAAGAAGAAGTTGGGATACTGGAAGTTGCGGAACCTCACACTGGAAGGGAAGGTTCTGATTGTTAAAGCTGTCATTTTGCCTATTTTGTTGTATACCTCTATGATTTTTCCTCCAGCCAAGCAGACGGTTTGTGTTCTCAGGAGAGAGCTGTTCCACTTCTTCTGGGGATCAAAATGGGAGAGATTGAGAAGGGAGATTGTGGGTAAAGGGAAGCTAAAGGGCGGTAAAGGGTTGCCAGATATATTCATGTTTTTAATGATAAAGTATGTATGTTTTCATTTTGATATGTGCGTAAATGGAGTCTGTAAAGGGGCGTTTTTTGTTAGGTTTTTTTTGGGATCGTATCTCAGGAGTCTGAAAATAATGAATATCTCATTGACTGTTCCCACTGCGTTTGAGATACCGTATCACTATGCAATTATTAAAAGGTTTTTAAAAGACCGAGATATGGAGAAGTGTGGAAAGGATGTGTTTTTCAATAAAAAAAAACTATCTGTTTTTGTACAGGAAAGGGAACAAATGTGTTCAGTCAAGGGTGCTATGCTTGCCGACCCAAAGAGGGTGTGGAGGAATGTGGCCCATCCTGGCCTAGTGAATCGGCATCGTGACCTGTCCTGGCTGGTGGCCCATGACATCTTGCCTGTGAGAGCAATGTTGAATGCAAGGAATCTCTCGAGAACCTCTAGATGTCCCAGAGAGGGCTGTGGGGCGGAGGAGACATGCCTGCATTTGTTTCGAGAATGCCATTTTGCAATAAACCTATGGAGAGAAGTAGTAGGTTTCACTGACCTGTTTCTGGATAGTAATATCTTGGATGATATGATGGTGCTCTACGGGATCAGTAAAAAAGTTTTTCCCAAAGGACTTTGGTTCAAAATATGGGTTGTGATTACCTGTGTAAAGGATGCAATCTGGAAAGTAAGGAACTTGTTGGTGCTGCAAAATAAACTTTTGACTGTAATTGAAACAAAACAACTTGCGCTGTCTATTGTGAAAGATTATGTGTTGCGAGATGTGGCTGCTGGAGACCTGGAGAAGGTGAAGATGGAATGGCATCTGGAACAATGGGAAGATGGGATGGAATGGGTCACCGGGCTGGTTGATGGGTCTGGGTCTGGTTTCACGGGGACAGGGTGAAGGATGTTCTTTGAGGACACACACTTGCCTGTACAAAATGTTTTGGAACTATGTGGATGGAATGAATGTATAATTATGTAATATGTCCGTATTCAGTAAGGTAAAAGGATATATGGAAATGAATGGTGATTTGTTATGTGCTGATTTGTCTAGAGGGTATTGTAACTGATATGGTATTGTGAATATTTAATTAATAAAATTTATAAAAAAAAAAAAAAAAAAAATCTGTTCTTATCAGTTTAATATCTGATACGTCCCCTATCAGGGGACCATATATTAAATTGATTTTTGGAATCGGGAGATGGAACAGGGGCTTGCTCCGTCCACTCCACGCATCGGCCCGGTATTGCAGTACCTCCGGGAACGGTGCACACCTTTCTCTAACGTTGGTCAAAGTCAGATCTGGATCTCTCCTGTGAGCATTTTGTCTACCCCTGCTGGAGGGAGAGTGCCAGTGTTGATGCAAGTTTTCCCGCCGTTTTACTTCTGTTTTTACTTTCTCTCTTTCTTTCTTTCTCTCTTTCTTTCTCTCTTTCTCTCTTTCTTTCTTTCTTGCTGTCTTTCTTTCTTTTATTCACATGTGGTGATGATGTAGACAGCAGCAGTTTGTTTCCTGGGAGCATGCAGCTAACCAGACAAGTGTGGTGGAACATGTCCCTATGCCAGGACCTTCTTAGCAAGCCAGCCAGCCAGCGAGGCACAGTTGTAGTTACCCAAGGCACCTTGCACAGCATAGCAGCTTGGCATGACTATTTGTAAGACGCACTCCGCCAGTTTATGTTTTGTTTTTGGTGTTATGTGTGTGTTTTTGCTTTGTTTTGTTTTCTCCTGCTTAAATTGCACATTTCCCCTCTGGAAGCAGCAGCCCGTTTTTTGGGGGTCTGCTTGTGCTTGGAATTTTGCACCCACCTTTGAATCCCCCTGTGCCGTCCGGGCTGGGGGGCCCCGGGCAAGGGCCAAGTCGCCATCGCTTCTCGGCCTCTTGGCTAAGATCAAGTGTGTGTGGCTTGTCCGCAGCAGTTGATTGGAGAAGAGATAGGTAAGGTAAGGTAAGGTACGGTACGGTACGGTATGGTAAGGTAAGGTAAGGTAAACGGTGGCAATATTGTTTGCTGGTAGCTGAGGTCCTATTGAGGAGAGAGTTGTTGGGGCCGTTTCGGTAAGTATTTTGCTGTTTTTTCAGGTAAGGGGGACCCTTTGAGGGCACCTTATCTGGGCCTTTTGTTCTATTATATCTGTGTTTCTTGTTTGGTTGTAAAGTGTAGATCAAGATGGCTTTCCGGAAGTTTTCGGAGCGTCGCTTTAATTGTTTGAGGATTGGCATTAAAGCCGAGTATATGATTGGGGTGGAGAAAATTGAACTAAACCGGCTTGAGTTTTCACGGCAAATTCTGCAGAAGGAATTGGGATTTAAGCCTGAAGAGTTGAACTGTTTGATTTCTGTGGGGAAGGGGAATGAATGGGATGTTAGTTTTTGTAAGAGAGAGTCTATGGAGAGGTGCCAGGGGCTGTTTGAACAGTCTCTTCAAAGTGAGGTGATGAAGAAGTTTCAGCTGACAGTTCTGACAGACACATCAAAAAGGGTGGTGATAGTTAGAATGGGTTCAGAGATGGTGGAGGGTAAGGATGTATGTACATGGCTAGCAAGGTACTGTAATTCAGTGGAGGAAGCAGTAAAGGTAACTGATAGTGATAATGTATGGACAGGAGCCTGGAGGGTGCGTGTAAGTTTGAAGAGGGATAGGAGTGGGTATGAGGGATATGGGATTATACCATCGGAGATCTCCTTGGGGAATAACCGAGGCTATGTGCATTATTTTGGGCAGCCTAAATTGTGTAGGAGGTGTGGGGCGATGGGTCACTTAGCAGCTGGGTGCACAAAAATCATTTGCACTGTTTGTAAGAAGGAGGGGCACGTGGCGAGTGAGTGTGAGATGAAAAGGACTTGTAATTTGTGTGGGAGTGGAGAGCATTTTTTTAGTAATTGTCCCCACTCTTTTGCAAATAGGACTAGGGGGAGGGAGGAGAGTGAGAGGGAGGAGAGAGAAAGAGAGGATAGGGAGGGACAGAGGGAGAGAGGGAAGGAGGAGAAAGCGAGGGAGGGAGAGGAAGAGGGGAAGGGTAGGGAGAAGGGTGAAGGGGTGGGGCAGGAGGAGGGTAGTGAGCATGGGGGAGGGGAGGAGTGGATGGAGAGTTGTGAGCAGGGAGAGGGAGAGAGTAAGCATGGGGGGGAAGGGGGGATGAGAAGTAAGCTAGCCAGGGACCTTGCAGTATCAGAGTCAGAAGGGGAGTATGAGGATAGTGACACAGGGAGTGTGGTGGAGGTGCAGATCAATAGGGGGGAGTGGGGGGAGGGAGTCAGGGGGGGGGAGCGGCACAAGATACCGGGGGCTCAGGGAAGAATGGGGCAGGGGAGGGCGAGGAGGTATTAGAAGAAGGGGAGGAGGGTGAGAGTGGGATGGATCAGGAGAAGGGTCCAAGTAAAAGGAAATCGGATGGGGATGGGGGTGTGAGGACGGAGGGGGTGGTGGAAAGGAGGAAAAAAAAAAAACGAGGGGTCAGGAGAGCGGAGGTGGTCTGCTCGTCGCCGAGCTCTGTTGGGTCCTTGAGAGAAGAGTATGGGGGAGAGGGGAGAGCGGGGGAGGGTGGTAGTGATTCCTTTTTAGACAATATGGGGGTGAAGGTTTTTGCGGGTGAAGTGGGTGAGGAGTCTTCAAATTCAGAATGGTAAGGTCACTAATAATTTGGTTGAGTGTTGTGATGGCGTTGTCCATAGCAACTATTAATGTGAGGAGTGTGAGGAGTAAGGATAGGTGCAAAATGATTTTAGATTCATTGGGTAGTGTAAAGGCAGATGTGCTGCTGTTACAGGAGTGTGGTCTCCCCTTTAGAGAAGCTTATAAGGAATTTGAGAGTATGTGGGTGTATGGTGCATCGGTGTGGTCAGGGGCAAATGGTTGTAAGAATGCAGGTGTGGCTGTGTTATTCAAAAATAAAAATATAGAGATTAAAAGTAAAACTGTGGTTGAGTGTGGGAGAGCTGTGGTAGTGGATGTGGAGTGGATGGGGAAGGAGGTGAGGGTTATAAATGTGTACGCCTCGCCAGATAAGCATGAAAGGGTTGAGTGCTTTGAGAAACTGAGGGTGTTTGTGAAAACATCAAAGATTGTGATTTGGGGAGGGGACTTCAATTGTGTGTTAAGCGTGAGTGATAGGAAGGGTGAGGGTGTGAAGCTGGATAAAACCTCTAAGATGTTGGGGAGTATTGTGCAGGATGCTCAATTAGTAGATGGGTTTAGGAGGTTGTATCCAGGGCTATCGGGATACATGTGGTCGGATACAACGGGTGTGAGGGCTTCTAGGATTGACTTTATTTTTTCTTCAAAGGAAGTGGAGTGGGTGGCATGTGTGTGTGTGCCTGTGTTTTATTCTGACCATGTGATGGTGTGTGCGGAGGTGAAACTGGAAGGGGTGTGTGTGGTGGGGAGAGGGGTGTGGAAGTTAAATGTGAGTGTGTTAAAGAATAAGGATGTTATGAGTGAGTTTGAGAGGAGGTACAAGGGGTGGCAGTCATTGAAAGAAATGTTTGATTCAGTGGGTGAGTGGTGGGAGTGTATAAAAAATAAAATTAAAAAGTTTTTTGTGGAAGTGGGGGTGTGGATGGCAAAAATGGAGAGAAAGAAGGTGAGCCGGTTGCAAAGGAAGTTGAATAGGATGTATGAATTGGGGAGTATGGGGTGTAATGTGGCGAGTGATGTGTGTGAGATTAAGAACAAATTAAAAGTGCTGCATGTAAAGAGAACCGAGAGTGTGATTGTGGAGAGTAAGGTGCGGCATTTGGAGGAGAACGAGAAGTGCTCTAGGTACTTTAAGAAAGTGATGAGTGGCAGTAAGGTGTTGTATGGGTTGAGAGATGAGAGTGGGGTGGTGAGGAAGGAGACGGAGGGCATGATAGATGTGGCTGAGAGGTTTTACACCAAGTTGTATGAAAGGAAGGTGATTGATGAGAGCATGGTGAGTGATATGTTGGAGGGGTTGGAGAGGAGGGTGTGTCAGGGTGGGGTATTGAACGGGGTGATCTCCCTGGAGGAGGCTGCTGCTGCTATGGAGTCTTTCAGGGACGGGAAGACGCCGGGCGGGGATGGTCTGCCCAGAGAATTCTACAAGACCTGTTGGAACTTGGTTGGGCCGGACTTAACCAGGGTGTTCAATGAGACTTTGCTGAAGGAGGAGATGCCGGCATCCTTTAGACAGGGGATTATAGTGCTGGTCTTTAAGAAGAACTGTAAAGAGGAACTGGCAAACTGGAGACCTCTAACCCTTTTAAATGTGGATTACAAATGTTTTTCTAAGATTTTAACTTGCAGAATGAGGACGGTGATAGAAGAGGTGATCCATCCGGATCAGACCTGTGGCGTTCCAGGGCGGAAGATTACGGATAGCCTTATCTTACTGAGAGATGCTGTCTTTTTTGCACAGGACCGTAAGGTGCCGGTATGCCTTTTGAATTTGGACTTGGAAAAGGCATACGACAGGATCTCTCATGAGTTTATGCTCCAGGTTTTGAGAAAAATGGGGTTTACAGATCAAATTGTTAAGTGGGTAAGTCTCCTCTATAGTAATATAGGGAGTAGAGTGAGTATCAATGGGAAGCTATCCGGTCAAATTGATATCAAGAGTGGAGTAAGACAAGGCTGCCCGCTGTCCCCCCTGCTTTTTATCTGTTGTATGGAACCTTTGGCTCAGGCCCTCCGTAAAGACAAGGTGATCAGGGGGCTGGCTATCCCGGGGGGTGGAGGAGCTGAGGCAAAGTGCGTCTTGTATATGGATGATGTGAATGTGTTGTGTGTGAGTGAGAGAGCAATTAAACGAGTGTTGTGGCAGTGTGAGTGTTTTTGTGTGGCCTCCGGGTCCAAGTTGAATAAGGAGAAGTCGGAGTGCATGTTGTTTGGGGGATGGGAGGGGGTACCGGATGTTGGGGTATGCGTGAAAACTGATTTTATAAAAGTTTTAGGTATAAGGATGGACGCCACAGGATCTGGTCTGAGCAATTGGGTGGAGGTCTCAAAGAAAGTGGGCCAGAAAATGGGGCTGTGGACACAGAGGAGCCTGACACTGGAGGGGAAGGTGCTCATTGTCAAGGCGGTCATTCTCCCCTTGCTTCTGTATGTGGGAGTGGTCTTCCCACCCCCCAGGGCTGTTATCACAGTTTTAAAAAGGCAGATGTTTCGGTTTTTTTGGGGTGCCAAGTGGGAGCGTTTGAAGAGAGAGGTGGTGTGTAAAGGGGTATTAAAGGGTGGTAAAGGGCTTCCGGAATTGGAAACGTTTTTATATGTTCACGCAGTTTGCAGGCATGTTGAATTGGTGTTAAGAGGGGAGTGTCAAGGGGCTTTGTTTGTGAGGTTTTTTATGGGGGCGTTTTTAAGGTTTCTAGGAATTTTAAAGATCCCCCTTACTGTCCCGATTGTTTTTGATCCTCCCTTTGGGTATGCAGTGTTTAAAGAGTTCTTAAAGGGGAAACTGACGGGGAAGGTTGACAAAGACCTGCTTTTAAAACCAAGAAAACTGCTTTCTTTTGTGCAGGAGAGTGTGACCACATGTCCTATAAAGAGGGTTGCAGTAGGTGATCCAGAGAAGGTGTGGTGGAATGCTGCCCATCCTGCTTTGATGAACCAGCATAAAGACCTGGCCTGGCTTATCATGCATGAGGTGTTGCCGGTGAGAGCGGTGATGCATGGCAGAGGGATGTGCAAGACCCCTAGCTGTCCTTTTCAGGGCTGTGGGGCGGAGGAATCGGTGTGCCATCTGTTGTGGGAGTGCGAGTCTGCCAGGCGCTTGTGGAGAAAGGCGTCCCCCCTGTTGGCTGTGTGGATGGAAGGCAACCTGTTGGAGGAACAGCTGGTTTTGTATGGCCCAAAGAAGAAGGAGGAAGGCTCATGGCAGCTCTGGTGTGTGGTGAACTGTTTTAAGGAGGCCCTGTGGAAGGCAAGGAATATCCTGGTCTTGAAATCTGAGACCTTGAGCTGCCGTGTGACCTATGAGATCGGCCAAAGGGCCATACGGGACTATGTATTGCGTGATGTCAACAGGAGGGGGCGTGAAGAAGCAGAGAGGATCTGGCGGTGGGAGAAGTGGCCGGGCAGTGCTGGTGCTAGGTTGGAGTGTCTGGGCTTGTCAAGGCAGGATGAGGACTTTATTTAAGGACATGCACTCTTTTGTACAAACGTGTTTTAGAGGTGCCTGTTAACTATTGTTATTGTGAATTGTATGTGTTAGTTTTGTAATTGTGTATTGTGTTGATTGTAAAAATAAATAAAAAAAAAAAAAATCTGTTCTTATCAGTTTAATATCTGATACGTCCCCTATCAGGGGACCATATATTAAATTGATTTTTGGAATCGGGAGATGGAACAGGGGCTTGCTCCGTCCACTCCACGCATCGGCCCGGTATTGCAGTACCTCCGGGAACGGTGCACACCTTTCTCTAACGTTGGTCAAAGTCAGATCTGGATCTCTCCTGTGAGCATTTTGTCTACCCCTGCTGGAGGGAGAGTGCCAGTGTTGATGCAAGTTTTCCCGCCGTTTTACTTCTTTTTTTTCTCTTTCTTTCTTTCTCTCTTTCTTTCTTTCTCTCTTTCTTTCTCTTTCTTTCTTGCTTTCTTTCTTTCTTTTATTCACATGTGGTGATGATGTAGACAGCAGCAGTTTGTTTCCTGGGAGCATGCAGCTAACCAGACAAGTGTGGTGGAACATGTCCCTATGCCAGGACCTTCTTAGCAAGCCAGCCAGCCAGCGAGGCACAGTTGTAGTTACCCAAGGCACCTTGCACAGCATAGCAGCTTGGCATGACTGTTTGTAAGACGCACTCCGCCAGTTTATGTTTTGTTTTTGGTGTTATGTGTGTGTTTTGCTTTGTTTTGTTTTCTCCTGCTTAAATTGCACATTTCCCCTCTGGAAGCAGCAGCCCGTTTTTTGGGGGTCTGCTTGTGCTTGGAATTTTGCACCCACCTTTGAATCCCCCTGTGCCGTCCGGGCTGGGGGGCCCCGGGCAAGGGCCAAGTCGCCATCGCTTCTCGGCCTTTTGGCTAAGATCAAGTGTAGTATCTGTTCTTATCAGTTTAATATCTGATACATCCCCTATCAGGGGACCATATATTAAATTGATTTTTGGAATCGGGAGATGGAACAGGGGCTTGCTCCGTCCACTCCACGCATCGGCCCGGTATTGCAGTACCTCCGGGAACGGTGCACACCTTTCTCTAACGTTGGTCAAAGTCAGATCTGGATCTCTCCTGTGAGCATTTTGTCTACCCCTGCTGGAGGGAGAGTGCCAGTGTTGATGCAAGTTTTCCCGCCGTTTTACTTCTTTTTTTTTTCTTTCTTTCTTTCTCTCTTTCTTTCTTTCTCTCTTTCTTTCTCTCTTTCTTTCTTGCTGTCTTTCTTTCTTTTATTCACATGTGGTGATGATGTAGACAGCAGCAGTTTGTTTCCTGGGAGCATGCAGCTAACCAGACAAGTGTGGTGGAACATGTCCCTATGCCAGGACCTTCTTAGCAAGCCAGCCAGCCAGCGAGGCACAGTTGTAGTTACCCAAGGCACCTTGCACAGCATAGCAGCTTGGCATGACTATTTGTAAGACGCACTCCGCCAGTTTATGTTTTGTTTTTGGTGTTATGTGTGTGTTTTTGCTTTGTTTTGTTTTCTCCTGCTTAAATTGCACATTTCCCCTCTGGAAGCAGCAGCCCGTTTTTTGGGGGTCTGCTTGTGCTTGAAATTTTGCACCCACCTTTGAATCCCCCTGTGCCGTCCGGGCTGGGGGGCCCCGGGCAAGGGCCAAGTCGCCATCGCTTCTCGGCCTTTTGGCTAAGATCAAGTGTAGTATCTGTTCTTATCAGTTTAATATCTGATACGTCCCCTATCAGGGGACCATATATTAAATTGATTTTTGGAATCGGGAGATGGAACAGGGGCTTGCTCCGTCCACTCCACGCATCAGCCCGGTATTGCAGTACCTCCGGGAACGGTGCACACCTTTCTCTAACGTTGGTCAAAGTCAGATCTGGATCTCTCCTGTGAGCATTTTGTCTACCCCTGCTGGAGGGAGAGTGCCAGTGTTGATGCAAGTTTTCCCGCCGTTTTACTTCTTTTTTTACTTTCTCTCTTTCTTTCTTTCTCTCTTTCTTTCTCTCTTCCTTTCTCTCTTTCTTTCTCTCTTTCTTTCTTTCTTTCTCTCTTTCTTTCTTGCTGTCTTTCTTTCTTTTATTCACATGTGGTGATGATGTAGACAGCAGCAGTTTGTTTCCTGGGAGCATGCAGCTAACCAGTCAAGTGTGGTGGAACATGTCCCTATGCCAGGACCTTCTTAGCAAGCCAGCCAGCCAGCGAGGCACAGTTGTAGTTACCCAAGGCACCTTGCACAGCATAGCAGCTTGGCATGACTATTTGTAAGACGCACTCCGCCAGTTTATGTTTTGTTTTTGGTGTTATGTGTGTGTTTTTGCTTTGTTTTGTTTTCTCCTGCTTAAATTGCACATTTCCCCTCTGGAAGCAGCAGCCCGTTTTTTGGGGGTCTGCTTGTGCTTGGAATTTTGCACCCACCTTTGAATCCCCCTGTGCCGTCCGGGCTGGGGGGCCCCGGGCAAGGGCCAAGTCGCCATCGCTTCTCGGCCTCTTGGCTAAGATCAAGTGTGTGTGGCTTGTCCGCAGCAGTTGATTGGAGAAGAGATAGGTAAGGTAAGGTAAGGTACGGTACGGTACGGTATGGTAAGGTAAGGTAAGGTAAACGGTGGCAATATTGTTTGCTGGTATCTGAGGTCCTATTGAGGAGAGAGTTGTTGGGGCCGTTTCAGTAAGTATTTCGCTGTTTTTTCAGGTAAGGGGGACCCTTTGAGGGCACCTTATCTGGGCCTTTTGTTCTATTATATCTGTGTTTCTTGTTTGGTTGTAAAGTGTAGATCAAGATGGCTTTCCGGAAGTTTTCGGAGCGTCGCTTTAATTGTTTGAGGATTGGCATTAAAGCCGAGTATATGGTTGGGGTGGAGAAAATTGAACTAAACCGGCTTGAGTTTTCACGGCAAATTCTGCAGAAGGAATTGGGATTTAAGCCTGAAGAGTTGAACTGTTTGATTTCTGTGGGGAAGGGGAATGAATGGGATGTTAGTTTTTGTAAGAGAGAGTCTATGGAGAGGTGCCAGGGGCTGTTTGAACAGTCTCTTCAAAGTGAGGTGATGAAGAAGTTTCAGCTGACAGTTCTGACAGACACATCAAAAAGGGTGGTGATAGTTAGAATGGGTTCAGAGATGGTGGAGGGTAAGGATGTATGTACATGGCTAGCAAGGTACTGTAATTCAGTGGAGGAAGCAGTAAAGGTAACTGATAGTGATAATGTATGGACAGGAGCCTGGAGGGTGCGTGTAAGTTTGAAGAGGGATAGGAGTGGGTATGAGGGATATGGGATTATACCATCGGAGATCTCCTTGGGGAATAACCGAGGCTATGTGCATTATTTTGGGCAGCCTAAATTGTGTAGGAGGTGTGGGGCGATGGGTCACTTAGCAGCTGGGTGCACAAAAATCATTTGCACTGTTTGTAAGAAGGAGGGGCACGTGGCGAGTGAGTGTGAGATGAAAAGGACTTGTAATTTGTGTGGGAGTGGAGAGCATTTTTTTAGTAATTGTCCCCACTCTTTTGCAAATAGGACTAGGGGGAGGGAGGAGAGTGAGAGGGAGGAGAGAGAAAGAGAGGATAGGGAGGGACAGAGGGAGAGATGGAAGGAGGAGAAAGCGAGGGAGGGAGAGGAAGAGGGGAAGGGTAGGGAGAAGGGTGAAGGGGTGGGGCAGGAGGAGGGTAGTGAGCATGGGGGAGGGGAGGAGTGGATGGAGAGTTGTGAGCAGGGAGAGGGAGAGAGTAAGCATGGGGGGAAGGGGGGATGAGAAGTAAGCTAGCCGGGGACCTTGCAGTATCAGAGTCAGAAGGGGAGTATGAGGATAGTGACACAGGGAGTGTGGTGGAGGTGCAGATCAATAGGGGGGAGTGGGGGGGAGGGAGTCAGGGGGGGGGAGCGGCACAAGATACCGGGGGCTCAGGGAAGAATGGGGCAGGGGAGGGCGAGGAGGTATTAGAAGAAGGGGAGGAGGGTGAGAGTGGGATGGATCAGGAGAAGGGTCCAAGTAAAAGGAAATCGGATGGGGATGGGGGTGTGAGGACGGAGGGGGTGGTGGAAAGGAGGAAAAAAAAAAACGAGGGGTCAGGAGAGCGGAGGTGGTCTGCTCGTCGCCGAGCTCTGTTGGGTCCTTGAGAGAAGAGTATGGGGGAGAGGGGAGAGCGGGGGAGGGTGGTAGTGATTCCTTTTTAGACAATATGGGGGTGAAGGTTTTTGCGGGTGAAGTGGGTGAGGAGTCTTCAAATTCAGAATGGTAAGGTCACTAATAATTTGGTTGAGTGTTGTGATGGCGTTGTCCATAGCAACTATTAATGTGAGGAGTGTGAGGAGTAAGGATAGGTGCAAAATGATTTTAGATTCTTTGGGTAGTATAAAGGCAGATGTGCTGCTGTTACAGGAGTGTGGTCTCCCCTTTAGAGAAGCTTATAAGGAATTTGAGAGTATGTGGGTGTATGGTGCATCGGTGTGGTCAGGGGCAAATGGTTGTAAGAATGCAGGTGTGGCTGTGTTATTCAAAAATAAAAATATAGAGATTAAAAGTAAAACTGTGGTTGAGTGTGGGAGAGCTGTGGTAGTGGATGTGGAGTGGATGGGGAAGGAGGTGAGGGTTATAAATGTGTACGCCTCGCCAGATAAGCATGAAAGGGTTGAGTGCTTTGAGAAACTGAGGGTGTTTGTGAAAACATCAAAGATTGTGATTTGGGGAGGGGACTTCAATTGTGTGTTAAGCGTGAGTGATAGGAAGGGTGAGGGGAGTATTGTGCAGGATGCTCAATTAGTAGATGGGTTTAGGAGGTTGTATCCAGGGCTATCGGGATACACGTGGTCGGATACAACGGGTGTGAGGGCTTCTAGGATTGACTTTATTTTTTCTTCAAAGGAAGTGGAGTGGGTGGCATGTGTGTGTGTGCCTGTGTTTTATTCTGACCATGTGATGGTGTGTGCGGAGGTGAAACTGGAAGGGGTGTGTGTGGTGGGGAGAGGGGTGTGGAAGTTAAATGTGAGTGTGTTAAAGAATAAGGATGTTATGAGTGAGTTTGAGAGGAGGTACAAGGGGTGGCAGTCATTGAAAGAAATGTTTGATTCAGTGGGTGAGTGGTGGGAGTGTATAAAAAATAAAATTAAAAAGTTTTTTGTGGAAGTGGGGGTGTGGATGGCAAAAATGGAGAGAAAGAAGGTGAGCCGGTTGCAAAGGAAGTTGAATAGGATGTATGAATTGGGGAGTATGGGGTGTAATGTGGCGAGTGATGTGTGTGAGATTAAGAACAAATTAAAAGTGCTGCATGTAAAGAGAACCGAGAGTGTGATTGTGGAGAGTAAGGTGCGGCATTTGGAGGAGAACAAGAAGTGCTCTAGGTACTTCTTTAAGAAAGTGATGAGTGGCAGTAAGGTGTTGTATGGGTTGAGAGATGAGAGTGGGGTGGTGAGGAAGGAGACGGAGGGCATGATAGATGTGGCTGAGAGGTTTTACACCAAGTTGTATGAAAGGAAGGTGATTGATGAGAGCATGGTGAGTGATATGTTGGAGGGGTTGGAGAGGAGGGTGTGTCAGGGTGAGGTATTGAACGGGGTGATCTCCCTGGAGGAGGCTGCTGCTGCTATGGAGTCTTTCAGGGACGGGAAGACGCCGGGCGGGGATGGTCTGCCCAGAGAATTCTACAAGACCTGTTGGAACTTGGTTGGGCCGGACTTAACCAGGGTGTTCAATGAGACTTTGCTGAAGGAGGAGATGCCGGCATCCTTTAGACAGGGGATTATAGTGCTGGTCTTTAAGAAGAACTGTAAAGAGGAACTGGCAAACTGGAGACCTCTAACCCTTTTAAATGTGGATTACAAATGTTTTTCTAAGATTTTAACTTGCAGAATGAGGACGGTGATAGAAGAGGTGATCCATCCGGATCAGACCTGTGGCGTTCCAGGGCGGAAGATTACGGATAGCCTTATCTTACTGAGAGATGCTGTCTTTTTTGCACAGGACCGTAAGGTGCCGGTATGCCTTTTGAATTTGGACTTGGAAAAGGCATACGACAGGATCTCTCATGAGTTTATGCTCCAGGTTTTGAGAAAAATGGGGTTTACAGATCAAATTGTTAAGTGGGTAAGTCTCCTCTATAGTAATATAGGGAGTAGAGTGAGTATCAATGGGAAGCTATCCGGTCAAATTGATATCAAGAGTGGAGTAAGACAAGGCTGCCCGCTGTCCCCCCTGCTTTTTATCTGTTGTATGGAACCTTTGGCTCAGGCCCTCCGTAAAGACAAGGTGATCAGGGGGCTGGCTATCCCGGGGGGTGGAGGAGCTGAGGCAAAGTGCGTCTTGTATATGGATGATGTGAATGTGTTGTGTGTGAGTGAGAGAGCAATTAAACGAGTGTTGTGGCAGTGTGAGTGTTTTTGTGTGGCCTCCGGGTCCAAGTTGAATAAGGAGAAGTCGGAGTGCATGTTGTTTGGGGGATGGGAGGGGGTACCGGATGTTGGGGTATGCGTGAAAACTGATTTTATAAAAGTTTTAGGTATAAGGATGGACGCCACAGGATCTGGTCTGAGCAATTGGGTGGAGGTCTCAAAGAAAGTGGGCCAGAAAATGGGGCTGTGGACACAGAGGAGCCTGACACTGGAGGGGAAGGTGCTCATTGTCAAGGCGGTCATTCTCCCCTTGCTTCTGTATGTGGGAGTGGTCTTCCCACCCCCCAGGGCTGTTATCACAGTTTTAAAAAGGCAGATGTTTCGGTTTTTTTGGGGTGCCAAGTGGGAGCGTTTGAAGAGAGAGGTGGTGTGTAAAGGGGTATTAAAGGGTGGTAAAGGGCTTCCGGAATTGGAAACGTTTTTATATGTTCACGCAGTTTGCAGGCATGTTGAATTGGTGTTAAGAGGGGAGTGTCAAGGGGCTTTGTTTGTGAGGTTTTTTATGGGGGCGTTTTTAAGGTTTCTAGGAATTTTAAAGATCCCCCTTACTGTCCCGATTGTTTTTGATCCTCCCTTTGGGTATGCAGTGTTTAAAGAGTTCTTAAAGGGGAAACTGACGGGGAAGGTTGACAAAGACCTGCTTTTAAAACCAAGAAAACTGCTTTCTTTTGTGCAGGAGAGTGTGACCACATGTCCTATAAAGAGGGTTGCAGTAGGTGATCCAGAGAAGGTGTGGTGGAATGCTGCCCATCCTGCTTTGATGAACCAGCATAAAGACCTGGCCTGGCTTATCATGCATGAGGTGTTGCCGGTGAGAGCGGTGATGCATGGCAGAGGGATGTGCAAGACCCCTAGCTGTCCTTTTCAGGGCTGTGGGGCGGAGGAATCGGTGTGCCATCTGTTGTGGGAGTGCGAGTCTGCCAGGCGCTTGTGGAGAAAGGCGTCCCCCCTGTTGGCTGTGTGGATGGAAGGCAACCTGTTGGAGGAACAGCTGGTTTTGTATGGCCCAAAGAAGGAGGAAGGCTCATGGCAGCTCTGGTGTGTGGTGAACTGTTTTAAGGAGGCCCTGTGGAAGGCAAGGAATATCCTGGTCTTGAAATCTGAGACCTTGAGCTGCCGTGTGACCTATGAGATCGGCCAAAGGGCCATACGGGACTATGTATTGCGTGATGTCAACAGGAGGGGGCGTGAAGAAGCAGAGAGGATCTGGCGGTGGGAGAAGTGGCCGGGCAGTGCTGGTGCTAGGTTGGAGTGTCTGGGCTTGTCAAGGCAGGATGAGGACTTTATTTAAGGACATGCACTCTTTTGTACAAACGTGTTTTAGAGGTGCCTGTTAACTATTGTTATTGTGAATTGTATGTGTTAGTTTTGTAATTGTGTATTGTGTTGATTGTAAAAATAAATAAAAAAAAAAAAAATCTGTTCTTATCAGTTTAATATCTGATACGTCCCCTATCAGGGGACCATATATTAAATTGATTTTTGGAATCGGGAGATGGAACAGGGGCTTGCTCCGTCCACTCCACGCATCGGCCCGGTATTGCAGTACCTCCGGGAACGGTGCACACCTTTCTCTAACGTTGGTCAAAGTCAGATCTGGATCTCTCCTGTGAGCATTTTGTCTACCCCTGCTGGAGGGAGAGTGCCAGTGTTGATGCAAGTTTTCCCGCCGTTTTACTTCTTTTTTTTTTCTTTCTCTCTTTCTTTCTTCCTCTCTTTCTTTCTCTCTTTCTCTCTTTCTTTCTCTCTTTCTTTCTTGCTGTCTTTCTTTCTTTTATTCACATGTGGTGATGATGTAGACAGCAGCAGGTTGTTTCCTGGGAGCATGCAGCTAACCAGACAAGTGTGGTGGAACATGTCCCTATGCCAGGACCTTCTTAGCAAGCCAGCCAGCGAGGCACAGTTGTAGTTACCCAAGGCACCTTGCACAGCATAGCAGCTTGGCATGACTATTTGTAAGACGCACTCCGCCAGTTTATGTTTTGTTTTTGGTGTTATGTGTGTGTTTTTGCTTTGTTTTGTTTTCTCCTGCTTAAATTGCACATTTCCCCTCTGGAAGCAGCAGCCCGTTTTTTTGGGGTCTGCTTGTGCTTGAAATTTTGCACCCACCTTTTGAATCCCCCTGTGCCGTCCGGGCTGGGGGGCCCCGGGCAAGGGCCAAGTCGCCATCGCTTCTCGGCCTTTTGGCTAAGATCAAGTGTGTGGCTTGACCGCAGCTTGATTTGGAAGCGATAGGTAAGGTAAGGTACGGTAACGGTAACGGTAAACGGTAAACGGTAAACGGTAACGGTAAACGGTGGCAATATTGGTTGCTGGTAGCTGAGGTGGTGGACGAAGGAGGGAAGACCAGGAGCCAGTTTTGCTTAGCAGGTAAGGGGGACCCTTTGAGGGCACCTTATCTGCTTTCTAGTTAAGTATTTTCTTTTGCCTTTTTGGGTGTTTTTTTCAATATTTCTATTGCTTCTTAAATTATTGGAATGGCGGGTCCAAGGGTTGGGGGACGCCGTTTAAATTGTGTTAGGTTCTCTATAAATGAGTCGAAGCAGGGGGAGGAGAAGTTGTTTTTGAATAGGCTTGAGTTTTCCAGAGGGGTTGTACAGAAGGTGTTGGGGTTTATGCCTATTGATTTAAACTGTATTATTACGACAGGGAAAGGAGGCCAATGGGATGTAAGTTTTATGTCTGAAGCGGGTATGATGGAGTGTGTGAGCAGGTTTCATAACCTAAGGGGACATGATCTGATTAAGAAGTTGAGTTTGGAGAAACTGACAAATAATGCACGAAGGGTTGTGATTGTGAGAATGGGCTCAGAGATGGTGAAGGGACAGGACGTGTGCACTTGGTTGAGGAGGTATTGCCATGTGAAGGGGGAGGCTATAAAAGTGAGGGATGATGATGGGGTGTGGACTGGGGCATGGAGGGTGGTGTGTGAGCTGTGGAGAGGCTTAGGGACATATGATGGGTTTCTGCACATACCTTCTGACATTGCACTTGGTGCTGACAGGGGGTATGTGCATTACTTCGGCCAGCCTAAGGTGTGTCGGAAGTGTGGAGGTGTGGGGCACTTAGCGGTGGTGTGTAAGAGAGTGGTGTGTAATGTGTGTAAAGAGGAGGGGCACATGGCTAGGGAATGTGAAGTTCAGAGGAAGTGTAATCTGTGTGGGAGTGAGACACACTTTTTCATGAATTGTCCTAGATCCTTTGCCAATAGGGCTAAGAGGTATGAGGAGGGAGAAGAGAGTGAGGAGGAGAAGGAGGAGGAGGAGGGTGAGGGGAGGCAGAAAGGGGGAAGTGAGCAGCAGGAGAAGGGGGGTGAGAGGGAGGAGAATAGAGGGGAGGTGAGGGAGGAGGGGAGGGAGGGGGAGGCACAGGGGGAGGGGGGAAGTGATCAGCAGGGATCTGTTCTGGAGGAAGATTTGATGGTGTCCCCATCAGAGGAGGAGAGCGAGGACCCAGGGGAGGGGTCCAGTGGAAGGAGCAGGGAGGAGGTGTATAGGGGGAGTGGGGTGGTAAGCTCTGTGGAGGATGATGGAGGGGGCGGTATTCCGTGTGCAAAGCGGGAGCGGGATGAGGCTAGTGTTGAGGGAACAGGACGGGAGGAGGAGGAGGATGGTAACTCAGAGGATATGGATCAAGAGTGGACTCCAGGGAAAAGGAAGTTACATAGTGAGGAGGGGGATGGGTTTGTGAGGGTGGAGGGGAGGAAGAAGGGGAAGAAGAAAAAGAAGCAGGGAAGTGGGGGAGTAGGACAGGAGTTTTTTTCATCCCCCAGTTCAGTCGTTTCCTCTAGGGGTGACTATAGAGGGGATGGTGGTGCGGAGAAGAATGGGGGAGAGCCGTTCCTGGATCTGGAGGGGGTCGTAGTGTTTTCCTCGGGTGAGGTAAGTATGAGGGAGGAATTTGTGGTAACTGGCCAGGAGGGGGAGGGGGAGGAGCCCCTTTTAAAAATATCCTGATGCAGGATTCTGTATGTGTATGGCTGTTAGCTTGTTTTGCAATGGCTCTGAGTGTGGTTACTATAAATGTTAGGAGTATTAAAAGTAGTGATAGGTGTACGTTGGTGTTGTCATATTTGAGTGGGATACAGTGTGATATTTTGTGTTTGCAAGAGTGTGGTATCCCTGGGTTGGAGGACTATAGTACTTATGAGGGGAGGTGGGGTTATGGGCCATCTGTGTGGTCCGGATCAAATGAAAATAAATCAGATGGGGTAGCAATTTTGATTAAAAATAAGGGGTTTATGATTAAAGATCATAGAGTGATTGAAAAAGGTAGGGTGCTGGAGGTGGAGGCGGAATTTTTTGGGAAAAGTTTTAGCTTAATTAATGTGTATGCTCCGCCAGAGGTGGAGGGGAGGGCTAGTTTATTTGAAGATTTAAGGGTTAAATTAGTGAGGAGCAGGCCGGTTATTGTAGCAGGGGATTTTAATTGTGGGTTAACAATGGAGGATAGGCGAGAGAGAAAGAAGGGGTTCAAGCTGGATAAATCTAGTAAAATGCTAAAAGAAATAGTGGAGGACTTTCGACTAGTGGACTGTTTTAAAGTGAACAATGTGGGGGAAAGAGGTTTCACTTGGGTGAAAGGGGATGGGACCCAGGCGTCCAGGATTGATTTTGTGTTTGTCTCACAGAG
Organism: Acipenser ruthenus; assembly: GCF_902713425.1. Taxonomy (NCBI): domain Eukaryota; kingdom Metazoa; phylum Chordata; class Actinopteri; order Acipenseriformes; family Acipenseridae; genus Acipenser; species Acipenser ruthenus. Next base: position 20,774,058 of record NC_081198.1, on the reverse strand, counting down.
GGTGGAGTGCGAGGAGTGTGTGCTGGTGCCAATGTTTTTCTCTGACCACTGTGCGCTGAAAGCTGCTTTTGACCTTACAGGTTGTGTGGATGTAGGGAGGGGTGTGTGGAAGTTAAATTGCGAGTTGTTGGAGGATGATTGGGTGTGTGAGGTATTTAGAGAGCGGTATGGCCAGTGGCTGTCCTTAAAGGACCTTTGTGGGTCCCAGGCAGAGTGGTGGGATCTGGTGAAGGAGAAAACAAAACATTTCTTTATTTGGGCGGGGAGGAGGAAGGCAGAGAGGGAGAGAAGGCAGGAGAAGGTTTTGTTCAAGGAGCTGGAGAGTTTAACTAAATTGTACAATGCAGGGCTGGACTTTAGTGAAGAGATCAGGGAAGTGAAAAAGAGACTGAAGGGGGTGGTAGAGAGGAGGGTGAAGGGGCTCTTATTTAAAAGCAGAGAGAAGCATTTAGAGGAAAATGAAAAGTGTAGTCGGTATTTTTTTAAAAAGGTGCTGGATGGGAGGAAATTTATAGACTCTATGAAAGGGAGGGATGGGGCTTTAGTTAAGACTACAGAGGGGCTGTTGAGGGTGGTGGAGGAGTTTTATGGGGGCCTTTATGTAAGGAAAGAAATTGAAATGGGGGCTATGGAGGAGGTGTTAGGACATTTGGAGCGGGAGGTGGGGGATGGAGGGCAGTTGGACAAAGAGTTTACGAGGGAAGAGTTAGATGAGGTGGTCAGGGGGGTGAGGCTGGGCAAGACACCGGGGGGGGATGGACTCCCTGTGGAGTTCTATTTAAAGTTTTGGGAGTTAGTGGCACCAGATCTGTTGGCCTTGTTTCGGGAGTGTGGGGAGGAGGGAGGGGAGTTTCCACCTTCATTTAGAGAGGGCATTATTACATTGATTTTTAAAAAGGGGGATAAGGCTGAGCTGAAAAATTGGCGGCCAATTACATTGTTGAACCAGGATTTTAAATTGTTCAGTAAATTGTTGGCTCAACGTATGAGGGATGTGCTGGGGGATGTTATCCACCCGGATCAAACTTGTGCCGTTCCAGGTAGGAAGATCACGGACAGCCTGGTATTGATGAGAGATGTCATCTGTTATGCGAGAGACAGGGGAATTCGATTATGTGTACTAAATTTAGATCTTGAAAAGGCGTATGATCGGGTCTCGCATCAGTTCATGTTTGGTGTTCTGCGAAAAATGGGGTTTGCAAAGAGGTTTTTAGACTGGGTGGGCCTGTTATATAAGGGTGTGTATAGCAGGGTATTGGTAAATGGGTGTCTGTCAAATCCAGTTAGTGTGGGATGTGGCGTCCGTCAGGGCTGTCCGTTATCTCCGCTCCTGTTTATCTGTTGTATGGAGCCGCTGGCACAAGCTTTGAGAAGGGACCCAGTGTATAAAGGGTTAACTATTCCTGGGAGTGGGGGGCAGGAGGTTAAATGTGTCTTGTATATGGATGATGTCAATGTCCTCTGTCGGGATGAGTTGTCCATTCAGAGGACTTTGGAGAAAGCTGATGTTTTTTGTCGTGCGTCTGGGTCTAAACTGAACCAGGAGAAATCGGAGGCAATGTTCTACGGGAAATGGGACGGGAGGGGTAGTATAAAATTAAAAGTTAAGGAAGACTGCATTAAGATTCTGGGGGTGAAATTTGATGCTAATGGATCAGGGGGTAAGAACTGGGAGGAGGTGGGAAGTAGGGTCAATAAAAAGCTAGGGTTTTGGAGGCTGAGGAGGCTTACGATGGAGGGGAGGGTGATGGTGGTAAAGGGGGTAATATTGCCACTGTTGTTGTATGTGGCGGTCGTGTTCCCACCATCTAGGAATGTGGTAACGCTGCTAAACAGAGCTGTGTTTCGTTTTTTTTGGCAGGGGAAATGGGAGAGAGTGAGGAGGAGTGTGGTGGGGAAGGACAAATTAAAGGGGGGGAAAGGGTTGCCAGATGTCCAGACGTTTTTAATGTCAAAGTTTTGTGCATTGCATTTTGCTATGTGTCTGAATGGTGTGTCAAAAGGGGCCTGCTTTGTGAGATTCTATATTAGTTCCTATTTGAGGAAGTTAAAGTTGATGTCCGTGCCTTTGTCTGTGCCAACAGCCTTTGATCTGCCCTATCATTATGCGTTATTTAAAAGATTTGTGATGTCCAAGGGGCTGGAAGGATGTAAGGCTGAAATTGTGGCTAATGGTAAATCTCTGTTTAACTTTCTGCAGGGTAATGGGGATATGTGTCCGGTTCATGGCCTTGTGTTAGACGAGACGCCAGAAGTGTGGCAGAATGCGAGCCATCCTGCCCTGATGAACGAGCATCGAGATCTGTCTTGGTTGGTAGCCCACGATGTATTGCCAGTTCGAGCGGTGATGCATGCATGTAATCTGGGGAGGTCACCCAGATGCCCGAGAGAGAAGTGTGGAGAGGAAGAAACGGTCGGTCACGTTCTCTGGGGATGTCTGGAGGCGAGGAAGGTGTGGAGTGAGGCAGGCTCCGTCCTGGATTTGTTCCGGGGACAGCTGCCCATACATAGGCAGCGTGTGCTGTATGGGAGCCCGAAGAAAGACCAAGAGAAACTGAGCAAAGTGCAGTGGGGCATGCTGTGGGTCCTAATACGCTGTCTGTGTGATGCAATTTGGAAGGCAAGGAACTGTTTTGTGGTGAAGGGCGTGAGCCTGCCTGCCCAGGCTGTTCTTGAAATGGGACTAAGTCAGATGGAGAGCTATGTCCTAAAGGACGCTTTGCGACTTGGCCGACAAGAGGCGAAGAGAAGATGGAGGCTTGAGGAATGGAGACGTGGAGATCTGTGGGCTACTGGCGTGGGATGAGATCTTGCTGCTTGTTTATTAGAAGTAGGATAGGCATATTGTTAGGGGCACATGTTATCCTGTAGAAAGGTTTCAAAAATGGAATTGTATGCGTGATTATGTTTTGTATTTGTTGCATATATGGGAGAGATGTAATGTGATATGTAATGTGTTTTTTTATAAGTGGATTGTAATGTGTTGGTTCTGTTCATGAGTTTGTTGTATATAAGTGGTTATAGTTATTTTTGTATTGTGATGTTTAAGTGTGTTTTGTGAGTTGTGTTTGTATGTGTATTTTTTTTTCCATTAATAAAAAAAAAAAAAAAAAAAAAAATCTGTTCTTATCAGTTTAATATCTGATACGTCCCCTATCAGGGGACCATGTATTAAATTGATTTTTGGAATCGGGAGATGGAACAGGGGCTTGCTCCGTCCACTCCACGCATCGGCCCGGGAACGGTGCACACCTTTCTCTAACGTTGGTCAAAGTCAGATCTGGATCTCTCCTGTGAGCATTTTGTCTACCCCTGCTGGAGGGAGAGTGCCAGTGTTGATGCAAGTTTTCCCGCCGTTTTACTTCTTTTTTTTTTCTTTCTCTCTTTCTTTCTTTCTCTCTTTCTTCCTCTTTCTTTCTTGCTTTCTTTCTTTCTTTTATTCACATGTGGTGATGATGTAGACAGCAGCAGTTTGTTTCCTGGGAGCATGCAGCTAACCAGACAAGTGTGGTGGAACATGTCCCTATGCCAGGACCTTCTTAGCAAGCCAGTCAGCCAGCGAGGCACAGTTGTAGTTACCCAAGGCACCTTGCACAGCATAGCAGCTTGGCATGACTATTTGTAAGACGCACTCCGCCAGTTTATGTTTTGTTTTTGGTGTTATGTGTGTGTTTTTGCTTTGTTTTGTTTTCTCCTGCTTAAATTGCACATTTTCCCTCTGGAAGCAGCAGCCCGTTTTTTGGGGGTCTGCTTGTGCTTGAAATTTTGCACCCACCTTTGAATCCCCCTGTGCCGTCCGGGCTGGGGGGCCCCGGGCAAGGGCCAAGTCGCCATCGCTTCTCGGCCTTTTGGCTAAGATCAAGTGTAGTATCTGTTCTTATCAGTTTAATATCTGATACGTCCCCTATCAGGGGACCATATATTAAATTGATTTTTGGAATCGGGAGATGGAACAGGGGCTTGCTCCGTCCACACCACGCATCGGCCCGGTATTGCAGTACCTCCGGGAACGGTGCACACCTTTCTCTAACGTTGGTCAAAGTCAGATCTGGATCTCTCCTGTGAGCATTTTGTCTACCCCTGCTGGAGGGAGAGTGCCAGTGTTGATGCAAGTTTTCCCGCCGTTTTACTTCTTTTTTTTTTCTTTCTCTCTTTCTTTCTTTCTCTCTTTCTTTCTCTCTTTCTCTCTTTCTTTCTCTCTTTCTTTCTTGCTTTCTTTCTTTCTTTTATTCACATGTGGTGATGATGTAGACAGCAGCAGTTTGTTTCCTGGGAGCATGCAGCTAACCAGACAAGTGTGGTGGAACATGTCCCTATGCCAGGACCTTCTTAGCAAGCAAGCGAGCCAGCGAGGCACAGTTGTAGTTACCCAAGGCACCTTGCACAGCATAGCAGCTTGGCATGACTATTTGTAAGACGCACTCCGCCAGTTTATGTTTTGTTTTTGGTGTTATGTGTGTGTTTTTGCTTTGTTTTGTTTTCTCCTGCTTAAATTGCACATTTCCCCTCTGAAGCAGCAGCCCGTTTTTTGGGGGTCTGCTTGTGCTTGGAATTTTGCACCCACCTTTGAATCCCCCTGTGCCGTCCGGGCTGGGGGGCCCCGGGCAAGGGCCAAGTCGCCATCGCTTCTCGGCCTTTTGGCTAAGATCAAGTGTAGTATCTGTTCTTATCAGTTTAATATCTGATACGTCCCCTATCAGGGGACCATATATTAAATTGATTTTTGGAATCGGGAGATGGAACAGGGGCTTGCTCCGTCCACTCCACGCATCGGCCCGGTATTGCAGTACCTCCGGGAACGGTGCACACCTTTCTCTAACGTTGGTCAAAGTCAGATCTGGATCTCTCCTGTGAGCATTTTGTCTACCCCTGCTGGAGGGAGAGTGCCAGTGTTGATGCAAGTTTTCCCACCGTTTTACTTCTTTTTTTTTCTCTCTTTCTTTCTTTCTCTCTTTCTTTCTCTTTCTTTCTTGCTTTCTTTCTTTCTTTTATTCACATGTGGTGATGATGTAGACAGCAGCAGTTTGTTTCCTGGGAGCATGCAGCTAACCAGACAAGTGTGGTGGAACATGTCCCTATGCCAGGTCCTTCTTAGCCAGCCAGCCAGCCAGCCAGCGAGGCACAGTTGTAGTTACCCAAGGCACCTTGCACAGCATAGCAGCTTGGCATGAATATTTGTAAGACGCACTCCGCCAGTTTATGTTTTGTTTTTGGTGTTATGTGTGTGTTTTTGCTTTGTTTTGTTTTCTCCTGCTTAAATTGCACATTTTCCCTCTGGAAGCAGCAGCCCGTTTTTTGGGGGTCTGCTTGTGCTTGAAATTTTGCACCCACCTTTGAATCCCCCTGTGCCGTCCGGGCTGGGGGGCCCCGGGCAAGGGCCAAGTCGCCATCGCTTCTCGGCCTTTTGGCTAAGATCAAGTGTAGTATCTGTTCTTATCAGTTTAATATCTGATACTCTGGCTTCTCTTCAGTTCGGTTCCAGTTTTTTTCTTTTTCAGGCGGTTCCGGCTTTTCCAGACGTTCCTGGAGTTAGAGAGAAGGAGGACCTACCATCCAGACGACCTTTGAGGACCCTTTGATGACCTAGACGACCTCATCCCCAGCCTTTGATTGTAATCGAGATCCAGACCGAGAGAGCAGCAGGCGCCCAGCAGAGGGCGCCATCTGGGAGGAGCAGAGGGCGGCCCCGGACCCCGAGGAGGCGTCACAGCCACGATTCTTCCTACGTGGTCTCGGTGCCAAGCAGCGCCCCCTACTCCGCCAGGGAAGGACACCGTTCACCTGGGGAGGGGGTCCCTCTTGCGAGGCGACCATCTCCTCAGGGACTAAAGTAATAGTTCCTTCAACTGCCCAGATTTGCTGCTTACGTTGTCTCTTTTTCGTAGAGAGAGACAACCCGGACGTCCAGAGGCTTCTCCCACCCCAATCGGAGGAGCCAGCTGAAGGATGGCGTTCCGGCCAACCCAGGAGACCAGGAGGCACAATGCGGTGCGCTTCACAAGGACCCAGCAAGAGGAAACGGAACCAGGACTGACGAGACTGGAGTTCAGCCGGACCATTCTTCAGAGGGGTATGGGTTTTTCCCCTTCTGACTTGAATTGTTTGGTGAAATTGCCAGGGCTTAAGGAAGTGTTTGAGGTCAGTTTTAGGAACCCCCAAAAGTTACAAGAAATGTGGTCCTTTTGGGGGGAGAATAAATATCTCGCTCCATACAAAGAATTTTGTGTGGATGCTCTGACAGACAGAGAAATGAAAGTTGTTACTGTCCAATTTTTCAATGAGGCTGTTAGCGACTATGATATTACAACATGTCTTAACCGCTATGGGAGGGTGTCATCAGAAGGGAGGAAAATTACAGACGAAGATGGGGTTTGGACAGGAGCCAGAAAGTGGCTGGTACGCCTTAATGTTGATCCATCGGGCATTGGAGGCGTCCGCCACATTCCAAACTCCATAGTGTTAGGGCCCAACAGAGGGCTGGTATTCTATAATGGGATGCCAAAACTCTGCAGGAAATGTGGGGAATTAGGACACCTGGCGGCCGCGTGTACTGTAGTCAAGTGCAGGAACTGCGGCGCCCCCCACGAGACCAGCCACTGCAGAGAAGAGAGGCAGTGCAATTTGTGTGGAAAGAAGGGGCACCTGTTTAAGGACTGCCCCTCTTCCTATGCCAACATGGCCAGAGCCAGCAAGGCAAATACGAACAAGCCTAGGCCTGAGCAGGAAGAGGGAGCAAGTAACAAAGATCAGTCCACATCACCACCAACAGTATCCAAGACCCAGACTCCAGCACCACCATCATCACCAGCACCCCCCTCACCCCCCCGCCCCCGAGACATGTCCCGTTTTACGAGGACCCCTTCCCCCAGCCCAGAGAGAGAGTACAACAGCTACTCCACTAGCTCCTCCAGTAGCTCCTCTGATGCAGAACACGAGGCAGGGAGGGAGCCCGGACCCAGCAGCGGCCCCCCCCTGAGTAGGGCCCTCTCAGCGCCAGCACTCCCCCTCGGCTCTCGTTATGACGCCATAAGGATTGAGTCCGTGGGGGAGGAAAGCGAAAGCGACAGTGAAAGTGAGAGTGAGAAGGAGGGGAAGGGAGTGAAGAACCAGCAGAGGGTGGGGAAAAGAAAGGGTAGAGACGAGGGGGGGAAAAGAAAGAAGATCAGGATCAAAGACAGCAAGTTGCAGGTGGCCCCCATAGATCCAAAACCAGCTAATGTCCACACAAAGTCCCCAGTCTTGCCCTCGCAGGCAGAGACGGAGGCGAGTGGGACGGCTACACTGCCGCCTAGTGGGCAGGTAGCAGCCAGCCAGGGCATCCCCAGCCAGCCTTCCCAGTCGTTGGCACAAACCCTAGCACACCTCGCAGAAGAGGTGTTCACTAATGCACCGAGGGAGAGGTCGGGGTCAACACCTTCCCTGACCAGCAGTACCTCGGTAGCAATGACCCTCTTCAAGCGAAGGGCCTCCCTTCAAAGCATCCTTGACCCCCTCCCTTGTATGGGCAAAACCAGGGGCCCCCTAGAGGTCCTCCTAGATACAGCACTGGAGGACATGGGAATACCCCTGGACGCGGTAAGCCAGAAGTCTGCTAACAGCTCCAATTCAACAGACGGTAACAGCCAAAGAATGCTGTCTGTCATAACCCCCCCCCAGGACAAAGCTGACCCACACGTTCTGAGGGGCCCTGAGCAAGTTCCACCAGACTTACCTTGTGGGGAGTTGAATAGCCCCAACAACTCCACGTACTGTGCATATAAAGACGGTGCCTTCTTGGACGAGGCAGCAGTGAGTACCTTCTCAGGGGTGATGGGAGTTGCAAATAAGCCCAAGCCCCCTCGAAGCAAGCGTAGAGCTAAGAGTAGGAAGAGTGTCCCGACCTCCCAATCATAGTCGCTATGGGGTGGACGCAGCGACTCCTTTTCTTGTTAGCTACCCTGATGGCCCTGATATGTGTGTCTGTTAATGTCAGGAGCATCAGGGAGACACAAAAAAGATTTGATGTACTAAACTATCTAGCTAACTTGAAAGCAGATCTCATCTTTCTGCAGGAGTGTGGTATTTCGTCGAGCCCTGATTATAGGGACCTGAAGGAGAGTTGGACCCTGGGGGACTCCTTCTGGTCGGGCTCCAACATAGCCAGAGCCGACGGAGTAGGTATCCTGTTTAAAAACCCATTTATTACCTCCCGCAGCAGCAGGGAGGTAGAACCTGGTAGAATTCTGAGCGTGGATGTGACATACAACAACACTCCCCTCAGACTGGTCAATGTCTACGCACCCACTAACCAAAACGAAAGAGTTCAATTTTTTCCACAGCTGCGTCCACTCCTGCTGGGGAACGTACCCGTCATCGTGTCAGGTGACTTCAATTGTGCTCTGAGGGACGTAGACCGGAGCAGGCCACGCAACGACCGCTCTAGTAGAGTTTTGTCCTCCGTAATATCTGATTTCTCCCTGTGTGATGCAGGTAAGGACCTGGTGCCTCCCTTTACCTGGGTGAGCTCATCTGGGACCTCCTTCTCCCGTATAGATCTCGTCCTGCATACCAGCTCCCTTACGAAGACGGCAGTAGACACCCAGGCCGTCTTCTTCTCTGACCATAGGCTCCTGCAGGTAACATTGCAGGTCCCTCAGACCTCCCAGATGGGGTCAGGGGTCTGGAAATTAAACACCTCCTTACTCGATGACCCCTCCATAGCTGCAGCCTATAAGAGCAGGCTTGTTGAGTGGACCACTTTGCGTGACCTATTCAACTCCCCTATAGAGTGGTGGGAGATGGTCAAAACGAGAACTAAGGGTTATTTCATAGCAGCAGGCAAGAGGAAAGCAAAAGAAAGGAGGGCCAAATATAAATACCTGAATGCTGCCCTCCAGCGTCTGAGCCTGCTTCAGCTTCGGGGGTTCCCTGTAAGCGACGAGATAGCCCAGACCAAGCTAGATCTTTCAGTGCTTTGTAGGGAGGAACAACGAAAGGTCATGCACAATGCAAAAGTGCAAAAAATGGAGGAAGACGAAAAGTGTACTCGCTTCTTCTTCCAGAAAACGAGGGAGAAGCGGCACTTGATGTCCTCCATGCTCGACAGCAGGGGGAGGATAGTAGAGGATAGTGAGGGAGTGAAAAAAGTGGTAGAGAACTTCTATAGGGACCTGTATAACATCAAAGCTACAGATGACACCCTGATAGAGTGGTTCCTGAGCCAGTTGGAGCCTGACTCAGTGCGGGACGAGGAGGAGGAGGAGAAGGACCCAGAACTCACGCTGGAGGAGCTCACCCAGGCGGTTAAGACCATGAACACCGGTAAGACGCCAGGTCCAGATGGCATCCCGGGTGAGTATTACCATCTTTTTTGGGACACGCTAAAAGTCCATTTAGCGGAGGTCTACAGAGCGGTCTACAGGGAGAAGCGGTTGGGCCCTTCTATGCGGGAGAGTGTAATTACTCTCCTTCATAAGAAAGGGGAAGTTAAAGATCTACGGAATTGGCGCCCAATCAGCCTCCTTTGCGTGGATTACAAGATACTAGCCAAAGCTCTGATGCTCCGGCTACAAGTACACCTCCCTTTGGTCATTGGCCCTGACCAGGCTTGTGGCGTCCCAGGGAGGTCCATCACGGATATTTTAATGTTAACAAGGGACATTCTGGCTTATTCTAGAGAACGGAACCATCCCCTCTGCCTGTTCAACCTTGACCAGGAGAAGGCGTTCGATAGGGTAAGCCATGAATATATGTACAAAGTGATGGACCAGATGAAATTCGCTCCTGGACTTAGGGAGTGGGTTAAAACCATATATACAAACATTAGTACCCGAGTCTTGGTGAACAGGCACCTGACTGGTAAAATATCTATCCAGTCAGGGGTCAGACAGGGTTGCCCACTATCCCCACTGCTATATGTCGTGTGCATTGAACCCCTCCTGCAGGCAATTCGTAGGGATACCAATATAACTGGTTTCCAGCTGCCTGGATCCAACGGGGTCCAGGTCAAAACAACAGCATATATGGACGATGTGTCACTCATTTGCACCAACACATCGTCGGTACCTCGGATTAGTAATATCCTTGAGAAGTACTGCACGGCGACCGGGGCAGTGATTAACAAGTCCAAGAGCGAAGTCTACGTGTCTAAAAATTGGCAGGTAGATAGGGAACTGTCGGACATGTACCCTGTCAAAAAGGACAAAATCAAGATTCTGGGCCTCATTTTCGAGAACAATAGCTCGGGGGCCCAGAGCTGGACGGCGGCCATTAACCAGGTCCGTAAAAAGATTGGCGGATGGAGCACAAGATCCTTAACAATGACGGGTAGAGTATTAATAACCAAGTCTATACTGTTCCCCATCCTCTCTTATGTAGGAAAAATCTTTCCCCCAGACAGGACCACCAAAAAAGTGGTGGACCGCATTATCCACCGCTTTATCTGGGGCAGCAAGATGGAGAGGGTAAAGCGAGCCACTCTGAGTAAAGCCGACAAGAAGGGAGGTAAGGGGGTCCCGGACGTTGTGCAGCTCACCCGAGTGCAGGGGCTCACGCAAACTATCAAGAACATCCAGGCCCTGGACAGGAAGGTATGTTACATGAATCGTTTCTATTTTGCCACCTGTCTCAGGGCCTTGGGCCTCTGCACTATTGATAACACCGTGCCGTACTCCTGGGACCCCCCATTGTATTATAGAACCTTAAGGGACACTATATATAAATTGGGCTTAGATAAAGCAAAATTGGCCTCCTGGGAATACAAGGCTGTAACTAAATATCTTGCCGGTTCCCAGGAAATTGAAAAAGTAGCTACTTTCTCCCTCACCCAAAGCCAAAAAATCTGGGAGAATGTGTCTCACAGCTGCCTCAGTAATGTCCAGAAGGATATAGCATGGAACACCGTCCACAGTGCACTCCCCACTCGAGCGTTCATGTTCAGGAGGGGACTAGCCCAAGTAGAAACATGCCCCTATGCAAAGTGCCGCAAGAGAGAAACACCAGCCCATATCTTCTGGGAGTGTGATGTGGCTGGCAGTGTCTGGCTCTCTGTCTCTGTCTTCCTAAACAGGTTTGCTGACACGGCCAAGATGACCGCTGAGACTGTGCTCTATGGGCCTGCGGGAGGAATCACTACCAGCACAGCTAAGTGCGTTTGGCGTGTCATCAATGTTGTCAAGCAGATCCTGTGGGAAGGCCGTAACGTCTGTGTCTATCACAAGCAGGAGCTAGACACTATCACCACGACCAGAAGGGCACAAACTCTTATCAAGGACTTTGTAATTCTGGACATCCGGACCCTCGGGAAGGACAAGGCCTGCGCGGAGTGGAGGATCGCCGGACTTCAGGACGTGAAGATGGAATAAAGGAAAAAACTGGAACCGCTAGCTCCTAGGAGCGGGACTACGGGGCACCGCTAAGCCTTTTATTTATTTTGTCATGCCAGCATTCCGCCCTTTTTAGCTGGCATGACCGTTTTTCAACGGTGCCCTGGTTTTATGTAGTCTTTTGTTTCAGTTTTATGGACTTTTATTTGATTTACGTTGAATGTTTTATTTGATTTTGTTTTGTTTTGTTTTGTTTTATGTATCTTTAAGATTTTTAATGTAAACTATTAAAAGTTACATTTTAAGTGTTTTAAAATTTTAGAATTTTAACTCACTGTTTTATACACTGTCCCTTTTCCCCTGTCCCTGTTTTAGATCTAGTTTTATGTTCACTTTTGAACCTTTTAGAGAGCACTCCCCGGCCCTCACAAGCACTGGTTTTTTATAGATGGTTCTTTTTTTCCAGTCACTTTTAAAACAGCACAGGTTTTTTTCATGTTGATTTTAATCTGTGTCTGTTTTAACCATGTACAAATCACAATTGTCTTGGTGTTTTTAAATGTATTTTAAATGCTTTTAAAACAAAATGTATGTCTGTATGCATGAATGTCATCTTTAAAAGAAATGTAAAATGAATGAAAAAACGAATGGGTGTAAATGTAAAAAAATGTAAAATATCAATAAAAGAGTATTCTCTTCAGTTCGAATAAATCTTTCTAAGACTAAGGCTTAGAGGGTAGTGGCATTGCCCGCTCCCTCCGAGGGTCTGTGAGAGGTTTGTTCGAGTGAGGAGGAACAGAATTTGTTTTATTTTTGACTGGCTTTCTTCAGCTCGGCAACTTTTTGGAAGACTAATGCTCAGTCTGGTTTTGGCTTGCCCAATCCAAGCCGAGGGTCTTTCAAGATTTTGTTGACTGTTGAGTGCAGTTTTTTCTTTTTCAGACGGTTCCAGTTTATTTCTTTTTCAGGCGGTTCCGGCTTTTCCAGACGTTCCTGGAGTTCGAGAGATGGAGGACCTACCATCCAGACGACCTTTGAGGACCCTTTGATGACCTAGACGACCTCATCCCCAGCCCTTGATTGTAATCGAGATCCAGACCGAGAGAGCAGCAGGCGCCCAGCAGAGGGCGCCATCTGGGAGGAGCAGAGGGCGGCCCCGGACCCCGAAGAGGCGTCACAGCCACGATTCTTCCTACGTGGTCTCGGTGCCAAGCAGCGCCCCCTACTCCGCCAGGGAAGGACACCGTTCACCTGGGGAGGGGGTCCCTCTTGCGAGGCGACCATCTCCTCAGGGACTAAAGTAATAGTTCCTTCAACTGCCCAGATTTGCTGCTTACGTTGTCTCTTTTCCGTAGAGAGAGACAACCCGGACGTCCAGAGGCTTCTCCCACCCCAATCGGAGGAGCCAGCTGAAGGATGGCGTTCCGGCCAACCCAGGAGACCAGGAGGCACAATGCGGTGCGCTTCACAAGAAACAAGCAAGATGAAACGGAACCAGGACTGACGAGACTGGAGTTCAGCCGGACCATTCTTCAGAGGGGTATGGGTTTTTCCCCTTCTGACTTGAATTGTTTGGTGAAATTGCCAGGGCTTAAGGAAGTGTTTGAGGTCAGTTTTAGGAACCCCCAAAAGTTACAAGAAATGTGGTCCTTTTGGGGGGAGAATAAATATCTCGCTCCATACAAAGAATTTTGTGTGGATGCACTGACAGACAGAGAAATGAAAGTTGTTACTGTCCAATTTTTCAATGAGGCTGTTAGCAACTATGATATTACAACATGGCTTAACCGCTATGGGAGGGTGTCATCAGAAGGGAGGAAAATTACAGACGAAGATGGGGTTTGGACAGGAGCCAGAAAGTGGCTGGTACGCCTCAATGTTGATCCATCGGGCATTGGAGGCGTCCGCCACATTCCAAACTCCATAGTGTTAGGGCCCAACAGAGGGCTGGTATTCTATAATGGGATGCCAAAACTCTGCAGGAAATGTGGGGAATTAGGACACCTGGCGGCCGCAAGTACTGTAGTCAAGTGCAGGAACTGCGGCGCCCCCCACGAGACCAGCCACTGCAGAGAAGAGAGGCAGTGCAATTTGTGTGGAAAGAAGGGGCACCTGTTTAAGGACTGCCCCTCTTCCTATGCCAACATGGCCAGAGCCAGCAAGGCAAATACGAACAAGCCTAGGCCTGAGCAGGAAGAGGGAGCAAGTAACAAAGATCAGTCCACATCACCACCAACAGTATCCAAAACCCAGACTCCAGCACCACCATCATCACCAGCACCCCCCTCACCCCCCCGCCCCCGAGACATGTCCCGTTTTACGAGGACCCCTTCCCCCAGCCCAGAGAGAGAGTACAACAGCTACTCCACTAGCTCCTCCAGTAGCTCCTCTGATACAGAACACGAGGCAGGGAGGGAGCCCGGACCCAGCAGCGGCCCCCCCCCTGAGTAGGGCCCTCTCAGCGCCAGCACTCCCCCTCGGCTCTCGTTATGACGCCATAAGTATTGAGTCCGTGGGGGAGGAAAGCGAAAGCGACAGTGAAAGTGAGAGTGAGAAGGAGGGGAAGGGAGTGAAGAACCAGCAGAGGGTGGGGAAAAGAAAAGGTAGAGACGAGGGGGGGAAAAGAAAGAAGATCAAGATCAAAGACAGCAAGTTGCAGGTGGCCCCCATAGATCCCAAACCAGCTAATGTCCACACAAAGTCCCCAGTCTTGCCCTCGCAGGCAGAGACGGAGGCAAGTGGGACGGCTACACTGCCGCCTAGTGGGCAGGTAGCAGCCAGCCAGGGCATCCCCAGCCAGCCTTCCCAGTCGTTGGCACAAACCCTAGCACACCTCGCAGAAGAGGTGTTCACTAATGCACCGAGGGAGAGGTCGGGGTCAACACCTTCCCTGACCAGCAGTACCTCGGTAGCAATGACCCTCTTCAAGCGAAGGGCCTCCCTTCAAAGCATCCTTGACCCCCTCCCTTGTATGGGCAAAACCAGGGGCCCCCTAGAGGTCCTCCTAGATACAGCACTGGAGGACATGGGAATACCCCTGGACGCGGTAAGCCAGAAGTCTGCTAACAGCTCCAATTCAGCAGACGGTAACAGCCAAAGAATGCTGTCTGTCATAACCCCCCCCCCAGGACAAAGCTGACCCACACGTTCCGAGGGGCCCTGAGCAAGTTCCACCAGACTTACCTTGTGGGGAGTTGAATAGCCCAAACAACTCCACGTACTGTGCATACAAAGACGGTGCCTTCTTGGACGAGGCAGCAGTGAGTACCTTCTCAGGGGTGATGGGAGTTGCAAATAAGCCCAAGCCCCCTCGAAGCAAGCGTAGAGCTAAGAGTAGGAAGAGTGTCCCGACCTCCCAATCATAGTCGCTATGGGGTGGACGCAGCGACTCCTTTTCTTGTTAGCTACCCTGATGGCCCTGATATGTGTGTCTGTTAATGTCAGGAGCATCAGGGAGACACAAAAAAGATTTGATGTACTAAACTATCTAGCTAACTTGAAAGCAGATCTCATCTTTCTGCAGGAGTGTGGTATTTCGTCGAGCCCTGATTATAGGGACCTGAAGGAGAATTGGACCCTGGGGGACTCCTTCTGGTCGGGCTCCAACATAGCCAGAGCCGACGGAGTAGGTATCCTGTTTAAAAACCCTTTTATTACCTCCCGCAGCAGCAGGGAGGTAGAACCTGGTAGAATTCTGAGCGTGGATGTGACATACAACAACACTCCCCTCAGACTGGTCAATGTCTACGCACCCACTAACCAAAACGAAAGAGTTCAATTTTTTCCACAGCTGCGTCCACTCCTGCTGGGGAACGTACCCGTCATCGTGTCAGGTGACTTCAATTGTGCTCTGAGGGACGTAGACCGGAGCAGGCCACGCAACGACCGCTCTAGTAGAGTTTTGTCCTCCGTAATATCTGATTTCTCCCTGTGTGATGCAGGTAAGGACCTGGTGCCTCCCTTTACCTGGGTGAGCTCATCTGGGACCTCCTTCTCCCGTATAGATCTCGTCCTGCATACCAGCTCCCTTACGAAGACGGCAGTAGACACCCAGGCCGTCTTCTTCTCTGACCATAGGCTCCTGCAGGTAACATTGCAGGTCCCTCAGACCTCCCAGATGGGGTCAGGGGTCTGGAAATTAAACACCTCCTTACTCGATGACCCCTCCATAGCTGCAGCCTATAAGAGCAGGCTTGTTGAGTGGACCACTTTGCGTGACCTATTCAACTCCCCTATAGAGTGGTGGGAGATGGTCAAAATGAGAACTAAGGGTTATTTCATAGCAGCAGGCAAGAGGAAAGCAAAAGAAAGGAGGGCCAAATATAAACACCTGAATGCTGCCCTCCAGCGTCTGAGCCTGCTTCAGCTTCGGGGGTTCCCTGTAAGCGACGAGATAGCCCAGACCAAGCTAGATCTTTCAGTGCTTTGTAGGGAGGAACAACGAAAGGTCATGCACAATGCAAAAGTGCAAAAAATGGAGGAAGACGAAAAGTGTACTTGCTTCTTCTTCCAGAAAACGAGGGAGAAGCAGCACTTGATGTCCTCCATGCTCGACAGCAGGGGGAGGATAGTAGAGGATAGTGAGGGAGTGAAAAAAGTGGTAGAGAACTTCTATAGGGACCTGTATAACATCAAAGCTACAGATGACACCCTGATAGAGTGGTTCCTGAGCCAGTTGGAGCCTGACTCAGTGCGGGACGACGAGGAGGAGGAGAAGGACCCAGAACTCACGCTGGAGGAGCTCACCCAGGCGGTTAAGACCATGAACACCGGTAAGACGCCAGGTCCAGATGGCATCCCGGGTGAGTATTACCATCTTTTTTGGGACACGCTAAAAGTCCATTTAGCGGAGGTCTACAGAGCGGTCTACAGGGAGAAGCGGTTGGGCCCTTCTATGCGGGAGAGTGTAATTACTCTCCTTCATAAGAAAGGGGATGTTAAAGATCTACGGAATTGGCGCCCAATCAGCCTCCTTTGCGTGGATTACAAGATACTAGCCAAAGCTCTGATGCTCCGGCTACAAGTACACCTCCCTTTGGTCATTGGCCCCGACCAGGCTTGTGGCGTCCCAGGGAGGTCCATCACGGATATTTTAATGTTAACAAGGGACATTCTGGCTTATTCTAGAGAACGGAACCATCCCCTCTGCCTGTTCAACCTTGACCAGGAGAAGGCGTTCGATAGGGTAAGCCATGAATATATGTACAAAGTGATGGACCAGATGAAATTCGCTCCTGGACTTAGGGAGTGGGTTAAAACCATATATACAAACATTAGTACCTGAGTCTTGGTGAACAGGCACCTGACTGGTAAAATATCTATCCAGTCAGGGGTCAGACAGGGTTGCCCACTATCCCCACTGCTATATGTCGTGTGCATTGAACCCCTCCTGCAGGCAATTCGTAGGGATACCAATATAACTGGTTTCCAGCTGCCTGGATCCAACGGGGTCCAGGTCAAAACAACAGCATATATGGACGATGTGTCACTCATTTGCACCAACACATCGTCGGTACCTCGGATTAGTAATATCCTTGAGAAGTACTGCACGGCGACCGGGGCAGTGATTAATAAGTCCAAGAGCGAAGTCTACGTGTCTAAAAATTGGCAGGTAGATAGGGAACTGTCGGACATGTACCCTGTCAAAAAGGACAAAATCAAGATTCTGGGCCTCATTTTCGAGAACAATAGCTCGGGGGCCCAGAGCTGGACGGCGGCCATTAACCAGGTCCGTAAAAAGATTGGCGGATGGAGCACAAGATCCTTAACAATGACGGGTAGAGTATTAATAACCAAGTCTATACTGTTCCCCATCCTCTCTTATGTAGGAAAAATCTTTCCCCCAGACAGGACCACCAAAAAAGTGGTGGACCGCATTATCCACCGCTTTATCTGGGGCAGCAAGATGGAGAGGGTAAAGCGAGCCACTCTGAGTAAAGCCGACAAGAAGGGAGGTAAGGGGGTCCCGGACGTTGTGCAGCTCACCCGAGTGCAGGGGCTCACGCAAACTATCAAGAACATCCAGGCCCTGGACAGGAAGGTATGTTACATGAATCGTTTCTATTTTGCCACCTGTCTCAGGGCCTTGGGCCTCTGCACTATTGATAACACCGTGCCGTACTCCTGGGACCCCCCATTGTATTATAGAACCTTAAGGGACACTATATATAAATTGGGCTTAGATAAAGCAAAATTGGCCTCCTGGGAATACAAGGCTGTAACTAAATATCTTGCCGGTTCCCAGGAAATTGAAAAAGTAGCTACTTTCTCCCTCACCCAAAGCCAAAAAATCTGGGAGAATGTGTCTCACAGCTGCCTCAGTAATGTCCAGAAGGATATAGCACGGAACACCGTCCACAGTGCACTCCCCACTCGAGCGTTCATGTTCAGGAGGGGACTAGCCCAAGTAGAAACATGCCCCTATGCAAAGTGCCGCAAGAGAGAAACACCAGCCCATATCTTCTGGGAGTGTGATGTGGCTGGCAGTGTCTGGCTCTCTGTCTCTGTCTTCCTAAACAGGTTTGCTGACACGGCCAAGATGACCGCTGAGACTGTGCTCTATGGGCCTGCGGGAGGAATCACTACCAGCACAGCTAAGTGCGTTTGGCGTGTCATCAATGTTGTCAAGCAGATCCTGTGGGAGGGCCGTAACGTCTGTGTCTATCACAAGCAGGAGCTAGACACTATCACCACGACCAGAAGGGCACAAACTCTTATCAAGGACTTTGTAATTCTGGACATCCGGACCCTCGGGAAGGACAAGGCCTGTGCAGAGTGGAGGATCGCCGGACTTCAGGACGTGAAGATGGAATAAAGGAAAAAACTGGAACCGCTAGCTCCTAGGAGCGGGACTACGGGGCACCGCTAAGCCTTTTATTTATTTTGTCATGCCAGCATTCCGCCCTTTTTAGCTGGCATGACCGTTTTTGAACGGTGCCCTGGTTTTATGTAGTCTTTTTGTTTCAGTTTTATGGATTTTGATTTGATTTATTTTGAATGTTTTATTTGATTTTGTTTTGTTTTATGTATCTAAAAGATTTTTAATGTTAACTATTAAAAGTTACATTTTAAGTGTTTTAAAATTTTAGAATTTTAACTCACTGTTTTATACACTGTCCCTTTTCCCCTGTCCCTGTTTTAGTAATATAGTTTTATGTTCACTTTTGAACCTTTTTAGAGAGCACTCCCCGGCCCTCACAAGCACTGTTTTTTTATAGATGGTTCTTTTTTTCCAGTCACTTTTAAAACAGCACAGGTTTTTTTCATGTTGATTTTAATCTGTGTCTGTTTTAACCATGTACAAAGCTCAATTGTCTTGGTGTTTTTAAATGTGTTTTAAATGCTTTTAAAACAAAATGTATGTCTGTATGCATGAATGTCATCTTTAAAAGAAATGTAAAATGAATGAAAAAACGAATGGGTGTAAATGTAAAAAAATGTAAAATCTCAATAAAAGAGTATCAGGGGACCATATATTAAATTGATTTTTGGATTCGGGAGATGGAACAGGGGCTTGCTCCGTCCACTCCACGCATCGGCCCGGTATTGCAGTACCTCCGGGAACGGTGCACACCTTTCTCTAACGTTGGTCAAAGTCAGATCTGGATCTCTCCTGTGAGCATTTTGTCTACCCCTGCTGGAGGGAGAGTGCCAGTGTTGATGCAAGTTTTCCCGCCGTTTTACTTCTTTTTTTTCTTTCTCTCTTTCTTTCTTTCTCTCTTTCTTTCTCTCTTTCTTTCTTGCTGTCTTTCTTTCTTTTATTCACATGTGGTGATGATGTAGACAGCAGCAGTTTGTTTCCTGGGAGCATGCAGCTAACCAGACAAGTGTGGTGGAACATGTCCTTATGCCAGGACCTTCTTAGCAAGCCAGCCAGCCAGCGAGGCACAGTTGTAGTTACCCAAGGCACCTTGCACAGCATAGCAGCTTGGCATGACTATTTGTAAGACGCACTCCGCCAGTTTATGTTTTGTTTTTGGTGTTATGTGTGTGTTTTTGCTTTGTTTTGTTTTCTCCTGCTTAAATTGCACATTTCCCCTCTGAAGCAGCAGCCCGTTTTTTGGGGGTCTGCTTGTGCTTGGAATTTTGCACCCACCTTTGAATCCCCCTGTGCCGTCCGGGCTGGGGGGCCCCGGGCAAGGGCCAAGTCGCCATCGCTTCTCGGCCTTTTGCCTAAGATCAAGTGTAGTATCTGTTCTTATCAGTTTAATATCTGATACGTCCCCTATCAGGGGACCATATATTAAATTGATTTTTGGAATCGGGAGATGGAACAGGGGCTTGCTCCGTCCACTCCACGCATCGGCCCGGTATTGCAGTACCTCCGGGAACAGTGCACACCTTTCTCTAACGTTGGTCAAAGTCAGATCTGGATCTCTCCTGTGAGCATTTTGTCTACCCCTGCTGGAGGGAGAGTGCCAGTGTTGATGCAAGTTTTCCCACCGTTTTACTTCTTTTTTTTTCTCTCTCTTTCTTTCTTTCTCTCTTTCTTTCTCTTTCTTTCTTGCTTTCTTTCTTTCTTTTATTCACATGTGGTGATGATGTAGACAGCAGCAGTTTGTTTCCTGGGAGCATGCAGCTAACCAGACAAGTGTGGTGGAACATGTCCCTATGCCAGGACCTTCTTAGCAAGCCAGCCAGCCAGTGAGGCACAGTTGTAGTTACCCAAGGCACCTTGCACAGCATAGCAGCTTGGCATGACTATTTGTAAGACGCACTCCGCCAGTTTATGTTTTGTTTTTGGTGTTATGTGTGTGTTTTTGCTTTGTTTTGTTTTCTCCTGCTTAAATTGCACATTTCCCCTCTGGAAGCAGCAGCCCGTTTTTTGGGGGTCTGCTTGTGCTTGGAATTTTGCACCCACCTTTGAATCCCCCTGTGCCGTCCGGGCTGGGGGGCCCCGGGCAAGGGCCAAGTCGCCATCGCTTCTCGGCCTCTTGGCTCATCTCAAGTGTGTGTGGCTTGACCGCAGCTCTTGAGACGTCATTAGAATGGAGAACACAGGATCACCGTCGACCCCCCGGGTGCGATTAAAGAATACAGTGCGGTTGGAACTAGCGGACGATGAGGAGTTACGGGTAAAAGTGGACCTGAAATTTCTTGTGGAGAAGATCTTGATGGGAGAGCTGGGTATATATCCGCAGCAGATATTTTGTCTACAAGAATTATTAAAGACCAGGACATACGACATCACCTTGGCTTCGGAAGCACTCTGCTACCAGATATGGGAAATTTACAAAAAGAAGAGAAACCTTCCTTGCTTTTTTGGAATTAAAATGGAGATGCTGTACACCAGAGAGGTGAGAACTTTAACAGTGCACATGTTCAACCCCTTTGTGCAAGAGAACGAAATAAGGATCTTTCTGTTGCGCTACTGTGACCAGGTACAAAATGGTGAGAAAATAAAAAATGAATATGACATCTGGAATGGGAAAAGGAAATATACGGTGACTTTTAAAAAAGATTCGGAAGGAATAGGAGGGGTCAGACACCCCCCAGGCAACTTCTCAATTGGGCCTAATAAGAGCTATCTCTTTTACCCAGGACAGCCACGGTATTGTAGGAAATGTGGCCAGTTTGGCCATGTTATGGCGTACTGTGTGGAGGACCATTGCAGTAATTGTAATGGAAGCAGCCATACAGCCAAAGACTGCACGCAAGCTAAGAGCTGCAACTTGTGTGGAGATCCTAGGCATATGTATAGATCTTGCCCCAAGAAAAGAAGAACTTATGCTGAGGCAACAGTGGCTGGACCACTGCCAACAGAAGAGCAGGAAACAGAGGAGCAGCCAGAGACAGTAGAGAAGGGGGCAGAGGAAAATGAGACAAGCATGCAAGACCAGGAGAGTGGGGAAGGCCTAAGTAAGAGCTTAAAGGAAGTATCAAAAGAGGAGTATGTAAAACTGATGGGACTGGACGTTTCAGATATCACTGATAGTGAGGGAGAGTCTTTGGCTGAGCCTTCTTCAGTAAAGGGGTGGGGCGAGGATGAGCATGAGATGGAGGAGGCCATCGAGAATTCGGAAGGGATGGAATGGATGGAAGCAAGGAAAAAGAGAAAGGCTTCGGGTGAGGAAAAAGAGGAAGAGCCCAAGGAGAAGAAAGGGTTAAAAGGAGTGGTCACAGCAATAAGCACACACAATAGATTTGATCTATTGGTAAGCAGTATGAAGGAGCTGCAAGAAGGAGAAGACTGCTCGGAGTGCGAAGCTAGCACATCTAGGGAGGAAGGATATCTGAGTCCCGGAGGGGTCAAGACATTCGCTCACACAACAGGAATGTTGCTGAGAGTAGAGGGTAACAAAGAACAATGTGAGGAGACGGGTGAGTGAGAGAATCTCTGCTTTAAAACTACCTAAATGGAGTTAAAAGTACTGACAATTAATGCAAGGGGTTTGAGGGACGCTGGGAAAAGAAAAGCCTTTTTGTTTTCATTGGGGACTGTGAACTTTGGTGTAGCATTCCTCCAAGAATGCCACTTAAAGGATATTGGAGATATAAAAACGTTCTCAAAAGAGTGGAAAGAAGGACCTTCATGTTGGAGCATTGGGCATGTACATGCTGATGGGGTGGGGATACTATTTAAGGGAAGAGGTTTTGTCATTGAAAGCTCATGCTCTGTCAATCCTGGCAGAGTGTTATGTGTGGATGTAAATTGGAGGGGGGCGAGGTTTCGTTGTATAAATGTGTATGCACCTAGTAAGAGGGGGGCTAGACTGGAGTTTTTTAAGTGTTTGCCCTCGCTTTTAAATACTAGTAGGGTGGTGGTGATGGGTGGAGACTTTAATGTGTCCTTAGATAAATTGGAGAGGGGGGATCAAGTTGCTAGGGATTTTTCGGCTATGTGGGTTAAAAAAATGTGTACTGATTTTTCTTTTTATGACACTTATAGAAAAATTAATAAACAGGATGGGGGATTTACATGGAGGAACTCAAGAGGGGATCAATCAAGGATTGATTATTTTTTTCTACCAGTGGGGGTTAAAATCCAAGATTTTAAAATGTTCCCATGTTGGGGCTCAGACCACGAAATGGCGGTAGTCAGCATAAAGGTGGAAGTACCAGAGAGAGGGACGGGGTTCTGGAAACTTAACGTAAGAGTTCTGGAGGATGAGAAATTTCAAGCTAGGTTCCAGGGAATGTATAAAGGGTGGCAGAATTTAAAAAGGGGCTATGACTCTCTGGTGGGGTGGTGGGAAGATGTAAAAAAGAAAGTTACTATGTTTTGTCAGGAATTTTGTAGGTGGCAGAGGAGGAGGGAAAGAGATAAAATAAGAGGTTACAATTATAAACTACAAGGACTGCTCTCTAAAATGAATAATGGGGAAGAGATAGATTGGGGAGAGGTTAAGAGGTTAAAAGGAGCATTGGGGGATTATTTTGAGCAGAAAGCCCAGGAGTTTGCTTTTCTGGCTAAAATAAATGAGAAAGAAAATGATGAAAAAGTAACCAAGTTTTTTTTTCAATCAGTAAAGCAAAAACAAACTAAAAGTGTAGTAATTGGGCTTAAAACAGAAAAAGGGGTGGTTGGTGGGAAGGAGGAAATGTTAATGCATGCCAGACGGTTTTATCGGGATCTCTTTGCAGAAAGGGAGGTGTCTCAACAGGAGGTAGAAGTGGTGCTAAACAATATTGAGAACAAGTTAACTAGTGAAGAGCAGGATCAATTGGAGGGGGAGGTAACGGAGGCTGAGGCAAAAGTAGCATTAGATTCAATGAAAGGAAATAAAACGCCGGGGTGTGATGGGTTACCCAAAGAATTCTTTTTGTGTTTTTGGGGTTTGATAAAGAAGGATTTGGTGGAGGTGTATAGGGAGATTTTTAAAGGGGGAATAATGCCTGAGTCAATGAGGAAAGGGGTAATAAGCCTTATATTCAAGATAGGGGACAAAACTGAGCTAGAGAATTGGAGGCCAATAACGTTGCTTTCAGTGGACTATAAAATATTAAGTAAAATATTAACAAATAGGCTAAAAGGAGTAATGCCATCAATAGTGAATATAGACCAGACATGTGGAGTGAAGGGAAGGTCTAGTTGTCTAAATTTAATTCTAATAAGAGACATTCTCAGTTGGGTAAAAGAAAGAGACTTGCCGCTGTGCTTATTAAATTTAGACCAGGAGAAAGCATTCGATAGAGTGAATCATGCATTTCTGTTGAATGTATTGAAGAAATTTAATTTTGGGCCAGTTTTCTTAAAGTGGATACAGATATTGTACAGAGAGGTGTTTAGTTGTGTAAATATAAATGGATTTTTCTCTGAACCAGTTAAACAGTCTGGGGGGGTGAGGCAGGGGTGCCCTCTGTCTCCTTTGCTCTATGTAATTTTTATCGAACCTTTGGCGGAACAAGTCAGAAAGGATAAAGACATTAAAGGGGTCCAAATACCAGGAGGGGCGGGGGATACAGTTAAAGTCACCCAGTATGCAGATGACATGACGTTGTTTCTGTCAACAGATAAAGGACTGGACAGGATAGTGGAACTGTTGCAGGGGTTCAGTCGTGCGACAGGATCAAAGATCAATATGGGGAAGTCTTCGATAATGTACTGTGGAAGGTGGGCTGATAGGAATGATGTAAGACATGGCTTCACCTGGTGCAAAGATGGGATGAAAATTTTGGGTCTCAATTTTTACAAAGAAGAATGTGCTAAAAGAAACTGGGTGGGGAAAATTGAGAGAGTCAAAACACAATTGGATATATGGAGGGCCAGGAGATTAACTATAATGGGGAAGGTGGTAGTTATCAAAGCAGATCTACTGCCAGGTTTGAATTATATGGCCTACATTTTTCCTATGCCGACAAACTGTAAATTATTACTGACAAAGTTGGTGTTCTCTTTTATATGGGGGGGTCGGTATGAGTCAGTAAAAAGAGAACAGATGTATATGCCGGTACCACAAGGGGGCAGAGATGTTCCATGTATCCCATTAAAGTTAGAGGTCTTGTATGTCCACAATATTTGCAAAATGATTATTGAAGAAAAAGATCATAAAGCTTGTTTTTTTGTAAGGTTTTGGTTTTCCTTTGTGTTAAGGTCTATAGTAAACATCAGGAATGTTGTACCCAAGGCAGATAAGAGGCCGTGGCATTATGAAAGGGCTGCTCTGTTTCTAAAAGCACATCCGGAAATCCTGAAAAAGGAAGTGGTGTTAAATCATAAGGGGATGTATACATGTCTTAGAGATAAAATGATAAACAAACGGGCAGGGGTACAGGTAAATACTGAAATCAATTGGAAACAGTTACAACCAAAGTATTTGGATAATTCGACAAAGGATTTAAATTGGTTGGCGGCAGTGAATAGGCTACCTGTAAAAGATATTTTATATAGACATGGGTGTGCGAGGGATTCATTGTGTCCAAGGAAATGTGGGATGGGAGAAACGGTGGGACACGCGTTATGGAGCTGCCGGGTTGTAACTAAGTTCTGGAGGCGGGTGAGGATGGGGATTATGAAAGGAGTCATTGGGGACAATGTCTTGTCATCTGATTGTATTCTGTATGGGGGAGGTTTGAATGAATTGAAACAGAGAGAATATGAGGTGGTGTGGACCATAGTTAGTATGGGGAAAGAATGTGTATGGAATACAAGATGCAAACAAATCAGGAAGATCAAGGATGTTTTGACAGCTAAAGAGATGTATTATGCATTTGTGGCTCAAATTAAAGGTATGATTAAAATGTATGGGTTTGTGCAGGGGGAAAAGAAATGTAAAGAAACATGGGGATTGGTGATGATAAATGTAATGTAAACCACTGAATAAAATTTATATTAAAAATCAAATCTGTTCTTATCAGTTTAATATCTGATACGTCCCCTATCAGGGGACCATATATTAAATTGATTTTTGGAATCGGGAGATGGAACAGGGGCTTGCTCCGTCCACTCCACGCATCGGCCCGGTATTGCAGTACCTCCGGGAACGGTGCACACCTTTCTCTAACGTTGGTCAAAGTCAGATCTGGATCTCTCCTGTGAGCATTTTGACTACCCCTGCTGGAGGGAGAGTGCCAGTGTTGATGCAAGTTTTCCCACCGTTTTACTTCTTTTTTTTCTTTCTTTCTTTCTTTCTTTCTTTCTTTCTCTCTTTCTCTTTCTTTCTTTCTTTCTTTCTTTCTTTCTTTCTTTCTTTCTTTTATTCACATGTGGTGATGATGTAGACAGCAGCAGTTTGTTTCCTGGGAGCATGCAGCTAACCAGACAAGTGTGGTGGAACATGTCCCTATGCCAGGACCTTCTTAGCAAGCCAGCTAGCCAGCGAGGCACAGTTGTAGTTACCCAAGGCACCTTGCAGCATAACAGCTTGGCATGACTATTTGTAAGACGCACTCCGCCAGTTTATGTTTTGTTTTTGGTGTTATGTGTGTGTTTTTGCTTTGTTTTGTTTTCTCCTGCTTAAATTGCACATTTCCCCTCTGGAAGCAGCAGCCCGTTTTTTGGGGGTCTGCTTGTGCTTGAAATTTTGCACCCACCTTTGAATCCCCCTGTGCCGTCCGGGCTGGGGGGCCCCGGGCAAGGGTAGTGGCATTGCCCGCTCCCTCCGAGGGTCTGTGAGAGGTTTGTTCGGGTGAGGAGGAACAGAACTTTTTTTTTATTTTTGACTGGCTTTCTTCAGCTCGGCAACTTTTTGGAAGACTAATGCTCAGTCTGGTTTTGGCTTGCCCAATCCAGGCCGAGGGTCTTTCAAGATTTTGTTGACTGTTGAGAGCAGTTTTTTCTTTTTCAGGCGGTTCCAGTTTTTTTCTTTTTCAGGCGGTTCCGGCTTTTCCAGACGTTCCTGGAGTTAGAGAGAAGGAGGACCTACCATCCAGACGACCTTTGAGGACCCTTTGATGACCTAGACGACCTCATCCCCAGCCTTTGATTGTAATCGAGATCCAGACCGAGAGAGCAGCAGGCGCCCAGCAGAGGGCGCCATCTGGGAGGAGCAGAGGGCGGCCCCGGACCCCGAGGAGGCGTCACAGCCACGATTCTTCCTACGTGGTCTCGGTGCCAAGCAGCGCCCCCTACTCCGCCAGGGAAGGACACCGTTCACCTGGGGAGGGGGTCCCTCTTGCGAGGCGACCATCTCCTCAGGGACTAAAGTAATAGTTCCTTCAACTGCCCAGATTTGCTGCTTACATTGTCTCTTTTTCGTAGAGAGAGACAACCCGGACGTCCAGAGGCTTCTCCCACCCCAATCGGAGGAGCCAGCTGAAGGATGGCGTTCTGGCCAACCCAGGAGACCAGGAGGCACAATGCGGTGCGCTTCACAAGGACCCAGCAAGAGGAAACGGAACCAGGACTGACGAGACTGGAGTTCAGCCGGACCATTCTTCAGAGGGGTATGGGTTTTTCCCCTTCTGACTTGAATTGTTTGGTGAAATTGCCAGGGCTTAAGGAAGTGTTTGAGGTCAGTTTTAGGAACCCCCAAAAGTTACAAGAAATGTGGTCCTTTTGGGGGGAGAATAAATATCTCGCTCCATACAAAGAATTTTGTGTGGATGCATTGACAGACAGAGAAATGAAAGTTGTTACTGTCCAATTTTTCAATGAGGCTGTTAGCGACTATGATATTACAACATGGCTTAACCGCTATGGGAGGGTGTCATCAGAAGGGAGGAAAATTACAGACGAAGATGGGGTTTGGACAGGAGCCAGAAAGTGGCTGGTACGCCTTAATGTTGATCCATCGGGCATTGGAGGCGTCCGCCACATTCCAAACTCCATAGTGTTAGGGCCCAACAGAGGGCTGGTATTCTATAATGGGATGCCAAAACTCTGCAGGAAATGTGGGGAATTAGGACACCTGGCGGCCGCGTGTACTGTAGTCAAGTGCAGGAACTGCGGCGCCCCCCACGAGACCAGCCACTGCAGAGAAGAGAGGCAGTGCAATTTGTGTGGAAAGAAGGGGCACCTGTTTAAGGACTGCCCCTCTTCCTATGCCAACATGGCCAGAGCCAGCAAGGCAAATACGAACAAGCCTAGGCCAGAGCAGGAAGAGGGAGCAAGTAACAAAGATCAGTCCACATCACCACCAACAGTATCCAAGACCCAGACTCCAGCACCACCATCATCACCAGCACCCCCCTCACCCCCCCGCCCCCGAGACATGTCCCGTTTTACGAGGACCCCTTCCCCCAGCCCAGAGAGAGAGTACAACAGCCACTCCACTAGCTCCTCCAGTAGCTCCTCTGATGCAGAACACGAGGCAGGGAGGGAGCCCGGACCCAGCAGCGGCCCCCCCCTGAGTAGGGCCCTCTCAGCGCCAGCACTCCCCCTCGGCTCTCGTTATGACGCCATAAGGATTGAGTCCGTGGGGGAGGAAAGCGAAAGCGACAGTGAAAGTGAGAGTGAGAAGGAGGGGAAGGGAGTGAAGAACCAGCAGAGGGTGGGGAAAAGAAAGGGTAGAGACGAGGGGGGGAAAAGAAAGAAGATCAGGATCAAAGACAGCAAGTTGCAGGTGGCCCCCATAGATCCAAAACCAGCTAATGTCCACACAAAGTCCCCAGTCTTGCCCTCGCAGGCAGAGACGGAGGCGAGTGGGACGGCTACACTGCCGCCTAGTGGGCAGGTAGCAGCCAGCCAGGGCATCCCCAGCCAGCCTTCCCAGTCGTTGGCACAAACCCTAGCACACCTCGCAGAAGAGGTGTTCACTAATGCACCGAGGGAGAGGTCGGGGTCAACACCTTCCCTGACCAGCAGTACCTCGGTAGCAATGACCCTCTTCAAGCGAAGGGCCTCCCTTCAAAGCATCCTTGACCCCCTCCCTTGTATGGGCAAAACCAGGGGCCCCCTAGAGGTCCTCCTAGATACAGCACTGGAGGACATGGGAATACCCCTGGACGCGGTAAGCCAGAAGTCTGCTAACAGCTCCAATTCAACAGACGGTAACAGCCAAAGAATGCTGTCTGTCATAACCCCCCCCAGGACAAAGCTGACCCACACGTTCCGAGGGGCCCTGAGCAAGTTTCACCAGACTTACCTTGTGGGGAGTTGAATAGCCCCAACAACTCCACGTACTGTGCATATAAAGACGGTGCCTTCTTGGACGAGGCAGCAGTGAGTACCTTCTCAGGGGTGATGGGAGTTGCAAATAAGCCCAAGCCCACTCGAAGCAAGCGTAGAGCTAAGAGTAGGAAGAGTGTCCCGACCTCCCAATCATAGTCGCTATGGGGTGGACGCAGCGACTCCTTTTCTTGTTAGCTACCCTGATGGCCCTGATATGTGTGTCTGTTAATGTCAGGAGCATCAGGGAGCCACAAAAAAGATTTGATGTACTAAACTATCTAGCTAACTTGAAAGCAGATCTCATCTTTCTGCAGGAGTGTGGTATTTCGTCGAGCCCTGATTATAGGGACCTGAAGGAGAGTTGGACCCTGGGGGACTCCTTCTGGTCGGGCTCCAACATAGCCAGAGCCGACGGAGTAGGTATCCTGTTTAAAAACCCATTTATTACCTCCCGCAGCAGCAGGGAGGTAGAACCTGGTAGAATTCTGAGCGTGGATGTGACATACAACAACACTCCCCTCAGACTGGTCAATGTCTACGCACCCACTAACCAAAACGAAAGAGTTCAATTTTTTCCACAGCTGCGTCCACTCCTGCTGGGGAACGTACCCGTCATCGTGTCAGGTGACTTCAATTGTGCTCTGAGGGACGTAGACCGGAGCAGGCCACGCAACGACCGCTCTAGTAGAGTTTTGTCCTCCGTAATATTTGATTTCTCCCTGTGTGATGCAGGTAAGGACCTGGTGCCTCCCTTTACCTGGGTGAGCTCATCTGGGACCTCCTTCTCCCGTATAGATCTCGTCCTGCATACCAGCTCCCTTACGAAGACGGCAGTAGACACCCAGGCCGTCTTCTTCTCTGACCATAGGCTCCTGCAGGTAACATTGCAGGTCCCTCAGACCTCCCAGATGGGGTCAGGGGTCTGGAAATTAAACACCTCCTTACTCGATGACCCCTCCATAGCTGCAGCCTATAAGAGCAGGCTTGTTGAGTGGACCACTTTGCGTGACCTATTCAACTCCCCTATAGAGTGGTGGGAGATGGTCAAAATGAGAACTAAGGGTTATTTCATAGCAGCAGGCAAGAGGAAAGCAAAAGAAAGGAGGGCCAAATATAAATACCTGAATGCTGCCCTCCAGCGTCTGAGCCTGCTTCAGCTTCGGGGGTTCCCTGTAAGCGACGAGATAGCCCAGACCAAGCTAGATCTTTCAGTGCTTTGTAGGGAGGAACAACGAAAGGTCATGCACAATGCAAAAGTGCAAAAAATGGAGGAAGACGAAAAGTGTACTCGCTTCTTCTTCCAGAAAACGAGGGAGAAGCGGCACTTGATGTCCTCCATGCTCGACAGCAGGGGGAGGATAGTAGAGGATAGTGAGGGAGTGAAAAAAGTGGTAGAGAACTTCTATAGGGACCTGTATAACATCAAAGCTACAGATGACACCCTGATAGAGTGGTTCCTGAGCCAGTTGGAGCCTGACTCAGTGCGGGACGACGAGGAGGAGGAGAAGGACCCAGAACTCACGCTGGAGGAGCTCACCCAGGCGGTTAAGACCATGAACACCGGTAAGACGCCAGGTCCAGATGGCATCCCGGGTGAGTATTACCATTTTTTTTGGGACACGCTAAAAGTCCATTTAGCGGAGGTCTACAGAGCGGTCTACAGGGAGAAGCGGTTGGGCCCTTCTATGCGGGAGAGTGTAATTACTCTCCTTCATAAGAAAGGGGAAGTTAAAGATCTACGGAATTGGCGCCCAATCAGCCTCCTTTGCGTGGATTACAAGATACTAGCCAAAGCTCTGATGCTCCGGCTACAAGTACACCTCCCTTTGGTCATTGGCCCCGACCAGGCTTGTGGCGTCCCAGGGAGGTCCATCACGGATATTATAATGTTAACAAGGGACATTCTGGCTTATTCTAGAGAACGGAACCATCCCCTCTGCCTGTTCAACCTTGACCAGGAGAAGGCGTTCGATAGGGTAAGCCATGAATATATGTACAAAGTGATGGACCAGATGAAATTCGCTCCTGGACTTAGGGAGTGGGTTAAAACCATATATACAAACATTAGTACCCGAGTCTTGGTGAACAGGCACCTGACTGGTAAAATATCTATCCAGTCAGGGGTCAGACAGGGTTGCCCACTATCCCCACTGCTATATGTCGTGTGCATTGAACCCCTCCTGCAGGCAATTCGTAGGGATACCAATATAACTGGTTTCCAGCTGCCTGGATCCAACGGGGTCCAGGTCAAAACAACAGCATATATGGACGATGTGTCACTCATTTGCACCAACACATCGTCGGTACCTCGGATTAGTAATATCCTTGAGAAGTACTGCACGGTGACCGGGGCAGTGATTAATAAGTCCAAGAGCGAAGTCTACATGTCTAAAAATTGGCAGGTAGATAGGGAACTGTCGGACATGTACCCTGTCAAAAAGGACAAAATCAAGATTCTGGGCCTCATTTTCGAGAACAATAGCTTGGGGGCCCAGAGCTGGACGGCGGCCATTAACCAGGTCCGTAAAAAGATTGGCGGATGGAGCACAAGATCCTTAACAATGACGGGTAGAGTATTAATAACCAAGTCTATACTGTTCCCCATCCTCTCTTATGTAGGAAAAATCTTTCCCCCAGACAGGACCACCAAAAAAGTGGTGGACCTCATTATCCACCGCTTTATCTGGGGCAGCAAGATGGAGAGGGTAAAGCGAGCCACCCTGAGTAAAGCCGACAAGAAGGGAGGTAAGGGGGTCCCGGACGTTGTGCAGCTCACCCGAGTGCAGGGGCTCACGCAAACTATCAAGAACATCCAGGCCCTGGACAGGAAGGTATGTTACATGAATCGTTTCTATTTTGCCACCTGTCTCAGGGCCTTGGGCCTCTGCACTATTGATAACACCGTGCCGTACTCCTGGGACCCCCCATTGTATTATAGAACCTTAAGGGACACTATATATAAATTGGGCTTAGATAAAGCAAAATTGGCCTCCTGGGAATACAAGGCTGTAACTAAATATCTTGCCGGTTCCCAGGAAATTGAAAAAGTAGCTACTTTCTCCCTCACCCAAAGCCAAAAAATCTGGGAGAATGTGTCTCACAGCTGCCTCAGTAATGTCCAGAAGGATATAGCATGGAACACCGTCCACAGTGCACTCCCCACTCGAGCGTTCATGTTCAGGAGGGGACTAGCCCAAGTAGAAACCCTATGCAAAGTGCCGCAAGAGAGAAACACCAGCCCATATCTTCTGGGAGTGTGATGTGGCTGGCAGTGTCTGGCTCTCTGTCTCTGTCTTCCTAAACAGGTTTGCTGACACGGCCAAGATGACCGCTGAGACTGTGCTCTATGGGCCTGCGGGAGGAATCACTACCAGCACAGCTAAGTGCGTTTGGCGTGTCATCAATGTTGTCAAGCAGATCCTGTGGGAGGGCCGTAACGTCTGTGTCTATCACAAGCAGGAGCTAGACACTATCACCACGACCAGAAGGGCACAAACTCTTATCAAGGACTTTGTAATTCTGGACATCCGGACCCTCGGGAAGGACAAGGCCTGCGCGGAGTGGAGGATCGCCGGACTTCAGGACGTGAAGATGGAATAAAGGAAAAAACTGGAACCGCTAGCTCCTAGGAGCGGGACTACGGGGCACCGCTAAGCCTTTTATTTATTTTGTCATGCCAGCATTCCGCCCTTTTTAGCTGGCATGACCGTTTTTTCAACGGTGCCCTGGTTTTATGTAGTCTTTTTGTTTCAGTTTTATGGACTTTTATTTAATTTACGTTGAATGTTTTATTTGATTTTGTTTTGTTTTATGTATCTTTAAGATTTTTAATGTAAACTATTAAAAGTTACATTTTAAGTGTTTTAAAATTTTAGAATTTTAACTCACTGTTTTATACACTGTCCCTTTTCCCCTGTCCCTGTTTTAGATCTAGTTTTATGTTCACTTTTGAACCTTTTTAGAGAGCACTCCCCGGCCCTCACAAGCACTGTTTTTTTATAGATGGTTCTTTTTTTCCAGTCGCTTTTAAAACAGCACAGGTTTTTTTCATGTTGATTTTAATCTGTGTCTGTTTTAACCATGTACAAAGCACAATTGTCTTGGTGTTTTTAAATGTGTTTTAAATGCTTTTAAAACAAAATGTATGTCTGTATGCATGAATGTCATCTTTAAAAGAAATGTAAAATGAATGAAAAAAACGAATGGGTGTAAATGTAAAAAATGTAAAATCTCAATAAAAGAGTATCAGGGGACCATATATTAAATTGATTTTTGGAATCGGGAGATGGAACAGGGGCTTGCTCCGTCCACTCCACGCATCGGCCCGGTATTGCAGTACCTCCGGGAACGGTGCACACCTTTCTCTAACGTTGGTCAAAGTCAGATCTGGATCTCTACTGTGAGCATTTTGTCTACCCCTGCTGGAGGGAGAGTGCCAGTGTTGATGCAAGTTTTCCCGCCGTTTTACTTCTTTTTTCTTTCTTTCTTTCTTTCTCTCTTTCTTTCTCTTTCTTTCTTGCTTTCTTTCTTTCTTTTATTCACATGTGGTGATGATGTAGACAGCAGCAGTTTGTTTCCTGGGAGCATGCAGCTAACCAGACAAGTGTGGTGGAACATGTCCCTATGCCAGGACCTTCTTAGCAAGCCAGCCAGCCAGCGAGGCACAGTTGTAGTTACCCAAGGCACCTTGCACAGCATAGCAGCTTGGCATGACTATTTGTAAGATGCACTCCGCCAGTTTATGTTTTGTTTTTGGTGTTATGTGTGTGTTTTTGCTTTGTTTTGTTTTCTCCTGCTTAAATTGCACATTTCCCCTCTGGAAGCAGCAGCCCGTTTTTTGGGGGTCTGCTTGTGCTTGGAATTTTGCACCCACCTTTGAATCCCCCTGTGCCGTCCGGGCTGGGGGGCCCCGGGCAAGGGCCAAGTCGCCATCGCTTCTCGGCCTCTTGGCTCAGATCGTTTTCATGTGGCATGACCGCAGAGAGTGATACGAGAGAGTGATACGAGGAGGAGAGGATGGACAAGACATCTGCTAATCGGTCGGCTTCGAGGGCTGGACTACGGAACACAGTTCGTTTGAGATGGAGAGGAGATATGGGAGTGGATTTCCCAGGAAGAATTGAATTTGTGGAGAAGATTTTGATGGCGAGCCTTGGATTCGAAGCTATGGATTTCTTTTGTATCCAGATGAATTCAGCGGCAAGGTTCGTAGATGTTACTTTTCACTCTGAAGATCTTTTTATGACATTTTGGGATAGATACAAAGTGTACTCAATGAAAGCTCCTGTGAAGGATTATGCTGCTGAATCATTATGGAATCGCAATTTCAGAGTTATAACAGTCCACATGTTTAATCCTTATGCATCTGACTGGGATATTGAATCTTTTCTGGGGAAATACTGTGATGTACTAGTGAGTGCAGTTTATCAGAGAGATCTATTGGGAATCTGGAATGGCAAGAGACAATTCAAAGTGCTATTAAGGCAATGTCGCCAAGGGTTTCAATGGGTATAGGCACCCTCCGGCAAACTTTTCTATTGGGCCCAACAGAGGCTACTTGTTTTATTCTGGCCAACCGCTATACTGCCGAAAATGCATGTCCTTTGGTCACACAGAAATGCATTGTAATCAAATTCGTTGTAGGAACTGCGAGGAGTTGGGACATGAAACAAAGGACTGTCCGTTTGTTAAAAAATGTAATATTTGTGGATCTGATGAGCATCTCTTTAGACAATGCCCACAGAAGAAAAGGTCCTTTGCAGAGGTGATTAGAGAGGACCAAGAAAAGGAACCAGAAAATGAGCAGCAAGATGGGGGAGAGCTAAGGGGTGGTCCCGCTGATGTAAGCGAAGCACAGGAGGAAAATGTGGCTGTGGATAAGGTGATTTCAAGTGGCAGTGGGGTTCAGTCAGAGTTAAGCAGAGTGCCTGGCCAAGAGGAAGCTCGGCAAACTGTTCAAGAGGCTGAGCGGGAGGAGATTGAGGCGAGTAGGGAAATGCTAGAGGAAAAGATGGAGCTGAACCAAGAAACAAGCAAGGAGGAGGGCTGGATGGATGTGGACAAGAAAAGTGGGAAAAGGAAAAAAGATTCTGGGAATGAGAGGAAGGCAGCTGAACAAAAGCTAGCAAAAGGGAAGAAAGCAAAGGAAGGGGAGGGGATAGAGCATGGAAACAGGTTTGATGGCTTACATAATCTGCCAGATTCAGATACAGAACTGAGGAGTAAATCAACAGAGAGTGGGACTGAGTTAGGTTCTGAACTGAGAAGCTTTTTGTTGTCACCAGCGAGCCCATGTCGGTCGGATTTAGGATTACAAAGCAGTGATTTTAATGTTGAGGAATTTCTGGACAATGCTCAACTCCAACAATTTAATGAGACTACATTGGCTGTACCTATTTTACCTGCAATACAAGAGGAAGGAGTAGGACCTACAAGCCAAGCTTAAATAAAGGGTTTATTTTTAATAATATAAATTATAAATGGCTTCAATTAATTTAATTTCAGTTAATGTTAGGGGCTTGAGGAATAATCAGAAAAGAGCATCTGTGTTAAATTCTTTCAAGTATATTAAGTTTTCAGTTTGTTTTTTGCAAGAAGTACATTTAAAAGATGAAGGGGACATAAAGGGGTTTTCAAGGGAATGGGATCAGGGGGAATCGAGATGGAGTGTGGGGGGTGTGCACTCATCAGGGGTGGGGATTTTGTTTAAGGATAGAGGGTTAGAAGTGAAGGATTCTTTTTCTATGGTGCCAGGGAGGGTACTAGTAGCAGATGTGGATGGGAGGGGACAAAAGTTAAGATTAATTAATGTATATGCTCCTCCAACAAGGAAAGAGCGAAAAGAATTATTTTGGGGTTTGGGGGATGTATTAATGACAAATAGGCATGTAATAGTGGGGGGAGACTTTAATGTCTGTTTAGATGCAGTTCAATCAGAAGATTTTAGTTGCAAGGATTTACGGTTGATTTTGTCTAATTTTAATTTAATAGATTCTTTTAAAAAGTTAAATAAAGGAAAGCCAGGATTTACCTGGAGAAATTCTAGGGGTGCAAAGAGTAGAATTGATTATTTCTTTGTGACCAATGATTTGACTTTAGAACATTTTTCTGTTTTGCCTGTTTGGTTTTCAGATCATGATATGATTTCTTTAGGGGTAATATTAGACGGGCCAGTATTTGGTGTCGGGTATTGCAAATTGAATTGCAAAATTTTAGAAGAGAAAAAGTTTAGGGAACAATTTATTTTATATTTTAATGAGTGGGTGGAATTGAAACCTTATTACAAATCCTGGATTGATTGGTGGGAGGATGTGAAGCGAAAAGTTAAGGTGTTTGCGCAGGGATATTGTAAATCAAAAGCATTTGAGGAAAGGAAAGATATATTGGGTTTACAAAAGAGGTTGGAGGAGATGCGGGTGAAGGATAATAATGGTGGGAATATGGATTGGGAGCAGTATAGTTTGTGTAAGGAGAGGTTAAAGGCGATTTATAGTAACAGAGCTGCTAAATTCATGTTTAGAAGCCAACTAGTCTTTTATGAGACTAATGAAAAATGTTGTCATCAGTTTTT
Source organism: Acipenser ruthenus (assembly GCF_902713425.1). NCBI lineage: Eukaryota > Metazoa > Chordata > Actinopteri > Acipenseriformes > Acipenseridae > Acipenser > Acipenser ruthenus. The sequence goes on along the minus strand of NC_081198.1, from coordinate 20,738,195 downwards.
CAAGCCTATGAGGGAGAAACAAAAGAAAAGAATGATTGAGGGATTAAGAGATAAAGATGGAAGGGAGGTATCGGATAATGAGTCTATGGTAGATAGTGCAAGTTATTTTTATGAGGAGTTGTTTTCAGAAAGGAAAATAGATGATAAAGCAGGAGATACATTTTTAAATAATTTGGGATCTAGAGTGCCGGAAGAGAGTAAAATTGAATTGGAGAAGGTTATTGAGTTGAGCGAGTTAACAGCAGCTGTAAATGAGATGAAAAACAATAAAGAGCCGGGGTCAGATGGACTGCCAAGGGAGTTTTATTGGGCTTTCTGGGACATTATTGGTCCAGTGTTTAAAGAGGTAATAAAGGAAGTGTTTGACAGAGGAGAATTGTTAAAATCAATGAAGGAAGGGATTATTTCTTTATTATATAAAAAGGGGGACATTAAGGATTTGAAAAACTGGAGGCCTGTGACCTTATTAAATGTGGATTATAAAATTTTAGCAAAGACAGTAACTAATAGGTTAAGGGGGGTGATGGGTTTCATTGTACATAAAGACCAGACATGTGGGGTAGTGGGAAGATCAGCGCAATGGAATTTGCAATTGACTAGAGATGTAATTTGGTGGGTACAGGACAGGAATATTCCATTAATTTTAGTGAGCCTTGATCAAGAAAAGGCATTTGATAGGGTCAACCACCAGTTTTTATTTAGAATTTTGGAGAGGTTAGGTTTTGGGTGTCATTTAATCAAATGGTTAGGAATAATGTATAAAGATGTAGTGAGTAGAGTCAATGTGAATGGGCACTTGGGGAAGCTAATTAAACAAAGGTCGGGGGTGAGACAGGGGTGTCCGCTATCCCCCTTACTTTATGTATTGTTCATGGAACCTTACGCTGCAGCACTGAGGGCAGATAAGGGGGTGAAGGGGTTAATTATTCCAGGGAGTGGGGGTGTGGAATTAAAAATTGCACAGTATGCAGATGACACAAGTTTATATTTAGAGTCTGATAATGATATAAGGAGAGCATTTCAGTTAATGGACTTGTTTTCTTTAGCATCGGGTTCAAAGTTAAACTTGAGTAAAACAAATGTCATGTTCTTGGGAGCTTGGGAAAACAGGAAGGAAACACCTTTGGGGTTGAACATAGTTTCAGATGGGATTAAAATATTAGGGGTTAATTTCTATCAAAGGGGTAGTGATTTAAAGAATTGGGCAGACAAAATTGTTAAAGTGAATAAAAAGTTAAATATGTGGAAAGCAAGGAAACTGACCTATATGGGGAAGGTGTTGGTTCTAAAAACAGACGTGTTACCTTCTCTGTTGTACCTAGCGTATGTATATCCGTTGCCTCCAAGATATAGGAGAAGTGTTATTCGTATGATTTTTGAGTTTATGTGGGGAGGGAAATATGAGTACATCAAGAGAGGGGAGATGTATAAGGCTGTGGAGAAAGGAGGGAGGGATGTTCCTCACATTCCTGTGAAATTAGATTGTTTATTTGTGGCAAATTTATGTAAAGCTTTGCAGGGTGAATTTAAACATAATTTTCAGTTTTTTGTTAGATTGTGGTTTTCATTTACAATGAGACATTTTGTTAAAATAAATAACATGGGACCAAGAGCGGAGCAATTACCAGGACATTATCAACATGCGGTGAAGTGGCTGAAGCAGAATCCAGTCTGTAAAGAGGTAGAGATCTGCACAGAGCATAAAGAACTGTATAAAGAATCGGTGAAAGTATTTTATAATAATGAATACAGTTCAGTGGCCCCTGAGACTTGGGGAAATATTCAGCCAAAGGGGCTAGATAATAACCTAAAAGATTTAAATTGGATGATGCTTCATAAAAGGATGGCTGTAAGGGAGGTGTTATTCAGACATAAACTGACCAGAAATGCTTTTTGTCCTAGGGGAACATGTTTTGTGGAAGAAACACAGGAACATGTGTTTTGGGAATGTCCATTTGCAGCAACAGTATGGAATAAAACTAGAGTGATCATAGACAAGGTGGTACCAGGAACAAAGCTGTCATACGATGTAATATTGAAAGGGTTTGTAAAGAGTGCCACAAAAACAAAACAACAATGGCTGTTATGGTTAATTCTCAGTTTAATTAAGTTTGAATTATGGGAATGTAGAAATAAACTGATTAAAAATAACATAGAGATAAAAGGGGAGGTAATAATTGAAAGAGTGTGTAGTGACATAAGGGGTAGAGTTAAAAGGGATGTGTTGAAATGGGGGTATAATTCAGCAAGAGAAAGGTGGAAGGGTTTGTTTATATTGTAATTATTGATGTATGTGACTATATATTTGGAAAATTGTTTGTATAATAAATTTGTGGAATTTTTCTAATAAAAAAAAAAAAAAAAAAAAATCTGTTCTTATCAGTTTAATATCTGATACGTCCCCTATCAGGGGACCATATATTAAATTGATTTTTGGAATCGGGAGATGGAACAGGGGCTTGCTCCGTCCACTCCACGCATCGGCCCGGTATTGCAGTACCTCCGGGAACGGTGCACACCTTTCTCTAACGTTGGTCAAAGTCAGATCTGGATCTCTCCTGTGAGCATTTTGTCTACCCCTGCTGGAGGGAGAGTGCCAGTGTTGATGCAAGTTTTCCCGCCGTTTTACTTCTTTTTTTTTCTTTCTCTCTTTCTTTCTTTCTCTCTTTCTTTCTCTTTCTTTCTTGCTTTCTTTCTTTCTTTTATTCACATGTGGTGATGATGTAGACAGCAGCAGTTTGTTTCCTGGGAGCATGCAGCTAACCAGACAAGTGTGGTGGAACATGTCCCTATGCCAGGACCTTCTTAGCAAGCCAGCCAGCCAGCGAGGCACAGTTGTAGTTACCCAAGGCACCTTGCACAGCATAGCAGCTTGGCATGACTATTTGTAAGACGCACTCCGCCAGTTTATGTTTTGTTTTTGGTGTTATGTGTGTGTTTTTGCTTTGTTTTGTTTTCTCCTGCTTAAATTGCACATTTCCTCTCTGGAAGCAGCAGCCCGTTTTTTGGGGGTCTGCTTGTGCTTGGAATTTTGCACCCACCTTTGAATCCCCCTGTGCCGTCCGGGCTGGGGGGCCCCGGGCAAGGGCCAAGTCGCCATCGCTTCTCGGCCTCTTGGCTAAGATCAAGTGTGTGTGGCTTGTCCGCAGCAGTTGATTGGAGAAGAGATAGGTAAGGTAAGGTAAGGTACGGTACGGTACGGTATGGTAAGGTAAGGTAAGGTAAACGGTGGCAATATTGTTTGCTGGTAGCTGAGGTCCTATTGAGGAGAGAGTTGTTGGGGCCGTTTCGGTAAGTATTTCGCTGTTTTTTCAGGTAAGGGGGACCCTTTGAGGGCACCTTATCTGGGCCTTTTGTTCTATTATATCTGTGTTTCTTGTTTGGTTGTAAAGTGTAGATCAAGATGGCTTTCCGGAAGTTTTCGGAGCGTCGCTTTAATTGTTTGAGGATTGGCATTAAAGCTGAGTATATGGTTGGGGTGGAGAAAATTGAACTAAACCGGCTTGAGTTTTCACGGCAAATTCTGCAGAAGGAATTGGGATTTAAGCCTGAAGAGTTGAACTGTTTGATTTCTGTGGGGAAGGGGAATGAATGGGATGTTAGTTTTTGTAAGAGAGAGTCTATGGAGAGGTGCCAGGGGCTGTTTGAACAGTCTCTTCAAAGTGAGGTGATGAAGAAGTTTCAGCTGACAGTTCTGACAGACACATCAAAAAGGGTGGTGATAGTTAGAATGGGTTCAGAGATGGTGGAGGGTAAGGATGTATGTACATGGCTAGCAAGGTACTGTAATTCAGTGGAGGAAGCAGTAAAGGTAACTGATAGTGATAATGTATGGACAGGAGCCTGGAGGGTGCGTGTAAGTTTGAAGAGGGATAGGAGTGGGTATGAGGGATATGGGATTATACCATCGGAGATCTCCTTGGGGAATAACCGAGGCTATGTGCATTATTTTGGGCAGCCTAAATTGTGTAGGAGGTGTGGGGCGATGGGTCACTTAGCAGCTGGGTGCACAAAAATCATTTGCACTGTTTGTAAGAAGGAGGGGCACGTGGCGAGTGAGTGTGAGATGAAAAGGACTTGTAATTTGTGTGGGAGTGGAGAGCATTTTTTTAGTAATTGTCCCCACTCTTTTGCAAATAGGACTAGGGGGAGGGAGGAGAGTGAGAGGGAGGAGAGAGAAAGAGAGGATAGGGAGGGACAGAGGGAGAGAGGGAAGGAGGAGAAAGCGAGGGAGGGAGAGGAAGAGGGGAAGGGTAGGGAGAAGGGTGAAGGGGTGGGGCAGGAGGAGGGTAGTGAGCATGGGGGAGGGGAGGAGTGGATGGAGAGTTGTGAGCAGGGAGAGGGAGAGAGTAAGCATGGGGGGGAAGGGGGGATGAGAAGTAAGCTAGCCGGGGACCTTGCAGTATCAGAGTCAGAAGGGGAGTATGAGGATAGTGACACAGGGAGTGTGGTGGAGGTGCAGATCAATAGGGGGGAGTGGGGGGGAGGGAGTCAGGGGGGGGGGAGCGGCACAAGATACCGGGGGCTCAGGGAAGAATGGGGCAGGGGAGGGCGAGGAGGTATTAGAAGAAGGGGAGGAGGGTGAGAGTGGGATGGATCAGGAGAAGGGTCCAAGTAAAAGGAAATCGGATGGGGATGGGGGTGTGAGGACGGAGGGGGTGGTGGAAAGGAGGAAAAAAAAAAAACGAGGGGTCAGGAGAGCGGAGGTGGTCTGCTCGTCGCCGAGCTCTGTTGTGGTCAGGGGCAAATGGTTGTAAGAATGCAGGTGTGGCTGTGTTATTCAAAAATAAAAATATAGAGATTAAAAGTAAAACTGTGGTTGAGTGTGGGAGAGCTGTGGTAGTGGATGTGGAGTGGATGGGGAAGGAGGTGAGGGTTATAAATGTGTACGCCTCGCCAGATAAGCATGAAAGGGTTGAGTGCTTTGAGAAACTGAGGGTGTTTGTGAAAACATCAAAGATTGTGATTTGGGGAGGGGACTTCAATTGTGTGTTAAGCGTGAGTGATAGGAAGGGTGAGGGTGTGAAGCTGGATAAAACCTCTAAGATGTTGGGGAGTATTGTGCAGGATGCTCAATTAGTAGATGGGTTTAGGAGGTTGTATCCAGGGCTATCGGGATACACGTGGTCGGATACAACGGGTGTGAGGGCTTCTAGGATTGACTTTATTTTTTCTTCAAAGGAAGTGGAGTGGGTGGCATGTGTGTGTGTGCCTGTGTTTTATTCTGACCATGTGATGGTGTGTGCGGAGGTGAAACTGGAAGGGGTGTGTGTGGTGGGGAGAGGGGTGTGGAAGTTAAATGTGAGTGTGTTAAAGAATAAGGATGTTATGAGTGAGTTTGAGAGGAGGTACAAGGGGTGGCAGTCATTGAAAGAAATGTTTGATTCAGTGGGTGAGTGGTGGGAGTGTATAAAAAATAAAATTAAAAAGTTTTTTGTGGAAGTGGGGGTGTGGATGGCAAAAATGGAGAGAAAGAAGGTGAGCCGGTTGCAAAGGAAGTTGAATAGGATGTATGAATTGGGGAGTATGGGGTGTAATGTGGCGAGTGATGTGTGTGAGATTAAGAACAAATTAAAAGTGCTGCATGTAAAGAGAACCGAGAGTGTGATTGTGGAGAGTAAGGTGCGGCATTTGGAGGAGAACGAGAAGTGCTCTAGGTACTTCTTTAAGAAAGTGATGAGTGGCAGTAAGGTGTTGTATGGGTTGAGAGATGAGAGTGGGGTGGTGAGGAAGGAGACGGAGGGCATGATAGATGTGGCTGAGAGGTTTTACACCAAGTTGTATGAAAGGAAGGTGATTGATGAGAGCATGGTGAGTGATATGTTGGAGGGGTTGGAGAGGAGGGTGTGTCAGGGTGAGGTATTGAACGGGGTGATCTCCCTGGAGGAGGCTGCTGCTGCTATGGAGTCTTTCAGGGACGGGAAGACGCCGGGCGGGGATGGTCTGCCCAGAGAATTCTACAAGACCTGTTGGAACTTGGTTGGGCCGGACTTAACCAGGGTGTTCAATGAGACTTTGCTGAAGGAGGAGATGCCGGCATCCTTTAGACAGGGGATTATAGTGCTGGTCTTTAAGAAGAACTGTAAAGAGGAACTGGCAAACTGGAGACCTCTAACCCTTTTAAATGTGGATTACAAATGTTTTTCTAAGATTTTAACTTGCAGAATGAGGACGGTGATAGAAGAGGTGATCCATCCGGATCAGACCTGTGGCGTTCCAGGGCGGAAGATTACGGATAGCCTTATCTTACTGAGAGATGCTGTCTTTTTTGCACAGGACCGTAAGGTGCCGGTATGCCTTTTGAATTTGGACTTGGAAAAGGCATACGACAGGATCTCTCATGAGTTTATGCTCCAGGTTTTGAGAAAAATGGGGTTTACAGATCAAATTGTTAAGTGGGTAAGTCTCCTCTATAGTAATATAGGGAGTAGAGTGAGTATCAATGGGAAGCTATCCGGTCAAATTGATATCAAGAGTGGAGTAAGACAAGGCTGCCCGCTGTCCCCCCTGCTTTTTATCTGTTGTATGGAACCTTTGGCTCAGGCCCTCCGTAAAGACAAGGTGATCAGGGGGCTGGCTATCCCGGGGGGTGGAGGAGCTGAGGCAAAGTGCGTCTTGTATATGGATGATGTGAATGTGTTGTGTGTGAGTGAGAGAGCAATTAAACGAGTGTTGTGGCAGTGTGAGTGTTTTTGTGTGGCCTCCGGGTCCAAGTTGAATAAGGAGAAGTCGGAGTGCATGTTGTTTGGGGGATGGGAGGGGGTACCGGATGTTGGGGTATGCGTGAAAACTGATTTTATAAAAGTTTTAGGTATAAGGATGGACGCCACAGGATCTGGTCTGAGCAATTGGGTGGAGGTCTCAAAGAAAGTGGGCCAGAAAATGGGGCTGTGGACACAGAGGAGCCTGACACTGGAGGGGAAGGTGCTCATTGTCAAGGCGGTCATTCTCCCCTTGCTTCTGTATGTGGGAGTGGTCTTCCCACCCCCCAGGGCTGTTATCACAGTTTTAAAAAGGCAGATGTTTCGGTTTTTTTGGGGTGCCAAGTGGGAGCGTTTGAAGAGAGAGGTGGTGTGTAAAGGGGTATTAAAGGGTGGTAAAGGGCTTCCGGAATTGGAAACGTTTTTATATGTTCACGCAGTTTGCAGGCATGTTGAATTGGTGTTAAGAGGGGAGTGTCAAGGGGCTTTGTTTGTGAGGTTTTTTATGGGGGCGTTTTTAAGGTTTCTAGGAATTTTAAAGATCCCCCTTACTGTCCCGATTGTTTTTGATCCTCCCTTTGGGTATGCAGTGTTTAAAGAGTTCTTAAAGGGGAAACTGACGGGGAAGGTTGACAAAGACCTGCTTTTAAAACCAAGAAAACTGCTTTCTTTTGTGCAGGAGAGTGTGACCACATGTCCTATAAAGAGGGTTGCAGTAGGTGATCCAGAGAAGGTGTGGTGGAATGCTGCCCATCCTGCTTTGATGAACCAGCATAAAGACCTGGCCTGGCTTATCATGCATGAGGTGTTGCCGGTGAGAGCGGTGATGCATGGCAGAGGGATGTGCAAGACCCCTAGCTGTCCTTTTCAGGGCTGTGGGGCGGAGGAATCGGTGTGCCATCTGTTGTGGGAGTGCGAGTCTGCCAGGCGCTTGTGGAGAAAGGCGTCCCCCCTGTTGGCTGTGTGGATGGAAGGCAACCTGTTGGAGGAACAGCTGGTTTTGTATGGCCCAAAGAAGAAGGAGGAAGGCTCATGGCAGCTCTGGTGTGTGGTGAACTGTTTTAAGGAGGCCCTGTGGAAGGCAAGGAATATCCTGGTCTTGAAATCTGAGACCTTGAGCTGCCGTGTGACCTATGAGATCGGCCAAAGGGCCATACGGGACTATGTATTGCGTGATGTCAACAGGAGGGGGCGTGAAGAAGCAGAGAGGATCTGGCGGTGGGAGAAGTGGCCGGGCAGTGCTGGTGCTAGGTTGGAGTGTCTGGGCTTGTCAAGGCAGGATGAGGACTTTATTTAAGGACATGCACTCTTTTGTACAAACGTGTTTTAGAGGTGCCTGTTAACTATTGTTATTGTGAATTGTATGTGTTAGTTTTGTAATTGTGTATTGTGTTGATTGTAAAAATAAAAAAAAAGTCTGGTTTTGGCTTGCCCAATCCAAGCCGAGGGTCTTTCAAGATTTTGTTGACTGTTGAGTGCAGTTTTTTCTTTTTCAGGCGGTTCCAGTTTTTTTCTTTTTCAGGCGGTTCCGGCTTTTCCAGACGTTCCTGGAGTTCGAGAGAAGGAGGACCTACCATCCAGACGACCTTTGAGGACCCTTTGATGACCTAGACGACCTCATCCCCAGCCCTTGATTGTAATCGAGATCCAGACCGAGAGAGCAGCAGGCGCCCAGCAGAGGGCGCCATCTGGTAGGAGCAGAGGGCGGCCCCGGACCCCGAAGAGGCGTCACAGCCACGATTCTTCCTACGTGGTCTCGGTGCCAAGCAGCGCCCCCTACTCCGCCAGGGAAGGACACCGTTCACCTGGGGAGGGGGTCCCTCTTGCGAGGCGACCATCTCCTCAGGGACTAAAGTAATAGTTCCTTCAACTGCCCAGATTTGCTGCTTACGTTGTCTCTTTTCCGTAGAGAGAGACAACCCGGACGTCCAGAGGCTTCTCCCACCCCAATCGGAGGAGCCAGCTGAAGGATGGCGTTCCGGCCAACCCAGGAGACCAGGAGGCACAATGCGGTGCGCTTCACAAGAAACAAGCAAGATGAAACGGTACCAGGACTGACGAGACTGGAGTTCAGCCGGACCATTCTTCAGAGGGGTATGGGTTTTTCCCCTTCTGACTTGAATTGTTTGGTGAAATTGCCAGGGCTTAAGGAAGTGTTTGAGGTCAGTTTTAGGAACCCCCAAAAGTTACAAGAAATGTGGTCCTTTTGGGGGGAGAATAAATATCTCGCTCCATACAAAGAATTTTGTGTGGATGCACTGACAGACAGAGAAATGAAAGTTGTTACTGTCCAATTTTTCAATGAGGCTGTTAGCGACTATGATATTACAACATGGCTTAACCGCTATGGGAGGGTGTCATCAGAAGGGAGGAAAATTACAGACGAAGATGGGGTTTGGACAGGAGCCAGAAAGTGGCTGGTACGCCTCAATGTTGATCCATCGGGCATTGGAGGCGTCCGCCACATTCCAAACTCCATAGTGTTAGGGCCCAACAGAGGGCTGGTATTCTATAATGGGATGCCAAAACTCTGCAGGAAATGTGGGGAATTAGGACACCTGGCGGCCGCATGTACTGTAGTCAAGTGCAGGAACTGCGGCGCCCCCCACGAGACCAGCCACTGCAGAGAAGAGAGGCAGTGCAATTTGTGTGGAAAGAAGGGGCACCTGTTTAAGGACTGCCCCTCTTCCTATGCCAACATGGCCAGAGCCAGCAAGGCAAATACGAACAAGCCTAGGCCTGAGCAGGAAGAGGGAGCAAGTAACAAAGATCAGTCCACATCACCACCAACAGTATCCAAAACCCAGACTCCAGCACCACCATCATCACCAGCACCCCCCTCACCCCCCCGCCCCCGAGACATGTCCCGTTTTACGAGGACCCCTTCCCCCAGCCCAGAGAGAGAGTACAACAGCTACTCCACTAGCTCCTCCAGTAGCTCCTCTGATACAGAACACGAGGCAGGGAGGGAGCCCGGACCCAGCAGCGGCCCCCCCCTGAGTAGGGCCCTCTCAGCGCCAGCACTCCCCCTCGGCTCTCGTTATGACGCCATAAGGATTGAGTCCGTGGGGGAGGAAAGCGAAAGCGACAGTGAAAGTGAGAGTGAGAAGGAGGGGACGGGAGTGAAGAACCAGCAGAGGGTGGGGAAAAGAAAGGGTAGAGACGAGGGGGGGAAAAGAAAGAAGATCAAGATCAAAGACAGCAAGTTGCAGGTGGCCCCCATAGATCCCAAACCAGCTAATGTCCACACAAAGTCCCCAGTCTTGCCCTCGCAGGCAGAGACGGAGGCAAGTGGGACGGCTACACTGCCGCCTAGTGGGCAGGTAGCAGCCAGCCAGGGCATCCCCAGCCAGCCTTCCCAGTCGTTGGCACAAACCCTAGCACACCTCGCAGAAGAGGTGTTCACTAATGCACCGAGGGAGAGGTCGGGGTCAACACCTTCCCTGACCAGCAGTACCTCGGTAGCAATGACCCTCTTCAAGCGAAGGGCCTCCCTTCAAAGCATCCTTGACCCCCTCCCTTGTATGGGCAAAACCAGGGGCCCCCTAGAGGTCCTCCTAGATACAGCACTGGAGGACATGGGAATACCCCTGGACGCGGTAAGCCAGAAGTCTGCTAACAGCTCCAATTCAGCAGACGGTAACAGCCAAAGAATGCTGTCTGTCATAACCCCCCCCCAGGACAAAGCTGACCCACACGTTCCGAGGGGCCCTGAGCAAGTTCCACCAGACTTACCTTGTGGGGAGTTGAATAGCCCAAACAACTCCACGTACTGTGCATACAAAGACGGTGCCTTCTTGGACGAGGCAGCAGTGAGTACCTTCTCAGGGGTGATGGGAGTTGCAAATAAGCCCAAGCCCCCTCGAAGCAAGCGTAGAGCTAAGAGTAGGAAGAGTGTCCCGACCTCCCAATCATAGTCGCTATGGGGTGGACGCAGCGACTCCTTTTCTTGTTAGCTACCCTGATGGCCCTGATATGTGTGTCTGTTAATGTCAGGAGCATCAGGGAGACACAAAAAAGATTTGATGTACTAAACTATCTAGCTAACTTGAAAGCAGATCTCATCTTTCTGCAGGAGTGTGGTATTTCGTCGAGCCCTGATTATAGGGACCTGAAGGAGAATTGGACCCTGGGGGACTCCTTCTGGTCGGGCTCCAACATAGCTAGAGCCGACGGAGTAGGTATCCTGTTTAAAAACCCTTTTATTACCTCCCGCAGCAGCAGGGAGGTAGAACCTGGTAGAATTCTGAGCGTGGATGTGACATACAACAACACTCCCCTCAGACTGGTCAATGTCTACGCACCCACTAACCAAAACGAAAGAGTTCAATTTTTTCCACAGCTGCGTCCACTCCTGCTGGGGAACGTACCCGTCATCGTGTCAGGTGACTTCAATTGTGCTCTGAGGGACGTAGACCGGAGCAGGCCACGCAACGACCGCTCTAGTAGAGTTTTGTCCTCCGTAATATCTGATTTCTCCCTGTGTGATGCAGGTAAGGACCTGGTGCCTCCCTTTACCTGGGTGAGCTCATCTGGGACCTCCTTCTCCCGTATAGATCTCGTCCTGCATACCAGCTCCCTTACGAAGACGGCAGTAGACACCCAGGCCGTCTTCTTCTCTGACCATAGGCTCCTGCAGGTAACATTGCAGGTCCCTCAGACCTCCCAGATGGGGTCAGGGGTCTGGAAATTAAACACCTCCTTACTCGATGACCCCTCCATAGCTGCAGCCTATAAGAGCAGGCTTGTTGAGTGGACCACTTTGCGTGACCTATTCAACTCCCCTATAGAGTGGTGGGAGATGGTCAAAATGAGAACTAAGGGTTATTTCATAGCAGCAGGCAAGAGGAAAGCAAAAGAAAGGAGGGCCAAATATAAACACCTGAATGCTGCCCTCCAACGTCTGAGCCTGCTTCAGCTTCGGGGGTTCCCTGTAAGCGACGAGATAGCCCAGACCAAGCTAGATCTTTCAGTGCTTTGTAGGGAGGAACAACGAAAGGTCATGCACAATGCAAAAGTGCAAAAAATGGAGGAAGACGAAAAGTGTACTCGCTTCTTCTTCCAGAAAACGAGGGAGAAGCAGCACTTGATGTCCTCCATGCTCGACAGCAGGGGGAGGATAGTAGAGGATAGTGAGGGAGTGAAAAAAGTGGTAGAGAACTTCTATAGGGACCTGTATAACATCAAAGCTACAGATGACACCCTGATAGAGTGGTTCCTGAGCCAGTTGGAGCCTGACTCAGTGCGGGACGACGAGGAGGAGGAGAAGGACCCAGAACTCACGCTGGAGGAGCTCACCCAGGCGGTTAAGACCATGAACACCGGTAAGACGCCAGGTCCAGATGGCATCCCGGGTGAGTATTACCATCTTTTTTGGGACACGCTAAAAGTCCATTTAGCGGAGGTCTACAGAGCGGTCTACAGGGAGAAGCGGTTGGGCCCTTCTATGCGGGAGAGTGTAATTACTCTCCTTCATAAGAAAGGGGAAGTTAAAGATCTACGGAATTGGCGCCCAATCAGCCTCCTTTGCGTGGATTACAAGATACTAGCCAAAGCTCTGATGCTCCGGCTACAAGTACACCTCCCTTTGGTCATTGGCCCCGACCAGGCTTGTGGCGTCCCAGGGAGGTCCATCACGGATATTTTAATGTTAACAAGGGACATTCTGGCTTATTCTAGAGAACGGAACCATCCCCTCTGCCTGTTCAACCTTGACCAGGAGAAGGCGTTCGATAGGGTAAGCCATGAATATATGTACAAAGTGATGGACCAGATGAAATTCGCTCCTGGACTTAGGGAGTGGGTTAAAACCATATATACAAACATTAGTACCCGAGTCTTGGTGAACAGGCACCTGACTGGTAAAATATCTATCCAGTCAGGGGTCAGACAGGGTTGCCCACTATCCCCACTGCTATATGTCGTGTGCATTGAACCCCTCCTGCAGGCAATTCGTAGGGATACCAATATAACTGGTTTCCAGCTGCCTGGATCCAACGGGGTCCAGGTCAAAACAACAGCATATATGGACGATGTGTCACTCATTTGCACCAACACATCGTCGGTACCTCGGATTAGTAATATCCTTGAGAAGTACTGCACGGCGACCGGGGCAGTGATTAATAAGTCCAAGAGCGAAGTCTACGTGTCTAAAAATTGGCAGGTAGATAGGGAACTGTCGGACATGTACCCTGTCAAAAAGGACAAAATCAAGATTCTGGGCCTCATTTTCGAGAACAATAGCTCGGGGGCCCAGAGCTGGACGGCGGCCATTAACCAGGTCCGTAAAAAGATTGGCGGATGGAGCACAAGATCCTTAACAATGACGGGTAGAGTATTAATAACCAAGTCTATACTGTTCCCCATCCTCTCTTATGTAGGAAAAATCTTTCCCCCAGACAGGACCACCAAAAAAGTGGTGGACCGCATTATCCACCGCTTTATCTGGGGCAGCAAGATGGAGAGGGTAAAGCGAGCCACTCTGAGTAAAGCCGACAAGAAGGGAGGTAAGGGGGTCCCGGACGTTGTGCAGCTCACCCGAGTGCAGGGGCTCACGCAAACTATCAAGAACATCCAGGCCCTGGACAGGAAGGTATGTTACATGAATCGTTTCTATTTTGCCACCTGTCTCAGGGCCTTGGGCCTCTGCACTATTGATAACACCGTGCCGTACTCCTGGGACCCCCCATTGTATTATAGAACCTTAAGGGACACTAATATAAATTGGGCTTAGATAAAGCAAAATTGGCCTCCTGGGAATACAAGGCTGTAACTAAATATCTTGCCGGTTCCCAGGAAATTGAAAAAGTAGCTACTTTCTCCCTCACCCAAAGCCAAAAAATCTGGGAGAATGTGTCTCACAGCTGCCTCAGTAATGTCCAGAAGGATATAGCATGGAACACCGTCCACAGTGCACTCCCCACTCGAGCGTTCATGTTCAGGAGGGGACTAGCCCAAGTAGAAACATGCCCCTATGCAAAGTGCCGCAAGAGAGAAACACCAGCCCATATCTTCTGGGAGTGTGATGTGGCTGGCAGTGTCTGGCTCTCTGTCTCTGTCTTCCTAAACAGGTTTGCTGACACGGCCAAGATGACCGCTGAGACTGTGCTCTATGGGCCTGCGGGAGGAATCACTACCAGCACAGCTAAGTGCGTTTGGCGTGTCATCAATGTTGTCAAGCAGATCCTGTGGGAAGGCCGTAACGTCTGTGTCTATCACAAGCAGGAGCTAGACACTATCACCACGACCAGAAGGGCACAAACTCTTATCAAGGACTTTGTAATTCTGGACATCCGGACCCTCGGGAAGGACAAGGCCTGCGCGGAGTGGAGGATCGCCGGACTTCAGGACGTGAAGATGGAATAAAGGAAAAAACTGGAACCGCTAGCTCCTAGGAGCGGGACTACGGGGCACCGCTAAGCCTTTTATTTATTTTGTCATGCCAGCATTCCGCCCTTTTTAGCTGGCATGACCGTTTTTGAACGGTGCCCAGGTTTTATGTAGTCTTTTTGTTTCAGTTTTATGGATTTTGATTTGATTTATTTTGAATGTTTTATTTGATTTTGTTTTGTTTTATGTATCTAAAAGATTTTTAATGTTAACTATTAAAAGTTACATTTTAAGTGTTTTAAAATTTTAGAATTTTAACTCACTGTTTTATACACTGTCCCTTTTCCCCTGTCCCTGTTTTAGTAATATAGTTTTATGTTCACTTTTGAACCTTTTTAGAGAGCACTCCCCGGCCCTCACAAGCACTGTTTTTTTATAGATGGTTCTTTTTTTCCAGTCACTTTTAAAACAGCACAGGTTTTTTTCATGTTGATTTTAATCTGTGTCTGTTTTAACCATGTACAAAGCACAATTGTCTTGGTGTTTTTAAATGTGTTTTAAATGCTTTTAAAACAAAATGTATGTCTGTATGCATGAATGTCATCTTTAAAAGAAATGTAAAATGAATGAAAAAACGAATGGGTGTAAATGTAAAAAAATGTAAAATCTCAATAAAAGAGTATCAGGGGACCATATATTAAATTGATTTTTGGATTCGGGAGATGGAACAGGGGCTTGCTCCGTCCACTCCACGCATCGGCCCGGTATTGCAGTACCTCCGGGAACGGTGCACACCTTTCTCTAACGTTGGTCAAAGTCAGATCTGGATCTCTCCTGTGAGCATTTTGTCTACCCCTGCTGGAGGGAGAGTGCCAGTGTTGATGCAAGTTTTCCCGCCGTTTTACTTCTTTTTTTTCTTTCTCTCTTTCTTTCTTTCTCTCTTTCTTTCTCTCTTTCTCTCTTTCTTTCTTGCTGTCTTTCTTTCTTTCTTTCTTTTATTCACATGTGGTGATGATGTAGACAGCAGCAGTTTGTTTCCTGGGAGCATGCAGCTAACCAGACAAGTGTGGTGGAACATGTCCCTATGCCAGGACCTTCTTAGCAAGCCAGCCAGCCAGCGAGGCACAGTTGTAGTTACCCAAGGCACCTTGCACAGCATAGCAGCTTGGCATGACTATTTGTAAGACGCTCTCCGCCAGTTTATGTTTTGTTTTTGGTGTTATGTGTGTGTTTTTGCTTTGTTTTGTTTTCTCCTGCTTAAATTGCACATTTCCCCTCTGGAAGCAGCAGCCCGTTTTTTGGGGGTCTGCTTGTGCTTGGAATTTTGCACCCACCTTTGAATCCCCCTGTGCCGTCCGGGCTGGGGGGCCCCGGGCAAGGGCCAAGTCGCCATCGCTTCTCGGCCTTTTGGCTAAGATCAAGTGTAGTATCTGTTCTTATCAGTTTAATATCTGATACGTCCCCTATCAGGGGACCATATATTAAATTGATTTTTGGAATCGGGAGATGGAACAGGGGCTTGCTCCGTCCACTCCACGCATCGGCCCGGTATTGCAGTACCTCCGGGAACGGTGCACACCTTTCTCTAACGTTGGTCAAAGTCAGATCTGGATCTCTCCTGTGAGCATTTTGTCTACCCCTGCTGGAGGGAGAGTGCCAGTGTTGATGCAAGTTTTCCCGCCGTTTTACTTCTTTTTTTACTTTCTCTCTTTCTTTCTTTCTCTCTTTCTTTCTCTCTTCCTTTCTCTCTTTCTTTCTCTCTTTCTTTCTTTCTTTCTCTCTTTCTTTCTTGCTGTCTTTCTTTCTTTTATTCACATGTGGTGATGATGTAGACAGCAGCAGTTTGTTTCCTGGGAGCATGCAGCTAACCAGTCAAGTGTGGTGGAACATGTCCCTATGCCAGGACCTTCTTAGCAAGCCAGCCAGCCAGCGAGGCACAGTTGTAGTTACCCAAGGCACCTTGCACAGCATAGCAGCTTGGCATGACTATTTGTAAGACGCACTCCGCCAGTTTATGTTTTGTTTTTGGTGTTATGTGTGTGTTTTTGCTTTGTTTTGTTTTCTCCTGCTTAAATTGCACATTTCCCCTCTGGAAGCAGCAGCCCGTTTTTTGGGGGTCTGCTTGTGCTTGGAATTTTGCACCCACCTTTGAATCCCCCTGTGCCGTCCGGGCTGGGGGGCCCCGGGCAAGGGCCAAGTCGCCATCGCTTCTCGGCCTTTTGGCTAAGATCAAGTGTAGTATCTGTTCTTATCAGTTTAATATCTGATACGTCCCCTATCAGGGGACCATATATTAAATTGATTTTTGGAATCGGGAGATGGAACAGGGGCTTGCTCCGTCCACTCCACGCATCGGCCCGGTATTGCAGTACCTCCGGGAATGGTGCACACCTTTCTCTAACGTTGGTCAAAGTCAGATCTGGATCTCTCCTGTGAGCATTTTGTCTACCCCTGCTGGAGGGAGAGTGCCAGTGTTGATGCAAGTTTTCCCGCCGTTTTACTTCTTTTTTTTTCTTTCTCTCTTTCTTTCTCTCTTTCTTTCTCTCTTTCTTTCTTTCTTTCTTTCTTTCTTGCTGTCTTTCTTTCTTTTATTCACATGTGGTGATGATGTAGACAGCAGCAGTTTGTTTCCTGGGAGCATGCAGCTAACAAGACAAGTGTGGTGGAACATGTCCCTATGCCAGGACCTTCTTAGCAAGCCAGCCAGCCAGCGAGGCACATTTGTAGTTACCCAAGGCACCTTGCACAGCATAGCAGCTTGGCATGACTATTTGTAAGACGCACTCCGCCAGTTTATGTTTTGTTTTTGGTGTTATGTGTGTGTTTTTGCTTTGTTTTGTTTTCTCCTGCTTAAATTGCACATTTCCCCTCTGGAAGCAGCAGCCCGTTTTTTGGGGTCTGCTTGTGCTTGGAATTTTGCACCCACCTTTGAATCCCCCTGTGCCGTCCGGGCTGGGGGGCCCCGGGCAAGGGCCAAGTCGCCATCGCTTCTCGGCCTTTTGGCTAAGATCAAGTGTAGTATCTGTTCTTATCAGTTAATCAGTTTAATATCTGATATCTTAATATCACTCTGGCTTCTCTTCAGTTCGAATAAATCTTTCTAAGACTAAGGCTTAGAGGGTAGTGGCATTGCCCGCTCCCTCCGAGGGTCTGTGAGAGGTTTGTTCGGGTGAGGAGGAACAGAATTTTTTTTATTTTTGACTGGCTTTCTTCAGCTCTGCAACTTTTTGGAAGACTAATGCTCAGTCTGGTTTTGGCTTGCCCAATCCAGGCCGAGGGTCTTTCAAGATTTTGTTGACTGTGGAGAGCAGTTTTTCTTTTTCATGCGGTTCCAGTTTTTTTCTTTTTCAGGCTTTTCCAGACGTTCCTGGAGTTAGAGAGAAGGAGGACCTACCATCCAGACGACCTTTGAGGACCCTTTGATGACCTAGACGACCTCATCCCCAGCCCTTGATTGTAATCGAGATCCAGACCGAGAGAGCAGCAGGCGCCCAGCAGAGGTCCCCAGTCTTGCCCTCGCAGGCAGAGACGGAGGCGAGTGGGACGGCTACACTGCCGCCTAGTGGGCAGGTAGCAGCCAGCCAGGGCATCCCCAGCCAGCCTTCCCAGTCGTTGGCACAAACCCTAGCACACCTCGCAGAAGAGTGTTCACTAATGCACCGAGGGAGAGGTCGGGGTCAACACCTTCCCTGACCAGCAGTACCTCGGTAGCAATGACCCTCTTCAAGCGAAGGGCCTCCCTTCAAAGCATCCTTGACCCCCTCCCTTGTATGGGCAAAACCAGGGGCCCCCTAGAGGTCCTCCTAGATACAGCACTGGAGGACATGGGAATACCCCTGGACGCGGTAAGCCAGAAGTCTGCTAACAGCTCCAATTCAACAGACAGTAACAGCCAAAGAATGCTGTCTGTCATAACCCCCCCCAGGACAAGGCTGACCCACACGTTCCGAGGGGCCCTGAGCAAGTTCCACCAGACTTACCTTGTGGGGAGTTGAATAGCCCCAACAACTCCACGTACTGTGCATATAAAGACGGTGCCTTCTTGGACGAGGCAGCAGTGAGTACCTTCTCAGGGGTGATGGGAGTTGCAAATAAGCCCAAGCCCCCTCGAAGCAAGCGTAGAGCTAAGAGTAGGAAGAGTGTCCCGACCTCCCAATCATAGTCGCTATGGGGTGGACGCAGCGACTCCTTTTCTTGTTAGCTACCCTGATGGCCCTGATATGTGTGTCTGTTAATGTCAGGAGCATCAGGGAGACACAAAAAAGATTTGATGTACTAAACTATCTAGCTAACTTGAAAGCAGATCTCATCTTTCTGCAGGAGTGTGGTATTTCGTCGAGCCCTGATTATAGGGACCTGAAGGAGAGTTGGACCCTGGGGGACTCCTTCTGGTCGGGCTCCAACATAGCTAGAGCCGACGGAGTAGGTATCCTGTTTAAAAACCCATTTATTACCTCCCGCAGCAGCAGGGAGGTAGAACCTGGTAGAATTCTGAGCGTGGATGTGACATACAACAACACTCCCCTCAGACTGGTCAATGTCTACGCACCCACTAACCAAAACGAAAGAGTTCAATTTTTTCCACAGCTGCGTCCACTCCTGCTGGGGAACGTACCCGTCATCGTGTCAGGTGACTTCAATTGTGCTCTGAGGGACGTAGACCGGAGCAGGCCACGCAACGACCGCTCTAGTAGAGTTTTGTCCTCTGTAATATCTGATTTCTCCCTGTGTGATGCAGGTAAGGACCTGGTGCCTCCCTTTACCTGGGTGAGCTCATCTGGGACCTCCTTCTCCCGTATAGATCTCGTCCTGCATACCAGCTCCCTTACGAAGACGGCAGTAGACACCCAGGCCGTCTTCTTCTCTGACCATAGGCTCCTGCAGGTAACATTGCAGGTCCCTCAGACCTCCCAGATGGGGTCAGGGGTCTGGAAATTAAACACCTCCTTACTCGATGACCCCTCCATAGCTGCAGCCTATAAGAGCAGGCTTGTTGAGTGGACCACTTTGCGTGACCTATTCAACTCCCCTATAGAGTGGTGGGAGATGGTCAAAATCAGAACTAAGGGTTATTTCATAGCAGCAGGCAAGAGGAAAGCAAAAGAAAGGAGGGCCAAATATAAACACCTGAATGCTGCCCTCCAGCGTCTGAGCCTGCTTCAGCTTCGGGGGTTCCCTGTAAGCGACGAGATAGCCCAGACCAAGCTAGATCTTTCAGTGCTTTGTAGGGAGGAACAACGAAAGGTCATGCACAATGCAAAGGTGCAAAAAATGGAGGAAGACGAAAAGTGTACTCGCTTCTTCTTCCAGAAAACGAGGGAGAAGCGGCACTTGATGTCCTCCATGCTCGACAGCAGGGGGAGGATAGTAGAGGATAGTGAGGGAGTGAAAAAAGTGGTAGAGAACTTCTATAGGGACCTGTATAACATCAAAGCTACAGATGACACCCTGATAGAGTGGTTCCTGAGCCAGTTGGAGCCTGACTCAGTGCGGGACGACGAGGAGGAGGAGAAGGACCCAGAACTCACGCTGGAGGAGCTCACCCAGGCGGTTAAGACCATGAACACCGGTAAGACGCCAGGTCCAGATGGCATCCCGGGTGAGTATTACCATCTTTTTTGGGACACGCTAAAAGTCCATTTAGCGGAGGTCTACAGAGCGGTCTACAGGGAGAAGCGGTTGGGCCCTTCTATGCGGGAGAGTGTAATTACTCTCCTTCATAAGAAAGGGGAAGTTAAAGATCTACGGAATTGGCGCCCAATCAGCCTCCTTTGCGTGGATTACAAGATACTAGCCAAAGCTCTGATGCTCCGGCTACAAGTACACCTCCCTTTGGTCATTGGCCCCGACCAGGCTTGTGGCGTCCCAGGGAGGTCCATCACGGATATTTTAATGTTAACAAGGGACATTCTGGCTTATTCTAGAGAACGGAACCATCCCCTCTGCCTGTTCAACCTTGACCAGGAGAAGGCGTTCGATAGGGTAATCCATGAATATATGTACAAAGTGATGGACCAGATGAAATTCGCTCCTGGACTTAGGGAGTGGGTTAAAACCATATATACAAACATTAGTACCCGAGTCTTGGTGAACAGGCACCTGACTGGTAAAATATCTATCCAGTCAGGGGTCAGACAGGGTTGCCCACTATCCCCACTGCTATATGTCGTGTGCATTGAACCCCTCCTTCAGGCAATTCGTAGGGATACCAATATAACTGGTTTCCAGCTGCCTGGATCCAACGGGGTCCAGGTCAAAACAACAGCATATATGGACGATGTGTCACTCATTTGCACCAACACATCGTCGGTACCTCGGATTAGTAATATCCTTGAGAAGTACTGCACGGCGACCGGGGCAGTGATTAATAAGTCCAAGAGCGAAGTCTACGTGTCTAAAAATTGGCAGGTAGATAGGGAACTGTCGGACATGTACCCTGTCAAAAAGGACAAAATCAAGATTCTGGGCCTCATTTTCGAGAACAATAGCTCAGGGGCCCAGAGCTGGACGGCGGCCATTAACCAGGTCCGTAAAATGATTGGCGGATGGAGCACAAGATCCTTAACAATGACGGGTAGAGTATTAATAACCAAGTCTATACTGTTCCCCATCCTCTCTTATGTAGGAAAAATCTTTCCCCCAGACAGGACCACCAAAAAAGTGGTGGACCGCATTATCCACCGCTTTATCTGGGGTAGCAAGATGGAGAGGGTAAAGCGAGCCACCCTGAGTAAAGCCGACAAGAAGGGAGGTAAGGGGGTCCCGGACGTTGTGCAGCTCACCCGAGTGCAGGGGCTCACGCAAACTATCCAGAACATCCAGGCCCTGGACAGGAAGGTATGTTACATGAATCGTTTCTATTTTGCCACCTGTCTCAGGGCCTTGGGCCTCTGCACTATTGATAACACCGTGCCGTACTCCTGGGACCCCCCATTGTATTATAGAACCTTAAGGGACACTATATATAAATTGGGCTTAGATAAAGCAAAATTGGCCTCCTGGGAATACAAGGCTGTAACTAAATATCTTGCCGGTTCCCAGGAAATTGAAAAAGTAGCTACTTTCTCCCTCACCCAAAGCCAAAAAATCTGGGAGAATGTGTCTCACAGCTGCCTCAGTAATGTCCAGAAGGATATAGCATGGAACACCGTCCACAGTGCACTCCCCACTCGAGCGTTCATGTTCAGGAGGGGACTAGCCCAAGTAGAAACATGCCCCTATGCAAAGTGCCGCAAGAGAGAAACACCAGCCCATATCTTCTGGGAGTGTGATGTGGCTGGCAGTGTCTGGCTCTCTGTCTCTGTCTTCCTAAACAGGTTTGCTGACACGGCCAAGATGACCGCTGAGACTGTGCTCTATGGGCCTGCGGGAGGAATCACTACCAGCACAGCTAAGTGCGTTTGGCGTGTCATCAATGTTGTCAAGCAGATCCTGTGGGAAGGCCGTAACGTCTGTGTCTATCACAAGCAGGAGCTAGACACTATCACCACGACCAGAAGGGCACAAACTCTTATCAAGGACTTTGTAATTCTGGACATCCGGACCCTCGGGAAGGACAAGGCCTGCGCGGAGTGGAGGATCGCCGGACTTCAGGACGTGAAGATGGAATAAAGGAAAAAACTGGAACCGCTAGCTCCTAGGAGCGGGACTACGGGGCACCGCTAAGCCTTTTATTTATTTTGTCATGCCAGCATTCCGCCCTTTTTAGCTGGCATGACCGTTTTTCAACGGTGCCCTGGTTTTATGTAGTCTTTTTGTTTCAGTTTTATGGACCTTTGATTTAATTTGAATGTTTTATTTGATTTTGTTTTGTTTTGTTTTATGTATCTTTAAGATTTTTAATGTAAACTATTAAAAGTTACATTTTAAGTGTTTTAAAATTTTAGAATTTTAACGCACTGTTTTATACACTGTCCCTTTTCCCCTGTCCCTGTTTTAGATCTAGTTTTATGTTCACTTTTTTAGAGAGCACTCCCCGGCCCTCACAAGCACTGGTTTTTTATAGATGGTTCTTTTTTTCCAGTCACTTTTAAAACAGCACAGGTTTTTTTCATGTTGATTTTAATCTGTGTCTGTTTTAACCATGTACAAAGCACAATTGTCTTGGTGTTTTTAAATGTATTTTAAATGCTTTTAAAACAAAATGTATGTCTGTATGCATGAATGTCATCTTTAAAAGAAATGTAAAATGAATGAAAAAACGAATGGGTGTAAATGTAAAAAAAAAAATGTAAAATCTCAATAAAAGAGTATCAGGGGACCATATATTAAATTGATTTTTGGAATCGGGAGATGGAACAGGGGCTTGCTCCGTCCACTCCACGCATCGGCCCGGTATTGCAGTACCTCCGGGAACGGTGCACACCTTTCTCTAACGTTGGTCAAAGTCAGATCTGGATCTCTCCTGTGAGCATTTTGTCTACCCCTGCTGGAGGGAGAGTGCCAGTGTTGATGCAAGTTTTCCCGCCGTTTTACTTCTTTTTTTTTTCTTTCTCTCTTTCTTTCTTTCTCTCTTTCTTTCTCTTTCTTTCTTGCTTTCTTTCTTTCTTTTATTCACATGTGGTGATGATGTAGACAGCAGCAGTTTGTTTCCTGGGAGCATGCAGCTAACCAGACAAGTGTGGTGGAACATGTCCCTATGCCAGGACCTTCTTAGCAAGCCAGCCAGCCAGCGAGGCACAGTTGTAGTTACCCAAGGCACCTTGCACAGCATAGCAGCTTGGCATGACTATTTGTAAGACGCACTCCGCCAGTTTATGTTTTGTTTTTGGTGTTATGTGTGTGTTTTTGCTTTGTTTTGTTTTCTCCTGCTTAAATTGCACATTTCCCCTCTGGAAGCAGCAGCCCGTTTTTTGGGGGTCTGCTTGTGCTTGGAATTTTGCACCCACCTTTGAATCCCCCTGTGCCGTCCGGGCTGGGGGGCCCCGGGCAAGGGCCAAGTCACCATCGCTTCTCGGCCTTTTGGCTAAGATCAAGTGTAGTATCTGTTCTTATCAGTTTAATATCTGATACGTCCCCTATCAGGGGACCATATATTAAATTGATTTTTGGAATCGGGAGATGGAACAGGGGCTTGCTCCGTCCACTCCACGCATCGGCCCGGTATTGCAGTACCTCCGGGAACGGTGCACACCTTTCTCTAACGTTGGTCAAAGTCAGATCTGGATCTCTCCTGTGAGCATTTTCTACCCCTGCTGGAGGGAGAGTGCCAGTGTTGATGCAAGTTTTCCCGCCGTTTTACTTCTTTTTTTTTTCTTTCTCTCTTTCTTTCTTTCTCTCTTTCTTTCTTTCTCTCTCTTTCTTTCTCTTTCTTTCTTGCTTTCTTTCTTTTATTCACATGTGGTGATGATGTAGACAGCAGCAGTTTGTTTCCTGGGAGCATGCAGCTAACCAGACAAGTGTGGTGGAACATGTCCCTATGCCAGGACCTTCTTAGCAAGCCAGCCAGCCAGCGAGGCACAGTTGTAGTTACCCAAGGCACCTTGCACAGCATAGCAGCTTGGCATGACTATTTGTAAGACGCACTCCGCCAGTTTATGTTTTGTTTTTGGTGTTATGTGTGTGTTTTTGCTTTGTTTTGTTTTCTCCTGCATAATTTGCACATTTCCCCTCTGGAAGCAGCAGCCCGTTTTTTGGTGGTCTGCTTGTGCTTGGAATTTTGCACCCACCTTTGAATCCCCCTGTGCCGTCCGGGCTGGGGGGCCCCGGGCAAGGGCCAAGTCGCCATCGCTTCTCGGCCTTTTGGCTAAGATCAAGTGTAGTATCTGTTCTTATCAGTTTAATATCTGATACGTCCCCTATCAGGGGACCATATATTAAATTGATTTTTGGAATCGGGAGATGGAACAGGGGCTTGCTCCGTCCACTCCACGCATCGGCCCGGTATTGCAGTACCTCCGGGAACGGTGCACACCTTTCTCTAACGTTGGTCAAAGTCAGATCTGGATCTCTCCTGTGAGCATTTTGTCTACCCCTGCTGGAGGGAGAGTGCCAGTGTTGATGCAAGTTTTCCCGCCGTTTTACTTCTTTTTTTTTCTTTCTCTCTTTCTTTCTTTCTCTCTTTCTTTCTCTCTTTCTCTCTTTCTTTCTCTCTTTCTTTCTTGCTGTCTTTCTTTCTTTTATTCACATGTGGTGATGATGTAGACAGCAGCAGGTTGTTTCCTGGGAGCATGCAGCTAACCAGACAAGTGTGGTGGAACATGTCCCTATGCCAGGACCTTCTTAGCAAGCCAGCCAGCCAGCGAGGCACAGTTGTAGTTACCCAAGGCACCTTGCACAGCATAGCAGCTTGGCATGACTATTTGTAAGACGCACTCCGCCAGTTTATGTTTTGTTTTTGGTGTTATGTGTGTGTTTTTGCTTTGTTTTGTTTTCTCCTGCTTAAATTGCACATTTCCCCTCTGGAAGCAGCAGCCCGTTTTTTGGGGGTCTGCTTGTGCTTGGAATTTTGCACCCACCTTTGAATCCCCCTGTGCCGTCCGGGCTGGGGGGCCCCGGGCAAGGGCCAAGTCGCCATCGCTTCTCGGCCTTTTGGCTAAGATCAAGTGTAGTATCTGTTCTTATCAGTTGATCAGTTTAATATCTAATATCTTAATATCACTCTGGCTTCTCTTCAGTTCGAATAAATCTTTCTAAGACTAAGGCTTAGAGGGTAGTGGCATTGCCCGCTCCCTCCGAGGGTCTGTGAGAGGTTTGTTCGGGTGAGGAGGAACAGAATTTTTTTTATTTTTGACTGGCTTTCTTCAGCTCGGTAACTTTTTGGAAGACTAATGCTCAGTCTGGTTTTGGCTTGCCCAATCCAGGCCGAGGGTCTTTCAAGATTTTGTTGACTGTTGAGAGCAGTTTTTCTTTTTCAGGCGGTTCCAGTTTTTTTCTTTTTCAGGCGGTTCCGGCTTTTCCAGACGTTCCTGGAGTTAGAGAGAAGGGGGACCTACCATCCAGACGACCTTTGAGGACCCTTTGATGACCTAGACGACCTCATCCCCAGCCCTTGATTGTAATCGAGATCCAGACCGAGAGAGCAGCAGGCGCCCAGCAGAGGGCGCCATCTGGGAGGAGCAGAGGGCGGCCCCGGACCCCGAGGAGGCGTCACAGCCACGATTCTTCCTACGTGGTCTCGGTGCCAAGCAGCGCCCCCTACTCCGCCAGGGAAGGACACCGTTCACCTGGGGAGGGGGTCCCTCTTGCGAGGCGACCATCTCCTCAGGGACTAAAGTAATAGTTCCTTCAACTGCCCAGATTTGCTGCTTACGTTGTCTCTTTTCCGTAGAGAGAGACAACCCGGACGTCCAGAGGCTTCTCCCACCCCAATCGGAGGAGCCAGCGTTCCGGCCAACCCAGGAGACCAGGAGGCACAATGTGGTGCGCTTCACAAGAAACAAGCAAGATGAAATGGAACCAGGACTGATGAGACTGGAGTTCAGCCGGACCATTCTTCAGAGGGGTATGGGTTTTTCCCCTTCTGACTTGAATTGTTTGGTGAAATTGCCAGGGCTTAAGGAAGTGTTTGAGGTCAGTTTTAGGAACCCCCAAAAGTTACAAGAAATGTGGTCCTTTTGGGGGGAGAATAAATATCTCGCTCCATACAAAGAATTTTGTGTGGATGCACTGACAGACAGAGAAATGAAAGTTGTTACTGTCCAATTTTTCAATGAGGCTGTTAGCGACTATGATATTACAACATGGCTTAACCGCTATGGGAGGGTGTCATCAGAAGGGAGGAAAATTACAGATGAAGATGGGGTTTGGACAGGAGCCAGAAAGTGGCTGGTACGCCTTAATGTTGATCCATCGGGCATTGGAGGCGTCCGCCACATTCCAAACTCCATAGTGTTAGGGCCCAACAGAGGGCTGGTATTCTATAATGGGATGCCAAAACTCTGCAGGAAATGTGGGGAATTAGGACACCTGGCGGCCGCATGTACTGTAGTCAAGTGCAGGAACTGCGGCGCCCCCCACGAGACCAGCCACTGCAGAGAAGAGAGGCAGTGCAATTTGTGTGGAAAGAAGGGGCACCTGTTTAAGGACTGCCCCTCTTCCTATGCCAACATGGCCAGAGCCAGCAAGGCAAATACGAACAAGCCTAGGCCTGAGCAGGAAGAGGGAGCAAGTAACAAAGATCAGTCCACATCACCACCAACAGTATCCAAAACCCAGACTCCAGCACCACCATCATCACCAGCACCCCCCTCACCCCCCCGCCCCCGAGACATGTCCCGTTTTACGAGGACCCCTTCCCCCAGCCCAGAGAGAGAGTACAACAGCTACTCCACTAGCTCCTCCAGTAGCTCCTCTGATACAGAACACGAGGCAGGGAGGGAGCCCGGACCCAGCAGCGGCCCCCCCTGAGTAGGGCCCTCTCAGCACCAGCACTCCCCCTCGGCTCTCGTTATGACACCATAAGGATTGAGTCCGTGGGGGAGGAAAGCGAAAGCGACAGTGAAAGTGAGAGTGAGAAGGAGGGGAAGGGAGTGAAGAACCAGCAGAGGGTGGGGAAAAGAAAGGGTAGAGACGAGGGGGGGGAAAGAAAGAAGATCAAGATCAAAGACAGCAAGTTGCAGGTGGCCCCCATAGATCCAAAACCAGCTAATGTCCACACAAAGTCCCCAGTCTTGCCCTCGCAGGCAGAGACGGAGGCGAGTGGGACGGCTACACTGCCGCCTAGTGGGCAGGTAGCAGCCAGCCAGGGCATCCTCAGCCAGCCTTCCCAGTCGTTGGCACAAACCCTAGCACACCTCGCAGAAGAGGTGTTCACTAATGCACCGAGGGAGAGGTCGGGGTCAACACCTTCCCTGACCAGCAGTACCTCGGTAGCAATGACCCTCTTCAAGCGAAGGGCCTCCCTTCAAAGCATCCTTGACCCCCTCCCTTGTATGGGCAAATCCAGGGGCCCCCTAGAGGTCCTCCTAGATACAGCACTGGAGGACATGGGAATACCCCTGGACGCGGTAAGCCAGAAGTCTGCTAACAGCTCCAATTCAACAGACGGTAACAGCCAAAGAATGCTGTCTGTCATAACCCCCCCCAGGACAAAGCTGACCCACACGTTCCGAGGGGTCCTGAGCAAGTTCCACCAGACTTACCTTGTGGGGAGTTGAATAGCCCAAACAACTCCACGTACTGTGCATACAAAGACGGTGCCTTCTTGGACGAGGCAGCAGTGAGTACCTTCTCAGGGGTGATGGGAGTTGCAAATAAGCCCAAGCCCCCTCGAAGCAAGCGTAGAGCTAAGAGTAGGAAGAGTGTCCCGACCTCCCAATCATAGTCGCTATGGGGTGGACGCAGCGACTCCTTTTCTTGTTAGCTACCCTGATGGCCCTGATATGTGTGTCTGTTAATGTCAGGAGCATCAGGGAGACACAAAAAAGATTTGATGTACTAAACTATCTAGCTAACTTGAAAGCAGATCTCATCTTTCTGCAGGAGTGTGGTATTTCGTCGAGCCCTGATTATAGGGACCTGAAGGAGAGTTGGACCTTGGGGGACTCCTTCTGGTCGGGCTCCAACATAGCCAGAGCCGACGGAGTAGGTATCCTGTTTAAAAACCCATTTATTACCTCCCGCAGCAGCAGGGAGGTAGAACCTGGTAGAATTCTGAGCGTGGATGTGACATACAACAACACTCCCCTCAGACTGGTCAATGTCTACGCACCCACTAACCAAAACGAAAGAGTTCAATTTTTTCCACAGCTGCGTCCACTCCTGCTGGGGAACGTACCCGTCATCGTGTCAGGTGACTTCAATTGTGCTCTGAGGGACGTAGACCGGAGCAGGCCACGCAACGACCGCTCTAGTAGAGTTGTGTCCTCCGTAATATCTGATTTCTCCCTGTGTGATGCAGGTAAGGACCTGGTGCCTCCCTTTACCTGGGTGAGCTCATCTGGGACCTCCTTCTCCCGTATAAATCTCGTCCTGCATACCAGCTCCCTTACGAAGACGGCAGTAGACACCCAGGCCGTCTTCTTCTCTGACCATAGGCTCCTGCAGGTAACATTGCAGGTCCCTCAGACCTCCCAGATGGGGTCAGGGGTCTGGAAATTAAACACCTCCTTACTCGATGACCCCTCCATAGCTGCAGCCTATAAGAGCAGGCTTGTTGAGTGGACCACTTTGCGTGACCTATTCAACTCCCCTATAGAGTGGTGGGAGATGGTCAAAATCAGAACTAAGGGTTATTTCATAGCAGCAGGCAAGAGGAAAGCAAAAGAAAGGAGGGCCAAATATAAACACCTGAATGCTGCCCTCCAGCGTCTGAGCCTGCTTCAGCTTCGGGGGTTCCCTGTAAGCGACGAGATAGCCCAGACCAAGCTAGATCTCTCAGTGCTTTGTAGGGAGGAACAACAAAAGGTCATGCACAATGCAAAAGTGCAAAAAATGGAGGAAGACGAAAAGTGTACTCGCTTCTTCTTCCAGAAAACGAGGGAGAAGCGGCACTTGATGTCCTCCATGCTCGACAGCAGGGGGAGGATAGTAGAGGATAGTGAGGGAGTGAAAAAAGTGGTAGAGAACTTCTATAGGGACCTGTATAACATCAAAGCTACAGATGACACCCTGATAGAGTGGTTCCTGAGCCAGTTGGAGCCTGACTCAGTGCGGGACGACGAGGAGGAGGAGAAGGACCCAGAACTCACGCTGGAGGAGCTCACCCAGGCGGTTAAGACCATGAACACCGGTAAGACGCCAGGTCCAGATGGCATCCCGGGTGAGTATTACCATCTTTTTTGGGACACGCTAAAAGTCCATTTAGCGGAGGTCTACAGAGCGGTCTACAGGGAGAAGCGGTTGGGCCCTTCTATGCGGGAGAGTGTAATTACTCTCCTTCATAAGAAAGGGGAAGTTAAAGATCTACGGAATTGCGCCCAATCAGCCTCCTTTGCGTGGATTACAAGATACTAGCCAAAGCTCTGATGCTCCGGCTACAAGTACACCTCCCTTTGGTCATTGGCCCCGACCAGGCTTGTGGCGTCCCAGGGAGGTCCATCACCGATATTTTAATGTTAACAAGGGACATTCTGGCTTATTCTAGAGAACGGAACCATCCCCTCTGCCTGTTCAACCTTGACCAGGAGAAGGCGTTCGATAGGGTAAGCCATGAATATATGTACAAAGTGATGGACCAGATGAAATTCGCTCCTGGACTTAGGGAGTGGGTTAAAACCATCTATACAAACATTAGTACCCGAGTCTTGGTGAACAGGCACCTGACTGGTAAAATATCTATCCAGTCAGGGGTCAGACAGGGTTGCCCACTATCCCCACTGCTATATGTCGTGTGCATTGAACCCCTCCTGCAGGCAATTCGTAGGGATACCAATATAACTGGTTTCCAGCTGCCTGGATCCAACGGGGTCCAGGTCAAAACAACAGCATATATGGACGATGTGTCACTCATTTGCACCAACACATCGTCGGTACCTCGGATTAGTAATATCCTTGAAAAGTACTGCACGGCGACCGGGGCAGTGATTAATAAGTCCAAGAGCGAAGTCTACGTGTCTAAAAATTGGCAGGTAGATAGGGAACTGTCGGACATGTACCCTGTCAAAAAGGACAAAATCAAGATTCTGGGCCTCATTTTCGAGAACAATAGCTCGGGGGCCCAGAGCTGGACGGCGGCCATTAACCAGGTCCGTAAAAAGATTGGCGGATGGAGCACAAGATCCTTAACAATGACGGGTAGAGTATTAATAACCAAGTCTATACTGTTCCCCATCCTCTCTTATGTAGGAAAAATCTTTCCCCCAGACAGGACCACCAAAAAAGTGGCGGACCGCATTATCCACCGCTTTATCTGGGGCAGCAAGATGGAGAGGGTAAAGCGAGCCACTCTGAGTAAAGCCGACAAGAAGGGAGGTAAGGGGGTCCCGGACGTTGTGCAGCTCACCCGAGTGCAGGGGCTCACGCAAACTATCAAGAACATCCAGGCCCTGGACAGGAAGGTATGTTACATGAATCGTTTCTATTTTGCCACCTGTCTCAGGGCCTTGGGCCTCTGCACTATTGATAACACCGTGCCGTACTCCTGGGACCCCCCATTGTATTATAGAACCTTAAGGGACACTATATATAAATTGGGCTTAGATAAAGCAAAATTGGCCTCCTGGGAATACAAGGCTGTAACTAAATATCTTGCCGGTTCCCAGGAAATTGAAAAAGTAGCTACTTTCTCCCTCACCCAAAGCCAAAAAATCTGGGAGAATGTGTCTCACAGCTGCCTCAGTAATGTCCAGAAGGATATAGCATGGAACACCGTCCACAGTGCACTCCCCACTCGAGCGTTCATGTTCAGGAGGGGACTAGCCCAAGTAGAAACATGCCCCTATGCAAAGTGCCGCAAGAGAGAAACACCAGCCCATATCTTCTGGGAGTGTGATGTGGCTGGCAGTGTCTGGCTCTCTGTCTCTGTCTTCCTAAACAGGTTTGCTGACACGGCCAAGATGACCGCTGAGACTGTGCTCTATGGGCCTGCGGGAGGAATCACTACCAGCACAGCTAAGTGCGTTTGGCGTGTCATCAATGTTGTCAAGCAGATCCTGTGGGAAGGCCGTAACGTCTGTGTCTATCACAAGCAGGAGCTAGACACTATCACCACGACCAGAAGGGTACAAACTCTTATCAAGGACTTTGTAATTCTGGACATCCGGACCCTCAGGAAGGACAAGGCCTGCGCGGAGTGGAGGATCGCCGGACTTCAGGACGTGAAGATGGAATAAAGGAAAAAACTGGAACCGCTAGCTCCTAGGAGCGGGACTACGGGGCACCGCTAAGCCTTTTATTTATTTTGTCATGCCAGCATTCCGCCCTTTTTAGCTGGCATGACCGTTTTTCAACGGTGCCCTGGTTTTATGTAGTCTTTTGTTTCAGTTTTATGGACTTTTATTTGATTTACGTTGAATGTTTTATTTGATTTTGTTTTGTTTTGTTTTATGTATCTTTAAGATTTTTAATGTAAACTATTAAAAGTTACATTTTAAGTGTTTTAAAATTTTAGAATTTTAACTCACTGTTTTATACACTGTCCCTTTTCCCCTGTCCCTGTTTTAGATCTAGTTTTATGTTCACTTTTGAACCTTTTAGAGAGCACTCCCCGGCCCTCACAAGCACTGGTTTTTTATAGATGGTTCTTTTTTTCCAGTCACTTTTAAAACAGCACAGGTTTTTTTCATGTTGATTTTAATCTGTGTCTGTTTTAACCATGTACAAAGCACAATTGTCTTGGTGTTTTTAAATGTATTTTAAATGCTTTTAAAACAAAATGTATGTCTGTATGCATGAATGTCATCTTTAAAAGAAATGTAAAATGAATGAAAAAACGAATGGGTGTAAATGTAAAAAAATGTAAAATCTCAATAAAAGAGTATTTTGGCTAAGATCAAGTGTAGTATCTGTTCTTATCAGTTTAATATCTGATACGTCCCCTATCAGGGGACCATATATTAAATTGATTTTTGGAATCGGGAGATGGAACAGGGGCTTGCTCCGTCCACTCCACGCATCGGCCCGGTATTGCAGTACCTCCGGGAACGGTGCACACCTTTCTCTAACGTTGGTCAAAGTCAGATCTGGATCTCTCCTGTGAGCATTTTGTCTACCCCTGCTGGAGGGAGAGTGCCAGTGTTGATGCAAGTTTTCCCGCCGTTTTACTTCTTTTATTTTTCTTTCTCTCTTTCTTTCTTTCTCTCTTTCTTTCTTTCTCTATTTCTTTCTCTTTCTTTCTTGCTTTCTTTCTTTCTTTTATTCACATGTGGTGATGATGTAGACAGCAGCAGTTTGTTTCCTGGGAGCATGCAGCTAACCAGACAAGTGTGGTGGAACATGTCCCTATGCCAGGTCCTTCTTAGCCAGCCATATACTCTGGCTTCTCTTCAGTTCGAATAAATCTTTCTAAGACTAAGGCTTAGAGGGTAGTGGCATTGCCCGCTCCCTCCGAGGGTCTGTGAGAGGTTTGTTCGGGTGAGGAGGAACAGAATTTTTTTTATTTTTGACTGGCTTTCTTCAGCTCGGTAACTTTTTGGAAGACTAATGCTCAGTCTGGTTTTGGCTTGCCCAATCCAGGCCGAGGGTCTTTCAAGATTTTGTTGACTGTTGAGAGCAGTTTTTTCTTTTTCAGGCGGTTCCAGTTTTTTTCTTTTTCAGGCGGTTCCGGCTTTTCCAGACGTTCCTGGAGTTAGAGAGAAGGAGGACCTACCATCCAGACGACCTTTGAGGACCCTTTGATGACCTAGATGACCTCATCCCCAGCCCTTGATTGTAATCGAGATCCAGACCGAGAGAGCAGCAGGCGCCCAGCAGAGGGCGCCATCTGGGAGGAGCAGAGGGCGGCCCCGGACCCCGAGGAGGCGTCACAGCCACGATTCTTCCTACGTGGTCTCGGTGCCAAGCAGCGCCCCCTACTCCACCAGGGAAGGACACCGTTCACCTGGGGAGGGGGTCCCTCTTGCGAGGCGACCATCTCCTCAGGGACTAAAGTAATAGTTCCTTCAACTGCCCAGATTTGCTGCTTACGTTGTTTCTTTTCCGTAGAGAGAGACAACCCGGACGTCCAGAGGCTTCTCCCACCCCAATCGGAGGAGCCAGCTGAAGGATGGCGTTCCGGCCAACCCAGGAGACTAGGAGGCACAATGCGGTGCGCTTCACAAGGACCCAGCAAGAGGAAACGGAACCAGGACTGACGAGACTGGAGTTCAGCCGGACCATTCTTCAGAGGGGTATGGGTTTTTCCCCTTCTGACTTGAATTGTTTGGTGAAATTGCCAGGGCTTAAGGAAGTGTTTGAGGTCAGTTTTAGGAACCCCCAAAAGTTACAAGAAATGTGGTCCTTTTGGGGGGAGAATAAATATCTCGCTCCATACAAAGAATTTTGTGTGGATGCACTGACAGACAGAGAAATGAAAGTTGTTACTGTCCAATTTTTCAATGAGGCTGTTAGCGACTATGATATTACAACATGGCTTAACCGCTATGGGAGGGTGTCATCAGAAGGGAGGAAAATTACTGACGAAGATGGGGTTTGGACAGGAGCCAGAAAGTGGCTGGTACGCCTCAATGTCGATCCATCGGGCATTGGAGGCGTCTGCCACATTCCAAACTCCATAGTGTTAGGGCCCAACAGAGGGCTGGTATTCTATAATGGGATGCCAAAACTCTGCAGGAAATGTGGGGAATTAGGACACCTGGCGGCCGCATGTACTGTAGTCAAGTGCAGGAACTGCGGCGCCCCCCACGAGACCATCCACTGCAGAGAAGAGAGGCAGTGCAATTTGTGTGGAAAGAAGGGGCACCTGTTTAAGGACTGCCCCTCTTCCTATGCCAACATGGCCAGAGCCAGCAAGGCAAATACGAACAAGCCTAGGCCTGAGCAGGAAGAGGGAGCAAGTAACAAAGATCAGTCCACATCACCACCAACAGTATCCAAAACCCAGACTCCAGCACCACCATCATCACCAGCACCCCCCTCACTCCCCCGCCCCCGAGACATGTCCCGTTTTACGAGGACCCCTTCCCCCAGCCCAGAGAGAGAGTACAACAGCTACTCCACTAGCTCCTCCAGTAGCTCCTCTGATACAGAACACGAGGCAGGGAGGGAGCCCGGACCCAGCAGCGGCCCCCCCCTGAGTAGGGCCCTCTCAGCGCCAGCACTCCCCCTCGGCTCTCGTTATGACGCCATAAGGATTGAGTCCGTGGGGGAGGAAAGCGAAAGCGACAGTGAAAGTGAGAGTGAGAAGGAGGGGAAGGGAGTGAAGAACCAGCAGAGGGTGGGGAAAAGAAAGGGTAGAGACGAGGGGGGGAAAAGAAAGAAGATCAAGATCAAAGACAGCAAGTTGCAGGTGGCCCCCATAGATCCAAAACCAGATAATGTCCACACAAAGTCCCCAGTCTTGCCCTCGCAGGCAGAGACGGAGGCGAGTGGGACGGCTACACTGCCGCCTAGTGGGCAGGTAGCAGCCAGCCAGGGCATCCCCAGCCAGCCTTCCCAGTCGTTGGCACAAACCCTAGCACACCTCGCAGAAGAGGTGTTCACTAATGCACCGAGGGAGAGGTCGGGGTCAACACCTTCCCTGACCAGCAGTACCTCGGTAGCAATGACCCTCTTCAAGCGAAGGGCCTCCCTTCAAAGCATCCTTGACCCCCTCCCTTGTATGGGCAAAACCAGGGGCCCCCTAGAGGTCCTCCTAGATACAGCACTGGAGGACATGGGAATACCCCTGGACGCGGTAAGCCAGAAGTCTGCTAACAGCTCCAATTCAGCAGACGGTAACAGCCAAAGAATGCTGTCTGTCATAACCCCCCCCAGGACAAAGCTGACCCACACGTTCCGAGGGGCCCTGAGCAAGTTCCACCAGACTTACCTTGTGGGGAGTTGAATAGCCCAAACAACTCCACGTACTGTGCATATAAAGACGGTGCCTTCTTGGACGAGGCAGCAGTGAGTACCTTCTCAGGGGTGATGGGAGTTGCAAATAAGCCCAAGCCCCCTCGAAGCAAGCGTAGAGCTAAGAGTAGGAAGAGTGTCCCAACCTCCCAATCATAGTCGCTATGGGGTGGACGCAGCGACTCCTTTTCTTGTTAGCTACCCTGATGGCCCTGATATGTGTGTCTGTTAATGTCAGGAGCATCAGGGAGACACAAAAAAGATTTGATGTACTAAACTATCTAGCTAACTTGAAAGCAGATCTCATCTTTCTGCAGGAGTGTGGTATTTCGTCGAGCCCTGATTATAGGGACCTGAAGGAGAGTTGGACCCTGGGGGACTCCTTCTGGTCGGGCTCCAACATAGCCAGAGCCGACGGAGTAGGTATCCTGTTTAAAAACCCATTTATTACCTCCCGCAGCAGCAGGGAGGTAGAACCTGGTAGAATTCTGAGCGTGGATGTGACATACAACAACACTCCCCTCAGACTGGTCAATGTCTACGCACCCACTAACCAAAACGAAAGAGTTCAATTTTTTCCACAGCTGCGTCCACTCCTGCTGGGGAACGTACCCGTCATCGTGTCAGGTGACTTCAATTGTGCTCTGAGGGACGTAGACCGGAGCAGGCCACGCAACGACCGCTCTAGTAGAGTTGTGTCCTCCGTAATATCTGATTTCTCCCTGTGTGATGCAGGTAAGGACCTGGTGCCTCCCTTTACCTGGGTGAGCTCATCTGGGACCTCCTTCTCCCGTATAGATCTCGTCCTGCATACCAGCTCCCTTACGAAGACGGCAGTAGACACCCAGGCCGTCTTCTTCTCTGACCATAGGCTCCTGCAGGTAACATTGCAGGTCCCTCAGACCTCCCAGATGGGGTCAGGGGTCTGGAAATTAAACACCTCCTTACTCGATGACCCCTCCATAGCTGCAGCCTATAAGAGCAGGCTTGTTGAGTGGACCACTTTGCGTGACCTATTCAACTCCCCTATAGAGTGGTGGGAGATGGTCAAAATCAGAACTAAGGGTTATTTCATAGCAGCAGGCAAGAGGAAAGCAAAAGAAAGGAGGGCCAAATATAAACACCTGAATGCTGCCCTCCAGCGTCTGAGCCTGCTTCAGCTTCGGGGGTTCCCTGTAAGCGACGAGATAGCCCAGACCAAGCTAGATCTTTCAGTGCTTTGTAGGGAGGAACAACGAAAGGTCATGCACAATGCAAAGGTGCAAAAAATGGAGGAAGACGAAAAGTGTACTCGCTTCTTCTTCCAGAAAACGAGGGAGAAGCGGCACTTGATGTCCTCCATGCTCGACAGCAGGGGGAGGATAGTAGAGGATAGTGAGGGAGTGAAAAAAGTGGTAGAGAACTTCTATAGGGACCTGTATAACATCAAAGCTACAGATGACACCCTGATAGAGTGGTTCCTGAGCCAGTTGGAGCCTGACTCAGTGCGGGACGACGAGGAGGAGGAGAAGGACCCAGAACTCACGCTGGAGGAGCTCACCCAGGCGGTTAAGACCATGAACACCGGTAAGACGCCAGGTCCAGATGGCATCCCGGGTGAGTATTACCATCTTTTTTGGGACACGCTAAAAGTCCATTTAGCGGAGGTCTACAGAGCGGTCTACAGGGAGAAGCGGTTGGGCCCTTCTATGCGGGAGAGTGTAATTACTCTCCTTCATAAGAAAGGGGAAGTTAAAGATCTACGGAATTGGCGCCCAATCAGCCTCCTTTGCGTGGATTACAAGATACTAGCCAAAGCTCTGATGCTCCGGCTACAAGTACACCTCCCTTTGGTCATTGGCCCCGACCAGAGAATGGAACCATCCCCTCTGCCTGTTCAACCTTGACCAGGAGAAGGCGTTCGATAGGGTAAGCCATGAATATATGTACAAAGTGATGGACCAGATGAAATTCGCTCCTGGACTTAGGGGGTGGGTTAAAACCATCTATACAAATATTAGTACCCGAGTCTTGGTGAACAGGCACCTGACTGGTAAAATATCTATCCAGTCAGGGGTCAGACAGGGTTGCCCACTATCCCCACTGCTATATGTCGTGTGCATTGAACCCCTCCTGCAGGCAATTCGTAGGGATACCAATATAACTGGTTTCCAGCTGCCTGGATCCAACGGGGTCCAGGTCAAAACAACAGCATATATGGACGATGTGTCACTCATTTGCACCAACACATCGTCGGTACCTCGGATTAGTAATATCCTTGAGAAGTACTGCACGGCGACCGGGGCAGTGATTAATAAGTCCAAGAGCGAAGTCTACGTGTCTAAAAATTGGCAGGTAGATAGGGAACTGTCGGACATGTACCCTGTCAAAAAGGACAAAATCAAGATTCTGGGCCTCATTTTCGAGAACAATAGCTCGGGGGCCCAGAGCTGGACGGCGGCCATTAACCAGGTCCGTAAAAAGATTGGCGGATGGAGCACAAGATCCTTAACAATGACGGGTAGAGTATTAATAACCAAGTCTATACTGTTCCCCATCCTCTCTTATGTAGGAAAAGTCTTTCCCCCAGACAGGACCACCAAAAAAGTGGTGGACCGCATTATCCACCGCTTTATCTGGGGCAGCAAGATGGAGAGGGTAAAGCGAGCCACCCTGAGTAAAGCCGACAAGAAGGGAGGTAAGGGGGTCCCGGACATTGTGCAGCTCACCCGAGTGCAGGGGCTCACGCAAACTATCAAGAACATCCAGGCCCTGGACAGGAAGGTATGTTACATGAATCGTTTCTATTTTGCCACCTGTCTCAGGGCCTTGGGCCTCTGCACTATTGATAACACCGTGCCGTACTCCTGGGACCCCCCATTGTATTATAGAACCTTAAGGGACACTATATATAAATTGGGCTTAGATAAAGCAAAACTGGCCTCCTGGGAATACAAGGCTGTAACTAAATATCTTGCCGGTTCCAAGGAAATTGAAAAAGTAGCTACTTTCTCCCTCACCCAAAGCCAAAAAATCTGGGAGAATGTGTCTCACAGCTGCCTCAGTAATGTCCAGAAGGATATAGCATGGAACACCGTCCACAGTGCACTCCCCACTCGAGCGTTCATGTTCAGGAGGGGACTAGCCCAAGTAGAAACATGCCCCTATGCAAAGTGCCGCAAGAGAGAAACACCAGCCCATATCTTCTGGGAGTGTGATGTGGCTGGCAGTGTCTGGCTCTCTGTCTCTGTCTTCCTAAACAGGTTTGCTGACACGGCCAAGATGACCGCTGAGACTGTGCTCTATGGGCCTGCGGGAGGAATCACTACCAGCACAGCTAAGTGCGTTTGGCGTGTCATCAATGTTGTCAAGCAGATCCTGTGGGAAGGCCGTAACGTCTGTGTCTATCACAAGCAGGAGCTAGACACTATCACCACGACCAGAAGGGCACAAACTCTTATCAAGGACTTTGTAATTCTGGACATCCGGACCCTCGGGAAGGACAAGGCCTGCGCGGAGTGGAGGATCGCCGGACTTCAGGACGTGAAGATGGAATGAGGGGAAAAACTGGAACCGCTAGCTCCTAGGAGCGGGACTACGGGGCACCGTTAAGCCTTTATTTATTTTGTCATGCCAGCATTCCGCCCTTTTTAGCTGGCATGACCGTTTTTTGAACGGTGCCCTGGTTTTATGTAGTCTCTTTGTTTCAGTTTTATGGATTTTAATTTGATTTATTTTGAATGTTTTATTTGATTTTGTTTTGTTTTGTTTTATGTATCTAAAAGATTTTTAACGTCAACTATTAAAAGTTACATTTTAAGTGTTTTAAAATTTTAGAATTTTAACGCACTGTTTTACACACTGTCCCTTTTCCCCTGTCCCTGTTTTAGTAATATAGTTTTATGTTCACTTTTGAACCTTTTTAGAGAGCACTCCCCGGCCCTCACAAGCACTGGTTTTTTATAGATGGTTCTTTTTTTCCAGTCACTTTTAAAGCAGCACAGGTTTTTTTCATGTTGATTTTAATCTGTGTCTGTTTTAACCATGTACAAAGCACAATTGTCTTGGTGTTTTTAAATGTGTTTTAAATGCTTTTAAAACAAAATGTATGTCTGTATGCATGAATGTCATCTTTAAAAGAAATGTAAAATGAATGAAAAAAACGAATGGGTGTAAATGTAAAAAAATGTAAAATCTCAATAAAAGAGTATTTTGGCTAAGATCAAGTGTAGTATCTGTTCTTATCAGTTTAATATCTGATACGTCCCCTATCAGGGGACCATATATTAAATTGATTTTTGGAATCGGGAGATGGAACAGGGGCTTGCTCCGTCCACTCCACGCATCGGCCCGGTATTGCAGTACCTCCGGGAACGGTGCACACCTTTCTCTAACGTTGGTCAAAGTCAGATCTGGATCTCTCCTGTGAGCATTTTGTCTACCCCTGCTGGAGGGAGAGTGCCAGTGTTGATGCAAGTTTTCCCGCCGTTTTCCTTCTTTTTTTTTCTTTCTCTCTTTCTTTCTTTCTCTCTTTCTCTTTCTTTCTTGCTTTCTTTCTTTCTTTTATTCACATGTGGTGATGATGTAGACAGCAGCAGTTTGTTTCCTGGGAGCATGCAGCTAACCAGACAAGTGTGGTGGAAAATGTCCCTATGCCAGGACCTTCTTAGCAAGCCAGCCAGCCAGCGAGGCACAGTTGTAGTTACCCAAGGCACCTTGCACAGCATAGCAGCTTGGCATGACTATTTGTAAGACGCACTCCGCCAGTTTATGTTTTGTTTTTGGTGATATGTGTGTGTTTTTGCTTTTTTTTTTTTCTCCTGCTTAAATTGCACATTTCCCCTCTGGAAGCAGCAGCCCGTTTTTTGGGGGTCTGCTTGTGCTTGGAATTTTGCACCCACCTTTGAATCCCCCTGTGCCGTCCGGGCTGGGGGGCCCCGGGCAAGGGCCAAGTCGCCATCGCTTCTCGGCCTTTTGGCTAAGATCAAGTGTAGTATCTGTTCTTATCAGTTTAATATCTGATACGTCCCCTATCAGGGGACCATATATTAAATTGATTTTTGGAATCAGGAGATGGAACAGGGGCTTGCTCCGTCCACTCCACGCATCGGCCCGGTATTGCAGTACCTCCGGGAACGGTGCACACCTTTCTCTAACGTTGGTCAAAGTCAGATCTGGATCTCTCCTGTGAGCATTTTGTCTACCCCTGCTGGAGGGAGAGTGCCAGTGTTGATGCAAGTTTTCCCGCCGTTTTACTTCTTTTTTTTTTCTTTCTCTCTTTCTTTCTTTCTCTCTTTCTTTCTTTTCACTCTGAAGATCTTTTTATGACATTTTGGGATAGATACAAAGTGTACTCAATGAAAGCTCCTGTGAAGGATTATGCTGCTGAATCATTATGGAATCGCAATTTCAGAGTTATAACAGTCCACATGTTTAATCCTTATGCATCTGACTGGGATATTGAATCTTTTCTGGGGAAATACTGTGATGTACTAGTGAGTACAGTTTATCAGAGAGATCTATTGGGAATCTGGAATGGCAAGAGACAATTCAAAGTGCTATTAAGGCAAGACGCCAAAGGTTTCGATGGGTATAGGCACCCTCCGGCAAACTTTTCTATTGGGCCCAACAGAGGCTACTTGTTTTATTCTGGCCAACCGCTATACTGCCGAAAATGCATGTCCTTTGGTCACACAGAAATGCATTTTAATCAAATTCGTTGTAGGAACTGCGAGGAGTTGGGACATGAAACAAAGGACTGTCCGTTTGTTAAAAAATGTAATATTTGTGGATCTGATGAGCATCTCTTTAGACAATGCCCACAGAAGAAAAAGTCCTTTGCAGAGGTGATTAGAGAGGACCAAGAAAAGGAACCAGAAAATGAGCAGCAAGATGGGGGAGAGCTAAGGGGTGGTCCCGCTGATGTAAGCGAAGCACAGGAGGAAAATGTGGCTGTGGATAAGGTGATTTCAAGTGGCAGTGGGGTTCAGTCAGAGTTAAGCAGAGTGCCTGGCCAAGAGGAAGCTCGGCAAACTGTTCAAGAGGCTGAGCGGGAGGAGATTGAGGCGAGTAGGGAAATGCTAGAGGAAAAGATGGAGCTGAACCAAGAAACAAGCAAGGAGGAGGGCTGGATGGATGTGGACAAGAAAAGTGGGAAAAGGAAAAAAGATTCTGGGAATGAGAGGAAGGCAGCTGAACAAAAGCTAGCAAAAGGGAAGAAAGCAAAGGAAGGGGAGGGGATAGAGCATGGAAACAGGTTTGATGGCTTACATAATCTGCCAGATTCAGATACAGAACTGAGGAGTAAATCAACAGAGAGTGGGACTGAGTTAGGTTCTGAACTGAGAAGCTTTTTGTTGTCACCAGCGAGCCCATGTCGGTCGGATTTAGGATTACAAAGCAGTGATTTTAATGTTGAGGAATTTCTGGACAATGCTCAACTCCAACAATTTAATGAGACTACATTGGCTGTACCTATTTTACCTGCAATACAAGAGGAAGGAGTAGGACCTACAAGCCAAGCTTAAATAAAGGGTTTATTTTTAATAATATAAATTATAAATGGCTTCAATTAATTTAATTTCAGTTAATGTTAGGGGCTTGAGGAATAATCAGAAAAGAGCATCTGTGTTAAATTCTTTCAAGTATATTAAGTTTTCAGTTTGTTTTTTGCAAGAAGTACATTTAAAAGATGAAGGGGACATAAAGGGGTTTTCAAGGGAATGGGATCAGGGGGAATCGAGATGTAGTGTGGGGGGTGTGCACTCATCAGGGGTGGGGATTTTGTTTAAGGATAGAGGGTTAGAAGTGAAGGATTCTTTTTCTATGGTGCCAGGGAGGGTACTAGTAGCAGATGTGGATGGGAGGGGACAAAAGTTAAGATTAATTAATGTATATGCTCCTCCAACAAGGAAAGAGCGAAAAGAATTATTTTGGGGTTTGGGGGATGTATTAATGACAAATAGGCATGTAATAGTGGGGGGAGACTTTAATGTCTGTTTAGATGCAGTTCAATCAGAAGATTTTAGTTGCAAGGATTTACGGTTGATTTTGTCTAATTTTAATTTAATAGATTCTTTTAAAAAGTTAAATAAAGGAAAGCCAGGATTTACCTGGAGAAATTCTAGGGGTGCAAAGAGTAGAATTGATTATTTCTTTGTGACCAATGATTTGACTTTAGAACATTTTTCTGTTTTGCCTGTTTGGTTTTCAGATCATGATATGATTTCTTTAGGGGTAATATTAGACGGGCCAGTATTTGGTGTCGGGTATTGGAAATTGAATTGCAAAATTTTAGAAGAGAAAAAGTTTAGGGAACAATTTATTTTATATTTTAATGAGTGGGTGGAATTGAAACCTTATTACAAATCCTGGATTGATTGGTGGGAGGATGTGAAGCGAAAAGTTAAGGTGTTTGCGCAGGGATATTGTAAATCAAAAGCATTTGAGGAAAGGAAAGATATATTGGGTTTACAAAAGAGGTTGGAGGAGATGCGGGTGAAGGATAATAATGGTGGGAATATGGATTGGGAGCAGTATAGTTTGTGTAAGGAGAGGTTAAAGGCGATTTATAGTAACAGAGCTGCTAAATTCATGTTTAGAAGCCAACTAGTCTTTTATGAGACTAATGAAAAATGTTGTCATCAGTTTTTCAAGCCTATGAGGGAGAAACAAAAGAAAAGAATGATTGAGGGATTAAGAGATAAAGATGGAAGGGAGGTATCGGATAATGAGTCTATGGTAGATAGTGCAAGTTATTTTTATGAGGAGTTGTTTTCAGAAAGGAAAATAGATGATAAAGCAGGAGATACATTTTTAAATAATTTGGGATCTAGAGTGCCAGAAGAGAGTAAAATTGAATTGGAGAAGGTTATTGAGTTGAGCGAGTTAACAGCAGCTGTAAATGAGATGAAAAACAATAAAGTGCCGGGGTCAGATGGACTGCCAAGGGAGTTTTATTGGGCTTTCTGGGACATTATTGGTCCAGTGTTTAAAGAGGTAATAAAGGAAGTGTTTGACAGAGGAGAATTGTTAAAATCAATGAAGGAAGGGATTATTTCTTTATTATATAAAAAGGGGGACATTAAGGATTTGAAAAACTGGAGGCCTGTGACCTTATTAAATGTGGATTATAAAATTTTAGCAAAGACAGTAACTAATAGGTTAAGGGGGGTGATGGGTTTCATTGTACATAAAGACCAGACATGTGGGGTAGTGGGAAGATCAGCGCAATGGAATTTGCAATTGACTAGAGATGTAATTTGGTGGGTACAGGACAGGAATATTCCATTAATTTTAGTGAGCCTTGATCAAGAAAAGGCATTTGATAGGGTCAACCACCAGTTTTTATTTAGAATTTTGGAGAGGTTAGGTTTTGGGTGTCATTTAATCAAATGGTTAGGAATAATGTATAAAGATGTAGTGAGTAGAGTCAATGTGAATGGGCACTTGGGGAAGCTAATTAAACAAAGGTCGGGGGTGAGACAGGGGTGTCCGCTATCCCCCTTACTTTATGTATTGTTCATGGAACCTTACGCTGCAGCACTGAGGGCAGATAAGGGGGTGAAGGGGTTAATTATTCCAGGGAGTGGGGGTGTGGAATTAAAAATTGCACAGTATGCAGATGACACAAGTTTATATTTAGAGTCTGATAATGATATAAGGAGAGCATTTCAGTTAATGGACTTGTTTTCTTTAGCATCAGGTTCAAAGTTAAACTTGAGTAAAACAAATGTCATGTTCTTGGGAGCTTGGGAAAACAGGAAGGAAACACCTTTGGGGTTGAACATAGTTTCAGATGGGATTAAAATATTAGGGGTTAATTTCTATCAAAGGGGTAGTGATTTAAAGAATTGGGCAGACAAAATTGTTAAAATGAATAAAAAGTTAAATATGTGGAAAGCAAGGAAACTGACCTATATGGGGAAGGTGTTGGTTCTAAAAACAGACGTGTTACCTTCTCTGTTGTACCTAGCTTATGTATATCCGTTGCCTCCAAGATATAGGAGAAGTGTTATTCGTATGATTTTTGAGTTTATGTGGGGAGGGAAATATGAGTACATCAAGAGAGGGGAGATGTATAAGGCTGTGGAGAAAGGAGGGAGGGATGTTCCTCACATTCCTGTGAAATTAGATTGTTTATTTGTGGCAAATTTATGTAAAGCTTTGCAGGGTGAATTTAAACATAATTTTCAGTTTTTTGTTAGATTGTGGTTTTCATTTACAATGAGACATTTTGTTAAAATAAATAACATGGGACCAAGAGCGGAGCAATTACCAGGACATTATCAACATGCGGTGAAGTGGCTGAAGCAGAATCCAGTCTGTAAAGAGGTAGAGATCTGCACAGAGCATAAAGAACTGTATAAAGAATCGGTGAAAGTATTTTATAATAATGAATACAGTTCAGTGGCCCCTGAGACTTGGGGAAATATTCAGCCAAAGGGGCTAGATAATAACCTAAAAGATTTAAATTGGATGATGCTTCATAAAAGGATGGCTGTAAGGGAGGTGTTATTCAGACATAAACTGACCAGAAATGCTTTTTGTCCTAGGGGAACATGTTTTGTGGAAGAAACACAGGAACATGTGTTTTGGGAATGTCCATTTGCAGCAACAGTATGGAATAAAACTAGAGTGATCATAGACAAGGTGGTACCAGGAACAAAGCTGTCATACGATGTAATATTGAAAGGGTTTGTAAAGAGTGCCACAAAAACAAAACAACAATGGCTGTTATGGTTAATTCTCAGTTTAATTAAGTTTGAATTATGGGAATGTAGAAATAAACTGATTAAAAATAACATAGAGATAAAAGGGGAGGTAATAATTGAAAGAGTGTGTAGTGACATAAGGGGTAGAGTTAAAAGGGATGTGTTGAAATGGGGGTATAATTCAGCAAGAGAAAGGTGGAAGGGTTTGTTTATATTGTAATTATTGATGTATGTGACTATATATTTGGAAAATTGTTTGTATAATAAATTTGTGGAATTTTTCTAATAAAAAAAAAAATAAAAAAAATAATCTGTTCTTATCAGTTTAATATCTGATACGTCCCCTATCAGGGGACCATATATTAAATTGATTTTTGGAATCGGGAGATGGAACAGGGGCTTGCTCCGTCCACTCCACGCATCGGCCCGGTATTGCAGTACCTCCGGGAACGGTGCACACCTTTCTCTAACGTTGGTCAAAGTCAGATCTGGATCTCTCCTGTGAGCATTTTGTCTACCCCTGCTGGAGGGAGAGTGCCAGTGTTGATGCAAGTTTTCCCGCCGTTTTACTTCTTTTTTTTTTCTTTCTCTCTTTCTTTCTTTCTCTCTTTCTTTCTCTTTCTTTCTTGCTTTCTTTCTTTCTTTTATTCACATGTGGTGATGATGTAGACAGCAGCAGTTTGTTTCCTGGGAGCATGCAGCTAACCAGACAAGTGTGGTGGAACATGTCCCTATGCCAGGACCTTCTTAGCAAGCCAGCCAGCCAGCGAGGCACAGTTGTAGTTACCCAAGGCACCTTGCACAGCATAGCAGCTTGGCATGACTATTTGTAAGACGCACTCCG
This sequence comes from Acipenser ruthenus, assembly GCF_902713425.1. Lineage (NCBI taxonomy): Eukaryota > Metazoa > Chordata > Actinopteri > Acipenseriformes > Acipenseridae > Acipenser > Acipenser ruthenus. The sequence goes on along the minus strand of NC_081198.1, from coordinate 20,693,259 downwards.
CCAGTTTATGTTTTGTTTTTGGTGTTATGTGTGTGTTTTTGCTTTGTTTTCTCCTGCTTAAATTGCACATTTCCCCTCTGGAAGCAGCAGCCCGTTTTTTGGGGGTCTGCTTGTGCTTGGAATTTTGCACCCACCTTTGAATCCCCCTGTGCCGTCCGGGCTGGGGGGCCCCGGGCAAGGGCCAAGTCGCCATCGCTTCTCGGCCTTTTGGCTAAGATCAAGTGTAGTATCTGTTCTTATCAGTTTAATATCTGATACCCGTCATCGTGTCAGGTGACTTCAATTGTGCTCTGAGGGACGTAGACCGGAGCAGGCCACGCAACGACCGCTCTAGTAGAGTTTTGTCCTCCGTAATATTTGATTTCTCCCTGTGTGATGCAGGTAAGGACCTGGTGCCTCCCTTTACCTGGGTGAGCTCATCTGGGACCTCCTTCTCCCGTATAGATCTCGTCCTGCATACCAGCTCCCTTACAAAGACGGCAGTAGACACCCAGGCCGTCTTCTTCTCTGACCATAGGCTCCTGCAGGTAACATTGCAGGTCCCTCAGACCTCCCAGATGGGGTCAGGGGTTTGGAAATTAAACACCTCCTTACTCGATGACCCCTCCATAGCTGCAGCCTATAAGAGCAGGCTTGTTGAGTGGACCACTTTGCGTGACCTATTCAACTCCCCTATAGAGTGGTGGGAGATGGTCAAAATCAGAACTAAGGGTTATTTCATAGCAGCAGGCAAGAGGAAAGCAAAAGAAAGGAGGGCCAAATATAAACACCTGAATGCTGCCCTCCAGCGTCTGAGCCTGCTTCAGCTTCGGGGGTTCCCTGTAAGCGACGAGATAGCCCAGACCAAGCTAGATCTTTCAGTGCTTTGTAGGGAGGAACAACGAAAGGTCATGCACAATGCAAAAGTGCAAAAAATGGAGGAAGACGAAAAGTGTACTCGCTTCTTCTTCCAGAAAACGAGGGAGAAGCGGCACTTGATGTCCTCCATGCTCGACAGCAGGGGGAGGATAGTAGAGGATAGTGAGGGAGTGAAAAAAGTGGTAGAGAACTTCTATAGGGACCTGTATAACATCAAAGCTACAGATGACACCCTGATAGAGTGGTTCCTGAGCCAGTTGGAGCCTGACTCAGTGCGGGACGACGAGGAGGAGGAGAAGGACCCAGAACTCACGCTGGAGGAGCTCACCCAGGCGGTTAAGACCATGAACACCGGTAAGACGCCAGGTCCAGATGGCATCCCGGGTGAGTATTACCATCTTTTTTGGGACACGCTAAAAGTCCATTTAGCGGAGGTCTACAGAGCGGTCTACAGGGAGAAGCGGTTGGGCCCTTCTATGCGGGAGAGTGTAATTACTCTCCTTCATAAGAAAGGGGAAGTTAAAGATCTACGGAATTGGCGCCCAATCAGCCTCCTTTGCGTGGATTACAAGATACTAGCCAAAGCTCTGATGCTCCGGCTACAAGTACACCTCCCTTTGGTCATTGGCCCCGACCAGGCTTGTGGCGTCCCAGGGAGGTCCATCACGGATATTTTAATGTTAACAAGGGACATTCTGGCTTATTCTAGAGAACGGAACCATCCCCTCTGCCTGTTCAACCTTGACCAGGAGAAGACGTTCGATAGGGTAAGCCATGAATATATGTACAAAGTGATGGACCAGATGAAATTCGCTCCTGGACTTAGGGAGTGGGTTAAAACCATATATACAAACATTAGTACCCGAGTCTTGGTGAACAGGCACCTGACTGGTAAAATATCTATCCAGTCAGGGGTCAGACAGGGTTGCCCACTATCCCCACTGCTATATGTCGTGTGCATTGAACCCCTCCTGCAGGCAATTCGTAGGGATACCAATATAACTGGTTTCCAGCTGCCTGGATCCAACGGGGTCCAGGTCAAAACAACAGCATATATGGACGATGTGTCACTCATTTGCACCAACACATCGTCGGTACCTCGGATTAGTAATATCCTTGAGAAGTACTGCACGGCGACCGGGGCAGTGATTAATAAGTCCAAGAGCGAAGTCTACGTGTCTAAAAATTGGCAGGTAGATAGGGAACTGTCGGACATGTACCCTGTCAAAAAGGACAAAATCAAGATTCTGGGCCTCATTTTCGAGAACAATAGCTCGGGGGCCCAGAGCTGGACGGCGGCCATTAACCAGGTCCGTAAAAAGATTGGCGGATGGAGCACAAGATCCTTAACAATGACGGGTAGAGTATTAATAACCAAGTGTATACTGTTCCCCATCCTCTCTTATGTAGGAAAAATCTTTCCCCCAGACAGGACCACCAAAAAAGTGGTGGACCGCATTATCCACCGCTTTATCTGGGGCAGCAAGATGGAGAGGGTAAAGCGAGCCACCCTGAGTAAAGCCGACAAGAAGGGAGGTAAGGGGGTCCCGGACGTTGTGCAGCTCACCCGAGTGCAGGGGCTCACGCAAACTATCAAGAACATCCAGGCCCTGGACAGGAAGGTATGTTACATGAATCGTTTCTATTTTGCCACCTGTCTCAGGGCCTTGGGCCTCTGCACTATTGATAACACCGTGCCGTACTCCTGGGACCCCCCATTGTATTATAGAACCTTAAGGGACACTATATATAAATTGGGCTTAGATAAAGCAAAATTGGCCTCCTGGGAATACAAGGCTGTAACTAAATATCTTGCCGGTTCCCAGGAAATTGAAAAAGTAGCTACTTTCTCCCTCACCCAAAGCCAAAAAATCTGGGAGAATGTGTCTCACAGCTGCCTCAGTAATGTCCAGAAGGATATAGCATGGAACACCGTCCACAGTGCACTCCCCACTCGAGCGTTCATGTTCAGGAGGGGACTAGCCCAAGTAGAAACATGCCCCTATGCAAAGTGCCGCAAGAGAGAAACACCAGCCCATATCTTCTGGGAGTGTGATGTGGCTGGCAGTGTCTGTCTCTCTGTCTCTGTCTTCCTAAACAGGTTTGCTGACACGGCCAAGATGACCGCTGAGACTGTGCTCTATGGGCCTGAGGGAGGAATCACTACCAGCACAGCTAAGTGCGTTTGGCGTGTCATCAATGTTGTCAAGCAGATCCTGTGGGAAGGCCGTAACGTCTGTGTCTATCACAAGCAGGAGCTAGACACTATCACCACGACCAGAAGGGCACAAACTCTTATCAAGGACTTTGTAATTCTGGACATCTGGACCCTCGGGAAGGACAAGGCCTGCGCGGAGTGGAGGATCGCCGGACTTCAGGACGTGAAGATGGAATAAAGGAAAAAACTGGAACCGCTAGCTCCTAGGAGCGGGACTACGGGGCACCGCTAAGCCTTTTATTTATGTTGTCATGCCAGCATTCCGCCCTTTTTAGCTGGCATGACCGTTTTTGAACGGTGCCCTGGTTTTATGTAGTCTTTTTGTTTCAGTTTTATGGACTTTTATTTGATTTACTTTGAATGTTTTATTTGATTTTTTTTTGTTTTGTTTTATGTATCTAAAAGATTTTTAATGTTAACTATTAAAAGTTACATTTTAAGTGTTTTAAAATTTTAGAATTTTAACCCACTGTTTTACACACTGTCCCTTTTCCCCTGTCCCTGTTTTAGTAATATAGTTTTATGTTCACTTTTGAACCTTTTTAGAGAGCACTCCCCGGCCCTCACAAGCACTGGTTTTTTATAGATGGTTCTTTTTTTCCAGTCACTTTTAAAACAGCACAGGTTTTTTTCATGTTGATTTTAATCTGTGTCTGTTTTAACCATGTACAAAGCACAATTGTCTTGGTGTTTTTAAATGTATTTTAAATGCTTTTAAAACAAAATGTATGTCTGTATGCATGAATGTCATCTTTAAAAGAAATGTAAAATGAATGAAAAAACGAATGGGTGTAAATGGAAAAAAAAATGTAAAATCTCAATAAAAGAGTATTAATATCTGATACGTCCCCTATCAGGGGACCATATATTAAATTGATTTTTGGAATCGGGAGATGGAACAGGGGCTTGCTCCGTCCACTCCACGCATCGGCCCGGTATTGCAGTACCTCCGGGAACGGTGCACACCTTTCTCTAACGTTGGTCAAAGTCAGATCTGGATCTCTCCTGTGAGCATTTTGTCTAACCCTGCTGGAGGGAGAGTGCCAGTGTTGATGCAAGTTTTCCCGCCGTTTTACTTCTTTTTTTTTCTTTCTCTCTTTCTTTCTTTCTCTCTTTCTTTCTCTTTCTTTCTTGCTTTCTTTCTTTCTTTTATTCACATGTGGTGATGATGTAGACAGCAGCAGTTTGTTTCCTGGGAGCATGCAGCTAACCAGACAAGTGTGGTGGAACATGTCCCTATGCCAGGACCTTCTTAGCAAGCCAGCCAGCCAGCGAGGCACAGTTGTAGTTACCCAAGGCACCTTGCACAGCATAGCAGCTTGGCATGACTATTTGTAAGACGCACTCCGCCAGTTTATGTTTTGTTTTTGGTGTTATGTGTGTGTTTTTGCTTTGTTTTGTTTTCTCCTGCTTAAATTGCACATTTCCCCTCTGGAAGCAGCAGCCCGTTTTTTGGGGGTCTGCTTGTGCTTGGAATTTTGCACCCACCTTTGAATCCCCCTGTGCCTTCCGGGCTGGGGGGCCCCGGGCAAGGGCCAAGTCGCCATCGCTTCTCGGCCTCTTGTCTAAAGCTCGGATATTGGTGGCTTGACCACTGTATTTGAGGGTCGACTGGACGAGAAGGGCGGTGTACCGAAGGAGGGGGTGAAGATGGCTGCAACCAACGAGGTGAAGAGGACAGCAAGATTTGAGTGGAACGGTCCGATTGAAGAAGAGATGCCGGAGAGAGAAAACTTCATTGAAATGGTTATTTTTCGTTTACTGAAGATCAAGCCTGAAGATATCCTTGGCATCCAAAGAAACGGAAAAGAAAAATTCTTCGATGTGGCGATGAAGGGTGAGCTTTCTTTTAAAATGCTTTTGGATAAATGTAAAGAAGAGAAGGAGAACAATCCCTTGTCAAATTATAAAGTGGAGTCAAGAGCGAAAAGAAATCACAGGTTGCTGACAATTAATATGTTTGATATGAATATGTCAAGTGTACAAGTGGAACTTTTCCTCAGTAGATATGTTAAAATTATATCACCAGCAACATATCGAAGAGATAGATTTGGAATTTGGAATGGGCAGAGGCAGTATCATGTGCTTCTGAAAGAGGACGAAGAAGGATTCCAAGGGCTTTTTCACCCACCAGCCTATTTCAAAATAGAAGGAGTAAAAGGATATATTCTATACTCTGGACAACCCTGGTTTTGCAGAAGATGTCAAGAATTTGGACATCGAGAGAGTCCCTGTACGAGAATGAAATGCTTAAATTGCAGTGAAATGGGACATTTTGCGTTCAATTGTCCCAAACCTAAGACATGCAATAAATGTGGAGAAATTGTCCAAATGAAAAGAAGACCTATGCTAGAGCGGCACAAGAGTGTGAAGATGAGGATGTAGTTACCACAGTAATAAAAGAGTTAAGAGCGTTAGTACCTCCTTCTGTTCAAGAGGATAAAGCGGAAGGGATGGGAACACCAAGTGATTCTGCACTTCTTCAGGGGTGTAATGTGGCCAGTGGAGAAGTGGAGGAGGCCGGGAGAATGGAGAAAGAAGACAGCGATGGAACACAAGACGGAACAATAATTCCAGACACTATTGTGCCAGGAACATCAGCGTCATGGGGAGAGAAAATGGAGGCGGAAGATGAGAAGGAGGGAAGATGGAGTATTGCAAAAGGTGTTGGGAAAAGAAAATTAGATGAAGAAGGTGAAACGAACTCGATTGAAAGCACTAACAACTATAATGTGTTGTACCAACCAGACTCACCTGCTATCTCCGATGTGTCTTTGGACGTGGAGTGCAGGGATCTGCCGGAGTTTTCTTCATCTGCCGAGGAAGAGAGGTCAGGGATGGAAGACACATCAGGAGAATATCTAGGAAAGAAAGATGTGGAAGGTTTCAAAGGGACAACAGGGTTCGTGAAAAACCCAAACAATGAACAGAAAGAGAAAAAGAAGAAAAAATAATATTTGTTTAACCTTTTTAATGAAGGATTACAAATTTGTTTCTTTAAATGTAAGAGGAATAAGAGAGTCGGACAAAAGGAAGACTTTGTTTTATTCTCTTTCAAAAATTGATTTTGAGGTGGCTTTTCTCCAAGAGTGCCATCTGAAAGACATTGAGGACTGCAAACGCTTTGAATCTCAATGGGATGGGGGAAAATCCATATGGAGCATTGGGAACGTTCACGCAGATGGGGTAGGATTATTATTTAAAGATGGAGATTACATTATTGAAAGTAAAATGAGTATAGTTCCGGGGAGATTGCTTTGTGTTGATGCATTATGGAATGACATAAGATTTCGTTTTCTTAATATATATGCACCAACAATAAAAAGTCATAGATTAGAGTTGTTTAAAAAAATGTTTGATTTGTTAGTCACTAATAGAATAATCATTTTGGGAGGGGATTTTAATATTAACATGGATGATTTGTTAGACAATAATATTATAATTAAAGATTTTTCTGCGGTTTAATTAAAGAAGGTGGTGGGTGATTACACGTTGGTGGATAGTTTTAGGGAGTTTAACAAGAAAGATAAGGGCCACACGTGGAGAAACACAAGAGGGGTGAGCAAAAGATTAGATTATTTTTTTGTAAGTAAGGGATTAGATATTGGTAAATTTGAAATTTTACCGGTATGGCTTACTGATCACGACATGATTATTGTATCAGTGAAGCTAACAGGACCTGATATTGGGAAAGGGTTCTGGAAAATGAATACTTTGTATTTAGAAAATCCTGAATTTAAAAGCGAATGGGTTTTGAAGTATAATCTTTTGAAAGAAATGAGATGTGGGTTTGTTAATTTAAGGGAATGGTGGGAGTATGTAAAGAAAGAAATTACTTATTTTTGCAAAGAATTTGGGAAAAAAGAAAGGAAAAAAGAGACATGAAATGAATAAATTACAAAATAGATTAGGAAAAATGCATACAAAATTGAATGAAGGGGTTCCAGTAAAAATGGGAGAATATGAGAGGGTGAAAAAAGATATTAAATATATTATGAATAAAAAGGTTAAAAATATGATTTTTTTGGCAAATGTGGAAAAGAAAGAGAAAGACGAGAAAATGTCTAAATATTTTTTTCAATGTATAAAAGAAAAAAGGAGTAAATCTCTAATAACAGAGCTGGTTACTGAAAATGGACCTGTGAGTGGGAAGGAGGATTTATTAGATTATGTTCAGAAATTTTATTTGGAGTTATTCAAGAAGAGGGATATTGATAAGGGAGTGGGAGAGGTATTTCTAAATAATATAAATAAGAAATTAAGTGATGTGGAGAAAAATAATTTAGAGAAGGAAATAACAGGAGAAGAGGTGCAAACAGCACTAAAGTCTTTAAATAATGGGAAGTCACCTGGGTGTGACGGTATTCCCAAAGAGTTTTATGACTGTTTTTGGGATGTGATGGGGGGAGATATGGTTGCGGTGTTTGAGGAGATTTTAGCAGAAGGAGTCATGACAAACTCAATGAAAACAGGGATAATAAGTTTATTATTTAAAAAGGGAGAAAAGAATTTATTAAAAAATTGGAGACCAGTTACTTTGATTTGTGTAGATAATAAAATTTTGAGTAAGGTAATTACTAATAGGTTAAAGAAGGTAATGCCAATAATTATTAATGAGGATCAAACATGTGGGGTAACAGGGAGACACAGTGGGATGAATTTATATTTAATTAGGGATGTGATGAGTTGGGTGGAGGATAGGCGTTTACCTTTGTGTATATTAAGAATAGATCAGGAAAAGGCTTTTGATAGGGTGAGTCACGATTTTTTGTTTCAGATTATGGGGAGGATGAATTTTGGTAGCATTTTTTTGAGTTGGGTGAAAATATTATATAACGAGGTGTTTAGTAGGGTGAAGGTTAATGGGCATTTGAGTAGAAAAGTGAAGCAGGAGGGTGGAGTGAGACAGGGGTGCCCATTGTCACCCTTGTTATATGTCATATTTATGGAGCCTTTTGCAGAGTGTTTAAGAAATGACAAATTCATAGATGGAGTACAGATTCCAGGAAGTAGAGGAGAGAGACTCAAAATCACACAATATGCTGATGATACGACTTTGTTTTTAACATCTGACGGAGATATTGAGAGAAGCATTCAGTTAATTGATTTATATAGTAAAGCTAGTGGGTCTAAGGTCAACTTGAGTAAATCTGCCATGATGTACTGTGGTAGCTGGAGTATGAGGAGGGATTGTAAAGGAGGGGTAAGTGTATGTGAGGATGGGTTAAAGATTTTGGGAGTTTTCTTTTATAAAAAGGATGGGGCAAAGAATAACTGGGAGGAGAAAATTGAAAAAGGGATAGCCAGAATGAATAGATGGAGATGTAGGAGGCTAACTCTAACAGGTAAAATAATGATTATTAAGGCTGATATTTTGCCTGCTTTGGTTTATTTAGTCAAGGTGTTTCCAATACCTGTGAGAAGTAAATTAAAATTAACAAGAGCTGTGTTTTCTTTCATTTGGGGTGGGAAATATGAACGAGTAAAGAGGGAGGTGATGTATGGGAGAATAGAGGAAGGTGGCAGGGAAGTAGTCTGTTTGCCTTTAAAATTGGATTGCCTTTTTGTTCATGATATGTGTAAGAATGTTTTAAATTCAATAAATCATAAAAGTTATTTTTTTTCAAGGTTATGGCTAGGATTTAATTTAAGGAAAATGATTAATTGGCACAATAATCAACCGAATGCAGAAAAGAAGCCGAAGGAGTATGATTATGTAATATCTTTTTTGAAAATTCATGCAAAGATAATAAATAAAGAAATATTATTAAATCATAGGAAAATGTACTGGGTAATTAGAGATGGGTGTGGGGTTAAGGTGGATGTGCATTTGAGAAATGTGAAATGGGGAATAATACAACCTAAATCTTTTGATAATGATTTAAAAGATTTAACTTGGTTAAGTGCTATGAACAGGTTACCTGTAAAAGATGTTCTGTTTCGACATGGGTGTGCAGTAAATAATAAATGTAAAAGAGAAGGGTGTAATAAAGAAGAGACAATAATGCATGTTTTCTGGGAATGTAAGTTTGCAAAGGAATTCTGGGGAAAAGCATTAAAAATAATAAAGATATTTACGGGTGACCTGATCATAGACGGGAATAGCATTGTGTTAGGAGAAAAAGTGGATGTAATTGATAAGGAAAGGTTTCTGCCTGCATGGAGTTTGATTTGTATGGGGAAAAAGATGTTATGGGATAAAAGAAACATAAATGTAAATAAAGAGAAAGACAAAACTACAGGATTGGAAACATATTTTGCTTATATAGGGGACATAAAAAATATAATTAAGATAGAAACAAAAATGTATGGGAATGTATATTGTAAAACAAAATGGGAAAGTTTATTGAAAATGCTTGAAGGTTAATTTTCTTAAAAGAATTTGTGGATTGTTTGTGTATATGATTTGTGTTTTGAGATTTGTAAATATTTTTGTGATTGATTGTATAATAAAAACTGTATTTAAAAAAAAAAAAAAAAAAAAAAAAAAATCTGTTCTTATCAGTTTAATATCTGATACGTCCCCTATCAGGGGACCATATATTAAATTGATTTTTGGAATCGGGAGATGGAACAGGGGCTTGCTCCGTCCACTCCACGCATCGGCCCGGTATTGCAGTACCTCCGGGAACGGTGCACACCTTTCTCTAACGTTGGTCAAAGTCAGATCTGGATCTCTCCTGTGAGCATTTTGTCTACCCCTGCTGGAGGGAGAGTGCCAGTGTTGATGCAAGTTTTCCCGCCGTTTTACTTCTTTTTTTTCTTTCTCTCTTTCTTTCTTTCTCTCTTTCTTTCTTTCTCTCTTTCTTTCTCTTTCTTTCTTGCTTTCTTTCTTTCTTTTATTCACATGTGGTGATGATGTAGACAGCAGCAGTTTGTTTCCTGGGAGCATGCAGCTAACCAGACAAGTGTGGTGGAACATGTCCCTATGCCAGGACCTTCTTAGCAAGCCAGCCAGCCAGCGAGGCACAGTTGTAGTTACCCAAGGCACCTTGCACAGCATAGCAGCTTGGCATGACTATTTGTAAGACGCACTCCGCCAGTTTATGTTTTGTTTTTGGTGTTATGTGTGTGTTTTTGCTTTGTTTTGTTTTCTCCTGCTTAAATTGCACATTTCCCCTCTGGAAGCAGCAGCCCGTTTTTTGGGGGTCTGCTTGTGCTTGGAATTTTGCACCCACCTTTGAATCCCCCTGTGCCGTCCGGGCTGGGGGGCCCCGGGCAAGGGCCAAGTCGCCATCGCTTCTCGGCCTTTTGGCTAAGATCAAGTGTAGTATCTGTTCTTATCAGTTTAATATCTGATACGTCCCCTATCAGGGGACCATATATTAAATTGATTTTTGGAATCGGGAGATGGAACAGGGGCTTGCTCCGTCCACTCCACGCATCGGCCCGGTATTGCAGTACCTCCGGGAACGGTGCACACCTTTCTCTAACGTTGGTCAAAGTCAGATCTGGATCTCTCCTGTGAGCATTTTGTCTACCCCTGCTGGAGGGAGAGTGCCAGTGTTGATGCAAGTTTTCCCGCCGTTTTACTTCTTTTTTTTTCTTTCTCTCTTTCTTTCTTTCTCTCTTTCTTTCTCTTTCTTTCTTGCTTTCTTTCTTTCTTTTATTCACATGTGGTGATGATGTAGACAGCAGCAGTTTGTTTCCTGGGAGCATGCAGCTAACCAGACAAGTGTGGTGGAACATGTCCCTATGCCAGGACCTTCTTAGCAAGCCAGCCAGCCAGCGAGGCACATTTGTAGTTACCCAAGGCACCTTGCACAGCATAGCAGCTTGGCATGACTATTTGTAAGACGCACTCCGCCAGTTTATGTTTTGTTTTTGGTGTTATGTGTGTGTTTTTGCTTTGTTTTGTTTTCTCCTGCTTAAATTGCACATTTCCCCTCTGGAAGCAGCAGCCCGTTTTTGGGGGGTCTGCTTGTGCTTGGAATTTTGCACCCACCTTTGAATCCCCCTGTGCCGTCCGGGCTGGGGGGCCCCGGGCAAGGGCCAAGTCGCCATCGCTTCTCGGCCTTTTGGCTAAGATCAAGTGTAGTATCTGTTCTTATCAGTTTAATATCTGATACGTCCCCTATCAGGGGACCATATATTAAATTGATTTTTGGAATCGGGAGATGGAACAGGGGCTTGCTCCGTCCACTCCACGCATCGGCCCGGTATTGCAGTACCTCCGGGAACGGTGCACACCTTTCTCTAACGTTGGTCAAAGTCAGATCTGGATCTCTCCTGTGAGCATTTTGTCTACCCCTGCTGGAGGGAGAGTGCCAGTGTTGATGCAAGTTTTCCCGCTGTTTTACTTCTTTTTTTTTTCTTTCTCTCTTTCTTTCGTTCTCTCTTTCTTTCTCTTTCTTTCTTTCTTTCTTTCTTTCTTTCTTTCTTTTATTCACATGTGGTGATGATGTAGACAGCAGCAGTTTGTTTCCTGGGAGCATGCAGCTAACCAGACAAGTGTGGTGGAACATGTCCCTATGCCAGGACCTTCTTAGCAAGCCAGCCAGCCAGCGAGGCACATTTGTAGTTACCCAAGGCACCTTGCACAGCATAGCAGCTTGGCATGACTATTTGTAAGACGCACTCCGCCAGTTTATGTTTTGTTTTTGGTGTTATGTGTGTGTTTTTGCTTTGTTTTGTTTTCTCCTGCTTAAATTGCACATTTCCCCTCTGGAAGCAGCAGCCCGTTTTTTGGGGTCTGCTTGTGCTTGGAATTTTGCACCCACCTTTGAATCCCCCTGTGCCGTCCGGGCTGGTTGGCCCAGGGCAAGGGCCAAGTCGCCATCGCTTCTCGGCCTGTTGGCTAAGATCAAGTGTAGTATCTGTTCTTATCAGTTTATCAGTTTAATATCTAATATCTTAATATCACTCTGGCTTCTCTTCAGTTCGAATAAATCTTTCTAAGACTAAGGCTTAGAGGGTAGTGGCATTGCCCGCTCCCTCCGAGGGTCTGTGAGAGGTTTGTTCGGGTGAGGAGGAACAGAATTTTTTTTTATTTTTGACTGGCTTTCTTCAGCTCGGCAACTTTTTGGAAGACTAATGCTCAGTCTGGTTTTGGCTTGCCCAATCCAGGCCGAGGGTCTTTCAAGATTTTGTTGACTGTTGAGAGCAGTTTTTCTTTTTCAGGCGGTTCCAGTTTTTTTCTTTTTCAGGCGGTTCCGGCTTTTCCAGACGTTCCTGGAGTTAGAGAGAAGGGGGACCTACCATCCAGACGACCTTTGAGGACCCTTTGATGACCTAGACGACCTCATCCCCAGCCCTTGATTGTAATCGAGATCCAGACCGAGAGAGCAGCAGGCGCCCAGAAGAGGGCGCCATCTGGGAGGAGCAGAGGGCGGCCCCGGACCCCGAGGAGGCGTCACAGCCACGATTCTTCATACATGGTCTCGGTGCCAAGCAGCGCCCCCTACTCTGTAACAATGCAAAACCAGCTAATGTCCACACAAAGTCCCCAGTCTTGCCCTCGCAGGCAGAGACGGAGGCGAGTGGGACGGCTACACTGCCGCCTAGTGGGCAGGTAGCAGCCAGCCAGGGCATCCCCAGCCAGCCTTCCCAGTCGTTGGCACAAACCCTAGCACACCTCGCAGAAGAGGTGTTCACTAATGCACCGAGGGAGAGGTCGGGGTCAACACCTTCCCTGACCAGCAGTACCTCGGTAGCAATGACCCTCTTCAAGCGAAGGGCCTCCCTTCAAAGCATCCTTGACCCCCTCCCTTGTATGGGCAAAACCAGGGGCCCCCTAGAGGTCCTCCTAGATACAGCACTGGAAGACATGGGAATACCCCTGGACGCGGTAAGCCAGAAGTCTGCTAACAGCTCCAATTCAACAGACGGTAACAGCCAAAGAATGCTGTCTGTCATAACCCCCCCAGGACAAAGCTGACCCACACGTTCCGAGGGGCCCTGAGCAAGTTCCACCAGACTTACCTTGTGGGGAGTTGAATAGCCCAAACAACTCCACGTACTGTGCATACAAAGACGGTGCCTTCTTGGACGAGGCAGCAGTGAGTACCTTCTCAGGGGTGATGGGAGTTGCAAATAAGCCCAAGCCCCCTCGAAGCAAGCGTAGAGCTAAGAGTAGGAAGAGTGTCCCGACCTCCCAATCATAGTCGCTATGGGGTGGACGCAGCGACTCCTTTTCTTGTTAGCTACCCTGATGGCCCTGATATGTGTGTCTGTTAATGTCAGGAGCATCAGGGAGACACAAAAAAGATTTGATGTACTAAACTATCTAGCTAACTTGAAAGCAGATCTCATCTTTCTGCAGGAGTGTGGTATTTCGTCGAGCCCTGATTATAGGGACCTGAAGGAGAGTTGGACCTTGGGGGACTCCTTCTGGTCGGGCTCCAACATAGCCAGAGCCGACGAAGTAGGTATCCTGTTTAAAAACCCATTTATTACCTCCCGCAGCAGCAGGGAGGTAGAACCTGGTAGAATTCTGAGCGTGGATGTGACATACAACAACACTCCCCTCAGACTGGTCAATGTCTACGCACCCACTAACCAAAACGAAAGAGTTCAATTTTTTCAACAGCTGCGTCCACTCCTGCTGGGGAACGTACCCGTCATCCTGTCAGGTGACTTCAATTGTGCTCTGAGGGACGTAGACCGGAGCAGGCCACGCAACGACCGCTCTAGTAGAGTTTTGTCCTCCGTAATATCTGATTTCTCCCTGTGTGATGCAGGTAAGGACCTGGTGCCTCCCTTTACCTGGGTGAGCTCATCTGGGACCTCCTTCTCCCGTATAGATCTCGTCCTGCATACCAGCTCCCTTACGAAGACGGCAGTAGACACCCAGGCCGTCTTCTTCTCTGACCATAGGCTCCTGCAGGTAACATTGCAAGTCCCTCAGACCTCCCAGATGGGGTCAGGGGTCTGGAAATTAAACACCTCCTTACTCGATGACCCCTACATAGCTGCAGCCTATAAGAGCAGGCTTGTTGAGTGGACCACTTTGCGTGACCTATTCAACTCCCCTATAGAGTGGTGGGAGATGGTCAAAATCAGAACTAAGGGTTATTTCAAAGCAGCAGGCAAGAGGAAAGCAAAAGAAAGGAGGGCCAAATATAAACACCTGAATGCTGCCCTCCAGCGTCTGAGCCTGCTTCAGCTTCGGGGGTTCCCTGTAAGCGACGAGATAGCCCAGACCAAGCTAGATCTCTCAGTGCTTTGTAGGGAGGAACAACGAAAGGTCATGCACAATGCAAAAGTGCAAAAAATGGAGGAAGACGAAAAGTGTACTCGCTTCTTCTTCCAGAAAACGAGGGAGAAGCGGCACTTGATGTCCTCCATGCTCGACAGCAGGGGGAGGATAGTAGAGGATAGTGAGGGAGTGAAAAAAGTGGTAGAGAACTTCTATAGGGACCTGTATAACATCAAAGCTACAGATGACACCCTGATAGAGTGGTTCCTGAGCCAGTTGGAGCCTGACGCAGTGCTGGACGACGAGGAGGAGGAGGAGAAGGACCCAGAACTCACGCTGGAGGAGCTCACCCAGGCGGTTAAGACCATGAACACCGGTAAGACGCCAGGTCCAGATGGCATCCCGGGTGAGTATTACCATCTTTTTTGGGACACGCTAAAAGTCCATTTAGCGGAGGTCTACAGAGCGGTCTACAGGGAGAAGCGGTTGGGCCCTTCTATGCGGGAGAGTGTAATTACTCTCCTTCATAAGAAAGGGGAAGTTAAAGATCTACGGAATTGCGCCCAATCAGCCTCCTTTGCGTGGATTACAAGATACTAGCCAAAGCTCTGATGCTCCGGCTACAAGTACACCTCCCTTTGGTCATTGGCCCCGACCAGGCTTGTGGCGTCCCAGGGAGGTCCATCACCGATATTTTAATGTTAACAAGGGACATTCTGGCTTATTCTAGAGAACGGAACCATCCCCTCTGCCTGTTCAACCTTGACCAGGAGAAGGCGTTCGATAGGGTAAGCCATGAATATATGTACAAAGTGATGGACCAGATGAAATTCGCTCCTGGACTTAGGGGGTGGGTTAAAACCATCTATACAAATATTAGTACCCGAGTCTTGGTGAACAGACACCTGACTGGTAAAATATCTATCCAGTCAGGGGTCAGACAGGGTTGCCCACTATCCCCACTGCTATATGTCGTGTGCATTGAACCCCTCCTGCAGGCAATTCGTAGGGATACCAATATAACTGGTTTCCAGCTGCCTGGATCCAACGGGGTCCAGGTCAAAACAACAGCATATATGGACGATGTGTCACTCATTTGCACCAACACATCGTCGGTACCTCGGATTAGTAATATCCTTGAGAAGTACTGCACGGCGACCGGGGCAGTGATTAATAAGTCCAAGAGCGAAGTCTACGTGTCTAAAAATTGGCAGGTAGATAGGGAACTGTCGGACATGTACCCTGTCAAAAAAGACAAAATCAAGATTCTGGGCCTCATTTTCGAGAACAATAGCTCGGGGGCCCAGAGCTGGACGGCGGCCATTAACCAGGTCCGTAAAAAGATTGGCGGATGGAGCACAAGATCCTTAACAATGACGGGTAGAGTATTAATAACCAAGTCTATACTGTTCCCCATCCTCTCTTATGTAGGAAAAATCTTTCCCCCAGACAGGACCACCAAAAAAGTGGTGGACCGCATTATCCACCGCTTTATCTGGGGCAGCAAGATGGAGAGGGTAAAGCGAGCCACCCTGAGTAAAGCCGACAAGAAGGTAGGTAAGGGGGTCCCGGACGTTGTGCAGCTCACCCGAGTGCAGGGGCTCACGCAAACTATCAAGAACATCCAGGCCCTGGACAGGAAGGTATGTTACATGAATCGTTTCTATTTTGCCACCTGTCTCAGGGCCTTGGGCCTCTGCACTATTGATAACACCGTGCCGTACTCCTGGGACCCCCCATTGTATTATAGAACCTTAAGGGACACTATATATAAATTGGGCTTAGATAAAGCAAAATTAGCCTCCTGGGAATACAAGGCTGTAACTAAATATCTTGCCGGTTCCCAGGAAATTGAAAAAGTAGCTACTTTCTCCCTCACCCAAAGCCAAAAAATCTGGGAGAATGTGTCTCACAGCTGCCTCAGTAATGTCCAGAAGGATATAGCATGGAACACCGTCCACAGTGCACTCCCCACTCGAGCGTTCATGTTCAGGAGGGGACTAGCCCAAGTAGAAACATGCCCCTATGCAAAGTGCTGCAAGAGAGAAACACCAGCCCATATCTTCTGGGAGTGTGATGTGGCTGGCAGTGTCTGGCTCTCTGTCTCTGTCTTCCTAAACAGGTTTGCTGACACGGCCAAGATGACCGCTGAGACTGTGCTCTATGGGCCTGCGGGAGGAATCACTACCAGCACAGCTAAGTGCGTTTGGCGTATCATCAATGTTGTCAAGCAGATCCTGTGGGAAGGCCGTAACGTCTGTGTCTATCACAAGCAGGAGCTAGACACTATCACCACGACCAGAAGGGCACAAACTCTTATCAAGGACTTTGTAATTCTGGACATCCGGACCCTCGGGAAGGACAAGGCCTGCGCGGAGTGGAGGATCGCCGGACTTCAGGACGTGAAGATGGAATAAAGGAAAAAACTGGAACCGCTAGCTCCTAGGAGCGAGACTACGGGGCACCGCTAAGCCTTTTATTTATTTTGTCATGCCAGCATTCCGCCCTTTTTAGCTGGCATGACCGTTTTTGAACGGTGCCCTGGTTTTATGTAGTCTTTTTGTTTCAGTTTTATGGACTTTTATTTGATTTACTTTGAATGTTTTATTTGATTTTGTTTTGTTTTGTTTTATGTATCTAAAAGATTTTTAAAGTCAACTATTAAAAGTTACATTTTAAGTGTTTTAAAATTTTAGAATTTTAACTCACTGTTTTATACACTGTCCCTTTTCCCCTGTCCCTGTTTTAGATCTATAGTTTTATGTTCACTTTTGAACTTTTTTAGAGAGCACTCCCCGGCCCTCACAAGCACTGGTTTTTTATAGATGGTTCTTTTTTTCCAGTCACTTTTAAAGCAGCACAGGTTTTTTTCATGTTGATTTTAATCTGTGTCTGTTTTAACCATGTATAAAGCACAATTGTCTTGGTGTTTTTAAATGTATTTTAAATGCTTTTAAAACAAAATGTATATCTGTATGCATGAATGTCATCTTTAAAAGAAATGTAAAATGAATGAAAAAAAAAACGAATGGGTGTAAATGTAAAAAATGTAAAATCTCAATAAAAGAGTATTAATATCTGATACGTCCCCTATCAGGGGACCATATATTAAATTGATTTTTGGAATCGGGAGATGGAACAGGGGCTTGCTCCTTCCACTCCATGCATCGGCCCGGTATTGCAGTACCTCCGGGAACGGTGCACACCTTTCTCTAACGTTGGTCAAAGTCAGATCTGGATCTCTCCTGTGAGCATTTTGTCTACCCCTGCTGGAGGGAGAGTGCCAGTGTTGATGCAAGTTTTCCTGCCGTTTTACTTCTTTTTTTTTCTTTCTCTCTTTCTTTCTTTCTCTCTTTCTTTCTCTTTCTTTCTTGCTTTCTTTCTTTCTTTTATTCACATGTGGTGATGATGTAGACAGCAGCAGTTTGTTTCCTGGGAGCATGCAGCTAACCAGACAAGTGTGGTGGAACATGTCCCTATGCCAGGACCTTCTTAGCAAGCCAGCCAGCCAGCGAGGCACAGTTGTAGTTACCCAAGGCACCTTGCACAGCATAGCAGCTTGGCATGACTATTTGTAAGACGCACTCCGCCAGTTTATGTTTTGTTTTTGGTGTTATGTGTGTGTTTTTGCTTTGTTTTGTTTTCTCCTGCTTAAATTGCACATTTCCCCTCTGGAAGCAGCAGCCCGTTTTTTGGGGATCTGCTTGTGCTTGGAATTTTGCACCCACCTTTGAATCCCCCTGTGCCGTCCGGGCTGGGGGGCCCCGGGCAAGGGCCAAGTCGCCATCGCTTCTCGGCCTTTTGGCTAAGATCAAGTGTAGTATCTGTTCTTATCAGTTTAATATCTGATACGTCCCCTATCAGGGGACCATATATTAAATTGATTTTTGGAATCGGGAGATGGAACAGGGGCTTGCTCCGTCCACTCCACGCATCGGCCCGGTATTGCAGTACCTCCGGGAACGGTGCACACCTTTCTCTAACGTTGGTCAAAGTCAGATCTGGATCTCTCCTGTGAGCATTTTGTCTACCCCTGCTGGAGGGAGAGTGCCAGTGTTGATGCAAGTTTTCCTGCCGTTTTACTTCTTTTTTTTCTTTCTCTCTTTCTTTCTTTCTCTCTCTTTCTTTCTCTTTCTTTCTTGCTTTCTTTCTTTCTTTTATTCACATGTGGTGATGATGTAGACAGCAGCAGTTTGTTTCCTGGGAGCATGCAGCTAACCAGACAAGTGTGGTGGAACATGTCCCTATGCCAGGACCTTCTTAGCAAGCCAGCCAGCCAGCGAGGCACAGTTGTAGTTACCCAAGGCACCTTGCACAGCATAGCAGCTTGGCATGACTATTTGTAAGACGCACTCCACCAGTTTATGTTTTGTTTTTGGTGTTATGTGTGTGTTTTTGCTTTGTTTTGTTTTCTCCTGCTTAAATTGCACATTTCCCCTCTGGAAGCAGCAGCCCGTTTTTTGGGGGTCTGCTTGTGCTTGGAATTTTGCACCCACCTTTGAATCCCCCTGTGCCGTCCGGGCTGGGGGGCCCCGGGCAAGGGCCAAGTCGCCATCGCTTCTCGGCCTTTTGGCTAAGATCAAGTGTAGTATCTGTTCTTATCAGTTTAATATCTGATACGTCCCCTATCAGGGGACCATATATTAAATTGATTTTTGGAATCGGGAGATGGAACAGGGGCTTGCTCCGTCCACTCCACGCATCGGCCCGGTATTGCAGTACCTCCGGGAACGGTGCACACCTTTCTCTAACGTTGGTCAAAGTCAGATCTGGATCTCTCCTGTGAGCATTTTGTCTACCCCTGCTGGAGGGAGAGTGCCAGTGTTGATGCAAGTTTTCCCGCCGTTTTACTTCTTTTTTTTTCTTTCTCTCTTTCTTTCTTTCTCTCTCTTTCTTTCTCTTTCTTTCTTGCTTTCTTTCTTTCTTTTATTCATATGTGGTGATGATGTAGACAGCAGCAGTTTGTTTCCTGGGAGCATGCAGCTAACCAGACAAGTGTGGTGGAACATGTCCCTATGCCAGGACCTTCTTAGCAAGCCAGCCAGCCAGCGAGGCACAGTTGTAGTTACCCAAGGCACCTTGCACAGCATAGCAGCTTGGCATGACTATTTGTAAGACGCACTCCGCCAGTTTATGTTTTGTTTTTGGTGTTATGTGTGTGTTTTTGCTTTGTTTTGTTTTCTCCTGCTTAAATTGCACATTTCCCCTCTGGAAGCAGCAGCCCGTTTTTGGGGGGTCTGCTTGTGCTTGGAATTTAGCACCCACCTTTGAATCCCCCTGTGCCGTCCGGGCTGGGGGGCCCCGGGCAAGGGCCAAGTCGCCATCGCTTCTCGGCCTTTTGGCTAAGATCAAGTGTAGTATCTGTTCTTATCAGTTTAATATCTGATACGTCCCCTATCAGGGGACCATATATTAAATTGATTTTTGGAATCGGGAGATGGAACAGGGGCTTGCTCCGTCCACTCCACGCATCGGCCCGGTATTGCAGTACCTCCGGGAACGGTGCACACCTTTCTCTAACGTTGGTCAAAGTCAGATCTGGATCTCTCCTGTGAGCATTTTGTCTACCCCTGCTGGAAGGAGAGTGCCAGTGTTGAAGCAAGTTTTCCCGCCGTTTTACTTCTTTTATTTTTCTTTCTCTCTTTCTTTCTTTCTCTCTTTCTTTCTTTCTCTCTCTTTCTTTCTCTTTCTTTCTTGCTTTCTTTCTTTCTTTTATTCACATGTGGTGATGATGTAGACATCAGCAGTTTGTTTCCTGGGAGCATGCAGCTAACCAGACAAGTGTGGTGGAACATGTCCCTATGCCAGGTCCTTCTTAGCCAGCCATATACTCCGGCTTCTCTTCAGTTCGAATAAATCTTTCTAAGACTAAGGCTTAGAGGGTAGTGGCATTGCCCGCTCCCTCCGAGGGTCTGTGAGAGGTTTGTTCGGGTGAGGAGGAACAAATTTTTTTTTATTTTTGACTGGCTTTCTTCAGCTCGGCAACTTTTTGGAAGACTAATACTCAGTCTGGTTTTGGCTTGCCCAATCCAGGCCGAGGGTCTTTCAAGATTTTGTTGACTGTTGAGAGCAGTTTTTTCTTTTTCAGGCGGTTCCAGTTTTTTCTTTTTCAGGCGGTTCCGGCTTTTCCAGACGTTCCTGGAGTTAGAGAGAAGGAGGACCTACGTTCCAGACGACCTTTGAGGACCCTTTGATGACCTAGATGACCTCATCCCCAGCCCTTGATTGTAATCGAGATCCAGACCGAGAGAGCAGCAGGCGCCCAGCAGAGGGCGCCATCTGGGAGGAGCAGAGGGCGGCCCCGGACCCCGAGGAGGCGTCACAGCCACGATTCTTCCTACGTGGTCTCGGTGCCAAGCAGCGCCCCCTACTCCGCCAGGGAAGGACACCGTTCACCTGGGGAGGGGGTCCCTCTTGCGAGGCGACCATCTCCTCAGGGACTAAAGTAATAGTTCCTTCAACTGCCCAGATTTGCTGCTTACGTTGTTTCTTTTCCGTAGAGAGAGACAACCCGGACGTCCAGAGGCTTCTCCCACCCCAATCGGAGGAGCCAGCTGAAGGATGGCGTTCCGGCCAACCCAGGAGACTAGGAGGCACAATGCGGTGCGCTTCACAAGGACCCAGCAAGAGGAAACGGAACCAGGACTGACGAGACTGGAGTTCAGCCGGACCATTCTTCAGAGGGGTATGGGTTTTTCCCCTTCTGACTTGAATTGTTTGGTGAAATTGCCAGGGCTTAAGGAAGTGTTTGAGGTCAGTTTTAGGAACCCCCAAAAGTTACAAGAAATGTGGTCCTTTTGGGGGGAGAATAAATATCTCGCTCCATACAAAGAATTTTGTGTGGATGCACTGACAGACAGAGAAATGAAAGTTGTTACTGTCCAATTTTTCAATGAGGCTGTTAGCGACTATGATATTACAACATGGCTTAACAGCTATGGGAGGGTGTCATCAGAAGGGAGGAAAATTACTGACGAAGATGGGGTTTGGACAGGAGCCAGAAAGTGGCTGGTACGCCTCAATGTCGATACATCGGGCATTGGAGGCGTCCGCCACATTCCAAACTCCATAGTGTTAGGGCCCAACAGAGGGCTGGTATTCTATAATGGGATGCCAAAACTCTGCAGGAAATGTGGGGAATTAGGACACCTGGCGGCCGCATGTACTGTAGTCAAGTGCAGGAACTGCGGCGCCCCCCACGAGACCAGCCACTGCAGAGAAGAGAGGCAGTGCAATTTGTGTGGAAAGAAGGGGCACCTGTTTAAGGACTGCCCCTCTTCCTATGCCAACATGGCCAGAGCCAGCAAGGCAAACACGAACAAGCCTAGGCCTGAGCAGGAAGAGGGAGCAAGTAACAAAGATCAGTCCACATCAAAACCCAGACTCCAGCACCACCATCATCACCAGCACCCCCCTCACTCCCCCGCCCCCGAGACATGTCCCGTTTTACGAGGACCCCTTCCCCCAGCCCAGAGAGAGAGTACAACAGCTACTCCACTAGCTCCTCCAGTAGCTCCTCTGATACAGAACACGAGGCAGGGAGGGAGCCCGGACCCAGCAGCGGCCCCCCCCTGAGTAGGGCCCTCTCAGCGCCAGCACTCCCCCTCGGCTCTCGTTATGACGCCATAAGGATTGAGTCCGTGGGGGAGGAAAGCGAAAGCGACAGTGAAAGTGAGAGTGAGAAGGAGGGGAAGGGAGTGAAGAACCAGCAGAGGGTGGGGAAAAGAAAGGGTAGAGACGAGGGGGGGAAAAGAAAGAAGATCAAGATCAAAGACAGCAAGTTGCAGGTGGCCCCCATAGATCCAAAACCAGATAATGTCCACACAAAGTCCCCAGTCTTGCCCTCGCAGGCAGAGACGGAGGCGAGTGGGACGGCTACACTGCCGCCTAGTGGGCAGGTAGCAGCCAGCCAGGGCATCCCCAGCCAGCCTTCCCAGTCGTTGGCACAAACCCTAGCACACCTCGCAGAAGAGGTGTTCACTAATGCACCGAGGGAGAGGTCGGGGTCAACACCTTCCCTGACCAGCAGTACCTCGGTAGCAATGACCCTCTTCAAGCGAAGGGCCTCCCTTCAAAGCATCCTTGACCCCCTCCCTTGTATGGGCAAAACCAGGGGCCCCCTAGAGGTCCTCCTAGATACAGCACTGGAGGACATGGGAATACCCCTGGACGCGGTAAGCCAGAAGTCTGCTAACAGCTCCAATTCAGCAGACGGTAACAGCCAAAGAATGCTGTCTGTCATAACCCCCCCAGGACAAAGCTGACCCACACGTTCCGAGGGGCCCTGAGCAAGTTCCACCAGACTTACCTTGTGGGGAGTTGAATAGCCCAAACAACTCCACGTACTGTGCATATAAAGACGGTGCCTTCTTGGACGAGGCAGCAGTGAGTACCTTCTCAGGGGTGATGGGAGTTGCAAATAAGCCCAAGCCCCCTCGAAGCAAGCGTAGAGCTAAGAGTAGGAAGAGTGTCCCGACCTCCCAATCATAGTCGCTATGGGGTGGACGCAGCGACTCCTTTTCTTGTTAGCTACCCTGATGGCCCTGATATGTGTGTCTGTTAATGTCAGGAGCATCAGGGAGACACAAAAAAGATTTGATGTACTAAATTATCTAGCTAACTTGAAAGCAGATCTCATCTTTCTGCAGGAGTGTGGTATTTCGTCGAGCCCTGATTATAGGGACCTGAAGGAGAGTTGGACCCTGGGGGACTCCTTCTGGTCGGGCTCCAACATAGCCAGAGCCGACGGAGTAGGTATCCTGTTTAAAAACCCATTTATTACCTCCCGCAGCAGCAGGGAGGTAGAACCTGGTAGAATTCTGAGCGTGGATGTGACATACAACAACACTCCCCTCAGACTGGTCAATGTCTACGCACCCACTAACCAAAACGAAAGAGTTCAATTTTTTCCACAGCTGCGTCCACTCCTGCTGGGGAACGTACCCGTCATCGTGTCAGGTGACTTCAATTGTGCTCTGAGGGACGTAGACCGGAGCAGGCCACGCAACGACCGCTCTAGTAGAGTTGTGTCCTCCGTAATATCTGATTTCTCCCTGTGTGATGCAGGTAAGGACCTGGTGCCTCCCTTTACCTGGGTGAGCTCATCTGGGACCTCCTTCTCCCGTATAGATCTCGTCCTGCATACCAGCTCCCTTACGAAGACGGCAGTAGACACCCAGGCCATCTTCTTCTCTGACCATAGGCTCCTGCAGGTAACATTGCAGGTCCCTCAGACCTCCCAGATGGGGTCAGGGGTCTGGAAATTAAACACCTCCTTACTCGATGACCCCTCCATAGCTGCAGCCTATAAGAGCAGGCTTGTTGAGTGGACCACTTTGCGTGACCTATTCAACTCCCCTATAGAGTGGTGGGAGATGGTCAAAATGAGAACTAAGGGTTATTTCATAGCAGCAGGCAAGAGGAAAGCAAAAGAAAGGAGGGCCAAATATAAATACCTGAATGCTGCCCTCCAGCGTCTGAGCCTGCTTCAGCTTCGGGGGTTCCCTGTAAGCGACGAGATAGCCCAGACCAAGCTAGATCTTTCAGTGCTTTGTAGGGAGGAACAACGAAAGGTCATGCACAATGCAAAGGTGCAAAAAATGGAGGAAGACGAAAAGTGTACTCGCTTCTTCTTCCAGAAAACGAGGGAGAAGCGGCACTTGATGTCCTCCATGCTCGACAGCAGGGGGAGGATAGTAGAGGATAGTGAGGGAGTGAAAAAAGTGGTAGAGAACTTCTATAGGGACTTGTATAACATCAAAGCTACAGATGACACCCTGATAGAGTGGTTCCTGAGCCAGTTGGAGCCTGACTCAGTGCGGGACGAGGAGGAGGAGGAGAAGGACCCAGAACTCACACTGGAGGAGCTCACCCAGGCTGTTAAGACCATGAACACCGGTAAGACGCCAGGTCCAGATGGCATCCCGGGTGAGTATTACCATCTTTTTTGGGACACGCTAAAAGTCCATTTAGCGGAGGTCTACAGAGCGGTCTACAGGGAGAAGCGGTTGGGCCCTTCTATGCGGGAGAGTGTAATTACTCTCCTTCATAAGAAAGGGGAAGTTAAAGATCTACGGAATTGGCGCCCAATCAGCCTCCTTTGCGTGGATTACAAGATACTAGCCAAAGCTCTGATGCTCCGGCTACAAGTACACCTCCCTTTGGTCATTGGCCCCGACCAGGCTTGTGGCGTCCCAGGGAGGTCCATCACGGATATTTTAATGTTAACAAGGGACATTCTGGCTTATTCTAGAGAACGGAACCATCCCCTCTGCCTGTTCAACCTTGACCAGGAGAAGGCGTTCGATAGGGTAAGCCATGAATATATGTACAAAGTGATGGACCAGATGAAATTCGCTCCTGGACTTAGGGGGTGGGTTAAAACCATCTATACAAATATTAGTACCCGAGTCTTGGTGAACAGGCACCTGACTGGTAAAATCTCTATCCAGTCAGGGGTCAGACAGGGTTGCCCACTATCCCCACTGCTATATGTCGTGTGCATTGAACCCCTCCTGCAGGCAATTCGTAGGGATACCAATATAACTGGTTTCCAGCTGCCTGGATCCAACGGGGTCCAGGTCAAAACAACAGCATATATGGACTATGTGTCACTCATTTGCACCAACACATCGTCGGTACCTCGGATTAGTAATATCCTTGAGAAGTACTGCACGGCGACCGGGGCAGTGATTAATAAGTCCAAGAGCGAAGTCTACGTGTCTAAAAATTGGCAGGTAGATAGGGAACTGTCGGACATGTACCCTGTCAAAAAGGACAAAATCAAGATTCTGGGCCTCATTTTCGAGAACAATAGCTCTGGGGCCCAGAGCTGGACGGCGGCCATTAACCAGGTCCGTAAAAAGATTGGCGGATGGAGCACAAGATCCTTAACAATGACGGGTAGAGTATTAATAACCAAGTCTATACTGTTCCCCATCCTCTCTTATGTAGGAAAAATCTTTCCCCCAGACAGGACCACCAAAAAAGTGGTGGACTGCATTATCCACCGCTTTTTCTGGGGCAGCAAGATGGAGAGGGTAAAGCGAGCCACCCTGAGTAAAGCCGACAAGAAGGGAGGTAAGGGGGTCCCGGACGTTGTGCAGCTCACCCGAGTGCAGGGGCTCACGCAAACTATCAAGAACATCCAGGCCCTGGACAGGAAGGTATGTTACATGAATCGTTTCTATTTTGCCACCTGTCTCAGGGCCTTGGGCCTCTGCACTATTGATAACACCGTGCCGTACTCCTGGGACCCCCCATTGTATTATAGAACCTTAAGGGACACAATATATAAATTGGGCTTAGATAAAGCAAAACTGGCCTCCTGGGAATACAAGGCTGTAACTAAATATCTTGCCGGTTCCCAGGAAATTGAAAAAGTAGCTACTTTCTCCCTCACCCAAAGCCAAAAAATCTGGGAGAATGTGACTCACAGCTGCCTCAGTAATGTCCAGAAGGATATAGCATGGAACACCGTCCACAGTGCACTCCCCACTCGAGCGTTCATGTTCAGGAGGGGACTAGCCCAAGTAGAAACATGCCCCTATGCAAAGTGCCGCAAGAGAGAAACACCAGCCCATATCTTCTGGGAGTGTGATGTGGCTGGCAGTGTCTGGGTCTCTGTCTCTGTCTTCCTAAACAGGTTTGCTGACACGGCCAAGATGTCCGCTGAGACTGTGCTCTATGGGCCTGCGGGAGGAATCACTACCAGCACAGCTAAGTGCATTTGGCGTGTCATCAATGTTGTCAAGCAGATCCTGTGGGAAGGCCGTAACGTCTGTGTCTATCACAAGCAGGAGCTAGACACTATCACCACGACCAGAAGGGCACAAACTCTTATCAAGGACTTTGTAATTCTGGACATCCGGACCCTCGGGAAGGACAAGGCCTGCGCGGAGTGGAGGATCGCCGGACTTCAGGACGTGAAGATGGAATGAGGGGAAAAACTGGAACCGCTAGCTCCTAGGAGCGGGACTACGGGGCACCGTTAAGCCTTTATTTATTTTGTCATGCCAGCATTCCGCCCTTTTTAGCTGGCATGACCGTTTTTTGAACGGTGCCCTGGTTTTATGTAGTCTCTTTGTTTCAGTTTTATGGATTTTAATTTGATTTATTTTGAATGTTTTATTTGATTTTGTTTTGTTTTGTTTTATGTATCTAAAAGATTTTTAACGTCAACTATTAAAAGTTACATTTTAAGTGTTTTAAAATTTTAGAATTTTAACGCACTGTTTTACACACTGTCCCTTTTCCCCTGTCCCTGTTTTAGTAATATAGTTTTATGTTCACTTTTGAACCTTTTTAGAGAGCACTCCCCGGCCCTCACAAGCACTGTTTTTTTATAGATGGTTCTTTTTTTCCAGTTACTTTTAAAGCAGCACAGGTTTTTTTCATGTTGATTTTAATCTGTGTCTGTTTTAACCATGTACAAAGCACAATTGTCTTGGTGTTTTTAAATGTGTTTTAAATGCTTTTAAAACAAAATGTATGTCTGTATGCATGAATGTCATCTTTAAAAGAAATGTAAAATGAATGAAAAAAACGAATGGGTGTAAATGTAAAAAAATGTAAAATCTCAATAAAAGAGTATTTTGGCTAAGATCAAGTGTAGTATCTGTTCTTATCAGTTTAATATCTGATACGTCCCCTATCAGGGGACCATATATTAAATTGATTTTTGGAATCGGGAGATGGAACAGGGGCTTGCTCCGTCCACTCCACGCATCGGCCCGGTATTGCAGTACCTCCGGGAACGGTGCGCACCTTTCTCTAACGTTGGTCAAAGTCAGATCTGGATCTCTCCTGTGAGCATTTTGTCTACCCCTGCTGGAGGGAGAGTGCCAGTGTTGATGCAAGTTTTCCCGCCGTTTTACTTCTTTTTTTTTCTTTCTCTCTTTCTTTCTTTCTCTCTTTCTTTCTTTCTCTCTTTCTTTCTCTTTCTTTCTTGCTTTCTTTCTTTTATTCACATGTGGTGATGATGTAGACAGCAGCAGTTTGTTTCCTGGGAGCATGCAGCTAACCAGACAAGTGTGGTGGAACATGTCCCTATGCCAGGACCTTCTTAGCAAGCCAGCCAGCCAGCGAGGCACAGTTGTAGTTACCCAAGGCACCTTGCACAGCATAGCAGCTTGGCATGACTGTTTGTAAGACGCACTCCGCCAGTTTATGTTTTGTTTTTGGTGTTATGTGTGTGTTTTTGCTTTGTTTTCTCCTGCTTAAATTGCACATTTCCCCTCTGGAAGCAGCAGCCCGTTTTTTGGGGGTCTGCTTGTGCTTGGAATTTTGCACCCACCTTTGAATCCCCCTGTGCCGTCCGGGCTGGGGGGCCCCGGGCAAGGGCCAAGTCGCCATTGCTTCTCGGCCTCTTGGCTCAGATCGTTTTCATGTGGCATGACCGCAGAGAGTGATACGAGAGAGTGATACGAGGAGGAGAGGATGGACAAGACATCTGCTATTCGGTCGGCTTCGAGGGCTGGACTACGGAACACAGTTCGTTTGAGATGGAGAGGAGATATGGGAGTGGATTTCCCAGGAAGAATTGAATTTGTGGAGAAGATTTTGATGGCGAGCCTTGGATTCGAAGCTATGGATTTCTTTTGTATCCAGATGAATTCAGCGGCAAGGTTCGTAGATGTTACTTTTCACTCTGAAGATCTTTTTATGACATTTTGGGATAGATACAAAGTGTACTCAATGAAAGCTCCTGTGAAGGATTATGCTGCTGAATCATTATGGAATCGCAATTTCAGAGTTATAACAGTCCACATGTTTAATCCTTATGCATCTGACTGGGATATTTAATCTTTTCTGGGGAAATACTGTGATGTACTAGTGAGTGCAGTTTATCAGAGAGATTTATTGGGAATCTGGAATGGCAAGAGACAATTCAAAGTGCTATTAAGGCAAGACGCCAAGGGTTTCGATGGGTATAGGCACCCTCCGGCAAACTTTTCTATTGGGCCCAACAGAGGCTACTTGTTTTATTCTGGCCAACCGCTATACTGCCGAAAATGCATGTCCTTTGGTCACACAGAAATGCATTGTAATCAAATTCATTGTAGGAACTGCGAGGAGTTGGGACATGAAACAAAGGACTGTCCGTTTGTTAAAAAATGTAATATTTGTGGATCTGATGAGCATCTCTTTAGACAATGCCCACAGAAGAAAAGGTCCTTTGCAGAGGTGATTAGAGAGGACCAAGAAAAGGAACCAGAAAATGAGCAGCAAGATGGGGGAGAGCTAAGGGGTGGTCCCGCTGATGTAAGCGAAGCACAGGAGGAAAATGTGGCTGTGGATAAGGTGATTTCAAGTGGCAGTGGGGTTCAGTCAGAGTTAAGCAGAGTGCCTGGCCAAGAGGAAGCTCGGCAAACTGTTCAAGAGGCTGAGCGGGAGGAGATTGAGGCGAGTAGGGAAATGCTAGAGGAAAAGATGGAGCTGAACCAAGAAACAAGCAAGGAAGGAGGGCTGGATGGATGTGGACAAGAAAAGTGGGAAAAGGAAAAAAGATTCTGGGAATGAGAGGAAGGCAGCTGAACAAAAGCTAGCAAAAGGGAAGAAAGCAAAGGAAGGGGAGGGGATAGAGCATGGAAACAGGTTTGATGGCTTACATAATCTGCCAGATTCAGATACAGAACTGAGGAGTAAATCAACAGAGAGTGGGACTGAGTTAGGTTCTGAACTGAGAAGCTTTTTGTTGTCACCAGCGAGCCCATGTCGGTCGGATTTAGGATTACAAAGCAGTGATTTTAATGTTGAGGAATTTCTGGACAATGCTCAACTCCAACAATTTAATGAGACTACATTGGCTGTACCTATTTTACCTGCAATACAAGAGGAAGGAGTAGGACCTACAAGCCAAGCTTAAATAAAGGGTTTATTTTTAATAATATAAATTATAAATGGCTTCAATTAATTTAATTTCAGTTAATGTTAGGGGCTTGAGGAATAATCAGAAAAGAGCATCTGTGTTAAATTCTTTCAAGTATATTAAGTTTTCAGTTTGTTTTTTGCAAGAAGTACATTTAAAAGATGAAGGGGACATAAAGGGGTTTTCAAGGGAATGGGATCAGGGGGAATCGAGATGGAGTGTGGGGGGTGTGCACTCATCAGGGGTGGGGATTTTGTTTAAGGATAGAGGGTTAGAAGTGAAGGATTCTTTTTCTATGGTGCCAGGGAGGGTACTAGTAGCAGATGTGGATGGGAGGGGACAAAAGTTAAGATTAATTAATGTATATGCTCCTCCAACAAGGAAAGAGCGAAAAGAATTATTTTGGGGTTTGGGGGATGTATTAATGACAAATAGGCATGTAATAGTGGGGGGAGACTTTAATGTCTGTTTAGATGCAGTTCAATCAGAAGATTTTAGTTGCAAGGATTTACGGTTGATTTTGTCTAATTTTAATTTAATAGATTCTTTTAAAAAGTTAAATAAAGGAAAGCCAGGATTTACCTGGAGAAATTCTAGGGGTGCAAAGAGTAGAATTGATTATTTCTTTGTGACCAATGATTTGACTTTAGAACATTTTTCTGTTTTGCCTGTTTGGTTTTCAGATCATGATATGATTTCTTTAGGGGTAATATTAGACGGGCCAGTATTTGGTGTCGGGTATTGCAAATTGAATTGCAAAATTTTAGAAGAGAAAAAGTTTAGGGAACAATTTATTTTATATTTTAATGAGTGGGTGGAATTGAAACCTTATTACAAATCCTGGATTGATTGGTGGGAGGATGTGAAGCGAAAAGTTAAGGTGTTTGCGCAGGGATATTGTAAATCAAAAGCATTTGAGGAAAGGAAAGATATATTGGGTTTACAAAAGAGGTTGGAGGAGATGCGGGTGAAGGATAATAATGGTGGGAATATGGATTGGGAGCAGTATAGTTTGTGTAAGGAGAGGTTAAAGGCGATTTATAGTAACAGAGCTGCTAAATTCATGTTTAGAAGCCAACTAGTCTTTTATGAGACTAATGAAAAATGTTGTCATCAGTTTTTCAAGCCTATGAGGGAGAAACAAAAGAAAAGAATGATTGAGGGATTAAGAGATAAAGATGGAAGGGAGGTATCGGATAATGAGTCTATGGTAGATAGTGCAAGTTATTTTTATGAGGAGTTGTTTTCAGAAAGGAAAATAGATGATAAAGCAGGAGATACATTTTTAAATAATTTGGGATCTAGAGTGCCAGAAGAGAGTAAAATTGAATTGGAGAAGGTTATTGAGTTGAGCGAGTTAACAGCAGCTGTAAATGAGATGAAAAACAATAAAGTGCCGGGGTCAGATGGACTGCCAAGGGAGTTTTATTGGGCTTTCTGGGACATTATTGGTCCAGTGTTTAAAGAGGTAATAAAGGAAGTGTTTGACAGAGGAGAATTGTTAAAATCAATGAAGGAAGGGATTATTTCTTTATTATATAAAAAGGGGGACATTAAGGATTTGAAAAACTGGAGGCCTGTGACCTTATTAAATGTGGATTATAAAATTTTAGCAAAGACAGTAACTAATAGGTTAAGGGGGGTGATGGGTTTCATTGTACATAAAGACCAGACATGTGGGGTAGTGGGAAGATCAGCGCAATGGAATTTGCAATTGACTAGAGATGTAATTTGGTGGGTACAGGACAGGAATATTCCATTAATTTTAGTGAGCCTTGATCAAGAAAAGGCATTTGATAGGGTCAACCACCAGTTTTTATTTAGAATTTTGGAGAGGTTAGGTTTTGGGTGTCATTTAATCAAATGGTTAGGAATAATGTATAAAGATGTAGTGAGTAGAGTCAATGTGAATGGGCACTTGGGGAAGCTAATTAAACAAAGGTCGGGGGTGAGACAGGGGTGTCCGCTATCCCCCTTACTTTATGTATTGTTCATGGAACCTTACGCTGCAGCACTGAGGGCAGATAAGGGGGTGAAGGGGTTAATTATTCCAGGGAGTGGGGGTGTGGAATTAAAAATTGCACAGTATGCAGATGACACAAGTTTATATTTAGAGTCTGATAATGATATAAGGAGAGCATTTCAGTTAATGGACTTGTTTTCTTTAGCATCGGGTTCAAAGTTAAACTTGAGTAAAACAAATGTCATGTTCTTGGGAGCTTGGGAAAACAGGAAGGAAACACCTTTGGGGTTGAACATAGTTTCAGATGGGATTAAAATATTAGGGGTTAATTTCTATCAAAGGGGTAGTGATTTAAAGAATTGGGCAGACAAAATTGTTAAAATGAATAAAAAGTTAAATATGTGGAAAGCAAGGAAACTGACCTATATGGGGAAGGTGTTGGTTCTAAAAACAGACGTGTTACCTTCTCTGTTGTACCTGGCGTATGTATATCCGTTGCCTCCAAGATATAGGAGAAGTGTTATTCGTATGATTTTTGAGTTTATGTGGGGAGGGAAATATGAGTACATCAAGAGAGGGGAGATGTATAAGGCTGTGGAGAAAGGAGGGAGGGATGTTCCTCACATTCCTGTGAAATTAGATTGTTTATTTGTGGCAAATTTATGTAAAGCTTTGCAGGGTGAATTTAAACATAATTTTCAGTTTTTTGTTAGATTATGGTTTTCATTTACAATGAGACATTTTGTTAAAATAAATAACATGGGACCAAGAGCGGAGCAATTACCAGGACATTATCAACATGCGGTGAAGTGGCTGAAGCAGAATCCAGTCTGTAAAGAGGTAGAGATCTGCACAGAGCATAAAGAACTGTATAAAGAATCGGTGAAAGTATTTTATAATAATGAATACAGTTCAGTGGCCCCTGAGACTTGGGGAAATATTCAGCCAAAGGGGCTAGATAATAACCTAAAAGATTTAAATTGGATGATGCTTCATAAAAGGATGGCTGTAAGGGAGGTGTTATTCAGACATAAACTGACCAGAAATGCTTTTTGTCCTAGGGGAACATGTTTTGTGGAAGAAACACAGGAACATGTGTTTTGGGAATGTCCATTTGCAGCAACAGTATGGAATAAAACTAGAGTGATCATAGACAAGGTGGTACCAGGAACAAAGCTGTCATACGATGTAATATTGAAAGGGTTTGTAAAGAGTGCCACAAAAACAAAACAACAATGGCTGTTATGGTTAATTCTCAGTTTAATTAAGTTTGAATTATGGGAATGTAGAAATAAACTGATTAAAAATAACATAGAGATAAAAGGGGAGGTAATAATTGAAAGAGTGTGTAGTGACATAAGGGGTAGAGTTAAAAGGGATGTGTTGAAATGGGGGTATAATTCAGCAATAGAAAGGTGGAAGGGTTTGTTTATATTGTAATTATTGATGTATGTGACTATATATTTGGAAAATTGTTTGTATAATAAATTTGTGGAATTTTTCTAATAAAAAAAAAAAAAAAAAAAATCTGTTCTTATCAGTTTAATATCTGATACGTCCCCTATCAGGGGACCATATATTAAATTGATTTTTGGAATCGGGAGATGGAACAGGGGCTTGCTCCGTCCACTCCACGCATCGGCCGTCTTGCAGTACCTCCGGGAACGGTGCACACCTTTCTCTAACGTTGGTCAAAGTCAGATCTGGATCTCTCCTGTGAGCATTTTGTCTACCCCTGCTGGAGGGAGAGTGCCAGTGTTGATGCAAGTTTTCCCGCCGTTTTACTTCTTTTTTTTTCTTTCTCTCTTTCTTTCTTTCTCTCTTTCTTTCTCTTTCTTTCTTGCTTTCTTTCTTTCTTTTATTCACATGTGGTGATGATGTAGAAAGCAGCAGTTTGTTTCCTGGGAGCATGCAGCTAACCAGACAAGTGTGGTGGAACATGTCCCTATGCCAGGACCTTCTTAGCAAGCCAGCCAGCCAGCGAGGCACAGTTGTAGTTACCCAAGGCACCTTGCACAGCATAGCAGCTTGGCATGACTATTTGTAAGATGCACTCCGCCAGTTTATGTTTTGTTTTTGGTGTTATGTGTGTGTTTTTGCTTTGTTTTGTTTTCTCCTGCTTAAATTGCACATTTCCCCTCTGGAAGCAGCAGCCCGTTTTTTGGGGATCTGCTTGTGCTTGGAATTTTGCACCCACCTTTGAATCCCCCTGTGCCGTCCGGGCTGGGGGGCCCGGGGCAAGGGCCAAGTCGCCATCGCTTCTCGGCCTTTTGGCTAAGATCAAGTGTAGTATCTGTTCTTATCAGTTTAATATCTGATACCCGTCATCGTGTCAGGTGACTTCAATTGTGCTCTGAGGGACGTAGACCGGAGCAGGCCACGCAACGACCGCTCTAGTAGAGTTTTGTCCTCCGTAATATTTGATTTCTCCCTGTGTGATGCAGGTAAGGACCTGGTGCCTCCCTTTACCTGGGTGAGCTCATCTGGGACCTCCTTCTCCCGTATAGATCTCGTCCTGCATACCAGCTCCCTTACGAAGACGGCAGTAGACACCCAGGCCGTCTTCTTCTCTGACCATAGGCTCCTGCAGGTAACATTGCAGATCCCTCAGACCTCCCAGATGGGGTCAGGGGTCTGGAAATTAAACACCTCCTTACTCGATGACCCCTCCATAGCTGCAGCCTATAAGAGCAGGCTTGTTGAGTGGACCACTTTGCGTGACCTATTCAACTCCCCTATAGAGTGGTGGGAGATGGTCAAAATCAGAACTAAGGGTTATTTCATAGCAGCAGGCAAGAGGAAAGCAAAAGAAAGGAGGGCCAAATATAAACACCTGAATGCTGCCCTCCAGCGTCTGAGCCTGCTTCAGCTTCGGGGGTTCCCTGTAAGCGACGAGATAGCCCAGACCAAGCTAGATCTTTCAGTGCTTTGTAGGGAGGAACAACGAAAGGTCATGCACAATGCAAAAGTGCAAAAAATGGAGGAAGACGAAAAGTGTACTCGCTTCTTCTTCCAGAAAACGAGGGAGAAGCGGCACTTGATGTCCTCCATGCTCAACAGCAGGGGGAGGATAGTAGAGGATAGTGAGGGAGTGAAAAAAGTGGTAGAGAACTTCTATAGGGACCTGTATAACATCAAAGCTACAGATGACACCCTGATAGAGTGGTTCCTGAGCCAGTTGGAGCCTGACTCAGTGCGGGACGAGGAGGAGGAGGAGAAGGACCCAGAACTCACGCTGGAGGAGCTCACCCAGGCGGTTAAGACCATGAACACCGGTAAGACGCCAGGTCCAGATGGCATCCCGGGTGAGTATTACCATCTTTTTTGGGACACGCTAAAAGTCCACTTAGCGGAGGTCTACAGAGCGGTCTACAGGGAGAAGCGGTTGGGCCCTTCTATGCGGGAGAGTGTAATTACTCTCCTTCATAAGAAAGGGGAAGTTAAAGATCTACGGAATTGGCGCCCAATCAGCCTCCTTTGCGTGGATTACAAGATACTAGCCAAAGCTCTGATGCTCCGGCTACAAGTACACCTCCCTTTGGTCATTGGCCCCGACCAGGCTTGTGGCGTCCCAGGGAGGTCCATCACGGATATTTTAATGTTAACAAGGGACATTCTGGCTTATTCTAGAGAACGGAACCATCCCCTCTGCCTGTTCAACCTTGACCAGGAGAAGGCGTTCGATAGGGTAAGCCATGAATATATGTACAAAGTGATGGACCAGATGAAATTCGCTCCTGGACTTAGGGGGTGGGTTAAAACCATATATACAAACATTAGTACCCGAGTCTTGGTGAACAGGCACCTGACTGGTAAAATATCTATCCAGTCAGGGGTCAGACAGGGTTGCCCACTATCCCCACTGCTATATGTCGTGTGCATTGAACCCCTCCTGCAGGCAATTCATAGGGATACCAATATAACTGGTTTCCAGCTGCCTGGATCCAACGGGGTCCAGGTCAAAACAACAGCATATATGGACGATGTGTCACTCATTTGCACCAACACATCGTCGGTACCTCGGATTAGTAATATCCTTGAGAAGTACTGCACGGCGACCGGGGCAGTGATTAATAAGTCCAAGAGCGAAGTCTACGTGTCTAAAAATTGGCAGGTAGATAGGGAACTGTCGGACATGTACCCTGTCAAAAAGGACAAAATCAAGATTCTGGGCCTCATTTTCGAGAACAATAGCTCTGGGGCCCAGAGCTGGATGGCGGCCATTAACCAGGTCCGTAAAAAGATTGGCGGATGGAGCACAAGATCCTTAACAATGACGGGTAGAGTATTAATAACTAAGTCTATACTGTTCCCCATCCTCTCTTATGTAGGAAAAATCTTTCCCCCAGACAGGACCACCAAAAAAGTGGTGGACCGCATTATCCACCGCTTTATCTGGGGCAGCAAGATGGAGAGGGTAAAGCGAGCCACCCTGAGTAAAGCCGACAAGAAGGGAGGTAAGGGGGTCCCGGACGTTGTGCAGCTCACCCGAGTGCAGGGGCTCACGCAAACTATCAAGAACATCCAGGCCCTGGACAGGAAGGTATGTTACATGAATCGTTTCTATTTTGCCACCTGTCTCAGGGCCTTGGGCCTCTGCACTATTGATAACACTGTGCCGTACTCCTGGGACCCCCCATTGTATTATAGAACCTTAAGGGACACTATATATAAATTGGGCTTAGATAAAGCAAAATTGGCCTCCTGGGAATACAAGGCTGTAACTAAATATCTTGCCGGTTCCCAGGAAATTGAAAAAGTAGCTACTTTCTCCCTCACCCAAAGCCAAAAAATCTGGGAGAATGTGTCTCACAGCTGCCTCAGTAATGTCCAGAAGGATATAGCATGGAACACCGTCCACAGTGCACTCCCCACTCGAGCGTTCATGTTCAGGAGGGGACTAGCCCAAGTAGAAACATGCCCCTATGCAAAGTGCCGCAAGAGAGAAACACCAGCCCATATCTTCTGGGAGTGTGATGTGGCTGGCAGTGTCTGGCTCTCTGTCTCTGTCTTCCTAAACAGGTTTGCTGACACGGCCAAGATGACCGCTGAGACTGTGCTCTATGGGCCTGCGGGAGGAATCACTACCAGCACAGCTAAGTGCGTTTGGCGTGTCATCAATGTTGTCAAGCAGATCCTGTGGGAAGGCCGTAACGTCTGTGTCTATCACAAGCAGGAGCTAGACACTATCACCACGACCAGAAGGGCACAAACTCTTATCAAGGACTTTGTAATTCTGGACATCTGGACCCTCGGGAAGGACAAGGCCTGCGTGGAGTGGAGGATCGCCGGACTTCAGGACGTGAAGATGGAATAAAGGAAAAAACTGGAACCGCTAGCTCCTAGGAGCGGGACTACGGGGCACCGCTAAGCCTTTTATTTATGTTGTCATGCCAGCATTCCGCCCTTTTTAGCTGGCATGACCGTTTTTGAACGGTGCCCTGGTTTTATGAAGTCTTTTTGTTTCAGTTTTATGGACTTTTATTTGATTTACTTTGAATGTTTTATTTGATTTTTTTTTTGTTTTGTTTTATGTATCTAAAAGATTTTTAATGTTAACTATTAAAAGTTACATTTTAAGTGTTTTAAAATTTTAGAATTTTAACCCACTGTTTTACACACTGTCCCTTTTCCCCTGTCCCTGTTTTAGTAATATAGTTTTATGTTCACTTTTGATCCTTTTTAGAGAGCACTCCCCGGCCCTCACAAGCACTGTTTTTTTATAGATGGTTCTTTTTTTCCAGTCACTTTTAAAACAGCACAGGTTTTTTTCATGTTGATTTTAATCTGTGTCTGTTTTAACCATGTACAAAGCACAATTGTCTTGGTGTTTTTAAATGTATTTTAAATGCTTTTAAAACAAAATGTATGTCTGTATGCATGAATGTCATCTTTAAAAGAAATGTAAAATGAATGAAAAAACGAATGGGTGTAAATGGAAAAAAAAATGTAAAATCTCAATAAAATAGTATTTAATATCTGATACGTCCCCTATCAGGGGACCATATATTAAATTGATTTTTGGAATCGGGAGATGGAACAGGGGCTTGCTCCGTCCACTCCACGCATCGGCCCGGTATTGCAGTACCTCCGGGAACGGTGCACACCTTTCTCTAACGTTGGTCAAAGTCAGATCTGGATCTCTCCTGTGAGCATTTTGTCTACCCCTGCTGGAGGGAGAGTGCCAGTGTTGATGCAAGTTTTCCCGCCGTTTTACTTCTTTTTTTTTTCTTTCTCTCTTTCTTTCTTTCTCTCTTTCTTTCTCTTTCTTTCTTGCTTTCTTTCTTTCTTTTATTCACATGTGGTGATGATGTAGACAGCAGCAGTTTGTTTCCTGGGAGCATGCAGCTAACCAGACAAGTGTGGTGGAACATGTCCCTATGCCAGGACCTTCTTAGCAAGCCAGCCAGCCAGCGAGGCACAGTTGTAGTTACCCAAGGCACCTTGCACAGCATAGCAGCTTGGCATGACTGTTTGTAAGACGCACTCCGCCAGTTTATGTTTTGTTTTTGGTGTTATGTGTGTGTTTTTGCTTTGTTTTGTTTTCTCCTGCTTAAATTGCACATTTCCCCTCTGGAAGCAGCAGCCCGTTTTTTGGGGGTCTGCTTGTGCTTGGAATTTTGCACCCACCTTTGAATCCCCCTGTGCCGTCCGGGCTGGGGGGCCCCGGGCAAGGGCCAAGTCGCCATCGCTTCTCGGCCTTTTGGCTAAGATCAAGTGTAGTATCTGTTCTTATCAGTTTAATATCTGATACGTCCCCTATCAGGGGACCATATATTAAATTGATTTTTGGAATCGGGAGATGGAACAGGGGTTTGCTAGTCCACTCCACGCATCGGCCCGGTATTGCAGTACCTCCGGGAACGGTGCACACCTTTCTCTAACGTTGGTCAAAGTCAGATCTCGATCTCTCCTGTGAGCATTTTGTCTACCCCTGCTGGAGGGAGAGTGCCAGTGTTGATGCAAGTTTTCCCGCCGTTTTACTTCTTTTTTTTTTCTTTCTCTCTTTCTTTCTTTCTCTCTTTCTTTCTCTTTCTTTCTTGCTTTCTTTCTTTCTTTTATTCACATGTGGTGATGATGTAGACAGCAGCAGTTTGTTTCCTGGGAGCATGCAGCTAACCAGACAAGTGTGGTGGAACATGTCCCTATGCCAGGACCTTCTTAGCAAGCCAGCCAGCCAGCGAGGCACAGTTGTAGTTACCCAAGGCACCTTGCACAGCATAGCAGCTTGGCATGACTATTTGTAAGACGCACTCCGCCAGTTTATGTTTTGTTTTTGGTGTTATGTGTGTGTTTTTGCTTTGTTTTGTTTTCTCCTGCTTAAATTGCACATTTCCCCTCTGGAAGCAGCAGCCCATTTTTTGGGGGTCTGCTTGTGCTTGGAATTTTGCACCCACCTTTTGAATCCCCCTGTGCCGTGCGGGCTGGGGGGCCCCGGGCAAGGGCCAAGTCGCCATTGCTTCTCGGCCTTTTGGCTAAGATCAAGTGTAGTATCTGTTCTTATCAGTTTAATATCTGATACGTCCCCTATCAGGGGACCATATATTAAATTGATTTTTGGAATCGGGAGATGGAACAGGGGCTTGCTCCTTCCACTCCACGCATCGGCCCGGTATTGCAGTACCTCCGGGAACGGTGCACACCTTTCTCTAACGTTGGTCAAAGTCAGATCTGGATCTCTCCTGTGAGCATTTTGTCTACCCCTGCTGGAGGGAGAGTGCCAGTGTTGATGCAAGTTTTCCCGCCGTTTTACTTCTTTTTTTTTCTTTCTCTCTTTCTTTCTTTCTCTCTTTCTCTCTTTCTTTCTCTCTTTCTTTCTCTCTTTCTTTCTCTCTTTCTTTCTTGCTGTCTTTCTTTCTTTTATTCACATGTGGTGATGATGTAGACAGCAGCAGTTTGTTTCCTGGGAGCATGCAGCTAACCAGACAAGTGTGGTGGAACATGTCCCTATGCCAGGTCCTTAGCCAGCCAGCCAGCCAGCCAGCCAGCGAGGCACAGTTGTAGTTACACAAGGCACCTTGTACAGCATAGCAGCTTGGCATGACTATTTGTAAGACGCACTCCGCCAGTTTATGTTTTGTTTTTGGTGTTATGTGTGTGTTTTTGCTTTGTTTTGTTTTCTCCTGCTTAAATTGCACATTTCCCCTCTGGAAGCAGCAGCCCGTTTTTTGGGGGTCTGCTTGTGCTTGAAATTTTGCACCCACCTTTGAATCCCCCTGTGCCGTTCGGGCTGGGGGGCCCCGGGCAAGGGCCAAGTCGCCATCGCTTCTCGGCCTTTTGGCTAAGATCAAGTGTGTGGCTTGACCGCAGCTCGATTTGGAAGCGATATGTAAGGTAAGGTAAGGTAAGGTACGGTACAGTACGGTATGGTACGGGTACGGTAACGGTAACGGTAACGGTAAACGGTGGCAATATTGGTTGCTGGTAGCTGAGGTGGTGGACGAAGGAGGGAAGACCAGGAGCCAGTTTTGCTTAGCAGGTAAGGGGGACCCTTTGAGGGCACCTTATCTGCTTTCTAGTTAAGTATTTTCTTTTGCCTTTTTGGGTGTTTTTTACAATATTTCTATTGCTTCTTAATTTTTTGGAATGGCGGGTCCAAGGGTTGGGGGACGCCGTTTAAATTGTGTTAGGTTCT
This sequence comes from Acipenser ruthenus, assembly GCF_902713425.1. Lineage (NCBI taxonomy): Eukaryota > Metazoa > Chordata > Actinopteri > Acipenseriformes > Acipenseridae > Acipenser > Acipenser ruthenus. Next base: position 20,653,579 of record NC_081198.1, on the reverse strand, counting down.
CTATAAATGAGTCGACAGGGGGAGGAGAAGTTGTTTTTGAATAGGCTTGAGTTTTCCAGAGGGGTTGTACAGAAGGTGTTGGGGTTTAGGCCTATTGATTTAAACTGTATTATTACGACAGGGAAAGGAGGCCAATGGGATGTAAGTTTTATGTCTGAAGCGGGTATGATGGAGTGTGTGAGCAGGTTTCATAACCTAAGGGGACATGATCTGATTAAGAAGTTGAGTTTGGAGAAACTGACAAATAATGCACGAAGGGTTGTGATTGTGAGAATGGGCTCAGAGATGGTGAAGGGACAGGACGTGTGCACTTGGTTGAGGAGGTATTGCCATGTGAAGGGGGAGGCTATAAAAGTGAGGGATGATGATGGGGTGTGGACTGGGGCATGGAGGGTGGTGTGTGAGCTGTGGAGAGGCTTAGGGACATATACTCTTTTATTGAGATTTTACATTTTTTTTTTTACATTTACACCCATTCGTTTTTTCATTCATTTTACATTTCTTTTAAAGATGACATTCATGCATACAGACATACATTTTGTTTTAAAAGCATTTAAAATACATTTAAAAACACCAAGACAATTGTGCTTTGTACATGGTTAAAACAGACACAGATTAAAATCAACATGAAAAAAACCTGTGCTGTTTTAAAAGTGACTGGAAAAAAAGAACCATCTATAAAAAACCAGTGCTTGTGAGGGCCGGGGAGTGCTCTCTAAAAAGGTTCAAAAGTGAACATAAAACTAGATCTAAAACAGGGACAGGGGAAAAGGGACAGTGTATAAAACAGTGAGTTAAAATTCTAAAATTTTAAAACACTTAAAATGTAACTTTTAATAGTTTACATTAAAAATCTTAAAGATACATAAAACAAAACAAAACAAAATCAAATAAAACATTCAACGTAGATCAAATAAAAGTCCGTAAAACTGAAACAAAAAGACTACATAAAACCAGGGCACCGTTGAAAAAACGGTCATGCCAGCTAAAAAGGGCGGAATGCTGGCATGACAAAATAAATAAAAGGCTTAGCGGTGCCCCGTAGTCCCGCTCCTAGGAGCTAGCGGTTCCAGTTTTTTCCTTTATTCCATCTTCACGTCCTGAAGTCCGGCGATCCTCCACTCCGCGCAGGCCTTGTCCTTCCCGAGGGTCCGGATGTCCAGAATTACAAAGTCCTTGATAAGAGTTTGTGCCCTTCTGGTCGTGGTGATAGTGTCTAGCTCCTGCTTGTGATAGACACAGACGTTACGGCCTTCCCACAGGATCTGCTTGACAACATTGATGACACGCCAAACGCACTTAGCTGTGCTGGTAGTGATTCCTCCCGCAGGCCCATAGAGCACAGTCTCAGCGGTCATCTTGGCCGTGTCAGCAAACCTGTTTAGGAAGACAGAGACAGAGAGCCAGACACTGCCAGCCACATCACACTCCCAGAAGATATGGGCTGGTGTTTCTCTCTTGCGGCACTTTGCATAGGGGCATGTTTCTACTTGGGCTAGTCCCCTCCTGAACATGAACGCTCGAGTGGGGAGTGCACTGTGGACGGTGTTCCATGCTATATCCTTCTGGACATTACTGAGGCAGCTGTGAGACACATTCTCCCAGATTTTTTGGCTTTGGGTGAGGGAGAAAGTAGCTACTTTTTCAATTTCCTGGGAACCGGCAAGATATTTAGTTACAGCCTTGTATTCCCAGGAGGCCAATTTTGCTTTATCTAAGCCCAATTTATATATAGTGTCCCTTAAGGTTCTATAATACAATGGGGGGTCCCAGGAGTACGGCACGGTGTTATCAATAGTGCAGAGGCCCAAGGCCCTGAGACAGGTGGCAAAATAGAAACGATTCATGTAACATACCTTCCTGTCCAGGGCCTGGATGTTCTTGATAGTTTGCGTGAGCCCCTGCACTCGGGTGAGCTGCACAACGTCCGGGACCCCCTTACCTCCCTTCTTGTCGGCTTTACTCAGGGTGGCTCGCTTTACCCTCTCCATCTTGCTGCCCCAGATAAAGCGGTGGATAATGCGGTCCACCACTTTTTTGGTGGTCCTGTCTGGGGGAAAGATTTTTCCTACATAAGAGAGGATGGGGAACAGTATAGACTTGGTTATTAATACTCTACCCGTCATTGTTAAGGATCTTGTGCTCCATCCGCCAATCTTTTTACGGACCTGGTTAATGGCCGCCGTCCAGCTCTGGGCCCCCGAGCTATTGTTCTCGAAAATGAGGCCCAGAATCTTGATTTTGTCCTTTTTGACAGGGTACATGTCCGACAGTTCCCTATCTACCTGCCAATTTTTAGACACGTAGACTTCGCTCTTGGACTTATTAATCACTGCCCCGGTCGCCGTGCAGTACTTCTCAAGGATATTACTAATCCGAGGTACCGACGATGTGTTGGTGCAAATGAGTGACACATCGTCCATATATGCTGTTGTTTTGACCTGGACCCCGTTGGATCCAGGCAGCTGGAAACCAGTTATATTGGTATCCCTACGAATTGCCTGCAGGAGGGGTTCAATGCACACGACATATAGCAGTGGGGATAGTGGGCAACCCTGTCTGACCCCTGACTGGATAGATATTTTACCAGTCAGGTGCCTGTTCACCAAGACTCGGGTACTAATGTTTGTATATATGGTTTTAACCCACTCCCTAAGTCCAGGAGCGAATTTCATCTGGTCCATCACTTTGTACATATATTCATGGCTTACCCTATCGAACGCCTTCTCCTGGTCAAGGTTGAACAGGCAGAGGGGATGGTTCCGTTCTCTAGAATAAGCCAGAATGTCCCTTGTTAACATTAAAATATCCGTGATGGACCTCCCTGGGACGCCACAAGCCTGGTCAGGGCCAATGACCAAAGGGAGGTGTACTTGTAGCCGGAGCATCAGAGCTTTGGCTAGTATCTTGTAATCCACGCAAAGGAGGCTGATTGGGCGCCAATTCCGTAGATCTTTAACTTCCCCTTTCTTATGAAGGAGAGTAATTACACTCTCCCGCATAGAAGGGCCCAACCGCTTCTCCCTGTAGACCGCTCTGTAGACCTCCGCTAAATGGACTTTTAGCGTGTCCCAAAAAAGATGGTAATACTCACCCGGGATGCCATCTGGACCTGGCGTCTTACCGGTGTTCATGGTCTTAACCGCCTGGGTGAGCTCCTCCAGCGTGAGTTCTGGGTCCTTCTCCTCCTCCTCCTCGTCCCGCACTGAGTCAGGCTCCAACTGGCTCAGGAACCACTCTATCAGGGTGTCATCTGTAGCTTTGATGTTATACAGGTCCCTATAGAAGTTCTCTACCACTTTTTTCACTCCCTCACTATCCTCTACTATCCTCCCCCTGCTGTCGAGCATGGAGGACATCAAGTGCCGCTTCTCCCTCGTTTTCTGGAAGAAGAAGCGAGTACACTTTTCGTCTTCCTCCATTTTTTGCACTTTTGCATTGTGCATGACCTTTCGTTGTTCCTCCCTACAAAGCACTGAAAGATCTAGCTTGGTCTGGGCTATCTCGTCGCTTACAGGGAACCCCCGAAGCTGAAGCAGGCTCAGACGCTGGAGGGCAGCATTCAGGTATTTATATTTGGCCCTCCTTTCTTTTGCTTTCCTCTTGCCTGCTGCTATGAAATAACCCTTAGTTCTCATTTTGACCATCTCCCACCACTCTATAGGGGAGTTGAATAGGTCACGCAAAGTGGTCCACTCAACAAGCCTGCTCTTATAGGCTGCAGCTATGGAGGGGTCATCGAGTAAGGAGGTGTTTAATTTCCAGACCCCTGACCCCATCTGGGAGGTCTGAGGGACCTGCAATGTTACCTGCAGGAGCCTATGGTCAGAGAAGAAGACGGCCTGGGTGTCTACTGCCGTCTTCGTAAGGGAGCTGGTATGCAGGACGAGATCTATACGGGAGAAGGAGGTCCCAGATGAGCTCACCCAGGTAAAGGGAGGCACCAGGTCCTTACCTGCATCACACAGGGAGAAATCAGATATTACGGAGGACAAAACTCTACTAGAGCGGTCGTTGCGTGGCCTGCTCCGGTCTACGTCCCTCAGAGCACAATTGAAGTCACCTGACACGATGACGGGTACGTTCCCCAGCAGGAGTGGACGCAGCTGTGGAAAAAATTGAACTCTTTCGTTTTGGTTAGTGGGTGCGTAGACATTGACCAGTCTGAGGGGAGTGTTGTTGTATGTCACATCCACGCTCAGAATTCTACCAGGTTCTACCTCCCTGCTGCTGCGGGAGGTAATAAATGGGTTTTTAAACAGGATACCTACTCCGTCGGCTCTGGCTATGTTGGAGCCCGACCAGAAGGAGTCCCCCAGGGTCCAACTCTCCTTCAGGTCCCTATAATCAGGGCTCGACGAAATACCACACTCCTGCAGAAAGATGAGATCTGCTTTCAAGTTAGCTAGATAGTTTAGTACATCAAATCTTTTTTGTGTCTCCCTGATGCTCCTGACATTAACAGACACACATATCAGGGCCATCAGGGTAGCTAACAAGAAAAGGAGTCGCTGCGTCCACCCCATAGCGACTATGATTGGGAGGTCGGGACACTCTTCCTACTCTTAGCTCTACGCTTGCTTCGAGGGGGCTTGGGCTTATTTGCAACTCCCATCACCCCTGAGAAGGTACTCACTGCTGCCTCGTCCAAGAAGGCACCGTCTTTATATGCACAGTACGTAGAGTTGTTGGGGCTATTCAACTCCCCACAAGGTAAGTCTGGTGGAACTTGCTCAGGGCCCCTCGGAACGTGTGGGTCAGCTTTGTCCTGGGGGGGGGTTATGACAGACAGCATTCTTTGGCTGTTACCGTCTGTTGAATTGGAGCTGTTAGCAGACTTCTGGCTTACCGCGTCCAGGGGTATTCCCATGTCCTCCAGTGCTGTATCTAGGAGGACCTCTAGGGGGCCCCTGGTTTTGCCCATACAAGGGAGGGGGTCAAGGATGCTTTGAAGGGAGGCCCTTCGCTTGAAGAGGGTCATTGCTACCGAGGTACTGCTGGTCAGGGAAGGTGTTGACCCCGACCTCTCCCTCGGTGCATTAGTGAACACCTCTTCTGCGAGGTGTGCTAGGGTTTGTGCCAACGACTGGGAAGGCTGGCTGGGGATGCCCTGGCTGGCTGCTACCTGCCCACTAGGCGGCAGTGTAGCCGTCCCACTCGCCTCCGTCTCTGCCTGCGAGGGCAAGACTGGGGACTTTGTGTGGACATTAGCTGGTTTTGGATCTATGGGGGCCACCTGCAACTTGCTGTCTTTGATCCTGATCTTCTTTCTTTTCCCCCCCTCGTCTCTACCCTTTCTTTTCCCCACCCTCTGCTGGTTCTTCACTCCCTTCCCCTCCTTCTCACTCTCACTTTCACTGTCGCTTTCGCTTTCCTCCCCCACGGACTCAATCCTTATGGCGTCATAACGAGAGCCGAGGGGGAGTGCTGGCGCTGAGAGGGCCCTACTCAGGGGGGGGCCGCTGCTGGGTCCGGGCTCCCTCCCTGCCTCGTGTTCTGCATCAGAGGAGCTACTGGAGGAGCTAGTGGAGTAGCTGTTGTACTCTCTCTCTGGGCTGGGGGAAGGGGTCCTCGTAAAACGGGACATGTCTCGGGGGCGGTGGGGTGAGGGGGGTGCTGGTGATGATGGTGGTGCTGGAGTCTGGGTCTTGGATACTGTTGGTGGTGATGTGGACTGATCTTTGTTAGTTGCTCCCTCTTCCTGCTCAGGCCTAGGCTTGTTCGTATTTGCCTTGCTGGCTCTGGCCATGTTGGCATAGGAAGAGGGGCAGTCCTTAAACAGGTGCCCCTTCTTTCCACACAAATTGCACTGCCTCTCTTCTCTGCAGTGGCTGGTCTCGTGGGGGGCGCCGCAGTTCCTGCACTTGACTACAGTACATGCGGCCGCCAGGTGTCCTAATTCCCCACATTTCCTGCAGAGTTTTGGCATCCCATTATAGAATACCAGCCCTCTGTTGGGCCCTAACACTATGGAGTTTGGAATGTGGCGGACGCCTCCAATGCCCGATGGATCAACATTAAGGCGTACCAGCCACTTTCTGGCTCCTGTCCAAACCCCATCTTCATCTGTAATTTTCCTCCCTTCTGATGACACCCTCCCATAGCGGTTAAGCCATGTTGTAATATCATAGTCGCTAACAGCCTCATTGAAAAATTGGACAGTAACAACTTTCATTTCTCTGTCTGTCAGTGCATCCACACAAAATTCTTTGTATGGAGCGAGATATTTATTCTCCCCCCAAAAGGACCACATTTCTTGTAACTTTTGGGGGTTCCTAAAACTGACCTCAAACACTTCCTTAAGCCCTGGCAATTTCACCAAACAATTCAAGTCAGAAGGGGAAAAACCCATACCCCTCTGAAGAATGGTCCGGCTGAACTCCAGTCTCGTCAGTCCTGGTTCCGTTTCCTCTTGCTGGGTCCTTGTGAAGCGCACCGCATTGTGCCTCCTAGTCTCCTGGGTTGGCCGGAACGCCATCCTTCAGCTGGCTCCTCCGATTGGGGTGGGAGAAGCCTCTGGACGTCCGGGTTGTCTCTCTCTACGGAAAAGAAACAACGTAAGCAGCAAATCTGGGCAGTTGAAGGAACTATTACTTTAGTCCCTGAGGAGATGGTCGCCTCGCAAGAGGGACCCCCTCCCCAGGTGAACGGTGTCCTTCCCTGGCGGAGTAGGGGGCGCTGCTTGGCACCGAGACCACGTAGGAAGAATCGTGGCTGTGACGCCTCCTCGGGGTCCGGGGCCGCCCTCTGCTCCTCCCAGATGGCGCCCTCTGCTGGGCGCCTGCTGCTCTCTCGGTCTGGATCTCGATTACAATCAAGGGCTGGGGATGAGGTCGTCTAGGTCATCAAAGGTCGTCTGGATGGTAGGTCCTCCTTCTCTCTAACTCCAGGAACGTCTGGAAAAGCCTGAAAAAGAAAAAAACTGGAACCGCCTGAAAAAGAAAAAACTGCTCTCAACAGTCAACAAAATCTTGAAAGACCCTCGGCCTGGATTGGGCAAGCCAAAACCAGACTGAGCATTAGTCTTCCAAAAAGTTGCCGAGCTGAAGAAAGCCAGTCAAAAATAAAAAAAAAATTCTGTTCCTCCTCACCCGAACAAACCTCTCACAGACCCTCGGAGGGAGCGGGCAATGCCACTACCCTCTAAGCCTTAGTCTTAGAAAGATTTATTCGAACTGAAGAGAAGCCAGAGTGTGGAGGGACATATGATGGGTTTCTGCACATACCTTCTGACATTGCACTTGGTGCTGACAGGGGGTATGTGCATTACTTCGGCCAGCCTAAGGTGTGTCGGAAGTGTGGAGGTGTGGGGCACTTAGCGGTGGTGTGTAAGAGAGTGGTGTGTAATGTGTGTAAAGAGGAGGGGCACATGGCTAGGGAATGTGAAGTTCAGAGGAAGTGTAATCTGTGTGGGAGTGAGACACACTTTTTCATGAATTGTCCTAGATCCTTTGCCAATAGGGCTAAGAGGTATGAGGAGGGAGAAGAGAGTGAGGAGGAGAAGGAGGAGGAGGAGGGTGAGGGGAGGCAGAAAGGGGGAAGTGAGCAGCAGGAGAAGGGGGGTGAGAGGGAGGAGAATAGAGGGGAGGTGAGGGAGGAGGGGAGGGAGGGGGAGGCACAGGGGGAGGGGGGAAGTGATCAGCAGGGATCTGTTCTGGAGGAAGATTTGATGGTGTCCCCATCAGAGGAGGAGAGTGAGGACCCAGGGGAGGGGTCCAGTGGAAGGAGCAGGGAGGAGGTGTATAGGGGGAGTGGGGTGGTAAGCTCTGTGGAGGATGATGGAGGGGGCGGTATTCCGTGTGCAAAGCGGGAGCGGGATGAGGCTAGTGTTGAGGGAACAGGACGGGAGGAGGAGGAGGATGGTAACTCAGAGGATATGGATCAAGAGTGGACTCCAGGGAAAAGGAAGTTACATAGTGAGGAGGGGGATGGGTTTGTGAGGGTGGAGGGGAGGAAGAAGGGGAAGAAGAAAAAGAAGCAGGGAAGTGGGGGAGTAGGACAGGAGTTTTTTTCATCCCCCAGTTCAATCGTTTCCTCTAGGGGTGACTATAGAGGAGATGGTGGTGCGGAGAAGAATGGGGGAGAGCCGTTCCTGGATCTGGAGGGGGTCGTAGTGTTTTCCTCGGGTGAGGTAAGTATGAGGGAGGAATTTGTGGTAACTGGCCAGGAGGGGGAGGGGGAGGAGCCCCTTTTAAAAATATCCTGATGCAGGATTCTGTATGTGTATGGCTGTTAGCTTGTTTTGCAATGGCTCTGAGTGTGGTTACTATAAATGTTAGGAGTATTAAAAGTCGTGATAGGTGTACGTTGGTGTTGTCATATTTGAGTGGGATACAGTGTGATAGTTTGTGTTTGCAAGAGTGTGGTATCCCTGGGTTGGAGGACTATAGTACTTATGAGGGGAGGTGGGGTTATGGGCCATCTGTGTGGTCCGGATCAAATGAAAATAAATCAGATGGGGTAGCAATTTTGATTAAAAATAAGGGGGTTATGATTAAAGATCATAGAGTGATTGAAAAAGGTAGGGTGCTGGAGGTGGAGGGGGAATATTTTGGGAAAAGTTTTAGCTTAATTAATGTGTATGCTCCGCCAGAGGTGGAGGGGAGGGCTAGTTTATTTGAAGATTTAAGGGTTAAATTAGTGAGGAGCAGGCCGGTTATTGTAGCAGGGGATTTTAATTGTGGGTTAACAATGGAGGATAGGTGAGAGATAAAGAAGGGGTTCAAGCTGGATAAATCTTGTAAAATGCTAAAAGAAATAGTGGAGGACTTTCGACTAGTGGACTGTTTTAAAGTGAACAATGTGGGGGAAAGAGGTTTCACTTGGGTGAAAGGGGATGGAACCCAGGCGTCCAGGATTGATTTTGTGTTTGTCTCACAGAGGGTGGAGTGCGAGGAGTGTGTGCTGGTGCCAATGTTTTTCTCTGACCACTGTGCGCTGAAAGCTGCTTTTGACCTTACAGGTTGTGTGGATGTAGGGAGGGGTGTGTGGAAGTTAAATTGCGAGTTGTTGGAGGATGATTGGGTGTGTGAGGTATTTAGAGAGCGGTATGGCCAGTGGTTGTCCTTAAAGGACCTTTGTGGGTCCCAGGCAGAGTGGTGGGATCTGGTGAAGGAGAAAACGAAACATTTCTTTATTTGGGCGGGGAGGAGGAAGGCAGAGAGGGAGAGAAGGCAGGAGAAGGTTTTGTTCAAGGAGCTGGAGAGTTTAACTAAATTGTACAATGCAGGGCTGGACTTTAGTGAAGAGATCAGGGAAGTGAAAAAGAGACTGAAGGGGGTGGTAGAGAGGAGGGGAAGGGGCTCTTATTTAAAAGCAGAGAGAAGCATTTAGAGGAAAATGAAAAGTGTAGTCGGTATTTTTTTAAAAAGGTGCTGGATGGGAGGAAATTTATAGACTCTATGAAAGGGAGGGATGGGGCTTTAGTTAAGACTACAGAGGGGCTGTTGAGGGTGGTGGAGGAGTTTTATGGGGGCCTTTATGTAAGGAAAGAAATTGAAATGGGGGCTATGGAGGAGGTGTTAGGACATTTGGAGCGGGAGGTGGGGGATGGAGGGCAGTTGGACAAAGAGTTTACGAGGGAAGAGTTAGATGAGGTGGTCAGGGGGGTGAGGCTGGGCAAGACACCGGGGGGGGGATGGGCTCCCTGTGGAGTTCTATTTAAAGTTTTGGGAGTTAGTGGCACCAGATCTGTTGGCCTTGTTTCGGGAGTGTGGGGAGGAGGGAGGGGAGTTTCCACCTTCATTTAGAGAGGGCATTATTACATTGATTTTTAAAAAGGGGGATAAGGCTGAGCTGAAAAATTGGCGGCCAATTACATTGTTGAACCAGGATTTTAAATTGTTCAGTAAATTGTTGGCTCAACGTATGAGGGATGTGCTGGGGGATGTTATCCACCCGGATCAAACTTGTGCCGTTCCAGGTAGGAAGATCACGGACAGCCTGGTATTGATGAGAGATGTCATCTGTTATGCGAGAGACAGGGGAATTCGATTATGTGTACTAAATTTAGATCTTGAAAAGGCGTATGATCGGGTCTCGCATCAGTTCATGTTTGGTGTTCTGCGAAAAATGGGGTTTGCAAAGAGGTTTTTAGACTGGGTGGGCCTGTTATATAAGGGTGTGTATAGCAGGGTATTGGTAAATGGGTGTCTGTCAAATCCAGTTAGTGTGGGATGTGGCGTCCGTCAGGGCTGTCCGTTATCTCCGCTCCTGTTTATCTGTTGTATGGAGCCGCTGGCACAAGCTTTGAGAAGGGACCCAGTGTATAAAGGGTTAACTATTCCTGGGAGTGGGGGGCAGGAGGTTAAATGTGTCTTGTATATGGATGATGTCAATGTCCTCTGTCGGGATGAGTTGTCCATTCAGAGGACTTTGGAGAAAGCTGATGTTTTTTGTCGTGCGTCTGGGTCTAAACTGAACCAGGAGAAATCAGAGGCAATGTTCTATGGGAAATGGGACGGGAGGGGTAGTATAAAATTAAAAGTTAAGGAAGACTGCATTAAGATTCTGGGGGTGAAATTTGATGCTAATGGATCAGGGGGTAAGAACTGGGAGGAGGTGGGAAGTAGGGTCAATAAAAAGCTAGGGTTTTGGAGGCTGAGGAGGCTTACGATGGAGGGGAGGGTGATGGTGGTAAAGGGGGTAATATTGCCACTGTTGTTGTATGTGGCGGTCGTGTTCCCACCATCTAGGAATGTGGTAACGCTGCTAAACAGAGCTGTGTTTCGTTTTTTTTGGCAGGGGAAATGGGAGAGAGTGAGGAGGAGTGTGGTGGGGAAGGATAAATTAAAGGGGGGAAAGGGTTGCCAGATGTCCAGACGTTTTTAATGTCAAAGTTTTGTGCATTGCATTTTGCGATGTGTCTGAATGGTGTGTCAAAAGGGGCCTGCTTTGTGAGATTCTATATTAGTTCCTATTTGAGGAAGTTAAAGTTGATGTCCGTGCCTTTGTCTGTGCCAACAGCCTTTGATCTGCCCTATCATTATGCGTTATTTAAAAGATTTGTGATGTCCAAGGGGCTGGAAGGATGTAAGGCTGAAATTGTGGCTAATGGTAAATCTCTGTTTAACTTTCTGCAGGGTAATGGGGATATGTGTCCGGTTCATGGCCTTGTATTAGACGAGACGCCAGAAGTGTGGCAGAACGCGAGCCATCCTGCCCTGATGAACGAGCATCGAGATCTGTCTTGGTTGGTAGCCCACGATGTATTGCCAGTTCGAGCGGTGATGCATGCATGTAATCTGGGGATGTCACCCAGATGCCCGAGAGAGAAGTGTGGAGAGGAAGAAACGGTCGGTCACGTTCTCTGGGGATGTCTGGAGGCGAGGAAGGTGTGGAGTGAGGCAGGCTCCGTCCTGGATTTGTTCCGGGGACAGCTGCCCATACATAGGCAGCGTGTGCTGTATGGGAGCCCGAAGAAAGACCAAGAGAAACTGAGCAAAGTGCAGTGGGGCATGCTGTGGGTCCTAATACGCTGTCTGTGTGATGCAATTTGGAAGGCAAGGAACTGTTTGGTGGTGAAGGGCGTGAGCCTGCCTGCCCAGGCTGTTCTTGAAATGGGACTAAGTCAGATGGAGAACTATGTCCTAAAGGACGCTTTGCGACTTGGCCGACAAGAGGCGAAGAGAAGATGGAGGCTTGAGGAATGGAGACGTGGAGATCTGTGGGCTACTGGCGTGGGATGAGATCTTGCTGCTTGTTTATTAGAAGTAGGATAGGCATATTGTTAGGGGCACATGTTATCCTGTAGAAAGGTTTCAAAAATGGAATTGTATGCGTGATTATGTTTTGTATTTGTTGCATATATGGGAGAGATGTAATGTGATATGTAATGTGTTTTTTTATAAGTGGATTGTAATGTGTTGGTTCTGTTCATGAGTTTGTTGTATATAAGTGGTTATAGTTATTTTTGTATTGTAATGTGTGATGTTTAAGTGTGTTTTGTGAGTTATGTTTGTATGTGTATTTTTTTCCATTAATAAAAAAAAAAAAATCTGTTCTTATCAGTTTAATATCTGATACGTCCCCTGTCAGGGGACCATATATTAAATTGATTTTTGGAATCGGGAGATGGAACAGGGGCTTGCTCCGTCCACTCCACGCATCGGCCCGGTATTGCAGTACCTCCGGGAACGGTGCACACCTTTCTCTAACGTTGGTCAAAGTCAGATCTGGATCTCTCCTGTGAGCATTTTGTCTACCCCTGCTGGAGGGAGAGTGCCAGTGTTGATGCAAGTTTTCCCGCCGTTTTAATTCTTTTTTTCTTTCTCTCTTTCTTTCTTTCTCTCTTTCTCTCTTTCTTTCTCTCTTTCTTTCTCTCTTTCTTTCTTGCTGTCTTTCTTTCTTTTATTCACATGAGGTGATAATGTAGACAGCAGCAGTTTGTTTCCTGGGAGCATGCAGCTAACCAGACAAGTGTGGTGGAACATGTCCCTATGCCAGGTCCTTAGCCAGCCAGCCAGCCAGCCAGCCAGCGAGGCACAGTTGTAGTTACCCAAGGCACCTTGCACAGCATAGCAGCTTGGCATGACTATTTGTAAGACGCACTCCGCCAGTTTGTTTTGTTTTTGGTGTTATGTGTGTGTTTTTGCTTTGTTTTGTTTTCTCCTGCTTAAATTGCACATTTCCCCTCTGGAAGCAGCAGCCCGTTTTTTTGGGGTCTGCTTGTGCTTGAAATTTTGCACCCACCTTTGAATCCCCCTGTGCCGTCCGGGCTGGGGGGCCCCGGGCAAGGGCCAAGTCGCCATCGCTTCTCGGCCTTTTGGCTAAGATCAAGTGTAGTATCTGTTCTTATCAGTTTAATATCTGATACGTCCCCTATCAGGTGACCATATATTAAATTGATTTTTGGAATCGGGAGATGAAACAGGGGCTTGCTCCGTCCACTCCACGCATCGGCCCGGTATTGCAGTACCTCCGGGAACGGTGCACACCTTTCTCTAACGTTGGTCAAAGTCAGATCTGGATCTCTCCTGTGAGCATTTTGTCTACCCCTGCTGGAGGGAGAGTGCCAGTGTTGATGCAAGTTTTCCCGCCGTTTTACTTCTTTTTTTTCTTTCTCTCTTTCTTTCTTTATCTCTTTCTTTCTCTCTTTCTTTCTTTCTTTCTCTCTTTCTTTCTTGCTGTCTTTCTTTCTTTTATTCACATGTGGTGATGATGTAGACAGCAGCAGTTTGTTTCCTGGGAGCATGCAGCTAACCAGACAAGTGTGGTGAAACATGTCCCTATGGCAGGTCCTTCTTAGCCAGCCAGCCAGCCAGCCAGCCAGCGAGGCACAGTTGTAGTTACCCAAGGCACCTTGCACAGCATAGCAGCTTGGCATGACTATTTGTAAGACGCACTCCGCCAGTTTATGTTTTGTTTTTTGGTGTTATGTGTGTGTTTTTGCTTTGTTTTGTTTTCTCCTGCTTAAATTGCACATTTCCCCTCTGGAAGCAGCAGCCCGTTTTTTGGGGGTCTGCTTGTGCTTGGAATTTTTCACCCACCTTTGAATCCCCCTGTGCCGTCCGGGCTGGGGGGCCCCAGGCAAGGGCCAAGTCGCCATCGCTTCTCGGCCTTTTGGCTAAGATCAAGTGTAGTATCTGTTCTTATCAGTTTAATATCTGATACGTCCCCTATCAGGGGACCATATATTAAATTGATTTTTGGAATCGGGAGATGGAACAGGGGCTTGCTCCGTCCACTCCACGCATCGGCCCGGTATTGCAGTACCTCCGGGAACGGTGCACACCTTTCTCTAACGTTGGTCAAAGTCAGATCTGGATCTCTCCTGTGAGCATTTTGTCTACCCCTGCTGGAGGGAGAGTGCCAGTGTTGATGCAAATTTTCCCGCCGTTTTACTTTTTTTTTTTCTTTCTCTCTTTCTTTCTTTCTCTCTTTCTTTCTCTCTTTCTTTCACTCTTTCTTTCTCTCTTTCTTTCTCTCTTTCTTTCTTTCTTTCTCTCTTTCTTTCTTGCTGTCTTTCTTTCTTTTATTCACATGTGGTGATGATGTAGACAGCAGCAGTTTGTTTCCTGGGAGCATGCAGCTAACCAGACAAGTGTGGTGGAACATGTCCCTATGCCAGGACCTTCTTAGCAAGCCAGCCAGCCAGCGAGGCACAGTTGTAGTTACCCAAGGCACCTTGCACAGCATAGCAGCTTGGCATGACTATTTGTAAGACGCACTCCGCCAGTTTATGTTTTGTTTTTGGTGTTATGTGTGTGTTTTTGCTTTGTTTTGTTTTCTCCTGCTTAAATTGCACATTTCCCCTCTGGAAGCAGCAGCCCGTTTTTTGGGGGTCTGCTTGTGCTTGGAATTTTGCACCCACCTTTGAATCCCCCTGTGCCGTCCGGGCTGGGGGGCCCCGGGCAAGGGCCAAGTCGCCATCGCTTCTTGGCCTCTTGGCTTAGATCAAGTGTGTGTGGCATGACCGCAGCATTTGTTCACTAGGAGAAAGAGAAGGCGGTGTGCAGGATGGCCTACAACAATCCATTTAAGTCAGCTGGTCGGGCTGGGCTTAGGAATACTGCGAGATTTTTGTGGAAGGGAAGAGCGGAGGAGGAGATGCTGGATAGAGAACAATTTATTCGAGAAGTATTGCTGGGAGTTTTGAATTTTGAGCCGGAAGAAATCTTTTGTTTACAAAGGAATGGAACATCTAAATTTTTGGACGTCACTTTGCATAGCGCACAAGCCTTTCAGTATCTTCTTGATACTTGTAATGCTAAAGAGGATCAAGAGCCTTTATCATTTTTTTCCGTGGAGTCCTTGGCTAAAACAAATTTCCGGATTATAACAGTACATATGTACAATCCGTACGTGTCGGATTTAGCCATAAGTGCTTTCCTGTCCAGGTATGTGGATGTGATTTCCGGGGCAAAATTACTTAGAGACGGCTTTAAAATTTGGAACGGGAAGAGACAGTTTCAGGTGCTGCTTCGGCAAGAGGAGGGAGGGTATGATGGGTTCCGTCATCCCCCCGCAAATTTCTTTATTGGAGCAGATAGGGGTTATCTGTTTTATTCACGGCAGCCCCTGTTCTGCAGAAAATGTTCCAGTTTTGGCCATATAGAGGTCGGGTGTACACAAGAGAGATGCAGGAACTGTGGAGAACTGGGACATGTTTCAAAAGACTATCAGAAAAATAAGAGCTGTAATGTCTGTGGAGAAGAAGGGCATTTGTTTAAAAATTGTCCTAAACAGAAGCAGACATATGCTGATGTTGCATGGGGCCGTGAGACAGATGGCTTGGAAGTGGTGGATGACATGCCTCCAATTGAAAAAGTGTTGAAGGAGATGAGGCATATTGCTGTGCCTGACGGAGGGGCAGCAGAAGGTGATAAGGTAAAAGGTGGTGAAGAAGAAATGGAAGGGGTGTCGTGGGGAGATACCCCTGATGGCGTGACTGATACGACGGAGCAGATTTTGGTTCAGGGAAAAGGAAAAGGAAGGGGAAAGGGGAGGAAGAGGAACAAAGAAGTGGAAAATGAGACAGCGTCTGCTGGTTTAGAGGGGACTCCAAAGAAGATAGTGGGCGTGCAGTTCATGGAGGTACCAAAGGACTTAGAGGCTGTTTCTTCCCAGCAGTTAAGTTTAGTGGAGTCAGGGACTGCAGAGGAGGTATTTGGATCGGTTTCTTCATCATCTTCCATGATACCGGACACTGGTTTGGAGGAAGAGGTGCTGCAGTCGGCAGTCTTATGTCTTTCACCAGTGAGTCCAGGTCCTTATGACTCAGGCATGGGGTTACCAGAGGAGCAAAATGAGAGGAGTTATGTGGATACAGAAGGTATGGGCCCTTTCTAGGGCTAGACTTTTTGGGACTAATGGTTTGAGGGTTTTTTTGTGGTTTTCTCACTTGTGAATGATGGTTTATTTTTTTTTGTTTTTCATTTCTTTTTTAGTGCATTATGTCTTTATCTTTTATTTCTATGAATGTAAGAGGTTTGAGGGGTTATAATAAGCGAGTTTCTGTGTTTCTTTATTTAAATTCTTTGTCATTTTCTTTTTGTTTTTTGCAAGAGGTTCATTTAAGGGATGCTTCTGATATTGCTTTGTATACAAAAGACTGGGGGGGGAGGGGAGCCAAGGTGGAGTGTGGGGGGGGTGCATTCATCTGGGGTAGGGGTGTTATTAAAGGACAAGGAGATGGAGGTAGTGCAATGCATTTCAGTACTACCAGGGCGCATTCTGTGTGTGGATGTGAACTGGAGAGGTCAAAAGCTGAGACTGATTAATGTATATGCACCTACTGATTTGGTTTCTAGAAAGGACTGTTTTGTTGCCATAAAGGATCTCCTTGTGACAAATAGACACATAGTTTTGGGAGGGGATTTTAATGTATCATTAGATAAGGGGAATGTGCACGATTATACAGTGGGGGTGTTAAAAGGTATTATAGTACTTTTTAGTTTGGTGGATAGTTTTAAAAAATGTAATCCAGGGTTGGAAGGGATCACATGGAGAAATTCAAGGGGGGCAAAAAGTAGATTAGATTATTTTTTTGTTTCAAATGTGTTGTCTGTTAGTTTTTGCAATACATCTCCATTATGGTTTTTAGATCACGATAGTTTAAAATGTAGTATTAGTTTCACAACACCGGTGTTTGGTGGCGGGTTTTGGAAATTTAATTGTGAGGTATTAGAAGATAAAGCGTTTAGGGAGCTTTTTGTATTTCATTTTAAGGGTTGGGTTGAAATGTTGTGTTATTGTGATTCTGTTCTAGTTTGGTGGGAGGGGGTAAAGGGAAAAATTAAGATACTTACTCAACAATTCTGCAGGAATAGAAGGAGGAAGGAGCAGAGAGCGGTTTTGGGGTTACAGAAGGATTTGGAGGGGGTGTATATAAGGGGAAACACAGGGGGTAATTTTGATTTTGACAAGGCAAGGGAACTTAAGGATAAGATGAGGGTGGTGTGGGAAAAAAGGGCGAGTATTTTTTTGTTTAGGTGTAAGGGGGATTTTTTAGAAAAACATGAGACATGCAGTTCATATTTTTTTAAACAGGTGAAGGGTGAACAAAAAAAGAGGGTGATCAGGGGTTTAAAGGGGAAAGATGGGGTCACGGTGGTGGATACAGAGGGCATGCTAGACTGTGCTAGTAATTTTTATAAAGAACTGTTTTCAGAAAAAGAGGTTAATGAGGATGTTGCTGCCTCTTTTTTGGATAAAGTGCATGTCAGGGTGTCTGATGAGGTGAGAGAGAGTTTGGAGAGACCGGTCACTGTTGCTGAGTTGGAAAGTGCGCTTAATAAAATGGCAGATAGGAAAGCGCCAGGGGGAGACGGTCTCCCTAAAGAATTTTATGTCACTTTTTGGGAGGTAATTGGGCCAGTATTATTAATGGTGGTGGGGGAAGTTTTTCGCACAGGGAGGTTGTCAAAATCTATGAGGAATGGTGTGATTTCTTTATTGTTTAAAAAAGGGGATGAGATGGACCTGAGGAACTGGAGACCAGTCACTTTGTTAACGGTGGATTATAAAATAATCACAAAGGTTATGACTGAGAGGTTAAAACAAACAATGCCGTTAATTGTAAGTCAGGATCAGACATGTGGGGTGGTGGGTAGATCGGTTCATTGGAATCTGATGTTAACAAGGGATGCAATTAGTTGGGCTGAGGATAGGAGGGTACCTCTAATGTTGGTGAGCCTGGATCAGGAGAAGGCGTTTGATCGGGTGCACCAGGGTTTTTTGTTTAGAGTTTTGGCACATTTTGGGTTTGGGGAAAAGTTTCTGAGGTGGTTAAAAATTTTGTACACTGAGGTGGGTAGTAGGGTGAATATCAATGGGCATCTGGGGGAATTTATTTCACAAGTTTCAGGGGTGAGGCAGGGGTGTCCACTGTCTCCTCTGTTGTATGTTTTGTATATGGAACCTTTTGCGGAGGCGGTGAGAGTGGATGATGGGATTGAGGGGTTGTTGTTACCAGGGAGTGGGGGTGTCTCTGTTAAGATCTCGCAGTATGCGGATGACACAACTCTTTTTTTGACATCAGACAGAAGTTTGGAAAGAGTTCTTCAGGTTCTTGCACAGTTTGCCTTAGCATCAGGATCAAAATTGAACATGGATAAATCATCGGTCATGTTTCTTGGGGCCTGGAGGGATAGGTCTGATGTACCAGGGGGTTTACAGTTATGCACTGAGGGGTTAAAGTTATTAGGGATTTCTTTCTATCACAAGGGGAGTGGGGTTAAGAATTGGGCGGATAAATTGGTAAGGTTAAGGGTGAAAATAGGATTATGGAAGTGTAGGAAGTTAACTTTTTTGGGGAAAGTGTTGGTGCTAAAAAGTGATGTTCTTCCATTTTTATTGTATTTATCTTACATTTTTCCTTTACCATATAAATTCAGAAAGATTTTGGTTAAAATGGTTTTTGATTTTGTTTGGGGGGAAATATGAATACATCAAGAGGGATATCATGTATAGGAGGGTGGAGGATGGGGGGAGGGATGTTCCTAACATCCCTCTTAAATTGGACTGTATGTTTTTTTCATCTTTATGTATTGCTTTGAATCCAGTGGTTTTTCATAAATGTCAGTATTTTGTTTCATTATGGTTTTCTTTTACTATGAGAAATATTGTTGTCTGGTCGAATAATAGACCAAAGGCAGAGGTATTGCCAGAGCACTATCAGTGTGCAGTTGTTTTTTTAAAGAAACATCCAATTTGTAAAACGGAGAAATTATGTACACAGCACAAACTTCTGTATAATAATCTCATTGAGGGGGAGGGTTTGGAGTTGGTTGGGGGGGTCACAAAAGAGGTGTGGGGAAGGGTGCAGCCGAAAGGTTTAGATAATAGGTTAAAGGATTTAAATTGGTTAGTGGTGCACGGGAGGTTACCTGTAAGGGAAATTTTACATAGACACAAATTAACAAAGAATAAGTTCTGTCCTAGAATCAAGTGTAGGGTGGAAGAGACTTTGAGTCATGTGTTCTGGGACTGTTTTTTTGTTAAAAGGGTTTGGGCACGAATAGAGGAGGTGTTTGATTTGATTTTGTTAGATTTTGCTTTGTCATATAGTATTGTGGTGGAGGGATTGGATTATAAAGGGATAAAGAAGGAGATAGGGTTTTTATTGTGGTTAGTTATTAGTTTAGTGAAACAGAGTATCTGGGATGCAAGAAATGTTTTAGTTAAATCAAATACGAAATGGAAAGTACTGGGGGTGGTGAATAAGGTATGTCGGGATTTGAGGGGTAGGGTAAAAAGGGATGTGTTAAGGTGGGGGATTAATGCTGCAAAAGAAAAATGGAAGGGTTTGGTGTATTTGTAGTAAGATTTTAAATAAGAGAAGGGGTTAGGTGTGACATGGGTTATGTATGGGATGGATTTTAGAGTTTATTTTGCGGGGTGAATACTCTGTATATTGTCATGTATTTTCTTTTGTGAATTTGTTTGATTGGATGTTCTGTATATTTGTTTGTGTGAAATAAATAATATTAAAAAAAAAAAAAAAAAAAAAAATCTGTTCTTATCAGTTTAATATCTGATACGTCCCCTATCAGGGGACCATATATTAAATTGATTTTTGGAATCGGGAGATGGAACAGGGGCTTGCTCCGTCCACTCCACGCATCGGCCCGGTATTGCAGTACCTCCGGGAACGGTGCACACCTTTCTCTAACGTTGGTCAAAGTCAGATCTGGATCTCTCCTGTGAGCATTTTGTCTACCCCTGCTGGAGGGAGAGTGCCAGTGTTGATGCAAGTTTTCCCGCCGTTTTACTTCTTTCTTTCTCTCTTTCTTTCTCTCTTTCTCTCTTTCTTTCTCTCTTTCTTTCTTGCTTTCTTTCTTTCTTTTATTCACATGTGGTGATGATGTAGACAGCAGCAGTTTGTTTCCTGGGAGCATGCAGCTAACCAGACAAGTGTGGTGGAACATGTCCCTATGCCAGGACCTTCTTAGCAAGCCAGCCAGCCAGCGAGGCACAGTTGTAGTTACCCAAGGCACCTTGCACAGCATAGCAGCTTGGCATGACTATTTGTAAGACGCACTCCGCCAGTTTATGTTTTGTTTTTGGTGTTATGTGTGTGTTTTTGCTTTGTTTTGTTTTCTCCTGCTTAAATTGCACATTTCCCCTCTGGAAGCAGCAGCCCGTTTTTTGGGGGTCTGCTTGTGCTTGGAATTTTGCACCCACCTTTGAATCCCCCTGTGCCGTCCGGGCTGGGGGGCCCCGGGCAAGGGCCAAGTCGCCATCGCTTCTCGGCCTTTTGGCTAAGATCAAGTGTAGTATCTGTTCTTATCAGTTTAATATCTGACACTCTGGCTTCTCTTCAGTTCGAATAAATCTTTCTAAGACTAAGGCTTAGAGGGTAGTGGCATTGCCCGCTCCCTCCGAGGGTCTGTGAGAGGTTTGTTCGGGTGAGGAGGAACAGAATTTTTTTATTTTTGACTTTCTTTCTTCAGCTCGGCAACTTTTTGGAAGACTAATGATCAGTCTGGTTTTGGCTTGCCCAATCCAGGCCGAGGGTCTTTCAAGATTTTGTTGACTGTTGAGAGCAGTTTTTCTTTTTCAGGCGGTTCCAGTTTTTTTCTTTTTCAGGCGGTTTCGGCTTTTCCAGACGTTCCTGGAGTTAGAGAGAAGGAGGACCTACCATCCAGACGACCTTTGAGGACCCTTTGATGACCTAGACGACCTCATCCCCAGCCCTTGATTGTAATCGAGATCCAGACCGAGAGAGCAGCAGGCGCCCAGCAGAGGGCGCCATCTGGGAGGAGCAGAGGGCGGCCCCGGACCCCGAGGAGGCGTCACAGCCACGATTCTTCCTACGTGGTCTCGGTGCCAAGCAGCGCCCCCTACTCCGCCAGGGAAGGACACCGTTCACCTGGGGAGGGGGTCTCTCTTGCGAGGCGACCATCTCCTCAGGGACTAAAGTAATAGTTCCTTCAACTGCCCAGATTTGCTGCTTACGTTGTCTCTTTTCCGTAGAGAGAGACAACCCGGACGTCCAGAGGCTTCTCCCTCCCCAATCGGAGGAGCCAGCTGAAGGATGGCGTTCCGGCCAACCCAGGAGACCAGGAGGCACAATGCGGTGCGCTTCACAAGAAACAAGCAAGATGAAACGGAACCAGGACTGACGAGACTGGAGTTCAGCCGGACCATTCTTCAGAGGGGTATGGGTTTTTCCCCTTCTGACTTGAATTGTTTGGTGAAATTGCCAGGGCTTAAGGAAGTGTTTGAGGTCAGTTTTAGGAACCCCCAAAAGTTACAAGAAATGTGGTCCTTTTGGGGGGAGAATAAATATCTCGCTCCATACAAAGAATTTTGTGTGGATGCACTGACAGACAGAGAAATGAAAGTTGTTACTGTCCAATTTTTCAATGAGGCTGTTAGCGACTATGATATTACAACATGGCTTAACCGCTATGGGAGGGTGTCATCAGAAGGGAGGAAAATTACAGACGAAGATGGGGTTTGGACAGGAGCCAGAAAGTGGCTGGTACGCCTTAATGTTGATCCATCGGGCATTGGAGGCGTCCGCCACATTCCAAACTCCATAGTGTTAGGGCCCAACAGAGGGCTGGTATTCTATAATGGGATGCCAAAACTCTGCAGGAAATGTGGGGAATTAGGACACCTGGCGGCCGCATGTACTGTAGTCAAGTGCAGGAACTGCGGCGCCCCCCACGAGACCAGCCACTGCAGAGAAGAGAGGCAGTGCAATTTGTGTGGAAAGAAGGGGCACCTGTTTAAGGACTGCCCCTCTTCCTATGCCAACATGGCCAGAGCCAGCAAGGCAAATACGAACAAGCCTAGGCCTGAGCAGGAAGAGGGAGCAAATAACAAAGATCAGTCCACATCACCACCAACAGTATCCAAAACCCAGACTCCAGCACCACCATCATCACCAGCACCCCCCTCACCCCCCCGCCCCCGAGACATGTCCCGTTTTACGAGGACCCCTTCCCCCAGCCCAGAGAGAGAGTACAACAGCTACTCCACTAGCTCCTCCAATAGCTCCTCTGATACAGAACACAAGGCAGGGAGGGAGCCCGGACCCAGCAGCGGCCCCCCCCTGAGTAGGGCCCTCTCAGCGCCAGCACTCCCCCTCGGCTCTCGTTATGACGCCATAAGGATTGAGTCCGTGGGGGAGGAAAGCGAAAGCGACAGTGAAAGTGAGAGTGAGAAGGAGGGGAAGGGAGGGAAGAACCAGCAGAGGGTGGGGAAAAGAAAAGGTAGAGACGAGGGGGGGAAAAGAAAGAAGATCAAGATTAAAGACAGCAAGTTGCAGGTGGCCCCTATAGATCCCAAACCAGCTAATGTCCACACAAAGTCCCCAGTCTTGCCCTCGCAGGCAGAGACGGAGGCGAGTGGGACGGCTATACTGCCGCCTAGTGGGCAGGTAGCAGCCAGCCAGGGCACCCCCAGCCAGCCTTCCCAGTCGTTGGCACAAACCCTAGCACACCTCGCAGAAGAGGTGTTCACTAATGCACCGAGGGAGAGGTCGGGGTCAACACCTTCCCTGACCAGCAGTACCTCGGTAGCAATGACCCTCTTCAAGCGAAGGGCCTCCCTTCAAATTATTATTATTATTTATTTCTTAGCAGACGCCCTTATCCAGGGCGACTTACAATCGCAAGCAAATACAAATACATTCAAGTGTTACAATATAAGTCATACAATAAGTACAAGAAATACAATAATTCTCAAGTGTGACAAACCACAATTCAATAATACAGCAGATAATAGTGAAAGTTACATCAGGATATGATTAAATAGTGATAGTTACATCAGGATATGATTAAGTACAAAATACTACAGATTAAACACTTGGCAGATTACAATATTCTGAGGTACAGGATTAAATGCAGTAAAATAGGGGGCAGATAAGAGCAAAATAAAGCATATTTAAATGAAGGGTGATAGTGTCCCAGGATACAACAGAGGAGTTCTACAGGTGCTGTTTGAAGAGGTGAGTCTTAAGGAGGCGCCGGAATGTGGTCAGGGACTGGGCAGTCCTGACATCTGTAGGAAGGTCGTTCCACCACTGCGGAGCAAGGGTGGAGAAGGAGCGGGCTCGGCAGGCAGGGGAGCGTAGCGGAGGTAGAGGCAGTCTTCTAGTGCAGGCGGAGCGGAGAGGTCGAGTGGGGGTGTAGGGAGAGATGAGGGTCTGGAGGTAGCTGGGTGCAGTCTGATCAAGGCATCTGTAGGCTAGTACAAGAGTCTTGAACTGGATGCGAGCGGTGATCGGGAGCCAGTGGAGCGAGCGGAGTAGTGGAGTAGCGTGGGCGAAGCGAGGTAGAGAGAACACCAGACGAGCAGCAGAGTTCTGGATGAGCTGGATCGGACGGGTGGCGGACGCAGGGAGGCCAGCCAGGAGGGAGTTGCAGTAGTCTAGGCGGGAGAGTACCAGGGCCTGGACCAGGAGCTGGGTAGCATAGTTGGTGAGGAAGGGTCGGATTCTTCGGATGTTGCTCAGGAAGAATCTGCAAGTGCGTGCCAGAGTGGAGATGTGCTGGGAATAAGAGAGGCAGGGGTCCAGGGTGACTCCAAGGTTCTTAGCTGAGGAAGAGGGAGAGAGTGTGGTAGATTCCAGAGGAACAGAGATAGAGAGATCAGAGGAGGGGGAGGAGGAGGGAAAGAAAAGGAGGTCAGATTTAGAGAGGTTGAGTTTGAGGTGATGCGAGTGCATCCAGGAGGAAATAGCAGACAGACAGGTAGAGATACGGGAGGAGATGGTGGAGTCAGAGTTGGGGAAGGAGAGGAAAATCTGAGCATCATCAGCATAGAAATGGTATGAGAAACCATAGGATGCGATGAGGGGGCCCAGGGAGCGGGTGTAGAGAGAGAACAGGAGAGGACCCAAGACTGACCCTTGGGGGACTCCAGTTAAGAGAGGGTGAGGTGTGGAGGTTGCTCCACGCCAGGTTACCTGGTAAGTGCGGTTGGAGAGGTAGGAGGAGAACCAGGCCAGAGCAGTGCCAGAGATCCCCAGGTCAGCAAGAGATGATAGTAGAATAGAGTGATCAACAGTGTCAAAGGCAGCAGAGAGGTCGAGGAGAATTAGGACAGAGGAGAGAGAGGCAGCTCGGGCACATTTAAGTGAGTTGGTGACAGACAGAAGGGCGGTTTCAGTGGAGTGAGCAGAGCGGAAGCCAGATTGGAGAAGGTCAAGCAGAGAGTGGTTGGACAGGAAAGCAGAGAGCTGGCGGTGTACAGTCCGCTCGAGGGTTTTGGAGAGGAAGGGTAGGAGGGAGACAGGACGGTAGCTCTGGAGGGAGGTGGGGTCGAGGGTAGGTTTTTTGAGGAGGGGAGTGATAGAGGCTTTTTTGAAGGCAGAGGGGAAGATGCCAGAAAGTAGAGAGGTGTTGAGGAGGGAGGAGATGAAGGGGAGTAGAGCAGGAGCAGCAGCTTGAAAGAGGTGAGTGGGGAGGGGGTCCAAGGCACACGTGGTGGGTTTGTGACCCTGGAGCAGGGAGGAGAGGTCAGAGTCTGAGAGGGGCAAGAAGGTGGAGAGGGAGGGCGAGTTAGTAGGGGATGTAGTGGGTGTAGGGGTTGGAGCAGGAGGGGGTGCGGGGGAGGGAGAGGTGTTAAAGAGTTTACGGATATCTGAGATTTTAGAAGAGAAGAAGGAGGCAAAGTCATCAGGGGAGATAGAGGAGGGAGGAGGAGGGGGGAGGGTTTAGGAGGGAGGAGAAGGTAGAGAATAGTTTACGTGGGTTGTTAGTGGAGGCTTGGATTACAGATTGGAAATAAGCACATTTAGCAGAGGAGAGAGTAGAGGAGAAGGAGGAGAGAAGAGTGCGGTAAAGTTCTAGAGCAGCAGGGAGTTTGGTTCTCTTCCATTTCTTTTCAGCAGATCGCAGTGTGATTCTTGCCGAGCGGAGCACAGAGGAGAGCCAGGGATGGGGAGGGGAGGGGCGAGCAGGTCGGGAGGTGAGGGGACAGAGGGAGTCGAGGGAGGAGGTGAGTGAGGAGAAGAGGGTGGAGGTAGCAGAGTCTATGGAGAGTTGTGAAAAGGAGTCGATAGGAGGGAGGTGAGAGAGAGCAGTGGAGGCAAGGACAGAGGGGGAGAGAGAGCGGAGGTTACGGCGAGAGGTGACAGTGGGGGTAGGAGGAGCAGGGAGAGGGGGGAGAGACAGAGAAAAAGAGATGAAATAGTGATCAGAGAGGTCCAGGGGGGTGACAGAGAGGTTGGAGGGGCAGCAGGCCCTGGAGAAGGTGAGGTCCAGTTGACGGCCAGCTTTGTGGGTAGGAGGGGACGGAGAGAGACAGAAGTCGAAGGAGTGAAGGAGAGGGAGGAATCCAGCAGAGTGGCTGGGGTTGGAGAGATGGATGTTGAAGTCACCCAACAGGACAGTCGGGGTAGACAGAGAGGGGAGGGAGGAGAGTAGATAGTCGAGTTCATCCAGAAAGTGAGTGAGAGGCCCAGGGGGGCGGTACAGAACAATGAGCAGGAGTTGACAGGGAGAGGTTAGTTGGACTGCATGAAATTCAAAGGTAGTGACAGAGAGGGAGGTGAGATCGGAGGGGACAGAAAAGAGTAAGGAGGGAGAGAGGAGAAGACCCGTCCCACCTCCCCGTCCGGTGAGACGCGGGGTATGGGACAGGACGTAGAGAGAGGACAGGGCAGCAGGAGTAACAGTGTTATCAGGGGACAGCCAGGTTTCAGTGAGAGCAAGGAAATCGAGCGAGAGGTGGGAGGCAAAGGCAGAGATGAAATCAGCTTTGTTAGCAGAAGAGTGACAGTTCCAGAGTGCACCAGAGAGTGTGCGGGAGGGGGGGAGAGGCAGAGAAATGAGGTTAGAGGGGTTGGAGGAGCAACAGCGGAGGGAGGGCAGAGGACGAGGACGGGAGGACAGAACAGGGATGTGAGAGACAGTCATAGCAGGACAAGCAAGACAAAAGACACAGTAGGAGCAGTGGGGTGGAGGATACAGACCTGACTAGTAGATGGCTTCTTCCAGAGCGCTGTTAGGTTCGGATCTAGTCGAACAGCGTCTCAGCGCAGGCCTCCCCT
Source organism: Acipenser ruthenus (assembly GCF_902713425.1). Taxonomy (NCBI): domain Eukaryota; kingdom Metazoa; phylum Chordata; class Actinopteri; order Acipenseriformes; family Acipenseridae; genus Acipenser; species Acipenser ruthenus. The sequence goes on along the minus strand of NC_081198.1, from coordinate 20,627,631 downwards.
CGCTGGACTCCCACAGCTAGACTCCCGGCTCTTTTGTTGAGGCTCTTCGGTTGGCTGGCGCTTCGTGCTGGCGCTAAAAAAAGCTGCTTGAATAAATGTTGTTACCCCTGCTTGGCAAAAGAACCAACTAAACTGTGTGGAAACCAATCAAATAGCAAAATCAACTGCTAATCAATTTAGCCACTCACCTGGTACTAATCACACACAAACTCAGCCAATTCAAACACCACCTTACAATGTCACCAAATGTAGTAGTTACAATTACAAAAAGCAGGAACTTATCTATCTGCCTCTCTCCCTGGTTCCCTGTAGACTGAACTAATTACCAGATGCCCACTCTTAAATAACTCCCTTCACTTAGCAAGGGAACTAGCTGCTAACTGCTCTGGAGACAATAGCATCCTTGACCCCCTCCCTTGTATGGGCAAAACCAGGGGCCCCCTAGAGGTCCTCCTAGATACAGCACTGGAGGACATGGGAATACCCCTGGACGCGGTAAGCCAGAAGTCTGCTAACAGCTCCAATTCAACAGACGGTAACAGCCAAAGAATGCTGTCTGTCATAACCCCCCCCAGGACAAAGCTGACCCACACGTTCCGAGGGGCCCTGAGCAAGTTCCACCAGACTTACCTTGTGGGGAGTTGAATAGCCCAAACAACTCCACGTACTGTGCATACAAAGACGGTGCCTTCTTGGACGAGGCAGCAGTGAGTACCTTCTCAGGGGTGATGGGAGTTGCAAATAAGCCCAAGCCCCCTCGAAGCAAGCGTAGAGCTAAGAGTAGGAAGAGTGTCCCGACCTCCCAATCATAGTCGCTATGGGGTGGACGCAGCGACTCCTTTTCTTGTTAGCTACCCTGATGGCCCTGATATGTGTGTCTGTTAATGTCAGGAGCATCAGGGAGACACAAAAAAGATTTGATGTACTAAACTATCTAGCTAACTTGAAAGCAGATCTCATCTTTCTGCAGGAGTGTGGTATTTCGTCGAGCCCTGATTATAGGGACCTGAAGGAGAGTTGGACCCTGGGGGACTCCTTCTGGTCGGGCTCCAACATAGCCAGAGCCGACGGAGTAGGTATCCTGTTTAAAATCCCATTTATTACCTCCCGCAGCAGCAGGGAGGTAGAACCTGGTAGAATTCTGAGCGTGGATGTGACATACAACAACACTCCCCTCAGACTGGTCAATGTCTACGCACCCACTAACCAAAACGAAAGAGTTCAATTTTTTCCACAGCTGCGTCCACTCCTGCTGGGGAACGTACCCGTCATCGTGTCAGGTGACTTCAATTGTGCTCTGAGGGACGTAGACCGGAGCAGGCCACGCAACGACCGCTCTAGTAGAGTTTTGTCCTCCGTAATATCTGATTTCTCCCTGTGTGATGCAGGTAAGGACCTGGTGCCTCCCTTTACCTGGGTGAGCTCATCTGGGACCTCCTTCTCCCATATAGATCTCGTCCTGCATACCAGCTCCCTTACGAAGACGGAAGTAGACACCCAGGCCGTCTTCTTCTCTGACCATAGGCTCCTGCAGGTAACATTGCAGGTCCCTCAGACCTCCCAGATGGGGTCAGGGGTTTGGAAATTAAACACCTCCTTACTCGATGACCCCTCCATAGCTGCAGCCTATAAGAGCAGGCTTGTTGAGTGGACCACTTTGCGTGACCTATTCAACTCCCCTATAGAGTGGTGGGAGATGGTCAAAATCAGAACTAAGGGTTATTTCATAGCAGCAGGCAAGAGGAAAGCAAAAGAAAGGAGGGCCAAATATAAACACCTGAATGCTGCCCTCCAGCGTCTGAGCCTGCTTCAGCTTCGGGGGTTCCCTGTAAGCGACGAGATAGCCCAGACCAAGCTAGATCTTTCAGTGCTTTGTAGGGAGGAACAACGAAAGGTCATGCACAATGCAAAAGTGCAAAAAAAGGAGGAAGACGAAAAGTGTACTCGCTTCTTCTTCCAGAAAACGAGGGAGAAGCGGCACTTGATGTCCTCCATGCTCGACAGCAGGGGGAGGATAGTAGAGGATAGTGAGGGAGTGAAGAAAGTGGTAGAGAACTTCTATAGGGACCTGTATAACATCAAAGCTACAGATGACACCCTGATAGAGTGGTTCCTGAGCCAGTTGGAGCCTGACTCAGTGCGGGACGACGAGGAGGAGGAGAAGGACCCAGAACTCACGCTGGAGGAGCTCACCCAGGCGGTTAAGACCATGAACACCGGTAAGACGCCAGGTCCAGATGGCATCCCGGGTGAGTATTATCATCTTTTTTGGGACACACTAAAAGTCCATTTAGCGGAGGTCTACAGAGCGGTCTACAGGGAGAAGCGGTTGGGCCCTTCTATGCGGGAGAGTGTAATTACTCTCCTTCATAAGAAAGGGGAAGTTAAAGATCTACGGAATTGGCGCCCAATCAGCCTCCTTTGCGTGGATTACAAGATACTAGCCAAAGCTCTGATGCTCCGGCTACAAGTACACCTCCCTTTGGTCATTGGCCCCGACCAGGCTTGTGGCGTCCCAGGGAGGTCCATCACGGATATTTTAATGTTAACAAGGGACATTCTGGCTTATTCTAGAGAACGGAACCATCCCCTCGGCCTGTTCAACCTTGACCAGGAGAAGGCGTTCGATAGGGTAAGCCATGAATATATGTACAAAGTGATGGACCAGATGAAATTCGCTCCTGGACTTAGGGAGTGGGTTAAAACCATCTATACAAACATTAGTACCCGAGTCTTGGTGAACAGGCACCTGACTGGTAAAATATCTATCCAGTCAGGGGTCAGACAGGGTTGCCCACTATCCCCACTGCTATATGTCGTGTGCATTGAACCCCTCCTGCAGGCAATTCGTAGGGATACCAATATAACTGGTTTCCAGCTGCCTGGATCCAACGGGGTCCAGGTCAAAACAACAGCATATATGGACGATGTGTCACTCATTTGCACCAACACATCGTCGGTACCTCGGATTAGTAATATCCTTGAGAAGTACTGCACGGCGACCTGGGCAGTGATTAATAAGTCCAAGAGCGAAGTCTACGTGTCTAAAAATTGGCAGGTAGATAGGGAACTGTCGGACATGTACCCTGTCAAAAAGGACAAAATCAAGATTCTGGGCCTCATTTTCGAGAACAATAGCTCGGGGGCCCAGAGCTGGACGGCGGCCATTAACCAGGTCCGTAAAAAGATTGGCGGATGGAGCACAAGATCCTTAACAATGACGGGTAGAGTATTAATAACCAAGTCTATACTGTTCCCCATCCTCTCTTATGTAGGAAAAATCTTTCCCCCAGACAGGACCACCAAAAAAGTGGTGGACCGCATTATCCACCGCTTTATCTGGGGCAGCAAGATGGAGAGGGTAAAGCGAGCCACCCTGAGTAAAGCCGACAAGAAGGGAGGTAAGGGGGTCCCGGACGTTGTGCAGCTCACCCGAGTGCAGGGGCTCACGCAAACTATCAAGAACATCCAGGCCCTGGACAGGAAGGTATGTTACATGAATCGTTTCTATTTTGCCACCTGTCTCAGGGCCTTGGGCCTCTGCACTATTGATAACACCGTGCCGTACTCCTGGGACCCCCCATTGTATTATAGAACCTTAAGGGACACTATATATAAATTGGGCTTAGATAAAGCAAAATTGGCCTCCTGGGAATACAAGGCTGTAACTAAATATCTTGCCGGTTCCCAGGAAATTGAAAAAGTAGCTACTTTCTCCCTCACCCAAAGCCAAAAAATCTGGGAGAATGTGTCTCACAGCTGCCTCAGTAATGTCCAGAAGGATATAGCATGGAACACCGTCCACAGTGCACTCCCCACTCGAGCGTTCATGTTCAGGAGGGGACTAGCCCAAGTAGAAACATGCCCCTATGCAAAGTGCCGCAAGAGAGAAACACCAGCCCATATCTTCTGGGAGTGTGATGTGGCTGGCAGTGTCTGGCTCTCTGTCTCTGTCTTCCTAAACAGGTTTGCTGACACGGCCAAGATGACCGCTGAGACTGTGCTCTATGGGCCTGCGGGAGGAATCACTACCAGCACAGCTAAGTGCGTTTGGCGTGTCATCAATGTTGTCAAGCAGATCCTGTGGGAAGGCCGTAACGTCTGTGTCTATCACAAGCAGGAGCTAGACACTATCACCACGACCAGAAGGGCACAAACTCTTATCAAGGACTTTGTAATTCTGGACATCCGGACCCTCGGGAAGGACAAGGCCTGCGCGGAGTGGAGGATCGCCGGACTTCAGGACGTGAAGATGGAATAAAGGAAAAAACTGGAACCGCTAGCTCCTAGGAGCGGGACTACGGGGCACCGCTAAGCCTTTTATTTATTTTGTCATGCCAGCATTCCGCCCTTTTTAGCTTGCATGACCGTTTTTCAAAGGTGCCCTGGTTTTATGTAGTCTTTTTGTTTCAGTTTTATGGACCTTTGATTTAATTTGAATGTTTTATTTGATTTTGTTTTGTTTTGTTTTATGTATCTTTAAGATTTTTAATGTAAACTATTAAAAGTTACATTTTAAGTGTTTTAAAATTTTAGAATTTTAACTCACTGTTTATACACTGTCCCTTTTCCCCTGTCCCTGTTTTAGATCTAGGTTTATGTTCACTTTTTTAGAGAGCACTCCCCGGCCCTCACAAGCACTGGTTTTTTATAGATGGTTCTTTTTTTCCAGTCACTTTTAAAACAGCACAGGTTTTTTTCATGTTGATTTTAATCTGTGTCTGTTTTAACCATGTACAAAGCACAATTGTCTTGGTGTTTTTAAATGTGTTTTAAATGCTTTTAAAACAAAAAGTATGTCTGTATGCATGAATGTCATCTTTAAAAGAAATGTAAAATGAATGAAAAAACGAATGGGTGTAAATGTAAAAAATGTAAAATCTCAATAAAAGAGTATTAATATCTGATACGTCCCCTATCAGGGGACCATATATTAAATTGATTTTTGGAATCGGGAGATGGAACAGGGGCTTGCTCCGTCCACTCCACGCATCGGCCCGGTATTGCAGTACCTCCGGGAACGGTGCACACCTTTCTCTAACGTTGGTCAAAGTCAGATCTGGATCTCTCCTGTGAGCATTTTGTCTACCCCTGCTGGAGGGAGAGTGCTAGTGTTGATGCAAGTTTTCCCGCCGTTTTACTTCTTTTTTTTTTCTTTCTCTCTTTCTTTCTTTCTCTCTTTCTTTCTCTTTCTTTCTTGCTTTCTTTCTTTCTTTTATTCACATGTGGTGATGATGTAGACAGCAGCAGTTTGTTTCCTGGGAGCATGCAGATAACCAGACAAGTGTGGTGGAACATGTCCCTATGCCAGGACCTTCTTAGCAAGCCAGCCAGCCAGCGAGGCACAGTTGTAGTTACCCAAGGCACCTTGCACAGCATAGCAGCTTGGCATGACTATTTGTAAGATGCACTCCGCCAGTTTATGTTTTGTTTTTGGTGTTATGTGTGTGTTTTTGCTTTGTTTTGTTTTCTCCTGCTTAAATTGCACATTTCCCCTCTGGAAGCAGCAGCCCGTTTTTTGGGGGTCTGCTTGTGCTTGGAATTTTGCACCCACCTTTGAATCCCCCTGTGCCGTCCAGGCTGGGGGGCCCCGGGCAAGGGCCAAGTCGCCATCGCTTCTCGGCCTTTTGGCTAAGATCAAGTGTAGTATCTGTTCTTATCAGTTTAATATCTGATATGTCAGGAGCATCAGGGAGACACAAAAAAGATTTGATGTACTAAACTATCTAGCTAACTTGAAAGCAGATCTCATCTTTCTGCAGGAGTGTGGTATTTCGTCGAGCCCTGATTATAGTTACCTGAAGGAGAGTTGGACCCTGGGGGACTCCTTCTGGTCGGGCTCCAACATAGCCAGAGCCGACGGAGTAGGTATCCTGTTTAAAAACCCATTTATTACCTCCCGCAGCAGCAGGGAGGTAGAACCTGGTAGAATTCTGAGCGTGGATGTGACATACAACAACACTCCCCTCAGACTGGTCAATGTCTACGCACCCACTAACCAAAACGAAAGAGTTCAATTTTTTCCACAGCTGCGTCCACTCCTGCTGGGGAACGTACCCGTCATCGTGTCAGGTGACTTCAATTGTGCTCTGAGGGACGTAGACCGGAGCAGGCCACGCAACGAACGCTCTAGTAGAGTTTTGTCCTCCGTAATATCTGATTTCTCCCTGTGTGATGCAGGTAAGGACCTGGTGCCTCCCTTTACCTGGGTGAGCTCATCTGGGACCTCCTTCTCCCGTATAGATCTCGTCCTGCATACCAGCTCCCTTACGAAGACGGCAGTAGACACCCAGGCAGTCTTCTTCTCTGACCATAGGCTCCTGCAGGTAACATTGCAGGTCCCTCAGACCTCCCAGATGGGGTCAGGGGTCTGGAAATTAAACACCTCCTTACTCGATGACCCCTCCATAGCTGCAGCCTATAAGAGCAGGCTTGTTGAGTGGACCACTTTGCGTGACCTATTCAACTCCCCTATAGAGTGGTGGGAGATGGTCAAAATCAGAACTAAGGGTTATTTCATAGCAGCAGGCAAGAGGAAAGCAAAAGAAAGGAGGGCCAAATATAAACACCTGAATGCTGCCCTCCAGCGTCTGAGCCTGCTTCAGCTTCGGGGGTTCCCTGTAAGTGACGAGATAGCCCAGACCAAGCTAGATCTTTCAGTGCTTTGTAGGGAGAAACAACGAAAGGTCATGCACAATGCAAAAGTGCAAAAAATGGAGGAAGACGAAAAGTGTACTCGCTTCTTCTTCCAGAAAACGAGGGAGAAGCGGCACTTGATGTCCTCCATGCTCGACAGCAGGGGGAGGATAGTAGAGGATAGTGAGGGAGTGAAAAAAGTGGTAGAGAACTTCTATAGGGACCTGTATAACATCAAAGCTACAGATGACACCCTGATAGAGTGGTTCCTGAGCCAGTTGGAGCCTGACTCAGTGCGGGACGAGGAGGAGGAGGAGAAGGACCCAGAACTCACGCTGGAGGAGCTCACCCAGGCGGTTAAGACCATGAACACCGGTAAGACGCCAGGTCCAGATGGCATCCCGGGTGAGTATTACCATCTTTTTTGGGACACGCTAAAAGTCCATTTAGCGGAGGTCTACAGAGCGGTCTACAGGGAGAAGCGGTTGGGCCCTTCTATGCGGGAGAGTGTAATTACTCTCCTTCATAAGAAAGGGGAAGTTAAAGATCTACGGAATTGGCGCCCAATCAGCCTCCTTTGCGTGGATTACAAGATACTAGCCAAAGCTCTGATGCTCCGGCTACAAGTACACCTCCCTTTGGTCATTGGCCCCGACCAGGCTTGTGGCGTCCCAGGGAGGTCCATCACGGATATTTTAATGTTAACAAGGGACATTCTGGCTTATTCTAGAGAACGGAACCATCCCCTCTGCCTGTTCAACCTTGACCAGGAGAAGGCGTTCGATAGGGTAAGCCATGAATATATGTACAAAGTGATGGACCAGATGAAATTCGCTCCTGGACTTAGGGAGTGGGTTAAAACCATATATACAAACATTAGTACCCGAGTCTTGGTGAACAGGCACCTGACTGGTAAAATATCTATCCAGTCAGGGGTCAGACAGGGTTGCCCACTATCCCCACTGCTATATGTCGTGTGCATCGAACCCCTCCTGCAGGCAATTCGTAGGGATACCAATATAACTGGTTTCCAGCTGCCTGGATCCAACGGGGTCCAGGTCAAAACAACAGCATATATGGACGATGTGTCACTCATTTGCACCAACACATCGTCGGTACCTCGGATTAGTAATATCCTTGAGAAGTACTGCACGGCGACCGGGGCAGTGATTAATAAGTCCAAGAGCGAAGTCTACGTGTCTAAAAATTGGCAGGTAGATAGGGAACTGTCGGACATGTACCCTGTCAAAAAGGACAAAATCAAGATTCTGGGCCTCATTTTCGAGAACAATGGCTCGGGGGCCCAGAGCTGGACGGCGGCCATTAACCAGGTCCGTAAAAAGATTGGCGGATGGAGCACAAAATCCTTAACAATGACGGGTAGAGTATTAATAACCAAGTCTATACTGTTCCCCATCCTCTCTTATGTAGGAAAAATCTTTCCCCCAGACAGGACCACCAAAAAAGTGGTGGACCGCATTATCCACCGCTTTATCTGGGGCAGCAAGTTGGAGAGGGTAAAGCGAGCCACCCTGAGTAAAGCCGACAAGAAGGGAGGTAAGGGGGTCCCGGACGTTGTGCAGCTCACCCGAGTGCAGGGGCTCACGCAAACCATCAAGAACATCCAGGCCCTGGACAGGAAGGTATGTTACATGAATCGTTTCTATTTTGCCACCTGTCTCAGGGCCTTGGGCCTCTGCACTATTGATAACACCGTGCCGTACTCCTGGGACCCCCCATTGTATTATAGAACCTTAAGGGACACTATATATAAATTGGGCTTAGATAAAGCAAAATTGTCCTCCTGGGAATACAAGGCTGTAACTAAATATCTTGCCGGTTCCCAGGAAATTGAAAAAGTAGCTACTTTCTCCCTCACCCAAAGCCAAAAAATCTGGGAGAATGTGTCTCACAGCTGCCTCAGTAATGTCCAGAAGGATATAGCATGGAACACCGTCCACAGTGCACTCCCCACTCGAGCGTTCATGTTCAGGAGGGGACTAGCCCAAGTAGAAACATGCCCCTATGCAAAGTGCCGCAAGAGAGAAACACCAGCCCATATCTTCTGGGAGTGTGATGTGGCTGGCAGTGTCTGGCTCTCTGTCTCTGTCTTCCTAAACAGGTTTGCTGACACGGCCAAGATGACCGCTGAGACTGTGCTCTATGGGCCTGCGGGAGGAATCACTACCAGCACAGCTAAGTGCGTTTGGCGTGTCATCAATGTTGTCAAGCAGATCCTGTGGGAAGGCCGTAACGTCTGTGTCTATCACAAGCAGGAGCTAGACACTATCACCACGACCAGAAGGGCACAAACTCTTATCAAGGACTTTGTAATTCTGGACATCCGGACCCTCGGGAAGGACAAGGCCTGCGCGGAGTGGAGGATCGCCGGACTTCAGGACGAGAAGATGGAATAAAGGAAAAAACTGGAACCGCTAGCTCCTAGGAGCGGGACTACGGGGCACCGCTAAGCCTTTTATTTATTTTGTCATGCCAGCATTCCGCCCTTTTTAGCTGGCATGACCGTTTTTGAACGGTGCCCTGGTTTTATGTAGTCTTTTTGTTTCAGTTTTATGGACTTTTATTTGATTTACTTTGAATGTTTTATTTGATTTTGTTTTGTTTTGTTTTATGTATCTAAAAGATTTTTAATGTTAACTATTAAAAGTTACATTTTAAGTGTTTTAAAATTTTAGAATTTTAACGCACTGTTTTACACACTGTCCCTTTTCCCCTGTCCCTGTTTTAGTAATATAGTTTTATGTTCACTTTTGAACCTTTTTAGAGAGCACTCCCCGGCCCTCACAAGCACTGGTTTTTTATAGATGGTTCTTTTTTTCCAGTCACTTTTAAAGCAGCACAGGTTTTTTTCATGTTGATTTTAATCTGTGTCTGTTTTAACCATGTACTAAGCACAATTGTCTTGGTGTTTTTAAATGTGTTTTAAATGTTTTTTAAAACAAAATGTATGTCTGTATGCATGAATGTCATCTTTAAAAGAAATGTAAAATGAATGAAAAAACGAATGGGTGTAAATGTAAAAAAAGGTAAAATCTCAATTAAAGAGTATTAATATCTGATACGTCCCCTATCAGGGGACCATATATTAAATTGATTTTTGGAATCGGGAGATGGAACAGGGGCTTGCTCCGTCCACTCCACGCATCGGCCCGGTATTGCAGTACCTCCGGGAACGGTGCACACCTTTCTCTAACGTTGGTCAAAGTCAGATCTGGATCTCTCCTGTGAGCATTTTGTCTACCCCTGCTGGAGGGAGAGTGCCAGTGTTGATGCAAGTTTTCCCGCCGTTTTACTTCTTTTTTTTTCTTTCTCTCTTTCTTTCTTTCTCTCTTTCTTTCTCTCTTTCTCTCTTTCTTTCTCTCTTTCTTTCTTGCTGTCTTTCTTTCTTTTATTCACATGTGGTGATGATGTAGACAGCAGCAGTTTGTTTCCTGGGAGCATGCAGCTAACCAGACAAGTGTGGTGGAACATGTCCCTATGCCAGGTCCTTCTTAGCCAGCCAGCCAGCCAGCCATCCAGCGAGGCACAGTTGTAGTTACCCAAGGCACCTTGCACAGCATAGCAGCTTGGCATGACTATTTGTAAGACGCACTCCGCCAGTTTATGTTTTGTTTTTGGTGTTATGTGTGTGTTTTTGCTTTGTTTTGTTTTCTCCTGCTTAAATTGCACATTTCCCCTCTGGAAGCAGCAGCCCGTTTTTTGGGGGTCTGCTTGTGCTTGAAATTTTGCACCCACCTTTGAATCCCCCTGTGCCGTCCGGGCTGGGGGGCCCCGGGCAAGGGCCAAGTCGCCATCGCTTCTCGGCCTTTTGGCTAAGATCAAGTGTAGTATCTGTTCTTATCAGTTTAATATCTGATACGTCCGCTATCAGGGGACCATATATTAAATTGATTTTTGGAATCGGGAGATGGAACAGGGGCTTGCTCCGTCCACTTAGCGGAGGTCTACAGAGCGGTCTACAGGGAGAAGCGGTTGGGCCCTTCTATGCGGGAGAGTGTAATTACTCTCCTTCATAAGAAAGGGGAAGTTAAAGATCTACGGAATTGGCGCCCAATCAGCCTCCTTTGCGTGGATTACAAGATACTAGCCAAAGCTCTGATGCTCCGGCTACAAGTACACCTCCCTTTGGTCATTGGCCCCGACCAGGCTTGTGGCGTCCCAGGGAGGTCCATCACGGATATTTTAATGTTAACAAGGGACATTCTGGCTTATTCTAGAGAACGGAACCATCCCCTCTGCCTGTTCAACCTTGACCAGGAGAAGGCGTTCGATAGGGTAAGCCATGAATATATGTACAAAGTGATGGACCAGATGAAATTCGCTCCTGGACTTAGGGAGTGGGTTAAAACCATATATACAAACATTAGTACCCGAGTCTTGGTGAACAGGCACCTGACTGGTAAAATATCTATCCAGTCAGGGGTCAGACAGGGTTGCCCACTATCCCCACTGCTATATGTCGTGTGCATTGAACCCCTCCTGCAGGCAATTCGTAGGGATACCAATATAACTGGTTTCCAGCTGCCTGGATCCAACGGGGTCCAGGTCAAAACAACAGCATATATGGACGATGTGTCACTCATTTGCACCAACACATCGTCGGTACCTTGGATTAGTAATATCCTTGAGAAGTACTGCACGGCGACCGGGGCAGTGATTAATAAGTCCAAGAGCGAAGTCTACGTGTCTAAAAATTGGCAGGTAGATAGGGAACTGTCGGACATGTACCCTGTCAAAAAGGACAAAATCAAGATTCTGGGCCTCATTTTCGAGAACAATAGCTCGGGGGCCCAGAGCTGGACGGCGGCCATTAACCAGGTCCGTAAAAAGATTGGCGGATGGAGCACAAGATCCTTAACAATGACGGGTAGAGTATTAATAACCAAGTCTATACTGTTCCCCATCCTCTCTTATGTAGGAAAAATCTTTCCCCCAGACAGGACCACCAAAAAAGTGGTTTATCTGGGGCAGCAAGATGGAGAGGGTAAAGCGAGCCACCCTGAGTAAAGCCGACAAGAAGGGAGGTAAGGGGGTCCCGGACGTTGTGCAGCTCACCCGAGTGCAGGGGCTCACGCAAACTATCAAGAACATCCAGGCCCTGGACAGGAAGGTATGTTACATGAATCGTTTCTATTTTGCCACCTGTCTCAGGGCCTTGGGCCTCTGCACTATTGATAACACTGTGCCGTACTCCTGGGACCCCCCATTGTATTATAGAACCTTAAGGGACACTATATATAAATTGGGCTTAGAAAAAGCAAAATTGGCCTCCTGGGAATACAAGGCTGTAACTAAATATCTTGCCGGTTCCCAGGAAATTGAAAAAGTAGCTACTTTCTCCCTCACCCAAAGCCAAAAAATCTGGGAGAATGTGTCTCACAGCTGCCTCAGTAATGTCCAGAAGGATATAGCATGGAACACCGTCCACAGTGCACTCCCCACTCGAGCGTTCATGTTCAGGAGGGGACTAGCCCAAGTAGAAACATGCCCCTATGCAAAGTGCCGCAAGAGAGAAACACCAGCCCATATCTTCTGGGAGTGTGATGTGGCTGGCAGTGTCTGGCTCTCTGTCTCTGTCTTCCTAAACAGGTTTGCTGACACGGCCAAGATGACCGCTGAGACTGTGCTCTATGGGCCTGCGGGAGGAATCACTACCAGCACAGCTAAGTGCGTTTGGCGTGTCATCAATGTTGTCAAGCAGATCCTGTGGGAAGGCCGTAACGTCTGTGTCTATCACAAGCAGGAGCTAGACACTATCACCACGACCAGAAGGGCACAAACTCTTATCAAGGACTTTGTAATTCTGGACATCCGGACCCTCGGGAAGGACAAGGCCTGCGCGGAGTGGAGGATCGCCGGACTTCAGGACGTGAAGATGGAATAAAGGAAAAAACTGGAACCGCTAGCTCCTAGGAGCGGGACTACGGGGCACCGCTAAGCCTTTTATTTATTTTGTCATGCCAGCATTCCGCCCTTTTTAGCTGGCATGACCGTTTTTGAACGGTGCCCTGGTTTTATGTAGTCTTTTTGTTTCAGTTTTATGGACTTTTATTTGATTTACTTTGAATGTTTTATTTGATTTTGTTTTGTTTTGTTTTATGTATCTAAAAGATTTTTAATGTTAACTATTAAAAGTTACATTTTAAGTGTTTTAAAATTTTAGAATTTTAACCCACTGTTTTACACACTGTCCCTTTTCCCCTGTCCCTGTTTTAGTAATATAGTTTTATGTTCACTTTTGAACCTTTTTAGAGAGCACTCCCCGGCCCTCACAAGCACTGGTTTTTTATAGATGGTTCTTTTTTTCCAGTCACTTTTAAAACAGCACAGGTTTTTTTCATGTTGATTTTAATCTGTGTCTGTTTTAACCATGTACAAAGCACAATTGTCTTGGTGTTTTTAAATGTATTTTAAATGCTTTTAAAACAAAATGTATGTCTGTATGCATGAATGTCATCTTTAAAAGAAATGTAAAATGAATGAAAAAACGAATGGGTGTAAATGTAAAAAAAAATGTAAAATCTCAATAAAAGAGTATCAGTGGACCATATATTAAATTGATTTTTGGAATCGGGAGATGGAACAGGGGCTTGCTCCGTCCACTCCACGCATCGGCCCGGTATTGCAGTACCTCCGGGAACGGTGCACACCTTTCTCTAACGTTGGTCAAAGTCAGATCTGGATCTCTCCTGTGAGCATTTTGTCTACCCCTGCTGGAGGGAGAGTGCAAGTGTTGATGCAAGTTTTCCCGCCGTTTTACTTCTTTTTTTTCTTTCTCTCTTTCTTTCTTTCTCTCTTTCTTTCTCTCTTTCTTTCTTGCTTTCTTTCTTTCTTTTATTCACATGTGGTGATGATGTAGACAGCAGCAGTTTGTTTCCTGGGAGCATGCAGCTAACCAGACAAGTGTGGTGGAACATGTCCCTATGCCAGGACCTTCTTAGCAAGCCAGCCAGCCAGCGAGGCACAGTTGTAGTTACCCAAGGCACCTTGCACAGCATAGCAGCTTGGCATGACTATTTGTAAGACGCACTCCGCCAGTTTATGTTTTGTTTTTGGTGTTATGTGTGTGTTTTTGCTTTGTTTTGTTTTCTCCTGCTTAAATTGCACATTTCCCCTCTGGAAGCAGCAGCCCGTTTTTTGGGGGTCTGCTTGTGCTTGGAATTTTGCACCCACCTTTGAATCCCCCTGTGCCGTCCGGGCTGGGGGGCCCCAGGCAACGGCCAAGTCGCCATCGCTTCTCGGCCTTTTGGCTAAGATCAAGTGTAGTATCTGTTCTTATCAGTTTAATATCTGATACGATTAATATCTAACCAAAACGAAAGAGTTCAATTTTTTCCACAGCTGCGTCCACTCCTGCTGGGGAACGTACCCGTCATCGTGTCAGGTGACTTCAATTGTGCTCTGAGGGACGTAGACCGGAGCAGGCCACGCAACGACCGCTCTAGTAGAGTTTTGTCCTCCGTAATATCTGATTTCTCCCTGTGTGATGCAGGTAAGGACCTGGTGCCTCCCTTTACCTGGGTGAGCTCATCTGGGACCTCCTTCTCCCGTATAGATCTCGTCCTGCATACCAGCTCCCTTACGAAGACGGCAGTAGACACCCAGGCCGTCTTCTTCTCTGACCATAGGCTCCTGCAGGTAACATTGCAGGTCCCTCAGACCTCCCAGATGGGGTCAGGGGTCTGGAAATTAAACACCTCCTTACTCGATGACCCCTCCATAGCTGCAGCCTATAAGAGCAGGCTTGTTGAGTGGACCACTTTGCGTGATCTATTCAACTCCCCTATAGAGTGGTGGGAGATGGTCAAAATCAGAACTAAGGGTTATTTCATAGCAGCAGGCAAGAGGAAAGCAAAAGAAAGGAGGGCCAAATATAAACACCTGAATGCTGCCCTCCAGCGTCTGAGCCTGCTTCAGCTTCGGGGGTTCCCTGTAAGCGACGAGATAGCCCAGACCAAGCTAGATCTTTCAGTGCTTTGTAGGGAGGAACAACGAAAGGTCATGCACAATGCAAAAGTGCAAAAAATGGAGGAAGACGAAAAGTGTACTCGCTTCTTCTTCCAGAAAACGAGGGAGAAGCGGCACTTGATGTCCTCCATGCTCGACAGCAGGGGGAGGATAGTAAAGGATAGTGAGGGAGTGAAAAAAGTGGTAGAGAACTTCTATAGGGACCTGTATAACATCAAAGCTACAGATGACACCCTGATAGAGTGGTTCCTGAGCCAGTTGGAGCCTGACTCAGTGCGGGACGAGGAGGAGGAGGAGAAGGACCCAGAACTCACGCTGGAGGAGCTCACCCAGGCGGTTAAGACCATGAACACCGGTAAGACGCCAGGTCCAGATGGCATCCCGGGTGAGTATTACCATCTTTTTTGGGACACGCTAAAAGTCCATTTAGCGGAGGTCTACAGAGCGGTCTACAGGGAGAAGCGGTTGGGCCCTTCTATGCGGGAGAGTGTAATTACTCTCCTTCATAAGAAAGGGGAAGTTAAAGATCTACGGAATTGGCGCCCAATCAGCCTCCTTTGCGTGGATTACAAGATACTAGCCAAAGCTCTGATGCTCCGGCTACAAGTACACCTCCCTTTGGTCATTGGCCCCGACCAGGCTTGTGGCGTCCCAGGGAGGTCCATCACAGATATTTTAATGTTAACAAGGGACATTCTGGCTTATTCTAGAGAACGGAACCATCCCCTCTGCCTGTTCAACCTTGACCAGGAGAAGGCGTTCGATAGGGTAAGCCATGAATATATGTACAAAGTGATGGACCAGATGAAATTCGCTCCTGGACTTAGGGAGTGGGTTAAAACCATATATACAAACATTAGTACCCGAGTCTTGGTGAACAGGCACCTGACTGGTAAAATATCTATCCAGTCAGGGGTCAGACAGGGTTGCCCACTATCCCCACTGCTATATGTCGTGTGCATCGAACCCCTCCTGCAGGCAATTCGTAGGGATACCAATATAACTGGTTTCCAGCTGCCTGGATCCAACGGGGTCCAGGTCAAAACAACAGCATATATGGACGATGTGTCACTCATTTGCACCAACACATCGTCGGTACCTCGGATTAGTAATATCCTTGAGAAGTACTGCACGGCGACCGGGTCAGTGATTAATAAGTCCAAGAGCGAAGTCTACGTGTCTAAAAATTGGCAGGTAGATAGGGAACTGTCGGACATGTACCCTGTCAAAAAGGACAAAATCAAGATTCTGGGCCTCATTTTCGAGAACAATGGCTCGGGGGCCCAGAGCTGGACGGCGGCCATTAACCAGGTCCGTAAAAAGATTGGCGGATGGAGCACAAGATCCTTAACAATGACGGGTAGAGTATTAATAACCAAGTCTATACTGTTCCCCATCCTCTCTTATGTAGGAAAAATCTTTCCCCCAGACAGGACCACCAAAAAAGTGGTGGACCGCATTATCCACCGCTTTATCTGGGGCAGCAAGATGGAGAGGGTAAAGCGAGCCACCCTGAGTAAAGCCGACAAGAAGGGAGGTAAGGGGGTCCCGGACGTTGTGCAGCTCACCCGAGTGCAGGGGCTCACGCAAACCATCAAGAACATCCAGGCCCTGGACAGGAATGTATGTTACATGAATCGTTTCTATTTTGCCACCTGTCTCAGGGCCTTGGGCCTCTGCACTATTGATAACACCGTGCCGTACTCCTGGGACCCCCCATTGTATTATAGAACCTTAAGGGACACTATATATAAATTGGGCTTAGATAAAGCAAAATTGGCCTCCTGGGAATACAAGGCTGTAACTAAATATCTTGCCGGTTCCCAGGAAATTGAAAAAGTAGCTACTTTCTCCCTCACCCAAAGCCAAAAAATCTGGGAGAATGTGTCTCACAGCTGCCTCAGTAATGTCCAGAAGGATATAGCATGGAACACCGTCCACAGTGCACTCCCCACTCGAGCGTTCATGTTCAGGAGGGGACTAGCCCAAGTAGAAACATGCCCCTATGCAAAGTGCCGCAAGAGAGAAACACCAGCCCATATCTTCTGGGAGTGTGATGTGGCTGGCAGTGTCTGGCTCTCTGTCTCTGTCTTCCTAAACAGGTTTGCTGACACGGCCAAGATGACCGCTGAGACTGTGCTCTATGGGCCTGCGGGAGGAATCACTACCAGCACAGCTAAGTGCGTTTGGCGTGTCATCAATGTTGTCAAGCAGATCCTGTGGGAAGGCCGTAACGTCTGTGTCTATCACAAGCAGGAGCTAGACACTATCACCACGACCAGAAGGGCACAAACTCTTATCAAGGACTTTGTAATTCTGGACATCCGGACCCTCGGGAAGGACAAGGCCTGCGCGGAGTGGAGGATCGCCGGACTTCAGGACGTGAAGATGGAATAAAGGAAAAAACTGGAACCGCTAGCTCCTAGGAGCGGGACTACGGGGCACCGTTAAGCCTTTATTTATTTTGTCATGCCAGCATTCCGCCCTTTTTAGCTGGCATGACCGTTTTTCAACGGTGCCCTGGTTTTATGTAGTCTTTTTGTTTCAGTTTTATGGACCTTTGATTTAATTTGAATGTTTTATTTGATTTTGTTTTGTTTTGTTTTATGTATCTTTAAGATTTTTAATGTAAACTATTAAAAGTTACATTTTAAGTGTTTTAAAATTTTAGAATTTTAACTCACTGTTTATACACTGTCCCTTTTCCCCTGTCCCTGTTTTAGATCTAGGTTTATGTTCACTTTTTTAGAGAGCACTCCCCGGCCCTCACAAGCACTGGTTTTTTATAGATGGTTCTTTTTTTCCAGTCACTTTTAAAGCAGCACAGGTTTTTTTCATGTTGATTTTAATCTGTGTCTGTTTTAACCATGTACAAAGCACAATTGTCTTGGTGTTTTTAAATGTGTTTTAAATGCTTTTAAAACAAAATGTATGTCTGTATGCATGAATGTCATCTTTAAAAGAAATGTAAAATGAATGAAAAAACGAATGGGTGTAAATGTAAAAAATGTAAAATCTCAATAAAAGAGTATTAATATCTGATACGTCCCCTATCAGGGGACCATATATTAAATTGATTTTTGGAATCGGGAGATGGAACAGGGGCTTGCTCCGTCCACTCCACGCATCGGCCCGGTATTGCAGTACCTCCGGGAACGGTGCACACCTTTCTCTAACGTTGGTCAAAGTCAGATCTGGATCTCTCCTGTGAGCATTTTGTCTACCCCTGCTGGAGGGAGAGTGCCAGTGTTGATGCAAGTTTTCCCGCCGTTTTACTTCTTTTTTTTTCTTTCTCTCTCTCTTTCTTTCTCTCTTTCTTTCTCTCTTTCTTTCTCTCTTTCTTTCTCTCTTTCTTTCTTTCTTTTATTCACATGTGGTGATGATGTAGACAGCAGCAGTTTGTTTCCTGGGAGCATGCAGCTAACCAGACAAGTGTGGTGGAACATGTCCCTATGCCAGTTCCTTCTTAGCCAGCCAGCCAGCCAGCCAGCCAGCGAGGCACAGTTGTAGTTACCCAAGGCACCTTGCACAGCATAGCAGCTTGGCATGACTATTTGTAAGACGCACTCCGCCAGTTTATGTTTTGTTTTTGGTGTTATGTGTGTGTTTTTGCTTTGTTTTGTTTTCTCCTGCTTAAATTGCACATTTCCCCTCTGGAAGCAGCAGCCCGTTTTTTGGGGGTCTGCTTGTGCTTGGAATTTTGCACCCACCTTTGAATCCCCCTGTGCCGTCCGGGCTGGGGGGCCCTGGGCAAGGGCCAAGTCGCCATCGCTTCTCAGCCTCTTGGCTCCGATCAAGTGAGTTAGGGAAGGCGATTGTAGCAGTGGGAGTACAACCAGCTATCAGAGAGAGAGCATGGAGTACAAGTCGGCTACAAATACTCTCCGGTTTCTGTTGAAGAATCCGGAGGAGCAGTGGACTCGGAAGAAGTTCGTTCATGAGGTGATGTTCGGGTTGCTGGGACTGAGTTTGGAAGAGATCCTGTGCTTGGAGGACCACCAGAAGAAGGGTATGTTTGATCTGACCCTGAGGACGGAAGATTTGTGTTGGGAGAAGAAGGTGGTGTATGAGGAGGCAGTAACAGAGCTGAAGGAGAAGTTCGAGTTTGAGCCGATTTTTCTGCTGGAATGGAGGATAATTTTTGTGAAGATGAACAGTGCTCAGGTTCCCATGGATGATATCAAGCGGGTACTGGAAGAACGACTCATCCTGAAGGGTGAGTTAGTGAAAACCTGTGACTCTGATGGAGTATGGAATAAATGGAGAAAGGTTTATGGAAGATTTAAGAAGATAAGAGCAAGGGGAGAAGAATTGTTTTTAAAACCTGTTATCTTTGTGGGACCAAACAAGGGAATTGTGAGGTACGCCGTCCAGCCGGAGGTGTGCTACAAATGTAGTAATATGGATCATAAGGCAGCAGAATGCAAGATTTTGGTCTGCAGGAACTGCAATGGTGTGGGACATTTGAGCAAGGATTGCCCTGAAAAGAAGCGTTGCAATTTGTGTGGTGAAGAAGACCATTTGTATAGGGATTGTTCCAAAAGAGCAAGAAGCTATGCGGAAGCAGCTTCAGGAAGAAGGAAGGTGTTTGGAAAGAAAGATGAAGCACAGAAAGAAAAGTTGGCTGGGGGAGTGGCCTCATCTGGGGAAGGCGGAACGGCGGGAAAAGAGGAGACAAAGGAAAGGGGAGGAGAGCCGAACAGGGAGGCGGAGGAAAAGAGTGACAGAAGTATGCTGAACAGCCAACAGAAGTCCTCGGAAGGTTCCAGCTCCTCCGTGGATGATTCCATGGAGGGGGTGGAGAGTATCCAGAGAAAGAGGAAAGTGGATGAGGAAGGGGCAACAGCAAGCTCAAGTTGGGCAAAGAGTGTGGAGGAAGAGGAGAAAAGAAAAAAGAAAGGAGAATCAGAAACCATGAACAGTGGAAGGGAGGAAGGAACGTCTTCAGAAGAGTATATAATGAGGATGTTTTGTGCTAAGGAGTTGGCAGAGTTATTGGCATGGAAGGAGAGGATGAGGAAGGGAAGGATTTCTGAACAAGAGTGGAGAAGATATGAGGAAGAGAGACGAAGAGTAGTGTTGAGTGCACGGTGGAAGGCAGAAGAGGCTTTAAAGAAAGCCAAAAAAAGAAGTGAGAAAGGGGAATTGGAATTTGAGAAAAAGAAAGACTCTAGTTAGAGTTTGAGATGAATATGATGATGATTTTGATGTATTGTTTTTGAGAAATTGGGGTTTTTTTTAGTATTGTTTTTGAGAAATTGATGTATTTTTTTGAGTATTTGATTAAAATTAAAAAAAAAAAAAAAAAAAAATCTGTTCTTATCAGTTTAATATCTGATACGTCCCCTATCAGGGGACCATATATTAAATTGATTTTTGGAATCGGGAGATGGAACAGGGGCTTGCTCCGTCCACTCCACGCATCGGCCCGGTATTGCAGTACCTCCGGGAACGGTGCACACCTTTCTCTAACGTTGGTCAAAGTCAGATCTGGATCTCTCCTGTGAGCATTTTGTCTACCCCTGCTGGAGGGAGAGTGCCAGTGTTGATGCAAGTTTTCCCGCCGTTTTACTTCTTTTTTTTTTTCTTTCTCTCTTTCTTTCTCTCTTTCTTTCTCTTTCTTTCTTGCTTTCTTTCTTGCTTTTATTCACATGTGGTGATGATGTAGACAGCAGCAGTTTGTTTCCTGGGAGCATGCAGCTAACCAGACAAGTGTGGTGGAACATGTCCCTATGCCAGGACCTTCTTAGCAAGCCAGCCAGCCAGCGAGGCACAGTTGTAGTTACCCAAGGCACCTTGCACAGCATAGCAGCTTGGCATGACTATTTGTAAGACGCACTCCGCCAGTTTATGTTTTGTTTTTGGTGTTATGTGTGTGTTTTTGTTTTGTTTTCTCCTGCTTAAATTGCACATTTCCCCTCTGGAAGCAGCAGCCCGTTTTTTGGGGGTCTGCTTGTGCTTGGAATTTTGCACCCACCTTTGAATCCCCCTGTGCCGTCCGGGCTGGGGGGCCCCGGGCAAGGGCCAAGTCGCCATCGCTTCTCGGCCTCTTGGCTCCGATCAAGTGAGTTCGGGAAGGCGATTGTAGCAGTGGGAGTACAACCAGCTATCAGAGAGAGAGCATGGAGTACAAGTCGGCTACAAATACTCTCCGGTTTCTGTTGAAGAATCCGGAGGAGCAGTGGACTCGGAAGAAGTTCGTTCATGAGATGATGTTCGGGTTGCTGGGACTGAGTTTGGAAGAGATCCTGTGCTTGGAGGACCACCAGAAGAAGGGTATGTTTGATCTGACCCTGAGGACGGAAGATTTGTGTTGGGAGAAGAAGGTGGTGTATGAGGAGGCAGTAACAGAGCTGAAGGAGAAGTTTGAGTTTGAGCCGATTTTTCTGCTGGAATGGAGGATCTTTTTTGTGAAGATGAACAGTGCTCAGGTTCCCATGGATGATATCAAGCGTGTACTGGAGGAACGACTCATCCTGAAGGGTGAGTTAGTGAAAACCTGTGACTCTGATGGAGTATGGAATAAATGGAGAAAGGTTTATGGAAGATTTAAGAAGATAAGAGCAAGGGGAGAAGAATTGTTTTTAAAACCTGTTATCTTTGTGGGACCGAACAAGGGAATTGTGAGGTACGCCGGCCAGCCAGAGGTGTGCTACAAATGTAGCAATATGGATCATAAGGCAGCAGAATGCAATGCTTTGGTCTGCAGGAACTGCAATGGCGTGGGACATTTGAGCAAGGATTGCCCTGAAAAGAAGCGTTGCAATTTGTGTGGTGAAGAAGACCATTTGTATAGGGATTGTTCCAAAAGAGCAAGAAGCTATGCGGAAGCAGCTTCAGGAAGAAGGAAGGTGTTTGGAAAGAAAGATGAAGCACAGAAAGAAAAGTTGGCTGGGGGAGTGGCCTCATCTGGGGAAGGCGGAACGGCGGGAAAAGAGGAGACAAAGGAAAGGGGAGGAGAGCCGAACAGGGAGGCGGAGGAAAAGAGTGACAGAAGTATGCTGAATAGCCAACAGAAGTCCTCGGAAGGTTCCGGCTCCTCCGTGGATGATTCCATGGAGGGGGTGGAGAGTATCCAGAGAAAGAGGAAAGTGGATGAGGAAGGGGCAACAGCAAGCTCAAGTTGGGCAAATAGTGTGGAGGAAGAGGAGGAGAAATGGAAAAAGAAAGGAGTAATAGGAAATACAAACAGTGGAGGGGAGGAAAGACGGTCTTTGGGGAAAAAAGAAGAGGAGATGAAGAAGCGGAAATACCGAGCTGGAATTGAAAAGGAGGAGAGTGCAAGGGCAGGTCCGGCCGGTTCAAGTTGCGTTTCAGAGTCTGTGTTAAGTGGGGTTGAGGAAGGTAGCTCAAGTCAGACAATGAGTGTGGAGGAAGAAGAGAATTTGATGAGGATGTTTTGCGCTAAGCATTTTGCAGAGCTTTCGGGGTGGAAGGAGAGGATGAGGAAGGGAAGGATTCTTGAAGAAGAGTGGAGAAGATATGAGGAGGCGAAACAAAGGATATTGTTGTGTGCACGACGGAAGGCGAACGAGGCTTTAAAAGAAAGACAAAAGAAGAGAGAAAGTGAGAAAAAGAAGGACTTTAAGTAATAGTTTGAGATGGAATTGATGATAATTTAGATGTATTTTTTTTTGAGAAATTGATGTGTTTTTGATTAGAGATGAACATAATTTTGTTGTATTAATTTAAGAAAGTAATGTATTTTTTGAGTATTTGATTAATAAAAAAAAAAAAAAAATCTGTTCTTATCAGTTTAATATCTGATATATCCCCTATCAGGGGACCATATATTAAATTGATTTTTGGAATCGGGAGATGGAACAGGGGCTTGCTCCGTCCACTCCACGCATCGGCCCGGTATTGCAGTACCTCCGGGAACGGTGCACACCTTTCTCTAACGTTGGTCAAAGTCAGATCTGGATCTCTCCTGTGAGCATTTTGTGTACCCCTGCTGGAGGGAGAGTGACAGTGTTGATGCAAGTTTTCAAGCCGTTTTATTTCTTTTTTTTTCTTTCTCTCTTTCTTTCTTTCTCTCTTTCTTTCTCTCTTTCTTTCTCTCTTTCTTTCTTGCTGTCTTTCTTTCTTTCATTCACATGTGGTGATGATGTAGACAGCAGCAGTTTGTTTCCTGGGAGCATGCAGCTAACCAGACAAGTGTGGTGGAACATGTCCCTATGCCAGGTCCTTCTTAGCCAGCCAGCCAGCCAGCCAGCGAGGCACAGTTGTAGTTACCCAAGGCACCTTGCACAGCATAGCAGCTTGGCATGACTATTTGTAAGATGCACTCCGCCAGTTTATGTTTTGTTTTTGGTGTTATGTGTGTGTTTTTGCTTTGTTTTGTTTTCTCCTGCTTAAATTGCACATTTCCCCTCTGGAAGCAGCAGCCCGTTTTTTTGGGGTCTGCTTGTGCTTGAAATTTTGCACCCACCTTTGAATCCCCCTGTGCCGTCCGGGCTGGGGGGCCCCGTGCAAGGGCCAAGTCGCCATCGCTTCTCGGCCTTTTGGCTAAGATCAACTGTAGTATCTGTTCTTATCAGTTTAATATCTGATACGATATACTCTGGCTTCTCTTCAGTTCGAATAAATCTTTCTAAGACTAAGGCTTAGAGGGTAGTGGCATTGCCCGCTCCCTCCGAGGGTCTGTGAGAGGTTTGTTCGGGTGAGGAGGAACAGAATTTTATTTTTATTTTTGACTGGCTTTCTTCAGCTCGGCAACTTTTTGGAAGACTAATGCTCAGTCTGGTTTTGGCTTGCCCAATCCAGGCCGAGGGTCTTTCAAGATTTTGTTGACTGTTGAGAGCAGTTTTTTCTTTTTCAGGCGGTTCCAGTTTTTTTTTTTTTCAGGCGGTTCCGGCTTTTCCAGACGTTCCTGGAGTTAGAGAGAAGGAGGACCTACCATCCAGACGACCTTTGAGGACCCCTTGATGACCTAGACGACCTCATCCCCAGCCCTTGATTGTAATCGAGATCCAGACCGAGAGAGCAGCAGGCGCCCAGCAGAGGGCGCCATCTGGGAGGAGCAGAGGACGGCCCCGGACCCCGAGGAGGCGTCACAGCCACGATTCTTCCTACGTGGTCTCGGTGCCAAGCAGCGCCCCCTACTCTGCCAGGGAAGGACACCGTTCACCTGGGGAGGGGGTCCCTCTTGCGAGGCGACCATCTCCTCAGGGACTAAAGTAATAGTTCCTTCAACTGCCCAGATTTGCTGCTTACGTTGTCTCTTTTCCGTAGAGAGAGACAACTCGGACGTCCAGAGGCTTCTCCCACCCCAATCGGAGGAGCCAGCTGAAGGATGGCGTTCCGGCCAACCCAGGAGACCAGGAGGCACAATGCGGTGCGCTTCACAAGAAACAAGCAAGATGAAACGGAACCAGGACTGACGAGACTGGAGTTCAGCCGGACCATTCTTCAGAGGGGTATGGGTTTTTCCCCTTCTGACTTGAATTGTTTGGTGAAATTGCCAGGGCTTAAGGAAGTGTTTGAGGTCAGTTTTAGGAACCCCCAAAAGTTACAAGAAATGTGGTCCTTTTGGGGGGAGAATAAATATCTCGCTCCATACAAAGAATTTTGTGTGGATGCACTGACAGACAGAGAAATGAAAGTTGTTACTGTCCAATTTTTCAATGAGGCTGTTAGCGACTATGATATTACAACATGGCTTAACCGCTATGGGAGGGTGTCATCAGAAGGGAGGAAAATTACAGATGAAGATGGGGTTTGGACAGGAGCCAGAAAGTGGCTGGTACGCCTTAATGTTGATCCATCGGGCATTGGAGGCGTCCGCCACATTCCAAACTCCATAGTGTTAGGGCCCAACAGAGGGCTGGTATTCTATAATGGGATGCCAAAACTCTGCAGGAAATGTGGGGAATTAGGACACCTGGCGGCCGCATGTACTGTAGTCAAGTGCAGGAACTGCGGCGCCCCCCACGAGACCAGCCACTGCAGAGAAGAGAGGCAGTGCAATTTGTGTGGAAAGAAGGGGCACCTGTTTAAGGACTGCCCCTCTTCCTATGCCAACATGGCCAGAGCCAGCAAGGCAAATACGAACAAGCCTAGGCCTGAGCAGGAAGAGGGAGCAAGTAACAAAGATCAGTCCACATCACCACCAACAGTATCCAAGACCCAGACTCCAGCACCACCATCATCACCAGCACCCCCCTCACCCCCCCGCCCCCGAGACATGTCCCGTTTTACGAGGACCCCTTCCCCCAGCCCAGAGAGAGAGTACAACAGCTACTCCACTAGCTCCTCCAGTAGCTCCTCTGATACAGAACACGAGGCAGGGAGGGAGCCCGGACCCAGCAGCGCCCCCCCCCTGAGTAGGGCCCTCTCAGTGCCAGCACTCCCCCTCGGCTCTCGTTATGACGCCATAAGGATTGAGTCCGTGGGGGAGGAAAGCGAAAGCGACAGTGAAAGTGAGAGTGAGAAGGAGGGGAAGGGAGTGAAGAACCAGCAGAGGGTGGGGAAAAGAAAGGGTAGAGACGAGGGGGGGAAAAGAAAGAAGATCAAGATTAAAGACAGCAAGTTGCAGGTGGCCCCCATAGATCCAAAACCAGCTAATGTCCACACAAAGTCCCCAGTCTTGCCCTCGCAGGCAGAGACGGAGGCGAGTGGGACGGCTACACTGCCGCCTAGTGGGCAGGTAGCAGCCAGCCAGGGCATCCCCAGCCAGCCTTCCCAGTCGTTGGCACAAACCCTAGCACACCTCGCAGAAGAGGTGTTCACTAATGCACCGAGGGAGAGGTCGGGGTCAACACCTTCCCTGACCAGCAGTACCTCGGTAGCAATGACCCTCTTCAAGCGAAGGGCCTCCCTTCAAAGCATCCTTGACCCCCTCCCTTGTATGGGCAAAACCAGGGGCCCCCTAGAGGTCCTCCTAGATACAGCACTGGAGGACATGGGAATACCCCTGGACGCGGTAAGCCAGAAGTCTGCTAACAGCTCCAATTCAACAGACGGTAACAGCCAAAGAATGCTGTCTGTCATAACCCCCCCCCCAGGACAAAGCTGACCCACACGTTCCGAGGGGCCCTGAGCAAGTTCCACCAGACTTACCTTGTGGGGAGTTGAATAGCCCCAACAACTCCACGTACTGTGCATATAAAGACGGTGCCTTCTTGGACGAGGCAGCAGTGAGTACCTTCTCAGGGGTGATGGGAGTTGCAAATAAGCCCAAGCCCCCTCGAAGCAAGCGTAGAGCTAAGAGTAGGAAGAGTGTCCCGACCTCCCAATCATAGTCGCTATGGGGTGGACGCAGCGACTCCTTTTCTTGTTAGCTACCCTGATGGCCCTGATATGTGTGTCTGTTAATGTCAGGAGCATCAGGGAGACACAAAAAAGATTTGATGTACTAAACTATCTAGCTAACTTGAAAGCAGATCTCATCTTTCTGCAGGAGTGTGGTATTTCGTCGAGCCCTGATTATAGGGACCTGAAGGAGAGTTGGAACCTGGGGGACTCCTTCTGGACGGGCTCCAACATAGCCAGAGCCGACGGAGTAGGTATCCTGTTTAAAAACCCATTTATTACCTCCCGCAGCAGCAGGGAGGTAGAACCTGGTAGAATTCTGAGCATGGATGTGACATACAACAACACTCCCCTCAGACTGGTCAATGTCTACGCACCCACTAACCAAAACGAAAGAGTTCAATTTTTTCCACAGCTGCGTCCACTCCTGCTGGGGAACGTACCCGTCATCGTGTCAGGTGACTTCAATTGTGCTCTGAGGGACGTAGACCGGAGCAGGCCACGCAACGACCGCTCTAGTAGAGTTTTGTCCTCCGTAATATTTGATTTCTCCCTGTGTGATGCAGGTAAGGACCTGGTGCCTCCCTTTACCTGGGTGAGCTCATCTGGGACCTCCTTCTCCCGTATAGATCTCGTCCTGCATACCAGCTCCATTACGAAGACGGCAGTAGACACCCAGGCCGTCTTCTTCTCTGACCATAGGCTCCTGCAGGTAACATTGCAGGTCCCTCAGACCTCCCAGATGGGGTCAGGGGTCTGGAAATTAAACACCTCCTTACTCGATGACCCCTCCATAGCTGCAGCCTATAAGAGCAGGCTTGTTGAGTGGACCACTTTGCGTGACCTATTCAACTCCCCTATAGAGTGGTGGGAGATGGTCAAAATGAGAACTAAGGGTTATTTCATAGCAGCAGGCAAGAGGAAAGCAAAAGAAAGGAGGGCCAAATATAAACACCTGAATGCTGCCCTCCAGCGTCTGAGCCTGCTTCAGCTTCGGGGGTTCCCTGTAAGCGACGAGATAGCCCAGACCAAGCTAGAAAGGTCATGCACAATGCAAAAGTGCAGAAAATGGAGGAAGACGAAAAGTGTACTCGCTTCTTCTTCCAGAAAACGAGGGAGAAGCAGCACTTGATGTCCTCCATGCTCGACAGCAGGGGGAGGATAGTAGAGGATAGTGAGGGAGTGAAAAAAGTGGTAGAGAACTTCTATAGGGACCTGTATAACATCAAAGCTACAGATGACACCCTGATAGAGTGGTTCCTGAGCCAGTTGGAGCCTGACTCAGTGCGGGACGAGGAGGAGGAGGAGAAGGACCCAGAACTCACGCTGGAGGAGCTCACCCAGGCGGTTAAGACCATGAACACCGGTAAGACGCCAGGTCCAGATGGCATCCCGGGTGAGTATTACCATCTTTTTTGGGACACGCTAAAAGTCCATTTAGCGGAGGTCTACAGAGCGGTCTACAGGGAGAAGCGGTTGGGCCCTTCTATGCGGGAGAGTGTAATTACTCTCCTTCATAAGAAAGGGGAAGTTAAAGATCTACGGAATTGGCGCCCAATCAGCCTCCTTTGCGTGGATTACAAGATACTAGCCAAAGCTCTGATGCTCCGGCTACAAGTACACCTCCCTTTGGTCATTGGCCCCGACCAGGCTTGTGGCGTCCCAGGGAGGTCCATCACGGATATTTTAATGTTAACAAGGGACATTCTGGCTTATTCTAGAGAACGGAACCATCCCCTCTGCCTGTTCAACCTTGACCAGGAGAAGGCGTTCGATAGGGTAAGCCATGAATATATGTACAAAGTGATGGACCAGATGAAATTCGCTCCTGGACTTAGGGAGTGGGTTAAAACCATCTATACAAACATTAGTACCCGAGTCTTGGTGAACAGGCACCTGACTGGTGAAATATCTATCCAGTCAGGGGTCAGACAGGGTTGCCCACTATCCCCACTGCTATATGTCGTGTGCATTGAACCCCTCCTGCAGGCAATTCGTAGGGATACCAATATAACTGGTTTCCAGCTGCCTGGATCCAACGGGGTCCAGGTCAAAACAACAGCATATATGGACGATGTGTCACTCATTTGCACCAACACATCGTCGGTACCTCGGATTAGTAATATCCTTGAGAAGTACTGCACGGCGACCGGGGCAGTGATTAATAAGTCCAAGAGCGAAGTCTACGTGTCTAAAAATTGGCAGGTAGATAGGGAACTGTCGGACATGTACCCTGTCAAAAAGGACAAAATCAAGATTCTGGGCCTCATTTTCGAGAACAATAGCTCGGGGGCCCAGAGCTGGACGGCGGCCATTAACCAGGTCCGTAAAAAGATTGGCGGATGGAGCACAAGATCCTTAACAATGACGGGTAGAGTATTAATAACCAAGTCTATACTGTTCCCCATCCTCTCTTATGTAGGAAAAATCTTTCCCCCAGACAGGACCACCAAAAAAGTGGTGGACCGCATTATCCACCGCTTTATCTGGGGCAGCAAGATGGAGAGGGTAAAGCGAGCCACTCTGAGTAAAGCCGACAAGAAGGGAGGTAAGGGGGTCCCGGACGTTGTGCAGCTCACCCGAGTGCAGGGGCTCACGCAAACTATCAAGAACATCCAGGCCCTGGACAGGAAGGTATGTTACATGAATCGTTTCTATTTTGCCACCTGTCTCAGGGCCTTGGGCCTCTGCACTATTGATAACACCGTGCCGTACTCCTGGGACCCCCCATTGTATTATAGAACCTTAAGGGACACTATATATAAATTGGGCTTAGATAAAGCAAAATTGGCCTCCTGGGAATACAAGGCTGTAACTAAATATCTTGCCGGTTCCCAGGAAATTGAAAAAGTAGCTACTTTCTCCCTCACCCAAAGCCAAAAAATCTGGGAGAATGTGTCTCACAGCTGCCTCAGTAATGTCCAGAAGGATATAGCATGGAACACCGTCCACAGTGCACTCCCCACTCGAGCGTTCATGTTCAGGAGGGGACTAGCCCAAGTAGAAACATGCCCCTATGCAAAGTGCCGCAAGAGAGAAACACCAGCCCATATCTTCTGGGAGTGTGATGTGGCTGGCAGTGTCTGGCTCTCTGTCTCTGTCTTCCTAAACAGGTTTGCTGACACGGCCAAGATGACCGCTGAGACTGTGCTCTATGGGCCTGCGGGAGGAATCACTACCAGCACAGCTAAGTGCGTTTGGCGTGTCATCAATGTTGTCAAGCAGATCCTGTGGGAAGGCCGTAACGTCTGTGTCTATCACAAGCAGGAGCTAGACACTATCACCATGACCAGAAGGGCACAAACTCTTATCAAGGACTTTGTAATTCTGGACATCCGGACCCTCGGGAAGGACAAGGCCTGCGCGGAGTGGAGGATCGCCGGACTTCAGGACGTGAAGATGGAATAAAGGAAAAAACTGGAACCGCTAGCTCCTAGGAGCGGGACTACGGGGCACCGCTAAGCCTTTTATTTATTTTGTCAGGCCAGCATTCCGCCCTTTTTAGCTGGCATGACCGTTTTTCAACGGTGCCCTGGTTTTATGTAGTCTTTTGTTTCAGTTTTATGGACTTTTATTTGATTTACGTTGAATGTTTTATTTGATTTTGTTTTGTTTTGTTTTATGTATCTTTAAGATTTTTAATGTAAACTATTAAAAGTTACATTTTAAGTGTTTTAAAATTTTAGAATTTTAACTCACTGTTTTATACACTGTCCCTTTTCCCCTGTCCCTGTTTTAGATCTAGTTTTATGTTCACTTTTGAACCTTTTAGAGAGCACTCCCCGGCCCTCACAAGCACTGGTTTTTTATAGATGGTTCTTTTTTTCCAGTCACTTTTAAAACAGCACAGGTTTTTTTCATGTTGATTTTAATCTGTGTCTGTTTTAACCATGTACAAAGCACAATTGTCTTGGTGTTTTTAAATGTATTTTAAATGCTTTTAAAACAAAATGTATGTCTGTATGCATGAATGTCATCTTTAAAAGAAATGTAAAATGAATGAAAAAACGAATGGGTGTAAATGTAAAAAATGTAAAATCTCAATAAAAGAGTATTTTGGCTAAGATCAAGTGTAGTATCTGTTCTTATCAGTTTAATATCTGATACGTCCCCTATCAGGGGACCATATATTAAATTGATTTTTGGAATCGGGAGATGGAACAGGGGCTTGCTCTGTCCACTCCACGCATCGGCCCGGTATTGCAGTACCTCCGGGAACGGTGCACACCTTTCTCTAACGTTGGTCAAAGTCAGATCTGGATCTCTCCTGTGAGCATTTTGTCTACCCCTGCTGGAGGGAGAGTGCCAGTGTTGATGCAAGTTTTCCCGCCGTTTTACTTCTTCTTTTTTTCTTTCTCTCTTTCTTTCTTTCTCTCTTTCTTTCTCTTTCTTTCTTGCTTTCTTTCTTTCTTTAATTCACATGTGGTGATGATGTAGACAGCAGCAGTTTGTTTCCTGGGAGCATGCAGCTAACCAGACAAGTGTGGTGGAACATGTCCCTATGCCTGGACCTTCTTAGCAAGCCAGCCAGCCAGCGAGGCACAGTTGTAGTTACCCAAGGCACCTTGCACAGCATAGCAGCTTGGCATGACTATTTGTAAGACGCACTCTGCCAGTTTATGTTTTGTTTTTGGTGTTATGTGTGTGTTTTTGCTTTGTTTTGTTTTCTCCTGCTTAAATTGCACATTTCCCCTCTGGAAGCAGCAGCCCGTTTTTTTGGGGTCTGCTTGTGCTTGAAATTTTGCACCCACCTTTGAATCCCCCTGTGCCGTCCGGGCTGGGGGGCCCCGGGCAAGGGCCAAGTCGCCATCGCTTCTCGGCCTTTTGGCTAAGATCAAGTGTGTGGCTTGACCGCAGCTCGATTTGGAAGCGATAGGTAAGGTAAGGTAAGGTAAGGTAAGGTAAGGTACGGTACGGTACGGTAACGGTAAACGGTGGCAATATTGGTTGCTAGTAGCTGAGGTGGTGGACGAAGGAGGGAAGACCAGGAGCCAGTTTTGCTTAGCAGGTAAGGGGGACCCTTTGAGGGCACCTTATCTGCTTTCTAGTTAAGTATTTTCTTTTGCCTTTTTGGGTGTTTTTTTCAATATTTCTATTGCTTCTTAATTTATTGGAATGGCGGGTCCAAGGGTTGGGGGACGCCGTTTAAATTGTGTTAGGTTCTCTATAAATGAGTCGAAGCAGGGGGAGGAGAAGTTGTTTTTGAATAGGCTTGAGTTTTCCAGAGGGGTTGTACAGAAGGTGTTGGAGTTTAGGCCTATTGATTTAAACTGTATTATTATGACAGGGAAAGGAGGCCAATGGGATGTAAGTTTTATGTCTGAAGCGGGTATGATGGAGTGTGTGAGCAGGTTTCATAACCTAAGGGGACATGATCTGATTAAGAAGTTGAGTTTGGAGAAACTGACAAATAATGCACGAAGGGTTGTGATTGTGAGAATGGGCTCAGAGATGGTGAAGGGACAGGACGTGTGCACTTGGTTGAGGAGGTATTGCCATGTGAAGGGGGAGGCTATAAAAGTGAGGGATGATGATGGGGTGTGGACTGGGGCATGGAGGGTGGTGTGTGAGCTGTGGAGAGGCTTAGGGACATATGATGGGTTTCTGCACATACCTTCTGACATTGCACTTGGTGCTGACAGGGGTTATGTGCATTACTTCGGCCAGCCTAAGGTGTGTCGGAAGTGTGGAGGTGTGGGGCACTTAGCGGTGGTGTGTAAGAGAGTGGTGTGTAATGTGTGTAAAGAGGAGGGGCACATGGCTAGGGAATGTGAAGTTCAGAGGAAGTGTAATCTGTGTGGGAGTGAGACACACTTTTTCATGAATTGTCCTAGATCCTTTGCCAATAGGGCTAAGAGGTATGAGGAGGGAGAAGAGAGTGAGGAGGAGAAGGAGGAGGAGGAGGGTGAGGGGAGGCAGAAAGGGGGAAGTGAGCAGCAGGAGAAGGGGGTGAGAGGGAGGAGAATAGAGGGGAGGTGAGGGAGGAGGGGAGGGAGGGGGAGGCACAGGGGGAGGGGGGAAGTGATCAGCAGGGATCTGTTCTGGAGGAAGATTTGATGGTGTCCCCATCAGAGGAGGAGAGTGAGGACCCAGGGGAGGGGTCCAGTGGAAGGAGCAGGGAGGAGGTGTATAGGGGGAGTGGGGTGGTAAGCTCTGTGGAGGATGATGGAGGGGGCGGTATTCCGTGTGCAAAGCGGGAGCGGGATGAGGCTAGTGTTGAGGGAACAGGACGGGAGGAGGAGGATGGTAACTCAGAGGATATGGATCAAGAGTGGACTCCAGGGTAAAGGAAGTTACATAGTGAGGAGGGGGATGGGTTTGTGAGGGTGGAGGGGAGGAAGAAGGGGAAGAAGAAAAAGAAGCAGGGAAGTGGGGGAGTAGGACAGGAGTTTTTTTCATCCCCCAGTTCAGTCGTTTCCTCTAGGGGTGACTATAGAGGAGATGGTGGTGCGGAGAAGAATGGGGGAGAGCCGTTCCTGGATCTGGAGGGGGTCGTAGTGTTTTCCTCGGGTGAGGTAAGTATGAGGGAGGAATTTGTGGTAACTGGCCAGGAGGGGGAGGGGGAGGAGCCCCTTTTAAAAATATCCTGATGTAGGATTCTGTATGTGTATGGCTGTTAGCTTGTTTTGCAATGGCTCTGAGTGTGGTTACTATAAATGTTAGGAGTATTAAAAGTCGTGATAGGTGTACGTTGGTGTTGTCATATTTGAGTGGGATACAGTGTGATAGTTTGTGTTTGCAAGAGTGTGGTATCCCTGGGTTGGAGGACTATAGTACTTATGAGGGGAGGTGGGGTTATGGGCCATCTGTGTGGTCCGGATCAAATGAAAATAAATCAGATGGGGTAGCAATTTTGATTAAAAATAAGGGGGTTATGATTAAAGATCATAGAGTGATTGAAAAAGGTAGGGTGCTGGAGGTGGAGGCGGAAAATTTGGGGAAAAGTTTTAGCTTAATTAATGTGTATGCTCCGCCAGAGGTGGAGGGGAGGGCTAGTTTATTTGAAGATTTAAGGGTTAAATTAGTGAGGAGCAGGCCGGTTATTGTAGCAGGGGATTTTAATTGTGGGTTAACAATGGAGGATAGGCGAGAGATAAAGAAGGGGTTCAAGCTGGATAAATCTAGTAAAATGCTAAAAGAAATAGTGGAGGACTTTCGACTAGTGGACTGTTTTAAAGTGAACAATGTGGGGGAAAGAGGTTTCACTTGGGTGAAAGGGGATGGGACCCAGGCGTCCAGGATTGATTTTGTGTTTGTCTCACAGAGGGTGGAGTGCGAGGAGTGTGTGCTGGTGCCAATGTTTTTCTCTGACCACTGTGCGCTGAAAGCTGCTTTTGACCTTACAGGTTGTGTGGATGTAGGGAGGGGTGTGTGGAAGTTAAATTGCGAGTTGTTGGAGGATGATTGGGTGTGTGAGGTAGTTAGAGAGTGGTATGGCCAGTGGCTGTCCTTAAAGGACCTTTGTGGGTCCCAGGCAGAGTGGTGGGATCTGGTGAAAGAGAAAACGAAACATTTCTTTATTTGGGCGGGGAGGAGGAAGGCAGAGAGGGAGAGAAGGCAGGAGAAGGTTTTGTTCAAGGAGCTGGAGAGTTTAACTAAATTGTACAATGCAGGGCTGGACTTTAGTGAAGAGATCAGGGAAGTGAAAAAGAGACTGAAGGGGGTGGTAGAGAGTAGGGTGAAGGGGCTCTTATTTAAAAGCAGAGAGAAGCATTTAGAGGAAAATGAAAAGTGTAGTCGGTATTTTTTTTAAAAGGTGCTGGATGGGAGGAAATTTATAGACTCTATGAAAGGGAGGGATGGGGCTTTAGTTAAGACTACAGAGGGGCTGTTGAGGGTGGTGGAGGAGTTTTATGGGGGCCTTTATGTAAGGAAAGAAATTGAAATGGGGGCTATGGAGGAGGTGTTAGGACATTTGGAGCGGGAGGTGGGGGATGGAGGGCAGTTGGACAAAGAGTTTACGAGGGAAGAGTTAGATGAGGTGGTCAGGGGGGTGAGGCTGGGCAAGACACCGGGGGGGGGATGGACTCCCTGTGGAGTTCTATTTAAAGTTTTGGGAGGGAGAGAAGGCAGGAGAAGGTTTTGTTCAAGGAGCTGGAGAGTTTAACTAAATTGTTGGCCTTGTTTCGGGAGTGTGGGGAGGAGGGAGGGGAGTTTCCACCTTCATTTAGAGAGGGCATTATTACATTGATTTTTAAAAAGGGGGATAAGGCTGAGCTGAAAAATTGGCGGCCAATTACATTGTTGAACCAGGATTTTAAATTGTTCAGTAAATTGTTGGCTCAACGTATGAGGGATGTGCTGGGGGATGTTATCCACCCGGATCAAACTTGTGCCGTTCCAGGTAGGAAGATCACGGACAGCCTGGTATTGATGAGAGATGTCATCTGTTATGCGAGAGACAGGGGAATTCGATTATGTGTACTAAATTTAGATCTTGAAAAGGCGTATGATCGGGTCTCGCATCAGTTCATGTTTGGTGTTCTGCGAAAAATGGGGTTTGCAAAGAGGTTTTTAGACTGGGTGGGCCTGTTATATAAGGGTGTGTATAGCAGGGTATTGGTAAATGGGTGTCTGTCAAATCCAGTTAGTGTGGGATGTGGCGTCCGTCAGGGCTGTCCGTTATCTCCGCTCCTGTTTATCTGTTGTATGGAGCCGCTGGCACAAGCTTTGAGAAGGGACCCAGTGTTTAAAGGGTTAACTATTCCTGGGAGTGGGGGGCAGGAGGTTAAATGTGTCTTGTATATGGATGATGTCAATGTCCTCTGTCGGGATGAGTTGTCCATTCAGAGGACTTTGGAGAAAGCTGATGTTTTTTGTCGTGCGTCTGGGTCTAAACTGAACCAGGAGAAATCAGAGGCAATGTTCTACGGGAAATGGGACGGGAGGGATAGTATAAAATTAAAAGTTAAGGAAGACTGCATTAAGATTCTGGGGGTGAAATTTGATGCTAATGGATCAGGGGGTAAGAACTGGGAGGAGGTGGGAAGTAGGGTCAATAAAAAGCTAGGGTTTTGGAGGCTGAGGAGGCTTACGATGGAGGGGAGGGTGATGGTTGTAAAGGGGGTAATATTGCCACTGTTGTTGTATGTGGCGGTCGTGTTCCCACCATCTAGGAATGTGGTAACGCTGCTAAACAGAGCTGTGTTTCGTTTTTTTTGGCAGGGGAAATGGGAGAGAGTGAGGAGGAGTGTGGTGGGGAAGGATAAATTAAAGGGGGGAAAGGTTTGCCAGATGTCCAGACGTTTTTAATGTCAAAGTTTTGTGCATTGCATTTTGCTATGTGTCTGAATGGTGTGTCAAAAGGGGCCTGCTTTGTGAGATTCTATATTAGTTCCTATTTGAGGAAGTTAAAGTTGATGTCCGTGCCTTTGTCTGTGCCAACAGCCTTTGATCTGCCCTATCATTATGCGTTATTTAAAAGATTTGTGATGTCCAAGGGGCTGGAAGGATGTAAGGCTGAAATTGTGGCTAATGGTAAATCTCTGTTTAACTTTCTGCAGGGTAATGGGGATATGTGTCCGGTTCATGGCCTTGTATTAGACGAGACGCCAGAAGTGTGGCAGAACGCGAGCCATCCTGCCCTGATGAACGAGCATCGAGATCTGTCTTGGTTGGTAGCCCACAATGTATTGCCAGTTCGAGCGGTGATGCATGCATGTAATCTGGGGAGGTCACCCAGATGCCCGAGAGAGAAGTGTGGAGAGGAAGAAACGGTCGGTCACGTTCTCTGGGGATGTCTGGAGGCGAGGAAGGTGTGGAGTGAGGCAGGCTCCGTCCTGGATTTGTTCCGGGGACAGCTGCCCATACATAGGCAGCGTGTGCTGTATGGGAGCCCGAAGAAAGACCAAGAGAAACTGAGCAAAGTGCAGTGGGGCATGCTGTGGGTCCTAATACGCTGTCTGTGTGATGCAATTTGGAAGGCAAGGAACTGTTTGGTGGTGAAGGGCGTGAGCCTGCCTGCCCAGGCTGTTCTTGAAATGGGACTAAGTCAGATGGAGAACTATGTCCTAAAGGACGCTTTGCGACTTGGCCGACAAGAGGCGAAGAGAAGATGGAGGCTTGAGGAATGGAGACGTGGAGATCTGTGGGCTACTGGCGTGGGATGAGATCTTGCTGCTTGTTTATTAGAAGTAGGATAGGCATATTGTTAGGGGCACATGTTATCCTGTAGAAAGGTTTCAAAAATGGAATTGTATGCGTGATTATGTTTTGTATTTGTTGCATATATGGGAGAGATGTAATGTGATATGTAATGTGTTTTTTTATAAGTGGATTGTAATGTGTTGGTTCTGTTCATGAGTTTGTTGTATATAAGTGGTTATAGTTATTTTTGTATTGTAATGTGTGATGTTTAAGTGTGTTTTGTGAGTTATGTTTGTATGTGTATTTTTTTCCATTAATAAAAAAAAGAAAAAAAAAAAATCTGTTCTTATCAGTTTAATATCTGATACGTCCCCTATCAGGGGACCATATATTAAATTGATTTTTGGAATCGGGAGATGGAACAGGGGCTTGCTCCGTCCACTCCACGCATCGGCCCGGTATTGCAGTACCTCTGGGAACGGTGCACACCTTTCTCTAACGTTGGTCAAAGTCAGATCTGGATCTCTCCTGTGAGCATTTTGTCTACCCCTGCTGGAGGGAGAGTGCCAGTGTTGATGCAAGTTTTCCCGCCGTTTTACTTCTTTTTTTTTCTTTCTCTCTTTCTTTCTTTCTCTCTTTCTTTCTTTCTCTCTTTCTTTCTCTCTTTCTTTCTTGCTGTCTTTCTTTCTTTTATTCACATGTGGTGATGATGTAGACAGCAGCAGTTTGTTTCCTGGGAGCATGCAGCTAACCAGACAAGTGTGGTGGAACATGTCCCTATGCCAGGACCTTCTTAGCAAGCCAGCCAGCCAGCGAGGCACAGTTGTAGTTACCCAAGGCACCTTGCACAGCATAGCAGCTTGGCATGACTATTTGTAAGACGCACTCCGCCAGTTTATGTTTTGTTTTTGGTGTTATGTGTGTGTTTTTGCTTTGTTTTCTCCTGCTTAAATTGCACATTTCCCCTCTGGAAGCAGCAGCCCATTTTTTTGGGGTCTGCTTGTGCTTGAAATTTTGCACCCACCTTTGGGTGCTGGGGGGCCCCGGGCAAGGGCCAAGTCGCCATCGCTTCTCGGCCTCTTGGCTCAGATCAAGGGTTGCGATCGGTAGTGGGTTTTGGATACGTGCAATTGTAGATTGTTTTTGCTAAGTTTTTTTCTCCTTTTTGTTGTACAGGTGCCCCGGAGCTGTTTTCTTTTCTTGGAGGAAAGGGTCTAGAAGGAGCAGAGCAGGAGGCAGTTTTTTCTACTGGGGTAGGGCCCTTCGGGGCTGGTTCTTTCTTTTTTCTTTTTGTTGTTTTTTTTGTTTAGAATGTATTTTTCTAAGTTTGGAGTGAGGCGACACTGCTGTGTGCGCTTTAGTTTAAAGCAGTGTTTCAGAGAGGGAAATGGGAAGACTGAACTGACAAGGTTTGAGTTCAGTAGAAATGTGTTACAGAGGATACTGGGGTTTAGTGCAGGTGAGATTTATTGTCTCATTCCGTTGACTAATGGCTCTTCTTGGGATGTTAGTTTTGTGAATGATACAAGTTTTAGGAAATTTTGGCGAGTAAGAGATGAGTTGGGGCCTAATGAGGTGTTAGAGAAATTCGAGGTTGAAGCTTTAACAGATAACTCTGTGAAAACAGTGGTTGTTAAAATGTTTAATGAAACCGTGTCCGAACAGGATGTGAATACCTGGT
Organism: Acipenser ruthenus; assembly: GCF_902713425.1. Taxonomy (NCBI): domain Eukaryota; kingdom Metazoa; phylum Chordata; class Actinopteri; order Acipenseriformes; family Acipenseridae; genus Acipenser; species Acipenser ruthenus. Next base: position 20,589,986 of record NC_081198.1, on the reverse strand, counting down.
TAGCGAGGTATTGCTTGATTAAAAGGGCTGCTGTGAAAGTGGTAGACTCAGATGGAATTTGGAATGGTTCATGGAGGATTTTAGTTAAACTTTATCATAATGCTACAGGGTATGGTGGGTTTAAGCACATTCCCTCGGATATAATTTTGGGACCAAATAGAGGTTTTGTGTTTTATCAGGGCCAACCAAAGTTGTGCAGGAAGTGTGGGGAGATGGGGCACCTGGCAGTGGCCTGTAAAAAGGAAATTTGTGGCGTGTGTAAGGAGGTGGGCCATTCTTCAATGGATTGTGTGAGCGAAAGGAAATGTAACCTGTGTGGAGAAGAGGGTCATTTGTTTAGAGACTGCCCACAATCCTTTGCAAACAAGATAAGAGCAGGAAAGGTTCAGAATATGACTAGAGTGGGAACTGAGAACATTGCAAATGTGGATGTTGATGCAGAGGTGAAGAAGAATGACCAAATTGTCGTAAACCTGAATGTGGATTTATCTAGTGATTTGGCTGTTTCGCCATTTTCTACGGAGAGTGTTGAGTCAGAGGAAGAAGCCTTTGAGGGTGGTGTGGTGAAGGGGGATGGTAGTGCCGGTGTGCTGAGTTGTTCGGATGTGATTGGAGGAGAGGGAGGAGGCGTGTCTGAGAGTCAGTAGGTTGTGTCTGAGACCCCCATGAGTGGAGTAGAGGGGGGTGGGGAAAAGGGGGACCCTGTGATTGATGGAGAGATGGGTGAGAATGAGATTGGAGAAGAGAATGGCGGGATGAGTGGGGTGAAGGAGTTTGGGGAAATGAATAATAATAAGCCTGGTGTGAGTGGTGGGAAGGGGTCAAAAGGGGACAAGGCTGCAAAGGAGTCGGAGAATTGGAATAATAATGAACCTGTACGAAGAGGGAGGAGTGCTACAGTGGTTGAGAGGGAGAGGGGGAATAGGAGTGTGTCTGGTGAGAGAGGGAGGAGTACTGGAAAGGGGGAAGCCGGTGCTGGTTTTACCAGGAGTATACAGAGAAGTGCTAGTGTGATTGAGATTATGGATGTGGAAAAGGGAACTGACAAAAGGAAAAAAGAGAAGTGGGAGTTGGCACAAAGCAAAAAAACAAAGAAGACAAAAAATAGGGATGAGAGTGGTGAGTCTGAGCAGGATGAGGAGCGGGAAGGAGGAGAGAGGAGTAATGTCTCCTCCTTGTTCCCTGGTTCGTCTCCAAGCAGTGAGATAGGATCCCCTATTTTTGATGGGGGAGCGAGAGATTTTGGGAGTGAAAGTGTGTATGAGAATGTACAAAATCTCGTTGAGACGATGAGTATGAGTAAAAACAGTTAATTTTTTGATATGGCAGTACAATTTTTTCTCTCTTTGATGTTGCTGATAACATCCTTAAACGTGAGAAGTGTGAAGAGTGAAGGAAGATGCAAAACAGTTTTGCATTTTCTTGGAACAGTCAATACTGATGTTGTGTTCTTGCAAGAATGTGGGTGTGGCAAAGCGCCCCGCCCCTGTGTGCATTTGTGTTATGTGTATGTGTGTATGTTGCGTGTGTAAATGTTGGTGTATAGTCATTGGTACACGGGATATAAACGGGTCTGTGTTTCACGTGTATTTAAATAGTGTATATTTGTATTTAGGCACGGGATTGCACATCATGCACGTGCATTTAAAATATAATATGTGAACACGGGGTTTCACGTAATGAATTCACGTGCTGGGATTCAAGTGAGTAATTAATTAGTAATTGAATCCCAGCACAACAGTATATATAGATGCACGTTTCTTGCACTAAGGGTTGGGTGTTCGGAAGAGGAGAACGGGTGAGAGAGAGAGGAGTAAACGTAAAGTGAAGATAGTAAATATAATAGTGTTTGTTCTCACCGTGTTTGTTTGTCTCCGTGCACCGTTTGTTAAGTGTCAGTCGTTTTGTCTGTGTGTTTATTTTGGCGTCAAGTGCCGTGTCCTGTTTTGTACTGTTGAACCCTTTTATTTGTTAATAAACGCTGAGTGCAGCCATTGCACTCAGCTCATCACAACCACCGTCTCTGTTGTTTGAATTCCTGTCTGGTCTGACGCCACCCACTCTGGCCGTCTTTGTGACACGTGGTGTCATCGTGGGATAGCCGCGCCTCCAAGCGTCAGACCAGGAGGGGTCTGGAAAAAAAAAAAAAAAAAAAAAAAAAAAAGTCAATGGCAGAAGACGCCATCAAACTGCGGGGCTGGTTCCTAGAGAATGCTGGGCTGGAGGCCCAGTCTCTGCCCATAATCGTTCGGGCCCTGTGGATGATGGACAGTGAGAGATGGGAGGCCTATCAGGAGGAACACACCCCAAACACCTTGGAGGAAGGTGTGGAGTTTCTCCTCAGCTACCTGGAGGCAACGATAAAAGGAACAGCAGCCCAGGTAGCAGGCCCACCAGCAGAGGGTGAATGCCTGCTGTCCCCATCTCCACCAGCAGAGGGTGAATGCCTGCTGGTTTTGCCTCCACAGCCCAAATGGGAGGAGCCTGAGCGTCCACAGCCCAAATGGGAGGAGCCTGAGCGTCCGCAGCCCAAGCGGAAGGAGCCCGAACATCCTACGCCTGAGTGGGAGGAGCCCGAACGTCCTACGCCTGAGTGGGAGGAGCCCGAACGTCCTACGCCTGAGTGGGAGGAGCCCGAACGTCCTACGCCTGAGTGGGAGGAGCCCGAACGTCCTACGCCTGAGTGGGAGGAGCCCGAACGTCCTACGCCTGAGTGGGGGGAGCCCGAACGTCCACAGCCCAAGAGGGGGGAGTCGGTGCGTCCACAGCCCAAAAGGGAGGAGTCGGTGCGTCCACAGCACAAAAGGGAGGAGTCGGTGCGTCCACAGCCCAAAAGGGAGGAGTCGGTGCGTCCACAGCCCAAAGGGAGGCAAGTCGGGGCTTCCACAGCCCTGGGACCCAAGCCACCAGCAGAGGGAAAATGCCTGCTGGTTCAGCCCCAAGAGCCGGAAGGGGAGGGGTTACAGGCTCAACCCCCTGAAAATTTTTGGGGGGGAGAAGGGCAGGATGCTGGTGTCCCCCAGCAGCCTCTCGCTATGCTGCTGAAGGCAGCACGGCGCGCACATGCCCAGCCGCCACAGCAGAGGGAGCCAGCACCGCCAGGAGCAGAGGAGCAGGAGCTGCCTCTGCCTCCGCCACCACCACCGCAAGGAGCAGAGGAGCAGGAGCTGCCTCTGCCTCCACCACCGCCAGGAGCAGAGGAGCTGGAGCTGCCTCTGCCTCCACCACCGCCAGGAGCAGAGGAGCAGGAGCTGCCTCTGCCTCCACCACCTCCAGGAGCAGAGGAGCAGGAGCTGCCTCTGCCTCCGCCACCACCACCGCAAGGAGCAGAGGAGCAGGAGCTGCCTCTGCCTCCGCCACCACCACCGCCAGGAGCAGAGGAGCTGGAGCTGCCTCTGCCTCCGCCACCGCCTGGAGCAGAGGAGCTGGAGCTGCCTCTGCTGCCCGTACCTCCGCAGGGAGTACGGTGGCCGGAGCCCCAGAAAGGGGAGCTGCCGGCCACGAAGAAGGGGGATGAGGTCTGGAGACCACTTTCCCCAGCAGCAGTTTCGCTGCAGGAGTTCTTGTGGCCGGAGCCCCACAGGAGGGAGCTGCCGGCCACGAAGAAGGGGGACGAGGTCTGGAGACCACTTTCCCCAGCAGCAGTTTCGCTGCAGGAGTTCTTGTGGCCGGAGCCCCACAGGAGGGAGCTGCCGGCTACGAAGAAGGGGGAGGTCGGGGGACCACCTGCCCCCGCAGCTTTTTCGCTGCAGGATGGGACCAACAGGCTGTCAGCCGTGCCATTACCGGCAGGGGTGCTGACAGCATTGCCAGCCAAGGGCCCACTGAAGCCTCCCTTCCCAGCCCGAGACTTTGTTCTGGACTGCTGGGTTTTTAAGGGGGGAGGTGGCCGTTGAGGCCATGTGTGCTGCGCACAAGGGGGGGTATATGTGGCAAAGCGCCCCGCCCCTGTGTGCATTTGTGTTATGTGTATGTGTGTATGTTGCGTGTGTAAATGTTGGTGTATAGTCATTGGTACACGGGATATAAACGGGTCTGTGTTTCACGTGTATTTAAATAGTGTATATTTGTATTTAGGCACGGGATTGCACATCATGCACGTGCATTTAAAATATAATATGTGAACACGGGGTTTCACGTAATGAATTCACGTGCTGGGATTCAAGTGAGTAATTAATTAGTAATTGAATCCCAGCACAACAGTATATATAGATGCACGTTTCTTGCACTAAGGGTTGGGTGTTCGGAAGAGGAGAACGGGTGAGAGAGAGAGGAGTAAACGTAAAGTGAAGATAGTAAATATAATAGTGTTTGTTCTCACCGTGTTTGTTTGTCTCCGTGCACCGTTTGTTAAGTGTCAGTCGTTTTGTCTGTGTGTTTATTTTGGCGTCAAGTGCCGTGTCCTGTTTTGTACTGTTGAACCCTTTTATTTGTTAATAAACGCTGAGTGCAGCCATTGCACTCAGCTCATCACAACCACCGTCTCTGTTGTTTGAATTCCTGTCTGGTCTGACGCCACCCACTCTGGCCGTCTTTGTGACAGTGGGTTACCCTTCCGAGATAACCATGTGGATAGGGAGAGAATGTGGGTACATGGCGAGTCTGTCTGGTCAGGGGGGAATGGCTGTAGAGCAGCTGGAGTGGGGATTCTTTTTAAAAACAGGAATTTTGTGATGGAGAGTAAGGAAGTGATAGAATGTGGGAGAATGCTGGTTGTAGATGTGAATTACCTGGGGAAAGCTTTGCGTTTTATTAATGTGTATGCATCCCCAGATAAGGAAGAAAGATTTGAACTTTTTAAGGAAATAAGGAAGCTCTTAGATACGACATGTGTGTGTATTTTGGCCGGTGATTTTAATACAGTGCTGAAGGCATCGGATAGAAGAACGAAGCCTGAGGGAGTTAAACTGGATAAAACGTCAATAGTTTTAAATGAACTTGTAATGGATTTTAGACTCTTAGATGTCTTGAAAGTTGTGAAGCCCAGTGAGGATGTGTACACATGGGTGAGTGAGGATGGAACAAAAGCTTCTAGAATAGACTTTATTTTTTCTTCAAGCAGTGTGCGGTGGGATAAGTGTGATGTAGTGCCTGTGTTCTTTACTGACCATTGTATGGTGACGGCTAGGATGGAGGTGGAGGGGGTGTGTGAAGTGGGGAAAGGAGTATGGAAGCTGAATGTGGAGCTTTTAGAGGATGAAAGGTTGGGGAGAAAGTTTAAACAGAGGTATGAAGAGTGGCAGACTGTGAAGGATATGTATGGGTCAGTAAGTGAATGGTGGGAGTGCGTGAAAGAGAGAATCAAAAAGTTTTTTATGGCAGAAGGTAAAATTAGGGCAGCTAAAGGAAGGAAGAGAATAAATGGGTTGCAATGTAGACTGGAACATCTGTTCAAATTGCAAAAGCAGGGGTTTCCAGTTAATGATGATATAAAGGAAATAAAAAGCAAATTGAAAGAGTTGTTTGAGAAACGGTGCAAAGCTGTGATGTTTAGAAGTAAAGTGCAATATATTGAAGAAAATGAGAAATGTACAAGGTTTTTTTATAAAAAGATTGTGGATAAGAAAAAGGCAATGACTGGCCTAAAAGATGAAGATGGCAATATTAAAAAAGATACCAAAGGAATGATAGAGGTGGTGGAGGACTTTTATAGTACTTTATATAAGGAAAAAAATATTGAAGAGAATGTGATGGAGGAATTTTTGGAGGAGTTGGACTGTGAGGAGGGGAAAGTTTGAAAAAATCTTTAGACCTGAAGGAAGTGACAGAGGCAATGAAGTCTTTTAAACTGGGGAAAGCGCCTGGGAGAGATGGCTTGCCAAGGGAGTTTTACTCCAAATTTTGGGAAGTTGTAGGTCCTGACATTTTAATGGTTTATAATGAAATTATGGCTGTGGGGGAAATGCCGCCCTCTTTTAGAGAAGGGATCATTACCCTGATTTTCAAAAAGAACAACAGAGAGGAGCTGAAAAATTGGAGACCAATAAGTCTGCTAAATGTTGATTAGAAATGTTTGGCAAAGATTTTAACTTCAAGAATAAAAGCGGTGATTGATAGTGTAATCCACCCGGACCAGACCTGTGCTGTGCAAGGGCGGAGGATAACAGACAGCCTCATTTTGTTAAGAGATTCTGTGTTTTATGCCTGTGATCGAAATTATCCTTTGTGTGTGTTAAATTTGGACCTGGAGAAAGCCTATGACAGAGTCTCGCACAAGTTTATGTTAAGGGTGTTAGGCAAAATGGGGTTTCCGGCGAGTGTAGTGAAATGGGTGGATCTGCTGTATAAAAACATACAGAGTAGAGTCTTAGTTAATGGGGTCCTCTCAAAAGTTATCCCAATTAAATGTGGTGTTCGGCAAGGCTGTCCTTTATCACCGATTCTGTTTATTTGTTGTTTGGAACCTTTGGTCAATGTTTTAAGAAAAGATAACTTTGTCAAAGGAATGCCTGTACCAGGTGGTGGTGGGAGAATGGTAAAAGTTCTAGCATACATGGATGATGCAACTGTCTTATGCAGAGATAAAAGGTCAATTGGAAGGACTCTTTTACACACAGAACGATATGGTCTAGCATCAGGAGCTAAGCTGAATAAAGAGAAATCTGAATGTATGTTTTATGGTAATTGGCCAGAGGCTCCGGATTGTGATGTATGTGTTAAAACGGATTCTATCAAGGTGTTAGGTTTAAAGTTTGACAGCACAGGATCTGGTCAGCGGAACTGGGTGGATGTAGGGGCGAAAGTGTCACAGAAGCTAGGCTTATGGTCTCTTAGAAACCTGACAACGGAAGGAAAGGTTCTAATCTTAAAATCCATAATTTTGCCCATGTTGTTTTACATCGCGGTGGTGTTCCCTCCAACAACACATGTTTTGAAGATATTGAATAGGACTGTGTTTTGTTTCTTTTGGGGGTCAAAAAGTGAAAAAACTAAGAAGGAATGTTGTGGTTAAAAATGCCTTATTAGGAGGGAAACAGTTCCCGGATCTAAACTTGGTTTTAATTGCGAAGTATGTCGTTTTACATGTACACATGTATTTGTTTGGAAAATGTACAGCAGCTTTGTTTTTGAGATTCTATATGGGAGCAATGTTAAGATCCTTTAAAATGTATAATGTTCCTTTAACGGTGCCAACAGTTTGGGAAATGCCTTTTAACTTCTCATTGATAAAACATTTATTGTTAAGAACGAATTAAAGAATATAGGGAAAGAGTACTGGGAGGACTATAGGAAGGTGATCAGACTTGTTCAGAGCAAGGATACTATTTGTCCTGTCAGGTGGTACACCGCAGATCAGGTGGAAATGATTTGGATAGAGGTTGCCCATCCAAAGCTTTTAAATATACATAGGGATCTGGCCTGGCTGATAGTCCATGAGGCCTTGCCAGTCAGGCAAATGATGTATGGACGACAAATGGCGAAGTCCCCTAGATGCCCTCGTCAGGGTTGTGGGGCGGAAGAATCAGCTGAGCATCTGTTAGTTAATTGCAGCTTTGCACAACATGTTTGGACTGAGGCTGACTTTTTTGTGAAGGAATATTGTGAAGGAGAAACAGTAAATGAGTCCTTAATATTGTATGGGAAACATGATGTAAAGATGAATAAGGGCAAGTGGTATGTGTTGTGGGCAATACTGAACTCTTTTAAGGATGCGATATGGAGAGCAAGGAATGTACTGGTTTTTAGGAATGCCCAGCTCTCAAGTTCGGACTGTGTGAGGCTGGCACTGAGCATTCTAAAGGATTATGTGATCAAAGATTATCGGAAGTCTGGGAAGCAAGAAGCAGAACGCATGTGGAAGTTGGAAAAGTGGATCGGTGGGCAATGGGCTATTGGCATTGGTTAGTGGTCCTGAGCATTTTTAAGGGTTTTGGATGAGGCTTTTATTTAGAATGGGCAAAAGTTTATGCTCTGATCAATACGGAATCGCTACTGTTGTAACTTTTTTTTTTTGGTCAAGTGTACTGGTTTTAATACCTTTTGTGTGATTTGATCTGTATAGTGGAAGGTACTGCATGGAAAGTTACTTTTTGTGTGAAGATCATTTCTACCGGAGTGGTCTGACCGTATGCTAGATGGTTTGGTTTGTTTGGACTATAATGAATGTAAAATGAAAAGATGTTTGAAAGGAAGTGATGTTGTATTTAACCATATGGAATGGTTGGGTTTTGTGATGTTTTTGTAAATGGTTTTTATAACCATAAATGTGATATATTCATATTGCAGTGACTTAATAAATATTTATATATATAAAAAAAAAAAAAAATCTGTTCTTATCAGTTTAATATCTGATACGTCCCCTATCAGGGGACCATATATTAAATTGATTTTTGGAATCGGGAGATGGAACAGGGGCTTGCTCCGTCCACTCCACGCACCGGCCCGGTATTGCAGTACCTCCGGGAAAGGTGCACACCTTTCTCTAACGTTGGTCAAAGTCAGATCTGGATCTCTCCTGTGAGCATTTTGTCTACCCCTGCTGGAGGGAGAGTGCCAGTGTTGATGCAAGTTTTCCCGCCGTTTTACTTCTTTTTTTTTCTTTCTCTCTTTCTTTCTTTCTCTCTTTCTTTCTTTCTCTCTTTCTTTCTCTCTTTCTTTCTTGCTGTCTTTCTTTCTTTTATTCACATGTGGTGATGATGTAGACAGCAGCAGTTTGTTTCCTGGGAGCATGCAGCTAACCAGACAAGTGTGGTGGAACATGTCCCTATGCCAGGACCTTCTTAGCAAGCCAGCCAGCCAGCGAGGCACAGTTGTAGTTACCCAAGGCACCTTGCACAGCATAGCAGCTTGGCATGACTATTTGTAAGACGCACTCCGCCAGTTTATGTTTTGTTTTTGGTGTTATGTGTGTGTTTTTGCTTTGTTTTCTCCTGCTTAAATTGCACATTTCCCCTCTGGAAGCAGCAGCCCATTTTTTTGGGGTCTGCTTGTGCTTGAAATTTTGCACCCACCTTTGGGTGCTGGGGGGCCCCGGGCAAGGGCCAAGTCGCCATCGCTTCTCGGCCTCTTGGCTCAGATCAAGGGTTGCGATCGGTAGTGGGTTTTGGATACGTGCAATTGTAGATTGTTTTTGCTAAGTTTTTTTCTCCTTTTTGTTGTACAGGTGCCCCGGAGCTGTTTTCTTTTCTTGGAGGAAAGGGTCTAGAAGGAGCAGAGCAGGAGGCAGTTTTTTCTACTGGGGTAGGGCCCTTCGGGGCTGGTTCTTTCTTTTTTCTTTTTGTTGTTTTTTTTGTTTAGAATGTATTTTTCTAAGTTTGGAGTGAGGCGACACTGCTGTGTGCGCTTTAGTTTAAAGCAGTGTTTCAGAGAGGGAAATGGGAAGACTGAACTGACAAGGTTTGAGTTCAGTAGAAATGTGTTACAGAGGATACTGGGGTTTAGTGCAGGTGAGATTTATTGTCTCATTCCGTTGACTAATGGCTCTTCTTGGGATGTTAGTTTTGTGAATGATACAAGTTTTAGGAAATTTTGGCGAGTAAGAGATGAGTTGGGGCCTAATGAGGTGTTAGAGAAATTCGAGGTTGAAGCTTTAACAGATAACTCTGTGAAAACAGTGGTTGTTAAAATGTTTAATGAAACCGTGTCCGAACAGGATGTGAATACCTGGTTAGCGAGGTATTGCTTGATTAAAAGGGCTGCTGTGAAAGTGGTAGACTCAGATGGAATTTGGAATGGTTCATGGAGGATTTTAGTTAAACTTTATCATAATGCTACAGGGTATGGTGGGTTTAAGCACATTCCCTCGGATATAATTTTGGGACCAAATAGAGGTTTTGTGTTTTATCAGGGCCAACCAAAGTTGTGCAGGAAGTGTGGGGAGATGGGGCACCTGGCAGTGGCCTGTAAAAAGGAAATTTGTGGCGTGTGTAAGGAGGTGGGCCATTCTTCAATGGATTGTGTGAGCGAAAGGAAATGTAACCTGTGTGGAGAAGAGGGTCATTTGTTTAGAGACTGCCCACAATCCTTTGCAAACAAGATAAGAGCAGGAAAGGTTCAGAATATGACTAGAGTGGGAACTGAGAACATTGCAAATGTGGATGTTGATGCAGAGGTGAAGAAGAATGACCAAATTGTCGTAAACCTGAATGTGGATTTATCTAGTGATTTGGCTGTTTCGCCATTTTCTACGGAGAGTGTTGAGTCAGAGGAAGAAGCCTTTGAGGGTGGTGTGGTGAAGGGGGATGGTAGTGCCGGTGTGCTGAGTTGTTCGGATGTGATTGGAGGAGAGGGAGGAGGCGTGTCTGAGAGTCAGTAGGTTGTGTCTGAGACCCCCATGAGTGGAGTAGAGGGGGGTGGGGAAAAGGGGGACCCTGTGATTGATGGAGAGATGGGTGAGAATGAGATTGGAGAAGAGAATGGCGGGATGAGTGGGGTGAAGGAGTTTGGGGAAATGAATAATAATAAGCCTGGTGTGAGTGGTGGGAAGGGGTCAAAAGGGGACAAGGCTGCAAAGGAGTCGGAGAATTGGAATAATAATGAACCTGTACGAAGAGGGAGGAGTGCTACAGTGGTTGAGAGGGAGAGGGGGAATAGGAGTGTGTCTGGTGAGAGAGGGAGGAGTACTGGAAAGGGGGAAGCCGGTGCTGGTTTTACCAGGAGTATACAGAGAAGTGCTAGTGTGATTGAGATTATGGATGTGGAAAAGGGAACTGACAAAAGGAAAAAAGAGAAGTGGGAGTTGGCACAAAGCAAAAAAACAAAGAAGACAAAAAATAGGGATGAGAGTGGTGAGTCTGAGCAGGATGAGGAGCGGGAAGGAGGAGAGAGGAGTAATGTCTCCTCCTTGTTCCCTGGTTCGTCTCCAAGCAGTGAGATAGGATCCCCTATTTTTGATGGGGGAGCGAGAGATTTTGGGAGTGAAAGTGTGTATGAGAATGTACAAAATCTCGTTGAGACGATGAGTATGAGTAAAAACAGTTAATTTTTTGATATGGCAGTACAATTTTTTCTCTCTTTGATGTTGCTGATAACATCCTTAAACGTGAGAAGTGTGAAGAGTGAAGGAAGATGCAAAACAGTTTTGCATTTTCTTGGAACAGTCAATACTGATGTTGTGTTCTTGCAAGAATGTGGGTGTGGCAAAGCGCCCCGCCCCTGTGTGCATTTGTGTTATGTGTATGTGTGTATGTTGCGTGTGTAAATGTTGGTGTATAGTCATTGGTACACGGGATATAAACGGGTCTGTGTTTCACGTGTATTTAAATAGTGTATATTTGTATTTAGGCACGGGATTGCACATCATGCACGTGCATTTAAAATATAATATGTGAACACGGGGTTTCACGTAATGAATTCACGTGCTGGGATTCAAGTGAGTAATTAATTAGTAATTGAATCCCAGCACAACAGTATATATAGATGCACGTTTCTTGCACTAAGGGTTGGGTGTTCGGAAGAGGAGAACGGGTGAGAGAGAGAGGAGTAAACGTAAAGTGAAGATAGTAAATATAATAGTGTTTGTTCTCACCGTGTTTGTTTGTCTCCGTGCACCGTTTGTTAAGTGTCAGTCGTTTTGTCTGTGTGTTTATTTTGGCGTCAAGTGCCGTGTCCTGTTTTGTACTGTTGAACCCTTTTATTTGTTAATAAACGCTGAGTGCAGCCATTGCACTCAGCTCATCACAACCACCGTCTCTGTTGTTTGAATTCCTGTCTGGTCTGACGCCACCCACTCTGGCCGTCTTTGTGACACGTGGTGTCATCGTGGGATAGCCGCGCCTCCAAGCGTCAGACCAGGAGGGGTCTGGAAAAAAAAAAAAAAAAAAAAAAAAAAAGTCAATGGCAGAAGACGCCATCAAACTGCGGGGCTGGTTCCTAGAGAATGCTGGGCTGGAGGCCCAGTCTCTGCCCATAATCGTTCGGGCCCTGTGGATGATGGACAGTGAGAGATGGGAGGCCTATCAGGAGGAACACACCCCAAACACCTTGGAGGAAGGTGTGGAGTTTCTCCTCAGCTACCTGGAGGCAACGATAAAAGGAACAGCAGCCCAGGTAGCAGGCCCACCAGCAGAGGGTGAATGCCTGCTGTCCCCATCTCCACCAGCAGAGGGTGAATGCCTGCTGGTTTTGCCTCCACAGCCCAAATGGGAGGAGCCTGAGCGTCCACAGCCCAAATGGGAGGAGCCTGAGCGTCCGCAGCCCAAGCGGAAGGAGCCCGAACATCCTACGCCTGAGTGGGAGGAGCCCGAACGTCCTACGCCTGAGTGGGAGGAGCCCGAACGTCCTACGCCTGAGTGGGAGGAGCCCGAACGTCCTACGCCTGAGTGGGAGGAGCCCGAACGTCCTACGCCTGAGTGGGAGGAGCCCGAACGTCCTACGCCTGAGTGGGGGGAGCCCGAACGTCCACAGCCCAAGAGGGGGGAGTCGGTGCGTCCACAGCCCAAAAGGGAGGAGTCGGTGCGTCCACAGCACAAAAGGGAGGAGTCGGTGCGTCCACAGCCCAAAAGGGAGGAGTCGGTGCGTCCACAGCCCAAAGGGAGGCAAGTCGGGGCTTCCACAGCCCTGGGACCCAAGCCACCAGCAGAGGGAAAATGCCTGCTGGTTCAGCCCCAAGAGCCGGAAGGGGAGGGGTTACAGGCTCAACCCCCTGAAAATTTTTGGGGGGGAGAAGGGCAGGATGCTGGTGTCCCCCAGCAGCCTCTCGCTATGCTGCTGAAGGCAGCACGGCGCGCACATGCCCAGCCGCCACAGCAGAGGGAGCCAGCACCGCCAGGAGCAGAGGAGCAGGAGCTGCCTCTGCCTCCGCCACCACCACCGCAAGGAGCAGAGGAGCAGGAGCTGCCTCTGCCTCCACCACCGCCAGGAGCAGAGGAGCTGGAGCTGCCTCTGCCTCCACCACCGCCAGGAGCAGAGGAGCAGGAGCTGCCTCTGCCTCCACCACCTCCAGGAGCAGAGGAGCAGGAGCTGCCTCTGCCTCCGCCACCACCACCGCAAGGAGCAGAGGAGCAGGAGCTGCCTCTGCCTCCGCCACCACCACCGCCAGGAGCAGAGGAGCTGGAGCTGCCTCTGCCTCCGCCACCGCCTGGAGCAGAGGAGCTGGAGCTGCCTCTGCTGCCCGTACCTCCGCAGGGAGTACGGTGGCCGGAGCCCCAGAAAGGGGAGCTGCCGGCCACGAAGAAGGGGGATGAGGTCTGGAGACCACTTTCCCCAGCAGCAGTTTCGCTGCAGGAGTTCTTGTGGCCGGAGCCCCACAGGAGGGAGCTGCCGGCCACGAAGAAGGGGGACGAGGTCTGGAGACCACTTTCCCCAGCAGCAGTTTCGCTGCAGGAGTTCTTGTGGCCGGAGCCCCACAGGAGGGAGCTGCCGGCTACGAAGAAGGGGGAGGTCGGGGGACCACCTGCCCCCGCAGCTTTTTCGCTGCAGGATGGGACCAACAGGCTGTCAGCCGTGCCATTACCGGCAGGGGTGCTGACAGCATTGCCAGCCAAGGGCCCACTGAAGCCTCCCTTCCCAGCCCGAGACTTTGTTCTGGACTGCTGGGTTTTTAAGGGGGGAGGTGGCCGTTGAGGCCATGTGTGCTGCGCACAAGGGGGGGTATATGTGGCAAAGCGCCCCGCCCCTGTGTGCATTTGTGTTATGTGTATGTGTGTATGTTGCGTGTGTAAATGTTGGTGTATAGTCATTGGTACACGGGATATAAACGGGTCTGTGTTTCACGTGTATTTAAATAGTGTATATTTGTATTTAGGCACGGGATTGCACATCATGCACGTGCATTTAAAATATAATATGTGAACACGGGGTTTCACGTAATGAATTCACGTGCTGGGATTCAAGTGAGTAATTAATTAGTAATTGAATCCCAGCACAACAGTATATATAGATGCACGTTTCTTGCACTAAGGGTTGGGTGTTCGGAAGAGGAGAACGGGTGAGAGAGAGAGGAGTAAACGTAAAGTGAAGATAGTAAATATAATAGTGTTTGTTCTCACCGTGTTTGTTTGTCTCCGTGCACCGTTTGTTAAGTGTCAGTCGTTTTGTCTGTGTGTTTATTTTGGCGTCAAGTGCCGTGTCCTGTTTTGTACTGTTGAACCCTTTTATTTGTTAATAAACGCTGAGTGCAGCCATTGCACTCAGCTCATCACAACCACCGTCTCTGTTGTTTGAATTCCTGTCTGGTCTGACGCCACCCACTCTGGCCGTCTTTGTGACAGTGGGTTACCCTTCCGAGATAACCATGTGGATAGGGAGAGAATGTGGGTACATGGCGAGTCTGTCTGGTCAGGGGGGAATGGCTGTAGAGCAGCTGGAGTGGGGATTCTTTTTAAAAACAGGAATTTTGTGATGGAGAGTAAGGAAGTGATAGAATGTGGGAGAATGCTGGTTGTAGATGTGAATTACCTGGGGAAAGCTTTGCGTTTTATTAATGTGTATGCATCCCCAGATAAGGAAGAAAGATTTGAACTTTTTAAGGAAATAAGGAAGCTCTTAGATACGACATGTGTGTGTATTTTGGCCGGTGATTTTAATACAGTGCTGAAGGCATCGGATAGAAGAACGAAGCCTGAGGGAGTTAAACTGGATAAAACGTCAATAGTTTTAAATGAACTTGTAATGGATTTTAGACTCTTAGATGTCTTGAAAGTTGTGAAGCCCAGTGAGGATGTGTACACATGGGTGAGTGAGGATGGAACAAAAGCTTCTAGAATAGACTTTATTTTTTCTTCAAGCAGTGTGCGGTGGGATAAGTGTGATGTAGTGCCTGTGTTCTTTACTGACCATTGTATGGTGACGGCTAGGATGGAGGTGGAGGGGGTGTGTGAAGTGGGGAAAGGAGTATGGAAGCTGAATGTGGAGCTTTTAGAGGATGAAAGGTTGGGGAGAAAGTTTAAACAGAGGTATGAAGAGTGGCAGACTGTGAAGGATATGTATGGGTCAGTAAGTGAATGGTGGGAGTGCGTGAAAGAGAGAATCAAAAAGTTTTTTATGGCAGAAGGTAAAATTAGGGCAGCTAAAGGAAGGAAGAGAATAAATGGGTTGCAATGTAGACTGGAACATCTGTTCAAATTGCAAAAGCAGGGGTTTCCAGTTAATGATGATATAAAGGAAATAAAAAGCAAATTGAAAGAGTTGTTTGAGAAACGGTGCAAAGCTGTGATGTTTAGAAGTAAAGTGCAATATATTGAAGAAAATGAGAAATGTACAAGGTTTTTTTATAAAAAGATTGTGGATAAGAAAAAGGCAATGACTGGCCTAAAAGATGAAGATGGCAATATTAAAAAAGATACCAAAGGAATGATAGAGGTGGTGGAGGACTTTTATAGTACTTTATATAAGGAAAAAAATATTGAAGAGAATGTGATGGAGGAATTTTTGGAGGAGTTGGACTGTGAGGAGGGGAAAGTTTGAAAAAATCTTTAGACCTGAAGGAAGTGACAGAGGCAATGAAGTCTTTTAAACTGGGGAAAGCGCCTGGGAGAGATGGCTTGCCAAGGGAGTTTTACTCCAAATTTTGGGAAGTTGTAGGTCCTGACATTTTAATGGTTTATAATGAAATTATGGCTGTGGGGGAAATGCCGCCCTCTTTTAGAGAAGGGATCATTACCCTGATTTTCAAAAAGAACAACAGAGAGGAGCTGAAAAATTGGAGACCAATAAGTCTGCTAAATGTTGATTAGAAATGTTTGGCAAAGATTTTAACTTCAAGAATAAAAGCGGTGATTGATAGTGTAATCCACCCGGACCAGACCTGTGCTGTGCAAGGGCGGAGGATAACAGACAGCCTCATTTTGTTAAGAGATTCTGTGTTTTATGCCTGTGATCGAAATTATCCTTTGTGTGTGTTAAATTTGGACCTGGAGAAAGCCTATGACAGAGTCTCGCACAAGTTTATGTTAAGGGTGTTAGGCAAAATGGGGTTTCCGGCGAGTGTAGTGAAATGGGTGGATCTGCTGTATAAAAACATACAGAGTAGAGTCTTAGTTAATGGGGTCCTCTCAAAAGTTATCCCAATTAAATGTGGTGTTCGGCAAGGCTGTCCTTTATCACCGATTCTGTTTATTTGTTGTTTGGAACCTTTGGTCAATGTTTTAAGAAAAGATAACTTTGTCAAAGGAATGCCTGTACCAGGTGGTGGTGGGAGAATGGTAAAAGTTCTAGCATACATGGATGATGCAACTGTCTTATGCAGAGATAAAAGGTCAATTGGAAGGACTCTTTTACACACAGAACGATATGGTCTAGCATCAGGAGCTAAGCTGAATAAAGAGAAATCTGAATGTATGTTTTATGGTAATTGGCCAGAGGCTCCGGATTGTGATGTATGTGTTAAAACGGATTCTATCAAGGTGTTAGGTTTAAAGTTTGACAGCACAGGATCTGGTCAGCGGAACTGGGTGGATGTAGGGGCGAAAGTGTCACAGAAGCTAGGCTTATGGTCTCTTAGAAACCTGACAACGGAAGGAAAGGTTCTAATCTTAAAATCCATAATTTTGCCCATGTTGTTTTACATCGCGGTGGTGTTCCCTCCAACAACACATGTTTTGAAGATATTGAATAGGACTGTGTTTTGTTTCTTTTGGGGGTCAAAAAGTGAAAAAACTAAGAAGGAATGTTGTGGTTAAAAATGCCTTATTAGGAGGGAAACAGTTCCCGGATCTAAACTTGGTTTTAATTGCGAAGTATGTCGTTTTACATGTACACATGTATTTGTTTGGAAAATGTACAGCAGCTTTGTTTTTGAGATTCTATATGGGAGCAATGTTAAGATCCTTTAAAATGTATAATGTTCCTTTAACGGTGCCAACAGTTTGGGAAATGCCTTTTAACTTCTCATTGATAAAACATTTATTGTTAAGAACGAATTAAAGAATATAGGGAAAGAGTACTGGGAGGACTATAGGAAGGTGATCAGACTTGTTCAGAGCAAGGATACTATTTGTCCTGTCAGGTGGTACACCGCAGATCAGGTGGAAATGATTTGGATAGAGGTTGCCCATCCAAAGCTTTTAAATATACATAGGGATCTGGCCTGGCTGATAGTCCATGAGGCCTTGCCAGTCAGGCAAATGATGTATGGACGACAAATGGCGAAGTCCCCTAGATGCCCTCGTCAGGGTTGTGGGGCGGAAGAATCAGCTGAGCATCTGTTAGTTAATTGCAGCTTTGCACAACATGTTTGGACTGAGGCTGACTTTTTTGTGAAGGAATATTGTGAAGGAGAAACAGTAAATGAGTCCTTAATATTGTATGGGAAACATGATGTAAAGATGAATAAGGGCAAGTGGTATGTGTTGTGGGCAATACTGAACTCTTTTAAGGATGCGATATGGAGAGCAAGGAATGTACTGGTTTTTAGGAATGCCCAGCTCTCAAGTTCGGACTGTGTGAGGCTGGCACTGAGCATTCTAAAGGATTATGTGATCAAAGATTATCGGAAGTCTGGGAAGCAAGAAGCAGAACGCATGTGGAAGTTGGAAAAGTGGATCGGTGGGCAATGGGCTATTGGCATTGGTTAGTGGTCCTGAGCATTTTTAAGGGTTTTGGATGAGGCTTTTATTTAGAATGGGCAAAAGTTTATGCTCTGATCAATACGGAATCGCTACTGTTGTAACTTTTTTTTTTTGGTCAAGTGTACTGGTTTTAATACCTTTTGTGTGATTTGATCTGTATAGTGGAAGGTACTGCATGGAAAGTTACTTTTTGTGTGAAGATCATTTCTACCGGAGTGGTCTGACCGTATGCTAGATGGTTTGGTTTGTTTGGACTATAATGAATGTAAAATGAAAAGATGTTTGAAAGGAAGTGATGTTGTATTTAACCATATGGAATGGTTGGGTTTTGTGATGTTTTTGTAAATGGTTTTTATAACCATAAATGTGATATATTCATATTGCAGTGACTTAATAAATATTTATATATATAAAAAAAAAAAAAAATCTGTTCTTATCAGTTTAATATCTGATACGTCCCCTATCAGGGGACCATATATTAAATTGATTTTTGGAATCGGGAGATGGAACAGGGGCTTGCTCCGTCCACTCCACGCACCGGCCCGGTATTGCAGTACCTCCGGGAAAGGTGCACACCTTTCTCTAACGTTGGTCAAAGTCAGATCTGGATCTCTCCTGTGAGCATTTTGTCTACCCCTGCTGGAGGGAGAGTGCCAGTGTTGATGCAAGTTTTCCCGCCGTTTTACTTCTTTTTTTTTCTTTCTCTCTTTCTTTCTTTCTCTCTTTCTTTCTCTCTTTCTCTCTTTCTTTCTCTCTTTCTTTCTTGCTGTCTTTCTTTCTTTTATTCACATGTGGTGATGATGTAGACAGCAGCAGTTTGTTTCCTGGGAGCATGCAGCTAACCAGACAAGTGTGGTGGAACATGTCCCTATGCCAGGTCCTTCTTAGCCAGCCAGCCAGCCAGCCAGCGAGGCACAGTTGTAGTTACCCAAGGCACCTTGCACAGCATAGCAGCTTGGCATGACTATTTGTAAGACGCACTCCGCCAGTTTATGTTTTGTTTTTGGTGTTATGTGTGTGTTTTTGCTTTGTTTTCTCCTGCTTAAATTGCACATTTCCCCTCTGGAAGCAGCAGCCCGTTTTTTTGGGGTCTGCTTGTGCTTGAAATTTTGCACCCACCTTTGAATCCCCCTGTGCCGTCTGGGCTGGGGGGCCCCGGGCAAGGGCCAAGTCGCCATCGCTTCTCGGCCTTTTGGCTAAGATCAAGTGTAGTATCTGTTCTTATCAGTTTAATATCTGATACGATGTGGTTGGCAGTGTCTGGCTCTCTGTCTCTGTCTTCCTAAACAGGTTTGCTGACACGGCCAAGATGACCGCTGAGACTGTGCTCTATGGGCCTGCGGGAGGAATCACTACCAGCACAGCTAAGTGCGTTTGGCGTGTCATCAATGTTGTCAAGCAGATCCTGTGGGAAGGCCGTAACGTCTGTGTCTATCACAAGCAGGAGCTAGACACTATCACCACGACCAGAAGGGCACAAACTCTTATCAAGGACTTTGTAATTCTGGACAACCGGACCCTCGGGAAGGACAAGGCCTGCGCGGAGTGGAGGATCGCCGGACTTCAGGACGTGAAGATGGAATGAAGGAAAAAACTGGAACCGCTAGCTCCTAGGAGCGGGACTACGGGGCACCGCTAAGCCTTTTATTTATTTTGTCATGCCAGCATTCCGCCCTTTTTAGCTGGCATGACCGTTTTTGAACGGTGCCCTGGTTTTATGTAGTCTTTTTGTTTCAGTTTTATGGATTTTGATTTGATTTATTTTGAATGTTTTATTTGATTTTGTTTTGTTTTGTTTTATGTATCTAAAAGATTTTTAATGTTAACTATTAAAAGTTACATTTTAAGTGTTTTAAAATTTTAGAATTTTAACTCACTGTTTCACACACTGTCCCTTTTCCCCTGTCCCTGTTTTAGTAATATAGTTTTATGTTCACTTTTGAACCTTTTTAGAGAGCACTCCCCGGCCCTCACAAGCACTGGTTTTTTATAGATGGTTCTTTTTTTCCAGTCACTTTTAAAACAGCACAGGTTTTTTCATGTTGATTTTAATCTGTGTCTGTTTTAACCATGTACAAAGCACAATTGTCTTGGTGTTTTTAAATGTATTTTAAATGCTTTTAAAACAAAATGTATGTCTGTATGCATGAATGTCATCTTTAAAAGAAATGTAAAATGAATGAAAAAACGAATGGGTGTAAATGTAAAAAAAAAATGTAAAATCTCAATAAAAGAGTATTTTAATATCTGATACGTCCATATATTAAATTGATTTTTGGAATTGACAGATGGAACAGGGGCTTGCTCCGTCCACTCCACGCATCGGCCCGGTATTGCAGTACCTCCGGGAACGGTGCACACCTTTCTCTAACATTGGTCAAAGTCAGATCTGGATCTCTCCTGTGAGCATTTTGAACATTTTGTCTACCCCTGTGTGTTTTTGCTTTGTTTTCTCCTGCTTAAAATGCACATTTCCCCTCTGGAAGCAGCAGCCCGTTTTTTTGGGGTCTGCTTGTGCTTGAAATTTTGCACCCACCTTTGAATCCCCCTGTGCCGTCTGGGCTGGGGGGCCCCGGGCAAGGGCCAAGTCGCCATCGCTTCTCGGCCTTTTGGCTAAGATCAAGTGTAGTATCTGTTCTTATCAGTTTAATATCTGATACGTCCATATATTAAATTGATTTTTGGAATTGACAGATGGAACAGGGGCTTGCTCCGTCCACTCCACGCATCGGCCCGGTATTGCAGTACCTCCGGGAACGGTGCACACCTTTCTCTAACGTTGGTCAAAGTCAGATCTGGATCTCTCCTGTGAGCATTTTGTCTACCCCTGCTGGAGGGAGAGTGCCAGTGTTGATGCAAGTTTTCCCGCCGTTTTACTTCTTTTTTTCTTTCTCTCTTTCTTTCTCTCTTTCTCTCTTTCTCTCTTTCTTTCTCTCTTTCTTTCTTGCTTTCTTTCTTTCTTTTATTCACATGTGGTGATGATGTAGACAGCAGCAGTTTGTTTCCTGGGAGCATGCAGCTAACCAGACAAGAGTGGTGGAACATGTCCCTATGCCAGGTCCTTCTTAGCCAGCCAGCCAGCCAGCCAGCGAGGCACAGTTGTAGTTACCCAAGGCACCTTGCACAGCATAGCAGCTTGGCATGACTATTTGTAAGACGCACTCCTCCAGTTTATGTTTTGTTTTTGGTGTTATGTGTGTGTTTTTGCTTTGTTTTCTCCTGCTTAAATTGCACATTTCCCCTCTGGAAGCAGCAGCCCGTTTTTTGGGGGTCTGCTTGTGCTTGAAATTTTGCACCCACCTTTGAATCCCCCTGTGCCGTCCAGGCTGGGGGGCCCCGGGCAAGGGCCAAGTCGCCATCGCTTCTCGGCCTTTTGGCTAAGATCAAGTGTAGTATCTGTTCTTATCAGTTTAATATCTGATACGTCCCCTATCAGGGGACCATATATTAAATTGATTTTTGGAATCGGGAGATGGAACAGGGGCTTGCTCCGTCCACTCCACGCATCGGCCCGGTATTGCAGTACCTCCGGGAACGGTGCACACCTTTCTCTAACGTTGGTCAAAGTCAGATCTGGATCTCTCCTGTGAGCATTTTGTCTACCCCTGCTGGAGGGAGAGTTCCAGTGTTGATGCAAGTTTTCCCGCCATTTTACTTCTTTTTTTCTTTCTTTCTTTCTCTCTTTCTTTCTCTCTTTCTCTCTTTCTTTCTCTCTTTCTTTCTTGCTTTCTTTCTTTCTTTTATTCACATGTGGTGATGATGTAGACAGCAGCAGTTTGTTTCCTGGGAGCATGCAGCTAACCAGACAAGTGTGGTGGAACATGTCCCTATGCCAGGTCCTTCTTAGCCAGCCAGCCAGCCAGCCAGCCAGCGAGGCACAGTTGTAGTTACCCAAGGCACCTTGCACAGCATAGCAGCTTGGCATGACTATTTGAAAGACGCACTCCTCCAGTTTATGTTTTGTTTTTGGTGTTATGTGTGTGTTTTTGCTTTGTTTTCTCCTGCTTAAATTGCACATTTCCCCTCTGGAAGCAGCAGCCCGTTTTTTGGGGGTCTGCTTGTGCTTGGAATTTTGCACCCACCTTTGAATCCCCCTGTGCCGTCCGGGCTGGGGGGCCCCGGGCAAGGGCCAAGTCGCCATCGCTTCTCGGCCTCTTGGCTCAAATCCAATGTATGTGGCGTGACCGCAGCAGAGGATTGTGTGAAGAAGGAGAAGGCGATGGCGACGGCGGAAGATTCATCGGCCCAAGGGGTGCGATTGCTTAACACGGTGAGGTTTAACTTGAAGAAGAAAGATGGTGTGCTGCCGGTGCTGGGAAGGACGGATTTCGCAAAAAAGATCGTGCTGGAAAATCTTGGATGTTCTACTGCTGATATCTACTGCCTCCAGGATGTCACCTCTCGTGGGATTTTCGACGTGACATTTGCAACTGCAAGTACCTGCTCACTAGTATGGAAGCGATGTCTTGAAGGTAAAAACTCTGCTCCTTTGTTGGATTTTGTGATTGAGCCACTGTTTGTAAGGGAAATTAGACCCTTAACTGTTCACATGTACAACCCCTATGTACAAGATGCAGACATTGCCACCTTTTTGAAAAGGTTTTGTGATGTTTTAAGCCCCGGTTCCAAAATTAGAGACACACTGGGGATTTGGAACGCTAAGAGACAGTTCCGTGTAAGGCTACGGCCCTGCAGTACAGTGGAAGGAGGGGTGATACATCCACCAGCCTCTTTCTCAATTGGCGGGAACAGGGGGTATTTATACTATCCGGGTCAGCCGATAAGATGTCGGAAGTGCGGAAGGGAGGGGCACACCGCAGAGGCCTGTGTGGCTGATTTCTGCAGGAAATGCCAGACAGAGGGACACACAGCATCCGGATGTGTGGCTCCTGTGGAGTGTAATCTGTGTGGTTCTCGGGAGCATGTTTTTAAGAACTGTCCATCCAGGGTTCGCAGTTATGCGGAGGCTGCGCGTTCGGCTTCGGAGGTTCCAAAGGCTGCCTGTTCTGGTTTAGCTGTTCGGACTTCCATATCTAGAGAGGTGTCCGATGCTGTGGGCACTGCTCCGGTTGCTAGTCTGTCTACGGGTCCTGCTGCTGCTCCTCCTGCTGCTCCAGTGGCTGGCCCCGTTGCGGTTCCTGTTGCTTCTGCTGCTGCCGTGGTCCCTGTGGTTTCTGTTTCTGTTGCAGATTCTGCTGGCGTAGTGGCTGAGACTGGTCCTGTTGTGTCTGGTAAGGATGTTGATCTCAGCCAGGCTTCCCGTGTCCTTGCAGCTGCTGTTGCTGGAGCACCCCCGGGGGTTGCTGGTGACTGTAGTTCGTGGGGTGAGATCATGGAGACCCAGGAGTCAACGGTGATGTATTCTTCAGTGCTTCGTGATCCCAGAGTGAAGAGTAGGAGGAAGGAGATAGTCTCGGAGGATGAACAGCCTACAAAAATCAGCAGATCTGATTCCAGAGTGTCAGTTTCTGCTGATGTTGTTGGTAATGTGGATATCTCAGACTTTACGGAGTCCTCAGGCTCTGGGGGGGTGCCAGGAAGTTCTCAGGTTTTTGAGTCCTTCGGGACTTCTGACTCTTCAGTTGGCTCGGGTGGAGGTGCCAGTCCAGGTCTTGACATTGATGCCTTCTCCCCTGCCTCCGTGGACTCGGAAGACATGTGTTTCGGGAATGTAGAGGTTTTCTGTAGCATCACCGGTATGCCTAAAGATGGCCCGGGTAGGCCAGACTCTTAATATTTTGTGTTTTTGTGGTGTTGTTTGTTTTTTTTCCCTTTTTAATGATCAGCCTACAGTATATGTCCATTAATGTTCGCAGTGTAAAAAGCACTGTTAGGTTGGTCTCTGTTCTTTCTTTTTTGGCTTCTCAGAATTGTGATGTCTTTTTTTTACAGGAGTGTTCCATTCCTCATGGGGCTCGGAATCTGTCTAAGTGGTGGTCTTATGGGCCTTCCATCTGGTCTGGGGGGAATGATTGTAAATCCTCGGGGGTGGCAGTTCTTTTTAAGGGGAAAGATTTCAACATTCTGGAAAGGAAAGAAGTGGTACCTGGCCGTCTATTATTAGTTGATATTCTGTACAAGGATTTCCCTTCCAGGCTAATTAATGTATATGCATCCCCCTGTAAAAATGAAAGATATGATTTATTTCAGTTGGTTCCTCCCTATTTGGTGGTTTCTAAGCCTGTTATTCTGGTGGGGGATTTTAATTGTGTAATTGATTCAGATGGTAGATCTGGTTCATCTAGTGTTAAACTGGATAAATCATCCCTTTTTTTAAGTGACATGGTGAAGTCTGCTAGATTGGTGGATGTGGGCAAACAGGCTGGGATGTTTACTTGGGCCCGAGCAGACGGGTCTTCAGCATCACGTATTGATTTCTTTTTTGTTTCTCCTGTGTTTAAGGTTCAGAGCTGTTCTACTTTACCAGTTTTCTTTTCAGATCACAAAGCTTTATTTTTTACAGCTGATATTTCCTCCTCCTGTTCTTTCGGGCTTGGGGTCTGGAAGTTAAACGTGGAACTCTTGACTGAGAGCAATGTTAAAGAACTAAAGGAGTATCTTGTAAATTGGAGGTCACTTAAATGCTGTTTTGAATGTCTGGGGGATTGGTGGGAACACGTGAAGATGAAAATTAAGAGTTTTTTTATTAAAAAAAGTAAACAGTTAAATAAATTAAAAAAGAGAGGCTTTGTTAAAATTCAAGCCCGGTTACAATCTTTGTTTGTTTTGTTGGAGTCTGGTTGGGAGGTGAGGGAAGAAATAGAGGGTGCCAAGGCTGAGTTAAAGAAGTTTTTTCAAGAAGAGGCCAAAAAGATAATGTTTAGATCTAAGGTCGAAATACTAGAAAAAGATGAAATTTGTAGCAGATTTTTCTTTAAAAAGGTCCATGCAAATGTGTCTAGTGTTTCTGAGGTGTATGACTCCCAACAGAATGTGATGAAATCTAAGACCGATATTCTAAATGTTATTGGGGATTTTTATTCATCTTTGTATTCTGAGAAAACATCTAATCCAGAGTTATGTGAGTTGTTTTTTTCCAAGATTCCCAACACCTTGGAGGAGGATTCTAAAACTTTTTTGGGCAGGCCACTTTCTCTGTCAGAGTTGGGGGAGGCGATTAAGTCCTGTAAAAAGAATAAGACCCCTGGTGGTGATGGGCTGCCAGTGGAGCTGTACTTGGCTCTGTGGGAGGTAATTGGGCCCGATCTTTTAGAAGTTTATAATGGAATTTTGGATAATGGGAAAATGCCGGCTTCACTTCGAGAAGGTGTGATTACGTTGATTTATAAAAAGAAAGGGGATAGATTAGACATAAAAAATTGGCGTCCAATCACTTTGTTATGCGTCGATTATAAGCTTTTAGCAAAGGTAATGGCTAATAGATTAAAAACGGTAATTGCTGAAGTGATGGATCCAGACCAGACGTGTGGTATCCCTGGTCGTAAAATTTCAGATACTCTTTGTCTGGTCAGGGATGCTATTAGTTATTTACAGGACCGTAAGGTAGAATCTGTTTTGGTCTCTTTGGACCAGGAGAAAGCTTATGATCGTGTATCGCATGCATTTATGTTTAAAGTCTTAGAACGTTTAGGCTTTGGTGAGCAGTTCTGTAAGTGGGTGAAGTTATTATATAATGATCTTTTTAGCTCTGTGTTGGTAAACGGGTGGAAAACAGACCCTTTTTTAGTTAAATCGGGAGTTCGACAGGGGTGTCCTTTGTCCCCCTTATTGTTTGTGTGCTGTATTGAGATGTTTGCAGGGTTTATAAGGGCTGATAAATGTATTCAAGGCATTGTGATTCCAGGAAGCGGGGGGACTCAGCTTAAATGCGTCCTTTATATGGATGATGTGTCTGTATTTTGTAGAGATCAGCCTTCAATAGATAAGTTAATCCAGGTGTGTGATTGGTTTGGTCAAGCTTCTGGGGCAAGGATTAATTTTGAGAAAAGTGAAGCTATGTTTTTTGGGTTGTGGTCTAGTGGTATTTCAATACCCTTTTCTGTGAAAACAGACTTTATAAAAATTTTGGGGATCTGGTTTGGGGGTGAAGGGGCTATTTTAAAATCATGGGAGGAGAGGTTGTCAAAGGTCAATCAAAAGTTTGGTTTGTGGCAGCAAAGGGTATTGACCTTAGAAGGTAAAGCTCTAGTGCTCAGGAATGAGATTTTACCTGTTTTATTGTATGTTGCACAAGTGTGGCCCTTGCTATATGCCTGTATTAGGGCCATTAATAAGGCAGTGTTTCATTTTATTTGGGGGTCTAAAATGGATAGGCTCAGTCGGGCTATTATGTTTAAGCCTGCAAAGAATGGGGGTAAAAATGTTCCGGACTGTGTATCCATCCTTATGAGCACTTTTGTATGTAATGTTTTGCAGATTTGTTTGCTCCCACGTTACAAGTCTTCTAAATGTTTCTTCTTTCTGAGGTTTTATATGTATGCTTCTTTGAGAAAGTTTGGCTGGGTTTCTTTGTCATTATCATTACCACACAGTTGGTCGGTTCCTTTTTATTTAAATACAGTTTTAAAGTTTGTCTACAAAAACAAGCTGGAGTCTTTATCATTGGAAGATTGGAAACCCCGGATCGTCACTTCTAAGATTAATGGGTATGATGAAGTAGTTCCGATAGGAGTGTTCATGGAGCAGACAGTAGTAAAAATTTGGGAGAATGTGTCTGCTAAAGTTTTGATTAACAGACAGAAAGACATAGCATGGATGTCAGTGCACAGATGTTTGCCTGTTAGAGCTTTTTTTCATGCACGAGGTCTCACTCCTGTAAATGTGTGTCCCCGACAGGAATGTAAATGTGAAGAAACTGTGTTTCATTTATTTATTGAATGTTTTTTTTCTAAACAGGTGCTGTTTAGTGTACAGTGTTTATTTGAAAAGTTTTTACCAAAAGAAGTTTTAACAAGTGATTTCCTTCTTTATGGTATTCTTCAGCAGCCTTATGATGAAATGAATAGAATGTGTGCTTGGATAATAGCTTGCTGTTTGAAAGATGTATTGTGGACTGCTCGCAATGTATTGATAATGAAAAGGAAACGCCTGTCTGTATGTTCATGTAAGAAATTAATAATGTCTTTGTTAAAGGACTATCTGTTAAAAGATGAAAGGAAGTGTGGGTTAGATTTTGTTAAAAAGAAATGGAGAGCAGTTCTTGAATTGTAACGTACAGTGTGTTTTTTTCCTGTATTGTGTTTGTGTTGTATTAAAGGAATAAAAAAAAAAAAAAAAAAAAAAAAAAATCTGTTCTTATCAGTTTAATATCTGATACGTCCCCTATCAGGGGACCATATATTAAATTGATTTTTGGAATCGGGAGATGGAACAGGGGCTTGCTCCGTCCACTCCACGCATCGGCCCGGTATTGCAGTACCTCCGGGAACGGTGCACACCTTTCTCTAACGTTGGTCAAAGTCAGATCTGGATCTCTCCTGTGAGCATTTTGTCTACCCCTGCTGGAGGGAGAGTGCCAGTGTTGATGCAAGTTTTCCCGCCGTTTTACTTCTTTTTTTTTTCTTTCTTTCTTTCTTTCTCTCTTTCTTTCTTTCTCTCTTTCTTTCTCTTTCTTTCTTGCTTTCTTTCTTTCTTTTATTCACATGTGGTGATGATGTAGACAGCAGCAGTTTGTTTCCTGGGAGCATGCAGCTAACCAGACAAGTGTGGTGGAACATGTCCCTATGCCAGGACCTTCTTAGCAAGCCAGCCAGCCAGCGAGGCACAGTTTTAGTTACCAAGGCACCTTGCACAGCATAGCAGCTTGGCATGACTATTTGTAAGACGCACTCCGCCAGTTTATGTTTTGTTTTTGGTGTTATGTGTGTGTTTTTGCTTTGTTTTGTTTTCTCCTGCTTAAATTGCACATTTCCCCTCTGGAAGCAGCAGCCCGTTTTTTGGGGGTCTGCTTGTGCTTGGAATTTTGCACCCACCTTTGAATCCCCCTGTGCCGTCCGGACTGGGGGGCCCCGGGCAAGGGCCAAGTCGCCATCGCTTCTCGGCCTTTTGGCTAAGATCAAGTGTAGTATCTGTTCTTATCAGTTTAATATCTGATACGTCCCCTATCAGGGGACCATATATTAAATTGATTTTTGGAATCGGGAGATGGAACAGGGGCTTGCTCCGTCCACTCCACGCATCGGCCCGGTATTGCAGTACCTCCGGGAACGGTGCACACCTTTCTCTAACGTTGGTCAAAGTCAGATCTGGATCTCTCCTGTGAGCATTTTGTCTACCCCTGCTGGAGGGAGAGTGCCAGTGTTGATGCAAGTTTTCCCGCCGTTTTACTTCTTTTTTTTCTTTCTTTCTTTCTTTCTCTCTTTCTTTCTCTCTTTCTCTCTTTCTTTCTCTCTTTCTTTCTTGCTGTCTTTCTTTCTTTTATTCACATGTGGTGATGATGTAGACAGCAGCAGGTTGTTTCCTGGGAGCATGCAGCTAACCAGACAAGTGTGGTGGAACATGTCCCTATGCCAGGACCTTCTTAGCAAGCCAGCCAGCCAGCGAGGCACAGTTGTAGTTACCCAAGGCACCTTGCACAGCATAGCAGCTTGGCATGACTATTTGTAAGACGCACTCCGCCAGTTTATGTTTTGTTTTTGGTGTTATGTGTGTGTTTTTGCTTTGTTTTGTTTTCTCCTGCTTAAATTGCACATTTCCCCTCTGGAAGCAGCAGCCCGTTTTTTTGGGGTCTGCTTGTGGTTGAAATTTTGCACCCACCTTTGAATCCCCCTGTGCCGTCCGGGCTGGGGGGCCCCGGGCAAGGGCCAAGTCGCCATCGCTTCTCGGCCTTTTGGCTAAGATCAAGTGTAGTATCTGTTCTTATCAGTTTAATATCTGATACGTCCCCTATCAGGGGACCCAGCAGCGGCCCCCCCCTGAGTAGGGCCCTCTCAGCGCCAGCACTCCCCCTCGGCTCTCGTTATGACGCCATAAGGATTGAGTCCGTGGGGGAGGAAAGCGAAAGCGACAGTGAAAGTGAGAGTGAGAAGGAGGGGAAGGGAGTGAAGAACCAGCAGAGGGTGGGGAAAAGAAAGGGTAGAGACGAGGGGGGGAAAAGAAAGAAGATCAGGATCAAAGACAGCAAGTTGCAGGTGGCCCCCATAGATCCAAAACCAGCTAATGTCCACACAAAGTCCCCAGTCTTGCCCTCGCAGGCAGAGACGGAGGCGAGTGGGACGGCTACACTGCCGCCTAGTGGGCAGGTAGCAGCCAGCCAGGGCATCCCCAGCCAGCCTTCCCAGTCGTTGGCACAAACCCTAGCACACCTCGCAGAAGAGGTGTTCACTAATGCACCGAGGGAGAGGTCGGGGTCAACACCTTCCCTGACCAGCAGTACCTCGGTAGCAATGACCCTCTTCAAGCGAAGGGCCTCCCTTCAAAGCACCCCCTCCCTTGTATGGGCAAAACCAGGGGCCCCCTAGAGGTCCTCCTAGATACAGCACTGGAGGACATGGGAATACCCCTGGACGCGGTAAGCCAGAAGTCTGCTAACAGCTCCAACTCAACAGACGGTAACAGCCAAAGAATGCTGTCTGTCATAACCCCCCCCAGGACAAAGCTGACCCACACGTTCCGAGGGGCCCTGAGCAAGTTCCACCAGACTTACCTTGTGGGGAGTTGAATAGCCCCAACAACTCCACGTACTGTGCATATAAAGACGGTGCCTTCTTGGACGAGGCAGCAGTGAGTACCTTCTCAGGGGTGATGGGAGTTGCAAATAAGCCCAAGCCCCCTCGAAGCAAGCGTAGAGCTAAGAGTAGGAAGAGTGTCCCGACCTCCCAATCATAGTCGCTATGGGGTGGACGCAGCGACTCCTTTTCTTGTTAGCTACCCTGATGGCCCTGATATGTGTGTCTGTTAATGTCAGGAGCATCAGGGAGACACAAAAAAGATTTGATGTACTAAACTATCTAGCTAACTTGAAAGCAGATCTCATCTTTCTGCAGGAGTGTGGTATTTCGTCGAGCCCTGATTATAGGGACCTGAAGGAGAGTTGGACCCTGGGGGACTCCTTCTGGTCGGGCTCCAACATAGCCAGAGCCGACGGAGTAGGTATCCTGTTTAAAAACCCATTTATTACCTCCCGCAGCAGCAGGGAGGTAGAACCTGGTAGAATTCTGAGCGTGGATGTGACATACAACAACACTCCCCTCAGACTGGTCAATGTCTACGCACCCACTAACCAAAACGAAAGAGTTCAATTTTTTCCACAGCTGCGTCCACTCCTGCTGGGGAACGTACCCGTCATCGTGTCAGGTGACTTCAATTGTGCTCTGAGGGACGTAGACCGGAGCAGGCCACGCAACGACCGCTCTAGTAGAGTTTTGTCCTCCGTAATATTTGATTTCTCACTGTGTGATGCAGATAAGGACCTGGTGCCTCCCTTTACCTGGGTGAGCTCATCTGGGACCTCCTTCTCCTGTATAGATCTCGTCCTGCATACCAGCTCCCTTACGAAGACGGCAGTAGACACCCAGGCCGTCTTCTTCTCTGACCATAGGCTCCTGCAGGTAACATTGCAGGTCCCTCAGACCTCCCAGATGGGGTCAGGGGTTTGGAAATTAAACACTTCCTTACTCGATGACCCCTCCATAGCTGCAGCCTATAAGAGCAGGCTTGTTGAGTGGACCACTTTGCGTGACCTATTCAACTCCCCTATAGAGTGGTGGGAGATGGTCAAAATGAGAACTAAGGGTTATTTCATAGCAGCAGGCAAGAGGAAAGCAAAAGAAAGGAGGGCCAAATATAAACACCTGAATGCTGCCCTCCAGCGTCTGAGCCTGCTTCAGCTTCGGGGGTTCCCTGTAAGCGACGAGATAGCCCAGACCAAGCTAAATCTTTCAGTGCTTTGTAGGGAGGAACAACGAAAGGTCATGCACAATGCAAAAGTGCAAAAAATGGAGGAAGACGAAAAGTGTACTCGCTTCTTCTTCCAGAAAACGAGGGAGAAGCGGCACTTGATGTCCTCCATGCTCGACAGCAGGGGGAGGATAGTAGAGGATAGTGAGGGAGTGAAAAAAGTGGTAGAGAACTTCTATAGGGACCTGTATAACATCAAAGCTACAGATGACACCCTGATAGAGTGGTTCCTGAGCCAGTTGGAGCCTGACTCAGTGCGGGACGAGGAGGAGGAGGAGAAGGACCCAGAACTCACGCTGGAGGAGCTCACCCAGGCGGTTAAGACCATGAACACCGGTAAGACGCCAGGTCCAGATGGCATCCCGGGTGAGTATTACCATCTTTTTTGGGACACGCTAAAAGTCCATTTAGCGGAGGTCTACAGAGCGGTCTACAGGGAGAAGCGGTTGGGCCCTTCTATGCGGGAGAGTGTAATTACTCTCCTTCATAAGAAAGGGGAAGTTAAAGATCTACGGAATTGGCGCCCAATCAGCCTCCTTTGCGTGGATTACAAGATACTAGCCAAAGCTCTGATGCTCCGGCTACAAGTACACCTCCCTTTGGTCATTGGCCCCGACCAGGCTTGTGGCGTCCCAGGGAGGTCCATCACGGATATTTTAATGTTAACAAGGGACATTCTGGCTTATTCTAGAGAACGGAACCATCCCCTCTGCCTGTTCAACCTTGACCAGGAGAAGGCGTTCGATAGGGTAAGCCATGAATATATGTACAAAGTGATGGACCAGATGAAATTCGCTCCTGGACTTAGGGAGTGGGTTAAAACCATATATACAAACATTAGTACCCGAGTCTTGGTGAACAGGCACAGGCACTAAGGGTTATTTCATAGCAGCAGGCAAGAGGAAAGCAAAAGAAAGGAGGGCCAAATATAAACACCTGAATGCTGCCCTCCAGCGTCTGAGCCTGCTTCAGCTTCGGGGGTTCCCTGTAAGCGACGAGATAGCCCAGACCAAGCTAGATCTTTCAGTGCTTTGTAGGGAGGAACAACGAAAGGTCATGCACAATGCAAAAGTGCAAAAAATGGAGGAAGACGAAAAGTGTACTCGCTTCTTCTTCCAGAAAACGAGGGAGAAGCGGCACTTGATGTCCTCCATGCTCGACAGCAGGGGGAGGATAGTAGAGGATAGTGAGGGAGTGAAAAAAGGGTAGAGAACTTCTATAGGGACCTGTATAACATCAAAGCTACAGATGACACCCTGATAGAGTGGTTCCTGAGCCAGTTGGAGCCTGACTCAGTGCGGGACGAGGAGGAGGAGGAGAAGGACCCAGAACTCACGCTGGAGGAGCTCACCCAGGCGGTTAAGACCATGAACACCGGTAAGACGCCAGGTCCAGATGGCATCCCGGGTGAGTATTACCATCTTTTTTGGGACACGCTAAAAGTCCATTTAGCGGAGGTCTACAGAGCGGTCTACAGGGAGAAGCGGTTGGGCCCTTCTATGCGGGAGAGTGTAATTACTCTCCTTCATAAGAAAGGGGAAGTTAAAGATCTACGGAATTGGCGCCCAATCAGCCTCCTTTGCGTGGATTACAAGATACTAGCCAAAGCTCTGATGCTCCGGCTACAAGTACACCTCCCTTTGGTCATTGGCCCCGACCAGGCTTGTGGCGTCCCAGGGAGGTCCATCACGGATATTTTAATGTTAACAAGGGACATTCTGGCTTATTCTAGAGAACGGAACCATCCCCTCTGCCTGTTCAACCTTGACCAGGAGAAGGCGTTCGATAGGGTAAGCCATGAATATATGTACAAAGTGATGGACCAGATGAAATTCGCTCCTGGACTTAGGGAGTGGGTTAAAACCATATATACAAACATTAGTACCCGAGTCTTGGTGAACAGGCACCTGACTGGTAAAATATCTATCCAGTCAGGGGTCAGACAGGGTTGCCCACTATCCCCACTGCTATATGTCGTGTGCATTGAACCCCTCCTGCAGGCAATTCGTAGGGATACCAATATAACTGGTTTCCAGCTGCCTGGATCCAACGGGGTCCAGGTCAAAACAACAGCATATATGGACGATGTGTCACTCATTTGCACCAACACATCGTCGGTACCTCGGATTAGTAATATCCTTGAGAAGTACTGCACGGCGACCGGGGCAGTGATTAATAAGTCCAAGAGCGAAGTCTACGTGTCTAAAAATTGGCAGGTAGATAGGGAACTGTCGGACATGTACCCTGTCAAAAAGGACAAAATCAAGATTCTGGGCCTCATTTTCGAGAACAATAGCTCGGGGGCCCAGAGCTGGACGGCGGCCATTAACCAGGTCCGTAAAAAGATTGGCGGATGGAGCACAAGATCCTTAACAATGACGGGTAGAGTATTAATAACCAAGTCTATACTGTTCCCCATCCTCTCTTATGTAGGAAAAATCTTTCCCCCAGACAGGACCACCAAAAAAGTGGTGGACCGCATTATCCACCGCTTTATCTGGGGCAGCAAGATGGAGAGGGTAAAGCGAGCCACCCTGAGTAAAGCCGACAAGAAGGGAGGTAAGGGGGTCCCGGACGTTGTGCAGCTCACCCGAGTGCAGGGGCTCACGCAAACTATCAAGAACATCCAGGCCCTGGACAGGAAGGTATGTTACATGAATCGTTTCTATTTTGCCACCTGTCTCAGGGCCTTGGGCCTCTGCACTATTGATAACACCGTGCCGTACTCCTGGGACCCCCCATTGTATTATAGAACCTTAAGGGACACTATATATAAATTGGGCTTAGATAAAGCAAAATTGGCCTCCTGGGAATACAAGGCTGTAACTAAATATCTTGCCGGTTCCCAGGAAATTGAAAAAGTAGCTACTTTCTCCCTCACCCAAAGCCAAAAAATCTGGGAGAATGTGTCTCACAGCTGCCTCAGTAATGTCCAGAAGGATATAGCATGGAACACCGTCCACAGTGCACTCCCCACTCGAGCGTTCATGTTCAGGAGGGGACTAGCCCAAGTAGAAACATGCCCCTATGCAAAGTGCCGCAAGAGAGAAACACCAGCCCATATCTTCTGGGAGTGTGATGTGGCTGGCAGTGTCTGGCTCTCTGTCTCTGTCTTCCTAAACAGGTTTGCTGACACGGCCAAGATGACCGCTGAGACTGTGCTCTATGGGCCTGCGGGAGGAATCACTACCAGCACAGCTAAGTGCGTTTGGCGTGTCATCAATGTTGTCAAGCAGATCCTGTGGGAAGGCCGTAACGTCTGTGTCTATCACAAGCAGGAGCTAGACACTATCACCACGACCAGAAGGGCACAAACTCTTATCAAGGACTTTGTAATTCTGGACATCCGGACCCTCGGGAAGGACAAGGCCTGCGCGGAGTGGAGGATCGCCGGACTTCAGGACGTGAAGATGGAATAAAGGAAAAAACTGGAACCGCTAGCTCCTAGGAGCGGGACTACGGGGCACCGCTAAGCCTTTTATTTATTTTGTCATGCCAGCATTCCGCCCTTTTTAGCTGGCATGACCGTTTTTCAACGGTGCCCTGGTTTTATGTAGTCTTTTTGTTTCAGTTTTATGGACCTTTGATTTAATTTGAATGTTTTATTTGATTTTGTTTTGTTTTGTTTTATGTATCTTTAAGATTTTTAATGTAAACTATTAAAAGTTACATTTTAAGTGTTTTAAAATTTTAGAATTTTAACTCACTGTTTATACACTGTCCCTTTTCCCCTGTCCCTGTTTTAGATCTAGGTTTATGTTCACTTTTTTAGAGAGCACTCCCCGGCCCTCACAAGCACTGGTTTTTTATAGATGGTTCTTTTTTTCCAGTCACTTTTAAAACAGCACAGGTTTTTTTCATGTTGATTTTAATCTGTGTCTGTTTTAACCATGTACAAAGCACAATTGTCTTGGTGTTTTTAAATGTATTTTAAATGCTTTTAAAACAAAATGTATGTCTGTATGCATGAATGTCATCTTTAAAAGAAATGTAAAATGAATGAAAAAACGAATGGGTGTAAATGTAAAAAATGTAAAATCTCAATAAAAGAGTATCAGGGGACCATATATTAAATTGATTTTTGGAATCGGGAGATGGAACAGGGGCTTTCTCCGTCCACTCCACGCATCGGCCCGGTATTGCAGTACCTCCGGGAACGGTGCACACCTTTCTCTAACGTTGGTCAAAGTCAGATCTGGATCTCTCCTGTGAGCATTTTGTCTACCCCTGCTGGAGGGAGAGTGCCAGTGTTGATGCAAGTTTTCCCGCCGTTTTACTTCTTTTTTTTTTCTTTCTCTCTTTCTTTCTCTCTTTCTCTCTTTCTTTCTCTCTTTCTTTCTTGCTGTCTTTCTTTCTTTTATTCACATGTGGTGATGATGTAGACAGCAGCAGGTTGTTTCCTGGGAGCATGCAGCTAACCAGACAAGTGTGGTGGAACATGTCCCTATGCCAGGACCTTCTTAGCAAGCCAGCCAGCCAGCGAGGCACAGTTGTAGTTACCCAAGGCACCTTGCACAGCATAGCAGCTTGGCATGACTATTTGTAAGACGCACTCCGCCAGTTTATGTTTTGTTTTTGGTGTTATGTGTGTGTTTTTGCTTTGTTTTGTTTTCTCCTGCTTAAATTGCACATTTCCCCTCTGGAAGCAGCAGCCCGTTTTTTGGGGGTCTGCTTGTGCTTGGAATTTTGCACCCACCTTTGAATCCCCCTGTGCCGTCCGGGCTGGGGGGCCCCGGGCAAGGGCCAAGTCGCCATCGCTTCTCGGCCTTTTGGCTAAGATCAAGTGTAGTATCTGTTCTTATCAGTTTAATATCTGATATGTCCCCTATCAGGGGACCATATATTAAATTGATTTTTGGAATCGGGAGATGGAACAGGGGCTTGCTCCGTCCACTCCACGCATCGGCCCGGTATTGCAGTACCTCCGGGAACGATGCACACCTTTCTCTAACGTTGGTCAAAGTCAGATCTGGATCTCTCCTGTGAGCATTTTGTCTACCCCTGCTGGAGGGAGAGTGCCAGTGTTGATGCAAGTTTTCCCGCCGTTTTACTTCTTTTTTTTTCTTACTCTCTTTCTTTCTTTCTCTCTTTCTTTCTCTCTTTCTCTCTTTCTTTCTCTCTTTCTTGCTGTCTTTCTTTCTTTTATTCACATGTGGTGATGATGTAGACAGCAGCAGGTTGTTTCCTGGGAGCATGCAGCTAACCAGACAAGTGTGGTGGAACATGTCCCTATGCCAGGACCTTCTTAGCAAGCCAGCCAGCCAGCGAGGCACAGTTGTAGTTACCCAAGGCACCTTGCACAGCATAGCAGCTTGGCATGACTATTTGTAAGACGCACTCCGCCAGTTTATGTTTTGTTTTTGGTGTTATGTGTGTGTTTTTGCTTTGTTTTGTTTTCTCCTGCTTAAATTGCACATTTCCCCTCTGGAAGCAGCAGCCCGTTTTTTGGGGGTCTGCTTGTGCTTGGAATTTTGCACCCACCTTTGAATCCCCCTGTGCCGTCCGGGCTGGGGGGCCCCGGGCAAGGGCCAAGTCGCCATCGCTTCTCGGCCTTTTGGCTAAGATCAAGTGTAGTATCTGTTCTTATCAGTTTAATATCTGACACTCTGGCTTCTCTTCAGTTCGAATAAATCTTTCTAAGACTAAGGCTTAGAGGGTAGTGGCATTGCCCGCTCCCTCCGAGGGTCTGTGAGAGGTTTGTTCGGGTGAGGAGGAACAGAATTTTTTTTTATTTTTGACTGGCTTTCTTCAGCTCGGCAACTTTTTGGAAGACTAATGCTCAGTCTGGTTTTGGCTTGCCCAATCCAGGCCGAGGGTCTTTCAAGATTTTGTTGACTGTTGAGAGCAGTTTTTTCTTTTTCAGGCGGTTCCGGCTTTTCCAGACGTTCCTGGAGTTAGAGAGAAGGAGGACCTACCATCCAGACGACCTTTGAGGACCCTTTGATGACCTAGACGACCTCATCCCCAGCCTTTGATTGTAATCGAGATCCAGACCGAGAGAGCAGCAGGCGCCCAGCAGAGGGCGCCATCTGGGAGGAGCAGAGGGCGGCCCCGGACCCCGAGGAGGCGTCACAGCCACGATTCTTCCTACGTGGTCTCGGTGCCAAGCAGCGCCCCCTACTCCGCCAGGGAAGGACACCGTTCACCTGGGGAGGGGGTCCCTCTTGCGAGGCGACCATCTCCTCAGGGACTAAAGTAATAGTTCCTTCAACTGCCCAGATTTGCTGCTTACGTTGTCTCTTTTTCGTAGAGAGAGACAACCCGGACGTCCAGAGGCTTCTCCCACCCCAATCGGAGGAGCCAGCTGAAGGATGGCGTTCCGGCCAACCGAGGAGACCAGGAGGCACAATGCGGTGCGCTTCACAAGGACCCAGCAAGAGGAAACGGAACCAGGACTGACGAGACTGGAGTTCAGCCGGACCATTCTTCAGAGGGGTATGGGTTTTTCCCCTTCTGACTTGAATTGTTTGGTGAAATTGCCAGGGCTTAAGGAAGTGTTTGAGGTCAGTTTTAGGAACCCCCAAAAGTTACAAGAAATGTGGTCCTTTTGGGGGGAGAATAAATATCTCGCTCCATACAAAGAATTTTGTGTGGATGCTCTGACAGACAGAGAAATGAAAGTTGTTACTGTCCAATTTTTCAATGAGGCTGTTAGCGACTATGATATTACAACATGGCTTAACCGCTATGGGAGGGTGTCATCAGAAGGGAGGAAAATTACAGACGAAGATGGGGTTTGGACAGGAGCCAGAAAGTGGCTGGTACGCCTTAATGTTGATCCATCGGGCATTGGAGGCGTCCGCCACATTCCAAACTCCATAGTGTTAGGGCCCAACAGAGGGCTGGTATTCTATAATGGGATGCCAAAACTCTGCAGGAAATGTGGGGAATTAGGACACCTGGCGGCCGCATGTACTGTAGTCAAGTGCAGGAACTGCGGCGCCCCCCACGAGACCAGCCACTGCAGAGAAGAGAGGCAGTGCAATTTGTGTGGAAAGAAGGGGCACCTGTTTAAGGACTGCCCCTCTTCCTATGCCAACATGGCCAGAGCCAGCAAGGCAAATACGAACAAGCCTAGGCCTGAGCAGGAAGAGGGAGCAAGTAACAAAGATCAGTCCACATCACCACCAACAGTATCCAAGACCCAGACTCCAGCACCACCATCATCACCAGCACCCCCCTCACCCCCCCGCCCCCGAGACATGTCCCGTTTTACGAGGACCCCTTCCCCCAGCCCAGAGAGAGAGTACAACAGCCACTCCACTAGCTCCAACAGTAGCTCCTCTGATGCAGAACACGAGGCAGGGAGGGAGCCCGGACCCAGCAGCGGCCCCCCCCTGAGTAGGGCCCTCTCAGCGCCAGCACTCCCCCTCGGCTCTCGTTATGACGCCATAAGGATTGAGTCCGTGGGGGAGGAAAGCGAAAGTGACAGTGAAAGTGAGAGTGAGAAGGAGGGGAAGGGAGTGAAGAACCAGCAGAGGGTGGGGAAAAGAAAGGGTAGAGACGAGGGGGGGAAAAGAAAGAAGATCAGGATCAAAGACAGCAAGTTGCAGGTGGCCCCCATAGATCCAAAACCAGCTACTGTCCACACAAAGTCCCCAGTCTTGCCCTCGCAGGCAGAGACGGAGGCGAGTGGGACGGCTACACTGCCGCCTAGTGGGCAGGTAGCAGCCAGCCAGGGCATCCCCAGCCAGCCTTCCCAGTCGTTGGCACAAACCCTAGCACACCTCGCAGAAGAGGTGTTCACTAATGCACCGAGGGAGAGGTCGGGGTCAACACCTTCCCTGACCAGCAGTACCTCGGTAGCAATGACCCTCTTCAAGCGAAGGGCCTCCCTTCAAAGCATCCTTGACCCCCTCCCTTGTATGGGCAAAACCAGGGGCCCCCTAGAGGTCCTCCTAGATACAGCACTGGAGGACATGGGAATACCCCTGGACGCGGTAAGCCAGAAGTCTGCTAACAGCTCCAATTCAACAGACGGTAACAGCCAAAGAATGCTGTCTGTCATAACCCCCCCCCAGGACAAAGCTGACCCACACGTTCCGAGGGGCCCTGAGCAAGTTCCACCAGACTTACCTTGTGGGGAGTTGAATAGCCCCAACAACTCCACGTACTGTGCATATAAAGACGGTGCCTTCTTGGACGAGGCAGCAGTGAGTACCTTCTCAGGGGTGATGGGAGTTGCAAATAAGCCCAAGCCCCCTCGAAGCAAGCGTAGAGCTAAGAGTAGGAAGAGTGTCCCGACCTCCCAATCATAGTCGCTATGGGGTGGACGCAGCGACTCCTTTTCTTGTTAGCTACCCTGATGGCCCTGATATGTGTGTCTGTTAATGTCAGGAGCATCAGGGAGACACAAAAAAGATTTGATGTACTAAACTATCTAGCTAACTTGAAAGCAGATCTCATCTTTCTGCAGGAGTGTGGTATTTCGTCGAGCCCTGATTATAGGGACCTGAAGGAGAGTTGGACCCTGGGGGACTCCTTCTGGTCGGGCTCCAACATAGCCAGAGCCGACGGAGTAGGTATCCTGTTTAAAAACCCATTTATTACCTCCCGCAGCAGCAGGGAGGTAGAACCTGGTAGAATTCTGAGCATGGATGTGACATACAACAACACTCCCCTCAGACTGGTCAATGTCTACGCACCCACTAACCAAAACGAAAGAGTTCAATTTTTTCCACAGCTGCGTCCACTCCTGCTGGGGAACGTACCCGTCATCGTGTCAGGTGACTTCAATTGTGCTCTGAGGGACGTAGACCGGAGCAGGCCACGCAACGACCGCTCTAGTAGAGTTTTGTCCTCCGTAATATTTGATTTCTCCCTGTGTGATGCAGGTAAGGACCTGGTGCCTCCCTTTACCTGGGTGAGCTCATCTGGGACCTCCTTCTCCCGTATAGATCTCGTCCTGCATACCAGCTCCCTTACGAAGACGGCAGTAGACACCCAGGCCGTCTTCTTCTCTGACCATAGGCTCCTGCAGGTAACATTGCAGGTCCCTCAGACCTCCCAGATGGGGTCAGGGGTCTGGAAATTAAACACCTCCTTACTCGATGACCCCTCCATAGCTGCAGCCTATAAGAGCAGGCTTGTTGAGTGGACCACTTTGCGTGACCTATTCAACTCCCCTATAGAGTGGTGGGAGATGGTCAAAATCAGAACTAAGGGTTATTTCATAGCAGCAGGCAAGAGGAAAGCAAAAGAAAGGAGGGCCAAATATAAACACCTGAATGCTGCCCTCCAGCGTCTGAGCCTGCTTCAGCTTCGGGGGTTCCCTGTAAGCGACGAGATAGCCCAGACCAAGCTAGATCTTTCAGTGCTTTGTAGGGAGGAACAACGAAAGGTCATGCACAATGCAAAAGTGCAAAAAATGGAGGAAGACGAAAAGTGTACTCGCTTCTTCTTCCAGAAAACGAGGGAGAAGCAGCACTTGATGTCCTCCATGCTCGACAGCAGGGGGAGGATAGTAGAGGATAGTGAGGGAGTGAAAAAAGTGGTAGAGAACTTCTATAGGGACCTGTATAACATCAAAGCTACAGATGACACCCTGATAGAGTGGTTCCTGAGCCAGTTGGAGCCTGACTCAGTGCGGGACGAGGAGGAGGAGGAGAAGGACCCAGAACTCACGCTGGAGGAGCTCACCCAGGCGGTTAAGACCATGAACACCGGTAAGACGCCAGGTCCAGATGGCATCCCGGGTGAGTATTACCATCTTTTTTGGGACACGCTAAAAGTCCATTTAGCGGAGGTCTACAGAGCGGTCTACAGGGAGAAGCGGTTGGGCCCTTCTATGCGGGAGAGTGTAATTACTCTCCTTCATAAGAAAGGGGAAGTTAAAGATCTACGGAATTGGCGCCCAATCAGCCTCCTTTGCGTGGATTACAAGATACTAGCCAAAGCTCTGATGCTCCGGCTACAAGTACACCTCCCTTTGGTCATTGGCCTCGACCAGGCTTGTGGCGTCCCAGGGAGGTCCATCACGGATATTTTAATGTTAACAAGGGACATTCTGGCTTATTCTAGAGAACGGAACCATCCCCTCTGCCTGTTCAACCTTGACCAGGAGAAGGCGTTCGATAGGGTAAGCCATGAATATATGTACAAAGTGATGGACCAGATGAAATTCGCTCCTGGACTTAGGGAGTGGGTTAAAACCATCTATACAAACATTAGTACCCGAGTCTTGGTGAACAGGCACCTGACTGGTAAAATATCTATCCAGTCAGGGGTCAGACAGGGTTGCCCACTATCCCCACTGCTATATGTCGTGTGCATTGAACCCCTCCTGCAGGCAATTCGTAGGGATACCAATATAACTGGTTTCCAGCTGCCTGGATCCAACGGGGTCCAGGTCAAAACAACAGCATATATGGACGATGTGTCACTCATTTGCACCAACACATCGTCGGTACCTCGGATTAGTAATATCCTTGAGAAGTACTGCACGGCGACCGGGGCAGTGATTAATAAGTCCAAGAGCGAAGTCTACGTGTCTAAAAATTGGCAGGTAGATAGGGAACTGTCGGACATGTACCCTGTCAAAAAGGACAAAATCAAGATTCTGGGCCTCATTTTCGAGAACAATAGCTCGGGGGCCCAGAGCTGGACGGCGGCCATTAACCAGGTCCGTAAAAAGATTGGCGGATGGAGCACAAGATCCTTAACAATGACGGGTAGAGTATTAATAACCAAGTCTATACTGTTCCCCATCCTCTCTTATGTAGGAAAAATCTTTCCCCCAGACAGGACCACCAAAAAAGTGGTGGACCGCATTATCCACCGCTTTATCTGGGGCAGCAAGATGGAGAGGGTAAAGCGAGCCACCCTGAGTAAAGCCGACAAGAAGGGAGGTAAGGGGGTCCCGGACGTTGTGCAGCTCACCCGAGTGCAGGGGCTCACGCAAACTATCAAGAACATCCAGGCCCTGGACAGGAAGGTATGTTACATGAATTGTTTCTATTTTGCCACCTGTCTCAGGGCCTTGGGCCTCTGCACTATTGATAACACCGTGCCGTACTCCTGGGACCCCCCATTGTATTATAGAACCTTAAGGGACACTATATATAAATTGGGCTTAGATAAAGCAAAATTGGCCTCCTGGGAATACAAGGCTGTAACTAAATATCTTGCCGGTTCCCAGGAAATTGAAAAAGTAGCTACTTTCTCCCTCACCCAAAGCCAAAAAATCTGGGAGAATGTGTCTCACAGCTGCCTCAGTAATGTCCAGAAGGATATAGCATGGAACACCGTCCACAGTGCACTCCCCACTCGAGCGTTCATGTTCAGGAGGGGACTAGCCCAAGTAGAAACATGCCCCTATGCAAAGTGCCGCAAGAGAGAAACACCAGCCCATATCTTCTGGGAGTGTGATGTGGCTGGCAGTGTCTGGCTCTCTGTCTCTGTCTTCCTAAACAGGTTTGCTGACACGGCCAAGATGACCGCTGAGACTGTGCTCTATGGGCCTGCGGGAGGAATCACTACCAGCACAGCTAAGTGCGTTTGGCGTGTCATCAATGTTGTCAAGCAGATCCTGTGGGAAGGCCGTAACGTCTGTGTCTATCACAAGCAGGAGCTAGACACTATCACCACGACCAGAAGGGCACAAACTCTTATCAAGGACTTTGTAATTCTGGACATCCGGACCCTCGGGAAGGACAAGGCCTGCGCGGAGTGGAGGATCGCCGGACTTCAGGACGTGAAGATGGAATAAAGGAAAAAACTGGAACCGCTAGCTCCTAGGAGCGGGACTACGGGGCACCGCTAAGCCTTTTATTTATTTTGTCATGCCAGCATTCCGCCCTTTTTAGCTGGCATGACCGTTTTTCAACGGTGCCCTGGTTTTATGTAGTCTTTTGTTTCAGTTTTATGGACTTTTATTTGATTTACGTTGAATGTTTTATTTGATTTTGTTTTGTTTTGTTTTATGTATCTTTAAGATTTTTAATGTAAACTATTAAAAGTTACATTTTAAGTGTTTTAAAATTTTAGAATTTTAACTCACTGTTTTATACACTGTCCCTTTTCCCCTGTCCCTGTTTTAGATCTAGTTTTATGTTCACTTTTGAACCTTTTAGAGAGCACTCCCCGGCCCTCACAAGCACTGGTTTTTTATAGATGGTTCTTTTTTTCCAGTCACTTTTAAAACAGCACAGGTTTTTTTCATGTTGATTTTAATCTGTGTCTGTTTTAACCATGTACAAAGCACAATTGTCTTGGTGTTTTTAAATGTGTTTTAAATGCTTTTAAAACAAAATGTATGTCTGTATGCATGAATGTCATCTTTAAAAGAAATGTAAAATGAATGAAAAAACGAATGGGTGTAAATGTAAAAAAATGTAAAATCTCAATAAAAGAGTATTAATATCTGATACGTCCCCTATCAGGGGACCATATATTAAATTGATTTTTGGAATCGGGAGATGGAACAGGGGCTTGCTCCGTCCACTCCACGCATCGGCCCGGTATTGCAGTACCTCCGGGAACGGTGCACACCTTTCTCTAACGTTGGTCAAAGTCAGATCTGGATCTCTCCTGTGAGCATTTTGTCTACCCCTGCTGGAGGGAGAGTGCCAGTGTTGATGCAAGTTTTCCCGCCGTTTTACTTCTTTTTTTTTTCTTTCTCTCTTTCTTTCTTTCTCTCTTTCTCTCTTTCTTTCTCTCTTTCTTGCTGTCTTTCTTTCTTTTATTCACATGTGGTGATGATGTAGACAGCAGCAGGTTGTTTCCTGGGAGCATGCAGCTAACCAGACAAGTGTGGTGGAACATGTCCCTAT
The DNA here is from genome assembly GCF_902713425.1 of Acipenser ruthenus. NCBI lineage: Eukaryota > Metazoa > Chordata > Actinopteri > Acipenseriformes > Acipenseridae > Acipenser > Acipenser ruthenus. The sequence continues at coordinate 20,546,911 of NC_081198.1, read as the reverse complement.
GCCAGGACCTTCTTAGCAAGCCAGCCAGCCAGCGAGGCACAGTTGTAGTTACCCAAGGCACCTTGCACAGCATAGCAGCTTGGCATGACTATTTGTAAGACGCACTCCGCCAGTTTATGTTTTGTTTTTGGTGTTATGTGTGTGTTTTTGCTTTGTTTTGTTTTCTCCTGCTTAAATTGCACATTTCCCCTCTGGAAGCAGCAGCCCGTTTTTTGGGGGTCTGCTTGTGCTTGGAATTTTGCACCCACCTTTGAATCCCCCTGTGCCGTCCGGGCTGGGGGGCCCCGGGCAAGGGCCAAGTCGCCATCGCTTCTCTGCCTTTTGGCTAAGATCAAGTGTAGTATCTGTTCTTATCAGTTTAATATCTGATACGAGGGGCCCTGAGCAAGTTCCACCAGACTTACCTTGTGGGGAGTTGAATAGCCAGAAGTCTGCTAACAGCTCCAATTCAACAGACGGTAACAGCCAAAGAATTCTGTCTGTCATAACCCCCCCCCAGGACAAAGCTGACCCACACGTTCCGAGGGGCCCTGAGCAAGTTCCACCAGACTTACCTTGTGGGGAGTTGAATAGCCCCAACAACTCCACGTACTGTGCATATAAAGACGGTGCCTTCTTGGACGAGGCAGCAGTGAGTACCTTCTCAGGGGTGATGGGAGTTGCAAATAAGCCCAAGCCCCCTCGAAGCAAGCGTAGAGCTAAGAGTAGGAAGAGTGTCCCGACCTCCCAATCATAGTCGCTATGGGGTGGACGCAGCGACTCCTTTTCTTGTTAGCTACCCTGATGGCCCTGATATGTGTGTCTGTTAATGTCAGGAGCATCAGGGAGACACAAAAAAGATTTGATGTACTAAACTATCTAGCTAACTTGAAAGCAGATCTCATCTTTCTGCAGGAGTGTGGTATTTCGTCGAGCCCTGATTATAGGAACCTGAAGGAGAGTTGGACCCTGGGGGACTCCTTCTGGTCGGGCTCCAACATAGCCAGAGCCGACGGAGTAGGTATCCTGTTTAAAAACCCATTTATTACCTCCCGCAGCAGCAGGGAGGTAGAACCTGGTAGAATTCTGAGCGTGGATGTGACATACAACAACACTCCCCTCAGACTGGTCAATGTCTACGCACCCACTAACCAAAACGAAAGAGTTCAATTTTTTCCACAGCTGCGTCCACTCCTGCTGGGGAACGTACCCGTCATCGTGTCAGGTGACTTCAATTGTGCTCTGAGGGACGTAGACCGGAGCAGGCCACGCAACGACCGCTCTAGTAGAGTTTTGTCCTCCGTAATATCTGATTTCTCCCTGTGTGATGCAGGTAAGGACCTGGTGCCTCCCTTTACCTGGGTGAGCTCATCTGGGACCTCCTTCTCCCGTATAGATCTCGTCCTGCATACCAGCTCCCTTACGAAGACGGCAGTAGACACCCAGGCTGTCTTCTTCTCTGACCATAGGCTCCTGCAGGTAACATTGCAGGTCCCTCAGACCTCCCAGATGGGGTCAGGGGTCTGGAAATTAAACACCTCCTTACTCGATGACCCCTCCATAGCTGCAGCCTATAAGAGCAGGCTTGTTGAGTGGACCACTTTGCGTGACCTATTCAACTCCCCTATAGAGTGGTGGGAGATGGTCAAAATGAGAACTAAGGGTTATTTCATAGCAGCAGGCAAGAGGAAAGCAAAAGAAAGGAGGGCCAAATATAAATACCTGAATGCTGCCCTCCAGCGTCTGAGCCTGCTTCAGCTTCGGGGGTTCCCTGTAAGCGACGAGATAGCCCAGACCAAGCTAGATCTTTCAGTGCTTTGTAGGGAGGAACAACGAAAGGTCATGCACAATGCAAAAGTGCAAAAAATGGAGGAAGACGAAAAGTGTACTCGCTTCTTCTTCCAGAAAACGAGGGAGAAGCGGCACTTGATGTCCTCCATGCTCGACAGCAGGGGGAGGATAGTAGAGGATAGTGAGGGAGTGAAAAAAGTGGTAGAGAACTTCTATAGGGACCTGTATAACATCAAAGCTACAGATGACACCCTGATAGAGTGGTTCCTGAGCCAGTTGGAGCCTGACTCAGTGCGGGACGAGGAGGAGGAGGAGAAGGACCCAGAACTCACGCTGGAGGAGCTCACCCAGGCGGTTAAGACCATGAACACCGGTAAGACGCCAGGTCCAGATGGCATCCCGGGTGAGTATTACCATCTTTTTTGGGACACGCTAAAAGTCCATTTAGCGGAGGTCTACAGAGCGGTCTACAGGGAGAAGCGGTTGGGCCCTTCTATGCGGGAGAGTGTAATTACTCTCCTTCATAAGAAAGGGGAAGTTAAAGATCTATGGAATTGGCGCCCAATCAGCCTCCTTTGCGTGGATTACAAGATACTAGCCAAAGCTCTGATGCTCCGGCTACAAGTACACCTCCCTTTGGTCATTGGCCCCGACCAGGCTTGTGGCGTCCCAGGGAGGTCCATCACGGATATTTTAATGTTAACAAGGGACATTCTGGCTTATTCTAGAGAACGGAACCATCCCCTCTGCCTGTTCAACCTTGACCAGGAGAAGGCGTTCGATAGGGTAAGCCATGAATATATGTACAAAGTGATGGACCAGATGAAATTCGCTCCTGGACTTAGGGAGTGGGTTAAAACCATATATACAAACATTAGTACCCGAGTCTTGGTGAACAGGCACCTGACTGGTAAAATATCTATCCAGTCAGGGGTCAGACAGGGTTGCCCACTATCCCCACTGCTATATGTCGTGTGCATTGAACCCCTCCTGCAGGCAATTCGTAGGGATACCAATATAACTGGTTTCCAGCTGCCTGGATCCAACGGGGTCCAGGTCAAAACAACAGCATATATGGACGATGTGTCACTCATTTGCACCAACACATCGTCGGTACCTCGGATTAGTAATATCCTTGAGAAGTACTGCACGGCGACCGGGGCAGTGATTAATAAGTCCAAGAGCGAAGTCTACGTGTCTAAAAATTGGCAGGTAGATAGGGAACTGTCGGACATGTACCCTGTCAAAAAGGACAAAATCAAGATTCTGGGCCTCATTTTCGAGAACAATAGCTCGGGGGCCCAGAGCTGGACGGCGGCCATTAACCAGGTCCGTAAAAAGATTGGCGGATGGAGCACAAGATCCTTAACAATGACGGGTAGAGTATTAATAACCAAGTCTATACTGTTCCCCATCCTCTCTTATGTAGGAAAAATCTTTCCCCCAGACAGGACCACCAAAAAAGTGGTGGACCGCATTATCCACCGCTTTATCTGGGGCAGCAAGATGGAGAGGGTAAAACGAGCCACCCTGAGTAAAGCCGACAAGAAGGGAGGTAAGGGGGTCCCGGACGTTGTGCAGCTCACCCGAGTGCAGGGGCTCACGCAAACTATCAAGAACATCCAGGCCCTGGACAGGAAGGTATGTTACATGAATCGTTTCTATTTTGCCACCTGTCTCAGGGCCTTGGGCCTCTGCACTATTGATAACACCGTGCCGTACTCCTGGGACCCCCCATTGTATTATAGAACCTTAAGGGACACTATATATAAATTGGGCTTAGATAAAGCAAAATTGGCCTCCTGGGAATACAAGGCTGTAACTAAATATCTTGCCGGTTCCCAGGAAATTGAAAAAGTAGCTACTTTCTCCCTCACCCAAAGCCAAAAAATCTGGGAGAATGTGTCTCACAGCTGCCTCAGTAATGTCCAGAAGGATATAGCATGGAACACCGTCCACAGTGCACTCCCCACTCGAGCGTTCATGTTCAGGAGGGGACTAGCCCAAGTAGAAACATGCCCCTATGCAAAGTGCCGCAAGAGAGAAACACCAGCCCATATCTTCTGGGAGTGTGATGTGGCTGGCAGTGTCTGGCTCTCTGTCTCTGTCTTCCTAAACAGGTTTGCTGACACGGCCAAGATGACCGCTGAGACTGTGCTCTATGGGCCTGCGGGAGGAATCACTACCAGCACAGCTAAGTGCGTTTGGCGTGTCATCAATGTTGTCAAGCAGATCCTGTGGGAAGGCCGTAACGTCTGTGTCTATCACAAGCAGGAGCTAGACACTATCACCACGACCAGAAGGGCACAAACTCTTATCAAGGACTTTGTAATTCTGGACATCCGGACCCTCGGGAAGGACAAGGCCTGCGCGGAGTGGAGGATCGCCGGACTTCAGGACGTGAAGATGGAATAAAGGAAAAAACTGGAACCGCTAGCTCCTAGGAGCGGGACTACGGGGCACCGCTAAGCCTTTTATTTATTTTGTCATGCCAGCATTCCGCCCTTTTTAGCTGGCATGACCGTTTTTCAACGGTGCCCTGGTTTTATGTAGTCTTTTTGTTTCAGTTTTATGGACTTTGATTTACGTTGAATGTTTTATTTGATTTTGTTTTGTTTTGTTTTATGTATCTTTAAGATTTTTAATGTAAACTATTAAAAGTTACATTTTAAGTGTTTTAAAATTTTAGAATTTTAACTCACTGTTTTATACACTGTCCCTTTTCCCCTGTCCCTGTTTTAGATCTAGTTTTATGTTCACTTTTGAACCTTTTTAGAGAGCACTCCCCGGCCCTCACAAGCACTGGTTTTTTATAGATGGTTCTTTTTTTCCAGTCACTTTTAAAACAGCACAGGTTTTTTTTCATGTTGATTTTAATCTGTGTCTGTTTTAACCATGTACAAAGCACAATTGTCTTGGTGTTTTTAAATGTATTTTAAATGCTTTTAAAACAAAATGTATGTCTGTATGCATGAATGTCATCTTTAAAAGAAATGAAAAATGAATGAAAAAACGAATGGGTGTAAATGTAAAAAAATGTAAAATCTCAATAAAAGAGTATTAATGTTGCAAATAAGCCCAAGCCCCCTCGAAGCAAGCGTAGAGCTAAGAGTAGGAAGAGTGTCCCGACCTCCCAATCATAGTCGCTATGGGGTGGACGCAGCGACTCCTTTTCTTGTTAGCTACCCTGATGGCCCTGATATGTGTTTCTGTTAATGTCAGGAGCATCAGGGAGACACAAAAAAGATTTGATGTACTAAACTATCTAGCTAACTTGAAAGCAGATCTCATCTTTCTGCAGGAGTGTGGTATTTCGTCGAGCCCTGATTATAGGAACCTGAAGGAGAGTTGGACCCTGGGGGACTCCTTCTGGTCGGGCTCCAACATAGCCAGAGCCGACGGAGTAGGTATCCTGTTTAAAAACCCATTTATTACCTCCCGCAGCAGCAGGGAGGTAGAACCTGGTAGAATTCTGAGCGTGGATGTGACATACAACAACACTCCCCTCAGACTGGTCAATGTCTACGCACCCACTAACCAAAACGAAAGAGTTCAATTTTTTCCACAGCTGCGTCCACTCCTGCTGGGGAACGTACCCGTCATCGTGTCAGGTGACTTCAATTGTGCTCTGAGGGACGTAGACCGGAGCAGGCCACGCAACGACCGCTCTAGTAGAGTTTTGTCCTCCGTAATATTTGATTTCTCCCTGTGTGATGCAGGTAAGGACCTGGTGCCTCCCTTTACCTGGGTGAGCTCATCTGGGACCTCCTTCTCCCGTATAGATCTCGTCCTGCATACCAGCTCCCTTACGAAGACGGCAGTAGACACCCAGGCCGTCTTCTTCTCTGACCATAGGCTCCTGCAGGTAACATTGCAGGTCCCTCAGACCTCCCAGATGGGGTCAGGGGTCTGGAAATTAAACACCTCCTTACTCGATGACCCCTCCATAGCTGCAGCCTATAAGAGCAGGCTTGTTGAGTGGACCACTTTGCGTGACCTATTCAACTCCCCTATAGAGTGGTGGGAGATGGTCAAAATGAGAACTAAGGGTTATTTCATAGCAGCAGGCAAGAGGAAAGCAAAAGAAAGGAGGGCCAAATATAAACACCTGAATGCTGCCCTCCAGCGTCTGAGCCTGCTTCAGCTTCGGGGGTTCCCTGTAAGCGATGAGATAGCCCAGACCAAGCTAGATCTTTCAGTGCTTTGTAGGGAGGAACAACGAAAGGTCATGCACAATGCAAAAGTGCAAAAAATGGAGGAAGACGAAAAGTGTACTCGCTTCTTCTTCCAGAAAACGAGGGAGAAGCGGCACTTGATGTCCTCCATGCTCGACAGCAGGGGGAGGATAGTAGAGGATAGTGAGGGAGTGAAAAAAGTGGTAGAGAACTTCTATAGGGACCTGTATAACATCAAAGCTACAGATGACACCCTGATAGAGTGGTTCCTGAGCCAGTTGGAGCCTGACTCAGTGCGGGACGACGAGGAGGAGGAGAAGGACCCAGAACTCACGCTGGAGGAGCTCACCCAGGCGGTTAAGACCATGAACACCGGTAAGACGCCAGGTCCAGATGGCATCCCGGGTGAGTATTACCATCTTTTTTGGGACACGCTAAAAGTCCATTTAGCGGAGGTCTACAGAGCGGTCTACAGGGAGAAGCGGTTGGGCCCTTCTATGCGGGAGAGTGTAATTACTCTCCTCCATAAGAAAGGGGAAGTTAAAGATCTATGGAATTGGCGCCCAATCAGCCTCCTTTGCGTGGATTACAAGATACTAGCAAAAGCTCTGATGCTCCGGCTACAAGTACACCTCCCTTTGGTCATTGGCCCCGACCAGGCTTGTGGCGTCCCAGGGAGGTCCATCACGGATATTTTAATGTTAACAAGGGACATTCTGGCTTATTCTAGAGAACGGAACCATCCCCTCTGCCTGTTCAACCTTGACCAGGAGAAGGCGTTCGATAGGGTAAGCCATGAATATATGTACAAAGTGATGGACCAGATGAAATTCGCTCCTGGACTTAGGGGGTGGGTTAAAACCATCTATACAAACATTAGTACCCGAGTCTTGGTGAACAGGCACCTGACTGGTAAAATATCTATCCAGTCAGGGGTCAGACAGGGTTGCCCACTATCCCCACTGCTATATGTCGTGTGCATTGAACCCCTCCTGCAGGCAATTCGTAGGGATACCAATATAACTGGTTTCCAGCTGCCTGGATCCAACGGGGTCCAGGTCAAAACAACAGCATATATGGACGATGTGTCACTCATTTGCACCAACACATCGTCGGTACCTCAGATTAGTAATATCCTTGAGAAGTACTGCACGGCGACCGGGGCAGTGATTAATAAGTCCAAGAGCGAAGTCTACGTGTCTAAAAATTGGCAGGTAGATAGGGAACTGTCAGACATGTACCCTGTCAAAAAGGACAAAATCAAGATTCTGGGCCTCATTTTCGAGAACAATAGCTCGGGGGCCCAGAGCTGGACGGCGGCCATTAACCAGGTCCGTAAAAAGATTGGCGGATGGAGCACAAGATCCTTAACAATGACGGGTAGAGTATTAATAACCAAGTCTATACTGTTCCCCATCCTCTCTTATGTAGGAAAAATCTTTCCCCCAGACAGGACCACCAAAAAAGTGGTGGACCGCATTATCCACCGCTTTATCTGGGGCAGCAAGATGGAGAGGGTAAAGCGAGCCACTCTGAGTAAAGCCGACAAGAAGGGAGGTAAGGGGGTCCCGGACGTTGTGCAGCTCACCCGAGTGCAGGGGCTCACGCAAACTATCAAGAACATCCAGGCCCTGGACAGGAAGGTATGTTACATGAATCGTTTCTATTTTGCCACCTGTCTCAGGGCCTTGGGCCTCTGCACTATTGATAACACCGTGCCGTACTCCTGGGACCCCCCATTGTATTATAGAACCTTAAGGGACACTATATATAAATTGGGCTTAGATAAAGCAAAATTGGCCTCCTGGGAATACAAGGCTGTAACTAAATATCTTGCCGGTTCCCAGGAAATTGAAAAAGTAGCTACTTTCTCCCTCACCCAAAGCCAAAAAATCTGGGAGAATGTGTCTCACAGCTGCCTCAGTAATGTCCAGAAGGATATAGCATGGAACACCGTCCACAGTGCACTCCCCACTCGAGCGTTCATGTTCAGGAGGGGACTAGCCCAAGTAGAAACATGCCCCTATGCAAAGTGCCGCAAGAGAGAAACACCAGCCCATATCTTCTGGGAGTGTGATGTGGCTGGCAGTGTCTGGCTCTCTGTCTCTGTCTTCCTAAACAGGTTTGCTGACACGGCCAAGATGACCGCTGAGACTGTGCTCTATGGGCCTGCGGGAGGAATCACTACCAGCACAGCTAAGTGCGTTTGGCGTGTCATCAATGTTGTCAAGCAGATCCTGTGGGAAGGCCGTAACGTCTGTGTCTATCACAAGCAGGAGCTAGACACTATCACCACGACCAGAAGGGCACAAACTCTTATCAAGGACTTTGTAATTCTGGACATCCGGACCCTCGGGAAGGACAAGGCCTGCGCGGAGTGGAGGATCGCCGGACTTCAGGACGTGAAGATGGAATAAAGGAAAAAACTGGAACCGCTAGCTCCTAGGAGCGGGACTACGGGGCACCGCTAAGCCTTTTATTTATTTTGTCATGCCAGCATTCCGCCCTTTTTAGCTGGCATGACCGTTTTTCAACGGTGCCCTGGTTTTATGTAGTCTTTTTGTTTCAGTTTTATGGACCTTTGATTTAATTTGAATGTTTTATTTGATTTTGTTTTGTTTTGTTTTATGTATCTTTAAGATTTTTAATGTAAACTATTAAAAGTTACATTTTAAGTGTTTTAAAATTTTAGAATTTTAACTCACTGTTTTATACACTGTCCCTTTTCCCCTGTCCCTGTTTTAGTAATATAGTTTTATGTTCACTTTTGAACCTTTTTAGAGAGCACTCCCCGGCCCTCACAAGCACTGGTTTTTTATAGATGGTTCTTTTTTTCCAGTCACTTTTAAAGCAGCACAGGTTTTTTTCATGTCGATTTTAATCTGTGTCTGTTTTAACCATGTATAAAGCACAATTGTCTTGTTGTTTTTAAATGTGTTTTAAATGCTTTTAAAACAAAATGTATGTCTGTATGCATGAATGTCATCTTTAAAAGAAATGTAAAATGAATGAAAAAAACGAATGGGTGTAAATGTAAAAAATGTAAAATCTCAATAAAAGAGTATTAATATCTGATACGTCCCCTATCAGGGGACCATATATTAAATTGATTTTTGGAATCGGGAGATGGAACAGGGGCTTGCTCAGTCCACTCCACGCATCGGCCCGGTATTGCAGTACCTCCGGGAACGGTGCACACCTTTCTCTAACGTTGGTCAAAGTCAGATCTGGATCTCTCCTGTGAGCATTTTGTCTACCCCTGCTGGAGGGAGAGTGCCAGTGTTGATGCAAGTTTTCCCGCCGTTTTACTTCTTTTTTTTTTCTTTCTCTCTTTCTTTCTTTCTCTCTTTCTTTCTCTCTTTCTCTCTTTCTTTCTCTCTTTCTTTCTTGCTGTCTTTCTTTCTTTTATTCACATGTGGTGATGATGTAGACAGCAGCAGGTTGTTTCCTGGGAGCATGAAGCTAACCAGACAAGTGTGGTGGAACATGTCCCTATGCCAGGACCTTCTTAGCAAGCCAGCCAGCCAGCGAGGCACAGTTGTAGTTACCCAAGGCACCTTGCACAGCATAGCAGCTTGGCATGACTATTTGTAAGACGCACTCCGCTAGTTTATGTTTTGTTTTTGGTGTTATGTGTGTGTTTTTGCTTTGTTTTGTTTTCTCCTGCTTAAATTGCACATTTCCCCTCTGGAAGCAGCAGCCCGTTTTTTGGGGGTCTGCTTGTGCTTGGAATTTTGCACCCACCTTTGAATCCCCCTGTGCCGTCCGGGCTGGGGGGCCCCGGGCAAGGGCCAAGTCGCCATCGCTTCTCGGCCTTTTGGCTAAGATCAAGTGTAGTATCTGTTCTTATCAGTTTAATATCTGATACGTCCCCTATCAGGGGACCATATATTAAATTGATTTTTGGAATCGGGAGATGGAACAGGGGCTTGCTCCGTCCACTCCACGCATCGGCCCGGTATTGCAGTACCTCCAGGAACGGTGCACACCTTTCTCTAACGTTGGTCAAAGTCAGATCTGGATCTCTCCTGTGAGCATTTTGTCTACCCCTGCTGGAGGGAGAGTGCCAGTGTTGATGCAAGTTTTCCCGCCGTTTTACTTCTTTTTTTTTTTTCTTTCTCTCTTTCTTTCTTTCTCTCTTTCTCTCTTTCTTTCTCTCTTTCTTTCTTGCTGTCTTTCTTTCTTTTATTCACATGTGGTGATGATGTAGACAGCAGCAGGTTGTTTCCTGGGAGCATGCAGCTAACCAGACAAGTGTGGTGGAACATGTCCCTATGCCAGGACCTTCTTAGCAAGCCAGCCAGCCAGCGAGGCACAGTTGTAGTTACCCAAGGCACCTTGCACAGCATAGCAGCTTGGCATGACTATTTGTAAGACGCACTCCGCCAGTTTATGTTTTGTTTTTGGTGTTATATGTGTGTTTTTGCTTTGTTTTGTTTTCTCCTGCTTAAATTGCACATTTCCCCTCTGGAAGCAGCAGCCCGTTTTTTTGGGGTCTGCTTGTGCTTGAAATTTTGCACCCACCTTTTGAATCCCCCTGTGCCGTCCGGGCTGGGGGGCCCCGGGCAAGGGCCAAGTCGCCATCGCTTCTCGGCCTCTTGGCTCCGATCAAGTGAGTTCGGGAAGGCGATTGTAGCAGTGGGAGTACAACCAGCTATCAGAGAGAGAGCATGGAGTACAAGTCGGCTACAAATACTTTCCGGTTTCTGTTGAAGAATCCGGAGGAGCAGTGGACTCGGAAGAAGTTCGTTCATGAGGTGATGTTCGGGTTGCTGGGACTGAGTTTGGAAGAGATCCTGTGCTTGGAGGACCACCAGAAGAAGGGTATGTTTGATCTGACCCTGAGGACGGAAGATTTGTGTTGGGAGAAGAATGTGGTGTATGAGGAGGCAGTAACAGAGCTGAAGGAGAAGTTTGAGTTTGAGCCGATTTTTCTGCTGGAATGGAGGATCTTTTTTGTGAAGATGAACAGTGCTCAGGTTCCCATGGATGATATCAAGCGTGTACTGGAGGAACGACTCATCCTGAAGGGTGAGTTAGTGAAAACCTGTGACTCTGATGGAGTATGGAATAAATGGAGAAAGGTTTATGGAAGATTTAAGAAGATAAGAGCAAGGGGAGAAGAATTGTTTTTAAAACCTGTTATCTTTGTGGGACCGAACAAGGGAATTGTGAGGTACGCCGGCCAGCCGGAGGTGTGCTACAAATGTAGCAATATGGATCATAAGGCAGCAGAATGCAATGCTTTGGTCTGCAGGAACTGCAATGGCGTGGGACATTTGAGCAAGGATTGCCCTGAAAAGAAGCGTTGCAATTTGTGTGGTGAAGAAGACCATTTGTATAGGGATTGTTCCAAGAGAGCAAGAAGCTATGCGGAAGCAGCTTCAGGAAGAAAGAAGGTGTTTGCAAAGAAAGATGAAGCACAGAAAGGAAAGTTGGCTGTGGGAGTGGCCTCATCTGGGGAAGGCGGAACGGCGGGAAAAGAGGAGACAAAGGAAAGGGGAGGAGAGCCGAACAGGGAGGCGGAGGAAAAGAGTGACAGAAGTATGCTGAACAGCCAACAGAAGTCCTCGGAAGGTTCCGGCTCCTCCGTGGATGATTCCATGGAGGGGGTGGAGAGTATCCAGAGAAAGAGGAAAGTGGATGAGGAAGGGGCAACAGCAAGCTCAAGTTGGGCAAATAGTGTGGAGGAAGAGGAGGAGAAAAGGAAAAAGAAAGGAGTAATAGGAAATACAAACAGTGGAGGGGAGGAAAGACGGTCTTTGGGGAAAAAAGAAGAGGAGATGAAGAAGCGGAAAGACCGAGCTGGAATTGAAAAGGAGGAGAGTGCAAGCGCAGGTCCGGCCGGTTCAAGTTGGGTTTCAGAGTCTGTGTTAAGTGGGGTTGAGGAAGGTAGCTCAAGTCAGACAATGAGTGTGGAGGAAGAAGAGAATTTGATGAGGACGTTTTGCGCTAAGCATTTTGCAGAGCTTTCGGGGTGGAAGGAGAGGATGAGGAAGGGAAGGATTCTTGAAGAAGAGTGGAGAAGGTATGAGGAGGCGAAACAAAGGATATTGTTGTGTGCACGACGGAAGGCGAACGAGGCTTTAAAAGAAAGACAAAAGAAGAGAGAAAGTGAGAAAAAGAAGGACTTTAAGTAATAGTTTGAGATGGAATTGATGATAATTTAGATGTTTTTTTTGAGAAATTGATGTGTTTTTGATTAGAGATGAACATAATTTTGTCGTATTAATTTAAGAAAGTAATGTATTTTTTGAGTATTTGATTAAAAAAAAAAAAAAAAAAAAAAAAAATCTGTTCTTATCAGTTTAATATCTGATACGTCCCCTATCAGGGGACCATATATTAAATTGATTTTTGGAATCGGGAGATGGAACAGGGGCTTGCTCCGTCCACTCCACGCATCGGCCCGGTATTGCAGTACCTCCGGGAACGGTGCACACCTTTCTCTAACGTTGGTCAAAGTCAGATCTGGATCTCTCCTGTGAGCATTTTGTCTACCCCTGCTGGAGGGAGAGTGCCAGTGTTGATGCAAGTTTTCCCGCCGTTTTACTTCTTTTTTTTTTTCTTTCTCTCTTTCTTTCTTTCTCTCTTTCTTTCTCTCTTTCTCTCTTTCTTTCTCTCTTTCTTTCTTGCTGTCTTTCTTTCTTTTATTCACATGTGGTGATGATGTAGACAGCAGCAGGTTGTTTCCTGGGAGCATGCAGCTAACCAGACAAGTGTGGTGGAACATGTCCCTATGCCAGGACCTTCTTAGCAAGCAAGCCAGCCAGCGAGGCACAGTTGTAGTTACCCAAGGCACCTTGCACAGCATAGCAGCTTGGCATGACTATTTGTAAGACGCACTCCGCCAGTTTATGTTTTGTTTTTGGTGTTATGGGTGTGTTTTTGTTTTGTTTTGTTTTCTCCTGCTTAAATTGCACATTTCCCCTCTGGAAGCAGCAGCCCGTTTTTTTGGGGTCTGCTTGTGCTTGAAATTTTGCACCCACCTTTTGAATCCCCCTGTGCCGTCCGGGCTGGGGGGCCCCGGGCAAGGGCCAAGTCGCCATCGCTTCTCGGCCTCTTGGCTCCGATCAAGTGAGTTCGGGAAGGCGATTGTAGCAGTGGGAGTACAACCAGCTATCAGAGAGAGAGCATGGAGTACAAGTCGGCTACAAATACTCTCCGGTTTCTGTTGAAGAATCCGGAGGAGCAGTGGACTCGGAAGAAGTTCGTTCATGAGGTGATGTTCGGGTTGCTGGGACTGAGTTTGGAAGAGATCCTGTGCTTGGAGGACCACCAGAAGAAGGGTATGTTTGATCTGACCCTGAGGACGGAAGATTTGTGTTGGGAGAAGAATGTGGTGTATGAGGAGGCAGTAACAGAGCTGAAGGAGAAGTTTGAGTTTGAGCCGATTTTTCTGCTGGAATGGAGGATCTTTTTTGTGAAGATGAACAGTGCTCAGGTTCCCATGGATGATATCAAGCGTGTACTGGAGGAACGACTCATCCTGAAGGGTGAGTTAGTGAAAACCTGTGACTCTGATGGAGTATGGAATAAATGGAGAAAGGTTTATGGAAGATTTAAGAAGATAAGAGCAAGGGGAGAAGAATTGTTTTTAAAACCTGTTATCTTTGTGGGACCGAACAAGGGAATTGTGAGGTACGCCGGCCAGCCGGAGGTGTGCTACAAATGTAGCAATATGGATCATAAGGCAGCAGAATGCAATGCTTTGGTCTGCAGGAACTGCAATGGCGTGGGACATTTGAGCAAGGATTGCCCTGAAAAGAAGCGTTGCAATTTGTGTGGTGAAGAAGACCATTTGTATAGGGATTGTTCCAAGAGAGCAAGAAGCTATGCGGAAGCAGCTTCAGGAAGAAAGAAGGTGTTTGCAAAGAAAGATGAAGCACAGAAAGGAAAGTTGGCTGGGGGAGTGGCCTCATCTGGGGAAGGCGGAACGGCGGGAAAAGAGGAGACAAAGGAAAGGGGAGGAGAGCCGAACAGGGAGGCGGAGGAAAAGAGTGACAGAAGTATGCTGAACAGCCAACAGAAGTCCTCGGAAGGTTCCGGCTCCTCCGTGGATGATTCCATGGAGGGGGTGGAGAGTATCCAGAGAAAGAGGAAAGTGGATGAGGAAGGGGCAACAGCAAGCTCAAGTTGGGCAAATAGTGTGGAGGAAGAGGAGGAGAAAAGGAAAAAGAAAGGAGTAATAGGAAATACAAACAGTGGAGGGGAGGAAAGACGGTCTTTGGGGAAAAAAGAAGAGGAGATGAAGAAGCGGAAAGACCGAGCTGGAATTGAAAAGGAGGAGAGTGCAAGCGCAGGTCCGGCCGGTTCAAGTTGGGTTTCAGAGTCTGTGTTAAGTGGGGTTGAGGAAGGTAGCTCAAGTCAGACAATGAGTGTGGAGGAAGAAGAGAATTTGATGAGGACGTTTTGCGCTAAGCATTTTGCAGAGCTTTCGGGGTGGAAGGAGAGGATGAGGAAGGGAAGGATTCTTGAAGAAGAGTGGAGAAGGTATGAGGAGGCGAAACAAAGGATATTGTTGTGTGCACGACGGAAGGCGAACGAGGCTTTAAAAGAAAGACAAAAGAAGAGAGAAAGTGAGAAAAAGAAGGACTTTAAGTAATAGTTTGAGATGGAATTGATGATAATTTAGATGTTTTTTTTGAGAAATTGATGTGTTTTTGATTAGAGATGAACATAATTTTGTCGTATTAATTTAAGAAAGTAATGTATTTTTTGAGTATTTGATTAAAAAAAAAAAAAAAAAAAAAAAAAATCTGTTCTTATCAGTTTAATATCTGATACGTCCCCTATCAGGGGACCATATATTAAATTGATTTTTGGAATCGGGAGATGGAACAGGGGCTTGCTCCGTCCACTCCACGCATCGGCCCGGTATTGCAGTACCTCCGGGAACGGTGCACACCTTTCTCTAACGTTGGTCAAAGTCAGATCTGGATCTCTCCTGTGAGCATTTTGTCTACCCCTGCTGGAGGGAGAGTGCCAGTGTTGATGCAAGTTTTCCCGCCGTTTTACTTCTTTTTTTTTTTCTTTCTCTCTTTCTTTCTTTCTCTCTTTCTTTCTCTCTTTCTCTCTTTCTTTCTCTCTTTCTTTCTTGCTGTCTTTCTTTCTTTTATTCACATGTGGTGATGATGTAGACAGCAGCAGGTTGTTTCCTGGGAGCATGCAGCTAACCAGACAAGTGTGGTGGAACATGTCCCTATGCCAGGACCTTCTTAGCAAGCAAGCCAGCCAGCGAGGCACAGTTGTAGTTACCCAAGGCACCTTGCACAGCATAGCAGCTTGGCATGACTATTTGTAAGACGCACTCCGCCAGTTTATGTTTTGTTTTTGGTGTTATGGGTGTGTTTTTGTTTTGTTTTGTTTTCTCCTGCTTAAATTGCACATTTCCCCTCTGGAAGCAGCAGCCCGTTTTTTTGGGGTCTGCTTGTGCTTGAAATTTTGCACCCACCTTTTGAATCCCCCTGTGCCGTCCGGGCTGGGGGGCCCCGGGCAAGGGCCAAGTCGCCATCGCTTCTCGGCCTCTTGGCTCCGATCAAGTGAGTTCGGGAAGGCGATTGTAGCAGTGGGAGTACAACCAGCTATCAGAGAGAGAGCATGGAGTACAAGTCGGCTACAAATACTCTCCGGTTTCTGTTGAAGAATCCGGAGGAGCAGTGGACTCGGAAGAAGTTCGTTCATGAGGTGATGTTCGGGTTGCTGGGACTGAGTTTGGAAGAGATCCTGTGCTTGGAGGACCACCAGAAGAAGGGTATGTTTGATCTGACCCTGAGGACGGAAGATTTGTGTTGGGAGAAGAATGTGGTGTATGAGGAGGCAGTAACAGAGCTGAAGGAGAAGTTTGAGTTTGAGCCGATTTTTCTGCTGGAATGGAGGATCTTTTTTGTGAAGATGAACAGTGCTCAGGTTCCCATGGATGATATCAAGCGTGTACTGGAGGAACGACTCATCCTGAAGGGTGAGTTAGTGAAAACCTGTGACTCTGATGGAGTATGGAATAAATGGAGAAAGGTTTATGGAAGATTTAAGAAGATAAGAGCAAGGGGAGAAGAATTGTTTTTAAAACCTGTTATCTTTGTGGGACCGAACAAGGGAATTGTGAGGTACGCCGGCCAGCCGGAGGTGTGCTACAAATGTAGCAATATGGATCATAAGGCAGCAGAATGCAATGCTTTGGTCTGCAGGAACTGCAATGGCGTGGGACATTTGAGCAAGGATTGCCCTGAAAAGAAGCGTTGCAATTTGTGTGGTGAAGAAGACCATTTGTATAGGGATTGTTCCAAGAGAGCAAGAAGCTATGCGGAAGCAGCTTCAGGAAGAAAGAAGGTGTTTGCAAAGAAAGATGAAGCACAGAAAGGAAAGTTGGCTGGGGGAGTGGCCTCATCTGGGGAAGGCGGAACGGCGGGAAAAGAGGAGACAAAGGAAAGGGGAGGAGAGCCGAACAGGGAGGCGGAGGAAAAGAGTGACAGAAGTATGCTGAACAGCCAACAGAAGTCCTCGGAAGGTTCCGGCTCCTCCGTGGATGATTCCATGGAGGGGGTGGAGAGTATCCAGAGAAAGAGGAAAGTGGATGAGGAAGGGGCAACAGCAAGCTCAAGTTGGGCAAATAGTGTGGAGGAAGAGGAGGAGAAAAGGAAAAAGAAAGGAGTAATAGGAAATACAAACAGTGGAGGGGAGGAAAGACGGTCTTTGGGGAAAAAAGAAGAGGAGATGAAGAAGCGGAAAGACCGAGCTGGAATTGAAAAGGAGGAGAGTGCAAGCGCAGGTCCGGCCGGTTCAAGTTGGGTTTCAGAGTCTGTGTTAAGTGGGGTTGAGGAAGGTAGCTCAAGTCAGACAATGAGTGTGGAGGAAGAAGAGAATTTGATGAGGACGTTTTGCGCTAAGCATTTTGCAGAGCTTTCGGGGTGGAAGGAGAGGATGAGGAAGGGAAGGATTCTTGAAGAAGAGTGGAGAAGGTATGAGGAGGCGAAACAAAGGATATTGTTGTGTGCACGACGGAAGGCGAACGAGGCTTTAAAAGAAAGACAAAAGAAGAGAGAAAGTGAGAAAAAGAAGGACTTTAAGTAATAGTTTGAGATGGAATTGATGATAATTTAGATGTTTTTTTTGAGAAATTGATGTGTTTTTGATTAGAGATGAACATAATTTTGTCGTATTAATTTAAGAAAGTAATGTATTTTTTGAGTATTTGATTAAAAAAAAAAAAAAAAAAAAAAAAAATCTGTTCTTATCAGTTTAATATCTGATACGTCCCCTATCAGGGGACCATATATTAAATTGATTTTTGGAATCGGGAGATGGAACAGGGGCTTGCTCCGTCCACTCCACGCATCGGCCCGGTATTGCAGTACCTCCGGGAACGGTGCACACCTTTCTCTAACGTTGGTCAAAGTCAGATCTGGATCTCTCCTGTGAGCATTTTGTCTACCCCTGCTGGAGGGAGAGTGCCAGTGTTGATGCAAGTTTTCCCGCCGTTTTACTTCTTTTTTTTTTTCTTTCTCTCTTTCTTTCTTTCTCTCTTTCTTTCTCTCTTTCTCTCTTTCTTTCTCTCTTTCTTTCTTGCTGTCTTTCTTTCTTTTATTCACATGTGGTGATGATGTAGACAGCAGCAGGTTGTTTCCTGGGAGCATGCAGCTAACCAGACAAGTGTGGTGGAACATGTCCCTATGCCAGGACCTTCTTAGCAAGCAAGCCAGCCAGCGAGGCACAGTTGTAGTTACCCAAGGCACCTTGCACAGCATAGCAGCTTGGCATGACTATTTGTAAGACGCACTCCGCCAGTTTATGTTTTGTTTTTGGTGTTATGGGTGTGTTTTTGCTTTGTTTTGTTTTCTCCTGCTTAAATTGCACATTTCCCCTCTGGAAGCAGCAGCCCGTTTTTTGGGGGTCTGCTTGTGCTTGGAATTTTGCACCCACCTTTGAATCCCCCTGTGCCGTCCGGGCTGGGGGGCCCCGGGCAAGGGCCAAGTCGCCATCGCTTCTCGGCCTTTTGGCTAAGATCAAGTGTAGTATCTGTTCTTATCAGTTTAATATCTGATACGTCCCCTATCAGGGGACCATATATTAAATTGATTTTTGGAATCGGGAGATGGAACAGGGGCTTGCTCCGTCCACTCCACGCATCGGCCCGGTATTGCAGTACCTCCGGGAACGGTGCACACCTTTCTCTAACGTTGGTCAAAGTCAGATCTGGATCTCTCCTGTGAGCATTTTGTCTACCCCTGCTGGAGGGAGAGTGCCAGTGTTGATGCAAGTTTTCCCACCGTTTTACTTCTTTTTTTTTCTTTCTCTCTTTCTTTCTCTCTTTCTTTCTCTCTTTCTCTCTTTCTTTCTTGCTGTCTTTCTTTCTTTTATTCACATGTGGTGATGATGTAGACAGCAGCAGGTTGTTTCCTGGGAGCATGCAGCTAACCAGACAAGTGTGGTGGAACATGTCCCTATGCCAGGACCTTCTTAGCAAGCCAGCCAGCCAGCGAGGCACAGTTGTAGTTACCCAAGGCACCTTGCACAGCATAGCAGCTTGGCATGACTATTTGTAAGACGCACTCCGCCAGTTTATGTTTTGTTTTTGGTGTTATGTGTGTGTTTTTGCTTTGTTTTGTTTTCTCCTGCTTAAATTGCACATTTCCCCTCTGGAAGCAGCAGCCCGTTTTTTGGGGGTCTGCTTGTGCTTGGAATTTTGCACCCACCTTTGAATCCCCCTGTGCCGTCCGGGCTGGGGGGCCCCGGGCAAGGGCCAAGTCGCCATCGCTTCTCGGCCTTTTGGCTAAGATCAAGTGTAGTATCTGTTCTTATCAGTTTAATATCTGATACGTCCCCTATCAGGGGACCATATATTAAATTGATTTTTGGAATCGGGAGATGGAACAGGGGCTTGCTCCGTCCACTCCACGCATCGGCCCGGTATTGCAGTACCTCCGGGAACGGTGCACACCTTTCTCTAACGTTGGTCAAAGTCAGATCTGGATCTCTCCTGTGAGCATTTTGTCTACCCCTGCTGGAGGGAGAGTGCCAGTGTTGATGCAAGTTTTCCCGCCGTTTTACTTCTTTTTTTTTTCTTTCTCTCTTTCTTTCTTTCTCTCTTTCTTTCTCTCTTTCTTTCTCTCTTTCTCTCTTTCTTTCTCTCTTTCTTTCTTGCTGTCTTTCTTTCTTTTATTCACATGTGGTGATGATGTAGACAGCAGCAGGTTGTTTCCTGGGAGCATGCAGCTAACCAGACAAGTGTGGTGGAACATGTCCCTATGCCAGGACCTTCTTAGCAAG
The DNA here is from genome assembly GCF_902713425.1 of Acipenser ruthenus. Lineage (NCBI taxonomy): Eukaryota > Metazoa > Chordata > Actinopteri > Acipenseriformes > Acipenseridae > Acipenser > Acipenser ruthenus. The sequence continues at coordinate 20,527,700 of NC_081198.1, read as the reverse complement.
CCAGCCAGCCAGCGAGGCACAGTTGTAGTTACCCAAGGCACCTTGCACAGCATAGCAGCTTGGCATGACTATTTGTAAGACGCACTCCGCCAGTTTATGTTTTGTTTTTGGTGTTATGGGTGTGTTTTTGCTTTGTTTTGTTTTCTCCTGCTTAAATTGCACATTTCCCCTCTGGAAGCAGCAGCCCGTTTTTTGGGGGTCTGCTTGTGCTTGGAATTTTGCACCCACCTTTGAATCCCCCTGTGCCGTCCGGGCTGGGGGGCCCCGGGCAAGGGCCAAGTCGCCATCGCTTCTCGGCCTTTTGGCTAAGATCAAGTGTAGTATCTGTTCTTATCAGTTTAATATCTGATACGTCCCCTATCAGGGGACCATATATTAAATTGATTTTTGGAATCGGGAGATGGAACAGGGGCTTGCTCCGTCCACTCCACGCATCGGCCCGGTATTGCAGTACCTCCGGGAACGGTGCACACCTTTCTCTAACGTTGGTCAAAGTCAGATCTGGATCTCTCCTGTGAGCATTTTGTCTACCCCTGCTGGAGGGAGAGTGCCAGTGTTGATGCAAGTTTTCCCGCCGTTTTACTTCTTTTTTTTTTCTTTCTCTCTTTCTTTCTTTCTCTCTTTCTTTCTCTCTTTCTTTCTCTCTTTCTCTCTTTCTTTCTCTCTTTCTTTCTTGCTGTCTTTCTTTCTTTTATTCACATGTGGTGATGATGTAGACAGCAGCAGGTTGTTTCCTGGGAGCATGCAGCTAACCAGACAAGTGTGGTGGAACATGTCCCTATGCCAGGACCTTCTTAGCAAGCCAGCCAGCCAGCGAGGCACAGTTGTAGTTACCCAAGGCACCTTGCACAGCATAGCAGCTTGGCATGACTATTTGTAAGACGCACTCCGCCAGTTTATGTTTTGTTTTTGGTGTTATGTGTGTGTTTTTGCTTTGTTTTGTTTTCTCCTGCTTAAATTGCACATTTCCCCTCTGGAAGCAGCAGCCCGTTTTTTGGGGGTCTGCTTGTGCTTGGAATTTTGCACCCACCTTTGAATCCCCCTGTGCCGTCCGGGCTGGGGGGCCCCGGGCAAGGGCCAAGTCGCCATCGCTTCTCGGCCTTTTGGCTAAGATCAAGTGTAGTATCTGTTCTTATCAGTTTAATATCTGATACGTCCCCTATCAGGGGACCATATATTAAATTGATTTTTGGAATCGGGAGATGGAACAGGGGCTTGCTCCGTCCACTCCACGCATCGGCCCGGTATTGCAGTACCTCCGGGAACGGTGCACACCTTTCTCTAACGTTGGTCAAAGTCAGATCTGGATCTCTCCTGTGAGCATTTTGTCTACCCCTGCTGGAGGGAGAGTGCCAGTGTTGATGCAAGTTTTCCCGCCGTTTTACTTCTTTTTTTTTTCTTTCTCTCTTTCTTTCTTTCTCTCTTTCTTTCTCTCTTTCTTTCTCTCTTTCTCTCTTTCTTTCTCTCTTTCTTTCTTGCTGTCTTTCTTTCTTTTATTCACATGTGGTGATGATGTAGACAGCAGCAGGTTGTTTCCTGGGAGCATGCAGCTAACCAGACAAGTGTGGTGGAACATGTCCCTATGCCAGGACCTTCTTAGCAAGCCAGCCAGCCAGCGAGGCACAGTTGTAGTTACCCAAGGCACCTTGCACAGCATAGCAGCTTGGCATGACTATTTGTAAGACGCACTCCGCCAGTTTATGTTTTGTTTTTGGTGTTATGTGTGTGTTTTTGCTTTGTTTTGTTTTCTCCTGCTTAAATTGCACATTTCCCCTCTGGAAGCAGCAGCCCGTTTTTTGGGGGTCTGCTTGTGCTTGGAATTTTGCACCCACCTTTGAATCCCCCTGTGCCGTCCGGGCTGGGGGGCCCCGGGCAAGGGCCAAGTCGCCATCGCTTCTCGGCCTTTTGGCTAAGATCAAGTGTAGTATCTGTTCTTATCAGTTTAATATCTGATACGTCCCCTATCAGGGGACCATATATTAAATTGATTTTTGGAATCGGGAGATGGAACAGGGGCTTGCTCCGTCCACTCCACGCATCGGCCCGGTATTGCAGTACCTCCGGGAACGGTGCACACCTTTCTCTAACGTTGGTCAAAGTCAGATCTGGATCTCTCCTGTGAGCATTTTGTCTACCCCTGCTGGAGGGAGAGTGCCAGTGTTGATGCAAGTTTTCCCGCCGTTTTACTTCTTTTGTTTTCTTTCTCTCTTTCTTTCTTTCTCTCTTTCTTTCTCTCTTTCTCTCTTTCTTTCTCTCTTTCTTTCTTGCTGTCTTTCTTTCTTTTATTCACATGTGGTGATGATGTAGACAGCAGCAGGTTGTTTCCTGGGAGCATGCAGCTAACCAGACAAGTGTGGTGGAACATGTCCCTATGCCAGGACCTTCTTAGCAAGCCAGCCAGCCAGCGAGGCACAGTTGTAGTTACCCAAGGCACCTTGCACAGCATAGCAGCTTGGCATGACTATTTGTAAGACGCACTCCGCCAGTTTATGTTTTGTTTTTGGTGTTATGTGTGTGTTTTTGCTTTGTTTTGTTTTCTCCTGCTTAAATTGCACATTTCCCCTCTGGAAGCAGCAGCCCGTTTTTTTGGGGTCTGCTTGTGCTTGAAATTTTGCACCCACCTTTGAATCCCCCTGTGCCGTCCGGGCTGGGGGGCCCCGGGCAAGGGCCAAGTCGCCATCGCTTCTTGGCCTTTTGGCTAAGATCAAGTGTAGTATCTGTTCTTATCAGTTTAATATCTGATACGTCCCATGTATAAAGCACAATTGTCTTGGTGTTTTTAAATGTGTTTTAAATGCTTTTAAAACAAAATGTATGTCTGTATGCATGAATGTCATCTTTAAAAGAAATGTAAAATGAATGAAACGAATGGGTGTAAATGTAAAAAAATGTAAAATCTCAATAAAAGAGTATTAATATCTGATACGTCCCCTATCAGGGGACCATATATTAAATTGATTTTTGGAATCGGGAGATGGAACAGGGGCTTGCTCCGTCCACTCCACGCATCTCTCTTTCTTTCTTTCTCTCTTTCTTTCTCTCTTTCTTTCTTGCTGTCTTTCTTTCTTTTATTCACATGTGATGATGATGTAGACAGCAGCAGTTTGTTTCCTGGGAGCATGCAGCTAACCAGACAAGTGTGGTGGAACATGTCCCTATGCCAGGTCCTTCTTAGCCAGCCATATACTCTGGCTTCTCTTCAGTTCTAAGACTAAGGCTTAGAGGGTAGTGGCATTGCCCGCTCCCTCCGAGGGTCTGTGAGAGGTTTGTTCGGGTGAGGAGGAACAGAATTTTTTTTATTTTTGACTGGCTTTCTTCAGCTCGGCAACTTTTTGGAAGACTAATGCTCAGTCTGGTTTTGGCTTGCCCAATCCAGGCCGAGGGTCTTTCAAGATTTTGTTGACTGTTGAGAGCAGTTTTTTCTTTTTCAGGCGGTTCCCGTTTTTTTCTTTTTCAGGCGGTTCCGGCTTTTCCAGACGTTCCTGGAGTTAGAGAGAAGGAGGACCTACCATCCAGACGACCTTTGAGGACCCTTTGATGACCTAGACGACCTCATCCCCAGCCCTTGATTGTAATCGAGATCCAGACCGAGAGAGCAGCAGGCGCCCAGCAGAGGGCGCCATCTGGGAGGAGCAGAGGGCGGCCCCGGACCCCGAGGAGGCGTCACAGCCACGATTCTTCCTACGTGGTCTCGGTGCCAAGCAGCGCCCCCTACTCCGCCAGGGAAGGACACCGTTCACCTGGGGAGGGGGTCCCTCTTGCGAGGCGACCATCTCCTCAGGGACTAAAGTAATAGTTCCTTCAACTGCCCAGATTTGCTGCTTACGTTGTCTCTTTTCCGTAGAGAGAGACAACCCGGACGTCCAGAGGCTTCTCCCACCCCAATCGGAGGAGCCAGCTGAAGGATGGCGTTCCGGCCAACCCAGGAAACCAGGAGGCACAATGCGGTGCGCTTCACAAGAAACAAGCAAGATGAAACGGAACCAGGACTGACGAGACTAGAGTTCAGCCGGACCATTCTTCAGAGGGGTATGGGTTTTTCCCCTTCTGACTTGAATTGTTTGGTGAAATTGCCAGGGCTTAAGGAAGTGTTTGAGGTCAGTTTTAGGAACCCCCAAAAGTTACAAGAAATGTGGTCCTTTTGGGGGGAGAATAAATATCTCGCTCCATACAAAGAATTTTGTGTGGATGCACTGACAGACAGAGAAATGAAAGTTGTTACTGTCCAATTTTTCAATGAGGCTGTTAGCGACTATGATATTACAACATGGCTTAACCGCTATGGGAGGGTGTCATCAGAAGGGAGGAAAATTACAGATGAAGATGGGGTTTGGACAGGAGCCAGAAAGTGGCTGGTACGCCTTAATGTTGATCCATCGGGCATTGGAGGCGTCCGCCACATTCCAAACTCCATAGTGTTAGGGCCCAACAGAGGGCTGGTATTCTATAATGGGATGCCAAAACTCTGCAGGAAATGTGGGGAATTAGGACACCTGACGGCCGCGTGTACTGTAGTCAAGTGCAGGAACTGCGGCGCCCCCCACGAGACCAGCCACTGCAGAGAAGAGAGGCAGTGCAATTTGTGTGGAAAGAAGGGGCACCTGTTTAAGGACTGCCCCTCTTCCTATGCCAACATGGCCAGAGCCAGCAAGGCAAACATGAACAAGCCTAGGCCTGAGCAGGAAGAGGGAGCAAGTAACAAAGATCAGTCCACATCACCACCAACAGTATCCAAGACCCAGACTCCAGCACCACCATCATCACCAGCACCCCCTCACCCCCCCGCCCCCGAGACATGTCCCGTTTTACGAGGACCCCTTCCCCCAGCCCAGAGAGAGAGTACAACAGCCACTCCACTAGCTCCTCCAGTAGCTCCTCTGATGCAGAACACGAGTCAGGGAGGGAGCCCGGACCCAGCAGCGGCCCCCCCCTGAGTAGGGCCCTCTCAGCGCCAGCACTCCCCCTCGGCTCTCGTTATGACGCCATAAGGATTGAGTCCGTGGGGGAGGAAAGCAAAAGCGACAGTGAAAGTGAGAGTGAGAAGGAGGGGAAGGGAGTGAAGAACCAGCAGAGGGTGGGGAAAAGAAAGGGTAGAGACGAGGGGGGGAAAAGAAAGAAGATCAGGATCAAAGACAGCAAGTTGCAGGTGGCCCCCATAGATCCAAAACCAGCTAATGTCCACACAAAGTCCCCAGTCTTGCCCTCGCAGGCAGAGACGGAGGCGAGTGGGACGGCTACACTGCCGCCTAGTGGGCAGGTAGCAGCCAGCCAGGGCATCCCCAGCCAGCCTTCCCAGTCGTTGGCACAAACCCTAGCACACCTCGCAGAAGAGGTGTTCACTAATGCACCGAGGGAGAGGTCGGGGTCAACACCTTCCCTGACCAGCAGTACCTCGGTAGCAATGACCCTCTTCAAGCGAAGGGCCTCCCTTCAAAGCATCCTTGACCCCCTCCCTTGTATGGGCAAAACCAGGGGCCCCCTAGAGGTCCTCCTAGATACAGCACTGGAGGACATGGGAATACCCCTGGACGCGGTAAGCCAGAAGTCTGCTAACAGCTCCAATTCAACAGACGGTAACAGCCAAAGAATGCTGTCTGTCATAACCCCCCCCCAGGACAAAGCTGACCCACACGTTCCGAGGGGCCCTGAGCAAGTTCCACCAGACTTACCTTGTGGGGAGTTGAATAGCCCCAACAACTCCACGTACTGTGCATATAAAGACGGTGCCTTCTTGGACGAGGCAGCAGTGAGTACCTTCTCAGGGGTGATGGGAGTTGCAAATAAGCCCAAGCCCCCTCGAAGCAAGCGTAGAGCTAAGAGTAGGAAGAGTGTCCCGACCTCCCAATCATAGTCGCTATGGGGTGGACGCAGCGACTCCTTTTCTTGTTAGCTACCCTGATGGCCCTGATATGTGTGTCTGTTAATGTCAGGAGCATCAGGGAGACACAAAAAAGATTTGATGTACTAAACTATCTAGCTAACTTGAAAGCAGATCTCATCTTTCTGCAGGAGTGTGGTATTTCGTCGAGCCCTGATTATAGGGACCTGAAGGAGAGTTGGACCCTGGGGGACTCCTTCTGGTCGGGCTCCAACATAGCCAGAGCCGACGGAGTAGGTATCCTGTTTAAAAACCCATTTATTACCTCCCGCAGCAGCAGGGAGGTAGAACCTGGTAGAATTCTGAGCGTGGATGTGACATACAACAACACTCCCCTCAGACTGGTCAATGTCTACGCACCCACTAACCAAAACGAAAGAGTTCAATTTTTTCCACAGCTGCGTCCACTCCTGCTGGGGAACGTACCCGTCATCGTGTCAGGTGACTTCAATTGTGCTCTGAGGGACGTAGACCGGAGCAGGCCACGCAACGACCGCTCTAGTAGAGTTTTGTCCTCCGTAATATCTGATTTCTCCCTGTGTGATGCAGGTAAGGACCTGGTGCCTCCCTTTACCTGGGTGAGCTCATCTGGGACCTCCTTCTCCCGTATAGATCTCGTCCTGCATACCAGCTCCCTTACGAAGACGGCAGTAGACACCCAGGCTGTCTGCTTCTCTGACCATAGGCTCCTGCAGGTAACATTGCAGGTCCCTCAGACCTCCCAGATGGGGTCAGGGGTCTGGAAATTAAACACCTCCTTACTCGATGACCCCTCCATAGCTGCAGCCTATAAGAGCAGGCTTGTTGAGTGGACCACTTTGCGTGACCTATTCAACTCCCCTATAGAGTGGTGGGAGATGGTCAAAATGAGAACTAAGGGTTATTTCATAGCAGCAGGCAAGAGGAAAGCAAAAGAAAGGAGGGTCAAATATAAACACCTGAATGCTGCCCTCCAGCATCTGAGCCTGCTTCAGCTTCGGGGGTTCCCTGTAAGCGACGAGATAGCCCAGACCAAGCTAGATCTTTCAGTGCTTTGTAGGGAGGAACAACGAAAGGTCATGCACAATGCAAAAGTGCAAAAAATGGAGGAAGACGAAAAGTGTACTCGCTTCTTCTTCCAGAAAACGAGGGAGAAGCGGCACTTGATGTCCTCCATGCTCGACAGCAGGGGGAGGATAGTAGAGGATAGTGAGGGAGTGAAAAAAGTGGTAGAGAACTTCTATAGGGACCTATATAACATCAAAGCTACAGATGACACCCTGATAGAGTGGTTCCTGAGCCAGTTGGAGCCTGACTCAGTGCGGGACGACGAGGAGGAGGAGAAGGACCCAGAACTCACGCTGGAGGAGCTCACCCAGGCGGTTAAGACCATGAACACCGGTAAGACGCCAGGTCCAGATGGCATCCCGGGTGAGTATTACCATCTTTTTTGGGACATGCTAAAAGTCCATTTAGCGGAGGTCTACAGAGCGGTCTACAGGGAGAAGCGGTTGGGCCCTTCTATGCGGGAGAGTGTAATTACTCTCCTTCATAAGAAAGGGGAAGTTAAAGATCTACGGAATTGGCGCCCAATCAGCCTCCTTTGCGTGGATTACAAGATACTAGCCAAAGCTCTGATGCTCCGGCTACAAGTACACCTCCCTTTGGTCATTGGCCCTGACCAGGCTTGTGGCGTCCCAGGGAGGTCCATCACGGATATTTTAATGTTAACAAGGGACATTCTGGCTTATTCTAGAGAACGGAACCATCCCCTCTGCCTGTTCAACCTTGACCAGGAGAAGGCGTTCGATAGGGTAAGCCATGAATATATGTACAAAGTGATGGACCAGATGAAATTCGCTCCTGGACTTAGGGAGTGGGTTAAAACCATATATACAAACATTAGTACCCGAGTCTTGGTGAACAGGCACCTGACTGGTAAAATATCTATCCAGTCAGGGGTCAGACAGGGTTGCCCACTATCCCCACTGCTATATGTCGTGTGCATTGAACCCCTCCTGCAGGCAATTCGTAGGGATACCAATATAACTGGTTTCCAGCTGCCTGGATCCAACGGGGTCCAGGTCAAAACAACAGCATATATGGACGATGTGTCACTCATTTGCACCAACACATCGTCGGTACCTCGGATTAGTAATATCCTTGAGAAGTACTGCACGGCGACCGGGGCAGTGATTAATAAGTCCAAGAGCGAAGTCTACGTGTCTAAAAATTGGCAGGTAGATAGGGAACTGTCGGACATGTACCCTGTGAAAAAGGACAAAATCAAGATTCTGGGCCTCATTTTCGAGAACAATAGCTCGGGGGCCCAGAGCTGGACGGCGGCCATTAACCAGGTCCGTAAAAAGATTGGCGGATGGAGCACAAGATCCTTAACAATGACGGGTAGAGTACTAATAACCAAGTCTATACTGTTCCCCATCCTCTCTTATGTAGGAAAAATCTTTCCCCCAGACAGGACCACCAAAAAAGTGGTGGACCACATTATCCACCGCTTTATCTGGGGCAGCAAGATGGAGAGGGTAAAGCGAGCCACTCTGAGTAAAGCCGACAAGAAGGGAGGTAAGGGGGTCCCGGACGTTGTGCAGCTCACCCGAGTGCAGGGGCTCACGCAAACTATCAAGAACATCCAGGCCCTGGACAGGAAGGTATGTTACATGAATCGTTTCTATTTTGCCACCTGTCTCAGGGCCTTGGGCCTCTGCACTATTGATAACACCGTGCCGTACTCCTGGGACCCCCCATTGTATTATAGAACCTTAAGGGACACTATATATAAATTGGGCTTAGATAAAGCAAAATTGGCCTCCTGGGAATACAAGGCTGTAACTAAATATCTTGCCGGTTCCCAGGAAATTGAAAAAGTAGCTACTTTCTCCCTCACCCAAAGCCAAAAAATCTGGGAGAATGTGTCTCACAGCTGCCTCAGTAATGTCCAGAAGGATATAGCATGGAACACCGTCCACAGTGCACTCCCCACTCGAGCGTTCATGTTCAGGAGGGGACTAGCCCAAGTAGAAACATGCCCCTATGCAAAGTGCCGCAAGAGAGAAACACCAGCCCATATCTTCTGGGAGTGTGATGTGGCTGGCAGTGTCTGGCTCTCTGTCTCTGTCTTCCTAAACAGGTTTGCTGACACGGCCAAGATGACCGCTGAGACTGTGCTCTATGGGCCTGCGGGAGGAATCACTACCAGCACAGCTAAGTGCGTTTGGCGTGTCATCAATGTTGTCAAGCAGATCCTGTGGGAAGGCCGTAACGTCTGTGTCTATCACAAGCAGGAGCTAGACACTATCACCACGACCAGAAGGGCACAAACTCTTATCAAGGACTTTGTAATTCTGGACATCCGGACCCTTGGGAAGGACAAGGCCTGCGCGGAGTGGAGGATCGCCGGACTTCAGGACGTGAAGATGGAATAAAGGAAAAAACTGGAACCGCTAGCTCCTAGGAGCGGGACTACGGGGCACCGCTAAGCCTTTTATTTATTTTGTCATGCCAGCATTCCGCCCTTTTTAGCTGGCATGACCGTTTTTCAACGGTGCCCTGGTTTTATGTAGTCTTTTTGTTTCAGTTTTATGGACCTTTGATTTAATTTGAATGTTTTATTTGATTTTGTTTTGTTTTGTTTTATGTATCTTTAAGATTTTTAATGTAAACTATTAAAAGTTACATTTTAAGTGTTTTAAAATTTTAGAATTTTAACTCACTGTTTATACACTGTCCCTTTTCCCCTGTCCCTGTTTTAGATCTAGGTTTATGTTCACTTTTTTAGAGAGCACTCCCCGGCCCTCACAAGCACTGGTTTTTTATAGATGGTTCTTTTTTTCCAGTCACTTTTAAAACAGCACAGGTTTTTTTCATGTTGATTTTAATCTGTGTCTGTTTTAACCATGTACAAAGCACAATTGTCATGGTGTTTTTAAATGTATTTTAAATGCTTTTAAAACAAAATGTATGTCTGTATGCATGAATGTCATCTTTAAAAGAAATGTAAAATGAATGAAAAAACGAATGGGTGTAAATGTAAAAAATGTAAAATCTCAATAAAAGAGTATCTGTTCTTATCAGTTTAATATCTGATACGTCCCCTATCAGGGGACCATATATTAAATTGATTTTTGGAATCGGGAGATGGAACAGGGGCTTGCTCCGTCCACTCCACGCATCAGCCCGGTATTGCAGTACCTCCGGGAACGGTGCACACCTTTCTCTAACGTTGGTCAAAGTCAGATCTGGATCTCTCCTGTGAGCATTTTGTCTACCCCTGCTGGAGGGAGAGTGCCAGTGTTGATGCAAGTTTTCCCAACGTTTTACTTCTTTTTTTTTTCTTTCTTTCTCTCTTTCTTTCTTTCTCTTTCTTTCTCTCTTTCTTTCTTGCTGTCTTTCTTTCTTTTATTCACATGTGGTGATGATGTAGACAGCAGCAGTTTGTTTCCTGGGAGCATGCAGCTAACCAGACAAGTGTGGTGGAACATGTCCCTATGCCAGGTCCTTCTTAGCCAGCCATATACTCTGGCTTCTCTTCAGTTCGAATAAATATTTCTAAGACTAAGGCTTAGGGGGTAGTGGCATTGCCCGCTCCCTCCGAGGGTCTGTGAGAGGTTTGTTCGGGTGAGGAGGAACAGAATTTTTTTTATTTTTGACTGGCTTTCTTCAGCTCGGCAACTTTTTGGAAGACTAATGCTCAGTCTGGTTTTGGCTTGCCCAATCCAGGCCGAGGGTCTTTCAAGATTTTGTTGACTGTTGAGAGCAGTTTTTTCTTTTTCAGGCGGTTCCCGTTTTTTTCTTTTTCAGGCGGTTCCGGCTTTTCCAGACGTTCCTGGAGTTAGAGAGAAGGAGGACCTACCATCCAGACGACCTTTGAGGACCCTTTGATGACCTAGACGACCTCATCCCCAGCCCTTGATTGTAATCGAGATCCAGACCGAGAGAGCAGCAGGCGCCCAGCAGAGGGCGCCATCTGGGAGGAGCAGAGGGCGGCCCCGGACCCCGAGGAGGCGTCACAGCCACGATTCTTCCTACGTGGTCTCGGTGCCAAGCAGCGCCCCCTACTCCGCCAGGGAAGGACACCGTTCACCTGGGGAGGGGGTCCCTCTTGCGAGGCGACCATCTCCTCAGGGACTAAAGTAATAGTTCCTTCAACTGCCCAGATTTGCTGCTTACGTTGTCTCTTTTCCGTAGAGAGAGACAACCCGGACGTCCAGAGGCTTCTCCCACCCCAATCGGAGGAGCCAGCTGAAGGATGGCGTTCCGGCCAACCCAGGAAACCAGGAGGCACAATGCGGTGCGCTTCACAAGAAACAAGCAAGATGAAACGGAACCAGGACTGACGAGACTGGAGTTCAGCCGGACCATTCTTCAGAGGGGTATGGGTTTTTCCCCTTCTGACTTGAATTGTTTGGTGAAATTGCCAGGGCTTAAGGAAGTGTTTGAGGTCAGTTTTAGGAACCCCCAAAAGTTACAAGAAATGTGGTCCTTTTGGGGGGAGAATAAATATCTCGCTCCATACAAAGAATTTTGTGTGGATGCACTGACAGACAGAGAAATGAAAGTTGTTACTGTCCAATTTTTCAATGAGGCTGTTAGCGACTATGATATTACAACATGGCTTAACCGCTATGGGAGGGTGTCATCAGAAGGGAGGAAAATTACAGACGAAGATGGGGTTTGGACAGGAGCCAGAAAGTGGCTGGTACGCCTTAATGTTGATCCATCGGGCATTGGAGGCGTCCGCCACATTCCAAACTCCATAGTGTTAGGGCCCAACAGAGGGCTGGTATTCTATAATGGGATGCCAAAACTCTGCAGGAAATGTGGGGAATTAGGACACCTGGCGGCCGCATGTACTGTAGTCAAGTGCAGGAACTGCGGCGCCCCCCACGAGACCAGCCACTGCAGAGAAGAGAGGCAGTGCAATTTGTGTGGAAAGAAGGGGCACCTGTTTAAGGACTGCCCCTCTTCCTATGCCAACATGGCCAGAGCCAGCAAGGCAAATACGAACAAGCCTAGGCCTGAGCAGGAAGAGGGAACAAATAACAAAGATCAGTCCACATCACCACCAACAGTATCCAAAACCCAGACTCCAGCACCACCATCATCACCAGCACCCCCCTCACCCCCCCGCCCCCGAGACATGTCCCGTTTTACGAGGACCCCTTCCCCCAGCCCAGAGAGAGAGTACAACAGCTACTCCACTAGCTCCTCCAGTAGCTCCTCTGATACAGAACACGAGGCAGGGAGGGAGCCCGGACCCAGCAGCGGCCCCCCCCTGAGTAGGGCCCTCTCAGCGCCAGCACTCCCCCTCGGCTCTCGTTATGACGCCATAAGGATTGAGTCCGTGGGGGAGGAAAGCGAAAGCGACAGTGAAAGTGAGAGTGAAAAGGAGGGGAAGGGAATGAAGAACCAGCAGAGGGTGGGGAAAAGAAAGGGTAGAGACGATGGGGGGAAAAGAAAGAAGATCAAGATCAAAGACAGCAAGTTGCAGGTGGCCCCCATAGATCCAAAACCAGATAATGTCCACACAAAGTCCCCAGTCTTGCCCTCGCAGGCAGAGACGGAGGCGAGTGGGACGGCTACACTGCCGTCTAGTGGGCAGGTAGCAGCCAGCCAGGGCATCCCCAGCCAGCCTTCCCAGTCGTTGGCACAAACCCTAGCACACCTCGCAGAAGAGGTGTTCACTAATGCACCGAGGGAGAGGTCGGGGTCAACACCTTCCCTGACCAGCAGTACCTCGGTAGCAATGACCCTCTTCAAGCGAAGGGCCTCCCTTCAAAGCATCCTTGACCCCCTCCCTTGTATGGGCAAAACCAGGGGCCCCCTAGAGGTCCTCCTAGATACAGCACTGGAGGACATGGGAATACCCCTGGACACGGTAAGCCAGAAGTCTGCTAACAGCTCCAATTCAGCAGACGGTAACAGCCAAAGAATGCTGTCTGTCATAACCCCCCCCGAGGACAAAGCTGACCCACACGTTCCGAGGGGCCCTGAGCAAGTTCCACCAGACTTACCTTGTGGGGAGTTGAATAGCCCAAACAACTCCACGTACTGTGCATATAAAGATGGTGCCTTCTTGGACGAGGCAGCAGTGAGTACCTTCTCAGGGGTGATGGGAGTTGCAAATAAGCCCAAGCCCCCTCGAAGCAAGCGTAGAGCTAAGAGTAGGAAGAGTGTCCCGACCTCCCAATCATAGTCGCTATGGGGTGGACGCAGCGACTCCTTTTCTTGTTAGCTACCCTGATGGCCCTGATATGTGTGTCTGTTAATGTCAGGAGCATCAGGGAGACACAAAAAAGATTTGATGTACTAAACTATCTAGCTAACTTGAAAGCAGATCTCATCTTTCTGCAGGAGTGTGGTATTTCGTCGAGCCATGATTATAGGGACCTGAAGGAGAGTTGGACCCTGGGGGACTCCTTCTGGTCGGGCTCCAACATAGCCAGAGCCGACGGAGTAGGTATCCTGTTTAAAAACCCTTTTATTACCTCCCGCAGCAGCAGGGAGGTAGAACCTGGTAGAATTCTGAGCGTGGATGTGACATACAACAACACTCCCCTCAGACTGGTCAATGTCTACGCACCCACTAACCAAAACGAAAGAGTTCAATTTTTTCCACAGCTGCGTCCACTCCTGCTGGGGAACGTACCCGTCATCGTGTCAGGTGACTTCAATTGTGCTCTGAGGGACGTAGACCGGAGCAGGCCACGCAACGACCGCTCTAGTAGAGTTTTGTCTTCCGTAATATCTGATTTCTCCCTGTGTGATGCAGGTAAGGACCTGGTGCCTCCCTTTACCTGGGTGAGCTCATCTGGGACCTCCTTCTCCCGTATAGATCTCGTCCTGCATACCAGCTCCCTTACGAAGACGGCAGTAGACACCCAGGCCGTCTTCTTCTCTGACCATAGGCTCCTGCAGGTAACATTGCAGGTCCCTCAGACCTCCCAGATGGGGTCAGGGGTCTGGAAATTAAACACCTCCTTACTCGATGACCCCTCCATAGCTGCAGCCTATAAGAGCAGGCTTGTTGAGTGGACCACTTTGCGTGACCTATTCAACTCCCCTATAGAGTGGTGGGAGATGGTCAAAATGAGAACTAAGGGTTATTTCATAGCAGCAGGCAAGAGGAAAGCAAAAGAAAGGAGAGCCAAATATAAATACCTGAATGCTGCCCTCCAGCGTCTGAGCCTGCTTCAGCTTCGGGGGTTCCCTGTAAGCGACGAGATAGCCCAGACCAAGCTAGATCTTTCAGTGCTTTGTAGGGAGGAACAACGAAAGGTCATGCACAATGCAAAAGTGCAAAAAATGGAGGAAGACGAAAAGTGTACTCGCTTCTTCTTCCAGAAAACGAGGGAGAAGCGGCACTTGATGTCCTCCATGCTCGACAGCAGGGGGAGGATAGTAGAGGATAGTGAGGGAGTGAAAAAAGTGGTAGAGAACTTCTATAGGGACCTGTATAACATCAAAGCTACAGATGACACCCTGATAGAGTGGTTCCTGAGCCAGTTGGAGCCTGACTCAGTGCGGGACGACGAGGAGGAGGAGAAGGACCCAGAACTCACGCTGGAGGAGCTCACCCAGGCGGTTAAGACCATGAACACCGGTAAGACGCCAGGTCCAGATGGCATCCCGGGTGAGTATTACCATCTTTTTTGGGACACGCTAAAAGTCCATTTAGCGGAGGTCTACAGAGCGGTCTACAGGGAGAAGCGGTTGGGCCCTTCTATGCGGGAGAGTGTAATTACTCTCCTTCATAAGAAAGGGGAAGTTAAAGATCTACGGAATTGGCGCCCAATCAGCCTCCTTTGCGTGGATTACAAGATACTAGCCAAAGCTCTGATGCTCCGGCTACAAGTACACCTCCCTTTGGTCATTGGCCCCGACCAGGCTTGTGGCGTCCCAGGGAGGTCCATCACGGATATTTTAATGTTAACAAGGGACATTCTGGCTTATTCTAGAGAACGGAACCATCCCCTCTGCCTGTTCAACCTTGACCAGGAGAAGGCGTTCGATAGGGTAAGCCATGAATATATGTACAAAGTGATGGACCAGATGAAATTCGCTCCTGGACTTAGGGAGTGGGTTAAAACCATATATACAAACATTAGTACCCGAGTCTTGGTGAACAGGCACCTGACTGGTAAAATATCTATCCAGTCAGGGGTCAGACAGGGTTGCCCACTATCCCCACTGCTATATGTCGTGTGCATTGAACCCCTCCTGCAGGCAATTCGTAGGGATACCAATATAACTGGTTTCCAGCTGCCTGGATCCAACGGGGTCCAGGTCAAAACAACAGCATATATGGACGATGTGTCACTCATTTGCACCAACACATCGTCGGTACCTCGGATTAGTAATATCCTTGAGAAGTACTGCACGGCGACCGGGGCAGTGATTAATAAGTCCAAGAGCGAAGTCTACGTGTCTAAAAATTGGCAGGTAGATAGGGAACTGTCGGACATGTACCCTGTCAAAAAGGACAAAATCAAGATTCTGGGCCTCATTTTCGAGAACAATAGCTCGGGGGCCCAGAGCTGGACGGCGGCCATTAACCAGGTCCGTAAAAAGATTGGCGGATGGAGCACAAGATCCTTAACAATGACGGGTAGAGTATTAATAACCAAGTCTATACTGTTCCCCATCCTCTCTTATGTAGGAAAAATCTTTCCCCCAGACAGGACCACCAAAAAAGTGGTGGACCGCATTATCCACCGCTTTATCTGGGGCAGCAAGATGGAGAGGGTAAAACGAGCCACTCTGAGTAAAGCCGACAAGAAGGGAGGTAAGGGGGTCCCGGACGTTGTGCAGCTCACCCGAGTGCAGGGGCTCACGCAAACTATCAAGAACATCCAGGCCCTGGACAGGAAGGTATGTTACATGAATCGTTTCTATTTTGCCACCTGTCTCAGGGCCTTGGGCCTCTGCACTATTGATAACACCGTGCCGTACTCCTGGGACCCCCCATTGTATTATAGAACCTTAAGGGACACTATATATAAATTGGGCTTAGATAAAGCAAAATTGGCCTCCTGGGAATACAAGGCTGTAACTAAATATCTTGCCGGTTCCCAGGAAATTGAAAAAGTAGCTACTTTCTCCCTCACCCAAAGCCAAAAAATCTGGGAGAATGTGTCTCACAGCTGCCTCAGTAATGTCCAGAAGGATATAGCATGGAACACCGTCCACAGTGCACTCCCCACTCGAGCGTTCATGTTCAGGAGGGGACTAGCCCAAGTAGAAACATGCCCCTATGCAAAGTGCCGCAAGAGAGAAACACCAGCCCATATCTTCTGGGAGTGTGATGTGGCTGGCAGTGTCTGGCTCTCTGTCTCTGTCTTCCTAAACAGGTTTGCTGACACGGCCAAGATGACCGCTGAGACTGTGCTCTATGGGCCTGCGGGAGGAATCACTACCAGCACAGCTAAGTGCGTTTGGCGTGTCATCAATGTTGTCAAGCAGATCCTGTGGGAAGGCCGTAACGTCTGTGTCTATCACAAGCAGGAGCTAGACACTATCACCACGACCAGAAGGGCACAAACTCTTATCAAGGACTTTGTAATTCTGGACATCCGGACCCTCGGGAAGGACAAGGCCTGCGCGGAGTGGAGGATCGCCGGACTTCAGGACGTGAAGATGGAATAAAGGAAAAAACTGGAACCGCTAGCTCCTAGGAGCGGGACTACGGGGCACCGCTAAGCCTTTTATTTATTTTGTCATGCCAGCATTCCGCCCTTTTTAGCTGGCATGACCGTTTTTCAACGGTGCCCTGGTTTTATGTAGTCTTTTTGTTTCAGTTTTATGGACCTTTGATTTAATTTGAATGTTTTATTTGATTTTGTTTTGTTTTGTTTTATGTATCTTTAAGATTTTTAATATAAACTATTAAAAGTTACATTTTAAGTGTTTTAAAATTTTAGAATTTTAACTCACTGTTTATACACTGTCCCTTTTCCCCTGTCCCTGTTTTAGATCTAGGTTTATGTTCACTTTTTTAGAGAGCACTCCCCGGCCCTCACAAGCACTGGTTTTTTATAGATGGTTCTTTTTTTCCAGTCACTTTTAAAACAGCACAGGTTTTTTTCATGTTGATTTTAATCTGTGTCTGTTTTAACCATGTACAAAGCACAATTGTCTTGGTGTTTTTAAATGTATTTTAAATGCTTTTAAAACAAAATGTATGTCTGTATGCATGAATGTCATCTTTAAAAGAAATGTAAAATGAATGAAAAAACGAATGGGTGTAAATGTAAAAAATGTAAAATCTCAATAAAAGAGTATTAATATCTGATACGTCCCCTATCAGGGGACCATATATTAAATTGATTTTTGGAATCGGGAGATGGAACAGGGGCTTGCTCCGTCCACTCCACGCATCGGCCCGGTATTGCAGTACCTCCGGGAACGGTGCACACCTTTCTCTAACGTTGGTCAAAGTCAGATCTGGATCTCTCCTGTGAGCATTTTGTCTACCCCTGCTGGAGGGAGAGTGCCAGTGTTGATGCAAGTTTTCCAGCCGTTTTACTTCTTTTTTTTTTCTTTCTCTCTTTCTTTCTTTCTCTCTTTCTTTCTCTCTTTCTCTCTTTCTTTCTCTCTTTCTTTCTTGCTGTCTTTCTTTCTTTTATTCACATGTGGTGATGATGTAGGCAGCAGCAGGTTGTTTCCTGGGAGCATGCAGCTAACCAGACAAGTGTGGTGGAACATGTCCCTATGCCAGGACCTTCTTAGCAAGCCAGCCAGCCAGCGAGGCACAGTTGTAGTTACCCAAGGCACCTTGCACAGCATAGCAGCTTGGCATGACTATTTGTAAGACGCACTCCGCCAGTTTATGTTTTGTTTTTGGTGTTATGTGTGTGTTTTTGCTTTGTTTTGTTTTCTCCTGCTTAAATTGCACATTTCCCCTCTGGAAGCAGCAGCCCGTTTTTTTGGGGTCTGCTTGTGCTTGAAATTTTGCACCCACCTTTGAATCCCCCTGTGCCGTCCGGGCTGGGGGGCCCCGGGCAAGGGCCAAGTCGCCATCGCTTCTCGGCCTTTTGGCTAAGATCAAGTGTAGTATCTGTTCTTATCAGTTTAATATCTGATACGTCCCCTATCAGGGGACCATATATTAAATTGATTTTTGGAATCGGGAGATGGAACAGGGGCTTGCTCCGTCCACTCCACGCATCGGCCCAGTATTGCAGTACCTCCGGGAACGGTGCACACCTTTCTCTAACGTTGGTCAAAGTCAGATCTGGATCTCTCCTGTTAGCATTTTGTCTACCCCTGCTGGAGGGAGAGTGCCAGTGTTGATGCAAGTTTTCCCGCCGTTTTACTTCTTTTTTTTTCTTTCTCTCTTTCTTTCTTTCTCTCTTTCTTTCTCTCTTTCTCTCTTTCTTTCTCTCTTTCTTTCTTGCTGTCTTTCTTTCTTTTATTCACATGTGGTGATGATGTAGACAGCAGCAGGTTGTTTCCTGGGAGCATGCAGCTAACCAGACAAGTGTGGTGGAACATGTCCCTATGCCAGGTCCTTCTTAGCCAGCCAGCCAGCGAGGCACAGTTGTAGTTACCCAAGGCACCTTGCACAGCATAGTTTATGTTTTGTTTTTGGTGTTATGTGTGTGTTTTTGCTTTGTTTTGTTTTCTCCTGCTTAAATTGCACATTTCCCCTCTGGAAGCAGCAGCCCGTTTTTTGGGGGTCTGCTTGTGCTTGAAATTTTGCACCCACCTTTGAATCCCCCTGTGCCGTCCGGGCTGGGGGGCCCCGGGCAAGGGCCAAGTCGCCATCGCTTCTCGGCCTTTTGGCTAAGATCAAGTGTAGTATCTGTTCTTATCAGTTTAATATCTAGCTCCTCCAGTAGCTCCTCTGATGCAGAACACGAGGCAGGGAGGGAGCCCGGACCCAGCAGCGGCCCCCCCCTGAGTAGGGCCCTCTCAGCGCCAGCACTCCCCCTCGGCTCTCGTTATGACGCCATAAGGATTGAGTCCGTGTGGGAGGAAAGCGAAAGCGACAGTGAAAGTGAGAGTGAGAAGGAGGGGAAGGGAGTGAAGAACCAGCAGAGGGTGGGGAAAAGAAAGGGTAGAGATGAGGGGGGGAAAAGAAAGAAGATCAGGATCAAAGACAGCAAGTTGCAGGTGGCCCCCATAAATCCAAAACCAGCTAATGTCCACACAAAGTCCCCAGTCTTGCCCTCGCAGGCAGAGACGGAGGCGAGTGGGACGGCTACACTGCCGCCTAGTGGGCAGGTAGCAGCCAGCCAGGGCATCCCCAGCCAGCCTTCCCAGTCGTTGGCACAAACCCTAGCACACCTCGCAGAAGAGGTGTTCACTAATGCACCGAGGGAGAGGTCGGGGTCAACACCTTCCCTGACCAGCAGTACCTCGGTAGCAATGACCCTCTTCAAGCGAAGGGCCTCCCTTCAAAGCATCCTTGACCCCCTCCCTTGTATGGGCAAAACCAGGGGCCCCCTAGAGGTCCTCCTAGATACAGCACTGGAGGACATGGGAATACCCCTGGACGCGGTAAGCCAGAAGTCTGCTAACAGCTCCAACTCAACAGACGGTAACAGCCAAAGAATGCTGTCTGTCATAACCCCCCCCCAGGACAAAGCTGACCCACACGTTCCGAGGGGCCCTGAGCAAGTTCCACCAGACTTACCTTGTGGGGAGTTGAATAGCCCCAACAACTCCACGTACTGTGCATATAAAGACGGTGCCTTCTTGGACGAGGCAGCAGTGAGTACCTTCTCAGGGGTGATGGGAGTTGCAAATAAGCCCAAGCCCCCTCGAAGCAAGCGTAGAGCTAAGAGTAGGAAGAGTGTCCCGACCTCCCAATCATAGTCGCTATGGGGTGGACGCAGCGACTCCTTTTCTTGTTAGCTACCCTGATGGCCCTGATATGTGTGTCTGTTAATGTCAGGAGCATCAGGGAGACACAAAAAAGATTTGATGTACTAAACTATCTAGCTAACTTGAAAGCAGATCTCATCTTTCTGCAGGAGTGTGGTATTTCGTCGAGCCCTGATTATAGGGACCTGAAGGAGAGTTGGACCCTGGGGGACTCCTTCTGGTCGGGCTCCAACATAGCCAGAGCCGACGGAGTAGATATCCTGTTTAAAAACCCATTTATTACCTCCCGCAGCAGCAGGGAGGTAGAACCTGGTAGAATTCTGAGCGTGGATGTGACATACAACAACACTCCCCTCAGACTGGTCAATGTCTACGCACCCACTAACCAAAACGAAAGAGTTCAATTTTTTCCACAGCTGCGTCCACTCCTGCTGGGGAACGTACCCGTCATCGTGTCAGGTGACTTCAATTGTGCTCTGAGGGACGTAGACCGGAGCAGGCCACGCAACGACCGCTCTAGTAGAGTTTTGTCCTCCATAATATCTGATTTCTCCCTGTGTGATGCAGGTAAGGACCTGGTGCCTCCCTTTACCTGGGTGAGCTCATCTGGGACCTCCTTCTCCCATATAGATCTCGTCCTGCATACCAGCTCCCTTACGAAGACGGCAGTAGACACCCAGGCCGTCTTCTTCTCTGACCATAGGCTCCTGCAGGTAACATTGCAGGTCCCTCAGACCTCCCAGATGGGGTCAGGGGTCTGGAAATTAAACACCTCCTTACTCGATGACCCCTCCATAGCTGCAGCCTATAAGAGCAGGCTTGTTGAGTGGACCACTTTGCGTGACCTATTCAACTCCCCTATAGAGTGGTGGGAGATGGTCAAAATGAGAACTAAGGGTTATTTCATAGCAGCAGGCAAGAGGAAAGCAAAAGAAAGGAGAGCCAAATATAAATACCTGAATGCTGCCCTCCAGCGTCTGAGCCTGCTTCAGCTTCGGGGGTTCCCTGTAAGCGACGAGATAGCCCAGACCAAGCTAGATCTTTCAGTGCTTTGTAGGGAGGAACAACGAAAGGTCATGCACAATGCAAAAGTGCAAAAAATGGAGGAAGACGAAAAGTGTACTCGCTTCTTCTTCCAGAAAACGAGGGAGAAGCGGCACTTGATGTCCTCCATGCTCGACAGCAGGGGAAGGATAGTAGAGGATAGTGAGGGAGTGAAAAAAGTGGTAGAGAACTTCTATAGGGACCTGTATAACATCAAAGCTACAGATGACACCCTGATAGAGTGGTTCCTGAGCCAGTTGGAGCCTGACTCAATGCAGGACGACGAGGAGGAGGAGAAGGACCCAGAACTCACGCTGGAGGAGCTCACCCAGGCGGTTAAGACCATGAACACCGGTAAGACGCCAGGTCCAGATGGCATCCCGGGTGAGTATTACCATCTTTTTTGGGACATGCTAAAAGTCCATTTAGCGGAGGTCTACAGAGCGGTCTACAGGGAGAAGCGGTTGGGCCCTTCTATGCGGGAGAGTGTAATTACTCTCCTTCATAAGAAAGGGGAAGTTAAAGATCTACGGAATTGGCGCCCAATCAGCCTCCTTTGCGTGGATTACAAGATACTAGCCAAAGCTCTGATGCTCCGGCTACAAGTACACCTCCCTTTGGTCATTGGCCCCGACCAGGCTTGTGGCGTCCCAGGGAGGTCCATCACGGATATTTTAATGTTAACAAGGGACATTCTGGCTTATTCTAGAGAACGGAACCATCCCCTCTGCCTGTTCAACCTTGACCAGGAGAAGGCGTTCGATAGGGTAAGCCATGAATATATGTACAAAGTGATGGACCAGATGAAATTCGCTCCTGGACTTAGGGGGTGGGTTAAAACCATCTATACAAACATTAGTACCCGAGTCTTGGTGAACAGGCACCTGACTGGTAAAATATCTATCCAGTCAGGGGTCAGACAGGGTTGCCCACTATCCCCACTGCTATATGTCGTGTGCATTGAACCCCTCCTGCAGGCAATTCGTAGGGATACCAATATAACTGGTTTCCAGCTGCCTGGATCCAACGGGGTCCAGGTCAAAACAACAGCATATATGGACGATGTGTCACTCATTTGCACCAACACATCGTCGGTACCTCGGATTAGTAATATCCTTGGGAAGTACTGCACGGCGACCAGGGCAGTGATTAATAAGTCCAAGAGCGAAGTCTACGTGTCTAAAAATTGGCAGGTAGATAGGGAACTGTCGGACATGTACCCTGTCAAAAAGGACAAAATCAAGATTCTGGGCCTCATTTTCGAGAACAATAGCTCGGGGGCCCAGAGCTGGACGGCGGCCATTAACCAGGTCCGTAAAAAGATTGGCGGATGGAGCACAAGATCCTTAACAATGACGGGTAGAGTATTAATAACCAAGTCTATACTGTTCCCCATCCTCTCTTATGTAGGAAAAATCTTTCCCCCAGACAGGACCACCAAAAAAGTGGTGGACCGCATTATCCACCGCTTTATCTGGGGCAGCAAGATGGAGAGGGTAAAACGAGCCACCCTGAGTAAAGCCGACAAGAAGGGAGGTAAGGGGGTCCCGGACGTTGTGCAGCTCACCCGAGTGCAGGGGCTCACGCAAACTATCAAGAACATCCAGGCCCTGGACAGGAAGGTATGTTACATGAATCGTTTCTATTTTGCCACCTGTCTCAGGGCCTTGGGCCTCTGCACTATTGATAACACCGTGCCGTACTCCTGGGACCCCCCATTGTATTATAGAACCTTAAGGGACACTATATATAAATTGGGCTTAGATAAAGCAAAATTGGCCTCCTGGGAATACAAGGCTGTAACTAAATATCTTGCCGGTTCCCAGGAAATTGAAAAAGTAGCTACTTTCTCCCTCACCCAAAGCCAAAAAATCTGGGAGAATGTGTCTCACAGCTGCCTCAGTAATGTCCAGAAGGATATAGCATGGAACACCGTCCACAGTGCACTCCCCACTCGAGCGTTCATGTTCAGGAGGGGACTAGCCCAAGT
Source organism: Acipenser ruthenus (assembly GCF_902713425.1). NCBI lineage: Eukaryota > Metazoa > Chordata > Actinopteri > Acipenseriformes > Acipenseridae > Acipenser > Acipenser ruthenus. The sequence goes on along the minus strand of NC_081198.1, from coordinate 20,504,964 downwards.
AGAAACATGCCCCTATGCAAAGTGCCGCAAGAGAGAAACACCAGCCCATATCTTCTGGGAGTGTGATGTGGCTGGCAGTGTCTGGCTCTCTGTCTCTGTCTTCCTAAACAGGTTTGCTGACACGGCCAAGATGACCGCTGAGACTGTGCTCTATGGGCCTGCGGGAGGAATCACTACCAGCACAGCTAAGTGCGTTTGGCGTGTCATCAATGTTGTCAAGCAGATCCTGTGGGAAGGCCGTAACGTCTGTGTCTATCACAAGCAGGAGCTAGACACTATCACCACGACCAGAAGGGCACAAACTCTTATCAAGGACTTTGTAATTCTGGACATCCGGACCCTCGGGAAGGACAAGGCCTGCGCGGAGTGGAGGATCGCCGGACTTCAGGACGTGAAGATGGAATAAAGGAAAAAACTGGAACCGCTAGCTCCTAGGAGCGGGACTACGGGGCACCGCTAAGCCTTTTATTTATTTTGTCATGCCAGCATTCCGCCCTTTTTAGCTGGCATGACCGTTTTTCAACGGTGCCCTGGTTTTATGTAGTCTTTTGTTTCAGTTTTATGGACTTTTATTTGATTTACGTTGAATGTTTTATTTGATTTTGTTTTGTTTTGTTTTATGTATCTTTAAGATTTTTAATGTAAACTATTAAAAGTTACATTTTAAGTGTTTTAAAATTTTAGAATTTTAACTCACTGTTTTATACACTGTCCCTTTTCCCCTGTCCCTGTTTTAGATCTAGTTTTATGTTCACTTTTGAACCTTTTAGAGAGCACTCCCCGGCCCTCACAAGCACTGGTTTTTTATAGATGGTTCTTTTTTTCCAGTCACTTTTAAAACAGCACAGGTTTTTTTCATGTTGATTTTAATCTGTGTCTGTTTTAACCATGTACAAAGCACAATTGTCTTGGTGTTTTTAAATGTATTTTAAATGCTTTTAAAACAAAATGTATGTCTGTATGCATGAATGTCATCTTTAAAAGAAATGTAAAATGAATGAAAAAAACGAATGGGTGTAAATGTAAAAAATGTAAAATCTCAATAAAAGAGTATTAATATCTGATACGTCCCCTATCAGGGGACCATATATTAAATTGATTTTTGGAATCGGGAGATGGAACAGGGGCTTGCTCCGTCCACTCCACGCATCGGCCCGGTATTGCAGTTCCTCCGGTAACGGTGCACACCTTTCTCTAACGTTGGTCAAAGTCAGATCTGGATCTCTCCTGTGAGCATTTTGTCTACCCCTGCTGGAGGGAGAGTGCCAGTGTTGATGCAAGTTTTCCCGCCGTTTTACTTCTTTTTTTTTCTTTCTCTCTTTCTTTCTTTCTCTTTCTTTCTCTCTTTCTTTCTTGCTGTCTTTCTTTCTTTTATTCACATGTGGTGATGATGTAGACAGCAGCAGTTTGTTTCCTGGGAGCATGCAGCTAACCAGACAAGTGTGGTGGAACATGTCCCTATGCCAGGTCCTTCTTAGCCAGCCATATACTCTGGCTTCTCTACAGTTCGAATAAATCTTTCTAAGACTAAGGCTTAGAGGGTAGTGGCATTGCCCGCTCCCTCCGAGGGTCTGTGAGAGGTTTGTTCGGGTGAGGAGGAACAGAATTTTTTTTATTTTTGACTGGCTTTCTTCAGCTCGGCAACTTTTTGGAAGACTAATGCTCAGTCTGGTTTTGGCTTGCCCAATCCAGGCCGAGGGTCTTTCAAGATTTTGTTGACTGTTGAGAGCAGTTTTTTCTTTTTCAGGCGGTTCCCGTTTTTTTCTTTTTCAGGCGGTTCCGGCTTTTCCAGACGTTCCTGGAGTTAGAGAGAAGGAGGACCTACCATCCAGACGACCTTTGAGGACCCTTTGATGACCTAGACGACCTCATCCCCAGCCCTTGATTGTAATCGAGATCCAGACCGAGAGAGCAGCAGGCGCCCAGCAGAGGGCGCCATCTGGGAGGAGCAGAGGGCGGCCCCGGACCCCGAGGAGGCGTCACAGCCACGATTCTTCCTACGTGGTCTCGGTGCCAAGCAGCGCCCCCTACTCCGCCAGGGAAGGACACCGTTCACCTGGGGAGGGGGTCCCTCTTGCGAGGCGACCATCTCCTCAGGGACTAAAGTAATAGTTCCTTCAACTGCCCAGATTTGCTGCTTACGTTGTCTCTTTTCCGTAGAGAGAGACAACCCGGACGTCCAGAGGCTTCTCCCACCCCAATCGGAGGAGCCAGCTGAAGGATGGCGTTCCGGCCAACCCAGGAAACCAGGAGGCACAATGCGGTGCGCTTCACAAGAAACAAGCAAGATGAAACGGAACCAGGACTGACGAGACTGGAGTTCAGCCGGACCATTCTTCAGAGGGGTATGGGGTTTTCCCCTTCTGACTTGAATTGTTTGGTGAAATTGCCAGGGCTTAAGGAAGTGTTTGAGGTCAGTTTTAGGAACCCCCAAAAGTTACAAGAAATGTGGTCCTTTTGGGGGGAGAATAAATATCTTGCTCCATACAAAGAATTTTGTGTGGATGCACTGACAGACAGAGAAATGAAAGTTGTTACTGTCCAATTTTTCAATGAGGCTGTTAGCGACTATGATATTACAACATGGCTTAACCGCTATGGGAGGGTGTCATCAGAAGGGAGGAAAATTACAGACGAAGATGGGGTTTGGACAGGAGCCAGAAAGTGGCTGGTACGCCTTAATGTTGATCCATCGGGCATTGGAGGCGTCCGCCACATTCCAAACTCCATAGTGTTAGGGCCCAACAGAGGGCTGGTATTCTATAATGGGATGCCAAAACTCTGCAGGAAATGTGTGGAATTAGCACACCTGGCGGCCGCGTGTACTGTAGTCAAGTGCAGGAATTGCGGCGCCCCCCACGAGACCAGCCACTGCAGAGAAGAGAGGCAGTGCAATTTGTGTGGAAAGAAGGGGCACCTGTTTAAGGACTGCCCCTCTTCCTATGCCAACATGGCCAGAGCCAGCAAGGCAAACATGAACAAGCCTAGGCCTGAGCAGGAAGAGGGAGCAAGTAACAAAGATCAGTCCACATCACCACCAACAGTATCCAAGACCCAGACTCCAGCACCACCATCATCACCAGCACCCCCCTCACCCCCCCGCCCCCGAGACATGTCCCGTTTTACGAGGACCCCTTCCCCCAGCCCAGAGAGAGAGTACAACAGCCACTCCACTAGCTCCTCCAGTAGCTCCTCTGATGCAGAACACGAGGCAGGGAGGGAGCCCGGACCCAGCAGCGGCCCCCCCCTGAGTAGGGCCCTCTCAGCGCCAGCACTCCCCCTCGGCTCTCGTTATGACGCCATAAGGATTGAGTCCGTGGGGGAGGAAAGCGAAAGCGACAGTGAAAGTGAGAGTGAGAAGGAGGGGAAGGGAGTGAAGAACCAGCAGAGGGTGGGGAAAAGAAAGGGTAGAGACGAGGGGGGGAAAAGAAAGAAGATCAGGATCAAAGACAGCAAGTTGCAGGTGGCCCCCATAGATCCAAAACCAGCTAATGTCCACACAAAGTCCCCAGTCTTGCCCTCGCAGGCAGAGACGGAGGCGAGTGGGACGGCTACACTGCCGCCTAGTGGGCAGGTAGCAGCCAGCCAGGGCATCCCCAGCCAGCCTTCCCAGTCGTTGGCACAAACCCTAGCACACCTCGCAGAAGAGGTGTTCACTAATGCACCGAGGGAGAGGTCGGGGTCAACACCTTCCCTGACCAGCAGTACCTCGGTAGCAATGACCCTCTTCAAGCGAAGGGCCTCCCTTCAAAGCATCCTTGACCCCCTCCCTTGTATGGGCAAAACCAGGGGCCCCCTAGAGGTCCTCCTAGATACAGCACTGGAGGACATGGGAATACCCCTGGACGCGGTAAGCCAGAAGTCTGCTAACAGCTCCAATTCAACAGACGGTAACAGCCAAAGAATGCTGTCTGTCATAACCCCCCCCCAGGACAAAGCTGACCCACACGTTCCGAGGGGCCCTGAGCAAGTTCCACCAGACTTACCTTGTGGGGAGTTGAATAGCCCCAACAACTCCACGTACTGTGCATATAAAGACGGTGCCTTCTTGGACGAGGCAGCAGTGAGTACCTTCTCAGGGGTGATGGGAGTTGCAAATAAGCCCAAGCCCCCTCGAAGCAAGCGTAGAGCTAAGAGTAGGAAGAGTGTCCCGACCTCCCAATCATAGTCGCTATGGGGTGGACGCAGCGACTCCTTTTCTTGTTAGCTACCCTGATGGCCCTGATATGTGTGTCTGTTAATGTCAGGAGCATCAGGGAGACACAAAAAAGATTTGATGTACTAAACTATCTAGCTAACTTGAAAGCAGATCTCATCTTTCTGCAGGAGTGTGGTATTTCGTCGAGCCCTGATTATAGGGACCTGAAGGAGAGTTGGACCCTGGGGGACTCCTTCTGGTCGGGCTCCAACATAGCCAGAGCCGACGGAGTAGGTATCCTGTTTAAAAACCCATTTATTACCTCCCGCAGCAGCAGGGAGGTAGAACCTGGTAGAATTCTGAGCGTGGATGTGACATACAACAACACTCCCCTCAGACTGGTCAATGTCTACGCACCCACTAACCAAAACGAAAGAGTTCAATTTTTTCCACAGCTGCGTCCACTCCTGCTGAGGAACGTACCCGTCATCGTGTCAGGTGACTTCAATTGTGCTCTGAGGGACGTAGACCGGAGCAGGCCACGCAACGACCGCTCTAGTAGAGTTTTGTCCTCCGTAATATCTGATTTCTCCCTGTGTGATGCAGGTAAGGACCTGGTGCCTCCCTTTACCTGGGTGAGCTCATCTGGGATCTCCTTCTCCCGTATAGATCTCGTCCTGCATACCAGCTCCCTTACGAAGACGGCAGTAGACACCCAGGCCGTCTTCTTCTCTGACCATAGGCTCCTGCAGGTAACATTGCAGGTCCCTCAGACCTCCCAGATGGGGTCAGGGGTCTGGAAATTAAACACCTCCTTACTCGATGACCCCTCCATAGCTGCAGCCTATAAGAGCAGGCTTGTTGAGTGGACCACTTTGCGTGACCTATTCAACTCCCCTATAGAGTGGTGGGAGATGGTCAAAATCAGAACTAAGGGTTATTTCATAGCAGCAGGCAAGAGGAAAGCAAAATAAAGGAGGGCCAAATATAAACACCTGAATGCTGCCCTCCAGCGTCTGAGCCTGCTTCAGCTTCGGGGGTTCCCTGTAAGCGACGAGATAGCCCAGACCAAGCTAGATCTTTCAGTGCTTTGTAGGGAGGAACAACGAAAGGTCATGCACAATGCAAAAGTGCAAAAAATGGAGGAAGACGAAAAGTGTACTCGCTTCTTCTTCCAGAAAACGAGGGAGAAGCGACACTTGATGTCCTCCATGCTCGACAGCAGGGGGAGGATAGTAGAGGATAGTGAGGGAGTGAAAAAAGTGGTAGAGAACTTCTATAGGGACCTATATAACATCAAAGCTACAGATGACACCCTGATAGAGTGGTTCCTGAGCCAGTTGGAGCCTGACTCAGTGCGGGACGACGAGGAGGAGGAGAAGGACCCAGAACTCACGCTGGAGGAGCTCACCCAGGCGGTTAAGACCATGAACACCGGTAAGACGCCAGGTCCAGATGGCATCCCGGGTGAGTATTACCATCTTTTTTGGGACATGCTAAAAGTCCATTTAGCGGAGGTCTACAGAGCGGTCTACAGGGAGAAGCGGTTGGGCCCTTCTATGCGGGAGAGTGTAATTACTCTCCTTCATAAGAAAGGGGAAGTTAAAGATCTACGGAATTGGCGCCCAATCAGCCTCCTTTGCGTGGATTACAAGATACTAGCCAAAGCTCTGATGCTCCGGCTACAAGTACACCTCCCTTTGGTCATTGGCCCCGACCAGGCTTGTGGCGTCCCAGGGAGGTCCATCACGGATATTTTAATGTTAACAAGGGACATTCTGGCTTATTCTAGAGAACGGAACCATCCCCTCTGCCTGTTCAACCTTGACCAGGAGAAGGCGTTCGATAGGGTAAGCCATGAATATATGTACAAAGTGATGGACCAGATGAAATTCGCTCCTGGACTTAGGGAGTGGGTTAAAACCATATATACAAACATTAGTACCCGAGTCTTGGTGAACAGGCACCTGACTGGTAAAATATCTATCCAGTCAGGGGTCAGACAGGGTTGCCCACTATCCCCACTGCTATATGTCGTGTGCATTGAACCCCTCCTGCAGGCAATTCGTAGGGATACCAATATAACTGGTTTCCAGCTGCCTGGATCCAACGGGGTCCAGGTCAAAACAACAGCATATATGGACGATGTGTCACTCATTTGCACCAACACATCGTCGGTACCTCGGATTAGTAATATCCTTGAGAAGTACTGCACGGCGACCGGGGCAGTGATTAATAAGTCCAAGAGCGAAGTCTACGTGTCTAAAAATTGGCAGGTAGATAGGGAACTGTCGGACATGTACCCTGTCAAAAAGGACAAAATCAAGATTCTGGGCCTCATTTTCGAGAACAATAGCTCGGGGGCCCAGAGCTGGACGGCGGCCATTAACCAGGTCCGTAAAAAGATTGGCGGATGGAGCACAAGATCCTTAACAATGACGGGTAGAGTATTAATAACCAAGTCTATACTGTTCCCCATCCTCTCTTATGTAGGAAAAATCTTTCCCCCAGACAGGACCACCAAAAAAGTGGTGGACCGCATTATCCACCGCTTTATCTGGGGCAGCAAGATGGAGAGGGTCAAGCGAGCCACCCTGAGTAAAGCCGACAAGAAGGGAGGTAAGGGGGTCCTGGACGTTGTGCAGCTCACCCGAGTGCAGGGGCTCACGCAAACTATCAAGAACATCCAGGCCCTGGACAGGAAGGTATGTTACATGAATCGTTTCTATTTTGCCACCTGTCTCAGGGCCTTGGGCCTCTGCACTATTGATAACACCGTGCCGTACTCCTGGGACCCCCCATTGTATTATAGAACCTTAAGGGACACTATATATAAATTGGGCTTAGATAAAGCAAAATTGGCCTCCTGGGAATACAAGGCTGTAACTAAATATCTTGCCGGTTCCCAGGAAATTGAAAAAGTAGCTACTTTCTCCCTCACCCAAAGCCAAAAAATCTGGGAGAATGTGTCTCACAGCTGCCTCAGTAATGTCCAGAAGGATATAGCATGGAACACCGTCCACAGTGCACTCCCCACTCGAGCGTTCATGTTCAGGAGGGGACTAGCCCAAGTAGAAACATGCCCCTATGCAAAGTGCCGCAAGAGAGAAACACCAGCCCATATCTTCTGGGAGTGTGATGTGGCTGGCAGTGTCTGGCTCTCTGTCTCTGTCTTCCTAAACAGGTTTGCTGACACGGCCAAGATGACCGCTGAGACTGTGCTCTATGGGCCTGCGGGAGGAATCGATACCAGCACAGCTAAGTGCGTTTGGCGTGTCATCAATGTTGTCAAGCAGATCCTGTGGGAAGGCTGTAACGTCTGTGTCTATCACAAGCAGGAGCTAGACACTATCACCACGACCAGAAGGGCACAAACTCTTATCAAGGACATTGTAATTCTGGACATCCGGACCCTCGGGAAGGACAAGGCCTGCGCGGAGTGGAGGATCGCCGGACTTCAGGACGTGAAGATGGAATAAAGGAAAAAACTGGAACCGCTAGCTCCTAGGAGCGGGACTACGGGGCACCGCTAAGCCTTTTATTTATTTTGTCATGCCAGCATTCCGCCCTTTTTAGCTGGCATGACCGTTTTTTCAACGGTGCCCTGGTTTTATGTAGTCTTTTTGTTTCAGTTTTATTGACTTTTATTTGATTTACGTTGAATGTTTTATTTGATTTTGTTTTGTTTTGTTTTATGTATCTTTAAGATTTTTAATGTAAACTATTAAAAGTTACATTTTAAGTGTTTTAAAATTTTAGAATTTTAACTCACTGTTCTATACACTGTCCCTTTTCCCCTGTCCCTGTTTTAGATCTAGTTTTATGTTCACTTTTGAACTTTTTTAGAGAGCACTCCCCGGCCCTCACAAACACTGGTTTTTTATAGATGGTTCTTTTTTTCCAGTCACTTTTAAAGCAGCACAGGTTTTTTTCATGTTGATTTTAATCTGTGTCTGTTTTAACCATGTACAAAGCACAATTGTCTTGGTGTTTTTAAATGTATTTTAAATGCTTTTAAAACAAAATGTATGTCTGTATGCATGAATGTCATCTTTAAAAGAAATGTAAAATGAATGAAAAAAACGAATGGGTGTAAATGTAAAAAATGTAAAATCTCAATAAAAGAGTATTAATATCTGATACGTCCCCTATCAGGGGATGTGATCAGGTGCAGTGGTGCAGTAAATAAATCCAGTCCACACAATCCTTTTCTCCCAAAACAGTCTGTGGACTTTAATAATAATAAAAATAATAACAACAAACACAAAATAAGTCCACCCCTTTACCAGCGATGGTATTGGGGGGGGGTACACGGCAGCTTTTCTAAAAATAAACAAAAACGGGACTTTGTCCGTCCCCGCGTTCTCTGTGCGCGCAGTGCTCTCGCTCCAGAGAAGCGTGGTGCCGTGAGTGGTGCTGTGCTGTGCTGTGCTGTGCTGTGCAGTGCAAGGACGTGCTCTTTATCAATCGCCGGTCCGCGGCTCACTCCTCCTCTGCAACACAAAACACACGTAATCCAAACTCATAAAAACAATACAGGCTCCGGCCGTTTGCATTTCATTCTCAGCGCAAGGGGAGGTTTTGACATAGCTGCTTCCCCTTTGTACCCAGCAAACTCCTCCCTGCAGCCAACGCGTCGCCATGATTTCTCCAATAGAGGGCTGCCCCGCAGCTGACTGCAATGGAATCGTCCTGAGTACTTGCAGCTACGCGCCCCTCCTAATATGGTCACCTTCCGGTTTCCACCTACCACCGAGGTGGCAGATCTAGGCGGCAGCTTACCTTCCCCCTTACACAGCGCCCTTTCTAATCGGGAGGGAGATTTGCAGCATCGATCCTTTCTCTCTCTATCACATATCTCACCCCTCAGAGTGATGCCGAAGGAACACTCGGCCAACACTACATTCCCCAATGGTCCCCCCTCCCTTGAAAAAAAATCTGCATTTTGATGCTCCTTACCCGCACGATGTTTCACTGTATAGTGGAAGGGTTGCAGCGCCAGATACCACCGAGTTATCCGAGCGTTATTGTCCTTCATCGTGTGTAACCACCTTAAAGGAGCATGATCAGTGACAAGAGAGAAAGAACGCCCCAACAAGTAATAGCGAAGAGCATGAGTAGCCCATTTGATGGCTAAACACTCCTTCTCAATGACAGAGTAGTTAATTTCCCTAGGAGCCATTTTTTTGCTCAAATAAATGATAGGGTGTTCCACTCCGTCAACTTGTTGGGACAGGACCGCCCCCAGACCAATGTGGGAGGCATCAGTCTGAAGGATGAACTCTTTGCTGAAATCTGGTGAAATCAGAGCGGGAGCTTGACAGAGTCGCTTCTTAATCATATCAAATGCTTCCTGACACTGCCCTGTCCATTTAACTAATTTTGGAGCAGCCTTTCGGGTGAGATCGACCAGGGGGTTGACTATGGTGGCATACTCGGGGATAAAACGGCGATAATAGCCGGCTAACCCCAGTAGTGATCTCACCTGTGACTTGGTTCTCGGGATCGCCGTCTCCACCAGCGCCTGGACTTTGGAGGCGATAGGCTTTACCCGGCCATTACCCATAATATAGCCAAGATACTGGGTCTCCTGTTTGCCAAATGCACACTTGCCCAGCTTGGCTGTTAGCCCAGCCCCCCTTAGAGACTGTAGGACGGCTGAAAGCCTAATAATATGCTCCTTCCAGGTGGAGCTAAAAATCACTACATCATCGATGTATGCGGCTGCGTACTGATGATGAGGAGCCAAGACCTGGTCCATCAGTCTCTGAAAGGTGGCGGGAGCTCCATGCAACCCGAAGGGCATGGTCCGGAAATGGAACAAGCCATCTGGGGTAGAGAAAGCAGTTTTCTCTTTTGAGCTCTGAGTGAGTGGAATCTGCCAGTACCCCTTCGTCAGATCCAAAGTCGAAATTAACCGCGCCTTACCCAGTCGGTCGAGGAGCTCGTCCACTCGGGGCATTGGATACGCATCAAACTTAGAGATGGCATTGACCTTCCGGAAATCCACACAGAACCGAGTGGAGCCGTCCTTTTTGCCCACCATCACGATAGGACTGCACCACTCGCTCCGGGAAGGCTCAATGACTCCAAGCCTGAGCATATCCTCCACCTCCTCGTGAACGGGACCCCTGCGACTCTCCGGGATCCGGTACGGTCTCTCTCGGACCTTGACACCTGGCGGAGTAATAATAGCATGAGAAATAACATTAGTCCTGCCGGGCAAATCAGAAAAAACATCACTAAACCTTTCCACCAACTGGAAGAGCTCACGTTCCTGATCTGGAAGTAACTGTTCTCCCATCGGAATGTTAGTTGCAGCTAATGGATTGACAGTGGGACCAAAATCCTCTTCTAAACTGTCACCAGCTATAAACAGGGCCTCCCTTTCATTCCAGGGTTTTAGCAAGTTAATGTGATAAATTTCTGTCTTATTTCGACGATTGGGTTGTCTAATTTCATAATTCACATTACCAATTCCCCGTATCACCTCATATGGCCCCTGCCATTTAGCATACAACTTAGACTCTGATGAAGGAAGTAGCAGCAGTACTTTATCACCTGGCCGAAAAGTCCGAATTCTTGCTTGTTTGTTGTACTGCTGCTCTTGGCGATGCTGAGCTAGTTTTAGGTTTTCTTGTGCCAAACGACCAACCAATTCCAGGCGGTCTCTTAACAGGATTACGTATTTGACTATGTTTTTGGAAGTTTTTGTTTGCTCCTCCCACCCTTCTTTCACAAGATCCAGAATGCCCCGTGGTTGCCTCCCATACAGCAGCTCAAAGGGAGAGAACCCAGTCGAGCTCTGAGGCACCTCTCTCACTGCAAACATCAGGTAGGGGAGGAGTTTAGCCCAATGTTTCTGCTCTTGGGTGACAAACCGCTTCAGCATCTGTTTTAAAGTCTGATTAAAACGTTCCACCAAACCGTCCGTCTGCGGGTGATAAACAGAGGTTCGAATGGACTTAATTTGCAACAATTTATACAATTCTTTCAAACACTGTGACATGAAGTTCGTTCCGTGATCAGTGAGGATTTCTTTTGGAATCCCTACTCTCGTTATAATCTGTACTAACTCTCGAGCAACTGCTGCGGCACTAGTAGATCTCAATGGTACTGCCTCTGGATATCTGGTCGCGTAGTCCACCACTACCAAAATGTGCGTGTATCCAGAGTCAGACTGGCTCAAGGGACCCACTATGTCCATAGCAATGCGTTCAAAGGGAACTGAGATCAGGGGCAGTGGGACCAGCGGGGCCGGGCGAACCCGCCCCGGCGCTACTTGCTGGCATTCCGGACACCCCGCTACATATCGCGTCACCTCACTATAGACTCCCATCCAATAAAATCGAGCCAATATTCGTTCCCGAGTCTTATCGCTACCTAAATGGCCCGAACATGGGACATCGTGAGCCAACCGCATGATCTCACGTCGAAAAGACTGAGGAACGAGTAATTGTGTTACAATCTGGCTTGTGCTCGTGGCTTGGGATACCCTATACAGCAAATGCCCGACAATAATGTGGTGAGGATATGTAAGCGGCCGGTTATCCTCTACATCCTTCCCCTCGATAGACCGAACCTGCCCCCAGATGTGTGCCAGCGAAGGATCATTCTTTTGTTCCAACGCTAGGTCCACATCTCGGTCCCAGAACTTCGGGATATCGAGCGGAGCTACAGTAGCTTCAGCACTGGGGGCCCCAGTAACCTGCCCCCGCAGGTCACACTGAGTCCCAATCCCCTTTCCCTTACATTTAACAGACTCTGAAGTTTCCCCCACCAAACCCCAGCCTTGTCTTATTGACCTTCCTTCCCATTTTTCGACCCTTCGCTCTTTTTTTGTTTTTTTCGGGCGAAATCGGGAATAGAACAAATCAGCTTGCAGCGGGAATATTTTCCCAATAGTTTCCCCCGCTGCTCCCATGGTCTTACCGGAGACTGGCGTTACCGTTTTATTAATCATTGTTTCAAAATATGGCCAGTCTCGACCTAAAATAACTGGATATGGCAACTTTGCAGCCACTGCCACGATTACGCGGCGGGAATGACATCCAATCGTCACATCTAATTTAGTGAGGGGGTAGTCCTTGTTATCCCCGTGAATACAGGAAATGACCACGACCCCGCGTGACCACCAAGGTACCCCCGCCAACAGAGCTTCTTCAATTAAAGTCTGCCCACATCCTGAGTCCACTAACGCGTGGGTACTCACATCACCAACCCGTACATCAACAATGCAAGGCCCCTCCCAATCATTACCCCTGGACTTACCTGGTGCTGTTGGTAGGTAATGGGAGGCCGCACCACATTCCATCGCCGCCGGACAATTCCGCGCAAGGTGGCCGACCTCATGGCACCGGTAACACGTGGGGTGAAAGGGCGCCCACGGAGCTTGCGTGTCCCGCTGCCGGTTCGGCAGTGGGGAGGGGTTCTCTGCTCTCACCCCGCTGGGGGTCGACCTCGCCCTCCATTGGGGTGGAGGAAGGCCACCCGTGGGGTGCCGATGAGAAGTAGCCCCGTGGGGGGAGGGGGTGAAGTGCTGTGGGGGTCCTGTCCTTGGAGTCGGTCCTGTCCGGGGTCGGTTGGAGGGAGGAGCGGGGGTAACGACCACAGGAGCTGATGCCAAGGCATCCTCATACCCCTCAGCCAATCGGACTGCTGCCTCTAGCGTGGTGGGTCGATGCCTGGTGACCCAGTTCTGGGTGTCCGGCCCCAGCACCTTCACGAACTGCTCTATGGCAATCAGCTCGGTGATCTTTTCTGCATCGTTGGTGCCGGGGCAGAGCCACCGGGTCACATGATCCACTAGTTGCTGGGCCACCACGCGGGGTCGCAGTCCTGGGGGGCGCTGGTACTCCCGGAACCGGCGGCGATGTGTCTCCTCTGTGATGTCCAGCCGCTGGAGAATGGCCTGCTTCACCTGGTCGTACACCAGGGCTTGCTCATGTGTCAAGGCTTGGTAGGCTGCCTGGGCCTCTCCGATCAAATTGGGGCCCAACTGGGTAGCCCACCACTCCCGAGGCCACTGAGCTGCTGTTGCCTGCCTTTCAAAGGCAACTAAGTAAGCCTCAGGGTCATCCTCCAGCGACATCTTCACTACCCTTACCCTTGGTAGGGGTACTGCTGGTTGAACCGCCGGTTCCCTCCCCCGATTGGCCTCCAGGAACAAGCCATGCATCCTTTCCATCATGGCCGTCAATGATTCCTGATGCCTCCGCTCCTGCGCCTCCAACAGCGCTGCCAATGCGGTTGGGTCCATTTATAATCCCACTTCTTGACACCAAGTGTGATCAGGTGCAGTGGTGCAGTAAATAAATCCAGTCCACACAATCCTTTTCTCCCAAAACAGTCTGTGGACTTTAATAATAATAAAAATAATAACAACAAACACAAAATAAGTCCACCCCTTTACCAGCGATGGTATTGGGGGGGGGTACACGGCAGCTTTTCTAAAAATAAACAAAAACGGGACTTTGTCCGTCCCCGCGTTCTCTGTGCGCGCAGTGCTCTCGCTCCAGAGAAGCGTGGTGCCGTGAGTGGTGCTGTGCTGTGCTGTGCTGTGCTGTGCAGTGCAAGGACGTGCTCTTTATCAATCGCCGGTCCGCGGCTCACTCCTCCTCTGCAACACAAAACACACGTAATCCAAACTCATAAAAACAATACAGGCTCCGGCCGTTTGCATTTCATTCTCAGCGCAAGGGGAGGTTTTGACATAGCTGCTTCCCCTTTGTACCCAGCAAACTCCTCCCTGCAGCCAACGCGTCGCCATGATTTCTCCAATAGAGGGCTGCCCCGCAGCTGACTGCAATGGAATCGTCCTGAGTACTTGCAGCTACGCGCCCCTCCTAATATGGTCACCTTCCGGTTTCCACCTACCACCGAGGTGGCAGATCTAGGCGGCAGCTTACCTTCCCCCTTACACAGCGCCCTTTCTAATCGGGAGGGAGATTTGCAGCATCGATCCTTTCTCTCTCTATCACAGGGGACCATATATTAAATTGATTTTTGGAATCGGGAGATGGAACAGGGGCTTGCTCCGTCCACTCCACGCATCGGCCCGGTATTGCAGTACCTCCGGGAACGGTGCACACCTTTCTCTAACGTTGGTCAAAGTCAGATCTGGATCTCTCCTGTGAGCATTTTGTCTACCCCTGCTGGAGGGAGAGTGCCAGTGTTGATGCAAGTTTTCCCGCCGTTTTACTTCTTTTTTTTTTCTTTCTCTCTTTCTTTCTTTCTCTCTTTCTTTCTCTCTTTCTCTCTTTCTTTCTCTCTTTCTTTCTTGCTGTCTTTCTTTCTTTTATTCACATGTGGTGATGATGTAGACAGCAGCAGGTTGTTTCCTGGGAGCATGCAGCTAACCAGACAAGTGTGGTGGAACATGTCCCTATGCCAGGACCTTCTTAGCAAGCCAGCCAGCCAGCGAGGCACAGTTGTAGTTACCCAAGGCACCTTGCACAGCATAGCAGCTTGGCATGACTATTTGTAAGACGCACTCCGCCAGTTTATGTTTTGTTTTTGGTGTTATGTGTGTGTTTTTGCTTTGTTTTGTTTTCTCCTGCTTAAATTGCACATTTCCCCTCTGGAAGCAGCAGCCCGTTTTTTGGGGGTCTGCTTGTGCTTGAAATTTTGCACCCACCTTTGAATCCCCCTGTGCCGTCCGGGCTGGGGGGCCCCGGGCAAGGGCCAAGTCGCCATCGCTTCTCGGCCTTTTGGCTAAGATCAAGTGTAGTATCTGTTCTTATCAGTTTAATATCTGATACGTCCCCTATCAGGGGACCATATATTAAATTGATTTTTGGAATCGGGAGATGGAACAGGGGCTTGCTCCGTCCACTCCACGCATCGGCCCGGTATTGCAGTACCTCCGGGAACGGTTCACACCTTTCTCTAACGTTGGTCAAAGTCAGATCTGGATCTCTCCTGTGAGCATTTTGTCTACCCCTGCTGGAGGGAGAGTGCCAGTGTTGATGCAAGTTTTCCCGCCGTTTTACTTCTTTTTTTTTCTTTCTCTCTTTCTTTCTTTCTCTCTTTCTTTCTCTCTTTCTCTCTTTCTTTCTCTCTTTCTTTCTTGCTGTCTTTCTTTCTTTTATTCACATGTGGTGATGATGTAGACAGCAGCAGGTTGTTTCCTGGGAGCATGCAGCTAACCAGACAAGTGTGGTGGAACATGTCCCTATGCCAGGACCTTCTTAGCAAGCCAGCCAGCCAGCGAGGCACAGTTGTAGTTACCCAAGGCACCTTGCACAGCATAGCAGCTTGGCATGACTATTTGTAAGACGCACTCCGCCAGTTTATGTTTTGTTTTTGGTGTTATGTGTGTGTTTTTGCTTTGTTTTGTTTCCTCCTGCTTAAATTGCACATTTCCCCTCTGGAAGCAGCAGCCCGTTTTTTGGGGGTCTGCTTGTGCTTGGAATTTTGCACCCACCTTTGAATCCCCCTGTGCCGTCCGGGCTGGGGGGCCCCGGGCAAGGGCCAAGTCGCCATCGCTTCTCGGCCTTTTGGCTAAGATCAAGTGTAGTATCTGTTCTTATCAGTTTAATATCTGATACGTCCCCTATCAGGGGACCATATATTAAATTGATTTTTGGAATCGGGAGATGGAACAGGGGCTTGCTCCGTCCACTCCACGCATCGGCCCGGTATTGCAGTACCTCCGGGAACGGTGCACACCTTTCTCTAACGTTGGTCAAAGTCAGATCTGGATCTCTCCTGTGAGCATTTTGTCTACCCCTGCTGGAGGGAGAGTGCCAGTGTTGATGCAAGTTTTCCCGCCGTTTTACTTCTTTTTTTTCTTTCTCTCTTTCTTTCTCTTTCTTTCTCTCTTTCTTTCTTGCTGTCTTTCTTTCTTTTATTCACATGTGATGATGATGTAGACAGCAGCAGTTTGTTTCCTGGGAGCATGCAGCTAACCAGACAAGTGTGGTGGAACATGTCCCTATGCCAGGTCCTTCTTAGCCAGCCATATACTCTGGCTTCTCTTCAGTTCGAATAAATCTTTCTAAGACTAAGGCTTAGAGGGTAGTGGCATTGCCCGCTCCCTCCGAGGGTCTGTGAGAGGTTTGTTCGGGTGAGGAGGAACAGAATTTTTTTTATTTTTGACTGGCTTTCTTCAGCTCGGCAACTTTTTGGAAGACTAATGCTCAGTCTGGTTTTGGCTTGCCCAATCCAGGCCGAGGGTCTTTCAAGATTTTGTTGACTGTTGAGAGCAGTTTTTTCTTTTTCAGGCGGTTCCCGTTTTTTTCTTTTTCAGGCGGTTCCGGCTTTTCCAGACGTTCCTGGAGTTAGAGAGAAGGAGGACCTACCATCCAGACGACCTTTGAGGACCCTTTGATGACCTAGACGACCTCATCCCCAGCCCTTGATTGTAATCGAGATCCAGACCGAGAGAGCAGCAGGCGCCCAGCAGAGGGCGCCATCTGGGAGGAGCAGAGGGCGGCCCCGGACCCCGAGGAGGCGTCACAGCCACGATTCTTCCTACGTGGTCTCGGTGCCAAGCAGCGCCCCCTACTCCGCCAGGGAAGGACACCGTTCACCTGGGGAGGGGGTCCCTCTTGCGAGGCGACCATCTCCTCAGGGACTAAAGTAATAGTTCCTTCAACTGCCCAGATTTGCTGCTTACGTTGTCTCTTTTCCGTAGAGAGAGACAACCCGGACGTCCAGAGGCTTCTCCCACCCCAATCGGAGGAGCCAGCTGAAGGATGGCGTTCCGGCCAACCCAGGAAACCAGGAGGCACAATGCGGTGCGCTTCACAAGAAACAAGCAAGATGAAACGGAACCAGGACTGACGAGACTAGAGTTCAGCCGGACCATTCTTCAGAGGGGTATGGGTTTTTCCCCTTCTGACTTGAATTGTTTGGTGAAATTGCCAGGGCTTAAGGAAGTGTTTGAGGTCAGTTTTAGGAACCCCCAAAAGTTACAAGAAATGTGGTCCTTTTGGGGGGAGAATAAATATCTCGCTCCATACAAAGAATTTTGTGTGGATGCACTGACAGACAGAGAAATGAAAGTTGTTACTGTCCAATTTTTCAATGAGGCTGTTAGCGACTATGATATTACAACATGGCTTAACCGCTATGGGAGGGTGTCATCAGAAGGGAGGAAAATTACAGATGAAGATGGGGTTTGGACAGGAGCCAGAAAGTGGCTGGTACGCCTTAATGTTGATCCATCGGGCATTGGAGGCGTCCGCCACATTCCAAACTCCATAGTGTTAGGGCCCAACAGAGGGCTGGTATTCTATAATGGGATGCCAAAACTCTGCAGGAAATGTGGGGAATTAGGACACCTGACGGCCGCGTGTACTGTAGTCAAGTGCAGGAACTGCGGCGCCCCCCACGAGACCAGCCACTGCAGAGAAGAGAGGCAGTGCAATTTGTGTGGAAAGAAGGGGCACCTGTTTAAGGACTGCCCCTCTTCCTATGCCAACATGGCCAGAGCCAGCAAGGCAAACATGAACAAGCCTAGGCCTGAGCAGGAAGAGGGAGCAAGTAACAAAGATCAGTCCACATCACCACCAACAGTATCCAAGACCCAGACTCCAGCACCACCATCATCACCAGCACCCCCTCACCCCCCCGCCCCCGAGACATGTCCCGTTTTACGAGGACCCCTTCCCCCAGCCCAGAGAGAGAGTACAACAGCCACTCCACTAGCTCCAACAGTAGCTCCTCTGATGCAGAACACGAGTCAGGGAGGGAGCCCGGACCCAGCAGCGGCCCCCCCCTGAGTAGGGCCCTCTCAGCGCCAGCACTCCCCCTCGGCTCTCGTTATGACGCCATAAGGATTGAGTCCGTGGGGGAGGAAAGCAAAAGCGACAGTGAAAGTGAGAGTGAGAAGGAGGGGAAGGGAGTGAAGAACCAGCAGAGGGTGGGGAAAAGAAAGGGTAGAGACGAGGGGGGGAAAAGAAAGAAGATCAGGATCAAAGACAGCAAGTTGCAGGTGGCCCCCATAGATCCAAAACCAGCTAATGTCCACACAAAGTCCCCAGTCTTGCCCTCGCAGGCAGAGACGGAGGCGAGTGGGACGGCTACACTGCCGCCTAGTGGGCAGGTAGCAGCCAGCCAGGGCATCCCCAGCCAGCCTTCCCAGTCGTTGGCACAAACCCTAGCACACCTCGCAGAAGAGGTGTTCACTAATGCACCGAGGGAGAGGTCGGGGTCAACACCTTCCCTGACCAGCAGTACCTCTGTAGCAATGACCCTCTTCAAGCGAAGGGCCTCCCTTCAAAGCATCCTTGACCCCCTCCCTTGTATGGGCAAAACCAGGGGCCCCCTAGAGGTCCTCCTAGATACAGCACTGGAGGACATGGGAATACCCCTGGACGCGGTAAGCCAGAAGTCTGCTAACAGCTCCAATTCAACAGACGGTAACAACCAAAGAATGCTGTCTGTCATAACCCCCCCCCCAGGACAAAGCTGACCCACACGTTCCGAGGGGCCCTGAGCAAGTTCCACCAGACTTACCTTGTGGGGAGTTGAATAGCCCCAACAACTCCACGTACTGTGCATATAAAGACGGTGCCTTCTTGGACGAGGCAGCAGTGAGTACCTTCTCAGGGGTGATGGGAGTTGCAAATAAGCCCAAGCCCCCTCGAAGCAAGCGTAGAGCTAAGAGTAGGAAGAGTGTCCCGACCTCCCAATCATAGTCGCTATGGGGTGGACGCAGCGACTCCTTTTCTTGTTAGCTACCCTGATGGCCCTGATATGTGTGTCTGTTAATGTCAGGAGCATCAGGGAGACACAAAAAAGATTTGATGTACTAAACTATCTAGCTAACTTGAAAGCAGATCTCATCTTTCTGCAGGAGTGTGGTATTTCGTCGAGCCCTGATTATAGGGACCTGAAGGAGAGTTGGACCCTGGGGGACTCCTTCTGGTCGGGCTCCAACATAGCCAGAGCCGACGGAGTAGGTATCCTGTTTAAAAACCCATTTATTACCTCCCGCAGCAGCAGGGAGGTAGAACCTGGTAGAATTCTGAGCGTGGATGTGACATACAACAACACTCCCCTCAGACTGGTCAATGTCTACGCACCCACTAACCAAAACGAAAGAGTTCAATTTTTTCCACAGCTGCGTCCACTCCTGCTGGGGAACGTACCCGTCATCGTGTCAGGTGACTTCAATTGTGCTCTGAGGGACGTAGACCGGAGCAGGCCACGCAACGACCGCTCTAGTAGAGTTTTGTCCTCCGTAATATCTGATTTCTCCCTGTGTGATGCAGGTAAGGACCTGGTGCCTCCCTTTACCTGGGTGAGCTCATCTGGGACCTCCTTCTCCCGTATAGATCTCGTCCTGCATACCAGCTCCCTTACGAAGACGGCAGTAGACACCCAGGCCGTCTTCTTCTCTGAATATAGGCTCCTGCAGGTAACATTGCAGGTCCCTCAGACCTCCCAGATGGGGTCAGGGGTTTGGAAATTAAACACCTCCTTACTCGATGACCCCTCCATAGCTGCAGCCTATAAGAGCAGGCTTGTTGAGTGGACCACTTTGCGTGACCTATTCAACTCCCCTATAGAGTGGTGGGAGATGGTCAAAATCAGAACTAAGGGTTATTTCATAGCAGCAGGCAAGAGGAAAGCAAAAGAAAGGAGGGCCAAATATAAACACCTGAATGCTGCCCTCCAGCATCTGAGCCTGCTTCAGCTTCGGGGGTTCCCTGTAAGCGACGAGATAGCCCAGACCAAGCTAGATCTTTCAGTGCTTTGTAGGGAGGAACAACGAAAGGTCATGCACAATGCAAAAGTGCAAAAAATGGAGGAAGACGAAAAGTGTACTCGCTTCTTCTTCCAGAAAACGAGGGAGAAGCGGCACTTGATGTCCTCCATGCTCGACAGCAGGGGGAGGATAGTAGAGGATAGTGAGGGAGTGAAAAAAGTGGTAGAGAACTTCTATAGGGACCTATATAACATCAAAGCTACAGATGACACCCTGATAGAGTGGTTCCTGAGCCAGTTGGAGCCTGACTCAGTGCGGGACGACGAGGAGGAGGAGAAGGACCCAGAACTCACGCTGGAGGAGCTCACCCAGGCGGTTAAGACCATGAACACCGGTAAGACGCCAGGTCCAGATGGCATCCCGGGTGAGTATTACCATCTTTTTTGGGACATGCTAAAAGTCCATTTAGCGGAGGTCTACAGAGCGGTCTACAGGGAGAAGCGGTTGGGCCCTTCTATGCGGGAGAGTGTAATTACTCTCCTTCATAAGAAAGGGGAAGTTAAAGATCTACGGAATTGGCGCCCAATCAGCCTCCTTTGCGTGGATTACAAGATACTAGCCAAAGCTCTGATGCTCCGGCTACAAGTACACCTCCCTTTGGTCATTGGCCCCGACCAGGCTTGTGGCGTCCCAGGGAGGTCCATCACGGATATTTTAATGTTAACAAGGGACATTCTGGCTTATTCTAGAGAACGGAACCATCCCCTCTGCCTGTTCAACCTTGACCAGGAGAAGGCGTTCGATAGGGTAAGCCATGAATATATGTACAAAGTGATGGACCAGATGAAATTGGCTCCTGGACTTAGGGAGTGGGTTAAAACCATATATACAAACATTAGTACCCGAGTCTTGGTGAACAGGCACCTGACTGGTAAAATATCTATCCAGTCAGGGGTCAGACAGGGTTGCCCACTATCCCCACTGCTATATGTCGTGTGCATTGAACCCCTCCTGCAGGCAATTCGTAGGGATACCAATATAACTGGTTTCCAGCTGCCTGGATCCAACGGGGTCCAGGTCAAAACAACAGCATATATGGACGATGTGTCACTCATTTGCACCAACACATCGTCGGTACCTCGGATTAGTAATATCCTTGAGAAGTACTGCACGGCGACCGGGGCAGTGATTAATAAGTCCAAGAGCGAAGTCTACGTGTCTAAAAATTGGCAGGTAGATAGGGAACTGTCGGACATGTACCCTGTCAAAAAGGACAAAATCAAGATTCTGGGCCTCATTTTCGAGAACAATAGCTCGGGGGCCCAGAGCTGGACGGCGGCCATTAACCAGGTCCGTAAAAAGATTGGCGGATGGAGCACAAGATCCTTAACAATGACGGGTAGAGTATTAATAACCAAGTCTATACTGTTCCCCATCCTCTCTTATGTAGGAAAAATCTTTCCCCCAGACAGGACCACCAAAAAAGTGGTGGACCGCATTATCCACCGCTTTATCTGGGGCAGCAAGATGGAGAGGGTAAAGCAAGCCACCCTGAGTAAAGCCGACAAGAAGGGAGGTAAGGGGGTCCCGGACGTTGTGCAGCTCACCCGAGTGCAGGGGCTCACGCAAACTATCAAGAACATCCAGGCCCTGGACAGGAAGGTATGTTACATGAATCGTTTCTATTTTGCCACCTGTCTCAGGGCCTTGGGCCTCTGCACTATTGATAACACCGTGCCGTACTCCTGGGACCCCCCATTGTATTATAGAACCTTAAGGGACACTATATATAAATTGGGCTTAGATAAAGCAAAATTGGCCTCCTGGGAATACAAGGCTGTAACTAAATATCTTGCCGGTTCCCAGGAAATTGAAAAAGTAGCTACTTTCTCCCTCACCCAAAGCCAAAAAATCTGGGAGAATGTGTCTCACAGCTGCCTCAGTAATGTCCAGAAGGATATAGCATGGAACACCGTCCACAGTGCACTCCCCACTCGAGCGTTCATGTTCAGGAGGGGACTAGCCCAAGTAGAAACATGCCCCTATGCAATGTGCCGCAAGAGAGAAACACCAGCCCATATCTTCTGGGAGTGTGATGTGGCTGGCAGTGTCTGGCTCTCTGTCTCTGTCTTCCTAAACAGGTTTGCTGACACGGCCAAGATGACCGCTGAGACTGTGCTCTATGGGCCTGCGGGAGGAATCGATACCAGCACAGCTAAGTGCGTTTGGCGTGTCATCAATGTTGTCAAGCAGATCCTGTGGGAAGGCCGTAACGTCTGTGTCTATCACAAGCAGGAGCTAGACACTATCACCACGACCAGAAGGGCACAAACTCTTATCAAGGACTTTGTAATTCTGGACATCCGGACCCTCGGGAAGGACAAGGCCTGCGCGGAGTGGAGGATCGCCGGACTTCAGGACGTGAAGATGGAATAAAGGAAAAAACTGGAACCGCTAGCTCCTAGGAGCGGGACTACGGGGCACCGCTAAGCCTTTTATTTATTTTGTCATGCCAGCATTCCGCCCTTTTTAGCTGGCATGACCGTTTCTCAACGGTGCCCTGGTTTTATGTAGTCTTTTGTTTCAGTTTTATGGACTTTTATTTGATTTACGTTGAATGTTTTATTTGATTTTGTTTTGTTTTGTTTTATGTATCTTTAAGATTTTTAATGTAAACTATTAAAAGTTACATTTTAAGTGTTTTAAAATTTTAGAATTTTAACTCACTGTTTTATACACTGTCCCTTTTCCCCTGTCCCTGTTTTAGATCTAGTTTTATGTTCACTTTTGAACTTTTTTAGAGAGCACTCCCCGGCCCTCACAAACACTGGTTTTTTATAGATGGTTCTTTTTTTCCAGTCACTTTTAAAGCAGCACAGGTTTTTTTCATGTTGATTTTAATCTGTGTCTGTTTTAACCATGTACAAAGCACAATTGTCTTGGTGTTTTTAAATGTATTTTAAATGCTTTTAAAACAAAATATATGTCTGTATGCATGAATGTCATCTTTAAAAGAAATGTAAAATGAATGAAAAAAACGAATGGGTGTAAATGTAAAAAATGTAAAATCTCTTTCTCTCTTTCTTTCTCTCTTTCTCTCTTTCTTTCTCTCTTTCTTTCTTGCTGTCTTTCTTTCTTTTATTCACATGTGGTGATGATGTAGACAGCAGCAGTTTGTTTCCTGGGAGCATGCAGCTAACCAGACAAGTGTGGTGGAACATGTCCCTATGCCAGGACCTTCTTAGCAAGCCAGCCAGCCAGCGAGGCACAGTTGTAGTTACCCAAGGCACCTTGCACAGCATAGCAGCTTGGCATGACTATTTGTAAGACGCACTCCGCCAGTTTATGTTTTGTTTTTGGTGTTATGTGTGTGTTTTTGCTTTGTTTTGTTGTCTCCTGCTTAAATTGCACATTTCCCCTCTGGAAGCAGCAGCCCGTTTTTTTGGGGTCTGCTTGTGGTTGAAATTTTGCACCCACCTTTGAATCCCCCTGTGCCGTCCGGGCTGGGGGGCCCCGGGCAAGGGCCAAGTCGCCATCGCTTCTCTGCCTTTTGGCTAAGATCAAGTGTAGTATCTGTTCTTATCAGTTTAATATCTGATACGTCCGCTATCAGGGGACCATATATTAAATTGATTTTTGGAATCGGGAGATGGAACAGGGGCTTGCTCCGTCCACTCCACTCATCGGCCCGGTATTGCAGTACCTCCGTGAACGGTGCACACCTTTCTCTAACGTTGGTCAAAGTCAGATCTGGATCTCTCCTGTGAGCATTTTGTCTACCCCTGCTGGAGGGAGAGTGCCAGTGTTGATGCAAGTTTTCCCGCCGTTTTACTTCTTTTTTTTTCTTTCTCTCTTTCTTTCTTTCTCTCTTTCTTTCTCTCTTTCTCTCTTTCTTTCTCTCTTTCTTTCTTGCTGTCTTTCTTTCTTTTATTCACATGTGGTGATGATGTAGACAGCAGCAGGTTGTTTCCTGGGAGCATGCAGCTAACCAGACAAGTGTGGTGGAACATGTCCCTATGCCAGGACCTTTTTAGCAAGCCAGCCAGCCAGCGAGGCACAGTTGTAGTTACCCAAGGCACCTTGCACAGCATAGCAGCTTGGCATGACTATTTGTAAGACGCACTCCGCCAGTTTATGTTTTGTTTTTGGTGTTATGTGTGTGTTTTTGCTTTGTTTTGTTTTCTCCTGCTTAAATTGCACATTTCCCCTCTGGAAGCAGCAGCCCGTTTTTTTAGGGTCTGCTTGTGCTTGAAATTTTGCACCCACCTTTGAATCCCCCTGTGCCGTCCGGGCTGGGGGGCCCCGGGCAAGGGCCAAGTCGCCATCGCTTCTCGGCCTTTTGGCTAAGATCAAGTGTAGTATCTGTTCTATCAGTTTAATATCTGATACGTCCCCTATCATTGGACCATATATTAAATTGATTTTTGGAATCGGGAGATGGAACAGGGGCTTGCTCCGTCCACTCCACGCATCGGCCCGGTATTGCAGTACCTCCGGGAACGGTGCACACCTTTCTCTAACGTTGGTCAAAGTCAGATCTGGATCTCTCCTGTGAGCATTTTGTCTACCCCTGCTGGAGGGAGAGTGCCAGTGTTGATGCAAGTTTTCCCGCCGTTTTACTTCTTTTTTTTTCTTTCTCTCTTTCTTTCTTTCTTTTTCTTTCTCTCTTTCTTTCTTGCTGTCTTTCTTTCTTTTATTCACATGTGGTGATGATGTAGACAGCAGCAGTTTGTTTCCTGGGAGCATGCAGCTAACCAGACAAGTGTGGTGGAACATGTCCCTATGCCAGGTCCTTCTTAGCCAGCCATATACTCTGGCTTCTCTTCAGTTCGAATAAATCTTTCTAAGACTAAGGTTTAGAGGGTAGTGGCATTGCCCGCTCCCTCCGAGGGTCTGTGAGAGGTTTGTTCGGGTGAGGAGGAACAGAATTTTTTTTATTTTTGACTGGCTTTCTTCAGCTCGGCAACTTTTTGGAAGACTAATGCTCAGTCTGGTTTTGGCTTGCCCAATCCAGGCCGAGGGTCTTTCAAGATTTTGTTGACTGTTGAGAGCAGTTTTTTCTTTTTCAGGCGGTTCCCGTTTTTTTCTTTTTCAGGCTGTTCCGGCTTTTCCAGACGTTCCTGGAGTTAGAGAGAAGGAGGACCTACCATCCAGACGACCTTTGAGGACCCTTTGATGACCTAGACGACCTCATCCCCAGCCCTTGATTGTAATCGAGATCCAGACCGAGAGAGCAGCAGGCGCCCAGCAGAGGGCGCCATCTGGGAGGAGCAGAGGGCGGCCCCGGACCCCGAGGAGGCGTCACAGCCACGATTCTTCCTACGTGGTCTCGGTGCCAAGCAGCGCCCCCTACTCCGCCAGGGAAGGACACCGTTCACCTGGGGAGGGGGTCCCTCTTGCGAGGCGACCATCTCCTCAGGGACTAAAGTAATAGTTCCTTCAACTGCCCAGATTTGCTGCTTACGTTGTCTCTTTTCCGTAGAGAGAGACAACCCGGACGTCCAGAGGCTTCTCCCACCCCAATCGGAGGAGCCAGCTGAAGGATGGCGTTCCGGCCAACCCAGGAAACCAGGAGGCACAATGCGGTGCGCTTCACAAGAAACAAGCAAGATGAAACGGAACCAGGACTGACGAGACTGGAGTTCAGCCGGACCATTCTTCAGAGGGGTATGGGTTTTTCCCCTTCTGACTTGAATTGTTTGGTGAAATTGCCAGGGCTTAAGGAAGTGTTTGAGGTCAGTTTTAGGAACCCCCAAAAGTTACAAGAAATGTGGTCCTTTTGGGGGGAGAATAAATATCTCGCTCCATACAAAGAATTTTGTGTGGATGCACTGACAGACAGAGAAATGAAAGTTGTTACTGTCCAATTTTTCAATGAGGCTGTTAGCGACTATGATATTACAACATGGCTTAACCGCTATGGGAGGGTGTCATCAGAAGGGAGGAAAATTACAGATGAAGATGGGGTTTGGACAGGAGCCAGAAAGTGGCTGGTACGCCTTAATGTTGATCCATCGGGCATTGGAGGCGTCCGCCACATTCCAAACTCCATAGTGTTAGGGCCCAACAGAGGGCTGGTATTCTATAATGGGATGCCAAAACTCTGCAGGAAATGTGGGGAATTAGGACACCTGGCGGCCGCGTGTACTGTAGTCAAGTGCAGGAACTGCGGCGCCCCCCACGAGACCAGCCACTGCAGAGAAGAGAGGCAGTGCAATTTGTGTGGAAAGAAGGGGCACCTGTTTAAGGACTGCCCCTCTTCCTATGCCAACATGGCCAGAGCCAGCAAGGCAAACATGAACAAGCCTAGGCCTGAGCAGGAAGAGGGAGCAAGTAACAAAGATCAGTCCACATCACCACCAACAGTATCCAAGACCCAGACTCCAGCACCACCATCATCACCAGCACCCCCTCACCCCCCCGCCCCCGAGACATGTCCCGTTTTACGAGGACCCCTTCCCCCAGCCCAGAGAGAGAGTACAACAGCCACTCCACTAGCTCCTCCAGTAGCTCCTCTGATGCAGAACACGAGTCAGGGAGGGAGCCCGGACCCAGCAGCGGCCCCCCCCTGAGTAGGGCCCTCTCAGCGCCAGCACTCCCCCTCGGCTCTCGTTATGACGCCATAAGGATTGAGTCCGTGGGGGAGGAAAGCAAAAGCGACAGTGAAAGTGAGAGTGAGAAGGAGGGGAAGGGAGTGAAGAACCAGCAGAGGGTGGGGAAAAGAAAGGGTAGAGACGAGGGGGGGAAAAGAAAGAAGATCAGGATCAAAGACAGCAAGTTGCAGGTGGCCCCCATAGATCCAAAACCAGCTAATGTCCACACAAAGTCCCCAGTCTTGCCCTCGCAGGCAGAGACGGAGGCGAGTGGGACGGCTACACTGCCGCCTAGTGGGCAGGTAGCAGCCAGCCAGGGCATCCCCAGCCAGCCTTCCCAGTCGTTGGCACAAACCCTAGCACACCTCGCAGAAGAGGTGTTCACTAATGCACCGAGGGAGAGGTCGGGGTCAACACCTTCCCTGACCAGCAGTACCTCTGTAGCAATGACCCTCTTCAAGCGAAGGGCCTCCCTTCAAAGCATCCTTGACCCCCTCCCTTGTATGGGCAAAACCAGGGGCCCCCTAGAGGTCCTCCTAGATACAGCACTGGAGGACATGGGAATACCCCTGGACGCGGTAAGCCAGAAGTCTGCTAACAGCTCCAATTCAACAGACGGTAACAGCCAAAGAATGCTGTCTGTCATAACCCCCCCCCAGGACAAAGCTGACCCACACGTTCCGAGGGGCCCTGAGCAAGTTCCACCAGACTTACCTTGTGGGGAGTTGAATAGCCCCAACAACTCCACGTACTGTGCATATAAAGACGGTGCCTTCTTGGACGAGGCAGCAGTGAGTACCTTCTCAGGGGTGATGGGAGTTGCAAATAAGCCCAAGCCCCCTCGAAGCAAGCGTAGAGCTAAGAGTAGGAAGAGTGTCCCGACCTCCCAATCATAGTCGCTATGGGGTGGACGCAGCGACTCCTTTTCTTGTTAGCTACCCTGATGGCCCTGATATGTGTGTCTGTTAATGTCAGGAGCATCAGGGAGACACAAAAAAGATTTGATGTACTAAACTATCTAGCTAACTTGAAAGCAGATCTCATCTTTCTGCAGGAGTGTGGTATTTCGTCGAGCCCTGATTATAGGGACCTGAAGGAGAGTTGGACCCTGGGGGACTCCTTCTGGTCGGGCTCCAACATAGCCAGAGCCGACGGAGTAGGTATCCTGTTTAAAAACCCATTTATTACCTCCCGCAGCAGCAGGGAGGTAGAACCTGGTAGAATTCTGAGCGTGGATGTGACATACAACAACACTCCCCTCAGACTGGTCAATGTCTACGCACCCACTAACCAAAACGAAAGAGTTCAATTTTTTCCACAGCTGCGTCCACTCCTGCTGGGGAACGTACCCGTCATCGTGTCAGGTGACTTCAATTGTGCTCTGAGGGACGTAGACCGGAGCAGGCCACGCAACGACCGCTCTAGTAGAGTTGTGTCCTCCGTAATATCTGATTTCTCCCTGTGTGATGCAGGTAAGGACCTGGTGCCTCCCTTTACCTGGGCGAGCTCATCTGGGACCTCCTTCTCCCGTATAGATCTCGTCCTGCATACCAGCTCCCTTACGAAGACGGCAGTAGACACCCAGGCCGTCTTCTTCTCTGACCATAGGCTCCTGCAGGTAACATTGCAGGTCCCTCAGACCTCCCAGATGGGGTCAGGGGTTTGGAAATTAAACACCTCCTTACTCGATGACCCCTCCATAGCTGCAGCCTATAAGAGCAGGCTTGTTGAGTGGACCACTTTGCGTGACCTATTCAACTCCCCTATAGAGTGGTGGGAGATGGTCAAAATCAGAACTAAGGGTTATTTCATAGCAGCAGGCAAGAGGAAAGCAAAAGAAAGGAGGGCCAAATATAAACACCTGAATGCTGCCCTCCAGCGTCTGAGCCTGCTTCAGCTTCGGGGGTTCCCTGTAAGCGACGAGATAGCCCAGACCAAGCTAGATCTTTCAGTGCTTTGTAGGGAGGAACAACGAAAGGTCATGCACAATGCAAAAGTGCAAAAAATGGAGGAAGACGAAAAGTGTACTCGCTTCTTCTTCCAGAAAACGAGGGAGAAGCGGCACTTGATGTCCTCCATGCTCGACAGCAGGGGGAGGATAGTAGAGGATAGTGAGGGAGTGAAAAAAGTGGTAGAGAACTTCTATAGGGACCTATATAACATCAAAGCTACAGATGACACCCTGATAGAGTGGTTCCTGAGCCAGTTGGAGCCTGACTCAGTGCGGGACGATGAGGAGGAGGAGAAGGACCCAGAACTCACGCTGGAGGAGCTCACCCAGGCGGTTAAGACCATGAACACCGGTAAGACGCCAGGTCCAGATGGCATCCCGGGTGAGTATTACCATCTTTTTTGGGACATGCTAAAAGTCCATTTAGCGGAGGTCTACAGAGCGGTCTACAGGGAGAAGCGGTTGGGCCCTTCTATGCGGGAGAGTGTAATTACTCTCCTTCATAAGAAAGGGGAAGTTAAAGATCTACGGAATTGGCGCCCAATCAGCCTCCTTTGCGTGGATTACAAGATACTAGCCAAAGCTCTGATGCTCCGGCTACAAGTACACCTCCCTTTGGTCATTGGCCCCGACCAGGCTTGTGGCGTCCCAGGGAGGTCCATCACGGATATTTTAATGTTAACAAGGGACATTCTGGCTTATTCTAGAGAACGGAACCATCCCCTCTGCCTGTTCAACCTTGACCAGGAGAAGGCGTTCGATAGGGTAAGCCATGAATATATGTACAAAGTGATGGACCAGATGAAATTCGCTCCTGGACTTAGGGAGTGGGTTAAAACCATATATACAAACATTAGTACCCGAGTCTTGGTGAACAGGCACCTGACTGGTAAAATATCTATCCAGTCAGGGGTCAGACAGGGTTGCCCACTATCCCCACTGCTATATGTCGTGTGCATTGAACCCCTCCTGCAGGCAATTCGTAGGGATACCAATATAACTGGTTTCCAGCTGCCTGGATCCAACGGGGTCCAGGTCAAAACAACAGCATATATGGACGATGTGTCACTCATTTGCACCAACACATCGTCGGTACCTCGGATTAGTAATATCCTTGAGAAGTACTGCACGGCGACCGGGGCAGTGATTAATAAGTCCAAGAGCGAAGTCTACGTGTCTAAAAATTGGCAGGTAGATAGGGAACTGTCGGACATGTACCCTGTCAAAAAGGACAAAATCAAGATTCTGGGCCTCATTTTCGAGAACAATAGCTCGGGGGCCCAGAGCTGGACGGCGGCCATTAACCAGGTCCGTAAAAAGATTGGCGGATGGAGCACAAGATCCTTAACAATGACGGGTAGAGTATTAATAACCAAGTCTATACTGTTCCCCATCCTCTCTTATGTAGGAAAAATCTTTCCCCCAGACAGGACCACCAAAAAAGTGGTGGACCGCATTATCCACCGCTTTATCTGGGGCAGCAAGATGGAGAGGGTAAAGCGAGCCACCCTGAGTAAAGCCGACAAGAAGGGAGGTAAGGGGGTCCCGGACGTTGTGCAGCTCACCCGAGTGCAGGGGCTCACGCAAACTATCAAGAACATCCAGGCCCTGGACAGGAAGGTATGTTACATGAATCGTTTCTATTTTGCCACCTGTCTCAGGGCCTTGGGCCTCTGCACTATTGATAACACCGTGCCGTACTCCTGGGACCCCCCATTGTATTATAGAACCTTAAGGGACACTATATATAAATTGGGCTTAGATAAAGCAAAATTGGCCTCCTGGGAATACAAGGCTGTAACTAAATATCTTGCCGGTTCCCAGGAAATTGAAAAAGTAGCTACTTTCTCCCTCACCCAAAGCCAAAAAATCTGGGAGAATGTGTCTCACAGCTGCCTCAGTAATGTCCAGAAGGATATAGCATGGAACACCGTCCACAGTGCATTCCCCACTCGAGCGTTCATGTTCAGGAGGGGACTAGCCCAAGTAGAAACATGCCCCTATGCAATGTGCCGCAAGAGAGAAACACCAGCCCATATCTTCTGGGAGTGTGATGTGGCTGGCAGTGTCTGGCTCTCTGTCTCTGTCTTCCTAAACAGGTTTGCTGACACGGCCAAGATGACCGCTGAGACTGTGCTCTATGGGCCTGCGGGAGGAATCGATACCAGCACAGCTAAGTGCGTTTGGCGTGTCATCAATGTTGTCAAGCAGATCCTGTGGGAAGGCCGTAACGTCTGTGTCTATCACAAGCAGGAGCTAGACACTATCACCACGACCAGAAGGGCACAAACTCTTATC
Source organism: Acipenser ruthenus (assembly GCF_902713425.1). Lineage (NCBI taxonomy): Eukaryota > Metazoa > Chordata > Actinopteri > Acipenseriformes > Acipenseridae > Acipenser > Acipenser ruthenus. The sequence goes on along the minus strand of NC_081198.1, from coordinate 20,474,326 downwards.
AAGGACTTTGTAATTCTGGACATCCGGACCCTCGGGAAGGACAAGGCCTGCGCGGAGTGGAGGATCGCCGGACTTCAGGACGTGAAGATGGAATAAAGGAAAAAACTGGAACCGCTAGCTCCTAGGAGCGGGACTACGGGGCACCGCTAAGCCTTTTATTTATTTTGTCATGCCAGCATTCCGCCCTTTTTAGCTGGCATGACCGTTTTTTCAACGGTGCCCTGGTTTTATGTAGTCTTTTTGTTTCAGTTTTATTGACTTTTATTTGATTTACGTTGAATGTTTTATTTGATTTTGTTTTGTTTTGTTTTATGTATCTTTAAGATTTTTAATGTAAACTATTAAAAGTTACATTTTAAGTGTTTTAAAATTTTAGAATTTTAACTCACTGTTCTATACACTGTCCCTTTTCCCCTGTCCCTGTTTTAGATCTAGTTTTATGTTCACTTTTGAACTTTTTTAGAGAGCACTCCCCGGCCCTCACAAACACTGGTTTTTTATAGATGGTTCTTTTTTTCCAGTCACTTTTAAAGCAGCACAGGTTTTTTTCATGTTGATTTTAATCTGTGTCTGTTTTAACCATGTACAAAGCACAATTGTCTTGGTGTTTTTAAATGTATTTTAAATGCTTTTAAAACAAAATGTATGTCTGTATGCATGAATGTCATCTTTAAAAGAAATGTAAAATGAATGAAAAAAACGAATGGGTGTAAATGTAAAAAAATGTAAAATCTCAATAAAAGAGTATTAATATCTGATACGTCCCCTATCAGGGGACCATATATTAAATTGATTTTTGGAATCGGGAGATGGAACAGGGGCTTGCTCCGTCCACTCCACGCATCGGCCCGGTATTGCAGTACCTCCGGGAACGGTGCACACCTTTCTCTAACGTTGGTCAAAGTCAGATCTGGATCTCTCCTGTGAGCATTTTGTCTACCCCTGCTGGAGGGAGAGTGCCAGTGTTGATGCAAGTTTTCCCGCCGTTTTACTTCTTTTTTTTTCTTTCTCTCTTTCTTTCTTTCTCTTTCTTTCTCTCTTTCTTTCTTGCTGTCTTTCTTTCTTTTATTCACATGTGATGATGATGTAGACAGCAGCAGTTTGTTTCCTGGGAGCATGCAGCTAACCAGACAAGTGTGGTGGAACATGTCCCTATGCCAGGTCCTTCTTAGCCAGCCATATACTCTGGCTTCTCTTCAGTTCGAATAAATCTTTCTAAGACTAAGGCTTAGAGGGTAGTGGCATTGCCCGCTCCCTCCGAGGGTCTGTGAGAGGTTTGTTCGGGTGAGGAGGAACAGAATTTTTTTTATTTTTGACTGGCTTTCTTCAGCTCGGCAACTTTTTGGAAGACTAATGCTCAGTCTGGTTTTGGCTTGCCCAATCCAGGCCGAGGGTCTTTCAAGATTTTGTTGACTGTTGAGAGCAGTTTTTTCTTTTTCAGGCGGTTCCCGTTTTTTTCTTTTTCAGGCGGTTCCGGCTTTTCCAGACGTTCCTGGAGTTAGAGAGAAGGAGGACCTACCATCCAGACGACCTTTGAGGACCCTTTGATGACCTAGACGACCTCATCCCCAGCCCTTGATTGTAGTCGAGATCCAGACCGAGAGAGCAGCAGGCGCCCAGCAGAGGGCACCATCTGGGAGGAGCAGAGGGCGGCCCCGGACCCCGAGGAGGCGTCACAGCCACGATTCTTCCTACGTGGTCTCGGTGCCAAGCAGCGCCCCCTACTCCGCCAGGGAAGGACACCGTTCACCTGGGGAGGGGGTCCCTCTTGCGAGGCAACCATCTCCTCAGGGACTAAAGTAATAGTTCCTTCAACTGCCCAGATTTGCTGCTTACGTTGTCTCTTTTCCGTAGAGAGAGACAACCCGGACGTCCAGAGGCTTCTCCCACCCCAATCGGAGGAGCCAGCTGAAGGATGGCGTTCCGGCCAACCCAGGAAACCAGGAGGCACAATGCGGTGCGCTTCACAAGAAACAAGCAAGATGAAACGGAACCAGGACTGACGAGACTGGAGTTCAGCTGGACCATTCTTCAGAGGGGTATGGGTTTTTCCCCTTCTGACTTGAATTGTTTGGTGAAATTGCCAGGGCTTAAGGAAGTGTTTGAGGTCAGTTTTAGGAACCCCCAAAAGTTACAAGAAATGTGGTCCTTTTGGGGGGAGAATAAATATCTCGCTCCATACAAAGAATTTTGTGTGGATGCACTGACAGACAGAGAAATGAAAGTTGTTACTGTCCAATTTTTCAATGAGGCTGTTAGCGACTATGATATTACAACATGGCTTAACCGCTATGGGAGGGTGTCATCAGAAGGGAGGAAAATTACAGATGAAGATGGGGTTTGGACAGGAGCCAGAAAGTGGCTGGTACGCCTTAATGTTGATCCATCGGGCATTGGAGGCGTCCGCCACATTCCAAACTCCATAGTGTTAGGGCCCAACAGAGGGCTGGTATTCTATAATGGGATGCCAAAACTCTGCAGGAAATGTGGGGAATTAGGACACCTGGCGGCCGCGTGTACTGTAGTCAAGTGCAGGAACTGCGGCGCCCCCCACGAGACCAGCCACTGCAGAGAAGAGAGGCAGTGCAATTTGTGTGGAAAGAAGGGGCACCTGTTTAAGGACTGCCCCTCTTCCTATGCCAACATGGCCAGAGCCAGCAAGGCAAACATGAACAAGCCTAGGCCTGAGCAGGAAGAGGGAGCAAGTAACAAAGATCAGTCCACATCACCACCAACAGTATCCAAGACCCAGACTCGAAGGGAGGTAAGGGGGTCCCGGACGTTGTGCAGCTCACCCGAGTGCAGGGGCTCACGCAAACTATCAAGAACATCCAGGCCCTGGACAGGAAGGTATGTTACATGAATTGTTTCTATTTTGCCACCTGTCTCAGGGCCTTGGGCCTCTGCACTATTGATAACACCGTGCCGTACTCCTGGGACCCCCCATTGTATTATAGAACCTTATGGGACACTATATATAAATTGGGCTCAGATAAAGCAAAATTGGCCTCCTGGGAATACAAGGCTGTAACTAAATATCTTGCCGGTTCCCAGGAAATTGAAAAAGTAGCTACTTTCTCCCTCACCCAAAGCCAAAAAATCTGGGAGAATGTGTCTCACAGCTGCCTCAGTAATGTCCAGAAGGATATAGCATGGAACACCGTCCACAGTGCACTCCCCACTCGAGCGTTCATGTTCAGGAGGGGACTAGCCCAAGTAGAAACATGCCCCTATGCAAAGTGCCGCAAGAGAGAAACACCAGCCCATATCTTCTGGGAGTGTGATGTGGCTGGCAGTGTCTGGCTCTCTGTCTCTGTCTTCCTAAACAGGTTTGCTGACACGGCCAAGATGACCGCTGAGACTGTGCTCTATGGGCCTGCGGGAGGAATCGATACCAGCACAGCTAAGTGCGTTTGGCGTGTCATCAATGTTGTCAAGCAGATCCTGTGGGAAGGCCGTAACGTCTGTGTCTATCACAAGCAGGAGCTAGACACTATCACCACGACCAGAAGGGCACAAACTCTTATCAAGGACTTTGTAATTCTGGACATCCGGACCCTCGGGAAGGACAAGGCCTGCGCGGAGTGGAGGATCGCCGGACTTCAGGACGTGAAGATGGAATAAAGGAAAAAACTGGAACCGCTAGCTCCTAGGAGCGGGACTACGGGGCACCGCTAAGCCTTTTATTTATTTTGTCATGCCAGCATTCCGCCCTTTTTAGCTGGCATGACCGTTTTTTCAACGGTGCCCTGGTTTTATGTAGTCTTTTTGTTTCAGTTTTATTGACTTTTATTTGATTTACGTTGAATGTTTTATTTGATTTTGTTTTGTTTTGTTTTATGTATCTTTAAGATTTTTAATGTAAACTATTAAAAGTTACATTTTAAGTGTTTTAAAATTTTAGAATTTTAACTCACTGTTCTATACACTGTCCCTTTTCCCCTGTCCCTGTTTTAGATCTAGTTTTATGTTCACTTTTGAACTTTTTTAGAGAGCACTCCCCGGCCCTCACAAACACTGGTTTTTTATAGATGGTTCTTTTTTTCCAGTCACTTTTAAAGCAGCACAGGTTTTTTTCATGTTGATTTTAATCTGTGTCTGTTTTAACCATGTACAAAGCACAATTGTCTTGGTGTTTTTAAATGTATTTTAAATGCTTTTAAAACAAAATGTATGTCTGTATGCATGAATGTCATCTTTAAAAGAAATGTAAAATGAATGAAAAAAACGAATGGGTGTAAATGTAAAAAATGTAAAATCTCTTTCTCTCTTTCTTTCTCTCTTTCTCGTATCTGTTCTTATCAGTTTAATATCTGATACGTCCCCTATCAGGGGACCATATATTAAATTGATTTTTGGAATCGGGAGATGGAACAGGGGCTTGCTCTGTCCACTCCACGCATCGGCCCGGTATTGCAGTACCTCCGGGAACGGTGCACACCTTTCTCTAACGTTGGTCAAAGTCAGATCTGGATCTCTCCTGTGAGCATTTTGTCTACCCCTGCTGGAGGGAGAGTGCCAGTGTTGATGCAAGTTTTCCCGCCGTTTTACTTCTTTTTTTTTTCGTTCTCTCTTTCTTTCTTTCTCTCTTTCTTTCTCTCTTTCTCTCTTTCTTTCTCTCTTTCTTTCTTGCTGTCTTTCTTTCTTTTATTCACATGTGGTGATGATGTAGACAGCAGCAGGTTGTTTCCTGGGAGCATGCAGCTAACCAGACAAGTGTGGTGGAACATGTCCCTATGCCAGGACCTTCTTAGCAAGCCAGCCAGCCAGCGAGGCACAGTTGTAGTTACCCAAGGCACCTTGCACAGCATAGCAGCTTGGCATGACTATTTGTAAGACGCACTCCGCCAGTTTATGTTTTGTTTTTGGTGTTATGTGTGTGTTTTTGCTTTGTTTTGTTTTCTCCTGCTTAAATTGCACATTTCCCCTCTGGAAGCAGCAGCCCGTTTTTTTGGGGTCTGCTTGTGCTTTAAATTTTGCACCCACCTTTGAATCCCCCTGTGCCGTCCGGGCTGGGGGGCCCCGGGCAAGGGCCAAGTCGCCATCGCTTCTCGGCCTTTTGGCTAAGATCAAGTGTAGTATCTGTTCTTATCAGTTTAATATCTGATACGTCCCCTATCAGGGGACCATATATTAAATTGATTTTTGGAATCGGGAGATGGAACAGGGGCTTGCTCCGTCCACTCCACGCATCGGCCCGGTATTGCAGTACCTCCGGGAACGGTTCACACCTTTCTCTAACGTTGGTCAAAGTCAGATCTGGATCTCTCCTGTGAGCATTTTGTCTACCCCTGCTGGAGGGAGAGTGCCAGTGTTGATGCAAGTTTTCCCGCCGTTTTACTTCTTTTTTTTTCTTTCTCTCTTTCTTTCTTTCTCTCTTTCTTTCTCTCTTTCTCTCTTTCTTTCTCTCTTTCTTTCTTGCTGTCTTTCTTTCTTTTATTCACATGTGGTGATGATGTAGACAGCAGCAGGTTGTTTCCTGGGAGCATGCAGCTAACCAGACAAGTGTGGTGGAACATGTCCCTATGCCAGGACCTTCTTAGCAAGCCAGCCAGCCAGCGAGGCACAGTTGTAGTTACCCAAGGCACCTTGCACAGCATAGCAGCTTGGCATGACTATTTGTAAGACGCACTCCGCCAGTTTATGTTTTGTTTTTGGTGTTATGTGTGTGTTTTTGCTTTGTTTTGTTTCCTCCTGCTTAAATTGCACATTTCCCCTCTGGAAGCAGCAGCCCGTTTTTTGGGGGTCTGCTTGTGCTTGGAATTTTGCACCCACCTTTGAATCCCCCTGTGCCGTCCGGGCTGGGGGGCCCCGGGCAAGGGCCAAGTCGCCATCGCTTCTCGGCCTTTTGGCTAAGATCAAGTGTAGTATCTGTTCTTATCAGTTTAATATCTGATACGTCCCCTATCAGGGGACCATATATTAAATTGATTTTTGGAATCGGGAGATGGAACAGGGGCTTGCTCCGTCCACTCCACGCATCGGCCCGGTATTGCAGTACCTCCGGGAACGGTGCACACCTTTCTCTAACGTTGGTCAAAGTCAGATCTGGATCTCTCCTGTGAGCATTTTGTCTACCCCTGCTGGAGGGAGAGTGCCAGTGTTGATGCAAGTTTTCCCGCCGTTTTACTTCTTTTTTTTTTCTTTCTCTCTTTCTTTCTTTCTCTCTTTCTTTCTCTCTTTCTCTCTTTCTTTCTCTCTTTCTTTCTTGCTGTCTTTCTTTCTTTTATTCACATGTGGTGATGATGTAGACAGCAGCAGGTTGTTTCCTGGGAGCATGCAGCTAACCAGACAAGTGTGGTGGAACATGTCCCTATGCCAGGACCTTCTTAGCAAGCCAGCCAGCCAGCGAGGCACAGTTGTAGTTACCCAAGGCACCTTGCACAGCATAGCAGCTTGGCATGACTATTTGTAAGACGCACTCCGCCAGTTTATGTTTTGTTTTTGGTGTTATGTGTGTGTTTTTGCTTTGTTTTGTTTCCTCCTGCTTAAATTGCACATTTCCCCTCTGGAAGCAGCAGCCCGTTTTTTGGGGGTCTGCTTGTGCTTGGAATTTTGCACCCACCTTTGAATCCCCCTGTGCCGTCCGGGCTGGGGGGCCCCGGGCAAGGGCCAAGTCGCCATCGCTTCTCGGCCTTTTGGCTAAGATCAAGTGTAGTATCTGTTCTTATCAGTTTAATATCTGATACGTCCCCTATCAGGGGACCATATATTAAATTGATTTTTGGAATCGGGAGATGGAACAGGGGCTTGCTCCGTCCACTCCACGCATCGGCCCGGTATTGCAGTACCTCCGGGAACGGTGCACACCTTTCTCTAACGTTGGTCAAAGTCAGATCTGGATCTCTCCTGTGAGCATTTTGTCTACCCCTGCTGGAGGGAGAGTGCCAGTGTTGATGCAAGTTTTCCCGCCGTTTTACTTCTTTTTTTTTCTTTCTCTCTTTCTTTCTTTCTCTCTTTCTTTCTCTCTTTCTCTCTTTCTTTCTCTCTTTCTTTCTTGCTGTCTTTCTTTCTTTTATTCACATGTGGTGATGATGTAGACAGCAGCAGGTTGTTTCCTGGGAGCATGCAGCTAACCAGACAAGTGTGGTGGAACATGTCCCTATGCCAGGACCTTCTTAGCAAGCCAGCCAGCCAGCGAGGCACAGTTGTAGTTACCCAAGGCACCTTGCACAGCATAGCAGCTTGGCATGACTATTTGTAAGACGCACTCCGCCAGTTTATGTTTTGTTTTTGGTGTTATGTGTGTGTTTTTGCTTTGTTTTGTTTCCTCCTGCTTAAATTGCACATTTCCCCTCTGGAAGCAGCAGCCCGTTTTTTAGGGGTCTGCTTGTGCTTGGAATTTTGCACCCACCTTTGAATCCCCCTGTGCCGTCCGGGCTGGGGGGCCCCGGGCAAGGGCCAAGTCGCCATCGCTTCTCGGCCTTTTGGCTAAGATCAAGTGTAGTATCTGTTCTTATCAGTTTAATATCTGATACGTCCCCTATCAGGGGACCATATATTAAATTGATTTTTGGAATCGGGAGATGGAACAGGGGCTTGCTCCGTCCACTCCACGCATTGGCCCGGTATTGCAGTACCTCCGGGAACGGTGCACACCTTTCTCTAACGTTGGTCAAAGTCAGATCTGGATCTCTCCTGTGAGCATTTTGTCTACCCCTGCTGGAGGGAGAGTGCCAGTGTTGATGCAAGTTTTCCCGCCGTTTTACTTCTTTTTTTTTCTTTCTCTCTTTCTTTCTTTCTCTTTCTTTCTCTCTTTCTTTCTTGCTGTCTTTCTTTCTTTTATTCACATGTGGTGATGATGTAGACAGCAGCAGTTTGTTTCCTGGGAGCATGCAGCTAACCAGACAAGTGTGGTGGAACATGTCCCTATGCCAGGTCCTTCTTAGCCAGCCATATACTCTGGCTTCTCTTCAGTTCGAATAAATCTTTCTAAGACTAAGGTTTAGAGGGTAGTGGCATTGCCCGCTCCCTCCGAGGGTCTGTGAGAGGTTTGTTCGGGTGAGGAGGAACAGAATTTTTTTTATTTTTGACTGGCTTTCTTCAGCTCGGCAACTTTTTGGAAGACTAATGCTCAGTCTGGTTTTGGCTTGCCCAATCCAGGCCGAGGGTCTTTCAAGATTTTGTTGACTGTTGAGAGCAGTTTTTTCTTTTTCAGGCGGTTCCCGTTTTTTTCTTTTTCAGGCGGTTCCGGCTTTTCCAGACGTTCCTGGAGTTAGAGAGAAGGAGGACCTACCATCCAGACGACCTTTGAGGACCCTTTGATGACCTAGACGACCTCATCCCCAGCCCTTGATTGTAATCGAGATCCAGACCGAGAGAGCAGCAGGCGCCCAGCAGAGGGCGCCATCTGGGAGGAGCAGAGGGCGGCCCCGGACCCCGAGGAGGCGTCACAGCCACGATTCTTCCTACGTGGTCTCGGTGCCAAGCAGCGCCCCCTACTCCGCCAGGGAAGGACACCGTTCACCTGGGGAGGGGGTCCCTCTTGCGAGGCGACCATCTCCTCAGGGACTAAAGTAATAGTTCCTTCAACTGCCCAGATTTGCTGCTTACGTTGTCTCTTTTCCGTAGAGAGAGACAACCCGGATGTCCAGAGGCTTCTCCCACCCCAATCGGAGGAGCCAGCTGAAGGATGGCGTTCCGGCCAACCCAGGAAACCAGGAGGCACAATGCGGTGCGCTTCATAAGAAACAAGCAAGATGAAACGGAACCAGGACTGACGAGACTGGAGTTCAGCCGGACCATTCTTCAGAGGGGTATGGGTTTTTCCCCTTCTGACTTGAATTGTTTGGTGAAATTGCCAGGGCTTAAGGAAGTGTTTGAGGTCAGTTTTAGGAACCCCCAAAAGTTACAAGAAATGTGGTCCTTTTGGGGGGAGAATAAATATCTCGCTCCATACAAAGAATTTTGTGTGGATGCACTGACAGACAGAGAAATGAAAGTTGTTACTGTCCAATTTTTCAATGAGGCTGTTAGCGACTATGATATTACAACATGGCTTAACCGCTATGGGAGGGTGTCATCAGAAGGGAGGAAAATTACAGATGAAGATGGGGTTTGGACAGGAGCCAGAAAGTGGCTGGTACGCCTTAATGTTGATCCATCGGGCATTGGAGGCGTCCGCCACATTCCAAACTCCATAGTGTTAGGGCCCAACAGAGGGCTGGTATTCTATAATGGGATGCCAAAACTCTGCAGGAAATGTGGGGAATTAGGACACCTGGCGGCCGCGTGTACTGTAGTCAAGTGCAGGAACTGCGGCGCCCCCCACGAGACCAGCCACTGCAGAGAAGAGAGGCAGTGCAATTTGTGTGGAAAGAAGGGGCACCTGTTTAAGGACTGCCCCTCTTCCTATGCCAACATGGCCAGAGCCAGCAAGGCAAACATGAACAAGCCTAGGCCTGAGCAGGAAGAGGGAGCAAGTAACAAAGATCAGTCCACATCACCACCAACAGTATCCAAGACCCAGACTCCAGCACCACCATCATCACCAGCACCCCCTCACCCCCCCGCCCCCGAGACATGTCCCGTTTTACGAGGACCCCTTCCCCCAGCCCAGAGAGAGAGTACAACAGCCACTCCACTAGCTCCTCCAGTAGCTCCTCTGATGCAGAACACGAGTCAGGGAGGGAGCCCGGACCCAGCAGCGGCCCCCCCCTGAGTAGGGCCCTCTCAGCGCCAGCACTCCCCCTCGGCTCTCGTTATGACGCCATAAGGATTGAGTCCGTGGGGGAGGAAAGCAAAAGCGACAGTGAAAGTGAGAGTGAGAAGGAGGGGAAGGGAGTGAAGAACCAGCAGAGGGTGGGGAAAAGAAAGGGTAGAGACGAGGGGGGGAATAGAAAGAAGATCAGGATCAAAGACAGCAAGTTGCAGGTGGCCCCCATAGATCCAAAACCAGCTAATGTCCACACAAAGTCCCCAGTCTTGCCCTCGCAGGCAGAGACGGAGGCGAGTGGGACGGCTACACTGCCACCTAGTGGGCAGGTAGCAGCCAGCCAGGGCATCCCCAGCCAGCCTTCCCAGTCGTTGGCACAAACCCTAGCACACCTCGCAGAAGAGGTGTTCACTAATGCACCGAGGGAGAGGTCGGGGTCAACACCTTCCCTGACCAGCAGTACCTCTGTAGCAATGACCCTCTTCAAGCGAAGGGCCTCCCTTCAAAGCATCCTTGACCCCCTCCCTTGTATGGGCAAAACCAGGGGCCCCCTAGAGGTCCTCCTAGATACAGCACTGGAGGACATGGGAATACCCCTGGACGCGGTAAGCCAGAAGTCTGCTAACAGCTCCAATTCAACAGACGGTAACAGCCAAAGAATGCTGTCTGTCATAACCCCCCCCCCAGGACAAAGCTGACCCACACGTTCCGAGGGGCCCTGAGCAAGTTCCACCAGACTTACCTTGTGGGGAGTTGAATAGCCCCAACAACTCCACGTACTGTGCATATAAAGACGGTGCCTTCTTGGACGAGGCAGCAGTGAGTACCTTCTCAGGGGTGATGGGAGTTGCAAATAAGCCCAAGCCCCCTCGAAGCAAGCGTAGAGCTAAGAGTAGGAAGAGTGTCCCGACCTCCCAATCATAGTCGCTATGGGGTGGACGCAGCGACTCCTTTTCTTGTTAGCTACCCTGATGGCCCTGATATGTGTGTCTTAATGTCAGGAGCATCAGGGAGACACAAAAAAGATTTGATGTACTAAACTATCTAGCTAACTTGAAAGCAGATCTCATCTTTCTGCAGGAGTGTGGTATTTCGTCGAGCCCTGATTATAGGGACCTGAAGGAGAGTTGGACCCTGGGGGACTCCTTCTGGTCGGGCTCCAACATAGCCAGAGCCGACGGAGTAGGTATCCTGTTTAAAAACCCATTTATTACCTCCCGCAGCAGCAGGGAGGTAGAACCTGGTAGAATTCTGAGCGTGGATGTGACATACAACAACACTCCCCTCAGACTGGTCAATGTCTACGCACCCACTAACCAAAACGAAAGAGTTCAATTTTTTCCACAGCTGCGTCCACTCCTGCTGAGGAACGTACCCGTCATCGTGTCAGGTGACTTCAATTGTGCTCTGAGGGACGTAGACCGGAGCAGGCCACGCAACGACCGCTCTAGTAGAGTTTTGTCCTCCGTAATATCTGATTTCTCCCTGTGTGATGCAGGTAAGGACCTGGTGCCTCCCTTTACCTGGGTGAGCTCATCTGGGACCTCCTTCTCCCGTATAGATCTCGTCCTGCATACCAGCTCCCTTACGAAGACGGCAGTAGACACCCAGGCCGTCTTCTTCTCTGGTAACATTGCAGGTCCCTCAGACCTCCCAGATGGGGTCAGGGGTTTGGAAATTAAACACCTCCTTACTCGATGACCCCTCCATAGCTGCAGCCTATAAGAGCAGGCTTGTTGAGTGGACCACTTTGCGTGACCTATTCAACTCCCCTATAGAGTGGTGGGAGATGGTCAAAATCAGAACTAAGGGTTATTTCATAGCAGCAGGCAAGAGGAAAGCAAAAGAAAGGAGGGCCAAATATAAACACCTGAATGCTGCCCTCCAGCATCTGAGCCTGCTTCAGCTTCGGGGGTTCCCTGTAAGCGACGAGATAGCCCAGACCAAGCTAGATCTTTCAGTGCTTTGTAGGGAGGAACAACGAAAGGTCATGCACAATGCAAAAGTGCAAAAAATGGAGGAAGACGAAAAGTGTACTCGCTTCTTCTTCCAGAAAACGAGGGAGAAGCGGCACTTGATGTCCTCCATGCTCGACAGCAGGGGGAGGATAGTAGAGGATAGTGAGGGAGTGAAAAAAGTGGTAGAGAACTTCTATAGGGACCTATATAACATCAAAGCTACAGATGACACCCTGATAGAGTGGTTCCTGAGCCAGTTGGAGCCTGACTCAGTGCGGGACGACGAGGAGGAGGAGAAGGACCCAGAACTCACGCTGGAGGAGCTCACCCAGGCGGTTAAGACCATGAACACCGGTAAGACGCCAGGTCCAGATGGCATCCCGGGTGAGTATTACCATCTTTTTTGGGACATGCTAAAAGTCCATTTAGCGGAGGTCTACAGAGCGGTCTACAGGGAGAAGCGGTTGGGCCCTTCTATGCGGGAGAGTGTAATTACTCTCCTTCATAAGAAAGGGGAAGTTAAAGATCTACGGAATTGGCGCCCAATCAGCCTCCTTTGCGTGGATTACAAGATACTAGCCAAAGCTCTGATGCTCCGGCTACAAGTACACCTCCCTTTGGTCATTGGCCCCGACCAGGCTTGTGGCGTCCCAGGGAGGTCCATCACGGATATTTTAATGTTAACAAGGGACATTCTGGCTTATTCTAGAGAACGGAACCATCCCCTCTGCCTGTTCAACCTTGACCAGGAGAAGGCGTTCGATAGGGTAAGCCATGAATATATGTACAAAGTGATGGACCAGATGAAATTCGCTCCTGGACTTAGGGAGTGGGTTAAAACCATATATACAAACATTAGTACCCGAGTCTTGGTGAACAGGCACCTGACTGGTAAAATATCTATCCAGTCAGGGGTCAGACAGGGTTGCCCACTATCCCCACTGCTATATGTCGTGTGCATTGAACCCCTCCTGCAGGCAATTCGTAGGGATACCAATATAACTGGTTTCCAGCTGCCTGGATCCAACAGGGTCCAGGTCAAAACAACAGCATATATGGACGATGTGTCACTCATTTGCACCAACACATCGTCGGTACCTCGGATTAGTAATATCCTTGAGAAGTACTGCACGGCGACCGGGGCAGTGATTAATAAGTCCAAGAGCGAAGTCTACGTGTCTAAAAATTGGCAGGTAGATAGGGAACTGTCGGACATGTACCCTGTCAAAAAGGACAAAATCAAGATTCTGGGCCTCATTTTCGAGAACAATAGCTCGGGGGCCCAGAGCTGGACGGCGGCCATTAACCAGGTCCGTAAAAAGATTGGCGGATGGAGCACAAGATCCTTAACAATGACGGGTAGAGTATTAATAACCAAGTCTATACTGTTCCCTATCCTCTCTTATGTAGGAAAAATCTTTCCCCCAGACAGGACCACCAAAAAAGTGGTGGACCGCATTATCCACCGCTTTATCTGGGGCAGCAAGATGGAGAGGGTAAAGCGAGCCACCCTGAGTAAAGCCGACAAGAAGGGAGGTAAGGGGGTCCCGGACGTTGTGCAGCTCACCCGAGTGCAGGGGCTCACGCAAACTATCAAGAACATCCAGGCCCTGGACAGGAAGGTATGTTACATGAATCGTTTCTATTTTGCCACCTGTCTCAGGGCCTTGGGCCTCTGCACTATTGATAACACCGTGCCGTACTCCTGGGACCCCCCATTGTATTATAGAACCTTATGGGACACTATATATAAATTGGGCTCAGATAAAGCAAAATTGGCCTCCTGGGAATACAAGGCTGTAACTAAATATCTTGCCGGTTCCCAGGAAATTGAAAAAGTAGCTACTTTCTCCCTCACCCAAAGCCAAAAAATCTGGGAGAATGTGTCTCACAGCTGCCTCAGTAATGTCCAGAAGGATATAGCATGGAACACCGTCCACAGTGCACTCCCCACTCGAGCGTTCATGTTCAGGAGGGGACTAGCCCAAGTAGAAACATGCCCCTATGCAAAGTGCCGCAAGAGAGAAACACCAGCCCATATCTTCTGGGAGTGTGATGTGGCTGGCAGTGTCTGGCTCTCTGTCTCTGTCTTCCTAAACAGGTTTGCTGACACGGCCAAGATGACCGCTGAGACTGTGCTCTATGGGCCTGCGGGAGGAATCGATACCAGCACAGCTAAGTGCGTTTGGCGTGTCATCAATGTTGTCAAGCAGATCCTGTGGGAAGGCCGTAACGTCTGTGTCTATCACAAGCAGGAGCTAGACACTATCACCACGACCAGAAGGGCACAAACTCTTATCAAGGACTTTGTAATTCTGGACATCCGGACCCTCGGGAAGGACAAGGCCTGCGCGGAGTGGAGGATCGCCGGACTTCAGGACGTGAAGATGGAATAAAGGAAAAAACTGGAACCGCTAGCTCCTAGGAGCGGGACTACGGGGCACCGCTAAGCCTTTTATTTATTTTGTCATGCCAGCATTCCGCCCTTTTTAGCTGGCATGACCGTTTTTTCAACGGTGCCCTGGTTTTATGTAGTCTTTTTGTTTCAGTTTTATTGACTTTTATTTGATTTACGTTGAATGTTTTATTTGATTTTGTTTTGTTTTGTTTTATGTATCTTTAAGATTTTTAATGTAAACTATTAAAAGTTACATTTTAAGTGTTTTAAAATTTTAGAATTTTAACTCACTGTTCTATACACTGTCCCTTTTCCCCTGTCCCTGTTTTAGATCTAGTTTTTTGTTCACTTTTGAACTTTTTTAGAGAGCACTCCCCGGCCCTCACAAACACTGGTTTTTTATAGATGGTTCTTTTTTTCCAGTCACTTTTAAAGCAGCACAGGTTTTTTTCATGTTGATTTTAATCTGTGTCTGTTTTAACCATGTACAAAGCACAATTGTCTTGGTGTTTTTAAATGTATTTTAAATGCTTTTAAAACAAAATGTATGTCTGTATGCATGAATGTCATCTTTAAAAGAAATGTAAAATGAATGAAAAAAACGAATGGGTGTAAATGTAAAAAATGTAAAATCTCTTTCTCTCTTTCTTTCTCTCTTTCTCGTATCTGTTCTTATCAGTTTAATATCTGATACGTCCCCTATCAGGGGACCATATATTAAATTGATTTTTGGAATCGGGAGATGGAACAGGGGCTTGCTCTGTCCACTCCACGCATCGGCCCGGTATTGCAGTACCTCCGGGAACGGTGCACACCTTTCTCTAACGTTGGTCAAAGTCAGATCTGGATCTCTCCTGTGAGCATTTTGTCTACCCCTGCTGGAGGGAGAGTGCCAGTGTTGATGCAAGTTTTCCCGCCGTTTTACTTCTTTTTTTTTCTTTCTCTCTTTCTTTCTTTCTCTCTTTCTTTCTCTCTTTCTCTCTTTCTTTCTCTCTTTCTTTCTTGCTGTCTTTCTTTCTTTTATTCACATGTGGTGATGATGTAGACAGCAGCAGGTTGTTTCCTGGGAGCATGCAGCTAACCAGACAAGTGTGGTGGAACATGTCCCTATGCCAGGACCTTCTTAGCAAGCCAGCCAGCCAGCGAGGCACAGTTGTAGTTACCCAAGGCACCTTGCACAGCATAGCAGCTTGGCATGACTATTTGTAAGACGCACTCCGCCAGTTTATGTTTTGTTTTTGGTGTTATGTGTGTGTTTTTGCTTTGTTTTGTTTCCTCCTGCTTAAATTGCACATTTCCCCTCTGGAAGCAGCAGCCCGTTTTTTGGGGGTCTGCTTGTGCTTGGAATTTTGCACCCACCTTTGAATCCCCCTGTGCCGTCCGGGCTGGGGGGCCCCGGGCAAGGGCCAAGTCGCCATCGCTTCTCGGCCTTTTGGCTAAGATCAAGTGTAGTATCTGTTCTTATCAGTTTAATATCTGATACGTCCCCTATCAGGGGACCATATATTAAATTGATTTTTGGAATCGGGAGATGGAACAGGGGCTTGCTCCGTCCACTCCACGCATCGGCCCGGTATTGCAGTACCTCCGGGAACGGTGCACACCTTTCTCTAACGTTGGTCAAAGTCAGATCTGGATCTCTCCTGTGAGCATTTTGTCTACCCCTGCTGGAGGGAGAGTGCCAGTGTTGATGCAAGTTTTCCCGCCGTTTTACTTCTTTTTTTTTCTTTCTCTCTTTCTTTCTTTCTCTCTTTCTTTCTCTCTTTCTCTCTTTCTTTCTCTCTTTCTTTCTTGCTGTCTTTCTTTCTTTTATTCACATGTGGTGATGATGTAGACAGCAGCAGGTTGTTTCCTGGGAGCATGCAGCTAACCAGACAAGTGTGGTGGAACATGTCCCTATGCCAGGACCTTCTTAGCAAGCCAGCCAGCCAGCGAGGCACAGTTGTAGTTACCCAAGGCACCTTGCACAGCATAGCAGCTTGGCATGACTATTTGTAAGACGCACTCCGCCAGTTTATGTTTTGTTTTTGGTGTTATGTGTGTGTTTTTGCTTTGTTTTGTTTCCTCCTGCTTAAATTGCACATTTCCCCTCTGGAAGCAGCAGCCCGTTTTTTAGGGGTCTGCTTGTGCTTGGAATTTTGCACCCACCTTTGAATCCCCCTGTGCCGTCCGGGCTGGGGGGCCCCGGGCAAGGGCCAAGTCGCCATCGCTTCTCGGCCTTTTGGCTAAGATCAAGTGTAGTATCTGTTCTTATCAGTTTAATATCTGATACGTCCCCTATCAGGGGACCATATATTAAATTGATTTTTGGAATCGGGAGATGGAACAGGGGCTTGCTCCGTCCACTCCACGCATCGGCCCGGTATTGCAGTACCTCCGGGAACGGTGCACACCTTTCTCTAACGTTGGTCAAAGTCAGATCTGGATCTCTCCTGTGAGCATTTTGTCTACCCCTGCTGGAGGGAGAGTGCCAGTGTTGATGCAAGTTTTCCCGCCGTTTTACTTCTTTTTTTCTTTCTCTCTTTCTTTCTTTCTCTTTCTTTCTCTCTTTCTTTCTTGCTGTCTTTCTTTCTTTTATTCACATGTGGTGATGATGTAGACAGCAGCAGTTTGTTTCCTGGGAGCATGCAGCTAACCAGACAAGTGTGGTGGAACATGTCCCTATGCCAGGTCCTTCTTAGCCAGCCATATACTCTGGCTTCTCTTCAGTTCGAATAAATCTTTCTAAGACTAAGGTTTAGAGGGTAGTGGCATTGCCCGCTCCCTCCGAGGGTCTGTGAGAGGTTTGTTCGGGTGAAGAGGAACAGAATTTTTTTTATTTTTGACTGGCTTTCTTCAGCTCGGCAACTTTTTGGAAGACTAATGCTCAGTCTGGTTTTGGCTTGCCCAATCCAGGCCGAGGGTCTTTCAAGATTTTGTTGACTGTTGAGAGCAGTTTTTTCTTTTTCAGGCGGTTCCCGTTTTTTTCTTTTTCAGGCGGTTCCGGCTTTTCCAGACGTTCCTGGAGTTAGAGAGAAGGAGGACCTACCATCCAGACGACCTTTGAGGACCCTTTGATGACCTAGACGACCTCATCCCCAGCCCTTGATTGTAATCGAGATCCAGACCGAGAGAGCAGCAGGCGCCCAGCAGAGGGCGCCATCTGGGAGGAGCAGAGGGCGGCCCCGGACCCCGAGGAGGCGTCACAGCCACGATTCTTCCTACGTGGTCTCGGTGCCAAGCAGCGCCCCCTACTCCGCCAGGGAAGGACACCGTTCACCTGGGGAGGGGGTCCCTCTTGCGAGGCGACCATCTCCTCAGGGACTAAAGTAATAGTTCCTTCAACTGCCCAGATTTGCTGCTTACGTTGTCTCTTTTCCGTAGAGAGAGACAACCCGGACGTCCAGAGGCTTCTCCCACCCCAATCGGAGGAGCCAGCTGAAGGATGGCGTTCCGGCCAACCCAGGAAACCAGGAGGCACAATGCGGTGCGCTTCACAAGAAACAAGCAAGATGAAACGGAACCAGGACTGACGAGACTGGAGTTCAGCCGGACCATTCTTCAGAGGGGTATGGGTTTTTCCCCTTCTGACTTGAATTGTTTGGTGAAATTGCCAGGGCTTAAGGAAGTGTTTGAGGTCAGTTTTAGGAACCCCCAAAAGTTACAAGAAATGTGGTCCTTTTGGGGGGAGAATAAATATCTCGCTCCATACAAAGAATTTTGTGTGGATGCACTGACAGACAGAGAAATGAAAGTTGTTACTGTCCAATTTTTCAATGAGGCTGTTAGCGACTATGATATTACAACATGGCTTAACCGCTATGGGAGGGTGTCATCAGAAGGGAGGAAAATTACAGATGAAGATGGGGTTTGGACAGGAGCCAGAAAGTGGCTGGTACGCCTTAATGTTGATCCATCGGGCATTGGAGGCGTCCGCCACATTCCAAACTCCATAGTGTTAGGGCCCAACAGAGGGCTGGTATTCTATAATGGGATGCCAAAACTCTGCAGGAAATGTGGGGAATTAGGACACCTGGCGGCCGCGTGTACTGTAGTCAAGTGCAGGAACTGCGGCGCCCCCCACGAGACCAGCCACTGCAGAGAAGAGAGGCAGTGCAATTTGTGTGGAAAGAAGGGGCACCTGTTTAAGGACTGCCCCTCTTCCTATGCCAACATGGCCAGAGCCAGCAAGGCAAACATGAACAAGCCTAGGCCTGAGCAGGAAGAGGGAGCAAGTAACAAAGATCAGTCCACATCACCACCAACAGTATCCAAGACCCAGACTCCAGCACCACCATCATCACCAGCACCCCCTCACCCCCCCGCCCCCGAGACATGTCCCGTTTTACGAGGACCCCTTCCCCCAGCCCAGAGAGAGAGTACAACAGCCACTCCACTAGCTCCTCCAGTAGCTCCTCTGATGCAGAACACGAGTCAGGGAGGGAGCCCGGACCCAGCAGCGGCCCCCCCCTGAGTAGGGCCCTCTCAGCGCCAGCACTCCCCCTCGGCTCTCGTTATGACGCCATAAGGATTGAGTCCGTGGGGGAGGAAAGCAAAAGCGACAGTGAAAGTGAGAGTGAGAAGGAGGGGAAGGGAGTGAAGAACCAGCAGAGGGTGGGGAAAAGAAAGGGTAGAGACGAGGGGGGGAAAAGAAAGAAGATCAGGATCAAAGACAGCAAGTTGCAGGTGGCCCCCATAGATCCAAAACCAGCTAATGTCCACACAAAGTCCCCAGTCTTGACCTCGCAGGCAGAGACGGAGGCGAGTGGGACGGCTACACTGCCACCTAGTGGGCAGGTAGCAGCCAGCCAGGGCATCCCCAGCCAGCCTTCCCAGTCGTTGGCACAAACCCTAGCACACCTCGCAGAAGAGGTGTTCACTAATGCACCGAGGGAGAGGTCGGGGTCAACACCTTCCCTGACCAGCAGTACCTCTGTAGCAATGACCCTCTTCAAGCGAAGGGCCTCCCTTCAAAGCATCCTTGACCCCCTCCCTTGTATGGGCAAAACCAGGGGCCCCCTAGAGGTCCTCCTAGATACAGCACTGGAGGACATGGGAATACCCCTGGACGCGGTAAGCCAGAAGTCTGCTAACAGCTCCAATTCAACAGACGGTAACAGCCAAAGAATGCTGTCTGTCATAACCCCCCCCAGGACAAAGCTGACCCACACGTTCCGAGGGGCCCTGAGCAAGTTCCACCAGACTTACCTTGTGGGGAGTTGAATAGCCCCAACAACTCCACGTACTGTGCATATAAAGACGGTGCCTTCTTGGACGAGGCAGCAGTGAGTACCTTCTCAGGGGTGATGGGAGTTGCAAATAAGCCCAAGCCCCCTCGAAGCAAGCGTAGAGCTAAGAGTAGGAAGAGTGTCCCGACCTCCCAATCATAGTCGCTATGGGGTGGACGCAGCGACTCCTTTTCTTGTTAGCTACCCTGATGGCCCTGATATGTGTGTCTGTTAATGTCAGGAGCATCAGGGAGACACAAAAAAGATTTGATGTACTAAACTATCTAGCTAACTTGAAAGCAGATCTCATCTTTCTGCAGGAGTGTGGTATTTCGTCGAGCCCTGATTATAGGGACCTGAAGGAGAGTTGGACCCTGGGGGACTCCTTCTGGTCGGGCTCCAACATAGCCAGAGCCGACGGAGTAGGTATCCTGTTTAAAAACCCATTTATTACCTCCCGCAGCAGCAGGGAGGTAGAACCTGGTAGAATTCTGAGCGTGGATGTGACATACAACAACACTCCCCTCAGACTGGTCAATGTCTACGCACCCACTAACCAAAACGAAAGAGTTCAATTTTTTCCACAGCTGCGTCCACTCCTGCTGAGGAACGTACCCGTCATCGTGTCAGGTGACTTCAATTGTGCTCTGAGGGACGTAGACCGGAGCAGGCCACGCAACGACCGCTCTAGTAGAGTTTTGTCCTCCGTAATATCTGATTTCTCCCTGTGTGATGCAGGTAAGGACCTGGTGCCTCCCTTTACCTGGGTGAGCTCATCTGGGACCTCCTTCTCCCGTATAGATCTCGTCCTGCATACCAGCTCCCTTACGAAGACGGCAGTAGACACCCAGGCCGTCTTCTTCTCTGGTAACATTGCAGGTCCCTCAGACCTCCCAGATGGGGTCAGGGGTTTGGAAATTAAACACCTCCTTACTCGATGACCCCTCCATAGCTGCAGCCTATAAGAGCAGGCTTGTTGAGTGGACCACTTTGCGTGACCTATTCAACTCCCCTATAGAGTGGTGGGAGATGGTCAAAATCAGAACTAAGGGTTATTTCATAGCAGCAGGCAAGAGGAAAGCAAAAGAAAGGAGGGCCAAATATAAACACCTGAATGCTGCCCTCCAGCATCTGAGCCTGCTTCAGCTTCGGGGGTTCCCTGTAAGCGACGAGATAGCCCAGACCAAGCTAGATCTTTCAGTGCTTTGTAGGGAGGAATAACGAAAGGTCATGCACAATGCAAAAGTGCAAAAAATGGAGGAAGACGAAAAGTGTACTCGCTTCTTCTTCCAGAAAACGAGGGAGAAGCGGCACTTGATGTCCTCCATGCTCGACAGCAGGGGGAGGATAGTAGAGGATAGTGAGGGAGTGAAAAAAGTGGTAGAGAACTTCTATAGGGACCTATATAACATCAAAGCTACAGATGACACCCTGATAGAGTGGTTCCTGAGCCAGTTGGAGCCTGACTCAGTGCGGGACGACGAGGAGGAGGAGAAGGACCCAGAACTCACGCTGGAGGAGCTCACCCAGGCGGTTAAGACCATGAACACCGGTAAGACGCCAGGTCCAGATGGCATCCCGGGTGAGTATTACCATCTTTTTTGGGACATGCTAAAAGTCCATTTAGCGGAGGTCTACAGAGCGGTCTACAGGGAGAAGCGGTTGGGCCCTTCTATGCGGGAGAGTGTAATTACTCTCCTTCATAAGAAAGGGGAAGTTAAAGATCTACGGAATTGGCGCCCAATCAGCCTCCTTTGCGTGGATTACAAGATACTAGCCAAAGCTCTGATGCTCCGGCTACAAGTACACCTCCCTTTGGTCATTGGCCCCGACCAGGCTTGTGGCGTCCCAGGGAGGTCCATCACGGATATTTTAATGTTAACAAGGGACATTCTGGCTTATTCTAGAGAACGGAACCATCCCCTCTGCCTGTTCAACCTTGACCAGGAGAAGGCGTTCGATAGGGTAAGCCATGAATATATGTACAAAGTGATGGACCAGATGAAATTCGCTCCTGGACTTAGGGAGTGGGTTAAAACCATATATACAAACATTAGTACCCGAGTCTTGGTGAACAGGCACCTGACTGGTAAAATATCTATCCAGTCAGGGGTCAGACAGGGTTGCCCACTATCCCCACTGCTATATGTCGTGTGCATTGAACCCCTCCTGCAGGCAATTCGTAGGGATACCAATATAACTGGTTTCCAGCTGCCTGGATCCAACAGGGTCCAGGTCAAAACAACAGCATATATGGACGATGTGTCACTCATTTGCACCAACACATCGTCGGTACCTCGGATTAGTAATATCCTTGAGAAGTACTGCACGGCGACCGGGGCAGTGATTAATAAGTCCAAGAGCGAAGTCTACGTGTCTAAAAATTGGCAGGTAGATAGGGAACTGTCGGACATGTACCCTGTCAAAAAGGACAAAATCAAGATTCTGGGCCTCATTTTCGAGAACAATAGCTCGGGGGCCCAGAGCTGGACGGCGGCCATTAACCAGGTCCGTAAAAAGATTGGCGGATGGAGCACAAGATCCTTAACAATGACGGGTAGAGTATTAATAACCAAGTCTATACTGTTCCCCATCCTCTCTTATGTAGGAAAAATCTTTCCCCCAGACAGGACCACCAAAAAAGTGGTGGACCGCATTATCCACCGCTTTATCTAGGGCAGCAAGATGGAGAGGGTAAAGCGAGCCACCCTGAGTAAAGCCGACAAGAAGGGAGGTAAGGGGGTCCCGGACGTTGTGCAGCTCACCCGAGTGCAGGGGCTCACGCAAACTATCAAGAACATCCAGGCCCTGGACAGGAAGGTATGTTACATGAATCGTTTCTATTTTGCCACCTGTCTCAGGGCCTTGGGCCTCTGCACTATTGATAACACCGTGCCGTACTCCTGGGACCCCCCATTGTATTATAGAACCTTAAGGGACACTATATATAAATTGGGCTTAGATAAAGCAAAATTGGCCTCCTGGGAATACAAGGCTGTAACTAAATATCTTGCCGGTTCCCAGGAAATTGAAAAAGTAGCTACTTTCTCCCTCACCCAAAGCCAAAAAATCTGGGAGAATGTGTCTCACAGCTGCCTCAGTAATGTCCAGAAGGATATAGCATGGAACACCGTCCACAGTGCACTCCCCACTCGAGCGTTCATGTTCAGGAGGGGACTAGCCCAAGTAGAAACATGCCCCTATGCAAAGTGCCGCAAGAGAGAAACACCAGCCCATATCTTCTGGGAGTGTGATGTGGCTGGCAGTGTCTGGCTCTCTGTCTCTGTCTTCCTAAACAGGTTTGCTGACACGGCCAAGATGACCGCTGAGACTGTGCTCTATGGGCCTGCGGGAGGAATCGATACCAGCACAGCTAAGTGCGTTTGGCGTGTCATCAATGTTGTCAAGCAGATCCTGTGGGAAGGCCGTAACGTCTGTGTCTATCACAAGCAGGAGCTAGACACTATCACCACGACCAGAAGGGCACAAACTCTTATCAAGGACTTTGTAATTCTGGACATCCGGACCCTCGGGAAGGACAAGGCCTGCGCGGAGTGGAGGATCGCCGGACTTCAGGACGTGAAGATGGAATAAAGGAAAAAACTGGAACCGCTAGCTCCTAGGAGCGGGACTACGGGGCACCGCTAAGCCTTTTATTTATTTTGTCATGCCAGCATTCCGCCCTTTTTAGCTGGCATGACCGTTTTTTCAACGGTGCCCTGGTTTTATGTAGTCTTTTTGTTTCAGTTTTATGGACTTTTATTTGATTTACGTTGAATGTTTTATTTGATTTTGTTTTGTTTTGTTTTATGTATCTTTAAGATTTTTAATGTAAACTATTAAAAGTTACATTTTAAGTGTTTTAAAATTTTAGAATTTTAACTCACTGTTCTATACACTGTCCCTTTTCCCCTGTCCCTGTTTTAGATCTAGTTTTATGTTCACTTTTGAACTTTTTTAGAGAGCACTCCCCGGCCCTCACAAACACTGGTTTTTTATAGATGGTTCTTTTTTTCCAGTCACTTTTAAAGCAGCACAGGTTTTTTTCATGTTGATTTTAATCTGTGTCTGTTTTAACCATGTACAAAGCACAATTGTCTTGGTGTTTTTAAATGTATTTTAAATGCTTTTAAAACAAAATGTATGTCTGTATGCATGAATGTCATCTTTAAAAGAAATGTAAAATGAATGAAAAAAACGAATGGGTGTAAATGTAAAAAATGTAAAATCTCAATAAAAGAGTATCTGTTCTTATCAGTTTAATATCTGATACGTCCCCTATCAGGGGACCATATATTAAATTGATTTTTGGAATCGGGAGATGGAACAGGGGCTTGCTCCGTCCACTCCACGCATCGGCCCGGTATTGCAGTACCTCCGGGAACGGTGCACACCTTTCTCTAACGTTGGTCAAAGTCAGATCTGGATCTCTCCTGTGAGCATTTTGTCTACCCCTGCTGGAGGGAGAGTGCCAGTGTTGATGCAAGTTTTCCCGCCGTTTTACTTCTTTTTTTTTTCTTTCTCTCTTTCTTTCTCTCTTTCTCTCTTTCTTTCTCTCTTTCTTTCTTGCTGTCTTTCTTTCTTTTATTCACATGTGGTGATGATGTAGACAGCAGCAGGTTGTTTCCTGGGAGCATGCAGCTAACCAGACAAGTGTGGTGGAACATGTCCCTATGCCAGGACCTTCTTAGCAAGCCAACCAGCCAGCGAGGCACAGTTGTAGTTACCCAAGGCACCTTGCACAGCATAGCAGCTTGGCATGACTATTTGTAAGACGCACTCCGCCAGTTTATGTTTTGTTTTTGGTGTTATGTGTGTGTTTTTGCTTTGTTTTGTTTCCTCCTGCTTAAATTGCACATTTCCCCTCTGGAAGCAGCAGCCCGTTTTTTGGGGGTCTGCTTGTGCTTGGAATTTTGCACCCACCTTTGAATCCCCCTGTGCCGTCCGGGCTGGGGGGCCCCGGGCAAGGGCCAAGTCGCCATCGCTTCTCGGCCTTTTGGCTAAGATCAAGTGTAGTACCTGTTCTTATCAGTTTAATATCTGATACGTCCCCTATCAGGGGACCATATATTAAATTGATTTTTGGAATCGGGAGATGGAACAGGGGCTTGCTCCGTCCACTCCACGCATCGGCCCGGTATTGCAGTACCTCCGGGAACGGTGCACACCTATCTCTAACGTTGGTCAAAGTCAGATCTGGATCTCTCCTGTGAGCATTTTGTCTACCCCTGCTGGAGGGAGAGTGCCAGTGTTGATGCAAGTTTTCCCGCCGTTTTACTTCTTTTTTTTTCTTTCTCTCTTTCTTTCTTTCTCTCTTTCTTTCTCTCTTTCTCTCTTTCTTTCTCTCTTTCTTTCTTGCTGTCTTTCTTTCTTTTATTCACATGTGGTGATGATGTAGACAGCAGCAGGTTGTTTCCTGGGAGCATGCAGCTAACCAGACAAGTGTGGTGGAACATGTCCCTATGCCAGGACCTTCTTAGCAAGCCAGCCAGCCAGCGAGGCACAGTTGTAGTTACCCAAGGCACCTTGCACAGCATAGCAGCTTGGCATGACTATTTGTAAGACGCACTCTGCCAGTTTATGTTTTGTTTTTGGTGTTATGTGTGTGTTATTGCTTTGTTTTGTTTCCTCCTGCTTAAATTGCACATTTCCCCTCTGGAAGCAGCAGCCTGTTTTTTGGGGGTCTGCTTGTGCTTGGAATTTTGCACCCACCTTTGAATCCCCCTGTGCCGTCCGGGCTGGGGGGCCCCGGGCAAGGGCCAAGTCGCCATCGCTTCTCGGCCTTTTGGCTAAGATCAAGTGTAGTATCTGTTCTTATCAGTTTAATATCTGATACGTCCCCTATCAGGGGACCATATATTAAATTGATTTTTGGAATCGGGAGATGGAACAGGGGCTTGCTCCGTCCACTCCACGCATCGGCCCGGTATTGCAGTACCTCCGGGAACGGTGCACACCTTTCTCTAACGTTGGTCAAAGTCAGATCTGGATCTCTCCTGTGAGCATTTTGTCTACCCCTGCTGGAGGGAGAGTGCCAGTGTTGATGCAAGTTTTCCCGCCGTTTTACTTCTTTTTTTTTCTTTCTATCTTTCTTTCTTTCTTTCTCTCTTTCTTTCTCTCTTTCTCTCTTTCTTTCTCTCTTTCTTTCTTGCTGTCTTTCTTTCTTTTATTCACATGTGGTGATGATGTAGACAGCAGCAGGTTGTTCCCTGGGAGCATGCAGCTAACCAGACAAGTGTGGTGGAACATGTCCCTATGCCAGGACCTTCTTAGCAAGCCAGCCAGCCAGCGAGGCACAGTTGTAGTTACCCAAGGCACCTTGCACAGCATAGCAGCTTGGCATGACTATTTGTAAGACGCACTCCGCCAGTTTATGTTTTGTTTTTGGTGTTATGTGTGTGTTTTTGATTTGTTTTGTTTCCTCCTGCTTAAATTGCACATTTCCCCTCTGGAAGCAGCAGCCCGTTTTTTGGGGGTCTGCTTGTGCTTGGAATTTTGCACCCACCTTTGAATCCCCCTGTGCCGTCCGGGCTGGGGGGCCCCGGGCAAGGGCCAAGTCGCCATCGCTTCTCGGCCTTTTGTCTAAGATCAAGTGTAGTATCTGTTCTTATCAGTTTAATATCTGATACGTCCCCTATCAGGGGACCATATATTAAATTGATTTTTGGAATCGGGAGATGGAACAGGGGCTTGCTCCGTCCACTCCACGCATCGGCCCGGTATTGCAGTACCTCTGGGAACGGTGCACACCTTTCTCTAACGTTGGTCAAAGTCAGATCTGGATCTCTCCTGTGAGCATTTTGTCTACCCCTGCTGGAGGGAGAGTGCCAGTGTTGATGCAAGTTTTCCCGCCGTTTTACTTCTTTTTTTCTTTCTTTCTCTCTTTCTTTCTTTCTCTCTTTCTTTCTCTCTTTCTCTCTTTCTTTCTCTCTTTCTTTCTTGCTGTCTTTCTTTCTTTTATTCACATGTGGTGATGATGTAGACAGCAGCAGGTTGTTTCCTGGGAGCATGCAGCTAACCAGACAAGTGTGGTGGAACATGTCCCTATGCCAGGACCTTCTTAGCAAGCCAGCCAGCCAGCGAGGCACAGTTGTAGTTACCCAAGGCACCTTGCACAGCATAGCAGCTTGGCATGACTATTTGTAAGACGCACTCCGCCAGTTTATGTTTTGTTTTTGGTGTTATGTGTGTGTTTTTGCTTTGTTTTGTTTTCTCCTGCTTAAATTGCACATTTCACCTCTGGAAGCAGCAGCCCGTTTTTTGGGGGTCTGCTTGTGCTTGGAATTTTGCACCCACCTTTGAATCCCCCTGTGCCGTCCGGGCTGGGGGGCCCCGGGCAAGGGCCAAGTCGCCATCGCTTCTCGGCCTTTTGGCTAAGATCAAGTGTAGTATCTGTTCTTATCAGTTTAATATCTGATACGTCCCCTATCAGGGGACCATATATTAAATTGATTTTTGGAATCGGGAGATGGAACAGGGGCTTGCTCCGTCCACTCCACGCATCGGCCCGGTATTGCAGTACCTCCGGGAACGGTGCACACCTTTCTCTAACGTTGGTCAAAGTCAGATCTGGATCTCTCCTGTGAGCATTTTGTCTACCCCTGCTGGAGGGAGAGTGCCAGTGTTGATGCAAGTTTTCCCGCCGTTTTACTTCTTTTTTTTCTTTCTCTCTTTCTTTCTTTCTCTCTTTCTTTCTCTCTTTCTCTCTTTCTTTCTCTCTTTCTTTCTTGCTGTCTTTCTTTCTTTTATTCACATGTGGTGATGATGTAGACAGCAGCAGGTTGTTTCCTGGGAGCATGCAGCTAACCAGACAAGTGTGGTGGAACATGTCCCTATGCCAGGACCTTCTTAGCAAGCCAGCCAGCCAGCGAGGCACAGTTGTAGTTACCCAAGGCACCTTGCACAGCATAGCAGCTTGGCATGACTATTTGTAAGACGCACTCTGCCAGTTTATGTTTTGTTTTTGGTGTTATGTGTGTGTTATTGCTTTGTTTTGTTTCCTCCTGCTTAAATTGCACATTTCCCCTCTGGAAGCAGCAGCCTGTTTTTTGGGGGTCTGCTTGTGCTTGGAATTTTGCACCCACCTTTGAATCCCCCTGTGCCGTCCGGGCTGGGGGGCCCCGGGCAAGGGCCAAGTCGCCATCGCTTCTCGGCCTTTTGGCTAAGATCAAGTGTAGTATCTGTTCTTATCAGTTTAATATCTGATACGTCCCCTATCAGGGGACCATATATTAAATTGATTTTTGGAATCGGGAGATGGAACAGGGGCTTGCTCCGTCCACTCCACGCATCGGCCCGGTATTGCAGTACCTCCGGGAACGGTGCACACCTTTCTCTAACGTTGGTCAAAGTCAGATCTGGATCTCTCCTGTGAGCATTTTGTCTACCCCTGCTGGAGGGAGAGTGCCAGTGTTGATGCAAGTTTTCCCGCCGTTTTACTTCTTTTTTTTTTCTTTCTCTCTTTCTTTCTTTCTCTCTTTCTTTCTCTCTTTCTCTCTTTCTTTCTCTCTTTCTTTCTTGCTGTCTTTCTTTCTTTTATTCACATGTGGTGATGATGTAGACAGCAGCAGGTTGTTTCCTGGGAGCATGCAGCTAACCAGACAAGTGTGGTGGAACATGTCCCTATGCCAGGACCTTCTTAGCAAGCCAGCCAGCCAGCGAGGCACAGTTGTAGTTACCCAAGGCACCTTGCACAGCATAGCAGCTTGGCATGACTATTTGTAAGACGCACTCCGCCAGTTTATGTTTTGTTTTTGGTGTTATGTGTGTGTTTTTGCTTTGTTTTGTTTTCTCCTGCTTAAATTGCACATTTCCCCTCTGGAAGCAGCAGCCCATTTTTTTTGGGGGTCTGCTTGTGCTTGAAATTTTGCACCCACCTTTGAATCCCCCTGTGCCGTCCGGGCTGGGGGGCCCCGGGCAAGGGCCAAGTCGCCATCGCTTCTCGGCCTTTTGGCTAAGATCAAGTGTAGTATCTGTTCTTATCAGTTTAATATCTGATACGTCCCCTATCAGGGGACCATATATTAAATTGATTTTTGGAATCGGGAGATGGAACAGGGGCTTGCTCCGTCCACTCCACGCATCGGCCCGGTATTGCAGTACCTCTGGGAACGGTGCACACCTTTCTCTAACGTTGGTCAAAGTCAGATCTGGATCTCTCCTGTTAGCATTTTGTCTACCCCTGCTGGAGGGAGAGTGCCAGTGTTGATGCAAGTTTTCCCGCCGTTTTACTTCTTTTTTTTTCTTTCTCTTTCTTTCTTTCTCTCTTTCTCTCTTTCTTTCTCTCTTTCTTTCTTGCTGTCTTTCTTTCTTTTATTCACATGTGGTGATGATGTAGACAGCAGCAGGTTGTTTCCTGGGAGCATGCAGCTAACCAGACAAGTGTGGTGGAACATGTCCCTATGCCAGGACCTTCTTAGCAAGCCAGCCAGCCAGCGAGGCACAGTTGTAGTTACCCAAGGCACCTTGCACAGCATAGCAGCTTGGCATGACTATTTGTAAGACGCACTCCGCCAGTTTATGTTTTGTTTTTGGTGTTATGTGTGTGTTTTTGCTTTGTTTTGTTTCCTCCTGCTTAAATTGCACATTTCCCCTCTGGAAGCAGCAGCCCGTTTTTTGGGGGTCTGCTTGTGCTTGAAATTTTGCACCCACCTTTGAATCCCCCTGTGCCGTCCGGGCTGGGGGGCCCCGGGCAAGGGCCAAGTCGCCATCGCTTCTCGGCCTTTTAGCTAAGATCAAGTGTAGTATCTGTTCTCATCAGTTTAATATCTGATACGTCCCCTATCAGGGGACCATATATTAAATTGATTTTTGGAATCGGGAGATGGAACAGGGGCTTGCTCCGTCCACTCCACGCATCGGCCCGGTATTGCAGTACCTCCGGGAACGGTGCACACCTTTCTCTAACGTTGGTCAAAGTCAGATCTGGATCTCTCCTGTGAGCATTTTGTCTACCCCTGCTGGAGGGAGAGTGCCAGTGTTGATGCAAGTTTTCCCGCCGTTTTACTTCTTTTTTTTTTCTTTCTCTCTTTCTTTCTTTCTCTCTTTCTTTCTTTCTCTCTTTCTTTCTCTCTTTCTCTCTTTCTTTCTCTCTTTCTTTCTTGCTGTCTTTCTTTCTTTTATTCACATGAGGTGATGATGTAGACAGCAGCAGGTTGTTTCCTGGGAGCATGCAGCTAACCAGACAAGTGTGCTGGAACATGTCCCTATGCCAGGTCCTTCTTAGCCAGCCAGCCAGCGAGGCACAGTTGTAGTTACCCAAGGCACCTTGCACAGCATAGCAGCTTGGCATGACTATTTGTAAGACGCACTCCGCCAGTTTATGTTTTGTTTTTGGTGTTATGTGTGTGTTTTTGCTTTGTTTTGTTTTCTCCTGCTTAAATTGCACATTTCCCCTCTGGAAGCAGCAGCCCGTTTTTTGGGGGTCTGCTTGTGCTTGAAATTTTGCACCCACCTTTGAATCCCCCTGTGCCGTCCGGGCTGGGGGGCCCCGGGCAAGGGCCAAGTCGCCATCGCTTCTCGGCCTTTTGGCTAAGATCAAGTGTAGTATCTGTTCTTATCAGTTTAATATCTGATACGTCCCCTATCAGGGGACCATATATTAAATTGATTTTTGGAATCGGGAGATGGAACAGGGGCTTGCTCCGTCCACTCCACGCATCAGCCCGGTATTGCAGTACCTCCGGGAACGGTGCACACCTTTCTCTAACGTTGGTCAAAGTCAGATCTGGATCTCTCCTGTGAGCATTTTGTCTACCCCTGCTGGAGGGAGAGTGCCAGTGTTGATGCAAGTTTTCCCGCCGTTTTACTTCTTTTTTTTTTCTTTCTCTCTTTCTTTCTTTCTCTCTTTCTTTCTCTCTTTCTCTCTTTCTTTCTCTCTTTCTTTCTTGCTGTCTTTCTTTCTTTTATTCACATGTGGTGATGATGTAGACAGCAGCAGGTTGTTTCCTGGGAGCATGCAGCTAACCAGACAAGTGTGGTGGAACATGTCCCTATGCCAGGACCTTCTTAGCAAGCCAGCCAGCCAGCGAGGCACAGTTGTAGTTACCCAAGGCACCTTGCACAGCATAGCAGCTTGGCATGACTATTTGTAAGACGCACTCTGCCAGTTTATGTTTTGTTTTTGGTGTTATGTGTGTGTTATTGCTTTGTTTTGTTTCCTCCTGCTTAAATTGCACATTTCCCCTCTGGAAGCAGCAGCCTGTTTTTTGGGGGTCTGCTTGTGCTTGGAATTTTGCACCCACCTTTGAATCCCCCTGTGCCGTCCGGGCTGGGGGGCCCCGGGCAAGGGCCAAGTCGCCATCGCTTCTCGGCCTTTTGGCTAAGATCAAGTGTAGTATCTGTTCTTATCAGTTTAATATCTGATACGTCCCCTATCAGGGGACCATATATTAAATTGATTTTTGGAATCGGGAGATGGAACAGGGGCTTGCTCCGTCCACTCCACGCATCGGCCCGGTATTGCAGTACCTCCGGGAACGGTGCACACCTTTCTCTAACGTTGGTCAAAGTCAGATCTGGATCTCTCCTGTGAGCATTTTGTCTACCCCTGCTGGAGGGAGAGTGCCAGTGTTGATGCAAGTTTTCCCGCCGTTTTACTTCTTTTTTTTTCTTTCTATCTTTCTTTCTTTCTTTCTCTCTTTCTTTCTCTCTTTCTCTCTTTCTTTCTCTCTTTCTTTCTTGCTGTCTTTCTTTCTTTTATTCACATGTGGTGATGATGTAGACAGCAGCAGGTTGTTCCCTGGGAGCATGCAGCTAACCAGACAAGTGTGGTGGAACATGTCCCTATGCCAGGACCTTCTTAGCAAGCCAGCCAGCCAGCGAGGCACAGTTGTAGTTACCCAAGGCACCTTGCACAGCATAGCAGCTTGGCATGACTATTTGTAAGACGCACTCCGCCAGTTTATGTTTTGTTTTTGGTGTTATGTGTGTGTTTTTGATTTGTTTTGTTTCCTCCTGCTTAAATTGCACATTTCCCCTCTGGAAGCAGCAGCCCGTTTTTTGGGGGTCTGCTTGTGCTTGGAATTTTGCACCCACCTTTGAATCCCCCTGTGCCGTCCGGGCTGGGGGGCCCCGGGCAAGGGCCAAGTCGCCATCGCTTCTCGGCCTTTTGTCTAAGATCAAGTGTAGTATCTGTTCTTATCAGTTTAATATCTGATACGTCCCCTATCAGGGGACCATATATTAAATTGATTTTTGGAATCGGGAGATGGAACAGGGGCTTGCTCCGTCCACTCCACGCATCGGCCCGGTATTGCAGTACCTCTGGGAACGGTGCACACCTTTCTCTAACGTTGGTCAAAGTCAGATCTGGATCTCTCCTGTGAGCATTTTGTCTACCCCTGCTGGAGGGAGAGTGCCAGTGTTGATGCAAGTTTTCCCGCCGTTTTACTTCTTTTTTTCTTTCTTTCTCTCTTTCTTTCTTTCTCTCTTTCTTTCTCTCTTTCTCTCTTTCTTTCTCTCTTTCTTTCTTGCTGTCTTTCTTTCTTTTATTCACATGTGGTGATGATGTAGACAGCAGCAGGTTGTTTCCTGGGAGCATGCAGCTAACCAGACAAGTGTGGTGGAACATGTCCCTATGCCAGGACCTTCTTAGCAAGCCAGCCAGCCAGCGAGGCACAGTTGTAGTTACCCAAGGCACCTTGCACAGCATAGCAGCTTGGCATGACTATTTGTAAGACGCACTCCGCCAGTTTATGTTTTGTTTTTGGTGTTATGTGTGTGTTTTTGCTTTGTTTTGTTTTCTCCTGCTTAAATTGCACATTTCACCTCTGGAAGCAGCAGCCCGTTTTTTGGGGGTCTGCTTGTGCTTGGAATTTTGCACCCACCTTTGAATCCCCCTGTGCCGTCCGGGCTGGGGGGCCCCGGGCAAGGGCCAAGTCGCCATCGCTTCTCGGCCTTTTGGCTAAGATCAAGTGTAGTATCTGTTCTTATCAGTTTAATATCTGATACGTCCCCTATCAGGGGACCATATATTAAATTGATTTTTGGAATCGGGAGATGGAACAGGGGCTTGCTCCGTCCACTCCACGCATCGGCCCGGTATTGCAGTACCTCCGGGAACGGTGCACACCTTTCTCTAACGTTGGTCAAAGTCAGATCTGGATCTCTCCTGTGAGCATTTTGTCTACCCCTGCTGGAGGGAGAGTGCCAGTGTTGATGCAAGTTTTCCCGCCGTTTTACTTCTTTTTTTTCTTTCTCTCTTTCTTTCTTTCTCTCTTTCTTTCTCTCTTTCTCTCTTTCTTTCTCTCTTTCTTTCTTGCTGTCTTTCTTTCTTTTATTCACATGTGGTGATGATGTAGACAGCAGCAGGTTGTTTCCTGGGAGCATGCAGCTAACCAGACAAGTGTGGTGGAACATGTCCCTATGCCAGGACCTTCTTAGCAAGCCAGCCAGCCAGCGAGGCACAGTTGTAGTTACCCAAGGCACCTTGCACAGCATAGCAGCTTGGCATGACTATTTGTAAGACGCACTCTGCCAGTTTATGTTTTGTTTTTGGTGTTATGTGTGTGTTATTGCTTTGTTTTGTTTCCTCCTGCTTAAATTGCACATTTCCCCTCTGGAAGCAGCAGCCTGTTTTTTGGGGGTCTGCTTGTGCTTGGAATTTTGCACCCACCTTTGAATCCCCCTGTGCCGTCCGGGCTGGGGGGCCCCGGGCAAGGGCCAAGTCGCCATCGCTTCTCGGCCTTTTGGCTAAGATCAAGTGTAGTATCTGTTCTTATCAGTTTAATATCTGATACGTCCCCTATCAGGGGACCATATATTAAATTGATTTTTGGAATCGGGAGATGGAACAGGGGCTTGCTCCGTCCACTCCACGCATCGGCCCGGTATTGCAGTACCTCCGGGAACGGTGCACACCTTTCTCTAACGTTGGTCAAAGTCAGATCTGGATCTCTCCTGTGAGCATTTTGTCTACCCCTGCTGGAGGGAGAGTGCCAGTGTTGATGCAAGTTTTCCCGCCGTTTTACTTCTTTTTTTTTTCTTTCTCTCTTTCTTTCTTTCTCTCTTTCTTTCTCTCTTTCTCTCTTTCTTTCTCTCTTTCTTTCTTGCTGTCTTTCTTTCTTTTATTCACATGTGGTGATGATGTAGACAGCAGCAGGTTGTTTCCTGGGAGCATGCAGCTAACCAGACAAGTGTGGTGGAACATGTCCCTATGCCAGGACCTTCTTAGCAAGCCAGCCAGCCAGCGAGGCACAGTTGTAGTTACCCAAGGCACCTTGCACAGCATAGCAGCTTGGCATGACTATTTGTAAGACGCACTCCGCCAGTTTATGTTTTGTTTTTGGTGTTATGTGTGTGTTTTTGCTTTGTTTTGTTTTCTCCTGCTTAAATTGCACATTTCCCCTCTGGAAGCAGCAGCCCATTTTTTTTGGGGGTCTGCTTGTGCTTGAAATTTTGCACCCACCTTTGAATCCCCCTGTGCCGTCCGGGCTGGGGGGCCCCGGGCAAGGGCCAAGTCG
This sequence comes from Acipenser ruthenus, assembly GCF_902713425.1. Classification (NCBI taxonomy): domain Eukaryota; kingdom Metazoa; phylum Chordata; class Actinopteri; order Acipenseriformes; family Acipenseridae; genus Acipenser; species Acipenser ruthenus. Next base: position 20,440,646 of record NC_081198.1, on the reverse strand, counting down.
CCATCGCTTCTCGGCCTTTTGGCTAAGATCAAGTGTAGTATCTGTTCTTATCAGTTTAATATCTGATACGTCCCCTATCAGGGGACCATATATTAAATTGATTTTTGGAATCGGGAGATGGAACAGGGGCTTGCTCCGTCCACTCCACGCATCGGCCCGGTATTGCAGTACCTCTGGGAACGGTGCACACCTTTCTCTAACGTTGGTCAAAGTCAGATCTGGATCTCTCCTGTTAGCATTTTGTCTACCCCTGCTGGAGGGAGAGTGCCAGTGTTGATGCAAGTTTTCCCGCCGTTTTACTTCTTTTTTTTTCTTTCTCTTTCTTTCTTTCTCTCTTTCTCTCTTTCTTTCTCTCTTTCTTTCTTGCTGTCTTTCTTTCTTTTATTCACATGTGGTGATGATGTAGACAGCAGCAGGTTGTTTCCTGGGAGCATGCAGCTAACCAGACAAGTGTGGTGGAACATGTCCCTATGCCAGGACCTTCTTAGCAAGCCAGCCAGCCAGCGAGGCACAGTTGTAGTTACCCAAGGCACCTTGCACAGCATAGCAGCTTGGCATGACTATTTGTAAGACGCACTCCGCCAGTTTATGTTTTGTTTTTGGTGTTATGTGTGTGTTTTTGCTTTGTTTTGTTTCCTCCTGCTTAAATTGCACATTTCCCCTCTGGAAGCAGCAGCCCGTTTTTTGGGGGTCTGCTTGTGCTTGAAATTTTGCACCCACCTTTGAATCCCCCTGTGCCGTCCGGGCTGGGGGGCCCCGGGCAAGGGCCAAGTCGCCATCGCTTCTCGGCCTTTTAGCTAAGATCAAGTGTAGTATCTGTTCTCATCAGTTTAATATCTGATACGTCCCCTATCAGGGGACCATATATTAAATTGATTTTTGGAATCGGGAGATGGAACAGGGGCTTGCTCCGTCCACTCCACGCATCGGCCCGGTATTGCAGTACCTCCGGGAACGGTGCACACCTTTCTCTAACGTTGGTCAAAGTCAGATCTGGATCTCTCCTGTGAGCATTTTGTCTACCCCTGCTGGAGGGAGAGTGCCAGTGTTGATGCAAGTTTTCCCGCCGTTTTACTTCTTTTTTTTTTCTTTCTCTCTTTCTTTCTTTCTCTCTTTCTTTCTTTCTCTCTTTCTTTCTCTCTTTCTCTCTTTCTTTCTCTCTTTCTTTCTTGCTGTCTTTCTTTCTTTTATTCACATGAGGTGATGATGTAGACAGCAGCAGGTTGTTTCCTGGGAGCATGCAGCTAACCAGACAAGTGTGCTGGAACATGTCCCTATGCCAGGTCCTTCTTAGCCAGCCAGCCAGCGAGGCACAGTTGTAGTTACCCAAGGCACCTTGCACAGCATAGCAGCTTGGCATGACTATTTGTAAGACGCACTCCGCCAGTTTATGTTTTGTTTTTGGTGTTATGTGTGTGTTTTTGCTTTGTTTTGTTTTCTCCTGCTTAAATTGCACATTTCCCCTCTGGAAGCAGCAGCCCGTTTTTTGGGGGTCTGCTTGTGCTTGAAATTTTGCACCCACCTTTGAATCCCCCTGTGCCGTCCGGGCTGGGGGGCCCCGGGCAAGGGCCAAGTCGCCATCGCTTCTCGGCCTTTTGGCTAAGATCAAGTGTAGTATCTGTTCTTATCAGTTTAATATCTAGCTCCTCCAGTAGCTCCTCTGATGCAGAACACGAGGCAGGGAGGGAGCCCGGACCCAGCAGCGGCCCCCCCCTGAGTAGGGCCCTCTCAGCGCCAGCACTCCCCCTCGGCTCTCGTTATGACGCCATAAGGATTGAGTCCGTGGGGGAGGAAAGCGAAAGCGACAGTGAAAGTGAGAGTGAGAAGGAGGGGAAGGGAGTGAAGAACCAGCAGAGGGTGGGGAAAAGAAAGGGTAGAGACGAGGGGGGGAAAAGAAAGAAGATCAGGATCAAAGACAGCAAGTTGCAGGTGGCCCCCATAAATCCAAAACCAGCTAATGTCCACACAAAGTCCCCAGTCTTGCCCTCGCAGGCAGAGACGGAGGCGAGTGGGACGGCTACACTGCCGCCTAGTGGGCAGGTAGCAGCCAGCCAGGGCATCCCCAGCCAGCCTTCCCAGTCGTTGGCACAAACCCTAGCACACCTCGCAGAAGAGGTGTTCACTAATGCACCGAGGGAGAGGTCGGGGTCAACACCTTCCCTGACCAGCAGTACCTCGGTAGCAATGACCCTCTTCAAGCGAAGGGCCTCCCTTCAAAGCATCCTTGACCCCCTCCCTTGTATGGGCAAAACCAGGGGCCCCCAGAGGTCCTCCTAGATACAGCACTGGAGGACATGGGAATACCCCTGGACGCGGTAAGCCAGAAGTCTGCTAACAGCTCCAACTCAACAGACGGTAACAGCCAAAGAATGCTGTCTGTCATAACCCCCCCAGGACAAAGCTGACCCACACGTTCCGAGGGGCCCTGAGCAAGTTCCACCAGACTTACCTTGTGGGAGTTGAATAGCCCCAACAACTCCACGTACTGTGCATATAAAGACGGTGCCTTCTTGGACGAGGCAGCAGTGAGTACCTTCTCAGGGGTGATGGGAGTTGCAAATAAGCCCAAGCCCCCTCGAAGCAAGCGTAGAGCTAAGAGTAGGAAGAGTGTCCCGACCTCCCAATCATAGTCGCTATGGGGTGGACGCAGCGACTCCTTTTCTTGTTAGCTACCCTGATGGCCCTGATATGTGTGTCTGTTAATGTCAGGAGCATCAGGGAGACACAAAAAAGATTTGATGTACTAAACTATCTAGCTAACTTGAAAGCAGATCTCATCTTTCTGCAGGAGTGTGGTATTTCGTCGAGCCCTGATTATAGGGACCTGAAGGAGAGTTGGACCCTGGGGGACTCCTTCTGGTCGGGCTCCAACATAGCCAGAGCCGACGGAGTAGGTATCCTGTTTAAAAACCCATTTATTACCTCCCGCAGCAGCAGGGAGGTAGAACCTGGTAGAATTCTGAGCGTGGATGTGACATACAACAACACTCCCCTCAGACTGGTCAATGTCTACGCACCCACTAACCAAAACGAAAGAGTTCAATTTTTTCCACAGCTGCGTCCACTCCTGCTGGGGAACGTACCCGTCATCGTGTCAGGTGACTTCAATTGTGCTCTGAGGGACGTAGACCGGAGCAGGCCACGCAACGACCGCTCTAGTAGAGTTTTGTCCTCCATAATATCTGATTTCTCCCTGTGTGATGCAGGTAAGGACCTGGTGCCTCCCTTTACCTGGGTGAGCTCATCTGGGACCTCCTTCTCCCGTATAGATCTCGTCCTGCATACCAGCTCCCTTACGAAGACGGCAGTAGACACCCAGGCCGTCTTCTTCTCTGACCATAGGCTCCTGCAGGTAACATTGCAGGTCCCTCAGACCTCCCAGATGGGGTCAGGGGTCTGGAAATTAAACACCTCCTTACTCGATGACCCCTCCATAGCTGCAGCCTATAAGAGCAGGCTTGTTGAGTGGACCACTTTGCGTGACCTATTCAACTCCCCTATAGAGTGGTGGGAGATGGTCAAAATCAGAACTAAGGGTTATTTCATAGCAGCAGGCAAGAGGAAAGCAAAAGAAAGGAGGGCCAAATATAAATACCTGAATGCTGCCCTCCAGCGTCTGAGCCTGCTTCAGCTTCGGGGGTTCCCTGTAAGCGACGAGATAGCCCAGACCAAGCTAGATCTTTCAGTGCTTTGTAGGGAGGAACAACGAAAGGTCATGCACAATGCAAAAGTGCAAAAAATGGAGGAAGATGAAAAGTGTACTCGCTTCTTCTTCCAGAAAACGAGGGAGAAGCGGCACTTGATGTCCTCCATGCTCGACAGCAGGGGGAGGATAGTAGAGGATAGTGAGGGAGTGAAAAAAGTGGTAGAGAACTTCTATAGGGACCTGTATAACATCAAAGCTACAGATGACACCCTGATAGAGTGGCTCCTGAGCCAGTTGGAGCCTGACTCAGTGCAGGACGACGAGGAGGAGGAGAAGGACCCAGAACTCACGCTGGAGGAGCTCACCCAGGCGGTTAAGACCATGAACACCGGTAAGACGCCAGGTCCAGATGGCATCCCGGGTGAGTATTACCATCTTTTTTGGGACACGCTAAAAGTCCATTTAGCGGAGGTCTACAGAGCGGTCTACAGGGAGAAGCGGTTGGGCCCTTCTATGCGGGAGAGTGTAATTACTCTCCTTCATAAGAAAGGGGAAGTTAAAGATCTACGGAATTGGCGCCCAATCAGCCTCCTTTGCGTGGATTACAAGATACTAGCCAAAGCTCTGATGCTCCGGCTACAAGTACACCTCCCTTTGGTCATTGGCCCCGACCAGGCTTGTGGCGTCCCAGGGAGGTCCATCACGGATATTTTAATGTTAACAAGGGACATTCTGGCTTATTCTAGAGAACGGAACCATCCCCTCTGCCTGTTCAACCTTGACCAGGAGAAGGCGTTCGATAGGGTAAGCCATGAATATATGTACAAAGTGATGGACCAGATGAAATTCGCTCCTGGACTTAGGGAGTGGGTTAAAACCATATATACAAACATTAGTACCCGAGTCTTGGTGAACAGGCACCTGACTGGTAAAATATCTATCCAGTCAGGGGTCAGACAGGGTTGCCCACTATCCCCACTGCTATATGTCGTGTGCATTGAACCCCTCCTGCAGGCAATTAGTAGGGATACCAATATAACTGGTTTCCAGCTGCCTGGATCCAACGGGGTCCAGGTCAAAACAACAGCATATATGGACGATGTGTCACTCATTTGCACCAACACATCGTCGGTACCTCGGATTAGTAATATCCTTGGGAAGTACTGCACGGCGACCAGGGCAGTGATTAATAAGTCCAAGAGCGAAGTCTACGTGTCTAAAAATTGGCAGGTAGATAGGGAACTGTCGGACATGTACCCTGTCAAAAAGGACAAAATCAAGATTCTGGGCCTCATTTTCGAGAACAATAGCTCGGGGGCCCAGAGCTGGACGGCGGCCATTAACCAGGTCCGTAAAAAGATTGGCGGATGGAGCACAAGATCCTTAACAATGACGGGTAGAGTATTAATAACCAAGTCTATACTGTTCCCCATCCTCTCTTATGTAGGAAAAATCTTTCCCCCAGACAGGACCACCAAAAAAGTGGTGGACCGCATTATCCACCGCTTTATCTGGGGCAGCAAGATGGAGAGGGTAAAACGAGCCACCCTGAGTAAAGCCGACAAGAAGGGAGGTAAGGGGGTCCCGGACGTTGTGCAGCTCACCCGAGTGCAGGGGCTCACGCAAACTATCAAGAACATCCAGGCCCTGGACAGGAAGGTATGTTACATGAATCGTTTCTATTTTGCCACCTGTCTCAGGGCCTTGGGCCTCTGCACTATTGATAACACCGTGCCGTACTCCTGGGACCCCCCATTGTATTATAGAACCTTAAGGGACACTATATATAAATTGGGCTTAGATAAAGCAAAATTGGCCTCCTGGGAATACAAGGCTGTAACTAAATATCTTGCCGGTTCCCAGGAAATTGAAAAAGTAGCTACTTTCTCCCTCACCCAAAGCCAAAAAATCTGGGAGAATGTGTCTCACAGCTGCCTCAGTAATGTCCAGAAGGATATAGCATGGAACACCGTCCACAGTGCACTCCCCACTCGAGCGTTCATGTTCAGGAGGGGACTAGCCCAAGTAGAAACATGCCCCTATGCAAAGTGCCGCAAGAGAGAAACACCAGCCCATATCTTCTGGGAATGTGATGTGGCTGGCAGTGTCTGGCTCTCTGTCTCTGTCTTCCTAAACAGGTTTGCTGACACGGCCAAGATGACCGCTGAGACTGTGCTCTATGGGCCTGCGGGAGGAATCACTACCAGCACAGCTAAGTGCGTTTGGCGTGTCATCAATGTTGTCAAGCAGATCCTGTGGGAAGGCCGTAACGTCTGTGTCTATCACAAGCAGGAGCTAGACACTATAACCACGACCAGAAGGGCACAAACTCTTATCAAGGACTTTGTAATTCTGGACATCCGGACCCTCGGGAAGGACAAGGCCTGCGCGGAGTGGAGGATCGCCGGACTTCAGGACGTGAAGATGAAATAAAGGAAAAAACTGGAACCGCTAGCTCCTAGGAGCGGGACTACGGGGCACCGCTAAGCCTTTTATTTATTTTGTCATGCCAGCATTCCGCCCTTTTTAGCTGGCATGACCGTTTTTCAACGGTGCCCTGGTTTTATGTAGTCTTTTGTTTCAGTTTTATGGACTTTTATTTGATTTACGTTGAATGTTTTATTTGATTTTGTTTTGTTTTGTTTTATGTATCTTTAAGATTTTTAATGTAAACTATTAAAAGTTACATTTTAAGTGTTTTAAAATTTTAGAATTTTAACTCACTGTTTTATACACTGTCCCTTTTCCCCTGTCCCTGTTTTAGATCTAGTTTTATATTCACTTTTGAACCTTTTAGAGAGCACTCCCCGGCCCTCACAAGCACTGGTTTTTTATAGATGGTTCTTTTTTTCCAGTCACTGTTAAAACAGCACAGGTTTTTTTCATGTTGATTTTAATCTGTGTCTGTTTTAACCATGTACAAAGCACAATTGTCTTGGTGTTTTTAAATGTATTTTAAATGCTTTTAAAACAAAATGTATGTCTGTATGCATGAATGTCATCTTTAAAAGAAATGTAAAATGAATGAAAAAAACGAATGGGTGTAAATGTAAAAAATGTAAAATCTCAATAAAAGAGTATTAATATCTGATACGTCCCCTATCAGGGGACCATATATTAAATTGATTTTTGGAATCGGGAGATGGAACAGGGGCTTGCTCCGTCCACTCCACGCATCGGCCCGGTATTGTAGTTCCTCCGGGAACGGTGCACACCTTTCTCTAACGTTGGTCAAAGTCAGATCTGGATCTCTCCTGTGAGCATTTTGTCTACCCCTGCTGGAGGGAGAGTGCCAGTGTTGATGCAAGTTTTCCCGCCGTTTTACTTCTTTTTTTTTCTTTTTCTCTTTCTTTCTTTCTCTTTCTTTCTCTCTTTCTTTCTTGCTGTCTTTCTTTCTTTTATTCACATGTGGTGATGATGTAGACAGCAGCAGTTTGTTTCCTGGGAGCATGCAGCTAACCAGACAAGTGTGGTGGAACATGTCCCTATGCCAGGTCCTTCTTAGCCAGCCATATACTCTGGCTTCTCTACAGTTCGAATAAATCTTTCTAAGACTAAGGCTTAGAGGGTAGTGGCATTGCCCGCTCCCTCCGAGGGTCTGTGAGAGGTTTGTTCGGGTGAGGAGGAACAGAATTTTTTTTATTTTTGACTGGCTTTCTTCAGCTCGGCAACTTTTTGGAAGACTAATGCTCAGTCTGGTTTTGGCTTGCCCAATCCAGGCCGAGGGTCTTTCAAGATTTTGTTGACTGTTGAGAGCAGTTTTTTCTTTTTCAGGCGGTTCCCGTTTTTTCTTTTTCAGGCGGTTCCGGCTTTTCCAGACGTTCCTGGAGTTAGAGAGAAGGAGGACCTACCATCCAGACGACCTTTGAGGACCCTTTGATGACCTAGACGACCTCATCCCCAGCCCTTGATTGTAATCGAGATCCAGACCGAGAGAGCAGCAGGCACCCAGCAGAGGGCGCCATCTGGGAGGAGCAGAGGGCGGCCCCGGACCCCGAGGAGGCGTCACAGCCACGATTCTTCCTACGTGGTCTCGGTGCCAAGCAGCGCCCCCTACTCCGCCAGGGAAGGACACCGTTCACCTGGGGGGGGGGTCCCTCTTGCGAGGCGACCATCTCCTCAGGGACTAAAGTAATAGTTCCTTCAACTGCCCAGATTTGCTGCTTACGTTGTCTCTTTTCCGTAGAGAGAGACAACCCGGACGTCCAGAGGCTTCTCCCACCCCAATCGGAGGAGCCAGCTGAAGGATGGCGTTCCGGCCAACCCAGGAAACCAGGAGGCACAATGCGGTGCGCTTCACAAGAAACAAGCAAGATGAAACGGAACCAGGACTGACGAGACTGGAGTTCAGCCGGACCATTCTTCAGAGGGGTATGGGTTTTTCCCCTTCTGACTTGAATTGTTTGGTGAAATTGCCAGGGCTTAAGGAAGTGTTTGAGGTCAGTTTTAGGAACCCCCAAAAGTTACAAGAAATGTGGTCCTTTTGGGGGGAGAATAAATATCTCGCTCCATACAAAGAATTTTGTGTGGATGCACTGACAGACAGAGAAATGAAAGTTGTTACTGTCCAATTTTTCAATGAGGCTGTTAGCGACTATGATATTACAACATGGCTTAACCGCTATGGGAGGGTGTCATCAGAAGGGAGGAAAATTACAGACGAAGATGGGGTTTGGACAGGAGCCAGAAAGTGGCTGGTACGCCTTAATGTTGATCCATCGGGCATTGGAGGCGTCCGCCACATTCCAAACTCCATAGTGTTAGGGCCCAACAGAGGGCTGGTATTCTATAATGGGATGCCAAAACTCTGCAGGAAATGTGGGGAATTAGGACACCTGGCGGCCGCGTGTACTATAGTCAAGTGCAGGAACTGCGGCGCCCCCCACGAGACCAGCCACTGCAGAGAAGAGAGGCAGTGCAATTTGTGTGGAAATAAGGGGCACCTGTTTAAGGACTGCCCCTCTTCCTATGCCAACATGGCCAGAGCCAGCAAGGCAAACATGAACAAGCCTAGGCCTGAGCAGGAAGAGGGAGCAAGTAACAAAGATCAGTCCACATCACCACCAACAGTATCCAAGACCCAGACTCCAGCACCACCATCATCACCAGCACCCCCCTCACCCCCCCGCCCCCGAGACATGTCCCGTTTTACGAGGACCCCTTCCCCCAGCCCAGAGAGAGAGTACAACAGCCACTCCACTAGCTCCTCCAGTAGCTCCTCTGATGCAGAACACGAGGCAGGGAGGGAGCCCGGACCCAGCAGCGGCCCCCCCCTGAGTAGGGCCCTCTCAGCGCCAGCACTCCCCCTCGGCTCTCGTTATGACGCCATAAGGATTGAGTCCGTGGGGGAGGAAAGCGAAAGCGACAGTGAAAGTGAGAGTGAGAAGGAGGGGAAGGGAGTGAAGAACCAGCAGAGGGTGGGGAAAAGAAAGGGTAGAGACGAGGGGGGGGAAAAGAAAGAAGATCAGGATCAAAGACAGCAAGTTGCAGGTGGCCCCCATAGATCCAAAACCAGCTAATGTCCACACAAAGTCCCCAGTCTTGCCCTCGCAGGCAGAGACGGAGGCGAGTGGGACGGCTACACTGCCGCCTAGTGGGCAGGTAGCAGCCAGCCAGGGCATCCCCAGCCAGCCTTCCCAGTCGTTGGCACAAACCCTAGCACACCTCGCAGAAGAGGTGTTCACTAATGCACCGAGGGAGAGGTCGGGGTCAACACCTTCCCTGACCAGCAGTACCTCGGTAGCAATGACCCTCTTCAAGCGAAGGGCCTCCCTTCAAAGCATCCTTGACCCCCTCCCTTGTATGGGCAAAACCAGGGGCCCCCTAGAGGTCCTCCTAGATACAGCACTGGAGGACATGGGAATACCCCTGGACGCGGTAAGCCAGAAGTCTGCTAACAGCTCCAATTCAACAGACGGTAACAGCCAAAGAATGCTGTCTGTCATAACCCCCCCCCAGGACAAAGCTGACCCACACGTTCCGAGGGGCCCTGAGCAAGTTCCACCAGACTTACCTTGTGGGGAGTTGAATAGCCCCAACAACTCCACGTACTGTGCATATAAAGACGGTGCCTTCTTGGACGAGGCAGCAGTGAGTACCTTCTCAGGGGTGATGGGAGTTGCAAATAAGCCCAAGCCCCCTCGAAGCAAGCGTAGAGCTAAGAGTAGGAAGAGTGTCCCGACCTCCCAATCATAGTCGCTATGGGGTGGACGCAGCGACTCCTTTTCTTGTTAGCTACCCTGATGGCCCTGATATGTGTGTCTGTTAATGTCAGGAGCATCAGGGAGACACAAAAAAGATTTGATGTACTAAACTATCTAGCTAACTTGAAAGCAGATCTCATCTTTCTGCAGGAGTGTGGTATTTCGTCGAGCCCTGATTATAGGGACCTGAAGGAGAGTTGGACCCTGGGGGACTCCTTCTGGTCGGGCTCCAACATAGCCAGAGCCGACGGAGTAGGTATCCTGTTTAAAAACCCATTTATTACCTCCCGCAGCAGCAGGGAGGTAGAACCTGGTAGAATTCTGAGCGTGGATGTGACATACAACAAAACTCCCCTCAGACTGGTCAATGTCTACGCACCCACTAACCAAAACGAAAGAGTTCAATTTTTTCCACAGCTGCGTCCACTCCTGCTGGGGAACGTACCCGTCATCGTGTCAGGTGACTTCAATTGTGCTCTGAGGGACGTAGACCGGAGCAGGCCACGCAACGACCGCTCTAGTAGAGTTTTGTCCTCCGTAATATCTGATTTCTCCCTGTGTGATGCAGGTAAGGACCTGGTGCCTCCCTTTACCTGGGTGAGCTCATCTGGGACCTCCTTCTCCCGTATAGATCTCGTCCTGCATACCAGCTCCCTTACGAAGACGGCAGTAGACACCCAGGCCGTCTTCTTCTCTGACCATAGGCTCCTGCAGGTAACATTGCAGGTCCCTCAGACCTCCCAGATGGGGTCAGGGGTCTGGAAATTAAACACCTCCTTACTCGATGACCCCTCCATAGCTGCAGCCCATAAGAGCAGGCTTGTTGAGTGGACCACTTTGCGTGACCTATTCAACTCCCCTATAGAGTGGTGGGAGATGGTCAAAATCAGAACTAAGGGTTATTTCATAGCAGCAGGCAAGAGGAAAGCAAAAGAAAGGAGGGCCAAATATAAACACCTGAATGCTGCCCTCCAGCGTCTGAGCCTGCTTCAGCTTTGGGGGTTCCCTGTAAGCGACGAGATAGCCCAGACCAAGCTAGATCTTTCAGTGCTTTGTAGGGAGGAACAACGAAAGGTCATGCACAATGCAAAAGTGCAAAAAATGGAGGAAGACGAAAAGTGTACTCGCTTCTTCTTCCAGAAAACGAGGGAGAAGCGGCACTTGATGTCCTCCATGCTCGACAGCAGGGGGAGGATAGTAGAGGATAGTGAGGGAGTGAAAAAAGTGGTAGAGAACTTCTATAGGGACCTATATAACATCAAAGCTACAGATGACACCCTGATAGAGTGGTTCCTGAGCCAGTTGGAGCCTGACTCAGTGCGGGACGACGAGGAGGAGGAGAAGGACCCAGAACTCACGCTGGAGGAGCTCACCCAGGCGGTTAAGACCATGAACACCGGTAAGACGCCAGGTCCAGATGGCATCCCGGGTGAGTATTACCATCTTTTTTGGGACATGCTAAAAGTCCATTTAGCGGAGGTCTACAGAGCGGTCTACAGGGAGAAGCTGTTGGGCCCTTCTATGCAGGAGAGTGTAATTACTCTCCTTCATAAGAAAGGGGAAGTTATAGATCTACGGAATTGGCGCCCAATCAGCCTCCTTTGCGTGGATTACAAGATACTAGCCAAAGCTCTGATGCTCCGGCTACAAGTACACCTCCCTTTGGTCATTGGCCCCGACCAGGCTTGTGGCGTCCCAGGGAGGTCCATCACGGATATTTTAATGTTAACAAGGGACATTCTGGCTTATTCTAGAGAACGGAACCATCCCCTCTGCCTGTTCAACCTTGACCAGGAGAAGGCGTTCGATAGGGTAAGCCATGAATATATGTACAAAGTGATGGACCAGATGAAATTCGTTCCTGGACTTAGGGAGTGGGTTAAAACCATATATACAAACATTAGTACCCGAGTCTTGGTGAACAGGCACCTGACTGGTAAAATATCTATCCAGTCAGGGGTCAGACAGGGTTGCCCACTATCCCCACTGCTATATGTCGTGTGCATTGAACCCCTCCTGCAGGCAATTCGTAGGGATACCAATATAACTGGTTTCCAGCTGCCTGGATCCAACGGGGTCCAGGTCAAAACAACAGCATATATGGACGATGTGTCACTCATTTGCACCAACACATCGTCGGTACCTCGGATTAGTAATATCCTTGAGAAGTACTGCACGGCGACCGGGGCAGTGATTAATAAGTCCAAGAGCGAAGTCTACGTGTCTAAAAATTGGCAGGTAGATAGGGAACTGTCGGACATGTACCCTGTCAAAAAGGACAAAATCAAGATTCTGGGCCTCATTTTCGAGAACAATAGCTCGGGGGCCCAGAGCTGGACGGCGGCCATTAACCAGGTCCGTAAAAAGATTGGCGGATGGAGCACAAGATCCTTAACAATGACGGGTAGAGTATTAATAACCAAGTCTATACTGTTCCCCATCCTCTCTTATGTAGGAAAAATCTTTCCCCCAGACAGGACCACCAAAAAAGTGGTGGACCGCATTATCCACCGCTTTATCTGGGGCAGCAAGATGGAGAGGGTAAAACGAGCCACCCTGAGTAAAGCCGACAAGAAGGGAGGTAAGGGGGTCCCGGACGTTGTGCAGCTCACCCGAGTGCAGGGGCTCACGCAAACTATCAAGAACATCCAGGCCCTGGACAGGAAGGTATGTTACATGAATCGTTTCTATTTTGCCACCTGTCTCAGGGCCTTGGGCCTCTGCACTATTGATAACACCGTGCCGTACTCCTGGGACCCCCCATTGTATTATAGAACCTTAAGGGACACTATATATAAATTGGGCTTAGATAAAGCAAAATTGGCCTCCTGGGAATACAAGGCTGTAACTAAATATCTTGCCGGTTCCCAGGAAATTGAAAAAGTAGCTACTTTCTCCCTCACCCAAAGCCAAAAAATCTGGGAGAATGTGTCTCACAGCTGCCTCAGTAATGTCCAGAAGGATATAGCATGGAACACCGTCCACAGTGCACTCCCCACTCGAGCGTTCATGTTCAGGAGGGGACTAGCCCAAGTAGAAACATGCCCCTATGCAAAGTGCCGCAAGAGAGAAACACCAGCCCATATCTTCTGGGAGTGTGATGTGGCTGGCAGTGTCTGGCTCTCTGTCTCTGTCTTCCTAAACAGGTTTGCTGACATGGCCAAGATGACCGCTGAGACTGTGCTCTATGGGCCTGCGGGAGGAATCGATACCAGCACAGCTAAGTGCGTTTGGCGTGTCATCAATGTTGTCAAGCAGATCCTGTGGGAAGGCTGTAACGTCTGTGTCTATCACAAGCAGGAGCTAGACACTATCACCACGACCAGAAGGGCACAAACTCTTATCAAGGACTTTGTAATTCTGGACATCCGGACCCTCGGGAAGGACAAGGCCTGCGCGGAGTGGAGGATCGCCGGACTTCAGGACGTGAAGATGGAATAAAGGAAAAAACTGGAACCGCTAGCTCCTAGGAGCGGGACTACGGGGCACCGCTAAGCCTTTTATTTATTTTGTCATGCCAGCATTCCGCCCTTTTTAGCTGGCATGACCGTTTTTTCAACGGTGCCCTGGTTTTATGTAGTCTTTTTGTTTCAGTTTTATGGACTTTTATTTGATTTACGTTGAATGTTTTATTTGATTTTGTTTTGTTTTGTTTTATGTATCTTTAAGATTTTTAATGTAAACTATTAAAAGTTACATTTTAAGTGTTTTAAAATTTTAGAATTTTAACTCACTGTACTATACACTGTCCCTTTTCCCCTGTCCCTGTTTTAGATCTAGTTTTATGTTCACTTTTGAACTTTTTTAGAGAGCACTCCCCGGCCCTCACAAACACTGGTTTTTTATAGATGGTTCTTTTTTTCCAGTCACTTTTAAAGCAGCACAGGTTTTTTTCATGTTGATTTTAATCTGTGTCTGTTTTAACCATGTACAAAGCACAATTGTCTTGGTGTTTTTAAATGTATTTTAAATGCTTTTAAAACAAAATGTATGTCTGTATGCATGAATGTCATCTTTAAAAGAAATGTAAAATGAATGAAAAAAACGAATGGGTGTAAATGTAAAAAATGTAAAATCTCAATAAAAGAGTATTAATATCTGATACGTCCCCTATCAGGGGACCATATATTAAATTGATTTTTGGAATCGGGAGATGGAACAGGGGCTTGCTCCGTCCACTCCACGCATCGGCCCGGTATTGCAGTACCTCCGGGAACGGTGCACACCTTTCTCTAACGTTGGTCAAAGTCAGATCTGGATCTCTCCTGTGAGCATTTTGTCTACCCCTGCTGGAGGGAGAGTGCCAGTGTTGATGCAAGTTTTCCCGCCGTTTTACTTCTTTTTTTTTCTTTCTCTCTTTCTTTCTTTCTCTCTTTCTTTCTCTCTTTCTCTCTTTCTTTCTCTCTTTCTTTCTTGCTGTCTTTCTTTCTTTTATTCACATGTGGTGATGATGTAGACAGCAGCAGGTTGTTTCCTGGGAGCATGCAGCTAACCAGACAAGTGTGGTGGAGCATGTCCCTATGCCAGGACCTTCTTAGCAAGCCAGCCAGCCAGCGAGGCACAGTTGTAGTTACCCAAGGCACCTTGCACAGCATAGCAGCTTGGCATGACTATTTGTAAGACGCACTCCGCCAGTTTATGTTTTGTTTTTGGTGTTATGTGTGTGTTTTTGCTTTGTTTTGTTTTCTCCTGCTTAAATTGCACATTTCCCCTCTGGAAGCAGCAGCCCGTTTTTTTGGGGTCTGCTTGTGCTTGAAATTTTGCACCCACCTTTGAATCCCCCTGTGCCGTTCGGGCTGGGGGGCCCCGGGCAAGGGCCAAGTCGCCATCGCTTCTCGGCCTTTTGGCTAAGATCAAGTGTAGTATCTGTTCTTATCAGTTTAATATCTGATACGTCCCCTATCAGGGGACCATATATTAAATTGATTTTTGGAATCGGGAGATGGAACAGGGGCTTGCTCCGTCCACTCCACGCATCGGCCCGGTATTGCAGTACCTCCGGGAACGGTGCACACCTTTCTCTAACGTTGGTCAAAGTCAGATCTGGATCTCTCCTGTGAGCATTTTGTCTACCCCTGCTGGAGGGAGAGTGCCAGTGTTGATGCAAGTTTTCCCGCCGTTTTACTTCTTTTTTTTTCTTTCTCTCTTTCTTTCTTTCTCTTTCTTTCTCTCTTTCTTTCTTGCTGTCTTTCTTTCTTTTATTCACATGTGATGATGATGTAGACAGCAGCAGTTTGTTTCCTGGGAGCATGCAGCTAACCAGACAAGTGTGGTGGAACATGTCCCTATGCCAGGTCCTTCTTAGCCAGCCATATACTCTGGCTTCTCTTCAGTTCGAATAAATCTTTCTAAGACTAAGGCTTAGAGGGTAGTGGCATTGCCCGCTCCCTCCGAGGGTCTGTGAGAGGTTTGTTCGGGTGAGGAGGAACAGAATTTTTTTTTATTTTTGACTGGCTTTCTTCAGCTCGGCAACTTTTTGGAAGACTAATGCTCAGTCTGGTTTTGGCTTGCCCAATCCAGGCCGAGGGTCTTTCAAGATTTTGTTGACTGTTGAGAGTAGTTTTTTCTTTTTCAGGCGGTTCCCGTTTTTTTCTTTTTCAGGCGGTTCCGGCTTTTCCAGACGTTCCTGGAGTTAGAGAGAAGGAGGACCTACCATCCAGACGACCTTTGAGGACCCTTTGATGACCTAGACGACCTCATCCCCAGCCCTTGATTGTAATCGAGATCCAGACCGAGAGAGCAGCAGGCGCCCAGCAGAGGGCGCCATCTGGGAGGAGCAGAGGGCGGCCCCGGACCCCGAGGAGGTGTCACAGCCACGATTCTTCCTACGTGGTCTCGGTGCCAAGCAGCGCCCCCTACTCCGCCAGGGAAGGACACCGTTCACCTGGGGAGGGGGTCCCTCTTGCGAGGCGACCATCTCCTCAGGGACTAAAGTAATAGTTCCTTCAACTGCCCAGATTTGCTGCTTACGTTGTCTCTTTTCCGTAGAGAGAGACAACCCGGACGTCCAGAGGCTTCTCCCACCCCAATCGGAGGAGCCAGCTGAAGGATGGCGTTCCGGCCAACCCAGGAAACCAGGAGGCACAATGCGGTGCGCTTCACAAGAAACAAGCAAGATGAAACGGAACCAGGACTGACGAGACTGGAGTTCAGCCGGACCATTCTTCAGAGGGGTATGGGTTTTTCCCCTTCTGACTTGAATTGTTTGGTGAAATTGCCAGGGCTTAAGGAAGTGTTTGAGGTCAGTTTTAGGAACCCCCAAAAGTTACAAGAAATGTGGTCCTTTTGGGGGGAGAATAAATATCTCGCTCCATACAAAGAATTTTGTGTGGATGCACTGACAGACAGAGAAATGAAAGTTGTTACTGTCCAATTTTTCAATGAGGCTGTTAGCGACTATGATATTACAACATGGCTTAACCGCTATGGGAGGGTGTCATCAGAAGGGAGGAAAATTACAGATGAAGATGGGGTTTGGACAGGAGCCAGAAAGTGGCTGGTACGCCTTAATGTTGATCCATCGGGCATTGGAGGCGTCCGCCACATTCCAAACTCCATAGTGTTAGGGCCCAACAGAGGGCTGGTATTCTATAATGGGATGCCAAAACTCTGCAGGAAATGTGGGGAATTAGGACACCTGACGGCCGCGTGTACTGTAGTCAAGTGCAGGAACTGCGGCGCCCCCCACGAGACCAGCCACTGCAGAGAAGAGAGGCAGTGCAATTTGTGTGGAAAGAAGGGGCACCTGTTTAAGGACTGCCCCTCTTCCTATGCCAACATGGCCAGAGCCAGCAAGGCAAACATGAACAAGCCTAGGCCTGAGCAGGAAGAGGGAGCAAGTAACAAAGATCAGTCCACATCACCACCAACAGTATCCAAGACCCAGACTCCAGCACCACCATCATCACCAGCACCCCCTCACCCCCCCGCCCCCGAGACATGTCCCGTTTTACGAGGACCCCTTCCCCCAGCCCAGAGAGAGAGTACAACAGCCACTCCACTAGCTCCTCCAGTAGCTCCTCTGATGCAGAACACGAGGCAGGGAGGGAGCCCGGACCCAGCAGCGGCCCCCCCCTGAGTAGGGCCCTCTCAGCGCCAGCACTCCCCCTCGGCTCTCGTTATGACGCCATAAGGATTGAGTCCGTGGGGGAGGAAAGCGAAAGCGACAGTGAAAGTGAGAGTGAGAAGGAGGGGAAGGGAGTGAAGAACCAGCAGAGGGTGGGGAAAAGAAAGGGTAGAGACGAGGGGGGGGAAAAGAAAGAAGATCAGGATCAAAGACAGCAAGTTGCAGGTGGCCCCCATAGATCCAAAACCAGCTAATGTCCACACAAAGTCCCCAGTCTTGCCCTCGCAGGCAGAGACGGAGGCGAGTGGGACGCTACACTGCCGCCTAGTGGGCAGGTAGCAGCCAGCCAGGGCATCCCCAGCCAGCCTTCCCAGTCGTTGGCACAAACCCTAGCACACCTCGCAGAAGAGGTGTTCACTAATGCACCGAGGGAGAGGTCGGGGTCAACACCTTCCCTGACCAGCAGTACCTCTGTAGCAATGACCCTCTTCAAGCGAAGGGCCTCCCTTCAAAGCATCCTTGACCCCCTCCCTTGTATGGGCAAAACCAGGGGCCCCCTAGAGGTCCTCCTAGATACAGCACTGGAGGACATGGGAATACCCCTGGACGCGGTAAGCCAGAAGTCTGCTAACAGCTCCAATTCAACAGACGGTAACAGCCAAAGAATGCTGTCTGTCATAACCCCCCCCCCAGGACAAAGCTGACCCACACGTTCCGAGGGGCCCTGAGCAAGTTCCACCAGACTTACCTTGTGGGGAGTTGAATAGCCCCAACAACTCCACGTACTGTGCATATAAAGACGGTGCCTTCTTGGACGAGGCAGCAGTGAGTACCTTCTCAGGGGTGATGGGAGTTGCAAATAAGCCCAAGCCCCCTCGAAGCAAGCGTAGAGCTAAGAGTAGGAAGAGTGTCCCGACCTCCCAATCATAGTCGCTATGGGGTGGACGCAGCGACTCCTTTTCTTGTTAGCTACCCTGATGGCCCTGATATGTGTGTCTGTTAATGTCAGGAGCATCAGGGAGACACAAAAAAGATTTGATGTACTAAACTATCTAGCTAACTTGAAAGCAGATCTCATCTTTCTGCAGGAGTGTGGTATTTCGTCGAGCCCTGATTATAGGGACCTGAAGGAGAGTTGGACCCTGGGGGACTCCTTCTGGTCGGGCTCCAACATAGCCAGAGCCGACGGAGTAGGTATCCTGTTTAAAAACCCATTTATTACCTCCCGCAGCAGCAGGGAGGTAGAACCTGGTAGAATTCTGAGCGTGGATGTGACATACAACAACACTCCCCTCAGACTGGTCAATGTCTACGCACCCACTAACCAAAACGAAAGAGTTCAATTTTTTCCACAGCTGCGTCCACTCCTGCTGGGGAACGTACCCGTCATCGTGTCAGGTGACTTCAATTGTGCTCTGAGGGACGTAGACCGGAGCAGGCCACGCAACGACCGCTCTAGTAGAGTTTTGTCCTCCGTAATATCTGATTTCTCCCTGTGTGATGCAGGTAAGGACCTGGTGCCTCCCTTTACCTGGGTGAGCTCATCTGGGACCTCCTTCTCCCGTATAGATCTCGTCCTGCATACCAGCTCCCTTACGAAGACGGCAGTAGACACCCAGGCCGTCTTCTTCTCTGACCATAGGCTCCTGCAGGTAACATTGCAGGTCCCTCAGACCTCCCAGATGGGGTCAGGGGTTTGGAAATTAAACACCTCCTTACTCGATGACCCCTCCATAGCTGCAGCCTATAAGAGCAGGCTTGTTGAGTGGACCACTTTGCGTGACCTATTCAACTCCCCTATAGAGTGGTGGGAGATGGTCAAAATCAGAACTAAGGGTTATTTCATAGCAGCAGGCAAGAGGAAAGCAAAAGAAAGGAGGGCCAAATATAAACACCTGAATGCTGCCCTCCAGCATCTGAGCCTGCTTCAGCTTCGGGGGTTCCCTGTAAGCGACGAGATAGCCCAGACCAAGCTAGATCTTTCAGTGCTTTGTAGGGAGGAACAACGAAAGGTCATGCACAATGCAAAAGTGCAAAAAATGGAGGAAGACGAAAAGTGTACTCGCTTCTTCTTCCAGAAAACGAGGGAGAAGCGGCACTTGATGTCCTCCATGCTCGACAGCAGGGGGAGGATAGTAGAGGATAGTGAGGGAGTGAAAAAAGTGGTAGAGAACTTCTATAGGGACCTATATAACATCAAAGCTACAGATGACACCCTGATAGAGTGGTTCCTGAGCCAGTTGGAGCCTGACTCAGTGCGGGACGACGAGGAGGAGGAGAAGGACCCAGAACTCACGCTGGAGGAGCTCACCCAGGCGGTTAAGACCATGAACACCGGTAAGACGCCAGGTCCAGATGGCATCCCGGGTGAGTATTACCATCTTTTTTGGGACATGCTAAAAGTCCATTTAGCGGAGGTCTACAGAGCGGTCTACAGGGAGAAGCGGTTGGGCCCTTCTATGCGGGAGAGTGTAATTACTCTCCTTCATAAGAAAGGGGAAGTTAAAGATCTACGGAATTGGCGCCCAATCAGCCTCCTTTGCGTGGATTACAAGATACTAGCCAAAGCTCTGATGCTCCGGCTACAAGTACACCTCCCTTTGGTCATTGGCCCCGACCAGGCTTGTGGCGTCCCAGGGAGGTCCATCACGGATATTTTAATGTTAACAAGGGACATTCTGGCTTATTCTAGAGAACGGAACCATCCCCTCTGCCTGTTCAACCTTGACCAGGAGAAGGCGTTCGATAGGGTAAGCCATGAATATATGTACAAAGTGATGGACCAGATGAAATTCGCTCCTGGACTGGACCCGAGTCTTGGTGAACAGGCACCTGACTGGTAAAATATCTATCCAGTCAGGGGTCAGACAGGGTTGCCCACTATCCCCACTGCTATATGTCGTGTGCATTGAACCCCTCCTGCAGGCAATTCGTAGGGATACCAATATAACTGGTTTCCAGCTGCCTGGATCCAACGGGGTCCAGGTCAAAACAACAGCATATATGGACGATGTGTCACTCATTTGCACCAACACATCGTCGGTACCTCGGATTAGTAATATCCTTGAGAAGTACTGCACGGCGACTGGGGCAGTGATTAATAAGTCCAAGAGCGAAGTCTACGTGTCTAAAAATTGGCAGGTAGATAGGGAACTGTCGGACATGTACCCTGTCAAAAAGGACAAAATCAAGATTCTGGGCCTCATTTTCGAGAACAATAGCTCGGGGGCCCAGAGCTGGACGGCGGCCATTAACCAGGTCCGTAAAAAGATTGGCGGATGGAGCACAAGATCCTTAACAATGACGGGTAGAGTATTAATAACCAAGTCTATACTGTTCCCCATCCTCTCTTATGTAGGAAAAATCTTTCCCCCAGACAGGACCACCAAAAAAGTGGTGGACCGCATTATCCACCGCTTTATCTGGGGCAGCAAGATGGAGAGGGTAAAGCGAGCCACCCTGAGTAAAGCCGACAAGAAGGGAGGTAAGGGGGTCCCGGACGTTGTGCAGCTCACCCGAGTGCAGGGGCTCACGCAAACTATCAAGAACATCCAGGCCCTGGACAGGAAGGTATGTTACATGAATCGTTTCTATTTTGCCACCTGTCTCAGGGCCTTGGGCCTCTGCACTATTGATAACACCGTGCCGTACTCCTGGGACCCCCCATTGTATTATAGAACCTTAAGGGACACTATATATAAATTGGGCTTAGATAAAGCAAAATTGGCCTCCTGGGAATACAAGGCTGTAACTAAATATCTTGCCGGTTCCCAGGAAATTGAAAAAGTAGCTACTTTCTCCCTCACCCAAAGCCAAAAAATCTGGGAGAATGTGTCTCACAGCTGCCTCAGTAATGTCCAGAAGGATATAGCATGGAACACCGTCCACAGTGCACTCCCCACTCGAGCGTTCATGTTCAGGAGGGGACTAGCCCAAGTAGAAACATGCCCCTATGCAAAGTGCCGCAAGAGAGAAACACCAGCCCATATCTTCTGGGAGTGTGATGTGGCTGGCAGTGTCTGGCTCTCTGTCTCTGTCTTCCTAAACAGGTTTGCTGACACGGCCAAGATGACCGCTGAGACTGTGCTCTATGGGCCTGCGGGAGGAATCGATACCAGCACAGCTAAGTGCGTTTGGCGTGTCATCAATGTTGTCAAGCAGATCCTGTGGGAAGGCCGTAACGTCTGTGTCTATCACAAGCAGGAGTAAGACACTATCACCACGACCAGAAGGGCACAAACTCTTATCAAGGACTTTGTAATTCTGGACATCCGGACCCTCGGGAAGGACAAGGCCTGCGCGGAGTGGAGGATCGCCGGACTTCAGGACGTGAAGATGGAACAAAGGAAAAAACTGGAACCGCTAGCTCCTAGGAGCGGGACTACGGGGCACCGCTAAGCCTTTTATTTATTTTGTCATGCCAGCATTCCGCCCTTTTTAGCTGGCATGACCGTTTTTTCAACGGTGCCCTGGTTTTATGTAGTCTTTTTGTTTCAGTTTTATTGACTTTTATTTGATTTACGTTGAATGTTTTATTTGATTTTGTTTTGTTTTGTTTTATGTATCTTTAAGATTTTTAATGTAAACTATTAAAAGTTACATTTTAAGTGTTTTAAAATTTTAGAATTTTAACTCACTGTTCTATACACTGTCCCTTTTCCCCTGTCCCTGTTTTAGATCTAGTTTTATGTTCACTTTTGAACTTTTTTAGAGAGCACTCCCCGGCCCTCACAAACACTGGTTTTTTATAGATGGTTCTTTTTTTCCAGTCACTTTTAAAGCAGCACAGGTTTTTTTCATGTTGATTTTAATCTGTGTCTGTTTTAACCATGTACAAAGCACAATTGTCTTGGTGTTTTTAAATGTATTTTAAATGCTTTTAAAACAAAATGTATGTCTGTATGCATGAATGTCATCTTTAAAAGAAATGTAAAATGAATGAAAAAAACGAATGGGTGTAAATGTAAAAAATGTAAAATCTCTTTCTCTCTTTCTTTCTCTCTTTCTCTCTTTCTTTCTCTCTTTCTTTCTTGCTGTCTTTCTTTCTTTTATTCACATGTGGTGATGATGTAGACAGCAGCAGGTTGTTTCCTGGGAGCATGCAGCTAACCAGACAAGTGTGGTGGAACATGTCCCTATGCCAGGACCTTCTTAGCAAGCCAGCCAGCCAGCGAGGCACAGTTGTAGTTACCCAAGGCACCTTGCACAGCATAGCAGCTTGGCATGACTATTTGTAAGACGCACTCCGCCAGTTTATGTTTTGTTTTTGGTGTTATGTGTGTGTTTTTGCTTTGTTTTGTTTCCTCCTGCTTAAATTGCACATTTCCCCTCTGGAAGCAGCAGCCCGTTTTTTGGGGGTCTGCTTGTGCTTGGAATTTTGCACCCACCTTTGAATCCCCCTGTGCCGTCCGGGCTGGGGGGCCCCGGGCAAGGGCCAAGTCGCCATCGCTTCTCGGCCTTTTGGCTAAGATCAAGTGTAGTATCTGTTCTTATCAGTTTAATATCTGATACGTCCCCTATCAGGGGACCATATATTAAATTGATTTTTGGAATCGGGAGATGGAACAGGGGCTTGCTCCGTCCACTCCACGCATCGGCCCGGTATTGCAGTACCTCCGGGAACGGTGCACACCTTTCTCTAACGTTGGTCAAAGTCAGATCTGGATCTCTCCTGTGAGCATTTTGTCTACCCCTGCTGGAGGGAGAGTGCCAGTGTTGATGCAAGTTTTCCCGCCGTTTTACTTCTTTTTTTTCTTTCTCTCTTTCTTTCTTTCTCTCTTTCTTTCTCTCTTTCTTTCTTGCTGTCTTTCTTTCTTTTATTCACATGTGGTGATGATGTAGACAGCAGCAGGTTGTTTCCTGGGAGCATGCAGCTAACCAGACAAGTGTGGTGGAACATGTCCCTATGCCAGGACCTTCTTAGCAAGCCAGCCAGCCAGCGAGGCACAGTTGTAGTTACCCAAGGCACCTTGCACAGCATAGCAGCTTGGCATGACTATTTGTAAGACGCACTCCGCCAGTTTATGTTTTGTTTTTGGTGTTATGTGTGTGTTTTTGCTTTGTTTTGTTTTCTCCTGCTTAAATTGCACATTTCCCCTCTGGAAGCAGCAGCCCGTTTTTTTGGGGTCTGCTTGTGCTTGAAATTTTGCACCCACCTTTGAATCCCCCTGTGCCGTCCGGGCTGGGGGGCCCCGGGCAAGGGCCAAGTCGCCATCGCTTCTCGGCCTCTTGGCTCAGATCAAGGGTTGCGATCGGTAGTGGGTTTTGGATACGTGCAATTGTAGATTGTTTTTGCTAAGTTTTTTTCTCCTTTTTGTTGTACAGGTGCCCCGGAGCTGTTTTCTTTTCTTGGAGGAAAGGGTCTAGAAGGAGCAGAGCAGGAGGCAGTTTTTTCTACTGGGGTAGGGCCCTTCGGGGCTGGTTCTTTCTTTTTTCTTTTTGTTGTTTTTTTTGTTTAGAATGTATTTTTCTAAGTTTGGAGTGAGGCGACACTGCTGTGTGCGCTTTAGTTTAAAGCAGTGTTTCAGAGAGGGAAATGGGAAGACTGAACTGACAAGGTTTGAGTTCAGTAGAAATGTGTTACAGAGGATACTGGGGTTTAGTGCAGGTGAGATTTATTGTCTCATTCCGTTGACTAATGGCTCTTCTTGGGATGTTAGTTTTGTGAATGATACAAGTTTTAGGAAATTTTGGCGAGTAAGAGATGAGTTGGGGCCTAATGAGGTGTTAGAGAAATTCGAGGTTGAAGCTTTAACAGATAACTCTGTGAAAACAGTGGTTGTTAAAATGTTTAATGAAACCGTGTCAGAACAGGATGTGAATACCTGGTTAGCGAGGTATTGCTTGATTAAAAGGGCTGCTGTGAAAGTGGTAGACTCAGATGGAATTTGGAATGGTTCATGGAGGATTTTAGTTAAACTTTATCATAATGCTACAGGGTATGGTGGGTTTAAGCACATTCCCTCGGATATAATTTTGGGACCAAATAGAGGTTTTGTGTTTTATCAGGGCCAACCAAAGTTGTGCAGGAAGTGTGGGGAGATGGGGCACCTGGCAGTGGCCTGTAAAAAGGAAATTTGTGGCGTGTGTAAGGAGGTGGGCCATTCTTCAATGGATTGTGTGAGCGAAAGGAAATGTAACCTGTGTGGAGAAGAGGGTCATTTGTTTAGAGACTGCCCACAATCCTTTGCAAACAAGATAAGAGCAGGAAAGGTTCAGATTTATCTAGTGATTTGGCTGTTTCGCCATTTTCTACGGAGAGTGTTGAGTCAGAGGAAGAAGCCTTTGAGGGTGGTGTGGTGAAGGGGGATGGTAGTGCCGGTGTGCTGAGTTGTTCGGATGTGATTGGAGGAGAGGGAGGAGGCATGTCTGAGAGTCAGTAGGTTGTGTCTGAGACCCCCATGAGTGGAGTAGAGGGGGGTGGGGAAAAGGGGGACCCTGTGATTGATGGAGAGATGGGTGAGAATGAGATTGGAGAAGAGAATGGCGGGATGAGTGGGGTGAAGGAGTTTGGGGAAATGAATAATAATAAGCCTGGTGTGAGTGGTGGGAAGGGGTCAAAAGGGGACAAGGCTGCAAAGGAGTCGGAGAATTGGAATAATAATGAACCTGTACGAAGAGGGAGGAGTGCTACAGTGGTTGAGAGGGAGAGGGGGAATAGGAGTGTGTCTGGTGAGAGAGGGAGGAGTACTGGAAAGGGGGAAGCCGGTGCTGGTTTTACCAGGAGTATACAGAGAAGTGCTAGTGTGATTGAGATTATGGATGTGGAAAAGGGAACTGACAAAAGGAAAAAAGAGAAGTGGGAGTTGGCACAAAGCAAAAAAACAAAGAAGACAAAAAATAGGGATGAGAGTGGTGAGTCTGAGCAGGATGAGGAGCGGGAAGGAGGAGAGAGGAGTAATGTCTCCTCCTTGTTCCCTGGTTCGTCTCCAAGCAGTGAGATAGGATCCCCTATTTTTGATGGGGGAGCGAGAGATTTTGGGAGTGAAAGTGTGTATGAGAATGTACAAAATCTCGTTGAGACGATGAGTATGAGTAAAAACAGTTAATTTTTTGATATGGCAGTACAATTTTTTCTCTCTTTGATGTTGCTGATAACATCCTTAAACGTGAGAAGTGTGAAGAGTGAAGGAAGATGCAAAACAGTTTTGCATTTTCTTGGAACAGTCAATACTGATGTTGTGTTCTTGCAAGAATGTGGGTTACCCTTCCGAGATAACCATGTGGATAGGGAGAGAATGTGGGTACATGGCGAGTCTGTCTGGTCAGGGGGGAATGGCTGTAGAGCAGCTGGAGTGGGGATTCTTTTTAAAAACAGGAATTTTGTGATGGAGAGTAAGGAAGTGATAGAATGTGGGAGAATGCTGGTTGTAGATGTGAATTACCTGGGGAAAGCTTTGCGTTTTATTAATGTGTATGCATCCCCAGATAAGGAAGAAAGATTTGAACTTTTTAAGGAAATAAGGAAGCTCTTAGATACGACATGTGTGTGTATTTTGGCCGGTGATTTTAATACAGTGCTGAAGGCATCGGATAGAAGAACGAAGCCTGAGGGAGTTAAACTGGATAAAACGTCAATAGTTTTAAATGAACTTGTAATGGATTTTAGACTCTTAGATGTCTTGAAAGTTGTGAAGCCCAGTGAGGATGTGTACACATGGGTGAGTGAGGATGGAACAAAAGCTTCTAGAATAGACTTTATTTTTTCTTCAAGCAGTGTGCGGTGGGATAAGTGTGATGTAGTGCCTGTGTTCTTTACTGACCATTGTATGGTGACGGCTAGGATGGAGGTGGAGGGGGTGTGTGAAGTGGGGAAAGGAGTATGGAAGCTGAATGTGGAGCTTTTAGAGGATGAAAGGTTGGGGAGAAAGTTTAAACAGAGGTATGAAGAGTGGCAGACTGTGAAGGATATGTATGGGTCAGTAAGTGAATGGTGGGAGTGCGTGAAAGAGAGAATCAAAAAGTTTTTTATGGCAGAAGGTAAAATTAGGGCAGCTAAAGGAAGGAAGAGAATAAATGGGTTGCAATGTAGACTGGAACATCTGTTCAAATTGCAAAAGCAGGGGTTTCCAGTTAATGATGATATAAAGGAAATAAAAAGCAAATTGAAAGAGTTGTTTGAGAAACGGTGCAAAGCTGTGATGTTTAGAAGTAAAGTGCAATATATTGAAGAAAATGAGAAATGTACAAGGTTTTTTTATAAAAAGATTGTGGATAAGAAAAAGGCAATGACTGGCCTAAAAGATGAAGATGGCAATATTAAAAAAGATACCAAAGGAATGATAGAGGTGGTGGAGGACTTTTATAGTACTTTATATAAGGAAAAAAATATTGAAGAGAATGTGATGGAGGAATTTTTGGAGGAGTTGGACTGTGAGGAGGGGAAAGTTTGAAAAAATCTTTAGACCTGAAGGAAGTGACAGAGGCAATGAAGTCTTTTAAACTGGGGAAAGCGCCTGGGAGAGATGGCTTGCCAAGGGAGTTTTACTCCAAATTTTGGGAAGTTGTAGGTCCTGACATTTTAATGGTTTATAATGAAATTATGGCTGTGGGGGAAATGCCGCCCTCTTTTAGAGAAGGGATCATTACCCTGATTTTCAAAAAGAACAACAGAGAGGAGCTGAAAAATTGGAGACCAATAAGTCTGCTAAATGTTGATTAGAAATGTTTGGCAAAGATTTTAACTTCAAGAATAAAAGCGGTGATTGATAGTGTAATCCACCCGGACCAGACCTGTGCTGTGCAAGGGCGGAGGATAACAGACAGCCTCATTTTGTTAAGAGATTCTGTGTTTTATGCCTGTGATCGAAATTATCCTTTGTGTGTGTTAAATTTGGACCTGGAGAAAGCCTATGACAGAGTCTCGCACAAGTTTATGTTAAGGGTGTTAGGCAAAATGGGGTTTCCGGCGAGTGTAGTGAAATGGGTGGATCTGCTGTATAAAAACATACAGAGTAGAGTCTTAGTTAATGGGGTCCTCTCAAAAGTTATCCCAATTAAATGTGGTGTTCGGCAAGGCTGTCCTTTATCACCGATTCTGTTTATTTGTTGTTTGGAACCTTTGGTCAATGTTTTAAGAAAAGATAACTTTGTCAAAGGAATGCCTGTACCAGGTGGTGGTGGGAGAATGGTAAAAGTTCTAGCATACATGGATGATGCAACTGTCTTATGCAGAGATAAAAGGTCAATTGGAAGGACTCTTTTACACACAGAACGATATGGTCTAGCATCAGGAGCTAAGCTGAATAAAGAGAAATCTGAATGTATGTTTTATGGTAATTGGCCAGAGGCTCCGGATTGTGATGTATGTGTTAAAACGGATTCTATCAAGGTGTTAGGTTTAAAGTTTGACAGCACAGGATCTGGTCAGCGGAACTGGGTGGATGTAGGGGCGAAAGTGTCACAGAAGCTAGGCTTATGGTCTCTTAGAAACCTGACAACGGAAGGAAAGGTTCTAATCTTAAAATCCATAATTTTGCCCATGTTGTTTTACATCGCGGTGGTGTTCCCTCCAACAACACATGTTTTGAAGATATTGAATAGGACTGTGTTTTGTTTCTTTTGGGGGTCAAAAAGTGAAAAAACTAAGAAGGAATGTTGTGGTTAAAAATGCCTTATTAGGAGGGAAACAGTTCCCGGATCTAAACTTGGTTTTAATTGCGAAGTATGTCGTTTTACATGTACACATGTATTTGTTTGGAAAATGTACAGCAGCTTTGTTTTTGAGATTCTATATGGGAGCAATGTTAAGATCCTTTAAAATGTATAATGTTCCTTTAACGGTGCCAACAGTTTGGGAAATGCCTTTTAACTTCTCATTGATAAAACATTTATTGTTAAGAACGAATTAAAGAATATAGGGAAAGAGTACTGGGAGGACTATAGGAAGGTGATCAGACTTGTTCAGAGCAAGGATACTATTTGTCCTGTCAGGTGGTACACCGCAGATCAGGTGGAAATGATTTGGATAGAGGTTGCCCATCCAAAGCTTTTAAATATACATAGGGATCTGGCCTGGCTGATAGTCCATGAGGCCTTGCCAGTCAGGCAAATGATGTATGGACGACAAATGGCGAAGTCCCCTAGATGCCCTCGTCAGGGTTGTGGGGCGGAAGAATCAGCTGAGCATCTGTTAGTTAATTGCAGCTTTGCACAACATGTTTGGACTGAGGCTGACTTTTTTGTGAAGGAATATTGTGAAGGAGAAACAGTAAATGAGTCCTTAATATTGTATGGGAAACATGATGTAAAGATGAATAAGGGCAAGTGGTATGTGTTGTGGGCAATACTGAACTCTTTTAAGGATGCGATATGGAGAGCAAGGAATGTACTGGTTTTTAGGAATGCCCAGCTCTCAAGTTCGGACTGTGTGAGGCTGGCACTGAGCATTCTAAAGGATTATGTGATCAAAGATTATCGGAAGTCTGGGAAGCAAGAAGCAGAACGCATGTGGAAGTTGGAAAAGTGGATCGGTGGGCAATGGGCTATTGGCATTGGTTAGTGGTCCTGAGCATTTTTAAGGGTTTTGGATGAGGCTTTTATTTAGAATGGGCAAAAGTTTATGCTCTGATCAATACGGAATCGCTACTGTTGTAACTTTTTTTTTTTGGTCAAGTGTACTGGTTTTAATACCTTTTGTGTGATTTGATCTGTATAGTGGAAGGTACTGCATGGAAAGTTACTTTTTGTGTGAAGATCATTTCTACCGGAGTGGTCTGACCGTATGCTAGATGGTTTGGTTTGTTTGGACTATAATGAATGTAAAATGAAAAGATGTTTGAAAGGAAGTGATGTTGTATTTAACCATATGGAATGGTTGGGTTTTGTGATGTTTTTGTAAATGGTTTTTATAACCATAAATGTGATATATTCATATTGCAGTGACTTAATAAATATTTATATATATAAAAAAAAAAAAATCTGTTCTTATCAGTTTAATATCTGATACGTCCCCTATCAGGGGACCATATATTAAATTGATTTTTGGAATCGGGAGATGGAACAGGGGCTTGCTCCGTCCACTCCACGCACCGGCCCGGTATTGCAGTACCTCCGGGAACGGTGCACACCTTTCTCTAACGTTGGTCAAAGTCAGATCTGGATCTCTCCTGTGAGCATTTTGTCTACCCCTGCTGGAGGGAGAGTGCCAGTGTTGATGCAAGTTTTCCCGCCGTTTTACTTCTTTTTTTTTCTTTCTCTCTTTCTTTCTTTCTCTCTTTCTTTCTCTCTTTCTCTCTTTCTTTCTCTCTTTCTTTCTTGCTGTCTTTCTTTCTTTTATTCACATGTGGTGATGATGTAGACAGCAGCAGTTTGTTTCCTGGGAGCATGCAGCTAACCAGACAAGTGTGGTGGAACATGTCCCTATGCCAGGTCCTTCTTAGCCAGCCAGCCAGCCAGCCAGCGAGGCACAGTTGTAGTTACCCAAGGCACCTTGCACAGCATAGCAGCTTGGCATGACTATTTGTAAGACGCACTCCGCCAGTTTATGTTTTGTTTTTGGTGTTATGTGTGTGTTTTTGCTTTGTTTTCTCCTGCTTAAATTGCACATTTCCCCTCTGGAAGCAGCAGCCCGTTTTTTTGGGGTCTGCTTGTGCTTGAAATTTTGCACCCACCTTTGAATCCCCCTGTGCCGTCTGGGCTGGGGGGCCCCGGGCAAGGGCCAAGTCGCCATCGCTTCTCGGCCTTTTGGCTAAGATCAAGTGTAGTATCTGTTCTTATCAGTTTAATATCTGATACGATGTGGTTGGCAGTGTCTGGCTCTCTGTCTCTGTCTTCCTAAACAGGTTTGCTGACACGGCCAAGATGACCGCTGAGACTGTGCTCTATGGGCCTGCGGGAGGAATCACTACCAGCACAGCTAAGTGCGTTTGGCGTGTCATCAATGTTGTCAAGCAGATCCTGTGGGAAGGCCGTAACGTCTGTGTCTATCACAAGCAGGAGCTAGACACTATCACCACGACCAGAAGGGCACAAACTCTTATCAAGGACTTTGTAATTCTGGACAACCGGACCCTCGGGAAGGACAAGGCCTGCGCGGAGTGGAGGATCGCCGGACTTCAGGACGTGAAGATGGAATGAAGGAAAAAACTGGAACCGCTAGCTCCTAGGAGCGGGACTACGGGGCACCGCTAAGCCTTTTATTTATTTTGTCATGCCAGCATTCCGCCCTTTTTAGCTGGCATGACCGTTTTTGAACGGTGCCCTGGTTTTATGTAGTCTTTTTGTTTCAGTTTTATGGATTTTGATTTGATTTATTTTGAATGTTTTATTTGATTTTGTTTTGTTTTGTTTTATGTATCTAAAAGATTTTTAATGTTAACTATTAAAAGTTACATTTTAAGTGTTTTAAAATTTTAGAATTTTAACTCACTGTTTCACACACTGTCCCTTTTCCCCTGTCCCTGTTTTAGTAATATAGTTTTATGTTCACTTTTGAACCTTTTTAGAGAGCACTCCCCGGCCCTCACAAGCACTGGTTTTTTATAGATGGTTCTTTTTTTCCAGTCACTTTTAAAACAGCACAGGTTTTTTCATGTTGATTTTAATCTGTGTCTGTTTTAACCATGTACAAAGCACAATTGTCTTGGTGTTTTTAAATGTATTTTAAATGCTTTTAAAACAAAATGTATGTCTGTATGCATGAATGTCATCTTTAAAAGAAATGTAAAATGAATGAAAAAACGAATGGGTGTAAATGTAAAAAAAAAATGTAAAATCTCAATAAAAGAGTATTTTAATATCTGATACGTCCATATATTAAATTGATTTTTGGAATTGACAGATGGAACAGGGGCTTGCTCCGTCCACTCCACGCATCGGCCCGGTATTGCAGTACCTCCGGGAACGGTGCACACCTTTCTCTAACATTGGTCAAAGTCAGATCTGGATCTCTCCTGTGAGCATTTTGAACATTTTGTCTACCCCTGTGTGTTTTTGCTTTGTTTTCTCCTGCTTAAAATGCACATTTCCCCTCTGGAAGCAGCAGCCCGTTTTTTTGGGGTCTGCTTGTGCTTGAAATTTTGCACCCACCTTTGAATCCCCCTGTGCCGTCTGGGCTGGGGGGCCCCGGGCAAGGGCCAAGTCGCCATCGCTTCTCGGCCTTTTGGCTAAGATCAAGTGTAGTATCTGTTCTTATCAGTTTAATATCTGATACGTCCATATATTAAATTGATTTTTGGAATTGACAGATGGAACAGGGGCTTGCTCCGTCCACTCCACGCATCGGCCCGGTATTGCAGTACCTCCGGGAACGGTGCACACCTTTCTCTAACGTTGGTCAAAGTCAGATCTGGATCTCTCCTGTGAGCATTTTGTCTACCCCTGCTGGAGGGAGAGTGCCAGTGTTGATGCAAGTTTTCCCGCCGTTTTACTTCTTTTTTTCTTTCTCTCTTTCTTTCTCTCTTTCTCTCTTTCTCTCTTTCTTTCTCTCTTTCTTTCTTGCTTTCTTTCTTTCTTTTATTCACATGTGGTGATGATGTAGACAGCAGCAGTTTGTTTCCTGGGAGCATGCAGCTAACCAGACAAGAGTGGTGGAACATGTCCCTATGCCAGGTCCTTCTTAGCCAGCCAGCCAGCCAGCCAGCGAGGCACAGTTGTAGTTACCCAAGGCACCTTGCACAGCATAGCAGCTTGGCATGACTATTTGTAAGACGCACTCCTCCAGTTTATGTTTTGTTTTTGGTGTTATGTGTGTGTTTTTGCTTTGTTTTCTCCTGCTTAAATTGCACATTTCCCCTCTGGAAGCAGCAGCCCGTTTTTTGGGGGTCTGCTTGTGCTTGAAATTTTGCACCCACCTTTGAATCCCCCTGTGCCGTCCAGGCTGGGGGGCCCCGGGCAAGGGCCAAGTCGCCATCGCTTCTCGGCCTTTTGGCTAAGATCAAGTGTAGTATCTGTTCTTATCAGTTTAATATCTGATACGTCCCCTATCAGGGGACCATATATTAAATTGATTTTTGGAATCGGGAGATGGAACAGGGGCTTGCTCCGTCCACTCCACGCATCGGCCCGGTATTGCAGTACCTCCGGGAACGGTGCACACCTTTCTCTAACGTTGGTCAAAGTCAGATCTGGATCTCTCCTGTGAGCATTTTGTCTACCCCTGCTGGAGGGAGAGTTCCAGTGTTGATGCAAGTTTTCCCGCCATTTTACTTCTTTTTTTCTTTCTTTCTTTCTCTCTTTCTTTCTCTCTTTCTCTCTTTCTTTCTCTCTTTCTTTCTTGCTTTCTTTCTTTCTTTTATTCACATGTGGTGATGATGTAGACAGCAGCAGTTTGTTTCCTGGGAGCATGCAGCTAACCAGACAAGTGTGGTGGAACATGTCCCTATGCCAGGTCCTTCTTAGCCAGCCAGCCAGCCAGCCAGCCAGCGAGGCACAGTTGTAGTTACCCAAGGCACCTTGCACAGCATAGCAGCTTGGCATGACTATTTGAAAGACGCACTCCTCCAGTTTATGTTTTGTTTTTGGTGTTATGTGTGTGTTTTTGCTTTGTTTTCTCCTGCTTAAATTGCACATTTCCCCTCTGGAAGCAGCAGCCCGTTTTTTGGGGGTCTGCTTGTGCTTGAAATTTTGCACCCACCTTTGAATCCCCCTGTGCCGTCCGGGCTGGGGGGCCCCGGGCAAGGGCCAAGTCGCCATCGCTTCTCGGCCTCTTGGCTCAGATCTAAAGCAAGTGGCTTGACCGCAGCTCTGGATTGTTGAGAGTGCCGAGCTAGGGATAGAGGAGAGACAACATGGCTGGAGTGAAGAACACCGCAAGATTTGATTGGAGTGGAAAGGAAGATGAAGGAATGCCAGAAAGAGAAGAATTTATACGCACCATCATTATGGAGTTGCTAAGCATCAATTTGGAGGAGATTCTTGGCATCCAGAGGAACGGGAAGGAAGAATTCTTTGATGTCGCCATGATGGGTGAGCCGAGTTTTAAATCTCTATTAAAGGCCTGTAAGGAAAAAGAAAATGTGGAACCTTTGAAGCAATTTAAAGTTCAGTCTAGGGAAAGAAAAAATTTCAGAGTTTGAACAATTAACTTGTTTGACATGAATGTGTCTGATCAAAGTGTTAATTTGTTTCTGACGAAATATGTAGATATTCTTTCTGGGCCAAGATTTAGGAGAGATGGTTTGGGTGTGTGGAATGGGCAGAGACAATATAGTGTGCTCCTGAGGGAAGATCCGAATGGACATCAGGGTTTTTTACATCCTCCTGCAAAGTGTAGGGTGGAGGGGGTTAATGGCTACATCCTATATTCAGGTCAACCCCAGTTTTGTAGGAAATGCCAAAAGTATGGTCACAGTGAGCAGAACTGTGAAGAGATGAGATGTTTTAATTGTGGAGAGAAAGGGCATTTTTCCTATGAATGCAAAAATTCAAAAAAATGTCACAATTGTGGAGATGCAAGCCATGTCAGGAGGGACTGCAGAGAAAGAAGATCCTATGCAGGGGTTTTTGAGAACCTACCTCCCGTTGAGGATGTTATGAGGGAGTGGAGGAATAAAAACAAGAAACAGCAAGAGGAGGGTCCGGCAGCCTCCTTAACTGATAAGGAGGTTGTGGCGGCAGCGGAGGAGGTGGCAGGTGTAGAAGCTGCAATGGAGGTCACAGCAATCGCGAGAACGGAGGTAGAGGAAATATCTAATACAAACAAAGAAATAAATCAGGTTTTACCTGTCAACTTACCTGACAACTTACCTGGGAATGTGGCTAGATCTTCTGGTGCATCCTGGGGGGAAGAAATGGAGTCTCAGGCTAGGGAAGGTATTGCAGCAGAGGGAAGTCAGCTTCTGGGCCATTCCGTCCCTATAGAAGAAGGAAAGTGGAGTGTTGAAAAGAGAAGAACAAACAAAAGGAAGTGTAAGGAGCTAGCAGAAAGTGAAAACAAAATTTATTTGGTGGACACTTCTAATTCCTATGAAGTACTCGAAGAGGAAGAAACTTCTGTGGTTGAGCCTTCAGAAGCAGGAAGCTCTCCTTTGATACCTGAGCTGACACCATCAGAGGAGGAGGATGATGGCAGCAGTAATAATAGTGCGGATTCACAGACTATCCCTTGTGGTCAGGAGGTGGCAGTGTCAGATGTGGATTCTCAGAATTCAATGGATTTTTTGGAGCAGGATGATGTAGCTAAAGTTGCTGTAGTTATGTGAATGGAAGAGAAACCCTAATTCTTTTTGATGGACTTCAAGGTAGTAACTTTAAATGTAAGGGGTTTAAGGGACAGGGAGAAAAGAGCTGCAATATTTTTGTCTTTGGCATTGATGCCCTTTAACATTTGTTTTTTGCAAGAGTGTCACCTTCGGGATGAAATGGACTTCAAAAAGTTCTCAAGGGACTGGACTGGGGGGGTTTCATTTTGGAGTGTGGGTAATGTACACTCTGATGGATTGGGGGTACTGGTGAAGGGTAGTGAAATGATTATTGAAAATGTGTTAACAGTGGTACCAGGGAGATTAATGGTAGTAGATGGTATGATGGGGGGGCAGAAATATAGGCTTATTAATATCTATGCACCATGCAATCCTACCAAAAGATTACAGTTTTTCAAGGATTTTGTGTTTTTGTTAGATACTAACAAAAAGGTCATATTGGGAGGTGATTTTAATACTTCGGTAGATAGTACAGAAAGGGGAGCTGAGCTGGATTTTACAGGGAAATATCTGTTAAAAGAAACTCAAAATTATAAATTAAAGGATGCATATAGAGGGTTGTATAAAGATGGAGTGGGGTACACATGGAGGAACACTAGAGGGCATCAAAGCAGGTTAGATTATTTTTTCACTTCACAAGAGATTAAGGTTAAAGAGTGTAAGATTTTACCATGTTGGGGGTCTGACCATGATATGGTAGTGATGTCAATAGAGGGGGGTACAGTGAATCTTGGGAAGGGGTTTTGGAAATTTAATATTAGTTTACTACAGGACGAGACATTTGTGAAGAGTTTGAGAGAATTCTATAAATTATGGCAAGAATTTAAGGGGGGGTTTAGCAATATTTTAGTTTGGTGGGAGAAATTGAAAGTTAATCTAGCAGAATTCTGCAGACGGTACTCCAAGGAGAAGAGAGAGGAGGAGAGAAGAGTGGTGAGGAGGGTAAATAGGAGGTTACAAAGGCTAATAGGTGAAATGAATAGGGGGTTAATGGTAGAAGAAGAAATTATAGAGGCAAAGAAGGAAATTAAGGAGTATTATGTGAATAGAGTTAAAGAATTTGCCTTCTTAGCAAAAGAAGAGGAGCGAGAGAAAGATGAGAAAATAACAAAATATTTTTTTCAGACAGTCAAACAAAAACAAAGAAGAGAATGGGTGGAGGGTGTGGTCACTAGTGAAGGGAAGGTAGTGAGTAGAAAGGAGGAAGTGTTTAATCATGTGTGTTCTTTTTACAAGGAGATGTTTGCTGAAAGAGTTGTGGACGAGGAGAAGGGTGAGGTGTTGTTAAGTAAATTAGGGAGAAAGTTGGGTGAGGAGGATAAGGTTGAATTGGAGGGGGAAATTAAAGTGGCAGAAGTAGAGAGGGCTTTATTGGCTATGAAGGGGAATAAGACCCCTGGGGGGGTGGGCTTCCGAAAGAATTTTATGTTTCACTGTGGGATTTAGTTAAAAAGGATTTGGTGGAGGTGTATAAGGAAATTTTTAAGAGAAAGGAGCTTAGTGAGTCAATGAAGACAGGGATTATTCACTTAATATATAAAAAGGGGGATAAGAGAGACATTAGAAACTGGAGACCAATAACATTATTATGTGTGGACTACAAAATTTTAAGTAAGGTATTAACTAACAGATTAAAGGAAGTGATGGGAGTTGTGGTGAGTGAGGACCAAACTTGTGGGGTGAGAGGCAGGACGGGGTCTTACAATTTATCTTTAATAAGGGATCTGATTAGTTGGGCAGAAGATAGAGATTTGGCTTTGGGGATTTTAAGTTTGGATCAAGAAAAAGCTTTTGATCGGGTGAATCATAATTTTTTGTTTAAAGTGTTAAAGAAAATGAATTTTGGGGATAATTTTGTGGCCTGGGTGAAGGTGTTATACAATAATGTTTGTAGTAAGGTTAAAATTAATGGAACTCTGGGTGCCTCAGTGAAGCAGAAAGGAGGGGTTAGGCAAGGGTGTCCTCTTTCTCCATTGTTATATGTATTATTCATTGAACCTTTGGCAGAGAT
Source organism: Acipenser ruthenus (assembly GCF_902713425.1). NCBI lineage: Eukaryota > Metazoa > Chordata > Actinopteri > Acipenseriformes > Acipenseridae > Acipenser > Acipenser ruthenus. Next base: position 20,404,579 of record NC_081198.1, on the reverse strand, counting down.
GTTAAGGCAAGAGAAAGGGATTGAAGGGGTGCATATCCCTGGGGGAGGTGGAGAGAGGGCCAAAGTGGCTCAGTACGCAGATGACACTACTGTTTTTTTCACCACAGATAGGGGCTTGGACAAGATAGTAGAGGTGTTGGGGTTATATTGTGAAGCTACAGGGTCTGCAATTAATGTGGGAAAATCTGCAATAATGTACTGTGGTAGTTGGAGGAACAGGAAAGACATAAGGCACGGGTTTTCTATTTGCAATGATGGGCTAAAAATTCTAGGAGTTAAATTTTATAACAGCGATTCAGCTGGAAAGAATTGGGAGGAAAAAATTGAAAGGGTGAAGAAAAAATTAGGCTTATGGAAAACTAGGCGGCTTAGTATTACGGGTAAGGGGTTAGTTGTTAAGGCTGATGTTTTATCAGGTTTGATTTACTTAGCCCTAGTCTTTCCTGTTCCAACTAAGTATAAATTGATTTTAACAAGGTTAGTGTTTTCCTTTATTTGGGGAGGCAGGTATGAACCGGTTAAAAGGGAACACATGTATTTGGAGATTGAAGAGGGGGGGAGGGGTATAGTGTCTATTCCTTTGAAATTGGAGATTTTGTTTGTATGTTTTATAGTGAAAATACTAAAGGAAAAGGTACGGCATAAGGCATATTATTTTATGAAACTTTGGGGGGCTTTTTTAGTTAAAGGTTTAGTGTCATGGGATAATGTGGGACCAAAGGCTGAGCAGTTACCATGGCACTATGAAAAGGTGTTACTATTTTTAAGAGCACACCCAGAGGTGCTCAAGGATGATTTGGTAGAGGAGCATAAGAAAATGTATAAAGTTTTAAAAGGAAAAATGCTACTATCGGGGGTGAGGAAGGCGGGTGCTAGGAAAATTAATTGGGGGGCAATACAATTAAAAAATCAGCCAAATGAAATAAAGGATTTGAATTGGTTGGCGGCCTTAGATAGGTTACCTGTCAGAGAAAGATTGCGTAGGGAAGGTCAGATTCTCAACGGCAAGTGTCCAAGGGGGTGTCCGCAGGAGGAGACGGTATGGCATGCCTTCTGGAGTTGTCATCTGGTTAATGGTTTTTGGGGAGAAATTAAAAAGTTATTAAGGTTAGTTAAAGAAAATCTTGATTTAAGTCCAGAATTTATATTATGGGAGGAAGGGTTGGAAGGGATGGGGAGTGAAGTTGGGAGAGTAATTTGGGGAATTATTAGTATTGGGAAAGAAATTGTGTGGAGGGATAGGAATGAGCAGTGTAAAAAAAGAAACAAGGGAAGTCGGTAGTACAGTTGGTTTGTGAAACGAAATCACGGGTGAAATTAGAATGTAAGTTGGAAATCAGGAAGATGGGGGAGGTAGCATTTAATCAAGGTTGGGGGAGGCTGGGAAGGGAAATTTGTGTAAATAAAATTTAATAATGTGAATATGAATAATTGGGAAAACTGTGATGAAGATATGTGGTCTGTTAATTTCGGGGAAAATAGTGAGACTAATTTCTGAGCAGTAAAAAAAAAAAAAAAAAAAAAAAAAAATCTGTTCTTATCAGTTTAATATCTGATACGTCCCCTATCAGGGGACCATATATTAAATTGATTTTTGGAATCGGGAGATGGAACAGGGGCTTGCTCCGTCCACTCCACGCATCGGCCTGGTATTGCAGTATCTCCGGGAACGGTGCACACCTTTCTCTAACGTTGGTCAAAGTCAGATCTGGATCTCTCCTGTGAGCATTTTGTCTACCCCTGCTGGAGGGAGAGTGCCAGTGTTGATGCAAGTTTTCCCGCCGTTTTACTTCTTTTTTTTCTTTCTCTCTTTCATTCTCTTTCTTTCTCTCTTTCTCTCTATCTCTCTTTCTTTCTCTCTTTCTTTCTTGCTTTCTTTCTTTCTTTTATTCACATGTGGTGATGATGTAGACAGCAGCAGTTTGTTTCCTGGGAGCATGCAGCTAACCAGACAAGTGTGGTGGAACATGTCCCTATGCCAGGTCCTTCTTAGCCAGCCAGCCAGCCAGCCAGCCAGCGAGGCACAGTTGTAGTTACCCAAGGCACCTTGCACAGCATAGCAGCTTGGCATGACTATTTGTAAGACGCACTCCTCCAGTTTATGTTTTGTTTTTGGTGTTATGTGTGTGTTTTTGCTTTGTTTTCTCCTGCTTAAATTGCACATTTCCCCCCTGGAAGCAGCAGCCCGTTTTTTGGGGTCTGCTTGTGCTTGAAATTTTGCACCCACCTTTGAATCCCCCTGTGCCATCCGGGCTGGGGGGCCCCGGGCAAGGGCCAAGTCGCCATCGCTTCTCGGCCTTTTGGCTAAGATCAAGTGTAGTATCTGTTCTTATCAGTTTAATATCTGATACGTCCCCTATCAGGGGACCATATATTAAATTGATTTTTGGAATCGGGAGATGGAACAGGGGCTTGCTCCGTCCACTCCACGCATCGGCCCGGTATTGCAGTACCTCCGGGAACGGTGCACACCTTTCTCTAACGTTGGTCAAAGTCAGATCTGGATCTCTCCTGTGAGCATTTTGTCTACCCCTGCTGGAGGGAGAGTGCCAGTGTTGATGCAAGTTTTCCCGCCGTTTTACTTCTTTTTTTCTTTCTCTCTTTCTTTCTTTCTCTCTTTCTTTCTCTCTTTCTCTCTTTCTCTTTCTTTCTCTCTTTCTTTCTTGCTTTCTTTCTTTCTTTTATTCACATGTGGTGATGATGTAGACAGCAGCAGTTTGTTTCCTGGGAGCATGCAGTTAACCAGACAAGTGTGGTGGAACATGTCCCTATGCCAGGTCCTTCTTAGCCAGCCAGCCAGCGAGGCACAGTTGTAGTTACCCAAGGCACCTTGCACAGCATAGCAGCTTGGCATGACTATTTGTAAGACGCACTCCGCCAGTTTATGTTTTGTTTTTGGTGTTATGTGTGTGTTTTTGCTTTGTTTTCTCCTGCTTAAATTGCACATTTCCCCCTGGAAGCAGCAGCCCGTTTTTTGGGGTCTGCTTGTGCTTGAAATTTTGCACCCACCTTTGAATCCCCCTGTGCCATCCGGGCTGGGGGGCCCCGGGCAAGGGCCAAGTCGCCATCGCTTCTCGGCCTTTTGGCTAAGATCAAGTGTGTGGCTTGACCGTAGCTCGATTTGGAAGCGATAGGTAAGGTAAGGTAAGGTAAGGTAAGGTATGGTACGGTACGGGTACGGTAACGGTAAACGGTGGCAATATTGGTTGCTGGTAGCTGAGGTGGTGGACGAAGGAGGGAAGACCAGGAGCCAGTTTTGCTTAGCAGGTAAGGGGGACCCTTTGAGGGCACCTTATCTGCTTTCTAGTTAAGTATTTTCTTTTGCCTTTTTGGGTGTTTTTTTCAATATTTCTATTGCTTCTTAATTCATTGGAATGGCGGGTCCAAGGGTTGGGGGACGCCGTTTAAATTGTGTTAGGTTCTCTATAAATGAGTCGAAGCAGGGGGAGGAGAAGTTGTTTTTGAATAGGCTTGAGTTTTCCAGAGGGGTTGTACAGAAGGTGTTGGGGTTTAGGCCTATTGATTTAAACTGTATTATTACGACAGGGAAAGGAGGCCAATGGGATGTAAGTTTTATGTCTGATGCGGGTATGATGGAGTGTGTGAGCAGGTTTCATAACCTAAGGGGACATGATCTGATTAAGAAGTTGAGTTTGGAGAAACTGACAAATAATGCACGAAGGGTTGTGATTGTGAGAATGGGCTCAGAGTTGGTGAAGGGACAGGACGTGTGCACTTGGTTGAGGAGGTATTGCCATGTGAAGGGGGAGGCTATAAAAGTGAGGGATGATGATGGGGTGTGGACTGGGGCATGGAGGGTGGTGTGTGAGCTGTGGAGAGGCTTAGGGACATATGATGGGTTTCTGCACATACCTTCTGACATTGCACTTGGTGCTGACAGGGGGTATGTGCATTACTTCGGCCAGCCTAAGGTGTGTCGGAAGTGTGGAGGTGTGGGGCACTTAGCGGTGGTGTGTAAGAGAGTGGTGTGTAATGTGTGTAAAGAGGAGGGGCACATGACTAGGGAATGTGAAGTTCAGAGGAAGTGTAATCTGTGTGGGAGTGAGACACACTTTTTCATGAATTGTCCTAGATCCTTTGCCAATAGGGCTAAGAGGTATGAGGAGGGAGAAGAGAGTGAGGAGGAGAAGGAGGAGGAGGAGGGTGAGGGGAGGCAGAAAGGGGGAAGTGAGCAGCAGGAGAAGGGGGGTGAGAGGGAGGAGAATAGAGGGGAGGTGAGGGAGGAGGGGAGGGAGGGGGAGGCACAGGGGGAGGGGGGAAGTGATCAGCAGGGATCTGTTCTGGAGGAAGATTTGGTGGTGTCCCCATCAGAGGAGGAGAGTGAGGACCCAGGGGAGGGGTCCAGTGGAAGGAGCAGGGAGGAGGTGTATAGGGGGAGTGGGGTGGTAAGCTCTGTGGAGGATGATGGAGGGGGCGGTATTCCGTGTGCAAAGCGGGAGCGGGATGAGGCTAGTGTTGAGTGAACAGGACGGGAGGAGGAGGAGGATGGTAACTCAGAGGATATGGATCAAGAGAGGACTCCAGGGAAAAGGAAGTTACATAGTGAGGAGGGGGATGGGTTTGTGAGGGTGGAGGGGAGGAAGAAGGGGAAGAAGAAAAAGAAGCAGGGAAGTGGGGGAGTAGGACAGGAGTTTTTTTCATCCCCCAGTTCAGTCGTTTCCTCTAGGAGTGACTATAGAGGAGATGGTGGTGCGGAGAAGAATGGGGGAGAGCCGTTCCTGGATCTGGAGGGGGTCGTAGTGTTTTCCTCGGGTGAGGTAAGTATGAGGGAGGAATTTGTGGTAACTGGCCAGGAGGGGGAGGGGGAGGAGCCCCTTTTAAAGATATCCTGATGAAGGATTCTGTATGTGTATGGCTGTTAGCTTGTTTTGCACTGGCTCTGAATGTGGTTACTTTAAATGTTAGGAGTATTAAAAGTCGTGATAGGTGTACGTTGGTGTTGTCATATTTGAGTGGGATACAGTGTGATATTTTGTGTTTGCAAGAGTGTGGTATCCCTGGGTTGGAGGACTATAGTACTTATGAGGGGAGGTGGGGTTATGGGCCATCTGTGTGGTCCGGATCAAATGAAAATAAATCAGATGGGGTAGCAATTTTGATTAAAAATAAGGGGGTTATGATTAAAGATCATAGAGTGATTGAAAAAGGTAGGGTGCTGGAGGTGGAGGCGGAATATTTTGGGAAAAGTTTTAGCTTAATTAATGTGTATGCTCCGCCAGAGGTGGAGGGGAGGGCTAGTTTATTTGAAGATTTAAGGGTTAAATTAGTGAGGAGCAGGCCGGTTATTGTAGCAGGGGATTTTAATTGTGGGTTAACAATGGAGGATAGGCGAGAGATAAAGAAGGGGTTCAAGCTGGATAAATCTAGTAAAATGCTAAAAGAAATAGTGGAGGACTTTCGACTAGTGGACTGTTTTAAAGTGAACAATGTGGGGGAAAGAGGTTTCACTTGGGTGAAAGGGGATGGGACCCAGGCGTCCAGGATTGATTTTGTGTTTGTCTCACAGAGGGTGGAGTGCGAGGAGTGTGTGCTGGTGCCAATGTTTTTCTCTGACCACTGTGCGCTGAAAGCTGCTTTTGACCTTACAGGTTGTGTGGATGTAGGGAGGGGTGTGTGGAAGTTAAATTGCGAGTTGTTGGAGGATGATTGGGTGTGTGAGGTATTTAGAGAGCGGTATGGCCAGTGGCTGTCCTTAAAGAACCTTTGTGGGTCCCAGGCAGAGTGGTGGGATCTGGTGAAGGAGAAAACGAAACATTTCTTTATTTGGGCGGGGAGGAGGAAGGCAGAGAGGGAGAGAAGGCAGGAGAAGGTTTTGTTCAAGGAGCTGGAGAGTTTAACTAAATTGTACAATGCAGGGCTGGACTTTAGTGAAGAGATCAGGGAAGTGAAAAAGAGACTGAAGGGGGTGGTAGAGAGGAGGGTGAAGGGGCTCTTATTTAAAAGCAGAGAGAAGCATTTAGAGGAAAATGAAAAGTGTAGTCGGTATTTTTTTAAAAAGGTGCTGGATGGGAGGAAATTTATAGACTCTATGAAAGGGAGGGATGGGGCTTTAGTTAAGACTACAGAGGGGCTGTTGAGGGTGGTGGAGGAGTTTTATGGGGGCCTTTATGTAAGGAAAGAAATTGAAATGGGGGCTATGGAGGAGGTGTTAGGACATTTGGAGCGGGAGGTGGGGGATGGAGGGCAGTTGGACAAAGAGTTTACGAGGGAAGAGTTAGATGAGGTGGTCAGGGGGGTGAGGCTGGGCAAGACACCGGGGGGGGATGGACTCCCTGTGGAGTTCTATTTAAAGTTTTGGGAGTTAGTGGCACCAGATCTGTTGGCCTTGTTTCGGGAGTGTGGGGAGGAGGGAGGGGTTTCCACCTTCATTTAGAGAGGGCATTATTACATTGATTTTTAAAAAGGGGGATAAGGCTGAGCTGAAAAATTGGCGGCCAATTACATTGTTGAACCAGGATTTTAAATTGTTCAGTAAATTGTTGGCTCAACGTATGAGGGATGTGCTGGGGGATGTTATCCACCCGGATCAAACTTGTGCCGTTCCAGGTAGGAAGATCACGGACAGCCTGGTATTGATGAGAGATGTCATCTGTTATGCGAGAGACAGGGGAATTCGATTATGTGTACTAAATTTAGATCTTGAAAAGGCGTATGATCGGGTCTCGCATCAGTTCATGTTTGGTGTTCTGCGAAAAATGGGGTTTGCAAAGAGGTTTTTAGACTGGGTGGGCCTGTTATATAAGGGTGTGTATAGCAGGGTATTGGTAAATGGGTGTCTGTCAAATCCAGTTAGTGTGGGATGTGGCGTCCGTCAGGGCTGTCCGTTATCTCCGCTCCTGTTTATCTGTTGTATGGAGCCGCTGGCACAAGCTTTGAGAAGGGACCCAGTGTATAAAGGGTTAACTATTCCTGGGAGTGGGGCGCAGGAGGTTAAATGTGTCTTGTATATGGATGATGTCAATGTCCTCTGTCGGGATGAGTTGTCCATTCAGAGGACTTTGGAGAAAGCTGATGTTTTTTGTCGTGCGTCTGGGTCTAAACTGAACCAGGAGAAATCAGAGGCAATGTTCTACGGGAAATGGGACGGGAGGGGTAGTATAAAATTAAAAGTTAAGGAAGACTGCATTAAGATTCTGGGGGTGAAATTTGATGCTAATGGATCAGGGGGTAAGAACTGGGAGGAGGTGGGAAGTAGGGTCAATAAAAAGCTAGGGTTTTGGAGGCTGAGGAGGCTTACGATGGAGGGGAGGGTGATGGTGGTAAAGGGGGTAATATTGCCACTGTTGTTGTATGTGGCGGTCGTGTTCCCACCATCTAGGAATGTGGTAACGCTGCTAAACAGAGCTGTGTTTCGTTTTTTTTGGCAGGGGAAATGGGAGAGAGTGAGGAGGAGTGTGGTGGGGAAGGATAAATTAAAGGGGGGAAAGGGTTGCCAGATGTCCAGACGTTTTTAATGTCAAAGTTTTGTGCATTGCATTTTGCTATGTGTCTGAATGGTGTGTCAAAAGGGGCCTGCTTTGTGAGATTCTATATTAGTTCCTATTTGAGGAAGTTAAAGTTGATGTCCGTGCCTTTGTCTGTGCCAACAGCCTTTGATCTGCCCTATCATTATGCGTTATTTAAAAGATTTGTGATGTCCAAGGGGCTGGAAGGATGTAAGGCTGAAATTGTGGCTAATGGTAAATCTCTGTTTAACTTTCTGCAGGGTAATGGGGATATGTGTCCGGTTCATGGCCTTGTATTAGATGAGACGCCAGAAGTGTGGCAGAACGCGAGCCATCCTGCCCTGATGAACGAGCATCGAGATCTGTCTTGGTTGGTAGCCCACGATGTATTGCCAGTTCGAGCGGTGATGCATGCATGTAATCTGGGGAGGTCACCCAGATGCCCGAGAGAGAAGTGTGGAGAGGAAGAAACGGTCGGTCACGTTCTCTGGGGATGTCTGGAGGCGAGGAAGGTGTGGAGTGAGGCAGGCTCCGTCCTGGATTTGTTCCGGGGACAGCTGCCCATACATAGGCAGCGTGTGCTGTATGGGAGCCCGAAGAAAGACCAAGAGAAACTGAGCAAAGTGCAGTGGGGCATGCTGTGGGTCCTAATACGCTGTCTGTGTGATGCAATTTGGAAGGCAAGGAACTGTTTGGTGGTGAAGGGCGTGAGCCTGCCTGCCCAGGCTGTTCTTGAAATGGGACTAAGTCAGATGGAGAACTATGTCCTAAAGGACGCTTTGCGACTTGGCCGACAAGAGGCGAAGAGAAGATGGAGGCTTGAGGAATGGAGACGTGGAGATCTGTGGGCTACTGGCGTGGGATGAGATCTTGCTGCTTGTTTATTAGAAGTAGGATAGGCATATTGTTAGGGGCACATGTTATCCTGTAGAAAGGTTTCAAAAATGGAATTGTATGCGTGATTATGTTTTGTATTTGTTGCATATATGGGAGAGATGTAATGTGATATGTAATGTATTTTTTTATAAGTGGATTGTAATGTGTTGGTTCTGTTCATGAGTTTGTTGTATATAAGTGGTTATAGTTATTTTTGTATTGTAATGTGTGATGTTTAAGTGTGTTTTGTGAGTTATGTTTGTATGTGTATTTTTTTCCATTAATAAAAAAAAAAAAAAAAAAAATCTGTTCTTATCAGTTTAATATCTGATACGTCCCCTATCAGGGGACCATATATTAAATTGATTTTTGGAATCGGGAGATGGAACAGGGGCTTGCTCCGTCCACTCCACGCATCGGCCCGGTATTGCAGTACCTCCGGGAACGGTGCACACCTTTCTCTAACGTTGGTCAAAGTCAGATCTGGATCTCTCCTGTGAGCATTTTGTCTACCCCTGCTGGAGGGAGAGTGCCAGTGTTGATGCAAGTTTTCCCGCCGTTTTACTTCTTTTTTTTCTTTCTCTCTTTCTTTATTTCTCTTTCTTTCTCTCTTTCTCTCTTTCTTTCTCTCTTTCTTTCTTGCTTCCTTTCTTTCTTTTATTCACATGTGGTGATGATGTAGACAGCAGCAGTTTGTTTCCTGGGAGCATGCAGCTAACCAGACAAGTGTGGTGGAACGTGTCCCTATGCCAGGTCCTTCTTAGCCAGCCAGCCAGCGAGGCACAGTTGTAGTTACCCAAGGCACCTTGCACAGCATAGCAGCTTGGCATGACTATTTGTAAGACGCACTCCGCCAGTTTATGTTTTGTTTTTGGTGTTATGTGTGTGTTTTTGCTTTGTTTTCTCCTGCTTAAATTGCACATTTCCCCTCTGGAAGCAGCAGCCCGTTTTTTTGGGGTCTGCTTGTGCTTGAAATTTTGCACCCACCTTTGAATCCCCCTGTGCCGTCCGGGCTGGGGGGCCCCGGGCAAGGGCCAAGTCTCCATCGCTTCTCGGCCTTTTGGCTAAGATCAAGTGTAGTATCTGTTCTTATCAGTTTAATATCTGATACGTCCCCTATCAGGGGTCCATATATTAAATTGATTTTTGGAATCGGGAGATGGAACAGGGGCTTGCTCCGTCCACTCCACGCATCGGCCCGGTATTGCAGTACCTCCGGGAACGGTGCACACCTTTCTCTAACGTTGGTCAAAGTCAGATCTGGATCTCTCCTGTGAGCATTTTGTCTACCCCTGCTGGAGGGAGAGTGCCAGTGTTGATGCAAGTTTTCCCGCCGTTTTACTTCTTTTTTTTTTTCTTTCTCTCTTTCTTTCTTTCTCTCTTTCTTTCTCTCTTTCTTTCTTGCTTTCTTTCTTTCTTTTATTCACATGTGGTGATGATGTAGACAGCAGCAGTTTGTTTCCTGGGAGCATGCAGCTAACCAGACAAGTGTGGTGGAACATGTCCCTATGCCAGGTCCTTCTTAGCCAGCCAGCCAGCCAGCGAGGCACAGTTGTAGTTACCCAAGGCACCTTGCACAGCATAGCAGCTTGGCATGACTATTTGTAAGACGCACTCCGCCAGTTTACGTTTTGTTTTTGGTGTTATGTGTGTGTTTTTGCTTTGTTTTCTCCTGCTTAAATTGCACATTTCCACTCTGGAAGCAGCAGCCCGTTTTTTGGGGGTCTGCTTGTGCTTGAAATTTTGCACCCACCTTTGAATCCCCCTGTGCCGTCCGGGCTGGGGGCCCCCGGGCAAGGGCCAAGTCGCCATCGCTTCTCGGCCTCTTGGCCAGATCAAGTATATGTGGCTTGACCGCAGTGCTTGGTAGGGAAGGCGATGACGTCCAACCGGAATACGTCGGCTCCTGGAGCGCGGCTGCTAGACACAATACGCTTTGTTACAAAGGAAAAGGATGGAGCTCAACCGCGGATTGACCGGATTCTGTTTGCCAAGAAGGTCTTACTGGAGGGAATTGGATGCTCTACAGCAGATGTCTACTGTTTCCAGGATTTCAGCAACAAGGGAATCTTTGACATAACCTTTTCATCATCACGATGCTGCTCGACTGCCTGGGAAAGATGTAGAGAGGTAAGAAATGAACCTCCATTTTCAGACTTCTACATTGAACCTCTTTTTGTCAGAGAAATCAGACCTCTAACTGTCCATATGTATAACCCCTTTGTAGTGGATGAAGATATTGTGACATTCTTAAAAAGATTCTGCGATGTGCTACATAGTGGGACTAAAATAAAAGACTCTTTGGGTTTTTGGACTGGAAAAAGAATGTACAAAGTAAGGTTAAGACCTAGAGAAGGGGCTCATGGGGGAGTCATACATCCTCCAGGCTCCTTTTCTATTGGATCAAACAGAGGATACCTATATTACCCTGGACAGCCAATACGGTGTCGAAGATGTGGAGAGGAGGGACATAATGCAGAGGGATGCAAAAAAGATTTTTGTCGTAAATGCCAGAAAGGAGGGCATACAACAGCTGCATGTGTTGCCCAAGTTGAATGCAACTTGTGTGGGGACAGTGAACACATCTTTAGAAACTGTCCAGAACGTGCAGGAAGTTATGCTGGGGCGACCATGTCAAGGAAAGTGGTCAGCCAGGATACACCTGACATTGAGAGCTCTCAACAAGGGCTCAGAAGTGGGGAAACAGGAGCCCTAACAGTGAGAAAGGTGCCGGAATCGGAAAGCCTGGATACCGAAAACCCTAAAGATACAACTGTTGAGAAGATTATGACAACCTCTGACCTCTCACAAAGAGCATCAACTTCCTCCATGAAAGAACCAACAACTAGGAGAGTGAAAAGAAGAGCAGAAACAGAACTAGAGGCCATCGAAGAAGAAGAAGAGAGGAAAAAAACAGAACAGGACCCTGAAGTACTTATGGAACTTAATCAACCAGCTACGGAGAGGGAATTCCTTCCAGCATTACCTGCTGGAACCAAGTGGGGTGACATAGAAGAAGAACAGTGGATTACAAAGAAGGGGAAGGCCAAAGAATCGGAACTAAGGCAGTTCCAAGTAGAAATATCCAATCAGTTCGATATTCTTGGTGCCATCTCCTCCTCAGAGGAGTCCAATGCAGACCGATTGGAAAGTGCAGAGTTGGTAGTCCCTGACTCACCCGGTATGACAGGGACTCAGGAATCAACAGAGGGGACGTCATCCATAGACTTTGTAGAGGATACAATAGACTGTGCGGGACAAAGGACCCCTGCACTTTCTACAGTGGAATTTGAGACTCAGGCTGCAGTAGAAGAATTCATAGAGAAGATGATATGAAAAGGAGATGGAACTTAAGAATTATAAGGTCTCTCTTTTATGTTTCTGCCTTGTTTTGTTTATCTGGACTGCCAAATTTTATTTAGTTCAAATGAATAATCTGCAATGTGTTACCCTAAATGTTAGGAGCATTAAGAACATGACTAGGATGATCTCTATTCTGTCCTTTTTAAACACACAAAAATTTAATGTTTGTTTTTTGCAAGAATGTGGCATACCACACTTAAAATCATACCTGACGTATTCAAAATGGTGGACACAAGGCCCGTCAGCTTGGTCAGGGGGTAATGATAATAAAGCATCAGGAGTTGCTATATTATTTAGAGGTAATGGTATTAAGATATCTGAAGTAACAGAAGTGGTCCCTGGTCGTGTACTATGTGTAGACAGTCTGTTTAAAGGTAACAACATTAGATTTGTTAATGTGTATGCCTCCCCATTTAAAAATGAGCGAATGGAACATTTTTCGGTGATCCCCTTTTACTTGGCCAGTTCTAAACCAATAATACTGGCAGGAGACTTTAACTGTATTATCGAGGTTAGTGGTAGGATTGGGTCCATGAATATAAGGTTAGATAAAACATCTAGAGCACTTGAAAATATGACAAAAACTGCAGGGTTGATAGATGTGGGAAAAGAGTCTGGAAAGAAAGATTTCACCTGGTCTAATGCAAGTGGCAGTCTAGCATCTCGCATAGACTTTTTTTTTGTATCCCCTATATTTAAATCACGAGAGTATAGTGTGTCGACAGTCTTCTGTTCAGACCACAAAATGATAGGGTTTAATGCCAAGTTCCCCACTGCTTGTGTAGCGGGACAAGGAATTTGGAAATTAAATGTAAACCTGATAACAGAAAGCATCATAAAAGAACTAAAAGAGCATTATATTAAATGGAGGTCATTAAAATGTTGTTTTGATGGTGTAAAAGATTGGTGGGAAAAGATTAAAGAAAGAATTAAAGACTTTTTTGTGAGGAAAAGCAAAGAGATAAATAATAAAAAGAAACAAGAATTTAAAAGAAATCAAGAACAATTACAAACCCTGGTTTTGTTACAGGAGTCTGGGTGGGAGGTAAAGAGAGAGATCGAAGCAGCGAAAGCAGAGTTAAAAAAATACTTCATGGCAGAGGCAAAAAAAATAAAGTTTCGATCAAAAGTAGAGATTTTAGAAAAAGACGAAACCTGTAGCAGTTTTTTTTTTCAAAAAAGTACACTCCAATACATCAAATATCACTAAAATAAAAGATCTTAAAGGGGAGTTGAAAACTTCAAAAAAAGAGATACTTGAGAGTATTAACTGCTTTTATGAAACTCTGTATTCAGAGAAAACATATGATGATGAATATGGGAAACAGTTCCTTAATAAAGTCACAGACACACTGAGTGAACAAGCACAGGATCTTATGGATAAATCTTTTACTCTGGCAGAGTTAGGAGAGGCCGTTCGGGCATTTAAAAAAAATAAAACTCCAGGAAGTGATGGGCTCCCATATGAGCTGTATGTGGAGCTCTGGGAGGTAATCGGTCCAGATCTGATGGAGGTATTTAATGAGTGCTGTAGAGACGGTAAAATGTCTAATACTTTTAGGAAAGGGGTGATTACCCTAATTTATAAACATAAGGGAGATAAAGCAGAGATTAAGAACTGGAGGCCTATAACACTGTTAAATGCAGACTACAAAATTTTGGCGAGAGTACTCGCAAATAGAATGAAAACAGTGGTGGCCGAGGTCATCAACCCAGACCAATCATGTGGAGTACCCGGTCGGAGAATCTCAGATTCACTTTGTCTGGTCCGAGATACTATAAACTATATAAAAGAACGCAATGTAAGAGCAATCTTGGTCAATCTAGACCAAGAAAAAGCTTATGACCGGGTTTCACATGTGTTTCTGTTTAAGGTTTTGAAACGGTTGGGGTTTGGCCCTCAGTTTCGTAAATGGGTACATTTGATATATAGTGATATATATAGTACAGTTTTAGTAAATGGGTGGCAAACTGAACCATTCAAAATAAAATCAGGAGTCCGTCAAGGATGCCCACTGTCTGCACTGTTATTTATCTGTACAATTGAATTGTTTGCAATCTATGTCAGGAAAGATAAACAGATACAGGGGATTGTAATCCCGGGAAGTAATAACATACAGGTAAAGGTCTCGTTGTATATGGATGACGTGACGGTTTTCTGCAATGATGCACCGTCAGCAGTCAAATTATTACAAGTGACAGAATGGTTTGGACGCGCTGCCGGCGCCAAAATAAACATTGAAAAGAGCGAAGCCATGTATTTTGGGTCCTGGTCTGGGAGACTCTCTATCCCATTCTCAGTGAAAACTGATTTCATTAAAATATTAGGAATTTGGTTTGGGAAAGAGGGTGCAATTATTAAAACGTGGGAAGAAAGATTAACTAAAATCAATAAAAAAATTGGCTTATGGACAAAAAGAGTATTAACACTAGAGGGGAAAGCGTTGGTGCTTAAAAATGATTTATTGCCGGTTCTGCTGTATGTTGCTCAGGTTTGGCCACTGCTGAGAGACTGCAAAAGAACAGTCAATAAAATAGTCTTCTATTTCGTGTGGGGTTCAAAAATGGACAGACTAAAACGGTCGATAATGTTTAAATCACCAGAGAATGGAGGAAAGAGGATCCCAGACTTGGTGAGTATCCTGATGTGCACTTATGTCTGCAATTGCCTCTCTATTTGTTTGACATCACAGTATAAATTGTCAAAATGTTTTTTGTTTCTAAGATATTATTTATTTACATCTTTGAGGAAATATGGCTGGGTGACCTTACCCATGAATACTCCATACTGCTGGTTCCCCCCATTTTATTTGTCTGCAGTTATAAAGTTCATTAACATTAATAATTTAAGTTCCATAGATACAAAGGACTGGACACCGAGAAATATCGTGCCTCACATGAATGACAATGATAAACTGGTGGTGGTGAGTCAATTCCATGAAAACAACTGTAAAACAATCTGGAAAAATGTCTCTGCTAGATACCTGACAAATAGACATAAAGATGTATCATGGATGGCAGTGCATAACTGTCTAGCTGTCAGAGAGTTTATGCATAGGAGAGGGTTAAGTGCAGTGATAAAATGCCCAAGACCAGGTTGTACAAGTGTGGAGTCAGTAGAACATCTGTTAATTGAATGTACTTTTGCAAAACAAGTGTTGCTCACTATGAAAGATCTACTGTTGAAATTTGTACCACAAAATGACATCTGTAGTGTGTTTCTGATGTATGGTCTATTGCAGAACACCGTAGCAGAAGACGACTTTGAGTGTGCCTGGCAAGTAGCGTGCTGTATTAAAGACGCATTGTGGACGGCAAGAAATCTGCTGGTTATGCAAAGAAAGTATATTACAGTGACATCATGCAAAAGCTTAATAATGTGCCTAATAAATGATTATATAGTATTGCAATCCAGAAAATATGGGGTTATTACAATAGAAAATAAATGGAAATTACCCTGGTAAATACATTTGAATAAACTAATGTACAGACAAACATAACAGAAAATGGAAAAATGAACAAGACATAGAAAACAAGACACGGTAAATAGTATTGTTGTACTTTGTTTATTGTGTTGTACATTATTGTTTTTGTATATATTGTATATTGTATACCTTGAATGTTTTTTTTGGTAATAAAACACTTAAAAACAAAAAAAATCTGTTCTTATCAGTTTAATATCTGATACGTCCCCTATCAGGGGACCATATATTAAATTGATTTTTGGAATCGGGAGATGGAACAGGGGCTTGCTCCGTCCACTCCACGCATCGGCCCGGTATTGCAGTACCTCTGGGAGCGGTGCACACCTTTCTCTAACGTTGGTCAAAGTCAGATCTGGATCTCTCCTGTGAGCATTTTGTCTACCCCTGCTGGAGGGAGAGTGCCAGTGTTGATGCAAGTTTTCCTGCCGTTTTACTTCTTTTTTTTCTTTCTCTCTCTCTCTCTCTCTCTGTCGCCGAGGATTGTGGGATTGTGGGATTGTGGGAGGAGCTTGCGGAGAGGCGGTAGCGTTTGAACGCTGGTGCGGTAGGAGAGTGTTTTCGCTACTATTTTTTTTTGCAAATTTATATATTTAATTGTTAATTGTTTAGTTCGTTTATATATCTTTGTTTCGTTGCTTTGTTTGTACTTTACCGTTTATAGAGTAGTGTGTGTGTGTGTGTGTGTGTAGGTCCCGTTATGGGATCTCACTCTGGAGGGCTGGGGGCTCTCAGCCGCCGACACGGGCTCAGCTGCTTGCCCGATGCCGGCGTGTCAGTGGAGGAGTGCCTGCTGGCAGTGGGAGAGGTGGTTGGGTGTGACAATATAATATCGGCATCCCGGATGAATAAAAGGTTTGTCGTGTTTTTAAAAGAGGTATCGCTGGTCAATCAACTAGTGGAGGAAGGTTTTTCAGTGAAAGGAGATTTTATTCAAGTATCCCCCTTAGTAACCCCTGTTACCAAGGTAATCATGTCTAATGTGCCGCCGTTTTTAAAAAACGAGACCTTGGCAAATGAACTTGCCCGATATGGCAAACTGGTGTCCCCAATTAAAAATATACCATTAGGGTGCAGAAATACAAATGTTAAGCACGTCCTGTCTTTTCGGAGACAGGCGTTTTTGCTGCTGAATAACCCGGGGGAGGTGATTGATGTTGCTTGGAGCTTCAGTGTGGAAGGGACGGGCTGCGTAGTGTTTGTCAGCTCGGATACAATGCGGTGTTTTAACTGTGGGGAACAGGGACACCAGAGGAGAGGGGAGCGGCACGGGAGCAGACAGCGAGGACGGAGCAGAGGAAATGGAGGGGGAGCTCTCTGACTCCTCGCTTATCTCTGACATCCCCGATAGCCAACCTGTTAACAGGGGGAAAAAATCTATACCCTAGATGAATTTAAACAGTTTATGGAGAGTACAAAAGGGAAAAGGGGGGTTGAAATTGAAAACTTCTTCCCAGATCTGAGATTATTCCTCCACTCAGCACACATCGTCACACGAAAGGCAACATTAGAGGAGTTTGACCAGCAAAAAAGGTACCGTCTTAAAAAATATGTTCAAATAATTAAGAAAAAGATCGCTAATGTTGCCAAACAATAATTTTAAAAATGGATACTTCTTTTAAGAATTTTTTTATTGTTGCTTGTTTTACTCTGTCAGTTTTATTTTTTTTAGCCGCTATGGAAAAGTGCGTTTTTATTTCTTTTAACGTGAATGGCTGCAGACAGTCTTTTAAAAGAGCGCAGCTGTGTGAGTTTTTAGAGCAGAAGCGGGCGGGGGTCGCGCTGCTGCAGGAGTCGCACTCAGACTGGGAGAATGAGGCGGCGTGGCTGGCAGAGTGGAGGGGGCCATGTGTGCTGAGCCACGGCTCAAGCACCAGTGCAGGAGTGGCAATTTTATTTAAGCCCAGCCTAGGAGCAACAATTTTAGATATTGAAGAAATTGAAAAGGGGAGGTTATTAAAAGTGAGAGCAAGGTTGGGTGGTACTGTATTTGTTTTTATTAATATTTATGCACCAAATAAAGGAAGGGAACGCATTTTAATTTTTTATAAATTAAAGCAAGCTCTTTTAAATATTGATAATGATGATGTGGTGGTGGTGGGAGGAGATTTTAACTGCACTATTGATTTTACAATGGATAGAAATAATGAGGAACCCAATCCCCAATCCTCAAGTGAATTAGCTGCAGTTTTTCAGTTCAGTGGCCTGGTTGATGTCTGGAGGTGTCTGCACCCCAATGCAAGACAGTACACCTGGTCTCATTGTCGCGCACAACAAATATATAGAGCCAGGTTAGACCGCTTCTACACATCACACACACATTTGAATAAATTCATTAAAGCCAATATCATCCCCAGTAGCCTCTCTGACCACCACTGCCTGTTAGTTACAGTAATACTCACCACTGACTCTCACAGCACCTCCTACTGGCATTTTAATTTAAAGCTATTACAGGACACACTTTTTGTAAAACAGTTTAATGATTTTTGGAACATTTGGAAAAAAGAAAAAACAAATTATAAAAATATTAGGCAGTGGTGGGACATTGGCAAAACGCAGATTAAAATCTTTTGCCAGCAGTACACACTCAATTCAACCGGGTCACTGAACGCAGCAGTGAGAGAGCTGGAGTTGAAAATTCTCCAGTTAGAGAGCAGCCTGGACACAGACCACCAGGAGCAGACCCTGCAAACGCTGAGGGAGCAGAAACACATGCTGGGCAGCCTGCTGAAGGAAAGAGTGAAGGGGCGCTGGTGCGCTCTCTCTTCATGGAGCTTAAAGACATGGACACCCCCTCCAGTTTCTTTTTTGGCTTGGAGAGGAGGAGAGCAGACAGCCGGAAGATGCACTGCGTCCGGACGCCTTGCGGCAGGGAGCTGTTCAGCTGGGAGGAGATCAGCAGGGAGGCAGTAAAATTCTATTCTGAACTATACAGCAAAGAGCCTTGTGAGCAGAAGGATACAGACCTGCTGCTCCAGGATTTGCCCACCCTGAGCGAGGAAGAACAGAACCAATTAGACAAGCCACTAACATATCAGGAGCTGACCACTGCTGTTACACAGCTTTCAAATGGAAAAGCTCCTGGCATTGATGGACTGCCCACTGAATTTTTTAAAAATTTCTGGACTGTGATTGGTGAGGACTTTTTGCAGGTGCTGGGAGAGAGCCTCCGAGATAAAGAACTGCCCCTCAGCTGCAGGAGGGCAGTAATCACACTACTGCCCAAGAAAGGAGACCTGTGTTTACTCAAAAACTGGAGACCTGTTTTGCTTTTATGTTCTGATTTTAAAATTATTTCAAAATGTCTGGCCAATAGACTAAAAATGTGTATAGGAGCTGTAATACACACGGACCAAACTTACTGCATACCGGGACGTTCCATTTTTGATAATTTGTTTTTAATTCGAGACTTTTTATCAATGGCTAAGACATGCGATTTGAATGTTGGGCTGGTTTCTTTAGATCAGGAGAAAGCGTTTGACAGGGTCGACCACACATACCTTTTTAAAACCCTGGAAGCCTTCGGGTTTGGCCCTGTTTTTATTTCTTATATCCAGCTTTTATATTGGAATGTTTTTAGCATTTTAAAGATTAACAATGGGCTGAGTCAGCCCTTCCCAGTGTGCAGGGGTATTAGGCAGGGCTGCTCCCTGTCTGGAATGCTTTATTCACTGGCCATAGAGCCCCTGCTGCACCTGCTGAGGGGCCGGCTGGTTGGCTGGGCAGTGCCCTCCTCACCCTCCTCTGTCGCAGTGAAGGTGTCCGCTTATGCAGACGATGTGAACGTGTTTGTGTGCAGTGACGGAGACATCAAGGCACTACAGCAGAGCCTGCACACATTCCAAGGAGCCTCTACAGCAAGAGTTAACTGGGCAAAGTGTGACACCTTCCTGTCAGGCAGTTGGCATGATTGCACCCCCCTGTCCTGCCTGAGGCGCTGAGATGGGACAGGACAGGTATAAAAGTGCTGGGGGTGTTTTTTGGAGTGGAGATATATATGCAGAAAAATTGGGAGGGCCTAGTGGACAGGGTGAGGGGGCGGCTGCAGAGATGGAGGGGACTGCTGGCCCAGCTGTCCTTTAGGGGAAGGGTCCTGGTGATTAATAATCTGGTGGCCTCCATGCTGTGGCACAGGCTGGTGTGTCTGGACCCTCCCCGGGGCATGGTGCAGGAGATCCAAAGAATACTGCTGGAGTTTTTCTGGAGCGGGAGACATTGGCTGAGGCCAGCGGTCCTGTATCTCCCCACTGATGAAGGGGGGCAGGGGTTGGTCTGCATTGCCAGCAGGGTGGCAGCCTTCAGACTGCAGGCGGTTCAGAGGCTCCTGTACACTGGGGAGGAGGCTCATTGGAAGAGGCTAGCTTGTTTTTTCCTCAGCAGAGTAGGGGGGCTGGGGATAGACAAACACCTGTTTTTAATTGAGAGTGCCAGACTAGCTAAAGTAGGTCTCTCTTCTTTTTACTTGAGTGTTTTAGATGCCTGGAGGGCAGTGAGGGTGGCGAGAGATGAGGGGTCCCTGACAGGCAGGGTCCTGTTGGAGGAGCCCCTATTTTTCAATCCGCTCTTCCCTGTACGTTTCTTTCAGTCAATGACGCTCTGTGCCAGCTTTGTGAGGGCAGGAGTGACCAGGCTGAGACATCTTATCAACTTTGAGCTCTCCTGCTGGCTGACTGCTACACAGCTGGCTGGGCGGCTGGGCTGGCACTCTGAGAGACTGGCAGAGAAAATGGTCAGTGAACTGAGAAGTTGTCTTTCCCCCGAGCTCAGGGAGGCTGTGAGAGAGGAGATGTCCAGCGGCACAGGGCAGAGACAAGACTTCATCTTTCCAGTGCTGCTAGTGTGTCCAGCAGTAGGTGAATGAGAGGAGGGTGTAGGAAACGAGGGAATGTTATTAAACCTAGACACAGTTAAAGATCTAACTCTTCATACAGCAGAGAGTAAGAAGATCTACCAAATTTGTGTGAAGGCATCACATTCCCACCAGTTGAGGGGGTTGGTGGATTCAAGATGGAGGGCATGTCTGGAGGTAAAGGAGGGGTGCAGGCCAGTATGGAGGGTGCTGTATAAACTGCCCCTCACCAAGAGAGCGGGGGACCTGCAGTGGAGGATCCTGCACTGTATTGTGTCCACCGGCAGGTTTCTCCACAGAGTTGATGCTAGCATTAGCTCAGAGTGCTGTTTCTGCTCTGCAGAGGAAACAGTGTTTCACATGTATAGTGAGTGTGTCAGGCTAGGACCACTCTTCCATCTCCTACAGGAGCTCCTGCAGGGCCTAGGCGAGGAGTTCACAAAATAGCTTTTTATCTTTGGGGTTCCCTACAGTTTTAAAAAGAGAAACAGGTGTGTTTTAATTAATTTTATAATGGGTCAGGCAAAATTGGCCATTTTAAAATCCAGAAAGAACAGTATCTCTGGGGCCGGGCTGACTGATGTTGTGTTGCAGTTCAGGGTTTTGGTGGTCAGCCGGATAAGAGTGGATTTGAATTTTTTAAACTAAATAATAACCCGGAGGACTTCCAGGAGAGGTGGTGTGTGGGAGACGCCTTGTGTGCTGTGAGTGAGGAGGGGGAGCTCCAGTTTTTGTTCTAGTTTTAATTTTATTTTTTATTGTTTTACAGTGTTTTAATTAATTTTGGCTTTAATCTGTTTTTAACAGAAAGAAAACACTGTGTTTTTTTAATTGATTTTTTATGATCCTTTTATTTTGGTCAAATCTATTTTTAAGGAGAACATGATGTATTTTAGGATTTTTTAATATTGCTAAATCTTAATTTAGTTATGTTTTACCTTTATTGAGTTTTAATGGATTTTATTTGGAATGTTAAATAAAGGATCTTAAAAGTCAAAGTCTTTCTTTCTCTCTTTCTTTCTCTCTTTCTCTTTCTTTCTCTCTTTCTCTCTTTCTTTCTCTCTTTCTTTCTTGCTTTCTTTCTTTCTTTTATTCACATGTGGTGATGATGTAGACAGCAGCAGTTTGTTTCCTTGGAGCATGCAGCTAACCAGACAAGTGTGGTGTAACATATCCCTATGCCAGGTCCTTCTTAGCCAGCCAGCCAGCGAGGCACAGTTGTAGTTACCCAAGGCACCTTGCACAGCATAGCAGCTTGGCATGACTATTTGTAAGACGCACTCCGCCAGTTTATGTTTTGTTTTTGGTGTTATGTGTGTGTTTTTGCTTTGTTTTCTCCTGCTTAAATTGCACATTTCCCCTCTGGAAGCAGCAGCCCGTTTTTTTGGGGTCTGCTTGTGCTTGAAATTTTGCACCCACCTTTGAATCCCCAAGTGCCGTCCGGGCTGGGGGGCCCCGGGCAAGGGCCAAGTCGCCATCGCTTCTCGGCCTTTTGGCTAAGATCAAGTGTGTGGCTTGACCGCAGCTCGATTTGGAAGCGATAGGTAAGGTAAGGTAGGTAAGGTACGGTACGGGTAAGGTACGAGGAGGTATTGCCATGTGAAGGGGGAGGCTATAAAAGTGAGGGATGATGATGGGGTGTGGACTGGGGCATGGAGGGTGGTGTGTGAGCTGTGGAGAGGCTTAGGGACATATGATGGGTTTCTGCACATACCTTCTGACATTGCACTTGGTGCTGACAGGGGGTATGTGCATTACTTCGGCCAGCCTAAGGTGTGTCGGAAGTGTGGAGGTGTGGGGCACTTAGCGGTGGTGTGTAAGAGAGTGGTGTGTAATGTGTGTAAAGAGGAGGGGCACATGGCTAGGGAATGTGAAGTTCAGAGGAAGTGTAATCTGTGTGGGAGTGTGTGGCAATGCGCCCCGTCCCTGTGTGCATTTGTATGTTGCGTGCGTGTGTTAATGTTGGTGTATAGATTGGTACACGGGATATAAACGGGTCTGTGTTTCACGTGTATTTAAAAAGTGTAGATTTGTATTTAGGCACGAGGAGAGCACAAATCACTTCACGTGCTGGTTAAATGTAATATGTGAGCACGGGGTTGCACAGAATTAATTCACGTGCTGGGATTCAAGTGAATAATTAATTAGTAATTGAATCCCAGCACAATAGTATATATAGACGCACATTTCTTGCACTCAGGGTTAGGTGTTCGGAAGAGGAGAACGGGTGAGAGAGAGAGAGAGGAGAGTTAAAATCATTAAACGTAAAGATAAGTGTGTGTACTCACCGTGTTTGTTTGTCTCCGTGCACCGTTTGTGTTTAGTGCGTTTTGTATGTCTGTTTATTTTGGCTACCAGTGCCGTGTCCTGTTTTGTGCTGTTTACAACCCTTTTATTTGTTATTAAACGCTGAGTGCAGCCATTGCACTCGGCTCATCATCACAACCACAGTCTCTGTGTATTCCTTTTCTGGTCTGACGCCACCCACTCTGGCCGTCTTTGTGACACGTGGTGTCATCGTGGGATAGCCGCGCCTCCAAGCGTCAGACCAGGAGGGGTTTTGTTTAAAAAAAATATATATATAATGGCAGAAGACGCCACAAAATGGCGGGACTGGTTCCTGGAGAATGCTGGGCTGGAGGCCCAGGCTCTGCCCATAGTCGTTCGGGCCCTGTGGATCATGGACAGTGAGAGATGGGAGGCCTATAAGCAGGAACACACCCCAAACACCTTGGAGGAAGGTGTGGAGTTTCTCCTCAGCTACCTGGAGGCAACGATAAACGGAACAGCAGCCCAGGTAGCAGGACCACCAGCAGAGGAGTACCTGCTGTCCCCATCTCCACCAGCAGAGGGTGAATGCCTGCTGGTTTTGCCTCCACAGCCCAAGCGGGAGACAGATAAAGAGGTGAAGGACAGGGAGGAGGAGTGCCGCCTAAGGGCCAGGCATCCACGGCGATGTAACAAGCCATCGCCGGGGTGCCTCCTCTGCGACCAGGATCACCTGTTCACCCACTGTCCCTTCCGCAGTTATGGGGAGGAGCCTGAGCGTCCACAGCCCAAGCGGGAGGAGCCTGAGCGTCCACAGCCCAAGCGGGAGGAGCCTGAGCGTCCACAGCCCAAGCGGGAGGAGCCTGAGCGTCCACAGCCCAAATGGGAGGAGCCTGAGCGTCCACAGCCCAAATGGGAGGAGCCTGAGCGTCCACAGCCCAAATGGGAGGAGCCTGAGCGTCCACAGCCCAAATGGGAGGAGCCTGAGCATCCACAGCCCGAGCGGGAGGAGCCTGAGCGTCCACAGCCCAAGCGGGAGGAGCCCGAACGTCCTACGCCTGAGTGGGAGGAGCCCGAACGTCCTGCGCCTGAGTGGGAGGAGCCCGAACGTCCTACGCCTGAGTGGGGGGAGCCCGAACGTCCACAGCCCAAAAGGGAGGAGTCGGTGCGTCCACAGCCCAAAAGGGAGGAGTCGGTGCGTCCACAGCCCAAAAGGGAGGAGTCGGTGCGTCCACAGCCCGAAAGGGAGGAGTCGGTGCATCCACAGCCCAAAAAGAGGGAAGTCGGGGCTTCCACAGCCGTAGGACCCAAGCTGCCAGCAGAGGGAGAATGCCTGCTGGTCCCACCTCCACCAGCAGAGGGTGAATACCTGCTGGTGCCGTCCCAAGAGCCAGAAGGGGAGGAGTTACAGGCTCAACCCCCTGAAAATTTTTTGGGGGGAGAAGGGCAGGATGCTGGTGTCCCCCAGCAGCCTCTAGCTATGCTGCTGAAGGCAGCACGGCGCGCACATGCCAAGCCGCCACAGCAGAGGGAGCCAGCACCGCCACAGCCTCCCTCTGAGTGGCCAGCATCAGCCCCATCGCCTCTACCTCCGCCACCTCCACCGCAGTGGGAGGACTGCTTGCCCCTCCCACCTCCACCAGCAGAGGGTGAATACCTGCTGGTTCCACCTCCACCGCAGTGGGAGGACTGCTTGCCCCTCCCACCTCCACCAGCAGAGGGTGAAAACCTGCTGGTCCCACCTCCACCAGCAGAGGGTGAATGCCTGCTGGTTCCACCACCGCCAGGAGCAGAGGAGCTGGAGCTGCCTCTGCCTCCACCACCGCCAGGAGCAGAGGAGCTGGAGCTGCCTCTGCCTCCGCCACCGCCCGGAGCAGAGGAGCAGGAGCTGCCTCTGCTGCCCGTACCTCCGCAGGGAGTACGGTGGCCGGAGCCCCAGAAAGGGGAGCTGCCGGCCACGAAGAAGGGGGAGGAGGTCTGGAGACCACTTTCCCCAGCAGCAGTTTCGCTGCAGGAGTTCTTGTGGCCGGAGCCCCACAGGAGGGAGCTGCCGGCTACGAAGAAGGGGGAGGTCGGGGGACCACCTGCCCCCGCAGCTTTTTCGCTGCAGGACGGGACCAGCATGCTGTCAGCCGTGCCACTACCGGCAGGGGAGCTGACAGCATTTCCAGCCATGGGCCCACTGAAGCCTCCCTTCCCAGCCCGAGACTTTGTTCTGGACTGCTGGGTTTTTAAGGGGGGAGGTGGCCGTTGAGGCCATGTGTGCTGCGCACAAGGGGGGGTATATGTGGCAATGCGCCCCGTCCCTGTGTGCATTTGTATGTTGCGTGCGTGTGTTAATGTTGGTGTATAGATTGGTACACGGGATATAAACGGGTCTGTGTTTCACGTGTATTTAAAAAGTGTAGATTTGTATTTAGGCACGAGGAGAGCACAAATCACTTCACGTGCTGGTTAAATGTAATATGTGAGCACGGGGTTGCACAGAATTAATTCACGTGCTGGGATTCAAGTGAATAATTAATTAGTAATTGAATCCCAGCACAATAGTATATATAGACGCACATTTCTTGCACTCAGGGTTAGGTGTTCGGAAGAGGAGAACGGGTGAGAGAGAGAGAGAGGAGAGTTAAAATCATTAAACGTAAAGATAAGTGTGTGTACTCACCGTGTTTGTTTGTCTCCGTGCACCGTTTGTGTTTAGTGTGTTTTGTATGTCTGTTTATTTTGGCTACCAGTGCCGTGTCCTGTTTTGTGCTGTTTACAACCCTTTTATTTGTTATTAAACGCTGAGTGCAGCCATTGCACTCGGCTCATCATCACAACCACAGTCTCTGTGTATTCCTTTTCTGGTCTGACGCCACCCACTCTGGCCGTCTTTGTGACAGAGTGAGACACACTTTTTCATGAATTGTCCTAGATCCTTTGCCAATAGGGCTAAGAGGTATGAGGAGGGAGAAGAGAGTGAGGAGGAGAAGGAGGAGGAGGAGGGTGAGGGGAGGCAGAAAGGGGGAAGTGAGCAGCAGGAGAAGGGGGGTGAGAGGGAGGAGAATAGAGGGGAGGTGAGGGAGGAGGGGAGGGAGGGGGAGGCACAGGGGGAGGGGGGAAGTGATCAGCAGGGATCTGTTCTGGAGGAAGATTTGATGGTGTCCCCATCAGAGGAGGAGAGTGAGGACCCAGGGGAGGGGTCCAGTGGAAGGAGCAGGGAGGAGGTGTATAGGGGGAGTGGGGTGGTAAGCTCTGTGGAGGATGATGGAGGGGGCGGTATTCCGTGTGCAAAGCGGGAGCGGGATGAGGCTAGTGTTGAGGGAACAGGACGGGAGGAGGAGGATGGTAACTCAGAGGATATGGATCAAGAGTGGACTCCAGGGAAAAGGAAGTTACATAGTGAGGAGGGGGATGGGTTTGTGAGGGTGGAGGGGAGGAAGAAGGGGAAGAAGAAAAAGAAGCAGGGGAGTGGGGGAGTAGGACAGGAGTTTTTTTCATCCCCCAGTTCAGTCGTTTCCTCTAGGGGTGACTATAGAGGAGATGGTGGTGCGGAGAAGAATGGGGGAGAGCCGTTCCTGGATCTGGAGGGGGTCGTAGTGTTTTCCTCAGGTGAGGTAAGTATGAGGGAGGAATTTGTGGTAACTGGCCAGGAGGGGGAGGGGGAGGAGCCCCTTTTAAAAATATCCTGATGCAGGATTCTGTATGTGTATGGCTGTTAGCTTGTTTTGCAATGGCTCTGAGTGTGGTTACTATAAATGTTAGGAGTATTAAAAGTCGTGATAGGTGTACGTTGGTGTTGTCATATTTGAGTGGGATACAGTGTGATATTTTGTGTTTGCAAGAGTGTGGTATCCCTGGGTTGGAGGACTATAGTACTTATGAGGGGAGGTGGGGTTATGGGCCATCTGTGTGGTCCGGATCAAATGAAAATAAATCAGATGGGGTAGCAATTTTGATTAAAAATAAGGGGGTTATGATTAAAGATCATAGAGTGATTGAAAAAGGTAGGGTGCTGGAGGTGGAGGCGGAATATTTTGGGAAAAGTTTTAGCTTAATTAATGTGTATGCTCCGCCAGAGGTGGAGGGGAGGGCTAGTTTATTTGAAGATTTAAGGGTTAAATTAGTGAGGAGCAGGCCGGTTATTGTAGCAGGGGATTTTAATTGTGGGTTAACAATGGAGGATAGGCGAGAGATAAAGAAGGGGTTCAAGCTGGATAAATCTAGTAAAATGCTAAAAGAAATAGTGGAGGACTTTCGACTAGTGGACTGCTTTAAAGTGAACAATGTGGGGGAAAGAGGTTTCACTTGGGTGAAAGGGGATGGGACCCAGGCGTCCAGGATTGATTTTGTGTTTGTCTCACAGAGGGTGGAGTGCGAGGAGTGTGTGCTGGTGCCAATGTTTTTCTCTGACCACTGTGCGCTGAAAGCTGCTTTTGACCTTACAGGTTGTGTGGATGTAGGGAGGGGTGTGTGGAAGTTAAATTGCGAGTTGTTGGAGGATGATTGGGTGTGTGAGGTATTTAGAGAGTGGTATGGCCAGTGGCTGTCCTTAAAGGACCTTTGTGGGTCCCAGGCAGAGTGGTGGGATCTGGTGAAGGAGAAAACGAAACATTTCTTTATTTGGGCGGGGAGGAGGAAGGCAGAGAGGGAGAGAAGGCAGGAGAAGGTTTTGTTCAAGGAGCTGGAGAGTTTAACTAAATTGTACAATGCAGGGCTGGACTTTAGTGAAGAGATCAGGGAAGTGAAAAAGAGACTGAAGGGGGTGGTAGAGAGGAGGGTGAAGGGGCTCTTATTTAAAAGCAGAGAGAAGCATTTAGAGGAAAATTAAAAGTGTAGTCGGTATTTTTTTTAAAAGGTGCTGGATGGGAGGAAATTTATAGACTCTATGAAAGGGAGGGATGGGGCTTTAGTTAAGACTACAGAGGGGCTGTTGAGGGTGGTGGAGGAGTTTTATGGGGGCCTTTATGTAAGGAAAGAAATTGAAATGGGGGCTATGGAGGAGGTGTTAGGACATTTGGAGCGGGAGGTGGGGGATGGAGGGCAGTTGGACAAAGAGTTTACGAGGGAAGAGTTAGATGAGGTGGTCAGGGGGGTGAGGCTGGGCAAGACACCGGGGGAGGATGGACTCCCTGTGGAGTTCTATTTAAAGTTTTGGGAGTTAGTGGCACCAGATCTGTTGGCCTTGTTTCGGGAGTGTGGGGAGGAGGGAGGGGAGTTTCCACCTTCATTTAGAGAGGGCATTATTACATTGATTTTTAAAAAGGGGGATAAGGCTGAGCTGAAAAATTGGTGGCCAATTACATTGTTGAACCAGGATTTTAAATTGTTCAGTAAATCGTTGGCTCAACGTATGAGGGATGTGCTGGGGGATGTTATCCACCCGGATCAAACTTGTGCCGTTCCAGGTAGGAAGATCACGGACAGCCTGGTATTGATGAGAGATGTCATCTGTTATGCGAGAGACAGGGGAATTCGATTATGTGTACTAAATTTAGATCTTGAAAAGGCGTATGATCGGGTCTCGCATCAGTTCATGTTTGGTGTTCTGCGAAAAATGGGGTTTGCAAAGAGGTTTTTAGACTGGGTGGGCCTGTTATATAAGGGTGTGTATAGCAGGGTATTGGTAAATGGGTGTCTGTCAAATCCAGTTAGTGTGGGATGTGGCGTCCGTCAGGGCTGTCCGTTATCTCCGCTCCTGTTTATCTGTTGTATGGAGCCGCTGGCACAAGCTTTGAGAAGGGACCCAGTGTATAAAGGGTTAACTATTCCTGGGAGTGGGGGGCAGGAGGTTAAATGTGTCTTGTATATGGATGATGTCAATGTCCTCTGTCGGGATGAGTTGTCCATTCAGAGGACTTTGGAGAAAGCTGATGTTTTTTGTCGTGCGTCTGGGTCTAAACTGAACCAGGAGAAATCAGAGGCAATGTTCTACGGGAAATGGGACGGGAGGGGTAGTATAAAATTAAAAGTTAAGGAAGACTGCATTAAGATTCTGGGGGTGAAATTTGATGCTAATGGATCAGGGGGTAAGAACTGGGAGGAGGTTGGAAGTAGGGTCAATAAAAAGCTAGGGTTTTGGAGGCTGAGGAGGCTTACGATGGAGGGGAGGGTGATGGTGGTAAAGTGGGTAATATTGCCACTGTTGTTGTATGTGGCGGTCGTGTTCCCACCATCTAGGAATGTGGTAACGCTGCTAAACAGAGCTGTGTTTCGTTTTTTTTGGCAGGGGAAATGGGAGAGAGTGAGGAGGAGTGTGGTGGGGAAGGATAAATTAAAGGGGGGAAAGGGTTGCCAGATGTCCAGACGTTTTTAATGTCAAAGTTTTGTGCATTGCATTTTGCTATGTGTCTGAATGGTGTGTCAAAAGGGGCCTGCTTTGTGAGATTCTATATTAGTTCCTATTTGAGGAAGTTAAAGTTGATGTCCGTGCCTTTGTCTGTGCCAACAGCCTTTGATCTGCCCTATCATTATGCGTTATTTAAAAGATTTGTGATGTCCAAGGGGCTGGAAGGATGTAAGGCTGAAATTGTGGCTAATGGTAAATCTCTGTTTAACTTTCTGCAGGGTAATGGGGATATGTGTCCGGTTCATGGCCTTGTATTAGATGAGACGCCAGAAGTGTGGCAGAACGCGAGCCATCCTGCCCTGATGAACGAGCATCGAGATCTGTCTTGGTTGGTAGCCCACGATGTATTGCCAGTTCGAGCGGTGATGCATGCATGTAATCTGGGGAGGTCACCCAGATGCCCGAGAGAGAAGTGTGGAGAGGAAGAAACGGTCGGTCACGTTCTCTGGGGATGTCTGGAGGCGAGGAAGGTGTGGAGTGAGGCAGGCTCCGTCCTGGATTTGTTCCGGGGACAGCTGCCCATACATAGGCAGCGTGTGCTGTATGGGAGCCCGAAGAAAGACCAAGAGAAACTGAGCAAAGTGCAGTGGGGCATGCTGTGGGTCCTAATACGCTGTCTGTGTGATGCAATTTGGAAGGCAAGGAACTGTTTGGTGGTGAAGGGCGTGAGCCTGCCTGCCAAGGCTGTTCTTGAAATGGGACTAAGTCAGATGGAGAACTATGTCCTAAAGGACGCTTTGCGACTTGGCCGACAAGAGGCGAAGAGAAGATGGAGGCTTGAGGAATGGAGACGTGGAGATCTGTGGGCTACTGGCGTGGGATGAGATCTTGCTGCTTGTTTATTAGAAGTAGGATAGGCATATTGTTAGGGGCACATGTTATCCTGTAGAAAGGTTTCAAAAATGGAATTGTATGCGTGATTATGTTTTGTATTTGTTGCATATATGGGAGAGATGTAATGTGATATGTAATGTGTTTTTTTATAAGTGGATTGTAATGTGTTGGTTCTGTTCATGAGTTTGTTGTATATAAGTGGTTATAGTTATTTTTGTATTGTAATGTGTGATGTTTAAGTGTGTTTTGTGAGTTATGTTTGTATGTGTATTTTTTTCCATTAATAAAAAAAAAAAAAAAAAAATCTGTTCTTATCAGTTTAATATCTGATACGCCCCCTATCAGGGGACCATATATTAAATTGATTTTTGGAATCGGGAGATGGAACAGGGGCTTGCTCCGTCCACTCCACGCATCGGCCCGGTATTGCAGTACCTCCGGGAACGGTGCACACCTTTCTCTAACGTTGGTCAAAGTCAGATCTGGATCTCTCCTGTGAGCATTTTGTCTACCCCTGCTGGAGGGAGAGTGCCAGTGTTGATGCAAGTTTTCCCGCCGTTTTACTTCTTTTTTTTCTTTCTCTCTTTCTTTATTTCTTTCTTTCTTTCTCTCTTTCTTTCTCCCTTTCTTTCTTGCTTTCTTTCTTTCTTTATTCACATGTGGTGATGATGTAGACAGCAGCAGTTTGTTTCCTGGGAGCATGCAGCTAACCAGACAAGTGTGGTGGAACATGTCCCTATGCCAGGTCCTTCTTAGCCAGCCAGCCAGCCAGCCAGCGAGGCACAGTTGTAGTTACCCAAGGCACCTTGCACAGCATAGCAGCTTGGCATGACTATTTGTAAGACGCACTCCGCCAGTTTATGTTTTGTTTTTGGTGTTATGTGTGTGATTTTGCTTTGTTTTGTTTTCTCCTGCTTAAATTGCACATTTCCCTTCTGGAAGCAGCAGCCCGTTTTTTTGGGGTCTGCTTGTGCTTGAAATTTTGCACCCACCTTTGAATCCCCCTGTGCCGTCCGGGCTGGGGGGCCCCGGGCAAGGGCCAAGTCGCCATCGCTTCTCGGCCTTTTGGCTAAGATCAAGTGTAGTATCTGTTCTTATCAGTTTAATATCTGATACGTCCCCTATCAGGGGACCATATATTAAATTGATTTTTGGAATCGGGAGATGGAACAGGGGCTTGCTCCGTCCACTCCACGCATCGGCCCGGTATTGCAGTACCTCCGGGAATGGTGCACACCTTTCTCTAACGTTGGTCAAAGTCAGATCTGGATCTCTCCTGTGAGCATTTTGTCTACCCCTGCTGGAGGGAGAGTGCCAGTGTTGATGCAAGTTTTCCCGCCGTTTTACTTCTTTCTTTTTCTTTCTCTCTTTCTTTCTCTCTTTCTCTCTTTCTCTCTTTCTTTCTCTCTTTCTTTCTTGCTTTCTTTCTTTCTTTTATTCACATGTGGTGATGATGTAGACAGCAGCAGTTTGTTTCCTGGGAGCATGCAGCTAACCAGACAAGTGTGGTGGAACATGTCCCTATGCCAGGTCCTTCTTAGCCAGCCAGCCAGCCAGCCAGCGAGGCACAGTTGTAGTTACCCAAGGCACCTTGCACAGCATAGCAGCTTGGCATGACTATTTGTAAGACGCACTCCGCCAGTTTATGTTTTGTTTTTGGTGTTATGTGTGTGTTTTTGCTTTGTTTTCTCCTGCTTAAATTTATGCGATCTGGTTTCTCTTCAGATCGCATAAATCTTTCTAAGACTAAGGCTTAGAGGGTAGTGGCATTGCCCGCTCCCTCCGAGGGTCTGTGAGAGGTTTGTTCGGGTGAGGAGGAACAGAACTTTTTTTATTTTTGACTGGCTTTCTTCAGCTCGGCAACTTTTTGGAAGACTAATGCTCAGTCTGGTTTTGGCTTGCCCAATCCAGGCCGAGGGTCTTTCAAGATTTTGTTGACTGTTGAGAGCAGTTTTTCTTTTTCAGGCGGTTCCAGTTTTTTTCTTTTTCAGGCGGTTCCGGCTTTTCCAGACGTTCCTGGAGTTAGAGAGAAGGAGGACCTACCATCCAGACGACCTTTGAGGACCCTTTGATGACCTAGACGACCTCATCCCCAGCCCTTGATTGTAATCGAGATCCAGACCGAGAGAGCAGCAGGCGCCCAGCAGAGGGCGCCATCTGGGAGGAGCAGAGGGCGGCCCCGGACCCCGAGGAGGCGTCACAGCCACGATTCTTCCTACGTGGTCTCGGTGCCAAGCAGCGCCCCCTACTCCGCCAGGGAAGGACACCGTTCACCTGGGGAGGGGGTCCCTCTTGCGAGGCGACCATCTCCTCAGGGACTAAAGTAATAGTTCCTTCAACTGCCCAGATTTGCTGCTTACGTTGTCTCTTTTCCGTAGAGAGAGACAACCCGGACGTCCAGAGGCTTCTCCCACCCCAATCGGAGGAGCCAGCTGAAGGATGGAGTTCCGGCCAACCCAGGAGACCAGGAGGCACAATGCGGTGCGCTTCACAAGAAACAAGCAAGATGAAACGGAACCAGGACTGACGAGACTGGAGTTCAGCCGGACCATTCTTCAGAGGGGTATGGGTTTTTCCCCTTCTGACTTGAATTGTTTGGTGAAATTGCCAGGGCTTAAGGAAGTGTTTGAGGTCAGTTTTAGGAACCCCCAAAAGTTACAAGAAATGTGGTCCTTTTGGGGGGAGAATAAATGTCTCGCTCCATACAAAGAATTTTGTGTGGACGCACTGACAGACAGAGAAATGAAAGTTGTTACTGTCCAATTTTTCAATGAGGCTGTTAGCGACTATGATATTACAACATGGCTTAACCGCTATGGGAGGGTGTCATCAGAAGGGAGGAAAATTACAGATGAAGATGGGGTTTGGACATTAGCCAGAAAGTGGCTGGTACGCCTCAATGTTGATCCATCGGGCATTGGAGGCGTCCGCCACATTCCAAACTCCATAGTGTTAGGGCCCAACAGAGGGCTGGTATTCTATAATGGGATGCCAAAACTCTGCAGGAAATGTGGGGAATTAGGACACCTGGCGGTCGCATGTACTGTAGTCAAGTGCAGGAACTGCGGCGCCCCCCACGAGACCAGCCACTGCAGAGAAGAGAGGCAGTGCAATTTGTGTGGAAAGAAGGGGCACCTGTTTAAGGACTGCCCCTCTTCCTATGCCAACATGGCCAGAGCCAGCAAGGCAAATACGAACAAGCCTAGGCCTGAGCAGGAAGAGGGAGCAAGTAACAAAGATCAGTCCACATCACCACCAACAGTATCCAAAACCCAGACTCCAGCACCACCATCATCACCAGCACCCCCCTCACCCCCCCGCCCCCGAGACATGTCCCGTTTTACGAGGACCCCTTCCCCCAGCCCAGAGAGAGAGTACAACAGCTACTCCACTAGCTCCTCCAGTAGCTCCTCTGATACAGAACACGAGGCAGGGAGGGAGCCCGGACCCAGCAGTGGCCCCCCCCTGAGTAGGGCCCTCTCAGCGCCAGCACTCCCCCTCGGCTCTCGTTATGACGCCATAAGGATTGAGTCCGTGGGGGAGGAAAGCGAAAGCGACAGTGAAAGTGAGAGTGAGAAGGAGGGGAAGGGAGTGAAGAACCAGCAGAGGGTGGGGAAAAGAAAGGGTAGAGACGAGGGGGGGAAAAGAAAGAAGATCAAGATCAAAGACAGCAAGTTGCAGGTGGCCCCCATAGATCCAAAACCAGCTAATGTCCACACAAAGTCCCCAGTCTTGCCCTCGCAGGCAGAGACGGAGGCGAGTGGGACGGCTACACTGCCGCCTAGTGGGCAGGTAGCAGCCAGCCAGGGCATCCCCAGCCAGCCTTCCCAGTCGTTGGCACAAACCCTAGCACACCTCGCAGAAGAGGTGTTCACTAATGCACCGAGGGAGAGGTCGGGGTCAACACCTTCCCTGACCAGCAGTACCTCGGTAGCAATGACCCTCTTCAAGCGAAGGGCCTCCCTTCAATGCATCCTTGACCCCCTCCCTTGTATGGGCAAAACCAGGGGCCCCCTAGAGGTCCTCCTAGATACAGCACTGGAGGACATGGGAATACCCCTGGACGCGGTAAGCCAGAAGTCTGCTAACAGCTCCAATTCAACAGACGGTAACAGCCAAAGAATGCTGTCTGTCATAAACCCCCCCCAGGACAAAGCTGACCCACACGTTCTGAGGGGCCCTGAGCAAGTTCCACCAAACTTACCTTGTGGGGAGGTGAATAGCCCAAACAACTCCACGTACTGTGCATACAAAGACAGTGCCTTCTTGGACGAGGCAGCAGTGAGTACCTTCTCAGGGGTGATGGGAGTTGCAAATAAGCCCAAGCCCCCTCGAAGCAAGCGTAGAGCTAAGAGTAGGAAGAGTGTCCCGACCTCCCAATCATAGTCGCTATGGGGTGGACGCAGCGACTCCTTTTCTTGTTAGCTACCCTGATGGCCCTGATATGTGTCTCTGTTAATGTCAGGAGCATCAGGGAGACACAAAAAAGATTTGATGTACTAAACTATCTAGCTAACTTGAAAGCAGATCTCATCTTTCTGCAGGAGTGTGGTATTTCGTCGAGACCTGATTATAGGGACCTGAAGGAGAGTTGGACCCTGGGGGACTCCTTCTGGTCGGGCTCCAACATAGCCAGAGCCGACGGAGTAGGTATCCTGTTTAAAAACCCATTTATTACCTCCCGCAGCAGCAGGGAGGTAGAACCTGGTAGAATTCTGAGCGTGGATGTGACATACAACAACACTCCCCTCAGACTGCTTTCTTTCTTTTATTCACATGTGGTGATGATGTAGACAGCAGCAGTTTGTTTCCTGGGAGCATGCAGCTAACCAGACAAGTGTGGTGGAACATGTCCCTATGCCAGGTCCTTCTTAGCCAGCCAGCCAGCCAGCGAGGCACAGTTGTAGTTACCCAAGGCACCTTGCACAGCATAGCAGCTTGGCATGACTATTTGTAAGACGCACTCTGCCAGTTTATGTTTTGTTTTTGGTGTTATGTGTGTGTTTTTGCTTTGTTTTGTTTTCTCCTGCTTAAATTGCACATTTCCCCTCTGGACGCAGTAGCCCGTTTTTTTGGGGTCTGCTTGTGCTTGAAATTTTGCACCCACCTTTGAATCCCCCTGTGCCGTCCGGGCTGGGGGGCCCCGGGCAAGGGCCAAGTCGCCATCGCTTCTCGGCCTTTTTTTCTAATGATCAGGTATGTGTGGCATGACCGCAGTGCCCGGTGGCTAAATTGTTGAGTAGAGCGAGTATGGCGCAAGACAGTTTTTCAAGAAGGGGTGGAGCGAAGAAAACTGCAAGATTCTGTTGGAGAGGAATCGTCGAGGATGAAGAGATGCCAATGAGAGAAGAGTTTATTGAAAAAAATATAATCAATCAAATGCAGGTAGACTTGGAGCAAATCCTAGGAATACAAAGAAATGGAAGAGAAAAATACCTGGATGTGATGATGAAGTGTAAAACCTACTTCACACAATTCATGGAGAAATGCAGAGAAATTGAGGAAGAACACCCACTGAACAAATATAGGGTAAGGTCCATGAAAAGGAATAACTTTAGACTGTTGACGATAAACATGTTTGACATGAACGTTACAGATGCAGAAGTGGGCTTGTTTTTGTGTGATTATGTGGACATACAATCTGCACCCATGTATAGAAGAGATAAATATGGAGTGTGGAATGGGCAAAGGCAGTATGAAGTGCTGTTGAGGGATGATGAAAGAGGATTTGAGGGGTTTTTACATCCACCAGCTACCTTTCGAATTGGACGTGTGAAAGGTTATATACTGTATTCAAGACAGCCTCAGTATTGTAGAATGTGTCATGAAGAGGGACATCCAGAGTACAGATGCAAGAAACAGAAATGTTTGAATTGCAAAGAAATGGGCCATTTTGCATCAGCTTGTCCAAAACCGAAAGCGTGCAATGAGTGTGGAGCAACAAACCATCTGTATAGGGAATGTCCAAACAGAACCTATACAAGTGCCACAAAGGGCCAAGAGGAAAAAATGGAGCTGAGGCCCATTGAGATCGTCCTGCAGGAAATACAAGACTCCCTAATATCCCCTCCTGGACCAATCGAGGAAGTAAAGGAGATGGGCTCACCTTCTGACACAGCACTTTTGGAGGGAGACAACGGAGGAGTGAAGGAACAAGGAGACTGTATTCCAGATTCAGAGCTAGCTGAGCTGCCAGCTATGGGTGAGGGTGAAGAGGAGAATGAAACTATGGAAGGAAAGAGTGAGGAATCACAAGGTACGATGATTCCCGATACCATCGAGAATAGAAGGCCCTGGGGTGAGATAGTAGAGGATGCAATGGAGGAGCAGCAAGAGAAATGGAACCTTGTACCGGGAACCATGAAATGGAAGCTGGAAGAGGGGAACACCGACGAGGCTACACTAGAAATTTCAAACATGTTTCAAGGCTTACCCAAAATATTGGATATGTCATCTGAAGATTATGAGGCTTCTCTTGTCTCTGTCAGCTTGGGATCCCAGATGATAGGAGATGAGGAAAAGTTGGATAAGGAAGGGTCACAGGAAGGTTACCTGGGAAAAAATGAAGTCGAGGGGTTTATGGAAACAACAGGATTTTCTGTAGAAAGGAAGAAGGATAAAGGAAAAGGAAAGAAGCAGAAAAAAACAAACCATTGAATCAGTATAATGAGAGGCTTGAACTTCTTATCTCTGAATGTAAGGGGACTGAGGGATTCGGAGAAGAGAAGGGCTCTTTTCTTCTCATTGGATACGATGGTCTTTGATGTGGCATTCTTACAAGAGTGTCACCTCAAGGATGGGCAGGATATCAGAACTTTTTCCAAGGAGTGGACTTCAGGTGCTTCGTATTGGAGCATAGGAAATGTCCATTCGGATGGGTTGGGAGTATTGTTTAAAGATAAGGGATTCATTATGGAGGATTTTGTGTCACTTGTGCCTGGGAGATTGCTGGTTGTGGATGCGCGAAGGAGTGACAGTAAATACAGATTTATTAATATATATGCACCATGTAATAAATCCAAGAGATTAGATTTTTTAAAAAGCCTTTTAAATCTTTTGGATACAAACAGATATATTATAATGGGAGGAGATTTTAATGTATCTTTAGATAATTTGGGGAAAAAAGATGACACAGATTTTTCAGGGGCTTTTTTGTTAAAAGCAATTAAAGACTATCATTTACAGGATGCATATAGGAAAATTAATAAAACTGATTTAGGATTCACATGGGGTAACACAAGAGGGCACAGAAGTAGGTTAGATTATTTTTTAGTATCACAGAGTATTAAAATAACTGGTTTTAGGGTTCTTCCATGCTGGTGTTCGGACCATGAAATGGTGGTGGTCACAACAAAGGAAAATGAGGCCCAGATAGGAAAAGGGTATTGGAGGATGAACCTAAAATTATTGGAGGATACTCGGTTTTTGGAAGAATTAAAAGAGTATTATAAACTGGGGCAAGAATTTAAAAAGGGGTATAACACAAGTTTAGAGTGGTGGGAAGAATGTAAAAGAAATATAGCAGGTTTTTGTGTCATATATTCAGGTAAGAAAAGAAGGCAGGAAAGGAAAGATGTTTGGCGGGACAATAAAAAATTGCAAAAATTAATGGAAAAAAGAAATCGGGGAATAAAGATAAATGAAGAAGAGGTGGCAGTAGTAAAACAGAACATTAAAAGCTATTATATTAGAAAATCTAAAGAATTTGCTTTTTTAGCCAAAGCAGAGGAACTGGATAAGGATGAAAAAGTAACTAAATACTTTTTTCAAACAATTAAACAAAAACAGACGAGGGAAATCATTAGTAGTTTTTTTTACGGACACAGGGGAGGTTAAAGGGACAGAAGGTATACTTAAACATGCATGCTCCTTCTATAAGGAACTGTTTTCAAAAAGAGAGATAGATGAGGAGAAAGGAGGTATTTTGTTTGGGAATATAAATAGAATACTAACAGAAGAGAGTAGAAGTGAGTTGGAGGGGGAGATAACAGAGGAGGAGATTAAAAGGGCTCTTTTTTCTATGAAAGGGAATAAGACACCAGGAGGGGATGGGTTACCAAAAGAGTTTTATGTCTGTTTATGGGAAATAATTAAAAATGATCTTGTAGAAATTTTTAGAGAGGTGTACAAGAATGGTAAGCTAACAATATCAATGAAATCCGGAATTGTACATCTAATTTATAAAAAAGGAGAAAGGAAAGATATTAAGAATTGGAGGCCAGTAACCTTATTAGGAACAGATTATAAAATCCTTAGTAAGGTTTTGGCTAATAGATTAAAGGAGGTTCTGGAGATTTTAGTTAGTGAAGATCAGACGTGTGGGGTTAAGGGGAGGGCTGGTTCTTTTAATTTGTCTTTAATAAGAGATGTTATTAGTTGGGTAGAGGAAAGAAACTTACCATTATGACTTTTAAGCCTAGACCAAGAAAAGGCATTTGATCGGGTTAGTCATGTTTTCCTGTTTAAAGTTTTACAAACAATGAATCTAGGTGAAGAGTTTATTTCATGGATCAAAATTTTGTATAACAATGTAAACAGTAGGATAAAAGTTAATGGGTTTTTGAGTGAACCTTTGGAGCAGAATGGAGGAGTAAGACAGGGATGCCCCTTGTCTCCTTTGTTGTATGTTTTATTTATAGAACCACTAGCAGAAATGTTAAGGAATGAAAAACAAATTGAGGGGGTACATATTCCAGGAGGATGGGGGAAAAAGTCAAAGTTGCACAATATGCAGATGACACCACTGTATTTCTGTCTACAGATAGAGGATTGGAAAAAACTGTGGCAATTTTAGAGAACTATTGTAAAGCAACAGGATCTGCTATAAATTTCAACAAATCCTCTGTCATGTATTGTGGAAGATGGAGGTATAGGACAGATGTGAGGTACAGTTTTTCTGTTTGTCCTACAGGAATCAAAATTCTGGGTGTTAAATTTTATCACAAAGATTCAGCTAATCACAACTGGGAGGAAAAAATTGTGAAGGTAAAAAAGAAATTGAACATTTGGAAGGGTAGAAAACTTAGCATAATGGGTAGGGGGCTAGTAGTTAGGGTAGACCTGTTGTCTAGTTTGATTTACTTAGCCCTAATTTTTCCGATTCCTACCAAATGTAAAATAATTTTGACTAGGTTGGTTTTTTCATTTATATGGGGGGGGGGGTAAGTATGAACCTGTTAAGAGGGAGCAGATGTATTTAGAAATAGAAGAGGGAGGAGGGGGGTTGTGTGCATCCCTTTAAAATTAGAAGTGCTATATGTTTGTTTTTTATGTAAACTATTAATAGACAAGGTACAACATAAAGCCATGTATTTTGTGAAGTTGTGGGCAGCTTTACCATTAAGGAAAATTGTTCCATTAGATAATAGTGGGCCAAAGGCTGAAAATGTACCTTGGCAATATGAAAAATTAGTCTTGTTTTTGAGAGCTCATCCTGGGTGTGTAAAGGAGGAGGTATTAAAGGATCATAAGAAAATGTATAAGGATTTAAAGGGAAAGATGCTTGGAACACAAATAACAGAACTGGAAAAGAAAAAGGTTAAATGGAAATTAATTCAACCAAAAGAGTTATGTAATGAGAGAAAAGACCTGAATTGGCTGGCAGCACTAAATAGATTACCAGTAAGAGAACGGTTATACAATCAAGGTTCAACACTTACCAGAGGTTGCCCGAGAGGTTGTCCAGGAGATGAGACTCTGCAACATGTTTTTTGGGAATGTTATCTAGCCCATTGCTTCTGGAAAAGAACACAACAACTGTTAAGGTTGGTATTAATAGATATTGTTTTGAATTCTGACTTAATTCTAAGAGGGGAAGGGTTGGGACAATTTGAAAAAGAAAAGATAATCTGGTGCATAATAAGTATTGGTAAAGAGATATTGTGGGAAGAAAGGAACGCTCAAGTAAAAAAGAAAAAAGAAGGTAGAACATCGAAACAATTGTGGTATGAATTGAAATACAAAGTGTTAATGGAAACTAAAATGTGGGAAATAAGGATGGAAAAAGAGAAATATAAGCTTTTGTGGGGCAAAGTGGAAAAATATTGTAAATAAAATGTTTTTTTGTTAGTGGGGGAAAAAAAAATCTGTTCTTATCAGTTTAATATCTGATACGTCCCTGTGACAGAAATACAATGAGTTCTGGTGATAAATCTTCCTCCCGACCTGTGAGGGCGCTAAAGAACGGGAGGAGAAGTATCTGGAAGGGCTGGCCTGACAGTTCGTTTCCGGGACCGGAAAGTGGGTCAGCCTGGAAGGAAGCGAGACTCTGTTGTAAGACCGTATTGATCTGACAGGTAAACAAGGGGCAGCTGCAAGTAATAAGGCAGCTGCAACCGTTTACCTAGATATCATGCGGGATTACATATAGGGGCCAGGGTAACGCTGTTCTTTTCCTTCGTTTGGGTTAAACAGGAGGAGAGAAGGACTGAGAGGGGAGCTCTCAGAAATATAAAAAAGGGAATAAGTGTTACGTGTTGTGTGTTATTTCTGTCTGTCTATAATTGTCTGTCTTTTGTCGCACTACTAGACAGTTAAAGCACACCTCCGGAGCTGTCGCCACAAAAGCACTATCCGGAGCACCACTGCACAGAGCACCTGCACGACTGAGTTCACCCAGGACTGGTGACCGTGCATTTGTTTTTCTGTTCAGGACTGTGTGGGATTATTCACGCTCCCCGTGCTTTACACATTGTTGTGTACTGCCGGGGAATTATTATTTGACGGTCGCCAGACCTGGAAACAGCACAATAAACACTTGTTCACCGAATTATCGTTGTCTGTCTGTCACTCCTGCATCGCATCACCGCTACATCTGTTCCC
This sequence comes from Acipenser ruthenus, assembly GCF_902713425.1. Classification (NCBI taxonomy): domain Eukaryota; kingdom Metazoa; phylum Chordata; class Actinopteri; order Acipenseriformes; family Acipenseridae; genus Acipenser; species Acipenser ruthenus. Next base: position 20,364,286 of record NC_081198.1, on the reverse strand, counting down.
CTTACCATCCACTTTGCCACACGTGGTGTCAGAGTGGGATCATGGACCGCAACGCGCTGGCGGAGCTGCTGCAGGCACTGGAGAGCAGACGGGACGCAGAGGAGAGAAGGAGGGAGGAGCGCTATACAGCGCTCATTGAACGGGTAGGACTGGCCGTGGCTGCAGTAGCGACCCCGACGACAATACCGGTGATGTCGCCCCCGAAGGCACGGGCGATGAAGATGTCGGCGGAGGATGACCCGGAGGCGTACTTGGTGGCATTCGAGCGGCTGGCTACCGCGGCGGCTTGGCCGCGGGAGTTCTGGGCCAGCCAGCTGGGACCCTGCCTGATTGGGGAGGCTCAGGCAGCTTACCAGGCTATGAGCGACCAGCACGCCACCGAGTATGACCTAGTCAAGCAGGCTATCCTCCGCCGGCTCAATATTACTACCGAGACCCACCGGGCGCGGTTTAGGGAGTACTGGAGAGCCCCGGAGACATGCCCCAGGGTGGTTGCGGAGAGGTTGTGCGACCACATGGTGCATTGGCTGACCCCCGGGAAGAAGACCGCCCAGCAGATGGGGGAAGCCATTGTGGTAGAACAGTTCTGCCATGTGGTCGGCGCCGAGACCCAGGCGTGGATACGGCGCCACAACCCCGACACCCTGGAGGAGGCGGTCAAATTGGCCGAAGATTTTGAGGACTCCCTGACCTCTGCCCGGATTGGGATCCTGTCCGCCCCTGCCCTTCGAAGCAGCCGCGCTCTCTCTCCCTCTCCTCCAACATCATCACCACCACCCCCCTCGTTCCAGGGACCCAGACCTCCCAGAGCACCGACCCCATTGGGCCCCCTTGCCTCCCCCCCATGGAGACCAAGGTTATTATTATTATTATTATTATTATTATTTATTTCTTAGCAGACGCCCTTATCCAGGGCGACTTACAATCGCAAGCAAATACAAATACATTCAAGTGTTACAATATAAGTCATACAATAAGAACAAGAAATACAATAATTCTCAAGTGTGACAAACCACAATTCAATAATACAGCAGATAATAGTGAAAGTTACATCAGGATATGATTAAGTAGTGATAGTTACATCAGGATATGATTAAGTACAAAATACTACAGATTAAACACTTGGCAGATTACAATATTCTGAGGTACAGGATTAAATGCAGTAAAATAGGGGGCAGATAAGAGCAAAATAAAGCATATTTAAATGAAGGGTGATAGTGTCCCAGGATACAACAGAGGAGTTCTACAGGTGCTGTTTGAAGAGGTGAGTCTTAAGGAGGCGCCGGAATGTGGTCAGGGACTGGGCAGTCCTGACATCTGTAGGAAGGTCGTTCCACCACTGCGGAGCAAGGGTGGAGAAGGAGCGGGCTCGGGAGGCAGGGGAGCGTAGCGGAGGTAGAGCCAGTCTTCTAGTGCAGGCGGAGCGGAGAGGTCGAGTGGGGGTGTAGGGAGAGATGAGGGTCTGGAGGTAGCTGGGTGCAGTCTGATCAAGGCATCTGTAGGCTAGTACAAGAGTCTTGAACTGGATGCGAGCGGTGATCGGGAGCCAGTGGAGCGAGCGGAGTAGTGGAGTAGTGTGGGCGAAGCGAGGTAGAGAGAACACCAGGCGAGCAGCAGAGTTCTGGATGAGCTGGAGCGGACGGGTGGCGGACGCAGGGAGGCCAGCCAGGAGGGAGTTGCAGTAGTCTAGGCGGGAGAGTACCAGGGCCTGGACCAGGAGCTGGGTAGCATAGTTGGTGAGGAAGGGTCGGATTCTTCGGATGTGGCTCAGGAAGAATCTGCAAGTGCGTGCCAGAGTGGAGATGTGCTGGGAATAAGAGAGGCAGGGGTCCAGGGTGACTCCAAGGTTCTTAGCTGAGGAAGAGGGAGAGAGTGTGGTAGATTCCAGAGGAACAGAGATAGAGAGATCAGAGGAGGGGGAGGAGGAGGGAAAGAAAAGGAGGTCAGATTTAGAGAGGTTGAGTTTGAGGTGATGCGAGTGCATCCAGGAGGAAATAGCAGACAGACAGGTAGAGATACGGGAGGAGATGGTGGAGTCAGAGGTGGGGAAGGAGAGGAAAATCTGAGCATCATCAGCATAGAAATGGTATGAGAAACCATAGGATGCGATGAGGGGGCCCAGGGAGCGGGTGTAGAGAGAGAACAGGAGAGGACCCAAGACTGACCCTTGGGGGACTCCAGTCAAGAGAGGGTGAGGTGTGGAGGTTGCTCCACGCCAGGTTACCTGGTAAGTGCGGTTGGAGAGGTAGGAGGAGAACCAGGCCAGAGCAGTGCCAGAGATCCCCAGGTCAGCAAGAGATGATAGTAGAATAGAGTGATCAACAGTGTCAAAGGCAGCAGAGAGGTCGAGGAGAATTAGGACAGAGGAGAGAGAGGCAGCTCGGGCACACTTAAGTGAGTTGGTGACAGACAGAAGGGCAGTTTCAGTGGAGTGAGCAGAGCGGAAGCCAGATTGGAGAGGGTCAAGCAGAGAGTGGTTGGACAGGAAAGCAGAGAGCTGGCGGTGTACAGTCCGCTCGAGGGTTTTGGAGAGGAAGGGTAGGAGGGAGACAGGACGGTAGCTCTGGAGGGAGGTGGGGTCGAGGGTAGGTTTTTTGAGGAGGGGAGTGATAGAGGCTTTTTTGAAGGCAGAGGGGAAGATGCCAGAAAGTAGAGAGGTGTTGAGGAGGGAGGAGATGAAGGGGAGTAGAGCAGGAGCAGCAGCTTGAAAGAGGTGAGTGGGGAGGGGGTCCAAGGCACACGTGGTGGGTTTGTGACCCTGGAGCAGGGAGGAGAGGTCAGAGTCTGAGAGGGGCAAGAAGGTGGAGAGGGAGGGCGAGTTAGTAGGGGATGTAGTGGGTGTAGGGGTTGGAGCAGGAGGGGGTGCGGGGGAGGGAGAGGTGTTAAAGAGTTTGCGGATATCTGAGATTTTAGAAGAGAAGAAGGAGGCAAAGTCGTCAGGGGAGATAGAGGAGGGAGGAGGAGGGGGGAGGGTTTAGGAGGGAGGAGAAGGTAGAGAATAGTTTATGTGGGTTGTTAGTGGAGGCTTGGATTACAGATTGGAAATAAGCACATTTAGCAGAGGAGAGAGTAGAGGAGAAGGAGGAGAGAAGAGTGCGGTAAAGGTCTAGGGCAGCAGGGAGTTTGGTTCTCTTCCATTTCTTTTCAGCAGATCGCAGTGTGATTCTTGCCGAGCGGAGCACAGAGGAGAGCCAGGGATGGGGAGGGGAGGGGCGAGCAGGTCGGGAGGTGAGGGGACAGAGGGAGTCGAGGGAGGAGGTGAGTGAGGAGAAGAGGGTGGAGGTAGCAGAGTCTACGGAGAGTTGTGAAAAGGAGTCGATAGGAGGGAGGTGAGAGAGAGCAGTGGAGGCAAGGACAGAGGGGGAGAAGGTTGGCCCCCAGCTGGGGTAGAGGTGCTGCCCCTGCCCCGTTGCCATACCAGCAGCGGGACAGATTTCTAACCCATGCCCCCTCTGTCCCTCCTATCTGTTTTAGGTGCCACCAGCCGGGACATCTGGCCAGGTCATGCCCGCTGCCATGGAGTGTGACGTGGCCGCGTGCAATTGGGCACCTGAGACTGGTAAGCGGGGGGAAAATGGTCGGGAGGGGCCTTGTCTGATTAATGTGGTGTTAGGGAATGTGAAAACCCACGCGTTAGTGGACACAGGGTGTGAGCAAACCTTGATTAGGACAGCTCTCCTGGGCGGTGTGTCGTGGCGGCCACGAGGTCAGGTGGCCATCTCCTGTATCCATGGAGACACGGCGGCATACCCCACATTAAAAGTATATTTATCGGTAGGACCGATAAAACGTCACCTTGTAGTCGGGGTGGCGGAAAGGTTGCCACACCCAGTTATTCTGGGCCGAGACTGGCCAAAATTCAAAGAATTGATTAAAGAAATGGCAGTCTCAGCCACACACGTAAACGTGGCAGAGAAAAAAAAAAAGGAACGGATTGGTGATGTGTTTCCTTTTCACACTGAAATGTTTTCCCCTCTTTTCCGTCCTAGAAAAACGAATAAGGAGAGACGGACTGCAAAATGGGAGGGAGCGTTGTTGAGACAAGGCTGGGGTCTGGTGGGAGAGTGCTGCAATGGTAACAAACGCCAGTCGAAGGGAGTGGGAACGCAGTGTGACCGAGAGAGCGAGGTTACTGGACCGACTAGAGCAGATGTTATTCCAGCCCCTCTCAATGTACCGGACCCGTGGTACTCAAGCGCGGACCTAGTGTGGGGCCAACAAAACGACCCGTCACTGGTGCACGCTTGGGGACAGGTCCGGTCCATTGAAGGTAAGGATTGACGGCGCTGGGGCGCTAGTATATCCACATTTCAGTATCAAGGGGCAATTACTGTATAGGGTAAACCTAGCCGCGGGCACAGGACAGCCTGTAACACAATTATTGGTTCCCCCGTCTTGTCGGCTGGAGGTCATGAGGCTGGCGCATGATATCCCTTTTGCGGGGCACCTCGGAGCCGAGAAGACGAGGGAGCGGATATTGGCTCGATTCTATTGGGTAGGTCTTCATACTGATGTGTCGAAATATGTAGCCACCTGCCCAGACTGCCAGCGAGTAGCGCCGGGTCGAGTGCGCCCCGCCCCTTTGGTCTCACTGCTGATTATTTCCACTCCTTTCGAGCGCATTGCAATGGACATAGTCGGCCCTTTGCTACCTTCTGACTCCGGGTATACGCACATTTTAGTAGTGGTGGATTATGCAACGCGATACCCGGAGGCAGTTCCATTGAGGTCCACTAGTGCCGCTGCAATAGCCACCGAGTTAGCCCAGATTATGGCCAGAGTAGGGATCCCCAAGGAGATTTTGACCGATCACGGAACTAATTTTTTGTCCAATACGTTACAGCAGGTGTACAAAATATTAAAAATACGTCCCATCAGGACGTCCATTTATCATCCACAATCGGACGGTCTGGTGGAACGTTTTAATCAGACCTTAAAGTCGATGCTGAGGCGATTTGTAACACAAGAGCAGAAACATTGGGCATCACTTCTCCCCTACCTCCTTTTTGCAGTGAGAGAAGTGCCGCAGAGTTCAACAGGGTTCTCCCCCTTTGAGCTCCTGTACGGCCGGCAGCCTCGCGGCATTCTCGACCTGCTGAGAGAGGGGTGGGAGGAGCACAAAGGCTCGTCCAAAAATGTAGTGAAGTATGTGCTCCTACTCAGAGATCGCCTGGATTTGGTCGGTCGTTTGGCCCAAGACAACCTCAGATCGGCTCAGCACCGACAAGAGCAGCATTATAACAAAAATGCACGGATTCGAACCTTTCGACCAGGGGACAAGGTAATGCTGCTACTTCCCTCATCAGAGTCAAAACTGTGTGCTAAATGGCAGGGGCCGTATGAGGTGATTCGGGCTATAGGGAAAGTAAATTATGAAATTAGACAGCCCGATCGCCGGAATGAACGTGAAATTTACCACATTAATTTGTTGAAGCCCTGGCAGGCAAGAGAGGTCTTATTTATAGCCCCAGGCAATATGGAGGATGATTTAGGTCCCTGTCCAGAGACCCCGAGCACAAGAGCGATTTCAATGGGGGAGCAATTAGTTCCGGATCAGCAAAGAGAGCTGCGTAAGCTTATTGAGGAGTTCAGTGATGTTTTTTCTGATGTGCCCGGCAGGACGAACTTAGTTGAATATGACATTATCTCTCCTCCAGGTGTCACAGTGCGAGAAAGACCGTACCGGATCCCGGAAAGTCGACGAAGCGGCGTTCGCAAAGAGGTACGGGATATGCTCGAGCTTGGAGTGATTGAACCTTCCAGGAGCGAGTGGTGCAGTCCTATTGTAATAGTGGCTAAGAAGGACGGCACCAACCGCTTCTGCGTAGATTTCAGAAAGGTGAATGCTATTGCCAAGTTCGATGCGTATCCCATGCCTCGGGTCGACGAACTTTTAGACAGACTGGGAAAAGCGAGGTTTATTTCCACTCTGGACCTGACGAAGGGATACTGGCAAATCCCTCTAACCCGCAGCTCCAGAGAGAAAACCGCATTTTCAACACCAGAGGGGCTGTTCCACTTTAAAACCATGCCATTTGGGCTACATGGTGCGCCCGCTGCCTTTCAGAGACTGATGGACCAGGTTTTACGCCCACATCATGAATATGCAGCAGCGTATATTGATGACGTGGTGATTTACAGCTCCACCTGGCGAGAGCATTTGGCTAGGGTTGCAGCCGTTCTTCAGTCTCTAAGGGCAGCCCGGCTGACAGCTAACTTGAGGAAATGTGCGTTTGCCAAGACAGAGACTCAATATTTGGGATTTTTAATGGGAAATGGAAGGGTGAGACCTGTGGTCACCAAAATCCAGGCTTTGGTTGATGCAGCGATCCCCAAAACCAAGACTCAGGTGAGGTCACTACTGGGCTTAGCCGGTTATTACCGCCGCTTCATCCCCGAGTACGCCACAGTGGTTAACCCGTTAGTCGACCTCACCAAAAAGAGTGCGCCAAATTTAATTAAATGGTCAGCTGAGTGTCAGGGGGCGTTTGATACGATTAAGCGTAAACTTTGCCAGGCCCCCACTCTTATTACCCCAGATTTCACCAAGAGATTCATCCTCCACACCGACGCCTCGGATGTAGGGTTGGGTGCAGTCTTGTCCCAAAAAGTAGCTGGAGTAGAACACCCGATATTGTACCTGAGCAAAAAAATGTTACCTCGGGAGCGTAACTACTCCGTAGTCGAAAAAGAGTGTTTGGCCATTAAATGGGCTACTCACTCTTTACGATACTACCTGCTGGGACACTCATTTGATCTGGTCACAGACCACGCCCCACTCCAGTGGTTAAGCACAATGAAGGACAGCAATGCCCGGATAACTCGGTGGTATCTGGCATTGCAGCCCTTCATGTACCATATGGTACACCGTGCGGGGAAAGACCACCAAAATGCGGATTATTTTTCCCGGGAGGGGGGAGCAATGGGAAAGGTAGATTTAGCCGAGTGTTCCTTCGGCTCCACTCTGAGCGGTGGGATATGTGACAGAAATACAATGAGTTCTGGTGATAAATCTTCCTCCCGACCTGTGAGGGCGCTAAAGAACGGGAGGAGAAGTATCTGGAAGGGCTGGCCTGACAGTTCGTTTCCGGGACCGGAAAGTGGGTCAGCCTGGAAGGAAGCGAGACTCTGTTGTAAGACCGTATTGATCTGACAGGTAAACAAGGGGCAGCTGCAAGTAATAAGGCAGCTGCAACCGTTTACCTAGATATCATGCGGGATTACATATAGGGGCCAGGGTAACGCTGTTCTTTTCCTTCGTTTGGGTTAAACAGGAGGAGAGAAGGACTGAGAGGGGAGCTCTCAGAAATATAAAAAAGGGAATAAGTGTTACGTGTTGTGTGTTATTTCTGTCTGTCTATAATTGTCTGTCTTTTGTCGCACTACTAGACAGTTAAAGCACACCTCCGGAGCTGTCGCCACAAAAGCACTATCCGGAGCACCACTGCACAGAGCACCTGCACGACTGAGTTCACCCAGGACTGGTGACCGTGCATTTGTTTTTCTGTTCAGGACTGTGTGGGATTATTCACGCTCCCCGTGCTTTACACATTGTTGTGTACTGCCGGGGAATTATTATTTGACGGTCGCCAGACCTGGAAACAGCACAATAAACACTTGTTCACCGAATTATCGTTGTCTGTCTGTCACTCCTGCATCGCATCACCGCTACATCTGTTCCCCTTACCATCCACTTTGCCACACGTGGTGTCAGAGTGGGATCATGGACCGCAACGCGCTGGCGGAGCTGCCCGAAGGCACGGGCGATGAAGATGTCGGCGGAGGATGACCCGGAGGCGTACTTGGTGGCATTCGAGCGGCTGGCTACCGCGGCGGCTTGGCCGCGGGAGTTCTGGGCCAGCCAGCTGGGACCCTGCCTGATTGGGGAGGCTCAGGCAGCTTACCAGGCTATGAGCGACCAGCACGCCACCGAGTATGACCTAGTCAAGCAGGCTATCCTCCGTCGGCTCAATATTACTACCGAGACCCACCGGGCGCGGTTTAGGGAGTACTGGAGAGCCCCGGAGACATGCCCCAGGGTGGTTGCGGAGAGGTTGTGCGACCACATGGTGCATTGGCTGACCCCCGGGAAGAAGACCGCCCAGCAGATGGGGGAAGCCATTGTGGTAGAACAGTTCTGCCATGTGGTCGGCGCCGAGACCCAGGCGTGGATACGGCACCACAACCCCGACACCCTGGAGGAGGCGGTCAAATTGGCCGAAGATTTTGAGGACTCCCTGACCTCTGCCCGGATTGGGATCCTGTCCGCCCCTGCCCTTCGAAGCAGCCGCGCTCTCTCTCCCTCTCCTCCAACATCATCACCACCACCCCCCTCGTTCCAGGGACCCAGACCTCCCAGAGCACCGACCCCATTGGGCCCCCTTGCCTCCCCCCCATGGAGACCAAGGTTATTATTATTATTATTATTATTATTATTTATTTCTTAGCAGACGCCCTTATCCAGGGCGACTTACAATCGCAAGCAAATACAAATACATTCAAGTGTTACAATATAAGTCATACAATAAGAACAAGAAATACAATAATTCTCAAGTGTGACAAACCACAATTCAATAATACAGCAGATAATAGTGAAAGTTACATCAGGATATGATTAAGTAGTGATAGTTACATCAGGATATGATTAAGTACAAAATACTACAGATTAAACACTTGGCAGATTACAATATTCTGAGGTACAGGATTAAATGCAGTAAAATAGGGGGCAGATAAGAGCAAAATAAAGCATATTTAAATGAAGGGTGATAGTGTCCCAGGATACAACAGAGGAGTTCTACAGGTGCTGTTTGAAGAGGTGAGTCTTAAGGAGGCGCCGGAATGTGGTCAGGGACTGGGCAGTCCTGACATCTGTAGGAAGGTCGTTCCACCACTGCGGAGCAAGGGTGGAGAAGGAGCGGGCTCGGGAGGCAGGGGAGCGTAGCGGAGGTAGAGCCAGTCTTCTAGTGCAGGCGGAGCGGAGAGGTCGAGTGGGGGTGTAGGGAGAGATGAGGGTCTGGAGGTAGCTGGGTGCAGTCTGATCAAGGCATCTGTAGGCTAGTACAAGAGTCTTGAACTGGATGCGAGCGGTGATCGGGAGCCAGTGGAGCGAGCGGAGTAGTGGAGTAGTGTGGGCGAAGCGAGGTAGAGAGAACACCAGGCGAGCAGCAGAGTTCTGGATGAGCTGGAGCGGACGGGTGGCGGACGCAGGGAGGCCAGCCAGGAGGGAGTTGCAGTAGTCTAGGCGGGAGAGTACCAGGGCCTGGACCAGGAGCTGGGTAGCATAGTTGGTGAGGAAGGGTCGGATTCTTCGGATGTGGCTCAGGAAGAATCTGCAAGTGCGTGCCAGAGTGGAGATGTGCTGGGAATAAGAGAGGCAGGGGTCCAGGGTGACTCCAAGGTTCTTAGCTGAGGAAGAGGGAGAGAGTGTGGTAGATTCCAGAGGAACAGAGATAGAGAGATCAGAGGAGGGGGAGGAGGAGGGAAAGAAAAGGAGGTCAGATTTAGAGAGGTTGAGTTTGAGGTGATGCGAGTGCATCCAGGAGGAAATAGCAGACAGACAGGTAGAGATACGGGAGGAGATGGTGGAGTCAGAGGTGGGGAAGGAGAGGAAAATCTGAGCATCATCAGCATAGAAATGGTATGAGAAACCATAGGATGCGATGAGGGGGCCCAGGGAGCGGGTGTAGAGAGAGAACAGGAGAGGACCCAAGACTGACCCTTGGGGGACTCCAGTCAAGAGAGGGTGAGGTGTGGAGGTTGCTCCACGCCAGGTTACCTGGTAAGTGCGGTTGGAGAGGTAGGAGGAGAACCAGGCCAGAGCAGTGCCAGAGATCCCCAGGTCAGCAAGAGATGATAGTAGAATAGAGTGATCAACAGTGTCAAAGGCAGCAGAGAGGTCGAGGAGAATTAGGACAGAGGAGAGAGAGGCAGCTCGGGCACACTTAAGTGAGTTGGTGACAGACAGAAGGGCGGTTTCAGTGGAGTGAGCAGAGCGGAAGCCAGATTGGAGAGGGTCAAGCAGAGAGTGGTTGGACAGGAAAGCAGAGAGCTGGCGGTGTACAGTCCGCTCGAGGGTTTTGGAGAGGAAGGGTAGGAGGGAGACAGGACGGTAGCTCTGGAGGGAGGTGGGGTCGAGGGTAGGTCTTTTGAGGAGGGGAGTGATAGAGGCTTTTTTGAAGGCAGAGGGGAAGATGCCAGAAAGTAGAGAGGTGTTGAGGAGGGAGGAGATGAAGGGGAGTAGAGCAGGAGCAGCAGCTTGAAAGAGGTGAGTGGGGAGGGGGTCCAAGGCACACGTGGTGGGTTTGTGACCCTGGAGCAGGGAGGAGAGGTCAGAGTCTGAGAGGGGCAAGAAGGTGGAGAGGGAGGGCGAGTTAGTAGGGGATGTAGTGGGTGTAGGGGTTGGAGCAGGAGGGGGTGCGGGGGAGGGAGAGGTGTTAAAGAGTTTGCGGATATCTGAGATTTTAGAAGAGAAGAAGGAGGCAAAGTCGTCAGGGGAGATAGAGGAGGGAGGAGGAGGGGGAGGGTTTAGGAGGGAGGAGAAGGTAGAGAATAGTTTATGTGGGTTGTTAGTGGAGGCTTGGATTACAGATTGGAAATAAGCACATTTAGCAGAGGAGAGAGTAGAGGAGAAGGAGGAGAGAAGAGTGCGGTAAAGGTCTAGGGCAGCAGGGAGTTTGGTTCTCTTCCATTTCTTTTCAGCAGATCGCAGTGTGATTCTTGCCGAGCGGAGCACAGAGGAGAGCCAGGGATGGGGAGGGGAGGGGCGAGCAGGTCGGGAGGTGAGGGGACAGAGGGAGTCGAGGGAGGAGGTGAGTGAGGAGAAGAGGGTGGAGGTAGCAGAGTCTACGGAGAGTTGTGAAAAGGAGTCGATAGGAGGGAGGTGAGAGAGAGCAGTGGAGGCAAGGACAGAGGGGGAGAAGGTTGGCCCCCAGCTGGGGTAGAGGTGCTGCCCCTGCCCCGTTGCCATACCAGCAGCGGGACAGATTTCTAACCCATGCCCCCTCTGTCCCTCCTATCTGTTTTAGGTGCCACCAGCCGGGACATCTGGCCAGGTCATGCCCCGCTGCCATGGAGTGTGACGTGGCCGCGTGTAATTGGGCACCTGAGACTGGTAAGCGGGGGGAAAATGGTCGGGAGGGGCCTTGTCTGATTAATGTGGTGTTAGGGAATGTGAAAACCCACGCGTTAGTGGACACAGGGTGTGAGCAAACCTTGATTAGGACAGCTCTCCTGGGCGGTGTGTCGTGGCGGCCACGAGGTCAGGTGGCCATCTCCTGTATCCATGGAGACACGGCGGCATACCCCACATTAAAAGTATATTTATCGGTAGGACCGATAAAACGTCACCTTGTAGTCGGGGTGGCGGAAAGGTTGCCACACCCAGTTATTCTGGGCCGAGACTGGCCAAAATTCAAAGAATTGATTAAAGAAATGGCAGTCTCAGCCACACACGTAAACGTGGCAGAGAAAAAAAAAAAAGGAACGGATTGGTGATGTGTTTCCTTTTCACACTGAAATGTTTTCCCCTCTTTTCCGTCCTAGAAAAACGAATAAGGAGAGACGGACTGCAAAATGGGAGGGAGCGTTGTTGAGACAAGGCTGGGGTCTGGTGGGAGAGTGCTGCAATGGTAACAAATGCCAGTCGAAGGGAGTGGGAACGCAGTGTGACCGAGAGAGCGAGGTTACTGGACCGACTAGAGCAGATGTTATTCCAGCCCCTCTCAATGTACCGGACCCGTGGTACTCAAGCGCGGACCTAGTGTGGGGCCAACAAAACGACCCGTCACTGGTGCACGCTTGGGGACAGGTCCGGTCAATTGAAGGTAAGGATGTTGACGGCGCTGGGGCGCTAGTATATCCACATTTCAGTATCAAGGGGCAATTACTGTATAGGGTAAACCTAGCCGCGGGCACAGGACAGCCTGTAACACAATTATTGGTTCCCCCGTCTTGTCGGCTGGAGGTCATGAGGCTGGCGCATGATATCCCTTTTGCGGGGCACCTCGGAGCCGAGAAGACGAGGGAGCGGATATTGGCTCGATTCTATTGGGTAGGTCTTCATACTGATGTGTCGAAATATGTAGCCACCTGCCCAGACTGCCAGCGAGTAGCGCCGGGTCGAGTGCGCCCCGCCCCTTTGGTCTCACTGCTGATTATTTCCACTCCTTTCGAGCGCATTGCAATGGACATAGTCGGCCCTTTGCTACCTTCTGACTCCGGGTATACGCACATTTTAGTAGTGGTGGATTATGCAACGCGATACCCGGAGGCAGTTCCATTGAGGTCCACTAGTGCCGCTGCAATAGCCACCGAGTTAGCCCAGATTATGGCCAGAGTAGGGATCCCCAAGGAGATTTTGACCGATCACGGAACTAATTTTTTGTCCAATACGTTACAGCAGGTGTACAAAATATTAAAAATACATCCCATCAGGACGTCCGTTTATCATCCACAATCGGACGGTCTGGTGGAACGTTTTAATCAGACCTTAAAGTCGATGCTGAGGCGATTTGTAACACAAGAGCAGAAACATTGGGCATCACTTCTCCCCTACCTCCTTTTTGCAGTGAGAGAAGTGCCGCAGAGTTCAACAGGGTTCTCCCCCTTTGAGCTCCTGTACGGCCGGCAGCCTCGCGGCATTCTCGACCTGCTGAGAGAGGGGTGGGAGGAGCACAAAGGCTCGTCCAAAAATGTAGTGAAGTATGTGCTCCTACTCAGAGATCGCCTGGATTTGGTCAGTCGTTTGGCCCAAGACAACCTCAGATCGGCTCAGCACCGACAAGAGCAGCATTATAACAAAAATGCACGGATTCGAACCTTTCGACCAGGGGACAAGGTAATGCTGCTACTTCCCTCATCAGAGTCAAAACTGTGTGCTAAATGGCAGGGGCCGTATGAGGTGATTCGGGCTATAGGGAAAGTAAATTATGAAATTAGACAGCCCGATCGCCGGAATGAACGTGAAATTTACCACATTAATTTGTTGAAGCCCTGGCAGGCAAGAGAGGTCTTATTTATAGCCCCAGGCAATATGGAGGATGATTTAGGTCCCTGTCCAGAGACCCCGAGCACAAGAGCGATTTCAATGGGGGAGCAATTAGTTCCGGATCAGCAAAGAGAGCTGCGTAAGCTTATTGAGGAGTTCAGTGATGTTTTTTCTGATGTGCCCGGCAGGACGAACTTAGTTGAATATGACATTATCTCTCCTCCAGGTGTCACAGTGCGAGAAAGACCGTACCGGATCCCGGAAAGTCGACGAAGCGGCGTTCGCAAAGAGGTACGGGATATGCTCGAGCTTGGAGTGATTGAACCTTCCAGGAGCGAGTGGTGCAGTCCTATTGTAATAGTGGCTAAGAAGGACGGCACCAACCGCTTCTGCGTAGATTTCAGAAAGGTGAATGCTATTGCCAAGTTCGATGCGTATCCCATGCCTCGGGTCGACGAACTTTTAGACAGACTGGGAAAAGCGAGGTTTATTTCCACTCTGGACCTGACGAAGGGATACTGGCAAATCCCTCTAACCCGCAGCTCCAGAGAGAAAACCGCATTTTCAACACCAGAGGGGCTGTTCCACTTTAAAACCATGCCATTTGGGCTACATGGTGCGCCCGCTGCCTTTCAGAGACTGATGGACCAGGTTTTACGCCCACATCATGAATATGCAGCAGCGTATATTGATGACGTGGTGATTTACAGCTCCACCTGGCGAGAGCATTTGGCTAGGGTTGCAGCCGTTCTTCAGTCTCTAAGGGCAGCCCGGCTGACAGCTAACTTGAGGAAATGTGCGTTTGCCAAGACAGAGACTCAATATTTGGGATTTTTAATGGGAAATGGAAGGGTGAGACCTGTGGTCACCAAAATCCAGGCTTTGGTTGATGCAGCGATCCCCAAAACCAAGACTCAGGTGAGGTCACTACTGGGCTTAGCCAGTTATTACCGCCGCTTCATCCCCGAGTACGCCACAGTGGTTAACCCGTTAGTCGACCTCACCAAAAAGAGTGCGCCAAATTTAATTAAATGGTCAGCTGAGTGTCAGGGGGCGTTTGATACGATTAAGCGTAAACTTTGCCAGGCCCCCACTCTTATTACCCCAGATTTCACCAAGAGATTCATCCTCCACACCGACGCCTCGGATGTAGGGTTGGGTGCAGTCTTGTCCCAAAAAGTAGCTGGAGTAGAACACCCGATATTGTACCTGAGCAAAAAAATGTTACCTCGGGAGCGTAACTACTCCGTAGTCGAAAAAGAGTGTTTGGCCATTAAATGGGCTACTCACTCTTTACGATACTACCTGCTGGGACACTCATTTGATCTGGTCACAGACCACGCCCCACTCCAGTGGTTAAGCACAATGAAGGACAGCAATGCCCGGATAACTCGGTGGTATCTGGCATTGCAGCCCTTCATGTACCATATGGTACACCGTGCGGGGAAAGACCACCAAAATGCGGATTATTTTTCCCGGGAGGGGGGAGCAATGGGAAAGGTAGATTTAGCCGAGTGTTCCTTCGGCTCCACTCTGAGCGGTGGGATATGTGACAGAAATACAATGAGTTCTGGTGATAAATCTTCCTCCCGACCTGTGAGGGCGCTAAAGAACGGGAGGAGAAGTATCTGGAAGGGCTGGCCTGACAGTTCGTTTCCGGGACCGGAAAGTGGGTCAGCCTGGAAGGAAGCGAGACTCTGTTGTAAGACCGTATTGATCTGACAGGTAAACAAGGGGCAGCTGCAAGTAATAAGGCAGCTGCAACCGTTTACCTAGATATCATGCGGGATTACATATAGGGGCCAGGGTAACGCTGTTCTTTTCCTTCGTTTGGGTTAAACAGGAGGAGAGAAGGACTGAGAGGGGAGCTCTCAGAAATATAAAAAAGGGAATAAGTGTTACGTGTTGTGTGTTATTTCTGTCTGTCTATAATTGTCTGTCTTTTGTCGCACTACTAGACAGTTAAAGCACACCTCCGGAGCTGTCGCCACAAAAGCACTATCCGGAGCACCACTGCACAGAGCACCTGCACGACTGAGTTCACCCAGGACTGGTGACCGTGCATTTGTTTTTCTGTTCAGGACTGTGTGGGATTATTCACGCTCCCCGTGCTTTACACATTGTTGTGTACTGCCGGGGAATTATTATTTGACGGTCGCCAGACCTGGAAACAGCACAATAAACACTTGTTCACCGAATTATCGTTGTCTGTCTGTCACTCCTGCATCGCATCACCGCTACACCTGTTCCCTTTACCATCCACTTTGCCACAGTCCCCTATCAGGGGACCATATATTAAATTGATTTTTGGAATCGGGAGATGGAACACGGGCTTGCTCCGTCCACTCCACGCATCGGCCCGGTATTGCAGTACCTCCGGGAACGGTGCACACCTTTCTCTAACGTTGGTCAAAGTCAGATCTGGATCTCTCCTGTGAGCATTTTGTCTTCCCCTGCTGGAGGGAGAGTGCCAGTGTTGATGCAAGTTTTCCCGCCGTTTTACTTCTTTTTTTCTCTCTTTCTTTCTTTCTCTCTTTCTTTCTTTCTCTCTTTCTTTCTCTCTTTCTTGCTTTCTTTCTTTCTTTTATTCACATGTGGTGATGATGTAGACAGCAGCAGTTTGTTTCCTGGGAGCATGCAGCTAACCAGACAAGTGTGGTGGAACATGTCCCTATGCCAGGTCCTTCTTAGCCAGCCAGCCAGCCAACGAGGCACAGTTGTAGTTACCCAAGGCACCGTGCACAGCATAGCAGCTTGGCATGACTATTTGTAAGAAGCACTCTGCCAGTTTATGTTTTGTTTTTGGTGTTATGTGTGTGTTTTTGCTTTGTTTTGTTTTCTCCTGCTTAAATTGCACATTTCCCCTCTGGACGCAGTAGCCCGTTTTTTTGGGGTCTGCTTGTGCTTGAAATTTTGCACCCACCTTTGAATCCCCCTGTGCCGTCCGGGCTGGGGGGCCCCGGGCAAGGGCCAAGTCGCCATCGCTTCTCGGCCTTTTTTTCTAATGATCAGGTATGTGTGGCATGACCGCAGTGCCCGGTGGCTAAATTGTTGAGTAGAGCGAGTATGGCGCAAGACAGTTTTTCAAGAAGGGGTGGAGCGAAGATTACTGCAAGATTCTGTTGGAGAGGAATCGTCGAGGATGAAGAGATGCCAATGAGAGAAGAGTTTATTGAAAAAAATATAATCAATCAAATGCAGGTAGACTTGGAGCAAATCCTAGGAATACAAAGAAATGGAAGAGAAAAATACCTGGATGTGACGATGAAGTGTAAAACCTACTTCACACAATTCATGGAGAAATGCAGAGAAATTGAGGAAGAACACCCACTGAACAAATATAGGGTAAGGTCCATGGAAAAGAATAACTTTAGACTGTTGACGATAAACATGTTTGACATGAACGTTACAGATGCAGAAGTGGGCTTGTTTTTGTGTGATTATGTGGACATACAATCTGCACCCATGTATAGAAGAGATAAATATAGAGTGTGGAATGGGCAAAGGCAGTATGAAGTGCTGTTGAGGGATGATGAAAGAGGATTTGAGGGGTTTTTACATCCACCAGCTACCTTTCGAATTGGACGCGTGAAAGGTTATATACTGTATTCAAGACAGCCTCAGTATTGTAGAATGTGTCATGAAGAGGGACATCCAGAGTACAGATGCAAGAAACAGAAATGTTTGAATTGCAAAGAAATGGGCCATTTTGCATCAGCTTGTCCAAAACCGAAAGCGTGCAATGAGTGTGGAGCAACAAACCATCTGTATAGGGAATGTCCAAACAGAACCTATACAAGTGCCACAAAGGGCCAAGAGGAAAAAATGGAGCTGAGGCCCATTGAGATCGTCCTGCAGGAAATACAAGACTCCCTAATATCCCCTCCTGGACCAATCGAGGAAGTAAAGGAGATGGGCTCACCTTCTGACACAGCACTTTTGGAGGGAGACAACGGAGGAGTGAAGGAACAAGGAGACTGTATTCCAGATTCAGAGCTAGCTGAGCTGCCAGCTATGGGTGAGGGTGAAGAGGAGAATGAAACTATGGAAGGAAAGAGTGAGGAATCACAAGGTACGATGATTCCCGATACCATCGAGAATAGAAGGCCCTGGGGTGAGATAGTAGAGGAGGCAATGGAGGAGCAGCAAGAGAAATGGAACCTTGTACCGGGAACCATGAAATGGAAGCTGGAAGAGGGGAACACCGACGAGGCTACACTAGAAATTTCAAACATGTTTCAAGGCTTACCCAAAATATTGGATATGTCATCTGAAGATTATGAGGCTTCTCTTGTCTCTGTCAGCTTGGGATCCCAGATGATAGGAGATGAGGAAAAGTTGGATAAGGAAGGGTCACAGGAAGGTTACCTGGGAAAAAATGAAGTCGAGGGGTTTATGGAAACAACAGGATTTTCTGTAGAAAGGAAGAAGGATAAAGGAAAAGGAAAGAAGCAGAAAAAAACAAACCATTGAATCAGTATAATGAGAGGCTTGAACTTCTTATCTCTGAATGTAAGGGGACTGAGGGATTCGGAGAAGAGAAGGGCTCTTTTCTTCTCATTGGATACGATGGTCTTTGATGTGGCATTCTTACAAGAGTGTCACCTCAAGGATGGGCAGGATATCAGAACTTTTTCCAAGGAGTGGACTTCAGGTGCTTCGTATTGGAGCATAGGAAATGTCCATTCGGATGGGTTGGGAGTATTGTTTAAAGATAAGGGATTCATTATGGAGGATTTTGTGTCACTTGTGCCTGGGAGATTGCTGGTTGTGGATGCGCGAAGGAGTGACAGTAAATACAGATTTATTAATATATATGCACCATGTAATAAATCCAAGAGATTAGATTTTTTAAAAAGCCTTTTAAATCTTTTGGATACAAACAGATATATTATAATGGGAGGAGATTTTAATGTATCTTTAGATAATTTGGGGAAAAAAGATGACACAGATTTTTCAGGGGCTTTTTTGTTAAAGGCAATTAAAGACTATCATTTACAGGATGCATATAGGAAAATTAATAAAACTGATTTAGGATTCACATGGGGTAACACAAGAGGGCACAGAAGTAGGTTAGATTATTTTTTAGTATCACAGAGTATTAAAATAACTGGTTTTAGGGTTCTTCCATGCTGGTGTTCGGACCATGAAATGGTGGTGGTCACAACAAAGGAAAATGAGGCCCAGATAGGAAAAGGGTATTGGAGGATGAACCTAAAATTATTGGAGGATACTCGGTTTTTGGAAGAATTAAAAGAGTATTATAAACTGGGGCAATAATTTAAAAAGGGGTATAACACAAGTTTAGAGTGGTGGGAAGAATGTAAAAGAAATATAGCAGGTTTTTGTGTCATATATTCAGGTAAGAAAAGAAGGCAGGAAAGGAAAGATGTTTGGCGGGACAATAAAAAATTGCAAAAATTAATGGAAAAAAGAAATCGGGGAATAAAGATAAATGAAGAAGAGGTGGCAGTAGTAAAACAGAACATTAAAAGCTATTATATTAGAAAATCTAAAGAATTTGCTTTTTTAGCCAAAGCAGAGGAACTGGATAAGGATGAAAAAGTAACTAAATACTTTTTTCAAACAATTAAACAAAAACAGACGAGGGAAATCATTAGTATTTTTTTTACGGACACAGGGGAGGTTAAAGGGACAGAAGGTATACTTAAACATGCATTCTCCTTCTATAAGGAACTGTTTTCAAAAAGAGAGATAGATGAGGAGAAAGGAGGTATTTTGTTGGGGAATATAAATAGAATACTAACTGTTGGAAAACATGGAACAAGTATTGAATAGCAGTTTGCTACGCATGAGGAATGACGGCTGTATTCATGTTATTTTTCTGAAAAGTGATTTAACATTGGATAGAAAAAACTGTTAGTTCCAAAAATGCAAGCACTGCTGTGATAGATGAAAGCTGCAATATGGTAGAGTAGTTATGACAACTGAAAAAGATTCTTTGTGTCAAAGCAAATGGCTGGCCAGCAGCACACGGCTGTACAAACAAGTCCTTTGATCTCCAGCCCTGACATGAAAGAAGCTTGCCCTTCGGGGAGTCCACTGGGGTATAAAACTAGTTAAACAGGTTTTTGCTTAGAAAATACAGCTGGTTTATGAGGGGGTCATAAAGCTAGTTTTCAAGGGGACCAGAAGAGACCAGGCTCTAAGACTTCAGAGAGATCCAAAGAAATAGTGCCACTGGGATCAAAGGGTCTTAGGCAAATCGGAGAGATAGGAACAAGGAAGATGACAAAAACCAGATGTATGGACCTTTGTGGCACCAGGGTCTGAAGAATGCACTGAGTTCAGAGATCTTCACACTAGATCACACACACACACACACACACACACACACACACACACATACACACACTCACACAAAATGAAATATATGGTAACAGGATAATGAGTTGTACCTTTTCTATTGGTTAAGTGTCAGAGAAAGAGGAGGAGGGAGACATCTATGCAGAAGGGTATTTAATGTCATGCAACGATTGTAAGAACGAGTATTCTGTTTGTCCTGTACCTGGGACCAGACTCCCTGCATATTTCAATAAACCTAACAACTGAGTGAAGAAAAGGACTCTGTGCATTTTCTTGAATCTACTTACTCATCATCCTCTTTTTTTAAGTTACATCATTTGGCGAGCCACCTGTGGACTGTTTCCTGATACTTTTTTTCAAAATACCGGGGGGGGGGGGGTTTATACCTGACTGCAGAGAAACCCATTTGCCCAGCCTGAATCCTGTGCACAGGACCAGGACAAAGCGAATGGACAGAGACTGCTTCTAACTTCTGACCAGACGGTGTGGAGAATCTTTGAATCAGGACTTCAGCTCGAACATATAACCACGTACATTGGTGAGTAGTTACTGGTTTATTGTTTTATATGCAGTGTTTAGAATGTAGTGAGAATCAAGGGTAGAGTATGAAAGAGGACTTTTTGATAATTCATGTACATTGAGGACACAATTAGTTAAGTCAAGAGAGATTGACCGCTGAACTAAAAGTGTATTGACTATTAGGACTTTAGGTATGAAAGAGGACCTCTGGATTCCTAAAAAAGTCGGAGTAAATCGTGTAGTGTTATGACGTGCCAGTAGAGTCTATTGGACTAGTTACACGGACTTGTATAGCTCAACAGGTACGGGCATACTCGGATTTATGTTTTATGTTTGTTTTTGAGAGGGTTTGGTACACCTGTTTTGTCTTTGTTTTTACTGTTTGGTTTATAAGTCACGATAAGGGGGCAATAGGATAAGCCTCTTATTTAACTGTCCACATTAGGTGGTACAGATAAGGAACAATCAGACAATAAGTTCCAGTTAAGCCCAAATAGCACATACAAAAGTGTAAATTAAATGTGCAATAAACCAAAATAAAAGTCTATGCTTCGTTGAGCATAGCTTTAAACACGGAATATTGGTAAAAACAAGACAAAACTAAAAAGTGTTGTTGTTTTTTTGTTAGTTTTGTGTTTTGTTGGGAGTCTGATCAACTCCAAATATGTTAGAAGCTGACCCTCAATGTCATCAAATGGATGACTGGAGAATATGGAACATAGACTATGTGTTAAAACATGGCAAAAAGGGAAGCTATGTACAGAACAGTAATGTACATGTTCATGTGACAGGTCAGGAGTGTGTGTCTCGTAAGAAGAAAAAGACAAAGGCGATTCAAAACTGGTAGCCCACAAAAAACAAAAAACAAAAAAAAACTGTAATGGTAAAGATTCTATATCAACTTTGAGGAATACATGTTGTAAAAATAAAATTAAAAGGTCACATTAAAATGTAATTAAGAAGTTGCTTATTAATGATTGTTTGAGTAATTTTGATTTTGCTTAAGCGTGGAGATAAAGTAACATCTTAGAAAAACTATGTACTAAGAACCAGGATGAATACTTATTGTCTTGCCTCAATCATAAGAGGGTTTGATAAGGGAGAGACCCATGTTAACTGATGAGTTATTTGTATTGTGTTAGTGTTTGAATGCAAAGGAATGGCCAACCTTTGAACTAAAACAATAACACAAATATACAAAGCAACAATTAATAGTTTGTTCAGGATTATATTGGTAAACAAGAGGAACATTTTGTCTTTCTGATAGAGGGTTTACTTGAAAAGAAAGTGGTGGTATTATTTTGGTACGCAGGGTCTGTGTCTCCCTGGTCACAGATTCAGGGAGGAATAGGAAAAAAACTTGTGTGACCATATTTGGGCAGAGAGAGAAAAGACTATGAGAATAGATCACTGTTAGACAGACTAAAAAAATAAAAAAGACTTTTAGGAAGAGAACAAATGTTTGTGGAGATCAATAAATCTGAAACAAATTAAATTATCGACCTGGAAATATTTTATTAAAAATATTTTCATGAATGAATGTTAAGTGTTTGTTTGAGAGTGAATTTTATGTTTAAGACACGGGTGAATTTTATGAATCACCTATGAATACATATTTGAAACCAAGATCACATGAGTGGTAGAGTTTGTATTATTGGTGTAGCTAAAAAAGTGCAGAGTTAAAACGATGTTTTATTTTTAAGGGGTCTGTTTATTAATGATTGTTTAGTTCATGTTGAATTAAACAGGGAGATTGCATTCTCTTTGAATGGAAAACACGTAGTTTAATAAAGCACTGATGTTATCAGTATTAACTGGGTTTATTCTGATGTTGCTAAAGCACACTACCATATACGAGTAGAAGGAAAAAAAAAAGTTGAATTGTTAGAGCATAAAATACAATTCAAATGGGGAAAAAGAGGTCACAATCGATATCAGAGTGATCTACAAGGATTTCAACTTCTGCTAAGGCATCAGAATGCAGTGATGCAGGAGACAAAAGCAGTGTCACTCAGAGCTACGTGAGTGATGTGAAATGGGATGTTTGCACACATGTTTACGATGTGTTTTGTTTATGTTGGTTACAATTAGTATTTTACAGAGCTTCTTGCAGGAGAGGTGATGATAATTAGATTAATGTGATAACTGAAACATGAATAAATCGCGAGTGACATGAGATTATTGATGGTGCAGTATAGGACTGCAGGGTTGATGGATTGTGATACTGGTATGATACAGTCTGTTGGTTAATGTTTGTGTGTTTGTCTGTGAATATAGGGTATGAATACTCTTTTGTGGAAGTTCAGCACAGGAGGCTGAGCTAATGGAAATATTGTGATGCAAAATAAAGTCAACTTCTCACTGTCTAATACAGAACAGACAGTCGCAGTAGCAAAAGTAATTATGCACTCACAGTAATACAAATGCACTTGGTAGGATTGACCATGGGGAAACGCCCGTGTAAATTAATTAAATAAAGAATATATTCGCTGGCTTAAGCATGAAGCAACCTGCGCCCTGGTTGGCGAAGTACAGTGATTCCATGTCCTCTGGCACCCAAAGAGCTCTGGGTTGGTAGAGCTTGTGGATCACATTCTAAAAAGGAAGCATCATAAACAGGTGCTCATGAAGGTCAGGTTTATGTGCACACACATTTTCTTTTTCTCACTGGACTATTTCTATAATAGATCCTGATTTATTTTGATCTGCTAAAAAGGATGCTGTTATTAATTGCAGCAAGAATAGGCAGTACTTTTATTTCTGTATGCGTTATTGAGAAACACTAACGTTTGAATACATTTCTTTGTAAACTTTCTTTTCAACTGTTATTGTGATATGTGCTCTGGACGTCTTGCCAAGAAGGGAGAGATCAATGTATGACTAACATCTTACAGGACTGTTCTCAACTAGGTAATATCATACAGTATGTGGACGACATACTGTTGCAACGGGAACTGCGGAGAAGCACTATCTGTTGCTGGAGGAGCACGCTGCTCTCAAATTAAATCTAAAGAAAGCTGCATTAATGAAATCATCTGTTTGTTTCTTAGGAGTACAGGTGGAAACTGGAGGACACACACCTGACCCAGGAAATAAAAAGCTGATTAAAAATCTGCCCCTTAGATCTTTTTGGGCATATTTGGATTCTGTCAGGACTTCATGGAAGGATACAGCGAACTAGCTGTCACCCTCTATGAACACCTGAATTGAGGCATTAAAACAGGCACTGATTCCAACCCCACTCAGGGTCTCCATTCAAATTAAAATTAAAAAAAAAAAGCGGGGAGTTGGAAGGCTGATTGGGGTTCCGTATGAGATAATGGACAAACTGGGAGAAACCAATTTGAAATTGGCAATACAAAAATGAGGGAGTGAAAACTGGCTTGAAAACTAGTTTCACTGATAAGCAAGCCTGCTGGAGAATGGAAATTCCTAAGGGCACTGATGCAGTTAGTTTAGAGTAGTAATTATGAGCAATGAAGTAGATAGAGATTTGTAGTTACTTTCAGAGTACAGACACAGGTCTAAGGCTTTTCTCTTCTCCTACAGGTTCATGCTGGAATTGATATTTTATATTATGTTCACGATATGGGGTGGACATAGGCTTTGAGAAAAATACAAGATAGAATTAACAGACATTGGCGATTCTTAGAATTCCAATAACATTATCAATGCAGATGAAAAAGAGACTATTCAAGAATTAACCCTTTTGAATTTTGAAATTAAATCAGATATTAATCAAAAGAATAAATACTGCACTTGTTCTCCACAGGTTCCGAGATAATACTGATGGCGTTTATGTGGAATGGAAGCACAATGCTGTTCATCGGAACTGAGAGGACCATTTCAGAAGAGTTTGTGCAGAAAGTTCCAGTACACTTGTGGGACAATTTGGATATGCAAACAGGAACTGTACATATTAACCTGCAGAACTTTACAATGCTTGTCCATGATATGTAGTAATTAAGCTCTACCATATATCAGGAACAAGAGTGTAAGTTGCTGAGAGACGGTCATGAGGAGGTATCTGAAACCACCGAGACATTCTTACATATGGGGAACCATTCCAGTCTGCATATCAAAAGAAGAAATTATGATGACGTTAAAGTGACATTTTTGGGGATGTAATGGGGACTGTTAATTTCAGTTAACATACCTGATAATGAAACTACGTATTATAAACTTGGGGTATAGATGTATGATTGGTGAAAAGATTTGTCTTAGTTTAAAGATACTAAAGGTAATATGTCAGCGATCCTGGGGTGCAGAGATGGGAAGGTCTCATGTAATTTATTACTAATCACATTCAGTAAAATAACAAAAACTGCAAAGGTTGTACCATTGACCTCTAGAGGCACTGGGAGTATGGAGTTTGTGTTGTTCATGACACTTAAGAGTGACATTGTTAAGACATTGTATCTGCCATCCATGATAGGGAGGTAAAATGGTTGGTGTCTTGCAATGGATTATTTGGAGTGTTGTTAGGAACATAATACTATATTAATATGTACTTGTAAGGTAATGGTACATCCTATGTTGAATGGAAATACCAATTGAAAACAGCTGTTCTACTGAAAAATATGGTTACCTATATTAGACATTAATTTTGGAAATCATGTGAACTTTGAATGATATGCTGTAGTGTTGAATATGTCTAAAATGAGGCACTATTTTAGTACTTGTTCAATGCATAGTGATCATTTTTGAAGTTATAGTTTTAGGTTTTAATCAGTCTTAAGTGCATCATAAGATTGAGGTGGTCTAGAATATTGGATTCTAGAAAGATGTAATTTAACATACAGGTTAAAAATAATGATGCACCTAAATGTGTTAGAGCAACATGAGTGTGGTTCTGATCAAGAGGATGGGGATCCACAGCTGGAACATAGAGTTTATTCTGAGAGTACTGTAGTTTCGGATAGAAGATGTGATTATGAGCTTACAGAGTTAAACCAACACTGCACCGCGTAGCTAAAGAGCAGGACGGGTGGGTGAAATTGGGAGGCATAGATTGCTGTAAGGAATTGAGTACGTCAGTAATTTACACTTGTTCCATGCAGGGTGATCTTATTTCTTGAAACAGGGCAGTAAACCGTACTGTCGAGGTAAAATCACTACGAAAGTATGTCCCCTTTGCACCTCCTACCTCGGGAAGGTATCATTCTCGGACCAGAAAGAAAAACTGTTTTGGATGATGTGAATATAGTATTATCGTATGTAATGTATAATTTCACAAATCTAACTGTTATATTTGAACAGCATTGCAAGCAACACACCAATATCCAGAATTGGCTTCAAAGGGAAATAGGTAGTACAATAAGAGATTACAAAGAGCGAATAGGCGAACGAATGTATGAAGGTAATGAGAATGTGTGAAGGTAATGAGAAACGTAGGAAGAGGGGACTTTTTGATGAAATAGCAGGATGGTTTGGTGCAGGAAATTCTGTTGCAAACAGCTGGGATATTTATCAAATGTCAAAAGGGCAAACTTGGATAGCAAGTGCTGTGGGAGAAGGAATAGAAAGATTGGGGAATGGGCAGATGTATGTAAATCAAGGGATTAGGCTCCAGGGTACAGCTATATATGAGCTAATGGATGGAACAGAGGGAGCCCTGCGCAATTTGACAAAAGCAATAGATTGTAGAATATTTGCGGGTGACCTTTTAAAAACAATGGAGGAAGAAATAATGGACATTAGGCTAAGAGTGGTACCTAGACATGCACTGGAGGAACTCAGGTTGAGGTTGGCAATGATCCACCCTGATCAGACTGACCTCCTGGGAGCTAGTTTAGTGTGGCCAAAGGAGAATGGCAAGGAACCACCTGGTCACATAGGATTCTATCTCTCAATACCATACCTGGATCCTAATAACCAGTATAAAGACAGTTTGAAGATTAGACCGATAGGAGTACTACACAATGAGACAGTGATAGTTTGGGAAAAGGCTACATGGAAAGTTCAGCGAGGGAACTGGAGTGGTGTGGTGCATGAAGCATGCTGTTATGAAACAAATAGTCATGTAGTTTGCCGGTGTCCTGCAATCACCGGAATTAATAGAAATATAAGCACTGAATTAGAGGTACATCCACTAGAGGGGTGGAAATATCAATGGTGTGTGTTGAGTAACCATACCAATTTAAGTATGGAGATTTAACTTGTCAGACTTCTCCAGGATTTTGTTTTTCTCCAACACATGCAGTTCAGATTGGAGATATATATATACCTGAACCTGAAGCAGAGGAGTTCCAAATTACCGCTTGGTGGGATGACACATACCTAAATTCATATTCGGTCATTTTTTCTCAAGTGCACAAATAGGTTAAAATAGTAATACAACGAGCGGAACAGAAGCTGCTCAAAGCTAAGGTCGAAGTTGATTTGGCACAATTAAAAGCCACCGTATTGAAACGATATGGATGGTCAGGGCAGGCCTTAGGGCACACTTTTGGGGATTATGTTGTTTTAATAATACTGTTAATAGTAATAGTATTGATTTTGTGGAATAGCATTCAGTGTTTTTGGTGGAAAAAACAACACCGACAGTTAGAAAGGACCATTGGCAGATGGGAAACTGTAAACTTACTGGGAGCCACCATGAATAAGAAATAACACCTGTGTACAGTGATAAACTGTATTTACTGTATTTTTCTGTATGTTTACTGTATGTTTATTTTTCATTTTTTGTATTATTTTTACGTATGTTTTTTTTTTGTTTGTTTGTTTTTTGCTCATGACATACTTACATGGAGAAACAGCAAAGGCAAGGTAGATACCTACACATAATGGAGAGACTTAGAATGAGAGGAACATACTTCACTATAATATATTATACAAACACGGTACTTGATGTGACTACTCAGAACCAGCGAAGAGGACATCTGAGGGCTCGGGATCACGTAAGCAACTTGGTTGTAGCGGGTCACCCCCCTCCATCTTATATTTTAAAAGTGGGGTATGTTGGAAAACATGGAACAAGTATTGAATAGCAGTTTGCTACGCATGAGGAATGACGGCTGTATTCATGTTATTTTTCTGAAAAGTGATTTAACATTGGATAGAAAAAACTGTTAGTTCCAAAAATGCAAGCACTGCTGTGATAGATGAAAGCTGCAATATGGTAGAGTAGTTATGACAACTGAAAAAGATTCTTTTGTGTCAAAGTAAATGGCTGGCCAGCAGCACACGGCTGTACAAACAAGTCCTTTGATCTCCAGCCCTGACATGAAAGAAGCTTGCCCTTCGGGGAGTCCACTGGGGTATGCACTGAGTTCAGAGATCTTCACACTAGATCACACACACACACACACACACACACACACACACACACACATACACACACTCACACAAAATGAAATATATGGTAACAGGATAATGAGTTGTACCTTTTCTATTGGTTAAGTGTCAGAGAAAGAGGAGGAGGGAGACATCTATGCAGAAGGGTATTTAATGTCATGCAACGATTGTAAGAACGAGTATTCTGTTTGTCCTGTACCTGGGACCAGACTTCCTGCATAATTCAATAAACCTAACAACTGAGTGAAGAAAAGGACTCTGTGCATTTTCTTGAATCTACTTACTCATCATCCTCTTTTTTTAAGTTACATCACTAACAGAAGAGAGTAGAAGTGAGTTGGAGGGGGAGATAACAGAGGAGGAGATTAAAAGGGCTCTTTTTTCTATGAAAGGGAATAAGACACCAGGAGGGGATGAGTTACCAAAAGAGTTTTATGTCTGTTTATGGGAAATAATTAAAAATGATCTTGTAGAAATTTTTAGAGAGGTGTACAAGAATGGTAAGCTAACAACATCAATGAAATCCGGAATTGTACATCTAATTTATAAAAAAGGAGAAAGGAAAGATATTAAGAATTGGAGGCCAGTAACCTTATTAGGAACAGATTATAAAATCCTTAGTAAGGTTTTGGCTAATAGATTAAAGGAGGTTCTGGAGATTTTAGTTAGTGAAGATCAGACGTGTGGGGTTAAGGGGAGGGCTGGTTCTTTTAATTTGTCTTTAATAAGAGATGTTATTAGTTGGGTAGAGGAAAGAAACTTACCATTATGCCTTTTAAGCCTAGACCAAGAAAAGGCATTTGATCGGGTTAGTCATGTTTTCCTGTTTAAAGTTTTACAAACAATGAATCTAGGTGAAGAGTTTATTTCATGGATCAAAATTTTGTATAACAATGTAAACAGTAGGATAAAAGTTAATGGGTTTTTGAGTGAACCTTTGGAGCAGAATGGAGGAGTAAGACAGGGATGCCCCTTGTCTCCTTTGTTGTATGTTTTATTTATAGAACCACTAGCAGAAATGTTAAGGAATGAAAAACAAATTGAGGGGGTACATATTCCAGGAGGATGGGGGAAAAAGTCAAAGTTGCACAATATGCAGATGACACCACTGTATTTCTGTCTACAGATAGAGGATTGGAAAAAACTGTGGCAATTTTAGAGAACTATTGTAAAGCAACAGGATCTGCTATAAATTTCAACAAATCCTCTGTCATGTATTGTGGAAGATGGAGGTATAGGACAGATGTGAGGTACGGTTTTTCTGTTTGTCCTACAGGAATCAAAATTCTGGGTGTTAAATTTTATCACAAAGATTCAGCTAATCACAACTGGGAGGAAAAAATTGTGAAGGTAAAAAAAAAATTGAACATTTGGAAGGGTAGAAAACTTAGCATAATGGGTAGGGGGCTAGTAGTTAGGGTAGACCTGTTGTCTAGTTTGATTTACTTAGCCCTAATTTTTCCGATTCCTACCAAATGTAAAATAATTTTGACTAGGTTGGTTTTTTCATTTAAATTGGGGGGGGGGGGTAAGTATGAACCTGTTAAGAGGGAGCAGATGTATTTAGAAATAGAAGAGGGAGGAAGGGGGGTTGTGTGCATCCCTTTAAAATTAGAAGTGCTCTATGTTTGTTTTTTATGTAAACTATTAATAGACAAGGTACAACATAAAGCCATGTATTTTGTGAAGTTGTGGGCAGCTTTACCATTAAGGAAAATTGTCCCATTAGATAATAGTGGGCCAAAGGCTGAAAATGTACCTTGGCAATATGAAAAATTAGTCTTGTTTTTGAGAGCTCATCCTGGGTGTGTAAAGGAGGAGGTATTAAAGGATCATAAGAAAATGTATAAGGATTTAAAGGGAAAGATGCTTGGAACACAAATAACAGAACTGGAAAAGAAAAAGGTTAAATGGAAATTAATTCAACCAAAAGAGTTATGTAATGAGAGAAAAGACCTGAATTGGCTGGCAGCACTAAATAGATTACCAGTAAGAGAACGGTTATACAATCAAGGTTCAACACTTACCAGAGGTTGCCCGAGAGGTTGTCCAGGAGATGAGACTCTGCAACATGTTTTTTGGGAATGTTATCTAGCCCATTGCTTCTGGAAAAGAACACAACAACTGTTAAGGTTGGTATTAATAGATATTGTTTTGAATCCTGACTTAATTCTAAGAGGGGAAGGGTTGGGACAATTTGAAAAAGAAAAGATAATCTGGTGCATAATAAGTATTGGTAAAGAGATATTGTGGGAAGAAAGGAACGCTCAAGTAAAAAAGAAAAAAGAAGGTAGAACATCGAAACAATTGTGGTATGAATTGAAATACAAAGTGTTAATGGAAACTAAAATGTGGGAAATAAGGATGGAAAAAGAGAAATATAAGCTTTTGTGGGGCAAAGTGGAAAAATATTGTAAATAAAAATCTGTTCTTATCAGTTTAATATCTGATACGTCCCCTATCAGGGGACCATATATTAAATTGATTTTTGGAATCGGGAGATGGAACAGGGGCTTGCTCCATCCACTCCACGCATCGGCCCGGTATTGCAGTACCTCCGGGAACGGTTCACACCTTTCTCTAATGTTGGTCAAAGTCAGATCTGGATCTCTCCTGTGAGCATTTTGTCTACCCCTGCTGGAGGGAGAGTGTCAGTGTTGATGCAAGTTTTCCTGCCCTTTTACTTCTTTTTTTTCTTTCTCTCTTTCTTTCTTTCTTTCTCTCTTTCTCTCTTTCTTTCTCTCTTTCTTTCTTGCTTTCTTTCTTTCTTTTATTCACATGTGGTGATGATGTAGACAGCAGCAGTTTGTTTCCTGGGAGCATGCAGCTAACAAGACAAGTGTGGTGGAACATGTCCCTATGCCAGGTCCTTCTTAGCCAGCCAGCCAGCCAGCGAGGCACAGTTGTAGTTACCCAAGGCACCTTGCACAGCATAGCAGCTTGGCATGACTATTTGTAAGACGCACTCCGCCAGTTTATGTTTTGTTTTTGGTGTTATGTGTGTGTTTTTGCTTTGTTTTGTTTTCTCCTGCTTAAATTGCACATTTCCCCTCTGGAAGCAGCAGCCCGTTTTTTGGGGGTCTGCTTGTGCTTGAAATTTTGCACCCACCTTTGAATCCCCCTGTGCCGTCCGGACTGGGGGGCCCCGGGCAAGGGCCAAGTCGCCATCGCTTCTCGGCCTCTTGGCTCAGATCAAGTGTGTGTGGCATGACCGCAGCATTTGTTCACTAGGAGAAAGAGATGGCGGTGTGCACGATGGCCTACAACAATTCATTTAAGTCAGCTGATCGGGCTGGGCTTAGGAATACTGTGAGATTTTTGTGGAAGGGAAGAGCGGAGGAGGAGATGCTGGATAGAGAACAATTTATCCGAGAAGTATTGCTGAGAGTTTTGAATTTTGAGCCGGAAGAAATCTTTTGTTTACAAAGGAATGGAACATCTAAATTTTTGGACGTCACTTTGCATAGCGCGCAAGCCTTTCAGTATCTTCTTGATACTTGTAATGCTAAAGAGGATCCAAGAGCCTTTATCATTTTTTTCCGTGGAGTCCTTGGCTAAAACAAATTTCCGGATTATAACAGTACATATGTACAATCCGTATGTGTCGGATTTAGCCATAAGTGCTTTCCTGTCCAGTTATGTGGATGTGATTTCCGGGGCAACGTTACTTAGAGACGGCTTTAAAATTTGGAACGGGAAGAGACAGTTTCAGGTGCTGCTTCGGCAAGAGGAGGGAGGGTATGATAGGTTCCGTCATCCCCCCGCAAATTTCTTTATTGGAGCAGATAGGGGTTATCTGTTTTATTCACGGCAGCCCCTGTTCTGCAGAAAATGTTCCAGTTTTGGCCATATAGAGGTCGGGTGTACACAAGAGAGATGCAGGAACTGTGGAGAACTGGGACATGTTTCAAAAGACTGTCAGAAAAATAAGAGCTGTAATGTCTGTGGAGAAGAAGGGCATTTGTTTAAAAATGGTCCTAAGCGGAAGCAGACATATGCTGATGTTGCATGGGGCCGTGAGACAGATGGCTTGGAAGTGGTGGATGACATGCCTCCAATTGAAAAAGTGTTGAAGGAGATGAGGCATATTGCTGTGCCTGACGGAGGGGCAGCAGAAGGTGATAAGGCAAAAGGTGGTGAAGAAGAAGTGGAAGGGGTGTCGTGGGGAGATACCCCTGACGATGTGACTGATACGACGGAGCAGATTTTGGTTCAGGGAAAAGTAAAAGGAAGAGGAAAGGGGAGGAAGAGGAACAAAGAAGTGGAGAATGAGACAGCGTCTGCTGGTTTAGAGGGGACTCCAAAGAAGATAGTGGGCGTGCAGCGCATGGAGGTACCAAAGGACTTAGAGGCCGTTTCTTCCCAGCAGTTAAGTTTAGTGGAGTCAGGGACTGCAGAGGAGGTATTTGGATCGGTTTCTTCATCATCTTCCATGATACCGGACACTGGTTTGGAGGAAGAGGTGCTGCAGTCTTATGTCTTTCACTGGTGAGTCCAGGTCCTTATGACTCAGGCATGGGGTTACCAGAGGAGCAAAATGAGAGGAGTTTTGTGGATACAGAAGGTATGGGCCCTTTCTAGGGCTAGACTTTTTGGGACTAATGGTTTGAGGGTTTTTTTGTGGTTTTCTCACTTGTGAATGATGGTTTATTTTTGTTTTTGTTTTTCATTTCTTTTTTAGTGCATTTTTTCTTTATCTTTTATTTCTATGAATGTAAGAGGTTTGAGGGGTTATAATAAGCGAGTTTCTGTGTTTCTTTATTTAAATTCTTTGTCATTTTCTTTTTGTTTTTTGCAAGAGGTTCATTTAAGGGATGCTTCTGATATTGCTTTGTACACAAAAGACTGGGGGGGAGGGGAGTCCAGGTGGAGTGTGCGGGGGGTGCATTCATCTGGGGTAGGGGTGTTATTAAAGGACAAGGAGATGGAGGTAGTGCAATGCATTTCAGTACTACCAGGGCACATTCTGTGTGTGGATGTGAACTGGAGAGGTCAAAAGCTGAGACTGATTAATGTACAGTGCCTTGCGAAAGTATTCGGCCCCCTTGAACTTTGCGACCTTTTGCCACATTTCAGGCTTCAAACATAAAGATATGAAACTGTAATATTTTGTGAAGAATCAACAAGTGGGACACAATCATGAAGTGGAACGAAATTTAGTGGATATTTCAAACTTTTTTAACAAATAAAAAACTGAAAAATTGGGCGTGCAAAATTATTCAGCACCCTTAAGTTAATACTTTGTAGCGCCACCTTTTGCTGCGATTACAGCTGTAAGTCGCTTGGGGTATGTCTCTTTCAGTTTTGCACATCGAGAGACTAAAATTTTTGCCCATTCCTCCTTGCAAAACAGCTTGAGCTCAGTGAGGTTGGATGGAGAGCATTTGTGAACAGCAGTTTTCAGTTCTTTCCACAGATTCTCGATTGGATTCAGGTCTGGACTTTGACTTGGCCATTCTAACACCTGGATATGTTTATTTGTGAACCATTCCATTGTAGATTTTGCTTTATGTTTTGGATCATTGTCTTGTTGGAAGACAAATCTCCGTCCCAGTCTCAGGTCTTTTGCAGACTCCATTAGGTTTTCTTCCAGAATGGTCCTATATTTGGCTCCATCCATCTTCCCATCAATTTTAACCATCTTCCCTGTCCCTGCTGCAGAAAAGCAGGCCCAAACCATGATGCTGCCACCACCATGTTTGACAGTGGGGATGGTGTGTTCAGGGTGATGAGCTGTGTTGCTTTTACGCCAAACATAATGTTTTGC
Source organism: Acipenser ruthenus (assembly GCF_902713425.1). Classification (NCBI taxonomy): domain Eukaryota; kingdom Metazoa; phylum Chordata; class Actinopteri; order Acipenseriformes; family Acipenseridae; genus Acipenser; species Acipenser ruthenus. The sequence continues at coordinate 20,331,392 of NC_081198.1, read as the reverse complement.
ATTGTTGCCAAAAAGTTCGATTTTGGTTTCATCTGACCAGAGCACCTTCTTCCACATGTTTGGTGTGTCTCCCAGGTGGCTTGTGGCAAACTGTAAACGACACTTTTTATGGATATCTTTAAGAAATGGCTTTCTTCTTGCCACTCTTCCATAAAGGCCAGATTTGTGCAGTATACGACTGATTGTTGTCCTATGGACAGAGTCTCCCACCTCAGCTGTAGATCTCTGCAGTTCATCCAGAGTGATCATGGGCCTCTTGGCTGCATCTCTGATCAGTCTTCTCCTTGTATGAGCTGAAAGTTTAGAGGGATGGCCAGGTCTTGGTAGATTTGCAGTGGTCTGATACTCCTTCCATTTCAATATTATCGCTTGCACAGTGCTCCTTGGGATGTTTAAAGCTTGGGAAATCTTTTTGTATCCAAATCCGGCTTTAAACTTCTCCACAACAGTATCTCGGACCTGCCTGGTGTGTTCCTTGTTCTTCATGATGCTCTCTGCGCTTTAAACGGACCTCTGAGACTATCACAGTGCAGGTGCATTTATACGGAGACTTGATTACACACAGGTGGATTCTATTTATCATCATTAGTCATTTAGGTCAACATTGGATCATTCAGAGATCCTCACTGAACTTCTGGAGAGAGTTTGCTGCACTGAAAGTAAAGGGGCTGAATAATTTTGCACGCCCAATTTTTCAGTTTTTTATTTGTTAAAAAAGTTTGAAATATCCAATAAATTTCGTTCCACTTCATGATTATGTCTCACTTGTTGTTGATTCTTCACAAAAAATTACAGTTTCATATCTTTATGTTTGAAGCCTGAAATGTGGCAAAAGGTCGCAAAGTTCAAGGGGGCCGAATACTTTCGCAAGGCACTGTATATGCACCTACTGATTTGGTTTCTAGAAAGGACTGTTTTGTTGCCATAAAGGATCTCCTTGTGACAAATAGACACATAGTTTTGGGAGGGGATTTTAATGAATCATTAGATAAGGGGAATGTGCACGATTATACAGTGGGGGTGTTAAAAGGTATATTAGTACTTTTTAGTTTGGTGGATAGTTTAAAAAAATGTAATCCAGGGTTGGAAGGGATCACATGGAGAAATTCAAGGGGGGCAAAAAGTAGATTAGATTATTTTTTTGTTTCAAATGTGTTGTCTGTTAGTTTTTGTAATACATCTCCATTATGGTTTTCAGATCACGATAGTTTAAAATATATTATTAGTTTCACAACACCGGTGTTTGGTGGGTTTTGGAAATTGAATTGAGGTATTGGAAGATAAAGCGTTTAGGGAGCTTTTTGTATTTCATTTTAAGGGATGGGTTGAAATGTTGTGTTATTGTGATTCTGTTCTAGTTTGGTGGGAGGGGGTAAAGGGAAAAATTAAGATACTTACTCAACAATTCTGCAGGAATAGAAGGAGGAAGGAGCAGAGAGCGGTTTTGGGGTTACAGAAGGATTTGGAGGGGGTGTATATAAGGGGAAACACAGGGGGTAATTTTGATTTTGACAAGGCAAGGGAACTTAAGGATAAGATGAGGGTGGTGTGGGAAAAAAGGGCGAGTATTTTTTTGTTTAGGTGTAAGGGGGATTTTTTAGAAAAACATGAGACATGTAGTTCATATTTTTTTAAACAGGTGAAGGGTGAACAAAAAAGAGGGTGATCAGGGGTTTAAAGGGGAAAGATGGGGTCACGGTGGTGGATACAGAGGGCATGCTAGACTGTGCTAGTAATTTTTATAAAGAATTATTTTCAGAAAAAGAGGTTAATGAGGATGTTGCTTCCTCTTTTTTGGATAAAGTGCATGTCAGGCTGTCTGATGAGGTGAGAGAGAGTTTGGAGAGACCGGTCACTGTTGCTGAGTTGACAAGTGCGCTTAATAAAATGGCAGATAGGAAAGTGCCAGGGGGAGACGGTCTCCCTAAAGAATTTTATGTCACTTTTTGGGAGGTAATTGGGCCAGTATTATTAATGGTGGTGGGGGAAGTTTTTCGCACAGGGAGTTTGTCAAAATCTATGAGGAATGGTGTGATTTCTTTATTGTTTAAAAAAGGGGATGAGATGGACCTGAGGAACTGGAGGCCAGTCACTTTGTTAACGGTGGATTATAAAATAATCGCAAAGGTTATGACTGAGAGGTTAAAACAAACAATGCTGTTAATTGTAAGTCAGGATCAGACATGTGGGGTGGTGGGTAGATCGGTTCATTGGAATCTGATGTTAACAAGGGATGCAATTAGTTGGGCTGAGGATAGGAGGGTACCTCTAATGTTGGTGAGCCTGGATCAGGAGAAGGTGTTTGATCGGGTGCACCAGGGTTTTTTGTTTAGAGTTTTGGCACATTTTGGGTTTGGGGAAAAGTTTCTTAGGTGGTTAAAAATTTTGTACACTGAGGTGGGTAGTAGGGTGAATATCAATGGGCATCTGGGGGAATTCATTTCACAAGTTTCTGGGGTGAGGTAGTGGTGTCCACCGTCTCCTATCTTTGCAGAGGCAGTGAGAGCAGATGGTGGGATTGAGGGGTTGTTGTTACCAGGGAGTGGGGGGTGCCTTAAGATCTCGCAGTATGCGGATGACAACTCTTTTTGACATCGGACAGAAGTTTGGAAAGAGTTCTTCAGGTTCTTGCACAGTTTGCCTTAGCATCAGGATCAAAACTGAACATGGATAAATCATCGGTCATGTTTCTTGGGGCTTGGAGGGATAGGTCTGATGTACCAGGGGGTTTACAGTTATGCACTGAGGGGCTAAAGTTATTAGGGATTTCATTCTATCACAAGGGGAGTGGGGTTAAGAATTGGGCGGATAAATTGGTAAGGTTAAGGGTGAAAATAGGATTATGGAAGTGTAGGAAGTTGACTTTTTTGGGGAAAGTGTTGGTGCTAAAAAGTGATGTTCTTCCATTTTTATTGTATTTATCTTACATTTTTCCTTTACCATGTAAATTCAGAAAGATTTTGGTTAAAATGGTTTTTGATTTTGTTTGGGGGGAAATATGAATACATCAAGAGGGATATCATGTATAGGAGGGTGGAGGATGGGGGGAGGGGTGTTCCTAACATCCCTCTTTAAATTGGACTATTTTCTTCATCCTTATGTATTGCTTTGAATCCAGTGGTTTTTCATAAATGTCAGTATTTTGTTTCATTATGGTTTTCTTTTACTATGAGAAATATTGTTGTCTGGTCGAATAATAGACCAAAGGCAGAGGTATTGCCAGAGCACTATCAGTGTGCAGTTGTTTTTTTAAAGAAACATCTAATTTGTAAAACGGAGAAATTATGTACACAGCACAAACTTCTGTATAATAATATCATTGAGGGGGAGGGTTTGGAGTTGGTTGGGGGGGTCACAAAAGAGGTGTGGGGAAGGGTGCAGCCGAAAGGTTTAGATAATAGGTTAAAAGATTTAAATTGGTTAGTGGTGCACGGGAGGTTACCTCTAAGGGAAATTTTACATAGACACAAATTAACAAAGAATAAGTTCTGTCCTAGAATCAAGTGTAGGGTGGAAGAGACTTTGAGTCATGTGTTCTGGGACTGTTTTTTTGTTAAAAGGGTTTGGGCACGAATAGAGGAGGTGTTTGATTTGATTTTGTTAGATTTTGCTTTGTCATATAGTATTGTGGTGGAGGGATTGGATTATAAAGGGATAAAGAAGGAGGTATGGTTTTTATTGTGGTTAGTTATTAGTTTAGTGAAACAGAGTATCTGGGATGCAAGAAATGTTTTAGTTAAATCAAATACGAAATGGAAAGTACTGGGGGTGGTGAATAAGGTATGTCGGGATTTGAGGGGTAGGGTAAAAAGGGATGTGTTAAGGTGGGGGTTTAATGCTGCAAAAGAAAAATGGAAGGGTTTGGTGTATTTGTAGTAAGATTTTTGTAAATAAGGGAAGGGGTTAGGTGTGACATGGGTTATGTATGGGATGGATTTTAGAGTTTATTTTGCGGGGTGAATACTCTGTATATTGTCATGTATTTTCTTTTGTGAATTTGTTTGATTGGATGTTCTGTATATTTGTTTGTGTGAAATAAATAATATATAAAAAAAAAAAATCTGTTCTTATCAGTTTAATATCTGATACGTCCCTGTGGCAAAGTGCCCCGCCCCTGTGTGCATTTGTGTGTTTTGTGTATGTATGCTTGCGTATGTTAATGTTGGTGTATAGATTGGTACACGGGATATAAACGGGTCTGTGTTTCACGTGTGTTTAAAAAGTGTAGATTTGTATTTAGGCACGAGGAGAGCACAAATCACTTCACGTGCTGGTTAAATGTAATATGTGAGCACGGGGTTGCACAGAATTAATTCACGTGCTGGGATTCAAGTGAATAATTAATTAGTAATTGAATCCCAGCACAATAGTGTATATATAGACGCACATTTCTTGCACTCAGGGTTGGGTGTTCGGAAGAGGAGAACGGGTGAGAGAGAGAGAGGAGAAACTAAATAGTGTAAAATAGTAAAGATAAGTGTTTGTTCTCACCGTGTTTGTTTGTCTCCGTGCACCGTTTGTTTAGTGTTAGTCCGTTTTGTCTGTCTCTTTATTTTGGCGCAAGTGCCGTGTCCTGTTTTGTATTCCATTGTGCAAACCTTTTATTTGTTATTAAACGCTGAGTGCAGCCATTGCACTCGGCTCATCATCACAACCACCGTCTCTGTGTATTCCTTTTCTGGTCTGACGCCACCCACTCTGGCCGTCTTTGTGACAGTCCCCTATCAGGGAACGGTGCACACCTTTCTCTAACGTTGGTCAAAGTCAGATCTGGATCTCTCCTGTGAGCATTTTGTCTACCCCTGCTGGAGGGAGAGTGCCAGTGTTGATGCAAGTTTTCCCGCCGTTTTACTTTTTTTTTTCTTTCTCGCTTTCTTTCTTTCTCTCTTTCTTTCTTGCTTTCTTTCTTTCTTTTATTCACATGTGGTGATGATGTAGACAGCAACAGTTTGTTTCCTGGGAGCATGCAGCTAACCAGACAAGTGTGGTGGAACATGTCCCTATGCCAGGTCCTTCTTAGCCAGCCAGCCAGCGAGGCACAGTTGTAGTTACCCAAGGCACCTTGCACAGCATAGCAGCTTGGCATGACAATTTGTAAGACGCACTCCGCCAGTTTATGTTTTGTTTTTGGTGTTATGTGTGTGTTTTTGCTTTGTTTTCTCCTGCTTAAATTGCACATTTCCCCTCTGGAAGCAGCAGCCCGTTTTTTGGGGGTCTGCTTGTGCTTGAAATTTTGCACCCACCTTTGAATCCCCCTGTGCCGTCCGGGCTGGGGGGCCCCGGGCAAGGGCCAAGTTGCCATCGCTTCTCGGCCTTTTGGCTAAGATCAAGTGTAGTATCTGTTCTTATCAGTTTAATATCTGATACGTCCCCTATCAGGGGACCATATATTAAATTGATTTTTGGAATCGGGAGATGGACAGGGGCTTGCTCCGTCCACTCCACGCATCGGCCCGGTATTGCAGTACCTCCGGGAACGGTGCACACCTTTCTCTACTGTTGGTCAAAGTCAGATCTGGATCTCTCCTGTGAGCATTTTGTCTACCCCTGCTGGAGGGAGAGTGCCAGTGTTGATGCAAGTTTTCCCGCCGTTTTACTTTTTTTCTCTCTCTCTCTCTCTTTCTTTCTTTCTTTCTCTCTTTCTCTCTTTCTTTCTCTCTTTCTTTCTTGCTTTCTTTCTTTCTTTTATTCACATGTGGTGATGATGTAGACAGCAGCAGTTTGTTTCCTGGGAGCATGCAGCTAACCAGACAAGTGTGGTGGAACATGTCCCTATGCCAGGTCCTTCTTAGCCAGCCAGCCAGCCAGCGAGGCACAGTTGTAGTTACCCAAGGCACCTTGCACAGCATAGCAGCTTGGCATGACTATTTGTAAGATGCACTCCGCCAGTTTATGTTTTGTTTTTGGTGTTATGTGTGTGTTTTTGCTTTGTTTTGTTTTCTCCTGCTTAAATTGCACATTTCCCCTCTGGAAGCAGCAGCCAGTTTTTTTTGGAGTCTGCTTGTGCTTGAAATTTTGTACCCACCTTTGAATACCCCTGTGCCGTCTGGGCTGGAGGGCCCTGGGCAACGGTCAAGTCGCCTTCACTTCACGGCCTCTTGGCTCAGATCAAGTGTGTGGCATGACCGCAGCTTGGTCTATCTGAGAGAAAAAGAAGGTGATACGAAGATGGCGTCGAAATCTTCATACAAGTCAGCACGTGGGGCTGGACTGCAGAATACCGTCCATTTCAGATGGAAAGAAGAGAACAAGGAAGATTTCTTAGATCGAGATCAGTTCGTGGAGAAGGTGTTGCTGGAACAACTGCGCTTTGTACCTGCTCAGATCTACTGCCTTCAGGTGAATATAAGCCAAAAAATTTTGGACATGACTTTTGAAACTGGATCTATTTTCGAAATCTTTCTAAATCTTTTGAAGAGAAATCAACAGAAAAACCTTTGTCTTTTTATAGCATGGAGCCACTTTGGCACAAAGACCACAGAGTAATAACGGTTCACATGTTTAACCCATATGTATGTGACTTTGATATTGAACTGTTCTTATCTCGGTACTGCAAAACTGTTTCTGGTGGAGTACCAATTAAAGATAAGCATGGCATATGGACAAGTAAAAGACAGTTTCGGGTAACTTTAAAGCCTGAAAAGGACAGTTCTGATGGGTTTAAGCACCCGCCGGCCAATTTCACAATTGGGCCAAACAGAGGCTACCTGTTTTACAGCAGACAGCCCCAGTACTGCAGGAAATGTGGTATTTTTGGGCACCTGGCTGCCACTTGCGAGAACATAATCTGTCGTAACTGCCAGGGCACAGATCATGAGACTAAGGACTGTGACAAAACAAAAAAATGCAGCATCTGTAACTCTGAGGAGCACCTGTTCAAACAGTGCCCAAAGAGGAGTACAACTTATGCAGATGCTGTCCGAAGTGAGGAGCCGGCTGAGGAAGAACCAGCTGATCAAGAGGCGGGGGAGACTGTCCCAGAAACTCTACAGGAAATGGAGGAGGAGAAGGAGGAGGAGGGGGAGGTTGTAGTCGGACCTAGTCGGAGGGTATTGGCTTCCTCCCGTGACTACAATGGATTGTTTCCTGGCAACCAGGAACATTAGAGAGAGGTGAAGAGAGGCAGGGAGAAACGAAAAAACGTAGATGAACCATTAAAGAGTCAATCAGAGGCTGTCACTAAACGGAAGGTAGAGGGGATCCCACTTTCTGTTAACCCCTATGGCGCTTTGCTGGTAAGAGAGGAGGGGGAAGCTTTAGAAGAACTGTCAGAGGAGGGAGTTACTAGAGACTGGAATGAATGCAGCACAGGCAGTGCTGAAGTCTGAGCTACTTTGGAAGAAATCCAGGAGCAAGTTCTGGCTCTTGGTAATGACTCTACTAGGCAAACGCTACCCAGCCATCAGAAGGAGGGTCCTACAGAAGGCGGACCAGGACATATGCCTGCTTTGGAAGGCAAAAAAGGGACTTGAGCTGATTGGTGATTAGTTTTGGTTGTTCTTTTTTTCTCTTAGCCTATGTAAATGGCTGCACTGAATTTAATGTCTGTAAATGTCAGGGGGTTGAGAGACAAAGTGAAGAGGACAGCTGTGTTTACCTCTTTACGATTATATGATTTTTCGGTTTGTTTCTTTCAAGAGGTACACCTTAAAGATGAGAAGGATGTGGAGGCCTTCAGTACAGAATGGGGGGCTGGTGAGTCCTGCTGGAGTGTGTGGGGGGGGGGTACATTCGTCGGGAGTGGGGATTATTTTTAAGGGTCAAAATGTGGAAATTGTACACACTGTTTCACCTGTACCAGGGAGGGTCTTAATGGTGGATGCTGATTGTGGGGGGACACAGTTCAGATTTATTAATATATATGCAAACCCTCTTATGTCTGCAAGGGCGGATCTGTTTGCCGAGTTAGGGGATTTGTTGGTCACTAATAGGGTGGTGGGAGGGGACTTTAATATTAATTTGGACACAGCTCAAGACGCAGATTGTAGTCTTAAGCATCTGAAATCCCTGCTAACAAATTTTGAATTAGTCGATGCCTTTGCAAAACTAAAACTGAAGGGGGCCACTTGGAGGAATTCCAGAGGGTCTAGTAGCAGGCTAGATTATTTTTTTTGTAAACAAAACCTTTCAGTTACAGTCTGGGTCTGTTCTCCCTATGTGGTTTTCAGATCATGACCTAATAACTCTCAAAGTATTAGTAAAAGCTCCCTTGTTTGGCAAAGGCTATTGGAAGTTTAACAACAAAGTACTTGAGGAGAGAGAGTTCTGTGAGCTTTTTTTAGAGCACTACCAGTTTTGGGTGGGGTTGAAGCCATATTTCAGTTCAGTGGTAGAGTGGTGGGAGGAGGTGAAAAGGAGGGTGAAAGTGTTGTCACAAGAGTTTGCTAAAGCTAAGGCTAAAAGGGAAAGGAAAGAGATTTTCAGATTGCAGCGGATTTTGGAAGGATTATACATGATAGGTAATAGGGGACACACAGTTAACTGGAAGTACTTTGCAGAGGTGAAAACAGCAGTTGAAAGACATTTTTACTTTAAAAGCCACACAGTTTTTGTTCCGGAGGCAAGGAGAAGTGGTCTTTAAACGCTGAAGGTTGCACTCATTCTTTTTTCAGACAAATCAGGGACAGACAGAGTAGGCAGGTAATCACCAGCCTGCTGGACAAACAAAACAGGGAAATACTGGACCCTGCTGAGGTACTGGAATGTGCTAGCTCCTTTTATGAGGATCTATTTTCGGTGCGAGATGTTAGTGAGGGGGAGGGGAGCCACTTCCTTGCTCAGGTGTCATCCCAAGTGCCAGAAGAAGTAGTAGAGGACTTGGAGAAGCCTATACTGTTAGAGGAGCTGACAGCAGCCTTGAAAGGGATGAAAAGCAGGAAGGTACCAGGATCTGATGGGCTTGGGAAAGAATTCTATTTGGCGTTTTGGAATGTGTTGGGTAAGGATGTCTTAGAGGTAGTACAGGCTATTTTTAAACAAGGTGAACTAGGGAGATCAATGAAGGAGGGCATTATCACTCTTATTTAAGAAAGGAGAGAAGTCTGATCTGCAGAACTGGAGGCCTATTACCTTATTAAATGCCGATTATAAAATTAGTAGCAAAGGTCCTTACAGGCAGGCTTGGGAGAGTGATGCCCCATTTTGTGTACATAGACCAGACTTGTGGAGTCCAGGGCAGGTCTGCCAAGTGGAACCTGCAGCTGATTCGCGATGTGATTGGCTGGGCGGAGGACAGGAGGTTGCCACTGATGCTAGTTAGTTTAGATCAGCAAAAGGCTTTCGACCGGGTACATCATGGGTTTTTGTTTAAGGTCTTGCAGAATTTCAGGTTTGGGGAGCACTTTCTGAGGTGGTTTGGCATTATGTATAATGGGGTTTTCAGTAGGCTCAGAGTGAATGGGGAGAGAATTTGGGGAGAGAGGTCCGACAGGTATCGGGAGTAAGGCAGGGTTGTCCTCTCTCTCCTCTTCTCTGTCTTGTTTGTGGAGCCCTTTGCAGCGGCTCTACGGGGGGACAGGAGGGTGGGGGGGCGTGGTAATCCCAGGTAGTAAGGGAGAGGTATTAAAAATCTCTCAGTACGCTGATGATTCCACGTTATTTTTGGAGTCGGATTTTAGTTTAAAAAAATATCTAGCGTTAGTCCACTATGTACAGAGGGTATAAAAATTCTTGGGGTCACATTTTATCGCACGCAGACAGAGGTTAAGAATTGGGAGGAGAGGTTAGAAAAGGTGGGAAGGCAGTTAGCACTTTGGAAAAGCAGAAGACTCACCTTTAAAGGTAAAGTGCTAGTGATAAAAGCCATAGTTTTGCCTCTACCTGGCATATGTATTTCCTTTGCCTCGCAGGATGAGAAGGGGGGTCACTAGGATAGTGTTTCAGTTCATGTGGGGAGGAAGGTACGAGTATGTGAGGAGAGATATTATGTACAGACCTATAAAGGAGGGGGGGAGAGATGTGCCACACATACCACTGAAACTAGACTAGCTTATTGTTTTCAAACCTATGTGTTGCATTAGTTGGGGAAGTCTCGCACAAATGTCAGTATTTTATCGAATTTTGGTTTTCCTTATCTATGCATCATCTGGCCCATATTTCAAACAGCATTCCTGAGGCAGAGACCAGGCCCGCCTGGTATGAACATGCTGTAGTGTGGTCAAAGGCTAACCCAGCCTGTAAGAGAAAGATCTGTGTCACATAAAATGTTGTATAGCCAGTCTGTTTCAAGTTTTTATGTACGTTTTTTTCGCTGACACCACAAAACGCCTGGGCTGAGATCCAACCGAAAGGCTTGGATAATAAATTTAGTGACTTTAATTGGTTGTGTGCACATAGCCGAGTTCCAGTGCGGGAGGTTCTACACAGACACTCCCTGACTAGAAACCCTTTTTGTCCAAGGAACAGCTGTTTATCGGAGGAAACACAAAGGCACATGTTGTGGGAATGTTCCTTTTCTAAATCAGTTTGGGAGAGGGCAGAGGATCTGTTTGGATTATTGGTGCCGGGTTTGGTTCTGGATTATGATTTTATTATATATGGTGCTGGGTTGGGAAAATACTCAAAAAAGATGGGTTTTATACTGTGGTTTCTAATCAGTTTGATAAAATTTGAAATTTGGGGAAACAGGAACTGCCTGGTGAAAAACAACAAGAGCATGTGCCCTGACAGAGGGATAAAAGAGATTCGGGGGCAGGTAAAGAGGCAGATCCAAATAGAAGTGGATAGATGGGGCTTTCATGCTGCAAGAGAAAAATTGAAGAATTTAACTGATCTACAAATGTCTCTGATGTACTATGTGTTGTGAAAGATGTAAATTGCACTATAAAGCAGTATGGTTACTTTGTAGTAATGTAAAAATGTAACTATTTGATTGTAATTGTAATTGTATTGTTGTTCAATAAAAAAAAAATCTGTTCTTATCAGTTTAATATCTGATACGTCCCCTATCAGGGGACCATATATTAAATTGATTTTTGGAATCGGGAGATGGAACAGGGGCTTGCTCCGTCCACTCCACGCATCGGCCCGGTATTGCAGTACCTCTGGGAACGGTGCACACCTATCTCTAACATTGGTCAAAGTCAGATCTGGATCTCTCCTGTGAGCATTTTTGTCTACCCCTGCTGGAGGGAGAGTGCCAGTGTTGATGCAAGTTTTCCCGCCGTTTTACTTCTTTCTTTCTCTCTCTTTCTTTGATTCACATGTGGTGATGATGTAGACAGCAGCAGTTTGTTTCCTGGGAGCATGCAGCTAACCAGACAAGTGTGGTGGAACATGTCCCTATGCCAGGTCCTTCTTAGCCAGCCAGCCAGGCAGTGAGGCACAGTTGTAGTTACCCAAGGCACCTTGCACAGCATAGCAGCTTGGCATGACTATTTGTAAGACGCACTCCGCCAGTTTATGTTTTGTTTTTGGTGTTATGTGTGTGTTTTTGCTTTGTTTTGTGTTCTCCTGCTTAAATTGCACATTTCCCCTCTGGAAGCAGCAGACAGTTTTTTTTTGGAGTCTGCTTGTGCTTGAAATTTTGCACCCACCTTTGAATCCCCCTGTGCCGTCCGGGCTGGGTGGCCCCGGGCAAGGGCCAAGTCGCCATAGCTTCTCGGCCTCTTGGCTAAGATCGTTTTCATGTGGCATGACCGCAGAGAGTGATAGAAGAGAGTGATACGAGGAGGAGAGGATGGACAAGACATCTGCTAATCGGTCGGCTTCAAGGGCTGGACTATGGAACACAGTTCGGTTGAGATGGAGAGGAGATATGGGAGTGGATTTCCCAGGAAGAATAGAATTTGTGGAGAAGATTTTGATGGCGAGCCTTGGATTTGAAGCTATGGATTTCTTTTGTATCCAGATGAATTCAGCGGCAAGGTTTGTAGATGTTACTTTTGACTCTGAAGATCTTTATGACATTTTGGGATAGATACAAAGTGTACTCAATGAAAGCTCCTGTGAAGGATTATGCTGCTGAATCATTATGGAATCGCAATTTCAGAGTTATAACAGTCCACATGTTTAATCCTTATGCATCTGACTGGGATATTGAAGCTTTTCTGGGGAAATACTGCGATGTACTAGTGAGTGCAGTTTATCAGAGAGATCTATTGGGAATCTGGAATGACAAGAGACAATTCAAAGTGTTATTAAGGCAAGACGCCAAGGGTTTCGATGGGTATAGGCACCCTCTGGCAAACTTTTCTATTGGGCCCAACAGAGGCTACTTGTTTTATTCTGGCCAACCGCTATACTGCCGAAAATGCATGTCCTTTGGTCACACAGAAATGCATTGTAATCAAGTTCGTTGTAGGAACTGCGAGGAGTTGGGCCATGAAACAAAGGACTGTCCGTTTGTTAAAAAATTTAATATTTGTGGATCTGATGAGCATCTCTTTAGACAATGCCCACAGAAGAAAAGGTCCTTTGCAGAGGTGATTAGAGAGGACCAAGAAAAGGAACCAGAAAACGAGCAGCAAGATGGGGGAGAGCCAAGGGGTGGTCCCGTTGATGTAAGCGAAGCACAGGAGGAAAATGTGGCTGTGCATAAGGTGATTTCAAGTGGCAGTGGGGTTCAGTCAGAGTTAAGCAGAGTGCCTGGCCAAGAGGAAGCTCGGCAAACTGTTCAAGAGGCTGAGCGGGAGGAGATTGAGGCGAGTAGGGAAATGCTAGGAGGAAAAGGTGGAGCTGAACCAAGAAACAAGCAAGGAGGAGGGCTGGATGGATGTGGACAAGAAAAGTGGGAAAAGGAAAAAAGATTCTGGGAATGAGAGGAAGGCAGCTGAACAAAAGCTAGCAAAAGTGAAGAAAGCAAAGGAAGGGGAGGGGATAGAGCATGGAAACAGGTTTGATCGCTTACAGAATCTGCCTTTCCCTTCCTGGGAAACGTGCATCTATTTATACTGTTGTGCTGGGATTCAATTACTAATTATTCACTTGAATCCCAGCACGTGAATTAATTACGTACAACCTTGTGCGCGCATATTACTTACTTTAAATGCATGTGCAGTGATGTGCAATCCCGTGCCTAAATACAATTATACATTTTTAAATACACGTGAAACACAGACCCGTTTATATCCCGTGTACCAATGACTATACACCAACATTACCACACGCACCATACAACACAACACACAAATGCACACAGGGGCGGGGCGCATTGCCACATATACCCCCCCTTGTGCGCAGCACACATGGCCTCAACGGCCACCTCCCCCCTTAAAAACCCAGCAGTCCAGAACAAAGTCTAGGGCTGGGAAGGGAGGCTTCAGTGGGCCCATGGCTGGCAATGCTGTCAGCACCCCTGCTGGTAGTGGCATGGCTGACAGCATGCTGGTCCACTCCTGCAGCGAAATTGCTGCGGGGGATGCTGGTCTCCTGACCTCTCCCCTTTTCTTCGTAGCTGGTAGCTCCCCTTTGTGGGGCTCCGACCACAGTACTTCCGGTAGCGAAGAAGCTGCAGTGGGAGCAGGTCTCCAGACCTACCCCACGATCTCCGGCAGCGAAACTGCTGCAGTGGGAGCAGGTCTCCGGACCTCCCCCACGATCTCCGGCAGCGAAACTGCTGCAGTGGGAGCAGGTCTCCTGACCTCCCCCACCTTCTTCGTGGCCAGCAGCTCCCCTTGGTGGGGTTCCGGCCACAGTACTTCCTGCTGCGATGCGGAGCAACTGGCAGCCCCAGGCGATGCGGAGCGGCTGGCAACCCCAGGCGATGCGGAGCGGCTGGCAACCCCAGGCGATGCGGAGCGGCTGGCAACCCCAGGCGATGCGGAGCGGCTGGAAATCCCAGGCGATGCGGAGCGGCTGGAAACCCCAGGCGATGCGGAGTGGCTGGCAACCCCGGGCGAAGCGTGGCAGGCATCCTTGGGCGAAGCATGGCAGGCATCCTTGGGCGAAGCGTGGCAGGCATCCTTGGGCGAAGCGTGGCAGGCATCCTTGGGCGAAGCGTGGCAGGCATCCTTGGGCGAAGCGAGGCAGGGAGTCAGGACAAGCTGGGGTGCGGGTGTTGGCCCTCTTCTCGACCTCTGCGGCCGGGCGGTTCTTCCCCGTGCTTCCCTCAGCAGCCTATGTAAGGGCTGCCGAGGACCGCCAGCATCTAATCCTGATCCTTCTGGTGAAGGGAGAGGCAGCTCCTGCTACTCTCCCCCTGATGGTGATGGAGGCAGAGGCAGCTCCCGCTGCTCTCCTCGTGATGGTGGGGAAAGTGATACCAGCAGGCATTCATCCTCTGCTGGTGGGGGAAGTGATACCAGCAGGTATTCATCCTCTGCTGGTGGGGGAAGTGATACCAGCAGGTATTCATCCTCTGCTGGTGGACGGGAACCCAGCAGGTATTCACCCTCTGCTGGTGGACAGGGACCCAGCAGGCATTCACCCTCTGCTGGTGGATATGGCGGAGGCAGAGGCAGCTCCTGCTGCTCTGCTCCTGCCGGTGGAGGTGGCGGAGGCAGAGGCAGCTCCTGCTGCTCAGCTCCTGGCAGTGGTGGAGGCAGAGGCAGCTCCTGCTGCTCTGCTCCTAGTGGCGGAAGCGGTGGAGGTGGGAGCAGCGTGTAGTCTCCTGACGATGGAGGTGGGGAGCAGCGTGTAGTCTCCTGACGTTGCAGGGGACTGGTGTGGCTCTGCCTCTCTTGCAGGGGACTGGTGTGGCTCTGCCTCTCTTGCAGGGGACTGGTGTGGCGGCAGTGGCGATGGGGCGGATGCTGGCCACTCAGAGGGAGGCTGTGGCTGTGCTGGCTCCCTCTGCTGTAGCGGCTGGGCTGGTGTGTGCCATGCTCCCTTCAGCAGCATAAATAGAGGCTACTGGGGGACACCAGCATCCTGCCCTTCTCCCCCCCCCAGAAAAATTCAGGGGGTTGAGCTTGTAACTCCTCCCCTTCTGGCTCTTGGGACGGCAGCAGCAGGTGAACCAACAGGCATGCTTCCTCTGCTGGTGGACACTGGGACAGCAGGCCTTGTTCCTCTGCTGGTGTAGATGGGGACAGCAGGCATTGTTCTTCTGCTGGTGGAGGTGGAACCAGCAGGCATTCTCCCTCTGCTGGCAGCTTGGGTCCTAGGGCTGTGGAAGCCCCGACTTCCCTCTCTTCGGGCTGTGGACACACCGACTCCTCCCTTTTGGGCTGTGGACGCACCGACTCCTCCCTTTTGGGCTGTGGACGCACCGACTCCCCCCTCTTGAGCTTAGGACGCTCGGGCTCCTCCCACTCAGGCGTAGGACGCTCGGGCTCCTCCCACTCAGGCCCTTAGGCGGCACTCCTCCTCCCTGTCCTTCACCTCTTTATCCTCCTTCCATCCCATTTTATTTATTTATATATATATATTTTTGTAATCAATTTTTTTTTTCCCCCCAAAAAATGCGGTTCCTGCTCTGGCCTGAGTCCTGGAGGCGCTGTCGTCCCGGTTCTGACACCACGTGTCACAAAGACGGCCGGAGTGGGTGGCATCAGACCAGAAACAGGAAAATAAACAGAGAGAGATGCAGAGTTTGGTGAAGCTGAGAATGCTTTCGCTCAGCATTTAATAACTACACAGAACAGAAAATAAAAGGGTTGAACACAAAACACAGGACACGGCACTTCACGCCAAAATAAAGAGACAAACAAAACGGACTACACAGACAAACACGGTGAGCTTCTATTCTTAACAATTACTTCCATCTCCAATCCCGTTCTCCACTCACCGAACACACCACCCCGAGTGAATGAAACGTGCATCTGTTTATACTGTTGTGCTGGGATTCAATTACTAATTAATTATTCACTTGAATCCCAGCACGTGAATGAATTACGTACAACCTCGTGCGCGCATATTACTTACTTTAAATGCATGTGCAGTGATGTGCAATCCCGTGCCTAAATACAATTATACATTTTTAAATACACGTGAAACACAGACCCGTTTATATCCCGTGTACCAATGACTATACACCAACATTACCACACGCACCATACAACACAACACACAAATGCACACAGGGGCGGGGCGCATTGCCACAGGGGAATATGGATTGGGAGCAGTATAGTTTTTGTAAGGAGAGGTTAAAGGAGATTTATAGTAACAGAGTTGCTAAATTCATGTTTAGAAGCCAACTAGTCTTTTATGAGACTAATGAAAAATGTTGTCATCAGTTTTTCAAGCCTATGAGGGAGAAACAAAAGAAAAGAATGATTGAGGCATTAAGAGATAAAGATGGAAGGGAGGTATCGGATAATGAGTCTATGGTAGATAGTGCAAGTTATTTTTATGAGGAGTTGTTTTCAGAAAGGAAAATAGATGATAAAGCAGGAGATACATTTTTAAATAATTTGGGATCTAGAGTGCCGGAAAAGAGTAAAATTGAATTGGAGAAGGTTATTGAGTTGAGCGAGTTAACAGCAGCTGTAAATGAGATGAAAAACAATAAAGGGCCAGGGTCAGATGGACTGCCTAGAGAGTTTTATTGGGCTTTCTAGGACATTATTGGTCCAGTGTTTAAAGAGGTAATAAAGGAAGTGTTTGACAGAGGAGAATTGTCAAAATCAATGAAGGAAGGGATTAATTCTTTATTATATAAAAAGGGGGACATTAAGGATTTGAAAAACTGGAGGCCTGTGACCTTATTAAATGTGGATTATAAAATTTTAGCAAAGACAGTAACTAATAGGTTAAGGGGGGTGATGGGTTTCATTGTACATAAAGACCAGACATGTGGGGTAGTGGGAAGATCAGCGCAATGGAATTTGCAATTGACTAGAGATGTAATTTGGTGGGTACAGGACAGGAATATTCCATTAATTTTAGTGAGCCTTGATCAAGAAAAGGCATTTGATAGGGTCAACCACCGGTTTTTATTTAGAATTTTGGAGAGGTTAGGTTTTGGGTGTCATTTAATCAAACGGTTAGGAATAATGTATAAAGATGTAGTGAGTAAAGTCAATGTGAATGGGCACTTGGGGAAGCTAATTCAACAAAGGTCGGGGGTGAGACAGGGGTGTCCGCTATCCCCCTTACTTTATGTATTGTTCATGGAACCTTACGCTGCAGCACTGAGAGCAGATAAGGGAGTGAAGGGGTTAATTATTCCAGGGAGTGGGGGTGTGGAATTAAAAATTGCACAGTATGCAGATGACACAAGTTTATACTTAGAGTCTGATAATGATATAAGGAGAGCATTTCAGTTAATGGACTTGTTTTCTTTAGCATCAGGTTCAAAGGTAAACTTGAGTAAAACAAAAGTCATGTTCTTGGGAGCTTGGGAAAACAGGAAGGAAACACCTTTGGGATTGAACATAGTTTCAGATGGGATTTGAAGATTAGGGGTTAATTTCTATCAAAGGGGTAGTGATTTAAAGAATTGGGCAGACAAAATTGTTAAAATGAATAAAAAGTTAAATATGTGGAAAGTAAGGAAACTGACCTATATGGGGAAGGTGTTGGTTCTAAAAACAGATGTGTTACCTTCTCTGTTGTACCTAGCGTATGTATATCCGTTGCCTCCAAGATATAGGAGAAGTGTTATTCGTATGATTTGAGTTTATGTGGGGAGGGAAATATGAGTACATCAAGAGAGGGGAGATGTATAAGGCTGTGGAGAAAGGAGGGAGGGATGTTCCTCACATTCCTGTGAAATTAGATTGTTTATTTGTGGCAAATTTCTGTAAAGCTTTGCAAGGTGAATTTAAACATAATTTTCAGTTTTTTGTTAGATTATGGTTTTCATTTACAATGAGACATTTTGTTAAAATAAATAACATGGGACCAAGAGCGGAGCAATTACCAGGACATTATCAACATGCGGTGAAGTGGCTGAAGCAGAATCCAGTCTGTAAAGAGGTAGAGATCTGCACAGAGCATAAAGAACTGTATAAAGAAATCTGTGAAAGTATTTTATAATAACGAATACAGTTCAGTGACCCCTGAGACTTGGGGAAATATTCAGCCAAAGGGGCTAGATAATAACCTAAAAGATTTAAATTGGATGATGCTTCATAACAGGATGGCTGTAAGGGAGGTGTTATTCAGACATAAACTGACCAGAAATGCTTTTTGTCCTAGGGGAACATGTTTTGTGGAAGAAACACAGGAACATGTGTTTTGGGAATGTCCATTTGCAGCAACAGTATGGAATAAAACCAGAGTGATCATAGACAAGGTGGTACCAGGAACGAAGCTGTCATACGATGTAATATTGAAAGGGTTTGTGAAGAGTGCCACAAAAACAAAACAATGGCTGTTATGGTTAATTCTCAGTTTAATTAAGGTTGAATTATGGGAATGTAGAAATAAACTGATTAAAAATAACAGAGATAAAAGGGGAGGTAATAATTGAAAGTGTGTGTAGTGACATAAGGGGTAGAGTTAAAAGGGATGTGTTGAAATGGGGGTATAATTCAGCAAGAGAAAGGTGGAAGGGTTTGTTTATATTGTAATTATTGATGTATGTGACTATATATTTGGAAAATTGTTTGTATAATAAATGTGTGGAATTTTTATAATAAAAAAAATCTGTTCTTATCAGTTTAATATCTGATACGTTCCCTATCAGGGGACCATATATTAAATTGATTTTTGGAATCGGGAGATGGAACAGGGGCTTGCTCCGTCCACTCCACGCATCGGCCCGGTATTGCAGTACCTCCGCGAACAGTGCACACCTTTCTCTAACGTTGGTCAAAGTCAGATCTGGATCTCTCCTGTGAGCATTTTGTCTACCCCTGCTGGAGGGAGAGTGCCAGTGTTGATGCAAGTTTTCCCGCCGTTTTACTTCTTTTTTTCCTCTCTCTTTCACATGTGGTGATGATGTAGACAGCAGCAGTTTGTTTCCTGGGAGCATGCAGCTAACCAGACAAGTGTGGTGGAACATGTCCCTATGCCAGGTCCTTCTTAGCCAGCCAGCGAGGCACAGTTGTAGTTACCCAAGGCACCTTGCACAGCATAGCAGCTTGGCATGACTATTTGTAAGACGCACTCCGCCAGTTTATGTTTTGTTTTTGGTGTTATGTGTGTGTTTTTGCTTTGTTTTGTTTTTTTGGAGTCTGCTTGTGCTTGAAATTTTGCACCCACCTTTGAATCCCCCTGTGCCGTCCGGGCTGGGGGGCCCCGGGCAAGGGCCAAGTCGCCATCGCTTCTCGGCCTCTTGGCTCAGATCAAGTGAAGTACCTGCGTGTGGGGAATCTCTTGGTTGGAAGCGATAGCATTTGGTTGCGGAAACTTATTTGAAAATTGTATATTTTTGTGTTATATAATTTGTTTTTGTTTTGTTCCCCCAGGTTCTGGTTTGGTTCTTTGCTGTTGCTGTGAGGAGAGAGTAGGACAGGACAGAGGAAGGAAGCTGGGGGGGTAAGTCCCTTCGGGGGCTTATCTTTTTTTGGTGGCGTTTTTTTTCTTCTAATTTTGCGGTGATGGCCGCTACTAGGGTAGGGGTGCGGAGGGACCATTGTGCTAGGTTTTGTTTGAAAGAAAGTGAGCGTTTAGAGGTCACTAGAACTGATTTTTCCAAGGGGGTTTTACAGAAAGAGCTGGGCCTTAAGCCTGGTGATATCTTTTGTCTTATTAATCTTCCAGGAGGGAGGGGGTGGGATGTGAGTTCTTCTGTCATGGAATATTTTTGGAGAAGGTATGAGGAAGAGAGATATGAGGGTTTGTTGAGTGAGTTTAATGTAGAGAGGTTAAGTTACACTGGGGTGAAAACTGTGTTTGTAAAGATGTTCAATGAGCTAGTGGAAGCAGAGGATGTGGCTACTTGGTTAGCGCGTTTTTGTACAGTTAAAGGGTCACCTGTGAATGTGATGGATGCAGAGGGGATTTGGACTTGTTCCTGGAAGATTCCAGTAGTACAGAGACCAGACTATGGGGGGGGGTATGGCGGTTTGGAGCATATTCCTCAGACTATTGTGCTTGGTGAAAATAGAGGGCTGGTATACTATCAGGGTCAGCCAAAGTTGTGTAGAAACTGTGGAGAAATGGGGCACCTTTGTGAGGCTTGTAAACAGATAATATGCAAAAAGTGTAGGGGTGTCGGCCATGTCTATGCTGAATGTACGAATAAAAGGAAGTGCAATTTGTGCGGTGAAACATCTCATTTGTTTAGGAACTGCCCCAAATCATATGTTAACATGTTGAAAGAGGATTACAACAATGCAGGTGTGGCGGTGGTTAAAGATGGTGAGGTTGGGGAAAAAAGTAATACTGAGGATGTAGGGAAAGAGGTTCAGGACAAGGACAAAGTCGTTTTGAAAGGGTGTTTGGTTGAGGATTTGGTTGTGTCTTCATCAGGTGAGGAGGTGGAAGAGGATAGGGTGGAGTCAGATTCAAATTTGGGGAATGCTAAGGTGATTGGTCTTGAGGGGCAGAAGGTAATTGAGGATGAAACAGGTGCAGCTGAAAGTGAGAAGCCAGAGGCGGGGCCTGGTAGGGCGCTGGCTGGTGGAGAGTTGCAGCAGGAGGGGTGCATAATTCCCAGCAGTCCTTGTAGTACTGCAAGTGATTCATTGCTATGTTTGGAGTCCTCATTGGGGAGCGAGGATGAAAGCAGGGACTTTGAAATGAAGGAACTGGAAAATTCAACAAAAAGGAAATATGATTCTTTTGAGGAAACTGATCAGAAAAAAAATTATTGTGACTCAGGATGATGGGGTGGTGTGTTGTGATGTTGGGGTTGAGGGTGTGTCTTCCCCCTCAGGTTCAGAAAGAGAGGACTATCCTGTGAAAGAACAGGATTTAAAATGGATGTTTATTTATTTTTATTATGGTGCTTTCAGTGGCTACTATAAATGTAAGGAGTATGAAGAGCAGCTTGAGGGGTGAGGCTGTTTTGTCCTTTTTAGGCAGTCAGAATTTTGATGTGTTTATGTTACAGGACTGTGGTTTTCCTTTTAAAGGAGAATTATTTGGACATGGAAAAAAAGGAAATATGGGCCATCCTTTTGGAGTGGTCTGATGAAAATAAATCTGATGGGGTAGCCATTTTAATTAAAAATAGGAATTTGGTGGTGAAAGGGAGTACTGTGGTGAAGTCTGGGAGACTTTTAAAAGTAGACATTTGTTATATGGGGAAAGATTGTGTTTTTGTTAATGTATATGCATCACCAAATGTACATGAGCGAACTGAGTTATTCAATGATTTAAGAGGTGTTTTAGTGAGGAATAAAACAGCGGTATTAGCAGGTGATTTTAATTGTGTTCTTAGGAAGGAGGAGAAAGCACCTATAAAGGATGGCTTCAAATTGGATAAATCCTCGCTGGTACTAAACGAGATTGTTAAAGATTTTAAATTGATTGATTTATTTCGTAAGCACAAGCCTGATGATAAGGGGTTCACATGGGTGAGGGATAATGGAACACAAAGTTCGAGAATTGACTGTTTTTGTGAGTCGGCAGTGAGTCCAGTCTTCTTTTCGGATCACTTGGTTTTAAATGTAAAAATTGATTTGGTTGCATGTGTCACTTTGGGGAAGGGTGTGTGGAAGCTAAATATTTCACTGTTAGAGGATAAGGCTATAGAAGCCTTATTCCAGGTGAGGTATGAGGAATGGAGATCTCTGAAGGGGTGTTTTGAAACAGAAGGGCAGTGGTGGGAAGAAGTTAAAAAAAGGATTAAAGAATTCTTTATTATGGTGGGCAAGAGGAAGGCTGGAAAGGAAAAGAGGAAAATTGGAGGGTTAAGTAAAAGATTAAACCAATATTATTGATTGAGGGAGAGGGGTTTTGACTTTAATGAAGAAATAAATCAGGTAAAAAAAAATAATTAAAAGACATTTTTGAGAGAGAACGTAAAAAAATCATTCCAGAGTCGGGTTAAGGTGTTGGAAGAAAATGAAACATGTTCTCGTTTCTTTTACAAAAAGGTTGTTGAGGGGAGCAAAACAATGGGAGGGTTGAAGAAGGATGGTGTTGTGGTCTCAACTACTGAGGAGATGAGTTGGGTGTGGCTGAGGGGTTTTATAAAGAACTATATGGGGAGAGAGGTGGAGAAAGATAAAATGGAGGAGCTGGAGAGGGCCTTGGAGGGGAAAGTGGTTAATGGGAAACACCTGGAGGAAGATTTAACTCTAGAGGAGGTGGGGAAGGCAATGAAAAGTTCTAAAAGAGGGAAGGACCCAGGGAGTGATGGACTTCCTTTGGGGTTTTATTTGAAATTCTGGGATATTATAGCAAAGGATATTCTGTTGGTTTTTAAAGAGAGTTTGGGAAACAAGAGATCTTGCCTGAAAGTTTCAGACAAGGGATAATTCTTTGATTTAAAAAAAAACGATAAACAAGATTTGAAGAATTGGAGGCCTATTGGTCTATTGAATGTGGATTTTAAAATTTAGTAAGATTTTAACTCTTAGGATGAAAAATGTATTAGAGGAAGTGATAGACCCGGATCAGACCTGTGCTGTGCCTGGAAGGAGGATCACGGACAGTCTGGTAATGATTCGTGACACCATCTGTTACGCGAGAGACAGAAATATGAGGATCTGTTTATTAAATTTAGATTTGGATAAGGCTTACGATCGGATCTCGCACCAGTTTATGTTTCATATTCTGCTAAAGATGGGGTTTCTGGAGAGGTTTCTAGCCTGTGTGAGTCTGCTGTACAAAGGGATTGAGAGCAGGATATTGATAAATGGGGTTTTGTCAAAAACAGTTGGAATAAACTGTGGTGTTAGGCAAGGGTGTCCGTTATCCCCCTTACTGTTTATATGCTGTATGGAACCTCTAGCGCAGGTTCTGAGAAAGGAGAAAAATATCACTGGTTTTAGAATCCCAGGGAGTGGGGGGATGGAAGTCAAGTGTGCCCTTTACATGGACGATGTGAATGTTGTTTGTGTTGACGAACCATCTGTGAGTAAAGTTTTAGCTATAACAGAACAATTTTGTAAGGCTTCTGGGTCCAAGCTAAACAAAGAGAAGAGTGAAATTATGTTTTATGGGAAGTGGGATACGGCGGTCGGGAAGGACTTAAATGTAAAGAGAGACTGTATTAAAATATTGGGGGTCAATTTTGGGGCTGTAGGTGATGGAACTAAGAATTGTGAGGAGGTGGGTGGAAAGGTCAAGAAGTTGGGATACTGGAAGTTGCGGAACCTCACACTGGAAGGGAAGGTTCTGATTGTTAAAAGCTGTCATTTTGCCTATTTTGTTGTATACCTCTATGATTTTTCCTCCAGCCAAGCAGACGGTTTGTGTTCTCAGGAGAGAGCTGTTCCAGTTCTTCTGGGGATCAAAATGGGAGAGATTGAGAAGGGAGATTGTGGGTAAAGGGAAGATAAAGGGCGGTAAAGGGTTGCCAGATATATTCATGTTTTTAATGATTAAGTATGTATGTCTTCATTTTGATATGTGCGTAAATGGAGTCTGTAAGGGGGCATTTTTTGTTAGGTTTTTTTTGGGATTGTATCTCAGGAGTCTGAAAATAATTAATATCTCATTGACTGTTCCCACTGAGTTTGAGATACTGTATCACTATGCAATTATTAAAAGATTATTAAAAGACTGAGATATGGAGAAGTGTGGGAAGAATGTGTTTTTAAATAATAAAAAAAAACTGTTTTTGTACAGGAGGGAACAAATGTGTCCAGTCAAGGGTGCTATTGTTGCCGACCCAAAGGGGGTGTGGAGGAACGTGGCCCATCCTGGCCTAGTAAACCGGCATCGTGACCTGTCCTGGCTGGTGGCCCATGATATCCTGCGTGTGAGAGTAATGTTGAATGCAAGGAATCTCTCAAGAACCTGCCCCAGAGAGGGCTGTGGGGCGGAGGAGACATGCCTGCATTTGTTTCGAGAATGCCATTTTGCAACAGATCTATGGAGAGAAGTAGTAGGTTTCACTGACCTGTTTCTGGATAGTAATATCTTGGATGATATGATGGTGCTCAACGGGATAAGTAAAAAAGTTTTTCCCAAAGGACTTTGGTTCAAAATATGGGTTGTGATTACCTGTGTAAAGGATGCAATCTGGAAAGTAAGGAACTTGTTGGTGCTGCAAAATAAACTTTTGACTAATTGAAACAAAACAACTTGCGCTGTCTATTGTGAAAGATTATGTATTGCAAGATGTGTCTGCTGGAGACCTGGAGAAGGTGAAGATGGAATGGCATCTGGAACAATGGGAAGATGGGATGGATTGGGTCACCGGGCTGGCTGATGGGTCTGGGTGTGGTTTCATGGGGTCAGGGTGAAGGATGTTCTTTAAGGACATACACTTGCCTGTACAAAATGTTTTGGAACTATGTGGATGGAATGTATGTATAATTATGTAATATGTCCGTATTTAGTAATATAAAAGGATATATGGAAATGAATTGTGATTTGATATGTGCTGATTTGTCTAGAGGGTATTGTAACTGATACGGTATTGTGAATATTTAATTAATACAATAATAAAAAAGCTGTTCTTATCAGTTTAATATCTGATACGTCCCCTATCAGGGGACCATATATTAAATTGATTTTTGGAATCGGGAGATGGAACAGGGGCTTGCTCCGTCCACTCCACGCATCAGCCCGGTATTGCAGTACCTCCGGGAACGTTGCACACCTTTCTCTAACGTTGGTCAAAGTCAGATCTGGATCTCTCCTGTGAGCATTTTGTCTACCCCTGCTGGAGGGAGAGTGCCAGTGTTGATGCAAGTTTTCCCGCCGTTTTACTTTTTTTCTCTCTCTCTCTCTTTCTTTCTTTCTTTCTCTCTTTCTCTCTTTCTTTCTCTCTTTCTTTCTTGCTTTCTTTCTTTCTTTTATTCACATGTGGTGATGATGTAGACAGCAGCAGTTTGTTTCCTGGGAGCATGCAGCTAACCAGACAAGTGTGGTGGAACATGTCCCTATGCCAGGTCCTTCTTAGCCAGCCAGCCAGGCAGTGAGGCACAGTTGTAGTTACCCAAGGCACCTTGCACAGCATAGCAGTTTGGCATGACTATTTGTAAGATGCACTCCGCCAGTTTATGTTTTGTTTTTGGTGTTATGTGTGTGTTTTTGCTTTGTTTTGTGTTCTCCTGCTTAAATTGCACATTTCCCCTCTGGAAGCAGCAGACGGTTTTTTTTTGGAGTCTGCTTGTGCTTGAAATTTTGCACCCACCTTTGAATCCCCCTGTGCCGTCCGGGCTGGGTGGCCCCGGGCAAGGGCCAAGTCGCCATAGCTTCTCGGCCTCTTGGCTAAGATCGTTTTCATGTGGCATGACCGCAGAGAGTGATAGAAGAGAGTGATACGAGGAGGAGAGGATGGACAAGACATCTGCTAATCGGTCGGCTTCAAGGGCTGGACTATGGAACACAGTTCGGTTGAGATGGAGAGGAGATATGGGAGTGGATTTCCCAGGAAGAATAGAATTTGTGGAGAAGATTTTGATGGCGAGCCTTGGATTTGAAGCTATGGATTTCTTTTGTATCCAGATGAATTCAGCGGCAAGGTTTGTAGATGTTACTTTTGACTCTGAAGATCTTTATGACATTTTGGGATAGATACAAAGTGTACTCAATGAAAGCTCCTGTGAAGGATTATGCTGCTGAATCATTATGGAATCGCAATTTCAGAGTTATAACAGTCCACATGTTTAATCCTTATGCATCTGACTGGGATATTGAAGCTTTTCTGGGGAAATACTGCGATGTACTAGTGAGTGCAGTTTATCAGAGAGATCTATTGGGAATCTGGAATGACAAGAGACAATTCAAAGTGTTATTAAGGCAAGACGCCAAGGGTTTCGATGGGTATAGGCACCCTCTGGCAAACTTTTCTATTGGGCCCAACAGAGGCTACTTGTTTTATTCTGGCCAACCGCTATACTGCCGAAAATGCATGTCCTTTGGTCACACAGAAATGCATTGTAATCAAGTTCGTTGTAGGAACTGCGAGGAGTTGGGCCATGAAACAAAGGACTGTCCGTTTGTTAAAAAATTTAATATTTGTGGATCTGATGAGCATCTCTTTAGACAATGCCCACAGAAGAAAAGGTCCTTTGCAGAGGTGATTAGAGAGGACCAAGAAAAGGAACCAGAAAACGAGCAGCAAGATGGGGGAGAGCCAAGGGGTGGTCCCGTTGATGTAAGCGAAGCACAGGAGGAAAATGTGGCTGTGCATAAGGTGATTTCAAGTGGCAGTGGGGTTCAGTCAGAGTTAAGCAGAGTGCCTGGCCAAGAGGAAGCTCGGCAAACTGTTCAAGAGGCTGAGCGGGAGGAGATTGAGGCGAGTAGGGAAATGCTAGGAGGAAAAGGTGGAGCTGAACCAAGAAACAAGCAAGGAGGAGGGCTGGATGGATGTGGACAAGAAAAGTGGGAAAAGGAAAAAAGATTCTGGGAATGAGAGGAAGGCAGCTGAACAAAAGCTAGCAAAAGTGAAGAAAGCAAAGGAAGGGGAGGGGATAGAGCATGGAAACAGGTTTGATCGCTTACAGAATCTGCCTTTCCCTTCCTGGGAAACGTGCATCTATTTATACTGTTGTGCTGGGATTCAATTACTAATTATTCACTTGAATCCCAGCACGTGAATTAATTACGTACAACCTTGTGCGCGCATATTACTTACTTTAAATGCATGTGCAGTGATGTGCAATCCCGTGCCTAAATACAATTATACATTTTTAAATACACGTGAAACACAGACCCGTTTATATCCCGTGTACCAATGACTATACACCAACATTACCACACGCACCATACAACACAACACACAAATGCACACAGGGGCGGGGCGCATTGCCACATATACCCCCCCTTGTGCGCAGCACACATGGCCTCAACGGCCACCTCCCCCCTTAAAAACCCAGCAGTCCAGAACAAAGTCTCGGGCTGGGAAGGGAGGCTTCAGTGGGCCCATGGCTGGCAATGCTGTCAGCACCCCTGCTGGTAGTGGCATGGCTGACAGCATGCTGGTCCACTCCTGCAGCGAAATTGCTGCGGGGGATGCTGGTCTCCTGACCTCTCCCCTTTTCTTCGTAGCTGGTAGCTCCCCTTTGTGGGGCTCCGACCACAGTACTTCCGGTAGCGAAGAAGCTGCAGTGGGAGCAGGTCTCCAGACCTACCCCACGATCTCCGGCAGCGAAACTGCTGCAGTGGGAGCAGGTCTCCGGACCTCCCCCACGATCTCCGGCAGCGAAACTGCTGCAGTGGGAGCAGGTCTCCTGACCTCCCCCACCTTCTTCGTGGCCAGCAGCTCCCCTTGGTGGGGTTCCGGCCACAGTACTTCCTGCTGCGATGCGGAGCAACTGGCAGCCCCAGGCGATGCGGAGCGGCTGGCAACCCCAGGCGATGCGGAGCGGCTGGCAACCCCAGGCGATGCGGAGCGGCTGGCAACCCCAGGCGATGCGGAGCGGCTGGAAATCCCAGGCGATGCGGAGCGGCTGGAAACCCCAGGCGATGCGGAGTGGCTGGCAACCCCGGGCGAAGCGTGGCAGGCATCCTTGGGCGAAGCATGGCAGGCATCCTTGGGCGAAGCGTGGCAGGCATCCTTGGGCGAAGCGTGGCAGGCATCCTTGGGCGAAGCGTGGCAGGCATCCTTGGGCGAAGCGAGGCAGGGAGTCAGGACAAGCTGGGGTGCGGGTGTTGGCCCTCTTCTCGACCTCTGCGGCCGGGCGGTTCTTCCCCGTGCTTCCCTCAGCAGCCTATGTAAGGGCTGCCGAGGACCGCCAGCATCTAATCCTGATCCTTCTGGTGAAGGGAGAGGCAGCTCCTGCTACTCTCCCCCTGATGGTGATGGAGGCAGAGGCAGCTCCCGCTGCTCTCCTCGTGATGGTGGGGAAAGTGATACCAGCAGGCATTCATCCTCTGCTGGTGGGGGAAGTGATACCAGCAGGTATTCATCCTCTGCTGGTGGGGGAAGTGATACCAGCAGGTATTCATCCTCTGCTGGTGGACGGGAACCCAGCAGGTATTCACCCTCTGCTGGTGGACAGGGACCCAGCAGGCATTCACCCTCTGCTGGTGGATATGGCGGAGGCAGAGGCAGCTCCTGCTGCTCTGCTCCTGCCGGTGGAGGTGGCGGAGGCAGAGGCAGCTCCTGCTGCTCAGCTCCTGGCAGTGGTGGAGGCAGAGGCAGCTCCTGCTGCTCTGCTCCTAGTGGCGGAAGCGGTGGAGGTGGGAGCAGCGTGTAGTCTCCTGACGATGGAGGTGGGGAGCAGCGTGTAGTCTCCTGACGTTGCAGGGGACTGGTGTGGCTCTGCCTCTCTTGCAGGGGACTGGTGTGGCTCTGCCTCTCTTGCAGGGGACTGGTGTGGCGGCAGTGGCGATGGGGCGGATGCTGGCCACTCAGAGGGAGGCTGTGGCTGTGCTGGCTCCCTCTGCTGTAGCGGCTGGGCTGGTGTGTGCCATGCTCCCTTCAGCAGCATAAATAGAGGCTACTGGGGGACACCAGCATCCTGCCCTTCTCCCCCCCCCAGAAAAATTCAGGGGGTTGAGCTTGTAACTCCTCCCCTTCTGGCTCTTGGGACGGCAGCAGCAGGTGAACCAACAGGCATGCTTCCTCTGCTGGTGGACACTGGGACAGCAGGCCTTGTTCCTCTGCTGGTGTAGATGGGGACAGCAGGCATTGTTCTTCTGCTGGTGGAGGTGGAACCAGCAGGCATTCTCCCTCTGCTGGCAGCTTGGGTCCTAGGGCTGTGGAAGCCCCGACTTCCCTCTCTTCGGGCTGTGGACACACCGACTCCTCCCTTTTGGGCTGTGGACGCACCGACTCCCCCCTCTTGAGCTTAGGACGCTCGGGCTCCTCCCACTCAGGCGTAGGACGCTCGGGCTCCTCCCACTCAGGCCCTTAGGCGGCACTCCTCCTCCCTGTCCTTCACCTCTTTATCCTCCTTCCATCCCATTTTATTTATTTATATATATATATTTTTGTAATCAATTTTTTTTTTCCCCCCAAAAAATGCGGTTCCTGCTCTGGCCTGAGTCCTGGAGGCGCTGTCGTCCCGGTTCTGACACCACGTGTCACAAAGACGGCCGGAGTGGGTGGCATCAGACCAGAAACAGGAAAATAAACAGAGAGAGATGCAGAGTTTGGTGAAGCTGAGAATGCTTTCGCTCAGCATTTAATAACTACACAGAACAGAAAATAAAAGGGTTGAACACAAAACACAGGACACGGCACTTCACGCCAAAATAAAGAGACAAACAAAACGGACTACACAGACAAACACGGTGAGCTTCTATTCTTAACAATTACTTCCATCTCCAATCCCGTTCTCCACTCACCGAACACACCACCCCGAGTGAATGAAACGTGCATCTGTTTATACTGTTGTGCTGGGATTCAATTACTAATTAATTATTCACTTGAATCCCAGCACGTGAATGAATTACGTACAACCTCGTGCGCGCATATTACTTACTTTAAATGCATGTGCAGTGATGTGCAATCCCGTGCCTAAATACAATTATACATTTTTAAATACACGTGAAACACAGACCCGTTTATATCCCGTGTACCAATGACTATACACCAACATTACCACACGCACCATACAACACAACACACAAATGCACACAGGGGCGGGGCGCATTGCCACAGGGGAATATGGATTGGGAGCAGTATAGTTTTTGTAAGGAGAGGTTAAAGGAGATTTATAGTAACAGAGTTGCTAAATTCATGTTTAGAAGCCAACTAGTCTTTTATGAGACTAATGAAAAATGTTGTCATCAGTTTTTCAAGCCTATGAGGGAGAAACAAAAGAAAAGAATGATTGAGGCATTAAGAGATAAAGATGGAAGGGAGGTATCGGATAATGAGTCTATGGTAGATAGTGCAAGTTATTTTTATGAGGAGTTGTTTTCAGAAAGGAAAATAGATGATAAAGCAGGAGATACATTTTTAAATAATTTGGGATCTAGAGTGCCGGAAAAGAGTAAAATTGAATTGGAGAAGGTTATTGAGTTGAGCGAGTTAACAGCAGCTGTAAATGAGATGAAAAACAATAAAGGGCCAGGGTCAGATGGACTGCCTAGAGAGTTTTATTGGGCTTTCTAGGACATTATTGGTCCAGTGTTTAAAGAGGTAATAAAGGAAGTGTTTGACAGAGGAGAATTGTCAAAATCAATGAAGGAAGGGATTAATTCTTTATTATATAAAAAGGGGGACATTAAGGATTTGAAAAACTGGAGGCCTGTGACCTTATTAAATGTGGATTATAAAATTTTAGCAAAGACAGTAACTAATAGGTTAAGGGGGGTGATGGGTTTCATTGTACATAAAGACCAGACATGTGGGGTAGTGGGAAGATCAGCGCAATGGAATTTGCAATTGACTAGAGATGTAATTTGGTGGGTACAGGACAGGAATATTCCATTAATTTTAGTGAGCCTTGATCAAGAAAAGGCATTTGATAGGGTCAACCACCGGTTTTTATTTAGAATTTTGGAGAGGTTAGGTTTTGGGTGTCATTTAATCAAACGGTTAGGAATAATGTATAAAGATGTAGTGAGTAAAGTCAATGTGAATGGGCACTTGGGGAAGCTAATTCAACAAAGGTCGGGGGTGAGACAGGGGTGTCCGCTATCCCCCTTACTTTATGTATTGTTCATGGAACCTTACGCTGCAGCACTGAGAGCAGATAAGGGAGTGAAGGGGTTAATTATTCCAGGGAGTGGGGGTGTGGAATTAAAAATTGCACAGTATGCAGATGACACAAGTTTATACTTAGAGTCTGATAATGATATAAGGAGAGCATTTCAGTTAATGGACTTGTTTTCTTTAGCATCAGGTTCAAAGGTAAACTTGAGTAAAACAAAAGTCATGTTCTTGGGAGCTTGGGAAAACAGGAAGGAAACACCTTTGGGATTGAACATAGTTTCAGATGGGATTTGAAGATTAGGGGTTAATTTCTATCAAAGGGGTAGTGATTTAAAGAATTGGGCAGACAAAATTGTTAAAATGAATAAAAAGTTAAATATGTGGAAAGTAAGGAAACTGACCTATATGGGGAAGGTGTTGGTTCTAAAAACAGATGTGTTACCTTCTCTGTTGTACCTAGCGTATGTATATCCGTTGCCTCCAAGATATAGGAGAAGTGTTATTCGTATGATTTGAGTTTATGTGGGGAGGGAAATATGAGTACATCAAGAGAGGGGAGATGTATAAGGCTGTGGAGAAAGGAGGGAGGGATGTTCCTCACATTCCTGTGAAATTAGATTGTTTATTTGTGGCAAATTTATGTAAAGCTTTGCAAGGTGAATTTAAACATAATTTTCAGTTTTTTGTTAGATTATGGTTTTCATTTACAATGAGACATTTTGTTAAAATAAATAACATGGGACCAAGAGCGGAGCAATTACCAGGACATTATCAACATGCGGTGAAGTGGCTGAAGCAGAATCCAGTCTGTAAAGAGGTAGAGATCTGCACAGAGCATAAAGAACTGTATAAAGAAATCTGTGAAAGTATTTTATAATAACGAATACAGTTCAGTGACCCCTGAGACTTGGGGAAATATTCAGCCAAAGGGGCTAGATAATAACCTAAAAGATTTAAATTGGATGATGCTTCATAACAGGATGGCTGTAAGGGAGGTGTTATTCAGACATAAACTGACCAGAAATGCTTTTTGTCCTAGGGGAACATGTTTTGTGGAAGAAACACAGGAACATGTGTTTTGGGAATGTCCATTTGCAGCAACAGTATGGAATAAAACCAGAGTGATCATAGACAAGGTGGTACCAGGAACGAAGCTGTCATACGATGTAATATTGAAAGGGTTTGTGAAGAGTGCCACAAAAACAAAACAATGGCTGTTATGGTTAATTCTCAGTTTAATTAAGGTTGAATTATGGGAATGTAGAAATAAACTGATTAAAAATAACAGAGATAAAAGGGGAGGTAATAATTGAAAGTGTGTGTAGTGACATAAGGGGTAGAGTTAAAAGGGATGTGTTGAAATGGGGGTATAATTCAGCAAGAGAAAGGTGGAAGGGTTTGTTTATATTGTAATTATTGATGTATGTGACTATATATTTGGAAAATTGTTTGTATAATAAATGTGTGGAATTTTTATAATAAAAAAAATCTGTTCTTATCAGTTTAATATCTGATACGTTCCCTATCAGGGGACCATATATTAAATTGATTTTTGGAATCGGGAGATGGAACAGGGGCTTGCTCCGTCCACTCCACGCATCGGCCCGGTATTGCAGTACCTCCGCGAACAGTGCACACCTTTCTCTAACGTTGGTCAAAGTCAGATCTGGATCTCTCCTGTGAGCATTTTGTCTACCCCTGCTGGAGGGAGAGTGCCAGTGTTGATGCAAGTTTTCCCGCCGTTTTACTTCTTTTTTTCCTCTCTCTTTCACATGTGGTGATGATGTAGACAGCAGCAGTTTGTTTCCTGGGAGCATGCAGCTAACCAGACAAGTGTGGTGGAACATGTCCCTATGCCAGGTCCTTCTTAGCCAGCCAGCGAGGCACAGTTGTAGTTACCCAAGGCACCTTGCACAGCATAGCAGCTTGGCATGACTATTTGTAAGACGCACTCCGCCAGTTTATGTTTTGTTTTTGGTGTTATGTGTGTGTTTTTGCTTTGTTTTGTTTTTTTGGAGTCTGCTTGTGCTTGAAATTTTGCACCCACCTTTGAATCCCCCTGTGCCGTCCGGGCTGGGGGGCCCCGGGCAAGGGCCAAGTCGCCATCGCTTCTCGGCCTCTTGGCTCAGATCAAGTGAAGTACCTGCGTGTGGGGAATCTCTTGGTTGGAAGCGATAGCATTTGGTTGCGGAAACTTATTTGAAAATTGTATATTTTTGTGTTATATAATTTGTTTTTGTTTTGTTCCCCCAGGTTCTGGTTTGGTTCTTTGCTGTTGCTGTGAGGAGAGAGTAGGACAGGACAGAGGAAGGAAGCTGGGGGGGTAAGTCCCTTCGGGGGCTTATCTTTTTTTGGTGGCGTTTTTTTTCTTCTAATTTTGCGGTGATGGCCGCTACTAGGGTAGGGGTGCGGAGGGACCATTGTGCTAGGTTTTGTTTGAAAGAAAGTGAGCGTTTAGAGGTCACTAGAACTGATTTTTCCAAGGGGGTTTTACAGAAAGAGCTGGGCCTTAAGCCTGGTGATATCTTTTGTCTTATTAATCTTCCAGGAGGGAGGGGGTGGGATGTGAGTTCTTCTGTCATGGAATATTTTTGGAGAAGGTATGAGGAAGAGAGATATGAGGGTTTGTTGAGTGAGTTTAATGTAGAGAGGTTAAGTTACACTGGGGTGAAAACTGTGTTTGTAAAGATGTTCAATGAGCTAGTGGAAGCAGAGGATGTGGCTACTTGGTTAGCGCGTTTTTGTACAGTTAAAGGGTCACCTGTGAATGTGATGGATGCAGAGGGGATTTGGACTTGTTCCTGGAAGATTCCAGTAGTACAGAGACCAGACTATGGGGGGGGGTATGGCGGTTTGGAGCATATTCCTCAGACTATTGTGCTTGGTGAAAATAGAGGGCTGGTATACTATCAGGGTCAGCCAAAGTTGTGTAGAAACTGTGGAGAAATGGGGCACCTTTGTGAGGCTTGTAAACAGATAATATGCAAAAAGTGTAGGGGTGTCGGCCATGTCTATGCTGAATGTACGAATAAAAGGAAGTGCAATTTGTGCGGTGAAACATCTCATTTGTTTAGGAACTGCCCCAAATCATATGTTAACATGTTGAAAGAGGATTACAACAATGCAGGTGTGGCGGTGGTTAAAGATGGTGAGGTTGGGGAAAAAAGTAATACTGAGGATGTAGGGAAAGAGGTTCAGGACAAGGACAAAGTCGTTTTGAAAGGGTGTTTGGTTGAGGATTTGGTTGTGTCTTCATCAGGTGAGGAGGTGGAAGAGGATAGGGTGGAGTCAGATTCAAATTTGGGGAATGCTAAGGTGATTGGTCTTGAGGGGCAGAAGGTAATTGAGGATGAAACAGGTGCAGCTGAAAGTGAGAAGCCAGAGGCGGGGCCTGGTAGGGCGCTGGCTGGTGGAGAGTTGCAGCAGGAGGGGTGCATAATTCCCAGCAGTCCTTGTAGTACTGCAAGTGATTCATTGCTATGTTTGGAGTCCTCATTGGGGAGCGAGGATGAAAGCAGGGACTTTGAAATGAAGGAACTGGAAAATTCAACAAAAAGGAAATATGATTCTTTTGAGGAAACTGATCAGAAAAAAAATTATTGTGACTCAGGATGATGGGGTGGTGTGTTGTGATGTTGGGGTTGAGGGTGTGTCTTCCCCCTCAGGTTCAGAAAGAGAGGACTATCCTGTGAAAGAACAGGATTTAAAATGGATGTTTATTTATTTTTATTATGGTGCTTTCAGTGGCTACTATAAATGTAAGGAGTATGAAGAGCAGCTTGAGGGGTGAGGCTGTTTTGTCCTTTTTAGGCAGTCAGAATTTTGATGTGTTTATGTTACAGGACTGTGGTTTTCCTTTTAAAGGAGAATTATTTGGACATGGAAAAAAAGGAAATATGGGCCATCCTTTTGGAGTGGTCTGATGAAAATAAATCTGATGGGGTAGCCATTTTAATTAAAAATAGGAATTTGGTGGTGAAAGGGAGTACTGTGGTGAAGTCTGGGAGACTTTTAAAAGTAGACATTTGTTATATGGGGAAAGATTGTGTTTTTGTTAATGTATATGCATCACCAAATGTACATGAGCGAACTGAGTTATTCAATGATTTAAGAGGTGTTTTAGTGAGGAATAAAACAGCGGTATTAGCAGGTGATTTTAATTGTGTTCTTAGGAAGGAGGAGAAAGCACCTATAAAGGATGGCTTCAAATTGGATAAATCCTCGCTGGTACTAAACGAGATTGTTAAAGATTTTAAATTGATTGATTTATTTCGTAAGCACAAGCCTGATGATAAGGGGTTCACATGGGTGAGGGATAATGGAACACAAAGTTCGAGAATTGACTGTTTTTGTGAGTCGGCAGTGAGTCCAGTCTTCTTTTCGGATCACTTGGTTTTAAATGTAAAAATTGATTTGGTTGCATGTGTCACTTTGGGGAAGGGTGTGTGGAAGCTAAATATTTCACTGTTAGAGGATAAGGCTATAGAAGCCTTATTCCAGGTGAGGTATGAGGAATGGAGATCTCTGAAGGGGTGTTTTGAAACAGAAGGGCAGTGGTGGGAAGAAGTTAAAAAAAGGATTAAAGAATTCTTTATTATGGTGGGCAAGAGGAAGGCTGGAAAGGAAAAGAGGAAAATTGGAGGGTTAAGTAAAAGATTAAACCAATATTATTGATTGAGGGAGAGGGGTTTTGACTTTAATGAAGAAATAAATCAGGTAAAAAAAAATAATTAAAAGACATTTTTGAGAGAGAACGTAAAAAAATCATTCCAGAGTCGGGTTAAGGTGTTGGAAGAAAATGAAACATGTTCTCGTTTCTTTTACAAAAAGGTTGTTGAGGGGAGCAAAACAATGGGAGGGTTGAAGAAGGATGGTGTTGTGGTCTCAACTACTGAGGAGATGAGTTGGGTGTGGCTGAGGGGTTTTATAAAGAACTATATGGGGAGAGAGGTGGAGAAAGATAAAATGGAGGAGCTGGAGAGGGCCTTGGAGGGGAAAGTGGTTAATGGGAAACACCTGGAGGAAGATTTAACTCTAGAGGAGGTGGGGAAGGCAATGAAAAGTTCTAAAAGAGGGAAGGACCCAGGGAGTGATGGACTTCCTTTGGGGTTTTATTTGAAATTCTGGGATATTATAGCAAAGGATATTCTGTTGGTTTTTAAAGAGAGTTTGGGAAACAAGAGATCTTGCCTGAAAGTTTCAGACAAGGGATAATTCTTTGATTTAAAAAAAAACGATAAACAAGATTTGAAGAATTGGAGGCCTATTGGTCTATTGAATGTGGATTTTAAAATTTAGTAAGATTTTAACTCTTAGGATGAAAAATGTATTAGAGGAAGTGATAGACCCGGATCAGACCTGTGCTGTGCCTGGAAGGAGGATCACGGACAGTCTGGTAATGATTCGTGACACCATCTGTTACGCGAGAGACAGAAATATGAGGATCTGTTTATTAAATTTAGATTTGGATAAGGCTTACGATCGGATCTCGCACCAGTTTATGTTTCATATTCTGCTAAAGATGGGGTTTCTGGAGAGGTTTCTAGCCTGTGTGAGTCTGCTGTACAAAGGGATTGAGAGCAGGATATTGATAAATGGGGTTTTGTCAAAAACAGTTGGAATAAACTGTGGTGTTAGGCAAGGGTGTCCGTTATCCCCCTTACTGTTTATATGCTGTATGGAACCTCTAGCGCAGGTTCTGAGAAAGGAGAAAAATATCACTGGTTTTAGAATCCCAGGGAGTGGGGGGATGGAAGTCAAGTGTGCCCTTTACATGGACGATGTGAATGTTGTTTGTGTTGACGAACCATCTGTGAGTAAAGTTTTAGCTATAACAGAACAATTTTGTAAGGCTTCTGGGTCCAAGCTAAACAAAGAGAAGAGTGAAATTATGTTTTATGGGAAGTGGGATACGGCGGTCGGGAAGGACTTAAATGTAAAGAGAGACTGTATTAAAATATTGGGGGTCAATTTTGGGGCTGTAGGTGATGGAACTAAGAATTGTGAGGAGGTGGGTGGAAAGGTCAAGAAGTTGGGATACTGGAAGTTGCGGAACCTCACACTGGAAGGGAAGGTTCTGATTGTTAAAAGCTGTCATTTTGCCTATTTTGTTGTATACCTCTATGATTTTTCCTCCAGCCAAGCAGACGGTTTGTGTTCTCAGGAGAGAGCTGTTCCAGTTCTTCTGGGGATCAAAATGGGAGAGATTGAGAAGGGAGATTGTGGGTAAAGGGAAGATAAAGGGCGGTAAAGGGTTGCCAGATATATTCATGTTTTTAATGATTAAGTATGTATGTCTTCATTTTGATATGTGCGTAAATGGAGTCTGTAAGGGGGCATTTTTTGTTAGGTTTTTTTTGGGATTGTATCTCAGGAGTCTGAAAATAATTAATATCTCATTGACTGTTCCCACTGAGTTTGAGATACTGTATCACTATGCAATTATTAAAAGATTATTAAAAGACTGAGATATGGAGAAGTGTGGGAAGAATGTGTTTTTAAATAATAAAAAAAAAACTGTTTTTGTACAGGAGGGAACAAAT
Organism: Acipenser ruthenus; assembly: GCF_902713425.1. Lineage (NCBI taxonomy): Eukaryota > Metazoa > Chordata > Actinopteri > Acipenseriformes > Acipenseridae > Acipenser > Acipenser ruthenus. The sequence goes on along the minus strand of NC_081198.1, from coordinate 20,294,405 downwards.
GTGTCCAGTCAAGGGTGCTATTGTTGCCGACCCAAAGGGGGTGTGGAGGAACGTGGCCCATCCTGGCCTAGTAAACCGGCATCGTGACCTGTCCTGGCTGGTGGCCCATGATATCCTGCGTGTGAGAGTAATGTTGAATGCAAGGAATCTCTCAAGAACCTGCCCCAGAGAGGGCTGTGGGGCGGAGGAGACATGCCTGCATTTGTTTCGAGAATGCCATTTTGCAACAGATCTATGGAGAGAAGTAGTAGGTTTCACTGACCTGTTTCTGGATAGTAATATCTTGGATGATATGATGGTGCTCAACGGGATAAGTAAAAAAGTTTTTCCCAAAGGACTTTGGTTCAAAATATGGGTTGTGATTACCTGTGTAAAGGATGCAATCTGGAAAGTAAGGAACTTGTTGGTGCTGCAAAATAAACTTTTGACTAATTGAAACAAAACAACTTGCGCTGTCTATTGTGAAAGATTATGTATTGCAAGATGTGTCTGCTGGAGACCTGGAGAAGGTGAAGATGGAATGGCATCTGGAACAATGGGAAGATGGGATGGATTGGGTCACCGGGCTGGCTGATGGGTCTGGGTGTGGTTTCATGGGGTCAGGGTGAAGGATGTTCTTTAAGGACATACACTTGCCTGTACAAAATGTTTTGGAACTATGTGGATGGAATGTATGTATAATTATGTAATATGTCCGTATTTAGTAATATAAAAGGATATATGGAAATGAATTGTGATTTGATATGTGCTGATTTGTCTAGAGGGTATTGTAACTGATACGGTATTGTGAATATTTAATTAATACAATAATAAAAAAGCTGTTCTTATCAGTTTAATATCTGATACGTCCCCTATCAGGGGACCATATATTAAATTGATTTTTGGAATCGGGAGATGGAACAGGGGCTTGCTCCGTCCACTCCACGCATCAGCCCGGTATTGCAGTACCTCCGGGAACGTTGCACACCTTTCTCTAACGTTGGTCAAAGTCAGATCTGGATCTCTCCTGTGAGCATTTTGTCTACCCCTGCTGGAGGGAGAGTGCCAGTGTTGATGCAAGTTTTCCCGCCGTTTTACTTTTTTTCTCTCTCTCTCTCTTTCTTTCTTTCTTTCTCTCTTTCTCTCTTTCTTTCTCTCTTTCTTTCTTGCTTTCTTTCTTTCTTTTATTCACATGTGGTGATGATGTAGACAGCAGCAGTTTGTTTCCTGGGAGCATGCAGCTAACCAGACAAGTGTGGTGGAACATGTCCCTATGCCAGGTCCTTCTTAGCCAGCCAGCCAGCGAGGCACAGTTGTAGTGACCCAAGGCACCTTGCACAGCATAGCAGTTTGGCATGACTATTTGTAAGATGCACTCCGCCAGTTTATGTTTTGTTTTTGGTGTTATGTGTGTGTTTTTGCTTTGTTTTGTGTTCTCCTGCTTAAATTGCACATTTCCCCTCTGGAAGCAGCAGACAGTTTTTTTTTGGAGTCTGCTTGTGCTTGAAATTTTGCACCCACCTTTGAATCCCCCTGTGCCGTCCGGGCTGGGTGGCCCCGGGCAAGGGCCAAGTCGCCATAGCTTCTCGGCCTCTTGGCTAAGATCGTTTTCATGTGGCATGACCGCAGAGAGTGATAGAAGAGAGTGATACGAGGAGGAGAGGATGGACAAGACATCTGCTAATCGGTCGGCTTCAAGGGCTGGACTATGGAACACAGTTCGGTTGAGATGGAGAGGAGATATGGGAGTGGATTTCCCAGGAAGAATAGAATTTGTGGAGAAGATTTTGATGGCGAGCCTTGGATTTGAAGCTATGGATTTCTTTTGTATCCAGATGAATTCAGCGGCAAGGTTTGTAGATGTTACTTTTGACTCTGAAGATCTTTATGACATTTTGGGATAGATACAAAGTGTACTCAATGAAAGCTCCTGTGAAGGATTATGCTGCTGAATCATTATGGAATCGCAATTTCAGAGTTATAACAGTCCACATGTTTAATCCTTATGCATCTGACTGGGATATTGAAGCTTTTCTGGGGAAATACTGCGATGTACTAGTGAGTGCAGTTTATCAGAGAGATCTATTGGGAATCTGGAATGACAAGAGACAATTCAAAGTGTTATTAAGGCAAGACGCCAAGGGTTTCGATGGGTATAGGCACCCTCTGGCAAACTTTTCTATTGGGCCCAACAGAGGCTACTTGTTTTATTCTGGCCAACCGCTATACTGCCGAAAATGCATGTCCTTTGGTCACACAGAAATGCATTGTAATCAAGTTCGTTGTAGGAACTGCGAGGAGTTGGGCCATGAAACAAAGGACTGTCCGTTTGTTAAAAAATTTAATATTTGTGGATCTGATGAGCATCTCTTTAGACAATGCCCACAGAAGAAAAGGTCCTTTGCAGAGGTGATTAGAGAGGACCAAGAAAAGGAACCAGAAAACGAGCAGCAAGATGGGGGAGAGCCAAGGGGTGGTCCCGTTGATGTAAGCGAAGCACAGGAGGAAAATGTGGCTGTGCATAAGGTGATTTCAAGTGGCAGTGGGGTTCAGTCAGAGTTAAGCAGAGTGCCTGGCCAAGAGGAAGCTCGGCAAACTGTTCAAGAGGCTGAGCGGGAGGAGATTGAGGCGAGTAGGGAAATGCTAGGAGGAAAAGGTGGAGCTGAACCAAGAAACAAGCAAGGAGGAGGGCTGGATGGATGTGGACAAGAAAAGTGGGAAAAGGAAAAAAGATTCTGGGAATGAGAGGAAGGCAGCTGAACAAAAGCTAGCAAAAGTGAAGAAAGCAAAGGAAGGGGAGGGGATAGAGCATGGAAACAGGTTTGATCGCTTACAGAATCTGCCTTTCCCTTCCTGGGAAACGTGCATCTATTTATACTGTTGTGCTGGGATTCAATTACTAATTATTCACTTGAATCCCAGCACGTGAATTAATTACGTACAACCTTGTGCGCGCATATTACTTACTTTAAATGCATGTGCAGTGATGTGCAATCCCGTGCCTAAATACAATTATACATTTTTAAATACACGTGAAACACAGACCCGTTTATATCCCGTGTACCAATGACTATACACCAACATTACCACACGCACCATACAACACAACACACAAATGCACACAGGGGTGGGGCGCATTGCCACATATACCCCCCCTTGTGCGCAGCACACATGGCCTCAACGGCCACCTCCCCCCTTAAAAACCCAGCAGTCCAGAACAAAGTCTCGGGCTGGGAAGGGAGGCTTCAGTGGGCCCATGGCTGGCAATGCTGTCAGCACCCCTGCTGGTAGTGGCATGGCTGACAGCATGCTGGTCCACTCCTGCAGCGAAATTGCTGCGGGGGATGCTGGTCTCCTGACCTCTCCCCTTTTCTTCGTAGCTGGTAGCTCCCCTTTGTGGGGCTCCGACCACAGTACTTCCGGTAGCGAAGAAGCTGCAGTGGGAGCAGGTCTCCAGACCTACCCCACGATCTCCGGCAGCGAAACTGCTGCAGTGGGAGCAGGTCTCCGGACCTCCCCCACGATCTCCGGCAGCGAAACTGCTGCAGTGGGAGCAGGTCTCCTGACCTCCCCCACCTTCTTCGTGGCCAGCAGCTCCCCTTGGTGGGGTTCCGGCCACAGTACTTCCTGCTGCGATGCGGAGCAACTGGCAGCCCCAGGCGATGCGGAGCGGCTGGCAACCCCAGGCGATGCGGAGCGGCTGGCAACCCCAGGCGATGCGGAGTGGCTGGCAACCCCGGGCGAAGCGTGGCAGGCATCCTTGGGCGAAGCATGGCAGGCATCCTTGGGCGAAGCGTGGCAGGCATCCTTGGGCGAAGCGTGGCAGGCATCCTTGGGCGAAGCGTGGCAGGCATCCTTGGGCGAAGCGAGGCAGGGAGTCAGGACAAGCTGGGGTGCGGGTGTTGGCCCTCTTCTCGACCTCTGCGGCCGGGCGGTTCTTCCCCGTGCTTCCCTCAGCAGCCTATGTAAGGGCTGCCGAGGACCGCCAGCATCTAATCCTGATCCTTCTGGTGAAGGGAGAGGCAGCTCCTGCTACTCTCCCCCTGATGGTGATGGAGGCAGAGGCAGCTCCCGCTGCTCTCCTCGTGATGGTGGGGAAAGTGATACCAGCAGGCATTCATCCTCTGCTGGTGGGGGAAGTGATACCAGCAGGTATTCATCCTCTGCTGGTGGGGGAAGTGATACCAGCAGGTATTCATCCTCTGCTGGTGGACGGGAACCCAGCAGGTATTCACCCTCTGCTGGTGGACAGGGACCCAGCAGGCATTCACCCTCTGCTGGTGGATATGGCGGAGGCAGAGGCAGCTCCTGCTGCTCTGCTCCTGCCGGTGGAGGTGGCGGAGGCAGAGGCAGCTCCTGCTGCTCAGCTCCTGGCAGTGGTGGAGGCAGAGGCAGCTCCTGCTGCTCTGCTCCTAGTGGCGGAAGCGGTGGAGGTGGGAGCAGCGTGTAGTCTCCTGACGATGGAGGTGGGGAGCAGCGTGTAGTCTCCTGACGTTGCAGGGGACTGGTGTGGCTCTGCCTCTCTTGCAGGGGACTGGTGTGGCTCTGCCTCTCTTGCAGGGGACTGGTGTGGCGGCAGTGGCGATGGGGCGGATGCTGGCCACTCAGAGGGAGGCTGTGGCTGTGCTGGCTCCCTCTGCTGTAGCGGCTGGGCTGGTGTGTGCCATGCTCCCTTCAGCAGCATAAATAGAGGCTACTGGGGGACACCAGCATCCTGCCCTTCTCCCCCCCCCAGAAAAATTCAGGGGGTTGAGCTTGTAACTCCTCCCCTTCTGGCTCTTGGGACGGCAGCAGCAGGTGAACCAACAGGCATGCTTCCTCTGCTGGTGGACACTGGGACAGCAGGCCTTGTTCCTCTGCTGGTGTAGATGGGGACAGCAGGCATTGTTCTTCTGCTGGTGGAGGTGGAACCAGCAGGCATTCTCCCTCTGCTGGCAGCTTGGGTCCTAGGGCTGTGGAAGCCCCGACTTCCCTCTCTTCGGGCTGTGGACACACCGACTCCTCCCTTTTGGGCTGTGGACGCACCGACTCCTCCCTTTTGGGCTGTGGACGCACCGACTCCCCCCTCTTGAGCTTAGGACGCTCGGGCTCCTCCCACTCAGGCGTAGGACGCTCGGGCTCCTCCCACTCAGGCCCTTAGGCGGCACTCCTCCTCCCTGTCCTTCACCTCTTTATCCTCCTTCCATCCCATTTTATTTATTTATATATATATATTTTTGTAATCAATTTTTTTTTTCCCCCCAAAAAATGCGGTTCCTGCTCTGGCCTGAGTCCTGGAGGCGCTGTCGTCCCGGTTCTGACACCACGTGTCACAAAGACGGCCGGAGTGGGTGGCATCAGACCAGAAACAGGAAAATAAACAGAGAGAGATGCAGAGTTTGGTGAAGCTGAGAATGCTTTCGCTCAGCATTTAATAACTACACAGAACAGAAAATAAAAGGGTTGAACACAAAACACAGGACACGGCACTTCACGCCAAAATAAAGAGACAAACAAAACGGACTACACAGACAAACACGGTGAGCTTCTATTCTTAACAATTACTTCCATCTCCAATCCCGTTCTCCACTCACCGAACACACCACCCCGAGTGAATGAAACGTGCATCTGTTTATACTGTTGTGCTGGGATTCAATTACTAATTAATTATTCACTTGAATCCCAGCACGTGAATGAATTACGTACAACCTCGTGCGCGCATATTACTTACTTTAAATGCATGTGCAGTGATGTGCAATCCCGTGCCTAAATACAATTATACATTTTTAAATACACGTGAAACACAGACCCGTTTATATCCCGTGTACCAATGACTATACACCAACATTACCACACGCACCATACAACACAACACACAAATGCACACAGGGGCGGGGCGCATTGCCACAGGGGAATATGGATTGGGAGCAGTATAGTTTTTGTAAGGAGAGGTTAAAGGAGATTTATAGTAACAGAGTTGCTAAATTCATGTTTAGAAGCCAACTAGTCTTTTATGAGACTAATGAAAAATGTTGTCATCAGTTTTTCAAGCCTATGAGGGAGAAACAAAAGAAAAGAATGATTGAGGCATTAAGAGATAAAGATGGAAGGGAGGTATCGGATAATGAGTCTATGGTAGATAGTGCAAGTTATTTTTATGAGGAGTTGTTTTCAGAAAGGAAAATAGATGATAAAGCAGGAGATACATTTTTAAATAATTTGGGATCTAGAGTGCCGGAAAAGAGTAAAATTGAATTGGAGAAGGTTATTGAGTTGAGCGAGTTAACAGCAGCTGTAAATGAGATGAAAAACAATAAAGGGCCAGGGTCAGATGGACTGCCTAGAGAGTTTTATTGGGCTTTCTAGGACATTATTGGTCCAGTGTTTAAAGAGGTAATAAAGGAAGTGTTTGACAGAGGAGAATTGTCAAAATCAATGAAGGAAGGGATTAATTCTTTATTATATAAAAAGGGGGACATTAAGGATTTGAAAAACTGGAGGCCTGTGACCTTATTAAATGTGGATTATAAAATTTTAGCAAAGACAGTAACTAATAGGTTAAGGGGGGTGATGGGTTTCATTGTACATAAAGACCAGACATGTGGGGTAGTGGGAAGATCAGCGCAATGGAATTTGCAATTGACTAGAGATGTAATTTGGTGGGTACAGGACAGGAATATTCCATTAATTTTAGTGAGCCTTGATCAAGAAAAGGCATTTGATAGGGTCAACCACCGGTTTTTATTTAGAATTTTGGAGAGGTTAGGTTTTGGGTGTCATTTAATCAAACGGTTAGGAATAATGTATAAAGATGTAGTGAGTAAAGTCAATGTGAATGGGCACTTGGGGAAGCTAATTCAACAAAGGTCGGGGGTGAGACAGGGGTGTCCGCTATCCCCCTTACTTTATGTATTGTTCATGGAACCTTACGCTGCAGCACTGAGAGCAGATAAGGGAGTGAAGGGGTTAATTATTCCAGGGAGTGGGGGTGTGGAATTAAAAATTGCACAGTATGCAGATGACACAAGTTTATACTTAGAGTCTGATAATGATATAAGGAGAGCATTTCAGTTAATGGACTTGTTTTCTTTAGCATCAGGTTCAAAGGTAAACTTGAGTAAAACAAAAGTCATGTTCTTGGGAGCTTGGGAAAACAGGAAGGAAACACCTTTGGGATTGAACATAGTTTCAGATGGGATTTAAAGATTAGGGGTTAATTTCTATCAAAGGGGTAGTGATTTAAAGAATTGGGCAGACAAAATTGTTAAAATGAATAAAAAGTTAAATATGTGGAAAGCAAGGAAACTGACCTATATGGGGAAGGTGTTGGTTCTAAAAACAGATGTGTTACCTTCTCTGTTGTACCTAGCGTATGTATATCCGTTGCCTCCAAGATATAGGAGAAGTGTTATTCGTATGATTTGAGTTTATGTGGGGAGGGAAATATGAGTACATCAAGAGAGGGGAGATGTATAAGGCTGTGGAGAAAGGAGGGAGGGATGTTCCTCACATTCCTGTGAAATTAGATTGTTTATTTGTGGCAAATTTATGTAAAGCTTTGCAAGGTGAATTTAAACATAATTTTCAGTTTTTTGTTAGATTATGGTTTTCATTTACAATGAGACATTTTGTTAAAATAAATAACATGGGACCAAGAGCGGAGCAATTACCAGGACATTATCAACATGCGGTGAAGTGGCTGAAGCAGAATCCAGTCTGTAAAGAGGTAGAGATCTGCACAGAGCATAAAGAACTGTATAAAGAAATCTGTGAAAGTATTTTATAATAACGAATACAGTTCAGTGACCCCTGAGACTTGGGGAAATATTCAGCCAAAGGGGCTAGATAATAACCTAAAAGATTTAAATTGGATGATGCTTCATAACAGGATGGCTGTAAGGGAGGTGTTATTCAGACATAAACTGACCAGAAATGCTTTTTGTCCTAGGGGAACATGTTTTGTGGAAGAAACACAGGAACATGTGTTTTGGGAATGTCCATTTGCAGCAACAGTATGGAATAAAACCAGAGTGATCATAGACAAGGTGGTACCAGGAACGAAGCTGTCATACGATGTAATATTGAAAGGGTTTGTGAAGAGTGCCACAAAAACAAAACAATGGCTGTTATGGTTAATTCTCAGTTTAATTAAGGTTGAATTATGGGAATGTAGAAATAAACTGATTAAAAATAACAGAGATAAAAGGGGAGGTAATAATTGAAAGTGTGTGTAGTGACATAAGGGGTAGAGTTAAAAGGGATGTGTTGAAATGGGGGTATAATTCAGCAAGAGAAAGGTGGAAGGGTTTGTTTATATTGTAATTATTGATGTATGTGACTATATATTTGGAAAATTGTTTGTATAATAAATGTGTGGAATTTTTATAATAAAAAAAATCTGTTCTTATCAGTTTAATATCTGATACGTTCCCTATCAGGGGACCATATATTAAATTGATTTTTGGAATCGGGAGATGGAACAGGGGCTTGCTCCGTCCACTCCACGCATCGGCCCGGTATTGCAGTACCTCCGCGAACAGTGCACACCTTTCTCTAACGTTGGTCAAAGTCAGATCTGGATCTCTCCTGTGAGCATTTTGTCTACCCCTGCTGGAGGGAGAGTGCCAGTGTTGATGCAAGTTTTCCCGCCGTTTTACTTCTTTTTTTCCTCTCTCTTTCACATGTGGTGATGATGTAGACAGCAGCAGTTTGTTTCCTGGGAGCATGCAGCTAACCAGACAAGTGTGGTGGAACATGTCCCTATGCCAGGTCCTTCTTAGCCAGCCAGCGAGGCACAGTTGTAGTTACCCAAGGCACCTTGCACAGCATAGCAGCTTGGCATGACTATTTGTAAGACGCACTCCGCCAGTTTATGTTTTGTTTTTGGTGTTATGTGTGTGTTTTTGCTTTGTTTTGTTTTTTTGGAGTCTGCTTGTGCTTGAAATTTTGCACCCACCTTTGAATCCCCCTGTGCCGTCCGGGCTGGGGGGCCCCGGGCAAGGGCCAAGTCGCCATCGCTTCTCGGCCTCTTGGCTCAGATCAAGTGAAGTATCTGCGTGTGGGGAATCTCTTGGTTGGAAGCGATAGCATTTGGTTGCGGAAACTTATTTGAAAATTGTATATTTTTGTGTTATATAATTTGTTTTTGTTTTGTTCCCCCAGGTTCTGGTTTGGTTCTTTGCTGTTGCTGTGAGGAGAGAGTAGGACAGGACAGAGGAAGGAAGCTGGGGGGGTAAGTCCCTTCGGGGGCTTATCTTTTTTTGGTGGCGTTTTTTTTCTTCTAATTTTGCGGTGATGGCCGCTACTAGGGTAGGGGTGCGGAGGGACCATTGTGCTAGGTTTTGTTTGAAAGAAAGTGAGCGTTTAGAGGTCACTAGAACTGATTTTTCCAAGGGGGTTTTACAGAAAGAGCTGGGCCTTAAGCCTGGTGATATCTTTTGTCTTATTAATCTTCCAGGAGGGAGGGGGTGGGATGTGAGTTCTTCTGTCATGGAATATTTTTGGAGAAGGTATGAGGAAGAGAGATATGAGGGTTTGTTGAGTGAGTTTAATGTAGAGAGGTTAAGTTACACTGGGGTGAAAACTGTGTTTGTAAAGATGTTCAATGAGCTAGTGGAAGCAGAGGATGTGGCTACTTGGTTAGCGCGTTTTTGTACAGTTAAAGGGTCACCTGTGAATGTGATGGATGCAGAGGGGATTTGGACTTGTTCCTGGAAGATTCCAGTAGTACAGAGACCAGACTATGGGGGGGGGTATGGCGGTTTGGAGCATATTCCTCAGACTATTGTGCTTGGTGAAAATAGAGGGCTGGTATACTATCAGGGTCAGCCAAAGTTGTGTAGAAACTGTGGAGAAATGGGGCACCTTTGTGAGGCTTGTAAACAGATAATATGCAAAAAGTGTAGGGGTGTCGGCCATGTCTATGCTGAATGTACGAATAAAAGGAAGTGCAATTTGTGCGGTGAAACATCTCATTTGTTTAGGAACTGCCCCAAATCATATGTTAACATGTTGAAAGAGGATTACAACAATGCAGGTGTGGCGGTGGTTAAAGATGGTGAGGTTGGGGAAAAAAGTAATACTGAGGATGTAGGGAAAGAGGTTCAGGACAAGGACAAAGTCGTTTTGAAAGGGTGTTTGGTTGAGGATTTGGTTGTGTCTTCATCAGGTGAGGAGGTGGAAGAGGATAGGGTGGAGTCAGATTCAAATTTGGGGAATGCTAAGGTGATTGGTCTTGAGGGGCAGAAGGTAATTGAGGATGAAACAGGTGCAGCTGAAAGTGAGAAGCCAGAGGCGGGGCCTGGTAGGGCGCTGGCTGGTGGAGAGTTGCAGCAGGAGGGGTGCATAATTCCCAGCAGTCCTTGTAGTACTGCAAGTGATTCGTTGCTATGTTTGGAGTCCTCATTGGGGAGCGAGGATGAAAGCAGGGACTTTGAAATGAAGGAACTGGAAAATTCAACAAAAAGGAAATATGATTCTTTTGAGGAAACTGATCAGAAAAAAAATTATTGTGACTCAGGATGATGGGGTGGTGTGTTGTGATGTTGGGGTTGAGGGTGTGTCTTCCCCCTCAGGTTCAGAAAGAGAGGACTATCCTGTGAAAGAACAGGATTTAAAATGGATGTTTATTTATTTTTATTATGGTGCTTTCAGTGGCTACTATAAATGTAAGGAGTATGAAGAGCAGCTTGAGGGGTGAGGCTGTTTTGTCCTTTTTAGGCAGTCAGAATTTTGATGTGTTTATGTTACAGGACTGTGGTTTTCCTTTTAAAGGAGAATTATTTGGACATGGAAAAAAAGGAAATATGGGCCATCCTTTTGGAGTGGTCTGATGAAAATAAATCTGATGGGGTAGCCATTTTAATTAAAAATAGGAATTTGGTGGTGAAAGGGAGTACTGTGGTGAAGTCTGGGAGACTTTTAAAAGTAGACATTTGTTATATGGGGAAAGATTGTGTTTTTGTTAATGTATATGCATCACCAAATGTACATGAGCGAACTGAGTTATTCAATGATTTAAGAGGTGTTTTAGTGAGGAATAAAACAGCGGTATTAGCAGGTGATTTTAATTGTGTTCTTAGGAAGGAGGAGAAAGCACCTATAAAGGATGGCTTCAAATTGGATAAATCCTCGCTGGTACTAAACGAGATTGTTAAAGATTTTAAATTGATTGATTTATTTCGTAAGCACAAGCCTGATGATAAGGGGTTCACATGGGTGAGGGATAATGGAACACAAAGTTCGAGAATTGACTGTTTTTGTGAGTCGGCAGTGAGTCCAGTCTTCTTTTCGGATCACTTGGTTTTAAATGTAAAAATTGATTTGGTTGCATGTGTCACTTTGGGGAAGGGTGTGTGGAAGCTAAATATTTCACTGTTAGAGGATAAGGCTATAGAAGCCTTATTCCAGGTGAGGTATGAGGAATGGAGATCTCTGAAGGGGTGTTTTGAAACAGAAGGGCAGTGGTGGGAAGAAGTTAAAAAAAGGATTAAAGAATTCTTTATTATGGTGGGCAAGAGGAAGGCTGGAAAGGAAAAGAGGAAAATTGGAGGGTTAAGTAAAAGATTAAACCAATATTATTGATTGAGGGAGAGGGGTTTTGACTTTAATGAAGAAATAAATCAGGTAAAAAAAAATAATTAAAAGACATTTTTGAGAGAGAACGTAAAAAAATCATTCCAGAGTCGGGTTAAGGTGTTGGAAGAAAATGAAACATGTTCTCGTTTCTTTTACAAAAAGGTTGTTGAGGGGAGCAAAACAATGGGAGGGTTGAAGAAGGATGGTGTTGTGGTCTCAACTACTGAGGAGATGAGTTGGGTGTGGCTGAGGGGTTTTATAAAGAACTATATGGGGAGAGAGGTGGAGAAAGATAAAATGGAGGAGCTGGAGAGGGCCTTGGAGGGGAAAGTGGTTAATGGGAAACACCTGGAGGAAGATTTAACTCTAGAGGAGGTGGGGAAGGCAATGAAAAGTTCTAAAAGAGGGAAGGACCCAGGGAGTGATGGACTTCCTTTGGGGTTTTATTTGAAATTCTGGGATATTATAGCAAAGGATATTCTGTTGGTTTTTAAAGAGAGTTTGGGAAACAAGAGATCTTGCCTGAAAGTTTCAGACAAGGGATAATTCTTTGATTTAAAAAAAAACGATAAACAAGATTTGAAGAATTGGAGGCCTATTGGTCTATTGAATGTGGATTTTAAAATTTAGTAAGATTTTAACTCTTAGGATGAAAAATGTATTAGAGGAAGTGATAGACCCGGATCAGACCTGTGCTGTGCCTGGAAGGAGGATCACGGACAGTCTGGTAATGATTCGTGACACCATCTGTTACGCGAGAGACAGAAATATGAGGATCTGTTTATTAAATTTAGATTTGGATAAGGCTTACGATCGGATCTCGCACCAGTTTATGTTTCATATTCTGCTAAAGATGGGGTTTCTGGAGAGGTTTCTAGCCTGTGTGAGTCTGCTGTACAAAGGGATTGAGAGCAGGATATTGATAAATGGGGTTTTGTCAAAAACAGTTGGAATAAACTGTGGTGTTAGGCAAGGGTGTCCGTTATCCCCCTTACTGTTTATATGCTGTATGGAACCTCTAGCGCAGGTTCTGAGAAAGGAGAAAAATATCACTGGTTTTAGAATCCCAGGGAGTGGGGGGATGGAAGTCAAGTGTGCCCTTTACATGGACGATGTGAATGTTGTTTGTGTTGACGAACCATCTGTGAGTAAAGTTTTAGCTATAACAGAACAATTTTGTAAGGCTTCTGGGTCCAAGCTAAACAAAGAGAAGAGTGAAATTATGTTTTATGGGAAGTGGGATACGGCGGTCGGGAAGGACTTAAATGTAAAGAGAGACTGTATTAAAATATTGGGGGTCAATTTTGGGGCTGTAGGTGATGGAACTAAGAATTGTGAGGAGGTGGGTGGAAAGGTCAAGAAGTTGGGATACTGGAAGTTGCGGAACCTCACACTGGAAGGGAAGGTTCTGATTGTTAAAAGCTGTCATTTTGCCTATTTTGTTGTATACCTCTATGATTTTTCCTCCAGCCAAGCAGACGGTTTGTGTTCTCAGGAGAGAGCTGTTCCAGTTCTTCTGGGGATCAAAATGGGAGAGATTGAGAAGGGAGATTGTGGGTAAAGGGAAGATAAAGGGCGGTAAAGGGTTGCCAGATATATTCATGTTTTTAATGATTAAGTATGTATGTCTTCATTTTGATATGTGCGTAAATGGAGTCTGTAAGGGGGCATTTTTTGTTAGGTTTTTTTTGGGATTGTATCTCAGGAGTCTGAAAATAATTAATATCTCATTGACTGTTCCCACTGAGTTTGAGATACTGTATCACTATGCAATTATTAAAAGATTATTAAAAGACTGAGATATGGAGAAGTGTGGGAAGAATGTGTTTTTAAATAATAAAAAAAAATCTGTTTTTGTACAGGAGGGAACAAATGTGTCCAGTCAAGGGTGCTATTGTTGCCGACCCAAAGGGGGTGTGGAGGAACGTGGCCCATCCTGGCCTAGTAAACCGGCATCGTGACCTGTCCTGGCTGGTGGCCCATGATATCCTGCGTGTGAGAGTAATGTTGAATGCAAGGAATCTCTCAAGAACCTGCCCCAGAGAGGGCTGTGGGGCGGAGGAGACATGCCTGCATTTGTTTCGAGAATGCCATTTTGCAACAGATCTATGGAGAGAAGTAGTAGGTTTCACTGACCTGTTTCTGGATAGTAATATCTTGGATGATATGATGGTGCTCAACGGGATAAGTAAAAAAGTTTTTCCCAAAGGACTTTGGTTCAAAATATGGGTTGTGATTACCTGTGTAAAGGATGCAATCTGGAAAGTAAGGAACTTGTTGGTGCTGCAAAATAAACTTTTGACTAATTGAAACAAAACAACTTGCGCTGTCTATTGTGAAAGATTATGTATTGCAAGATGTGTCTGCTGGAGACCTGGAGAAGGTGAAGATGGAATGGCATCTGGAACAATGGGAAGATGGGATGGATTGGGTCACCGGGCTGGCTGATGGGTCTGGGTGTGGTTTCATGGGGTCAGGGTGAAGGATGTTCTTTAAGGACATACACTTGCCTGTACAAAATGTTTTGGAACTATGTGGATGGAATGTATGTATAATTATGTAATATGTCCGTATTTAGTAATATAAAAGGATATATGGAAATGAATTGTGATTTGATATGTGCTGATTTGTCTAGAGGGTATTGTAACTGATACGGTATTGTGAATATTTAATTAATACAATAATAAAAAAGCTGTTCTTATCAGTTTAATATCTGATACGTCCCCTATCAGGGGACCATATATTAAATTGATTTTTGGAATCGGGAGATGGAACAGGGGCTTGCTCCGTCCACTCCACGCATCAGCCCGGTATTGCAGTACCTCCGGGAACGTTGCACACCTTTCTCTAACGTTGGTCAAAGTCAGATCTGGATCTCTCCTGTGAGCATTTTGTCTACCCCTGCTGGAGGGAGAGTGCCAGTGTTGATGCAAGTTTTCCCGCCGTTTTACTTTTTTTCTCTCTCTCTCTCTTTCTTTCTTTCTTTCTCTCTTTCTCTCTTTCTTTCTCTCTTTCTTTCTTGCTTTCTTTCTTTCTTTTATTCACATGTGGTGATGATGTAGACAGCAGCAGTTTGTTTCCTGGGAGCATGCAGCTAACCAGACAAGTGTGGTGGAACATGTCCCTATGCCAGGTCCTTCTTAGCCAGCCAGCCAGCGAGGCACAGTTGTAGTGACCCAAGGCACCTTGCACAGCATAGCAGTTTGGCATGACTATTTGTAAGATGCACTCCGCCAGTTTATGTTTTGTTTTTGGTGTTATGTGTGTGTTTTTGCTTTGTTTTGTGTTCTCCTGCTTAAATTGCACATTTCCCCTCTGGAAGCAGCAGACGGTTTTTTTTTGGAGTCTGCTTGTGCTTGAAATTTTGCACCCACCTTTGAATCCCCCTGTGCCGTCCGGGCTGGGTGGCCCCGGGCAAGGGCCAAGTCGCCATAGCTTCTCGGCCTCTTGGCTAAGATCGTTTTCATGTGGCATGACCGCAGAGAGTGATAGAAGAGAGTGATACGAGGAGGAGAGGATGGACAAGACATCTGCTAATCGGTCGGCTTCAAGGGCTGGACTATGGAACACAGTTCGGTTGAGATGGAGAGGAGATATGGGAGTGGATTTCCCAGGAAGAATAGAATTTGTGGAGAAGATTTTGATGGCGAGCCTTGGATTTGAAGCTATGGATTTCTTTTGTATCCAGATGAATTCAGCGGCAAGGTTTGTAGATGTTACTTTTGACTCTGAAGATCTTTATGACATTTTGGGATAGATACAAAGTGTACTCAATGAAAGCTCCTGTGAAGGATTATGCTGCTGAATCATTATGGAATCGCAATTTCAGAGTTATAACAGTCCACATGTTTAATCCTTATGCATCTGACTGGGATATTGAAGCTTTTCTGGGGAAATACTGCGATGTACTAGTGAGTGCAGTTTATCAGAGAGATCTATTGGGAATCTGGAATGACAAGAGACAATTCAAAGTGTTATTAAGGCAAGACGCCAAGGGTTTCGATGGGTATAGGCACCCTCTGGCAAACTTTTCTATTGGGCCCAACAGAGGCTACTTGTTTTATTCTGGCCAACCGCTATACTGCCGAAAATGCATGTCCTTTGGTCACACAGAAATGCATTGTAATCAAGTTCGTTGTAGGAACTGCGAGGAGTTGGGCCATGAAACAAAGGACTGTCCGTTTGTTAAAAAATTTAATATTTGTGGATCTGATGAGCATCTCTTTAGACAATGCCCACAGAAGAAAAGGTCCTTTGCAGAGGTGATTAGAGAGGACCAAGAAAAGGAACCAGAAAACGAGCAGCAAGATGGGGGAGAGCCAAGGGGTGGTCCCGTTGATGTAAGCGAAGCACAGGAGGAAAATGTGGCTGTGCATAAGGTGATTTCAAGTGGCAGTGGGGTTCAGTCAGAGTTAAGCAGAGTGCCTGGCCAAGAGGAAGCTCGGCAAACTGTTCAAGAGGCTGAGCGGGAGGAGATTGAGGCGAGTAGGGAAATGCTAGGAGGAAAAGGTGGAGCTGAACCAAGAAACAAGCAAGGAGGAGGGCTGGATGGATGTGGACAAGAAAAGTGGGAAAAGGAAAAAAGATTCTGGGAATGAGAGGAAGGCAGCTGAACAAAAGCTAGCAAAAGTGAAGAAAGCAAAGGAAGGGGAGGGGATAGAGCATGGAAACAGGTTTGATCGCTTACAGAATCTGCCTTTCCCTTCCTGGGAAACGTGCATCTATTTATACTGTTGTGCTGGGATTCAATTACTAATTATTCACTTGAATCCCAGCACGTGAATTAATTACGTACAACCTTGTGTGCGCATATTACTTACTTTAAATGCATGTGCAGTGATGTGCAATCCCGTGCCTAAATACAATTATACATTTTTAAATACACGTGAAACACAGACCCGTTTATATCCCGTGTACCAATGACTATACACCAACATTACCACACGCACCATACAACACAACACACAAATGCACACAGGGGCGGGGCGCATTGCCACATATACCCCCCCTTGTGCGCAGCACACATGGCCTCAACGGCCACCTCCCCCCCTTAAAAACCCAGCAGTCCAGAACAAAGTCTCGGGCTGGGAAGGGAGGCTTCAGTGGGCCCATGGCTGGCAATGCTGTCAGCACCCCTGCTGGTAGTGGCATGGCTGACAGCATGCTGGTCCACTCCTGCAGCGAAATTGCTGCGGGGGATGCTGGTCTCCTGACCTCTCCCCTTTTCTTCGTAGCTGGTAGCTCCCCTTTGTGGGGCTCCGACCACAGTACTTCCGGTAGCGAAGAAGCTGCAGTGGGAGCAGGTCTCCAGACCTACCCCACGATCTCCGGCAGCGAAACTGCTGCAGTGGGAGCAGGTCTCCGGACCTCCCCCACGATCTCCGGCAGCGAAACTGCTGCAGTGGGAGCAGGTCTCCTGACCTCCCCCACCTTCTTCGTGGCCAGCAGCTCCCCTTGGTGGGGTTCCGGCCACAGTACTTCCTGCTGCGATGCGGAGCAACTGGCAGCCCCAGGCGATGCGGAGCGGCTGGCAACCCCAGGCGATGCGGAGCGGCTGGCAACCCCAGGCGATGCGGAGCGGCTGGCAACCCCAGGCGATGCGGAGCGGCTGGAAATCCCAGGCGATGTGGAGCGGCTGGAAACCCCAGGCGATGCGGAGTGGCTGGCAACCCCGGGCGAAGCGTGGCAGGCATCCTTGGGCGAAGCATGGCAGGCATCCTTGGGCGAAGCGTGGCAGGCATCCTTGGGCGAAGCGTGGCAGGCATCCTTGGGCGAAGCGTGGCAGGCATCCTTGGGCGAAGCGAGGCAGGGAGTCAGGACAAGCTGGGGTGCGGGTGTTGGCCCTCTTCTCGACCTCTGCGGCCGGGCGGTTCTTCCCCGTGCTTCCCTCAGCAGCCTATGTAAGGGCTGCCGAGGACCGCCAGCATCTAATCCTGATCCTTCTGGTGAAGGGAGAGGCAGCTCCTGCTACTCTCCCCCTGATGGTGATGGAGGCAGAGGCAGCTCCCGCTGCTCTCCTCGTGATGGTGGGGAAAGTGATACCAGCAGGCATTCATCCTCTGCTGGTGGGGGAAGTGATACCAGCAGGTATTCATCCTCTGCTGGTGGGGGAAGTGATACCAGCAGGTATTCATCCTCTGCTGGTGGACGGGAACCCAGCAGGTATTCACCCTCTGCTGGTGGACAGGGACCCAGCAGGCATTCACCCTCTGCTGGTGGATATGGCGGAGGCAGAGGCAGCTCCTGCTGCTCTGCTCCTGCCGGTGGAGGTGGCGGAGGCAGAGGCAGCTCCTGCTGCTCAGCTCCTGGCAGTGGTGGAGGCAGAGGCAGCTCCTGCTGCTCTGCTCCTAGTGGCGGAAGCGGTGGAGGTGGGAGCAGCGTGTAGTCTCCTGACGATGGAGGTGGGGAGCAGCGTGTAGTCTCCTGACGTTGCAGGGGACTGGTGTGGCTCTGCCTCTCTTGCAGGGGACTGGTGTGGCTCTGCCTCTCTTGCAGGGGACTGGTGTGGCGGCAGTGGCGATGGGGCGGATGCTGGCCACTCAGAGGGAGGCTGTGGCTGTGCTGGCTCCCTCTGCTGTAGCGGCTGGGCTGGTGTGTGCCATGCTCCCTTCAGCAGCATAAATAGAGGCTACTGGGGGACACCAGCATCCTGCCCTTCTCCCCCCCCCAGAAAAATTCAGGGGGTTGAGCTTGTAACTCCTCCCCTTCTGGCTCTTGGGACGGCAGCAGCAGGTGAACCAACAGGCATGCTTCCTCTGCTGGTGGACACTGGGACAGCAGGCCTTGTTCCTCTGCTGGTGTAGATGGGGACAGCAGGCATTGTTCTTCTGCTGGTGGAGGTGGAACCAGCAGGCATTCTCCCTCTGCTGGCAGCTTGGGTCCTAGGGCTGTGGAAGCCCCGACTTCCCTCTCTTCGGGCTGTGGACACACCGACTCCTCCCTTTTGGGCTGTGGACGCACCGACTCCTCCCTTTTGGGCTGTGGACGCACCGACTCCCCCCTCTTGAGCTTAGGACGCTCGGGCTCCTCCCACTCAGGCGTAGGACGCTCGGGCTCCTCCCACTCAGGCCCTTAGGCGGCACTCCTCCTCCCTGTCCTTCACCTCTTTATCCTCCTTCCATCCCATTTTATTTATTTATATATATATATTTTTGTAATCAATTTTTTTTTTTCCCCCAAAAAATGCGGTTCCTGCTCTGGCCTGAGTCCTGGAGGCGCTGTCGTCCCGGTTCTGACACCACGTGTCACAAAGACGGCCGGAGTGGGTGGCATCAGACCAGAAACAGGAAAATAAACAGAGAGAGATGCAGAGTTTGGTGAAGCTGAGAATGCTTTCGCTCAGCATTTAATAACTACACAGAACAGAAAATAAAAGGGTTGAACACAAAACACAGGACACGGCACTTCACGCCAAAATAAAGAGACAAACAAAACGGACTACACAGACAAACACGGTGAGCTTCTATTCTTAACAATTACTTCCATCTCCAATCCCGTTCTCCACTCACCGAACACACCACCCCGAGTGAATGAAACGTGCATCTGTTTATACTGTTGTGCTGGGATTCAATTACTAATTAATTATTCACTTGAATCCCAGCACGTGAATGAATTACGTACAACCTCGTGCGCGCATATTACTTACTTTAAATGCATGTGCAGTGATGTGCAATCCCGTGCCTAAATACAATTATACATTTTTAAATACACGTGAAACACAGACCCGTTTATATCCCGTGTACCAATGACTATACACCAACATTACCACACGCACCATACAACACAACACACAAATGCACACAGGGGCGGGGCGCATTGCCACAGGGGAATATGGATTGGGAGCAGTATAGTTTTTGTAAGGAGAGGTTAAAGGAGATTTATAGTAACAGAGTTGCTAAATTCATGTTTAGAAGCCAACTAGTCTTTTATGAGACTAATGAAAAATGTTGTCATCAGTTTTTCAAGCCTATGAGGGAGAAACAAAAGAAAAGAATGATTGAGGCATTAAGAGATAAAGATGGAAGGGAGGTATCGGATAATGAGTCTATGGTAGATAGTGCAAGTTATTTTTATGAGGAGTTGTTTTCAGAAAGGAAAATAGATGATAAAGCAGGAGATACATTTTTAAATAATTTGGGATCTAGAGTGCCGGAAAAGAGTAAAATTGAATTGGAGAAGGTTATTGAGTTGAGCGAGTTAACAGCAGCTGTAAATGAGATGAAAAACAATAAAGGGCCAGGGTCAGATGGACTGCCTAGAGAGTTTTATTGGGCTTTCTAGGACATTATTGGTCCAGTGTTTAAAGAGGTAATAAAGGAAGTGTTTGACAGAGGAGAATTGTCAAAATCAATGAAGGAAGGGATTAATTCTTTATTATATAAAAAGGGGGACATTAAGGATTTGAAAAACTGGAGGCCTGTGACCTTATTAAATGTGGATTATAAAATTTTAGCAAAGACAGTAACTAATAGGTTAAGGGGGGTGATGGGTTTCATTGTACATAAAGACCAGACATGTGGGGTAGTGGGAAGATCAGCGCAATGGAATTTGCAATTGACTAGAGATGTAATTTGGTGGGTACAGGACAGGAATATTCCATTAATTTTAGTGAGCCTTGATCAAGAAAAGGCATTTGATAGGGTCAACCACCGGTTTTTATTTAGAATTTTGGAGAGGTTAGGTTTTGGGTGTCATTTAATCAAACGGTTAGGAATAATGTATAAAGATGTAGTGAGTAAAGTCAATGTGAATGGGCACTTGGGGAAGCTAATTCAACAAAGGTCGGGGGTGAGACAGGGGTGTCCGCTATCCCCCTTACTTTATGTATTGTTCATGGAACCTTACGCTGCAGCACTGAGAGCAGATAAGGGAGTGAAGGGGTTAATTATTCCAGGGAGTGGGGGTGTGGAATTAAAAATTGCACAGTATGCAGATGACACAAGTTTATACTTAGAGTCTGATAATGATATAAGGAGAGCATTTCAGTTAATGGACTTGTTTTCTTTAGCATCAGGTTCAAAGGTAAACTTGAGTAAAACAAAAGTCATGTTCTTGGGAGCTTGGGAAAACAGGAAGGAAACACCTTTGGGATTGAACATAGTTTCAGATGGGATTTAAAGATTAGGGGTTAATTTCTATCAAAGGGGTAGTGATTTAAAGAATTGGGCAGACAAAATTGTTAAAATGAATAAAAAGTTAAATATGTGGAAAGCAAGGAAACTGACCTATATGGGGAAGGTGTTGGTTCTAAAAACAGATGTGTTACCTTCTCTGTTGTACCTAGCGTATGTATATCCGTTGCCTCCAAGATATAGGAGAAGTGTTATTCGTATGATTTGAGTTTATGTGGGGAGGGAAATATGAGTACATCAAGAGAGGGGAGATGTATAAGGCTGTGGAGAAAGGAGGGAGGGATGTTCCTCACATTCCTGTGAAATTAGATTGTTTATTTGTGGCAAATTTATGTAAAGCTTTGCAAGGTGAATTTAAACATAATTTTCAGTTTTTTGTTAGATTATGGTTTTCATTTACAATGAGACATTTTGTTAAAATAAATAACATGGGACCAAGAGCGGAGCAATTACCAGGACATTATCAACATGCGGTGAAGTGGCTGAAGCAGAATCCAGTCTGTAAAGAGGTAGAGATCTGCACAGAGCATAAAGAACTGTATAAAGAAATCTGTGAAAGTATTTTATAATAACGAATACAGTTCAGTGACCCCTGAGACTTGGGGAAATATTCAGCCAAAGGGGCTAGATAATAACCTAAAAGATTTAAATTGGATGATGCTTCATAACAGGATGGCTGTAAGGGAGGTGTTATTCAGACATAAACTGACCAGAAATGCTTTTTGTCCTAGGGGAACATGTTTTGTGGAAGAAACACAGGAACATGTGTTTTGGGAATGTCCATTTGCAGCAACAGTATGGAATAAAACCAGAGTGATCATAGACAAGGTGGTACCAGGAACGAAGCTGTCATACGATGTAATATTGAAAGGGTTTGTGAAGAGTGCCACAAAAACAAAACAATGGCTGTTATGGTTAATTCTCAGTTTAATTAAGGTTGAATTATGGGAATGTAGAAATAAACTGATTAAAAATAACAGAGATAAAAGGGGAGGTAATAATTGAAAGTGTGTGTAGTGACATAAGGGGTAGAGTTAAAAGGGATGTGTTGAAATGGGGGTATAATTCAGCAAGAGAAAGGTGGAAGGGTTTGTTTATATTGTAATTATTGATGTATGTGACTATATATTTGGAAAATTGTTTGTATAATAAATGTGTGGAATTTTTATAATAAAAAAAATCTGTTCTTATCAGTTTAATATCTGATACGTTCCCTATCAGGGGACCATATATTAAATTGATTTTTGGAATCGGGAGATGGAACAGGGGCTTGCTCCGTCCACTCCACGCATCGGCCCGGTATTGCAGTACCTCCGCGAACAGTGCACACCTTTCTCTAACGTTGGTCAAAGTCAGATCTGGATCTCTCCTGTGAGCATTTTGTCTACCCCTGCTGGAGGGAGAGTGCCAGTGTTGATGCAAGTTTTCCCGCCGTTTTACTTCTTTTTTTCCTCTCTCTTTCACATGTGGTGATGATGTAGACAGCAGCAGTTTGTTTCCTGGGAGCATGCAGCTAACCAGACAAGTGTGGTGGAACATGTCCCTATGCCAGGTCCTTCTTAGCCAGCCAGCGAGGCACAGTTGTAGTTACCCAAGGCACCTTGCACAGCATAGCAGCTTGGCATGACTATTTGTAAGACGCACTCCGCCAGTTTATGTTTTGTTTTTGGTGTTATGTGTGTGTTTTTGCTTTGTTTTGTTTTTTTGGAGTCTGCTTGTGCTTGAAATTTTGCACCCACCTTTGAATCCCCCTGTGCCGTCCGGGCTGGGGGGCCCCGGGCAAGGGCCAAGTCGCCATCGCTTCTCGGCCTCTTGGCTCAGATCAAGTGAAGTACCTGCGTGTGGGGAATCTCTTGGTTGGAAGCGATAGCATTTGGTTGCGGAAACTTATTTGAAAATTGTATATTTTTGTGTTATATAATTTTTTTTGTTTTGTTCCCCCAGGTTCTGGTTTGGTTCTTTGCTGTTGCTGTGAGGAGAGAGTAGGACAGGACAGAGGAAGGAAGCTGGGGGGGTAAGTCCCTTCGGGGGCTTATCTTTTTTTGGTGGCGTTTTTTTTCTTCTAATTTTGCGGTGATGGCCGCTACTAGGGTAGGGGTGCGGAGGGACCATTGTGCTAGGTTTTGTTTGAAAGAAAGTGAGCGTTTAGAGGTCACTAGAACTGATTTTTCCAAGGGGGTTTTACAGAAAGAGCTGGGCCTTAAGCCTGGTGATATCTTTTGTCTTATTAATCTTCCAGGAGGGAGGGGGTGGGATGTGAGTTCTTCTGTCATGGAATATTTTTGGAGAAGGTATGAGGAAGAGAGATATGAGGGTTTGTTGAGTGAGTTTAATGTAGAGAGGTTAAGTTACACTGGGGTGAAAACTGTGTTTGTAAAGATGTTCAATGAGCTAGTGGAAGCAGAGGATGTGGCTACTTGGTTAGCGCGTTTTTGTACAGTTAAAGGGTCACCTGTGAATGTGATGGATGCAGAGGGGATTTGGACTTGTTCCTGGAAGATTCCAGTAGTACAGAGACCAGACTATGGGGGGGGGTATGGCGGTTTGGAGCATATTCCTCAGACTATTGTGCTTGGTGAAAATAGAGGGCTGGTATACTATCAGGGTCAGCCAAAGTTGTGTAGAAACTGTGGAGAAATGGGGCACCTTTGTGAGGCTTGTAAACAGATAATATGCAAAAAGTGTAGGGGTGTCGGCCATGTCTAGGCTGAATGTACGAATAAAAGGAAGTGCAATTTGTGCGGTGAAACATCTCATTTGTTTAGGAACTGCCCCAAATCATATGTTAACATGTTGAAAGAGGATTACAACAATGCAGGTGTGGCGGTGGTTAAAGATGGTGAGGTTGGGGAAAAAAGTAATACTGAGGATGTAGGGAAAGAGGTTCAGGACAAGGACAAAGTCGTTTTGAAAGGGTGTTTGGTTGAGGATTTGGTTGTGTCTTCATCAGGTGAGGAGGTGGAAGAGGATAGGGTGGAGTCAGATTCAAATTTGGGGAATGCTAAGGTGATTGGTCTTGAGGGGCAGAAGGTAATTGAGGATGAAACAGGTGCAGCTGAAAGTGAGAAGCCAGAGGCGGGGCCTGGTAGGGCGCTGGCTGGTGGAGAGTTGCAGCAGGAGGGGTGCATAATTCCCAGCAGTCCTTGTAGTACTGCAAGTGATTCATTGCTATGTTTGGAGTCCTCATTGGGGAGCGAGGATGAAAGCAGGGACTTTGAAATGAAGGAACTGGAAAATTCAACAAAAAGGAAATATGATTCTTTTGAGGAAACTGATCAGAAAAAAAATTATTGTGACTCAGGATGATGGGGTGGTGTGTTGTGATGTTGGGGTTGAGGGTGTGTCTTCCCCCTCAGGTTCAGAAAGAGAGGACTATCCTGTGAAAGAACAGGATTTAAAATGGATGTTTATTTATTTTTATTATGGTGCTTTCAGTGGCTACTATAAATGTAAGGAGTATGAAGAGCAGCTTGAGGGGTGAGGCTGTTTTGTCCTTTTTAGGCAGTCAGAATTTTGATGTGTTTATGTTACAGGACTGTGGTTTTCCTTTTAAAGGAGAATTATTTGGACATGGAAAAAAAGGAAATATGGGCCATCCTTTTGGAGTGGTCTGATGAAAATAAATCTGATGGGGTAGCCATTTTAATTAAAAATAGGAATTTGGTGGTGAAAGGGAGTACTGTGGTGAAGTCTGGGAGACTTTTAAAAGTAGACATTTGTTATATGGGGAAAGATTGTGTTTTTGTTAATGTATATGCATCACCAAATGTACATGAGCGAACTGAGTTATTCAATGATTTAAGAGGTGTTTTAGTGAGGAATAAAACAGCGGTATTAGCAGGTGATTTTAATTGTGTTCTTAGGAAGGAGGAGAAAGCACCTATAAAGGATGGCTTCAAATTGGATAAATCCTCGCTGGTACTAAACGAGATTGTTAAAGATTTTAAATTGATTGATTTATTTCGTAAGCACAAGCCTGATGATAAGGGGTTCACATGGGTGAGGGATAATGGAACACAAAGTTCGAGAATTGACTGTTTTTGTGAGTCGGCAGTGAGTCCAGTCTTCTTTTCGGATCACTTGGTTTTAAATGTAAAAATTGATTTGGTTGCATGTGTCACTTTGGGGAAGGGTGTGTGGAAGCTAAATATTTCACTGTTAGAGGATAAGGCTATAGAAGCCTTATTCCAGGTGAGGTATGAGGAATGGAGATCTCTGAAGGGGTGTTTTGAAACAGAAGGGCAGTGGTGGGAAGAAGTTAAAAAAAGGATTAAAGAATTCTTTATTATGGTGGGCAAGAGGAAGGCTGGAAAGGAAAAGAGGAAAATTGGAGGGTTAAGTAAAAGATTAAACCAATATTATTGATTGAGGGAGAGGGGTTTTGACTTTAATGAAGAAATAAATCAGGTAAAAAAAAATAATTAAAAGACATTTTTGAGAGAGAACGTAAAAAAATCATTCCAGAGTCGGGTTAAGGTGTTGGAAGAAAATGAAACATGTTCTCGTTTCTTTTACAAAAAGGTTGTTGAGGGGAGCAAAACAATGGGAGGGTTGAAGAAGGATGGTGTTGTGGTCTCAACTACTGAGGAGATGAGTTGGGTGTGGCTGAGGGGTTTTATAAAGAACTATATGGGGAGAGAGGTGGAGAAAGATAAAATGGAGGAGCTGGAGAGGGCCTTGGAGGGGAAAGTGGTTAATGGGAAACACCTGGAGGAAGATTTAACTCTAGAGGAGGTGGGGAAGGCAATGAAAAGTTCTAAAAGAGGGAAGGACCCAGGGAGTGATGGACTTCCTTTGGGGTTTTATTTGAAATTCTGGGATATTATAGCAAAGGATATTCTGTTGGTTTTTAAAGAGAGTTTGGGAAACAAGAGATCTTGCCTGAAAGTTTCAGACAAGGGATAATTCTTTGATTTAAAAAAAAACGATAAACAAGATTTGAAGAATTGGAGGCCTATTGGTCTATTGAATGTGGATTTTAAAATTTAGTAAGATTTTAACTCTTAGGATGAAAAATGTATTAGAGGAAGTGATAGACCCGGATCAGACCTGTGCTGTGCCTGGAAGGAGGATCACGGACAGTCTGGTAATGATTCGTGACACCATCTGTTACGCGAGAGACAGAAATATGAGGATCTGTTTATTAAATTTAGATTTGGATAAGGCTTACGATCGGATCTCGCACCAGTTTATGTTTCATATTCTGCTAAAGATGG
The DNA here is from genome assembly GCF_902713425.1 of Acipenser ruthenus. Classification (NCBI taxonomy): domain Eukaryota; kingdom Metazoa; phylum Chordata; class Actinopteri; order Acipenseriformes; family Acipenseridae; genus Acipenser; species Acipenser ruthenus. The sequence goes on along the minus strand of NC_081198.1, from coordinate 20,268,523 downwards.
GGTTTCTGGAGAGGTTTCTAGCCTGTGTGAGTCTGCTGTACAAAGGGATTGAGAGCAGGATATTGATAAATGGGGTTTTGTCAAAAACAGTTGGAATAAACTGTGGTGTTAGGCAAGGGTGTCCGTTATCCCCCTTACTGTTTATATGCTGTATGGAACCTCTAGCGCAGGTTCTGAGAAAGGAGAAAAATATCACTGGTTTTAGAATCCCAGGGAGTGGGGGGATGGAAGTCAAGTGTGCCCTTTACATGGACGATGTGAATGTTGTTTGTGTTGACGAACCATCTGTGAGTAAAGTTTTAGCTATAACAGAACAATTTTGTAAGGCTTCTGGGTCCAAGCTAAACAAAGAGAAGAGTGAAATTATGTTTTATGGGAAGTGGGATACGGCGGTCGGGAAGGACTTAAATGTAAAGAGAGACTGTATTAAAATATTGGGGGTCAATTTTGGGGCTGTAGGTGATGGAACTAAGAATTGTGAGGAGGTGGGTGGAAAGGTCAAGAAGTTGGGATACTGGAAGTTGCGGAACCTCACACTGGAAGGGAAGGTTCTGATTGTTAAAAGCTGTCATTTTGCCTATTTTGTTGTATACCTCTATGATTTTTCCTCCAGCCAAGCAGACGGTTTGTGTTCTCAGGAGAGAGCTGTTCCAGTTCTTCTGGGGATCAAAATGGGAGAGATTGAGAAGGGAGATTGTGGGTAAAGGGAAGATAAAGGGCGGTAAAGGGTTGCCAGATATATTCATGTTTTTAATGATTAAGTATGTATGTCTTCATTTTGATATGTGCGTAAATGGAGTCTGTAAGGGGGCATTTTTTGTTAGGTTTTTTTTGGGATTGTATCTCAGGAGTCTGAAAATAATTAATATCTCATTGACTGTTCCCACTGAGTTTGAGATACTGTATCACTATGCAATTATTAAAAGATTATTAAAAGACTGAGATATGGAGAAGTGTGGGAAGAATGTGTTTTTAAATAATAAAAAAAAATCTGTTTTTGTACAGGAGGGAACAAATGTGTCCAGTCAAGGGTGCTATTGTTGCCGACCCAAAGGGGGTGTGGAGGAACGTGGCCCATCCTGGCCTAGTAAACCGGCATCGTGACCTGTCCTGGCTGGTGGCCCATGATATCCTGCGTGTGAGAGTAATGTTGAATGCAAGGAATCTCTCAAGAACCTGCCCCAGAGAGGGCTGTGGGGCGGAGGAGACATGCCTGCATTTGTTTCGAGAATGCCATTTTGCAACAGATCTATGGAGAGAAGTAGTAGGTTTCACTGACCTGTTTCTGGATAGTAATATCTTGGATGATATGATGGTGCTCAACGGGATAAGTAAAAAAGTTTTTCCCAAAGGACTTTGGTTCAAAATATGGGTTGTGATTACCTGTGTAAAGGATGCAATCTGGAAAGTAAGGAACTTGTTGGTGCTGCAAAATAAACTTTTGACTAATTGAAACAAAACAACTTGCGCTGTCTATTGTGAAAGATTATGTATTGCAAGATGTGTCTGCTGGAGACCTGGAGAAGGTGAAGATGGAATGGCATCTGGAACAATGGGAAGATGGGATGGATTGGGTCACCGGGCTGGCTGATGGGTCTGGGTGTGGTTTCATGGGGTCAGGGTGAAGGATGTTCTTTAAGGACATACACTTGCCTGTACAAAATGTTTTGGAACTATGTGGATGGAATGTATGTATAATTATGTAATATGTCCGTATTTAGTAATATAAAAGGATATATGGAAATGAATTGTGATTTGATATGTGCTGATTTGTCTAGAGGGTATTGTAACTGATACGGTATTGTGAATATTTAATTAATACAATAATAAAAAAGCTGTTCTTATCAGTTTAATATCTGATACGTCCCCTATCAGGGGACCATATATTAAATTGATTTTTGGAATCGGGAGATGGAACAGGGGCTTGCTCCGTCCACTCCACGCATCAGCCCGGTATTGCAGTACCTCCGGGAACGTTGCACACCTTTCTCTAACGTTGGTCAAAGTCAGATCTGGATCTCTCCTGTGAGCATTTTGTCTACCCCTGCTGGAGGGAGAGTGCCAGTGTTGATGCAAGTTTTCCCGCCGTTTTACTTCTTTTTTTCCTCTCTCTTTCACATGTGGTGATGATGTAGACAGCAGCAGTTTGTTTCCTGGGAGCATGCAGCTAACCAGACAAGTGTGGTGGAACATGTCCCTATGCCAGGTCCTTCTTAGCCAGCCAGCGAGGCACAGTTGTAGTTACCCAAGGCACCTTGCACAGCATAGCAGCTTGGCATGACTATTTGTAAGACGCACTCCGCCAGTTTATGTTTTGTTTTTGGTGTTATGTGTGTGTTTTTGCTTTGTTTTGTTTTTTTGGAGTCTGCTTGTGCTTGAAATTTTGCACCCACCTTTGAATCCCCCTGTGCCGTCCGGGCTGGGGGGCCCCGGGCAAGGGCCAAGTCGCCATCGCTTCTCGGCCTCTTGGCTCAGATCAAGTGAAGTACCTGCGTGTGGGGAATCTCTTGGTTGGAAGCGATAGCATTTGGTTGCGGAAACTTATTTGAAAATTGTATATTTTTGTGTTATATAATTTGTTTTTGTTTTGTTCCCCCAGGTTCTGGTTTGGTTCTTTGCTGTTGCTGTGAGGAGAGAGTAGGACAGGACAGAGGAAGGAAGCTGGGGGGGTAAGTCCCTTCGGGGGCTTATCTTTTTTTGGTGGCGTTTTTTTTCTTCTAATTTTGCGGTGATGGCCGCTACTAGGGTAGGGGTGCGGAGGGACCATTGTGCTAGGTTTTGTTTGAAAGAAAGTGAGCGTTTAGAGGTCACTAGAACTGATTTTTCCAAGGGGGTTTTACAGAAAGAGCTGGGCCTTAAGCCTGGTGATATCTTTTGTCTTATTAATCTTCCAGGAGGGAGGGGGTGGGATGTGAGTTCTTCTGTCATGGAATATTTTTGGAGAAGGTATGAGGAAGAGAGATATGAGGGTTTGTTGAGTGAGTTTAATGTAGAGAGGTTAAGTTACACTGGGGTGAAAACTGTGTTTGTAAAGATGTTCAATGAGCTAGTGGAAGCAGAGGATGTGGCTACTTGGTTAGCGCGTTTTTGTACAGTTAAAGGGTCACCTGTGAATGTGATGGATGCAGAGGGGATTTGGACTTGTTCCTGGAAGATTCCAGTAGTACAGAGACCAGACTATGGGGGGGGGTATGGCGGTTTGGAGCATATTCCTCAGACTATTGTGCTTGGTGAAAATAGAGGGCTGGTATACTATCAGGGTCAGCCAAAGTTGTGTAGAAACTGTGGAGAAATGGGGCACCTTTGTGAGGCTTGTAAACAGATAATATGCAAAAAGTGTAGGGGTGTCGGCCATGTCTATGCTGAATGTACGAATAAAAGGAAGTGCAATTTGTGCGGTGAAACATCTCATTTGTTTAGGAACTGCCCCAAATCATATGTTAACATGTTGAAAGAGGATTACAACAATGCAGGTGTGGCGGTGGTTAAAGATGGTGAGGTTGGGGAAAAAAGTAATACTGAGGATGTAGGGAAAGAGGTTCAGGACAAGGACAAAGTCGTTTTGAAAGGGTGTTTGGTTGAGGATTTGGTTGTGTCTTCATCAGGTGAGGAGGTGGAAGAGGATAGGGTGGAGTCAGATTCAAATTTGGGGAATGCTAAGGTGATTGGTCTTGAGGGGCAGAAGGTAATTGAGGATGAAACAGGTGCAGCTGAAAGTGAGAAGCCAGAGGCGGGGCCTGGTAGGGCGCTGGCTGGTGGAGAGTTGCAGCAGGAGGGGTGCATAATTCCCAGCAGTCCTTGTAGTACTGCAAGTGATTCATTGCTATGTTTGGAGTCCTCATTGGGGAGCGAGGATGAAAGCAGGGACTTTGAAATGAAGGAACTGGAAAATTCAACAAAAAGGAAATATGATTCTTTTGAGGAAACTGATCAGAAAAAAAATTATTGTGACTCAGGATGATGGGGTGGTGTGTTGTGATGTTGGGGTTGAGGGTGTGTCTTCCCCCTCAGGTTCAGAAAGAGAGGACTATCCTGTGAAAGAACAGGATTTAAAATGGATGTTTATTTATTTTTATTATGGTGCTTTCAGTGGCTACTATAAATGTAAGGAGTATGAAGAGCAGCTTGAGGGGTGAGGCTGTTTTGTCCTTTTTAGGCAGTCAGAATTTTGATGTGTTTATGTTACAGGACTGTGGTTTTCCTTTTAAAGGAGAATTATTTGGACATGGAAAAAAAGGAAATATGGGCCATCCTTTTGGAGTGGTCTGATGAAAATAAATCTGATGGGGTAGCCATTTTAATTAAAAATAGGAATTTGGTGGTGAAAGGGAGTACTGTGGTGAAGTCTGGGAGACTTTTAAAAGTAGACATTTGTTATATGGGGAAAGATTGTGTTTTTGTTAATGTATATGCATCACCAAATGTACATGAGCGAACTGAGTTATTCAATGATTTAAGAGGTGTTTTAGTGAGGAATAAAACAGCGGTATTAGCAGGTGATTTTAATTGTGTTCTTAGGAAGGAGGAGAAAGCACCTATAAAGGATGGCTTCAAATTGGATAAATCCTCGCTGGTACTAAACGAGATTGTTAAAGATTTTAAATTGATTGATTTATTTCGTAAGCACAAGCCTGATGATAAGGGGTTCACATGGGTGAGGGATAATGGAACACAAAGTTCGAGAATTGACTGTTTTTGTGAGTCGGCAGTGAGTCCAGTCTTCTTTTCGGATCACTTGGTTTTAAATGTAAAAATTGATTTGGTTGCATGTGTCACTTTGGGGAAGGGTGTGTGGAAGCTAAATATTTCACTGTTAGAGGATAAGGCTATAGAAGCCTTATTCCAGGTGAGGTATGAGGAATGGAGATCTCTGAAGGGGTGTTTTGAAACAGAAGGGCAGTGGTGGGAAGAAGTTAAAAAAAGGATTAAAGAATTCTTTATTATGGTGGGCAAGAGGAAGGCTGGAAAGGAAAAGAGGAAAATTGGAGGGTTAAGTAAAAGATTAAACCAATATTATTGATTGAGGGAGAGGGGTTTTGACTTTAATGAAGAAATAAATCAGGTAAAAAAAAATAATTAAAAGACATTTTTGAGAGAGAACGTAAAAAAATCATTCCAGAGTCGGGTTAAGGTGTTGGAAGAAAATGAAACATGTTCTCGTTTCTTTTACAAAAAGGTTGTTGAGGGGAGCAAAACAATGGGAGGGTTGAAGAAGGATGGTGTTGTGGTCTCAACTACTGAGGAGATGAGTTGGGTGTGGCTGAGGGGTTTTATAAAGAACTATATGGGGAGAGAGGTGGAGAAAGATAAAATGGAGGAGCTGGAGAGGGCCTTGGAGGGGAAAGTGGTTAATGGGAAACACCTGGAGGAAGATTTAACTCTAGAGGAGGTGGGGAAGGCAATGAAAAGTTCTAAAAGAGGGAAGGTCCCAGGGAGTGATGGACTTCCTTTGGGGTTTTATTTGAAATTCTGGGATATTATAGCAAAGGATATTCTGTTGGTTTTTAAAGAGAGTTTGGGAAACAAGAGATCTTGCCTGAAAGTTTCAGACAAGGGATAATTCTTTGATTTAAAAAAAAACGATAAACAAGATTTGAAGAATTGGAGGCCTATTGGTCTATTGAATGTGGATTTTAAAATTTAGTAAGATTTTAACTCTTAGGATGAAAAATGTATTAGAGGAAGTGATAGACCCGGATCAGACCTGTGCTGTGCCTGGAAGGAGGATCACGGACAGTCTGGTAATGATTCGTGACACCATCTGTTACGCGAGAGACAGAAATATGAGGATCTGTTTATTAAATTTAGATTTGGATAAGGCTTACGATCGGATCTCGCACCAGTTTATGTTTCATATTCTGCTAAAGATGGGGTTTCTGGAGAGGTTTCTAGCCTGTGTGAGTCTGCTGTACAAAGGGATTGAGAGCAGGATATTGATAAATGGGGTTTTGTCAAAAACAGTTGGAATAAACTGTGGTGTTAGGCAAGGGTGTCCGTTATCCCCCTTACTGTTTATATGCTGTATGGAACCTCTAGCGCAGGTTCTGAGAAAGGAGAAAAATATCACTGGTTTTAGAATCCCAGGGAGTGGGGGGATGGAAGTCAAGTGTGCCCTTTACATGGACGATGTGAATGTTGTTTGTGTTGACGAACCATCTGTGAGTAAAGTTTTAGCTATAACAGAACAATTTTGTAAGGCTTCTGGGTCCAAGCTAAACAAAGAGAAGAGTGAAATTATGTTTTATGGGAAGTGGGATACGGCGGTCGGGAAGGACTTAAATGTAAAGAGAGACTGTATTAAAATATTGGGGGTCAATTTTGGGGCTGTAGGTGATGGAACTAAGAATTGTGAGGAGGTGGGTGGAAAGGTCAAGAAGTTGGGATACTGGAAGTTGCGGAACCTCACACTGGAAGGGAAGGTTCTGATTGTTAAAAGCTGTCATTTTGCCTATTTTGTTGTATACCTCTATGATTTTTCCTCCAGCCAAGCAGACGGTTTGTGTTCTCAGGAGAGAGCTGTTCCAGTTCTTCTGGGGATCAAAATGGGAGAGATTGAGAAGGGAGATTGTGGGTAAAGGGAAGATAAAGGGCGGTAAAGGGTTGCCAGATATATTCATGTTTTTAATGATTAAGTATGTATGTCTTCATTTTGATATGTGCGTAAATGGAGTCTGTAAGGGGGCATTTTTTGTTAGGTTTTTTTTGGGATTGTATCTCAGGAGTCTGAAAATAATTAATATCTCATTGACTGTTCCCACTGAGTTTGAGATACTGTATCACTATGCAATTATTAAAAGATTATTAAAAGACTGAGATATGGAGAAGTGTGGGAAGAATGTGTTTTTAAATAATAAAAAAAAATCTGTTTTTGTACAGGAGGGAACAAATGTGTCCAGTCAAGGGTGCTATTGTTGCCGACCCAAAGGGGGTGTGGAGGAACGTGGCCCATCCTGGCCTAGTAAACCGGCATCGTGACCTGTCCTGGCTGGTGGCCCATGATATCCTGCGTGTGAGAGTAATGTTGAATGCAAGGAATCTCTCAAGAACCTGCCCCAGAGAGGGCTGTGGGGCGGAGGAGACATGCCTGCATTTGTTTCGAGAATGCCATTTTGCAACAGATCTATGGAGAGAAGTAGTAGGTTTCACTGACCTGTTTCTGGATAGTAATATCTTGGATGATATGATGGTGCTCAACGGGATAAGTAAAAAAGTTTTTCCCAAAGGACTTTGGTTCAAAATATGGGTTGTGATTACCTGTGTAAAGGATGCAATCTGGAAAGTAAGGAACTTGTTGGTGCTGCAAAATAAACTTTTGACTAATTGAAACAAAACAACTTGCGCTGTCTATTGTGAAAGATTATGTATTGCAAGATGTGTCTGCTGGAGACCTGGAGAAGGTGAAGATGGAATGGCATCTGGAACAATGGGAAGATGGGATGGATTGGGTCACCGGGCTGGCTGATGGGTCTGGGTGTGGTTTCATGGGGTCAGGGTGAAGGATGTTCTTTAAGGACATACACTTGCCTGTACAAAATGTTTTGGAACTATGTGGATGGAATGTATGTATAATTATGTAATATGTCCGTATTTAGTAATATAAAAGGATATATGGAAATGAATTGTGATTTGATATGTGCTGATTTGTCTAGAGGGTATTGTAACTGATACGGTATTGTGAATATTTAATTAATACAATAATAAAAAAGCTGTTCTTATCAGTTTAATATCTGATACGTCCCCTATCAGGGGACCATATATTAAATTGATTTTTGGAATCGGGAGATGGAACAGGGGCTTGCTCCGTCCACTCCACGCATCAGCCCGGTATTGCAGTACCTCCGGGAACGTTGCACACCTTTCTCTAACGTTGGTCAAAGTCAGATCTGGATCTCTCCTGTGAGCATTTTGTCTACCCCTGCTGGAGGGAGAGTGCCAGTGTTGATGCAAGTTTTCCCGCCGTTTTACTTTTTTTCTCTCTCTCTCTCTTTCTTTCTTTCTTTCTCTCTTTCTCTCTTTCTTTCTCTCTTTCTTTCTTGCTTTCTTTCTTTCTTTTATTCACATGTGGTGATGATGTAGACAGCAGCAGTTTGTTTCCTGGGAGCATGCAGCTAACCAGACAAGTGTGGTGGAACATGTCCCTATGCCAGGTCCTTCTTAGCCAGCCAGCCAGCGAGGCACAGTTGTAGTGACCCAAGGCACCTTGCACAGCATAGCAGTTTGGCATGACTATTTGTAAGATGCACTCCGCCAGTTTATGTTTTGTTTTTGGTGTTGTGTGTGTTTTTGCTTTGTTTTGTTTTCTCCTGCTTAAATTGCACATTTCCCCTCTGGAAGCAGCAGCCAGCTTTTTTTGGAGTCTGCTTGTGCTTGAAATTTTGCACCCATCTTTGAATCTCCCTGTGCCGTCCGGGCTGGGGGACCCCGGGCAAGGGCCAAGTCGCCATCGCTTCTTGGCCTTTTGGCTCAGATCAAGTGTGTGTGGCATGACCGCAGCATTTGTTCACTAGAAGAAAGAGAAGGCGGTGTGCAGGATGGCCTACAACAATCCATTTAGGTCAGCTGGTCAGACTGGGCTTAGGAATACTGCAAGATATTTGTGGAAGGGAAGAGCGGAGGAGGAGATGCTGGATAGAGAACAATTTATCCGAGAAGTATTGCTGAGAGTTTTGAATTTTGAGCTGGAAGAAATTTTGTTTACAAAGGAATGGAACATCTAATTTTTTGGACGTCACTTTGCATAGCGCGCAAGCCTTTCAGTATCTTCTTGATACTTGTACTGCTGAAGCGGATCAAGAGCCTTTATCTTTTTTTTCCCGTGGAGTCCTTTGCTAAAACAAATTTCCAAATTATAACAGTACATATGTACAATCCATATGTGTCGGATTTAGCCATAAGTGCTTTCCTATCCAGGTATGTGGATGTGATTTCCGGGGCAAAGTTACTTAGAGACAACTATAAAATTTGGAACGGGAAGAGACAGTTTCAGGTGCTGCTTCGGCAAGAGGAGGGAGGATATGATGGGTTCCATCATCCCCCCGCAAATTTCTTTATTGGAGCAGATAGGGGTTATCTGTTTTATTCACGGCAGCCCCTGTTCTGCAGAAGATGTTCCAGTTTTGGCCATATAGAGGTCGGGTGTACACAAGAGAGATGCAGGAACTGGCACACTGGCACTCTCCCTCCAGTAGGGGTAGACAAAATGCTCACAGGAGAGATCCAGATCTGACTTTGACCAACGTTAGAGAAAGGTGTGCACCGTTCCCGGAGGTACTGCAATACCGGGCCGATGCGTGGAGTGGACGGAGCAAACCCCTGTTCCATCTCCCGATTCCAAAAATCTATTTAATATATGGTCCCCTGATAGGGGACGTATCAGATATTAAACTGATAAGAACAGATACTACACTTGATCTTAGCCAAAAGGCCAAGAAGCGATGGCGACTTGGCCCTTGCCCGGGCCCACCAGCCCGGACGGCACAGGGGGATTCAAAGGTGGGTGCAAAATTTCAAGCACAAGCAGACCCCCAAAAAAACGGGCTGCTGCTTCCAGAGGGGAAATGTGCAATTTAAGCAGGAGAAAACAAAACAAAGCAAAAACACACACAACACCAAAAACAAAACATAAACTGGCAGAGTGCGTCTTACAAATTGTCATGCCAAGCTGCTATGCTGTGCAAGGTGCCTTGGGTAACTACAACTGTGCCTCGCTGGCTGGCTGGCTGGCTAAGAAGGACCTGGCATAGGGACATGTTCCACCACACTTGTCTGGTTAGCTGCATGCTCCCAGGAAACAAACTGCTGCTGTCTACATCATCACCACATGTGAATAAAAGCAAGAAAGAAAGAAAGGAGAGAAAGGGACACGTTTCAAAAGACTGTCAGAAAAATTAGAGCTGTATTGTCTGTGGAGAAGGGCATTTGTTTAAAAATTGTCCTAAGTGCGGAAGCAGACATATGCTGATGTTGCACGGGGCCGTGAGACAGATGGAATGGAAGTGGTGGATGACATGCCTCCAATTGAAAAAGTATTGAAGGAGATGAGGCACATTGCTGTGCCTGACGGAGGGGCAGCAGCAGGTGATAAGGCAAAAGGTGGTGAGGAAGAAATGGAAGGGGTGTCGTGGGGAGATACCCCTGACGGCGTGACTGATACGACGGAGCAGCCTTTGGTTCAGGGAAAAGGAAGGGGAAAGGGGAGGAAGAGGAACAAAGAAGTGGAGAATGAGACAGCGTCTGCTGGTTTAGAGGGGACTCCAAAGAAGATAGTGGGCGTGCAGCGCATGGATGTACCGAAGGACTTAGAGGCCGTTTCTTCCCAGCAGTTAAGTTTAGTGGAGTCAGGGACTGCAGAGGAGGTATTTGGATCGGTTTCTTCATCATCTTCCATGATACCGGACACTGGTTTGGAGGAAGAGGTGCTGCAGTCTTATGTCTTTCACTGGTGAGTCCAGGTCCTTATGACTCAGGCATGGGGTTACCAGAGGAGCAAAATGAGAGGAGTTATGTGGACACAGAAGGTATGGGCCCTTTCTAGGGCTAGAGTTTTTGGGACTAATGGTTTGAGGTTTTTTTTGTGGTTCTCACTTGTGAATGTTTTTGTTTTTCATTTCTTTTTTAGTGCATTATGTCTATCTTTTATTTCTATGAATGTAAGAGGTTTGAGGGATTATAATAAGCGAGTTTGTGTATTTCCTTATTTAAATTCTTTGTCATTTTCTTTTTTGCAGGAGGTTCATTTAAGGGATGCTTCTGATATTGCTTTGTACACAAAAGACTGGGGGGGAGGGGAGTCAAGGTGGAGTGTGGGGGGGGGGTGCATTCATCTGGGGTAGGGGTGTGTGACGAAGTGCCCGCCCCTGTGTGTATTTTGTGTGTTATGTGTTGTATGTTGCGTGCGTGTGTTAATGTTGGTGTATAGTCATTGGTACACGGGATATAAACGGGTCTGTGTTTCACGTGTGATTTAAAAAGTGTAGATTTGTATTTAGCAACGAGGAGGGCACAAATCACTTCACGTGCCGGTTAAATGTAATATGTAAGCACGGGGTTGCACAGAATTAATTCACGTGCTGGGATTCAAGTGAATAATTAAGTAGTAATTGAATCCCAGCACAACAGTGTATATATAGAGACACGTAGCATTCACTCGAGGTTGGGTGTTCGAGAGTGGAGAACGGGTGAGGAGAAGGAGGAATGTAGTAAAGTGAAATCTAGAAGTGTTTGTACTCACCGTGTTTGTTTGTCTCTCCGTGCACCATTTGTTAAGTGTTTAGTACGTTTTGTTTGTCTATTTATTTTGGCGCAAGTGCCGTGTCCTGTTTTGTGTTTAAAACCTTTTATTTTCTGTTCTGTCTGTTAATTATTAAATGCTTAGCGAAAGCATTCGCTCAGCTTCACCAAACCCCAAATCTCTGTCTGTTTATTTCCTGGCTCTGGTCTGACGCCACCCACTCCGGCCGTCTTTGTGACACGTGGTGTCCTGCATGGGATCTACAGCGCCTCCAGGACTCAGGCCAGAGCAGGAACCGCATATTTGGATTAAAAAAAAAAAAAGAGGAAATATGGCAGAAGACGCCATCAAACTGCGGGACTGGATCCGGGAAATTGCAGGGCTGGAGGCCCAGTCGATACCAGTAGCCGTCCGGTTCCTGCGGTTGATGGACATCCCGAGAGCTAAAGGGGGAGGAGCCATCGCTGCCGTCCCAAGAGCCAGAAGGGGAGGAGTTACAGGCGCAACCCCCTGAATTTTTCTGGGGGGGAGAAGGGCAGGATGCTGGTGTCCCCCAGCAGCCTCTATTTATGCTGCTGAAGGGAGCACGGCGCACACCAGCCCAGCCGCCACAGCAGAGGGAGCCAGCACCGCCACAGCCTCCCTCGAGTGGCCAGCATCAGCCCCATGGCCTCTGCCTCGACCGCAAGGAGCAGAGCAGCAGGAGCTGCCTCTGCCTCCGCCACCTCCACAGCTTCCTCCACTAGGAGCAGAGGAGCAGGAGCTGCCTCTGCCACTTCCAGGAGCAGAGGAGCAGGAGCTGCCTCTGCCTCCACCACCACCAGGAGCAGAGGAGCAGGAGCTGCCTCTGCCTCCGCCACTGCCAGAAGCAGAACAGCAGGAGCTGTCTCTGCTTCCCGTACTTCCACCACAGGGAGTACGGTGGCCGGAGCCCCAAAAAGGGGAGCTGTCGGCCACGAAGAAAGGGGAGGAGGTCTGGAGACCTGCTCCCACTGCAGCAGTTTCGCTGCCGGAGATCGTGGGAGAGGTCTGGAGACCTGCTCCCACTGCAGCTTCTTCGCTGCAGGAAGTACTGTGGTCGGAGCCCCACCAAGGGGAGCTACCGGCTACGAAGAAAGAGGGAGAGGTCAAGAGACCAGCATCCCCCGCAGCAATTTCGCTGCAGGAGTGGACCAGCATGCTGTCAGCCGTGCCACTACCGGCAGGGGTGCTGACAGCATGGCCAGCCATGGGCCCACTGAAGCCTCCCTTCCCAGCCCGAGACTTTGTTCTGGACTGCTGGATTTTTAAGGGGGGAGGTGGCCATTGAGGCCATGTGTGCTTTGCACAGGGGAGGGTATATGTGACGAAGTGCCCACCCCTGTGTGTATTTTGTGTGTTATGTGTTGTATGTTGCGTGCGTGTGTTAATGTTGGTGTATAGTCATTGGTACACGGGATATAAACGGGTCTGTGTTTCACGTGTGATTTAAAAAGTGTAGATTTGTATTTAGCAACGAGGAGGGCACAAATCACTTCACGTGCCGGTTAAATGTAATATGTAAGCACGGGGTTGCACAGAATTAATTCACGTGCTGGGATTCAAGTGAATAATTAAGTAGTAATTGAATCCCAGCACAACAGTGTATATATAGAGACACGTAGCATTCACTCGAGGTTGGGTGTTCGAGAGTGGAGAACGGGTGAGGAGAAGGAGGAATGTAGTAAAGTGAAATCTAGAAGTGTTTGTACTCACCGTGTTTGTTTGTCTCTCCGTGCACCGTTTGTTAAGTGTTTAGTACGTTTTGTTTGTCTATTTATTTTGCCGCAAGTGCCGTGTCCTGTTTTGTGTTTAAAACCTTTTATTTTCTGTTCTGTCTGTTAATTATTAAATGTTGAGCGAAAGCATTCGCTCAGCTTCACCAAACCCCAAATCTCTGTCTGTTTATTTCCTGGCTCTGGTCTGACGCCACCCACTCCGGCCGTCTTTGTGACAGGGTGTTATTAAAAGACAAGGAGATGGAGGTAGTGCAATGCATTTTAGTACTGCCAGGGCGCATTCTGTGTGTGGATGTGAACTGGAGAGGTCAAAAGCTGAGACTGATTAATGTGTATGCACCTACTGATTTGGTTTCTAGAAATGACTGTTTTGTTGCCATAAAGGATCTCCTTGTGACAAATAGACACATAGTTTTGGGAGGGGATTTTAATGTATCATTAGATAAGGGGAATGTGCACAATTATAAGGTGGGGGTGTTAAAGGGTATTATAGTACTTTTTAGTTTGGTGGATAGTTTTAAAAAAATGTAATCCAGGGTTGGAAGGGATCACATGGTGAAATGCAAGGGGGGCAAAAAAGTAGATTATTTTTTTGTTTCAAATGTGTTGTCTGTTAGTTTTTGTAATACATCTCCATTATGGTTTTCAGATCACGATAGTTTAAAATATATTATTAGTTTCACAACACCGGTGTTTGGTGGGTTTTGGAAATTGAATTGAGGTATTGGAAGATAAAGCGTTTAGGGAGCTTTTTGTATTTCATTTTAAGGGATGGGTTGAAATGTTGTGTTATTGTGATTCTGTTCTAGTTTGGTGGGAGGGGGTAAAGGGAAAAATTAAGATACTTAACAATTCTGCAGGGATAGAAGGAGGAAGGAGCAGAGAGCAGTTTTGGGGTTACAGAAGGAATTGGAGGGGGTGTATATAAGGAGAAACACAGGGGGTAATTTTGATTTTGAAAAGGCAAGGGAACTTAAGGATAAGATGAGGGTGGTGTGGGGAAAAAAGGGTGAGTTTTTGTTTAGGTGTAAGGGGGATTTTTTAGAAAAACATGGAGACATGTAGTTCATATTTTTTTAAACAGGTGAAGGGTGAACAAAAAAAAGAGGGTGATCAGGGGTTTAAAGGGGAAAGATGAGGTCACAGTGGTGGATACAGAGGGCATGCTAGACTGTGCTAGTAATTTATAAAGAATTATTTTCAGAAAAAGAGGTTAATGAGGAGGTTGGTGCCTCTTTTTTGGATAAAGTGCATGTCAGGCTGTCTGATGAGGTGAGAGAGAGTTTGGAGAGACCGGTCACTGTTGTGGAGTTGAAAAGTGCGCTTAATAAAATGGCAGATAGGAAAGTGCCAAGGGGAGACTGTCTCCCTAAAGAATTGTCACTTTTTGGGAGGTAATTGAGCCAGTATTATTAATGGTGGTGGGGGAAGTTTTTCGCACAGGGAGTTTGTCAAAATCTATGAGGAATGGTGTGATTTCTTTATTGTTTAAAAAAGGGGATGAGATGGACCTGAGGAACTGGAGGCCAGTCACTTTGTTAACGGTGGATTATAAAATAATCGCAAAGGTTATGACAGAGGTTAAAACAAGCAATGCCGTTAATTGTAAGTCAGGATCAGACCTGTGGGGTGGTGGGTAGATCGGTTCATTGGAATCTGATGTTAACAAGGGATGCAATTAGTTGGGCTGAGGATAGGAGGGTACCTCTAATGTTGGTGAGCCTGGATCAGGAGAAGGCATTTTGATTGGGTGAACCAGGGTTTTTTGTTTAGAGTCTTGGCACATTTTGGATTTGGGGAAAAGTTTGAGGTGGTTAAAAATGTTGTACACTGAGGTGGGTAGTAGGGTGAATATCAATGGGCATCTGGGGGAATTCATTTCACAAGTTTCAGGGGTGTCCACTGTCTCCTCTGTTGTATGTTTTGTATATGGAACCTTTTGCGGAGGCGGTGAGAGTGGATGATGGGATTGAGGGGTTGTTGTTACCAGGGAGTGGGGGTGTCTCTGTTAAGATCTCGCAGTATGCGGATGACAACTCTTTTTTTGACATCAGACAGAAGTTTGGAAAGAGTTCTTCAGGTTCTTGCACAGTTTGCCTTAGCATCAGGATCAAAATTGAACATGGATAAATCATCGGTCATGTTTCTTGGGGCCTGGGGGGATAGGTCTGATGCACCAGGGGGTTTACAGTTATGCATCGAGGGGTTAAAGTTATTAGGGATTTCATTCTATCACAAGGGGAGTGGGGTTAAGAATTGGGCGGATAAATTGGTAAGGTTAAGGGTGAAAATAGGATTATGGAAGTGTAGGAAGTTAACTTTTTTGGGGAAAGTGTTAGTGCTAAAAAGTGATGTTCCATTTTTATTGTATTTATCTTACATTTTTCCTTTACCATGTAAATTCAGAAAGATTTTGGTTAAAATGATTTTTGATTTTGTTTGGGGGGGGAAATATGAATACATTAAGAGGGATGTCATGTATAGGAGGGTGGGGGATGGGGGGAGGGGTGTTCCTAACATCCCTCTTTAAATTGGACTATTTTTTTTTCATCCTTATGTATTGCTTTGAATCCAGTGGTTTTTCATAAATGTCAGTATTTTGTTTCATTATGGTTCTTTTACTATGAGAAATATTGTTGTCTGGTCGAATAATAGACCAAAGGCAGAGGTATTGCCAGAGCACTATCAGTGTGCAGTTGTTTTTTTAAAGAAACATCCAATTTGTAAAACGGAGAAATTATGTACACAGCACAAATTTCTGTATAAAAATATCATTGAGGGGGAGGGTTTGGAGTTGGTTGGGGGGGGGGTCACAAAAGAGGTGTGGGGAAGGGTGCAGCCGAAAGGTTTAGATAATGGGTTAAGAGATTTAAATTGGTTAGTGGTGCACGGGAGGTTACCTCTAAGGGAAATTTTACATAGACACAAATTAACAAAGAATAAGTTCTGTCCTAGAATGTGTAGGGTGGAAGAGACTTTGAGTCATGTGTTCTGGGACTGTTTTTTTGTTAAAAGGGTTTGGGCACAAATGGAGAAGGTGTTTGATTTGATTTTGTTAGATTTTGCTTTGTCATATAGTATTGTGGTGGAGGGATTGGATTATAAAGGGATAAAGAAGGAGGTAGGGTTTTTATTGTGGTTAGTTATTAATTTAGTGAAACAGAGTATCTGGGATGCAAGAAATGTTTTAGTTAAATCAAATACGAAATGGAAAGTACTGGGGGTGGTGAATAAGGTATGTGGGGATTTGAGGGGTAGGGTAAAAAGGGATGTGTTAAGGTGGGGATTTAATGCTGCAAAAGAAAAATGGAAGGGTTTGGTGTATTTGTAATAAGATTTCTGTAAATAAGGGAAGGGGTTAGGTGTGACATGGGTTATGTATGGGATGGATTTGAGTTTATTTTGCGGGTTGAATACTCTGTATATTGTCATGTATTTTCTTTTGTGAATTTGTTTGATTGGATGTTCTGTATATTTGTTTGTGTGAAATAAATTATATATAAAAAAAATCTGTTATCAGTTTAATATCTGATACGTCCCCTATCAGGGGACCATATATTAAATAGATTTTTGGAATCGGGAGATGGAAAAGGGGCTTGCTCCGTCCACTCCACGCATCGGCCCGGTATTGCAGTACCTCCGGGAACGGTGCACACCTTTCTCTAACGTTGGTCAAAGTCAGATCTGGATCTCTCCTGTGAGCATTTTGTCTACCCCTGCTGGAGGGAGAGTGCCAGTGTTGATGCAAGTTTTCCCGCCGTTTTAATTTTTTTTTTCTCTTTCTTTCTTTCTCTCTTTCTTTCTTGCTTTCTTTCTTTCTTTTATTCACATGTGGTGATGATGTAGACAGCAGCAGTTTGTTTCCTGGGAGCATGCAGCTAACCAGACAAGTGTGGTGGAACATGTCCCTATGCCAGGTCCTTCTTAGCCAGCCAGCCAGCCAGCGAGGCACAGTTGTAGTTACCCAAGGCACCTTGCACAGCATAGCAGCTTGGCATGACTATTTGTAAGACGCACTCCGCCAGTTTATGTTTTGTTTTTGGTGTTATGTGTGTGTTTTTGCTTTGTTTTGTTTTCTCCTGCTTAAATTGCACATTTCCCCTCTGGAAGCAGCAGCCCGTTTTTTTGGGGTCTGCTTGTGCTTGAAATTTTTCACCCACCTTTGAATCCCCCTGTGCCGTCTGGGCTGGGGGGCCCGGGCAAGGGCCAAGTCGCCATCGCTTCTCGGCCTCTTGGCTCAGATCTAATGTATGTGGCGTGACCGCAGCAGAGGATTGTGTGAAGGCGATGGCGACGGCGGAAGATTAATCGGTGCAAGGGGTGCGATTGCTGAACACGGTGAGGTTTAACCTGAAGAAGAAAGATGGAGTGCTACCGGTGCTGGGAAGGACAGATTTTGCAAAAAAGATTGTGCTGGAAAATCTTGGATGTTCTACCGCTGATATCTACTTCCTCCAGGATGTCACCTCTCGTGGGATTTTCAACATGACTTTGCAACTGCAAGTACCTGCTCAACAGTATGTAAGCGATGCCTTGAAGGTAAAAACTCTGTTCCTTTGTCGGATTTTGTGATTGAGCCACTGTTTGTAAGGGAGATTAGACCTTTAACTGTTCACATGTACAACCCCTAATTACAAGATATTGTCACCTTTTTGAAAAGGTTGTAATGTTTTAAGCTCCGGTTCCAAAATTAGAGACACACTGGGGATTTGGAACGCTGACACAGTTCCGTGTAAGGCTACGGCCCTGCAGTACAGTGGAAGGAGGGGTGATACATCCACCAGCCTCTTTCTCAATTGGCGGGAACAGGGGGTATTTATACTACCCGGGTCAGCCGATAAGATGTCGGAAGTGTGGAAGGGAGGGACATACCGCAGAGGCCTTTGTGGCTGATTTCTGCAGCAAATGCCAGACGGAGGGACACACAGCATCTGGATGTGCGGCTCCTGTGGAGTGTAATCTGTGTGGTTCTCAGGAGCATGTTTTTAAGAACTGTCCATCCAGGGTTCGAAGTTATGCGGAGGCTGCTCGTTCGGCTTCGGAGGTTCCAAAGGCTGCCTGTTCTGTTCCAGCTGCTCGGACTTCCATATCTAGAGAGGTGTCCAATGCTGTGGGCGCTGCTCCGGTTGCTAGTCTGTCTGCGGGTCCTGCTGCTGCTCCTCCTGCTGCTCCAGTGGCTGCTCCAGCGGTTCCTGTTGCTTCTGCTGCTGCCGTGGTCCCTGTGGTTTCTGTTTCTGTTGCAGGTACCGCTGGCATCGTGGCTGAGGCTGGTACTGTTGTGTCTGGTAAGGATGCTGATCTCAGCCAGGCTTCCCGTGTCCTTGCGGCTGGGGTTGCTGGTGACCCAGGATTCAACAGTGATGTATTCTTCAGTGCTTCGTGATCCCAGAGTGAAGAGCAGGAGGAAGGAGATAGTCTTGGAGGATGAACAGCCTACAAAAATCAGCAGATCTGATTCCAGAGTGTCAGTTTCTGCTGATGTTGTTGGTAACGTGGATATTTCAGACTTTACGGAGTCCTCAGACTCTGGGGGGTGCCAGGATGTTCTCAGGTTTTTGAGTCCTTCGGGACTTCTGACTCTTCAGTTGGCTCGGGTGGAGGTGCCAGTCCAGGTCTTGAAATTGATGCCTTCTCCCCTGCCTCCGTGGACTCAGAGGACATGTGTTTCGGGAATGTAGAGGTTTTCTGTAGCATCACCGGTATGCCTAAAGATGGCCCGGGTAGGCCAGACTCTTAACATTT
Source organism: Acipenser ruthenus (assembly GCF_902713425.1). Classification (NCBI taxonomy): domain Eukaryota; kingdom Metazoa; phylum Chordata; class Actinopteri; order Acipenseriformes; family Acipenseridae; genus Acipenser; species Acipenser ruthenus. Next base: position 20,249,794 of record NC_081198.1, on the reverse strand, counting down.
TGTGTTTTTTTCCTTATTAATGATCAGCCTACAGTATATGTCCATTAATGTTCGCAGTGTAAAAAGCACTGTTAGGTTGGTCTCTGTTCTTTCTTTTTTGGCTTCTCAGAATTGTGATGTCTTTTTTTTTACAGGAGTGTTCCATTCCTCATGGGGCTCGGAATCTGTCTAAGTGGTGGTCTTATGGGCCTTCCATCTGGTCTGGGGGGAATGATTGTAAATCCTCGGGGGTGGCAGTTCTTTTTAAGGGGAAAGATTTCAACATTCTGGAAAGGAAAGAAGTGGTACCTGGCCGTCTATTAGTTGATATTCTGTACAAGGATTTCCCTTCCAGGCTAATTAATGTATATGCATCCCCCTGTAAAAATGAAAGATATGATTTATTTCAGTTGGTTCCTCCCTATTTGGTGGTTTCTAAGCCTGTTATTCTGGTGGGGGATTTCAGTTGTGTAATTTTTTCAGATGGTAGATCTGGTTCATCTAGTGTTAAACTGGATAAATCATCCCTTTTTTAAGTGACATGGTGAAGTCTGCTAGATTGGTGGATGTGGGTAAACAGGCTGGGATGTTTACTTGGGCCCGAGCAGACGGGTCTTCAGCGTCACGTATTGATTTCTTTGTTTCTCCTGTGTTTAAGGTTCAAAGCTGTTCTACTTTACCAGTTTTCTTTTCAGATCACAAAGCTTTATGTTTTACAGCTGATATTTCCTCCTCCTGTTCTTTCGGGCGTGGGGTCTGGAAGTTAAATGTGGACCTCTTGACTGAGAGCAATGTTAAAGAACTAAGGAGTATCTTGTAAATTGGAGGTCACTTAAATGCTGTTTTGAATGTCTGGGGGATTGGTGGGAACATGTGAAGATGAAAATTAAGAGTTTTTTTTATTTAAAAAAGTAAACAGTTAAATAAATTGAAAAAGAGAGGCTTTGTTCAAATTCAAGCCTGGTTACAATCTTTGTTTGTTTTGTTGGAGTCTGGTTGGGAGGTGAGGGAAGAAATAGAGGGTGCCAAGGCTGAGTTAAAGAAGTTTTTTCAAGAAGAAGCCAAAAAGATAATGTTTAGATCTAAGGTCGAAATACTAGAAAAAGATTAAATTTGTAGCAGATTTCTTTAAAAAGGTCCATGCAAATGTGTCATGTTTCTGAGGTGTATGACTCCCAACAGAATGTAATGAAATCTAAGACCAATATTCTAAATGTTATTGGGGATTTTTATTCATCTTTGTATTCTGAGAAAACATCTAATCCAGATTTATGTGAGTTATTTTTTTCCAAGATTCCCAACACCTTGGAGGAGGATTCTAAAACTTTTTTGGGCAGGCCACTTTCTCTGTCAGAGTTGGGGGAGGCGATTAAGTCCTGTAAAAATAATAAGACCCCTGGTGGTAATGGGCTGCCAGTGGAGCTGTACTTGACTCTGTGGGAGGTAATTGGGCCCAATCTTTTAGAAGTTTATAATGAATTTTTGGATAATGGGAAAATGCCGGCTTCACTTCGAGAAAGTGTGATTACGCTGATTTATAAAAAGAAAGGGGATAGATTAGACATAAAAAAATTGGTGTCCAATCACTTTATGCGTCGATTATAAACTTTTAGCAAAGGTAATGGCTAATAGATTAAAAACGGTAATTGCTGAAGTGATTGATCCAGACCAGACGTGTGGCATCCCTGGTCGTAAAATTTCAGATACTCTTTGTCTGGTCAGGGATGCTATTAGTTATATACAGGACCGTAAGGTAGAATCTGTTTTGGTCTCTTTGGACCAGGAGAAAGCTTATGATCGTGTATCACATGCATTTAAGTTTAAAGTCTTAGAAAGTTTAGGCTTTGGTAAGCAGTTCTGTAAATGGGTGAAGTTATTATATAATGATCTTTTTAGCTCTGTGTTGGTAAACGGGTGGAAAACAGACCCTTTTTTTGTTAAATCGGGAGTTCGACAGGGGTGTCCTTTGTCCCCCTTATTGTTTGTGTGCTGTATTGAGATGTTTGCGGGGTTTATAAGGGCTGATAAATGTATTCAAGGCATTGTGATTCCAGGAAGCGGGGGGACTCAGCTTAAATGCTCCCTCTATATGGACGATGTGTCTGTGTTTTGTAGAGATCAGCCTTCAATAGATAAGTAAATCCAGGTGTGTGATTGGTTTGGTCAAGCTTCTGGGGCAAGGATTAATTTTGAGAAAAGTGAAGCTATGATTTTTGGGTTGTGGTCTAGTGGTATTTCAATACCCTTTTCTGTGAAAACAGACTTTATAAAAATTTTGGGGATCTGGTTTGGGGGTGAAGGGGCTATTTTAAAATCATGGGAGGAGAGGTTGTCAATCAAAAGTTTGGTTTGTGGCAGCAAAGGGTATTGACCTTAGAAGGTAAAGCTCTAGTGCTCAGGAATGACATTTTACCTGTTTTATTGTATGTTGCACAAGTGTGGCCCTTGCTTATGCCTGTATTAGGGCCATTAATAAGGCAGTGTTTCATTTTATTTGGGGGGTCTAAAATGGATAGCCTCAGGTCAGGCTATTGTGTTTAAGTCTGTAAAGAATGGGGGTAAAAAATGTTCCGGACCTGTGTATCCATCCTTATGAGCACTTTTGTATGTAATGTTTTGCAGATTTGTTTACTCCCATGTTACAAGTCTTCTAAATGTTTCTTCTTTCTGAGGTTTTATATGTATGCTTCTTTGAGAAAGTTTGGCTGGGTTTCTTTGTCATTATCATTACCACACAATTGGTCGGTTCCTTTTTATTTAAATACGGTTTTGAAGTTTGTCTACAAAAACAAGCTTGAGTCTTTATCAGTGGAAGATTGGAAACCCCGGATCGTCACTTCTAAGATTAATGGATATGATGAAGTAGTTCCGATAGGAGTGTTTGTGGAGCAGACAGTAGTAAAAACTTGGGAGAATGTGTCTGCTAAAGTTTTGATTAACAGACAGAAAGACATAGCATGGATGTCAGTGCACAGATGTTTGCCTGTTAGAGCTTTTTATCATGCACGAGGTCTCACTTCTGTAAATGTGTCCCCGACAGGAATGTAAATGTGGAGAGACTATTTCATTTATTTATTGAATGTTTTTTTTCTAAACAAGTGCTGTTTAGTGTACAGTGTTTATTTGAAAAGTTTTTACCAAAGGAAGTTTTAACAGGGGATTTCCTTCTTTATGGTATTCTTCAGCAGCCTTATGATGAAATGAATAGAATGTGTGCTTGGATAATAGCTTGCTGTTTGAAAGATGTATTGTGGACTGCTCGCAATGTATTGATAATGAAAAGAAAACATCTGTCTGTATGTTCATGTAAGAAATTAATAATGTCTTTGTTAAAGGACTATTTGTTAAAAGGAAGTGTGGGTTAGATTTTGTTAAAAAGAAATGGAGAGCAGTTCTTGAATTGTAACATACAGTGTGTTTTTTTCCTGTATTGTGTTTGTGTTGTATTAAAGGAATAAAAAAAAAAAAAAAAAAAACTGTTCTTATCAGTTTAATATCTGATACATCCCCTATCAGGGGACCATATATTAAATTGATTTTTGGAATCGGGAGATGGAACAGGGGCTTGCTCCGTCCACTCCACGCATCGGCCCGGTATTGCAGTACCTCCGGGAACGGTGCACACCTTTCTCTAACGTTGGTCAAAGTCAGATCTGGATCTCTCCTGTGAGCATTTTGTCTACCCCTGCTGGAGGGAGAGTGCCAGTGTTGATGCAAGTTTTCCTGCCTCTTTCTTTTTCTTTCTTTCTTTCACATGTGGTGATGATGTAGACAGCAGCAGTTTGTTTCCTGGGAGCATGCAGCTAACCAGACAAATGTGGTGAAACATGTCCCTATGCCAGGTCCTTCTTAGCCAGCCAGCCAGCGAGGCACAGTTGTAGTTACCCAAGGCACCTTGCACAGCATAGCAGCTTGGCATGACTATTTGTAAGACGCACTCCACCAGTTTATGTTTTGTTTTTGGTGTTATGTGTGTGTTTTTGCTTTGTTTTGTTTTCTCCTGCTTAAATTGCACATTTCCCCTCTGGAAGCAGCAGCCCGTTTTTTGGGGGTCTGCTTGTGCTTGAAATTTTGCACCCACCTTTGAATCCCCCTGTGCCGTCCGGGCTGGGGGGCCCCGGGCAAGGGCCAAGTCGCCATCGCTTCTCGGCCTTTTGGCTAAGATCAAGTGTAGTATCTGTTCTTATCCGTTAGTTTTCTTGATTTCCAAATATCCATTTTTGTTCTAATTTTTGCCAATTTTTCTATCCAGTTCTTTTTCTCCCCATTTTCCCTGTAAAATTGCACCCCCAATATTTTAAGTCCATCTTTACATACTTCAAATCCATATGTTAGTATCTTATTATGATCCCCCACAACATAATAGAAGACTTATCCACATTAACCTTTGATCCTGATGCTTTCCCATATATTTCTGTTAATTCCACAGCTCTTTCTATCCCCCTTTCTGTTGTCAGGAAGAGAGTGGTGTCATCTGCATACTGTGATATTTTTAGTAACTGTCCTTTATCTCCCGGAATATGTATACCTTTTATTATTTTATCTCTCCTCACCAATTCTGCCAAAGGTTCAATAAATATCACATACAGTAATGGGGATAATGGACATCCCTGTCTTACTCCTCCCCTTTGCATAACTGGCTCGCTCAAATGTCCATTTACATTAATGACACTATATACATTCTTATATAGAGTCTTTATCCACTATATGAACCTTTCACCTAAATTAAACCTCTTTAAAATTTCAAAACAAAACTCATGGTTTACCCGGTCAAAGGCCTTCTCCTGATCCAAACTCAGTATCCCTAGCTGAAGGCCCCTATCCGTTACCCAATAAATTACATCTCTAATAAAGCTGCAGATTCATAGAGCTTGATCTACCCTTTACACCACAGGTCTGATCCCCATCAATTATTTTTGACATCACTTTACTTAGTCTATTTGTTAGTATCTTTGATAAAATTTTGTAATCTACTGTTGAGAGTAATTGGTCTCCAATTCTTTATTTCCTCCTTATCTCCTTTCTTAAAGATTAAACTTATCACCCCCTTCCTCATAGACTCACTCAACATTCCTTCCTTATATATTTCTTTATAAATGTTAACTAGGTCTTTTTTTATCACTTCCCAAAAGGCCACATAAAATTCCTTAGGAAAACCATCTCCTCCCGGGGTCTTATTATCTGCTAAAGAAAACAAAGCTACTTTTACCTCCTCCTCTGTTATTTCCCCCTCCAAACCCTCCCTTTCCTCATTACTTATTTTTGCATCTAAGTTATCTAGTACCATCTTTCTTTCTTTCTTTTACACATACACCTCTTTCAGAAAAGAGCTTCTTATAATACTCTCTTGCCCACGCCATCATGTCTGCCCCTTCTTTAAGTGCACCCCCACCATCTTTAAACCCCTTAATTAACACCCTTCTTTGCTTTTGTTTTATTGATTGAAAAAAATCTGGAGCATTTTTCATCCCCCTCCTTCTCCTCTACTTTTGCTAAGAAAGCAAATTCTCTAGCTTTGCCTTCTGTATACCTTTTTATTTTATTTTTTAAAGTTTGATACTCCTCCCAATCCACTCCCCTCATTTATTTTAGACTCCACCTTCTGTAATTGATTTTGCAATATTTTCAGATCCCTTCTTTCTTTTTCAAGTTTTTACAATTCTTCTGACAAAACATGCACAGTTTCCTTTTAACCTCCTCCCACCATTCTGTTTCTGTTTTAAAATAAAACTTCATATTTTGCCAACTTTTATAAAACTCTATTAGTTTCTCTCTGAATTCATTTATCTTTAAAACACTAATATTTAATTTCCAGTATCCAGGACCAATAATAGTAGCTGATGTCCCAAAAGATGTTTCAATCATACTATGATCTGAGCTCCAGAAGGGAGCCACCTTACAATATTTCACATTAATGCTACTGGATAGAAATATGTAATCAATTCTACTTTTTAGACCTTGGGAATTTCCCCAAGTATATCCATCCTCTTTTATTACATTTTCTATACACACCTGTGACAGGAATGGATGAGTAGTCTGATGTCAGGCAGAAGCAGGAAACAACAAAACAAAAAGGTATGGTGCAGTGGCGCGGGCGCCGTTTTATTTAAAGCAAACAAAAAATAAATATTTTAACAAAAATAAACACTCGCTCACCGAGCAAAATAAAATGGTAAACAAACACAAATCATGAACCCAAAATATATAAACAAAGGTCAGGCTGGGCAAATAGCTGTCACTGATCCTTTTACTTTTACTTTCGTTTTGTTTCTCTCCTCCCGTTCTCTCCTCTCGCTCCAAACACCCACACTGAGTGCCGAGAGCTGCAGGCTTTTTATATCATGGCCGAGGGGTTTAACTAATTAGTAAATCATCCTATTACCCCTCGGCCACAATCTGCACGGGTTTATTAATTATTACTCCTGGCAGAGGACGAGCACCGATTATTGAATAAACAAAACAATAACACGGCGCTCGCCGACAAATACAATAAATCACAATAAACAAAACAATAATCTGCACAGGGGCGGAGGGGGAGACCCCGATCTAAAAATAAATAAACAATGTACAGGGCTGCTCGACCTGTTACATATCCCCCTCCTTGTGCGAAGCACACATGGCCCCAACGGCCACCTCCCCCCTCAGTCTCAAAGTCCTGGAAGAGGGGGAAGCAAGTTGCTTCTGGGGGGTGGCCATGGTGGAATTTTTGGCACCCCCCAATTCTTCGTGGCAGGCAGCTCCCTCTTCCGGGGCTCCCTCCACACTCTCTCCTGCCACGAAATTGCGGCTGGGGGAGCTGGTCTCCTGACCTTCCCCCTCCTCTTCATGGCCAGCAGTTCCCCTCCGTGGGGCTCCGACCACACAATATCCTGCCGCGAAAGTGCGGCTGGGGGAGCTGGTCTCCGGACCTCTCCCCCTTTCTTCATGGCCATCCATTCCCCTCCGTAGGGCTCCGGCCATAGCGTAGTGAAACCAGGCGAAGCCGGATCTCTGGCGACCCCAGGCGAAGCAGGATCCCTGGCGACCCCAGGCGACGACAGCGGACCCTCGGGAGGCAGCGGCAGCGGACCCTCGGGAGGCGACGGCAGCGGACCCTCGGGAGGCGACGGCAGCAGACCCTCGGGAGGCGACGCAGGACCGGCAGCAACCCTAGGAGTCGCAAGGGAGACACAGGCGACCCAAGGCGATGCTGACGGCGGGAGGGGAGCCCCTGGCCATGAAGGCGGCAGCAGGAGCTCCACTTCTCCCAATGGTGGTGGTGGTGGAGGTAGAGGTAGCTCCTGCTCCTCTCCTCCTGAAGGCCAAGGCGGCAGGGGCTCCTCCCCTGGCGGCCAAGGCGGCAGGGGCTCCTCCCCTTCTGGCGGCCAAGGCGGCAGGGGCTCCTCCCCTTCTGGCGGCCAAGGCGGCAGGGGCTCCTCCCCTTCTGGCGGCCAAGGCTCCTCCCCTTCAGGCTGCGAAGGCGGCAGGGGCTCCTCCCCTTCAGGCGGCCAAGGCGGCAGGGGCTCCTCCCCTTCAGGAAGCGGAACCAGCAGGCATGCTCCCTCTGCTGGTGGTGGTGGGAGCAACACACAGTCCTCCCATGGAGACAGAGGTGGCACCAGCAGGTATTCTCCCTCTGCTGGTGGTGGTGGGAGCGACACGTCATCCTTCCACGGCGGTGGAGGCGCCACCAGCAGGTATTCTCCCTCTGCTGGTGGTGGTGGGAGCGACTCACAGTCCTCCCACAGAGACGGAGGTGGCACCAGCAGGTAATCTCCCTCTGCTGGCGGAGGTAGGAACGACACCCAGTCCTCCCAGGGCGGTGGAGGTGGAAGCAGCAGGAATGCTCCCTCTGCTGGTGGAGGTGGGAGTGACTCACAGTCCTCCCACGGAGACGGAGGTGGCACCAGCAGGTATTCTCCCTCTGCTGGCGGAGGTGGGAGCGGCTCACAGTCCTCCCACGGAGGTGGAGGTGTAACCAGCAGGAACGCTCCCTCTGCTGGCAGGTACCTGGGCTGTGGACCTTCGGCCTTCCCCTTCCTGGGCTGTGGACGCACCGACTCCACCCTCTTGGGCTGTGGACGCACCGACTCCCCCCTCTTGGGCTGTGGACGAACCGACTCCCCCCTCTTGGGCTGTGGACGCACCGACTCCCCCCTCTTGGGCTGTGGACGTTCGGGCTCCTCCCACTCTTGGGCTGTGGACGTTCGGGCTCCTCCCACTCAGGCGCAGGACGTTCGGGCTCCTCCCACTCAGGCGCAGGACGTTCGGGCTCCTCCCACTCAGGCGCAGGACGCTCGGGCTCCTCTCTTTCCAGGTCCGTGTTCCCTCTCTGCCTCCTTCTCCTCACCTTCCGCTCTCTCCCCTCTCGCTCCTGGTAGACCCAGTCGACCATCTGGGTCATCCACTCCTCTCCCTGGTATTGGGTGGGGCAGATGGCCACGGTGTGCCCAAACTCCCCACAACCAGGGCACCACTCCTTCACCACAACAACCCCTGGTGGCCGCTGTTGCAGCTGCCTTCTGCAGCTCTTCCTCCTCTCTCCTCTCATCTTTCTTCCTCCCATCCTCCTTACTTCAGTCTTCCTCTCCACACACAAAAAAACGAAAAAAAAAGAAAAAGATGCATTACCCTTTTCTGCCTGCGTCCTGGAGGCGCTGCAATCCCACGCAGGACACCACGTGTGACAGGAATGGACGAGTAGTCTGACGTCAGGCAGAAGCAGGAAACAACAAAACAAAAAGGTATGGTGCAGTGGCGCGGGCGCCGTTTTATTTAAAGCAAACAAAAAATAAATATTTTAACAAAAATAAACACTCGCTCACCGAGCAAAATAAAATGGTAAACAAACACAAATCACGAACCCAAAATATATAAACAAAGGTCAGGCTGGGCAAATAGCTGTCACTGATCCTTTTACTTTTACTTTTGTTTTGTTTCTCTCCTCCCGTTCTCTCCTCTCGCTCCAAACACCCACACTGAGTGTCGAGAGCTGCAGGCTTTTTATATCATGGCCGAGGGGTTTAACTAATTAGTAAATCATCCTATTAACCCTCGGCCACAATCTGCACGGGTTTATTAATTATTACTCCTGGCAGAGGACGAGCACCGATCTCGCCTCTGCCAGGACACGTTTTAAAAATAAACAAAACAATAACACGGCGCTCGCCAACAAATACAATAAATCACAATAAACAAAACAATAATCTGCACAGGGGCGGAGGGGGAGACCCCGATCTAAAAATAAATAAACAATGTACAGGGCTGCTCGCCCTGTTACAATGTCCATTAAAGAAAAATCAGACACCAACTTCAAATAATTTGTAGCAAAATCTACCTCTCCTCCTTCCTTTTTACCCAATTTATCTAAAGTTAGTCTCCCCCATTACCACCACCCTATTTGTGCACAGTAAATTTTGAGTTTCTTTAAACACCCCCAACCTTTCAGTTCTATTTGAAGGTGCATAAACATTTATAACTCTCAATTCCATATTACCCAACTTGACATCCACATATAAACACTTCTCCAAAAAGAACCCTGATCCTTGCGAATCAGTGTCTGACGTTGTGTCTGATTTTGAGTCCCCTTCTATGTGGCTTTCCTCCTCTTTGCTGCTCTCCAGCTGTTCTGTATGCTCAGTCATTTCCTTCACACTGTCCTTCTCTTCAGAAGGGAGGACACGGATCGAGGCCAGCTCAGTCACTTTCCATTATTACCTCACTCTCCTCTCCTCCTTGCAGACATCCAAATTGATTTGAGATCTCAATCACTGCCATTTTAACTCCTCTATCTCCTCCCTCTTCCTCTGATCTTTTCTTTCTTCCTCTTAGCTGTTTTCCACTCTCCCGTTTCTCTCCTCAACAGTGTCTGGGATGACTGTTCCCTCTGGGGATGAGTCAATCTCCTCTGCATCCTCTTGTTCAGCTACCACAGCTTCAACAACAGCCGGTGTCCCAATACTTCCTCCTCCAGCAACACAGTCTCCTGGGGTTCAGCTTCCGAAGTAGCTGGCAGAGCCTCCTGAACAGGGCCCAAAGATTCACGAGCACCAACGGCAGCATCAACACCATCACCTGCACCAGCACTAGCATCAGTGACAACACCAGTATCAAAGCCACCACTAGCACCAGCGCCAGCGACAGCTCCAACACCAGCAACAGACACTTCCTCTGTGAGTATCTCTGCTATCACCTCTTCAATGTCCCTAAGTGAATATTTTTTTTGTCTTTGTGAACACTCCTTAAACATGTGCTCTCTAGACCCACATAGGTTACATGCTTTTGGAACATTGCAGTCCTTTGCCATATGTCCTGCTGTCATACAATTCCGACAAAAAATGTTCACACCTCTCTGCCATGTGTCCTGTCTGTCCACATTTTCTGCATGTCAAAGGTTGTCCTGCATAATACAAGTACCCTTTATTTGCTCCAATAAAGAAAGTAGCTGGAGGGTGCACTATCCCACCTGTTGGACTTGGTTTTAGCCTCACCACATACTGTCTCTTCCCATTCCATAGCTCATCCTCATCTTTGCTTTTAATTCCAATCCCTATTACCTCACAGTATTGCTTTAAAAAGTAAACAATATCATGCTCTTTGCAGTAAGGATTATACATGTGCACAGTCAGGATTCGTGTTTCTCTTGCAAAAAAAGGTTCAAACCAAAAATCCTGAATAGGATCAGAAAAGTTGTTTTCTTTCCATTCTGATTCTCTCTGTCTACTTCTTTTCCAACGAAACATAGGGTGTTCAATAGTCGCGCCACAGGGGCCGATGCAGAATTCCGAAACGCCATCACCTTCTCTTTCTTGATCCTCAAAAGCTGCGGGCAGGCCACATACTTAAAATCGAGCCAAGAGGCCGAGAAGCGATGGCAACTTGGCCCTTGCCAGGGGCCCCCCAGCCCGGACGGCACAGGGGGATTCAAAGGTGGGTGCAAAATTTCAAGCACAAGCAGACTCCAAAAAAACGGGCTGCTGCTTCCAGAGGGGAAATGTGCAATTTAAGCAGGAGAAAACAAAACAAAGCAAAAACACACATAACACCAAAAACAAAATAAACTGGCAGAGTGCGTCTTACAAATAGTCATGCCAAGCTGCTATGCTGTGCAAGGTGCCTTGGGTAACTACAACTGTGCCTCGCTGGCTGGCTGGCTAAGAAGGACCTGGCATAGGGACATGTTCCACCACACTTGTCTGGTTAGCTGCATGCTCCAAGGAAACAAACTGCTGCTGTCTACATTATCACCACATGTGAATAAAAGAAAGAAAGAAAGCAAGAAAGAAAGAGAGAAAGAAAGAGAGAGAGAGAAAGAAAGAAATAGAGAAAGAAAGAAAGAGAGAAATAAAAAAAAGAAGTAAAACGGCGGGAAAACTTGCATCAACACTGGCACTCTCCCTCCAGCAGGGGTAGACAAAATGCTCACAGGAGAGATCCAGATCTGACTTTGACCAACGTTAGAGAAAGGTGTGCACCGTTCCCGGAGGTACTGCAATACCGGGCCGATGCGTGGAGTGGACGGAGCAAGCCCCTGTTCCATCTCCCGATTCCAAAAATCAATTTAATGTATGGTCCCCTGATAGGGGACATATCAGATATTAAACTGATAACAGATTTTTTTTATATATAATTTATTCCAAATAAACAAATTCACAAAAGAAAATACATGACAATATACAGAGTATTCACCCCGCAAAATAAACTCAAATCCATCCCATACATAACCCATGTCACACCTAACCCCTTCCCTTATTTACAGAAATCTTACTACAAATACACCAAACCCTTCCATTTTTCTTTTGCAGCATTAAATCCCCACCTTAACACATCCCTTTTTACCCTACCCCTCAAATCCCCACATACCTTATTCACCACCCCCAGTACTTTCCATTTCGTATTTGATTTAACTAAAACATTTCTTGCATCCCAGATACTCTGTTTCACTAAACTAATAACTAACCACAATAAAAACCCTACCTCCTTCTTTATCCCTTTATAATCCAATCCCTCCACCACAATACTATATGACAAAGCAAAATCTAACAAAATCAAATCAAACACCTTCTCCATTTGTGCCCAAACCCTTTTAACAAAAAAACAGTCCCAGAACACATGACTCAAAGTCTCTTCCACCCTACACATTCTAGGACAGAACTTATTCTTTGTTAATTTGTGTTTATGTAAAATTTCCCTTATAGGTAACCTCCTGTGCACCACTAATCAATTTAAATCTTAACCCATTATCTAAACCTTTCGGCTGCACCCTTCCCCACACCTCTTTTGTGACCCCCCCCCAACCAACTCCAAACCCTCCCCCTCAATGATATTTTTATACAGAAATTTGTGCTGTGTACATAATTTCTCCGTTTTACAAATTGGATGTTTCTTTAAAAAAACAACTGCACACTGATAGTGCTCTGGCAATACCTCTGCCTTTGGTCTATTATTCGACCAGACAACAATATTTCTCATAGTAAAAGAACCATAATGAAACAAAATACTGACATTTATGAAAAACCACTGGATTCAAAGCAATACATAAGGATGAAAAAAATAGTCCAATTTAAAGAGGGATGTTAGGAACACCCCTCCCCCCATCCTCCACCCTCCTATACATGACATCCCTCTTAATGTATTCATATTTCCCCCCCCAAACAAAATCAAAAACCATTTTAACCAAAATCTTTCTGAATTTACATGGTAAAGGAAAAATGTAAGATAAATACAATAAAAATGGAACATCACTTTTTAGCACTAACACTTTCCCCAAAAAAGTTAACTTCCTACACTTCCATAATCCTATTTTCACCCTTAACCTTACCAATTTATCCGCCCAATTCTTAACCCCACTCCCCTTGTGATAGAATGAAATCCCTAATAACTTTAACCCCTCGGTGCATAACTGTAAACCCCCTGGTGCATCAGACCTATCCCCCCAGGCCCCAAGAAACATGACCGATGATTTATCCATGTTCAATTTTGATCCTGATGCTAAGGCAAACTGTGCAAGGTCCTGAAGAACTCTTTCCAAACTTCTGTCTGATGTCAAAAAAAGAGTTGTCATCCTCATACTGCGAGATCTTAACAGAGACACCGCCACTCCCTGGTAACAACAACCCCTCAATCCCATCATCCACTCTCACCGCCTCCGCAAAAGGTTCCATATACAAAACATACAACAGAGGAGACAGTGGACACCCCTGAAACTTGTGAAATGAATTCCCCCAGATGCCCATTGATATTCACCCTACTACCCACCTCAGTGTACAACATTTTTAACCACCTCAAACTTTTCCCCAAATCCAAAATGTGCCAAGACTCTAAACAAAAAACCCTGGTTCACCCAATCAAAACGCCTTCTCCTGATCCAGGCTCACCAACATTAGAGGTACCCTCCTATCCTCAGCCCAACTAATTGCATCCCTTGTTAACATCAGATTCCAATGAACCGATCTACCCACCACCCCACAGGTCTGATCCTGACTTACAATTAACGGCATTGCTTGTTTTAACCTCTGTCATAACCTTTGCGATTATTTTATAATCCACCGTTAACAAAGTGACTGGCCTCCAGTTCCTCAGGTCCATCTCATCCCCTTTTTTAAACAATAAAGAAATCACACCATTCCTCATAGATTTTGACAAACTCCCTGTGCGAAAAACTTCCCCCACCACCATTAATAATACTGGCTCAATTACCTCCCAAAAAGTGACAATTCTTTAGGGAGACAGTCTCCCCCTGGCACTTTCCTATCTGCCATTTTATTAAGCGCACTTTTCAACTCCACAACAGTGACCGGTCTCTCCAAACTCTCTCTCACCTCATCAGACAGCCTGACATGCACTTTATCCAAAAAAGAGGCACCAACCTCCTCATTAACCTCTTTTTCTGAAAATAATTCTTTATAAATTACTAGCACAGTCTAGCATGCCCTCTGTATCCACCACTGTGACCTCATCTTTCCCCTTTAAACCCCTGATCACCCTCTTTTTTTGTTCACCCTTCACCTGTTTAAAAAAATATGAACTACATGTCTCCATGTTTTTCTAAAAAATCCCCCTTACACCTAAACAAAAACTCGCCCTTTTTCCCCACACCACCCTCATCTTATCCTTAAGTTCCCTTGCCTTTTCAAAATCAAAATTACCCCCTGTGTTTCTCCTTATATACACCCCCTCCAATTCCTTCTGTAACCCCAAAACCGCTCTCTGCTCCTTCCTCCTTCTATCCCTGCAGAATTGTTAAGTATCTTAATTTTTCCCTTTACCCCCTCCCACCAAACTAGAACAGAATCACAATAACACAACATTTCAACCCATCCCTTAAAATGAAATACAAAAAGCTCCCTAAATGCTTTATCTTCCAATACCTCAATTCAATTTCCAAAACCCACCAAACACCGGTGTTGTGAAACTAATAATATATTTTAAACTATCGTGATCTGAAAACCATAATGGAGATGTGTTACAAAAACTAACAGACAACACATTTGAAACAAAAAAATAATCTACTTTTTTGCCCCCCTTGCATTTCACCATGTGATCCCTTCCAACCCTGGATTACATTTTTTTAAAACTATCCACCAAACTAAAAAGTACTATAATACCCTTTAACACCCCCACCTTATAATCGTGCACATTCCCCTTATCTAATGATACATTAAAATCCCCTCCCAAAACTATGTGTCTATTTGTCACAAGGAGATCCTTTATGGCAACAAAACAGTCATTTCTAGAAACCAAATCAGTAGGTGCATACACATTAATCGGTCTCAGCTTTTGACCTCTCCAGTTCACATCCACACACAGAATGCGCCCTGGCAGTACTAAAATGCATTGCACTACCTCCATCTCCTTGTCCTTTAATAACACCCTGTCACAAAGACAGCCGGAGTGGGTGGCGTCAGACCAGAGCCAGGAAATAAACAGACAGAGATTTGGGGTTTGTGAAGCTGAGCGAATGCTTTCGCTCAGCATTTAATAATTAACAGACAGAACAGAAAATAAAAGGTTTTAATTCACATGTGGTGATGATGTAGACAGCAGCAGTTTGTTTCCTGGGAGCATGCAGCTAACCAGACAAGTGTGGTGGAACATGTCCCTAAGCCAGGTCCTTCTTAGCCAGCCAGCCAGCGAGGCACAATTGTAGTGACCCAAGGCACCTTGCACAGCATAGCAGCTTGGCATGACAATTTGTAAGACACACTCCGCCAGTTTATGTTTTGTTTTTGGTGTTGTGTGTGTTTTTGCTTTGTTTTGTTTTCTCCTGCTTAAATTGCACATTTCCCCTCTGGAAGCAGCAGCCCGTTTTTTGGGGGTCTGCTTGTGCTTGAAATTTTGCACCCACCTTTGAATCCCCCTGTGCCGTCCGGGCTGGGGGGCCCCGGGCAAGGGCCAGATCGCCATCGCTTCTCGGCCTTTTGGCTAAGATCAAGTGTAGTATCTGTTCTTATCAGTTTAATATCTGATACGTCCCCTATCAGGGGACCATATATTAAATTGATTTTTGGAATCGGGAGATGGAACAGGGGCTTGCTCCATCCACTCCACGCATCGGCCCGGTATTGCAGTACCTCCGGGAACGGTGCACACCTTTCTCTAACGTTGGTCAAAGTCAGATCTGGATCTCTCCTGTGAGCATTTTGTCTACCCCTACTGGAGGGAGAGTGCCAGTGTGCCAGTTTCTGCATCTCTCTTGTGTACACCCGACCTCTATATGGCCAAAACTGGAACATTTTCTGCAGAACAGGGGCTGCCGTGAATAAAACAGATAACCCCTATCTGCTCCAATAAAGAAATTTGTGGGGGGGATGACGGAACCCATCATATCCTCCCTCCTCTTGCTGAAGCAGCACCTGAAACTGTCTCTTCCCGTTCCAAATTTTATAGTTGTCTCTAACTTTGCCCCGGAAATCACATACACATACCTGGACAGGAAAGCACTTATGGCTAAATCCGACACATATGGATTGTACATATGTACTGTTATAATTTGGAAATTTGTTTTAGCCAAGGACTCCATGGAAAAAAAGATAAAGGCTCTTGATCCTCTTTAGCAGTACAAGTATCAAGAAGATACTGAAAGGCTTGTGCGCTATGCAAAGTGACATCCAAAAAATTAGATGTTCCATTCCTTTGTAAACAAAAAATTTCTTCCGGCTCAATTCAAAACTCCCAGCAATACTTCTCGGTAAATTGTTCCCTATCCAGCATCTCCTCCTCCGCTCTTCCCTTCCACAAAAATCTCGCAGTATTCCTAAGCCCAGCCCGACCAGCTGACCTAAATGGATTGTTGTAGGCCATCCTGCACACCGCCATCTCTTTCTTCTAGTGAACAAATGCTGCGGTCATGCCACACACACTTGATCTGAGCCAACCGGGGCCCCCCAGCCCGGACGGCACAGGGGGATTCAAAGGTGGGTGCTAAATTTCAAGCACAAGCAGACTCCAAAAAAACTGGCTGCTGCTTCCAGAGGGGAAATGTGCAATTTAAGCAGGAGAAAACAAAAGCAAAAACACACACATAACACCAAAAACAAAACATAAACTGGCGGAGTGCGTCTTACAAATAGTCATGCCAAGCTGCTATGCTGCAAGGTGCCTTGAGTAACTACAACTGTGCCTCGCTGGCTGGCTGGCTGGCTAAGAAGGACCTGGCATAGGGACATGTTCCACCACACTTGTCTGGTTAGCTGCATGCTCCCAGGAAACAAACTGCTGCTGTCTACATCATCACCACATGTGAATCAAAGAAAGAAAGAAAGAAAGAAAGAAAGAAAGAAAGAAAGAAAGAAAGAAAGAAAGAAAGAAGTAAAAACGGCAGGAAAACTTGCATCAACACTGGCACTCTCCCTCCAGCAGGGGTAGACAAAATGCTCACAGGAGAGATCCAGATCTAACTTTGACCAATGTTAGAGAAAGGTGTGCACCGTTCCCGGAGGTACTGCAATACCAGGCCGATGCGTGGAGTGGACGGAGCAAGCCCCTGTTCCATCTCCCGATTCCAAAAATCAATTTAATATATGGTCCCCTGATAGGGGACGTATCAGATATTAAACTGATAACAGATTTTTTATATATATATATATATAATTTATTTCACACAAACAAATATACAGAACATCCAATCAAACAAATTCACAAAAGAAAATACATGAAAATATTTTTTATTGAAAATTATTTACGAAACAATAATACAGAAAGAAACCATATCCATTACATTAACACACTTGCAATTTACATCTAAACGTACACGCTTCATTACCTTTATAATATTTTCATTAACTCACCCCACTTATTTGAGCATCTTTCCCAACCCAAAACTTGTTTATCAATTAATATCATTTCTTGTACTTTAGCTTTAAAGAAAAAAAACGCTTGTTTTTCTGTTTGCAATTTATACTTTCCCACAGATGCATTTCTTTTTTTCCCATAACACCCATTTCCCTACATTTACAAATACCTGTACAAACAGAAGTTTTCTTTTTTCCCCCATTTATACCAATCCTTCCCAAACAAAATACAATCAGTAGACATTATATCTACATCAGTTATAGTTTTCAAAAACTGAGACGCCAAATTCCAAAAATTTATAGCAAAGACACATTCACAGAACACGTGCCTTGCTGTTTCCACCCCTCCACAGTCCCTAGGACAAGCCGCTGATCTAGCACATCCATGTCTGTGTAATCGTTCCCTCACTAGGAGTCTGTCATGCGCACACAACCAGGCAATGTCATCAGGGGTTTCGCTGTCGCTCGTCACTCTCGTAATTTGCGAATGTTTTTTGAAAGTGACTACAAAAAAAATGTGGAATCGTCACTAGTAACGATCGTTTCTGTTTGTACTATAAAAAAAAATCGGTTTTGTTAAAGTCACACACAACGTCTCGTTCTTTAAAAGAAGGGATCGCTAAACCAGAGTCACTGCTGCTGATCAGATCAGCGGCCCAGCCTCTCGATTCATTGACTCTGCAACGTTCTCATCCCGTGGTAAGCGACGTAAATACAGTCAGGCATTCAGCGCCTCAGTTTCATGTTGCGTGTCAGTTACCATGGTAACCCAGACCGCTTTATGAGGCTGTACTCGGTGCTGCTGTAGCTTTCACCCTCGCCTTATTCTTTGCAACCTGACAGCTTCTGCCGCTGCGCTTTCACGACTACAACGTTCTGCTCAAACCTTTGCATCCGCAGTGTTAGCGCCATTGCGCCAATGTCCCGCTGAAATTCTCTTAACGCGCTCGTGTGTCCCCCTTCCCTGACCAGACGCAATCAATACCAATACGCAGTAAATGAATGTATGTTGTATTACCATGACATGTCTGACGACAGGCTAATCTTTTTTTACTTGTTTGTTTACACTTGCGTTTTCATAATTAAACTCCCGCCCTAAGCTCACACCCGCCCTGGTTACACAGGCAGTTTCACAGTAAAGCATGGACAACATCATCAGGCTTGCTAACAACATGGCCCGGCGCAAATATAACCTCGTATCCGTTACACCCGACCATTACTTCTGGAAGAATAATTAATAAGCTTCGGCAGTGACTGTTGAAATATAGTTGTGCTTAAAAATACTGTCTGCAGAAGATTTGTGAAACGAAAACGCATCATTACCTAAAAAAAAGAAAAAAAAGTAGCCTACGGTAACGTTTTAAAATATGTGAAATGTGTCTTTTCTATGACCAAAAATGCTAAAATTCAGGGCGGAAAGTATTCCGTATGTGTTAAGCACCAACTGTCTCTTGACCATTTCGCCAGTAGGCCTATAACGAGCATGATAAAATGTTATATATACAGTGTATGTGGTTTTATACGGCACTGTATATATGCCTACAATATATCTTGCATTGAGAAAACACCACTGGAATCAGAATAAAGTAAATTATGCAATACAGTTCACGTGCAGCATGGTTTTGGTAAGTAGCATTTTCTAAACTACACAATTATGTGCAGTATTAAAATAAGTTAAAAACATAGCAAATCCACATAGTGTATATTTGACATTTTATTTGTAGTGTTCTGTGTAACACGGGCCATCGTTTAACCTGAAGCAGATATACTCGTTTATCATATTAATCGCCAACGTGTAAAAATAAAGCAACAATTGTTTTGAAAACCGTCCAAAATATTTACTTGGTGGCTAAAAATGATAGTAACTCCACAGTACTTGCACACTTAAGTTGTACCTTCTTTCCTTTGCTGTCTTCCACAACGAAATCCCTATGGTCATGGGCACATTCTTCTGGGGTTTTTGTGTGGAGGCATTTTTGTACATTTCGCCACAATTCTGTTTTAAATCCTGTGTCTTAACTGTAATACAGCTTTAAATGCCACTAAGAAACCTCCATCCTGATTGTAATCTGGTTTTAAATCTCACAAGCGGAGTCTCCAATAGAAATGTGGAATGCGCTGTCACTCAGTAGTTGGGACGGGTTCAAAATATTCAGAACAAATCAACGATAGATACAAGTCAGGAAGGTGGGACATTGCCCAGCAGCACAGGGAAATGTATTTATTATTATTTTTGTAGTAGGTTTTATTTTTTTAATGTGAAAATGGTAAAATCAACGTGAATAGATTAACCATTTCCATAATTTTTACAGTGTTTTCCGGTGTTTATTGGCTATCCACCGATTTATTTATTTTTTGTATCGGGGTTTTTTTATCGGTTTATAACAGGGCGAGCAGCCCTGTACAGGGTTTGTTTATTTTAGAACGGGGTTTCCCCCTCCACCCCTGTGCCGATTATTGTTTTGTTTTATGATTTATTATTGTGTTATATTTGTGACGGCGAGGTGCCGTGTTTTCTGTATTTAGTTATTGTATTCTGTGACGGCGAAGCGCCGCAGGTTTTGTTATTGTTTTAATTTAAAATGTGTTCTGGCAGAGGCGAGAGTGGGTACTCGTGAGCTGCCAGGAATAATTAGAAAACCTGTGCAGAATGTGACCGGGGGATTATTAAATAATTAATAGGTAGGTAATCCCTCGGTCACTAATATAAAAGCCTGCAGCTCTCTGCACTCGTGGTGGGTGTATGAGGAGCGAGAGTAGAGAGCGAGGAGCGAGAAAAACATAACTAAAAAAGATACAGGAACAATGAAGGCTACAGCCCAGCCTGACCTGTATTACTTATTATACTTTGTGTTTGTGATTATTTTTGTTTACTGTTTTGTTTTCGCTCTGTGAGCAAGACTTTTTGTTAACTTTTTTATTTATTTTTGTATGTAAATAAAACGGCGGCCAGCCGCGTCTTTCTTTGCAACTGCAGTATTTGGTGTCAGTGTTTTTAAGTTCCTGCTTCTGCCGTGACGTCACCGCCCAGCCAGCCTGCCACACGTGGTGTCCTGCATGGGATCTCCAGTGCCTCCTGGATGCAGGCAGAGTAGGATACTGCAGTTTTGTTTTTTTTCATTTTTTTTATATAACTTTTTGGAGGAAGAGGAGGAAAGATGGGAGGAAAAAGGAGGAAGAGCTGCAACAACAGCAGCAGCAGCTGAATAAGAGGTGGTGGTCCCGGGTGCCAACTCAGTTTGGCCCCCCGGACTGGGCAGCCGAACAGGAGCAGTGGAGGATGGAAGGGGCTCCCATGTGCGGCTCCTGTGGCGAGTTTGGGCACGTCCGGGAGGACTGCCCTTACGGGGACCCCCAGTATGAAGAGGCGTGGAACCAGGGTCTGGTGGGGGACGCTGCAGTGGTTCTGGGCAGTGGACCAGACCCGGCCACGTCCTGCGCCTGAGAGGGGGGAGTCGGTGCGTCCACAGCCCAAGAGGGGGAAGGACGAACGTCCACAGCCCAGGTATCCGCCAGCAGAGGGAGAGTACTTGCCGCTCCCACCTCCACCAGCAGAGGTAGAGTACCTGCTGGTTCCGCCTCCATCGCCGCCACCAGCAGAGGGAGCATGCCTGCTGGCTCTGCCTCCATCGCTGCCACCAGCAGAGGGAGCATGCCTGCTGGTTTCCCCGCTGCAGCCAGAAGGGGAGGAGCCCCTGCCGCCTTCACAGCCAGAAGGGGAGGAATCCCTACCACCTTCACAGCCAGAAGGGGAGGAGTCCCTGTCGCCTTCGCAGCCAGAAGGGGAGGAGCCCCTGTCGCCTTCGCAGCCAGAGGGGGAGGAGCCCCTGCCGCCTTTGCCAGGGGCAGAGCAGCAGGATCTGCCTCTGCCTCCACCACCACCACCTGAGGGAGAGGAGCAGGAACTGCCTCTGCCTCCACCACCACCACCTGAGGGAGAGGAGCAGGAGCTGCCTCTCCCTTCACGACAGGATGGACCGGAACAGGAGGCTGGCGGTCCACAGCACAGTGCTGAGCAGAGCAAGGGGGAAAACCGCCGGGTCGCAGCGGCTGAGAAGAGGGCCAACCCGAGCACCACCGATGGTCCTGGCTCCCCTCCTGCAATCGCCTCCTGAGGGACCGCTGCAGCCCTGTCGTGCATCGCCCGGGGATGCCAGTTCGCCATCGCCCGGGGATGCCAGCCTCGCACCGCCCAAGGATGCCTGCCTCGCACCGCCCAAGGATGCCTGCCTCGCACCGCCCAAGGATGCCAAGCCCGCTCCGCTCAGGGATGCCACGCCTGGATCGCCTGGGGCTGCCTGTTGCTCCGCATCGCCTGGGGCTGCCTGTTGCTCCGCATCGCCTGGGACTGCCTGTTGCTCCGCACAGGGTACAGGGTACGAGGGAGAAGTGGAGCTCCCGCTGCCGCCTCCATGGCCAGGGGCTCCCCTCCCGAGTTCACCTCCGGAGGGTCCGCTGCTGCCGGCGTCGCCTCCCGAGGGTCCGCTGCTGCCGCTGTCGCCTCCCGAGGGTCCGCTGCTGCCGCCGTCGCCTCCCGAGGGTCTGCTGCTGCTGTCGCTTGGAGTCGTCGAAGGTCCTGCTTCGCCTGGGGTCGTCGAGGGTCCTGCTTCGCCTGGGGTCGCCAGGGGCTCTGCTTCGCCTGGGGTCGCTACACTTTGGCCGGAGCCCCATGAAGGGGAGCTGCCGGCCATGAAGAAAGGGGGGGAGGTCAGGAGACCAGCTCCCCCAGCCGCATTTTCGCAGCTCTCAGCACTTGTGGTGGGTGTATGAGGAGCAAGAGTAGAGAGCGAGGAGCGAGAAAAACGTAACTAAAAAAGATACAGGAACAATGAAGGCTACAGCCCAGCCTGACCTGTATTACTTATTATACTTTGTGTTTGTGATTATTTTTGTTTACTGTTTTGTTTTCGCTCTGTGAGCAAGTCTTTTTGTTAAAACCTTTTTATTTATTTTTGTATGTAAATAAAACGATGGCCAGCCGCGTCTTTCTTTGCAACTGCAGTATTTGGTGTCATTGTTTTTAAGTTCCTGCTTCTGCCATGCCTGTCACACGTGTTTTATTGGTTAAAAACGAAAATCAGAAGCCCTAATCATAATATTTCTGTCATTGCTGCACGAATAATTGAAAAAAAAGATATCTTTCCCAAAAATGGTGCTCATGGGGAAGATTACGCGGTTACAACAGTCATAGGGGAGAGGACAGTTTTGGTGAACTCGGATTGAAAGCACAGATAAGGTCATTTTTCTGATATTACATAATTGCATGCAAACTGATGAACTATGTAAAATAATGTTTTGACATTATGTGCATGAAAAATAGTAATGGTTAATAGAATATATACAAATCTAATTACCTGTAAAATATAATGTTGTTTTTAACATCCTAATTACTTTAAAGTTTCAGATTTTGGCCTGTTATTGGTCAAAATCAGGAGCTTCACAAAGAGCCAGGAAATGCGAGTTGCACACCAAACAGTCTGGAAGAAGTACAAAAGCAGGGTACTTTTCTTCTACAGATATGATCAGTGCCTTCCAGGAGCCTCTGTCACATCACTGAGAACGTGGACAGGCTCCTAGAACGAACAGGAGACGACCCGGTAGTAGTCGTCCACATCGGTACAAACAACATTGGAAGAGACAGGCCAAGATCCCTGCAAAACAAATTCAGAGAGCTAGGAAGGAAATTAAAAGACAAGACCAAAAGTGTGTTATTTTCTGGTATACTGCCAGCACCTTGCAAAGAAGCATACGGACAGCTGGAAATAAAAAAATCAGAATGCATGGCTGAAATCGTGGTGCACACAGGAAGGCTTCACCTTTCTTGAACATTGGAGCACATTCTACAACAAGGACTATCTATATAGGCGGGACAGACTGCACTTAAACAAAAAGGGAACCAATCTACTCGGAGAAAGGATCCTTGAGGATGTTCAGAAGCATTTAAACTAGAAAGGAAGGGGGGAGAAAACAAAAAACAGAAGGGAGACCACATCAAAACAAGGGCAACAACTCAGGTAAGACAGCCATTAAATGTATTTATCTAAATGCTAGAAGTCTCAGAAACCAACTGTTAGAACTTGAAGCTACTGCACTAACAAGTAACTACGATGTGATAGGTGTTACAGAAACTTGGTTGTCTGAGAGTGACAGAGACAAATATAATATTAGTGGGTACACACTGTATAGGAAAGACAGGCAGGACAGAAGAGGCGGAGGTGTAGCGCTATACATAAGAAATAGTCTTGAAGCCCAGGTGTTAAATCTGGAAAAAGAAAACAACGCCGAATCAATATGGGTCAGAATAATTGACAAAAATTCAAAGGGCATAATAATAGGAGCATGTTATAGACCGCCAAATTCAGAAGCTGAGCAAACTAATCTGTTATACAATGACATTAGAAATGCGTGTAGCAAAGGAGAAGCCATACTAATGGGGGATTTCAACTTCCCCCATATAAAATGGGAAAACCCAGTGGGGAGTACGACGGACGAAACTAAAATGGTGGAAATCACAAATGACTGCTTCCTAACGCAATTTGTCAAGGCATCGACTAGAGGGGAGGCATGCCTTGATTTAGTCTTTTCAAATAACGAAGACAGAATAAATAAAACAGAGGTCAGAGAGCCATTGGCAAACTCAGACCACAACATGGTCTCATTTGAAGTGATTTTTAAAACCCCAAAAGTAATGACTAAAGCTAAGGTTTACAATTTTAGAAAAGCAAACTATAAAGGTATGAAACAGAGACTAACAGAAGTAGATTGGAGTAAAATAGAAAAAACATCCACAGAAAAAGAATGGCTGTTTTTTAAAAATGTAGTACGAGAGGCGCAAAACAATTACATCCCAAAAGTAGACCAATCTATAGCTAAACAAAATGGCCAAAGTGGTTTAATAGATCAATTAAAAAAATATTCAGCAAAAAAAGGCACTTTACAGAGTGTTTAAAAGGGACCAAAAACAAAGTACACAGAAAGAGTACTTGGAACTGCAAACACAAGTCAAAAAGGAAGTTAGAAAGGCCAAGAGAGAGATAGAAATGAACATTGCTAAGGGGGCTAAAACAAATTCCAAAATGTTTTTCCAATATTATAACAGCAAGAGAACATTCAAAGAGGAGGTTAAATGTCTAAGAGACACAAATGGCAAAATCATAAACAAAGAAAAGAAATAACAAATATATTAAATGATTATTTTTCACAAGTTTTTACAAAGGAGGATACGGACAACATGCCCCACATGTCAACCTTTTTCCTATCCAGTTTTAAATAACTTTAGCACAACAGAGGTAGAAGTGTTAAAGGGACTAGGAGCTCTTAAAATAAACAAGTCCCCTGGGCCGGATGAGATCCTCCCAATAGTACTCAAAGAAATGAAAGAAGTTATTTACAAACCGCTAACCAAGATCATGCAACAGTCTCTTGACACAGGGTTGTACCGACAGACTGGAGAATAGCAAACGTAATACCAATCCACAAAAAGGGAGACAAAACTGAACCAGGTAACTACAAACAAATAAGCCTGATTTCTATTATATGTAAACTTACGGACAGTCAGCATGGTTTTAGGAAAGGGAGATCGTGTCTAACTAACCTGCTTGATGGTTTATTTAGATATCCAGAAAGTTTTTCACAAAGTCCCGCATAAAAGATTAATTCTCAAACTGAACACAGTAGGGATTCAAGGAAATGCATGCACATGGATTAGGGAGTGGTTAACAGGTAGAAAACAGAAAGTACTGATTAGAGGAGAAACCTCAAAATGGAGTGAGGTAACCAGTGGTGTACCACAGGGATCAGTATTAGGTCCTCTGCTATTCCTAATCTACATTAATGATTTAGATTCTGGCATAGTAAGCAAACTCGTTAAATTTGCAGATGACACAAAAATAGTAGGAGTGGCAAACACTGTTGCAGCAGCAAAGGTCATTCAAAATGATCTAGACAGCATTCAGAACTGGGCAGACACAATGCCATTTAATAGAGAAAAGTGTAAGGTACTGCGTGCAGGCAATTAAAATGTGCATTATAAATATCATATGGGAGATCCTGAAATTGAAGAAGGAATCTATGAAAAAGACCTAGGAGTTTATGTTGACTCAGAAATGTCTTCATCTAGACAATGTGGGGAAGCTATAAAAAAGACCAACAAGATGCTCAGATATATTGTGAAAAATGTTGAATTTAAATCAAGGGAAGTAATGTTAAAACCTTACAATGCATTAGTAAGACCTCACCTAGAATATTGTGTTCAGTTCTGATCACCTTGTTACAAAAAGGATATTGCTGCTCTAAAAAGAGTGCAAAGAACAGCGACCAGAATTATCCCAGGTTTAATAGGCATGTTGTATGGAGACAGGCTAAAAGAATTGAATCTGTTCAGTCTTTTCTAGACAGAGAATTGTGAGGGTCTGGAACCAACTCCCCAGTAATGTTGTTGAAGCTGACACCCTGGGATCCTTCAAGAAACTGCTTGATGAGATTCTGGGATCAATAAGCTACTAACAACCAAATGAGCAAGACGGGCCGAATAGCCTCCTCTCGTTTGTAAACTTTCTTATGTTCTTATTTGGTAATTGCTTACAGCCTCTTGCCATTGTTTTTCCTTTAGTCCACATTAACACATAGATGAGTCTTATTTATGTTCTTTTTTTGTAGGCTGCTGACTACATTTGATGCACACATATATTTATTGTGTTGCATGTATTTGTTTTATCGTCTAACAGGAACCCCTAGACCTCTGTTTCAATAGGTGAAGCTTCCATATAAATAAATACCTTAAAAAACTAAAGAAGTAACAAGATAATGTACCACGTGACGTAGTAAAACTACAAATTGGAACTAAAATAAACCAATATGCTGAATTAGCTGCAGTTATGGTTGCAATACAAAGTGCTATTGAATATCATTTGCAAAACTTGGTTATTTATACAG
The DNA here is from genome assembly GCF_902713425.1 of Acipenser ruthenus. Lineage (NCBI taxonomy): Eukaryota > Metazoa > Chordata > Actinopteri > Acipenseriformes > Acipenseridae > Acipenser > Acipenser ruthenus. The sequence continues at coordinate 20,223,611 of NC_081198.1, read as the reverse complement.
ACTCTAACTATGTTAAAGAGATCTTTCTGTCATGTTTGGAAAGCTGTATGGAAACCTCAAAACACAAAGATCACTTAGTTTCAGAATATGGTCTGAATATCTACTGGGAAAGGGTGCAAAGTCCTTCTGCAAAGCAGGGAACGGATACAATGGGACATTTTTTAGCTGATTCTTTAGCAAAAGAAGGAGTTCTAACTGGTGATTTTTGGGAATGTCCTACAGTAAAAACAGTTGAGATAAATGTAATTACGAGACAGCAGGCAGCTAATGAAAAACTTGAGACAGGAACACAGCTTCATACAGATAAGCCAGATTTTGACCTAGTGAAAATGTAACAAGATGATGATACAGTAGGAAAAATGCATAGATTTGTTTGATACACATTTGACATGGAGACACATTCGCTTCAAAGAACTCCATCATTATTGTGCAGATTATATAGATTATTGTGCAGATTTTTTTGAGCATGGGGGCAACCTAAGTTATGCACTGCTTGCCACGGTTGAAGAGGGAACACCAGGCAGAAATGAAGCTCTCAAAATGCATGTCAGATGGCAACCTGCCACTGAGTTTTGTGAGGGAGGTGAGAATCTCCAACCCAACCCAACTGTTCTTGAAAATAATGTTTCCCAATACAATACCATTACTGTATTCAATGAAGTGTCAAATGACAAAATGAATGCATACTTTTTGACTCTTGGGCCAATAAAAACTCAAGAATATTTTTTTTTTTTTTTTTTAATTGTGTAAGAATACAGATACTTCTCCCAGTGAAGAAATATAAATCAAACAGTAAAACAATGTAGTGAAACTAAAATATTAATATAGATAAAATAGTATCACATTATCTCAGTGTTTCCTTTTTATTAGCCAATTAATTCTGCAGTAATAAATCAACTTTGTTCTTTGCAAAAAAAAATACAAATGATCTATACATTGATGTATATATATAAAGAGATTTATAGAAAAGTCTGCTTTTCTTTCAGAAAATTAGATACATAATTTCTTCCAAAAACAGTTTGCTGATAGAAATTTCTATTTACTTAAAAAAGATGTGTATAACTATAGTATTACATCACATGTTTTCAAAATATATATTTACATCTATGTAAAAGGTCTTCAGCCAGTGAGCGGCAATGTATCTATTTATTTATGCAGCCATCCAAAGTGAATTTACAGTTTATTGGAAAAGGTTAAACACTTTCCACATTAAAATCACTTGAAATATGATTTCTCTTCATTATTAATTTGCTGGTGTGATTACAATTGTCCATCTGGTTAAAGCACTTCCTATTTTCAGTACAGAGATTTCATTTCTCTCCTTTGTGAATGCGTTGGTGTTTCTTTAGTCCTCCTAAATGCCTGAATCTACTTCCACATTCAGTACAATGATATGGCTTCTCACCAGTGTGAATTTGCTGGTGTGTTTTTAGTGCGCCAATCTCCTTGAAACTCTTTCCACATTCACTGGAGTGATACGGTTTCTCTCCTGTGTGAACTCACTGGTGTCTTTTCAAGTCTCCTGAGTGAAGGAAATGCTTCCCACAGTTGGTACAATGATAAGGTTTTTCTCCTGTGTGCATATGCTGGTGTTTTTTAAGACCAGCTAAATGCATGAAACTTTTCCCACATTCAAAGCATTGATATGGTTTCTCTCCTGTGTGAATCAGCTGGTGTCGTTTAAGGTTCCCTAACCGACTGTTTACATTCAGTACAGTGATAGGATTTCTCTCCCATGTGAATTACTTGGTGTTGTTTAAGGTGTTGAAACCGACTGAAATTCTTCCCACATTCAATACAGTGATGTGGTTTCTCACCTGTGTGAATTCTCTGATGTCGCTTAAGGTCTCCTAACAGGTTGAAAATCTTCCCACATTCAGTGCAGTTATGTGTTTTGCCCCTTCTGTGAACGTGATTGCGTTTTGTCAATGGGCCCTACTCCTTGGAGATCTTACTTCTTTTAGTACAGCAATATGGTTTGTCTCCTGTGTGAATTAGATGGTGCTTCTCTGTGTGTCCGGGTTCATTAAACCATTTAGAATGGTTAACTCTATCTTTAGGAAAGACAGAGCTTAGTTCAGTAAGCTGCTCTTTAACATGGATAGATATCAGTTCAAGAACCTCCTTGTTAAAGTGGACAGGTTCCAGTTCAAGGGTCTCCTCTTTAATGTGGACAGGTTCCAGATCAGGGATCTCCTCTTTAATGTGGACAGGTTCCTGATCAGAGGCCTCCTCTTTGATGTGGACAGGTTCCGGATCAGGGGCCTCCTCTTTAATGTGGACATGTTCCGGATCAGAGGCCTCCTCTTTAATGTGGACAGGTTTGAGATCAGGGGCCTCTTCTTTAATGTGGACAGGTTCCTGATCAGAGGCCTCCTCTTTAATGTGGACAGGTTTGAGATCAGGGGCCTCTTCTTTACTGTGGATAGGTTCTGGATCAGAGGCCTCCTCTTTAATGTGGACAGGTTCCTGATCAGAGGCCTCCTCTTTAATGTGGACAGGTTCCGGATCAGAGGCATCCTCTTTAATGTGGACAGGTTCCTGATCAGAGGCCTCCTCTTTAATGTGGACAGGTTTGAGATCAGGGGCCTCCTCTTTAATGTGGACAGGTTCCGGATCAGAGGCCTCCTCTTTAATGTGGACAGGTTCCGGATCAGAGGCCTCCTCTTTAATGTGGACAGGTTTGAGATCAGGGGCCTCTTCTTTAATCTGGACAGGTTCCTGATCAGAGGCCTCTTCTTTAATGTGGACAGGTTTGAGATCAGGGGCTGCCTCTTTAATGCATGCGCATTTCATCTTATATATTTGACTGCAGAATCACTCTGTTTATCTTCAGTAACCTTTTCCTAAAAAACAAAAATGATAAAACACCCAATTACATGTGTCCCACATATATGCATTTCATGTCAATTACACATTATATATATTTTCCCCAAAAGAATACAAACCTTTTCATAAAATGTGATATTCTTCTAATTTCAAATATATTTCACATTGAATAAAACAAGTAATTTATATATACATATTATATTTAGTATTCTTAAATAATGGTGTAATAAACAAGGCTCTCATCCTTGTGTCATCCCCTTTGTTTTCTTCAATAAGGAAACTAAAATAGAGTCTTTGGGTGACAGCCCTTAACAACCTCTCTCAGCAATGAGCTCTGCTGTTCATATGCAAAGCCCTTTCTGTTCTACTCAGGAAGAGCCATTAGCACTCTACGATAAATACAGACCCACCCCAGTATTATCTGGGATATGGCTATATGACTCCTCCTATAACTCTTCCCACAGCTCCAGACCAGTGTTTTATTAATGTATCGACCCAAAACAAAGAATAAAGGGATCAGATCTACTTTTCATGAACAATCTTTGGGTGCAGTGCAACAGACATTGCAGCATTATGGGGAACATAATGGGTTAACCAGGACACCCAAGGAGACTGTGGAAAGTAGGGCTGTGTTTTTAGGGGAATAGCTATTTCTGATTGTTTCAACACTTCTCATGAATTGAATGCACATGCAAGAAGGACTGTTTCTAATGCTAGATTACCCTGTAAACCCAATGTATGTTTCTATCTAGCTAAATAACATTATCCTGTACATTTGTACCCAGTCTGTTTTATTGCAAGCTCCAGTTTCTTTGTCATTTTTGTAGGGGTCATATTAGGTTTTTTTTGGCTGCATTTTTTCCATGTAAACCACTTTCCGATATCCTCCTTTGACGAGCAAATAACACAGTCCGGCCTTCCAGAAGTCTTCCTTGGGTGCATTGACTCAAGAGGGGTTAAACTGTAGTGTTTCAGTTTCAATTGCACTGCTCTGCAATATTCCTTTGATGCACATTTCTTTGCAAAGAGCTATTATTTGAGTTCTTATTTCACTATTCAATTCACAGTTCCTTTGTTCCAGTGGTTGCTTGGGCATTCTTTGAAAATGTTTGAATATCATCTGTATAAGAGACATTGTCAGTGCAAAATCTATTTTCTGTGATGGTAAATTGAAAGAGCAGAGCCTGAATACAAAAAAAGAGAGCCAGGGACATCCCCTCCCCTCCCCCCACCAGACCCAAACCAAAACAAAAGTTTTTTTTTTCTGTTAGTTAAAAAGACAAAAACTCAGGTGGCCTAAATATAATGTAAAAAAAAAAAAAATACAAAAAATAAAAGTTGTTCATAAGACACCCATAAGTGTTATTTGTTTTGTTTTTTTGTCTTTCCTGCAGTCTCAGTTCATTATATTTTGCTGTTAAACTTAAGAACCGTCAGTTGGTTAAGCCGGTCTTCTTTCATGGGTTGGTGTTGCTCTGTGAAAATGTAACAGCTGATAAATATTTTAGCCTTTCTTGCTAAATTGGGAAATAGTTCTTCTGCACTTCTCCAAAATTTGGTCAAAGAAATTCCACTACAATTTTCTTCTGCATATAACTGATATCCCTCCATTTCTGATTTACAGTGAGTATCAAACTCTGGAATGCAATCTAACAGGAGTGGTTCTTTATCCAAATTACAGGCATGGTGTGGGTCTAAAATCCTTACTGTCTTCAGAAACTTGCGAGCTGGTTAAATAAAACATGGTTTTATTCTGCATTGATCAGGGTTGTAGAAACTCATCAATTTTTCAAAAAGTTTTTTCTGCCATCTGTGCTGTGCAGCTCTTATGCCAGTGCTCTGTATGCATTTATTAATTCTGCAACTTTATAATACGTTTGATGAATTCTAACGTTATGGCTTTCAAAATAAGTTATACCCATCAGTGTGCAGCACACCAGGTGGACATTGATGCGTGCAATCTCTCAAAGAAATGCTTTAAGTTTGTTGGCAGATCTATTTGTTCTAAAACAGCAAGTCTCAAGGCAAGCTTTTTCTTTAAATGCATCAGTTTCTAGAATGGCAATAATTATCCCTCGTTTAGGGGGTGTTTTCTAATTAGGCAGAATGTTACACGTTGATTACTTAATTATTCTTTTGATCAGTTTAGCTGGATTATTTATTTCTTAGCAGACACCCTTATCCAGGGCGACTTACAATTATTACAATTGCAGGTTAAACAGAGAATTTTTATACCAGAGAATGCAAGAGATACTCCTCTAGCACAGAACAGTAGAGAAACAAAATGGCAGTCATGAATACATGTTCATATTTGTTACTTCACATGTACACATATCCATATGGCACCGGGTTTGTAACATGTTTGGTGGTTGCAAGGGGCAGATTTCCAGATACTTGGGGTTAGGAAGGAAAAAAAAAAACCCACACTCTTTAAAAGCCTTGTTTTTAAACAATAAAATTTAAGTTTCAGTAAACCCACTGTCTACTGGATAAAATGTCTAACTTATATACCATTATTATTGCTGTGTACTTACAATATCTCTTTGTGTGTCTATGGCACATTGTTTAATATAAAATGGTGTATAGAGGATAAACGACAAAGCTCCATTGAATACGGAAAATATACAAAGTGGATGGATCCTCCATGACCCACGAAAGAAAAGGTTCTCTGTTGCTGATCTGGCCGCTGGCTGTGATTGCACACAAATACGGTGTGTTTAAATTAAATCAGTTTTCATTTCTGAAAGAGCCGGGAGATTCAACTCAGTCGGATAGAGTATTATTATTATTTTGTTTATTTAGCAGACGCCTTTATCCGAGGCGACTTACAGACTAGGGTGCGTGAACGATGCATCAGCTGCAGAGTCACTTACAATTACATCTCACCCGAAAGATGGAGCACAAGGAGGTTAAGTGACTTGCAATGAGTCACACAATGAGTCAGTGGCTGAGGAGATTTGAACCGGAGACCTTCTGGTTACAAGCCCTTTTCTTTAACCACTGGACCACACAGCCTCCCGAGTATAAACAATAACTCAGTCGTTTTTAAAGTACAGCATAACTCAAAATACAATAAGGTACAATTATGAATTAATTACTGTAACTAAAACAGAATAAATAATTTGCATAAATTACATTGACTTTCATGTTTTATAAATTTGGCTCAACTCTGGGAGCCGCTATTTATTTATTTAAACTCCCCCCTGCAAGAATGAGAAAGTAATAATTATCTACCTATTTTGTGTTCATTTTTAGCATTGGTGTTTTGGGGGAGGGGGAGAGAAGACAAAAATACATTTTAAAAAAATTCACACTGAAGATATGAAAAGGAGTGAGTATGCATATTGCACCGTTGCATTTTAAAATATAGTACTTAAGCATAGAATCAGATCGCCTGCTACCTTTTTAAAAAAAAAAAAAAAAAAACAAGCTGTAAATTTAAAAAGGGAAATGTAAATATACATCTACAAAATGACTATACAAGGCAAATCATATAAAAATCACTTCATTCAATAGAAGGTGGTCCTAAGAAACTTTGTTATTTTAATATTATGTGGTAACTTGGTCTTGATTAAAATGAACAGTAGGCAAGTGATTTTATTTCACCTATAAAATACAGCTACAGCACCATTTTGCTACCTACTTGCTACTATCCAAGTACATAATATCAGGGACAAATTGTTGTGCACCTATTTCTTACCGGAACGTTAGGTCAATCCTAGAACACTTTGCTGCCGCTTTAACAGCTCTTCACACAGCGACGCAGAGGAAGTTTGTGAATGTGTTGTAGAGCAGATGTGCTGGTGCCAATGGGTGGGCTTACAGGCAACTTCTGCCTGCAAGTATTAGTCGATGCACTGTTACTGTTGTCTTAGTCAGAATTTAACCTTTAAGATGAAATTCATTATACAAGTTCCTAATGCAGTTTCCATTGCATCAAGAGGACTACTGTAAAATGACAGTTCTGTGGGAGAAGAGTCTTGCGACTTAACTCCTATGTACCGGTGTGACTACACCACCGCCTACAGAAAATACTGGAACAATTCTGGTGTGACTACACCACTGATTAGACTACCAGATTGAAATAACCCAAGAATGAGCTTTGAAATATTTATTTCTTCACATTACAACAGTCAGGATTTCTGTGGAGAGACGAGCAGGTCGTAGTTGGTCTTGGGGCCGGCTCTTCCACTTTTCCACACACAGAAGTAGTACCCCAGAGACAGAGCCCCCAGCACAGCCATCACCAGCAGGGTGGCGACAATGAGCAGCAGAGCCAGGCTCAGGTCCTCATCTGTGGGAACAAGGGAGATCATGCTAAAAGTAAGTCATATTTAAAGATTACTGCAGTAGTGTGCAAATTTATTACAATACCCCATTGCTTCTGTAGTTGATGCTATGCATATGAAGTCAAACAAATCTCTGAATTATCAAAAAAAAACCTAAATATAAATGGATTACTTTAATGGACACTCAAAATGCATGCAATTTAATTTAGTACAGAGAAAAGGAACACTGCCACAAACTGGTATAATGCACGACTTTACAAGTCACTTAAGATGCTCAATTAAAAGTACAAAGTGGTGTAACACACAGGAGTGGCTTTTGTTTTTAAAAAAAAAAAACCACCATGCAGACAGCAATATAAAAAGGATACAAATGGCAAATCTTGGTGTTCTAATAAATGTGCACACTGTATATGCTGCAAAATGCATATACATTATGTGTTACATGCAGAAGTCCAAGTTGCTGCAGAATTCCCATTACAATATATACATGTAGGGCAAGAGTGCAGGAGGGTATAGAGTGGGTTACCTAGTCTCGAGGCAGAATCGTAGAAGGACACTACTTGATAAGGGTCCAAGATCAAATCAGCCACTAGGAACCGGACAAGTTTAGATGGGCAGAACAGCCTGTTCTTATGTTGACAGGATGCAGGATTAAGACCTGCCCAGTACTGACAGAATGGGGTCAATCACTTACCCTGGTCCAGGGGATCATCACAGTTAGTAGACTGCTCTCTGGAAGCTATCCTCAGAGGTCCCAGCACAGCAGTGCGTCTCAGTCCATCATCTGCACAAGAGGGGGAGACGGAAATAAGACTACCATTGCATGGCAGTTTCACCCATTCATTATTACTACAAGCTCGATTAGCCACTGTGTAGGGAACAAGCTCAGGAGCTTATTACTAAACAGTAAAAGCCTGGCATGGATTGCACTGCTATCTTTTACCCCCTCCCCCTTTACTTCCATCCCTGCAAAAATGTATCTTGTACAAGGATTTGCACCTGGTTCGGAGTTTCTTTCAAAACACCAGCTTTGTAGATGAATGTTGGCCGAACAGGATTAATCCAAGCAAGCTGGACATTTACATAACTTTAAAATGCAACAAAAAGCACATAAATTTGGCACAAGCTAGGAAGCATAATATTTACTTAATTTGAATGTAATTCTCCTTTTCATTACAAAAATAAAAACCCCATACACCACTGGAAATCTAACTTTAGGGAGAAGCCTGCTAGTCAGTTACCCGTGTCTCTCCTCCTCCTCGCGGTGCACACTGAATTGCAGCAGCCACACACCGATGTGCTTTGGTCAGGGTTATCCAGCAGCTCCCAGCTAGAACCAGAAACAAGATTCAATATGTGCTAAAGAACATCCTTGCCAGGCTGTTTGTACATAGATAATGTTCAAGACTTTACAAAACACCAACATGAAGACCCAAAGAATTGTAGTTTTAGAAGAAATAAAATTAGATAAATGTACAATACAGAAGAAAATAAAGCTAAGTGGATACTCTGTACCAGGACACCTGAAGGTTTAAATAGAAATGAAAAGTATAGTTACATTACAACAAATGAGCCTACAAGTACCACCACTGTTGGTTTTCAAACTTTCTCTTGACAAAAGTATGTTCAACACACCAAAATTGGCTCAATTGGGTATTCACAAGCATGGTAATTATATCGAAAACAAACTCCACGATTAGAAGCTTGCAATAAAATGCAGTCATGGAAGAATCAGACATGTACGGGGTTGGGGTCAATTCCTTTGAAGGAATTGGAATTTGAGTCAATTGTTCAACTGCTTTAATTTGAAGATTTTAAATTGACCAGCAGACTAAATCAATGACAAAATGTGTTGGAATAGATTCAAAAAGAGAACAGAATTGGAGAGGCTGTTCCATATTATACTAATCTGAAGGGTCTATAGGGTGCTAGTACTGGCAATCATTGAATAGCGAGGACATGCTAGGTTGAGTAGAAGAGGGCAGAGTCCATACTTTTTGGTCTGCATGTTGAAGGAACAAGCTTTCTTTGTGGGGTCCTGAAGCTGAGCTGGGTCCCAAGCTAGAATCTGACAGTGTATAAACACCTGAGGAGCAAAGAGATCAAGTTTAGCACGTGCAACAGGGTTGGGGCAGGCAAAGCATTGTAGTATGCATCCGAGCACCACTAGAGAACTGTATAGCCATTTTTCTACCCAGCGCTGATCAAGACATGGCGCTGGGGTCATTTGCCAATTTTCAAGTCTCCCACTTGATTTATGGATTTGGAAACATAGCCAGGACAACCTGTAGTAGTCAAAATGCAGCAGATTGGTGTTAACAAGCCTGCAACCTTGAATGAAGATAAAAACTACTAGAGCACACTTAGTAAACTGAAGTCTGTTATTTTCAGTATGGTTCCAAGAGTTCCCCGTGAATTGGTTTAGCCAAAAAGGTTGGCTTCGCATTTATATTTACCCTTCCCTATGCAACAGGGCAGAGGCTGGGCATGAACCTGCAGCCCCATGCACCACAAGCGAGAGTCTTCCCCACAATGCGAGAGCCGGGTTCATCTGCAGTCAGATTATAGAGCCTTTAACCTACACAGAGTTTGAGCTGTGATTTAACTGCTTTGAATTTCAGTCAAATGTGTGTAAACTACAGAATGAATTTTCTAGCATTAGATACAGCATATAAAATGGTTATGAAGAGAAAAAAAAAAGTTACAAATCTAAACCTATTACACAGGTGCCACATCTTAATCTTATTTTCTTCAAGTGCATTTCTCCTGCCTTAACACAAAATCAGGGATGTCAACCGTTTACAAAAACCTGCCCAATCAGGAGCAAGTTATGATGTCAAATCACCTCTGTTCTCCATTGTAAACAAATAGCAACTACATGAATTTGCAGTTGTACTTTATTGCGTTGTCTAAATTACTAAAACATTCACCCGAAATACAAATCAAGTAAAACTATCGAGAACAAATTCTCCATTTGCAAGAACACCTGGCCAAGAAGTCTCACAAATGTAATTAGTTTTAGGGTGGCTGTTTTTTGTAGTTTCCCCAGACTTATTCTCCTTTAAGAATTAAATTGATCCCCGTTAAGCCATTTGTAGGTCTTTATTATAACCGAGAAATGTGGTAGTAAAATAATGGTTTTAATTTACAGGTTGCTTAGTGTAGAACATAGAAACTGAATGCAAACGTGTGCAACATTGAGACTAATATTTATTAAACTTTAGACAATGTGCATTTTTGTAAATAATTTATTGTATTACACTTAAATTGTGCACTCATTTTCTTGTTCATTCTGCTTTTAAAACAAGCAAGGACTTGGACGATTAAAAATGCCCATTTAGTTTCACAGCAAAACCCTGCAACTGGTTTTTACTATTACATCACACCCTCTCATGGTCTGGTCTCACTAACAACGCCTTATCAAGTGCTTTTAATCTGCAATCATATCAGTCTGCTTACATTTATTCATTGGGTGACCGGACTGCTCCATGTTCAAAATCAGGAGTTACGTTTCAGACTCCCATCACCGTAATACATTTAAATAATAATCATGTTAATAGTTTACAAAACTAGAGGAACTGGCCGAAGACGAATGAAAACTGCAAGTTCAATGTGTTTAGACCAAGACAAACAGACTGGAGGAACCATGTCATTTAAAAACTGGCAAAACACAGCTGACAACCACCTATCTGTAGTGACAAGAAAGCCAGAATGCAACTGACGTGTTCGTAAGGGTGTAGCAGATTAAATGCCAGCTACTGTCAGAGCAAGTGTGTGGCTCACACTCCAATAGACAAATCCTCACGATTTAAAAAAAAAATAAAAAAATAAAAATAAAACTACCCCACAGACTGCTTCCCGTTCCAGGAAGGAACGTATTTATATTTTAACCACAACTTCAGCATCTTCCTCTTGGCGGAGCCAAGGGGGGTCTCTTATTAAATCACTCAAGAGGTTTACTTTTCTTGGTCCATTTCACCCCCTCCCCCACAAAATAAATAACTCCTATTGGTGAATACCCAACAGGGCAGTGGGCTGTGTGTGGCCTTACTCTAATTCAATGTTGTCTAAAAAGGATCTCTGCCATGATTGACAATTGCCATTTTAGATGTAAAGAAATTTCATTAAAAAAAAAAAAAACCCATCTAGCATCTCTCCCACAAAACAGAATGAAAACCCACCCAGCTGACAGCACTGCACAAAACTGATCACACATTTCTGCAGACAGAATTGTATGCAAGACAGGGAGATTGTAAGGAGACTAGCCAATTACATGAATGCACTTTAACATCTGTTGTCAAGCCAAAACAGCATGGATAGGATTTCTGCCACGGTCTGGAAGTTCTTGTATGTTTTCTTCCCCCTACATAAATCATACCATTCACATGGTTCAGAGTATGTTAATTACAGAGCAGTTTCTCAAACAGAGAAGCGATACCAAAAAACACTGAAAAAAGCAGTAGTACTTCCATCAGTACAAACAGCCTCACCAAGTATTCATTTTGGTTAGGGGTCCTCAGGTCAGGGTGCCTAATGTCATGGGGAGTCTGCTCAATACTCACGGCTGAGTCGTCTTGCGTGAATTTGAATGCTTGTATAGAAACGCGAATCTCAGATGTCTGGATTCTGGGCAGGAATCTGGAATTGGCAGTCCGGCCATCTACAAAGCATCTGCAACAAAATGGTGATCAGGAAGTCATGGAAGCAATAATACCCCCGCTGCACAGCAGTTTCATCCACTGCCGATTTCTGGAGTTCAATACAATGCACCCGAGCTTGTTACCTATACACTGGAGCTAATCAAGCACATAGTACAACCTGGAAGAAGTGAAACTCCTATGCAATAGGAGTTTTATTCCCATCCCTACAATGCAATTCCAGTACAATAGTAATTAAAAAAAAAAAAAGTGCAGTTACAATGCAGCAATGGGAAGACTCCCACTGCACAGCAGGTTTGAGCCATTCCTTGCTTCACAGAGTTTGACACGAGCTGGTGACTCAAGCACTGGGGATTTGATTGAGCCCTGTTCCAAATGGTTTCATTCAACCTCCATCCAGACCCTAAAGTAGTTCATTCTCATTACCCGTTAAACCTGGGCTGCAATCATAGCCCACCAGGACCTTGATTACCCACCACTGATCTATAGAGCAATTCCCTGGACAGCCCAGCTTAGAGCATTCGACACATCCGAGTCTAGCCCAGGGAAGTCCAATCACAGTTCTGGAAGACAATTTAACTCCAGGTTTAACAGGTAATTCTATAATCCAAGTACACAAGGAACTAAACAGCTGTCAAACAGTTAACATTTGTGTGCGACTCAAGTATTACAAAAGGTGGAAATTAAATTTGGAAGATCAGATCCACTTTCATGCACCTCATAACAAATAACAAAAAAAAAACCCCACACACAACCCCCAACAACCACACATCCCTTGTACCTTTAAGGGTACACTGCATCAGGGTCTAGATGGAAGTTTAATGGATTCAGTTACACAATTTAGGACAGGGGCCTGGAACAGACCATAAGAAAGTTTACAAACAAGAGGAGGCCAGTCAGCCCATCTTACTGATTTGGTTGTTAGTAGCTTATTGATCCCTGTGATGAGTCAAAGGGGTTTTGGTCTGTAATTCAGCCTCCTGTCAGTAGAAGGCATCAAGCTAACTTGGGACTTCCCTTACCAAGGTCTTGTGACCATGAAGAAAGTCATCTTTATGAGGGGCGGAAGTGCAAGTATGTAAATTCCGGCCACTGGAGTCAAGGGAGTTGTAAGGACACATGTCAGTTTGGGATTGGTGTTCCACTGACTACAAGGGCGGGGCTTTGCATACTAAAGGAAACGTGCTACTGTGCTCGGGGTTGGTCCTTGAAAGCAAATGCGGGGTTACTGGGCCCCGAGGGAGACACTAAACATTGGATTGGTTAGTTTATTTTTGCACGGTGTTGGAATACGCAATAATGTTTTTTTTCTATTTTTATCCCATCTATGTCCGGGGATATCGTGAAGAGGACCGAGGAGATTACAAACCCTTTTTGTTATCTATTCCAGCACCCCCTCCCTCACGCCATTCTTTTTTTCATTTATCGTGGAACTAATATTAATAAAACAAAATATTTGGTTGCACGTAAATTGCTGTCTGGACATTCCATTATTACTTACACCTCACAATCCCAGAATCTCAAGCAGCTTCTTGAAGGATCCCAGGGTGTCAACTTCAACAACATTACTGGGGAGTTGGTTCCAGACCCTCACAATTCTCTCTGTAAAAAAGGGCCTCCTATTTTCTGTTCTGAATGCCCCTTTATCTAATTTCCATTTGTGATCCCTGGTCCTTGTTTCTTTTCAGGTCAAAAAACTCCCCTGGATTGACATTGTCTATACCTTTTAGAATTTTGAATGCTTGAAATCAGATCACCTCGTAGTCTTTGTTCAAGACTGAATAGATTCAATTTTTAGCCTGTCTGCATACGATATGCCTTTTAAACCTGGGATAATTCTGGTTGCTCCTCTTTGCACTCTTTCTAGAGCAGCAATATCCTTTTTGTAACAAGGTGACCAGAACTGAACACAATATTCTAGGTGAAGTCTTATTAATCCATTGTAAGGTTTTACCATTACTTCCCTTGATTTAAATTCAACACTTCTCACAATATATCCGAGCATCTTGTTTTTTTTTTTTTTTATAGCTTCCCCACATTGTCTAGATGAAGACATTTCTGAGTAAACATGAACTCCTAGGTCTTTCATAGATCCCTTCTTCAATTTCAGTATCTCCCATATGATATTGACAATGCACATTTTTATTGCCTGCATGCAGTACTTTACACTTCTCTTAAATGTCATTTGCCATGTGTTGGCCCAGTTCTGAATGCTGTCATTTTGAATGACCTTTGCTGCTGCAACAGTGTTTTCCACTCCTATTTTTGTGTCGTCTGCAAATTTAACAAGTGTGCTTACAATACCAGAATCTAAATCATTAATGTAGATTAGGAATGGCAGAGGACCTAATACTGATCCCTGTGGTACTCCACTGGTTACCTCGCTCCATTTTGAGGTTACTTCTCTAATCAGTACTTCGTTTTCTACATGTTAACCACTCCCTAATCCATGTGCATGCATTTCCTTGAATCCCTACTGTGTTCAGTTTGAGAATTAATCTTTTATACTGGACTTTGTGAAAAGCTTTCTGTAAATCTAAAGAAACCATGTCGTATGCGTTGGAATTATACTTTGTCGATGTTGCATCCTCACCTGTTGTCCGTGTCCTCCTGTAAAAGTCATTTAATATATTTGCTATTTCCCCCCCCCCCCCCCCGTCTATGATTTTGCCATTTGTGTCAGACATTTAACCTCCTCTGTGTTCTCTTGCTGTTATAATATTGGAAAAACATTTTGGAATTGGTTTTAGCCCCCTTAATATTGATTTCTATCTCTCTGGCCTTTCTAACTTCCTTTTTGACTTGTGTTTGCAGTTCCAGATACTCTGTGCACTTTGTTTTTGGTCAGTTTTAAATGCTCTGCAAGGTGCCTTTTTGCCGTTTTTTTTTTTTTTTTTTTTTTTTTTTTTTTTAAACTTTTGGCCATTTTGTTTTAGATTAGCCTACTTCTGGGATGCAATTGTTTTGTGCCTCTAGTACTACATTTTTAAAAAACAGCCATCCTTTTTCTGTGGATGTTGTCTCTATTTTGCTCCAATCTACTTGTTAGTTTCTGTTTCATACCTTCATAGTTTGCTTTTCTAAAATTGTAAACCTTAGCTTTAGTCAGTGCTTTTTGGGTTTTAAAAATCACTTCAAAATGGAGACCATGTTGTGGTCTGAGTTTGTCAATTGCTCTCTGACCTCTTAGTTATTATGTCTGACCAGGAGTGGAAGGGCCAACTTCAGCCACCTATGGCTTATTCATCCCTTTACCGATGTACCGTACCCGTGGTTGGTGATGAGGGGGTAGGTTTGTGATGAAGCGCTCAGCTCAGCTGTAGAAGCTGCCAGGCACTCTTCCATGTAGAGAATGAGCGGCATGTGGGACTGCGGATTCACAGAGGCAGAGATTTGAATGGGGGACCCCAGAAAGAAGAGGTTGGAGACACGGGGGGCAGAGAAATCATCTGAAACAAACAGGCGACAAGTCAGTCCAGATATTGAATGCAAAAGGCCAGTCACACTTGCTATGCAAGTGCCAAGGAAGGGGTGGTCAACCCCTGGAGAGCCAATCTGCAAGTCGTCAGAGTCCTAAATCAACGGCCAAAGACCTGGAGAAATAATAAATAAAAGCTATTAATTGGTTCACGAAGAGAATTAAGGAAAACCAGAAGAACCAAGCCATAAACCAATATATTTATATTGTGTTACAGTTTTAAGTCCAATGCCATCATTTGATAGAAGATCAAATAACATTGCACAATTTAGGTGCAGATCCGAAACAGCATGGTTTTAGTACCAGGTCAAACCAACTTGCTAATTACTGGTTAATTAGCAGATAAAAGGGGGGGGCGGTTGGAAAGCCACTCACCATTCATGATTTTCATGGAGAATTCCAATTTTCCCATCCCAGCCGCATCTCCGAGGGCTGGGCTGAAGACAGGGGGCAGCCAAGCAGAGGGTCTGTTGGGGAGGGAGAGGAAAGCTTACAACAGCTGAGGAATTCAAGTAGTCTTATGGTTTGTGTCAAGGTCTAGCAGCACATTGCTCAAATTAATACTTAATTGTCAACTATTAAATACAAGTGGGTATGAGGGAGCTCTAGAGACAGAAAAGATGGTCACTAGTCTATACATACATCAAGACAGGTAGGGGGAAAAAAATATAGGGGGAAAAAAATTAATTACTGTGGGTAGGAATAGCAAGAATTACTCAATTTTCAGGCTTCAAAAGGTTTATTATGCCATAAATGGCTAAATTTATTTACAGAATTGTTAAACAACTTTTGCAGTTAATTAGAGCAAGTTATCACAATAGTTAGAATTAAAATGGGTAGATGCTAGTTAAATGCGCCAAACATTACAAAAAGTAGCCGGTCCTCAAAACGTAGACTACGGCACTTAACGGGTTGACAGCCAGAGATCTCTTAATACTCACTTGTTGTAGATGCACAGAACAGGGGCAACAAATGGAGTTTGATAGAAGCCGTCTCTTTGCGTGGGCTCATAAACCATGTTATTCATGTAACTGATATTGGAAGTGATCTGAATAAGTTAAAAAAATTAATTCACTCTAATTTGTTGGCGATGTGCATAAGCCAAGTGTTTGATACAAAGTTTCCACCCCTCATCCCCCTTCATGCAAACATCGTTTTATTTGTGGGATACACGTACCTTGAAGATAAAATGCAGAAAGAGACAAAAGGCTTGACAATGGTTAGCAGCATTAACCCCCCCCCCCCCCCAAAAAAAAAAAAAAAAAAAAAAAAAAAAAAAGCTACATGCTGTTATACAAAAGTAATTGAAGTCTATGCAAGTAACACAAACAGCAAGATAATGTCTCACAGCATACCCTGGAGTGGGTTGTGGTTCTAAATGGTTAAAATATATATCTTTGTAAAACTGTTAACTATGTAATCTTCCGCTAGCGCAAAACATTTTAAGGTACAAATTTGCTGGTATGTACTGCCTAAACACTCAGCCAAGCCAATCACAGCATTTAATTTATCCAAGCCATAACACACACTATCCAAGGGCTGTAGCGTTTGTTTTATGCACAGAGATGGTAGTTTGGCTTTGTGTAAAAGCAGTTGTTCCAGTTTAATAAACGTGCACGAAAGCGCTGAAATTAGTCTTCCTACCCTGGGCTGCAATTTGAAGTATTTTTGCAGTTGACCAGAACGCTACAAATAGCTAGAGGGGGAACAGTAGTTCCTTGCGCCAAGTTATCAGCGAAGCACGAGAACCGACAGACTATACAGCAAGGATAGTTTATGCATTCAGGGTATCGGTGCAGCAAAAGTAAGTCAGCCAAAAGCACCATTTCACCAATTTGTAGAACAAAAAAAAAGTCAATACTTGTCATACAGCAAGAGAAATAAGGTGTTTTTGCAGATCCCAGGCACTTCTCCACATTACAGGACATGAGAGTTTAATGACAATTTGTTTTGTCAACATGGAAAGGACATTAATATAAATGCACTAATTTATATTAATGATTATAGTTTTAAAATGGAACATTTGCCTAAAGAAAAAAAAAAAAAAAAAAGCCACACACCTTTATATATATAAAAAAAAAAAGTGGTACATGTGGGCTTTGAACCTAGAGTTTGCAAGTTGTCTTACTGCCACACAATTAGTTGAGAAAACAGAGTATTTTGAAAGATGAAGTCAGCTAGCCGAGATGCTTGGGACCGTTAAATAGAAGATTTTTCAAGCAGACGATCAGAAACTGAAATTTTGGTTACCTGGTTAACATTCATTGAGATCCCTATTGGATCAAGGAAGTACAGTTTCCTCTCTACTGGTTGGAGAGAAACGCCATTTGTGGTCCCCATTGGACAAAAAGGAACATTCATTTCTGAGAATCAGGTAATGGTGAAGGATAGTGTGTATTTTTATATAATATATATATATAAGGTAAATGAACAAATACACAATATAGAAATACATAAATTCAATAGACATTTCTCTATCTATATATTTCTTCACCAGATACACTGCCATGTAACTATGAAATGAAAATAGGCAACAGTTCTTGTTCAATTGTATATTAGTAAAGATTTTTGTACATAGGTTGTCATGCTTTTGTATTTTTAACTTTCAAATTAAATATATTGGAACAACCCAGAGAATTGCTTTGTTGCAAGGGGGAGTGCATGAATAAATGGGGAGAATGTTTTGCAGTTGCAGAGCATGGATGCAACTGGTTGATGAGCCGGACAGCGGTGGGAAGTTATATACAGGGGTGCATGAGCCTGGGGAACTTGAATGAGAAGCCAAGTGCAACCGGAGAGAATATCCACTGAAAAGTGCCAAGACTAAATATTGGGTTACTTTGGTGCCGTGAATTCCAGCCCCTAGACAGGAATCCTCTAGTTTCAAATACATATGAGAATTTAACACTATCTCCCTACTTTCTAAACATGAAAATTAATATAATAAAGAGGAACAGATCAAGCTTGATAGTTTGCAAAATCAGATGAAAAGTTTAATACAAAAATCAGGATAATACATAAATTTACAAAATCTTGTTTGTTTTGTTACTCATTAAACTAAACTTTACTGCTACACTTGCAAATGTTGAAGTGGAAGGACAAACTTGGTGGCTGAAAGCTACATTGTCTGCAATGCAAGCATGTCTTGGGTTAGATTCCCACACACGGGTTATATATACGTATTTTGTACCACACACAACGAATAGCATAACTTTGCATCCAAATGCTTTTGCCATTACACTTTACCATTGGGGGAAAAAAAAAAACACACACACACAAAGACACACACCAGAAGCCAAGTTATCAAAAAAGTGCCCAACCATTTAAAGAGGAAATATCAAAAACACAAGCCAAGTCTCAAGAAATCATTGGGGCAACTTTGCCCAGCATAAAGCAAATAGGCACAACTGTAAAAGCGATGGGGCCAAGGTTGCCCCAATTGTTTCTTCCAGCTTGGCTTTTATTATGCCTGAACACAAGCCAAGTTAATAGAAACAATACAGGCAAATTTGACCCCGCCCCGCACCCCTTTTACAGTTGTGCTACTATGTGCTGGGCAAGGTTGCCCCAATGGTTTCTTGAAACTTGGCATGTGTGATAACTCTACTTGAAATGGCTGGGCACTTTTGATAACTGATTTCTACACTTGTGTTTGTTGATGTGTTTGTTTCAGGTAGAGATATACAGTAAGTTAGTAATCAATTACAGTTATTAACTAACCCAAGCATACATTACATTCATTAGCTTGTTTTACATTACATACTCTGCGTTACACTTACCATACGCATAAACCTGCAGTCAAGTTTCCCATAGCTGAAGAAGGCTATGCGGTTTGACTCCTGCACACTGGACACGGGGCAGCTGCCCAGAGAGAGCCTGTTGGGGTCCAGTGGCAAGCCAAAGAAGTTAAGCTCAACACCAACAGTGATCATGTCATCTCCACAGTTCACAGTCACGGCTGGAGAGAAAAGAAGTTACTGAAATGGATGAGTTACCAGGATTCTAAACAAATCAGGCACCGCAGCACACCCTGGGCAGGCTTGAAGTACAGGGGTGCAATGAAAAATCCTGGTAGTTTTGTGAATCTCATGATCTGCATGTGCAGAGTACTTCACCTTTTTACATTGCTTTTGAACAGGATATGGGCAGGATATTTTATAAATCACACAGAGGCAATAAAACGAGAGTGTTGATTAGTAGTTGAAGACAGTATAAGCAAGTGTGTATATAGTAGAACACTTACTAAAATGCCCCTTAAAAGAAAAGCAGTTCGTCACAATACAGCTAACTGTGGGTGGTGCTTAAACAGGCGTCAATTCATGTTATCAACATAATAGCAACCGAACGCATGGCTTCCACCATACAGGCTTTCAGCACCCCCACCGTAAAAATTGGCTCACAAGATAATTAAGTCAGCTATACTCAAGTTTATTAAGTTTTCACGCAGCTAAAGGATAAAACTATTTTACTAAGTTATCCAGACACATACAAACAGGTTATATATCAAAGTTAATATCGAAAGCAAGTATTTTCAAACAAAGAAACTGCAGAACAAATTAATGAAACGTTAGCAGTAGGTGAGCATTGCGAACCCCGCACTATAAAAAGATAGCTTACCGTCCTGTGCGCTGGTGGAGAGGAAACAGCAAAGGGACAGCAGAACGCCTTTCAATAGCGCCATTTTAGAAAACCACAGATGCGATATAGAACGAACACACCTGGGCGTTTTTATAGAGGGTCAAATTGAAATTAATTAAACCGAACAGGGGGAATCTCCATTCAACACGAGTTTTAACCGGCCATATACTACTAAAGTCACTTGCATGTTTGAAAAGTCAGTTTCAGAAATGCTAAAAGAAACTTAATAAGCTCAATTGCAAACGACTCCCAAGTCTTTCCCGGTGTTGAGTTATCATATTAATTGTATTCCTAAACACATTTTTTTCACAATTAATAATAATAATAATAATAATAATAATAATAATAATAATAATAATAATAATAATAATAATTTAGACGTTTTATTTTGATTCTTTCAATTTAATAACATATGCAATAAAAACTTTTCTTTTTTTAAATTAAAAAAAATCCAATATGCTAAATGATTATGCTTAAAAATCTGTAAATATCCAGTGTTTGGATGTGTGGTTTTTGGGTGAGAAAGCTTTGTAATAAAAAGAAAATTCGATTTCTCTATCACAATTACAGGGGGATAAAAAAAATAAAGACGCATTTCATAGCAGTTTGATCCATTACTGGTTTTACTGTGAGTTTAATAAAAACACACCTGAGCTTGTTATCTGGGGCTAATCAAGCTCGTAGTAAAGCCTGGAATGGGTGACACTGCTATGCAACAGGAGTCTTATTGCCCTCCCTGGTATTGTAATCTAACCATCTTAATACCACTGGTGTTAATGCCCCGTGTGCCTGTTATCACCACTGAAATGTCCCGAATGCACGATGGGGTGCGTTACATTAACTTGTGTATCAGAAACCACGGGTGCCGTTGACTCTAATGAATGCATTAGCATTACTATTTACTATTCTTGTGACACTGGTTCGATTCCCGGTTGGCGTAATTCATTATTTTTTTCCTTATTCCTTTTTTTTTTTTTTTTTTTTTTTTTGGTATATAGCCTAATATGTAAAGCGATCCACATAAATCACGTAAAGTGTTTTACGCATTGAAAACATATTCATTACATATGATATTTAACCCGTATCTTTATTAAACTTGTAACATAATAAGCAATACAAATTAAAAAGTTGTTCTCGCTAACTCCAGTGCAGCATAACTGTAGTGTCACTGCCCTCTAGTGGTTATCTTTAGAACTGCACAGTAGCCTATGTACTGTATGTGTACGAATGGGGTTCCACTGAAGTATTAAGTCACGACAGGATGGGTTGGCATATAACTGCACACTTAAAGCGGTAAAAGGCATGACGCGAAGTGGTTATATCACGTGAACCCATCCCCTAGAGCAGGGGTCTCCAACCCTAGTCCTGGAGAGCTACTGTGGCTGCTGGTTTTTGTTTCAACCAATCTCTCAGTTACTTAATTAAACCAATTATTGACTTAATAATCAAGATTAACAGGTGTTCCAGATCTTTAGCCATTGATGATGTAAAGACATCTATAAAACCTGCAGGATAGGGGCTCTCCAGGACCAGGGTTGGAGACCCCTGCCCTAGAGCAGTGGTACTCAACTCTGGCCCTCAAGATGTACCAAGTTACCAATAACAGTAAAAAAAAACATTAAGCACAAGAAAATAGTTCCAGTGAAAAACAAAGTAACACATAGAAACTGGCTTATCTTGGTTCAAAGATGAAGCCTGTTTAGATCAAAGAGGGATGGACTGGACTGGAGTCTGTCTGCATTAAACAAGAAGAGACTGAACTGGAGTCGGTCTGAACTAAAGAGGAAGAGACTATTTGTCTGAACTTACACAGCGTTATGTCCCAAATCGAGCCTTTCCATGTCTTATTCCTTAACTTTGGAGCTCTCTTCCCAGAGACATCAGGAGTGTTCCCACTATCTCTTTGTTTAAAATTAGACTGAAGACATTTTTGTTCGACCTGGCTTATAATTAGGCTTGCTACTATTCGATTTGTTTTTCATTCTGCCAAATCGACGATTAATATGAATGTTTATTTTAGAAAGAATTCACAGGGTTTTTTAATCTTTATTTTTCAATTCAAGCAGAGCATGGGTGAAATCGACCGTTATGTTTTAAAAAAAACCTTTTTATGCCATTGAAAAACGCCTCATTTAGTAAAACCCCTTTATCATATTCAACATGAAACAAAACATTAGATAGTTGAACAAAACTAACTTGCACTTATTATTCGGAGTCTGAGCTCCACCCCACTCCTGCTTCAGCACAGCTGGACTCCGAGTCACTGGAAGGCAAGGCTGACAGGCCTGCTTCGTCCTGCCGCGGAGACTTCAGCCATTGGCAGGGTATTCTGCACAATATTCATTGTTTTTCTCTTGCGCCCCCATTTTCAAATCAAACTAGTAACTGTCACTGTATATCTAAAGCAAAAGATAAGGTACACCTTAACCTGCTAATTTCAAAGTAGGCGCTTTGAATGACAGGCGCTGTAGCCTGCAAATGAAAGTGTACAGTCGGTGCAGGTCTTGATGATTGACAGTCATTTAAACAAATGAGAGCATTCTACCACTGCTTCAGTCAACGAGATCTGTCAGAAAAGGGTGAAACTATAGTACTAACAGACCACTGAGATGACTGACAGCGACCCCCAGCCATTCAGAGCGGAACAGAGATGGGACAGCAAGTATAAAAACTACACCAACTAGAGATCATTTTTAATGATTATTTTTGGTAAGAAAATAAAAAAAACAGCGAGTGGTTTTACCGACGTTTATCGTATATAAATTTATTTCAGTCAAACTCATATTTTGGGGGGAATTCAACGTTTAACGAACTTTACCAATTACAATGGAAAAGTAGCAACCCTAATTATAGTTAGATATTTTCTTGTTATTAAGTAGATTTTGAGAAACGCCTTAAGACATTTTATTATGTATATGGGGCGCTATAGAAAAAATATATGATTTATGATTGATTGACTGGGGCTGCAGCTCATAGCAATGCATATTCAATCCTGGAGAGGGTGTGTGTGATTGGGGCTGCAGCTCATAGCAATGCATATTCAATCCTGGAGAGGGTGTGTGTGATTGGGGCTGCAGCTCATAGCAATGCATACACACCCTACACACAGCAGCATTAACAACATGATGTATTTCCTGCTTTCTTGACACATTATAGCAATATGGCTATTTATTTTGTTTTCCTAATGCTTAACTTACAGTAATAACGTGCTTCGAACCGCTCAAGCAGTTAACATACAGTGTTGTATGTACTGTGGGGCCACAGAATGCTACAAACCCCGTCTCCAGGCTTCTCCAAGTCTGGAATCACCAGTATCTTCCGGTGACTGACGCATCACTTCCACAGCAGGATTAGCAACATGTTGTATTTCCCGCATTCTTGCAATAAAGAAACATGTTGATATTGAATTGATCTTTGTTAGAAAACGTAAGAAGAGGAAGAATATCTATGGTTACACGTGTTAATAATAATGACTGTTACCTTGTCTTGTTCTTAAGATACTACTGCATGAAAATATAATACAAATAAGTCGGTGTTAATAGTGGAGGATAAATTGTAGTGATGAGCACCAATATCGACATATTTTGATGTCGATATTGTTTGATATCGATAATAATTTCCATATTGCGATGTCATGGGATTTTACCTTTTTTTCTTCATCAATAACTATTGACAAAATTTTAGAGCTTTTGTCTAAATAAACACGATGTCTCTAACTGCTAAGCTAAACATCGGTTTTCTTGTAGTTTTAACAATAATATCAATTTGCTATTCTGTAATGGATTCATTTTTCAGCGCAGCAAAACCAGAAATATCACCCAGCACAAGCACTCTCCATAAATAGATGCACGGACAGCTAGCAGAGACATTGTTAATACCGCTATATACTGACGCAGGATAACCACGTTTATTTTATATTGAGATACAATAAACCCTATACATACCAATCACTGTCAGTCTTGTAGGCAAAGAAACACCACACATAAAGCATTATTGAAGCATTCTATTTCATTGATTGGCATTTAGGTACCAAACTGAACGCTACTTGCATTAAGTTTGGTTCTATTGGCCGTCCTTAGGGTGTTACTCCATGGATATTATGAAGCAAAGGATCACTAAGTTAAAGTAAGTTATTGCCTTTCTTATGTAAATATATTTATATGAAATGGTAGCTGTGTCTCCAGAGAATTTCAATACAAGCACACATCTGCTTTGGCACACATTCATTCTCATAGTAACGCATGATGACATCCCCTTAGGTTGGCACATAAACATGTTTCCTTTATAAAATGATCACTGGACCCTCACACTCAGTGCTGATTCCTATAGAGCAGTAGCCCTCACTTCCAATGAGGTCCTGAATGATTTATAAGAAGGACCAGTCATTCATTTACAGTCTGGTTGAAACAAAGACCTGGACTGGAAGGACCGAGAACCATCAGGGGCACAGCTAGGAACAGATTTTTACTGTCTGAAGAAAACCTGCATATCCTATTCATGTTACAAAGGTGAGTTATCTGCTTATAAAGCCTGGAGATGATTGATAAAAACTACAACACAATATAGGTAGCTAAATCTTTTTTCTAATACTCTTTTTGAAATTTTG
This sequence comes from Acipenser ruthenus, assembly GCF_902713425.1. Classification (NCBI taxonomy): domain Eukaryota; kingdom Metazoa; phylum Chordata; class Actinopteri; order Acipenseriformes; family Acipenseridae; genus Acipenser; species Acipenser ruthenus. The sequence goes on along the minus strand of NC_081198.1, from coordinate 20,199,113 downwards.
TGACCATTTTTTAAAGCAAACTGTCTCTATAAAAGGACAAGAAGAATATAACTTATAGATACAAATAAGTATTTATAAGTGGAGGGTCTGGAGGATTGTCTCCTCAAAATTTTAAAGTAAAAAATAAATAAAAATTATATATATATATAATTATATATCTATTGTAATGGCGGGTCCCAAGGCGGGCTGGTGAGATGGGCGGGGCCGGTGCGCTGACTGCTTATCAACAACCCGGCAGAACGCACTCTGAGCACGGGTTTTAATTGGACAGGTCGTTATTTTCATCAGAGGAGACAAGCCTCCATTACAAACTCATATCTGCTATATAGGGCAGCAGTGTGGAGTAGTGGTTAGGGCTCTGGACTCTTGACCGGAGGGTCATATGTTCAATCCCAGGTTGGGGGACACTGCTGCTGTACCCTTGAGCAAGGTACTTTACCTAGATTGCACCAGTAAAAACCCAACTGTATAAATGGGCAATTGTATGTACAAAAAAAAAAAAAAAAAAAATTATAATAATGTAATTGTATGTAAAAATAATGTGGTGTCTTGTAACAATTGTAAGTTGCCCTCGATAAGAGCACCTGCTAAGAAATCAATAATAATAAAAGGTTCTCTTTCCAGTGTTTTAAGTAATTGTTCTTCCCATTTCCCCATGCATGTACTGGAAAAATGCATTCCTAATTTAGATCCTATTGCTGTACCATCATTTTGTTTGTAATTCTTATCAACAAATGTAAAATAACTGTTTTCTAAAACTACATTGATCATGCAGCAGTGTGGAGTAGTGGTTAGGGCTTTGAACTCTTAACCAGAGGGTTGTGGGTTCAATCACAGGTGGGGGACACTGCTGCTGTACCCTTGGGCAAGGAACTTTACCTAGATTGCTCCAGTAAAAAACCCAACTGTATAAATGGGTAATTGTATGTAAAAATAATGTGATATCTTGTAACAATTGTAAGTTGCCCTGGATAAGGGCGTCTGCTAAGAAATAAATAATAATAATAATGTTCAGCACTTCTGCTGTTGGTATTGATTTATCTAGTCTATCATTTAGTGCTTTTTATAAAGCTTCTATAGTTTCTTTAAGAGGGACAATTGGCCGAATCAAAGCTGTTGAATTATTTGAGATTTTTAACTGAAGAGACTCATGTTTGCAGTAGTTGTTTTTTGTTTGTTGGTTTAGCAGAAATGGACACACCTTGAACATGTATGTAGGTTGCCATAGAATGGTCATCTTTGTATTGGAAATTACACATAGTTGTGTAATGTTGTTCATAATGAACAGTACACAGTTTCACTGGATTACTTACAAAAATTAAGAGATAAAACAAATGTCAGTCAGCAGTCATTACTACAGTTGTTTTGGTTTTAATCACAAAGGACAGTGACTCTTCAAAACTTGTAAAGGATATCTACTGTATTAGGCTGTTTCAGAGAACTTTTGAATCCTCAGCAACCCACTGACCTGCCCAGTGGTGGTGACTACCTACAGTGCCGTGAAAAAGTATTTGACCCCTGTCTGATTTTCTGCATTTTTTTGACACTGAATGTTATCAGATCTTCAACCAAAACCTAATATTAGATTAAAGGGACCTGGAATGAACAAATAACACAGAAATTTGATACATATTTCATTTATTTATTAAAGAAAGTTATGCAACACTCAGTACCCCCGTGTGAAAAAGTAATCGCCCCCTTAGACTCAATAACTGGTTACGCCACCTTTAGCAGCAATAACTGCAACCAAACGCTTCCTGTAGTTATTGATTAGTCTCTCACAGCTCCGTGGAGGATTTCTGGCCCACTCCTCCATGGAGAACTGCTTCAACTCAGTGACATTTGTGGGTTTTCGAGCATGAACTGCTCGTTTTAGGTCCTGCCACAACATCTCAATGGGGTTTAGGTCTGGACTTTGACTAGGCCATTCCAAAACTTTAAATTTATTGTTCTTCATCCATTCTGATGTAGACTTGCTTGTGTGTTTCAGATCATTGTCTTGCTGCATGACCCACCTGCGCTTCAGCTTCAGCTCACGGACGGATGGCCTGACATTCTCCTGTAGAATTCTCTGATACAGAGCAGAATTCATGGTTCCTTCAATGATGGTAAGGCATCCAGGTCCTGATGCAGCAAAGCATCCCCAAACCATGACACTACCACCACCATGTTTGACCGTTGGTATGAGGTTCTTACTGTGGAATGCAGTGTTTGGTTTTCGCCAGACATAACAGGGCCCATGTTGGCCAAAAAGTTCCACTTTTGACTCATCTGTCAATAGAATATTGTTCAGAACTCTTGAGAATCATCCAAGTGCTTTTTGGCAAACTTGAGATGAGCATTCATGTTCTTCTTAGTGAGCAATGGTTTCCGCCTTGCTACTCTGCCATCAATCCCATTTTTGTCCAGTGTCTTTCTGATGGTGGAGTCATGAACACCTTAGCTGAGGCGAGAGAGGCCTGCAGATCCCTGGATGTTGTTCTTCTTCTTATTATTATTATTTATTTCTTAGCAGACGCCCTTATCCAGGGCGACTTACAATCGTAGGCAAAAACATTTCAAGCGTTACAATACAAGTAATACAATAAGAGCAAGAAATACAATAATTTTTGTTCAAGTAAAGTACAAGTTTGACAAACCACAATTCAATAATACAGCAGGTAATAGTGATAGTTACATCAGGATATGATTAAATAGTGATAGTTACATCAGGATGTGATTAAATACAAAGTACTACAGGTTAAAAACTTGGCAGATTACAGTATTCTGAAGTACAGGAGTAAATGCAGTAAAATAGGGGCTGAGAAGAGCAAAATAAAGCACATTTACATGAAGGGTGATAGTGTCCCAGGATACAAACAGAGGAGTTCTACAGGTGCTCTTTGAAGAGGTGAGTCTTAAGGAGGCGCCGGAATGTGGTCAGGGACTGGGCAGTCCTGACATCTGTAGGAAGGTCATTCCACCACTGCGGAGCAAGGGTGGAGAAGGAGCGGGCTTTGGAGGCAGGGGAGCGTAGCGGTGGTAGAGCTAGTCTTCTAGTGCAGGCGGAGCGGAGAGGTCGAGTGGGGGTGTAGGGAGAGATGAGGGTCTGGAGGTAGCTGGGTGCAGACTGGTCAAGGCATCTGTAGGCTAGTACAAGAGTCTTGAACTGGATGCGAGCGGTGATCGGGAGCCAGTGGAGCGAGCGGAGTAGTGGAGTAGCGTGGGCGAAGCGAGGCAGAGAGAACACCAGGCGGGCAGCGGAGTTCTGGATGAGCTGGAGCGGACGGGTGGCGGACGCAGGGAGGCCAGCCAGGAGGGAGTTGCAGTAGTCTAGGCGGGAGAGTACCAGGGCCTGGACCAGGAGCTGGGTAGCATAGTTGGTGAGGAAGGGTCGGATTCTTCGGATGTTGCTCAGGAAGAATCGGCAAGTGCGTGCCAGAGTGGAGATGTGCTGGGAATAAGAGAGGCAGGGGTCCAGGGTGACTCCAAGGTTCTTAGCTGAGGAAGAGGGAGAGAGTGTGGTAGATTCCAGAGGAACAGAGATGGAGAGATCAGAGGAGGGGGAGGAGGAGGGAAAGAAAAGGAGGTCAGATTTAGAGAGGTTGAGTTTGAGGTGATGCGAGTGCATCCAGGAGGAAATAGCAGACAGACAGGTAGAGATACGGGAGGAGATGGTGGAGTCAGAGGTGGGGAAGGAGAGGAAAATCTGAGCATCATCAGCATAGAAATGGTATGAGAAACCATAGGATGCGATGAGGGGGCCCAGGGAGCGGGTGTAGAGAGAGATTAGGAGAGGACCCAAAACTGACCCTTGGGGGACTCCAGTTAAGAGAGGGTGAGGTGTGGAGGTTGCTCCACGCCAGGTTACCTGGTAAGTGCGGTTGGAGAGGTAGGAGGAGAACCAGGCCAGAGCAGTGCCAGAGATCCCCAGGTCAGCAAGAGATGATAGTAGAATAGAGTGATCAACAGTGTCAAAGGCAGCAGAGAGGTCGAGGAGAATTAGGACAGAGGAGAGAGAGGCAGCTCGGGCACATTTAAGTGAGTTGGTGACAGACAGGAGGACGGTTTCAGTAGAGTGAGCAGAGCGGAAGCCAGATTGGAGAGGGTCAAGCAGAGAGTGGTTGGACAGGAAAGCAGAGAGCTGGCGGTGTACAGTCCGCTCGAGGGTTTTGGAGAGGAAGGGTAGGAGGGAGACAGGACGGTAGCTCTGGAGGGAGGTGGGGTCGAGGGTAGGTTTTTTGAGGAGGGGAGTGATAGAGGCTTTTTTTAAGGCAGAGGGGAAGATACCAGAAAGTAGAGAGGTGTTGAGGAGGGAGGAGATGAAGGGGAGTAGAGCAGGAGCAGCAGCTTGAAAGAGGTGAGTGGGGAGGGGGTCCAAGGCACACGTGGTGGGTTTGTGACCCTGGAGCAGGGAGGAGAGGTCAGAGTCTGAGAGGGGCAAGAAGGTGGAGAAGGAGGGTGAGTTAGTAGGGGTTGCAGTGGGTGTAGGAGTTGGAGCGGGAGGGGGTGCGGGGGAGGGAGAGGTGTTAAAGAGTTTGCGGATATCTGAAATTTTAGAAGAGAAGAAGGAGGCAAAGTCATCAGGGGAGATAGAGGAGGGTTAAGGAGGGAGGAGAAGGTAGAGAATAGTTTACGTGGGTTGTTAGTGGAGGCTTGGATTACAGATTGGAAATAAGCACATTTAGCAGAGGAGAGAGTAGAGGAGAAGGAGGAGAGGAGAGTGCGGTAAAGGTCTAGGGCAGCAGGGAGTTTGGTTCTCTTCCATTTCTTTTCAGCAGATCGCAGTGTGATTCTTGCCGAGCGGAGCGCAGAGGAGAGCCAGGGATGGGGAGGGGAGGGGCGAGCAGGACGGGAGGTGAGGGGACAGAGGGAGTCGAGGGAGGAGGTGAGTGAGGAGAAGAGGGTGGAGGTAGCAGAGTCTACGGAGAGTTGTGAAAAGGAGTCGATAGGAGGGAGGTGAGAGAGAGCAGTGGAGGCAAGGACAGAGGGGGAGAGAGAGCGGAGGTTACGGCGAGAGGTGACAGTGGGGGTAGGAGGAGCAGGGAGAGGGGGGAGAGACAGAGAAAAAGAGATGAAATAGTGATCAGAGAGGTCCAGGGGGGTGACAGAGAGGGTGGAGGGGCAGCAGGCCCTGGAGAAGGTGAGGTCCAGTTGACGGCCAGCTTTGTGGGTAGGAGGGGACGGAGAGAGACAGAAGTCGAAGGAGTGCAGGAGAGGGAGGAATCCAGCAGAGTGGCTGGGGTTGGAGAGATGGATGTTGAAGTCACCCAACAGGACAGTCGGGGTAGACAGGGAGGGGAGGGAGGAGAGTAGATAGTCGAGTTCATCCAGAAAGTGAGTGAGAGGCCCAGGGGTTCTTGGGTTCTTTGTGACTTCCTGGATGATTTTATGCCTCGCTCTTGGAGAGATTTTGGCAGGACAGCCACTCCTGGGAAGATTCACTACTGTCCCAAACTTTCTCCATTTGGACAATATGGCTCTGACTGTGGTTCGGTGGAGCCCCAGAGCCTTAGAAATGGCTTTGTAACCCTTTCCAGACTGGTAGGCATCAACAACTTTTTTCCAGAGGTCTTCAGGAATTTCTTTTGTTCGTGGCATGATGTGCCTCTAGAACCTGTGTGCTGACAACTTCACTCTGATGGTAAGGGCCATAGTTAGTCAGATTTATATTGGGCAGGGCTGCCCCAAATCAGGCCTGGTTGTTAACCAAAGTACTCAAACAGCTGACCCTAATTATCCCTTTAATTGGGTTGAGTTAACTAGGGGGGAATAACTTTTTCACACCTGAAGATTGCATGTTTGATTACCTTGCACACCAAACAAATGAAAGAAGCACCAAACTTTGGTGTCATTTTTTCTCTCAGACTCCCTCTATATATTACTACAACCCACAAAAAAATCTGACCAAATACAATGTGAAAAATGTGCAAAAATGCAGAAAATCAGACGGGGGCAAAAACTTTTTCACGGCACTGTATGTTGTCTGAAGTGAACCCACCTACTGTACCAGTTAAGCAGTGTGTGCTGAAAGCTTTGTCAGAACATGGGTGAAGTAAGCGCGCAGTGGTGGTCTTACCTGACAATTTCACATCTTTTTCGGCTTTGTCAGCTCTTACTGTCACTTAAAACGTAGTTTTATGTTTTTAATTTCCTTTTTTTTACTGGAATGCTGAGTTAAAATATCTGTATACATATGCAATGGAAATTGCATCATTTGTTTCCATTGAGGTTTCTCTGTGTAAGTTTTAGGTTTGCAAACCATCTTAGTATTTGCAACATCCTCTATTATTAAAGCAAACATTTCCAAGTATGATCACATTTTACACCGGCGTAGATTTAGCTAGGGACAGTAGGGACAACTTGTCAAGTGACCGTTGAATTGTCCCTACCAATAATTTTGATAAAACTGAAACTGATGACTTTTGTCAAGTCATTTTATCTGCTCCACAAAGGGTTAACTCTCTCACGCCCCCCCCCCCCCCCTCGTTACTCCTCCCTCCTCCAAAAAAACTAACAAAAAAAAAACGCTAATTTGATTGGCTTAGGCCCTTCCATAATGCATCACTGTAACACGGACTCAGTGCGTGGCTGAGGTCAGGAACCAGCAGAGTGTGTTGTTTTCATTGAAGTGCGAAAGTGCACAAGGACTCGGGAGTGAAAGGTAAATCTCCGGGTTTAAAATAAAAAAAAATTCTAGTCATTCTTAAACGGTGTATATTGTGCCACAATTTTCACATTTATTTTAAAAAATAAGAATAAATATAATCAGTTAAATTCGATACTTAGTTTGTGTTTGTTGGTTAATGCGTTGTCACATTATTTCTATCCTCCTCCTTCCTCCCTTTGTAACTAACTTATTCCTTGCTTGATATTTTTGTATCGTGTGTGTAAAAAGCGAACACGAACATATGTATTTGATTGAATGGACAGTGTGACTATCCAGGTGGCTAAATAAATGCACTATATTATATAGGCAGTAATAAAAATATATCTATTAAAAAGTCAAATTAAACGGGGGGGAGGACGGACGACAGATATACAAATACATTTCAGTGGGGCGTGAGTAAAAAAAGGTTGAGACCCGCTGGCTTAGGCTGGACTCTGGAAAGACGCTCATCTGATGTTGCCGCTTGCTGGTCAGTCTGATAGGAGTGTGAGCTACTGACTGAATGAAAGGCAGGTGTCGGGGCTGAAGGTATTATCAGCTCGTCAGCAACATAGTTTGAGTGAATAAACCTACCGACCTACCTACCTACCTATTACGTTAGCGACCCATTGCTAGCTGCTAACCCCACGTCCTTGGTGGCTAGCTAGCTTGTTTCACAGCTAAATCATTATGTGTGTGTGTGTGTGTGTGTGTGTGAGAGAGAGAGAGAGAGAGAGAGTGTGAGTGTGAGTGTGAGTGTGAGTGTGAGTGTGAGTGTGAGTGTGAGTGTGAGTGTGAGTGTGAGTGTGAGTGTGAGTGTGAGTGTGAGTGTGAGTGAGCAAGTTTTGATATCGTCATCCAACTAACGTTAGCTAATCACTTCAATTTGGCTTTAGGTGACTAAAGCATAATAGCAACCAAAGAGATAGCATAATAGCAACCAAAGAAAGATGGACATAAGGAAGTTTTTTTTACAAAAAGTCAAAGTGTAAGTAGGAAGATGTTATTAAAGTAATAAACACAATTGATAATGATTCTCATAGCAAATGAAAAAATAATTTACTAATGAAGTTAGCAGAGTCATACTTTCTCTCTAAACAGCATGCATCAATTTATCATTTTATCAGGCGAGTGGAGCAGTGCAGCCTGGTAAAAGCAGTACAGAGGCAGGTGGAGCAACAGGGTCGCAGGTGAGGTCTGTAATGGCTTAGTGATTATAACAGTGAAAGTGTTAGACTCAGTTTTGAGATATATTATTGTTTGAGGCACATTGTGATATGATAGTAGGCTAATGCTGTATAGTAATACTCAGCAAATAAAGTTAGCATAGCCATATATTTTCTCTCTATATGGCATGCATCAATTTATTATTTTATCAGGTGAATGAAGCAATGCACCAAGGTACGAGCAGCAGCACAGACACAGGAGTGGCAGGCAGAGCACGTAAGCGTGCATGTGCTCATGCTTGTAGTGGCAGGGGTATTGGTAGCTTACAGTAAGGCTGGGATAGGTTATAATTCAGGTTATTAGTAATTCTATAGCAGGCATGTCAAACCAGCTTACAGGAGGGACACTTTATCATAGTGTTTTAAGTGTATACCAGCCAACTTCATGTCAATCAGATTGTCCTCGATTCATGTCCAGCATTCATTTCAAGCCACCAGAAGTTACCATTTAACAGCTGTCTCCTAAAAAATTTCTTCCCGGGGGGGGGGGGGGCATGCATTGAACCCCCCTAGCGACCGTGACTCCGCCCCCCTAAAAAATTGTGTCCCCACCAATGTTCAAACCAAACCTACGCCCTTGACATTTTAAATACATTATACATTTATACATAGACTTGTCATTAATAGACCATGTATTTGAATGTTCTGTTTACTTATGTGGAGTCTGTGCAAGGATTTGGAATAACAATAATAATAAAACAAAAGGTTGAAGGGAACAATACTTTACAAATGCATCAAATAACTGCTGTAAAAAGTGACTTGCAATATTTGTATAAAAATATATAATTGATTGGACTATTCCATTGGTCATGTTAAGCTTTGTATGTAAGATGAACTAAACCACACATACCAGGAAATAAAGTTAACATGTGAAACAGTACACAGTGTAAATTATGGTAGAAGTAGAACAGAAGAAAAGCTAACCATAAACGTTTTCTTTTCACATTTAATAATGCACGTATTTTACAGCCACGTGTCAATTTCAGGTTCAACAGTTGTACTACTATGTGGCACTACATTATTTGATCGCCAGCATTTGACTACCTAAAGTTTGATTAAACTTTTATTTTTCATTTGCTCATGATCACAGCTAATACGTTTATGACCTTAACTTGACCACCGCAGCGCCATATGGGATATCGAGTTTTCTTAAATTAAATTGGGTAGCTGGTGATAAAAAGGGGGTCACTAGTCTTCTACATCTGAGTTTTAGAAACGCATTGAAGTTGTTTTTTTTTTTTTTAATCGTCTCCAAATGCAGAATTCTCTCTAAACGTGACTTCTGTGAAAGCCTTTCACTGGGATTTTTTGTTTGTTTTACAGACACACATAATGTTATTACTGGAGAGCACATCTCCATAGCAAATAACTTGCACAGTACAGTAATCTGTGACCCCCGTTTTTAGCCTACAGTGGCCATTTTCTTAAATTATTATTATAATGTGTGTGTGTGTATATATATATATATATATATATATATATATATATATATATATATAATAATTACGGTAATATTATTACCTCACACACGATAGTAAGCAAAATGCTACAGTATAGGGACGAGGCCCTTACCCAACATAGCATATTGTGTGTGTGTGTTATTTTAACGCCCGCCCCTCCTCAGTCTTCTTTTTTCAAAATGTTGTTTTTTTAATTATAATTATGTGTACTTACGGAGACCGAGTACAGAACTTGTTAATTCCTGTTGAATTATTATTTAGTTCATACCAGAAGCCCTTACCCAATGTGACTTAACTCTTATAGTTGTCAAAATACACATTTCAAGAATCACAGAATGACAGCATTGTGCTCAACTTTAAGTTGGAATTGTAAGTGGAGGAAATTGTACCCAGGATTTAATTTTGAACAGAACAAGATATGCTTACCTCAGTATTGCAAGTTGTGTTTTGAACTATGAAAACTGCCACTGAAAAACTGCTGGATTTCAAACAAGACAAGCTGTTGTTGAATGTGGTTCTGAAATGAGTGGACTTGCAAGTCGTTTTTTCACAAAACACTGGATTTTTAATTCGATGTACAACCGACGATGAGTCTGAGATTTTGTGTACATTTATATACATAACTTGTGTCGGACTCTGGTGCATCGTTAATCAATGAAATAGGTTTTATTTAACCCGAAATAAATTCTACAGTCCCCTGCAACAACAGTTCAACCTTGTTTACATTGCCATCTTGTGTGTCTGTCTCCAGTGTCGACCACAACAGCAAAACAGGAAGTAACGTCCTGTCAAACAATGCAGTAAGTAAACAACTTTACTTTTTAGACCAAGGCCCGGACCAAATCAAAACTTTGACAACCCGCCAACCCGCTAAACTGTATTTAATAGAGTTTTCTTTTTATGAGTAGAAGAAATAAGATGCTTACAAAAAAAAAAAAGAAAACGCTATTAAATACAGTTTTGTGAAGTGCGATTAGCGGGTTGGCAAAGTTTTGATTTGGTCCCAGCCTAAGTTCCCCTAGTAAAAGCAACAAGGCTTATGCAGTATTACCAATTCTCTTAAATGATACAACTAAAACATCTATTACCATAAACACGCGTTGCTGCTATATGTTGTTCAGCTTTATATTTCTGCTTACACTAGGATAAACAATTGATAAGTATATTTTGTTATTATTTAGTTTTTTTAATGCAGCCCTTGCTTTGTAAAAAGACAGGTACTGCGTAGCTGGTCTCCGGCCTGCAGTTCTACACTCTGGATCACTCCTCAGCTCAGCTCAGATATACGTTAACAAGAGAATCAAAGGGAGACCGAATGCTCTAACATCTGACGGAAGTGCGCAGGCCTATTTTCATAGTTATGAAAAAACTAACCATGCATGAGCGAAGAAAAGCCCAAATATCTCTGTAACTACTTGGTCGATTTTGTTGGTTCCACAAAAAGGCACTCCTCGTTAACGAGTTCTACCAGCCTACCAAAGGAGGTGTTTAAACTCGCAGACGTTTTTTTAGTTATTTGAGCGCAAAAAATAGTCTGAATGATTTGTAAAAAATATTTTTTGTGCTTTTTGAAAACCAATATTCACAACAGAGATATGCCTGCATTACTTTTTTCAAAAGATTAATATAGTTTCCAGCTTTGTTGCAACATGAAATGATTTTCGTTTCAGAGGGAGTTACACAGCGCACGCTTTTTATCAAGACATAAGACTTGACTTCACTGCGGAGGTGGCATCCCATGTGTACAGTCCCGGATGTTGGCAGTGTGCTTTTATAGTGTCTTTTTTTATTTGGCGTTTAGGGGCCAGGTTCGTTATAGATGCAGGTTCTTTATAATGAAGGGCGTTATAGCAAGGTTGTACTGTATAAATGTGTTACGATTAAGGTTACGATTAAAAAAATAACAATTACTGCGGCTCCACCTAGCGTTTTCTCCGTCACCTCCATCATTTCATAGACAGCCGTGACAGACATAAGACAGCTAATTCAAGAATATTTTGTATTGGGGAAATAGCAGGTATGTCGTTATATTCATACAGTATATATGGTATAAAACATTGACATTTAAAACTAAGTTTTAGGAAACTGTATAAATTATTCATCAATATAACAACATTAATTAATGTTATGTCTCTGAAATATTTTCCATTCATAGAAACCTAAACTGTCTCAAATACTGTGTAATGATAATAAATATACATATTTAAATTATACATACAATATAACCGTGGTGAAAAAATCCTATAGGAAATGTTATAGGAATCATTCAGAAATTGAAATAATTCCTATAGGGTCATATAAGAGCTTTAAAATGATTCCTATTAAATCCAAGAAGAAACTTTAGAATTTAATAGGATTTAAAAGGATGTCCTATAATTATCAAGCGTATGTATGCGGTCTCACAGGATTCGCTGACAACAAAAACTATCAACAAAATCATCTTCAAAAGGAGCAGCTCACGCAGCAAAAGTTGCCGTGTCCTTTTGTATTTTGGTTCTACGCACAACTTACACCTCCCGTTATAACTATCATAGCTGGTGTTAGTAATGTGTAAAATCAACGTTAGTAAAGACTTATGCTTTAACGAAGCTAAGTAAGAACTTACGCACAGCTGGTGCAACCCAGCCCTGATCAATGCAGGTTTGCTTGATTGATGGAGAGAGTCACAGGCACAGGATGGAAATTTGTAGAGTGTGTATTAGAGATGAAAACTTGAACTGAAGTATAACATCGCAATTAGAGATGAAAACTCAGAGCCCTATGTTGAACTGAAGTATAACATCGCAATTAGAGATGAAAACAGAGCCCTATGTTGAACTGAAGTATAACATCGCAATTAGAGATGTAAACTCAGAGCCCTATGTTGAACTGAAGTATAACACCGCAGATTTGAGACAGAGCTTCCAAGGGCAGTTTCTACTACTAGTACAAATAATAATAACAACAAAGTGATAGACAGTGAAACGCCTATTACGGTTTATGGTATTTTATTAATAATCTGCATTTTCGATCCAATAATCAGTGCTTCCCAAGTCTGAACTGTAGGTTTGCGCTGCACATCGTACAGTAAATATTTGTATTCATGTCACTTGACCTGAATTTCAGGAAAGGCAAATAAATGATAAAAGTTCAGCATGTTTTACATTCATCCCACAACGACAAAATAAAACTCCTGCCTTAGATGTAGTTACCTGCGGGATGGGCATCTACATCCCATAAGAGTACTGTGCTCGGCTGACTGAAACTGCAATTTGATTGGCAAGACACAAGTTGCTATGTATATTGCACAAGTGTTGCACGCTGGTTCCCAGCATCTCAAGCTCAGGGAACACAAAACCACATTTTCAGGAACAGTAATTGAAACCTGGTTCAAGGAGACCTAGTCTGAGGCAACTTTGTTGTATCAAACCCCAAGTTTCCCTTGGTGTGCCATGCAGTGGCAAAAACCTAGCCTCCTGAAAGCAAGTTCCAAGCCACAGAGTGGCTTCATGTTCTCTCAGCTTAAGATCTTTAGCTACTGTACCACTGCATAAATGCTGGCACACACCACTACAGGAAGAGTCAGCTTTTATTATACAAGACATTGTTAAAATATATGGACCACTGAATACACTGGAAGCAGTTTTCTGTCATTTTCCGAATGTCCCGGGTGAACGGAAGAGCCTTAAAAACAAATTTTGCAGTTTCATCTGCATTTAACACTGGCATTTATGCCTTTTTACTTGACCGGAGAAACCAAATCTCCTGCCACATTTTGTACAGTGATACGGCTTTTCCCCTGTGTGAACTCGTTGGTGTCTTTTAAAGTTTCCTGTCTCGCTGAAACTCTTCCCACATTCAGCACACTGATGCGGCTTCTCTTTCGTATGAATTCGCTGGTGTATTTTTAGGCTTCCTAACTGATTGAAACTCTCCTCACATTCAGTGCAGTGATACGGTTTCTCTCCGGTGTGTATTCGCTGGTGTCTTTTTAGGATTCCAGACTCTCTGAAACTATCTCCACATTCAGTGCAGAGGTATGGTCTATCTCCACTGTGAATTCGCTGGTGTCTTTTCAGGCTTCCTAACTGACTGAAGCTCTTCCCACATTCAGTACATTGATGTGGTTTGTCTCCTGTATGAATTCGTAGGTGTGTTTTTAGGTGTCCTGACTCATTGAAGCACTTCCCACATTCAGTACAGGAATGCGGTTTGTCTCCTGTGTGAATTCGCTGGTGTATTTTTAGGTTTCCTAACTGACTGAAGATCTTCCCACATTCAGTACACTGATGTGATATCTTTGGCCGGGGTGTTTTTTTTGATTCCTTAAACAACAAATCAGTAGACTCCTCTTGAATGTGGACAGGCTGCAGTTCAGTCTCTTCCTCTTTAATGTGGATAACCCCCAGCTCTCCTATGTCTGTGGCAATATCGTCCAATTCCAGTTCAGTATCTTCTTCTTTAATGTGGATAGGCTCCAGTTCAGTCTCTTCCTCTTTAACACAGATCGGAACCAATCCCAGAACATCCTCCTGTTTAATGTAAACAGACTCCATCACTGTCCCTTGGCTTTCATCAAGATAAGCCAGTCCTGAAAACAGAAAATAAAATTAAGTATTGCTATCTGTTCTCTGTCACCTTCAGTCTCAAGAATTTCTGTGTTGCTTTTATACTATCAGCCAAACAACCAAAACGTCAATGCTGAGGATAAATACTCTGTAACATTTTGATTTCAATTAACTCTGTCATTGGTGCTTGTGACATTTCAATAATGTAATTAACCTAACTTTGAAATATGTAGAATTATTCTGTTAAGAGAGCCCTAAAACCAATATCTGAAGGGGCATCAGAATAAAACTGTTCATTATCAAACACGATAAAAAATAAACAAACTGGATTACAATTTTTGATAACAGGGAGAAATTTTTCTTATTATTATTATTAGTCTCTCACTGTGTGAATACCGTGACACGCAGACTGCAACTGGGGGTGTCGTGCAGAACTTTGCACCCTGCTGACATGCGTCGTTGAATTTTGCCCTTTGATTACTTACACTATTAATGTATTCATCGCCTTTTTTTACTGTGAACTCTTGGTATTACAAATGCAACTCTCCTTTTTTAGGACACTTCTCCCAGACAACACAGGGACAAGTTTTCTCCAGTATTTTGCTAAAAACTCTATTGTTAAAACTCGTTTAGGTTAGCAAACCTTTAATTTCTGGCTAACATTTCAGGTACTAAAATGGACACGGTGTCATGTACTATCTGTGGTTACTGCATTCCCTGTCTGTGTCCAGCAGGCTTTAGGACCTAGGGGAGCACGCATTCATTGATAGAGCTGTGTGTGGGAGCCATGCTTGCATACTACGATGGCTTCGCGTGTGAGAAGTCCTCATCGCCCGGTAAAATAACTAAAATACTGATGCCAATTTCAAGCTTCTTGGGTCTACAACATATTCTCACATAATCCCACGCAACGTAGGAAAAAGGCATATTTCTGTAAACTGTGCAGGACTGATTTTAACATGGGACATGGGGGCAACAATTATGTGGTACAACACAAGAGATCACAAAAACACCAAAAAGCCTGTGACGCACAGAAAACCAGCACTTCAAGGTAGTTACATGAGCACAGACCTTTATATGTTGTGAACAGTTCAGCAAATATATAGTGGACATGTTCCCAGACTCACAAACTGCAAAGTATTCTGCAGGAAAGACTAAAGTCACATAAATAGTGAAAGGCAAGTGTTGACAGTTTCAGCATCAACAATGCTTCAGAAAATCAGATTGATTGATAACATGTGTTTATATACAGTACTAGTGTGTTCATTTAACATAGAAGATTGTTGACAATGAAATGTTACCGACAGTGGTTTTGATCCACCACACATGTGCAGTGCATTGAATAACATTGCAATACCGCGTTTTTGTATATTGAATAACATTGCAATACCGCGCTGTTGTATATTAAATAACATTGCAATACCGCACTGTTGTATATTGAATAACATTGCAATACTGCGCTGTTGTATATTAAATAACATTGCAATACCGCACTGTTGTATATTGAATAACATTGCAATACTGCGCTGTTGTATATTTCAGGATTTTATTATTATTATTATTATTATTTGATTGTGATAAAAGTAGGAGCTATAGCTCGTCCTTTGCCGACAAGATCAAGGTTTGTTGTGTGATGAAAGTAACAATGCCAAATGTGTATGCTTTGCTGTTAAACAACTAGTTGACCAGTTCACAGAGTATTGGCTGCTACCAAATCAGCCACCTACAACTACAGTGCAAAAAGAACCACAGGGGCCAAGAGAAAATCTGATTATGAAGCATGTCATGGTTGTTTTTCTGTTTGATAATTTTTCGATTTTTTAAAAGCAATTAGAAGGAGCACCGTATCACAGTCTATCATTCTACCAAGTAATAAAGTATGTAGGTATTCATTTCATTTCTGGCTGTCAAGCGATTAAAAAAAAAAAAAAGAATCATGATTAATCTCATGATTAAAAATTTGAATCTTAGTTAATCTTGGTTTTAAATCTCATATTTAATTGATAGAATTACTGCATCCATCTCATTTGTTTGTTTTATTACTGAAGCTATTATTATTATTATTTAAAAGGTCCTTATAACCTATAAGACCTTACATGGTCTTGGACCTCGTGATTTTTTCTTTTGTAAAGCGCCCTGGAATGCTTGCATGAAGAGCACTATATAAGTGAAATTTGTATTGTATTGTCGTTGTAGTATTATTATTATTATTATTATTATTATTATTATTATTATTATTATTATTATTAATTATCCAAAAAACAACCCAGCATAAAAAAACAGTTGTCCTTTTATAGTTTTCTATTTATTTACACAGAATTATACAAAAAACAACATCATTTGCTGTTAAATTGTTTGAAACAAATGCTAAAATCACAATGGAGTCCGTTTATTACTCACAATTAATGCATTTCAAATTATATTGTATATTATATATATATATATATATATATATATATATATATATATATATATATATATTTATTAAAGGCAAAGCCCAAAATGCTGAGTGCACGTACATATCTAAATTCTAATAATTTGTTTAAAATAAATTAGTCCTATATCTCATTAAATATTTTATATATTCATGTCGTCAAAAAAAAAAAAAAAAAAAACACACACATTTTTAAATATATACCTTATTTACTGAAACCGGACTTCCTGTGTAGTTTTTATGAATGAGATGAGCGAGTGAGTGAATGCCGCTACTCAGGTAGGTAGATCAAACAAGCTCTTCAATCGTAGCTCTGTCTCTGTCCCTTGAAAACATAAAATGAAAGTTCTTTGAGATTCATTGCAGACATTGACCAGACATTGTTGGGCACTCCTAGATCTGCCCGGGCAAAACCTAGAATGAAAGACCTTTGTGATTCACTTTTAACTTTGCCCGGCCAGTTCGTGGATTGCCCATATACTGATGCACAATGAAAGCACAACAGTCTAAGTTTTACATCAATAGCTCAATGGGCACATACATAATGTTATTTACATTTTAAATAGTGAGTAGTATTGTTCCTTGGGATAACAAAACACTGAGCTCAAGTCATGTGCATTCATGAGAAGACATTTGAAAATTTCCCAAAATTTTCATTATATCCAACATGGCTGCCACACCATGTGACCAAAGGCCGCCATATTGACCACGACACAACATCCCATAGCCCTCTACATCCATGCCAAATTTTGTGCTTTTTGGTGCAGCCGATAAGAAGTTATAGGCAGTTTTATAGCCAGTTGCGTATGTTGATGTCATGCAGCGTGGATGCCATGATTTTCACAGTAACAACTGCCCTTGAACAAGCGTAACAGATGACAATACTGAGATGTTTTATTCCAATTTTTGTTTCAATTGGATAAGCAGCTTCAGAGAAGAAGATGTTTGAATTTTGATGATTTTATATTTTTATGGTAATTTTATGTCTTTAATCAATGTGGTTACCAAACCACAGAACCAATCAGCTTCATATTAACAACAGTTAATCATGGACTATCCCTCAACATGTATAGCAATTTTCAGAACTCTGCAGTAAGCTGTTTCCGAAACATAGGCGTTTTAACAAATTCCGCAAAATCCAATATGGCTGCCGTACCATGTGACTTGCGCAAATTTGCTGAATATCACCGACTATCATCCATAGGCATCTACCAGTGTACCGAATTTCGTGAGTTTTTGAGCATGTTTTGGCAGAAAAAAAATAAAATAAAATAATAATAATAACTAGAGTTGCGAGCAACTTTACGGCTTCCAAGCAGTCATCGTAAATTTTATGTGCATTGGTTATCGCACTATGTAGACATTTTTTCATGGCTGTGCCATTTACCGTTCATGATAACAGCATTTTTGCAAATTGGGCAAAATTTTCATTAAATCTAAGATGGCTGCCACACCATGTGACCAATGGCTGCCATATTGACCATTGCACAACATCCCATAGTCCTCTACATCATAGCAGTATTTTATAGAGCAAGCGATTGTGAAGCGTTTTGTCTAAGTGTTTGTTTAGCAAAAATACATATTGAAATGTAAACGAGGGCTCCAAAGTCGCGCCCCCCTTTCTCACAAGCCTCTTTTAAATGGATTACAGACACGGTTTTGTTTCAACAGATTCAGGTTTTGTGACTGTATTTGACCACAGTTCAGTTGTAAAAATTATTGAGACGATTTTTAAGCAAACTGCATTTGTGTGACTTGTAAAGCTAATGTATTAAACATGTAATTGTTTCAGTTGTGTTCTGCTTTAAGATGTTTTATTTTCAAGTACCGTATTTATCCAATATGGTGGCTTTTAAGATTTTTAAGTTTCCTTTTTGGCTCAATTTCCATGGTAAGCTGTCCCCAGTGGTGGGAATGTGTCATTTCAGGGTAAAAAGTGGGCAAATTGGCATCAGTGCCCATATTGATTTGCTCATGGTGGTCATGTTTGTTGATGTAGGAACTTTTGGTGAGTAACTTTTTTAGAGGACAGTACAAAGATAACGTATACTCATGATTCAAGTCAATAAGCCAAAAGGCTCATTAGGAATTGTTGTTTAAGTGTTTTAAGCAAAATCCAACATAGCTGCCACACCATGTGACCGACCAATTTTTCCTTTAGTAGAATCAATCGTGGACATGAGCACACTATGTACAAATTTTCACAGCTGTAATGTTTACCGTTGATTGAAACAAGACATTTGAAAATTGCACAAAAAATATCATTACATCTAAGATGGCTGCCACACCATGTGACCTAAGGCCGCCATATTGACCATAGCACAACATCCCATAGTCCTCTACATCTGTGTGAAATTTCGTGCATTTTGATGCAGCATAGGCGGTTTTATAGCCAGTTGCGTGTGTTGATGATGTCATGCAGCGTGGACGCCACGATTTGCACAGTAGCAACTTCCTTTGAACAAGCGGAATAGAGGACCATACTGAGATGTTTTATTCCAATTTTTGTTTCAATCGGATAAGCGGTTTCAGAGAAGAAGATGTTTGAATTTTGAGAATTCAACATTTTTATGACATTAATCGATGTGGTTGCCAAACCACATTACCAATCAGCTTCATATTAACAACAGTTAATCAAGGACTATCCCTCAACATGTATAGCAATTTTCAGAACTCTAGAGTAAGCAGTTTCTGAAGCATAGGAGTTTTAAAAAATTTTGCAAAATCCAATATGGCTGCCAAACCATGTGACTTGCGCAAATTTGCTGAATACACCGTGTAACAATTTTTTTTTTTTTTTGGTTCCTGGGTAGCAAGTGTTATTTCCTAATTGCTTATGCCTCAAAATTATAGAAAATGCTATTATTCCCCACAAACTTTGCTTTTGTGACCAGGACAGTGATACTTTGAAATGTACTTATTTTCCAGAACATTCCAGATAGATTCAGTGCTGAGTAAACTTGGAGTAACTTCTAGAACTTTCTAGAACTTTCCAGTAATATAAATAGTAGTATAAATACAGGGGCCTTAAGCCCACCAGTTCAGTTTAGTTCCAGCTGCCTAAGTGGATACATATCTACATTTTTCTGAGATGGCATCAAGAGGCTGCAAGCATCCGGCAGACGCATTTTGCTATGTCTGTGGCCAATTTATCAAGACAAGAGCGAAAAAGTACTCCGTGGAAGCATCTGCTAAGATGTGTGAGGCCTACAAGGCATATTTCGGCATGTCTGTCGTGGATCAAGACAAACCCTGGGCACCTCATTTCACCTGCGAGCACTGCAAAAAAAACTCTGGAAGGTAAGATGGACAATTGTTGCTCGGAATTTTATGTTATAAAATTTGTTAATTTTTAAAATTGTAAAAGTTTTTAATTTTAAAATGTTTTACAATTTTCAATGTTATTGAAAAAATATATCATATATGAAAAATGTTGCGAGAATCTCTTACACATTAGTCATGGGTGAAATAAATGTATTTTTGTAGGATGGTACAGAGGGGAAAAGAGAGCCATGAAGTTCGCTATCCCAAGAATTTGGCGGGAACCCACTGACCACTCAAGCAACTGCTACTTCTGCATGGTGGACCCTTCCAAACGTCGGACTGGCAAGAATGCACCTGCTATCACGTATCCGGACCTTCCTTCATCCATCGCCCCGGTGCCACACTGCCATGAGCTCCCCGTACCCACTCCTCCGGAGAGAGAGCAGTCGTCTTTAGAAGAGAGCAGCAAGTCAGAGAGCGAGGAAGACGTTGTAGATCCAGATGACAATTTCAGAGGTGGAGCCGAGGAGAGAAACCCATACTACCCCAACCAAAAAGACCTCAACGACTTGATTAGAGATCTTGGTCTCACCAAGTCCAATGCCGAGCTTTTGACGTCTAGGCTCAAGCAGTGGAACTTGTTGGATGAAAGTGTGCAAGTCGCAGATCAGAGGAAGCGTCACCAACCTTTTTCCAGCTTCTTCACCCGTCAAGATGGGCTCTGCTTCTGCCACAATGTGACCAGTCTGTTTGAGGCAATCGGAATCGCCTGTAACCAGAATGAGTGGCGCCTCTTCATTGACAGCTCATCCAGGAGCCTCAAAGCAGTGCTGCTCCATAATGGTAACAAGTACCCGTCTCTTCCCCTGGCTCACTCGGTGCACCTCAAAGAGGATTACAACAGCATCAAGACCTTGCTGGATGCCTTGAAGTATGAGTATGGCTGGGAGGTCATAGGAGACTTCAAAATGGTGGCATTCCTGATGGGTCTCCAAGGCGGTTTTACCAAGCTTCCCTGCTATGTTTGCCTTTGGGACAGCAGAGACACCAAGGCGCACTACCACAGGCGGGACTGGCCACAGCGGACCGAGTTCTCTGTGGGGAGGAACAACGTCAAGTGGGAGCCACTGGTGGACCCCCGGAAGGTGCTGATGCCACCACTGCACATCAAATTGGGCCTTATGAAACAAATTTGTCAGAGCTCTAGATAAGGAGTCGGCAGCCTTCAAGTACCTTCAAGACTTCTTCCCTAAGCTGTCTGAGGCAACGGTCAAAGCCGATGTCTTCGTCGGACCACAGATAAAGAAGATCCTGGAGTGCAATGAATTCCCCAAGAAGCTCACTAGTAAGGAGAAAGCGGCTTGGAACAGCTTTGTCGCAGTGGTTCGGGGCTTCCTGGGCAATCACAAGGCCAAAAACTACGTGGAGCTGGTTGAGACTCTGGTGAAGAACTACGGCACAATGGGCTGTAGGATGTCCCTCAAAGTCCATATCCTTGATGCTCATCTTGATAAATTCAAGGAGAACATGGGAGCGTACTCGGAGGAGCAAGGCGAGCGCTTCCACCAGGATATACTAGACTTTGAACGCCACTACCAAGGACAGTATAACGAGAACATGATGGGAGACTACATTTGGGGGCTGATTCGTGAAAGTGATTTACAGTATAATCGTAAATCTCGAAAAACTACTCACTTCTAAATCTTTTGTAGTTCTTTTTTGTATTACTTTAGTATAAATACATGTTAATTTGGATTCATATGTTGTTTTTTTCTGACTTTATGTGAACGAAAAGACACAAATTCGCCCGTTTTCTCATTGGAAATAGGTACATTTCAAAATATCACTGTCCTGGTCACAAAAGCAAAGTTTGTGGGGAATAATAGCCATTTTCTATACTTTTGAGGCATAAGCAATTAGGAAATAACACTTACTACCCAGGAACAAAAATTGTGTTACATAGTGATATCACCGACTATCATCCATAGGCATCTACCAGTGTACCGAATTTTGTGAGTTTTTGAGCATGTTTTGGCAGAAAAAAAAAAAAAATAATAATCCTAACAAAAACAATAGGCTTCCCCAGACTATGGCTTGGAAGCCTAATAATAATAATAATCCTAACAGAAACAATACGCTTCCCTAGCCTATGGCTTTGAAGCCTAATAAACACAGCAACAACAATAGGTTTCCCAGCCTTTGGCTTGGAAGCCTAATAATAATAATAATAATAATAATAATAATATGAACTTAAGCTTGTCAAGTGACCCTGGAGATTGGTTGTGCCTCCATGATACATCAACAGGTTGCTTGCACAGTTTGCATTCAACTTTGTTTTTGGTCGTCTGGGCATTTAACAAAAAAATCCCAAACAGCAGAGGGGTTGAGAGATATTTCTTTCAATACAGCTTACGCTTTACAACGCTTTGCTGTCGAGATGGCGAATGAAGAAGGTTTGACTCTGGATACCACGAGCTGGAGCGGGGAGGGGTGGGCAGTGCCCAGTTTTTTAAATTGAAATTATTAGTGTGAGTGTATATATTTTGTATGTTTCTGAAGTCAACCGCTCGCTAGTTTGGATAGAAAAGGGGGTGGTACTCAAGCCTTTGGTTGTGATAATTTTCAGTGGGGATAGCTAAAACCGGCTCACATATTATAGCACAACATTTAGATTAAAAAAAAAAAAAGTGATGGTAGATAAGTCTTTTGAATTGAGAAGTGCCGACACTACCGGTCAAAAGTTTTAGAACACCTCCATTTTTCAAGTTTTTATTGAAATTTATGCAGTTTAATGTCTCAATGTACTCTGAAATTAATAGAACAAATAAACAATTGGAGATAAAAAAAGAAATCATGGAATCGTTTGGTTTAACAAAATTTAATCTAAATTTTTGACTCAAAGTAGCCACCTTTTGCAGATATAACAGCCGAACACACTCGTGGCATTCTTTCTACAATGTTCCCACAAATGTGTTGCACTTGTAGGTTGCTTTGCTTTCACCCTTCTGTCCAGTTCATCCCAAACCAGCTCGATGGGGTTTAAGTCTGGAGACTGTGCTGGCCATTCCATGATTTGAAGCCTACCGTCTTGTTCTTTTCTTCTAAGGTAGTTCTGACATAGCCTGGAGGGATGTTTTGGGTCATTATCTTGCTGTAGGATGAACCCCTGACCAACTAGGCGTATACCAGAGGGTATTGCATGGCGCTGCAAAATGCTGTGGTAGCAGTTTTGGTTCAGGGTGCCACTCACTCTGTGGAAGTCGCCGACTCTGGATCCAGCAAAAGAGCCCCAGACCATCACGCTTCCTCCTCCATGTTTGACAGTTGGTGTCACACACCGAGGAACCATCCTTTCGCCTACTCAACGGCGTACAAAAGCCCTGCGTGATGAACCGAAGATTTCAAATTTTGATTAATCGGTCCAGAAGACCTTCTTCCAGTCTTCAGTAGTCCACTGACGGTGCTTCATGGCCCAGGCAAGCCTCTTTTTCTTATTTTGCCATCTTAGCAATGGCTTTGTTACTGCCACTCGACCTGTCAAACCTGCAGCTCGAAGTCTTCTCTTCACAGTTGAAACTGAGACTTGCTTACTTCGACCAGTGTTAAGCTGTGCTTGAAGCTGTTGTCCTGTGAGCCACCTATTACGCAAGCTGTTGACTCTCAGAAACTTGTCTTCTGATTCTGTTGTGGCTTTGGGTCTGCCAGACCTCTTCCTGTCAGAGTTTCCTCCAGTTTCCAAGTGCCTTTTGATGGTGTAGGAAACTGTACTCACTGGCACCTTGGCTTTCTTTGCAATTTCTCTAAAGGAAAGACCTACACTTTTAAGGGTTATAATGGTCTGTCTGTCTTCCTTTGTTAATTGCCTTTTTTTCGCCATTATGAGAGCAATATACTACTTCCTGCAGTACAATACTGTCCAAATAATGCTTAAGAGGGTGTAGTAACACAGTCTGTTCCAACACTGCTTTTATACAGACAGAGGGTTTGTAAGTAATCAGCAAAAGTTGGGACACCTGTAGGAATTGTTAGCATCAACTTTCAAGGCTTAATTTACTTCCATTGCTGCAGAACAGCTGTAAGTTGTTAACCCATTACTTGTTCCCTGAAAAAGGCCTTTTTGTATAACTCTGAAATGTACATTATTTTTCAGTTTTTGGTAACCTAAACTTTTTTTTTTTTTAACCTCTGGCAGTTTACCGCTTACCTTTGTACCATTTCAGGTTATTCACTGGACTTGAACTGCCTAAATTTCAATAAAAACTGGAAAAATGGGGGTGTTCTAAAACTTTTGACCGGTAGTGTGTATATATATATATATATATACATACTAATATACATACTTGCATACTAATGAGCCGCTTCACACTGAATAAATCACTACGCACCACTACATTCTAAATTCCATGACAAAATGCCATTTTATTTGTTATTAGTTACAAAACCACAGTCAAAAATGAGTGGCATTTGACCTATTTCCTTTAATATATTTGGGGATGAAACTCCACATAACACATTTTTGGAAATAAGTCCAAAAAATCTCAACAACATTAAGGAAATTTTATGCCAGTGCAAGTTTTTTATGCCAGTGCTGGGGACGAGTATTCAGTCTGCAGTTTTATAACGCTGAACTGGACTAAACAGATACTTTAATAGTAGAAGTTTTAGAACCAGCAATAATGTATTGCTGTCAGTCAGGAACACTCCTTGTGCTGCATGTGCTCTAGTACTGTATATTAAAATGAATGAATTACGTAATACTAAGAGGGCCAAGACAGAGGAGTGCAATCAACGCTTGTTAAAAAAAATATATTTCCAAAGAAGTTAACTGCGATTAATTGACAGCTCTTATACAGTAAAAATTAGGGGTGTGCGATCATACAGCTATACCTGTATATCGTGATATTCATCAGGCAATACAATAACCAGTGTTTGTGAGCGTCATGTAGCGGGTAAATGTTGTCTTTGGTGGTTTGGTTATTTTTTGACTATTTTTATCATGCATGTTTGTTTCTATTCTATTCGATTATGAGGTCATCTCCAGAGCAGAACTTCAATCACCACAATGCCCTGTATCGTATATCACGTGTCCCCCCCCTCCCAACCCCTTCCACCCTTCTTTTTTCTGGAGCTCTGCATCCACTAAAATTAAGAATTACACAAATGCTCACCAATTGTGTCACCAAAGTAAGAACTGTATCACTGCAACTTTAATTGGTTTTACATTTATTTTTAAAGACTGTTGACAGTTCTGGACAATGTCATTTCTGTATATTGTTTTTTTTTTCCCCTGGCTCTATCGCATTTGATCTCATCAGATAAGCAGTTCTGGTACTGTAAGTAGTGAGAAAAAAACAAGCACACCAATCACAGGATGCACTTTTTAAATATGTTTAATATAAAATGAAAATAAATATATTAATTATAATTTTAAAATTACATTTAAAATCAATGTTTTTATAGAATTTTAAATAGCTTACAAATCAGCACTGTTTCTCTATTTTTCAAATTGGGAGCACATGCACATACTTCAGAGGATCCAACAACAATGAGTTACTGGGCATTTCATATGAGAGTTTAATTTTTCATATTACATTCTAATTGAGTAGGGTGAAGAAAAAAGTTGATGGAGCGTATTTAACATTGTTTATATACAACTGTTTTGCCATTTTTATGTTCACTAGTTTGTTCAGAGGGTGTTTGTGTTTGTTCTGTGTAGCTTTTTGTGAAACGTGGCTCACCCTCAGTCAGAACCACAGTGTATTACAAGGCATCTTCGTCTGTGGAAGGGAGATTTTTCAGGTGGCCGTTTTATAAATGTTTACGGTGACTCCCTCATGGAAAATGCAGTTCAGCCCGAAGACTGAAAGCAGTGAGCCTGTTGCCGAGGTTGTGTGCTTCTCTTGGGTTTGCCTCATTGGACGTGAAGGGCTCTGAAGGGGTTTCTTTATCAAGAACACGCTAGAAAATTGTGGAGACGTGTTGCTGTTTGACAGCTCATGCTGGGGTCCTGTTGCTGGTATTAATGAGCGAGTGTTTCCTGTATCACACGGCTGTGTGGTATGGGAAATATCAACTGGATTTGCTTACACACACACATACAGTTGTAGTCAAAAGTTTACATAGCCCAATGGAAAGTTATAATTTATAGAAATTTCTCAAAAAAAAATAAAAAATATGAAAAATCTTGAGGAAAATAAGTTATAAGAAATAGATGTCTACAATTATTTATTTCATCAATTTTTTTGCAAAACTCCAAAAACGCTACTTCAAAATTTTCCCTTTGATGCTATTACAGTATAGAAATGTCAATATGACATTCTTAGAGAGTATAAAAGGGTTAGGCATAGGATGATAGCTGTCACTACCAATAAGTCAATATGGGAAAAGTAAAGAGCTATCTGAAGACTTTGGGCAGAAAATGATTTATTGTCATAAAGCTGCAGAAGGATACAAGAAGATTTCCACCCATCTAAGTATCCCAATTTCAACTATTGTTTCTTATCAAGAAGTACGAGACTCATGGTACTGACATAACACTCCCTCGGTCTGGTATGATAACTAAAGTGAATTGGCTGCAAGTGGTACTGGGGTTTCTATTTCAACCATAGGTCGAGTACTGCATGGTGAAGGTCTCAATGGTCGCAGGAAAAGGAAAAGGCCACTCTTAGGAAAATGTCACAATCGCTTAACCCTTTGCGGTCCATTGTCGGACCTGGTCCGACATTGCAATTATTCCTATCAGGTCCATTGTCGGACCCTGTCCGACATCATTATAAAAAACGCAAAAAACGGGTTTTAGTTGTTTTTTCTCCGGAAAAAGCCGAGAAAACCATTCAATGGCCGAGTGGGAACGACAGGAGCCGAGACAAGTCGAAAAAAACAATTTTTTAAAAAAAAAAGGCGTATCTCATGAAGAGTCATACATGGCCCTGGTATCAGATAACGGGGCGGTCGTAAGTAAACAAGCTGGCTGCATGTGAATCAGCGCACAGAGAACACAGACATTTGCAGAGCTTTTTTGAGATGTTATAGTAATAAAATAATGACTTGGATCGCATTATTGAGGAGTTTGGTGATAAAACGAGTGATCAGGAGATGATTGATCAGTATGTACGACTATTATTATTATTATTATTATTATTATTATTTATTTCTTACATAGGTGAAAGCTATAGTGAACGAAAGGGTGGGGCGGGGCTGGAGATGCCTAGTGAGTGCTTTGTTGATATGCAGGGCCATTTAAACCCGTTTGACTGTGAACAAAAAACACTTTTAAACAGCGTGTCTAAAATTAACTGCGCGTGTGAATATAAATTAGACCTGGCGTGCCTGACGCGCATTTAATAAATGGACTGCAAAGGGTTAAAGTTTGCAAAACAACATCTGAATGATGGACAGGAGTCTTGGTCAAAGGTTTTGTGGAGTGATGAAACAGAAATCGAGCTATTTGGTCACGCTGATAGTCATTATGAGGAAGTCTGGTGAGGTGTACAAAGAAAAGAACACCACACCTACTGTCAAGCATGGAGGTGGTAATATCCTTCTACAGACTCTAATGGCACAGGAAATTTAGTTCCAATACATGGTAAAATGGATTCCATAGCATACCAAAAGATATTGACCAATCACCTGAAACCCTCTGCTACAAAACTTTGTTTAAAGCGCAATTGGACGTTACAACACAACAACAATCCAAAGCACACATCAAAATCTACTTCAGAATGGTTAAAGAAGAATAAAATCAAGGTTCTGGAATGGCCTAGTCAAAAGTCCCGATATAAAACCGATTAAGAATCTTTGGTATGAGTTGATGAAGAGTGTGCACAAGAGAAGTCCTTGGAATTTGAAAGAACTGGAACAATTCTGCATTGAAGAATGGTCAAACATCACTAAAGAATCATGCCAAAAGCTCATTGACAAATATCCCAATCGTTTAAAATAGGTTATTATTGCTAAAAGGTGTCTCAACTAGCTATTCATTTCATTTTCCTTGTCTGGGTATGAATACTTTTGAATTAGCATTTTTTGAGTTTTGCAAAAACAATTGTTGAAATAAATAATTGTAGACATCTATTCCTTGTAACTTTTTTTCCTCATCCACAAAGCAAAATTTGTTTGAGAAATTTCTAGAAATTATACATTTCCATTGGGGTATGTAAACTTTTGACTACAACTGTACATGTACACACACTTTTTTCTACATAGCTGAAGGGCTTTGTCCGAAATCTCCTGATTTTTTGTTTTAATCATTTAAACCTTATCAGGGGTAGAGCTGAGATAATTAATCTCAGCTCTACCATATATTCATATATTAGCTACATTCACACCAGGTGCGTTCTCAAATAATAATTCCAATCAGCTGTTCACTCGGTCTGATCTTGGCAGGAATACTGAACAGCAGATCGGTATTACTGATTTGGTTGAGAGAGTGAAGGTGATATCTTAATAAAAAAGATAAAAAAAAGAAACTTATATAGAAAAAAAATGAAGATGGCAGGTTTTTTTTGTGTTTAAAAAAACAAAACATACATCTGCTATCGTGTGACTATCCCCACTCGTGGCTTGAAAAACTGGTGGGGCACAACCCCCCCCCCCCAAAAAAAAACTGTGCTCAAACCCGATGCCTGATTTTAACCATTTTTATGTAAACAGCTAGCTTTCTACCATTACCAGATAGTTCATGACAAAGAGTTCTACGCCAGATTGTCACAATCAAGAGAGCTGCAAACAATACTTTACAGGCAAGGGTCTCTTATCGACAGACAGCTGCACCTGCACTAACCTGAGCGTTTGAAATGGAAGTATCTTCACACTCTCGTGCTGTTAATAACATTCTGAACTACAGAAGTCAGGTTTGGTTTCTGTTGATGTCTCTGGCATTGGTGGTTTAGCTTTTTTGTTGTAGAAAAACTCAAAACGTAGCTGTCTTTTTGCCATTTTAAAAGGGCTCAAATTCACTCAGTTTTTAGCACATATTTTCACTGACTGAAAAAGTGAGTCTCAAACGAGAACAAATATAACGGTGAAGGGTCTTAGACACTCTTTGGTTATGTTATTAAGTTTTGAAAGTTTGAAATAAACTGCACGCTTACGTATTTTTAAATAATAAACCCTGGCAACAGTGGCGTAGCCAGGATTTTTTTTCGGGAGAGGGTGGAAATGGTAACTTTTTTAGGTGAGTGGTCACAGTGGTGCAATTGGCAACCTGATTTCTTATTAGTGCATTGACGTTTTATTTTCGAAAAATAAAGAACAATCCTTTTTTTTTAACAGAAGATCCAATAACCAAATACACTGTTGTGCAAAAAAAAAAAGAGATTCAGTTTAGAACACTTCCGATTAAAAACAAAAAAGGAAATACAAAGCAAAGGACTTGAACTTTTAACATGCACATCAGATTTCAATTTCACATTAAGATAATAAATAAAAATAACTATATATAATTTCATTTGTACTTATGGTTGTTCATTTTTGTTAACTAACATTTGGTGTTCAAAGCAAAGCAAACCATTTTATTTAATTTCACAAATCCTGACTAATTTAATTACCGTTTGACTGAAGCAGGACTGCCGGTGGTACCTAATCTTCTGGAGGTTCGGGGGAGGAGGGACTTGTGCACACAAAAAAAAATGTACAAACAGCTGATCCACCAAAAAACTTTGGTTGATTGACAACAAATCCAGCCACTCATTTTTATGGTACCACACTGCACTGACATTCGCTAGCCTATCAGGCTTTGTTGAGCTGACAGACACGCTGTAGCCTAAACAAATAATCAGAATGATAACGAATAGGTAACCGAACTCAGGAATTGAAACAGTTTTGCCGTTTCTCTCTCAGCAGCGTCCAAAAATGTTTTCATTCTGATTTATTTCTTTAGTTATTCAATTAATAATAGGTTGTACATTTACCACTCCAGACCTGGATGGACTTGGTTACCGTCCCTTGATGAAGCTGGCTGCACAATCCGTAAAAAATGATAATTTTATTAGTAGGCTGGCCGCTGGAGAGGTCAGCTGGCAGTAAGATATGTCGAGAGGCGAGTGCATTCTACATAAATGAATATGTTACTATTACATAGTAGATGTCCTCTACCCCATCTATGTGTGTAGTAGCATATGCAGTAATCATAGCCTATATGTTACATGCATCTGTGTGTGGGGTTGAGCGAGTGCAGCTTGCTTATATTCTCATTGGTTGATAGCAACGCGGTAAATAAAAAGTTCGCTCCGTGAGCGAAAAGAAAAATCAGCGCCGCCCGTGCCACGTCCTCCCCGCGTCCTGTGTGAACACACAGCTAGACTATAATGGGAAGCGAAAAATATAACAATATATTGACTATCCCCACCGGCGTAGATTTAGCTAGGGACGGTAGGGACATGTCCCTACCAATGTCAAGGGACCGCTGAATTGTCCCTACCAATAATTTTGATAAATCTGAAACGTCTTTTGTCATGTTATTTTATCCGCTCCACAAAGGGTTAACTCTGTCAAGCTCCCCTCGTTGCTCTTCCCGCCTCCAAAAAAAACCAAAAACGCTAATTTGATTGGCTTAGGCCCTAGGTTCTCAACTGGACGGTGAACGTTTGAATAATAACGTACTAGTAATAATAACAGTGACGTGCCAAACGATACTCCCGATTTCACCCTTTGAGTGCAGCAAGTTATTAAAGAGAGAAAAAGAGATAGCTTTAAAAAGAATGGCACCCTGGGATTTGTAGGTGTTTGGTGGGGTTTTGGGGTGTAATCAGCAGACAAGAAAACTACAAATTCCATAATGCATCACTGTAACACTGACTCAGTGCACGGCTGACGTCAGGGACCAAGCAGAGTGTTCTGTTTTCATTGAGTCGCGAAAGTGCACAAGGACTCGGGAGTGAAAGGTGATTCTCTGGGTTTAAAATAAGGAACATTCTAGTCAATCTTAAACGGTGTATATTGTGCCACATTTTTCACATTTATTTTAAAAAATAAGAACAAATATAATCACTTAAATTCGATATTTATTTTGTGTTTGTTGGTTAATGCGTTGTCACATTATTTCAATCCTCCTCCTTCCTCCCTTTGTAACTAACTTACTCCTTGCTTGATATTTTTGTATTGTGTGTGTAAAAAGCGAACACGAACATATATTTCATTGAATGGACAGTGTGACTATCCAGGCAGCTAAATAAACGCTCTATATTATATAGGCAGTCATAAAAATATATATATATTAAAAAGTCAAATTAAACAGGGGGGGGGGGTGGGGGGTGGAAGAGAGATATAAAAATAAATTTCAGTGGGGCGTGAGTAAAAAAAGGTTGAGACCCGCTGGCTTAGGCTGGACTCTGGAAAGACGCTCATCTGATGTTGCCGCTTGCTGGTCAGTCTGATAGGAGTGTGAGCCACTGACTGAATGAAAGGCAGGTGTCGGGGCTGAAGGTATTATCAGCTCGTCAGCAACATAGTTTGAGTGAATAAACCTACCGACCTACCTACCTACCTATTACGTTAGCGACCCATTGCTAGCTGCTAACCCCATGTCCTTGGTAGCTAGCTAGCTTGTTTCACAGCTAAATCATTATGTGTGTGTGTGTGTGAGAGAGAGTGTGTGAGTGTGAGTGTGCGTGAGCAAGTTTTGATATCGTCATCCAACTAACGTTAGCTAATCACTTCAATTTGGCTTTAGGTGACTAAAGCATAATAGCAACCAAAAAAAGAAAGATGAACATAAGGAAGTTTTTTTTACAAAAAGTCAAAGTGTAAGTAGGAAGATGTTATTAAAGTAATAAACACAACTGATAATGATTCTCATAGCAAATGTAAAAATAATTTACTAATGAAGTTAGCAGAGTCATACTTTCTCTCTAAACAGCATGCATCAATTTATCAGGCGAGTGAAGCAGTGCAACCTGGTAAAAGCAGTACAGAGGCAGGTGGAGCAACAGGGTCGCAGGTGAGGTCTGTAATGGCTTAGTGATTATAACAGTGAAAGTGTTAGACTCAGTTTTGAGATATATTATTGTTTGAGGCACATTGTGATATGATAGTAGGCTAATAGCCAGCGTAATAGCATAGCCATATATTTTCTCTCTATATGACATACATAAATTTATTATTTTATCAGGTGAATGAAGCAATGCACCCAGGTACGAGCAGCAGCACAGACACAGGTGTTGGAAAACATGGAACAAGTATTGAATAGCAGTTTGCTACGCATGAGGAATGACGGCTGTATTCATGTTATTTTTCTGAAAAGTGATTTAACATTGGATAGAAAAAACTGTTAGTTTCAAAAATGCAAGCACTGCTGTGATAGATGAAAGCTGCAATATGGTAGAGAAGTTAAGATTCTTTTGTGTCAAAGCAAATGGCTGGCCAGCAGCACACGGCTGTACAAACAAGTCCTTTGGTCTCCAGCCCTGACATGAAAGAAGTTTGCCCTTCGGGAGTCCACTGGGGTATAAAACTAGTTAAACAGGTTTTTGCTTAGAAAATACAGCTGGTTTATGACGGGGTCATAAAGCTAGTTTTCAAGGGGACCAAAAGAAGAGACCAGGCTCTAAGACTTCAGAGAGATCCAAAAAGAGATAATGCCACTGGGATCAAAGGGTCTTAGGCAAATCGGAGAGATAGGAACAAGGAAGATGACAAAAACCAGATGTATGGACCTTTGTGGCACCAGGGTCTGAAGAGTGCACTGAGTTCAGAGATCTTCACACTAGATCACACACACACACACACACACATAATGATAATGAGTTGTACCTTTTCTATTGGTTAAGTGTCAGAGAAAGAGGAGGAGAGAGACGCCTATGCAGAAGGGTATTTAATGTCATGCAACAATTGTAAGAACGAGTATTCTGTTTGTCCTGTACCTGGGACCAGACTCCCTGCATATTTCAATAAACCTAACAACTGAGTGAAGAAAAGGACTCTGCATTTTCTTGAATCTACTTACTCATCATCCTCTTTTTTAAGTTACATCAACAGGAGAGGCAGGCAGAGCACGTGAGCGTGCATGTGCTCATGCTTGTAGTGGCAGGGGTAATGGTAGCTTACAGTAAGGCTGGGATAGGTTATAATTCAGGTTATTAGTAATTCTATAGCAGGGATGTCAAACCAGCTTACAGGAGGGCCACTTTATCAGTGTTTTTAGTGTATACCAGCCAACTTCATGTCAATCAGATTATCCTCGATTCATTCATTTCAAGCCACCAGAAGTGACCATTTAACAGCTGTCTCCTAAAAAAATGTCTTCCCGGGGGGGCACGCCCCTGAACCCCCCTAGCGACCGCGACTCCGCCTCCCTAAAAAATTGTGTCCCCACCAATGTTCAAACCAAACGTACGCCCTTGACTATCCCTGTTCTCTCTTTTAGATAAAAAAAAACCTGTTTGCATCAAATTGCAAGTCAGATGTATTTCTTCAATAATCCCCATGCAACCCTATTCTAAATGTGATTGTTAATTTGTTAGTACTTCTTATTGTTATTATTTTACAAGCAGCAGCACAGCTGCAATATTGTTTAGAACCTCTATCCTTTTTTTAAACCTCTATCCTCATGCTATAGCCGACACAATGTTGTTGTTATGTTAGCAAAGTGCTTTCATTGGGTGAAAAATTAAATGGAACAAAAGTCTGGAAATCGTTTTTGTGGCGACGTGTTGAGAGTGGCAAGAGGGAACACAGCAATATGGCGGATTCACACAGCAAGACTGTTAGTACAGAAGACCGGGGAAAGGAAAGGAGTTCGGAAAGTGATGTAAGCGGGAGTCCCGGTGTCAAGAAATTTGCGAGAATCACCAGACACACAAGCGTGGTGTGGGATTTCTTTGGCCAATCCAGCAATTCACAGGTTCAGTGCAGCATACGCAAAGAAAAATGAAATATCACCACAGTTTTGCTGCAACATCTAAAAAAGAGGCACCCAACCGTCTGTCTCACTTGGTAAGTAATATGATTCATGTAACAAGTCAGTCGATATAATACATGATGCTGTTTTTAGCAAATTCTTTTTTTTTTTTACGTGTTCATTTAGCACATGAAAATAAATTATACTTTTCGCTCTTGTTATTGAATAAAGCAGTCGGTTACACTCCCGTCATTTTACTACTGAATAGAAAGAAAAACAAACTATTATAATCTATTACTGTATAAATGTTAACACCAAGTATTAATCTAATCTTAGACTTTACCAGCACTATTATCAAACTTGTTTTCATTGCATTGAAAAAAAAAAAAAAAAACCCTGCTGCATCAGTCATAGAATTGCTGGATTTGTATCAATCCTCTACAGAACTATTAGTATATGGCGTAATAAACACTATTTATAATTGTGTTTGTTTATTGTTGGGATTCCCAATCGTTGTTACTCCAGGCACAAGGATTTTTTTAAGTTAGTGTCTTGTTACGTGTATGTGTTAATTATACGCCATTTATATATTATAATTATAATATATATTCAATGGCAAAAACTTTGTTAAAGTCATTTATATGAGAAAGCATTTTCTGGTTAATAACTGTTAAAAAAAAAAAAAAATGTCATGTGTTGTTGTCTGAGTGAGACTTGCTATTTTAGACAGAGACCATCAAGAGTAAGACAACGAAAGCAGCACTGGAGATAATGTTACAGAATAAAACATAATTTTATTTACTGTTTTTTTTCTGCATTATTAAATGAAAAAAAAATTAAATTAATCAAGATTAACAGATTAATCTATGAATCGAAATTATTATTGGTATTCATGTCGGTTAATTAAATAATCGCTCAGCACACCTCTAACTAAACCTCAAAGCAAAAATATATACAAATACACATATCCTTTTAATTCACAAACCCTCAGTCACACACAGTAACAAACTTATTTAAATGAATGCGGCAACACTATTACATTGCCTTTTGTGCACCTGCCGTTTTTATGAAATCACATGACTTGAGCTCAGTATTTTGTTATCCCAAGGAACAATACTACTCAACAATCAACAAACCTATCTGCTCACTGTTTAAAATGCAAATAACATTATGTATGTATGAGCTATTGATGTAAAACTTAGACTGCTGCGTTTTCATTGTGCATCAGTATATGTATGTATAATATATATATATATATATATATATATATATATATATATATATATATATATATATATATATATATATATATATACACACACAGTACTGTGCAAAAGTTTTAGGCAGGTGTGAAAAAATGCTGTAAAGTAAGAATGCTTTCAAAAATAGACATGTTAATAGTTTATATTTATCAATTAACAAAATGCAAAGTGAGTGAACAGAAGACAAATCTACATCAAATCAATATTTGGTGTGACCACCCTTTGCCTTCAAAACAGCATCAATTCTTCTAGGTACACTTGCACACAGTTTTTGAAGGAAATCGGCAGGAAGGTTGGCCCAAACATCTTGGAGAACTAACCACAGTTCTTCTGTGGATTTAGGCAGCCTCAGTTGCTTCTCTCTCTTCATGTAATCCCAGACAGACTCGATGATGTTGAGATCAGGGCTCTGTGGGGGCCATACCATCACTTCCAGGACTCCTTGTTCTTCTTTACGCTGAAGATAGTTCTTAATGACTTTCGCTGTATGTTTGGGGTCGTTGTCATGCTGCAGAATAAATTTGGGGCCAATCAGATGCCTCCCTGATGGTATTGCATGATGGATAAGTATCTGCCTGTACTTCCCAGCATTGAGGAGACCATTAATTCTGACCAAATCCCCAACTCCATTTGCAGAAATGCAGCCCCAAACTTGCAAGGAACCTCCACCATGCTTCACTGTTGCCTGCAGACACTCATTCGTGTACCGCTCTCCAGCCCTTCGGCGAACAAACTGCCTTCTGCTACAGCCAAATATTTCAAATTTTGACTCATCAGTCCAGAGCACCTGCTGCCATTTTTCTGCACCCCAGTTCCTGTGTTTTCGTGCATAGTTGAGTCGCTTGGCCTTGTTTCCACGTCGGAGGTATGGCTTTTTGGCCGCAAGTCTTCCATGAAGGCCACTTCTGACCAGACTTCTCCGGACAGTAGATGGGTGTACCAGGGTCCCACTGTTTTCTGCCAATTCTGAGCTGATGGCACTGCTGGACATCTTCCGATTGCGAAGGGAAGTAAGCATGATGTGTCTTTCATCTGCTGCAGTAAGTTTCCTTGGCCGACCACTGCGTCTACGGTCCTCAACGTTGCCTGTTTCTTTGTGCTTCTTCAAAAGAGCTTGGACAGCACATCTGGAAACCCCTGTCTGCCTTGAAATTTCTGCCTGGGAGACACCTTGCAGATGCAGTATAACTACCTTGTGTCTTGTTGCTGTGCTCAGTCTTGCCATGGTGTATGACTTTTGACAGTAAACTGTCTTCAGCAACCTCACCTTGTTAGCTGAGTTTGGATGTTCCTCACCCAGTTCTATTCCTCCTACACAGCTGTTTCTGTTTCAGTTAATGATTGTGTTTCAACCTACATATTGAATTGATGATAATTAGCACCTGTTTAGTATAATTGTTTAATCATACACCTGACTATATGCCTACAAAATCCCTGACTTTGTGCAAGTGTACCTAGAAGAATTGATGCTGTTTTGAAGGCAAAGGGTGGTCACACCAAATATGGATTTGATTTAGATTTTTCTTCTGTTCACTCACTTTGCATTTAGTTAATTGATAAATATAATCTATTAACATGTCTATTTTTGAAAGCATTCTTACTTTACAGCATTTTTTCACACCTGCCTAAAACTTTTGCACAGTACTGTATATATATATATATAAAATCTATCTATATAAATATGATTATTTACAAACATATAGATTAAACAGACGATTACTTAACTTGTTACATTAACATAAACAAATTCACATGGGCCATTTCAGAGAAACGTTATGTGAGGAAATTACCATTCTCTAAATATTTTGTGTTTTGATGTATAAAATGTAGTGATGGGCAGTGCTATTTGAGCCGGATCAGGATCCGGCACCTCTCAGATTTGACTTTTTTTGTTCCGGCACCTAATTTGTCCGGATCCGGTACCTCTCGCGGGATGATTTATTATTTTTTCCACTGTTTGCACTATAAACATTCTAATAAAAGCGATCAGAGTTAAAGTTGCTTCTGCCTCCTCGTTATTTCTCCCCGCCCCCTGTAAAAGCGCATCCATCCTGCCACACCGATTCCAGACCTGCTCTCTTACATAGAGGTTATGGGGCGGGCCGGTGAGGTAAGTAACTGATCTTGAAACAGTGGTGGTCAGCTAGTGAGGTCCCTACGTAATCACGTCACGTAGCCTAGGCTAGTCGTCGCTACTGAATTTGAAACATGTCGTGGGAAAGGAAAGCCAAATAAATTAGGGGGAAACTGCTCCTGATGGCGATGCCTTATCTAGCAGCGCTGTCTGCGCTGCTAATTCCACCAGTTCAGCATCACCACCGGCACGTCCTCCACTATCTAGTAGGCCACTAGTGAGTCAGACTCGACGGGAGAGGGGGACGGGGTCGGGGAGGACTAGTGATGGGCAGTTCGATTCTTTTTAGTGACTCGATTCATTTGATTCAGTTCAGTTTGTTAAATCGATTAATTTGATTAACTGATTTAATGACACAAAACCAATCACTGTAGACCACATTAAGATTGTTTACGTAGGTTTATTTGAACCAGAAAGAACGAGTCGTTCACGAACTGCACATCACAAAAGCTAGGGAGAATCTATATTTGGTTGTCTGGGTTCATAAACATTAAATTAAATATAGTGTGACAAAAATATATATATATATATATATATATATATATATATATATATATATATATATATATATATATATACTTAGAATCCTGGAGATAACATAACAGTTTGAACCATTAGCATTGTTTAGCCATCAGTATCAATCTAATTTAATGTAATCTTTAAAAAAAAAAATAGTCAATTGCATTTCTTAGGTGTTTTTTTCCTATACATTTGGAGTCACCCATTGTTTTTTACAACAAAAAAGAGAGGCTTGAACGAGTGGTATTTGTGGAACTAATCCGTGGTATTTATTCAGCACATAGCAAAACGCTGTTTGCCCAATTCCTCTTCTATCCAGTAAACCTTTGGGATTAGTCATGTAATCAATCACACGTTGAAGCACACCCATAACCGCAACATGTACATTTTATATAAACAAAGTTTAAACATGTATATATTTAGTATTTTTTAGTGTTTAACACAGTAAAATAACATTTAGAAAATGTATATTTAATGTGCGTGTAAAATATAATAGACGTTTAAGAACGTCATCCATTAGAATGTGCGATATCCTCCTAAAAGGTTGTATCGTTGCTGATACTACGTTTCACCTTGTGGACTAAGGTGAATCGCCGTCATTATTAAATTATAAAATATTTAACCGTAGTTGTAAATTGTCATGTATAAAATACATTCATTCCTCAAGTCAAATATGTAATCACAAGTTATATAATTAAGCCTTGGGTACAATAACGTTACAATACCAGTAGATGTTTGTATTTATTTATTTTGGAAATGAGGTGTATATCTCTATTATTATTATTATTTATTACACTATGTAACACAATTTTTGTTCCTGGGTAGTAAGTGTTATTTCCTAATTGCTTATGCCTCAAAAGTATAGAAAATGGCTATTATTCCCCACAAACTTTGCTTTTGTGACCAGGACAGTGATATTTTGAAATGTACCTATTTCCAATGAGAAAACAGGCGAATGTGTGTCTTTTCGTTCACATAAAGTCAGAAAAAAACAACATATGAATCCAAATTAACATGTATTTATACTAAAGTAATACAAAAATGACTACAAAAGATTTAGAAGTGAGTAGTTTTTCGAGATTTACGATTATACTGTAAATCACTTTCACGAATCAGCCCCCAAATGTAGTCTCCCATCATGTTCTCGTTATACTGTCCTTGGTAGCGGCGTTCAAAGTCCAGTATATCCTGGTGGAAGCGCTCGCCTTGCTCCTCTGAGTACGCTCCCATGTTCTCCTTGAATTTATCAAGATGAGCATCAAGGATATGGACTTTGGGGGACATCCTACATCCCATTGTGCCGTAGTTCTTCACCAGAGTCTCAACCAGCTCCACATAGTTTTCGGCCTTGTGATTGCCCAGGAAGCCCCGAACCACTGCGACAAAGCTGTTGCAAGCCGCTTTCTCCTTACTAGTGAGCTTCTTGGGGAATTCATTGCACTCCAGGATCTTCTTTATCTGTGGTCTGACGAAGACACCGGCTTTGACCTTTGCCTCAGACAGCTTAGGGAAGAAGTCTTGAAGGTACTTGAAGGCTGCCGACTCCTTATCTAGAGCACTGACAATTGTTTCATAAGGCCCAATTTGGTGTGCAGTGGTGGCATCAGCACCTTCCGGGGGTCCACCAGTGGCTCCCACTTGACGTTGTTCCTCCCCACAGAGAACTCGGTCCGCTGTGGCCAGTCCCACCTGTGGTAGTGCGCCTTGGTGTCCCTGCTGTCCCAAAGGCAAAGATAGCAGGGAAACTTGGTAAAACCACCTTGGAGACCCATCAGGAATGCCATCATTTTGAAGTCTCCTATGACCTTGATGCCATCTCAGAAAAATGCAGATATGTATCCACTTAGGCAGCTGGAACTAAACTGAACGGGTGGGCTTAAGGACCCTGTATTTATACTACTATTTATATTACTGGAAAGTTCTAGAAAGTTCTAGAAGTTACTCCAAGTTTACTGAGCACTGAATCTATCTGGAATGTTCTGGAAAATAGGTAAATTTCAAAATATCACTGTCCTGGTCACAAAAGCAAAGTTTGTGGGGAATAATAGCCATTTTCTATACTTTTGAGGCATAAGCAATTAGGAAATAACACTTACTACCCAGGAACAAAAAAAAAAAAAAAATTGTTACACAGTGTTATTATTATTATTATTATTATTATTATTATTATTATTATTATTATTATTATTATTTAGTAATTTGGCTGACTTTACTCAAGATGACTTAGAAGTATTAATCATAATTTGCGCAAAATAGTTAACTATAGATATGATTAATTTTGTATGTGTATAAAAAATAACAAACACAAACACAAATAGGCTACAACTAGTAGTGATTATATACCTGCAACTAGTAGTAATAATAAATTTTATTATTTATTTGTTTGGCAGACTTACACAAGGTTACGTACATAGTAAACTAAGAACTACTGTAAGAAAAATGAAAAATAAAATTATGGTGCACAAACTTGTAATCTGAGTTTCTGACAGCGTGAAGCAGCACTCTAGAAAGTACACACCGTCTGGATCATAGATATATAGCTATGGTCTGGAGGATGTAACTGACGCCATTTTGGCTCACACAGAGTTCTTATCATGCACTAAGTAAGCCAGAATTTGGATCCAACATGGCACATACGGTCTTCAGTTTCATAACACTCAATGAACTGAGAGACAACCCAGTTTCCTTGTTACAACGAACAAATCAGCCAGACTCGAGAGATAAGGAATAATTTCATGACTTTTGATAGGCTGGTAACTCGACCCCTGTGCGCCACGCAGCTTGTTCATAGGGTGAATCAAAAGAACAGATTCAATAGGGACTCTGATCCGATTCCCATCGTTCACCTTAATGAGTCGTTCAAAAAGAACGATTTGTTCGCGAACTACACATCATTAGGGAGGACAGCGCATCCACCGACGAAGTGCCCGGAGCAGGTGCAGTTTGGACAGAGGCTCAGTTCAAGAAAAAGCAAACGTATAACCCCTGGCTTGTCATGCAAAATTCAAAGCTGGGCTGTCCAACATGCAAAAAGGTAGGGAGCTTGGGTCCGGAAAAGACTGGTGGGATGAAACTGGCAAAAGAGTGGGTGGAATGTACAGTAACGTCCTCTGCCTCCGACGTAAAAAAAAACAACAAAGAGCCCTCAGAAAAAAGGTTTTTGAACATGCCCGAACCATGGCCCATTTAGCGGCAGCAAGCATTGTAGCCAAGGCTAAAGATGACACCTTAACACAGGTTATAGTTACATTGTCTGGCTACATTGTGTTTGTCACTTTTTTTCTCATGCGTTCCGGTACCTCAGAGCCCCCCGGAACACCCCCCCCTCCCCTCGCGCTCACTATGTGTTCCGGGACCTCCCGATTTACAAATTTACAAATTAAGCACTGGTGATGGGTACAAAGCCTCACCCGCTTCGACTTGTCTCGAACCTGAAGCAAACAGTGTTGTGAATCAAAGGTTCAATTGGTTCGCATGGAGCAAATCATCACGTGACATAAACGCCAACAGTTCTACGGATCCTCTGAAGCTGCAGACGCTCACGGAGTAAAATCTTGCTGACAGTGTCGTAGGTGCACTATTGAAACGTTTTGATGGTATATTTACAAAAGAAGACACAAACCACTAATACAACGCTTTACTTCAAATCAATAAAGCTTCGTTGATGTAGGTTAGAACTGGAAGGCAGAATATACTGTTTGTCAAATTACATTTTAAAATAATTTCAATTAATCTTTGTTAAATTATGTGTATATATATATATATATATATATATATATATATATATATATATATATATATATATATATATATATTACTGGCTACTACTATGTGAAATTGGGGGAGTTTAATTATTGTTAATTATTATAAAAATAAATGTAATGATTATTTGAGATGTTTTCCAGAAATAATTGTTAATAAAATGTCTTTTCAAACCTTTGTCAAAAGTCTTGAATTCAATATTATTTCATTGTAATACATCAATAAAATAAATATAATTTATAAATATCAAATTGCTATACTATTGTAAACACACCATTACACCTTAAAGCACCATATGCTGTTGATGTGTGTGTTACTACTGTGGGATCCGTGACGGCTCTATGAGTTTAGTGCGAGGAAGTAATCAACCTCAATCCAAAGGTCCGGGTTCGGGTTCGTATCCGCCAAGTCATATATGTAATATGCATTTTTTTTTTTTTTATTTATAAAAATATATATAGATGTATATGTAGAAGTCTTTGCATTCAAGTATGTTTTACTGAAATGTAATAAAATAAACATTATTATTATGTTATGTTTCTATATATTATGCACTCTAAAAACACTTTTTTTTTTTTTTAAATGTCCAATAGGCTTTAATTGACTTGGGGTTACGCTTCACGTATGTTGTATGCTTAAAAATAATCTAATCATCCGAGAGACACCGATGAGACACTGAACTAATGACCCATTAATGCTATGCCTAATGAGTTTTGGAGAGGGGCTTCAACTGATTCAACTACGTTAGTGCGGAGCTTCAAAACATTCACGAGGTTCATTGCTTCATTGAGGCTTCAAATCATACACGGGGTTCATTGCCTCATGAGGCTTCAAATCGCTCATAGGCGCTCATTGAGGCTTCGGATCAGTCACATGATTCAGTGATTCAGCACTTCAGGTGATTCAAATGACCACTGCTTCATGTGAAGCAAACAAATGACGTAACTCGTATGTACACAAGTTCAAGTATGTTCAATGACGCGGCTCTACCAATAGATGTCACTATGGACCACGAAGCGCTTCAAGTGATTCGGCTCAGTGATTCTTATGAAGCAAATGGTTCAGAGGGTTCTACTGGTTCAAGAGGCTTCACTTTTCCCACCACTAATAAAATGTACATTTAATTTGTAATACCAAAAGTTCAGTTACACCACGGCATGAACAAATAGCGTATGTAATCACACGGACAAACTTCAACGAAACACTCACGCATGCGCATTAGTCAAAGTAATGCCAACACTCTACACAACATGGGAATGTGAATAAAAACAAACGCGCCGGACTGGCATAACCACGCCGCTTCAGAAATGCAACATACATATAAAAACAATACGCTGCAACCGCACAACAATCCGACCCTTTCAAAGTAATACAATAGAATAGCTTTCTGTGGTTTTCTAAAACTATTTTACAGCACAATTAACACTTACTCACATACCTCCGCTCTTTCCTGTCCCTCGGAGTCTGAATGCATCTGCCTTCCACAGAACGGGGGTGCTGCGAATTGAGGAATATACCAATCGCAAAATACACTGGCCAGTACGGTTTGGCATTTCATCCAATGTGGACCGAAAAGGGAAGTAATGTTTTATTTAAATTATTAATACTTTCAATTTTAACATCGAAAACGAGCTATTTGTAGCTCATGTTTTGTTTTTCCAATTAATACGTTTTTAATCGAGGTAAACTAACCCCCGCCGTGTCCGGGTTGGTATAACCCTATATGATCAACTTGAACGCTGTGACTGAAGGCAGCAGCGCTAATGCAGCGAGTTTTTCTTTTTTTTGCAGGTATATCATTTGTGTTTTGTGTATACCGGTATTGTTATTTCTCGTCCTCTTCTTCGGAACCATATGCTTAAAGATAAATGCCATTCCCCTGATAATGTTGTTTTAGAAGTATATTAGGTTAATTCAAGTTGAGCGTTGTCACAAACAGATCCAAAATGGCGTAGGCATGGGCGCAGTTTCTTTGCTCGTCTTGAAGTTCAGTATTATTCATTTCTTAGCAGACGCCCTTATCCAGGGCGACTAACAATTGTTACAAGATATCACATTATTTTTACATACAATTACATTATTTTTTACATACAATTACCCATTTATACAGTTGGATTTTTTTTACTGGAGCAATCTAGGTAAAGTACCTTGCTTAATATAGCAGCAGTGTTCCATATCTGGGATTGAACCCACAACTCTCCAGTCAAGAGTCCAGAGCCCTAACCACTACTCCACACTGCTGCAAGTATGTGTGAACAAAACAAAGGAAGAAAACACAAGAGACTACAGCATGCAAAGCAACACAAAATTATACTGAAGCCCTGTGGATATTTATATGTTGGTTTTAATAAAAAACGTTAATCATTGTTAGTAGTTATTATAGTTTTATCTTGAAGTAAACATTTTTAAGTGGCACATAATCATCCGGAGATGGGAAGTAAACATTAACGTAAAAAACATTTACAATGCATACTATTTTGTATTATTTATACTAACTTTTTGCCGAATATTAAGCGAATATCTCCACAGAGATTACTAAATGCTTGTCTTAATTCTTTGCATCCAAATACTTGTAATGAAAAGTTTTAAGAATTAAGCCTACTGTTTATTATTCTGTCCTAAACCAGCAGTTTGTCACCCAAACCATTGTGACATAAATTATTTAATAAATAAACAAGGAGGAAAAGAAATGTGTTCATCAGATTACTGTCCATTTTATTGCAACTGTTGTGCCATTCAGTAGAGCAAAAATTGTAAAGGGGTACTTGAGCTGAAACCTCCAGACAGAAGGGGTACAGTTTCAAAACAAGGTTGAAAATCCCTGCTATAGACCGCCAAATTCAGACACCAAGCAAAATAATCTGTTATACAATGACATTAGAAATGCGTGTAACAAAGGAGAAGCCATACTAATAGGGGATTTTAACTTCCCCCCATATAGAATGGGAAAACCTGGTGGGGAGCACGACAGATAAAATTGAAATGGTGGAAATGACAAATGACTGCTTCCTAACGCAATTTGTCAAGGCACCGACTAGAGAGGAGGCATGCCTTGACTTAGTCTTTTCAAATAACGAAGACAGAATAACTAAAACAGAGGTCAGAGAACCATTGGCAAACTCAGACTATTTGAAGTGCCTGTTAAAACCCAAAAAGTAATGACTAAAGCTAAGGTTTAAAATTTTAAAAAGGCAAACTATGAAGGTAGATTGGAGT
Organism: Acipenser ruthenus; assembly: GCF_902713425.1. Classification (NCBI taxonomy): domain Eukaryota; kingdom Metazoa; phylum Chordata; class Actinopteri; order Acipenseriformes; family Acipenseridae; genus Acipenser; species Acipenser ruthenus. The sequence goes on along the minus strand of NC_081198.1, from coordinate 20,154,824 downwards.
AAAATAGAGAAAACTTCCACAGAAAAATGATGTTTTTTTTTTTTTTTTTTAAATGTACTACTAGAGGCGCAAAACAATTGCATCCCAAAAGTAGGCAAATCTAAATCTAAAACAAAATGGCCAAAATGGCTTAATAGATCAATTAAAAAAAAAAATCAGCGAAAAAAGGCACTTTACAGAGCGTTTAAAAGGAACCAAAGGGGCGAGTGGCGCATCAGGTAAAGGCGCTCCACGTGGAGTGCAGGATGTGCCCTATAGCCTGGAGTTCACCAGTTTGAGTCCAGGCTATTCCACTGCCAACCGTGGACGCGAGCTCCCAGGGGGCGGCGCACAATTGGCCGAGCACCACCCAGGGTGGGCAGGGCTTAGGTCAGCCAGGGTGTCCTTGGCTCACCACACACCAGCGACCCCTGTAGTTTGCCAGGCCGCTGCATTGTACTCAAAGAAATGAAAGAAGTTATTTACAAACCGCTAACCAAGATCAAGCAACAGTCTCTTGACACGGGTTGTACCAAGAGACTGGAGAATTGCAAACATAATACAGATCCACAAAAAGGGAAACAAAACCGAACCACGTAAATACAGACCATGTCCTCCGACGCTGTAGCTCTGAGTGGCTGCATGGTGAGTCTGCAGTGTGTAAAAAAGCGGGCAGCTGTAGGCACACGCTTCAGAGGACAGCGTGTGTTCGTCTTCACCCCTCCCGAGTCAGCGCAGTGTAGCAGTGAGCTGAGCCTAAAAATAATTGGAGATTATTGTGGAGAAAACAATACAAATAATTGCCGACCCCTAAATAAAAAAAAAAAAAAAGAGTAGACTTCACTGTGGAGGTGGCATCCTCTGCGTACAGGCCGGGATGTTGACAGTGTTTGTTTATATTATCTTTTTTGGTTTTATTAATTTGTGGTCCAGGCGCCAGGTCCATTATAGCCGAAGGTTTGCTATAATGAAGGGCATTATAGCAAGGATGTAAGTATTTGAGTCAGAGTCATATGATATAATGGTAATGATTGGGCATTCCACGAACTCCCGCCCCTGTACAAGCCAACTCTGCAATCTATTGGCTACCTCATTTTCTGGTTTGAGTCAGACATTGGAAAACATGGTAGTCTGACAGGAGAAAGAACCAATAAAATACACAGAGTGCCCGTTAGATTCTGACATGACCAGTCTCCATTTAGTTGTTGTCTTTTACGTGATTAGACATGCCATGCATTTCCCTGTGCTCACTGCAGTCGTGTGTGTGGTAGAGGATTGAGTAAGAGGTTTTGTTGAGCAGTATGTCTCTCAATTAAACAAATATAATTGCAGTGTTATATTGGTTTAAAGGTTTAAATAAAAGTGCTGGACATCGAGAAAATCTCGAACTGGTTATAGACATATTAATGAAACAGAAAGGAAAATAACTACATTTAGATGATCATGAAAGGGTCTGTAAAGGGGAGCCGTCACGTGACCTGGCATCTCTTACTACCGGCTTGTCTCGTAACTTTCATTTTCATCTTGTCTTTATTCAATTTTTTAAAAAAAGCATTTGTAAAATTAAAAAAAAAAAAACTTCTAAAAACATTTAAGTAGCCAAATTGCAGCCACTATAAACAAAAGAGAAGTGTTGCCAATTTTTATTATTATTATTATTTATTTTTATTTTATATTTTGTGAAATAAAATGCATAAGTAGCAGTTCACACTACAAAACTTTCTGCAGACAATACAGAAAAAATGCATCTGCTTGTGAAAGTTTACACTCCACAGCAGCAAGTAGTAGTTTTGATTTTGGCTGCAGGAGTCAGGGATGGAAATAAGACTCCTATTGCATAGCAGATTCACACATTCCAGGTTTTAATACAAGCCTGATTAGCACAGTGTGTACAGGTAACAAGCTCAGGTGTGTCTTGATCCCTCATCCTTCCAGAACTACCAAGCTGTCTCCCTTCTCCCGTTCCTCTCTAAAACTCTTCAGCGAGCGATACATCGCCAGTTCTCTGCCATCCTGTCAACACATTCTCTGCTCGACCCCCTCCAATCTGGTTTTAATTCTCCTTGATCTCTCTGCAGCCTCTGGCATGGTCGACCACTGTATTGTCCTTCTTCCCTCGCTTACCTGGGACTCTCTGGCACTGTTCTTGCCTGGTTCTCCTCCTACCTCGCTGATCGCATGTACCGAGTGTCCTGGCATGGTTCACCCTCTGCCTCTTGCTCTCTTTCAACAGGAGTCCCCCAAGCCTCAGTCCTGGGACCCTTCCTGTTTTCTCTCTACATCCGCTCCCTGGGTCCCCTCATCTCCTTCCATGGCTTCTCATATCATCACTATGTTGATGATGCCCAGACCTTCTTCTCCTTTCCCCCCTCTGCCCCCAACGTTTCCTTCCATATCTTGACCTGCCTCTCTGCCATCTCCTCCTGGATGCACTTGCATCATCTCAAACTCAACCTCTCCAAGTCAGACCTCCTTTTCTTCTCCCCTCTTCCTCCCGCACCGCTGATTGCTCTATTTCTATTCCTCTTGAATCCACAACCCTCTCTCCCTCCTCATCCACCAAGAATCTCGGTGTCACCCTCAACCTCTCCATCCCTTACTCTCAGCACATCTTTACTCTGGCACGCTCCTGTCGCTTCTTCCTCAGCAACACACACAGAATTCGCCCCTTCCTCACTGACTACTCCACACAGCTCCTAGTTCAGGCCCAAATAGTTTTAATATAAGTTAACTGCTTTTTGTCAAACCTGCACTTACATGTAATTATTTACTGTATTCTCTATTTTTTGTTCTTATTTTTTTTGCTGCTGATTTTATTGTACTTTACAACTGCTCTTATCTGTAATGTGATACTCTATAATGTGATGACAGTGTTACTCAGCTGAATCCCAGCACCAATCCTTCATGTTCTTCTACTGACAAATCAATCATGGATTCACATGCATCTGGGTCTCTTAGTCTTTGGCTCAAACGAAAGTGGTCCACAAAGGCCTCAGCTAACATGTGGCTGGTCATGTGCAGAATGAACACCTTATTTCTGTGTCCAAATACATAAGAACACACCATTGTGTTTGCCTAAGCGGCCCTGGGACCCCTACATATAATTTGCCTACTTCAGATACCATATTCAATTGCCTACCAATGTCCGCCACTGACGGTTAGCTATGTGGCCACTGTCTGAACTGAAAAATGAAAGTGCTCATTATCAGAGGACAGAAGAATGCAGCCTCCTTCTACAGCCTGTCCTAGCCGATGACGTGCCAGGTAAATACTGAGTTAACAAACACGTGCTATTTGTTTATTTGTGAGTCACTTACTAAATTAGTTAATGTTTCTAATAACAAATGTATTTTGAATGATCGCGACATTAAAAATGTAGTTTTGTCGGTATTTTACAAAAAAAGTTGCATCTAGTTGTGTGCATGTATGTGTGTGTGTGATTATATATATATATATATATATATATATATATATATATATATATATATATATATATATATATATAAGTTAACCTACTAAATATCTACGGGTTATTAATAGCGTTTACCTTTCTGTGAGTGCACGAAGAGCGCTGATGTACGGTGGCCGATCAGTTCAAAGACGTATCTGCAACTAGGGGACTGAAACGGGGTGGTAACATTTAAAAGATTGCAGCCGCATCAAAAAACGTCTTCCGGAAATTACATTTTGTGACGGAAGTTGCATTTGATGCCATCAGTTACTTTTTTTTTTTTTTTTTTTTTTTTGTAAAGGAGGGGGTAGAGAAAGGTTGTGGTGTATGTCGCCATATTTACAGATCTGAACACAGTACGTGACAGTTTCTGAGGTAAGATAGTTGGTTATATTCTAACTATTATCTGTGAAGCAAAGTTTCTTCAATGTATTTACAATTTATCGCGGAAATGGATTCTGTTACGAATGTGGCTTTACCTCAGTTAAAGTGTAAAACAGAAACAAATGCCTTTCTGTTTATTAATGTTATCTTGCAGTTAAGTGTTGCGGACTAATTCAACATCTAACTATTTTGTATGAGTATGTATGTATGTATGTATGTATGTATAATATATACACATAATATATATATATATATATATATATATATATATATATATATATATATATATATATATATATATATATACACACAGTGCCTTGCAAAAGTATTCAGACCCCTGACCAATTCTCTCATATTACTGAATTACAAATGGTACATTGAAATTTCGTTCTGTTTGATATTTTATTTTAAAACACTGAAACTAAAAGTCAATTATTGTAAGGTGACATTGGTTTTATGTTGGGAAATATTTTTAAGAGAAATAAAAAACTGAAATATCTTGCTTGCATAAGTATTCAACCCCCAAACATTAATATTTGATAGAGCCACCTTTCGCTGCAATAACAACTTTAAGTCTTTTGGGGTAAGTATGTACCAGCTTTGCACACAGTGTCGGAGTGATTTTGGCCCATTCTTCTTGGCAGATTTGCTCCAGGTTGTTCAGGTTGGTTGGACGACGCTTGTGGACCACAATTTTCAAATAGTGCCACAGATTCTCAATGGGATTGAGATCAGGACTTTGACTGGGCCACTGTAGGACATTCACCTTTTTGTTCTTGAGCCACTCCAATGTTGCTTTGGCCTTGTGCTTGGGATCATTGTCCTGCTGAAAGGTGATTTTCCTCCCAAGCTTCAGTTTTTTAGCAGACTGAAGCAGGTTCTCTTGCAGTATTTCCCTGTATTTTGCTCCATCCATTCTTCCTTCAATTTTAACAAGATGCCCAGTCCCTGCTGATGAGAAGCATCCCCACAGCATGATGCTGCCACCACCATACTTCACTAGAGGGATGGTGTGTCTTGAGGCATGGGCAGTGTTAGGTTTGCACCACACATAGTGCTTTGAGTTTTGGCCAAAAAGCTCTATCTTGGTCTCATCTGACCACAAAACCTTTTCCCACATCGCAGCTGGGTCACTCTCATGCTTTCTGGCAAACTCCAGACGTGCTTTCAGATGGTACTTTTTGAGTAACGGCTTCTTTCTTGCCACCCTCCCATACAGGCCAGTGTTATGCAGAGCTCTTGATATGGTTGACTGGTGCACCATTACTCCACTCCCAGCCACTGAACTCTGTAGCTCCTTCAAAATGATTTTTGGCCTCTCTGTGGCTTCTCTCACAAGTCTCCTTCTTGTTTGAGCGCTGAGTTTTGAGGGACGGCCTTTTCTTGGCAGTGCCTGAGTGGTGTGATGCAGCTTCCACTTCCTGATTATTGATCCAACTGTGCTCACTGGGATATCCAAACACTTGGATATTATTTTGTACCCTTTCCCTAATCTATGCATTTGTATTACTTTATCTCTAACTTCTGTAGAATGCTCTTTGGTCTTCATTTTCCTTCAGATTCACAGCCTGACCAATGATCCTTCAACAGTGGGGTTTTTATCCAGAAAATGTGACAGCAACTTTAATGGTTCACAGGTGGAGGCCAATGGTAAGGTAATTGTGTCCTTGTTAGGGCAATTTCTTTCATCGGTGTAAACTGGGAGCTTCCACAGCACAGGGGTTGAATACTTATGCAAGCAAGATATTTCAGTTTTTTATTTTTCTTAAAAATATTTCCCAACATAAAACCAATGTACCTTACAATAATTGATTTTGAGTTTCAGTGTTTTAAAATAAAATATCAGACAAAATGAAATTTCAATGTACCATTTGTAATTCAGTAATATGAGAGAATTGGTCAGGGGTCTGAATACTTTTGCAAGGCACTGTGTGTGTATGTGTGTATATATATATGTGTGTGTGTTTGTGCTCAAAAGAGCTAACTTCCTAATGTTTCGGTATATTTAAACATACCTTTGTCCAGGGAAAGTGTGTTTGAAATCAAACAGTGGAGGTATATACGGTCATATATGCCGTGCAATACACTACCTAACATCAGGAATATTATGTGTGTGTTTGAAATTGTTTTAATACTCGTGTGACAGTTTGGGCTATTAAAAAGCTGTTTGTGTACAGCTTTTATACTGTATTCTCTGGAATCTTGTTTTTTTTAGTTTCTCTTAATGTTTGTCACTGTGCTTTATCAGTATGTTTTTATTGCATTCTATTTCAGGATGTTTTGTCCTTTTTGTGGAAATACATTGGAGGAGATTAGCCACTTTTGTAGTAAATGTGGGAAAAATGTGCATTTTATATCAGTTAACCCAGAGTTTCCCCCTTCTGCTAGTCCCTTACAATCATCCTCTAACCCAGGTACAGTACTTATTCCATGACAATTTATATTTAACATCTTTACATGGGTCATTGATGCTAATATTTTGCTTATTCTGCAGGTTTCTCAAACCTCCATAGAACAGAAACTTTAGATGTTTTTTTCAAATTTTGTGATCTGAAACGAGATGAAAAAATCACATTTGCAACCAAAAAGAAACAGAAATCGGTCAAAAAAAGCGTTCTGGTACGTATTTCAATAATTTCTGTTAAAAACTAAAGTCACTTGCTAAATTCTAAACTGTGTTTATATAATTTCTTTCAGATATCTATTGGTAAAATGTTTGAAGCCAGTGGGAAACTAAAAATTCAAAGAGGATTAAGTCTGCCTATTTTGACTACGGATGATGCTGTATATGACCAGCTTTTAAATGCAGCTGTTGAAAAGCACAAGGCTTTTGACCACAACTTCATTGATGATGATTATTACTTACTGTACCAGGATGGCTGTATGGCTCAGTTTCTTCCTGGAACCTGTGATTCGTTTAACTTAAAAGCTTATAAAAATGCATGTGGAAAACCATACAGAAGAATTACACTTTACCTTTGTCTTCAGAGGCACTATCAGGCAACAGGCAAGTAATTCAAATTCACTTCTAGAAGTCATTTGACTGCCATAAACAAAAACAGCTTTTTATTGTATTGTATTATACATGTTTCCACTCCACCAGAATTGCAGCATTAGTGTCTATTCACCCAACTACAAACAGTCCATTAAACGCCAAAAATGCCAACTCAATCATACTCGCTAAAATGTATTTCAGATGTAATATTTCCTATTAAATGAAAGGTTTGCATATTTTCCTTCTTTACTACTGAAGATTAAACACGTATTCATCATGGCCCTCGGAGATAAAGGCCTACCTGTTTAACCTACTACAGCTTTTATAAGGAGTTATTATTGCACTGTGGTACTTTGCTTTTTGTGACTAATATATTTTATCAAATATTTTTTTAGTTGAAAATGTAGCTGCAATTATTTCGGATGACAATGACCCAGAAATAATAATAGTGACGGAGAAAAAGCCAACTAAGACTGAGGAAGCGCTGGAAGACTCTGTGGTAAAATGTTCTTTCAACAATCCTTATTTGCTATATAGACCAGTGCAAATCGACCTTTAGTAGTGGGAAAAAAAACATGAGAGGCATAATATTAATGACACATACCACGTCACATTGTGGAAATAGAAGGGATGTTATTCATTTAAAAAAATCCAAGTTAACTTAATGGATATAATAATGCAAATATATTTAACATATAGCAAAAAAAAAAAGGAAACATGCCTGATGTGATGTAGCTCTGTGTGAAATATTGAATTGATTAGGTTTACCTGTACTTGAACTGACTAAATAACAACAAAAGGCATGACATAAGGATTAGGAAGGTGGGAAACAGCTTAGGCTATTTAAAAGTGTTTTTAGACAGATGTTTATTAATTTTGTACTGCAGTGTATAACATTATTACAGCAATATTTGTTTTAATGATTTCCATTACACGAGAGTAGATGTTAAAACTTCATGCTGATTTGAACTCTGCTCTCGCCAAGATAAGCACCAACTAAGACGTAGCTTTACAGTAAACTAATGTGATCCATATGTGTCTCCATCCATTTACGTTTCCTTCCATATGATGATGTAGATATCCTTCTGTCTGGTGTTAATGGCTGAAGTGTAATGCTGGCTCCAGGGATCAGCTTATTTTGCCTCCCTGGCGCATCAGCACACACAACGGCTGCGATGCTGGCTCCGGGGATCAACCACAGTGCGGCCTCCCCATATATAGTGAACTAACTTTATTATTATTATTATTATTTATTTCTTAGCAGACGCTCTTATCTAGGGCGAATTACAATTGTTACAAGATATCACATTATTTTTACATACAATTGCATTCTTTTTTACACTATTTTTTTACATACAATTACCCAGTTATACAGTTGGGTTTTTACTGGAGCAATTTAGGTAAAATACCTTGCTCAAGGGTACAGCAGTAGTGTACCCCACCTGGGATTGAACCCACGACCCTCCGCTCAAGAGTCCAGAGCCCTAACCACTACTCCACACTGCTGCCCCATGAAACAGTCACGTACAGTCTGCAGACCTGTAAATATGGTGACATTCACCAGAACCTTGTATTACCGGCCACCTCTCCCGCCACAAAAGAAAAACTGAATTTGTGGCATAAAACGTAATGTCCGACACAAAATTAAAATTCCGGCAATGCGCCTGCCATTTTATTGTGGCTGCGGTTTTTATAGATGTCGTCATTGTATTGTATTGACCATATTTTTGCAGTCCTGATTAGCATATTAACTTTGTCCGATTCAAAATTTAGAAAATAGGCCATAATGTCACATATTAGTAACCCCTTTTCATGAAGTAACCCACATTTGGGCAAATGGTTCTGTAGCCTTCATTAGCCTTGCTAATCTGAGGCCAAAACTCCTGCAAAAGTAGACTATGACAAAGATTTTCATATCTCCAAGCACTTGTGCTAATCAGAAGTGCCTCCTATTTTCTGTTCTGAATGCCCCTTTATCTAATCTCCATTTGTGACCCCTGGTCCTTGTTTCTTTTTTCAGGTCGAAAAGGTCCCTTGGGTTGACATTGTCAATACCTTTTATAATTTTGAATGCTTGAATCAGATCGCTGTGTAGTCTTTGTTCAAGACTGAATAGATTTGATTCTTTTAGCCTGTCTGCATACGACATGCCTTTTAAACCCAGAATAATTCTGGTCGCTCTTCTTTGCATTCTTTCCAGAGCAACAATATCCTTTTTGTAGCGAGGTGACCAGAACTGAAGACAATATGCTAAATGAGGTCTCACTAATGCATTGTAAAATTTTAAATTCAACACTTTTCACTATATATCCGAGCATTTTGCTGGCCTTTTTTATAGCTTCCCCACATTGTCTAGATGAAGTCAACATAAACTCCTAGATCTTTTTCATAGATTCCTTCATCAATTTTGATATCTCCTATATGGTATTTATAATGCACATTTTTAGTGCCTGTGTGCACTTTTCTCTATTAAATGTCATTTGCCATGTGTCTGCCCAGTTCTGAATGTTGTCTAGATCATTTTGAATGACCTTTGCTGCTGCTGCAACGGTGTTTGCCACTCCTCCTATTTTTGTGTCATCTGCAAATTTAACAAGTTTGCTTACTATACCAGAATCCAAGTAATTAATGTAGATTAGGAATAGCAGAGGACCTAATACTGATCCCTATGGTTCTCCAACGCTATACATTTTCTGTTTATGCATAACTACAGTTTGTATGCTTGGGTCTTTCTGAGGCTGAGGCGATGCATTGTATTGTATGTGTAAAGGTTTTAAGCAAAGGGAATCATTTATTGGAGAGCTATCCCCGCCCAACTCCGGTCTGACGCCGGCTCACTCCCCCCCCCCCCCCCACCCCCCCACCCCCCCCCCGTGAGTTTTTACTCACAGGATTGCTTCTGCGCGAGAGTCTTCAGGGCGAGCAACGGAGCAAACAAACATTAGTGTTGTGCAAAAGTTTAATGAATATCAACCGTGATACAATGCCTTCCGACGCTTGCTAATTCTTTTCTATATAGAATATGGCAAGAAAGTAAAGTGCAGCCTATGCAAAAAATGTTTGGGGTACTCCAGTAACAAAATTAATTTGCGTGACCATTTAATGAGATAGCACCCAACAAAATGCCAAACCAAAATCCGACTGTGTAAAAGCCGTGTAACGAAAGCCATGTTTACTTTGATTGTTTGATTGTAAATTATATGAATAATGTACATCAATATGTAATTATTCAGGCTGTGATGCGAGGTGTTTTATTTATTTATTTTAGCGAACGCTATTTTCTAATAACATTACTTCTCAAATTAACAATACAGATTGCGTGTTAATTTTATAATGTTGTATCCTTTTGGAGCATATAAAAAGATTTAACACATTTTTTACTTGATGTATTTGTTTTTATTGTACTTTGTTGTTACAATGTAGTTTGGAAATATATACAGTACAACGTCGCCTATCCCGACCCCCTGTGGACTGTGGTATAGGCGGATATGTGAAAGTCGGATTTGTGAACATCTGTAGAATGTGACATTTACACATGCATAAATAGGTTAGTGAACAAAAACAACACTCATACTGCTTTAAACATGGGGAAATTCTTTGCTTTAAAAGTAAGCAAACATAAACAAGATTAATTGGGTTACAATACACAGTGTTGCTATGCGATTTACTATAAGCCGTCTCCACGCAAAGCTTTAAAAAAAAAAATTTAAAAAAATTAAAAATACTAAACAAATGGTAAATCTACAGTTACCTGCAACTGATGGCTTCTTTCTTAACTTTAGAAGTCACTGCCTCCCTGCTTCTGCTTTCTTAATATCCTCTGTCATGGTACTTTGCGCTCTTTCTTGATATTGCCAACAGCTGATAAGAAGCTTGGTTTAAATATTGCTTCAGCACATATAATTAATTGATAAATTGTTAATTGATAAAGACGGTTATGTGACGGTTGGATATGCGACGTTCCACTGTTTATGTTGGCTTCAGGGCTCAAAATGTGTTGGACAGCCCTCCGGAATAGACTGGCAAGTGACAGACTGAACCCTCCTGTCATAAGAGTTGAGGGACCACACTGGAAGGACTTTGATTATGGAAGGCCCTGGCAAAGTTCATAAATGAAAAGGAAAGAAGGATCTAACGCACAGCTACAAAAAAGTGACTTGTGTAATATAGGGACACCTTGTTTCTACCATTTTTTTTTTTATTAAGGTCATTTCAAAAGACAGTTGTACTAAATGAGAACTGTTTTTTCATTTGTATTTTGTGTTCTTCAAAAACAAGGCCAGTGTAAACTCTGTTGACTTGTATAAAAATACTGTGGTGTTGAAATCTAAGTCATAAAACATATTGATGCCCTCACTAAAGAAAATGTCCCCCTAAAATTTAGGTAGGTGGCCAAATTGACCCTCAATCAGCAAGTCCTGGAGTAAACCCTGCATTTCAAAAATGATGTTTGTTAACTAGCCTCGTGTGTGATTTATCAGGTTGATCCATCTGGTAAAATGACAAGTTGTAAGAAGTCATTTCTGGATTTCTTTTTCTACAAAGTCAATTTCAAATTTGCTTCTGAAAGTGGTCTAAAGTGGCTCAGAATGCATCTGAGAACATGTACACAACCCCAGAGCTTCTGGGGTGCTAGGTGGACCACAGACTGGAAAGCCTGGTTTTGCCCCAGGAGTTTGTCAAAATGATTGTCCACTTTTCACCCATGCGTATTGTAGCAGTATGTAAAATTCCCCATTAATGACCCAACAGCAAAATGTTACCCGTGCACAGAACTGCATACAACGTAAAAGGTAATGCAATTTAGCAAAAGATTAACAAAAAAAAGTTTCCATAATTAAAACAGTATCCAAAGTCAGTATTCAAAATTGCAGGATATAGTGCTCAATAAGGCCCCAATGTCACAGTTCACTTGCAAATGAAAATGCACAAAAACAACTAAAGATCACAGATTTAAAAAAATAAAATGTATCACAATAGCAAACTGTTTAATGTTTAACTGTTACATTACTGTAGCTTGTCTCGTTCGCTTTGTTTTGGCTGCATTTTCCTCAGGTGAAACTGGAGGAAGCGCTGTGTAACTGCACAATAAAAAAAGTTTTTGGCATGCAGGGGAAAAAAAATGCAGGCTGTGATGGATATTCAGATAAATTGTAACATTGAAGAGATGGGCTTTGTATCAGAAATCGCTTGTGACAGTTAAGTGCGTTAATTTGTTGCATATATATAATGGGAATTGATTTGTTTCTTAATACAAGGATGGTAAATGCGACTAACGTGTATCTGAGTGTCGTATATCCGAGTGCTGACTCTACAAGAAGCTTGAGCTGTGCAGCAAAATTGTTATGCGTATTCTTTATGCATTCAGTTGAAATATCATGCATAATTCATATTTATGCAATGCCTAAAACACCCAGTATGTGATATAGTAACAGCCTACAAGCTTTTACATTAACTGCAGTTTAATGCAGTTCTACATAAGGATCTTGATAATTATTCAGAATAGTTAACATGTTGTGTTTGTGTTTTATGTTAAGCTATCTGACACAAATGTCTGATGCACATTATTATTATTATTATTATTATTATTATTATTATTATTATTTATTTCTTAGCAGACGCCCTTATCCAGGGCGACTTACAATCGTAAGCAAATACATTTCAAGTGTTACAATACAAGTAATACAATAAGAGCAAGAAATACCATAACTTTTGTTCAAGTGTGACAAACCACAATTCAATAATACAGCAGATAATAGTGATAGTTACATTAGGATATGATTAAATAGTGATAGTTACATCAGGATGTGATTAAATACAAAATACTACAGGTTAAACACTTGGCAGATTACAGTATTCTGAAGTACAGGATTAAATGCAGTAAAATAGGGGGCAGATAAGAGCAAAATAAAACACATTTAAATGAAGGGTGATAGTGTCCCAGGATACAAACAGAGGAGTTCTACAGGTGCTCTTTGAAGAGGTGAGTCTTAAGGAGGTGCCGGAATGTGGTCAGGGACTGGGCAGTCCTGACATCTGTAGGAAGGTCATTCCACCACTGCGGAGCAAGGGTGGAGAAGGAGCGGGCTCTGGAGGCAGGGGAGCGTAGCGGAGGTAGAGCCAGTCTTCTAGTGTAGGCAGAGCGGAGAGGTCGAGTGGGGGTGTAGGGAGAGATGAGGGTCTGGAGGTAGCTGGGTGCAGTCTGGTCAAGGCATCTGTAGGCTAGTACAAGAGTCTTGAACTGGATGCGAGCGGTGATCGGGAGCCAGTGGAGCGAGTGGAGTAGTGGAGTAGCGTGGGCGAAGCGAGGCAGAGAGAACACCAGGCGGGCAGCAGAGTTCTGGATGAGCTGGAGCGGACGGGTGGCGGACGCAGGGAGGCCAGCCAGGAGGGAGTTGCAGTAGTCTAGGCGGGAGAGTACCAGGGCCTGGACCAGGAGCTGGGTAGCATAGTTGGTGAGGAAGGGTCGGATTCTTCGGATGTGGCTCAGGAAGAATCAGCAAGTGCGTGCCAGAGTGGAGATGTGCTGGGAATAAGAGAGGCAGGGGTCCAGGGTGACTCCAAGGTTCTTAGCTGAGGAAGAGGGAGAGAGTGTGGTAGATTCCAGAGGAACAGAGATAGAGAGATCAGAGGAGGGGGAGGAGGAGGGAAAGAAAAGGAGGTCAGATTTAGAGAGGTTGAGTTTGAGGTGATGCGAGTGCATCCAGGAGGAAATAGCAGACAGACAGGTAGGGATACGGGAGGAGATGGTGGAGTCAGAGGTGGGGAAGGAGAGGAAAATCTGAGCATCATCATCACAGAAATGGTATGAGAAACCATAGGATGCGATGAGGGGGCCCAAGGAGCGGGTGTAGAGAGAGAACAGGAGAGGACCCAAGACTGACCCTTGGGGGACTCCAGTTAAGAGAGGGTGAGGTGTGGAGGTTGCGCCACGCCAGGTTACCTGGTAAGTGCGGTTGGAGAGGTAGGAGGAGAACCAGGCCAGAGCAGTGCCAGAGATCCCCAGGTCAGCAAGAGATGATAGTAGAATAGAGTGATCAACAGTGTCAAAGGCAGCAGAGAGGTCGAGGAGAATTAGGACAGAGGAGAGAGAGGCAGCTCAGGCACACTTAAGTGAGTTGGTGACAGACAGGAGGGCGGTTTCAGTGGAGTGAGCAGAGCGGAAGCCAGATTGGAGAGGGTCAAGCAGAGAGTGGTTGGACAGGAAAGCAGAGAGCTGGCGGTGTACAGTCCGCTCGAGGGTTTTGGAGAGGAAGGGTAGGAGGGAGACAGGACGGTAGCTCTGGAGGGAGGTGGGGTCGGTTTTTTGAGGAGGGGAGTGATAGAGGCTTTTTTGAAGGCAGAGGGAAAGATACCAGAAAGTAGAGAGGTGTTGAGGAGGGAGGAGATGAAGGTGAGTAGAGCAGGAGCAGCAGCTTGAAAGAGGTGAGTGGGGAGGGGGTCCAAGGCACACGTGGTGGGTTTGTGACCCTGGAGCAGGGAGGAGAGGTCAGAGTCTGAGAGGGGCAAGAAGGTGGAGAAGGAGGGCGAGTTAGTAGGGGATGTAGTGGGTGTAGGGGTTGGAGCAGGAGGGGGTGCGGGGGAGGGAGAGGTGTTAAAGAGTTTGCGGATATCTGAGATTTTAGAAGAGAAGAAGGAGGCAAAGTCATCAGGGGAGATAGGACGGGGGAGGGTTTAGGAGGGAGGAGAAGGTAGAGAATAGTTTATGTGGGTTGTTAGTGGAGGCTTGGATTACAGATTGGAAATAAGCACATTTAGTAGAGGAGAAGGAGGAGAGGAAAGTGCGGTAAAGGTCTAGGGCAGCAGGGAGTTTGGTTCTCTTCCATTTCTTTTCAGCAGATCGCAGTATGATTCTTGCCAAGCGGAGCGCAGAGGAGAGCCAGGGATGGGGAGGGGAGGGGAGGGGACAGAGGGAGTCGAGGGAGGAGGTGACTGAGGAGAAGAGGGTGGAGGTAGCAGAGTCTACGGAGAGTTGTGAAAAGGAGTCGATAGGAGGGAGGTGAGAGAGCAGTGGAGGCAAGGACAGAGGGGGAGAGAGATCGGAGGTTACGGCGAGAGGTGACAGTGGGGGTAGGAGGAGCAGGGAGAGGGGGGAGAGACAGAGAAAAAGAGATGAAATAGTGATCAGAGAGGTCCAGGGGGGTGACAGAGAGGGTGGAGGGGCAGCAGGCCCTGGAGAAGGTGAGGTCCAGTTGACAGCCAGCTTTGTGGGTAGGAGGGGACGGAGAGAGACAGAAGTCGAAGGAGTGAAGGAGAGGGAGGAATCCAGCAGAGTGGCTGGGGTTGGAGAGATGGATGTTGAAGTCACCCAACAGGACAGTCGGGGTAGACAGAGAGGGGAGGGAGGAAAGTAGATAGTCGAGTTCATCCAGAAAGTGAGTGAGAGGCCCAGGGGGGCGGTACAGAACAATGAGCAGGAGTTGACAGGGAGAGGTTAGTTGGACTGCATGAAATTCAGAGGTATTGACAGAGAGTGAGGTGAGATCGGAGGGGACAGAAAAGAGTAAGGAGGGAGAGAGGAGAAGACCCGTCCCACCTCCCCGTCCAGTGAGACACGGGGTATGGGCCAGGACGTAGAGAGAGGACAGGGCAGCAGGAGTAACAGTGTTATCAGGGGACAGCCAGGTTTCAGTGAGAGCAAGGAAATCGAGCGAGAGGTGGGAGGCAAAGGCAGTTATGAAATCAGCTTTGTTAGCAGAAGAGTGACAGTTCCAGAGTGCACCAGAGAGTGTGCGGGAGGGGGGGAGAGGCAGAGAAATGAGGTTAGAGGGGTTGGAGGAGCAGCAGCGGAGGGAGGGCAGAGGACGAGGACGGGAGGACAGAACAGGGATGTGAGAGAGAGTCATAGCAGGACAAGCAAGACAAAAGGCACAGTGGGAGCAGTAGGGTGGAGGGTACAGACCTGACTAGTAGATAGCTTCTTCTAGAGCCCCGTTAGGTTCGGATCTAGTCGAACAACGTCTCAGCGCAGGCCTCCCCTCGCTGGACTCCCACAGCTAGACTCCCGGCTCTTTTGTTGAGGCTCTTCGGTTTGCTGGCGCTTCTTGCTGACGCCAAAATAAGCTGCTTGATTAAATGTTACACCTGCTTGGCAAAAGAACCAACTAAACTGTGTGGAAACCAATCAAATAGCAAAATCAACTGCTAATCAATTATTATTACTGTTTAGTAGTCTTCATTATAGTATATGTGATAAAATGTATATTTGTATATTGAGTAATGTGTTGGGGGACAATTTAAGACCTTTTGTAAATATTCTGGGTGCTGTATTAACCCCTTCTGTGCTGCGAGCATATGTCACATAGTTTAAAAATAAAAAGCTGGATTGCCATTTTTCACTCGGGGTCGCTCATCAGAGTTATTACATAACATGGATTTAATTTCATTATATTACACGATTAAAATATCTTTCATGCGACTTTCTTGTTAAATGTAATTTACAGCCTATTTGATCACAATTGGTGGATATCTTGCCTTTGTGTAACTTTTGTTTTCTTTTCAATGCAGAATGATAATAAAACGTTTCCTTTGATTAGTTGGTATTTTATTGACCCGTGATATTAGCTTTGACTTAATATCTCATTTTTTATACGCCTTGTTTTGTTGATTTGGTTCTTACCTGTACAGTAATTGATGTATAGTACCTCTCCATCATGGATCAAGGTCTGTATGCAAAAGCAGCAGAAATTGCCTGGAAGCACAAGGAAAAGTCTGCCAACATCATCCTTCGATTGGGTACATTTCACCCATCTGCAATGCCTTGTCAATTCTTGAAAAATTATTTCAGGATGCAGGCCTTCATGACTTATGCATTGAAACAGGCATCATTGCAGAAGGCTCAGTGACTGTAGTTCTTGAAGACAAGATGTATAATTGTGCAGTTCGAGTGCACAAGCGCATATATGAAGCTATGATGAGACTGGCCTGGATGGAGTTCATCCCCAGTAGTGGTGAGTCTACTACAAAGCTGGATCAACCCCTTTGTTGTGAAACAGGATCTCATTATTATCTCCACAGTAAAAGCAGCTTCTCAGAAAATAGCCTCTAACCTGATGAAGACATATGAAATAGGAGAGCAAAGTTATGCTGACTTCATAACTGAGAGACTTGAGAGCAACCCGTCAATGAAAAAATTCCATGACTCCATGAAAATGAACAAGCTGAAAACCTTCAGCAATATGTGCAAGAAGGAGGGGAAGAGCAATGGGAAGGCAATAATTCTGAAAGCAGACAGGGCACTCTGGTCACATCATTGTGATGGAACCTTCAGATGGCAGATGTACTCTCCTATTCGCTGGGACCTTTGCCATGGACATTGGCAACCCCAGAAGGGTTCCTTCGAAAGACCAACAAAGCTGCTTAGCCACATGCTTGCGGAAGAATGTAACACCAGCTGAAGAAATGCCAGACAATTCTGCCAATGTAATTGAATGAATGAATCTTGTTCAGCGGGTGAGAGGTGATCAAGCCAGCTTTGGTGAAGTGGCTATGTCTGTGCTATCTGTGGCTCTGAGGGAGGAAAGCAGGAGTCAAAGGATTGATGTGGTGTTTTACACATACCGGGAAACATGTAGAAAGAAATGTTAGAGGGGGAGCCTGGGGCCATATTACAGAACAATTTCCTAACTTGCTTTCCTATCTTATCTTTCATGGCTAAGATAGGATTCTTCCTGTCTTGGTATTACAGAAGCGATTCCTAAGTCACAGGTGGCGATACTTTCCTAAGTGCTCCATTCTATCCTAACTTAAGATAGGAAAATGAGTTTGGAATCCTTTTTCTGTAATACGGATTTTCCTAAACTGACACTTAGAATTTCCTATCTCTAAGATAAGATTTGGCAGTTAGGGTCTTTCTGTAAAAATGGCCCCTGGACTCCAGCTGTAAAGCATCACAGCTTCACAAATTGTAAGGCAGTGGAGAAAATTTCTCAGCCAAGTCAGAAACAAAACAAGCCTCCTCTCCTTTTTGGTGAATGAGTGGAAAAAGGCAGAGTACACTGAGAGATTTCAGGATCTTTGCAACCTCCGAAGACAAATGCTACAAGATCACATCTGAATGTAGCCAGGAGGTGCCTGATCTCAACAGTACACAAGAGGAAGCAGATGGTCGCTTGTTGCTACATGCAGCACATGCTGCTGAAGAAGGCTACCAAGCAGTAATTATAAGCTCGGAGGACACTGATGTTTTCATCATGTGCTTGGCATTCCAAGATTGCATCAGGACCCCATTGTTCCAGAAATGTGGCACTAAAGCATGCACAAGAGTCCTTGACATTGAGAAAATAGTAGCTGCTGTTGGCACAAATGTTTGTCAGGCCCTCATAGGCATGCTTGTATATACAGGATGTGACACAGTCGGCACATTTGCAGGCAAAGCGAAAATGAGTGCCCTCAAAATCATGAGTACCAACAGAGGCACATGAAGCCTTCTCACAGCTGGGGGAGGAATGGAGTCCATCTGAGGAGCTGATGGACAAATTGGAGAAGTTCACATGCCTTCTCTATGCAGCCAGATCCACTACAGTGAATGTAAATGATTTGAGATCTTGCCTATTCTGTGCAAAGAAAGGTGAGATTGAGAGTCACCAACTGCCTCCATGCAGAGACTGTTTAAAGAAACATGCCCAACAGGCCAATTACCAGCCTGCAATATGGAGGATGTGTCTGGAAAAGGACCCAGAGACACCTAGCCCTATTGGGAGAGGCTGGAAGTGGGAAACACAGGATGAAGCTTGCAGTAGACTGGATGGAAGGACAGCCCGCACATCAGGCTGTGCTCGATCTACTGGCCTGTCCCAGGAGCTGCAAACTGCCTAAATGTGTCTGCTTGGCAAGTGGCCTCAAGTGCACTGATATGTGTAGGCTTTGACAATCAGAAGAACAGCCAGATGATGATGGTGGTTTCTAAGACATGGTATCATATATATATATATATAATATTAGGCTTGCTACTTTCAGTATTAATCGGTAAACGTCGGTAAAACCACTCGCAATGTTTTATTTTCTTACCAAAAATAATCATTTAGAAATCCTCTCTAGTTTGTGTAGTTTTTATTCTTGCTGTCTGTCCCGTCTCTGTTCCACTCTGAATGGCTGGGGGTCGCTGTCAGTCATCTCAGTGTTCCATTGTTAGTACTGTAGTTTCACCCTGTTCTGACAGATCTCGTTGCCAGCTACAGCGCCTGTCATTCAAAGCGCCTACTTTGAAATTAACAGGTTAAGGTGTATGTAAGCTTTTGCTTTAGGTATATGATGACAGTTACTACTTTGATTTGAAAATGGGGCGCAAGAGAAAAACACTTAATGAGTATTGTGCACAATACCCTACCACTTCTGGCAGAATGTATAGTTAGCTTTTATTTTCACTGTAAAAACTGGCTTATTTCATGGCCTAAAAATACGTATTTCAAGGTCCATTATTTAAACATATGTATTAAAGCAGAAAAAGAAATAGCATTGTCATTCATTTTCTCTGTAATTATACAAGTGTTCCTAGATGTTTAAATACTTACCTGAAAAACAAAAAATCCTAAATTGTAGAAAAATAAAATTATATATATATATATATATATATATATATATATATATATATATATATATATATACAGTGCTCCCTCGCTATAAGGCTCTCGTATATAACGCTCCTACAGCATGTCTCCCAATTCCCTATACTAATGAGTCATGCAATATTTCTACAGTAAATACAGTACCGGTGTTCAAACTGTAAACAACTTCTCAGTCTAACTTCCGTTTCTGTCTCTCCCTTTTGATACTGAACTCCCAACCGCCGTTTAGCCAGGCTATTTACAGTTTAAAAACTGCTAATATATATATATATATATATATATATATATATATATATATAATTTGAGCATCAAAAGATACCTATCACTTATGTTTGGATAAAAATCACTAAATGTGATCGAAAAATGACAAACTCTGTTTTAGAGCAGGTGCAGTGACTTTTTATTGTGCTGATTAACAATTGACATGTTACTGTCTAAAGTTATGGGGGAAGGGGGATATTGTGAAAGTCACAGGCTAGTAGCGTGTGTAGCCACCGTTGGAAGCAATACAAGCAGTACATCTGCGACGCATGCTTTGCACCAGGTTTCGGATGCTGTCTTGTGGAATCCTGGCCCATTCCTCTTGTAGTGTCTGGATAAGCATCTGCCTGGTCAGTGGTCTGAGCCCTAGAAGCCACACATCTTCCAGTTCATGGCCTGTTATTGACAGAATTTGTCTGGTTATACCGTCTCACCAGGTTTGAAATTGCTGGCTGTGAGCACCCAAGACGACGAGCCATAGTACGCTGCCCTAGTCCAGCCTCCAACATGCTGATTGCACAAAGGCGCTGCTCTTGACAGATGTGGCATATTGGTGTTTTTCTGTGATTTTCTTTTATTGCTTTTATTCAAGCTTGCAATTCAACAGCTGAAATCACTCCATACCCAGTGTCCAATCAACTGTCGCACTAATTAGGTGATTAAGTGCATATGCTTCAGTTATAGTCACTCAAGTGTGTCATGGTCAAGGATGAATGATACCTTATTTTTTTTTTCGAAAATAAATGTGTTATAATAGTGATAAGTTTATTTTGATGCTCAGTGTGTGTGTGTGTGTGTGTGTATGCATGTACAGTGCCCTCCATAAGTATTGGGACAGTGAAATAAAAATTGCTATTTTTGCTGTACACGCAAGCAATATGAAAATACACACAGATTAATATGAGGCAAAAGTACAGAGTGTCACCTTTTATTTCTGGTGGTTTCAAGACATTCATTTTTTTCCAACTAAGAATAACAGCACTTTTAGAGTTGCATCCCCCCATTATATGTGAGCATAAGTATTGGGACAATTCAACTTAAAGCAAATATGAGAAGTATAAAAGCTAGTATTTAGTTGCAAATCCCTTGCATGCAATAACAGCAGTGAGTCTGCGACCCATTGACATCACCAAACTCTTGGTATCGTCCTTTCAGATGCTTTGCCAAGCCTTTACTGCAGCCATTTTCAGCTGTTGCTTGTTTTGGGGATTCTGACTAAAGTCTACTCTTCAGCAAGTGAAATACATGTTCAATCGGATTTAAATCAGGAGATTGACTTGGCCAGTCTAAAACTTTCCATATTTTTCCCCTGATGAACGTGGTTGCGTTGGCAGTGTGTTTTGGGTCATTGTCCTGTTGCATTGTGAAGCACTGCCCAATGAGTCTGGTGGCATTTTCTTGTACATTGGTAGCCAAGATGCTTCTGTACACTTCTGAAGTCATTTTGCTTCTGCCATCATTCGTTACATCATCAATAAAGATAAGTGAGCCCGTTCAAGAGGCATCCATGCATGCCCATGCCATGACACTACCTCCACCATGCTTCACAGATGAGGTGGTATGCTTTGGATCATCTGCAGTTCCTTTTTTTTCTCCCCACTTTTGCCTTCCCATCACTTTGATTAAGGTTAATCTTTGTCTCATTTGTCCATAAAACTCTGTTCCAAAACTCTACTGGCTCATCTCTGTACTTTTTAGCAAATTCTAATCTGGCCTTTCTGTTTTTGGTGCTGATCAGAGGTTTGCATCTTGAAGTGTAGCCTTTGTAATTCTGCTGCCGAAGTCTTCCGTGAACAGTAGATTGTGACACTTTCACCCCAGCATTCTGGAGGTTGTTGGTGATTTCACTGACACTTATTTTAGGGTTGTTTTTCACAGCTCTGGTCATTTTTCTGTCATCAACTGCTGTTGTTTTCCTTGGCCGACCTGGTCGTTGCTGATTGCTGAAGACACCAGTGGTTTCTTTCTTTTTCAGGACATTCCAAACTGTTGATTTGGCTATGCCCAACTTTTGTGCTATGGTTCTAATTGAGTTCCTCTTTTCTTTTAGCATCCAAATCGCTTGCTTCTCTTGCATAGACAGCTCCCTAGTCTTCATGTTGGATTATGCCTACTGACACCAAACACAGACTCCAAAGGCAAAAGCAAAGGATAGAACTGAGACTACACATTCACAGCTCTTTTATGAATGAACAATCAATGCGACAGGAAACACATGATCAATTAGAAACACATGTGAGCCAAATGTCCCAATATTTATGCTCACATAAAATGGGAGGATGGAACTCTGAAAGTGCTGTTATTCTTAGTTGGTAAAACATATGCGTTGAAACAGCCAGAAATAAAAGGTGACATTCTGTACTTTTGCCTCGTATTCATCTTTTAATCGTATTTTCATATTGTATTTTCATATTCATATTGCCTCCTCAAGACACACCTCTTCAGACAACACCTGTAAAACTCAACTCTTCCCTTCTGGACAATATAGCACTCTGCCTCTAATGCAATTTAACTTGCACTTATCTGCTCCCTGTTTCACTGTATTTAATCCTGCATTTAACCCAATCTGTAGTATCTTGTATTTCACTTGCACTCGTATCTAACTCTGATGTAACTATCAACACTGTTATCTGCTCTTGAACTGCCCCGATATCAAATCGTACTGTGTTTTGTATTTGCTCTTATTAGAACTGAAGTCATTGTATTTTGTATCTTGCTCTTAATTGTACTGTAATTCTTGATATGCATTTTTTCTATACAACTGTAAGTCACCCTGGGTAAGGGCGTCTGCTAAGGAATAAATTATATATAAAAATTAATATCTACCTTTTTAAAGACATTCTACTGTCGCCATCACTTCATTAAAGAAATTAAAATAAACATAAATAAATGTACAAATAACACACATTAAAATGTCCCCTTCTTGTACTGGACTTTGGTAGTAAATATTTCCCATCGTTGATGCAGCCGGAGTCTTTTTTGTTATACATGTTCTATGCAGTGTGTTCAATCATTTACCAAATTAAACCGGCAGCCGGGTTCCTAAATGCAGTGTAACAGGTAGTGCGTCAACAAGGCAAATGTTGGCTGTCTCTTTATTTTAAGTGATAAAAAAATATGGATATATACACTTCTTTCAGAAATGGGATTTTTCATGGGGAATTACATATTGCACGGCAGTGGGAAAGTTTCACGGAAATCGTGAAAACCGTGAAAAAAAATACAGCCTTATGTACTCTTATCAAAATACATACAATAAAATCTGTGATGTATTCAGTTTAAAGCTTAAGTATATAGTCAAGTGTCAAATTTAAATTTCAGGTGATGGTTTACAATTGTATTATTAATAATGGAAATAAATCTGTATCCGAATCAGTATCTGCCATTTATTAATAATTGGAATCGGTTCAAAAAGCACAATCGATGCATCCCAAGTTTAAGTGCCTATCACCTTGAGCTATGCAAGCTTATAGGGTTTGCAGCGCTGTTCTTTAGAAATAAACCTGATGTGCTACATACACGGTAGTATACTACTGTACATTTGCATAGCGTTAAATGTGTTTGTATGTATAATTAGGGCTTGAAGTTTGTTTTTAACCAGTAACCGAAGAAACACCCCCGAAGACCCATTTTAAAAAATGTGTTTTTTTTTTCAAACCGTTCAATCTGGGTTTAAAGTTATTCACTGCTCTCTTTCTACGTAATGAAGTTAATTTAATTGTAATTTTTTTTTGTAAGGAATTTCTTGGCTTCAAGCTTAAACCATAACTATTTCTAATGAAGTTTATTGTAATAATTAATATTTAAAATTAGGATGCCAGGATGTCATTGTTACACCTGTAATTTTCTATTCTTTGCATGTCCATTTTTTCAGGAAAAGGTTACTGAAAAGAAACCAGGTGATCCTTGTGGAAGTCAAATAATTGAGAGGGAACCTGTCTACATTAAAGTGGAGGCTCCTAAACGTGATCTTGTCTACATTAAAGTGGGGCTCCCAAAACTTGAACCTGTCGTCATGAAAGAGGAGCCACCTAAACTATATCCTGTCCACATTAAAGTGGGGCTCGCTAAACTTGAATCGGTTGCCAGTAAAGAGGAGGCCCCTGAACTGGACCCTGTCTGCATGAAAGAGGAGGCCCCTGAACTGGAGCCTGTCCACATGAAAGAGGAGCCCCCTGAACTGGAGCCTGTCCACGTGAAAGAGGAGGCCCCTGAACTGGAGCCTGTCCACATGAAAGAGGAGGCCCCTGAACTGGAGCCTGTCCACGTGAAAGAGGAGGCCCCTGAACTGGAGCCTGTCCACGTGAAAGAGGAGGCCCCTGAACTGGAGCCTGTCCATATGAAAGAGGAGGCCCCTGAACTGGAGCCTGTCCATATGAAAGAGGAGGCCCCTGAACTGGAGCCTGTCAACGTGAAAGAGGAGGCCCCTGAACTGGAGCCTGTCCACATGAAAGTTGAGGCCCCTAAACTGGAGCCTGTCCACATGAAAGAGGAGGCCTCTAAACTGGAGCCTGTCCACATTAAAGAGGAGGCCCCTGAACTGGAGCCTGTCCACGTGAAAGAGGAGGCCCCTGAACTGGAGCCTGTCCACATGAAAGAGGAGGCCCCTGAACTGGAGCCTGTCCACGTGAAAGAGGAGGCCCTTGAAGTGGAGTCTGCCCACGTGAACGAACTTGCTGAATATAACTTGGTTAATACGAAGTTAAACTATTGTAAAACCTTGCAGGGCTCACATAACGCTTCTAAACAGTCTAATGTAACAGGACACCCAAAGAAGCACCATCTAATTCCCACAGGAGAGGAACCATATTTCTGTGCTAAAAGTGAGATTTCCAGTGATTCAAAGACACTGAAAAGACAAAGAATTTTCATAACAGGCAAAACATATAACTGTACTAAATGTGGAAAATGTTTCAGTGTGTTAAGAGACCTTAAGAGACATGAGCAAATTCACACAGGTGAGACTTCATATCACTGTACTGAATGTAAAGAGAACTTCAGTCAGTTAGGGAAACATAAGCAACTACAACACACAGTCAATATATCATTACAAATGTAATGAAACTTAACAGCAGCTGACAAAAAAAAACACTGGAATTGCAGCGTTTGATTTGCAGGTGATTTAATTGGGGGGTTAATGAAAATGATATGCTAAGGGTTCTTATCCAATGCTGGGATTGCATAACATTGTACTTTCATGCTTTCCCATTCATGTAATATTAATATGTGTTCATGTGCAGGTGAAAGACATAAACGATGGCGTTTTAGTGAAGAGGAAGAATTAGTGGTCATGGAGCAGGTGGCTGAAAACTGGCACAGACTATTTGGGCAGGAGAGCAAAGCATTGCGGAGGGGTGGCAAGGTACAGATCTGGAACGAAGCTGCAAAAAAGGTCTCTGCCGTCTTACGGTATAAGCGAACAGGTGATAATGTCTATAAAAAGTGGCTATTTGAAAAAAAAAAGTTAAGGGACAGAGCATTACGGATACAGGCATTAGTCACCAAAACTGGCAGTGTGGAGGCATCGCAGGAACAGCTAACACCCCTGGAAGTGCGATTAGTAGCTCTAATGGGTGAAGAATGTGAAAGGGGTGTTGATGATGTGCAAGAGATGGGACCTGGTAAGCAAACTATAAAATATAATCCATATTTAATGAAAGGTCAAACATGATTGGTCAATTGCAACAAACTTCAGTGTAGTCATTAGTAGGTCTCTACTAAGTTCATTTTTAGTACTGGTTAACCCTTTATCACTGGCCAGTGGTGCAAAACACAACCCTTTTGAAGATCGCAGGACTTTAGTTTTTTTTACCTTTAGTTTGATACTACAAACATATTTGTTCAACCTCGGGGAAGCAGGAGTAATGCTTGGTAAATTTGCACCCCTTTCTAATTTCCGAGGGTTATAAAAAATATACATTTGATGTACCACAATCACAGCTCCTACTAACAGGCAGATTAGATTGTTGGTTTGTGAGAGTGCTGGGGGGAGACCTAGAAATAGTGTATAGCTTATTGATATATAGGCTACCACTAATGTGCTGCCCTTGCTGACTTGTAGAATGGATGCCTGAGAGACGACAGGCCAGTCACAGTAAATGTGCCCTGTCTACAGGACTCTGAAATGGTCATATGCCACTATTTGGATTGGCATTTTTTCTTATGTATGCAAGTTCTCTGTGCACTTTTTTGTTTTTTTGGCGAAAAGACTGAAGCAATGCGACTTCATATTGAAGGCCAGGTATATATATAAATATTGTACATGCTGGATTTCCAAGAAAGTTATTTTTGTAGTTTTATATTTGTTTGTGGTTTAAAGGGATTTGCTGTTAATAGCACGGTTTTGTTTTGTAAAATAATTTTTTTTTTAAATGCTTAGCACTTTTAAACCAATGTTTATTCAATAGAAAACTGCATAATAATATAAACCAGTTTTTGCGTTGTTTTATGCTTTACATTATAAGTTAATCAGATTTCTGTATGTGGGGTGCATGTGAACCGCCTTCCGTGTGAGCTTGATTTGTTGCCGCTGACAGAGGGTTAATCGTGTAACTATCATCAGTTACAATGGACAGAATTTAAATAAAAAATGAATGTCAATGTACGTCATTTACAAAAAGTATTTTTAACTCCATGCTTTCTTTTTTCTTATATAAAAAATAAGCGTCAAAATACATATCAAAGGATTCTATTCATATTAGCAACAAGCACAACTCTGTCTAACGATTTACTGGACTGACATATCTTAATTTGCAATCCTCTAGGGGGCAGACGACTAATACATTGTGTTTGTTGCAATTGAGAACATCTTACACCTTCCTGCAGTGTATCTGGAAGTGCTTGATTCGCTGCAATTGAAACTAACTTGCAGTCTTGTCCTCTGTACTACCACAGGATCATCCCCAGTTAGTATGCTACTTTTAGTTTGTTGCAATTGACCAGATGTGTTCATTTTAAAGTGCGTATTTTATTTACACTATGTGACAATGTTATGTTTTATGTATAGGTGAATCTTCAGCTGTGCAGCTGCCTGAAAAGATAGATGGTGCCAGTGCTGATGACACTGAACGGGCAGACCATCAGGGAAGTGGGAGCAGACATTCTCCTCAGCAATCTGCTCTCCCCACGCAGCAGTCTCCGAACTCTGCACAAACAGACACAGGGTGCGGAAGACGTCAAGTCCACCCAGTCACACCAACACTGGAATCTCTAATGGGGAGCGTGCTAGAACGTCAAGGAGACATTTTTAGATTCTCCCAAGCCATTGAGCAACACACTGAGAGCATGAATCAGGCTCTGCAATCAATTGCCACCAGCATGGCGTCCATGGCTTCATCCTTTGCTAGGGCTGTAGATAATTTACAGCAACATCTCCCCTGCAATTCAGATACAGTCATTTCCATATTGCAGGGACTGACACCACCATCCAGTGCCAGTGGTATTGGTGGAGCAAGTTCCCTGGACCCCCCTGTCCAACAGGAAGAGCTGCCTCACAATCTGAGGGGACCTAGGAGATCACACATCCCTTAAATCCAATGTGTGGATCTATGTGTATACATATAATAAACTTGGAAAAAGTTTTACATTCTTTTTTACTTTCTTATAAATAAAACTTGTCGGTCTCCTTTTCTAGCAATGACACAACTTCAACTTTTGCTGAATACTTTTAATGTACCTCCAGAATCACATTTTGGGCTTCCAGTAATGTCTCTGGTTTAGCGCAAAGTATCATATTGTTCCTTTCTGGCAGTTGTGGGGTACAGTTTAGGAGTCATTATCCACCTATGCAAGGGACATACACATAAACACATGCATCAACATCTGGGAGTTCACTTTTTTCCAAAATTATTTTGCCAACATTTGTATTGCACAATTTTAACATTGACAACACAACACAATGTTACAGAAATAAAATATCCAGATTTACATTGAAAGAGCAAAGGACTTAATGACATGAGCAATGAGGACAGATTAAAATAATTCTATCTCTTCAGCAAAGAAAAAGGAAGGGGAAGAGGGGACTTGAAGTATTTAAAAGCATGAACAGCACACCCATATACTTCATTGTAGAAAATGTAGCCAACAAAGGGGCTATTTAATTATTTATGTACTGAACTGTTTATTATTTGCCATTGAAATAATGTTTTTGGTCAAAGTCCAGCATCAGATAGTGTTTGGGAGCAACGCACTACATGTATCCTATTACTGTAATCTGATTACATGTTTCAGTAACTTGTAACTAATGGTTCCTTTTTGAGAGAGGTAATGAAATGTAACGGATTACATTTTCCTGTGAAAAAACAAGTTACTGTTAGTTACGTTAAAACAAATGACTGGCTAATGCATGCTATGGAAATCAGAAAGCGCTTCAAACATGCAAGTCAAACCTTACATGTCACATTAAAAAGCGGGTCATGTTATCTTGCAAGAAAATCAGAAGATGGAAAGTGTGGGTTCGATAGGTGGATCTTTCAAGCTGCAGCCTGACCAAACTGAAAAATATCTGTCTGACAAGTAAATATTTCAACACATTTGATTTCCTGGTCTCCACCATTTTCATGAGATGAAAACTAAGCCGATCATTCATGATTTTTTCCACGCTTCATGTTTATCAGCAGCAAAACAGGATAAATAATGTGTATTCTTATAGGAAAAAGCATAGATACAATAATGGTTAAGTATTTTTCAGTATGTTTATTTTTTATGCATAATTTTACAGGTAGTGACATGGTAGTGGTATTTACTATACAGGTAGTGACATGGTAGTGGTATTTACTATACAGGTAGTGATATGGTAGTGGTATTTACTATATAGGTAGTGGTATGCACTGTACAGGTAGTGATAGTGGTATTTACTGTACAGGTAGTGACATGGTAGTGGTATTTACTATACAGGTAGTGATATGGTAGTGGTATTTACTGTACAGGTAGTGATATGGTAGTGGTATTTACCTTGCAGGTAATGATTTAACAGGAGGTTCTGCCTGTGCAAATGCGCCCAGTAACAATGATAAAACGAGGACGGTAGAAATGAGCTATCGCAGTTCCAGCCCCCCGTGAACTGCATAAAGGTATAAAATTGTAATGGTATAATATAGTACAGTACCGACAAATTATGTAAACAACAAATGTTTTACAGAAGGAAAGGGGACATTAATGTCTATAACTGTACAGGACAAACTTTTTTGTGTGAGCAAGGGTCTGGTTTACTGCTCTGCCATCAGTATCAGTCTCAATCAGCGGCACTAACATTAGTCAAATCATGTAGATCAGTATTTTACATATGAAATATGTTTAAAGCAGACTTGGAAGAGGAATATCTATAGGTATAGTCCACTATGAAAAGAAAAAAGAAATCTGAACGTGTTAGCTCAAAACGAAAATAAATATTATTATTATTATTTATTTATTAGCAGATGCCCTTATCCAGGGCGACTTACAGTCATAAACAAAAATACATTTCAAGAATCACAGTACAAGTAATAATACAATTAAGAGCAAGATAAAAATACAATGACTTTGGTTCAAGCAAGTACAAGTATATGACAAAATACGATTCAATAACGGAGCAGATAACAGTGTCAGTGATAGTTACATCAGGATATAATTAAATACAAAATACTACAGATTAAATAACACTTGTGACAATACAGTACTCTAAAGTACAGGATTAAATGCAGTAAAATAGGGGGCAGATAAGAGCAAGTAAAGCGCATTTAAGGAAGAGTGATAGTGTCCAGAGGGAAAAAAAGAAGTTCTACAGGTGCTGTCTGAAGAGGTGAGTCTTGAGGAGGTGCCGGAAGGTGGTCAGGGACTGGGCAGTCCTGACATCTGTAGGAAGGTCATTCCACCACTGCGGGGCGAGGGTGGAGAAGTAGCGGGCTCTGGAGGCAGGGGAGCGTAGCGGAGGTAGAGCCAGTCTTCTAGTGCAGGAGGAGCGGAGAGGGTCTGGAGGTAGCTGGGTGCAGTCTGGTCAAGGCATCTGTAGGCTAGTACAAGAATCTTGAACTGGATGCGAGCGGTGATCGGGAGCCAGTGGAGTGAGCGGAGCAGTGGAGTTGCGTGGGAGAAGCAAGGCAGAGAGAACACCAGGTGAGCAGCGGAGTTCTGGATGAGCTGGAGCGGACAGGTGGCGGACGCAGGGAGGCCAGCCAGCAGGGAGTTGCAGTAGTCTAGGCGGGAGAGTACCAGGGCATAGATGGGTGGCATAGTTGGTAAGGGAGGGTCGGATTCTTCGTATGTTGCTCAGGAAGAATAGGCAAGTGCGTGCCAGAGTGGAGATGTGCTGGGAATAAGAGAGGCAGGGGTCCAGGGTGACTCAGAGGTTCTTAGCTGAGGAGGAGGGAGAGAGTGTGGTAGATTCCAGAGGAACAGAGATAGATAGATCAGAGGAGGGGGAGGAGGAGGAGGGAAAGAAGAGAAGGTCAGATTTAGAGAGGTTGAGTTTGAGGTGATGCGAGTGCATCCAGGAGGAGATAGCAGACAGACAGTCCTGAGCACAGAAGTTTAAAATACACTGGAATACACTTTATTGTGATAGTCTGCAGGAAAACAAATCCGCTGTACTCTCTACATGGGAGTCACATAAAAAAAATGTCCCCCTCGACTTAGTAACATTTCGTTCCGACTGGTGTTGGACCTGGAGGACTTATTCATTCAACGAGCAGATTTGGGTTTTTATTGTTATCTATTTTACCAATCACTGTCCTTTGCTGCCATCTACAGACATTTTGTAAATTACACTAAGTAAAGAACATTTCTCAGGACATTACACAGATCTGGTGTTTTATATAATGTGCACCCGGTAAGTTTATGCCTCACCCATAGCCCAAACATCTTTAATAATAATAATAATAACTAAGTCCTTACACCTGGCGCCCCTTTGTTCCATATATTTCTGCAATGAATGTGATGTTCAGTAATTTATTCAACACCATAATGCTTTACCGTTTATATTTTTCTCTCTTAGACACCATTTTGGTCCTTTGTTGCATTGAAAAGCATTGTGTTCACACGCCATGTTGAGTCCCAAAAATGCGAAACTCTTTATATGAAGTACGAAGGTGGAATTTGACAATGTATCCTTTTTGGCTATAAATATCGCATTTGGGGATTGCTTAGAGCCTCTTGCCTTTGTTTTTTTTTTCCTGTAGTCCGCATTAACATATATATATATATATATATATATATATATATATATATATATATATATATATATATATATATATATATATATTATTTATGTTGTTCTTTTTTGTAGGCTGCTGACTAAGAACTTTCACACTAGTTTGTTTGGTCTAGTCTTTTCACACTTGCACACCCGAGCCGAACCCTCACGGTAGGGCTAGTTTCACACTTGTCATTTTGTCGAGCCGAGCAGAGCCGGAACCGTGAAACTCTAGCCTCGCGTGATATCTGGTACTGGCTCGGTGTTGAGCAAGGCTGGGGGCGGGGTTAACTCGTACTGTCTAAAAACGATACAAATTCTACCAAAACATTTCACAGGAATTGAGAAATATGGGAGTAAACCGCAGCGCAAAACAGTGTCGTGAAAAAATAAAATAAATAAAACAGGATTACAAAAAAAATAAAAGATCATAACAATGAAAGCTGTCAGACCGCAATATATATATATATATATATATATATATATATATATATATATATATATATATATATATATATATATATATATATATATATATATATATATATATATATATATAATGTTTTAATGGACACCGTTGTTGGTCACACAATCCAATTTGCGCTACCATCAGAATTCAAACTGCCAAAGCAAGGTACAATCATATAATTTAATTTGTGTTTTAAGCTATGTATTACAATTTAGTACCATCATTTGCAATCGGTATTGTGTACATTATATTACTTCACTTATTAATTTAAAAAAAAAACTCAAATGTGAACTTAAATCGAGTGTCTTTGATCAGAGGTTCATTTCTTTTTCATAACGTGAATAACAGACCTCTTTTTAAATTAATTTATTATAATTATCACGGACGCCCAACTGATAAACTAATTTACGAAATTGGCTATATGTGGGGGTTCTGTTTTTGGGTCATTTCTTATTCTTTTTTTTAAAATCGGGAAGAATTATTTAATGGAAAAACAAAAAATCGAACAACAATGTCTAGCTAAATATAATCGGAGAGTAGATTCTGAACTGTATGCAGAAAAAAAAACCCCTGTAATTTATAACTTTAAAATGACAAGTTACAGTGTCAGCTGGGATACTTTAAATGCTTAAAGAAAAATGTATTCGCTCCAATTTATTTTCAACTAAGAAATTAATAATAATAATAATAATAATAATAATAATAATAATAATAATAATAATAATAATAATAATAATAACTTTGGTGCCTTTACCAGCCCAGAGGGAGCCCGCGGACCAGGTCCAGGACCAGCACGGAGACCAGTGGACGAAATGGTGTTTGCGTAATTCAGGCAAATGCAGGTTATTTAATTCTGTGTAACCAAGTAGATGTTAAGGACACTAGACTCCTGGAGTATTTCCACATCCATGGAAATATCATGGAATGCCCATCACTACCATTACAGTTTATTCTAAAAAGACGTGCCTGTTGAGCAATAGAGCGAGCAGAACAGCAGCTAGCCGCGATTGCGAGATGCTTTCATGTGCACAGTGTTTAAAACATTTTTACACCCCATGAAATTGGTAGGCAAGTGAAATGTCAACCGCTATGTCCACCACTGATCTATTCAGGGGCGCAGACTTTAGAGTGTTAAAACCTGTACATTTCAATTAAAACATTTTCTCCAAATGAGCTTCCTCGCATTGTTCGCTTTAGGTAGCTCATTTGGAGGGGGATGCTCTGATGGTCAGAACAGGCGCCGATATGTTGAATTCGGCGATTTATCTTCTGGAATCGATGTGCAGTTCCACACGGAATGAAGCTGAGTTTACATATTACAACATTCCCCATACAAAAAAAAGTATATTTAAGCACACATTAAGTACACTTTATTTGAGGTGGATAAATTTGGGGACATCATCTACGCATATGGAAGTGAGAGGTTTGGAGTTGAAAAAAGGAAGGAAAAAGTACAAACTATTCCTGGAAAGTCTAGACGGCAGCAAGAGATTGAACGCTTAGTTAGAGAAAGGAGACAGCTGAGGAACCAATGGAGAAGAGCAGAACAAAGTCAGAAGGAGGGACTCAATCTCTTACAAAGGGTCATAAAAGATAAGCTTGCAACATTGCGCAGAGCTGAGCGCCTACGGAAACGCTACAAAAAGAAGGAGCGTGCGAGAGCTAACTTTTATAAAGACCCATTCAAATTTGTAAAGAAGTTATTCACCAGTGAGAAGAATGGCACACTAAAAGCATCTAAGGTTGAGCTGGAGAGATATTTGGAGGAAACACATACAGATTCAAAAAGGCAGGAGCCTATGTCAATTCCGTCAGACATCCCACCTATCAATCCACCAGAATACCAAATGGAGGACTGTGCACCTAAGTGGAAAGAAATAGAGCAAGCTGTGAAAAAAGCAAGGGCTTCATCATCTCCAGGGCCTAATGGAGTTCCGTACAGAGTGTACAAGAGTGCTTCAGGAGTTCTACGAATTCTGTGGAAATTGATGAAAGTGGCATGGGAAAAACAGGTTGTACCAAGAGCATGGCGCCGAGCAGGTGGAGTCTTTATACCTAAAGAAAAAGATTCTACAAGCATCAGTCAGTTTCGTCCCATTTCCCTATTAAACGTAGAAGGCAAGATTTTCTTCAGCATTATTGCTCAGAGATTGTCAGCTTACCTATTAAAGAACTGCTTCATTGACACTTCAATACAAAAAGCGGGCATTCCAGGTTTCCCAGGTTGCTTAGAACACATCAATGTGATCTGGCAACAAATTCAATCAGCTAAAAAGGAGAGGAAGGAGCTCCATGTGACATTCCTGGATTTGGCTAATGCATATGGTTCAGTGCCACATGAACTACTTTGGGCAGCATTTGATTTTTTCAGTGTACCGATGACAATAACAAATTTAGTGAAAGCCTATTTTGGAGATTTGCAATTCAGTTTTTCAACTTCAGAATTCAGCACTACATGGCAATGCCTAGATGTTGGAAAAATGGCAGGATGCACCATTTCTCCACTGGCTTTTACCATGGCAATGGAAGTAATCATTAGGGCATCAAAATGGGTAGTAGGAGGAGAGCGCTTGGCTTCTGGAATGCGACTACCACCAATTCGAGCATACATGGATGACATGACAACCATGACTTCAACAGTAGCCTGCACTAATCGATTATTGGGCAAATTAACCAATAACATTGAATGGGCACGAATGCAATTCAAGCCCACTAAATCAAGGAGCATCTCTATAATTAAAGGCAAACTAGTAGATAAAACATTCTTCATTAATGGTGAGGCAATACCAACAGTGTCTGAGAAGCCAGTGAAGAGTCTTGGGAGATGGTACGACGGGGATCTAAAGGACACAGTTCGTGTGGGAGAAGTTAGACAACAAGCAGTGGAAGGGTTGAAGAGCATAGACAGCTGCGCTCTACCAGGTAAACTAAAACTCTGGTGCTTTCAGTTTGGTCTACTGCCGAGGTTGCTGTGGCCACTGACTGTGTACGAGGTTTCTTTGACAACAGTAGAGAAGCTGGAAGCTTTAATCAGTTCATACATCAGGAAATGGTTGGGAGTTCCACGCTGCCTCAGCAGAGTGGGACTTTATGGTAAAGGAATACTGCAGCTACCAGTCTCTGCTCTAACCGAGGAGTTTAAGTTGGCCAAGGTCAGACTGGAAATGACATTAGTAGAGTCACGCGATAAATGCGTAAGGGAGGCAGCACCTGTGTTGAAAACTGGAAGAAAGTGGGCGGCAAAGAAAGCTGTGGAAGATGCAAAGGCTGCCCTTCGAATTGGTGATATCATGGGGCAAGTTCAGCATGGAAGAGGGGGTCTTGGTTTCAGTTCAACTCCTCCTACATGGCACAAGGCGGCCCCAGCTCAAAGAAGGAAGCTGGTAGTCAACGAGGTGCAAAAGCAGGAGGAGAGGATGAGGTGTATAAAGGCAATTTCCCAGGCCAAACAGGGAGAATGGATGAGATGGGAGAGTGTGGAACAACGCAAGATTGGCTGGCAAGACCTATGGTCAATGGAACAGAGCAGGATCAGTTTCCTCATCAGGTCAACATATGATGTTCTCCCATCACCACAGAACCTAAACCTCTGGGTAGGAGAGGATCCCTCATGTCCTTTGTGTTCATCACCTGCAACATTAAGGCACATTTTGACAGGATGTAAGGTGGCTCTTAGCCAAGGACGGTTTACTTGGCGCCATGACCAGGTGCTGCGATGTTTGGCCTTAGCATTGGAAGACAAGCGTAACATGACCAATAAGTTGCCACCTGTTCCATCAAAACATTACACACAAAAGACAACATTCCTCCGCCCAGGAGAGCAACCACCAAGAAAAGGTGTTAAAACCAATCCTCGCCCAGGACAACTGGAAGCTGCTAGAGACTGGAATATGCTGGCAGATGTTGGTCAACGGCTTATTTTTCCACCTGAGATTGCCACCACTAACCTTCGACCAGATATTGTCTTGTGGTCTGGATCAGCACGCCTTGTTCACCTGGTAGAGTTAACAGTGCCATGGGAGGACGCTGTAGATGAGGCGTATGAGAGGAAGAAACTGCGGTATGCTCAACTAGCCACTGAAGCGGAACAGCGAGGATGGAGAGTTCGGGTTTACCCAGTGGAAGTGGGTTGTCGAGGATTTGTGGCACATTCTACAACCCGGTTTCTCAGAGACGTCGGATTCAGTGGCCAAGAGTTGCGTCGCACAGTGAAGAACTTATCTGAAGCAGCAGAGAGGAGCAGCAACTGGCTGTGGTTGAGACGGAAAGATTCTGGCTGGGGACAGGTAAGTAAGCTGGGCTGAGTTGAGTGGGGGACGGAGGGGGGTGATGCTGGGACACCAGAATCACCGTCGAGCCCTCTTGAGGTGTCGTGGGCTAGTCGACGAAACACTGAGGACGGAAGGTGCCCACTTGAAAACCCCAGAGATGTACCCTACTTAGCTCAATCCAGACGGTTGTCATGCTGATGCGCTGGGGAGGCCGCACTTTGGTTGATCCCCGGAGCCAGCATCGCAGCCGTTGTGTGTGCTGATGCGCCAGGGAGGCAAAATAAGCTGATCCCTGGAGCCAGCATTACACTTCAGCCATTAACACCAGACAGAAGGATATCTACATCATCATATGGAAGGAAACGTAAATGGATGGAGACACATATGGATCACATTAGTTTACTGTAAAGCTACGTCTTAGTTGGTGCTTATCTTGGCGAGAGCCGAGTTCAAATCAGCATGAAGTTTTAACATCTACTCTCGTGTAATGGAAATCAAATTGTACACTTTTACTAGGCTATATTTTTATTGTACTGTAAAAAAAAAAAAAAAAAAAAAAAAAACTAGTTTATTTTTAAAATGAATTATATACTTTTAAGTTACAATCTTTAATTTTTTCAGGAATAGCTGAAATACACAACCTACCAGCCAAAATGTCATGTTTTCAGCACCCGGACACTACTAAAACCCCAGCAACAATAGCAGTGACGTAAATCTGGCACAACCAACCCCATGTTCTATTCACTATGAGTCTGTTCATTACATTTCACCCCCATTTTATTGAGTTACAATCCTTAATTTTTTCAGGAATGGCTGAAATACACAACCCTCCAGTTGCCAAGCACCATCACAAACTAAAAAGATATATATACACATAGATAATACATTATTAGCAATGCATTTCTGAAGGTATGTAAGTCACATAGATTATTTTCGTGTTTTATTTGAACAGCTATACTGTATGTTTGTACTCATTCACAACATACCTTAGCATGTGTTAACAGAATCCTATAAGACACAACTTATTTCCATTAGTATGGGAGTATACACCAGCAGTCATTAAAAAAAAAACATCAATACTAAAAAGAAAATGACCTTTTTATTTGCTTCAGCATCACCAGCAAAAATGGTTTAGTGCTGGTACCCAGTGAGTGATGTGGACCACTTTCTTGGTCTGTGGTGTGAACCACTGCCGTATAATGCAGAATCCATTGCTTACAATACAATAAGTTACTACATTATTTTCTTTTTAATGAGATTATTTAAGTGAATGCACTTCTAATAACAAAGGACCCACATTGTTATTTTTAAATCTTGTTTAAAAGCATTTTTATATATATATATTTTTATTCTTAATAGTACTTGTTTCTATTTCTGTATTTTATTCTGTATTCTGCTTACAAAGTGCTTTGGGCTTCTTTTAATAATTGTACTTTTTGTTTCTGTATTTTGCTGAATTCTGCTTGTAAAGCAATTTGAGCTGTATTACACATTGATTGCACTATACAACTAAAGATTATTATTACATTGTTTAAGGCAGTGATTCCCAAATTATTGTTATTTCAGAAGTAGCCTATCTCATTCCTACAGAGCAAAATCAATTAATAAATAATAAATTACCTGGTGTTGAAGTGAAAGTCTTGGTCTCTGTTAATATATATTAAGCCTAATAAATTATCATTTATCATCTTGTTTTTGCATTTATAGGTTACAGTGATTGAAAAAAAAAATGCTGTAGCTTGCCATTATCATAATTTCATTCTGATATTTTTTTCTCAGAGAAATGCCTCCCAGAAAGCGTAGGAAGTGTACTTCGGTCACTGGTAAGTATGAATTATTGTTTGAGAATAAATAATTATATTTTATCAAATTACTGAATAGTTTATGTATAGAGCCACTATCGTAGTTTGTAGAAAATGTTATATGGCTATATGTTGTATGACTATCAGTAAAGTATCTGATTTGTTTTTTCTAACAACTTATAACACTTTAAAATGTACACTCCACAATAATGTCTTCAATATTGCTGCTCATGGACAGCACTTTGGCGCATACATTTTAAAGTGTTAGAAGTTGTTAGAAAGGATGTTAACAATGAAAGTGAAAATATCAGATACTTTACTGAGAGTCATACCAACACATTAGGATCTGTGTCAGGATGTTAACAATGAAAGAGAAAAAATCAGATACTTTACTGATGCAGTTGGACTAACACATTAGGCCATATACCAACACATTAGACCATATAACAACACATTAGACCATATACCAACATTTTCTACAACCTACGATAGTTGCTCTTAAAGCAAGTAATGTAGTGTTATTTACAAGTAAGGTGTTGTATTTTTTTCCTTCAGTGAAAAATCATGCAGAAAAAGCTCATGCTACATCAGCAACCCCTGCTGCTTGTTCAGAAAGCGACACTGCTTCCCCACTGCCACAGGCATGCCCTCCTTCCTCCAACACAGTCGCTGTGTCACTTCAGCATCCACCTGTATCACTGGCTGTGCCTCGCCCAGCTGTAATACCCAACAGCATGGCTACACCACAAGTATTTGCTGAAGTCGAGAGCCTTCTCCCTCTTTCTTTCAACAAGAGAAAGAAAAGGTAATATAACATAAATAAACAGATTAATGTGATATTGGAACATTCCATAATTTAAGTATTCTCAAGTTCATTCCAAAGGCTTAATGCAGAATTAAATTAATTCTGAATTAAGTAAATACCTTTTTATGGTTTCATTAAATTTACATTTGTGTATCAATTTTGCAATGTTAGCCATATTTTGTATCTTATTATTCTTATACCTTTCCCCCAAAGATACAATGTGACAGCAGAGGAGATCAGGAGAAGGATAGGTCCACCTGAGAATATGTTAGCCAATTCCCTGGTTGCATATCTAAGGGTAGATAAAAATTAAAAGTGAGCTTGAAGATTGAAGAGACAGTTGGCATTAGTCCTGGCCCAACAACCACTGTAACTTCCCTGTGTTCCAAACTGACTGAGGGTACATTAGTAAATGTCCAGTGCAATGTCAACACACTAAAACATATCAATTAGTAGTATAACACATGGTACAATATACAGACCACTGCATTCAACAGCTTCAAAATACCTTATCTCAATAGTGTAGTGTGGGTAGCCTTGTTTTTAAAACCTAACAATCTAATTATGTTTCCATTCTAAGTTGTCTTGCATTCAGGCACCAGCTTAAGTCAAATGTAACATGCAAACAGTAAACGTTATATTTATCATTACATAAATCCATTATTTGTGAATATAGAAAAATGTAATGCCAGTCTTATTGTATGTTAAAAGTTGATTGTTACAATAATAGTAACACTTTTCTGTCTTCAGGAGAAGCCTGCGATTTAGGTGTGGGCATCGGCAAGCTGGCAGTGAGGATGATTCCTTTTGACAGGATCGCAGTTTATGAGGGCTCGATCACAACCAAAGATGTTGCCATTGGAAAGCTTCATGAATTTAAGTATGTTTCTTTACAGTTTTACACTAGTGATGAAAAACGCAGGTGTAGTGTAACCAAAACGTTAAATTACATCAAATCTGTAACAAAAAATATACACTATGAATATGAAATATAGAAAAAGTAAAATCAGACCAAAATATTTCCCATGTACAAAACAATAAAGTTAGAAAGAGGGGTCAACCAGAGAAAGATATGATTGCAATCAAATGTGCGGAATTGTAAAAATAAAGTCAACAGAAGACTTAATTAAACTATATATTTTACCTCTCCAGTTTTTTATGCATGGCACTCATTTTGTGGAAGCACAATTATATCATATTAAATATAGAAGGCAGGATTTGCACTCTGCCTTTACCCGCTATGCCACTTGTGAGCCCCAAATTATTATTTTTAAAGTGTAAAGGTACACATTAAAACTTCTAAATAGACTTGCAGATTTTCTCAGGATGATTTTTTCTGCTGGGCATCTCAATATTTTTTGTTTTTATTTACATACCATTACAAGATAAAATGTTAGGAGCTAAAAACAATCCTCATTAAATATTGGGTAAAATCAGTGTCTAAGGCTAAAAGCAGCTTACATAAAACCACATGACTGGTTTATTGAGTATTGCAGTACTAATTGTATTATTCATTATTTAAAAAAAAAAAAAAAATTATATATATATTTTTTTTTTTTTTCTCGATGGCATCAAGAATACAACAGACCAAATTAAAGAAAGTGCTACGGACTTTGACATGGCTACTCATGGACTGGGCTTTCAAATGCTTAATGTTTACAGTTCTGTACTTCAAAAATGTGCCGATTCCCAGATAGTAAAACTGCAGAATGTGTAGTTTTAGATGACACTGAAAATAAGGCATCCTTTGCATATATGTTCATTATTTTAAAAAAGGGCTTGTTCAATACATTAAGAACATTTCTAAGCAAAGAAAACCTAAAATAGCATATTATGTAAGGCATTTTCTTTTCTATACAACCTCTTAAATATATATTTAAAAATTGACCATAAACATACATAAATAAAGGTACTGTACAACATCTCATATTTATAGTTTCTTGTTTTATTTGTTTATGGTTTAAATAATAGCAGTATTAAAATGTAAAACTGCATATACATGCTTCAACAGACTGATACAGAGCAATACAAAGTACTGGACCCAATTGTGGAAAAAAGTGCTGTACAGAAGAACCCTCCTCCCCACTTCTCAGCTCTAATGACACCCTGACACGTTCCCCCTTTGAAAGAAATTCAGTTCAGGCTTAGATTTTTATGTTAACAATTTGCTTTTACACTACTCGCTACTTAAAGATTGCACATTCTATTTACTACAAATCATATTTTTACAACTTCTATTTACAAAGTGTTACAATAATGCACATTTAAGTGTTATTTAAGTAATCTGATTAAGAGAGAAAAGGGAGACATACCATATCAAATATCGACCAACTTGGCCAGAATACAATCATCAGCAATTAGAACTATGCAACATATATTTTATTTTTGATAACATGCTGCCACTATACATATAAATAGCTATTTCACTCTTACTTGAAGAGACCTTTGAGGTCCTTAACAGTTGTAATTAACCTCTATACTTTGTCCAGTTTTGTGTGCATTCTGTAATTCAAAAATAAAGGCATGGCATAACAGCACACGTTCAGCTAGATTTTAGTATCTGATTCTTTGCTCTGCTACCAATTATTCTTTTTCTAAAGGAACAGACTTTGAATTTGGAATCAGGTCTATGGGTATATAAAGCTCGATTAAGGGGTTCTTTGAGCT
Organism: Acipenser ruthenus; assembly: GCF_902713425.1. Taxonomy (NCBI): domain Eukaryota; kingdom Metazoa; phylum Chordata; class Actinopteri; order Acipenseriformes; family Acipenseridae; genus Acipenser; species Acipenser ruthenus. Next base: position 20,114,007 of record NC_081198.1, on the reverse strand, counting down.
GATATGAATGCATGTCTATAGCATGGCTTCTTGCTCTTTCAATGCGTTTTCTGTAAGCATGTAGCCTTATAATTTTTATTTTATTGCTGGCCATGCTATACTGTCCAAATGCCAGTTGGTGTGCACGTTTTACTACAGCATTCAACTCTGGAGATTCCTTATAACCACTGCTGTCACACCACTCCTTTAAGTCTGAAATCATCTTCTTTACACACAACTGTTTATTGTGTGATTGACAATTTGCTGTGGTATTCGCAAAGCAGTCAGTTACCTCTTGGTTAGGGTTCTGTGTACCAATTAACTCAGAAAGTCTTAGACAGACACATATTTCTCCAAGACTATTGGCAAGACAGGTACACTGTTGGTTTTGAACATGTACTACTCCAAAACTACCAGCACAATGTACAATTAAATGTTTTCCATCCCACTCATAGCAATGCTGTTCAGTTAGTGAACTGGCTAATTCTTTTCGAATTCCATCAATATCAATCCCCTGTTCTTTGCACATCATTTTTGCAAACTCAATATGCTTGCACAAATTACCCCTTTCAGAAACGGCGCATTCACATTTCATGCTAATTAAATCCACAGCATAACATTTTGCTTTATCTGCTTCTCAAGGCACTGTGCAATGGCCACCTGATTTGTAAACAAAATTATTTTGAAGGCCTTTGTTCTTCATACGTAATGCAGATTCTGCAGTATCCTGTGTTTTGGAATCAGAAATCCTCTGAGCACCATGAAGATCTTCCAGATACCTGCACCATATACAAGAGAGAATACAATTAGTAGAGCAGTATTCTATTATTCACATGCTAAAAAAGTTATGGGTTGTGTAAATTATATACATGACAAAAATGCATTTACCTGTGGTACACTATCTCCTTATTTGTACAGATACTGAAACAAATGTACACAACAACTTTATGTTCTAGAAAATTACAAATATAAAGTATAATGTATTTATTTTTTGAAATCCAACACTCATTTGCAACACTAGACCACATAAAAATGCTAGTATTGGAAATGTTACACAAACCTGTAGTAAGTGACCACCTTGGTATTAAGTAGTAGAAGTAGTTCATCAACTCGTCTGTTTGCATAGCCATGAAGAAACTGATACTTCATGCTGAAAAAAAATCTGGAAAAAAAAGAAAAGCAAAAGCAATTTTTAATTTTTTTTTTTAGTATCACCAATTTTTTTCCCTTTATCAGCAATTCAACTTGGCTGACCGCAACAACAGTTGGGGTTCCAAGTTAGGCATAAAATTGTATAAGGAACTTGAATTCTCCAACTTTTTATAAGTTACATGATTTAAAAAGTCCAGTTTAAACTATTACTTAAATTAAGGGTTCAATTAAGTAATTGAGAGCTTGTTGGAACAAAAACCAGCAGGGTAGGTGGTCCTCCAGGACCAGGGTTGGGAACCACTGCCACAAACACCTTAATAAATTCATTGACTCATTGATTAGCTTAATTTATCAGAATTACCATTTGTTCCAGGGATTTAATAACTGATGATTAAGAGATACCTACAAACTCTGCAGGATTGTGGCACTCCAGGACCAGGGTCGCCTACTCCTGATATAAGGCTTTAAGACCTTGTATGTGAATTCTACATTATGGATATAAATACCCAATCTCAAGTACTTTTATACTAAGTGCAATTGAAATCAGTTATCTGCAGATATATTTAAGTAATTAGACATTGAGGGTCGATTGCACTGTACCAGTTAGTCCACTTGATTCATCTACCTAGTGCAGGACTGGCTAACCATGGTCCTTGAGAGCCACAGGGTCTTCTGGTTTTTGTTTTAACCGAGCCCTTGATAACTTAATTGACATTATTAATTGGTCTTAATTGGTCAAAATTCCCATGGGTGCCAGTTGATTAGTGTTTGATGATTTAGAGAGACCTATAAAACCTGCAGGATTGTGGCTCTCCAGTACCAGGATTGGCCACCCCTGAACTAGTGGAATGAGGAGGTTTAGTCCATGTGCTTGGACTACAGTTAGTACTGTACACCTCTATCCTGAAAAATTTGCGGCCGCCCCAAAAGGTTAGCATTGAAATTCTGTTCAATATTTTTCCATGCCATTGTACGTAATACAACATTCTCGTCTTCTTTGCTGGTGCTGTCAACTTCGTTAATGTAGTTTTTAATTAGGCATACTAAATACATCTTTTCCTCTATTGAAAATTTTGGAACTCTTTTAGATGACATTTATTCTACTGAAGGGTTTTTAAACTGTTAAAAGTTTGATGTGACTTATCTTCTGCATTGCTTCTGATATTGGTCCACATGGGCGGTCTAACGTGTTCTGCATGTTCACATCAGCTGAACCAATTCACATGATTAACTATTTGGTTTTGGTACGGTGCAATCAGATCTAATTTGCAGCATTTGCTAGACTGCATTTTAGTCCACTTGGTATGGACCAAAGTCATTGCTACACTGCAATCAACCCGGAATGACCCCTAACCCAAAGTGGTTTTGGTTTTTTACCTGAAGTACATGGAACCAGCACAGCAACACCTTTGCATAAGGAAACACTGTGTGTACTGCATTGATTTCTTTCATGTCCCTATCTACCATGACACATCTGCAAAGAGAAATATAAAAAGGAAGTAGTACTTAATCTGTCTATCACTTCGTAAATTAAGAGAGCTGCATACAAAGCTGATTGTACCGCTACAAGGCTGCCAAATCAGGTAGCGTGAGATGGGGGGAGTGGTTGATTGCTGCCATACTTGTAGTTTTACTGGATGGGCTGCTAATTTTAATTTTTTTTTTTTTTAAACAAAATTCTACATAATAAGATAACTATATAAACCAGATTAAACTCGGTTTTAAATTAAACCCTATATTGGCATTATGTTGTTTCAAATATCACATTTTATGTTAATAATAATTTTTATATCAAACGACACATTACCACCCCAAACATTCTACAGTATAAGCTGTAAATTATGCAATCATGAAATACCATTGCCATGTAAGTTACTCATCTTAATCTGTTTATCCTTTGCATTTCATACATAAACTTCAACTATGAATTTTAAAACATACCTTGGCTGAAACTCTCCAACAGCTTCCTGAACTTTTTTCAGACACAGTGACAAGATGTCACTGGATTCCTCACTCATAATAAAAAATGCTACAGGTATTCCTCGGTCTTGGTTGCTCTTCACTAGCACAGCATAAAATGCAAAACCATACTGAGTTATGCCTTTGTATGTTGCATCAAGGAAAATCATTGTTGGACCATACTTTTTCAACTGTTCAATTTGCCACTAAGAACTAAATACTATTATCAAGGGTTGCTTTTCATTGTGAGAGAGAGGCTGATAGTACACAACATTATCCTGCAAATTGGACTTAATCAGTTTGTCAACACTTATGCAGTCATTTCCATCCATTCGTGTGTGTGCATAAAAGCTCTTCTTTATTACTTTAATGTCCTCTGGTGCCACATAGAATCTTCTGTCTGTGATGTCACTTTTTTGTAAACTCTGACCAATCTTTGCATTTGAGCATGATCTCTCCATTTGATAGCCCCTGGGATATGCACATATGAATGTAACCCATTAGTTCTTCATCAATACGATTCACTGCATTCTCCTTAGGGTCTTCTAGATCATGGCCAGAGTGCTCTTGCATTAAACGCACAATGCACCCATGTGTAGAATTGTTGCTCACAAATGTAAAAGAAACGTACGCTCCACATCTATTGGCACGAGTTATTGAAGGTGCTCCTGAGGATTTACCTTTTGGTTTATTGGACCTTTCACATCGCTACTGAAAGTGATTTTCCCCTCTTTTTTTTGATAGCTACAAATGTGCCAGTTCCATTCTCCTTAAGACATGTCAAGTGATTTTGCATAAAATCCTCTCTTGAATCTCGTTTTACAATATGTATAGTTCTCTGCACACGTGCGTCAGACTCCTTGCGCAGAGTCTTCAAGTGATGAGATCCAGAAACGTTCCATTATCTCACTAAACGGAAGAAAAAAAAACGTTAAACAATTTCTCAGTGATGTGTGTCATTCCGTAACAAATCACTCAGAAAACTTGGATTTCAACCCACATTTAAAGGAACCTTCTGACATACATTATCAATTCACCTACTAAGAATAAAACATAGAGAATAGCCTTATGCAAACATTAACACAGTGCCCATCAAATGCCACCAGACATATGTGCCCATTATAAACCAGCCTGCCAGGCATGTGCCCAATTTAAACACCCAATATAAACCAGCCTGCCAGGCATGTGCCCATTATAAACCAACCTGCCAGGAAAGTGCCCATTATAAACCAGCCTGCCAGACGTGCCCATTATAAACCAGCCTGCCAGGCAAGTGCCCATTATAAACCAGCCTGCCAGGCATGTGCCAAATATAAACACCCAATATAAACCAGCCTGCCAGGCAAGTGCCCATTATAAACCAGCCTGCCAGGCAAGTGCCCATTGTAAACCAGCCTGCCAGGCATGTGCCCAATATAAAAACCCATTAGAAACCAGCCTGCCAGGCATGTGCCCGTTATAAACCAGCCTGCCAGACATGTGCCGTTATAAACCAGCCTGCCAGACATGTGCCCGTTATAAACCAGCCTTCCAGGCATGTGCCCAATATAAACCAGCCTTCCAGGCATGTGCCCAATATAAACCAGCCTTCCAGGCATGTGCCTAATATAAACCAGTCTGCCAGGCATGTGCCCATTATAAACCAGCCTGCCAGGCATGTGCCCATTATAAACCAGCCTGCCAGGCATGTGCCCATTATAAACCAGCCTGCCAGGCATGTGCCAAATATAAACACCCAATATAAACCAGCCTGCCAGGCAAGTGCCCATTATAAACCAGCCTGCCAGGCAAGTGCCCATTGTAAACCAGCCTGCCAGGCAAGTGCACATTATAAACCAGCATGCCAGGCAAGTGCCCATTGTAAACCAGCCTGCCAGGCAAGTGCCCAATATAAACCAGCCTGCCAGGCAAGTGCCCATTGTAAACCAGCCTGCCAGGCAAGTGCCCAATATAAACCAGCCTGCCAAGCAAGTGCCCATTATAAACCAGCCTGCCAGGCAAGTGCCCATTGTAAACCAGCCTGCCAGGCAAGTGCCCAATATAAACCAGCCTGCCAGGCATGTGCCCATTATAAACACCTAATGTAAACCTGCCTTCCAGGCCTCTGTGTTTTAACTACAGTAGTCTTACCAGCTGGTAAATTAATAATTTAGTTTAGAGTAACCAACCTTGTTACTCTGTTACCAATATTTGCTTAAGACATATGACATTAGTATAACTTCAGCTGACATGCCTGGTAAGTTTATTATATTTTGTATTATCATTTTTAACAGCACATCAATTATACATGATGTGTAATTGAATGTTGTGGATCACTGTGAACAACTTGCACACACAGTACAGCATAAATACTATGCTGCACATAAAGTGAATAATTAAAATATACGTTTGAACAACAAAACGAGACAAAGGTAGAGATTAAGCATCACTAATATTTGAAATGATAGACACTTAAAAAAAAACGTTATATAATACAACTTAACAGAAGAAGATATTCATATTCATATTTAAGGCGTAACGCAACATATTTTAATGCCTTTGTGTGCATTCGTTGTGCTCAAAAACGGTGTATTTTGAGAAGATGAATAAAACATCCTACGTTTTTCGTTCCAAATCTGTTCTGCTGCAAAACCTTGGCGCGCAGTTTTCAGTTTGAATGTGAGGGCGTGGAAACAGGCAGCTTTTGCCCTTAGAAGGCGTGTTTCCTTTGTGATGTAACTGAGGAGGCGGGTTTTCGCAGAGAGGTGTTTTATTATCTAATGGCCAAATTTCATATTCACAAGTGTAAATTCTCTAATCAGAAACCTTTCTTTTTTCTTTTTGTAAAAGAAATGGAACAGTACATTAAGGTTATTAAGATGTCCAATAATAAAAAAGCTTTGAAGACACTTCATGTATGTAACCTATTTAATATTTTTTTGTAATTTTATTAAGCCCACCCCCTGGCTTCCATTATAATATGTTCACTATTCTGTTTTTTTTTTTTTGTTTGTTTGTTTTTTCTACTTTCTGTACATTCTTTGTTTATTTCAATAAAAATGCATTAAAAAAAAAGAGGTGTTTTATTATCTGCCTAATAGGCAGACCTGCCTGCCAGTCGAAGTTCGTGCCAAACTTCTACCCTGTGCGACCGGGGGTTCCGAGCGCCGCCAAGGTAAGGAGGGATTAGGTCGGCAGGGAAATCCACGGTTCACCGCGCACCAGCGACCCCTAGTGGAGCCACTCAGCCATTCAGATCTGTGTTGTTTTCCGGTATAGGTCTGGTGGCTTCGCTGTAGATCCGCAGTGCGAAAAATGACAGATTGGCAAGAATATGTTTCGGAGGACGCGTGTTTCATCCTCCGTTTCCCAAATCGCCGGGTGGTTGCAGCGGTGAACCTGGATAAAAATAATAATTGGGCAATCCAAATTGGGGAGATTAGCAACGACAAAATAATAATTAAAAAAAAAAAAAACATAATTCTTATATTTATAATTTTTTTAAAAAATATTTTATGTTTAGGAAGTCAGATATAAGTATCAGTATACTTTTATTGTACTGCCAACGTTATGAAGTAGTATACTTTTACATTATGTAGGCTACTTTTAAAGAGTATACTAAATATACTTTGTCATTTAAATTGTTAGTTAAGATTATTTTTTTATTAAAAGTTTTATGTTCATGAATGATGCCTTTTATGTTTGTATTCATATTTTGTATTCATATTTTAATATATATCATTAATATAGAGTATATATCAATCATCATTAATTGGTACAGTCATATACATTTGATCTTGTGTGTGTGTATGTAACACACCAGTTCACTTTTGTGAAATAATATAATATTTATTATCATGCTGTATCTTTTGTAATGCATCACATTTTAAAAAACATCCTTTATTATGGATAGTTATTCCCCCCCCCCCCCCCTCCCCGTTCATTCAAGCAGACGTTCCCAAAGTGAACAGCAGAGGGTGATTTAATATAACAAGGACCAAACAAAAAAAGTAATACAACTAAACAAATTAAAAAATAAATTAAAAAAATCAGTGACATATTTAAAAACTGAGAATCTTTTTATTTTTCTTTAAATAGTAAGTATCTGGCAATTCTACCATTCCCTTTCACAGAAGAATATGAAGTGGTATGCAAGTTCATAAGAACACTAGATTGTAGTTTTGATCTGTTGTGAAAACTGAAAATCCTGGAACATTGTCAATAGGCAAAGTATTGATCATCCAATTTTATTGATGACTTTAATATAGTATGTCACACTTTATTAACACAATGCACTTAATGGGTAAATGCATGCAACATAGATGGCAACAACTTAAGGTGGCCATTGTAATTAATTAATCTTAGACAGCTTTGTCTTACATTTGAATTATTTAATTAAATGAGTTTGCCAATAAGAAATAACTAATTTCTGTAGTAAATCCATTTTAGTCTGCAAATCTCAATATACAGTATACAAGTGCTCTGATATACTGCCATACAACTATATTGATAGCTATTTTAATCCCTTTCCTATGCATTTGGCAATGGAATAATGTAGGTTTTTCCATCTGCACTGACAGACAAACATTTTATTTTAATCACTTATGTCCCTAACTCTTTGTTCAATCGCAAGTCTGTGGGGAACCGAAATGTCGTTTTGCAATGGTGGACAGCCAAACCCTCTCACAGTCTCATTTATAAAGTCATACTTTTCTGTTTCACGTTTATTGAAATAAAGCTCATAAAAAAAGGTCTAACATCCTGTGACAAAAACAGAATGATTCTTGATGGTAAATCTCCCTCCTCGCTTGTGAGGGCGCTAAGTAACGGGAACAGAGTACCCTGGACTGGTTGGCCTGACAATTCATTTCCAGGGTTAAAAGGAAGTCGTCATCTAGAAAGGGGGCGGAGCTTCGGTGCACTAACTCATTGACCTGGAAGGGAAATGATGAGGCAGTCGTGGATTGGAGGAGTGGCTGTAGTCGTTTACCAAGAGGTCATGTGTGACTGTACAAATAGGGGTTGAAGCGATGTAATCTGTTCCTTCATTTTGGTTAAGAAACAACCCGGAAGGACCTGTGATTACTTATTGTGAAAGATATTGTGAGTGTTTTGTTTGTTTTGTCTTGTCTAAAAATACTGTTTGTTATTGTTTAGGTGGCTAACACGATCCGAAGCTGTCGCCAAAGGCCAGCACTAAACCCAGATCAACATCACGGTATTTTGTTTCACTCAGGACTGTATATGTGAATTTAAACAGAGTAATACACGCCACTGTATTGCCTGTTAACATTGTTTATTATTTACTGTTGTTACGTCATCAAGCAATTGGATTACAAACCATTAAACAACACTGCACCTGGATTATAATCGTCTGTCTGTTTATTGATAACCTGCACCTGCACACTGTTAACCACTTTGTCACACATATGTTGAGATCCATTCAGTCTTTTTGAAATTCTATAACAAATTTATTGAGTGCTAATTCTGAAACATTGATTTGGCATACTTTAACAGTATCCTGGAGTAAAGTGTGCATTCCATATACTAAAAGAAACAGATGCTTCCAAAATTTCCTTGGAAGAATACCTTTCAATACTGGTAAGGCATAGAAAAGCAGAAAGGCTCTCTATTCTGACACTTACCAGAATTTTCTTTCTACCATTGCCATTGGCACTCTTGTTACTTCTACAGGTGTTTTTAGCTGAGCTAATCTGGAATCAACCTCTGTCATTTGTTTCCCAGTATACCACTCTGCTTCATGGTATGTTGAATCAAACCACAAAGCAGATAGCTGGTGAGTTACTCCGAGGTACACGCTATGTTAATATTCTGGAACAAATCCACTGATCATTTTGAACTGGCTACGTTTCATTAAAAGAGATGACCCTTTAACTCCAAACACTGGCTACTGAAGCTGACACAGCATGACAAAAATCCTTTTCATGTCTAAGGGCAGGCTCAGGTTTATTGTATGGGTATGTTCTACCTTCATGGTAGCAAAAATCACATCCATCAAAACCATTGAATTGCTTTCTGTTGCGAAGCATAGGTCGGGCAACTGAATCTGCACTACAGAGAAGGACATACACTTTTAAGTTGTGAGTGTCCCCTTGTTATCTTTCCAGCAAATCCCGCTTGTTTCTAAATGCAATGCTTCATTGGTAAATGGTGTCAAAAATGTGAACATGTTAGGCTTTTGAGGTCCAAACCATAAAGTATTCATTAAAATGTGCTGCTTTCGCTCTTCTGGTTTTAACACAATAATTTGACACTGTATAGGCCAAATTTGACACTTGGAGCTTTTGAAAACTGGAACCCCATCACAATTCCACATGAGAGTCAAGTCATCTTTCCCCAAAATTCCATTATCACACAGCTTCCTGTACTGCTCCACACACTGTATATCACACAAATCATCAGTGTTTGTTAGTTTTTCAGAAAAGCTAATGTCATGTTCCTCAAGAAGCTGTTTAATCTGGTAAGCTAAGGGCACAAGAAAAAAAACAACCAGTGAGATTTGAACCTGCATCAAACGCTGTGTTACATGAGCCACAGTGTAAAGGAGAGCTCTCTCTAGTCCCCAGGTACTTAGTACACAGCACTTACAATAAAAGTAAACCTCATATTCTGAATTACTACCAAAAGCTTTGTGAGAAAGGTGCTAGGCCTGGAAAATGTAAATTGAAAAACTGAAGCAAGTGATTCAGTGCCTGGTCATTAAGACTGTGCCGAGCACATATGACATCAGTAACAATAAACTTTGTCCTTTTGTAAGTGGTGCTTCTGGATACAACGGTTCATCTTCAGATTGGTCCATTTGTTCTCCATTGTTCTGTGAAAAGACATTAAATACCCGGACAGTCTGTTACAATATATATCTATATATCAATATATATATATACAGATGTGCTCAAATTTGTTGGTACCCTGCCACATAAAACGAAGAATGCACAATTTTCTCTGAAATAACTTGAAACTGACAAAAGTAATTGGCATCCATCATTGTTTATTCCATATTTAATAGAAATCAGACTTTGCTTTTGATTTTTTATTCAACATAATATTGTAAATACTAAAACAAATGAAAATGGCATGGACAAAAATGATGGGACCGCTAACCTAATATTTTGTTGCACAACCTTTAGAGGCAATCACTGCAATCAAACGTTTTCTGTAGCTCTCAATGAGACTTCTGCACCTGTTAACAGGTAGTTTGGCCCACTCTTCCTGAGCAAACTGCTCCAGCTGTCTCAGGTTTGATGGGTGCCTTCTCCAGACTGCAAGTTTCAGCTCTTTCCATAGATGTTTGATAGGATTCAGATCAGGACTCATAGAAGGCCACTTCAGAATAGTCCAATCTTTTGTTCTTATCCATTCTTGGGTGCTTTTAGCTGTGTGTTTTGGGTCATTATCCTGTTGGAGGACCCATGACCTGCGACTGAGACAGAGCTTTCTGACACTGGGCAGTACGTTTCGCTCCAGAATGCCTTGATAGTCTTGAGATTTCATTGTGCCCTGCACAGATTCAAGGCACCCTGTGCCAGGCGCAGCAAAGCAGCCCTAAAACATAACCGAGCCTCCTCCATGTTTTACTGTAGGTATGGTGTTCTTTTCTTTGAAAGCTTCATTTTTTCGTCTGTGAACATAGAGCTGATGTGACTTGCCAAAAAGCTCCAGTTTTGACTCATCTGTCCAAAGGACATTTTCACAGAAGGATTGTGGCTTGTCAGTATGCATTTTAGCAAATTCCAGTCTGGCTTTTTTATGTTTTTCTTTCAAAAGTGGAGTCCTCCTGGGTCTTCTTCCATGGAGCCCACTTTCGCTCAAAATCGGCGGATGGTGCTATCAGAAACTGACGTACCTTCACCTTGGAGTTCAGCTTGTATCTCTTTGGCAGTTATCCTTGGTTCTTTTTCTACCATTCGCACTGTCCTTCTGTTCAATCTGGGGTCGATTTTCCTCTTGCGGTCGCGCCCAGGGAGGTTGGCTACAGTTCCATGGACCTTAAACTTCTTAATAATATTTGCAACTGTTGTCACAGGAACATCAAGCTGCTTGGAGATGGTCTTGTAGCCTTTACCTTTACCATGCTTGTCTATTATTTTCTTTCTGATCTCCTCAGACAACTCTCTCCTTTGCTTTCTCTGGTCCATGTTCAGTGTAGTGCACACAATGATACCAAACAGCACAGTGACTACTTTTCTCCATTTAAATAGGCTGAATGACTGATTACAAGATTAGAGACATGTGTGATACTAATTAAAGAAACTAATTAGTTTGAAATATCACTATAATCCAATTATTTATTATCTTTTATAAGGGGTACCAACAAATGTCCAGGCCATTTTAGAATATCTTTGTAGAATAAGCAATAATTCATCTCTTTTCACAGCTTCTTTGCTTTATTCTATGACATACCAAAGGCATGCAAGTATACATGATAAAATAGCTTTTAATTTCATCACTTTTCAGGAGGAATGAAGCATTATTTCAATGAGCTGTAAGGGTACCAACAAATTTGAGCACGTCTGTATATATATATATATCTATATATATTGTAAAGGATTGCACCACTCTCGGGTTCGTTGCCCCTTTAAAAATAGACCCAACACGAGAGAAATGGATTTTTTAAGCGCTGGTGCGCTATGTTTAATAAACAAAAAAATAAACAAAATACAAAACAAACACCTAGCTCTGTACGAGCACTAACTAACACACAGGAACTCCCTGACTAACACGGGACAGCTACGCTGTTTCCCCGTCCTCACAAAACACACTGGTTTGAAACAGCACTTTATCTCACGACTGCCAGGAAGCAGAGTACCCCTTTCTGCCTCCTTCTCCTCAGCAGCCTCGAGCAGACTGCCTGCTCTCCTTTTAAACCCCACACCTGGGTCTAATTCCCCAATAACGCCCAGGTGCGGATGATCATTAATAAAACAATTAAACAATTAAATTTAAACAATAAACCAAAAAATGCATTCTCACATGTTTCTTTTGCAGGGAGGTTTTAACCCCCTCCCTGCTGTCTCTCACAACCCGCTATCTTACAATATATATATATATATATATATATATATATATATATATATATAGATAGATAGATAGATAGATAGATAGATAGATAGATAGATAGATAGATAGATAGATATAGATATAGATATATAAAAATTATGTATTTTGGACTTAATTACAAAAGTTTGTTTTTAGTCTTTCTACATAGTCCAATGATCATTTTTGAGTTGCTTATGAAATATAATTTAAATTTTAAATAAATAAATAAATAAATAAATAAATAAATAAATAAAAGAACACCTACAGTTGAAGGCTTTTTCTGGTTTAGTTTCATTTTGCCCAATTTAAAATTGGGTAAAGAGATGTATATAACAAAACGAGAACATATAATTTACATCCACAGAACATCCACATTTGTTGCTCTTCAATAATATTAAGCTAAAATAATATTAAAAACCTGTCTAAAAACACTTATTGTGAAACTTACCAGATCACTGTTGTCCCTGTTCAAGTTTTCCAGTTCAGGGAGGTTACATCATCCTCGGTTGTGATATCATTTGTAACAGTAGGATTTTCTTCCTTTTCATTGTTTTCCACACATTCAACAACACAAACCCCTCTTCACAGTCACCATGGCTTTCTTCTTCAGTTTCAGCTGCAGTACTGTAGCAACAAAGGGCATTATTTTAATTAGGTTTTCTTCAGAAATTCTAGAAAATGCATGTTTAAGTTTAACAAACCTAGCATACACAAATATATACCTTTTACTTAAGTTAGGGTGACCATATGACTCCATATTCCCGGGACACTGACACAGGGTTTTAAAGGCCAACTAATGTGAAAAAAAAATATTGGACCAATGTGTGCAGTTATGCCAAAAAATAAATACTGTGTACTTTTTGCATTTGGAGTTAAATGTTCAAGTCCTTTACAAAATAAGGTGTGTGTCTTTTGAATACTAACCAGTTATTTCCTGGTTTCTATGAAGGTCCTATGGAATGCTAGTCACACCAGAAAAAAAAAACCAAATCACAATTCCCATGCATGTTGTTAAATCCCAACACTGGTAAAATATTGAATGTTAAAAAGACATTACTCTCTTATTTTTCAAATTCTAAATTTTCCTTGTATGATGTCAAAAACTGCTGCACCCTCCCCAAGGCATACAGTGTAGATATAGACCGAAGGATACTATGAGTGCACCTGAACTGTACTGAGTACCCTGCTGTTGTATTCCCGTAGGTTCTGGATACCATAGTTGGTAGCCAGACCACGGACAACAGCGCCCTCGCGGGCTAAAAGAAATCAGTACAAATCATAAGATTAAACAAAATAAAACTGAGCACCTGTGCGGTGTTTCAACTACAACTTCTGTCTCCTATGTGAGTGAATACCCACACACTTCCACACGTGGTGTCAGAGTGGGATTCACTTGCATTGCCCATACAAAGCAGTGCACCCACAAACGGCGCAGAAATGGATGCCATCCAGTTTGCGGCCATGATGGACCTCCTGCGCCAGACCCTAACTGCTGCGGTGCAGGGGGCTGCTAGACCGACAGGTCCTGATCCCCAATTGCAGAGACCCACAAAGATGACGGCCAAGGATCGACCCCAAGCCTACTTGGAGGTGTTCGAGGCCATGGCGACCTCTGCCGGGTGGGCTCAGGCACAGTGGGCTAGCTACCTCTTGCCTCAGCTGATGGGGGAGGCACAGGCAGCTGCGAGAACGCTATCTCCTGAGAGGATGATGGATTACCCCACGCTGAAAGCGGCCATCCTTAATCGTGTGGGGGCCACACCAGAGGGATATCAGCGAAAGTTCCGGGAAGAGCGTTTCTCAGCGGAGGAGCATCCTAGAACCATCGGCCACCGTCTAAAAGATTACGCCATGGGCTGGCTGAACCTGGACGCGAGCACCAAACCCAGGTTGGTGGAGGTGATCGTGGTGGAGTGCTTTTTGGAGTGCTTGGCTCCGGGACCTCGGCTATGGGTGCAACGGCAGGCACCTGCCACTTTGGATCGGGCAGTCGAGTTGGCGGAGCAGTATCAGGCAGCGGAGCCAACGCCAGCAAGACTGCCTGGAAGGAGCGCAGTTACTGTATCACCTCCTCCGTTGGCCCCGGAGAGGGCGAAGGGACTGGAGGGAAGGGGTAGACAGGTATTTGGACGGGGGGGGGTTCGGCGGGAGCTCCCGGCCTGGGAACTGGGGCGGGTGGGGTTACCCACGGGCTACTGCGGTGTCGGACCGGGGTCTCGCACGGCCACCTCACCGTCGAGCCCCTTTGATGGCTCCAGTATTTCCACCTCTTGTTGAAGCGTCAGGGCGAGAAACCAGCCCACCAAGGTGTTGGACGTGCCGGGAGATGGACCACATCGCTCGGGATTGCCCCGTGATGGATTGTGACCTCAGCCGACCAGGTAAGCATGTTCAATTACCTCAGTCACTTCAGCAGACGGATTTTATTATTCCTGTGACAGTGGATGATACAAAAACCCAGGCTCTCTGACACTAGACAGGTAATAAAAACAGAGATTGATGAGATGCTGAGACTGGGGGTAATAGAAGAGTCCCAAAGTGACTGGAACAGTCCTACTGTTTTAGTGGATAAGCCAGACGGGTCAACTCGGTTTTGCATTGACTTCAGATGAGTTGATCAGAAATCGAAGTTCGATGCTTATCCCATGCCCGGGTAGATGAGTTGCTGGAGCGTCTGGGCACGGCTCATTTTATGACGGCACTGGATTTAACGAAGGGGTACTGGCAGATACCCCTGACCCTGGAATCCAGAGAGAGGACGGCGTTTTCGACTCCCTTCGGGTTATACCAATTTAGGACCATGCCTTTTGGTTTGCACAGAGCACCAGCCACGTTCCAGCTACTATAACCTAACATTTTATATGATTATTTCAAAAACTCCAATTTTTACATTAGTTGGGCTTTAAACTTACTCTTAAACAGAATGAAATAAAAGGGTCAATTAATAAAGAATATATTTGTTATTGTTACCCTTACCCTGAGCAGCAACAATAACAACGAAGAAAATGCTTACAAAATATACAGTATTTATTTTAAAGTAATTTTAATTCACCTATTTATTTGTGTTGTTGTTTTGTCTGCAGTTCTGGATACGTTTAACTCGCTTATCTACTGATATCAATAACTAATTTGCATATGCTCTCTGGTTGGTCTGATCAACAGCTGGAATAGTGAAAAGCTGATTAATATTATAGGTTTGCTTGGCACCAACAATACTATTCAGTAGAGGAGTAATGGTAATAGTTCATTTACATGTTAATGTATTTCAGTTTGATGTCTCAAAGTATCATAAGTCACCATTTAAATAAACCTAGATAGCCTATAACATTAACACACATATGTATAGACATGTAACATTAACACATGTGTACACACAAGCTAGCTATATGTTAGCCATGTCAAGTCACTTATATTTTCATTCACGGTTATGGGGTCATTTTAACAGTAGGATTTTCTTCCTCTTCACTGCTTTCCACAGATTCACTTTCTATCCCCTCTTCATATTCACCATGACAGTTTCAGCTGCAGCAGAGTGTAGCAACAATGTATTCTACAGAAAAGGGGTATTGTTTTAATACATTTTAGAAAATGTCTATGTTGCAGTTTAGCCATTTAAAACAAAGGTTTCTAATACATATAACAAACCTTGCATGTATAGGCCTACCTTTTAATTCAGTGCAAAAGCTACATTTCAGTAAACCCAGATATAGCCTATAAAATGACCCCCAAAGCCAGCTACAGTAACCTACGTAGTTTGATATGCCAAGTCACTTACCTTTTCATTCCATATACACTTTGTTCTTCACGGAATTGCACAGTCAGGGTGGGCCAGGTATCTTTTGTATGGTCCTCTCCTTTGACTCATCTTTGCTCATATCACCTATCTTGCTGTTTCACATTCACTGTGGTATTGAATCTAGTACTAATGAATACCTGCCACTTCCGGCAAATCACTCAGACCCGCACTTTTTATTAATAATAACAACAATAAAACATAAATCCATTATTATTAATATTTATTGTAATTGTAATTAAACTGTAATGATAATAATAACATTATTATTATTAATAATAATAATAATAATAATAATAATAATAATAATAATAATAATAATAATAATAATAATAATAGGCTAATACTTTTTAAAAGCGCAGGTAGGTGAGATTCGCCGGAAGTGGCAGTTAGTACGCTGATGTACAGGTAAGTAAGCTGGGCTGAGTTGAGTGGGGGACGGAGGGGGGTGATGCTGGGACGCCAGAATCACTGTCGAGCCCTCTTGAGGTGTCGTGGGCTAGTTGACAAAACACAGATGATGGAAGGTGCCCACTTGAAGACCCCAGAGATGTACCCTACTTCGCTCAATCCAGGCGGTTGTCATGCTGATGCGCTGGGGAGACCGCACTGTGGTTGATCCCTGGAGCCAGCATCGCAGCCGTTGTGTGTGCTGATGCACTAGGGAGGCATAATAAGCTGATCCCGGGAGCCAGCATTACACTTCAGCCATTAACACCAGGCAGAAGGATATCTACATCATCAGATGGAAAGAGACGCAAATGGATGGAGACACAGATGGATCACATTAGTTTACAGTAAAGGTAAGTCTTAGTTGGTGCTTATCTTGGCGAGAGCCGAGTTCAAATCAGCATGAAGTTTTAACATCTACTCTCATGTAATGGAAATCATGAAGGTCTGGATACGTCCAGTAACTTCTGTAAATAGTGCAGCTGGCAGCAAGGTAAAGACCTTGTGGCAGCCTGGAAAGACAGCTGACAGGAAGAAAGAGACCCCATTGGGGCTGGCAAGGGTTAGCTACCCTTGTCGGCAGTATCCAGCTCTGTGTTTTCAAAGGTAAATGCAGGATGCTGGAGACACCTGCCCAAGGCTTCTAAGAAGAGAAAAATACCCCTAGAGTCTGCAAGAGCAGGGGCGGAAGATGACTCAACGTTGGACAACGCGGTTAACAACTTAGGAATGGAAACGGATATGAGAATGGAGAGTACTTCACAAAAGACTGGTTCAAGATCTGCATTTAGCAAAGACATGGAACTCCAAGTTTGTGTCTGCGGCTGGAGCAAGGCGACAACACTCAGGGGTTTGAAGATTCATCAAGGGAGAATGAAATGCTTGAGGGAGAAGGGACAAGGGCCTCACATTGATCAGTACTTCTTACGAAGTCGTCAGTCGAAGAAATCCAGCAACAGGAAGCAAACCACAGTTCGCAGGATATCAGCACCCCTGTCATAGACGTAAGGAGGACTTGCATGGATACAGCTAGTGACGAACCTAATGATCCTTGTAAACCCGGTCAGACGAACCAGCGTAAGAGAGAAAAGAACCTCAACGGGCACAAGCCTGGAGTTAAATGGCCAAGAGCTTGTGAGAAAACTGCATGGGATACAGTAAACACAGATCTCTGTTTTGCATTGGAAAGGTTAAGTGGAACAGTTGAAAAGAAGCTGGATAAATTTGGGGACATCATGTACGCCTATGGAAGAGAGAGGTTTGGAGTTGAAAAAAGGAAGAAAAAAGTACAAACTACTCCTGGAAAGTCTAGATGGCAGCAGGAGATTGAATGCTTAGTTAGAGAAAGGAGGCAGAAAAGTAGTCTTTATACCAAAAGAAAAAGATTCTACAAGCATCATTCAGTTTCGCCCTGTTTCCCTATTAAATGTAGAAGGCAAGATTTTCTTCAGCATTATTGCTCAGAGATTGTCAACTTACCTATTAAAGAACTGCTTCGTTGACACAAGCGGGCATTCCAGGTTTTCCAGGATGCTTAGAACACATCAATGTGATCTGGCAACAAATTCAATCAGTTAAAGGAGAGGAAGGAGCTCCATGTGACATTCCTGGATTTGGCTAATGCATATGGTTCAGTGCCACATGAACTTCTTTGGGCAGCATTTGATTTTTTCAGTGTACCGATGGCAATAAGAAATTTAGTGAAAGCCTACATTGGAGATATGCAATTTTGTTTTTCAACTTCGAATTCAGCACTACATGGCAATGCCTAGAAGTTGGAATAATGGCAGGATGCACCATTTCTCCACTGGCTTTTACCATGGCAATGGAATGGCATCAAAATGGGTAGTGGGAGGAGAGCGCTTGGCTTCTGGAATGCGACCAAAACCAATTCGAGCATACATGGATGACATGACAACCATGACTACAACAGTAGCCTGCACTAATCGGTTATTGGGCAAATTAACCAATAACATCGAATGGGCACAAATGCAATTCAAGCCCACTAAATCAAGGAGCATCTCTATAATTAAAGGTAAAGTAGTAGATAAAAGGTTCTACGTTAATGGTGAGGTAATACCAACAGTGTCTGAGAAGCCAGTGAAGTTTTGGGAGATGGTATGACGGGGATCTAAAGGACACAGTTCGTAGATTCCTTTAATTATTGTACCATCTACAGACGTTTACACTTCATTATTGACATAGGTGTTTATATTTAACGTGAGGTTTAGGCAATAAGAATTACAATAGAAATACAGTATTTACAGAAGGTTGCTTTCACTGTTACTATGATACTGATACAAAACAGATAATGTAGGTAAGTGTACCCTTTAAGCTCATCAAATCTTTTTATAATAGTAAATATGAAGCTCAGGTTTACTGCATGTAAAATGAGAAATACAAGTATAATTCATTAACAAAAAAAACAAAAAAAAGTTGTTTAGGCGACTTTGTAAAAACATTAAAATATAATTTACATTTCATGATAAAGTAGGACAAAAGTAGTCAGAATATAAAGATTACAGTGTAAACAATTTAAAGCTTATACAACTACCCTCAGGTCGGACATATGTGCCTTTTCTAAAAAGTTAAAAAAAAAAAAAAAAAAACTTTGATTGGTCATTTCCTTTATAAAAGTATTCATTATACATATTTCCTGACTGAGATATATTACATTAATCCCTTATTTTTACCAAAAAAGCCCCATAAACCACACCTTAAAATCCATTATAAAATATTAACAGTGTTATTTTCTCAGGTTGCCCAAGGACTGAAGTTTTTTTATGTCTTTGAAAATGACCTCTAGTGAAGGCAAATTGTCATTGATATATTAAACACAAAAGCTCTTATCAGCTTCAAATTAAAAATAACTTGAGTACATCAGTCTAGTGAATTAATCAAGGTTATCAAGAACAGAAAATATGATGTATTATTTTTTGGAGAAGTAATAATAAAAGCAGATGGGCTTAATTGGTACTTGGGCTTAATGGGTACCCCCTTAGCCCATGGTTTAAATTAAAATGTATTTTAGTCTTCCAATGACCTGGGTTCAGAAGACGAGGATGAGGCAAGGTGGAAGAGAAATGGAAAATAAAAAAAAAAAATCCACATGCTCTTAAAGGTGAACTTAATTTGGCGATTTATGTTCCAGGGTGGTTTATTTAAGCAACCGTTTAAACATGAATGGTGTGAAACATATGGGCTGCATAAATAAAAACTGAAGTAAAAGTATTAACTGTAGGTATTTTAGCAATGCTAATTTCCTCCATTACTTTCAGGTCATGGGGTTTAATCTTGTGTTGCATTAAAATCGTTATTCAGGTTTCATTGATATTTTTGACGATATTACTTTATGTGGATTTCCATGTCAAACTCTACTGTTCTAGTCACATGCCAACCTTTTAGTAGAAGCTACATATCAATTATGTTGGTTTCTAAAAGTGATCTTTATCCTTACTATGGTGGGCACTTTTTTTGGGTGTGTTCTTCATGTTACAAAAAAGACATGACAATTTCAATGGACAAAAAGTGTGCTTATTTAAGTCTTAACAAAAAAAAGAAAAAAACATTTTAGTTACATTTATCAATAGCCTGAAATGGCATCAAAGTACAAAAAAGGCAGTTATACTATCGTTACCCCCGGTTACATGCCCTTGTGCCCTTGGTATGAAGGCAAATTATGTGAGATCATAAGATGTAACTTTTAAGTAGAAATAAGCATAATATACTTTTGGTATGATAAACTTTTATTATTAACCTTTTATTATTGTTTTTCCTGCTTTTTTAATATCTCCCGTCAATTGTAATTTTTTTCAAAGGCTTACTTGGACAAAGCCCATCAGCAAGGCCCATGCCCAATGGTGTCTTACCTGTGTGGTCTTCAGCTTCCAGTATGTCTGATTCTGCTCAACAGCTTTCTCCATCACGCAAGAACATAAGAGGAGAGGAGACCATTCAGCCCATCTTGCTCGTTTGGTTGTTAGTAGTTTATTGATCCCAGAATCTCATCAAGCAGTTTCTTGAAGGATCCCAGGGTGTCAGCTTCAACAACATTACTGGGGAGTTGGTTCCATACCCTCACAATTCTCTGTGTAAAAAAGTGCCTCCTATTTTCTGTTCTAAATGCCCCTTTATCTAATCTCCATTTGTGACCCCTGGTCCTTGTTTCTTTTTTCAGGTCAAAGAAGTCCCCTGGGTCGACATTGTCTATACATTTTAGGATTTTGAATGCTTAAATCAGATCACAGCGTAGCCTTCTTTGTTCAAGACTGAACACATTCAATTCTTTTAGTCTGTCTGCATACGACATGCCTTTTAAACCTGGGATAATTCTGGTTGATCTTCTTTGCACTCTTTCTAGAGCAGCAATATCCTTTTTGTAACAAGGTGACCAGAACTGAACACAATATTCTAGGTGAGGTCTTACTAATGCATTGTAAAGTTTTAACATTACTTCCCTTGATTTAAATTCAACACTGATGTCACCTTTATCTGGTTCTCCAGGCAATCAACTTGAAGACCAGGTAAAGAGCCCCAAATCTCAAAATTCCCTGGCTTTCAAACTAATATCTTTATAAAGGAAAGCTTTTCAGTATCCCCAAAATATTTATAAATTGCATAATATACATTTTGTGTTACTCTGTTGTAGGTAAATAAATTAATTTAAAGTTGCAGTTGGCGGAAAAATGCTTAAGCTTGATGCATAAAAACATGGTATATGCAACAGTTTACGATGATCTTTTTATTCTAGAGTTGTGCCAAACAATTAATCGACTATTCGGACAGTGTTTTCTGGGAGGGGTATAGAACGACACTGACTACAGTGATTGACATTTGCATTTGAAGAACAGCTGCAAGTCTTAGTGTTGATTTAATCAGCAAAGTGGGAAGAAATGAGGGAAAGTGAATAACTGGTGAGAGAGAGATAAACCTTGAAATCATGGTCATCTAAAGAATTCCTTTCGTCTTTTGCCAAGTGAATCAGTTTCCCTCTGTGATAGAGAGAGAAAGGTTCAATGCTGTAAATCTCCCTCCCAACTAGAAAGGGTGCTGTGTAAGGGGGAAGGTATGCTGCCTCCTAGATCTGCCACCTCGGTGGTAGGTGGAAACCGGAAGGTAACCATATTAGGAGGGACGCATAGCTGCAAGTACTCAGGACGTTCCATTGCAGTCAGCTGCGGGGCAGCCCTCTATTGGAGAAACCATGGCGACGCGTTGACTGCAGGGAGGAGTTTTCTGGGTACAAAGGAGAACCAGCTACGTCAGTACCTCCCCTTGCGCTGAGAAAGTAGAGCGACCGGCCAGAGCTGGTGTTTTATGTTTGTGATTACGTGTTTTGTTTGTTTGTCAACAGAGGAGCAGGAGGACGGGAGGCTGTAGCCAGTGAGCCAGCACATACCCCAGAGCACGCCCAGCATCACACAGCACTTCACAGCACAGCGCACGCACCACAAACCCTGGAAGAGAAGAGCACATTTTTGTGCACGGAGGACTGTGGATATTGGAGTGTGTTTTGTTTACTTTTGTTTTGGCGTGGACGCTGTTGAGTTTTGCCCCAATACCATCGCCGGTAACTGGGCTTATTATTATTTTTTCAAGTGGATTTACTTTATGATCTTTTTGTTTGTTAATTATTAAAACCTTTTTGTTACTGGGAGAATTCAGACTGGACATTCACTTTCTACTGCACCACACCACTCAGCGTGTCACAGTTGGTGATCAGAAGAGGGACTCGGGATGGATGCTGCCGCATTAGGAGCAATATTGGAAGCACAGGAGCGAAGACACCAGGAGAGAATGGTGACCATGATGGAACGGATGCATACCATGTTCCTGGAAGCCAATCGATGGGGGGGATCGGCGACCGAACCAACACCACCCATTCCCAGGATAAGGGTGGTGAAGCTGTCGCTGGAGGATGATCCTGAGGCCTACTTAGTAGCCTTTGAAAGGCAGGATATGGCAGCGCAGTGGCCTCGGAATTGGTGGGATACCCAGTTGGGCCCCAATGTGATTGGGGAGGCCCAGACAGCCTACCAAGCCTTAACAAATGAAGACGCCCTCGATTACGATCATTTGAGGCAGGCCATTCTCCAGCGATTGGACATCACTGAAGAGACCCACCGTCGCCGGTTCCGGGAGTTTATTGGGTCCATTGAGCCAGTCTGACTCTGAATATATGCACATTTTGGTAGAGGTGGACTACGCGACCAGATATCCAGAGGCAGTACCATTGAGATCCACTAGTGCCGCAGCCATTGCTAAAGAGTTAGTAACCATTATATCGAGAGTAGGGATTCCAAAGGAAATCCTCACTGATTATGGAACGAACTTCATTGCACAATGTTTGAAAGAATTATACAAATTGTTGCAAATTAAGTCGATCCAAACCTCCGTTTATCACCCGCAGACGAACGGTTTGGTGGAACGTTTTAATCGGACCTTGAAACAGATGCTGAAGCGGTTTGTCAACCAAGAGCAAAAAGTTTGGGCTAAATTCCTCCCTTACCTAATGTTTGCAGTGAGAGAGGTGCCTCAGAGTTCGACCGGGTTTTCTCCCTTTGAGATGCTGTATGGGAGGCAACCATGAGGTATCCTTGATCTTGTGAAAGAAGGGTGGGAGGAGCAAACAAAAACTTCTAAAAACATAAATATGTAATTATGTTAAGAGACCGCCTAGCATTGGTTGGTCGTTTGGCACAGGAGAACCTAAAACTAACTCAGCATCGCCAGGAGCAACAGTACAATAAA
The DNA here is from genome assembly GCF_902713425.1 of Acipenser ruthenus. Taxonomy (NCBI): domain Eukaryota; kingdom Metazoa; phylum Chordata; class Actinopteri; order Acipenseriformes; family Acipenseridae; genus Acipenser; species Acipenser ruthenus. The sequence continues at coordinate 20,090,888 of NC_081198.1, read as the reverse complement.
CAAACACGTAGTTAGACTTTTCAGCCAGGTGATAAAGTACTGTTACTACTTCACACATCTGAATCTAAGTTGTATGCTAAGTGGCATAAAGTAAATTATGAAATTAGACAACCCGATCGCCGAAATAAAACCGAAATTTATCATATCAATTTACTAAAACCCTGGAATGAAAGGGAGGCCCTATTTGTAGTTGGTGACAGTTTGGAAGAGGATTTTGGTTTGGTTTAATGATGTTTTCTCTGACTTGCCCGGCAGAACTAATGTTATTTCTCTTGCCATTATTACTCCACCAGGGGTCAGGGTCTGGGAGAGACCGTACCAGATGCCAGAGAGTCGCAGGGTTCCTGTTCGCAAGGAGGTGGAGGATATGCTTGAGCTTGGAGTCATTGAACCTTCCTGGAGTGAGTGGTGCAGTCCTATCGCGTCATGATGGGCATGAAGGACGGCTCTACTCGGTTCTGTGTGGACTTTCGAAAGGTTAATGCCATCTCCAAGTTCAATGCATATCCAATGCCCCGGGTGGATGAGCTCCTCGACCGACTGGGTAAGGCGCAGTTGATTTCGACCTTGGACCTGACGAAGGGATACTGGCAGATTCCACTGACTCAGAGCTCGAGAGAGAAAACTGCTTTCTCTACCCCAGATGGCTTGTTCCATTTCCGGACCATGCCCTACGGGTTGCATGGAGCTCCTGCCACCTTTCAGAGACTGATGGATCAGGTCTTAGCTCCCCATCATCAGTACGCCGCCGCGTACATTGACGATGTGGTGATTTTTAGCTCCACCTGGAAGGAGCATGTTGTTAGAATTTCAGCCTTCCTCCAGTCTCTGAGGGAGGCAGGGCTAACAGCTAAGCTGGGCAAGTGTGCATTTGGCAAACAGGAATCCCAAAATCTTGGCTACATTATGGATAGGGACCTACCTAAATTGCGATTTCGCGGATTTCGTGGAAATCGTGAAATTGAGGGGTCACTGCGAAATTCACCTCTTAGGGGCCAATGCATACAAACAAGTAAGGAGAGGGAAAAAAAGAAACCTTGTTTAAATGAACTACTGCACAACGCAAGCAACGCAAACTACGTGTCTTCATTCTGTAGATAGACCTTTTTTATTCCTTCGCCGTCCTGTGTGCATTGCACTTAAGCAAAAAACAAACAAACATAAAATGTCCACAAGTAACATTTACAAAATAAATTATCCAAAGCAGTTAACATTCTTGTTTACTATTCAAATGACAAAGTTTTAATCAGCCTATCAGTGCGTCTTTACTGCTTTTATGTGATCTGTAGTACTGTGCAGTAGGGGGTGGGGCAAAGTCAGTGCTGCATTGTTTTGATTTAGGTTGCTAAAATCTCGTTTTCAGCATTGGAGGTAAAATAGTAGAAATGACAAAAAAAGCAAAGTATATTTCGGAAGATGATCGTTTCAAGATATTTCCCAAAGAAACTGTACATGCAGACTGAGGTAATTGTTTTCCATATTGTAGAATTAAAAACAGCAGAATTATATATATATATATATATATATATATATATATATATATAAGTTGGGAATTAACAATATAATAAACTTTAGGTTAATGCAGGACTTATTATTACTATAACTGGAAAAATGTAAGCAGTATATTTCAGTTCATTTGTGTTTAATTCTATATGTAGTATTTTGGCCGTTTAGAGACTCTAGATTTCGGGGGTAGACGGGAAGTTAGTGAGGAAGAAGAAGGTGACGTCAGACACTAGTTAACGAGAAGCTCATTCACTCTCGTAATACTGTGAGTTTGAAATAAATAGCCACGGGTTAGGCAGAAACAGTAAACAACAAGAAAGCATCATCTTCCTTACCGAAGCCTGTCTACATCAGGAGTTTGTGAGTGTAGTTTGTTTACTAAATATATATATATATATATATATATATATATATATATATATATATATATATATATATATATATTTACATACGCTGTAAGCGAACGAGAGATAAACAAGCGGCCATGTTCTCGGTTTCAAGTCTGCCCTGCTAAATCTACACGACTGCTGTATCAAGAAGAAAAATAAATAAACTTACCTCTCTGAGATTTGACTGTATATATTGCGCCTGATAATTATTCCAAAGACCACGCTACAGAGATTTGGTGCCAGCGGATGGAGATGTTTTATCCTCTTGTTTTTATTGCCGAGCAGTAAAAAAAAAAAAAACCTACCGCGTTTAACATTGCCGCCCGTGCGCTTTGAAAAAAAAAAAAAAAAAAACCCTACCGCGTTTAACATTGCCGCCCGTGCGCTTTGAAGAAAAAAAAAAAAAAAAAAATGAGACTTGCTTGTCAGCAATGGCGGAAGAAGATACAGTGATCTCACCATTACCATTTAAAACAGAACTGTCTCCATGTTTTACAGGAGAAAACAATGAAAGCTTCAGTCAGTGGATAAGGAGGTTTGAAGTAGGATGTGAGACTGCGACTAGTATGAGACCTGAACTCTTAGTTAAAATATTACCATCCAGACTTGCAGGCCCAGCTTTTAGATATTGGGATAGTCACACAAGATCAATATTTGCAGACTTTTAAAACATTTCTCAATGCAAGACCACGCAAAGCAGGTGAACAACTTGAAGTTTATGCAGCAGAGCTCCGCACACTTGTACTGCATGCCTTCCCAGGATATGGCAGGGAAGCTATAAATGGAGAAGTATTTCGTAGATTCCTTGCTGGACTTGAGCCAACACTTCAGATGAAAGTACAAGAATTTGGAGCTGATACAATTGAAGATGCAATTCGTGTTGCCAGCCAGTGTGAAAGGGCACAGCGGGCACTGAACATCATTAAATCTTTATATACTAATCCTGCAATACCAGCTGTGACACCAATGGCCAGTCAAACTCCATCCTCAGTGACCCCAGTTGCTCTCAGTGTCCAGGGCATAGAGAGAAGAGCTGAATATCGTGACTTAATGCAGAAAGTGGATCATCTAACAAACGAAGTAGCAATGCTAAGGATGAATGTGGAAACTACCCGACACCAGAGGAGCCATTATGATAACAGAGATCCAAGAGGCTCTGAAACGCCATACCACAGATATCCAACTGCTTCATACGCATCAAGTTCTCCTCACACTCATGACCACACAAGGGGTGCTAGACCACATTCGCCAGCTCGTGATGAGAGAGCACACCGCTATGAGCCAGACTTCTACAGATCACATCAGGACTATCAACCAACATACCGAACTGATCAGAGAGGGAGATCACAGGAGCGTGCTTACAAGACCTACAGGGAATGCAGCCCTTCTCGTTACTCCACCTATAGGGAAAGGCCCCCATATGCATCAAGGTCTTATGAGCAACAGCGCAGTTCCAGCCCCTGCTGTTGTCATCATAGGAGAGATCATTCTCCTGCCCCACCAGATGATTGCAACTATGCAGAAAAACGCAATTCTTCTCCAGGTTCCAGAGAACATCAAAACCGAGTTCGCTTTGCCAGCCCAGAGCATCGGGGAAACTATTAGGAGCTGAGAAGGAGGGTCACTCCTTAGCTCCTACCCTTACAACATTGGCCCCAAAGAGAGATGGACAAGTGGAGGACATGTGTGACTTAGCTGAAGATCCACCCACTACTTTTGTGCAGCTGATCATTGAAGGCAGAGAAGTAAGTGCAATGATTGATACAGGTGCTAGCATTTCATTGATTAGTGAAACCTTTCGGAAAGAAGTACCAGCACTGAAACAGAGACCTCTGTTCAAAGATTACATTGTTGTTCGAGCTGTAACGGGAGATCCAATTGACACTCTAGGTTCTGTCCAGTTGCAGCTTAGACTTGGGAATGCTACTACACATCATACTTTCTGGGTTGTTCGCAATGTCAACAAACCTGTACTGCTTGGATGGGACTTTATTGAGAAGCATGGACTCACAATTGATGCCCATAAGGGTCAAATTCGACTGGGAGACCAAGCCATACCATTGCAGCGATCCCGTCAGCTTGTGCCAGCTTGCTGTAACCTTTCTGTTTACTCACCTGTAATAGTGCCTGCCTTAACGGAAGTTGTCAGCACTGCCAAGGTTGAGAACTATGACCAGTATGCTGTCCCTCCACATGGTTACTTTGGGATATTAGAACCCTCAACTTCACTTCCAGATGGATTGATGGTAGCCAGAACTGTATCTGCTGTAGAAAATGGACTAACCGTGATCAGAATCCTTAATGCCACAAGAGCTGATTTGGAGCTCCAACCCACTCATTCACTGGGACAGTTCTTTCCTGTAGGAGAAGGTGAATATGAGATTGTTGAGGCATCTGTCAATCATATTCACACAGATGGATCAGCCACATTAGATGTTCCAGTTGACCTGAGCCAGACCCCCCTTACTGTGGAACAGCAGCAGTTAGCTAAACAGCTACTTTCGCAATATCAGGATCTCTTCAGTAAACATTCTGGTGACTTAGGAAGAACCAACCTAGTAAAACATTCTATACGAACGCATGATGTGCCTACCATTCGACAAAGAGCCTACAGAACACCGCCAGCCCTGCGAAAAGAGATCCAGCAGCAAGTTGAGCAGCTTATAGCCCAAGATGTCATCGAGCCCAGTTGCAGTCCTTGGTCTTCTCCAGTTGTTCTTGTTCGCAAAAAGGATGGGAGTTATAGATTTTGCGTTGATTACCGCAAACTCAACGCAGTTACCATCAGAGATTCTCATCCATTACCCCGGGTGGATGACACCTTGGATGTGTTAGCAGGAGCCACACTTTTCAGCACCATAGACCTTTGTAGTGGATATTGGCAAGTTCAGGTGTCCGAGGAAGATCAGGAAAAGACAGCCTTCATTACTGGAGATGGCCTCTACCACTTCAAAGTGATGCCTATGGGACTCTGTAATGCACCACCTACGTTTCAGAGGCTCATGGAGCTCGTCTTGAGAGGTATGCACTGGCAAAAATGTGTTGTGTATTTAGATGATGTTATTGTTTTTGGACGTAACTTCACTGAGCACATCTCCAACCTTAGGGAGCTCTTCAGTCGCTTCCGAGAGGCGGGATTAAAGTTAAAATCAGAGAAGTGCCAGTTCTTCCGTGGCTCTGTTGTGTTTTTAGGTCATCAGGTATCAGCTGAGGGCATCCAGCCAGATCCCAAATCAACAGCACGTGTTCAGAATTGGCCTACACCTAAATCGGTGACGGAAGTTCGTGCCTTCCTAGGCCTTTGCTCATATTACAGACGGTTTGTGCTTCGCTTTGCACATCATGCTGCCCCACTTCACCAGCTCACCCAGAAGAATGTTCCATTTAAGTGGTCTTCTGAATGTGAAGAAGCCTTTCAGTACTTTAAAAAGGCTTTGACCAGTCCCCCTATTATGGCTGTTCCAGACTTTCAACAGCAGTTTACCCTTTATACAGATGCATCTCTTCAAGCCATTGGCTCTGTGCTTACCCAGAAGCAGAAGGGTAAAGAGCAAGTTATTGCCTATGCCAGCCACGTCCTGACCCAGGCGGAACGCAACTGGTCGACCTATGACAGAGAGCTGTGGGCTATTGTCTGGTCAGTGCACCACTTTTGGCATTATCTGCGAGGGAACATGTTTGTAATTATCACCGATCACAAACCTCTTATGGGTCTCAAGAAACTACCTGTAGAGGATGATCCTACAGGTCGACGTGCGAGATGGGCTATTGAACTTGACTTGTTCCAGTGGGAAATTCAGTACCGACAAGGCAGGGACCACAATAATGCTGATTCAATGTCTCGTCGACCCTCAAAACCAGAAACACCTACATCTGACCCAATAATGCATTCAGTCCCAGTAGACACCCGTGACATATCAACATCAACCAGTGATATCAATACAGTTACTTCTGATGTTTTACTTGTGGAACTGTTTGGAAACGCACAGATGGATATCGCTCACAAGCAGCAGCATGATCCCCTTCTTTGCTACGTGTTCCAGTGGAAACGCCAAAGACAACGGCCTGCATACAGGGAAATAAAGCATGAGTCACCAGTGCTCAAAAAGCTATGGCGTGTCTATCCGCAATTAGTAATCTCATGCAACATTCTTTACAAGAAAGCAAAGAGACAACCTGGAAAAGGAAGTGCACTACTAGTAGTTGTGCCGGAATCTTTGAAAGAAGAAGCTATGACACAATTGCATGGTCACACCACGACGGGACATCTTGGTATTCAGAGAACTCTGAAGCGAGCATGGGATGTGTGCCATGGAGACAACACACCATGGCCAAGGACCTCACAACTCACTGCACCACGTGTCTGCCATGCCAAGCTAGAGCTAAGCCCAACCCTCTAATGCGAGCGCCCATGCAGACTATAACAGCTAAGCATCCTTTTGAGAAAATAGCGGCAGATATAACCGAACTACCACTCACTGCTAGAGGTTACCGCTATGTTCTTGTTGTGCAAGACTACTTCTCAAAATATGTTAATTTATATCCACTGCAAGATCAACGAGCTTCTACAATTGCTGTATGTCTCTTTGAGCGGTATGTACAGGAACATGGACTACCAGAAATGATCCATACAGATCAGGGCCGTCAATTTGAAGCAGACCTCATTCAGCAACTCTGTACTCTTTTTGGCATAATCAAAACTCGAACCACAGCATACCACCCCCAAGGAGATGGATTAGTGGAACGATTTAATCGTACACTTAAAGATCAGTTGGCGAAAATTTTATACCAGAAAGGAACTGAATGGGATGAACATCTAGGACAGGTTCAACTAGCTTATAACACCAGTGTACACAGCAGCACGGGTTACACCCCATTCTTCCTTGTTCATGGAAGAGAAGCTAAATTACCTGTGAACTTCTTTTTGGCAGCCCCGAAATTGCCATCAGTTGCTACTCCTGGCACACCAGCAGCATACATCACAAGTCTCCAACGCAAACTCTTTGAAGCTTTTCGCTCCACTCAACAAGAAGCTGAATATCAAAGGGCTCGTCAAAAACAGTACTATGACCAGAAGGTACGACATGTTCCTTACCAGCCCAACGACCTGGTTTGGATGAATGATCCAGTTCACCAACGACACAAACTGGCTGCAAGATGGAAAGGACCATTCAGAGTTGTCCGTTGCATTCCTAGCCAAGCTCATCACCATGGAGTCACCTATGAAGTGACTGACCCACATGACCCACAAAAACTCAGTACGGTTGTACACTATAATCGGCTCAAACCATATATCACCAAACCTAATAGCTCTGTGACTCCATGTCCCAGATCACCGGACATGTCTCCCCAAAACTCAGGACCAGTCCAACTGTTTATTCCTCCACCTTTGGACCACCATCGTGTTTTCAATCCTTTGCATGCTTTATCCAAGAGAGCTGAAGTTCCTGTAGCACCAGCTCCACATATGCCTTCAACACAGGGGACTGAAAATACAGTTCCAGATGAACCTCCAGCTGTTCTCATACCTGACTTCAGATCACTTTTGCCTCAATCCCTGATGACAGCTGACCCAGTCTCAACACAGCCTTCTGATGAGTTCAATGATACCGCTGTCCGAGAACCAGCTATTCCAGTTCCAACAGGAGACAACAGTGAACCACCAGTTGGCCAACCTGAAGATGGTATTTCTGCAGGGTCCAGGAGCGTCACACCTGCTTATACCACAAAGACTGGCAGGACTGTTAAACCACCTGAGTACTTAAAAGAATTTAAACTGTTCAAGAAGTAGAGAAAAAAAAACTTCTTACTTGTTAGATAACTTGTTATGTATGTTTTGTTGAAAATATATTTTGTTGAAACGAGGACGTTTCTTCTACAGGGAGGGAAAGAGATGTAGAATTAAAAACAGCAGAATTATTATTATATATATATATATATAAGTTGGGAATTAACAATATAATAAACTTTAGGTTAACGCAGGACTTATTATTACTATAACTGGAAAAATGTAAGCAGTATATTTCAGTTCATTTGTGTTTAATTCTATATGTAGTATTTTGGCCGTTTAGAGACTCTAGATTTCGGGGGTAGACGGGAAGTTAGTGAGGAAGAAGAAGGTGACGTCAGACACTAGTTAACGAGAAGCTCATTCACTCTCGTAATACTGTGAGTTTGAAATAAATAGCCACGGGTTAGGCAGAAACAGTAAACAACAAGAAACCATCATCTTCCTTACCGAAGCCTGTCGACATCAGGAGTTTGTGAGTGTAGTTTGTTTACTAAATAATTATATATATATATATATATATATATATATATATATATATATATATATATATATTTACATACGCTGTAAGCGAACGAGAGATAAACAAGCGGCCATGTTCTCGGTTTCAAGTCTGCCCTGCTAAATCTACACGACTGCTGTATCAAGAAGAAAAATAAATAAACTTACCTCTCTGAGATTTGACTGTATATATTGCGCCTGATAATTATTCCAAAGACCACGCTACAATATCTTAATGTGTATTTGGAGAAAATACGATCGATCGCTATTTAGCTTCAGAATCACACATTAAACAAAAGGCTACTACAGAGGCTGCTGAACAGAACGTAAAATAAACAGCTTTCAGAAACCAAACTGGAAAGTCAGCCCAGACAAAAAGTATTCCTGTCTGCAAGTTAAATCAGTACTAAAACGATCCAGCACAGCCACCTCACTTCAACCTGCTGCTTACAGTTTGAATTTTAGACCCGAATAGCCACGTCTTCTTTGTTTTGACTCGGTACTAATAAAATAAATTATTGGATGGGACAAATAACATGACAACGAACGTATTGCATACATTGACTTTATTAAAGTATGCCAAATGACCTTGTGTAACCCAGTTTTTGGGCTGTTTCTAATCGATTTCCACATCTGTATAACTTGGCAAAGCTTTGCCTTAACTTCCAACCAATTCAGTGGATGCAGAACGTGCAGTCTCAATGTATGGGCAAGTCAACTGCAGGGGGATGCTGCATACTTGCCTTTAACAAATACCAGCACTCTGTTTTAGTAAGGAAGCAAGTACCACTATTTTTAGGCTTTATAGTGTTCTGAAATACTGTCTACTTAGGTTTATTTAATGTTTAAACAGGTCCGCGAAATGTCCGCGAAATCCTAATTTTATTCCGCAACATACCCGTGAAAAATACGTAAATTTACCGCGATTTAAGTAGACCCCTAATTATGGGTAATGGCCGGGTGAGGCCGATCGCCTCCAAAGTCTAGGCGCTGGTGGAGACGGCGATCCCGAGAACCAAGTCACAGGTAAGATCACTACTGGGGTTAGCCGGCTATTACCACCGATTTATCCCGAGTATGCCACCATAGTTAACCCCCTGGTAGATCTCACCCGAAAGGCTGCTCCAAAAATACTTAAATGGACAGGGCAGTGTCAGGAAGCATTTGATTTGATCAAGAAGCAACTCTGTCAAACTCCTGCTCTGATTTCACCAGATTTCAGCAAAGAGTTCATCCTGCAGACCGATGCCTCCCATATTGGTCTGGGGGCGGTCCTGTCCCAACAAGTTGACGGGGTAGAACATCCTATTATTTACCTGAGCAAAAAAATGGCTCCTAGGGAGATTAACTACTCCGTCATTGAGAAGGAATGTTTAGCCATCAAATCGGCTACTCACGCTCTTCGCTATTACTTGTTGGGGCGTTCTTTCTCTCTTATCACTGATCATGCTCCTTTAAGGTGGTTACACACGATGAAGGACAATAACACTTGGATAACTCGGTGGTATCTGGCGCTGCAAACCTTCCACTATACAGTGAAACATCGTGCGGGTAAGGAGCATCAAAATGCAGATTTTTTTTCAAGGGAGGGTGGACCATTGGGGAATGTAGAGTTGGCCAAGTGTTCCTTCGACATCACTCTGAGGGGTGAGATATTGATAGAGAGAGAAAGGGTCAATGCTGTAAATCTCCCTCCCAACTAGAAAGGGTGCTGTGTAAGGGGGAAGGTATGCTGCCTCCTAGATCTCCCACCTGGTGGTAGGTGGAAACCGGAAGGTAACCATATTAGGAGGGACGCGTAGCTGCAAGTACTCAGGACGATTCCATTGCAGTCAGCTGCGGGGCAGCCCTCTATTGGAGAAACCATGGCGACGCGTTTTCTGGGTACAAAGGAGAAGCAGCTACGTCAGTACCTTCCCTTGCACTGAGAAAGTAGAGCGACCGGCCAGAGCTGGTGTTTTATGTTTGTGATTACGTGTTTTGTTTGTTTGTCAACAGAGGAGCAGGAGGACGGGAGGCTGTAGCCAGCGAGCCAGCACATACCCCAGAGCACGCCCAGCATCACACAGCACTTCACAGCACAGCGCACGCACCACAAACCCTGGAAGAGAAGAGCACATTTTCGTGCACGGAGGACTGTGGATATTGGAGTGTGTTTTGTTTACTTTTGTTTTGGCGTGGACGCTGTTGAGTTTTGCCCCAATACCATCGCTGGTAACGGGGCTTATTATTATTTTTCCAAGTGGATTTACTTTATGATCTTTTTGTTTGTTAATTATTAAAACCTTTTTGTTAAAGTATGCCAAATGCCCTTGTGTAACCGAGTTTTTGGGCTGTTTCTAATCGATTTCCACATCTGTATAACTTGGCAAAGCTTTGCCTTAACTTCCAACCAATACAGTGGATGCAGAACGTGCAGTCTCAATGTATGGGCAAGTCAACTGCAGGGGGATGCTGCATACTCGCCTTTAACAAATGCCAGCACTCTGTTTTAGTAAGGAAGCAAGTACCACTATTTTTAGGCTTTATAGTTATTGGGAGAATTCAGACTGGACATTCACTTTCTACTGCACCACACCACTCAGCGTGTCACACCCTCATTTTATTTTTGCTGATTAATCAACACAAACACTTGCAGCTGTTCTTGAATTGTAAATGTGTTCTATACTCCTCCCAGAAAACACCATCCAAATAGTCGATTAATCGTTTGGCATAGCTCTATTTTGATCATGAGATTGCAATTTGGCCTGTATCAGGGAATAGTTACTGATTTTAAAAAGTCCAAACAGAATATCTACTTTTTTTTACATTCACATTTCTAAGAGTGACTCATTAATTTATTGATTGGAGGAAAGCTAATCTTTTGTTATTTTTTGTATTTATTTTATTGAAAAGTGTAAGGTACTGCACGCAGGCAATACAAATGTGCACTATAAATATCATATGGGAGTGTAACAGGGCGAGGTGCCCTGTACATTGTTTTGTTTATTTTATTTTAGAGCGGGGTTCCCCTCTGCCCCTGTGTTTATTTTGTATTGTTTATTTATTATAATTATTATGTTTAGATGACGGCGTAGCTGTTTTGTTTATTATTTTGTAACGTGTATGGGAAGCCCCATCCACAAAATAATTAGAAAACTCGTGCAGATTGTGGCCGAGGGGTAATAGAATAATTAATTACAAGCTAGTTAAACCCCTCGTCCACGATATAAAAAGCCTGCAGCTCTCCAGCTCCGGGTGGGGTGTGAGAGAGGAGAGAGCGAGCAGAGAGTAACTTGATTTAAAAGACAAAGGATCAGTGAAGGCTATTGCCCAGCCTGATCGCGTTATTTTGTGTTCGAGATTTGTTTTGTTAACCCTTTTATTTTGCTCTGTGAGCACGTGTTCTTTTTGTTTAAACTTTTGATTTATTTTTGTGACTTGCTTAATAAAACGTGGTGTCCAGCGTGGGATTACCAGCGCCTCCTGGACTCAGGCAGAAGTGGGGTACTACAGTTTTTTTCGGTTTTTTTCATTTTTTCTAATTGGGAGAAAGGAGAGTAAGGAGGAAGAAGAATGGGAGGAAAACAGAGGATAGGAAGAAGGAGGAGCTGCAGACAGCAGCAGCTGCAACAACAGCAACAGCAGCCCGGGTGTTACTGCTGCGCTGAGCCTGGGCATTCCAGGACCAACTGCCCCTGGTACCCCCTCGGACAGCGACCCCAACTGTGCCCCATCTGCGGAGGTGAGCACTACGTGGCCCGCTGCCCTGTCCATCAGGAGAGGGAGGAGCAGGGGTCGCCTCAGTCTCCACCACCAGCAGGGGAAGGTAGATTGCTGCTCCCACCGCCCCAACAACAACAGCAACCACAGCAGCTGAACAAGAGGTGGTGGTTCCGGGTGCCAACTAAGTTTGGACCCCCGGACTGGGCAGCTGAACAGGAGCAGTGGAGGAAGGAGGGGGCTCCCATGTGCGGCGCCTGTGGCAAGTTTGGGCACGTCAGGGAGGACTGCCCTTACGGGGACCCCCAGTTTGAAGAGGCGTGGAACCAGGGTCTGGTGGGGGACGCTGCAGAGTGGTTCTGGGCAGTGGACCAGACCCGGTCATCTCCAGCACCCAAGAGGGAGGAGCCCAAACGTCCTGCGCCTGAAAGGGAGGAGACCGAGCGTCCTGCGCCTGAAAAGGAGGAGCCCGAACGTCCTGCGCTTGAAAGGGAGGAACCCGAACGTCCTGCGCCTGAAAGGGAGGAGCCCGAACGTCCTGCGCCCAAGAGGGGGGAGTCGGTGCGTCCACAGCCCAAGAGGGGGAGTCGGTGCGTCCCCAACCCAAGAGGGGGAAGGCCGAACATCCACAGCCCAGGTACCCGCCAGCAGAGGGTGAGTTCCTGCTGGTTCCGCCTCCACCTCCATGGGAGGACTGCGTGTTGCTTCCACCTCCACCAGCAGAGGGAGAGTTCCTGCTGGTTCCGCCTCCACCGCACTGGGAGGACTGTGTGTCACTCCCACCTCCGCCAGCAGTGGGTGAGTTCCTGCTGATGCCACCTCCACCTCCATGGGAGGACGACTTGTCGCTCCCACTGCCACCAGCAGAGGGAGCATGCCTGCTGGTTCCGCCTCCATCACCGCCACCAGCAGAGGGAGCATGCCTGCTGGTTTCACCGCTGCAGCCAGAAGGGGAGGAGCAGGAGCTGCCTCCTTTGCAGCCAGAAGGGGAGGAGCAGGAGCTGCCTCCTTCGCAGCCAGAAGGGGAGGAGCCCCTGCCGCCTTCGCAGCCAGAAGGGGAGGAGCCCCTGCCGCCTTCGCAGCCAGAAGGGGAGGAGCCCCTGCCTCCTTCACAGCCAGAAGGGGAGGAGCCCCTGCCTCCTTCACAGCCAGAAGGGGAGGAGCCCCTGCCGCCTTCACAGCCAGAAGGGGAGGAGCCCCTGCCTCCTTCACAGCCAGAAGGGGAGGAGCCCCTGCCGCCTTCGCAGCCAGAAGGGGAGGAGCCCCTGCCGCCTTCGCCAGGAGCAGAGCAGCAGGAGCTGCCTCTGCCTCCACCACCACCTGAGGAAGAGGAGCAGGAGCTGCCTCTGCCTCCATCATCACCACCAGAGGGAGAGGAGCAGGAGCTGCCTCTGCCTCCACCACCTGAGGGAGAGGATCAGGAGCTGTCTCTTTCTCCACCACCCGAGGGAGAGGAGCAGGAGCTAACTCTCCCTTCACGACAGGACGGACCAGAACAGAAGGCTGGCGGTCCGTAGCTGCCCTTGCACAGGCTGCTAAAAAGGGCAAGGGGGAAAACGGCCGGGTCACCGTGGCTGAGAAGAGGGCCAAACCCAGCCCCACCGCTGGTCCTGGCTCCCCTCCTGCAATCACCTCCCAAGGGTCCGCTGCCGCCGTCGCCTCCTGAGGGACTGCTGCCGCCCTGTCGTGCATCGCCCGGGGATGCCAGTTCACTATCACCCGGGGATGCCAGTTCGCCATTGCCCGGGGATGCCAGTTCGCCATCACTCAGGGATGACAGCCTCGCACCGCCCAAGGATGCCAGCCTCGCACCGCTCAGGGATGCCACACCTGGATCGCCTGGGGCTGCCTGTTGCTCCGCATCGCCTGGGGCTGCCTGTTGCTCCGCACAGGGTACAGGGTATGAGGGAGAAGTGGAGCTCCCGCTGCCGCCTCCATGGCCAGGGGCTCCCCTCCCGAGTTCACCTCCCAAGGGTCCGCTGCTGCTGCCGTCGCCTCCTGAGGGTCCGCTGCTGTTGCCGTCACCTCCCGAGGGTCCGCTGCTGCTGCCGTCGCCTCACAAGGGTCCGCTGCTGCTGCCGTCGCCTCCCGAGGGTCCGCTGCTGTTGCCGTCGCCTCCCGAGGGTCTGCTGCTGCTGCCGTCGCCTCCAGAGGGTCCGCTGCTGCTGCCGTCGCCTCCCAAGGGTCCGCTGCTGCTGCCGTCGCCTCCCGAGGGTCCGCTGCGGCTGCCGTCGCCTCCCGAGGGTCCGCTGCTGCTGCCGTCGCCTCACAAGGGTCCGCTGCTGCTGCCGTCGCCTCCCGAGGGTCCGCTGCTGCCGTTGCTTGGGGTCGTCGAGGATCCTGCTTCGCCTGGGGTCGCCGGGGGCTCTGCTTTGCCTCGGGTCACTACACTGTGGCCGGAGCTCCATGAAGGGGAGCTGCCGGACATGAAGAAAGGGGGGGAGGTCAGAGACCAGCTCCCCCAGCCGCACTTTCGCGGCAGGATAGAGTGTGGCGGGAGCCCCGGAAGAGGGAGCTGCCGGCTACGAAGAATTGGGGGGTGCTGGACCTCCCACCATGGCCACCCCCCATGGACACTGTGCTTCCCCCTCTTCCAGGACTCTGAGACTGAGGGGGGGAGGTGGCCGTTGGGGCCATGTGTGCGTTGCACAAGGGGGGGGATATGTAACAGGGCGAGGTGCCCTGTACATTGTTTTGTTTATTTTATTTTAGAGCGGGGTTCCCCTCTGCCCCTGTGTTTATTTTGTATTGTTTATTTATTATAATTATTATGTTTAGATGACGGCGTAGCCGTTTTGTTTATTATTTTGTAATGTGGATGGGAAGCCCCATCCACAAAATAATTAGAAAACTCGTGCAGATTGTGGCCGAGGGGTAATAGAATAATTAATTACAAGCTAGTTAAACCCCTCGGCCACGATATAAAAAGCCTGCAGCTCTCCAGCTCGGAGTGGGGTGTGAGAGAGGGAGAGCGAGCAGAGAGTAACTTGATTTAAAAGACAAAGGATCAGTGAAGGCTATTGCCCAGCCTGATCACGTTATTTTGTGTTCGAGATTTGTTTTGTTAACCCTTTTATTTTGCTCTGTGAGCATGTGTTCTTTTTGTTTAAACTTTTGATTTATTTTTGTGACTTGCTTAATAAAAACGGCAAACGCCACCTTACCTGCAGTACTCCTCGGTGTCAGTTTCCTTCCTGCTTCTGCCTGACGTCAGACCACTCAGTCACAGGGAGATACTGAAATTGAAGAAGAAATCTATGAAAAAGATCTAGTTTATGTTGACTCAGAAATGTCTTCATCTAGACAATGTGGGGAAGCTATACAAAAAGGCCAACAAGATGCTCGGATATATTGTGAAAAGTGTTGAATTTAAATCAAGGGAAGTAATGTTAAAACTTTACAGTGCATTAGTAAGGCCTCATCTAGAATAGTATGTTCAATTCTGGTCACCCCACTACAAAAAGGATATTGCTGCTCTAGAAAGAGTGCAAAGAAGAGGGACCAGAATTATTCTGGGTTTAAAATGCATGTTGTATGCAGACAGGCTAAAATAGTTGAATCTATTCAGTCTTGAACAAAGAAGACAACACAGTGATCTGATTCAAGCATTCAAAATTCTAAAGGTATTGACAATGTCGACCCATGGGACTTTTTTGACCTGAAAAAAGAAACAAGGACCAGGGGTCACAAATGGAGATTAGATAAAGGGGCATTCAGAACAGAAAATAGGAGGCACTTTTTTACACAGAGAATTGTGAGGGTCTGGAACCAACTCCCCAGTAATGTTGTTGAAGCTGACACCCTAGGATCCTTCAAGAAGCTGCTTGATGAGATTCTTGGATCAATAAGCCACTAACAACAAAACGAGCAGGATGGGCCGAATGGCCTCCTCTCATTTGTAAACTTTCTTATGTTCTTATGTTCTTATGCCATTAATTTGTGTGCCATTAATGCACTGTAGCATGTTGGTAGTGGAAAAACACACTAGAAGGTATTAGTCATGTATTAGGATGTGACAGGGTGGCTGGGCGGTGACGTCAGGACAGAAGCAGGAAGGAAACTGACACCAGTACTGCAGATCAAAATAAATGACGCGGCGCGCCGTTTTATTTTTAAATAACAAAAATAAATAAAAAGTTCAAACAGAAAAAGAAAAGGTTTAAATAAAACAAATGACGAACACAAAATAATAAATACAGGTCAGGCTGGGCAGTCGCTGTCACTGTCACTGTTCCTGTATATTTTTTTTGTTTCTCTCTCTCTCTCTCTCTCTCTCTAGAAAAGAAAACTAGACTCGCCCAAATAATTGGCATAGGCAAACAAAATTCGCCCAGCGTCGATGTTGAAGCGTTGGACGAAACTAGACTCGCCTGGGCTAGCCCCGAAATTCAGTGAAAACTGTTGAGAAAACGGGTTCCGCCCAGTCGTCTTTATCAAGTTCTGGGCCAATCTAGATTCGCCCGATTGGATGTGACTGAGTGCCGAAAAAAGTGGTAGGCCTAACTTTGGGATTCGCCCAGAAGCTCTCTGCGAAACTAGATTGGCCCAGGCAAAACTTAACCACTGGGTTTCGACCTTAATATATATATATATATATATATATATATATATATATATATATATATATATATATATATATATATATATAATACATGGATGAAGGCTATATTTGCATCCTGAGTCATTCGAAAAAAAGGGATAATACTACAGTAGTGATGTCAAAATGGCATATTTGACTCCTGTGCACCCCGAGACCACTTTCATAAACAAAATGTCTAGTTTTCAATCACTCGACAACACCCACAATTCGTGGTTTTTAGACAATAAATCTGTCTCTGTGAAGATTTACAATCATCCTCCACCAACGGTTTTATAAACTAGAGTCTCGTAGTTTATGACGTCACAGAAACCCTAGATGGAATTATTTTCCTGTAACTCACTGAAGCCCATCTACTATTCTCTCTCTATATATATATAAGTTCTGAATTTAAATGAATATGTTAATAATGCTTAAATGTGTTGCATATATTAAGAATTCTGAATCTTTGTTGAATATATGAATACATTACTACGTTTTGGAATATATTAGGAATGTTTTAATTTCTGCTTAAAGACTTTAGGAACGTATATATTTTAATTAGGCATAGTTTGAAAAGTGAGATACTTTAAATCATATATCTTTTTTTGTAATCTTTTGAATAAACAAAAGTAATTCTACTTTAAAACTAATTTGTCAGATTTTTTTATTTTTGAAAGTTAATTAAGCACTGTTGTATGTCACATCTATTAAATCAAGGGGAATATTGTTTAAAATATTAAATTAGCTTGTGACAGAGATCGAATGATTCTTGGTGTTAGATCTCCCTCCCAACCTGCGAGGCAGCTGCATAAAGGGAACAGAATACCTTGGACTAAATGGCACGAAAGTTTATTCCCAGGGTTAGGTGGAAGTCAGCCATCTAGAAAGGGGGCAAAGCTACGGTATACAAACTCAATGACCTGGACGGGAAATGGCGTGGCATCCGCGGATTGGAGGAGCGGATGCGCTCGTTGACCAAGGGGACATGGGTGACGTTATAAAAAGGGGACGTAGTGATGTGATCTGTTCCTTTGTGAAGGGTTATATTAAATGACCAGAAGGAGAACCTGTGTTGTGAAACGTGAGTATTTTGTTAGTTTTTGTTTGTCGTTAATAATACTGTTTGTAATTATTTGGATGGCTAACACAATCCAGAGCTGTCGCCAAAGGCCAGCAGTAAACCTTGATCAACAACACTGCACTTTGTTTTCACTAAAGAACTATATTCACCAAGAGCACTAGATCACACACTGTGGACTGGTGTTTGTGTTTGTGTATGTGTTACGTGTGGGTGAACTAAAAATGGGACTGTTATTATTTCAGGGCCAACCCGCAGATTACAAATAAGCAATATATGCCGCTGTATTGCTTCATTACCATTGTTATTATTTACTGTTGTTTTGCCATTGGATTTATAAAACCATTAAACAACATTGCACCTGGATTATAATTGTCTGTCTGTTTACTGATCACCTGCACCTGCACACTGCTAACCACTTTGCCACATAGCTATATACAGGACATTAAAAAAGGATATATTTCATTATTGAGTTAATCTTGGTATTTTAATTGAATTACATTGCCCCTTTCATCCTCTAAAATCGCAGCAATCCCTAGCAGCACATTGGGCTCCATCACCATTAAGTATAGTCAAAGAGTCACCACCTGCAGCAGACCTTTTGAGAGAGACAGAGCCTGTCTGAAATAGGTTCCCACCTCTAATGGGAATCATTGAAACAGGAGGAAGCACTTTAGGCAGAAAATATTCAATCCGATTTTGAGTCTGTTCTCAGCCTTCCTGGCCATTTGAAATTTTTGCTCTGCACAGTCGGAAAATTAAAACCGCCACAAAAGCCCTCCCTGAGGGTTGGAAAAGCTTGTATATTCAGGACCAAAAATTAAGGGTTGATGTGGTCGGATTGAGTATTTTCCATCTAAGATCCACCTGTCCATTGATTCAAATCCTGAAATGATGTAAAAACGGTCATTAACATAGGTTTCTCATTTATTCCGGCACCTTATGTAAATTGCACTGTGACGGGGCGTGCTCTGTCGCTGGTTCCTCAGCGTATGCTTGCCGCTGTGTAAAAAGCTGGACACGCAACGGGAGACTGTAACAGGGCGAGGTGCCCTGTACATTGTTTTGTTTATTTATTTTTAGAACGGGGTCCCCCTCCGCCCCTGTGTTATTTTGTATTATTATTAGTATTATGATTTAGTAATGTTATGTATTTTAAATGACGACGAGCGGCGCAGGGTTTGTTATTGTTTTCTTTAGCTAGTCACGGCGTAGCCAAATGTTTTTGTTTAGTAGTGTGGATGGGAAGCCCCATTTAAGAACTCGTGCAGAAGGTGGCCATCTCCCGAATTAATTAGGTGATTTAATTTGTTGCTAATCGGGAGATGGTCACCTGTTATAAAAGCCTGCAGCTCCCTGCACTTGGGGTGGTGGGTGTACGAGAGAGAGAGAGAGAGAGAGAGAGAGAGAGAGAGAGAGAGAGAGAGAGAGAGAGAGACTTTGACTTTTAAGATCCTTTATTTAACATTCCAAATAAAATCCATTAAAACTCAATAAAGGTAAAACATAACAAAATTAAGATTTAGCAATATTAAAAAATCCTAAAATACATCATGTTCTCCTTAAAAATAGATTTTACCAAAATAAAAGGATCATAAAAAATCAATAAAAAAAAACAGTGTTTTCTTTCTGTTAAAAACAGATTAAAGCCAAAATTAATAAAAACACTGTAAAACAATAAAAAATAAAATTAAAACTAGAACAAAAACTGGAGCTCCCCCTCCTCACTCACAGCACACAAGGCGTCTCCCACACACCACCTCTCCTGGAAGTCCTCCGGGTTATTATTTAGTTTAAAAAATTCAAAATCCACTCTTATCCGGCTGACCACCAAAACCCTGAACTGCAACACAACATCAGTCAGCCCGGCGCCAGAGATACTGTTCTTTCTGGATTTTAAAATGGCCAATTTTGCCTGACCCATTATAAAATTAATTAAAACACACCTGTTTCTCTTTTTAAAACTGTAGGGAACCCCAAAGATAAAAAGCTCTTTTGTGAACTCCTCGCCTAGGCCCTGCAGGAGCTCCTGTAGGAGATGGAAGAGTGGTCCTAGCCTGACACACTCACTATACATGTGAAACACTGTTTCCTCTGCAGAGCAGAAACAGCACTCTGAGCTAATGCTAGCATCAACTCTGTGGAGAAACCTGCCGGTGGACACAATACAGTGCAGGATCCTCCACTGCAGGTCCCCCGCTCTCTTGGTGAGGGGCAGTTTATACAGCACCCTCCATACTGGCCTGCACCCCTCCTTTACCTCCAGACATGCCCTCCATCTTGAATCCACCAACCCCCTCAACTGGTGGGAATGTGATGCCTTCACACAAATTTGGTAGATCTTCTTACTCTCTGCTGTATGAAGAGTTAGATCTTTAACTGTGTCTAGGTTTAATAACATTCCCTCGTTTCCTACACCCTCCTCTTCTTCACCTACTGCTGGACACACTAGCAGTCCTGGAAAGATGAAGTCTTGTCTCTGCCCTGTGCCGCTGGACATCTCCTCTCTCACAGCCTCCCTGAGCTCGGGGGAAAGACAACTTCTCAGTTCACTGACCATTTTCTCTGCCAGTCTCTCAGAGTGCCAGCCCAGCCGCCCAGCCAGCTGTGTAGCAGTCAGCCAGCAGGAGAGCTCAAAGTTGATAAGATGTCTCAGCCTGGTCACTCCTGCCCTCACAAAGCTGGCACAGAGCGTCATTGACTGAAAGAAACGTACAGGGAAGAGCGGATTGAAAAATAGGGGCTCCTCCAACAGGACCCTGCCTGTCAGGGACCCCTCATCTCTCGCCACCCTCACTGCCCTCCAGGCATCTAAAACACTCAAGTAAAAAGAAGAGAGACCTACTTTAGCTAGTCTGGCACTCTCAATTAAAAACAGGTGTTTGTCTATCCCCAGCCCCCCTACTCTGCTGAGGAAAAAACAAGCTAGCCTCTTCCAATGAGCCTCCTCCCCAGCGTACAGGAGCCTCTGAACCGCCTGCAGTCTGAAGGCTGCCACCCTGCTGGCAATGCAGACCAACCCCTGCCCCCCTTCATCAGTGGGGAGATACAGGACCGCTGGCCTCAGCCAATGTCTCCCGCTCCAGAAAAACTCCAGCAGTATTCTTTGGATCTCCTGCACCATGCCCCGGGGAGGGTCCAGACACACCAGCCTGTGCCACAGCATGGAGGCCACCAGATTATTAATCACCAGGACCCTTCCCCTAAAGGACAGCTGGGCCAGCAGTCCCCTCCATCTCTGCAGCCGCCCCCTCACCCTGTCCACTAGGCCCTCCCAATTTTTCTGCATATATATCTCCACTCCAAAAAACACCCCCAGCACTTTTATACCTGTCCTGTCCCATCTCAGCGCCTCAGGCAGGACAGGGGGGTGCAATCATGCCAACTGCCTGACAGGAAGGTGTCACACTTTGCCCAGTTAACTCTTGCTGTAGAGGCTCCTTGGAATGTGTGCAGGCTCTGCTGTAGTGCCTTGATGTCTCCGTCACTGCACACAAACACGTTCACATCGTCTGCATAAGCGGACACCTTCACTGCGACAGAGGAGGGTGAGGAGGGCACTGCCCAGCCAACCAGCCGGCCCCTCAGCAGGTGCAGCAGGGGCTCTATGGCCAGTGAATAAAGCATTCCAGACAGGGAGCAGCCCTGCCTAATACCCCTGCACACTGGGAAGGGCTGACTCAGCCCATTGTTAATCTTTAAAATGCTAAAAACATTCCAATATAAAAGCTGGATATAAGAAATAAAAACAGGGCCAAACCCGAAGGCTTCCAGGGTTTTAAAAAGGTATGTGTGGTCGACCCTGTCAAACGCTTTCTCCTGATCTAAAGAAACCAGACCAACATTCAAATCGCATGTCTTAGCCATTGATAAAAAGTCTCGAATTAAAAACAAATTATCAAAAATGGAACGTCCCGGTATGCAGTAAGTTTGGTCCGTGTGTATTACAGCTCCTATACACATTTTGAGTCTATTGGCCAGACATTTTGAAATAATTTTAAAATCAGAACATAAAAGCGAAACAGGTCTCCAGTTTTTGAGTAAACACAGGTCTCCTTTCTTGGGCAGTAGTGTGATTACTGCCCTCCTGCAGCTGAGGGGCAGTTCTTTATCTCGGAGGCTCTCTCCCAGCACCTGCAAAAAGTCCTCACCAATCACAGTCCAGAAATTTTTAAAAAATTCAGTGGGCAGTCCATCAATGCCAGGAGCTTTTCCATTTGAAAGCTGTGTAACAGCAGTGGTCAGCTCCTGATATGTTAGTGGCTTGTCTAATTGGTTCTGTTCTTCCTCGCTCAGGGTGGGCAAATCCTGGAGCAGCAGGTCTGTATCCTTCTGCTCACAAGGCTCTTTGCTGTATAGTTCAGAATAGAATTTTACTGCCTCCCTGCTGATCTCCTCCCGGCTGTACAGCTCCCTGCCGCAAGGCGTCCGGACGCAGTGCATCTTCCGGCTGTCTGCTCTCCTCCTCTCCAAGCCAAAAAAGAAACTGGAGGGGGTGTCCATGTCTTTAAGCTCTATGAAGCGAGAGCGCACCAGCGCCCCCTTCACTCTTTCCTTCAGCAGGCTGCCCAGCATGTGTTTCTGCTCCCTCAGCGTTTGCAGGGTCTGCTCCTGGTGGTCTGTGTCCAGGCTGCTCTCTAACTGGAGAATTTTCAACTCCAGCTCTCTCACTGCTGCGTTCAGTGACCCGGTTGAATTGAGTGTGTACTGCTGGCAAAAGATTTTAATCTGCGTTTTGCCAATGTCCCACCACTGCCTAATATTTTTATAATTTGTTTTTTCTTTTTTCCAAATGTTCCAAAAATCATTAAACTGTTTTACAAAAAGTGTGCCCTGTAATAGCTTTAAATTAAAATGCCAGTAGGAGGTGCTGTGAGAGTCAGTGGTGAGTATTACTGTAACTAACAGGCAGTGGTGGTCAGAGAGGCTACTGGGGATGATATTGGCTTTAATGAATTTATTCAAATGTGTGTGTGATGTGTAGAAGCGGTCTAACCTGGCTCTATATATTTATTGTGCGCGACAATGAGACCAGGTGTACTGTCTTGCATTGGGGTGCAGACACCTCCAGACATCAACCAGGCCACTGAACTGAAAAACTGCAGCTAATTCACTTGAGGATTGGGGATTGGGTTCCTCATTATTTCTATCCATTGTAAAATCAATAGTGCAGTTAAAATCTCCTCCCACCACCACCACATCATCATTATCAATATTTAAAAGAGCTTGCTTTAATTTATTAAAAATTAAAATGCGTTCCCTTCCTTTATTTGGTGCATAAATATTAATAAAAACAAATTCAGTACCACCCAACCTTGCTCTCACTTTTAATAACCTCCCCTTTTCAATTTCTTCAATATCTAAAATTGTTGCTCCTAGGCTGGGCTTAAATAAAATTGCCACTCCTGCACTGGTGCTTGAGCCGTGGCTCAGCACACACGGCCCCCTCCACTCTGCCAGCCACGCCGCCTCATTCTCCCTGTCTGAGTGCGTCTCCTGCAGCAGCGCGACCCCCGCCCGCTTCTGCTCTAAAAACTCACACAGCTGCGCTCTTTTAAAAGACTGTCTGCAGCCATTCACGTTAAAAGAAATAAAAACGCACTTTTCCATAGCGGCTAAAAAAAATAAAACTGACAGAGTAAAACAAGCAACAATAAAAAAATTCTTAAAAGAAGTATCCATTTTTAAAATTATTGTTTGGCAACATTAGCGATCTTTTTCTTAATTATTTGAACATATTTTTTAAGACGGTACCTTTTTTGCTGGTCAAACTCCTCTAATGTTGCCTTTCGTGTGACGATGTGTGCTGAGTGGAGGAATAATCTCAGATCTGGGAAGAAGTTTTCAATTTCAACCCCCCTTTTCCCTTTTGTACTCTCCATAAACTGTTTAAATTCATCTAGGGTATAGATTTTTTTCCCCCTGTTAACGGGTTGGCTATCGGGGATGTCAGAGATAAGCGAGGAGTCAGAGAGCTCCCCCTCCATTTCCTCTGCTCCGTCCTCGCTGTCTGCTCCGCCGTCCACGGCTGCCAGCTCCTCCGCGCCGCTCTCCTCTCCTCCTCCCAGCACAGCCACAGCCGTCACCGCTGCCTCTGCCTCCGCTTGCTGGGGTTCAGAGAGAGAAGAGCTCTGCACAGCGCCGGGTTGTAAGCCCGTCGCCGTGCCGCTCCCCTCTCCCTCCATATCAGGAGGGACAGACCCCCCTGCCTGAGACTGCAGGCTCGCCTCCAGCACAGGCTCGGGGCTCTGCTCCGTCCCCCGCTCGCTGTTAGGCAGATCTGCAACTTTGTTTTTTTGTTTTTTAAGTCTTTTTTTAGCTACCATCACAAAACCCTCATCATTTTCGGTAGTTTTATTTTGTGACGGACCGTGGCTGAGTCTCTTCAGCCTCGGCTGTGGTGTGGGCGGCTTCATCCCGATCGGCGGCTCCCTGCTCTCTGCAGACTCCGGCTGGCGCTGCGATGGGGGAGCAGCCTCATCCTCCCGCTCACCCCCAACATCCCCAGCCTCCTCCCTGCCATCAGTACCCTGCTCCTGCCTTTCCTCATTTTTGTTTTTTCTCGGGCAGGCTCTCCTCTGGTGTCCCTGTTCCCCACAGTTAAAACACCGCATTGTATCCGAGCTGACAAACACTACGCAGCCCGTCCCTTCCACACTGAAGCTCCAAGCAACATCAATCACCTCCCCCGGGTTATTCAGCAGCAAAAACGCCTGTCTCCGAAAAGACAGGACGTGCTTAACATTTGCATTTCTGCACCCTAATGGTATATTTTTAATTGGGGACACCAGTTTGCCATATCGGGCAAGTTCATTTGCCAAGGTCTCGTTTTTTAAAAACGGCGGCACGTTTGACATGATTACCTTGGTAACAGGGGTTACTAAGGGGGATACTTGAATAAAATCTCCTTTCACTGAAAAACCTTCCTCCACTAGTTGATTGACCAGCGATACCTCTTTTAAAAACACGACAAACCTTTTATTCATACGGGATGCCGATATTATATTATCACACCCGACCACCTCTCCCACTGCCAGCAGGCACTCCTCCACCGACACGCCGGCATCGGGCAAGCAGCTGACCCCGTGTCGGCGGCTGAGAGCCCCCAGCCCTCCAGAGTGAGACCCCATAACGGGACCTACACACACACACACACACACACACACACTACTCTATAAACGGTAAAGTACAAACAAAGCAACGAAACAAAGATATATAAACGAACTAAACAATTAACAATTAAATATATAAATTTGCAAAAAATATAGTAGCGAAAACACTCTCCTACCACACCAGCGTTCAAACGCTACCGCCTCTCCGCAAGCTCCTCCCACAATCCCACAATCCTCAGCGAGAGAGAGAGAGAGAGAGAGAGAGAGAGAGAGAGAGAGAGAGAGAGAGAGAGAGAGAGACTTTGACGATCCTTTATTAAACCATTCCAATTAAAATCCATTCAATAACAATAATAAGGTAAAACACGATTAAGATACTTGCTGGCTCCTCCCCAGAGCATCAGCACAAAATCCTAAAAAACAACATCATGTTCTCCTTTAAAACCAGATTTTAACCAAATAAAAGGATCATAAAATATAAATAAAACACAAAAAGCCAATATTAAAAAACTAAACAGTGTTTTCCTGTAAAAACAGTAAAGTGATAAAAACACTGTAAAAACAATAAAACAAAAATAAATTCAAACTAGAAGTTAAACAGCAGCTCTCCCTCCTCACTCAATGAGCACAAGGCATCTCCCACACACCACCTCTCCTGAAAGCCCTCCAGGTTACTGACCATTTTAAAATAGTTAAAATCCACCATTACCCGGCTGACAACTAAAATACGAAATAATCTGGCAGCATCTGCTAGCCCTGCCTCTAAAATCTAAAATAATTAAAACACACCTATCCCTATTTTTAAAACTATAGGGGAACCCAAAAATAAAAGTATCTTTGCTGAAAAACACCCCAAGGATCTGCAGGAGCCCCTGCAAGAGGTGAAAGAGCGACCCCAGCCTGACACAGTCAGTGAATGTGTGGAACACGGCCTCCTCCTCCCCACAGAAGCAGCACTCAGCACTGATGCTGGGGTCCACTCTGTGGAGGAACCTTCCGGTAGACACGGCACAGTGCAGGATCCTCCACTGCAGGTCCCCTGCTCTCTTGCTTAAAGGCAGTTTATACAGCACCCTCCATACTGGCTGTCTCTCTTCTGCTACCTGCAAATGGCTTCTCCATTTTGTGTCCACAGTCCCTTTTAGGTGGCTGGACTGGACTGTTTTAACATGCAGCTTGTATAGTTTTTTCCCCTCTGCTTCTTGGAGTGCTATATTTTTAACTCCCTCCATTTTCCTTATTCTCTCTCCATCCCTACCCTCTTCCTCACCTAAACCTGGGGATAAAAAAACTGTGGGAAAAAAGGGGTCCCCTCCCTGATCAGGCCCCCCAGCTATTCCCTCCCCCAAAGCCTCCTTGAGCTTTGGTGAGAGAGAGTTCTTCAACTCATGAATCATCTTCTCAGCCAGCCTCTCCGAGTGCCAGCCCAGCCGCCTAGCCAGCTGAGCTGCTGAGATCCAACAGGGGGGCCCTGACTCGATCAGGTGAGCCAGTCGGGTTACACCAGCCCTGACAAAACTGGTACACAGTGCCCCCGACTGAAAAAACTGAATGGGAAAAAGGGGATTAAAAAAGAGGGGTTCCTCCAGTAGAGACTGGCCTGTCACCGACCCCATCTCCCTCTCCACACTTACTGTCTGCCACACTTTAAAAACATTCACATAAAAAGAGGGGAGACCTGTCTTGTCTAGCCTGGAGAAATCAATTAAAAACAAGCTGCGATCTAACCCCATTCCTCCTACCCGTCTCAGAAAATAAAAAGCTATCTCTCTCCAGTGAGCCCCTTCCTCGGCGTACAGGAGCCTCTTCACTGCCTGCAGTCTGAAAGCTGCCACCCTGCTGGCAATGCTGACCAGGCCTTGCCCCCCTTCATCAGTGGGGAGGTACAGGACTGCCGGCCTCAACCAATGTCTCCCGCTCCAGAAGAAATCCAGCAGTACTCTCTGAATTTCCTCTACCATTCCCCGTGGAGTGTCCAGGCACACCAGCTGCCATAACATAGAGGTCACCAAATTATTGATGACCAGGACCCTCCCCTTGAATGACAGCTGAGCCAGCAGCCCCTGCCAGCTGAGCAGCCGTCCCTTCACCTTCTCCACCAGGCCCTCCCAATTCCTCTGCATGAAAAGCTCTGTCCCAAAGAACACCCCCAGCACCTTAAACCCAGTCCGATCCCACTGCAGGGCCTGAGGCAGCATGGGGGGACCCCCCTCCTGCCAGCTGCCTGACAGAAAGGTGTTGCATTTTTCCCAGTTTATCCATGCTGAAGATGCTCTCTGAAACACTGCCAAGCTCTCCTCCAGGACCTGGACGTCCCCATCACTGCACACAAACACATTCACATCATCAGCGTAAGCTGATACTTTCACAGAGACAGGGACGGGTGAGGCAGGCACTGCCCAGCCAGACAACCTGCCCCTCAGAAAATGCAACAGTGGCTCTATAGACAATGAATACAGCATGCCAGACAGAGAGCAGCCCTGTCTAATGCCCCTGCTCACCGAGAAAGGTTTGCTCAACCCGTTATTAATCTTTAAAACACTAAAAACATTTGAGTATAAAAGCTCTATGTAAGAAATAAAAACAGGGCCAAACCTGAAGGCTCTCAGGACTTTCACAAGGTAGGTGTGGTCGACCCTATCAAAAGCCTTCTCCTGATCAAGGGAGACCAATCCCACATTAAAATGACATGTTTCACTCAGGGTTAAAAAATCTCTAATTAAAAACAGGTTACCAAAAATAGATCTTCCTGGGATACAATATGTTTGATCCCTATGTATTACAGTACCTATACATTTCTTAACCCTATTTGCGATACACTTGGAAATTATTTTCGAATCAGCACATAACAGCGAAACAGGTCTCCAGTTCTTTAAAAGGCAGAGGTCTCCTTTCTTAGGCAGCAGTGTGATCACTGCCCTGCGGCAGCTGAGAGGCAGTTCTTTTCTCTCCAGACTTTCCTTCAGCACCTGGAAGAAGTCCTCCCCGATCACTGTCCAGAAATGTTTGAAAAACTCAGCGGGGAGGCCATCTATCCCAAGCGCCTTCCCGCTGGAGAGCTGTGTCATCGCAATGGTCAGTTCCTCAAAGGTCAGCACAGCCGCCTCACTGATCTCCTCTCTGCTGTGTAGTTCTCTGCCGCAGGGCGTCCGCACACACCTCAGCTGCTGGCTGTATGCTCTCTTCTTCTCCAGGCCAAAGAAGAAGGAAGTGGGTGCATCCATGTCCCTCAGCGCCACGAAGCGAGAACGCACCAACGCCCCCTTCACCTTCTCCTCCAGCAAGCTGCCCAGCACATGTATTTTTTCTTTTATTTTTTGAAAGGTTTGCTCATTAGAGAGATCCCCATTATTCTCTATGTTTAGAATGTCTCTCTCTAACTCCCTGACTGCCTTGTCCAGTGACCTGGTAGCCTCCAGGGTGTACTGCTGACAAAAAATTCGAATTTGTTTTTTCCCAATGTCCCACCACTGCCTTAAATCTTGATAATTGTTTTTTTGATTTTGCCAAACTTTCCAAAACTCTTTAAAAACATTTCCAAATTTACAGTCTTTTAATAATTGAATATTGAAATGCCAATAAGAAGATTTGTGTACACTGACTAACAGGCAGTGGTGGTCCGATAGACTGTTAGGAATAATGCTTGCCCCTACAAAAAAATTGAGGTGACAACGAAATGAATAAAACTGATCCAGTCGTGCTCTAGATGTATAGTTGTTACGGGACTGGGACCAGGTGTACTGTCGGGCTTGAGGGTGCAGACACCTCCAAACGTCAACCAGGTCACCGGACTGTAAAACTGCAGTCAGCTCTCTGGAGGATTGAGGATGTGGCTCTTCAGTATTCCTATCTTTGGTAAAATCTATAGTGCAGTTAAAATCACCCGCAACCACTAATACGTCATTATTACTACATTTTAAAATGGTTTGTTTCAACTTGTTAACTTGGTTTGTTTCAACTTGTCTCTTCCCGTATTTGGTGCATAAATATTTATAAAAGTAAAGTTAAAACCAGCTATTTGTGTCTGTACTTTTAAAAGCCGCCCCTTCTCAATCTCTTCTACGTGCTGTACACTGACAGGCAGGTCTGATTTAAAAAGCACCGCTACTCCCGCACTGATGCTGGAGCCATGACTGAACACACCCTGACCACCCCACTCTGACAGCCAGACCGCCTCACTCTCCTGTTCAATATGCGTCTCCTGCACCATCACAACCCCAGCCCTTTTCTGCTTTAAAAATTCAAATAACTGTGCTCTTTTAAAAGACTGTCTACAACCATTAACGTTAAAAGAAATAAAAGTACACTTTTCCATGATAAAATATTTAAGACCATCAAGTTAAAACAAACACTAAAAAATCAAATTTTCCTTTTTAAAAAAAAATCAATTTTAAAATAAAGTTTTTGATCGTACCATCATTTTCTTTACAGTCGGTACCTCTTCTGCTGATCTAGCTCCTCAAGCGTTGACTTCCTGGAGACTACGTGCGCAGAATGTAAAAACAATTTTAAATCGGGAAAAAAACTTTTAATGTCCACTCCCCTCTTACCTTTGGTACTGTCGAGAAAGTTGTTAATGTACTGTAGTGTATAGAGTTTTCTCCTGACGGGTTGGCTGTCAGGGACGTCCGAGATTAACGAGGAATCAGAGAGCCCCTCGTCATCCGACTCGTACATGCCCTCATCTTGTTCACCATCCGCCCCGTCCTCTTCAGCGGCCTCGCTGCTCTCCACAGCCACAGCTTCAGCTTCAGTGCCCCCTGTCTTGTAGCCAGACTGGGGGAGATCTGTGCTTCTGCCTCCTTCTTCAGGGAAAGGTGGCACAGCCTCCGGGGAAGACGTCAGTTCCTCCTCAGGCATCGGTTGTGGATCGCCTCCGCTCTCCGCAACTTTCACGTCGGGAGGCTGAGTCTTCTCTCCGCTGCTCACAGATACAGACCCAGAGTCCCGCCTTGGCTCTCCTTCCTCAGAGGGACATTAGACAGTATTACTTTGGTTACGGGTGTTACTAAAGGTGAAACTTCAATAAAAGACCCCTGCACACTAAACCCCTCCTCCACGAGCTTATTTACCAAATCCACATCAGTTAAAAAGATGACTAGAGCTTTATTCATCCTTGAAGCTGATTTTATTTTATTAAAGCCCACAACCTCTCCTACCGCTACCAGGCATTCCTCCACTGATACCCCGATATCAGGCACACAGCGGCAGCCGTGCCGGCGAGTCAGTACCCCCCCTCCCCCCGAACTACACGCCATATCGGCGTTTCTGCTGATCTACGACCAGCTACACAAACAACAACGACTCACAAATATACTAAAACTATTACGATAGACAGATAAACAAACAAACAAATATTACATAAAACACAAAAATATAAATATATATAAATAAATAATTGCAAAAGTTTAGACTCTGCTGAATCACAACTCCCGCGCTCCACTCACCACCTGGCTCCTCCCACAATCCCACAATCCGAGAGAGAGAGAGAGAGAGAGAGAGAGAGAGAGAGAGAGAGAGAGAGAAAGAGAGAGAGAGAGAGATTAAAAATAACATAGGAACAGTGAAGGCAATCTGCCCAGCCTGATCTGTGTTTTATTTATTTTGTGTTTTTTTTTACCCTTTTATTTTGCTCTGTGAGCACAGTTTCTTTTTGTTAAAAATATTTTATTTATTTTTTGTATTTAAATAAAATGGCAAACGCCACCTTAAACTGCAGTACTTGCCTGGTGTCAGTTTATCTTCCTGCTTCTGCCTGACGTCAGACCACTCGTCCAGCCTGTCACAGAGACGTATTGCCAAGCAACCGATTGAGCAGGAATGCTCGGTTGGGAGCTTGGCAGATCAAAAGTCCCTGATTGGCTGAGGGTCAGACCCTGAAGAGCACCTGACCATTCATAAGAAGAGACTACGCTACAGAGAGGAATGTGTGTTGTGAGGTGGGTCAGTGAAGGCATTGTCCAGCCTGAACCGTTGGAGAGAGAAGCGACCCGCTGGCAGGCAGCCAGCAAACCCTTGCGCTCAGGAGAGCGAAACTACAAACCAGTAGGTGTTTGTGAACCCTGACACTTTGTGCTACGAAGCAGTCGCTGTGTGAGTAACCAACTATTTATTGTTCAAGATCAGGGTTAGTTCAGGAGATTTTAGAAATCCTGCCAAAGTATAGCGAGGGTGTAGCTCACAGACTGCAGTGGGACCCTCCTTCTAGTGGAGGTAGGGCTAGCGGTATTGACGGCACCTTTTATTTATTAGCTGTGTTTTGAATGTGTTTGTTTTGAATGTTTTTGTACCAGCTTCACCCTGCACTAGGTTACCATTGTTGGTATCCTAGTGATGGCATTGTGTAACTACAATCACAAATTCATGAACTGCAATGTGTTGGAATAAAACCTGCGCCCCTGTGAGGCGTGTCAAACGCAATGTTCTGTGTCCTGACTTTCAATCCAGTGACCACCCACACATGTAACGCTTCCCGCTGTTACATGCACCCATTCCACCTGTCGGAAAATCTGGAATGTATATTTCAGCACTGCTTTCCCATTTTGTTATCTCGGGAGATCATGCTGGCTCTTCAGAACAGATGCACTGGGTAGCTTTTTATAGCTGATGCACAGTATGAACAGATGGGTAGCATTCATGATTGCGCCATTGTTAAAGGGGACATGGAGGGCATCAAAAAAAGACAAAAAATGAAAAGCAAATGCTAAAATATACAAGATACTGCCAATTTAATTTTATACTTCAGGGTGACACGGGAGGACAGTTTCCCCTAAATATTATATGTTTAGAATAAACATAGGACAAAATGAAGCTCTTATGTAAGTCTTCTATTAATACATTAAAAAGGTGATTTTTAGAAAAATTGTCAAAATTCTCATTTCATGATTGCTAACAGCAGACCCTACTGGGTGTGAAGAAGCAATTGGCTTGGCTTGGAGATTGGACCTTTGGGTCCAATTGTGTGGAGTTACTGCAAAGCGAGAACATAACTGGAGAAAACAGGGGTAAAACACATGGACAAAATGTCTGCTGTAAAACCTGCCAAAACAGGCAGTGTATTTTTTAGAGACCAGACTTACGATCTTATTTTGATCCATAACCTCTTTGTGCTCCGTTTCGGGTGAGACGTTATTGTAAGTGACTCTGCAGCTGATGCATAGTTTGCACACCCTAATCTCTGTAAATTGTCTTGGAGCGTCTGCTAAATAAACACATAATAATTTGCAAGGTCATTATGCAGTTTACCTGCCAGATTAAGGTAAGCAAACATATACATTTTCCACTGAATATTCAGCAAGGAACCTGATGGTGAATTCAGAGGACAATTCTACTTCTCTGTGGGGATTAATATCCTAAACATGAAGTAATAGCACTTTAATATAAAATGGATTCTTACTTTTACCAGGCACGACGAGATCTGCCAATGCTTGCAAGAGCTAGCTCCAGATTGTGACTGGGACTTCAGTTTCCCATGGTTATACTAGGAATTTAATGTGTTTTGCCATGCTTTTACAAAGCTTTACAGCCCTTTGCTATACTTTTGCCATGCTCTAGTCATTGGTATTCTAGAGGTCCTTGGGGGAGGGGAGGGGGGGAGTAGCCTCTATAGAATCACATGACTGATTTTAGGAGGGACCAGAGCCCTTGCTCAATTGATCGCCACGGTTTGCTTTGATTTACTGGGATTGTTTTGGGTTCACATGGGGGTTCAAGGTTGTTGGCTGGGCCATGACGTTAGTCATTAAAGGGGTCGACAGGATAATTAGCGGGAGCTTGAATAGGGCGAGCCCCAAAGAGTGTCACGCTGGCCTGGAGCTCAGAGGATCGAGCAGAGATCCCGGCTTGTTCTCTGGAGTTTGGAACCTTTTTCCTGCCTCTGAGCAGCTGGTGTTGAGCTCATCCTGGGTGTCTTCTTGTTGTGAGCAGCCTTTAATAAATACAGACGTGCTCAAATTTGTTGGTACCCCTCCACAAAAAACGAAGAATGCACAATTTTCTCTGAAATAACTTGAAACTGACAAAAGTAATTGGCATCCACCATTGTTTATTCCATATTTAATAGAAATCAGACTTTGCTTTTGATTTTTTATTCAACATAATATTGTAAATAATAAAACAAATGAAAATGGCATGGACAAAAATGATGGGACCCTTAACCTAATATTTTGTTCCACAACCTTTAGAGGCAATCAAATGTTTTCTGTAGCTCTCAATGAGACTTCTGCACCTGTTAACAGGTAGTTTGGCCCACTCTTCCTGAGCAAACTGCTCCAGCTGTCTCAGGTTTGATGGGTGCCTTCTCCAGACTGCAAGTTTCAGCTCTTTCCATAGATGTTCGATAGGATTCAGATCAGGACTCATAGAAGGCCACTTCAGAATAGTCCAATGTTTTGTTCTTATCCATTCTTGGGTGCTTTTAGCTGTGTGTTTTGGGTCATTATCCTGTTGGAGGACCCATGACCTGCGACTGAGACAGAGCTTTCTGACACTGGGCAGTACGTTTCACTCCAGAATGCCTTGATAGTCTTGAGATTTCATTGTGCCCTGCACAGATTCAAGGCACCCTGTGCCAGGCGCAGCAAAGCAGCCCCAAAACATAACCGAGCCTCCTCCATGTTTCACTGTACGTATGGTGTTCTTTTCTTTGAAAGCTTCATTTTTTCGTCTGTGAACATAGAGCTGATGTGACTTGCCAAATAGCTCCAGTTTTGACTCATCTGTCCAAAGGACATTCTCCCAGAAGGATTGTTGCTTGTCAATTTGCATTTTAGCAAATTCCAGTCTGGCTTTTTTATGTTTTTTCTTTCAAAAGTGGAGTCCTCCTGGGTCTTCTTCCATGGAGCCCACTTTCGCTCAAAAAGCGACGGATGGTGCGATCAGAAACTGACATACTTTCACCTCGGAGTTCAGCTTGTATCTCTTTGGCAGTTATCCTTGGTTCTTTTTCTACCATTCGCACTATCCTTCTGTTCAATCTGGGGTCGATTTTCCTCTTGCGGCCGCACCCAGGGAGGTTGGCTACAGTTCCATGGACCTTAAACTTCTTAATAATATTTGCAACTGTTGTCACAGGAACATCAAGCTGCTTGGAGATGGTCTTGTAGCCTTTACCTTTACCATGCTTGTCTATTATTTTCTTTCTGATCTCCTCAGACAACTCTCTCCTTTGCTTTCTCTGGTCCATGTTCAGTGTGGTGCACACAATGATACCAAACAGCACAGTGACTACTTTTCTCCATATAAATAGGCTGAATGACTGATTACAAGATTGGAGACATGTGTGATACTAATTAAATAAACTAATTAGTTTGAAATATCACTATAATCCAATTATTTATTATCTTTTCTAAGGGGTACCAACAAATGTGTCCAGGCCATTTTAGAATATCTTTGTAGAATAAGCAATAATTCATCTCTTTTCACAGCTTCTTTGCTTTATTCTGTGACATACTAAAGGCATGCAAGTATACATGATAAAATAGCTTTTAATTTCATCACTTTTCAGGAGGAATGAAGCATTATTTCAATGAGCTGTAAGGGTACCAACAAATTTGAGCACGTCTGTATAACCCTATGTAGCAGGGCGGTAGAGAGCCCTGCTGTGTAAATGTATTTATTTATTTTTAGAACAGGGTTTCCCCCTCCGCCCCTGTGTTATTTTGTATTTGTTTTGTATTATTATTATTATTATTATTATTATTATTATTATTATTATTATTATTATTATTATTTATAGATGACGGCGAAGCGCCGTGGGTATTGGTTTTGTATTTATTGTTTTGTTGTTTTATAAATATGACGGCGTAGCCAATTTGTTTTGTTTAGTAGCGTGGATTGGTAGCCTCGTGCAGAAGGTGGCCATCTCCCGAATTAAGTGATTAATTTGTTACTAAATCAGCAGATGGTCACCTGCATAAAAGCCTGCAGCTCGCTGCACTCAAGGTGGGTGTATGAGAGGAGCAGAGAGAGAGAGAAATGAAAAAGATATACAGTGACAGCGACTGCCCAGTATTTATTATTTTGTGTTTGTCATTTGTTTTATTTAAACATTTTCTTTTTCTGTTTGAACTTTTTATTTATTTTTGTTATTTAAAAATAAAACGGTGCGCCGCGTCATTTATTTTGATCTGCAGTACTGGTGTCAGTTTCCTTCCTGCTTCTGTCCTGACGTCACCGCCCAGCCACCCTGTCACATCCTAATACATGACTAATACCTTCTAGTGTGTTTTTCCACTACCAACATGTTACAGTGCATTAGGAGAGACATTTCAATCACAAATTTTAATAAAGTAATCAGAGCTAATAAAGTACATTTTCTTTGCCGTGCACATCACTACACAATACAGGTCTGAAATGTGAAAGAAACACAAGCATGGGCAGCAGTGTGGAGTAGTGGTTAGGGCTCTGGACGATTGACTGGAGGGTCGTGGGTTCAATCCCAGGTGGGGGACACAGCAGCTGTACCCTTGAGCAAGGTACTTTACCTAAATTGCTCCAGTAAAAAAAAAAAACTGTATAAATGGGTAATTGTATGTAAAAAAAAAAAAAAAACTAAAATAATGTGATATCTTGTAACAGTTGTAAGTTGCCCTGGCTAAGGGTGTCTGCTAAGAAATAAAATAATAATAATAATGGATGGTCATTTTTAAACAATGTCTTTCAGATTGTCTTACACTTCCTGGTCATTTCACCTGGAGGGTGAAACTGTCCCCTCTCCTTCAGGGCCTTTCCTATCAGTAGCCAACCAGCTGCTTCCACTGGTGACTGACATCCTCTGCAGCCGGTAGATGCTTTGACCCCAAAGACACTGCTAGAGTGAAACTGAGTGGTTTCTTTAACCTAGTGTTTGCTATACCACATGTTTCTTTCAAAACTGCACATTGGAGACACAGTGCATGACAGGTAAGATTTATGACATTATTTTGTTGACTGCAACCATTTTAAAAGGGTAAGTTTGTAACGATGACATTGGTTAACAACTTTTTCTTTAAGTCAAGGCTTGTAATCATGGTTCAAGGAGCGAATGAAAAGACTGAATTTTTTGTTTTGTGTAATATTTTATTATTTTCTATTTTTATAGCACTTTAGATGTTGTAGTCTTCCACTAGAAAAAGTAGCCCTGTGCACATGTTTTTGTAAGTTCACCATAAATGCAAAGAAGGAAAAAAATGCATTTTTGGTTTCTTCAAGAAATACTTTGAAAGTACAGTATTAAGAAAAATGGAACTTCAATATCAATGAAATGAAAATGTAATAGGGTTCTAATTGGTTACAAGATTAATTTATTTGTAACTTAATTTAAATAAAAAGGAAAGATCATTAAACATCTTAAATCAATTAATATTCTGTCATTTACTGAAAGTAAAGCTAGGCAAAGTTCCAGGCAGAACAATACCACTGAAAATATGATCATTTAATTGACAGGAACATCTTTCAAGCCAGGTAGATATGAACTCCCCTCTCTTTCCAGTCAGTGCCATGCTTTGAGTTCACCTCCTCCTCCCCGACCTCAACCTTATTTTGGCCAGGGGGATGGGCAGTTGAAGTGTCGGCTGAGAGATGTCAATCAACATTTCAAGGAAGCATCCAGTGATACACACTTTTGCTTTCTTAAAATACAGCTACAACAACTAAACACTTTTCTGCCTTTAGCTCAGCTGCTACCAGCTTCCTGAACCCATTGCTCCAGTGTATGGTTTTCCAGGATCACCACTTCCTCACATGCTGGCTCTGTGGTGCACCTGGCTTTCATCTTGCGGTGCAGTGCAGTGTGTGGTTTCCAGGATCACCACTTCCTCACGTGCTGGCTCTGTGGTGCACCTGGCTTTCACCTTCCGGTGCAGTGCAATGTGTGTTTTTTTTGTTAGCTACAAGCACCTTAACTACAGCAAGTCAGCTACAGAAGAGAGTCCAGCGCAGGGCCCCCATACTGATAGTGGATCAGCGTGTTAGCCTAGTGGCCCACATGAGACTTGAGGGCACATCACCCTTAGGCTGGCCCTCTCCTTGCACCAATAGGAGTCCATTTCTTTCTTACCCTTGCTGTATCCTGCAAATTGTAGAGTCATGTGGTCAATATATAACCCAGTGAGATTCCCCAGTGATTAATACATTTGCTGCTATGACATACATAGGTGGCATACTTTAGAAGGCAATTAGCTTTACTGGGAACTGAACCTCACTGTAATATACACAATGGATATTGAAACTCATGGTTAGTATCTGAGACTTTGTACCACTGTAATATGGCAACATCACCAAAATGTTGATTTTACAGTACAACACTAAAAGCCATTAGTCAAAATGTTTGTCTACATTACTTGAAGGATATAATTAATGTATATATTTATCAGTCATCATTGGGTCACAGCTGTGTTTTATTAGAGCATTTTACAGCACATGACTCCTCCTGGGTTTATTTATTTAAGTGGTAATCCTCTGGTAAGCACAGGGGGGTTGTTGATGTAGTCCAGGTGGATAGCTCACAGTTGCAAAATGTTTCTTTAAAATCCCTCTCCGGCTCATCCCAGCAGGGTATAAATGTATCAAATCAAGCCCTAGCCCTTTAAAAGAAGCCATTTGAGATTTGACCCCCCGGGACGTTTGAGCAGGACACACGATAAAATATCTGATAGCAGGGAAAGGTCAATTGAGCTGATTCAGTCTGCTTGTCATGTTGACTCTTCAACCTTTCTGTGACCCTACTAGGGGGTCATGACCCCACTTTGAGAAACAATAAATTACAATATTACTCACACAAATAGTCACATGCACTCCTACTTGGGTGTACACTGTTTCTGTTTTCTTCATGTACTGGCCCGTACACCAAACAGTGGCAGCAGAATTATTCAGACAGGTTTATTATCAGGTAAGACTTAAAACAGACTTCAGCCTTCCTTCTCTTACCTTCATGCTGTAGTATTTATTAGCCTTATAAATGGCAGATTTATTTAATATGAGTAACACGCATAATCAATTATATAGAGCTCACACAAAAGTAGATGTTCCCGATATGTATTGCCATCATTTAATATTATCCTTATCTATTAAACAGTTAATAATGCCAAAATACTAACATTCAATGACAAACAAGTGTATTCAAATCACTTGATAGATTTTTCCTTTTTAAAAGATGCACACATATTGTAAAACTGTATTCCATTTTTACTGATTTGACCAACTGCTACTACACCAAAGTCCAACGCTGGACTTGAAGAGGTTGCATGCATGGAGAAAACGTGCGAGTCACTGGAGAAGCTGGGAACTGAAGAGTTTCTTCAGAGCTCAGAATCCCAGAAGGCTCACACTTTCTTTAGTACTGTAACCAATCACTGCTTTTCCTACCATTCACATCTTTCGGTGAGTTGAATGTGACTTATTGTATTCAGAGACACAACAGAACTGTAGCACTAAGATATTTTAATACTTCAATACCATTAAAAAACCATTACACATTTATCATAGAGTGTGCATCTTTTATAGAGGACAATGTACCCTGCAAAGTGATGACAATAAACATTAGGTACAATTTACTGGAAGTATTTTAGTGCTTTAACACTATTTCAGTTCAAATTGTTTCCAAGCAATGTATAAATTGTATTGTATAGTTTATTCTGCTTCAGTGTTGGCCAAAGCTTTTAAAGAATTAAAATGGAGATACTTCGAAGGAATTCCATTTTTTTTTTTACACAACTGAATACATAGACCTGTGGATATTAAAATCTGCAGTAACTGTCTGAATAATAATATCACAAGCGCACTGATGCAGGTGACCCCCACATCCAAGATGTGTTTTAACATTTGCATTACTGTACAGGGCCGGGATTCGGAACTAAAATATCATAATCAAAGACTTCTTCGTGACAGCTAAAATATTTCCTCTATATTCTCATCCTCTTCTAAAAAAAAGTTCTGCATACAAGCCCATGCGCTCATTTTATCTCATGTAAAACTCGATCTGTTAACGTGATCACACACTAAGAAGAACATCGGTGGCTTGCTCTTGGTAATGTGGTATTTTTCAAAAGCATCTCAATACATGAAACAAAAGTCCTCTGACTGTCCCATTCACACCTCTGTGCACCTAACCCTGTACTTGTTGCTGGAAGTTTCCCTGCTCATCGACAGACCCTGTTTGGGGGGCCTGTTAACAGAGGAGAATTCATAGCGGGTGGGGGTGTAGGTGATTCTTTCCCCCCCATTGCGCATCTCGCCTGCTGTCCGTATGTAAAAGGGGGAGCTGTAAGGCGAGCAGGTAGGGCAGTAGTTCCGCGTGCCAGCCCCTGTCGGGCCGGGCTCAGGGGGCAGGGGCTGGGGGTTGATAAGGGCAGATCCATCGCTTGCCTGCATGGTGCAGGCGTTACATGCAAAGTGTGGGGTAGCGTGGCTTTCTGACTGCTCCTCATCTTCGGAGCCTTCCTTCTTGCAACAGTAATACTGAGGAGAAAAGCAGAGGAACAGGAGACACCATTACAACTGTGAACACAGAACTAGAGCTATCTGTATCATGGAAAAAATCAGTAGATCATCCTGACTTATGCACTGTACCCACATTCTGAATGGACAGGTGTGTCCATATAGCTGCACACTCTCAGTAACTTATGGATATAAGCAGTTATCTTGTTACAGAGTGGAACCAAATATTCAGACAGTATCCATGGGTCTAAGCATTGTATTGAGAGTTTCAATATTCATGGTTCTCTTTCAAGTATGAAATATTAACCATCACCAATGGGTTATTCCCCTTTAAGAACCCAAGAACTGAAAAGCATTATGCCAACAAACTCTCGCGAGAGTGCATGACGCAATGTGAGTTGCCCCGACAAAAGCACATTGCAGCCATTTGCAAATTCTCTTTTTCCTTTTTCACTAAGAGTGAAAGCATCTGAGCTAAGTATTTCTTATTACTTAGTAGTATTGCCTTGTTTAACCTGTTTTGCAGTATTCTGTCTCTAACAGTGTTTTTACTACGGTCGTTACCGTTGTTTAAAATATTATATTATTGCCGAGTTTTTGATCTAGTCAGCCCGACCTGGCAGTGCGCCAGCGGGAGCCTGCGACTTGTGTTCGCCCTCCCCCGGGTCTAGTTCACTATTACAGCAGATAACTCATCTGGACAGGGCTCTGTTCCAGAAAAAAAAAAAAATCTATCCCCGTGAGATAGTTTTGTTGTTGTATTATTATTTTGTGTATTCAGTGTTGTTTACATTACTGTATACCCCTTCCCTTGTTTTTTCTTACAGAAAACGGAATTCAGTTCTGTGGGCTCACAGGACACTGTATTACGGCTGTAGTACAGAGGTTATTTTCAGGCTTGAGAATAACCTGTAACTGAGTGTTTGACTGTACAGTTAGCTAGCGTGCATCTCTTCGTGAGATCTCCTGCTTTTTTGTAGGATTGCTGGCTGCTGTTGTGCATTAGCACAAGGTTAGCGTTTTCTCTTCTTGTACCTTGGTACCAGAGCTGACGCAACCTTTGAAGTATAGTACTGTTACACAGTCTCTTCACTGTACGGTTAGCTGGCGTGCATCTCTTTGTGAGATCTCCTGCTTTTGTAGGATTGCTGGCTGCTGCTGTTGTACATTAGGTTTGCGTTTTTTCTTCTTTGTACCTCGGTACCAGAGTTGACGCAGCCTTTGACTTATTAATTCTCTATCGAGACACAGTACCGTGTCTCAGTACCGCGTTTTCATACGCTCGGTACTGACGCTACCGCGTTTGCATACGCTTCGGTACCGCATTTGCATACGCTCGGTACGGACGCTACTGCGTTTGCATACGTTCGGTACTGACGCTACCGCGTTTGCATACGCTCGGTACTGACGCTACCGCATTTGCATACGCTCGGTACTGACA
The DNA here is from genome assembly GCF_902713425.1 of Acipenser ruthenus. Classification (NCBI taxonomy): domain Eukaryota; kingdom Metazoa; phylum Chordata; class Actinopteri; order Acipenseriformes; family Acipenseridae; genus Acipenser; species Acipenser ruthenus. The sequence continues at coordinate 20,050,377 of NC_081198.1, read as the reverse complement.
CTACCGCGTTTGCATACGCTTCGGTACCGCATTTGCATACGCTCGGTACGGACGCTACCGCGTTTGCATACGCTTCGGTACCGCATTTGCATACGCTCGGTACGGACGCTACCGCGTTTGCATACGCTTCGGTACGGACGCTACCGCGTTTGCATACGCTTCGGTACCGCATTTGCATACGCTCGGTACTGACGCTACCGCGTTTGCATACGCTTCGGTACGGACGCTACTGCGTTTGCATACGCTTCAGTACCGCATTTGCATACGCTCGGTACTGACGCTACAGCGTTTGCATACGCTTCGGTACGGACGCTACTGCGTTTGCATACGCTTCGGTACGGACGCTACTGCGTTTGCATACGCTTCGGTACCGCGTTTGCATACGCTTCGGTACGGACGCTACTGCGTTTGCATACGCTTCGGTACGGACGCTACCGCGTTTGCATACGCTTCGGTACCGCGTTTGCATACGCTTCGGTACGGACGCTACCGCGTTTGCATACGCTTCGGTACCGTATTTGCATACGCTCGGTACGGACGCTACCGCGTTTGCATACGCTTCGGTACCGCATTTGCATACGCTCGGTACGGACGCTACCGCGTTTGCATACGCTTCGGTACCGTGTTTTCATACGCTCGGTACGGACGCTACCGCGTTTGCATACGCTTCGGTACCGCATTTGTATACGCTCGGTACGGACGCTACCGCGTTTGCATACGCTTCGGTACCGCGTTTTCATACGCTCGGTACGGACGCTACCGCGTTTGCATACGCTTCGGTAGCGCATTTGCATACGCTCGGTACGGACGCTACCGCGTTTGCATACGCTTCGGTACCGCGTTTGCATACGCTCGGTACGGACGCTACCGCGTTTGCATACGCTCGGTACGGACACTACCGCGTTTGCATACGCTTCGGTACGGACGTTACCGCATTAGCATACGCTTCGGTACCGACGGTAGGTATTTGTATTTGGTACCCAGACTGGTTCATACCAGGTCCGTTGATACCAACGGTACCCAGAACTGATGTTTGGTACCAGGCTTTTATTGGTACCCAGACTAGTTTTACTAAGTCTGTTGGTACCTACTCCCTCAGTACCTAGAACAAACGCTCAGTACCAGGTTCGGTACCAAGCTAACTGTTGGGTGTACTTTACATTGGGTACCCACACTAGTTTACTAAGCCTGTTGGTACCTACACTACTATGTTTCACGGTTGTATTGACTGTGGCGCCAAGCTGCCAGTGGCTGATGGCCACGAAAAATGTGTGCTCTGCTTAGGTCAGGAACACGCAGAGTGAGCTCTGGCAGACCCTGCCTTTTGTGTGCAGTGCGCTGTTTTCAGCAAGCGATCACTACGGTTCAGGCTTATGCGCCAGTCCAGTGATATCTCAATTACCCCGGCGCAGTTACCTCCTGCAGAGGCAGCTGGTAGTAGTAGGGGGCGCTCTAGGGAGCGCAGTTCTGGAGAGCGCTGCTCCACGGAGCGCCATTCCATGGAGCTTAGCCAGAGGCCTCGCTCCGCTGAGCACAGTGCCAGGGCACGGGGTTCCAAGGAGTCCCTCTTCCTCCTCATCCTCTTCCTCTCCTGCTTCTCCTTCCCCAAGGGGTAAGAAAAGGAGGCACAGGTCCCGATCATCGGACCGCTGGCGGTATATGTGTGAGATGTTCCAGCAACACCAGTCAACTCTGACCCAGTTGTTGCAGGTGTGGTCTCTGCCAGTGCAGGCACCTGCTGTAGTGCAAGCACCTGTTGTGATGCGAGCGCCTGTTGCTCCACCTTCACAAGCGGCTTCTCTCTCCCCCCCTCCGCCACGCTCTGTCCTCGCTTCAGAAGGAGCTGAGGAGCGTGAGGTGTTCTTTTCAGAGGATCCAGCGTTGGACTCGCTGCCTCTGATTCCCTTGCCTGGGGAGCTCATACCCCTGATGCATCGAGCCAATGACGCACTTAGGGTGCCATGGCCGAGTGCGACAGTTGAGAGGTGCTCTGTTTATGACGAGTGTAAGGAGCTACCCTCTGAGGCCCTGCCCATCCACCCAGATTTTTGGCAGGAACTGACTTCATCGTGGCAGCACCCGGCCACAGCCCCTGCGGTCCCTAGGTCAGGTACGACCTATAGGGTTCACGAGGGGGATAAAAGGGGTCTGGTCCAGTTTCCCCCTGTCGGGTCCACTATTCCAGCTTTGGCGCAACCAGCGAACCTTGCGCTGCTGTCCAAAGATGCGGCTTGCCCAAACAAGCAATGTCGGGTCACGGAGGTCCTTCTAAAGAAGGCTTACTCCGCTAATGCCTTTGTTGCCGGTTGGGCAACTACAATACCTGTTTGGTGGCTTACCAGAGCCACATTTGGGGCTCCGCTGCTGAGGGGGGGACTGACCCTCGATCAGACAGAGGAGCTGCGGCTGATCTCCCGAATTTTGCTTCGACTAGCACAGCTTCTGAGTCAAGCAACAGGGCGCAGTATGGCAGCATTGGTGGCTGCGCGCCGTCAGCTGTGGCTCTCTCAAGCCAGGCTGACGGAGAATAACAAGGCTGCTCTGCTGGACGCGCCCATCACGCCAGGGCATACATTCGGCCCTGCAGTGGACGATTTGTTGCTTCGGTCCAAAGCGGCAAGGGAAGCGACAAAGGCATTTAGTGACCTTGCCCCTAAGCCGGCACCACCGCCTAAGAAGCAGTGGTATCAGAGGCTACCGCCTCGGCCACAGTGGTAGCTGATAGGTCAAGCCGGGGACGCGGTAGGCAAAGGCGGTTCCAGCGCAATGCGCCTGATAAGAGACCGCAGGCGCCTAAACCAAAGCAGCAGCCCTAGGAATTTGCTGCCACAGGCCCAGGGCCCCTTCTCCAAAGCCCATCTGGAGTACTGGGGCCAGTGCACCCGCGATTCGTGGGTGCTCACCACTATACGTCGGGGGTACTCCTTACAATTCAGCCATGGACCATACGCTGGTCAGGGACCCCTGTGCCAACGACTCACTGGCTCAGGAGCTAAAGACCCTCCTGCAAAAGCAGGCTATTCGCATCTTACCACCCTCCGACATGGTCGGGGGGTTCTACTCCAAATACTTTCTGGTGCCCAAACAGGACGGCGGCCTCAGACCGATCCTTGATCTCAGACAGGTCAACCTGTATCTGAGCCGCAGGCGGTTCAAGCTGTCGCAGTCCATCAGGCCGGTCGACTGGTTCACGACAGTGGACTTGCAGGATGCCTACTTTCACATTCCCATAAAACCAGGGCAACAGAAGTATCTTCGGTTCGCCTTTCAAGGGAAAGGCTACGAGTTCCGTGTACTGCCGTTCGGCCTATCCCTAGCGCCATGCGTTTTCACGAAATGCATGGACGCTATCCTGGCCACTCTGAGACTCAACGGTATCAGAATTCTAAACTACCTGGACGACTGGCTCATCTGTGCGGAGTCGCCAGGTCAGGCGCTGCAACACACGGAACTTGTCACCGATCACCTATCCAGACTAGGTCTGAAGGTGAATCATGCGAAAAGTCAACTGACGCCAGCTCAAGTAGCGCGCTACTTGGGTTTGAGTCTGGACGCCCAATCCATGACAGCAGTGCTGTCGGACGACAGGGTGTCAAGCATATCAGCCTGCCTAGACCTATTCCAGTTAGGCAGAGCTTTACCAGTGATGACATTCCAGAAACTTCTGGGCCTGATGGCAGCAGCTTCTCAATCCCTTCCCCTGGGCCTCCTGCATATGCGGCCCCTTCAGGCCTGGTTCAACAGGATGGTCCCTCACCCAATGCTGAACCGCAACCGTTTGGTGACAGTGTCCAGATATTGTCTCCGAACTCTCTCTTGGTGGAAACAACCGGCCCACCTACGCCTAGGCGTCAGGCTGGGAGCGGTCACAAGAAGAGAAGTCGTTACCACCGACGCCTCCAACCATGGTTGGGGTGGGGTGTGGAACGGTCGGGGTGCACAAGGGGTTTGGCGGCCTCCGTGGCTGGGCCGACACATAAATCTTCTAGAACTGCAAGCAGTGTTTCTCACTCTTCAGTTCTTTCTAGAGGAAATCAGGGGGAGACACGTGCTTGTCCGGACAGACAACACGACAGTGGTGGCTTACATCAACCACCAGGGTGGTACAAGATCACCCAGTCTCAACAACGTGGTCAACAGGCTTCTGGTCTGGGCACACACCCATCTCCTCTCACTCAGAGCGGTACACCTACCTGGAGTGGTGAACATTGCCGCAGACCTCCTCTCGAGGCAGGTTCCGGGCGGCGCAGATTGGAGACTCCATCCCGAGGTTGTCAGCCTCATATGGAAACGGTTTGGGAGGGCGGAGATCGACCTTTTTGCCTCCCAGGAGTCGACGCATTGCACCCTGTGGTTCTCCATAATGAGAGACGAAGGGTGTCTAGGGGTTGACGCATTGGCTCACCAATGGCCAGCGCGCCCACTGTATGCGTTTCTGCCGATAGCTTTGCTACCTCTGTGTTTGGAGAAGATCAGACAGGACAGGGCCACGGTCCTACTAGTAGCACCTCACTGGCCCAAGAGAGCCTGGTTTGCCTCACTGATACAGCTCCTGTGCGGACAGCCTTGGCAGTTGCCCAGTCACCGCGACCTGCTCAGCCAGGCACAGGGTGCTCTGTGGCATCACGACCCATTGAGCCTACAGCTCCTGGTTTGGCCCCTGAGCGGCTCCATTTGAGCCGTCTGGGTTTGTCTAATAGGGTGATTGACACCCTACAGAACGCTAGGGCTGCCTCCACTCGTTCCCAGTATGGCTACAAGTGGGGCGTTTTTCTGACATGGTGTCTGTCGAAGGGAGAGGATCCCACAATGTGTCCAATGGCATTGATCTTGCAGTTTTTGCAAGACCTGCTGGACGATGGGAAGAGCCCTTCTACCCTAAAAGTCTACCTGGCAGCTATTTCAGCTTGCCATATGAAGATAGACGTTGTTCCTCACTGGCGGTTGAATGTCGTGCTGAATGCACTAACGAAACCTCCTTTTGAGCCCATGCATTCCGCAGAGCTAAAGCTTTTGTCTTTTAAGACAGCTTTTTTGGTGGCAGTCACTTCTGCTAAGCGAGTAAGTGAGCTGCAGGCACTTTCCGTCACAAAAGCCTGTTTATATTCGGACCAACCCTGCGTTTTTGCCGAAGACTATTTCGGCTTTCCATGTCAATCAGTCGGTGGAGTTGGAGGCTTTTCACCCTCCTCCTTTTCAGTCCGACAGACACAGAATGCTCCACACGCTATGCCCTGTCAGAGCGCTGGCGTATTATGTGGAGAGGACAACAAGTTTGCGCCAGTCGGAGCAACTCTTTGTTTGCTACGGTTCTCAGTCCCAAGGTCAGGCTCTGTCTAAACAGCACCTGTCTAGGTGGCTAACGGAGACCGTGAAGATTGCGCATCAACTTGCAAAGTTGCCCCCGCCTGAGAAGATCACTGGCCATTCCACTAGAGGGCAGGCCACTTCTTGGGTAATGTTCCAGGGTGCATCTGTCATGGACATATGCAATGCAGCGGTGTGGGCGACCCCCCCACACGTTCACAAGGTTCTACAGGATGAACATCGTGGATCCGCTGTGTCCTGGTTTTGGATCAAGAGTGTTGAGGGCTGCCTCGGTGGTCGTCCCCTCAACTACAGATTGATCGGTGAGTAACTTGTCACCTTGGACTGCTAGCGCGGTTAGCTCATAGAGTCTTGCGACTGTCCTCACGACAGATTGGGTATACTTACCCATTGGTGATGGTTAATATTTCGTACTTGAAAGAGAACGTTAGGTTATTATAATAACCCTGGTTCTCTGAAATAGAAATATTAACCATCAGTCTTCGCGGTCGCTGCGGAGCCGCGAGACTCAAAAGTAAAAAGAGAATTTGCAAATGGCTGCAATGTGCTTTTGTCGGGGCAACTCACATTGCGTCATGCACTCTCACAAGAGTTTGTTGGCATAATGCTTTTCAGTTCTTGGGTTCTTAAAGGGGAATAACCCATTGGTGATGGTTAATATTTCTATTTCAGAGAACCAGGGTTATGATAATAACCTAACGTTCTAAGCATTGTATTGAGAGTTTCAATATCCATGGTTCACACAGGACTAAAACTTCAGTCAAAAGCAGAGGTCTACTGACCTCCCAGACGTTGATTAGTTTTCATCAAGGAAAGTCAGTAAATTCAAAATGAAATGCAATGCTGTGGCCAGAGAAGGCGCTTTTGTGCAGGATTTGTGAACAATGAACCGGATGTAAATAACTTGTGCAAGATGGAGGAAAAACAAAGTGTATCAACTGAGTGCATTTTCATTTCGTTGTAACTTATTTTCCAAAGTTTAGAATAATGAATCCGTTCCTTGAGTGATATGTATTTCCATACATATCTTCAATGTCGACAGTTATATTTCTTATTTTTGCCCATCCCCAATTTGGTTATGCCCAATCGTAGCGTTTTACTGAACTGTAGAATTTCAGGACAGATCGTAACAATGTTATTATATTACGGTTTATTGTAAAGGCTGGTATTGCTTTTATGCGAATACCCCGGAAATGCTTATATCAATTCTAACATAACACTGACATGGTCGATTCGTACAAGGGTTAAAAGACACAGGACGCTTGAGTTTGAAATTTTACAGAAGGTCCCGATGTCCTGTAAAGAAATCAGAGGACCTCTGAGAAAATTATCTAGGATAAAAAGAAATTGACGGTTCACACAATGTCGGTAAGAAATCTCAAATCTACCTGTTTATGTGGTGATTTTTTGTGTGAAATCGGGCTTAAGCATTGTATTGAGTGTCAGTATTCATGGTTCTAAGCATTGCATTGTCCAGAGGGTTTTGAATCAAACATTTGTGGGTGATTTGTCATGGACTGACCCTTACTGCAAAACCCTTACTACATAGGAAAGGTTTTTTGAGAAGCAGAATCAAATGTATTTAGAGAGTTTGTCATTGGCTCTATTTGAGCCTTTTACTCACCTATTGGATAGATAAACCTGTGCTGACTGTATATGCTTACATGACAGGTGAGATGTTTAGTTTTGTTATGGACTCTTACCTGGAGCCTGCAGTAACACAGCACAGCTATGATACTCAATAGTATCACCGTAGCTAGTATTCCGCCAGTGATGACCACAGTTCCAGCTGTCATCCGACCTGATCCCCATCAAACTCTGCAAGCAAACCAGCACAGACACACATCAACCATCAGACACACAGACACATCAACCACTTTAAGATCCATATCAGAATGATGGCGTTCAATTGTGTGGCAAGCTGTCACCTGCCATCTGCATGAGGAAGTGCTCCTGCCTTTTGCTTTTGTATTTTTGTAACTGTGTCATTTTTGTGTTCTGATATAATACTATGGTATGTCTCGTTGACACAAGTTTGTGAAGGAAATAATGCAATTGGTCGGGTATCTCTGAACCACTGTAAATCATTGTAGATTATAATTTTGCACACAAAATGACACTTAACAAGGTTAGCAGCCATGACCTGTTTGCAATTGTTTCAGTTCTGGTAAAATCGTATCTAAATCTTACCGGTAACGAAAAAAAGATGGCACTGTGCGTCTTGGCTGAGCTCCCTAAAAGCCTTATGCTGTATAAGCTACTCCCTCTCCTTGCGTTGCTGTCTCCTAGCAACATTGCTGTAGGGGCTGGGCCTTTCTGCAGAGGCTCTGATCAGGCTGTGAAGCTGCGGATCACAAATGCTGCGTAATAAAGAGCTACATTTCCTAGAGCAGTGTGCCTTATCCTTTCTTTATAGACCAGTAGGTGGTGTCTTTTTTAAGATTACTCCTGAATTACTGTTCTGAATTCAACATTTGTTATTGTGTTTATACATTACAAAAAGGCGGCAGTGAGTAGCCTATGAACCAGAAAGGTACGTTCTATTCTTAGTGTTGATAGAATGACACTCTGTGCTAAATAATGTTCCTACCAAGTTTCAGTACATTTGCATTAGTGGTTCTATGTTAGTAAGTACGTTGTACAGACAAGCTCCGAGGTAATATGGACCTATTTTAAAAGACCTAGGTAGGACAAGATCTTCTCATTATTAGGGTGTGGTCTCCCTCATTGTGTTTGTGTCTTGACCTGGTGCAGAGAGGAGTATCTGAGCTGATACAGAGAGATCTGAGCTGATAGAGAGATCTGAGCTGATAGAGAGAGGAGGATCTGAGCTGATACAGATAGATCTGAGCTGGTACAGATAGGAGTATCTGAGCGGATACAGAGGGGAGGATCTGAGCACACACACGGAGGAGTATCTGAGCTGATACAGAGGTATCTGAGCTGATACAGAGGGGAGTAGCTGAGCTGATACAGAGGGATCTAAGCTGATACAGAGGGGAGGATCTGAGCTGATACAGAGGGGAGGATCTGAGCTGATACAGAGGGGAGGATCTGAGCTGATACAGAGATATCTGAGCTGATACAGAGGGGAGGATCTGAGCTGATACAGAGATATCTGAGCTGATACAGAGGGGAGTAGCTGAGCTGATACAGAGGGATCTGAGTTGATACAGAGGGGAATATCTGAGCTGATACAGAGAGATCTGAGCTGATACAGAGAGGAGTATCTGAGCTGATACAGAGAGGAGTACAACTAGTATTGACTGTAGGTGAAGGCGCTACTGCGTATAAGATATAAAAAGGTATGCACAATACACAGTTTTGATGTCTCTATTTTAACTGTGCATCAATCTACTATAGGCTACTTTGATAAAAATGTGAAAATCCTTTAGTCATCAATATTAGCCAATTGATGTGGTCACTGATCTATATAAACTGTGTGAGAGGTGTGTGAAATTATTCGGCCACAATCATAGCTAAGGATCTCAGGACTTTGCAAGAAGTATGATAGTTGGTGCAACTGGCTCACCCCTCATCAGAGGCTGCTTTGACCAGTATGTCTATCAAGACAGTCTCTGATTGCAGGAAAGCACATTCTGCCCAAACAACACACATGCTATAGCTGCCCAGACCACAGGAAGCTTCAACACAGGACAAGACACTCAAAGGTGCTAAGCAGTATGGCCTTCAATAGTAGGCCTCTCCAAGTGTTTGCATGTGGTCTGTATATATTACAAATAGTTTGCTGTATGCAGAAGTCATTTGCCAAACTAGTCTATGCAAGACATTTTTGGCATTCCTTATTTACATAGTTTACATAGGCCTGCTGTATAGCATTTGGATATGTGTCATGCCAAGCCATCATGATTATGACCCTTGCATCTGAGATCAGATTTAAAGCCCTATAACTGCTTGTGCAAACCAGCCTGGCTGTTTTGTACCATGGTAGAGGCTCGCTTGCAAAGTGCATGCATGTATCCTGAACACATTGCATTCTGGTAATGGTAATTGAAAGAAAACAAGAAGAAAATGAACATGGATGCAAAGATCAATAGGAATACTTTACGTACAAAATCATTTATTTCTAAATGAATGATATAAAAAATACTTACGCTCAACAAAGTGTGCTTAGTACCTGCAAAGACAATTAGGTGTTAGTAATTACAATTAGAGAATGTTACATTTAGCTAGAAAACATAACAACTCCATGTATACTCTTATAAAAGGTCCCCATAGTAAAAGGATAGCAAGCTGTAAACAGCACAGTGGAAGCATGATAAAGTAGAACATTGGTGTTGGTGTATTTTGGGGGACTGGAGCTGGGGCTCCTCCCCCCGAGTCACCCCGCTAAAATACCTGTTAGTCGCCCTTTAATTACCTGTCAGTCACCCTATTTAAACTGTAGCCAGCTTCCTAATTCTCGTCTTGCTTTTCAGTTTGTGTTTACCATGTAGACTTGCAGACCCAATCTTAAAACAAACCTTTGTTTTCAGTCGGTTTAAAATGACCACACACCCGAGGCAGCTTTCGTTTTCATCTGACTCAAAGAATTTCTCTCCTCTTCTGGCTGTCTTCCTTTAACAAATAGTCCACCAAAAAAACTTTCAAAGAAATCCGCCCGTTCTGCTTCTCCTCCATCTGACAATGCTGCTGCTTCAACCTCTGCTTATCCAGCTGTGCCCACTGCCATTCCTCTTCACCCCTCTAAACTCATCAAACCTCAGGATGATTCTCCAGCGCAACTTTTTTACAAGGATTGGCCCATCGACAGTCTCGTGAAAGCTCTTTTCAAGAAAGGATTGCCTGTTGAAGCAGGGCGTGATCGGGCTGCTTTATTTGTTTCATATTGCAATTCCATATCAGCAGAGCCTGTCTTTCCTCCTCAAAGGTCTCAGCAGAGATCCAAACTAGTCAGTTCCTGCTCCACCCCTGCTGCATTGCAAGCCTCACCCGATTTGTGTTATCAGATTTTTAACGATATCTAGCTTGGACATCGCCGGTTCGACTCCAGGCTATTCCTTTGCCGACCGAGGAAGGGAGTTCCCAGGGGGTGGCACACAATTGGCCGAGCACTGCCCGGGTAGGGAGGGCTTAGGTCGACAGGGGAATCCATGGTTCACCGCGCACCAGTGACCCCTGTGGTCGATAGGGTGCCTGCGGTTCTGCAGCCGTCAGATTTGTGTTGTCCTTCAGCACTATAGGTCTGGGTGCCTCGCTGTGGATCCGCAGTGCAAAAAAATGACAGACTGGCAGGAGCACGTTTCGGAGGACGCGTGTTCCAGACTCCGTTTCCAGAGTCGTCAGGGGGATTGCAGCGGTGAACCGCAATTAAATAATAATAGTTGGACATTTCAAATTGGGGAGATTTTTAATGATATCAAGCAACTCATTCATCCTCTTTACACCACAATTTCTACAGTATCTGATTGTGCTAAATAGCAGGATCACTTGATTGGAACAGCAGCCATTACTTCCTCATCAGTGGCAACAGCGCTCGCATCTCCCGCTGCCTCAGCCACGCCCACTCCTGCTCTCGAGCTGCCAATCTTCACTCTAGCAACCACCTCTAGTTCAGGAAACTCTTCTGCTTCAGTTGATCTTCGCCACTCTCTCTCCTCCACTGAGATGCAATATCATTGAAGGTAAAAATGTTAAATTTGGTCTCTATTCTTCTTGCAAAAACAAAGTATCGTTAGAGTGCCCGGAGTGGGGGCCACCTCTCCGCCAGGACCTCCAAAAAAAGTGTTTTTCTTCCTGTCCGCCAAGCAGTTAGATTACCGTAAAAGTTCAAATTGCCAGGTCTCAAATAATCTGCCGTCTCCAATACATGCCGGATCTGCTGGCAAATATAAGCTGAGGTAGATGAGGAGGAGCTTGAGCGTAATGAATAATAAGTGCGATGAAAGTGACAAATAAATAACAATAATAGAACACTTAATTTAAACTAGGCCTACATGTAATGCATATTTGTTTAATGCAGTTATTACGTTATTAAAAGTTTTGATAATTTTAAGCGTGCTGAAATTAGGCCACATTACAAACCTCTTGGTATATTTTAATGTGTTTTGTTGTATTAACAATGTACAAGTTTGAGATTAAACAATAAATTATTTTTGATAATGCTACTTATTCCTTTTATTGTTCATTTTTTTAAAAACATTTTAGAAGTTTGTATTATTATTAATATTACTATTATTGTGCTGTAAGCGTAGCCATCACACCTGTCTTCTGATACCTACGGGGCTGTCTGTGGATTTAACTGTTATTATTATTAACAATGGTAGATCTAATTCTGTTTTTAAATAAAAATGTGTTCTTCTGCTTGTTCATTTTCCAATGTTTTGCATACCATATCCTTGTTAACCAATGCATATAAAAAGACCATAATAATACTTTCACTTTATACTTGAGGGTGTACAATACAATGTTAGTTCCCACCGACGCACAACCTTTTAGCAAAGTTGCTGGAATGTTTAAATTGAGTTACGATGTTGCTACAAGTTTGTGTGTTAGCGGCTTCTCAATGACCGCATGAAGCATGTGAAGCTAATGATCTAATATAAACGCCGGTCTCCAATACGCGCCACATCTGCTGGCAAATATTGAAGTTTTACGGTAGTTAAAGTATAACTTCTAACTAACAATTTTCCGGGGGGGGGGGGGGGGGGGAGACCTCTGCCTGCCCCTCTTTGTGCTTATTTCTTTATTGTCTTTTCCAGCACTTTTGTTCTCCCTGCGTAGATAGCGAGGCTGTCCATGTAGCCTCGGAGCGTCTGTTGCTAAAGTCACAAGCACTTAATATGTATTCTAGTGGTCCCTTTACACAGGCCTGACTCCTGTCTCATGAAAGCATTGGTAAGCATTGTAAAGCCCAGAGAGGTACAGTAAAGCATATTAAAAATGGCATGGTAAACCTTGGTGAATGCAAAGTGTAACTGTGGGAATTGCATGGGGAACTGTGGGAAATGCATAGTATAACTTTGGGAAAAGCATGGGAAACAGCTAAATTAATAAGCAAATTTACTGTGGTCAGCTTTATTAAGGGTCACAACATTCTGATTCTGTCTAACATGTGAAACGTCATAAACAAGTTCTAAGCATTCCTCTTTTTATACATGTCATAAATAGGGATTAGCACAAAGATTACCCAACTCATATTTTTATGTCAGGTGATAGTTTACAATATTTCCTTGATATAAAATATTTTTTAATAGAATCCCTTCGTGACATTTTGCATTTGGAGGCTGAAAGTAATTCCAGTTGCACTGAACCATCAGCAATGGGCAGTCTGTTTCCTACAACAGCTTTACAGTCTAAGTTGTAGAAATAATTTTGTTAAGGTCAGGCATTAAAAAAAACATAATTTAAAAGGATTTTTTATGCATGTATTTAATTTCACTGGGTTCCCATCCAACTTTCAACTCCCATCCAACTTATCCTCAATATTGTTGATTCAGTATTTCTGAGTTTTAGTGCTCATAAAGCTGAGGGATAATGGCATTGGACGGCAATTCCATTTCTTCTTAAAGTCATTGTAGCTAACAGAATATGGTCATAAATCTTACCTGGTTTGCCACATAGGTCTCAAATATATAGCTTTTAAAGAAACGCATGTTATAGCACACATGTATTTGAAATTAAAATGATATCTGGTACTACATTAGGTTACAGGAAGTTCTCAGTTTATATGCCTTGATCACAAGATATCTTTTACACTTGCACTTCCTGGACCATTTCACCTCACCAGTGTCTTTGGAGTCAAAGCATTTTACTGGGAGAAAGCACGTCAGTCAATAGGGGAAGCAGCTGGTTAGTTAATGTGAAAGGGTGGGGACAATTTCACTCTCCAAGTGACCAAGCAAGTGTAACATTAACTGAAAGTATGGCTTGCAACCAGAGATTTCTTTAACCAAGTGTAGTACCACACATCTTTTACAATAAAAATAGTCGCAGACAAGAGTATTGGCATCCTATGCCTATTATGTCACAATTCAAGGGAACAGATTAAGGACAAACATTTAGTCAGTTTGAACCACTGTTTATTAAAACAAAAAGCAATATACATAACTTCTAGTAATTTACCAAATCATCTTGATCAAAAAACAAACACAATTATTTCATTTAAAGTCTTCGTTCATGACAAAGGGATAGGCTTTAGTATTTTGTGTGTCCTTTTGCTTTTAGACATTTATGATAATTAACAGTATGTTACATCTTGTTGGTGAAATCTGGGCCTGTTCTGTCTTGCATATTTCCTTCAGCTCAAACAGATTGGATACACTATCATTTTTCAGATCAGTCCAAAACATTTCTATTGGATTGAGATCTGGCGATTGCCAAGGCCATTCCAGAAATGTTATCTTAGTTTTCTTCAAGAATTCCAGAGTTAACTTAGTTTATCTTCCAACATGACAATGACCCAAAGCGTAAAGCTGTCTGCTAGTCAGTCTACGAGTGCATGGTATCATTGTACTTTGTAGAATGTTTTGATATGGCTGCATTGATTCAATCTTCAATCACATGAATGTCTCCAGTCCCTGAACTGCTAAAACACCCCCATATCATGATCAAGCCACCTCCATGTTTAAACTGTAGGTACAAGGCTTTCTTCATTGAAGGCTTATCCTTTTTTCTCCACATACTGTGGTCCATTTTTGGGGAAAGGTTCTAATTTAGTCTTATTGGACCTGAGAATTGTTTGAAGAATGCTTCAGATGCCTTTTCATATTTCTTGGCATGTTTTATGAATTTCCTTTAAAAGTGGTTTGCAGCGAGGTCTGTACAGCTCTTCTGTGTTCAGCTGCCTCTGTACAGCTCTTCTGTGTTGCCAAAACCTTCAACAGATATTGGAAATAATGACCTATTTTTCTGGCCATTGAATTTAAAATGCAGCTTAACTACTGTGTAATGCTTTTAAAACAACAGACATAGAATGTAAAGGTGTTAATACTTTTGTCATAAACAAATATTTGAAATTGATTAAGTGTTTGTGTTTTGTTGTTTATAAAGACTGTTAAACTGTCTTTGTCATATTAATTAGTGGCTAATGTTCACTAAATGCTTGTATTTAACATGTTTTCTTCAATTATCTTATATTACGTGTAGGGTGCCAATGCTTTAGTCTGCTGTACATGTTTACTGTAACAGGACACTTGAACTATGTAACGAATGGAAGTGCTCAACAGATAAGATTTACAGAATCATTTTGCTAGCTTGAATCACTTTAAGTTGAGAACTGCCAGGCAGTTTTCAATGTGCATGCATGACATCCTTCCTTGAGTCCTAGGTGCTTCTTTTTCAACATGTTAAGCCGTACTGTCAAAGCCGGACAATAATATATTCAGTCTTATTGGTCTGTTAAGGTACTTTGAAACCAACTGTTTGGCACAGATGCATTGGAACCACAAGAGTCTGGTGCCACATGCACACAAGTTAATGCCTCTCCTGCCTTTGGGAGGTCCGGTTTTGAGTCTGGCTCACAAGTGAAATAAGTTGTCAGACAGACAGTTGACATGAAAGTCTTTGTAGCTAGCACAATCATTTCCTAAGTAACAGGTGTTATAGCAAGCATATATTTTCATTTAAAACAGGACCTCTGGTTCTGAACAAGGTTAAAGAAAGTTCTCACAGGAAGTCTGTTACTGCTTCACTTCCTAGGTCAACAACATCTTACTGGCTGCAAAGCATGTCAGTAACAAGGGAAGAAGGTGGTTGGTTGCTGACAGGGAACGTGGCCCTGAATGGATGTGGCCATTTTTACAAGCCATGTAAAATGACAAGGAAAATGCAGAACTATCTGAAAGCAAGGCCTGCAGACAGAGATTTCTTAGCCTGGTGTAGAACCAGATACAATGAAAAGAATTATGCGCTAAAGCATGTTTCTTTCAGAACTGCATATTTGAGACCAATGTAGTGAATGGATGTGCATGTCAGGTAACGTTTATGAATTTATTTATGGAATTATCAAATCACTAATAAAAAAATCACGTCAAATGAAACACTGTTTTATGGTGACATTTAAAAAATAAATAAAACAATAATCCCTGTCCACAATCATCTTAATTGTCGCAGGTCACCTAAATCACTTCCTGTCTCAATGACTAGATAAGGGGAACTTGTTAATCAAAATGCATGTTAACGAGATCAAGAAAAACGAATGGAAGAGGTTATGGAAATTACTAGCATACAAGGAGATGGCTCTCCCACCAGTGAGCAGCAGCCAAATGGAAATAAAAAATAATGGGGATATCGATGTTGTGTATAAATTTGTAAACTTCATTTAAAACTGTGTATTTTGCCATGCAGAATATACATTTATTTAGAACACTTCACATATAAAATGCAGATTTACGATTATCTGTGTTTGCCACAGCTTACTATATACAACTCTTTTAATGTGCATTTTGCAAAATTTTTTTTGTTAAATAAAATACCGTAAGCCATCTATGTATATTGGTTGGAATTAATTCTTATGATGACATCTATTCGACAAAGAGCGAATGAATCTGAATCAACAATCTCCCTCTTGACCTGCGAGAGCACTGTACAGCAGGAATTGCGTTCCCCGTACTGAATGTTTCGGCAGTTCATTCCGGGGGCAGTCGGAAGCCGCCATTCAGGAAAGGGATGGCGTCACGGTACCTGGAGTCACCGCCCTAGTACGGTAAGCGAAGTTTCATTCATGAATTGGAGGAGATGTGATTGAACTAGCTATCGGAGGGGGCGGGGCTGAGGGTACTTTAGGGATGTGACGCCGTAATCAGTTCCTTTGTTGTGGTTGATGGGAGGAAACGAGGACTGTTTGGAGCGAGAGTTAAGTGTTTTTGTTTGTTTTGCAACAGTGTGTGTTTTGTTATTGCCAGAATAATTAAGCACGGATCTGGGAGCTGCAGCCTGGGGCCAGCGATTCACCCGGACTTCACCGCACCTGCACTTAACCAGCATCACTGTTTCCAGCACTGAACCTGCACTAAGAGCACGCACTGTCCGGAGACATGTCTGTGTTTGTGTTGTGTCTCTGGTTTTTGTAATTATTATTTCGGGACTGCAACCCCTTGTTTTGGCGCTGGCAATACCCATTGCTGGGTAGAGCCAGCTGTATTATTTGAGCCCGGTTTTGTGCTGACAATACCCATTGCTGGGTAGAGCCAACTGTATTGGTAGTAACATTACACTGGGTGCAAATAAGGGTATATAATTTTAGCAATACAAGAAACATTCCATAAGGTCACAAAAGTTTAAAACAAGTGAATAAATCTCATTCATAACCACAAGTATAGAAAAGGCTCAAATGTTTTCAGAACTACAAATATTAAATTATATAGGTTGTCTGTAAGAAATGTACTCTGGTCCTGTACACTCTCTCTGTGTATTGTCAGCCGTGGTCTGTTAAATTTCTGCGCAAACAAAAGAAATAGTCGCAAGGAGCCCTACTTGTTAAGATATTAATTAACATTATTTCGGAAATCAACATAATTTCGAAAATCACATTAGGACGATTATATAATAACGAAATAGGCATAACGACAGCTTGAAAATGCCAAAATCAATGCTACATACCAATTTCTTGTAACACTGGAGTATCATTTACAACCTTTTGAAAGTCCTGCCCCAAATCTCTAAAAATAGATTTAGCGGTCTTATTTGACTCTGATTTATCCGTTGAGTCGCATATTCGCCGATCTTGTTTTTATTTATATGCTTTATCTACTTATTTATGCATTTACTCTCTGTTTTAGCCATGTAAAGCGCTTTGAGGCATTGCTTTTGTGAAAGGCGCTATATTAAATAAAAGGTAAAAAAATATTTGCAAAGTCACTAATGTCTCCTTTTATCATTTTTATTATAATTATTATTATTATTATTATTATTATTATTTATTTCTTAGCAGACGCCCTTATCCAGGGCGACTTACAGTCGTAAACAAAATATATTTCAAGAATCACAGTACAAGTATTAATTCAATTAAGAGCAATTGTAGCAATGTTGTGAAACATTGCTAAAATTAGGTTGTTTCTCTCATTACCTGATGCTGAGAAACTAATTCATGTTTTTGTGTCTTCCCAACTTGACTATTGCAATGCTCTATGCACTAGGCTTCTGGGTGACGCCTTAAATTGCCTGCAGCTGATACAGACTGCAGCTGCTAGGCTTCTCAGCAGAATGAAAAAATGAGCCCATATAACACATGTGCTGCTGTCACTGCACTGGCTCTCAGTGAAGTTTAAAGTTGATTTTCAAATGTTACTTCTGACTTATAAAGTACGTAACGATATGGCACCAAATTATATAAAGGAGCTTCTAGTCACTATATACCTTCTTGTGATTTTAAATCAGCTGATGCAGGTCTTCTGTGCCTCCCACAAGTGTACACAAAAAGAATGGGCAAGAGAGCTTTTAGTCCCTGTGCTCCCAGACTGTGGAATGCACTGCCACCTCATAGCAGAAGTGCTGCATCACTTCAAGTCAAAATTGAAAACTTACTTTTTTAGATTAGCTTCTTTAAACAAACTTCTAAACTCCATTTTTTTAAAAAAAATTCTATACACATGAATTGTTTTTAGATTTTCTTCTGTTTTGTCCTGTACAGTACTTTGATATTTTTTTTGTATGAAAGCCACTATATAAAGATCATTGATCATCCATCCTTACATTTCCAGAGCTTCGATTTACATATTGGTGAATCAGTGCATCAAAGTCCAGTTCGAGGTCTCCCATTGTCAGTTTGGATTAAAATACTTGAATATAAAAGCGTTTCCGACCGTCGGGGAGGGCTTTTGTGGCAGTGTTTTAACTTTGACTGTTTTTCGTGTTCCAAGCAAAAATCAAAAATGTCCAGGAAGGATAAGAACAGTCGCAAAACCCCAATTCCGACAGTATGAGCAAATTAAGTAGGTACCTAATTAACATAAACCCAGTGCAAAAAGCTAAAGGGTTGATGTGGTTGGATTTAGTATTTTCTGTCTAAAGTGGTTCTGCCTGTTTCAAAGAGTCCTAATGGAGATGGGAACCTATTTCAAACAGACTCTGTCTAAAATATACAGGCTCTGATGTGGGTGCAGCGACTCCTACTACTATGCTGATAGAGCCCAATGTGCTGCTAGAGATTGATGCAATTTTAAAAGGATGAAAGGGATAATGTAGCTATGTCAAAATGAAAAATAAATAAATAAATACATAAATGAATAAACAAATATAGAAATAAATGTCTTTATATGTACTTATTTATTTCAACATTTATTTATGCATTTATTTCTCATTTTGGCATAAAATATCCCCCATAATTGAAACTATAATTTAATGTAGTACACATAAAATAGACTACCTTAAAATGAGCTCTCTAAATTAATTTGTTTTCTCTCTGTCCTGATATACTAGCTTTATTATTGTGTTCTATTAAATGTATCTTCTCTTCTTTCTCTGTATCTCCTGAAAGGCACATGTCTGTTTTGTTTTTCTCCGCCTTTACTATCTTTAAATCCCACCTCCATTTATTTAAATCCTGAATGCATCATTAACATATAGGTTTCTCATTTAAATACTGAATAGTTATTTCACAACAGCAGAAAAGTGTTTCATTTTATGATGAAAACAACGTTTGGGATAAGAGTCAGGTTAAAACAAATGGAGACAGCGAGTTTCGGACTGTCGGAAGACACTTTTGATATTGAGGGCCAGTGTTTCTGGCAAGGCAAACTATTGTGAAAAATCAAACCCTGTACTGAGCTGAACTGGTCCTGGACTGATCTGAGGGTCAATCTAAACCGTCAGATCACTCTCAACCAGTCCCAGTCTGATCTGAGGGTCAGTGTGAACAGTCAGATCACTCTGAACCAGTCCCGGTCTGATCGGAGGGTCAGTGTGAACAGTCAGATCACTCTCAATCAGTCCAGTCTGATCTGAGGGTCAGTGTGAACAGTCAGATCACTCTGAACCAGTCCCGGTCTGATCTGAGGGTCAGTCTAAACCGTCAGACCACTCTGAACCAGTCCAGTCTGATCTGAGGGTCAGTGTGAACAGTCAGATCACTCTCAACGAGTCTGGTCTGATCTGAGGGTCAGTGTGAACAGTCAGATCACTCTGAACCAGTCCCAGTCTGATCTGAGGGTTAGTGTGAACAGTCAGATCACTCTGAACCAGTCCCAGTCTGATCTGAGGGTTAGTGTGAACAGTCAGATCACTCTGAACCAGTCCCGGTCTGATCTGAGGGTCAGTCTAAACCGTCAGACCACTCTGAACCAGTCCAGTCTAATCTGAGGGTCAGTGTGAACAGTCAGATCACTCTCAACGAGTCTGGTCTGATCTGAGGGTCAGTGTGAACAGTCAGATCACTCTGAACCAGTCCCAGTCTGATCTGAGGGTTAGTGTGAACAGTCAGATCACTCTGAACCAGTCCCAGTCTGATCTGAGGGTTAGTGTGAACAGTCAGATCACTCTGAACCAGTCCCGGTCTGATCTGAGGGTCAGTCTAAACCGTCAGACCACTCTGAACCAGTCCAGTCTAATCTGAGGGTCAGTGTGAACAGTCAGATCACTCTCAACGAGTCTGGTCTGATCTGAGGGTCAGTGTGAACAGTCAGATCACTCTGAACCAGTCCCAGTCTGATCTGAGGGTTAGTGTGAACAGTCAGATCACTCTGAACCAGTCCCAGTCTGATCTGAGGGTTAGTGTGAACAGTCAGATCACTCTGAACCAGTCCCGGTCTGATCTGAGGGTCAGTGTGAACAGTCAGATCACTCTAAACCAGTGCCATTGTTTCTCACATTTCATCGGCACTACAGTACATTCAGACACCAAAATGTATAAAAAAGAAAGAATGGTCAGCACTCACATTAGAATAACTGAGGTGGAGTCTTGAGCCTGTCACATGAGAGATTTGAGATACAGCATTGAGGATACTTCAGATACAGTGCTTGTCTGGATGCAGTCTGAAAAACACACAAGGAAAGGTGCAGTTAGTCAGCATGGACACAGGAGGGGATTAGCTCATTCAAGTAGGCCGTCTTAATGTAACCAATCCCTGTACTTGGTGACTAATGTTACCCACATGAGGTTATCTTAAAAGCATTAGTTACCCAAGTACATGATGCTTAATGTGTTAAAGAAAAGAAACACATTACATTCCTGTGACAAACCAGGGTGCACGTGCCACATGCAGGACCGTCTTCACTTGTATCTTTGTGTAAAAAGGAACAGCACTCTGTGGCAATGCGCCCCGCCCCTGTGTGCATTTGTGTGTTATGTGTTGTATGTATGGTGCGTATGTTAATGTTGGTGTATAGATTGGTACACGGGATATAAACGGGTCTGTGTTTCACGTGTATTTAAAAAGTGTAGATTTGTATTTAGGCACGAGGAGGGCACAAATCACTTCACGTGCTGGTTAAATGTAATATGTGAGCACAGGGTTGCACAGAATTAATTCATGTGCTGGGATTCAAGTGAATAATTAATTAGTAATTGAATCCCAGCACAACAGTATAAATAGGCACATTTTTAGTCACTCGTGGTTAGGTGTTCAGAGAGTGGAGAACGGGAGAGAGAGAGGAGAGTTAAAATCAGCGTAATTATAAATATAATAAGTGTATTCTCACCGTGTTTGTTCGTCTCCGTTTCACCTGTGTGTTAGTGTTCAGTCGTTTTGTATGTCTGTTTATTTTGGCGCAAGTGCCGTGTCCTGTTTTTGTGCTGTTTTCAAACCTTTTATTTGTTAATAAACGCTGAGTGCAGCCATTGCACTCAGCTCATCATCACCACCGTCTCTGTCTGTGTTTGAATTCCTTTCTGGTCTGACGCAACCCACTCTGGCCGTCTTTGTGACACGTGGTGTCATCGTGGGATAGCCGCGCCTCCAAGCGTCAGACCAGGAGGGGTTTTGTTTTAAAAAATATATATATAAAAAAAAAAAAAAATAATAATATAATGGCAGAAGTCGCCACAAAGTGGCGGGACTGGTTCCTGGAGAATGCTGGGCTGGAGGCCCAGGCTCTGCCCATAGTCGTCCGCGCCCTGTGGATGATGGACAGTGAGAGATGGGAGGCATATCAGCAGGAACACACCCCAAACACCTTGGAGGAAGGTGTGGAGTTTGTCCTCAGCTACCTGGAGGCAACCATAAACGGAACAGCAGCCCAGGTAGCAGGACCACCAGCAGAGGAGTACCTGCTGTCCCCATCTCCACCAGCAGAGGGTGAGTACCTGCTGTCCCCATCTCCACCAGCAGAGGGTGAATGCCTGCTGGTTTTGCCTCCACAGCCCAAGCGGGAGGCACAGAAAGATAAAGAGGTGAAGGACAGGGAGGAGGAGTGCCGCCTAAGGGCCAGGCATCCACGGCGATGTAACAAGCCATCGCCGGGGTGCCTCCTCTGCGACCAGGATCACCTGTTCGCCCACTGTCCCTTCCGCAGTTATGGGGAGGAGCCCAAGCGGGAGGAGCCTGAGCGTCCACAGCCCAAGCGGGAGGAGCCTGAGCGTCAACAGCCCAAGCGGGAGGAGCCTGAGCGTCCACAGCCCAAGCGGGAGGAGCCTGAGCGTCCACAGCCCAAGCGGGAGGAGCCTGAGCGTCCACAGCCCAAGCGGGAGGAGCCTGAGCGTCCACAGCCCAAGCGGGAGGAGCCTGAGCGTCCACAGCCCAAATGGGAGGAGCCTGAGCGTCCACAGCCCAAACGGGAGGAGCCTGAGCGTCCACAGCCCAAGCGGGAGGAGCCTGAGCGTCCACAGCCCAAATGGGAGGAGCCTGAGCGTCCACAGCCCAAACGGGAGGAGCCTGAGCGTCCACAGCCCAAGCGGAAGGAGCCTGAACGTCCTACGCCTGAGTGGAAGGAGCCCGAATGTCCTACACCTGAGTGGAAGGAGCCCGAATGTCCTACACCTGAGTGGGAGGAGCCCGAACGTCCTATGCCTGAGTGGGGGGAGCCCGAACGTCCACAGCCCAAAAGGGAGGAGTCGGTGCATCCACAGCCCAAAAGGGAGGAGTCGGTGCGTCCACAGCCCAAAGGGAGGCAAGTCGGGGCTTCCACAGCCCTGGGACCCAAGCCACCAGCAGAGGGAAAATGCCTGCTGGTTCAGCCCCAAGAGCCGGAAGGGGAGGAGTTACAGGCTCAACCCCCTGAAAATTTTTGGGGGGGAGAGGGGCAGGAGGCTGGTGTCCCCCAGCCGCCTCTATTCATGCTGCTGAGGGCAGCGCGGCGCGCACCAGCCCAGCCGCCACAGCGGAGGGAGCCAGCGCCGCCAGGAGCAGAGGAGCTGGAGCTGCCTCTGCCTCCACCACCGCCAGGAGCAGAGGAGCTGGAGCTGCCTCTGCCTCCACCACCACCAGGAGCAGAGGAGCTGGAGCTGCCTCTGCCTCCACCACCGCCCGGAGCAGAGGAGCAGGAGCTGCCTCTGCTGCCCGTACCTCCACAGGGAGTACGGTGGCCGGAGCCCCAGAAAGGGGAGCTGCCGGCCACGAAGAAGGGGGACGAGGTCTGGAGACCACTTTCCCCAGCAGCAGTTTCGCTGCAGGAGTTCTTGTGGCCGGAGCCCCACAGGAGGGAGCTGCCGGCTACGAAGAAGGGGGAGGTCGGGGGACCACCTGCCCCCGCAGCTTTTTCGCTGCAGGACGGGACCAGCATGCTGTCAGCCGTGCCACTACCGGCAGGGGAGCTGACAGCATTTCCAGCCATGGGCCCACTGAAGCCTCCGTTCCCAGCCCGAGACTTTGGCCTGGACTGCTGGGTATTTAGGGGGGGAGGTGGCCGTTGAGGCCATGTGTGCTGCGCACAAGGGGGGGTATATGTGGCAATGCGCCCCGCCCCTGTGTGCATTTGTGTGTTATGTGTTGTATGTATGGTGCGTATGTTAATGTTGGTGTATAGATTGGTACACGGGATATAAACGGGTCTGTATTTCACGTGTATTTAAAAAGTGTAGATTTGTATTTAGGCACGAGGAGGGCACAAATCACTTCACGTGCTGGTTAAATGTAATATGTGAGCACGGGGTTGCACAGAATTAATTCACGTGCTGGGATTCAAGTGAATAATTAATTAGTAATTGAATCCCAGCACAACAGTATAAATAGGCACATTTTTAGTCACTCGTGGTTAGGTGTTCAGAGAGTGGAGAACGGGAGAGAGAGAGGAGAGTTAAAATCAGCGTAATTATAAATATAATAAGTGTATTCTCACCGTGTTTGTTCGTCTCCGTTTCACCTGTGTGTTAGTGTTCAGTCGTTTTGTATGTCTGTTTATTTTGGCGCAAGTGCCGTGTCCTGTTTTTGTGCTGTTTTCAAACCTTTTATTTGTTAATAAACGTTGAGTGCAGCCATTGCACTCAGCTCATCATCACCACCGTCTCTGTCTGTGTTTGAATTCCTTTCTGGTCTGACGCAACCCACTCTGGCCGTCTTTGTGACACACTCCAAAATCACAGGTAGGTTTTTAAACAGGGCAGGCCTGTACGTTTATTTTAAACACAAAACAAAATAAACAAAACCAAAACCTAACTCCTTTAAGGAGTGCTAACTAAATGTTTCAGTTCTAAACTATAACGAACAGCTAAGCTGTTTACCGGTCACATAAAAAACCCATATACTTTTGCAAGTGGCTCAAAACTCTGTACCTTCTCATTGTTCCAGCTCCCTGGTAGTCTCTCTCATGGAGCTCTGGGTTCTCTTTTTATAGCATGTGGCTGATGCCAATTAGCACCAGTTATTCCATTTGGGAACAGCCACATTCTCACATGTTTTTGGCAGGGACAGGAATTAACCCCATCCCTGCGAACCACCACCAAAACACATACAAACACCCACTATTTGCAGGCAGGGCTTTTGCTCTGCAACAATTACCTTTGCTATGGCCTGTGTTGTCTGTATCACAGTATTGTATTATTAAACGTATTGACTCTTTTGACATTTTTAATCACACATCGTGGGTCATAAAGCAACTGGGCATTACATTTCTCAACATTTACTCATAGGGGGTTCGTCGGCAGAAAAAAAAAAGCCTAAAGATGGCAGTGTATCCCAATCACACTCCGTCCTGTAACAATGCTGGTTTTGTGTTCCCACAATACGCCACTCATTTCAATCACAGCACCAGCATAGTTTTGCAGAAGGGAGCCTGAACTGGATACACTGTGATGTTTGGAAGAAAACACCTCTTTCTCCTGGCGAATGTTCCAATTGATTTCCTTATGATGTGTGAATAAAAAATAACAAAACTATCTGGAATATGTTGAAAATAACATGTCTGCAATATGGACAACACTGCAAGATAATCACATGAGGCTGGTTCAGGAAAAACAAACCCCCAAACGAACCAAATTTTTTTTTATTTGGTTAATATTGCCACAGTTATGGCAAAATGAAGCTGCACTAAACAGAATAGTGAATCATAGCCCATAGACCACGCATAACATTAATCAGTGCTAAATCATAGCCCATAGACCACGCATAACATTAATCAGTGCTAAATCATAGCCCATAGACCACGCATAACATTAATCAGTGCTAAATCATAGCCCATAGACCATGCATAACATAAATCAGTGCTAAATCATAGCCCATAGACCACGCATAACATTAATCAGTGCTAAATCATAGCCCATAGACCACGCATAACATTAATCAGTGCTAAATCATAGCCCATAGACCATGCATAACATTAATCAGTGTTAAATCATAGCCCATAGACCATGCATAACATTAATCAGTGCTAAATCATAGCCCATAGACCATGCATAACATTAATCAGTGCTAAATCATAGCCCATAGACCACACATAACATTAATCAGTGCTAAATCATGAATTATTTTCTCCCAGACACCAGTTTTAGCTAAACAATCTGCTGCTATAGTGCCCCCTCTTTATAAGGCGTCCCTATATACCGTGGAACAAGCTGTAATGTAATTCAATAGCAGGTATGTTCTTGATATAAAGTAGAACACAAATGTCATGTGGCTCCCGACTGCAGAGTTATAGAGGACAACACTGTATTTCTACGCGGTCTATTAAAATTAGGATATATACAGTATATATATATATATATTTGATGCTCTCGCTCACTGATTAGAAGATTTGGATCCATGCCTAATTAGAGCAACTCTTTCTGCTGGCCCTTCACAGGCCACTAACAGTATTTAGTGTTTCAATAAGCTACAGCACATCTTATTACCTCTATTTAATGTGCTTACTTTGGCTCCCGTTGAACACAGAATGAATAAAAAAGCTGTATTAATAATTATATGGTATATAAAATCTTAGCATTTCGTTTTATTATTATTATTTATTTCTTAGCAGACGCCCTTATCCAGGGCGACTTACAATTGTTACAAGATATCACATTATTTTTACATACAATTACCCATTTATACAGTTGGGTTTTTACTGGCGCAATTTTAGGTAAAGTACCTTGCTCAAGGGTACAGCAGCAGTGTCCCCTACCAGGGATTAAACCCACAACCCTCCGGTCAAGAGTCCAGAGCCCTAACCACTACGCCACACTGCTGCCCTACGAGACACTGTTTTAGTCTCTGAAAAGGCATATCTTTTTATATTGAGGAAAATTAGTATTCCTGCTGACCACCCCTTAGGGTCGCATACTAAACAGAATTGATCATTTTTCTGTCAAACCCTATAGAAAATAAACCCTGCTGTCCTTTGATTATAATAGTCTCATGCTGATGTTTTGTCTGCAGTTTATCACAGTGTGTCACAGTGAGGATCTTGGCTGTCGTTTGGTTTTCCCTTGGCTATTCCTGTCAGCTTTGAGATATAACAAGTTACAACTCCCAGCAGTCCCGACTCCGATCATGCTGCGATACCAGCTTGTTTGTTTATATTGTCCCTCTGCCTCTCTGATTCCATTCAAGAGAAGGTTCAGACAAAGGTTACATTGTAGCTGCAAAGGATTTGAATACCCTCCAAAACACTGGGATACCCTGAAAACAAGATAAGGTCCTCTAACTGTTTACATTTGTACAAGGAACGACAAGACCTGTGGGGGTAAAGTCATTCGGCAAGTTCACGTGAAATATACCGGCCAACTTTTTAAAGTGCAGTAAACTCTCCACTGCTCAAAGCAGTCTTTAGGAGATTTTAGCATTGAGATATCTCGCCCCGAGCAACTGAGTGGAGATTTTACCAGATTTTACCATCTCGCACCGAGTAACTGAGTGGAGATTTCTTCTTACCAGAACCAATGTTTTAATCTATCTTACATTTATTCAAATCCAACTACAAAATGATGGCGCGTTGCTAAGCAGATGAGGAGCAGGATCCAAGGAAAGTATTCTGCTGTTAAATATAGTTTTAAATATACTTTCTTTCAAAACATTGTAATATAAACAGAATACTCCATGAATATGTAGTCATTTACCGCGAAAGTTAAGCATTGCTAGTTTATAAACACATTTTGTTGATTAATAAATACTCATGCTTTGGTTAGATGCCTATTGTAGCGTGCACAGGGGAAGGCAGCAGTAGAGCTGATAGGTGATGTAATCACACACTGGGACATAAGCCCGATATACGCTCCTTGCAAAGTAGCCGGCTCTTTTGTACAGCGGTATCGGCGCTATGCTTTAGTGCGAGAGGTCCCGGGTTCGCGCCCGCCCTCCGCCTGTGTGTGGATTGCCTCGCCCTATGTGATGCACCTGCCTGCGGGAACCCAAATATAATCACGGATTTATGTTATGTCAATTGTTGCAGCTAATGTAAATCTAATCCATCAATAAACTGCAGTGTAGCTGAATTCACAAGCTATTGTTTTGTTAATATGTGGAACATCTGGGCTACTCAGGTCTGCCTTCTTAGATTTCTTAATATAGCAATTTTTGTGTTAAGAGATTATATATATATATATATATATATATATATATATATATATATATATATATATATATATATATATATATATGTGTGCAGTTTAGCACCAATGTTTATTTTATTTTTTGCACCCGACGCTGTGGCTGCAGCTCATCATGTCGGCACCTCGTAAGTATGTCCTATGAAAATGTGGCAGTACATGCATGAACAGATGAGCCGACAGATCATTTCTATGATGGTAGTTTCTGGTGAGCGCAGCTTCACCAGGCTGAAATTGATCAAGACATATTTGTGTTCAACGATGACTCAAAAAGGATTGTCAAATTTGACCATAATGTCAAATGATAGCGAAGTTGCCAAGAATTCGGAATACTCCGATTTGATAAGGGACTTTGTTGCCGCTAAAGCTAGAAAAATGTAAAATGAAAAAAAGAATTTCATAATGCCCAAGGGTTCATTTTTTTGTTATTATTATTATTTATTTATTTCTGCCTGGTTATTCTCGCCACCGACCTGTCAGAACCCACATATAGTCGGCATTACAGTATTTTTCAATAGGCCTATGGGGCAGGGTCATTTTAGAAAAAGTTAATACGTGATATGTTTGAAGTAAACTGGAAGTCTAACAAACGAACTGAAACAAGTATCATTAATATTATTTACCATATCTTAATGTGAGTATATGTAGGTGCATATGATTACATGATGCATCTATAGACTCACTTTAAGATACGGTTGCTACTGTAGCATTCATTTGATGTTCTGGACTCCGCACTTAAAGGGTACATAAGGACCTTTTTATTTTATTGTGTTACATGTGCCCATGTTTTGCTACAACTGTTTACATAAGGTGTGTGTGTATTGTTTTAATTGGGTTTTTGGGGTTTTTTTTTACATTTTTACCGCTTTTTAAAACTTTTAAATTGCATTCCACTGCCTCCAAGATGGCTTCACATGGACCTGCATGGACCACTCAAACTTCATTTCCTATCATCCTCCTGTTCACATATGTAATTGAGATTGATTTACCAGTGACCAGGAGGATGATGGGAAATGTAGTTCTGAGAATTTGTATAGATTGTTATTCACACAGCATGGGTCATCAGGAGGCTATGTTACTTGAAAGTATTTAGTTTTGAGCTGACTCTTGGTCTTTATTGAAACATGAAACCTGTTATTTGTGCAGCAGGTTTTAGGGGCTTTGCTCCTCAATGCGATCATTTTCAATTTATTCTCAGTTTCTCACCAAATCCGTCTGGGGTGAAGGAAGATATCCATGCTAAGGAAAATCACAAACCACTCATAAACTGAAAGTGGTGAAATGTGCTGTAAAACTAACAGATTGCATGATTTATTTATAACACTGAAATTAATGTTACAGTATTGTGAAGAATAAACATTGAAATAAGCAAGCCAAGATATAGTCTACAGGAATTCATTTTGATGTAAAAAGATGACTGAAAAGCTAAAGAAAGCTAGGAAATGGACTAACCCATTTTAAATATTACCTGTAAAAGACTAAATTGAGGAAATCAGTTTGATCTCTAAATAATTAAGACAAAGCACAATGTTATATATTATGCACCTATCTTAGACTGAGTAGCAATGTGCAAATGCAGTTAGTTGTGTAGCTGGAGGAATTCATGCATTCTAATGACTCAATGTCATTCAACTAAAAAAAAAACAGTATATAAAAGAGTCCTAGTGTATTTGTGTGTGGGTTATATTGACACTCGTAAAGCTTTCTGCACCGGTGTGTTCACTTCTACTGTTGCAGATTGTCCTTTATGCACATCCCCTGTCCTATATCCCTACAGTGTATCAAGTGGTTAATGCAGTCCTCTAGGTCCCTCAGGGCAGCTCAGGTTGGTCACTCCTGTTTTATGTTCACAGGCAATACAAATTAAAAAATAAAAAAAGAGAATGGGTGGAAAATCTATGCTGTTGTTGATACTTTTCTATGAGACTATTTTTCAGAAGGGTTTTATATGCTACTGCCCCTCCCCCGTAAGGTAGCCAGACAATACAACAATTCCCAGAAACCTTGTTTATATGCTGCTCTGCTGTTTGGAGATAATTACACAAGCCCAGCTGATGCTAAATCAAATCTTGTGCCCTGCTAAATTACATTTCCTGGAAGTCTTCTGTACACTGCGTTGTGCAGGAGGCTGCAACCAGCTGCCTTCTGGTACGTTACACTCAACTCTCCAAATGTCATCCACAACTTTACACACCCATACATTCTGAAATGAGTTAATAAGACAAACGTTACAGCTAGTTCTATTGCAACGACTTCTGCTTGAATGTAAACTTTGTGGATCACTTGATTGCTGCATGGATAAAACAAAGAGCAAATGGATATCATTTTAGATCCCAGTTGCTCATTAAACTTGAATACAGTTGAAGATTGGATGGTTATCCATTCAAGGATACTATTTAGTAAGTAAGCGTTTAACAGCAAGGGTGTCCTTGATTGCCTCACCTAGTAGAGGCTGTGTGTGTGCAGGGTGAGTCATACAGTCAGGGGAGCGCAGGTTCACATCCTGGCTATGCCAGTCTTCACTGGGGATTTCACAGGAAGCATTGGCTCTGGCATTCCTCCAGGGTAGGGAAGCATAATTGACAGGGACTGTTTCTCCTCATTGCACTACAGCGGACCTACAGGCCAGGCGCCCTGTGAGCTGAAAGTGGGCACATGCAGGGCAGGTCTTTGTCCTCCAGAGACTTGTAGCTCGCTGACATCCACTGTCGAGCTCCTAGGTGTCAAAAAGTAATCCACTGACAGTCCACAGTTCTCCTGGGCTGTTGTGAGGAACTGCTGCAAATTCTAAATTGGGATGAAAAACTGAGGGAGAAATAATTGGGCATTCAAAAAAAAATTAAAGTAAATTAAATAAAAAATTAAATTAAGTAATTAAGTAAAAACAGACAGCAATTGCCCTACCCCAGCACCGCAAACCAGCACAGGTTTTTAATTGTTTTGGTTGTCCAGAATGCAGAGTATTTGTGGAATATTGTTATATATGTCTTTCTTTCTTATTGTAAGACTGTAAAATGGCACTGCTAATATCCCAGCTGTTTCTTTTATTGCTTTGACATTTAAAGGCAGTTTCAAGAGAACTCATTTTGAAGGCCGTCAGCGATGTTATTGTAGCTTAATAAATAAGTGTGTCATCTGTATAAAAGATGCACTGCCCTGTGACAGCAAGCATGAAGTGAGTCATTAATAAACACAGAGGCAGGAGAGGCTAGCAAAGGATGTACACAGCACGGTAAAAACAAATAGTCAGGAATTACACACAGATTTTATAGAACACATGCTAAACATGTTAGTGTTTATTTTGTATTCTTTTAGACAGACAAATCACAAGCATGCCCAAAATAAGCATGGCATCCTGAATATACAAATTGTGTTTAATATCTGTTGCACTGGGTTCACTCTTGTACACTTTCCATGGAATGCTGTTCAGATGGTGAAGATAAATCAGGTAATGGATTAATTGGAATTGGGACAAAAATGCATTTTTTATGAAACTATAAACGCATTTCCAAATTTCAGGATGGTAGCACTGACTTTCAGAATGTAATCATGTTTGTGTAAAATGTTTTAGGTTGGATTCTGCTTGTTAGTTCAAATTGCCAGGTTTACATATTGTCAGTATCTAGAATAAGTCGCTACAAAACGGCTGCACTTGTGGTTCTTCAACACAGCCTAAAAGCTTCTTGTAAACCCAGTTTAAGAAAGCTGCACAATATCAAGGCCAAATTGGAACACAGACCGAAACATTTAAATATACCCTCCTGTATTTTAATATTAATGAGGTCATTTGCATTAGGAAGGATTATTTCTCTCCCTAAAAGAAAACTACATGGAAACCCAAATGACCTGACAGGTACTACCAAAATAGCATGAGATTTTTATTTTTCCATAGAAACCCCACCACTGTTTACAAGCAAACAAGAAGACATAAACACACAGGTAGCAGTTACTCTGTGGTGACTTCTGTGCTTCATGTGCAAAATACAAACACTCTAAATTAAGTGTATGGATGGGTCCCAATAGAACCCAACTGAAAAAGATTGATTGCATTGGAATGCAATTCCCACAGAGCCAAGAACTGGTAAGAGTTACAAATGAAAAGCAACACTGGACAAACCGATATGTATCCAATATCTGTGCCCTAATAGAGTACTTCGGTTAGATCTTTATGCCTGGGGGCTCCCGAGTGGCGCATCCAGTAAAAGCACTTGCATAGAGTGCAGGATGCATCCTATAGTCTGGACGTTGCGAGTTCGAGTCCAGGCTATTCCTTTGCCGACCGAGGACGGGAGCTCCCAGGGGGCGGCGCTCAATTGGCCGGGCGCCGCCCGGGGGGAGGTTAGGTCAGCCAGGGTGTCCTCGGCTCACCGTGCACCAGCGACCCCTGTAGTCTGGCCGGGCGCCTGCGGGCTTGCCTGTAAGCTGCCCAAGAGCTGCGTTGTCCTCCGACGCTGTAGCTCTTGGGTGGCTCCATGGTGAGTCCGCAGTGTGAAAAAAAGCGGTCGGCTGACGGCACACGCTTCGGAGGACAGCGTGTGTTTGTCTTCGCCCTCCTGAGTCAGCGCAGGGGTGGTAGCGGTGAGCTGAGCATAATAAAATAATTGGCCATTCCAAATTGGGAGAAAATAATAAAAATAATTGACTAAATTTATAAAAAAAATATCTTTATGCCTAATATTCTATAGTATTAAAGGGATTGCAACTGATGAAATAATTCCATGAATATTGCATGTTGCGCACTCCCAGTTACTATGTAGTTCTCACATGTGCACTTTTTTAAACTCGTTACAGCAACCATGTGTACCGTACTGTGTTCAAGAAAGTTCCCAGTTTGCAAGTCTTACTTTCAGGTAGTTACACTTGCACTTCCCAATGACCAAGTTAGCACAAAGGCTCCACCCATGGAAATATCCGATTTCTACAAAAGGGGCCCAGTTATATACAAAAAAGGGAAAAGATGTAATAATTATATAATAGTGGTTAAGTTAAACAAGTTACAAAGGGCATAAACCTAGCCCCCCATTTTTATTGCAGTAGGAACTACCCTTATATAATAATAATAATATCTTTACTTTTATATAGCACCTTTCATAGTGGACCACCATCATAAAGCGCTTTACAGGGGTAGGCTGTGAACTGTGCATTATATGCAGAGTCACTTACAATAGGACATTGATTTAACATCTCATCTGCAGGATGGAGCACAAGGGGGTTAAGTGACTTGCTCAGGGTCACCCAATGAGTCAGTCAGTGGCAAAGGTGGGATTTGAACCGGTGACCTTCTGGTTACAAGCCCTGGACTTTAACCACTGGACCACACTGTTTCCTTATAAAAGTTACCGCGGTAAATGTGAACAGTTTCCCCCACCATGCTTTTCCCATGGTTATACGACGCATTTGCCATAGTTTAAAATGGTTTGCCATGTTTTATTATGCTTTACCTATCTTTAGAGCTTTACAATGCTTACCTATGCATTACCACGCTTTCACTGTGCTTTATTACACTTTGCTATGCTTTTACTATGGGGAACTTGAAGGGTAGGAGCAAGATGAATAAAAAACTGGGGACCAATTTTGCCCCAATTGTGTTTAACTTAGCCACTTTTACATTATTACATCTTTCTATGGCTGGACCCTGTATGTTAACTTGGTTTTTGTACATATGAAATGTTGTTGTGCAGATCGATGTTGCTGTACAAAGCAGCCTGATTCAGGCACAGTTGGAAAATGATCCTTATTCCAATGTGACATTATGCTTGTGTCAGCAGCGCAAGTTCTTTTTATAGCACTCCCTATAAATGACAGCGTTTTTTTCCACCGATGGTACTAATTGAATGGTAGTAAGCATGGATGCCTTTGAACAGTGAAGTTGTCCTCAGAACTCCTCCTATAAAGTTTCTGTTAAATGTTTTGCTCTGGTTATAGTAAATAATTAGATCTAATACTACACGAGGGTAAAAGAAAGCTCTCTTTGCAAGCTTACTTCCAAGTAGTCTTTACTTCTTTGGTCACTTCCTCTGGATAAATTGGCCCCACGCTTTGACTGCTGAGGTGTAATGATCAAGGAAGTGAAACAGTAACAGACTTCCTGAGAGTGAGGCAAGCAAACTGAAAACTTTCTTCACCTTGTGCAGTACCAGATATCCTTTTTGCACTGGCATAAAATTCCCCCAGAATGCAGTTGAGGTTTTCTGTACTTGTTTCCTCAAAATTAATGTCCATATTTTTTTTCTTTAAGCTAGACATTAACAACCCATGTTGTAGTGTTTTGGGGGTTTTTTTCATATTTTTCTACTATTTAATTTAGCTGTGCTTCATTTACTCTTTTGTGTCTACTGTTGATAGCTGCAGAACTGGTGCTGTACCAGTTCTCAGGTGTCTCCAAATATATTAAAGAAAATGGGTGGAATGTCACTGATTTTGTGGCAGTGGTTTTATAACAAATAAATAAAATGGCAGTTTGTTGTGGAATTTTGTGATGGAATTGCTGTGCGTATTGATTTATACAGTGTGAAGCAGCTCATTAGTATGCAAGCCGTGCTAGCCATGCTAGCCAAGTTCCATCACATTTGGATAAGTGGCTCTCTAGATTTACACAATATTATATTAATATAGCTAAGGTATCCCATGTTTGTGGTCTGTGAAGCCAGCTGATAATGTTAGCAGTTTTGGACTGAACTATTTTAATTATCTACCAGGCTTAGTAACCATTGTCCCTTTTTAACCACACAGACTGCTTCTGAAAATACCCGTTAAGCTAAATTGCAGAGTGAGGTCTTAGAAAAAAATGACAACTAGGGGAGCACAGTTGACATTGCTATCCCCTCTACAACTGTCATTTATAAATGCACATGTACCGTGGAGCATTGAGGCAGTAAAATGAAGAATAAATACGTCCCGAGTCACTTGGGAGAACAGTTTGTTCATTACAATATGTTTGCATGTACTAGAAGACACGGTTAAAATATGTTACATATATATAGTAATGGGTCTGAGAGGGATACAGTGGAAATAAATGCCGTTCTGCTTTACTAGACAAAAGATTTTGGTATAGCACTGTAATTGTGGGACA
This sequence comes from Acipenser ruthenus, assembly GCF_902713425.1. NCBI lineage: Eukaryota > Metazoa > Chordata > Actinopteri > Acipenseriformes > Acipenseridae > Acipenser > Acipenser ruthenus. The sequence goes on along the minus strand of NC_081198.1, from coordinate 20,016,127 downwards.
GCAAGCTAATTAAAATGTGCATATGTACTTTCTTTTTTCTATTCTGGAATACCAGGATATTTAGCGAGCACAAGATCGGGGAAAACTGGAAAAAAATGCCCCACCCCAGGCATTGTGCATGCATGGTTCAGGCCCCATAGTTGTTGAAGGAAAGTGTATGACATCATTCGTGGTCCTGGTGTTCCACTGTGCACCACAGCACAGTAGTTCATTCGAAGGCTTTGACACCATTGTAACAGATGGGAACATTAACCTTTAGGGTACAGAGCCCACCCCATGCACACTGGAATCGTTCAAAAGAAATGGGAGTCCTGCTGTTTCACCGGCAAAATCGATCTGGCTTCTCTGGTGACCAGTAAGAGTTGGGAATTAAAACACAGCTTTACTGGGTTTGGTTTCTATACTGGGTTTCCAAACTGATGTGGGAAAACACAACACAAATTTGCTGTTATGTTACTGTAGATACTGTAATGACGCTTTTCATAAGGTTAATATTGACAATGTATTAATTTATTTTAATATATTTTGTAATATATTGACATATTGGCAATCTAGATTATATTTTAATGCAGTATTTTCATCGTTATATTTTTATATATTGCAATATTCGTAAGGGATAATGTATTTGTATATTCCATAATAATAATAATAATTTAGTTTTGTATGGGGTGATTGAGTTTCTGCAGTTTAGTATTTGCAGAGAACGCGGGGGAGCTTTTTAGTTGTCTTTCTCATGTTACAATGCACACACAGTATCAAACCGAAATTGCACGATATGCCACAAGAGAGAGTAACACGTCCAAAGCGTTCTCTCCACACCTGTACACAATCCGCTCGCCTGAGCCGCAAATTCCATGGGCTAAATAAATCTAATCTCCGTGAAAATCACATTTTACACGGATAGACAAACAAAACACACAGATAAACACACGAACTCGTTCTTTTAAAACAATCAAACAGGCAAACGAGTTCCGTCCAAGCAAATGCACTTCAAGGGACTTGACTACTATTATGGCTTGCGGTACTTTTGCGATATCATTTTGCAATTTCTTTGATGTTAAATAAAATTATGTTCATACAGTTTTTTGTTTTACTTATATCTCATTCCCTTATAGGTGATGCAAAGCATTTGGCCATAGCTATAGAACCCATTTGTTCAGTGTATGAGAGAGCTTATTAACCTAAAAAAGGAAGGGTAGAGAAAGCTCGAAGGGACTCTAGTTCACTCACACAACACGACGAAAAAGTACCAGTAGCCAAACATAAGCGCTTACCTTTGGAAAGTGGTCTGTGTTTTTCAGCTTAAACTGCAGGTGTTATTAATGCTGTTGAAGCAAATGTGCATCTTTGATGATGAGGTTGTTTCAGGAGCAGGATTTCAAGGATGAATTAATAACCCGCTTCATTTTCCAACTTAGTCTGCGGTACGTTTTCTTCTATTTCGCTTCTCTCGATTCGGGGTTCTGTGGATCACCTTATTAGTTCTGAGCACTAATATTAATAACAGAAATGAAAGTTGGATTGGAACATTAATCCAAACAAAACTGCAGATTCATCCAAATTCCACAGTAAAGAAGAGAAATAATCCAAGATGAATAATACCGATCGATGTGTTACCTACAGCAGAACTATTTCCGTCACCTTGCACCCTAACAAACCCTACAAAGAAAATCAGTCCAAATCGGTGCTATTTTAGAATACACGGGAGGAATTATAACAAATACCGCCGCTTTACATAAACACCCACTAGAACGAATGCGCTGTTGGGCTATAACTAAAAAATAAATAAATAAACGAATGCGTTCAATAAAATTCTTTTGAAATTATCCAAAAGACGAGATCAGACGCTATAAAATCCAAAGTAATGCGGATCAGCAGGCGATGCACCTCGGATTTGTGACCGGACCAAACCAGCCTCCTGCTGAAATTGCCTTACAGCTAATAAATCCAAGAATGTGTCAAGCAAGGGATGGGAAAGGAGCACAGCAGCAGGGTTGTGGCGAGGCGTAGCTGGAGCGGCTGCTAACCCTATTACTGAACAGCTGTTTTATTGAAGGGAGCTCGGTCCCCTGCTGAAAGACATTCTTATATACAGTGTGTGTTTTTTTATATATAGATTACAAGAATGTGCTAGTTATTTTGTTCCATTTCAATGTAATTCCGCCAGATCCCTCTACGGCTCTCTTCGAATACCATCCCATGGGGACGTGCTCTTTACGCCAATAAAAAGCTATTCAAACCTTCTCTCAAACCATGGCTTTTAAGCGTTGCAGCTTCGGCGCTGAAAATACAAAGCGCGCCAGCTGTTACAGATTTCAGTGAAGCTTATTCATGTTTGTTAATGTGCGTAGCTCTCCATGTGCTGAAGTTGTCCTTGTGTTCCTAATCAGACACCCAGATGTGTCAAGTTTAGCTTTATCAGCACAGAATCCCTTCCTGAATGTCAAAAACGCTTAATCCTCAAAAAAAAAAAAGAAAAAAAAGCGAAGTTTAAAAATGAAGCGTCCTAAACAAACAAGCAAACAGACAAATAAACAAAACATACACACACTCGGTTCCGCCTGAAGGTTCTATTTAAAAAAAAAAAAAAAAAAAGAAATACAAGGTTTGTAGTTATTTAACTGCAAACTCAGCGATACATATTCAGGACAATACCAAATGAACGGCTAGGTGTCAGGGTCCTACTGCCTCCTGTGACACTGTCACTCAGCAATTCTTCGTGTGTCGGTCCACGAAAAACAGACATCTGGATACATAAAATGTACCGACCTTGTAATTCAACGACACCAATTATTACTTTGGCAATACGTCCATGTTTATAAAACCAGAATTGGAATTTTTTTAACAAATACAAATCTTCCCCGAGGGCACAATGAAAGGGAACAGCAACTGTAACCGACTGCTTTGTAATCATGAAGGGAAATAAAATCTGCATTATATGCTGAGGTTGAAACGTGGCAGTAAAATGATGCATGCTTCCTGGACAGCACAGGTAATGGAACTTGACTGAAAGGACTGCAGAATACAGCTAAGAACTGCAAAGAGCCTTCACGGTTATACATGTTTACAGAAAAATATACTTACAAGACTTTTCAAAACCTTTTAGGTACATTTATCTTACAATGTCATAGTGTTTGCACTCATTCTCAGTGGTTCTGGAGTCTATTATTCCAATATTGAGCCAATATCATTTTTATAAATCTGCCTTTAACTGGCTTTATGCTTCTTTGATGGATCCTAGGTCCTGGGACTGAAAAACCCGTCCTCATTCCATTCTAATGACGTGACAATGACAGTGTTCAACTGTGCCAGCCTCACCTACTCTCTGGAAATATGTTTTGGCTCCAGCAAAAACCCAAATGTATAAATAGGTCCCAGAATTTGAACTCAATTCAACTGTTTGACACAAAATTACAAAATCCACCAAGATTCATTGTTACAACGTAACCTCCCAACTTTGTTAAAGCCAGAAAGATCCTACAGAAAAATGTACATTGTAACTATGTTTAGTTACAATTTTAGTAACTGTGTTTAATCACAACTATGATGAATCTTGTAAAATTGTGTCAAGCAGTTGAAATTTGCTTCAAACACTGTTTGATCAATAAAGGTATTTAAAGGTCGCCTGGGTAGGTTTTTTCAGTAGTATTGTGTTATACGCACTTCGTTTTATTACGTGCATCTTTTTCATCCCAAATGGAACTTCAGAACTGAGTGTTCCGGGCGGTTTTATAAATAAAGGTAGGTATTTATCGTTTGTGAAATAAAGATCGGTTCAGGCGGGTTTTTCGTCAGCAATATGATGTTCTCGTCTGTTTATAATAAAAAATGTATTGATTTGGCTGACGAAAGCAAGTTATAACTAGTTCTTTTACATGCAAATTGTGCTACCCATTCACACATCTGGGTTTTTACAAGGATGCAGCAGCAGTGGCCTGGTACTGAACTCAGGATCTGGTCCACAGCCCTAACCACTATCCGCACTGCGCACATACATAATGTGTAGCTCTCAGGACTATCATTCCAGATCCGAGTTCAATTGTAGGGCGGACCTGTGTTTTTTGTTTGTATTAAGAATATATTTACATTTTTTCGCTGTGTTTTTATTTTCAGGTTTTGGGGAGGTGATTCTTTATCTTAGGAGGTTTTATTTATTTATTTATTTATTTGTTAGTTTAGTTAGCTCATATATTTAGATATATACTTTGACATCAATTAATTAAAGTACTATATATAGCCTAATAAATATGATGGCATATCAAATACTATTAATGTGTTCTATGTACACATTACATTATGTAAAAATATAGATATGTATAATAAGCTTAAACAGTACAGTAGTAAAATCAAATTACTACCTATAGCAGGCATTTTTTGTCTATCCTACATGTAATACAAAACAAACCATGCTGATGTGTTGTAGGCTTCACATTGTTGTAGGACGCGTAGAAAATAACATATTATTTTAAATTGAAACTAAATTATTTCAGCATATTTTCTTTTTATCTTAGTCTACTTACAATAACCCAAAATACATCAGTGTCACATTAACACGTTCTGGCTATACAGGACCTTAAATATCTACCATTTCAAATCGCTACACAGCTTCTGCCGCAGATGCTCTCCGCTTTGCTGCAGCATTCAGTCGGCAGAATTTTCGGGTCATTTTTGCCTGCGCAAAATCCTCGTCCTACCTTCGCGAATAGCTCATGAATGTATGGCAGTTCATTATCTGTGTTTAACATGCTGCTTTGGATATATAAACATCATTAATTGAATGCAAATGACGCGGCGGCGCTACTCCACCCCTTTCGTTTTGCATTCTAAATGAGGCCCTGGTAGAGATAAAAGGTCACATTGTCACATGATTTTAATTTAATTTAAATGATAGATTTTTTGCTTGTTCAACCTCTTTTATCACCATGCTTTCAGTATGCTTTATTACACTTTGCTGTGCTTTTACTATGGGGAATTTCTAGAAGGGTTTACAGCACACCACAGGCTTGGATGCTAAAAGGTTAAAAACACGCCATTTTTAACCTCCCCAGATATATATTTAAATGTATTAAAGATTACAAAATGTATTATAGAATATATCAATCAATCAATATTTATTTTACATAGTGCCTTTCATAGTGGATCATCATCACAAAGCGCTTTACAAGATAGTGAGGAACAATGCATGATACATTAAATACAGTGAAATACAACAGTAAAAAAAGAGAAAAAAATGCAAATACATTCAACACAAGGCTAGGATGTGAATTCTAAACATTGTGGATGCGTGTGTCATACAGAATCATACAAATAAGATTAAGTGAAATAGCAATTTAGACAACAGCTAATAACATATATCAGGCTTAAAGAGCATTAAAAGCAAGAGAGAACAAGTGGGTCTTGAGAGTTGATTTGAAGCGAGCGACTGTGGGAGCTACACGCCCTAGAGCTGGGAGAGAGTTCCAGAGAGTCGGGGCCATGAAGCCAAAAGAGCGCTCTCCGAGTGTGGTGCACTTTTGCTTGGGTATAACAAGCAAGCCAGAGTCAGAGGACCTCAGCTTGCGTGCAGGGACATAGCAGGTCAGCAGGTTGGAGAGATACTTTGGACCTGTGTGATGAAGGGCCTTGTAGGCAAGCAGGAGAATTTTGAAAGTAATCCTGAACTTTACAGGTAGCCAGTGCAGCTGGGCAAGACAGGGGGTAATGTGATCATGTTTTTTGCATCTGGCAAGGATCCTAGCAGCAGCATTTTGAACCAGCTGCAATCGGTTTATGGCGTGTGACGGAAGACCACCGTAGAGAGAGTTGCAGTAGTCGAGTCGAGAGGAGATGAATGCATGACAGAGTATCTCTGCATCTGGGAGGGAAAGGTAGGGACGGACCTTTGAGATGTTTCAGAGGTAGTAGAAGGAGGATTTGACTACAGAGGAGATTTGGGCATCAAAGGAGAGGTTACTATCCAGAAGTACACCAAGGATTCGTACAGTGGGGGAAGGCAGCAGCAGACAGTTTCTGAGGTTCAAGTCAACAATATTGAGATTCTTGAGTTGAGTTTTCGATCCTACTAGAGCCGGACCATGGCAGAGGGACATCCAAGGTCTAGTTTTAGGTAGAGCTGGGTGTCATCTGCATAGGAGTGAAACATGAGGCTGTGTTGGCAGATGAGGTGACCAAAGTGAAGCATGTAGATGTTAAAGAGAAGAGGCCCAAGAACTGACCCTTGAGGGACACCGCAAGTGACCGGGTTTGTGTCAGCACTGCTTCCATCATAGAAAACAGACTGCATGCATGCAGCTGGTTCAAAATGCTGCTGCTAAGATCCTTGCCAGATGCAAAAAACATGATCACATTACCCTGTCTTGCCCAGCTGCACAGGCTACCTGTAAAGTTCAACCGCACTTACCAGGTAACCTGGCGTGGAGCAACCTCCACACCTCGCCCTCTCTCAACAGGAGTCCCCCAAGGGTCAGTCTTGGGTCCTCTCCTGTTCTCTCTCTACACCTGCTCCCTGGGCCTCCTCATCGCATCCTATGGTTTCTCATACCATTTCTATGCTGATGATGCTCAGATTTTCCTCTCCTTCCCCACCTCTGACTCCACCATCCCCTCCCGTATCTCTACCTGTCTGTCTGCTATCTCCTCCTGGATGCACTCGCATCACCTCAAACTCAATCTCTCTAAGTCTGACCTCCTGTTCTTTCCCTCCTCCCCCTCTGATCTCTCTATCTCTGTTCCTCCGGAATCTACCACACACTCTCCCTCCTCCTCAGCTAAGAACCTCAGGGTCAATTCTTCCTGAGCAACGTACGAAGAATCTGACCCTTCCTCACCAACTACGCCACCCAACTCCTGGTCCAGCCTCTGGTACTCTCCTGCCTAGACTACTGCAACTCCCTCCTGGCTGGCCTCCCTGCGTCCACCACCCATCCGCTCCAGCTCATCCAGAACTCCGCTGCTTGCCTGGTGTTCTCTCTGCCTTGCTTCTCCCACGCAACTCCACTGCTCCACTCACTCCACTGGCTCCCGATCACCGCTCGCATCCAGTTCAAGGCTCTTGTACTAGCCTACAGATGCCTTGACCAGACTGCACCCAGCTACCTCCAGACATCCCTCCCTACACCCCCACTCGACCTCTCCACTCCTCCTGCACTAGAAGACTGGCTCTACCTCCTCTACCTCCAGAGCCCGCTCCTTCTCCACCCTCGCCCCCGCAGTGGTGGAATGACCTTCCTACAAATGTCGGGACTGCCCAGTCCCTGACCACTTTCTGGTGCCTCCTCAAAACTCACCTCTTCAGACAGCACCTGTAGAACTCCTCTTTTTTTTCCCTATGGACACTCTTCCTTAAATGTGCTTTACTTGCTCTTATCTGCCCCCTATTTTACTGCATTTAATCCTGTACTTTAGAGTACTGTAATCTGTCAAGTGTTATTTAATCTGTAGTATTTTGTATTTAATTATATCCTGATGTAACTATCACTGACACTGTTATCTGCTCCGTTACTGAATCGTATTTTGTCATACTTGTACTTGCTAGAACCAAAGTCATTGTATTTATCTTGCTCTTAATAGTATTATTACTTGTACTGTGATTCTTTGAAATGTATTTTTGTTTACGACTGTAAGTCGCCCTGGATAAGAGCGTCTACTAAGAAATAAATAAATAATAATAATAATAATAATAATAATAATAAGAGGACAGCCAGGAAACACAGGTTCCAGAGATCCCAGCATACTTCTGAAGGCAGTCAAGAAGAATGCTATGATCTATGGTATCTATGGTATCAAAAGCAGCAGTTAGGTCAAGGAGGACAAGGACAGAGGGAGCAGCAGCATCAGCATTAAGCAGATCATTTACAATCCGGAGCAGAGCAGTTTCAGTACTGTGATTCGGCCGGAAGTCAGACTGCAGATTGTTATCTGTGAGATTTCGTCAGCTGGCTGGCTACAGCCCTTTCAAGAGTTTTGGAGAGAAAAGGAAGATTGGCTATAGGACGGAAATTAGATAAGACAGCCGGGTCAAGGGAGGGTTATTTGAGCACTGGCGTTATTCAGGCAATTTTGAGGGCAGCAGGAACCAAGCCTGAGTCCAGGGACAGGTTGAGAGCGTGCATAATGGAAGGAGCAAGGTCAGAGGCACAGAGACGGATGAGATTTGTCGGCCAGGGGTCCAATGGACATGTGGCAGTAGTTGATTTCAGCAGTATGCTGGAGATATAAGTAATGGAGAGAGGAGAGAAGGAGGAGAGAGCAGGAGGGGCAAACGGAGAGTAGTCAAGGTGGTCGAGAACTATACTGGGTTCGTGGCAGGAGAGCATATCATAGATGGTGTCAATTTTGTTCTGAAAGAAAGAGGAGAAATCATGACAGGTAAGAGAGAAGGATGAACGGGAGATGGACTTATCAGTGTCAATATATTTTCATTATTGTACAATATATAAATCATACTCAAATTTTTTTTTTTACATGTGAATACTTGTAAAGTAGTAGTTATACAAATGCAAAAAAAAACATGAAATAAACATTCAAGAATATTAAAAACCGATAAAGGACAGAGAGATCCCTCTTTGCCAAAATCCATTGTTTAACCACAGCATGCACTTACACAGTGGAAATGCTTACTCCAACTCAGGGGCTCCATACTTTACATATCTTCAGGCAGATAGCACTTCAAAGCGACTGAGCACAAATGGTAACAGTAAGCTTCACAGAAGTTCACCAATAACCTGCAAAATAAGCATGTCTGTGGTTATCGTGTTTGTGATCAGAGTTGCTGATGACACAAGCAGAATGGACGGTGCCACCATCCTTATAACAATCTCTACATGGAGATGGCTTCATGTAATTGGATTAGTTGGTGATCCGATCCCACAGTATCAGATCAGGTCATCAGAATGCAACATTTTCATGGCAAATGGATTTCAGAATCTCATTGTGGTCTCATTGTGGTCTTATCACTGCATTAAGGTTTTTGCTATCACATTTCAGTAGGCTTGCACATGGTTTAAAGAAGGAGGCTATGAAACTGAAAGTTGTATTATTGGACAAGATTTTGGACTGATCTCTACCATGGTATGATTAGCGTACCATGTAAGTAACAATATAATATGCCACAGTAGCAAGGCCAGTCATGTAGATAGGCTGCTCCTAGTCTTTATTGGTCATCAGTGTGTACCAGCAGTGAAAAACAATGGACAAGTGATCACGAAGAGACAGCTGTGGAAAGAGGGAAAGGTAGATTAGAGAGGCTGGTTAAGTCTGAAATACTCTTGACTGAATGAATTAGCTTCCCTCGAGACACCTTCCTGCACCTTTTAGAGTCTACAGCACATCGTGTCAAGGGAACACGGTGGCCAATGCAGTATTCACTGTACTGTATGCTCACTGATGTGTTCCCTGAGTCTTTGTGTTCAGCTGTTGCAGGGGAGATTTAATATACCTTTCTGCTTCTGGCATTCACAATGGTGTTACAGCAGCTGAGGAAGTTTGGAAAGCTGTTCATAATTTCCTATTGGTTCCCTTCAGCTCAATCATGTAACATCAGATAGGGGCAGGTCCGAATAAGTAGTTAACTAGAAAAGTGACAGTTGACCTCAGGAACTGGCAGTCAATCAATCATGTGCTTCAATTCCAAAGCAGCAGCAATGTGTTTGTGTGTTTAAAGTGTGTACTAGTACTGAACTACAATGTCAATATTGTAATTGTTTGAATGAAATGGAAAGTGTGAAGTTTAAGAGCGATGGAAGTGCAGTTGTGGTACACGGACATCATGTATTAATATTGTTTTGAATTGCGACTCGTCGAATGCTTTTATTTTGACTGTTTGAGGAGTCAGGAGATTTGGGAAGTTTGTAAAGACATTAAAATAATAAGAAAACGAAATCCACGCTGAAACAGTGAGTTAAGGCCCCACATTTCATTCTGAAATGGTTAATTAAACTATAAAAAACACTGAAAGACTTATTTAAGGATACATTAATAAATACTAAAATAAACTAAATAATTTGAGTGACAAACAACCAAACATCTTGTTCAGTGTCACATTTTTTTTTAAAGTCCTAAAAAAATAAAATGAAAATTTCAGTAAAAACTTCACTGGGCTTAAAAATGAACCATAACCATTAAGCTCTCAATAGTGCTGAATTTAGAAATACTAAAAGAAACGTAACAAATTCAATGACAATTGTTCAATAACACTGTGTAACAAATTTATTTATTTTTTGGTTCCTGGGTAGTAAGTGTTATTTCCTAATTGCTTATGCCTCAAAAGTATAGAAAATGGCTATTATTCCCCACAAACTTTGCTTTTGTGACCAGGACAGTGATATTTTGAAATTTACCTATTTTCCAGAACATTCCAGATAGATTCAGTGCTGAGTAAACTTGGAGTAACTTCTAGAACTTTCTAGAACTTTCCAGTAATATAAATAGTAGTATAAATACAGGGGCCTTAAGCCCACCAGTTCAGTTTAGTTCCAGCTGCCTAAGTGGATACATATCTGCATTTTTCTGAGATGGCATCAAGGTCATAGGAGACTTCAAAATGATGGCATTCCTGATGGGTCTCCAAGGCGGTTTTACCAAGTTTCCCTGCTATTTTTGCCTTTGGGACAGCAGGGACACCAAGGCGCACTACCACAGGCGGGACTGGCCACAGGCGGGACTGGCCACAGCGGACCGAGTTCTCTGTGGGGAGGAACAATGTCAAGTGGGAGCCACTGGTGGACCCCCGGAAGGTGCTGATGCCACCACTGCACACCAAATTGGGCCTTATGAAACAATTTGTCAGAGCTCCAGATAAGGAGTCGGCAGCCTTCAAGTACCTTCAAGACGTCTTCCCTAAGCTGTCTGAGGCAAAGGTCAAAGCCGGTGTCTTCGTCGGACCACAGATAAAGAAGATCCTGGAGTGCAATGAATTCCCCAAGAAGCTCACTAGTAAGGAGAAAGCGGCTTGGAACAGCTTTGTCGCAGTGGTTCAGGGCTTCCTGGGCAATCACAAGGCCGAAAACTATGTGGAGCTGGTTGAGACTCTGGTGAAGAACTACGGCACAATGGGCTGTAGGATGTCCCTCAAAGGCCATATCCTTGATGCTCATCTTGATAAATTCAAGGAGAACATGGGAGCGTACTCAGAGGAGCAAGGCGAGCGCTTCCACCAGGATATACTGGACTTTGAACGCCGCTACCAAGGGCAGTATAACGAGAACATGATGGGAGACTACATTTGGGGGCTGATTCGTGAAAGTGATTTACAGTATAATCGTAAATCTCGAAAAACTACTCACTTCTAAATCATTTGTAGTCATTTTTGTATTACTTTAGTATAAATACATGTTAATTTGGATTCATATGTTGTTTTTTTCTGACTTTATGTGAACGAAAAGACACAAATTCACCCGTTTTCTCATTGGAAATAGGTAAATTTCAAATTATCACTGTCCTGGTCACAAAAGCAAAGTCTGTGGGGAATAATAGCCATTTTCTATACTTTTGAGGCATAAGCAATTAGGAAATAACACTTACTACCCAGGAACAAAAATTGTGTTACATAGTGTAATTCACAAATTTGATGCATTCACGTTTAGGCCATGTCAACAGTAGAGTGTCATTCATGATGTGCAAGTCAGATTGACAAATAAAGAGGCAGCACTGTAAATATATGCAAGATTCAATTGGAATTGCATACAACAAAATTCAAGAAACTTTAATACCAGTATAGAACCCAGAACATATATACAGGGGATCCATCATTCATATTGTCAGAGCATCACAAAAACAAGCGGGTCAGTGGAGGGTGGTTTGCAAAGGGAAAATGTCCATGACAGAGACACTAGTTGGACACCAGAGGGATGTTCAATAATGTTAACATTTATGCAGAACCAAAAACAATGCAAAACAACAGTGTTGCGTGAATTATGAATCGCCCTGTCTATACGTTACCTTCCTTGCTTATCAATGGTTCACACAGCGGGAAGTGAACACTGGAACCCACGGTCAATAATTTTGAATATGCTTTTAATTATTTTGAGCACTGTACCTCAAGGCTTTACTTGAAGGATATTAAAGTGATGCCTGTGGAAAATGAATCTGAGGGCAATCGATTCTGGGACTATAAAACAACAAGAGCCTTAGTTTATTAGAGCCTGCATGGGGAAAGTGCATTTACAGCGCTTTTCAAAAGTGGGGCTTGGATTTATGTTACTGGTCTATTTAATACCAAACTTGTAACCACTAAGTGAAGATACAGTTGAGCTTCATTACATTGTTGTCAAAAACAATGCACAACAGAATTGTACTGAAGAAGTGAACGCATTTCCCCCCTCCATTTTAGGATGTAGACTAGTGTTCCCTCACTGATTAACCAAGGTTCAGGGTGTCTCCTCGGATCCCACAGTCAGTTGCCTCTTTTACACCCCGGAGCTTGAGAACGGATGTGAGTGAGACCCAGTAGGCGCCATGAGCACAGAGATCAGCCCTACAGACGCCCATTTTGAGCTCACTGGACGCCTAGTCAAAACTATTGTATTAGTCTTGAATGACATTTTTTGTATTTAATGAGAAATAAAACATTAACCATCGCAGTATTAACATAGGTCTTGTTATGTTCCTTATTAAGTTCAGTAGGGTGTGCTATCCTCTGTATACAAACCCATATATTACAGTGTATTTTACAATATATTGCCATGTTTGTTTTTCTTCCATAAGGACGCAGGTGGTCTCAGTTTTGCTGATACTAACCGGCCGGCATAATAGAACACAGAGAAGGCACTGCTGCCTGGTTGCCATGGAGACGCCCTCCCTCTCAGTTCCAGGGTGTGTTGCTAAGGCCCTGGAGGTTGGGAGGGACATGTCAAAATCTCTAGATTTACGAGTGCACACTGAAGCTGGTGATGTAGGGCAGCCTTTGGGAATGCCTCCAGTTTAATTATGGAAAGGCACCACTGTGTCATTGCTAGGGGATTGGGAAGAAAGGTATTAAAAAGGGAAGACCTCTGACAGTATACACTTCCATTTTCTACAATGCATCAGAGGACATGTTTTATCATTGAATCTGATCAAGAGTCCTATTTTCACATTAAAAATGTATTTGATATCAACAACTGAGATTACTGATTTTATACATTAACATTTTTCATGTCAATCTAATTTTGACATCAAAAAGTGAGTTCTTGATATCATAAATTACATATAAAAACAAATGTATATCATTGTGTGACAAGGATGTGAGTGATGCGGTATACAAACAGTAATCTCGGGAAAAACATCTGTATTTAAAAAAGTGCCACAAATAATAAATCATTCGCCCTATACCACCAATGGTATAGGGGACACGATACACCGGGTTTGCAATCCCAAACAAAACAACACTCCTAGACCACAATCCTCCATGCAGGAAAATGTGCTCCTTGTGCAGTGGGGTAGTGATCTGGGGAAAGTGCTGGCTCCGTGGCTGCAGTGCCCAATCTCCCTACTCCTCCACGGCAATAGACAAACACAATCAAAACAACAAACACACACGCTCCGGCTGCGAAATCACGTTGCAGCGTAAGGGGGCCGTACTGAAAAAAAGTAATTAAATAAATAAATAAATAAATAAATAAATAAATACCGACGTAGCTGTTTCCCCTTTGTACCACTAAACTCCCTGCAATCAGCCCAGCACCATGGGTTCTCCAGTCGTTGTCTGCCCCGTAGCTGATTGCAGTGGAGTCCTTCTGTGTACAAGCAGCTATGCACTCCCCCTAATATGGTCATGTGACAGAGAGCGAATGAATCCTAGTCAACAATCTCCCTCCTGATCTGTAAGGGCACTGTATAACAGGAACAGAGCCAGGGTCAGTCAGAAGCCAGCCATCCCGGAAGGGGGCGGAGTCACAATGCCCAAAGTCATTGCCCTAAAGCGGTATGCGATGTGTCAGTCATGGATTGGAGGAGACGTGACTGAACTCTCTATTGCAGGGGGCGTGACTAAGGGTATAATTGGGGATGTGACAATGTAATCTGTTCCTTTGATGTGGTTAGAAGAATGACCGAGAAAGGAAACAGACTGTGATAAGCGTATCATATGTTACATGTTTTGTTGTTAACTGTCTGTGCTTGTCATTATAGAAGGCTAACCTTCGGGAGCTATAGCTAAACCGCCAGCAATTAAACCCGGACTACACTCCAAAGTTTCATACCCACTGTCACCCCAATACTGTAAATATCTCAATGAGTTTCAAACCAGTGTCACCCCATTACTGTGAATATCTCAATGAGTTTCAAATCACTGTCAACCCATTACTGTGAATATCTCAATGAGTTTCAAACCACTGTCACCCCATTACTGTGAATATCTCATAATGTGCCTCACTATGCCTGCAGTCCCAGAGGGCCACTCTGCACCAGTTTTAACATAATGAGATGCCATGGGTAGAACAAAGACTTAGGCAGGACGGGTCAGAGCTGCCAATCCCTGTGCTATAGACACACTGGTCTGTGATGCAATCATTGGTGAACCAAGACCAGCAGCGGTTATTTGTCCATATTCCTCTTGTTATATAAACAGAATACCACATGAACATTCATAGCCTGCTGTGGTTATTTCATTCACAAGGATGGTCATAAACAACTCACTCGCCGCCTTCGGGGGTCACTCGGCTAGCATCATTCATGGAAAAACCTGTTCATGGTGTATTCTCGGCGTATTGAACAGTTAGAATTACAAAATGAAATAGTCTTAACAAAAAGTACATTTTAAAGTAAAATACAAATGTAAAATTGTGGCTAATTTAGCTTACAACAGCAGGTCAAGACTGTGTTTGCTTTATAGAACAGTAATCGATGTCTTTGGCTTAAGAACATCAGTATAAATGTGTGTAATAATATAGAGTTATAGCAGGCGAACGACTGTGTATGTGGTTTCATTAATTCAGCTTTCTAAAGACTTCCGTTCTATCAGGTTCATCTCTTAATTGAATTTCTGTGCGGTCTCCTCTGTGTTAAGGTCTCCACACACCAGACGCAATGCGATTTTTTAATTGGCGAGACACTTTCGCAGGGACATTTCCACACACACCAGAAGTGACTCAGAGGCGATGCGTTTGAAAACTTCCAGATCTATAAAACTATTAAAAACTGCTATTGACAAAACTATGATCAAGACTGGTACATATTCGTCAACATGATACAGAAATTATGAGTGTCTTCTCTGAGGTAATTCAACATATTCATACACTCTAGTTCCTTCAAAATAGACTCCTATATATTGTCTTTGAAATCTGTATCTTTATAATTGCGATGACCTTTGTCATAAAGCTCTGGGTATTTTTTCAACGGTAAGTATTATTGTTTCCTCTGTCATTTTGGAGACTGCTTCACCCTGCTGGACCACGTGCATTGAAGCTGTTCTCTGATTGCTCAATGCCCTAGTTGACGTGTGTCAAACCACAAAAAATAGGATTCAATCCTATTTATTTTGTGCCACTCCAGTGTCGCTCCCGCGTCGCGTGTGGTATTAAAGTATAGGTTCTATTCATTTTGACGCATCGCTGCACAGTTCCACTTGCCGTATCGCGTCTGGTGTGTAGCAGCCTTTACAGTCTGCTGCAGGACTATCTCCTGACCTTGTCCTGCGCTGTGGGAATCCACACAGGGGCCTCTGCACTTAAAGTTGTATTACAGAAACACCCTGAACTACAACTCTGTGCTTGGACTTCATTTAAAAGGCTCTGGTTCATTAGAGACAATTTCCTGAACAAAAACACAGGAGTTTTTATATAATAATTATTTTTATTTATTTATTGATTAATCGATTGATTGATTTGGCTGACGCCTTTATCCAAGGCGAGTTACAGATATTACAGGGCAGTACAGGGTTACGATGCAAGATTGATATTTAAATACAGTATAGTTTACAGTGCAATTATACGAATAGAATACAATATGAAATAGGATGCAACCATTTAGGATTACAAGAAGTTATATGCAATAACATAGTGGTTCAATAATACATTAGCTGAGGATCCAGTAACATGGTGCTGAGGTCAGGCAAATCCAGTGCATGGTAGGAGGGGTAGATCAAGAGATCTACAAGTGCAGTCTAAACAGGTGGGTCTTGAAGAGGTGGCAGAAGGCAGTGAGAGACAGAGTAGTCCTGAAGTTCTCCAGTAGCTGGTTCCACCACAGAGGAGCTAGAGAAGAGAAGGAGCGGGCACAGGAGGATGGAGAGTGGAGGGAAGGCATGACCAGTCGGTCAGTAGAGGAGGAGCTGAGAGGGTGAGAGGGGGTGCAGGGAGACAGGAGATTGGAGGTAGGAGGGGGCAGTGTGGTTAAAAGAGCTGTAGGCAAGAACAAGGGTTTTGAATTGAATGCGAACAGAGATAGGTAGCCAGTGGAGAGTGTGAAGCAGTGGGGTAGCATAAGACTAGTGAGGCTGTGAGAATACAAGACAAGCAGCACATTTTTGAGCTGAAGGGGGCGGATAGCTGAAGTATTGAGTCCAGCAAGAAGAGTTATAGTAGTCCAGTCTGGAGATTACAAGAGCTTAGACCAGGAGTTGGGTGGAATAAGTAGTGAGAAAAGGAAGGTTTTGGTAGATGTTGCTAAGAAAGAAGTGGCAAATGCGTGTCAGGGAAGAGATGTGTTGAGAGAAGGAGAGGTCAAGAATAACATCTAGGTTTTTAGCAGAAGGAGATGGAGGTCAGAAGAGGGAGAGGAAGCAGAAGGAAAGTAGAGGTCAGATTTTGAGAAGTTGAGTTTGAGGTGGTGAGAATGCGTCCAAGTTGAGATAGCCGAGTGGCGTTCTGAGATGCGGGAGGAGATGTGGGAGTCAGGAAAGGAGGCAAAGGAGAGGAAGATCTGGGCGTCCTCCGCATAAAGGTGGTAGAAGCCAAAGGAGATGAGAGTACCTAACAAGCTGGAGTAGAGTAAGAAGATGAGGGATCCTTGAGGTACACCTAAAGAGAGGAGGTGAGGAGAAGAGAGCGCGCCATCCCAGGAAACCTGGAAGGAACAGTTAGAGAGATAGGAGGAGAACCAGGCCCAGGTCAGAGAGAGAGGAGAGGAGAATAGCATTATCAACAGTGTCAAAGGCAGAGGAGAGGTCAAGGAGAAAATGGAGGAGAGGGAGGCAGCCCGAGCAGTGAGGAGGGAGTCAGTTAGAGAGGAGGGCGGTTTCCCTGGAGTGTGCTCGGTGAGGAAGAATGCCAGCTGGTGGTGGACAGCTCGCCCGAGAGTTTTATACAGGAATGGGCGGAGAGAGACAGGGCGATAATTCTGGGCAGAGGAAGGGTTAAGAGGTGGTTTCTTGAGAATGGGAGTGGTTAATGTGAGCAGATTTGAAGGGAGAAGGAAAAGAGCCAGAGAGCAGAAAGGAGTTTCTAAAGTATGAAATAAAAGGAAGAGCAGGGGCAACGGATTGGGAGAATCGAGTAGGAAGGGGGATCCAGGAGCATTAAGGAGCAAAGGTGCGGGTCAGATAGAGGTGTGGAAGTTGAGAATGGGGGGGGGGGGGGGGGTGAGAAGATGGTCTGGAGAATAGCTACTGAAACTAAAAAAAGACAAATAAGCAAATATGTAAATCAGGCTAAATAGTCTTAAAGAGTAAGGACCACATTTTCTTCTTTTATTTTTTGCAATTACTGAAATTCTATATATATTATTTTTATACATCTGTGTTCAGGTGCTTTCTCCTGAGCTCAGGAGCTGGTCTTCAGTTTAGTTGCCTGCCTTAGATATACTGGATGTATAAGAGCTACCAGACAGAATGTCTATAGAGGTACAGAGCCTGCACCATCTAGTGATCTGCCACTTTGTATTAAGCTTTCTTTGGCTGGCAATACACTGCAGATGGTGCTGGTGCTTACTAACATAAAGACAATGAAGCTGATCTAACCTACATTAGATGTCTAGGCAACTAGAAGCACCTGAACAGGCAACTAGAATTGTGAGGTATGATTCAACTTCAACTTCAAATTTCTTCTTAATAAACCAGTCAGATAGAAGAGGGGGATCCAGGTCATTGAAACAGTAAAGTAACTACCGGTAACCATATACATTTACTGTGCCCTGCCAAGCAGTGACAAACCTGCTCTGGCTTGTGGGGGTGGGGCAGTTTTGGCCAGTTCTACCCCACTCAAGCCGCACGCTTGCTACATTTCTCGGTGTACATGAATAGGACTACAAGCATATTCTAAATATGCAATAGTTTTTAATAGGGAAGATGTCCAATAACATAAATGTGTGTCTTTGTTAGTGTTGCAAATATGTGTGTGTGTCAGGGTGTGTGTATGTCAATGTGTGTGTGTGTCTGTGTGAGTGTATCAGGGTGTGTATATGACCCTATGTATGTGTCAGGGTGTGTGTATGACACGGTGTATATGTGACTGGGTGTGTGCGTCATGGTGTGTATATGGCCCTGTGTGTGTGTGTGTGTGTGTGTCATGGTGTATATATGACCCTATGTGTGTGTGTGAATCAGGGTGTGTATATGACCCTATGTTTGTGTGTGAATGAGGGTGTGTATATGACCCTGTGTATATGTCAGGGTGTGTATATGACCCTATGTGTGTGTGTGAATCAGGGTGTGTATATGTCAGACTGTGTATATGACACTGTGTGTGTGTGTGTGTGTGTGTCTGTGTCATGTGGTGTACATGACCCTGTGTGTGTGTCATGGTGTGTATATGACCCTGTGTGCGTGTCTCAGTGAGGGATCAAAGTGGCACGTCAATGTTACAAAGAGACAGACCAAGGCAAAGGGCGAGAACTAAGATGTTCAAATCCATGTTCTGTCCTAGTCAGTTTAACGTAAAGTAATCAGGGAAGTAATACTCAGATGCATGTGCAGTTAGTTTCGAGCGGTTATATTTGAAAGACTGTTGAAAAGTGGAACCAACTCCAGTAGCGCAATACCACCGAATTGCAGTATAGAGAGGTGCTATATACCAAGGGAGGGTGTATTTCAAAGAGAACTGACCTACAGCACAGGAACTGATTTGATCTGTAGCATTTAAAAATATGTATATCCCCAAGAATCAAAGGTTCTTGAACACAATGAAACGGGGACCAGGAATAAGGTGAAGTTACTTCAGATCTAAACATAGTGAGTAGTGAAAAGGTTAACATATTTTGTATTGTGCTTTCAATGCATTTAATTAAAAGCTTTGAAAAGTGTACCGTGCCACCATCAGTTACCCATGATTTCAATATCAGTATCTTTAAACAGTATCATATAACTATTTTTGGCTATAGTCAGGTGGCACCATGAGAGCTAGTGGGAGATGCCATGTAGTCCTGGGCTTCGCAACACTCCCTGCCAGAGTGCCATGCAGTCCTGGGCTTCTCAACACCCCCTGCATGGGTGCCATGCAGTCCTGGGCTTCGCAACACCCCCTGCATGGGTGCCATGCAGTCCTGGGCTTCGCAACACCCCCTGCATGGGTGCCATGCAGTCCTGGGCTTCTCAACACCCCCTGCCTGAGTGCCATGCAGTCCTGGGCTTCGCAACACCCCCCGCATGGGAGCCATGTAGTCCTGGGCTTCGCAACACGCCCTGCCTGGGTGCCATGCAGTCCTGGGCTTCGCAACACCCCCTGCCTGGGTGCCATGCAGTCCTGGGCTTCTCAACATCCCCTGCCTGGGTGCCATGCAGTCCTGGGCTTCTCAACACCCCCTGCCTGAGTGCCATGCATTCCTGGGCTTCGCAACACCCCCTGCATGGGTGCCATGCAGTCCTGGGCTTCGCAACACCCCATGCATGGGTGCCATGCAGTCCTGGGCTTCTCAACACCCCCTCCATGGGTGCCATGCAGTCCTGGGCTTCTCAACACCCCCTGCATAGGTGCCATGCAGTCCTGGGCTTCTCAACACACCCTGCATGAGTGCCATGCAGTCCTGGGCTTCTCCCAAGCAGAGACTGAATATTGTGCTGAACTGGGGGAGCTTTGTGCATGTTACAGGCTGGGTCTAAAGTCACTTAGGGACCAAACACCAATGTCTTAGAAAAGGTATAAGTCTCACACCGAGAGCGCTGACATTCGATAGGACAAGTTACCTTCCACTGTCTAAATTAGGGGACTTGCTTTACATTCAATGTCTTTTTATAAGCAGGCTTTTAATTTAGGACATTGACAAGCCTGCTACCTGAATATTTGTATTTGAAAACTGTACACTTTTGCCCCTTTAATCCCACTCAGACCATTTGCTTATCAAATATAATGGTATTCCTGAATAGATAGTTGCTCACCCACCAAATAAATACACATTATTTTAATAAGGATGCTGTCCCACAACTGCAATGGCACCCTACGTTTCACCCATTAACTACCCATGCAGAAAGACTGGAAGAGAGATTTGTTCTTCATTTTCTGGTGACCGCCACATTGACAATTTTGTGAGTATCTGAAAACAGCTGGTAAGTGGGTTAAAATAGGAAACCAATACCCCATCCCCAGCACACGGAGCCCAGAGTATATCACTGTAACCACACTGGAGTATGAAACCCTTAGTGGACAAGTAAAGAAAAATACACTTTAGCTAATTCAATCTGCCAGTATGAGATCCTATGCATTTACTGGCACGTTAATGCTTTTTGAATACCTGCATGCAAGACCTTTTGAGGCACACAATATGCTTTGAGTGAGGCCCTGTGAAAATCATGGAAATGTTCTTTAAAATTCATGGCAGTGTCACGGGTAAAGTATCGTATTTTGCGGAATATGCCGGAACTATTTTATAAATTATGTGTACAGATTATTATTTTTTTTAAAACATCAAATATAGAGATAAATGCACAGGCATAATCAAAATCAACATCAGTTATTCAAGACTTTACAATAGCTTATGAAACGGTGTTGTAATTAACAGCCTGTAGGTAAAGTGTATCTGCATGGACAGCTTTCAGTTCTAGTACGTCAGATGCATGTTCACCATTTAGGTCTTGCAAAACAAATACAATGTGTAACCCATACTGATCTTGGGCATCAGTCGACTCATCAGTGACAAGCAACCAGACTATTTTACCAATTCCATAATTTCCTGCTTGTGATACTCGGCAACTTTATGTAAGTATTCATGCCTCAGCTGGGCTGATGAAGGAATCACTACACCATCTGAAGAATTTACGTAACTTTTGGTTGTCCAATTTTTCAAGAGGGATATTTGCGCAAACAAACGCCTCTGTCAGGTCAAAATTTAATGTGTTTCGTGCTTCATGGTTTTCAGTGGACTTTTGGAACATGGAAGTCACCGTTATTTGTTTCTTTGCAAGTAAAGCAGTCGCAGTACTGCTCTGAATTTCTGCCTTTCTCTTTCGATGAATACTTGAATCTAAATGCCTGTCAACAGCCGATTCTCGATAGTGATCTACAGTAACGTTGCAGGACGTACAGAACAGCTTACCTCCATCACTATGTAAAACTCCTGCTGGATACTGCTTTACATGACCTGCTGCAGACACATTTTTAGCCTTTTTAGAGACATCAATTTTTTTTGTTTACAGTGGGTAGTATTTTAATTTCCGGCCTAGACTGCATATAGTCACATGACATTATCACTGCACAGCACTATGTGTCTTAAGAATATTGTAAAAAATGGCGGTATTGGGCTAATTTCACGATTTCCGCGCAGCCCGTGAAATCGCAAATTACACAGTGCCTTAGCTATGAGGGTGGCAAAGAATGATATTATATGTGGCAAGGACATTACAGGTTAATTGTGGCTCTGCTGTTCCTTAAATCAGAGGTTTGGAATAGGAAAGCACACTTTAATGTGTATGTATCACAAGGCCAGACTCTCCCACTACAGTGAAAGAACAGTGATGTTTTACAATAAGATGTTTCTGGAATTTTTGGGGGGCCCCTGACCCCAGTTTGAGAACCACTGCTTTAACAGAGCAGCAGACAGAAACTAGAAGCTGTTTCCCCTGGCACTACCAGAGGATATAGCTGTAGAAATGAACTTTGCCTCATTCTTATTTTTACCAGGTGTATGGAATCCTAAGTAGGCCCACTTGTGCAATTGTGTTCATTTTAAACAATTGTTCCTCCTCTGCATACATGTGAGCATCACCTTTAAATAATCTCTTCTTTTAATATGCATCTCATAACCCTAAACATGCTGTACCTTTAAACAATCTCCTCTTTTAATATGCATCTCATAACCCTAAACATGCTGTACCTTTAAACAATCTCCTCTTTTAATATGCATCTCATAACCCTAAACATGCTGTACCTTTAAACAATCTCCTCTTTTAATATGCATCTCATAACCCTAAACATGCTGTACCTTTAAACAATGTAATCTTTTAATATGCATCTCATAACCCTAAACATGCTGTACCTTTAAACAATCTCCTCTTTTAATATGCATCTCATAACCATAAACAACATGCTGTACCTTTAAACAATCTCCTCTTTTAATATGCACCTCATAACCATAAACAACATGCTGTACTGGAGACTGGAGTTGTTTCAAGATGCCTCTCACATTCAAAAACGAATGCAATTAAGGACAAATGACCATAACATAGGAAAATAAGGGCACAGACAAGTTACACAACTTCCATCGTAAATATTTCATTTACTATTTAAATTCCTGACTCCAGAGAGAAAAAAGCAAAATAAACATTTTCCACCCACAAGTCGATCAATACAGTATGTGCAGTGTCAGCTCACTGGCTGCTCCCTGTCGCTGACCTTGGTTTCACACAGACCCTGGAGCTAATTCAGTGCAAAGCAGCCAACAGTACAGTGACCACTCACTAATGAACACTGTGGGAATGAATGCAGCCAGAGATAAATGAATGAGCTTCCCTGGAGCGTGTTAATTAAAAAAAGAACCACCGCTTAATTGAATCAAGCATGTATCTTAATCAGAAATTGCAACCTCTTTACCGTTCACTCAGTACAACCCCCCTGCTTCTTGAATCAAGAGTATAATCAACACACCAGCACACAGGCTCTGCTTGAGAGAGGAACAGGACTGAATGGCAGACACACAGGGGTGTTCAGGTCAGGAGTGAGGTGCGCTCTCCCTCACGCTCATCTTTCATCAGCAATCAAAAGAAATCTAATTAAAAGGTTGGAGTTAAAGGCCTGGTCTGAATATTACAAGGTTTGATTATGCTTCTCATTCTTTCAGGGAAGGACAAACAACAAGGACTATATAGCAATGTCAATATCACAGGGTAAATGGCTACTGAGTTAGGAGCCCCCAAAGTGAAAGTCAGGACAGAAATGAGATCCCTTCAGAACCACAGAACTCAAACGGGATAGCGGATACACACTCATGCTTTTAATATGTCAAAGTGTTTTTTTTTTTTTTTTTTTTTTTTTTTTTTTTAAATCTGGGGAAAAAAAGAATTGTAAAATATATAAAACAGCAGACTTTACCCATAATTGATAGAACAGATAGCAGATAGACATGGTTTATATGTATATTATTATCAGTTATGGCCAGCATATTTGCTGATAACAGTTTACATAGAAACACAGTTTTTCAATGTATCTCCCACCCCCCAAACAAGGCAATAAGTTGACACATTATTAACCTAGAAGAGCAGTTCTGTGTGTGCAGTGAGTGACAAGAAAATATGTTGAATGCTTTGAAAGACATGACCTCTCAAACATGGCCTCTTTTCAGCACACTTTTTTTGTATCCCTCATGAGCACCCCTCTCCCTCCCCATCCCCCTACAGGCTCACAACTGAAAAAAAGTTGAGAGCTAATATTTCTGGGACACTACATCCATCTGCCATATCAAAAGAATCTGAGACAGTGAATGGCATTGGTCCACATGATAAGCGTTTCTCCAAATGTATGCAAACATATATGTGTGACATACAGACTAATGGATGGACAACAAAGAGAGAGAAACACCGTATTAGACTGACAGGTATCAAAAACATGATTAATCAAGTACTCTTTTTTTTTTAATCATATTTATTCTTTTGAAGTAAGCAGGTGTGGGTTGAATTATCTGTTGCTATGAAGATATTCAAGTTTATCAACCTCTTATTAATTCTGAAAAGGCATAATCATTTACAGAACTATTTAAACAATAACTGATACATTCAGAGATAAACTTAGGACTTGATCCATGTCAATTCAAACCAAATGATAAAGAATGATATACACAAGAGGCATCCTTCACAAAAACAAGTGAGATATAACTAGCTCAAATAAAACACATCATAGTTTACTGTGGCACCAACAAGTATTTAGAGACCATTACAGCAAGTTTCAATATCCATAGCCCATAGAGTGTTATTGAAAAACCTACCACAAAAAAAAAAAAAATCACTTGGTGGAATTAAACTTGTTTGAACTAAAAAATTACCTTTTCAAATCATCCAGAAATGTTTACACCTTTTTAATGTGTAAACATTTTTTGTATGTCTGTGCATACTCTTGAGCCTTTTATACTGTACCAAATAACAAAACAAACAACTGTGATAAAAATAACATTTTTTTTTTCCTGGTATTGTGTTAGCATAGATAATTGCAGTTATCATAGTTTCCTGAGCTGTGGTTTTTAAAAGATGTTGTAAGGAGCGGACCATAACTATTTAATTTAATCTTAGTTATACTTGTCTTGTGTTAAAATCCATTTTCTTACCCCTTATTCATACCCACAACATTATCACTGTCCCTCTTTACAGGATTTCTAACCCAAGCTTATCAAATCAATGTTCTTGCTTGTTGTTAGTACTAACAGCTCTAGCTTCCGACCCCCGACCGCTTACACAGCATTCAAGTGGAATTCCCCCACATCCTGGAGCTGACCACTGTAGTTGCAGCGTGAATGTTTTAAAAGCTACACCGCAGCGCTTTATAAATCACCAACTGGCACAATGGATACAAGGATACAAGGGTTTTGAAGTCTAGGGATGTTGAATACTGTGTATTGGGTACTGGATTAGGGGAGCGGTCCAATATTAGGTTGGTTTTGGAGGGAGGGATATTCTGTTCAGGGTAATCCCATTCATTTTTTTGTTTGGAACCCAGACCAGCCAAGAGACAAGACAGCTGTAAGCCAATCAAAGGCAAAGGGTGCGCACTGTGAACCAATCAGAGGCAAAGGGAGAGAACTGTAGCCAATGAGAGGCAGTGGAAGGCAGTCCTGTAACCGGAACCTGAAGAAAAGCTTACATTTTTGAGGTTTTTGAAATGATATATTCAGCATGTGGAATAAACGTATGTGCAAACATACCAAGGCACTTCCCAAATCCAAAACTTAATCAAAAACAACTGAACCCAACTATATTACATAAAACCATGATTAAGGGCTACGCTTCACAATGCACAGCAGCCCCAGCTATCTGTCCTCCTGATCTGTCCTCCCGGAATGGAAGTTAATACAGCACTCAGTGTAGGTCCCAGAAAAGATAACATGACTCTCCCTGTACTTAACTGCGCCTTTACTAGGTGAGCTACTGGGGACTCGCAGAAAACTGATTTTAAGGGAGCTTTCGTAAACACTCACAATTCAATTCAGTTTGGTTTTGGAGGGGAGGAGTATTCTGTTCAGGGTGATCCCATTCCTTTAAAGGGCCAGTGATAATAAGAGGTAAGGAAATTGATTTAAAGAAGTCGGTTAGCAATCCTGTAAAGGGAGGCAATGACAGTAAGAGGTAAGGATATGTATTTAACTGAGCCTTTGTAAGCACTCTTTCAATAATGCTGCTAGTGCTAGCAACATCAGGGGTATCAAACACAGCACCCAGGGCAGTTTTATCAGGGCTTTCAAAATCTGAAGGTTACTGCTTGGTCTCCAGGATCACTGGGGTGTAAACAGTGGTTTTTTTTGTTTTTTTTTTTTTTTTTAATAATAGCACATTGAATGCAAGCAGGAACTAGCTTCCTGTTTTGTCTGGTCACACTTTGAATAAAGAAAACATCAAATTCCCTTCAAAAGTCAAAGCAGTGAGACCAAACCAAGTAAAAAAAAACAAAAAAAAACAAAAAACAAAATGCATATAAAATAAAAAGTAACTGTAATAAAACCTTTATTTAACATTTACTGCCTCGGTTAGCACTAGCCATCCCTGCCCTCACTCACACAGCAATATAGAGTCAGTGCTTCTCATGCAGCATTCCAGACAGCAGCAGCAGCAGCTGCTATACTTTCTTGTAAGAAAACCACTCCACGAGCTGGGTGGCTGTAGCTAGTCGAGCTGCTGGTCCCAGCACGGCCGATGCAGAGGTCTGGGGCAGACAGAACGTGTTTCTGCTCAGAGGGAACAGCAGCCTGGCTAAGCGCTGAGTCTCGACAGCTAGCGGCACGGAGTCCCTCTTCACCTGCAGGTCAGGCATAGAGGAGAGCTCTGAAACAGCAGCACATGAAAACTACATAACACCAAGGCTGTAAATCAACACAGCCTTTCCAGGGCCCTCGTCGTTGTACTGTATGATTTATCATTGGATTTGTTCGGGTGCTGTGGTTCCATCAGGTTTTATGTGTACAGAGAGGCTCTGGAAAGCTGTTCTGTGATACACTACAATATCAGATAACATTAGAAATCAAGGACCCTTATTTTATCAGTTTTTTTTTTTTACTACTATAGGTTGGTAATTATCGATTTCACCCAACATTTGACCCAACGCAAGCATGTGAAAATCCATGTCAATAAAAAATAAATAAATAAATAAATAAAAAAGGTTAATATGGGGCTGCCTGTTCATTGAATTTAAGCACCAATACAAGTTAACTTCACCAGCGTTACACGTACTGTATTGATCACTAGAACTGCATTTGATTAAAAAAAATGTTTTTTTTACATGTATAAATTGAAAAAATATATATATAAAAAAATAAAAATAATTATTGGTAAGCGATTTGACAGAAATCACTGTTTCTGATATCATGTTTGAAATCTAACAGTATATTCACTGAACAGAAGAGTGCTCTTTTAATATTTGGGGGTAAAATGTGTAAAACAAAGACTTTTTTATGTAGTAGATTGGATGTGTATGGGAAAAGCTTTGAATAAACACTAAATATGAAAGACTAGCCTTACACTGTATACTGTAGCTACTACAGACAATGAGGTCTATTTCACTTTTATCACGATCAAAAGAACAGTTATTAAACTTAAAATATTAAATATTAAACTTCTAAACACTAAGCTAACATTAATTCCAATACTGTTCAACTGTTTAACAACGTGCTAACATGTAAACTGTCCAATATCATTATATCTATTCCCTAGGTTATATACAGGGTGGTTGTATGCCTGATGCCGCTGACTGACAAGAGAGTAATAACAACCAAACGTGCTGTTATTATGATGAGGAGTTTGTTTCCATTAACTCCCATTATATACCATTAACCTGCCTAACTGATCCTCAATCATCCAGCGCCCCCACAGCTCCCTGGGGTAGGGTTAGGGATCGTGTGGCTATCTATCTGCCTGCTTGTGGTTAATCTACATGAATGCAGCTGCTTGTAGGGGACCATTGAGCAGTTCCATTTCACAGGTGTAGCGCACACCCTAGATATTGTAGCCTACCGCCAGCCTTGCTGACTGCCTGCCTGCCACACTGTCCCTGTACAGCTGGCTGGCTCATTGGACCCCAAAACCAGTTCTATACTCCAGCCACGCTTTCCACTTCTATGCCTAATTTATAGTATTTTTTACATTTTACATCGTTGTTCACATAAAGTATCAAAAAGCACAGGAGTGTGCAATGTCAGTATAAATTATGATTGCTGAGAACACTCATAAAAACAGGACATTTACAGTTAAATGTTCAATAAAATACTTTTGTATCAACTTTTACAACCTTTTAACCCTGAAGAAAACAAGCTCAGCTATCACAGCCCAGATATTTAATGGCATGTTGCTTTTAATAATGTACAGTTGTTGAAATTTTAAATCACCTACAAAGTACGTCTTTCTGCTTGATATTTCAAAGTAGGTGATATAACCATAGACTACTTAGACTAGCATTTTGCGACCAGTATCCTACTAGATCAAGCCAAATGGTCAGTATTTTTGTTTGTGAAAACATAACAGATACCCTCCTAAATGTGCTCTGCACTAATTGGTGAGGTCAATGGTAATCCGTAGTAAGAAAGCAGAATTAAAATAAACACAAACCAAAGGAAGTAATGACTTCTTATAATGTACATTAGACAAATTAAACAATGAAGACAGTATGAGCCGTGCCCTGCTGTAATGTGGAGATGGAAGCTCAGTTAAATGATGCAGTACAAAACAGCGTGTAGTGCAACAGTGCCATTGCTGCCACCTAGTGGAGATAAAGCATGTGAGCAGTGCAATTGCAATAGCATAGAAGATACTACTACTTCATAGGTTTTTATTGTATTTCTCCTGGCCAGATAACCAATATATAGGAATTGTTTAGTTATATTTTAAAAGGAGAGCTAACCAAGAATTTAAAATCCAATTCCTTATTCCACATTAGCCTAGGCCATCTCATTCTATACCATGTATTATATAATCAGATACAGTGTAGAAAGAATACATTTCACTTATTTATTTATTATTTTACTAGTACCTCTATTGTCGCCCCCATTATCGCAGCCGTCAGTTTTAAGTGGCAAATCACGTCTGAGTAGAACTACAGATCATGGTTTTTGAAACTGCAAATATTTAATCAACATGTTGGCTTCAAAGTGACTGGGATGTTTGAAAGCAATTTAAAATTGTAGATTTATGTCAGCAAAAAACTAAAGCCAGAACTTAGGTCTGCTAAAAGTCCCCCAAAAAACATATGCAAAGTTCTCATTGAGTATGCAGGTTTATAAGAGTCTGTTACTATAATGCATAGGACTCTATGGATAAGAAAGCAGCAACAAAGTAACCAGACAATCAAAACTCATTTCAATACATGAAGCTACCTTAATAAACATAAACTGACCTTGTCACAGAAGCATCTAATTCAAAGCATCTTCCAGATATATCTCCACAGTATCCCTTTCGCTTGTTTAGCAGCTTCTCCCAGTTTATTGCTTATTCCAATTTCACAATGGACCTCAACTAACATTTCATTTTCTGTCAACACTTGGCTGTTTTAGTCAGTTTAGCATTATTATTACTTTGTTATTATTAGGTCTACACAGAGTAATTCAACAGAAGCGACTTTTTTTTTTTTTTTTTTTTGAACTCAGCAACTTTCAGCTTCAGCTTTTCATTTGTTAGGATGCATTTTTTTTTAATCAAAAGGTTTAGGTTAGGATACACAGAAAGAGTGTCTGTGTATGCCTGGTAGTACTAGCACCAGCGCTTTCCATCAACAAACCGGTTTAGAAACCTGAAAAGGAAACAGCCTGAAACATCTGAACACCCACACAAAGTATGAAGCCGCAGTTCTGCCTACTGAGGGTAGTCAGAATCAATCAGGAAAATCTTGTCATCACTTTTGATTAAAATGATTAAGGGATGTTAACCTTCCACAAAGTCTGCAATGGTTTAATTGTGCAATAGGCTAAATGTAGCCTGGTTACTTAGAAGGACACAAAGTGATCCTCAGTTCTCATGTTTAATAAATTATTTTCAAATTGCAAACCTTAGCCATTACAATCTGTCATGGTTAATAAGACTTCCATCATGGCTGGCGTTAGGATAATTTACATAAATGTGCACGCATTAAATATTCTCAAGAGTACTCGAATACTCGATAATAATATCATGAGTACTCAAATAGTGAAATAATTCCAAATTCCCATCCCTAGTTTATAGCAACTTCTGGCACCTAAAATGGAACGTTCTTTTTCTAGAATTTTCACGTCACCCTCATATAGTTTTCTAAATTTTGGAAATGCGCATTACACTCATGGAACGCCTGGAGGGGGTAGGCCAGTGCCACTTTAGTTCCGAGGGTCACAATCGGCAAATTCGAGGCACAAATTGAAGAATCGTCATCTTACCAAGACAGAAATACACTTCCTTATCTCCTCTAAACCCGTTGCAAAAAAGATTGTAAGAAATGCATACCACACTCAGTAACGCAAGGGCCAATGAAACTCGGTATCAAGAAAGACAAAAAGCCAACAGTGACAGGGCACAAAGCTACACCAGCGCTTCCACACCATTGTCAAAAGCACATGCTCAGGAATTTCAAAACAGACATCTCTGAATAATGTCAATACAGGTTGATCTGTTCATTCTGTACATTTAAATTACAAATGCAATATACAAGCTCCAGACTGTGGCTCATAAATCACTGAAATCTCAGCAATGAGCTGAGCTCTCCCTTTAGATCAACCAAGAAACCCTTATCTTACGGTCCTTAAAATCATAGTATCGAATCCCACTGTTGTACAATATTTTAATAAAAAATACTTCTCTTATAATAATTACAGTAGCTATAGAAAAATGTATTGATTTGAAGTTAGGTTTTTTCCCCAGGAATAATAGCACAACAATCACAGTGTGCTACCTGTATTTTCATTGTAAATGTAATGATCAAATCATAGCTGAAGGATAATGGATTAGATGAGCTATCTGCTTTGCAGTACAAGTTTATAAAATGAATTATACAATTAGAGTTTCTTTTTTTCAAGACAAGTCACATTCCTTTCATATAATGCTATAACTGGACTCATTAACCTCCTGTCTGCCACAGTAAATTAACACGATGCCCCTTGGTGTTCCACAGTAGAAATTACAACATCTTTCTTGGTCTTTGTTTAAGCATTTTGCAAGTGACTTTCAAATATTGATACCACTGAAAAGAAAACACTTCTGTACAGCGAACACAGACTTCAGACAGAACATCAGAAACAGTTGCGTGTTTTTCAGTGTAACATTTATGCATTCAGTTTCAGAAACAGCGCCGTTAAATCCTGATTTCTTACAAATAAAAAAAAAATATTGTAAGAAAGGTCATTTTTATGTGTTTTATACATTTATAAGAGTTACACTTGCTGTCCTCAATGTTTTCTGAAGCAAGTCACTAAAAAAAAGTATTCTAAGGTCTCTGCATTATAACCAGTCGAGATAAAAACTGTACCCGACTTGACCTAATCCTAAATGGTGATTGGCAGATTTCTCATATGTGATTGATAATATATCAATATAAGGCAGGTCTCTTATCACTGGTACATTGAAAGGGTCTATAATGACAATAAATGAAAGCAACTTTAAAACCAGGACTGTTTCTGCACAACGCTATGAATTCAGTACAAACCTCCTTTGTTCTCAAGCTCCCCGGCCTGGACACAGACTTGTGGAACTTCAGGAATGTGGCGGGCTGGAGAGGCTGCAGTGCCTCCTGCTACTGGCTGGCAGTGGGACAGGGTCATGTACATCTCATCCTGGGGGTCTGGGAAGGAGTCTGGTTTATTCTGAAACACAGTATGATAGCTTCAGTTAATTATAAAAAAACATGCATTACAGTATTTTTTTGCCATTATAATAATTATGTAATAAATATTAATGTACTGGTTCTAAAAAGCAATGATGAAGCAATGCACACTGGAATTTGGTAGTTGCCATATGATGTGCTCCACATTGTATTAACTCTCACTACTAATAACAATAATAATAACAATAATAATAATAATAATAATAATATCTTTATTTTTATATAGCGCTGTAACAGGGCGAGGAACCCTGTAAAATGTATTATTTATTTAATTTTAGAACGGGGTCTCCCCCTCCGCCCCTGTGCAATTTATTGTTTTGTATTATGATTTATTTATTATTATATTTTTAAAACAGCATAGCCATGTATTTTGTTTAGTAGCGTGGATGGGGAAACCCCATCCACAGTAATTTAATAAACTTGTGCAGATTGTGGCCGAGGGGTAATAGAATAATTGTTAGCTAGATGAACCCCTCGGCCACGGTATAAAAAGCCTGCAGCTCTCCAGCTCGTGGTGGGTGTTAGAGCGGAGAGAGCGAGCAAGAGGAGCGAGAGAAAAACAAAACTAAAAATTAAATACAGGAACAGTGACAGTTGCCCAGCCTGACCTGTGCTGTTTTCGTAGTATTTTGTGTTCGAGATTTGTTCTGTTTATCCTTTTTATTTTGCCCTGTGAGCAAGTCTTTTTGTTAAAACCTTTTATTTTATTTTGGTATTTTTTAAATAAAACGGCGCTGCCGCGTCTTTTATTTTGAAACTGCAGTGTCTGGTGTCAGTGTTTTTAGTTCCTGCTTCTGCCTTGACGTCACCGCCCAGCCACCCTGTCACAAGCGCCTTTCATAGTGGACCACCATCCCAAAGTGCTTTACAGAGGTAGGCTGTGAACTGTGCATTATATGCAGAGTCACTTACAATAGCACACTGATTTAACATCTCATCCGCAGCACAAGGAGGTTAAGTGACTTGCTCAGGGTCACACAGTGAGTCAGTCAGTGGCAGAGGTGGGATTTGAACTTGTGACCTTCTGGTTACAAACCCTAGACTTTAACCACTGGACCACACTGCCTCCTTGATACCATACTAACCCTAACTCTCATTGAGGCTTTTCAGATCTTGTATTTGTTTTAGGTGGAGCCATAAACATTTAGAAAATGGGGCTACACATGCTAAATGTTACATGAACACCACCACTACAGGCACTTCCCAGTCCATTCTCATAACACAATATTCCCAGTCTTTGCCTCTCTGTATTTGCCATTGGTCCCAATGAAGCACACTCAGCACTGCCTGCAGTTTAATTAAAGTGGGAGGTAGACAATCAGATTGCACTGATGTGAAGGCTGGTAATGAAGCCCCCTCTCTATTCTGTTAATTTGATTCAGTGTCACGCTTTCTTTCCCTGCTCACTGCTGACGCTGCCAGCCCTTAACAACTCTGCCCTGTCCTGCCATTAATCACAGATATCCATGCCTGCATGTGCCGTGTGGCCCATTACAGGAATGAGAGCTACATCAATGTCAGAGCGTCCATTAAACTAATACTGCCTTCGACCAAGAGCATTCAAATATCATGATTGCTGTGTGCTAGCTAGAGAGAGGCATAGCTCCTCTTATAGAAACGCTTCTGTCAGCAGAACTGTTCAGACCCTGCGAGAATGTACCTCGTTTAAACTAAACACATTGTCTATACTGTGGCTGTCTAACTGATGGCTCTGGAGATTGACAATCTCAATCATAATGCAATTTAACATTTATGTAGTCTGGTTAAACAGTCTGTACAAAAATGAATATTGTGAACTGGATCTATTGTACTTATACTCTGATGTGCAAAAGGGCAGCCAGTCTGGTAGGTCAATTATGCGACTCCAAAATGGTTCATTTTATTGGACAATAACCATTATCCGAGTTGAATAATACAATACAATACAATACAATACAATACAATACAATACAATACAATTTGGTCTTATAAAGCGCTCTTCATGTGAAGCATCCCAGGGCGCTTTACAAGAAGACCCAAAAACAAATGGCTAACAACCCTGCCTAACAGTAAACACGAGAAAACAGATACGTCTTTAAATCCGACTTAAAAGATTCAATTGTAGCTGCACCTCTGATATCACTTGGAATAGAGTTCCAGAGACGAGGCGCGGAACAACTAAAAGCTCTTCCTCCTCCTGATTTTAAGTGCCTGCGAGGGATGACCAAAAGATCAGCACTTGCTGACCGTACAGTGCGACCAGGAGTATAAGGTACAATCAGATCCTGCAGATACAAAGGCCCAGATTCATGAAGGTCTTTACAAGATGTGAAGCACCTCAAAATCTGTGGTCTTTATCACTGATATGGAGGCTAAAGCAATATGGCATTGAAACAATGGAACTTGACCTTGAGAATCATAGAATACAGTTTTATACCAAATGATATGACGAGGTATGGCTCACCAGCATAGATTCCGTTTGCAGTGGACTTGGTGCCTGCAAGTCCTTGCTCTGACCCCAGGGGGCCTCACTGCAGGACGTTGTCTTGGTTTTCATCGGGCTCCTCTGTCCCCAGTCTTCATCCCAGACTGTAGCAGGCACTGACTCCGACCGCAGAAGAGCTGAGAAGGGATTGGACCTTTCTGCTAGCTAGACAGGGCAACATCAATGTATTACAATATTAAGAGCTTCCAAAATGGGTTGTTTTGTTAACTAACCACACATTACCATGAAATAAGACTGCAAACCGCAATCTGAATCCACTACCAAACTGGGCCCTGTCCTGGCTCCATCTGCAATCTACAATCCAATCTGTAACCGGATGTTACTGCACCTATTATTGGAATATTCACACAAACAACTGTATACAAAGGCAACACATTTCATATTTGTTTGTTTCAAAGATACCATGCAAAGGAAACCAATGCATAAATGTCATCTGAAATAAATAACCTGGTTTATTTTACACCCAAGATAATTTTAGTGCATTTGTAACCGTTTAGTAGTCAAGGACATTTAGTCAAAGAAATGTATTTCAAAGAAGCAATCCAGCTTACTCTTTTTTGCTATTGAGTTTATGTAAGCATTATTGTCATTTTTTATTGTCACAACTGCTACCTCAAAAGCCAGAAACTGCTTCAAATGCATGTGTACAAATACTGTACACTAGGGTATCACAGAATAGTCGACAAGAAAAGTGACAGCTGACTAATCGCAATTCAGTTAAAAAGCAGCAGCACAGTAATGTTTTTGTGTGTTTATAGTGTAGTAGTGAACTAGCAAGGTCAACTTTTTGACAACAAATTAGCAACCCTACCTTAGTTTCAGCTAACTTCTCCATTCTTAACCCCAAGATATAGTGTGCAGATACTGTGCTGGGGGGTGAATGGCCCAGGGAATAGAATTAAATAGCAGGTCTCTAACGGTTGTTGTAGTATGGAATATTGCCATCTCCATGCAAATGGTCTTAACAGGTGGTAGGCCAACCCCACCAGGCAGCTCTGAGTGGCTGGGAAGAGGCTTCTGACCGTATTTTAAAAACTTCATATAGAATCCAACTTAGACTCCAACAACAATTTAACTCATACACCTGCCAGCACCCAGACAGTCCGGACACCCCAGGAGATAGACCCCGTTCAAACTACTGTGCTGGTCCAGGGCCGCCAAATATTTAGATCTGTAACCCTGTTCACATTTGCGGTTTAAGGCGCCTTTGCGTGTTCACATGTGTGACTGAAAAGTAGGCCTAAAATTATTATTATTATTTATTTCTTAGCAGACGCCCTTACCCAGGGCTACTTACAGTTGTATACAAAATAAAATACATATCAAGAATTACAGTACAATTAAGAGCAAGATACAAAATACAATGACTTCAGTCCTAATAAGAGCAAATACAAAACACAGTACGATTTGATATCGGGGCAGTTCAAGAGCAGATAACAGTGTTGATAGTTACATCAGGGTTAGATACGAGTGCAAGTGAAATACAAGATACTACAGATTGGGTTAAGTGCAGGATTAAATACAGTAAAACAGGGAGCAGATAAGTGCAAGTTAAAGTGCATTAGAGGCAGAGTGCTATATTGTCCAGAAGGGAAGAGTTGAGTTTTACAGGTGTTTTTCTTCGGTGAGGGGGTCAATATGTTTGATAATTTAGAACCAACCACCATTTCTTATTTTTGTTTGTTTTTAAATGTGCCAGCAGAGTTTACTGACCTTTTGTTTCTGAAGAACAAAAAATAAAACTGTAAAGCTGTAGATACAACCAAGGTGTCTCTACACTACTCATCGTCATTTTTGGGGAAAATAATGGTAAATGTGTCACAGTGACGCTGGTGTGTCACTGAGTAGAGGACATTCATTGTACCAGATCACATTAACAGGGGTTTTCAAATCTTTTTAAGCTACATACCCCTTTCCAAAAAAGTAGTCCACCGCATACCCCATTAATTACTAAATTAATTAAAATCAACGAAGCCTCCATGCTAAACTCAGTCACTCAAAAATGACATAAGACTATTCCATGATAGCAAATGGCAACCATGTATTTTTATTGATAATACAATTACAGAAAAGGCGGCAAAGAAAAGTTCACTATCCACAGCTCTCTACAGCTGATTACGAAAACATATTGGCATTTTTTAATTCTTGGCGACTAAAACGTACAGTACTGATGCTAATTAAAAAACAATAATAAAACGCTTACCTAGTATGTGATGGATGTCCCTGCTTGTTACCACACAAATCACTGATGATGGCAGGGAAATTGGAGAGAGCTTCAGGTCGCAAGACATTTCTGGCATTTTTAATCTCTGACGGTGTTTTGTCTTGATCGCCCTTTGCTAGTAATGTACTAGTATTGAGCCAACAATGCAAATTTATTCACTGGATTTAAACCTAAAAACTCACACCAGACATAACGGCTTGTCAAACTAGACCGCATGCAGTACTTCGGTTTCTGATTGGCCAACATTATGTATTTTGAAATAAACCAATAGTACT
Source organism: Acipenser ruthenus (assembly GCF_902713425.1). NCBI lineage: Eukaryota > Metazoa > Chordata > Actinopteri > Acipenseriformes > Acipenseridae > Acipenser > Acipenser ruthenus. The sequence continues at coordinate 19,979,833 of NC_081198.1, read as the reverse complement.
TAAGTTACAATAAACTTTAATCGGGTCATTGAAAAAAAAAAATATATATATATATCGACTTGCAGGCATGAACGCACACAGGAAATAAAATGAGTTAAACTGACAGCTTTTATTTTTTTTAAATATGTATTTTGTTTTTTTTATCCCAAAGACAGACTGCAGTAACCGCCCAACTGTTTATATGACATTTAAACAACAGGGTTTATTTATAACGTACATATTTAATATGTAAATTAGCCATGTGTGCACTGAACGCTCGGTTACAGCACAGCAGTCTGGTGTTAGCGATTAAACGTTGATTACATAAGTTTGCAATAGATTGTGAAGTGGTACCAAGTAAAATGCGCTGTCTGCCATTTCAGAATTTTTATCGCCTACCCCAGTTTAAAAACCGCTGCATTAGAAGAAACCACATTATCAACAGATAAAGTTTAATAGTCATATTTAAATGCCATTGCCTGACTGGTAAATTCTTACCTTCCAGCTGCCCCTTTATTTTGACAATTGCCATATCAAAAATTGCATTTTTTTTTTTGACATTTTTCATTCTTAGCCCCCAAGTAAATATTCTGAACAGTTTTCAAAGCAATTTTTGCTTTATTTTTACAACACACGTTGTTGTTGATCTGATAAACGCGTATCTGCTTCAGGTACTGTATTGCATTTTTTTCAAGGTTAAACGATGGCCCGTGTTACACAGAACACTAAAAATAAAATGTCAAATATACAATATATATTTCGTTGGTTTTGTGGATTTGCTATATTTTAATACTGCACATAATGATATGGTTTTGAAAATGCTACTTACCAAAACCGTGACTGCAAATTAACTGTATTACATAATAATTTCCTTTATTCCGATTCCAGCGGGGTTATCTCAATGCAAGATGTATTATATACATTGCTGTATAAAACCACATACACTGATATAAATGAAAAGTTCACTATATATAAATTTTTATATATAAATGCCGTTATAGGCCTACTGGCGAAATGGCGCTTATGGTGCATAACACATACTGAATTATTTTGGGACATAATTTTAGCATTTTTTGTCATAGAAGACACATTTCACATATTTTATAACGTTACCGTAGTCTACTTTTTTTTTTTTTTTTTTTTTTTTTAAATCAATGCGGTTTTCGTTTCACAAATCTACTGCACTTTGTCTATAAACTCTATTGCACTACGCACAAGTTCAAACTTCTCCCATTCACTTGCTAGATCACTCCATATCTCCAAACATCAGACAGGTATTTTGTCTAGCAAATAGATAAGTTAACAGCGGATGAATTTCATAGTATTTTTAAGCACAAATATAATAGCCTGCATTTCAAAAGTCACTGCCGAAGCTGATTACTTATTCTTCCAGAAGTAATGGTAGGGTCTAACAGGGATACAAGGATATATTTACGCCGGGACATGTTGTTAACAAGCCTGATGATGTTGTCGTCCAGGCTTTACTGTGAAACTGACTGTAACCAGGGAGGGTGCGAGCGCATTCTACTGGACTGGAGAATAAAAGCACAGGAGTTTAATAATGAAAACGCAAGTGTAAACAAACAAGTAAAAAAGATTAGCCTGTCGTCAGACATGTCATGGTAATAAAAAATGCATTCATATACTGTGTATTGGTATTGCGTCTCGTCTGGGACGGGGGACATACGGGCGCGTTAAGAGAAATTCAGCGGGACATTTTTTATTTCAGGGGGTCATTGGCGCAATGGCGCGGCCTAGCGCGAACACTGTAGCTGGGTGTGGTCTGATCTAGGCATCGGTAAGCGATTACAGGAGTCTTGAACTGGATGCTACCAGTGATCGGGAGCCAGTGGTGTGAGCGGAGCAGTGGAGTAGCGTGGGAGAATCGAGGCAGAGAGAAAAGCAGGTGAGCAGTGGAGTTCTGGATGAGCTGGAGCGGACGGGTGGCGGACGCTGGAAGGCCAGCCAGGAGGGAGTTGCAGTAGTCTAGGCGGGAGAATACCTGGGCCTGGACAAGGAGTTGCGTGGAGTAGTTGTGACGAATTGCTTTTTTTTTTTTAATGGAAAAGCTACCCAGATATACAGTAATCCTTGATTTGTAGCAGATGTTTCTTATTATTTATTTATTTTTCAGTGCAGCACAGAAGCAATTTTATGGTATATTATATATATATATATATATATATATATATATATATATATATATATATATATATATATATATATATATATATTGTGAGATGGCGGGGAGGGGGTTAAAACCTCTCTGCAGGAAAAACATGTGCGGAAGGCACACTTTTGTTTCGTTTAATTGTTTAATTGTTTAATCAGTACCTGCACCTGGCTATTATTGAAAATTAGAGCCAGGTGCAGGCTTTAAAAGGAAAGCAGTCAGTCTGCTCAAGGCGGCTGCTGAAGAGGGCAGAAGCCCGACTGTGCTGGTGTGTGGGTACAGCCGTAATTTGAAAAAGGAAAAGGTAGAGTGAAGCCTTTGTTTTGTGTGTGCTATTCTGTTTGTTTTTTTGTTACAGGTAAACAGCTTAGCTGTCCTGTTTTCAGTTTAGGTTCCTGTTTTGTTTTAGTTATTGCTCAAAGAGGAGCTAGGTGTTTGTTTTGTTTATTTTTGTTTTTGTGTTTATTAAAAATAGCGCAACTGCGCTTAAAAAAAATCCATTGCTGTGTGTTGGGTCGGTGTTTTTAAAGGGGCAACGAACCGTGGTGAGTGCGATTTTATCACACTATATATATATATATATATATATATACAGACGTGCTCAAATTTGTTGGTACCCCTCCACAAAAAACGAAGAATGCACAATTTTCTCTGAAATAACTTGGAACTGACAAAAGTAATTGGCATCCACCATTGTTTATTCCATATTTAATAGAAATCTGACTTTGCTTTTGATTTTTTATTCAACATAATATTGTAAATAAGAAAACAAATGAAAATGGCATGGACAAAAATGATGGGACCGCTAACCTAATATTTTGTTGCACAACCTTTAGAGACAATCACTGCAATCAAACGTCTTCTGTAGCTCTCAATGAGACTTCTGCACCTGTTAACAGGTAGTTTGGCCCACTCTTCCTGAGCAAACTGCTCCAGCTGTCTCAGGTTTGATGGGTGCCTTCTCCAGACTGCAAGTTTCAGCTCTTTCCATAGATGTTAGATAGGATTCAGATCAGGACTCATAGAAGGCCACTTCAGAATAGTCCAATGTTTTGTTCTTATCCATTCTTGGGTGCTTTTAGCTGTGTGTTTTGGGTCATTATCCTGTTGGAGGACCCATGACCTGCGACTGACAGAGAGCTTTCTGACACTGGGCAGTACGTTTCGCTCCAGAATGCCTTGATAGTCTTGAGATTTCATTGTGCCCTGCACAGATTCAAGGCACCCTCCTCCATGTTTCACTGTAGGTATGGTGTTCCTTTCTTTGAAAGCTTCATTTTTTCATCTGTGAACATAGAGCTGATGTGACTTGCCAAAAAGCTCCAGTTTTGACTCATCTGTCCAAAGGACATTCTCCCAGAAGGATTGTGGCTTGTCAATATGCATTTTAGCAAATTCCAGTATGGCTTTTTTATGTTTCTTTCAAAAGTGTAGTCCTCCTGGGTCTTCTTCATGGAGCCCACTTTTGCTCAAAAAAGCGACGGATGGTGCGATCAGAAACTGACGTACCTTCACCTTGGAGTTCAGCTTGTATCTCTTTGGCAGTTATCCTTGGTTCTTTTTCTACCATTCGCACTATCCTTCTGTTCAATCTGGGGTCGATTTTCCTCTTGCGGCCCGGCCCAGGGAAGTTGGCTACAGTTCCATGGACCTTAAACTTCTTAATAATATTTGCAACTGTTGTCACAGGAACATCAAGCTGCTTGGAGATGGTCTTGTAGCCTTTACCTTTACCATGCTTGTCTATTATTTTCTTTCTGATCTCCTCAGACAACTCTCTCCTTTGCTTTCTCTGGTCCATGTTCAGTGTGGTGCACACAATGATACCAAACAGCACAGTGACTACTTTTCTCCATTTAAATAGGCTGAATGACTGATTACAAGATTGGAGACATGTGTGATACTAATTAAAGAAACTAATTAGTTTGAAATATCACTATAATCCAATTATTTATTATCTTTTCTAAGGGGTACCAACAAATGTGTCCAGGCCATTTTAGAATACCTTTGTAGAATAAGCAATAATTCATCTCTTTTCACAGCTTCTTTGCTTTATTCTATGACATACCAAAGGCATGCAAGTATACATGATAAAATAGCTTTTAATTTCATCACTTTTCAGGAAGAATGAAGCATTATTTCAATGAGCTGTAAGGGTACCAACAAATTTGAGCACGTCTGTATATATATATATATATATATATATATATATATTTAAAAAAAAAAAAACTGACTATTTTGACTTAATGTTATGGTGTGTAACGGGGTGACGGTCCAAGCTTACCCCCACCCACAATCACATTATTCTCTCAAGAACACTGAGGTATTTAGAATGCAGGAAACAGCAACTTGCTAGTGTTCACAGGTATAAATATTATTTTCATAATGGATACTTCACTCAGATTGCAAATGACTAACAGGGCAGCAATGTGGAGTAGTGGTTAGGGCTCTGGACTCATGACCGGAGGGTTGTGGGTTCAATCCCTGGTGGGTGACACTGCTGCTGTATCCTTGAGCAAGGTACTTTACCTAGATTGCTCCAGTAAAAACCCAACTGTATAAATGGGTAATTGTATGTAAAAATAATGTGATATCTTGTAACAATTGTAAGTCACCCTGGATAAGGGCGTCTGCTAAGAAAGAAATAATAATAATAAAGGTTGTACACACAATGACTGACATTCACAAGACAAGCTCACGACTGACCACCTAATACTACTGCTCCCTCCTAAGGAAAGACACGGCATTAAATAATAGTTAATTATTCAATAACCGGTTACCCCTGGAATCATTTTATACAAAAATAAACTATTTAACATTCATTCCATTTACAATAAACATTCATATTTGACATTACACATGTTTCTTCTCATTATACGTATTTGTTTAATCTGCATGTATACCGTCTTTGTTTACAAACAAAATTCTTTAACTATTCTATCGTTTACTCGTTATTATCATTGTCATTATTATTCTCTAGTTCCTAAGCATTACCAGTAAAGACTGAACATCAGCATTACCCCTTCTCTTGGAAGATTACCCAACATATGGCCAATGTATATACAGAGGTATGGAATTTTGGAAAAAAAAAAACTCTTGTCCAAGAGACAAAATGCTAGATAATTCAACTTGTCCTTCTTAGAAATCTACTTGCCCCCTCCCTGTCACACAAAACTCACACAAAAAAGTTGAATATAACTTGTAGGATTTTGCTTTTATTTAACAGTGAACACAATAAATCAGTTAATGATTAATAACCATTTTTGCTTCATTAAATTTAAGATAAAAACTGGCAGTGGCATTATCCTGGCTGTTTTCCTGAACCCAAAATTGAAAAAGCAGTTAAAATGGTTAAATCAACAGTTATTTCCTAATGATTTATTTAAACATGATCTGTTATTATACTGCACACTTGCCTCGCGCAAAAAAAAAAAAATCACGCAGCTGCCTAGTTTCAGGAATAACGGCAAGGTATGATGACCTATCACTTTAAATAAATAAACCATGCAGCCTTATAAAGACACGTAGAAATATGAACCAGTTGCATTACTGGCAGTTTATAGGGCACGGTATAAATGGTTTGCTGGAGAGAAGGACACCTTTTGTATCAACTGGAGCCCCCCTGAGTTAAATTTTTATATCGATGGGAGCACCAGTTTGGTGTAGAAATATATTGTCAGATAAAATGTTCACCAGGCTTCCAAATGATAGATAGACAGATAGGCCATCAACTAAATAAGAATGATTCATTTTATTTTGTAGTCACTAAATGGGACCTTTGGTCTTTCTACAACAGGTTAAACCCCAGGCTAGCTTTTTCCACAACTCTTCTCTAAAAACAAAAGAAATGAAAGCCACTGACGACACAATTGTTTGCATAATTTTTTATACATCTAAATCTATAATGTTTATAACATCTACGGCAAATGCATTATTTTGCAGACACGGCAAAAAGGTACTCTAAGTTAGTAAAATGACAGTAAGTAAATATGTAACTTATTTGAAAAGTGTCTGATTCATAAGATGCGAAACACTGAAACATGTAATCTTTTTCTCTATATGCTGTCGGTTGGCAGCTTTTTTACAGTGCAAAATGGATTTGGATGTGAGCATTAATAATTACATATATTGTGAAAAAGTGTGGGGAATGGTTGTAGAGGGGAGGTATATAGATCAGAGAATCAAGTGCAGCCTACATCCTTTCTAGCTGGTGGCAAAGGGAAAATGTAGTCCTAGGTTTTAAAAGGGCAGCTAGGACTACATTTCTCAGCAGGCATTGGGGGCATGACACAGATTAGATGGGAATAAGACTCACCTGGGCTTAATTTAGACAGGTATTTAAAGTGGGTTAATAGAGGGTGCTTGTTGTCTGTGATAAGGTGTAATGCTGTAGATAGACCTGAACCGAACCGACAAGGTAATTCAGCATTTGTGGTTGACATTATTATGGTTATTGTGAGTAAGTGTTTTATCAGTAAACGGCTTAGCTGTCCGATTATTAGTTTGAGCTGTCCAAAGTAGTGCTCCGTGACAGAGTTAGGTTTTGTTTTGTTTATTTTGTGTTGAGCACGGCGACCCTCACCCTTTAAAGACTTTTGAAATTTGTATTGCGTTTAGGGCTTGACGTTTTCGGGTTTTATTATTATTTGGTATAATCAGGTTTTTTTCAGTTATTAAAAATAAACACCACTCAAATGCATCAGTTTTCAGTTTCTATAATAAATTGCATGTGTGTTTCACGAATACATACACACGTTACCTTACTGTGTTGCAGTGAGGATGTCCACATTTAGGATTCAGGCAATGTAGAACTCTGGATGCATTTTGAACCCGAGAATTGTGAGAAGTAACAGATTTTGTTTTACGCCCCATTACCGCCCGCTATCTATCACACCCCAGCGTATGACTATGTACTGTAGTAATTAATCTCAGCCAGCATACAATAAATTATTTACATGTATTCCTAAGATTAAATAGTCATCATGGTATTCTGATTAAGGTTTGATATTTATGTAACTATACTAAATAATAATAATAATAATAATAATAATAATAATAATAATATTAATATTATTATTATTATTATTATTATTATTATTATTATTATTAAAAATATATATATTGCCAAAACCCAGGTTTATCAGTTTTAAAAAAAAACTTCAGGAGTGTTTTTTCCCTTGGACCCCATAAGAGTAATTGACACAGAAATCAGGTAACAAAAATACAGTGAACCCTGATAATCCCCTCATTTCCTGACCGTCCCCATGGTGATTAGGCAGCAGTCAGTAGCTTGGCTATCTCAGCTGCTGCTCCACTCCAAGTCTCCAAGGTGGCAGTTTTTGCCATATTTATCCTGGCAGTCGATAGTTCTAACATAACTATGTCGTTAAAATATGTCAACCACTGCTGTAGAGGAAGGGAGGGAGCCAGCACTGTACTATCAGTTTCTTTGCAGCTGTCAGTCCAGGAAGCTCAAACAATTGAAGTTTTGAATCGTCATTAAGTAGTAGTACCACTGGATCTAATGGCATGTTTCTCCCAATTATGTTGGATAGTATAGATGTCACTTGGCCCCAAAAAGATCTAACCTCTGGACATTCCCATACCATGTGCATTAACCCTTTGCGGTCCATTGTCGGCCTGGTCCAACATTGCAATTATTCCTATCAGGTCCATTGTCGGACCCTGTCCGACATCATTATAGAAACGCAAAAAACGTGTTTTAGTCGTTTTTTCTCCGGAAAAAGTCGAGAAAACCATTCAATGGCCGAGTGGGAACCACAGGAGCCGAGACAAGTCGAAAAAAAAAAAATTAAAAAAAAAGGCGTCTCTCATGAATAGTCATACATGGCCCTGGTATCAGATAACGGGGCGGTCGTAAGTAAACAAGCTGGCTGCCTGTCAATCAGTGCACAGAGAACACGGACATTTGCAGAGCTTTTTTGAGATGTTATAGTAATAAAATAATGACTTGGATCGCATCATTGAGGAGTTTGGTGATAAAACGAGTGATCAGGAGATGATTGATCGGTATGTACGACTATTATTATTATTATTTATTTCTTACATAGGTGAAAGCTATAGCGAACGAAAGGGTGGGGCGGGGCTGGAGATGCCTAGTGAGTGCTTTGTTGATATGCAGGGCCATTTAAACCCGTTTGACTGTGAATTTTTTTTTTTAAACAGCGCGTCTAAAATTAACTGCGCGTGTGAAAATAAATTAGACCTGGCGTGCCTGACGCGCATTTAATAAATGGACCGCAAAGGGTTAAGGTGGCAGGTGTTTTAAGAGAACAGAGGTTACAAAATGGTTCTGATGTGATTCCAACACAGTATCTCTTAAGAGGTGTCCAGTAGGTCCTGTGGCACACTTTGAAATGAATTAGCTGATGATTAGGATTTTTTGACGCATTAAATATATTATCCCAGATGGCATTCCAATCAATTGGCACATCCTCTGATAGATCTTTTTCCCATATTTTGATAATAGCCAGCGGCTGAGGTACGCATTTTTTAATATTTGTGTGTAGATTCTTGTAACAGAATAGCATCACGGCCAAGGCTGTTTACCGGCAGGTAGGAGACCCAGAGGCAGAAAGCTGCAGTTTTAGCACTGTTGGGCACATTTATTAACCAAAACAAACAAAACAGGAACAAACAAACAGGGCCATGAGGGCCAAAATAAAGAGACTAAACAAAAAACCACAACCAGGATACAATACAACACTCACACAAGTCAGGCTGGGCATTCACCTTCACTGACTATCCTCCTCAACACCACTCAAGCAAAGGGTTTTCTCTCCCTTTATATACATGTGGCCATTCTCTAATTAGCACTAAATTACCTAATCAGAGAATGGCCACATTCCACCTCTGATCTTTGACAGGGATGGATATAACCCCATCTCTGCCGAACTTACATTCACACAATATTATTTACACCGGCAGGGCTTCCTCCCTGACAGTGCTAGACCTCCGCAATTCAGACATTTTTCTTTTAGAAATTTGTGTGGCTCTGGACATTAAACGACACAAGGCGGTCCTTACCAGACGATAAAGCCCTCTTCGGGTTCTATTGCTTAATTAATGACATGCTCATGGACGGTCTTGGTCTCAGAGTTGTGTGAACGCACCTGCTCCTGCAAGCTGTCCTCCAGACTGCCCTCGAACTCCAGCTCAGGGAGGTCACTGAAGTCCATCTCTCTGTCCCAGCAATCCGCTCTGACCGGGGTGGGCTCCAGGTACAGCATCCTGTCAGCATCTCTGCCAGACAGCGGGGCCTGCAGGAAGGCACAACACTGACACTCACCAGCACAGGCTCAGGACACAACATCAATTCTCTTACACATACTAGCACTCATAGCATGATCACTAGCCCCTCTTTAAAAAGCTGCTAAAAAAACCCTTTCAAACCCATTTATTACTATTGTCACTACTTTTTTTTCTGTTGCTGCTGCTTCCTAGTGCCAAATCACTTCCTGTGCTGTAGCTGCAGTCAAAACATGTGACCACCCACACAAACAGGAAGGATCTAATGCATTTTAACACCTTGGAGAGCGTACAGTTAAGATCAGTCTTCACTGAATATGTAATTTGTGGTATAAAGGAAATTTTCAGGGTTTTTTAATGAGATTTGACTATCTGTAAAAATTGCTTTTGTTGGGATAATAAAGGGTACAAGGCTTATTCGGTGTTCTAAGGTGTTGTATGGACAAAGAGCTGCCTTCCATACAGCATAGATTCTAGCTACTGAAACTTTGTACTATAAATTAGGAACAAATGCACTATATATCCTTGACACTCCTAATGGATGGCTCCTAATAAAATGGCTACCTGTTTCTTCATCTTGTCCTCTTCTGTTACAGGGTCTGGCAGGTCTGTCTGCCATTTCAGATACAGCTCAACTGGGTTGAACTCTCCAAAGGGCTGCAACACATACACATACCCTGGTTAGTACTATAGTATTGAATAAGGTATTAGTTTCACATAATATATGTTAGAAAACGGTTCAGTACCACCAACCAATCAGCTTCCAGCTCTAGCTGTTGGTACTGTGAATCCAATTTTAAATTAATCTGCTGAAGTACCAGCTTTTTCATTCCGACTTGCCTTGAAGACCACTTTCAACAGGACTTTTCACTCTTCAGGAAAAAAACATGAACCCTGCATTACGAGTCCCTGTGTAATTTTTTTTTGTATATCACTCTTAAGAGCACGCATTTTAAAAATGTTCTTCAACTACTTCCACTGATTCTGGCAGAAAGAGGGCGGTGATGCAGACACGTCGTATAAGGCTTCTCTGCTGTCAAGTTCTGTTTTTATTAAACATTTCTATTCAGTTTTAACCCTTTGCGGTCCTATGTTGGACCTGGTCCGACATCGCAATTTTCCCTTTCCGGTCCAATGTCGGACCCTGTCCCACATCATCAAAAAGACGCAAAAAACAGGTTTCAAGTCGTTTTTTCTCTGGAAAAAGACGAGAAAACCATTCAATGGCCGAGTGAGTCCGATAGGAGCCGAGAGAGGCCAAAAAAAAAAAGGGCCGTATCTCATGAATACTGATAGACCCGACACCACACAGATAACACGGACATAAACAAACAAGATAGCTGCTTCCGTATCCAGTGCTCAAGAGAATATCACAGACATTTAAAGAGCTTTTTGAGATGTTATAGTAATAAAATAACGACTTGGATCGCATTATTGAGGAGTTTGGTGATAAAACGAGTGATCAAGAGATGATTTATTGGTATGTACTATTATTACGAGTTATTTAAAAAATATAGCGAACGAGGGGTGGGCGGTGCTGGAGATGCAGTGCCTTTTAAACCTGTTTTACTGTGAAAAAAACACTTTTAAACAGCGTGTCTAAAATAAACTGCGCGTGTGAAAATAAATTGGACCTGACGCGCCTGACACGCGCTGAATAAATGGACCGCAAAGGGTTAATGACTATTAGTGCGTGGTTTTACCGTTTATTTTCTGTCAACTCTCTTGTTAAGGGAGCAAAAACATTTGTATTATGAGGAGTCGATGCTTACTACTAGTACTATATTCAGTATCATACATTCATATTTACTGCACATACTAGCCACTGAACATAATGTGTATTAATAAACAAAGGGCAAGTCTTTTTCTTTATTCTGTTCAGAATTTTACATGCAGAATGGGGAGTTTTGTACTTTATCCACTCCCAAGTCTCCCTGTGCCGTTTCGGAATACAATTCCTCCTAATTTCAGTCAGAAAATTGGTCTTGAGTACAATATCAAGTAAACCAAGAGGACATCTGTGTAATCTGAGTTCTAATGAGACTTGCCTGTACAATTAAACATGATGTGTGCTGATTAACAATTGATTAATATACAACAAAGTGCTAAACCATGCTAAAAACACCCATGTCTACATTTTATTCAAATTAGCAAAATGTATTTTTCAAAGCTTTTTATAGTGTGAAAACACAATAATGTACCTGTTTAGACAGGATATTCACAAGCACTTGAACGATTATCTTACAGAAGTAAACCAGGTGGCAGGACATGCAAGCTGATTGATACTGGTGCTTTGGTAAACTACATTTGCAGTAACATGTTATGCCAGGCTCTGGACATTAATAGCGAAAATGTTTTTCAGTGCATTGCGGACAGGACTCACAAAACCTTTGTAGTTTTGCATGCAAATTCCTGTGAATTAGGTGGTCTGAAGTGTATCTCAACTGCACACGTATGCTATCAGGGCATCCATGTTTAATAATATAAAACAATACATTGTAATACTTTGCACTGTAGCAAAGCAAAAACATTTAACAACTACAGTAACATTGTGGTAGGTTTTTTCTTCTAAAATAAACACGTGTTATTTTGATGGCAAAATTTTTTTAATGGCAAAATGTACTGTACTCTAGTTTTACTATTGTGTCCGGTGGTAAACTCTGTCTTAGAGAACACTTTGGCTAAGAGAACACTTTGCTTGTTTTCAGAGCGGTGTTGTCTTAGCCAAGACACAATGGGTACAATGTATTTTATTATCAAACCCAGCCAATCAATACAGCCTGTCTGCTTAGCATCTTTCAACCACAACAAACTGAGACACAGCCATTTCAGTAACATTGCTCCATTCAGTTATCTGGCACTGTCCAGCTAATCTATAAGCAATTATGACAAGTAAAAGGTAATTTTTTCCCCCCACATTATGTATGTGATACTTTATGAACATTTTGAGTCAACAAATCATTACAAGTACAAGATACATGTAGGGTTTAAAGTGTTTTCAAAGAAAATAATGGCAAACAAAAACATTTTCTAATATCGATAGTGCTCTCTCAATGAGGCTCTACCATGTGGTTGTCTACCATGACTTTGGTTAGCGCCCTTGCCTTGCCACATAACTCGGCTATGTAACTGAGATGGATTTACCAGTGAGCAGGAGGATGATGGGAAATGTAGTTCTGAGAGGTCCATGCAGGTACATGGGAAGCCATCTTGAGGCAAGGAATGCAATTTAAAAGTTTAAAAAAGTGGTCAAAATGTAAAAGAATTGAATTAAAACACACACCTTACGTAAACAGTTGTAGCAACACATTGGAACATGTAACACAATAAAACAAAACGGTCCTTATGTACCCTTTAACACTTACAATTTTCATTCACCTGTACTGTAAAAAGACATGTTTGCAGATACACTGGGCTATACTTAACAAGGTCTTTTAGCCAAAGTTCAGATTGCAGCTCTTTGTGAGAAAGGAGAATCACTGTTAATGTTCCAAAATTAGTAACCAACAGCTTTTAACTGTACAATACAACTCCAGATTTACAAAAGAATAGCAAGTCTGAAAGCTGAAATACAGCCAGCTCTGGTCATGTAATCTTCTAGAAACTCCCTTCAAAGCAACACTGCCATTAGTATGACAATGCATTGCAAGCTGCTGCACAGTTCAGTGGAGGTGCAGTCTGTGCAGGAGGATCCAGGTTCACAGTAAGGTATATTCAGGTTTTCTAGTTTACAACTCTAATAAGTATACATGTTAGAAGCTGTACTTTACCTGGCCGATGTCACTTATACTGCAGGGCACAGCGTAGCCCTGGATCTGCAGGACACAGTGAATGTAGATATCCACGTCTGTGTAGGTATCACACAGGAAGAGGTGCAGGATTCCCTCCACGTACTTGTGGATCACAGCCACCATTGGCTTAGCACAGCACAGCTTCTGAAAATGGCTTACTGCCTTCTCACTCCAGACACCCTGGTACAGAGAAACAAAACAGCACATACAGTAAAGATAATCACCCCTAGTGTTTGCCCAAAACAGGTTCCAGTGAGGGTGCATGGTCTTATAAAAACCACGTGCATGTGTTTGAAGAGGGGACGATTGTCTATTCGGGGATTCCAAGATATTTATTAAGCAAGTGGTCTGATTGGGGTAAGTTCTGCAGATTCCACAATAACATGTGCTAGAGAATGTCCTTTATAAATGATTACATGTAAAGAAGCACACCTTAAAAGGTTTTATCCACGTCAGAATGGATGGCACCGCCTGAGCAGGAAGCTTTGAATAGCAGGACCTGCAGGAAGAATAAGACAATGAAATCAGGGCTGTCAACAACCGGGACTGGACTCAATTCCTGGTTTTCAATTCCATTTCTAATTCCAATTCCAATTCCCAATTCCTTTTAACCCCAAGGAATTGAGCAGTTGTTCAAACGGTTTCTTCTTAAACTACATTTGGATGGCCAGAGCTAATTTTAAGCTTTTGCAGTCCTATGTCGGACCAGGTCCGACATTACAATTTTCCCTTTCCGGTCCGATGCTGACATCATCAAAAAGACGTAAAGCACAGGTCTCTAGTCGTTTTTTCTCCGGAAAAAGCCGAGAAAACCATTCAATGGCCGAGTGAGACCGATAGGAGCCGAGAGAACCCGAAAAAAAAAGGGCAGAATCTGAGCAATACACATAGCCCTGGCACCACAGAGATAACACAGCCATAAACAAACAAGGTAGCTGCTTCCGCAACCAGCTCTCAAAGAATATCACAGACATTTGCAGAGCTTTTTGAGATGTTATAGTAATAAAATAATGACTTGGATCGCATTATTGAGGAGTTTGGTGATAAAACGAGTGATAAGAAGATGATTTATCAGTATGCACGACTATAAAGAGGTATGTGAAAAATACAGCTAACAAGGGGTGGGGCGGGGCTGGAGATGCAGTACTGAGTGTCCTGTTGATATGCAGTGCCTTTTAAAACTGTGTTACTGTGAAGAATACTTTTAAACAACGTGTCTAAAATAAACTGCACGTGTGAAAATAAATTGGACCTGACGCACCTGAGAGGCGTTGAATAAATGGACAACTAAGGGTTAAACCTGTTTTATGCACCTTATTGTAAGAACGTTAGCATCATTTTTATTTGTGGGACGTTATGTGCCCCTGTGGCCAAGTGGTTAACAGTGTACAGGTGCAAGTGATCAAGAAACAGACAGACAATTATCATCCAGGTGCAATGTTGTTTAATGGGTTTGTAAATCCATTAATGACCCAACCCTGTCCACAATGCCATTCCCAAAGACGATCCAAGACTCTCACCAAAGAGAAACTGGTCTGAGAGTTTATCATGATGTGGTACATATATCTGGCCAAAACACTAGGTACAAAATCTACAAGTTACAAAAAAGAATGATCTGTATGAAGAGTCTGATATTAGGTTAATAGGTTAACCTACCTGTCTCACCAATTTGTAATACAGGTTGGACTGTGTACGTTTTATGAGGTCATGTACAACAAAAAGACTTAAAGATGCTCTGTTTTAATGTTGATTTCTACGTGAGCGTGGGGCTACAGCCACACCCCCTTACTACTGGTGTTTCATTCACAAAAAAATTGTGACTTCATAACAGACACGTACAATAGGCGGCTGCAGCACCTGTAGAGGAATTGTAATCACAAGTATTGACAGCACAGATGTATGCAGTCCTTGTAACTGAATGAGGAGGGAAACAAGGTTAATTATATGAAGAGTGAAGCTCAAGATGCTTGTTAAGAATTCCTTTTCGCTCCATTTGTTATCTTCTTTTGAATGTATTGAACAGCTTTTGAAAAAATGATCAGGTTTTTAAATTTAAAAATGCAGTAAGAATTATTATAAATGTAATTCTTATTTACAGAGAAGCATTTAAGGTGGCCAGAAGTGGCACCGCTGGATCAGTATTGACAATGTGATTGTAACCTACTTGAGAAACTTGAGGCTCCTCTTTTCCACGAAGCCCAGGTTCCCGAAGTCCACATAGTAAACCTCTACCTCCCTCTCGTTCACCACACGGTGGATGATGACCCGGTAGAACCAGATCCCTCCTGGGCTCACACAGCACACCTGCCCAGCACGGATATAGGTGGCTGGCAGCTGATAGCGCTCTGACACCTCAGAGAAGGAGTAACAGCCTCTGGAGAACAACACAAGCAGGTTAGTCTGTCTGGAATGCTTTTACTTACCTTTTACTAGCTTACACTTCGGAGCCAAAAAAACATGAATTTCAAATGAAAATAGATTATAGATTATTTCTAATGTCAATATCAATGTTGCACAGGCCTCAAGGCTTCAGTTTACAGCACAGCGACAATATGCTTCCCAACCGTACCTAAATATATATCAAATAAAAAGTATTCTAAAGTGCTACAGAACTGCAAAGGTAATATTATATATATATATATATATATATATATATATATATATATATATATATATATATATATATATATATATACATATATATATATAAAGTTTGAGAAAAAGGAAAACTGCTGTGTACCAAAATGATCAATAAGAAAAAAGAAAAAAGAAAAGGATATTTCAGGTACTTAAAAAGGTAGAATAATTGATTACAAATCAATTACCAGGACATTTCGGACTACAAGTCCTTCATCAGCTGAATACAAAAAAACAGTGCTTTACGAAGTTGATAAAAAACAAACAAGTAGTCTTTTAAACAGAATTCCAGAATGTTGATGATGATGATGATGATGATGATGATGATGACCTCAGAATAGAATGTTCATTCCAAATGGCTCCAAAGTGCCTAGTTTGAAAAAAAGTTCACATTCCTTTTGTTTCCTGATAGGATTAGTTCCATAGCATTGAACCATCCCACAAATTGTGATGTCTTCTATAGTGTGGTCATTTCTGTTAAAACGTCTGGCGACAGGAAAGGTAGAGGTGTTAATTTGTATACTTCAGATGTTCCACGAAGCGATCAGCCAAGCGTCGTTTTGTTTCACCAATATATATAGCTTGTTACATTTGATGCAGCCAATGCAATATACTATTCCTTTACTAATGCAAGTAAAAGTATGGATAGTAAATGAGGATTTTGCTCCCTTAACTACTGTGTTGCTGTGAATGTATTTACAAGTTGCACAGCGTGACCTATTGCATGGAAACATACCCTTAAGACTGTCCAGATTGGGTCGAATGTTACTGTGGACCAGATGCTCTCTTCGATTTTTGTCTCTTCTGTATGACATTAGAGGAGGGTTATTGAAAATAGGAGCTGTAGAAGGATCATCTTGAAGAATGCTAAAACTTCTTTGTATGATGTGTTGTACTTTTTTGGTCATAGGATGATATGTAAGAACAAGGGGAATACGATTGCTGGTATTCTGTGTTTTGGTTTTGTACAAGGCATCCTTTCTGTTTATTGTCAATACTCTTAACTGAGCTTCTCTAAGTATAGTGTCTGGAAAACCACAGTTTCTGAAAAATGCACGCATGTCATTTGTTTCATTCAAAAAATCACTATCATCACTGCAAATGCGTCTCAGTCTTAGTAATTGGGAGTATGGAATGGAGTTGCGACAAGCTTTGGGATGTGAGGAGTCGTATCTTAGATATGAATGAGAGTCTGTTTCTTTGTAGAAAATTGTAGTATTGATGGTACAATTAGAAACCATGATGGTAATGTCTAAGAAAGAAATTTGTTTAGAAATGTTCCATGTATACTTTAGAGCTGGATGAGACTGGTCAATAAAATGTATGAAATCCATTAAATCTTCATTAGTGTTATCCGAGATGCCAAATATGTCGTCAATGTATCTAAGATATAACATTGGTGTATGTCCCTTGTACTGTTGAAAAACTTTATTTTCGATCCATCCCATAGGGCCCTATTTTTGTTCCCATACTACCACCTCTAACTTGTTTATAAAAGTCTCCATTAAAGGAGAAACAATTCAAAGAAAGGACGAGTTGGGCTAGTTGCAAAAGAATATCGGTTGCAGGTTCCTTTACTGTCTGTTTATCAAGGAAGTATTTTAGTGCTTGTAAACCGTCACTGTGGGGATAACTGTGTAGAGGCTTTTGACATCCATTGAGAAGAAAGTTATATTTTCACTGTTACCATTTAAAGAAAAATGATCTATTATTTGCAAAAAATGGTTAGAGTCTTTAACATATCAAGGTAGAAATTCCACAATGGGTCTGAAGACATCATCAAGGAACTTGGAAATTATTTCAGTGGGGCAGGAACATGCTGATACAATAGGACGGCCTGGATTGGTAGGCTTATGAATTTTAGGAAGTAAATAAAAACGGCTACAGCGAGGGTTTTCAACAATAAGATTAGACGCAGATTTTGGTAATAAGTTATTCTGGATGGCAGAATGGATAGTAGATGTGACTGTAGTTTGTAACAGTTGGGTAAGATCATTTGGGACTTCCGTGTAGAAGTTAGTGTCAGAAAGTTGTTTAGATGCTTCTTCTATATAAAGATCCTTTTTGCAAACTACTACAGCTCCTCCTTTGTCAGCAGGTTTTATTATGATGTCATTACGTTTCTGTATATTCT
Organism: Acipenser ruthenus; assembly: GCF_902713425.1. Taxonomy (NCBI): domain Eukaryota; kingdom Metazoa; phylum Chordata; class Actinopteri; order Acipenseriformes; family Acipenseridae; genus Acipenser; species Acipenser ruthenus. The sequence goes on along the minus strand of NC_081198.1, from coordinate 19,961,850 downwards.
GTAAGGCGTGATATTCATCTGTTGTCAAGTTTAAACGATTAGTGTGTTGTTGAAAATTAATTTGGCTTATTTCTCGTTCACATTTATCAATAAAAAAATCTAAGACTTGAAAAGCTCCGGAGGCTGGTGTCCAAGTAGAGTGCTTTTGTTTGTATTTATGGAAAATATCTAAGGAATCTGAAGCTGTGTTGGAGGATTGTGAAGCACCTAATTTATTTGTATCTGTGTCTGCATGAAAATGGGCATGTAAACGCATGCGGCGAAAGAAATGCTGTGTGTCATTGATGACTGCAAATGTGTCAGTGGATTTCTTTATAGGTACAAATGTGAGACCTTTGGATAAAACAAAGTGTTCAGCAGTAGTAAGTGCCAAGTTTTCTGGGATTGTAACAACAGTTTTATGTGGTCTTTGCTGTATTATATTTTGATAATTAATGGTAGTCTTTGATGTCTTATAGTCTTCCTTGAGCTTAATTCATTTTTTTGCTTTATTTATTTTCATGCAATCATAGATATCTGCATTTAAATTGTGAGTAAGGCGACAAGCTTGGTAGTATAAATCATTATTATTTAACATATCTTTTAAGCATGTCTTGGAAGATATCATATCATGGTCAAGTTTTTGTATTTTATATTGATAATTTTTGATAGTATGCCTCATGATACTTTTACTACATTTAAATAAAGTAGATTGCACTTGCCTGTAATATCCTCTATGGTTGTAGCTTGGATGGAAATTCATTCTGAAGCCTATAGGAATGAGGTTTACTTTTAAACAGTTCTTAATCAAATTAATATGGTTGGTAAATCTTGTCTTGTTCCATGTTGATCTTGCAAGTTTGATATAAATTGGAGTTATTCTTGGGTTCAAAAAACTGGTAAATCTTGTTAGTTCTTGGAAGCACTGTGATGTTATTTTTCGTATGGAAGTCATAGTTCTTAAATAGCAGCAATAATATATGTAAAGTTTGAGAAAAAGGAAAACTGCTGTGTACCAAAATGATCAATAAGAAAAAAGAAAAAAAGAAAAGGATATAAATATATATATATACAGTGCCTTGCAAAAGTATTCAGACCCCTGACCAATTCTCCCATATTACTGAATTACAAATGGTACACTGAAATTTTGTTCTGTTTGATATTTTATTTTAAAACACAAACTCAAAATCAATTATTGTAAGGTGACATTGGTTTTATGTTGGGAAATATTTAAGAAAAAAAAAAAACTGAAATATCTTGCTTGCATAAGTATTCAACCCCCACACATTAATATTTGGTAGAGCCACCTTTCGCTGCAATAACAGCTTTATTATCAAAGTCTTTTGGGGTAAGTATGTACCAGCTTTGCACACAGTGTCGGAGTGATTTTGGCCCATTCTTCTTGGCAGATTTGCTCCAGGTTGTTCAGGTTGGTTGGACGACGCTTGTGGACCGCAATTTTCAAAATAGTGCCACAGATTCTCAATGGGATTGAGATCAGGACTTTGACTGGGACATTCACCTTTTTGTTCTTGAGCCACTCCAATGTTGCTTTGGCCTTGTGCTTGGGATCATTGTCCTGCTGAACGGTGAATTTCCTCCCGAGCTTCAGTTTTTTAGCAGACTGAAGCAGGTTCTCTTGCAGTATTTCCGTGTATTTTGCTCTATCCATTCTTCCTTCAATTTTAACAAGATGCCCAGTCCGGGCTGATGAGAAGCATCCCCACAGCATGATGCTGCCACCACCATACTTCACTGTACCACTGAACTCTGTAGCTCCTTGTGACAGAGATCGAATGAGTCTTAGTGTTAGATCTCCTTCTCGACCTGTGAGGGCACGACACCCTTAATGAAATGGCACGACAATTTATTCCGTAGGGTAGATGGAAGTCGGTCAGTTCGGAAAGGGGCGGAGCTATGGCACCCGAGCTCAGTGACCCAGACGGTAAGCGGCATGGCATCCGAGGACTGGAGGAGCGGATGCGCTCGTTAACCTCGGAGTCATGGGCGAGGGTATAAATAGGGGGCATGGCTTGAGTGATCTGTTCCTTTGTATATGGTTAAGCGAACTAACAAAGAAGGAGCCCGTATTTGTGGAGAAACTGTGAGTGTTTTCGTGTCTGTGTCTAAACCTGTGTGTCTTGTGTATTGTCTAGCCACTGACGGATACTGAGCACGATCCGGAGCTGCAGCCGCAGGCCAGCGACAAACCCGGACTTCACCATTCACTCTTTTCACTACCAGCACTGTCTTTGTTTGCACCACGAGCACTAGAATCACGCACCGTCAAACTGTGTCTGTGTTTTGTGTTTTGTGTCGGTGACTGAACGGGACTTTGTGGTTACGGGTCAAACCCGGGGATTACAAATCAGAAGTGATACACGCCGCTGTATCACTTCCAACAGTATTATTATTTGCAGGTTTGCCTTAAGGCTCTGGACATTTATTGAATTAAATAAACACCCTTGCACCTGTACCAACGTTGTCTGTGTGATTACTCTGCACTGCACTCACCTGCACGTCATTACCACTTTGCCACACTCCTTCAAAGTGATTTTTGGCCTCTCTGCGGCTTGTGTCACAAGTGTCCTTGTTTGAGCGCTGAGTTTTGAGGGATGGCCTTTTCTTGGCAGTGCCTGGGTGGTGTGATGCAGCTTCCACTTCCTGATTATTGATCCAACTGTGCTCACTGGGATATCCAAACACTTGGATATTATTTTGTACCCTTTCCCTAATCTTTGCATTTGTATTACTTTATCTCTAACTTCTGTAGAATGCTCTTTGGTCTTCATTTTCCTTCAGATTCACAGCCTGACCAATGATCCTTCAACAGTGGGGTTTTTATCCAGAAAATGTGACAGCAACTTTAATGGTTCACAGGTGGAGGCCAATGGTAAGGTAATTGTGTCCTCGTTAGGGCAATTTCTTTCATCAGTGTAAACTGGGAGCTTCCACAGCACAGGGGTTGAATACTTATGCAAGCAATATATTTCTGTTTTTTATTTTTCTTAAAAATATTTCCCAACATAAAACCAATGTCACCTTACAATAACTGATTTTGAGTTTCAGTGTTTTAAAATAAAATATCAAAAGGAACAAAATTTCAATGTACCATTAGTAATTCAGTAATATAAGAGAATTGGTCAGGGGTCTGAATACTTTTGCAAGGCACTGTATATATTTTTATTCACACATCATAGGTAAATTAACTATGGTATTACTTTTTTGTCAGGAGAAAGACATTTTTTTTTAAACATTACAGTGTATCCAGTTAATGCTCCGTTCTGTTGGTGCTCTCATTGAAGTGAGTGGTGTATTTTGAGAACAGAAAATCAGCATTGTTTTTGTCAGGGATCTGATCTGCAAACACTGCAATCCTGAATAAATGTTGAGAAAGGTATTGCCGTTGCAGTTGATTAATGACTGTGACAGAAATACAATGATTCTTGGTTGTAAATCTCCCTCCGGACCTGTGAGGGCGCTAAGCAACGAGAACAGAGTTCTTTGGACGGGCTGGTCTGACGGTTCTTTCCCAGGGTCGGGAAGTTGGCCAGTCTGGATGAAGGCGAGACTCCGTTGCAAGAACGCATTGATCCGGAAAGTAAATGATGTGGCAGCCACAGACTGGAGAGGCAGTTGCACTCGTTTACCAAGGGGTCATGTGTGACGGCATAAAAGGGGACGGAGAATCGTAATCTGTTTCTTCGCTTTGGTTTAAATGTGAGAAGAAACGAGAAGGACAGTAAAATAATACGAGAACTGAAACCTTGAGTGTTGTGTTTTGTTTGTTTGTAATTGTCTTGTACGTTACTAGACATCTAACACAGTTCTGGAGCTGTCGCCAAGGGCCAGCACTAAACCAGACAACACTGCACCATTGTCACAAATATAAACTTGTATCACCTACCACGAGCACTACTGCACGCACCCAGGACTGGTGACCGTGTTTGTAATATTGTGGGGCGGATATAGTTTATTATTTGAGACTGTCTGTTCTTGTTATATACCCCGTGCTGTACACATTGGTGTGTATTGCCGGGGAATTATTGTTTGGTTGCCAGACCTGAAATCTCCAAAAAAAACATTTCCAAACCGGATTACAATTCTGTCTGCTTCTTTCACGCACTGCACTGCTCCCACTCACCCACTTCGTCACAATGACCCATGATTATTATTATTATTATTTGTTTACTTAGCAGACGCCTTTATCCAAGACGACTTACAGAGACTAGGGTGTGTGAACTATGCATCAGCTGCAGAGTCACTTACAATTACATCTCACCTGAAAGACGGAGCACAAGGAGGTTAAGTGACTTGCTCAGGGTCACACAATGAGTCAGTGGCTGAACCAGGATTTGATCCAGGGACCTCCTGGTTACAGGCCCTTTTCTTTAACCACTGGACCACACAGCCTCCTATGATGTGTGATTAAAAATCTCAAGAATCAGCAATATTTTAAAAAATATAACGCTGAGATTCTGACATAGCAAAGATAATGTAACACGTTCCTTGTAAACTTTGCAGGGTGTTCTGAAAATCAACCTGATTTCATGGGTCCTTGAAGAGCCTCACCTCATTTCAATCATTATGTTCTCCAGCACCTTGGCTTCTTCAGTCCCACAGAAGCGGATGTAGAACTGGCTGGGGGAGATGACGGTCTCCACCAGCACTGACACAAATGCCTTCTCCTTCTTCTCTGCCACCAGCTGCAGGCGTTCGTTCTGGATCGCGTCGAGAGGGACTTCCAACCGAGTTTCCAGCTGGGATAGGATGGGCTCGTACATCTCCAAGGACTGACAAACAAGAGGGGTGTGTGAAGGGTGAACCAACACTGTGCCTGATATGCAAACTAAAACTTGAAATTAACTAAATCAAAGCATCCCAGAGGGCACACTGTAAGGGGAATGGCATCTGTAATGGAATGAAAACAGACACGTGGAACAATGTGTGATTTGTATCATAGATATGGTCAGGGGTAAAACAGCAGCTTTAAAAATGATTGCAGTAAATTGATTATTTTTTCTTTTAAGATACCCACAATCAAACTTGACCTAGAGAATCAGTTACAGAGCATGGAGCCAATATCTCAAAGCATTTGATTTTTATCAAGCTTATATCAAGTAATGGGTGTGCCAATTCGTTGATTCCCACAATGAACTGTGATATTATTCTTAATGATACTATTATCGATACAGTGACCCCTGTATCGGCACACTGCGATACTTTAAATTTGGGGCTGCATGCAAAAAAACGCTATGGTCTGCAAACAGTGATGTTCATGCATAGATTTAGTTTCAGTGTCTATATTAAAAATCAGAGACTAGAACTTAGCCTAGTAAGTACTCAAGCCCACTGGAAGCGAGCCAGAGAGCGAAGTGGAGGCAGGTTATTGTTGATCATCGCAGTTAATTTAATGATGGAAGGCAACAGGGCAAAATTCAGCTTGTGTGCCGGCATGTGTAACCCTTTGCAGTCCTATGTCGGACCAGGTCCGACATTACAATTTTCCCTTTCCGGTCCGATGCCGACATCATCAAAAAGACATAAAGCACAGGTCTCTTGTCGTTTTTTCTCCAGAAAAAGCAGAGAAAACCTTTCAATGGCCGTGAGACCGATAGGAGTCAAGAGAAGCCAAAAAAAAAAAAAAGGGGGGCCGGATCTGAGCAATACACATAGCCCCGGCACCACAGAGATAACACGGACATAAACAAACAAGATAGCTGCTTCCGCATCCAATGCTCAAAGAATATCACAGACATTTGCAAAGCTTTTTGAGATGTTATAGTAATAAAATAATGACTTGGATCGCATTATTGAGCTGTTTGGTGATAAAACGAGTGATCAGGAGATGATTTATTAGTATGCAAGACTATGAAGAGGTATGTGAAAAATACAGCGAACAAGGGGTGGGGTGGGGCTGGAGATGCAGATCATGAGTGTCCTGTTGATATGCAGTGCCTTTTAAATCTGTTTTACTGTGAATAAAAACACTTTTAAACAGCGCGTGTAAAATAAACAGCACGTGTGAAAATAAATTGGACCCGATGCGCCTGAGGCACTGAATAAATGGACCGCTAAGGGTTAAATTCAACACTGTGGACTTAATGGATTTATTTTATTTATTTTTTTGCATCAAGGACTTGTCCTAAGTTCTTGGTAAGAGTTACATTGCTAAGAGTCTAAACTATGTGGCACAGATCAAGGAGAGCTCAAAACATTAATTCCCTCCCTAGTGTATTTCATTTGTGTCTCTACAGTATTGTGGAAAACTAATTTATACATACACACTACTGACCAGTCCTTATGTTAGTGAACCTATTCCTGAATTATACCGGCATGTGAAACAACAGGTCATGCAGAGGGTAGCATTCACCTACAGTATTTGGTTTAAAATAAATCTCCTTTTACAGCAGACAATACTTTTTTAAAAAGCTGCCAGATTCCAAATGTATTGCAATATTTCTTTTCTAAAACATTTGCACCCAAAAACTGTTGAATTGTATAGATTTTCATTTATTATTTTTGTATTATTATTTACAGTATTTGTAATTGTTTTAAATAATTTCACTTTAAACATTAATACAAAAACAAAAGGAAAGCAGGTTGTGAATCTTATTTGATCAAAACCTATTTTATTCCAAACACTTACACTATCAAATGGAACAATATTGTGTCATTTTTTTGTTTCACACTTCATTTACTGTATCGTGATGTGCACCATATTGTGACCCTCATATTGCAAAACATATCGTGAAGACACTGCCAATGCACAGCCCTAAAATCAAGGGTATTCCAAAACATGGAAATATGAATTCAGCATCTCAAATCCTTTATGAGATATCTAAATCTGAAATGGAGGCGAGGCTGGCGGCTGATTTATGAAAGCTTCCCTCATGGGGATGCTTAAATTAGAGGCAGCGATACCGTGAAGCAAAAATAAATACATGCAATCTAAAAACACAAAGTAGGTTTTCAGTCTCACTCGACCTCCTTTTCTTATTACCCGGGATACCTAAAACTGAACAGATGTTTGTTGGGCTTCATTCAGTACGTGTGACAGAGTGTTCATGCAATTACTTATACAGAATGGGACAACACGTTATGGTAATATAAGGTATGGGAATATTTGCATCATATGGAAAAATGCCATTACCTGACAAATTTAATAAGGGTGCCCATGTGCACAGAAAAAAGCAGGGCTCTTGTAACCTGCCGCAGCGCTATTCTGTGTAGATTTCACTGTCCAGTACAGGCTTTATTACACTCCGCAGGGGAGGAAATTCATGTCACAAGGATATAGTGGAGGCGATCTTACCTCCACTTGTACAGTATGTCACACTTCACACTTCACATTTCTGCATATATCAATTAAATTGTGAACATAACTGCTATACATTTGTAAGCATAAGTTATTGGGAGTATCAGATGTTGGGACATCTGTCTCTCTCTACAGCTGTCTGTATCTCACACATACATGTTTACATGCATCTTGAGACACATGTCATTTGAATATACTTTATTGTGATACTAACACCTCTTTGGTTACCTAATGACATCTTAAGTCTTAAATACCACTCATCCAGGGCCATAATCAGAGCTGACATTCTACCGAGGTCAAACTTAGGTTTCAAGCTATAGCTGGCAGTATTTATACGACTGCTTGGTATTTACAATTCAACCTCCAAATCTATGTTACACGGCAAACCAACAGAGAAAATTAAGGAGTCTTGTACTTTACCAGAATTTTTATATGTGCAACAGCATTGATGATGCAATAAAACAACCAAGGACAAGACCTGTACATGCTGTTGATATACATCATGCTCGTTAATTTTTTCCTGATAGTTATAATTCTTAATTTACTGCCGTGGCAGAGGGTGCATGTTACTGACACACACACATCATCTATAGATGGCTTGTTGAGATCTCTTGTCCGGGGTTCACTGGGACAGTCGATGTGAACAGAATCTAAACTGTCTCTCTTACCTGCTGGAACTTCTCTGTCACGACTTTGAGCTCACTGTCATGCTGCAGTTTCTCTGCCTGCTCCTCCTCCAAGCCCCCGCTCTCCCACTGAGAAACGTCACAGTGGAAGAAGTAGCTCCTGTCTGAGGGATTCAAGGACTGCGATAACTCAGGGGCTTGGGGCTCTGACAAATCTTTCTTCCCTACACAAAACAAATAGGACACATATAAATACAGGAAGGAACTATTTCCAGGTAAATCATTTCAAACCTGCAGCATAATTCCTGTAAAAATAACCAACAAAATATGTTTAATACATTAAGAAGAAATATAATAATGTCCTAATTTAGTATACGAGTGCTAACCAATGCTTACAAAATAAATGTTGCCACCTATAACTAGCTATATTAACATTGTTACTGGTCCCCTTTTATTAAGTGAAGAATCACAGTTTTACATTCATTTAATATATGGAAATATTGCAAATAAAACATGCCAGATAAACTGCTAGATCAAAAGAAATCTAACCTTTTCTTCCTGTTAAATCACTTCCTTTGCTATGCTGTAGGTCACGTGTTCTGATTAGAGCGAGACCATTCGAGTGAGTTTGAGCTAGATACCAGGAAGCAGCTGCAACCTTTCATCTATAGCACCGCCTCGGAAATATCGCAATATTCCGAAGTATAAAATACAAGCAAATACCAAATGATCTTCAAAAGAATAAAGAATGGGGACCTGGGATAATGCTGCTAGTGCTAACAAGAGGTAAAAATCTTTGTGAGCACTCCTTATAGTTCTAACCAAGGGTTCAACCTTTTTTTTTTGGTTCTTGGTTTGCTTGTTTTGTTTTTTATTTAAATTAAGATATGCATTTTTAATACAATAGAATATATTTTGTTTTTCCTGATCGCTAACCACGTCCCATGCTGTAGGTCAGATTCACCTCAATGGTCTGGCTGCAATCAGACCATGTGACCTACAGCACAGGAAGTGATTAGGTACCAGGAAGCAGCAATTTAAACTCTAAATATTTTATAGTGTTGTATCTGAACAATATCCTGACAAAACAAAGTAAACTAAAACATACCCTGCATTGCTGTGCGGCTAAACTAATCCATTCACAAGCAGTTAGCTACTATTGAGTGACCAACTCTGTGCCTGCCAGGAGGTTCACATGACAGAAAACAGAGGCTTGAAAACTTGCAAAAACTTATGATACACTTACTGACAATGCTGATTGACTGGGTGTGGCAGCCTGTAAATAGTGTTTTGGTGGTGGTTGGCAGGGATACAGTTAATTTCCTATCCCTGCCAAAATGTGAGAATGTGGCTGGAGCGAAATTGAATGAATAATGGATAATTCGGCTCCGACCACATGGAATTTAAGAAGGGGAAAATCCTTTGTTTGAAAAGAGGGAGTTGGTGTAAATCACTTCTTGTTTCTAGAATTTGTGTCGGTTCTGTATGTATATTTTTCTCTTTGCAACTTTCCCTCAAGAATATTAAACAAAAACAAAATACTAAACATACAGGATTTCTGCCATTTCTTTGCTCTTACAAGGACTGTGATTTTGGCTCTCGATCTCAGTACCCACTGCTGCTTTTGGCACAATGTGTTTCTATGCTTGTGATTCTGGATTTCCTATGCAAGCAGTCTGACAATTTTGCTTCGTTAACCACAATGTGTGTCTGTCTTTTAGGAAAAAAAATGAGACCTACAAATTGATAGTAATTCACATTAGGTAAGATTTACTAGAGCTATCATGCTTTAAAGTGTTTACAGAAACAGTGTTCACAAGAAGCACATTGCTTTGTCTGTGCTGTATCCCGCACTGCCCATATCACAGTCATTTTTTCTTGATTGTTTTGATATTTTTAGGAAAGGTGAATCAACTAAATAATTACATTTTTTGTTATTACTTTTATTTGGAAACATTCGCCAAGAAAATAAATCTTCAAAACACTGCAGTGTATCCACATCATGCTCCCTCTTGCAACAATGCTGGTGCTGTGATTGAAATGAGTAGGGTATTGTGGTAACAGAAAACCAGCATTGTTGCAGGAGGGAGCATGATTTGGATACACTGCGACATTTTCTTTTTCTCCTGGCGAACGCTCCCGAGTAAATGTTGAGAAATATACTGCCCAGTTGTCTTACGTCCCATGATGCACGATTAAAAATAAAGAAGTCTTCAAATATATTTACAAATATAATACTGCTATACGAACAACACGGGGCATAGCAAAGGCTGTGTAACGCATTCCTTGTAAACTCTGCAGTGTTTTGTACCACTGCGTTTTCCTACTCACTCTGCTGAGCCTGTCTCTGCTGTGTGTCAAACACGATCCAGTTGGTGTTCACGTCAGCCTCCCCCTGGTCAATATACAGAGTGTCACTCAGAGCACTCACCAGGTCCGTGACACTCAGAAACCCGCTCTGGTTCACAGGCAGGTCCTCTTTGAACATTTTCTACACAAGAAAAACACATTCACGTAATTGTGGCGAAAGGACCAGGAACAATGAGGTGGATTAAATTAAGCAGTGGTATGTTAAGCAGTTTTCACTGTATATGTCAGAAGCATACATAGCCATGCTACTGCTATAAATGTAAATTAAAGCTACCACTGCACAACCTTCATCCCCAGCATATACATGTAAAGTGACATATGGTTGGACAGACAGAGGCCAGATCCTGAGACACAATAACTTCATTTTAAAGGATTTTAAAGCTATGGTGAACCATAACCATAAAGCACAGTAAATGCATAGTAAAAGCAAAAAGGTTAAAGTGCAAAATGTAGTGTGATGAGCTTTTCTAAGATAACGAGTTACCTTGAACTCCTCAGGCAGGTTCTTCACTAATAAACCTTCTGGTTTTTGAGAGACCACCTGCACAGGAAACAGATCAAAACATTTTCTTTACAGACAACAGAGAAAAGACAGTGGGTCAATTCACTAGCCTCTCCTGGCTTTTACCTCTGGAGGCCTGGCTTTGAATCCAGTGGACCCAGCTAATATTGCTCAAGTGAAGTTACTTTGGACAGTGGTCTCTAAGTGTGTTGTCTGCATCATTCATGTGGACAGACATAAGTGAAGGAATTCTGTACAACACTGGTAATGGAACTTAACTGAGAAATCATAGCATACAGTTGTGCACCATATTCTACAAGAGTAAGTCTTCTGTCTCAATACAGTAGAAATGTAACATTATCTCACTATGACATCCACATCAAGTCAATTGGGGTCTATCTAAAGGAGTGGGTTAGCACTCCTTCAGTCTGAAGAGCTGGGTGATCTCTGCCCTCACCTGTCGAATCTTCTCCTTCAGCTCGGGGCTGACAGTCCCTGCTGGCCCACTGTCCAGGATTTTGGTCTTCAGCTCTTCTTCCAACTGCAGTAGGAAAATAACCACCATGTTATGTAGATGGAGCAATTCCCCGGGCCTATTTATTTCAGCAGTTTTTCCTTCTGAACACTACAGTAAACAGGCTTGGTACTAGGAGTGTAACGAGACACTGATGTCACAATACCATACGATACAAATTGGGGTATGCAAGTCGCGATACGATATGTATCACGCTACATGTGAAGGTACTGATGCATAATCAGTTCAAATGTTCATTTAATTATGAAAATGAAATGAGTTAGTACTCACACCAACTATAAAGCCACTACAACGAGCTATGTCGTGCTTCTGGTCCTGTATCACGATACAAACGACACATGCAATACACAATCAATCATTAACCTCTACTTGGTAATGAAGCTTTACTGGGAACTACTTCACTTTTATAAGCACTCAAACATAACTGAAATATAAAGACCTGCATATATTGTGGTGTAGTTTTACCTCAAAGACTGGCTTTATTTGCCTAAACTTGAAGTTTGTCAATAACATAAATTAAATGCATTCATCAAATCTTTGCAATAAAATTGAGAGTGTCTTGTATGTGTAGCCCAAAGACTAGTAGACTGCCAGTGTAAGAGAATTTTCCTCATTAAATATCACTGGTTGAAATCCTGGTCATGCAGAGCTGACAAACACAGGGAGCATATAAGTAGTTGACAGTATGTGTGAGGCTGGTAAGGTTATAGGAACGTGAGAAATGAAACTCTAACCTTCTTTATACACTTTTCAAATTCAATCTCTTCTGGGGACAGCTGCTTCTTGACTGCGATGGTCTCCTTCTTGGGAGAGGGCAGTGGAGGTTTTAGGCAGCTGGATTGTGGAATTTGCTTCACCAGGTTTGAAGGGGAAGGTTTCTTACCGTCATCAGACAGGAGGGCAGATTCAAACACACCTTGAATAATTTTATTAGGGCTCTTTTTCACATGACCTGAAATACAATCCCAGTTGAATAGTATTGGCAGTAATAGTGGTGGTGTATGCAGTAATACTAAAGGAAACAAATCATACTTTATGACGTTTCAAACAGAAGTCTTTCTCGGTGAAGAACATTAAGACGTTTGTCAGTTTTATTTCTTTTAGTATTAATAGAAAAAATAACATAAGAAACAACTGACAAATGGAAAAAAGGCTCAGCAGAAGCTCTTAACTGTTCAAATACCTGTCAGAAGGATTGTATGGCAGCGTTTGCCCAAGCTGCACCGCCAAGACATGTTGTTTGATGATGAGCCTTTACCTGACTCTGAAAGCTATTCAGTCCTTGTCTGGAGACAAGGAATGAACAGCTTTCCTCATTTTATTCAAATAATGTGACAAAGTAAATCTTAAACTCTGCAAGCACCACCTCTGTCTAAATAAATGTAGAGCTGGTTCACACTGTCAGTCCCGCCACTTAGGATTTCTAGGCAAACTCAAAGCCAGGTAAAGGCTGATTTAAACAAAAATGATAACAGAATAGGACTGCAGAATGAATGCAGACACCTTGAAATAGGAAGAGGAAAGTAAAAAGAAGCGACTTTCTGTAATGAAGATGCAAGCGTGGTTTGAGTGTACCTGTGGAGCACTGCAGAGCCCTGCTCCTGGCCGGGTGGTCCGGTCTCTTCAGTACGAGCAGGGAGCCTGCTCGGGTCTGCTGCACTGTGATCATGTCCCCTGCCGCACTCAGCAGCTCCGCCACAGAGTAGAAGCCATAGTGATGGATCTGCAGGGGCCGGCCGAAGCGCTGAGCGAAGGAGCGCTCGAGCTGGGACAGCAGGACCGGGGAGGAGGACAGCAGCTTCTTCAGCTCGCTGCGCAGGGGGGCTGGGAGGGAGGGGGGCGCGTGTCTCCGCCGGTGCAGGGATAGCGTGGAGTGGATCAGCGCACTGCGCTGGCTGTTTGTGGCCGAGCGCTTCTTGTTGCTCCGCTGTTTGGACACCAGCTCCTCCATGCCCCTGGTGCTTTCATCTCCGATAGCTGAGGATGAAAAGAGGCAGAGGATGAAACAAATCTTGTTTGTGCTATGAGGGAATATTAAAGGAAACACTTAACAAAAAAAGTCAAACTACTTAAACCGGATGGCCACAATTACAAAAGTTTGTAAAATTGGAATGTTTCTGTAGTATCATGCTAAAATCTCACAGTCACTGAAAACAATTAATGGTACGGTTCTTGTTTGAGTGACGAAATATTAGCATAGCCCCTCCTTAATTACCAGAAAATGACACCCACTGGTACGACACTTAGAAGTCTGTTGTAAACCCATGTGTGACAGGATGGCGCAAGGGATGAGGCCAAGAGACAGACTGCAGTTCAAACAAAAGACTTTTAATAAATAAAAGACACAAAATAAACAGGCACAAGGACCAAGCAAAACGGTTCTTACACACAAAAAAATAAGGCTTCCAGGCTGGGCTTTGCCTTCACTGGATTGCAAAATGAACAAAAAGCAGCACACAAAGAAAACCACCCTTGCTTCCTCAGCTACCTCTCCTACTGAGGCGTTGAGGCCTCCTTTTATGTCAGGTGGCTGGGTGCTAATTGATTAATTGATTACTAATTACTCCCACCTGACACAATAAACCTGGGCAGGGAGGAGAATTTAACCCCATCCCTGCCAATATTTACAAGGGCAGAGCCCTGCTCTGCCACACCATGTCATAATAAAAAAAAAAAAACACTGGGTCAAGTATATTTTTTTCAGGAATAGCAGCGTTACAATCATAGTGTGCTACCTCTATTCTGTTGTTTTTGAGGCATTAGAACCTCAAGGATGAGCTTTGATTAAGTGGTGGGCGAATGTAATGGATCTCCTACTAGTGTACAGTCCTTACCTTGGTAAATAGAGGGTACATATTTGAATAACAGCAGTGGAATCAGACACCACAACTGTTAAAGAAATGTATAAAAATGTATAAAAAGATTATGAAAACGAAACATTTAATAGTGCTTGCCAGTGTCTTTAGGTTACTCTTTCAAGAGTGTCTTGGGGTGAAATGACAATGGAAGTAGGCCTAAATCAGTACTAGACATCCTGGCTTCCCACAGTAGTACCAGATATCATGTTTTAAAATGAAAATGTTTGCTACAATATGTGTTTCTTTCATAACTGCACATCTGAGACCCATGTAGCTAACAGAATGAACAATGGGCAAGATGTATGGAACGATTTTGCTCGTTCCCATTAGAAAGACGTCGTAGTGTATTGCACAGGGCACAGCATGCAGAACTGACCTTTGAGCAACACCGACCCGTCTCCAGCACACTGCACCTGCACCACGTCCGGCAGGTCCTGCACCATGTCCATGAGCGAGCGGTACCCCAGCGCGTGTAGCGGGAGCCTGTGACCCATCATCGCCATGTAGTCTTTCTGCAGCTGCTGGGGAGCCAGTCCAGCCTTGGCAGAGATGAGCAGAGATCGCACATCCTTCTTCAGGGCCTCCAGCAAGTGCTCCTGAGCAGACATGATCCTCAGTGCTGCACAAACAACAAGCACATCCATTTGAGTTGTTATTGTGAGAGCCCTGTATCTAACAGGAGCATATACAGCAAAACAGAGCTTGTTTGTGGTCTATATCAGGGGTTTTAAACCTTTTTTTGAAACTGTTCCCCTTCTGTCGGGAGGTTTCAGCAAAGGTACCCTTACAAGTTTCGCTCACTGAATGGTACCACAGTTGTAATAAAAGGCAGATTAATCTGGTTAACACACATATAATTCTTCACAACAGCCTGGGACTGACAAACTGCTGAGACAGAAAACCAAACACTAGGCATTCTTAAAACTTAATTACATGTCTTTGGATGCACAGAATTAAAAGACAGTATTTAGGAATCTTTGGAAACACTTGTATTTGCTTTCTATTGGGCAAAGTCATTATAAATAATACAAAATAGTCCCACCTCAGCATAATTATGTGTGCCATTTAAAATGTTTAGAATATCAAAAACATTAACCTCAAGATAAAACTATAATTACTAACAATACACTTTTTTTATTAAACCAGCATAAAAATAATCCAAAGGGACTCTGTATAACTTTCTGTCGCTTTGCACTTTCTGTACTCTTCTGTGTTCTTCCTTCGTTTTTCTTCTGCAAGTAAGATAAACTCCTGATTAGTCTCATCACAGGTGCACAGGAGACCAAATAACAAAATGAAAAAATAAAACACTCCCGCACACTGTATTTTACCAAAACTCACTTTTTTTATTCTTTAAAAGAAAATAGAAACTAACGTTTCATTTAGAAAACCTTCGTCAGAGCATGAAATGTATCAAACACAGAAAACATATTAAACCAGCCGCTATTGCTGTTAATAAAATGCAGCTGCGGTAATAAACAAAAACCGACAAAGTATGAGTATTACGACTACTTATGTTCACTGGAGCATTTATACTTCTAAAAAACACAGAAACACTGTGCTTCACTGATACAACCAGTTGAAAACAGCAAAGACCATGAGCAGCACAGAGCGCTATATGCACAATCACTAGACGCCTTGTGCTTCACCTATATATCAGAGTGGAAAGCCACTCAATCGAAATCAGGCGGGAAAAATGTGGAACTTAAAACTTAAAACTGAATGAACCTGCTTTACTGCCCATTCTCTACACTGAGACCTGAATGAACCTGCTTTACTGCCCATTCTCTACACTGAGACCTGAATGAACCTGCTTTACTGCCCATTCTCTACACTGAGACCTGAATGAACCTGCTTTACTGCCCATTCTCTACACTGAGACCTGAATGAACCTGCTTTACTGCACATTCTCTACACTGAGACCTGAATGAACCTGCTTTACTGCCCATTCTCTACACTGAGACCTGAATGAACCTGCTTTACTGCCCATTCTCTACACTGAGACCTGAATGAACCTGCTTTACTGCCCATTCTCTACACTGAGACCTGAATGAACCTGCTTTACTGCCCATTCTCTACACTGAGACCTGAATGAACCTGCTTTACTGCACATTCTCTACACTGAGACCTGAATGAACCTGCTTTACTGCCCATTCTCTACACTGAGACCTGAATGAACCTGCTTTACTGCCCATTCTCCACACTGAGACCTGAATGAACCTGCTTTACTGCACATTCTCCAAACTGAGACCTGAATGAACCTGCTTTACTGCCCATTCTCTACACTGAGACCTGAATGAACCTGCTTTACTGCACATTCTCCAAACTGAGACCTGAATGAACCTGCTTTACTGCCCATTCTCTACACTGAGACCTGAATGAACCTGCTTTACTACCCATTCTCCACACTGAGACCTGAATGAACCTGCTTTACTGCTCATTCTCTACACTGAGACCTGAATGAACCTGCTTTACTGCCCATTCTCCAAACTGAGACCTGAATGAACCTGCTTTACTGCCCATTCTCTACACTGAGACCTGAATGAACCTGCTTTACTGCCCATTCTCTACACTGAGACCTGAATGAACCTGCTTTACTGCCCATTCTCTACACTGAGACCTGAATGAACCTGCTTTACTGCCCATTCTCTACACTGAGACCTGAATGAACCTGCTTTACTGCCCATTCTCCACACTGAGACCTGAATGAACCTGCTTTACTGCCCATTCTCTACACTGAGACCTGAATGAACATGCTTTACTGCTCATTCTCTACACTGAGACCTGAATGAACCTGCTTTACTGCCCATTCTCCACACTGAGACCTGAATGAACCTGCTTTACTGCCCATTCTCTACACTGAGACCTGAATGAACCTGCTTTACTATCCATTCTCCACAGACCTGAATGAACCTGTTTTACTACCCATTCTCCACACTGAGACCTGAATGAACCTGCTTTACTGCCCATTCTCTACACTGAGACCTGAATGAACCTGCTTTACTGCCCATTCTCTACACTGAGACCTGAATGAACATGCTTTACTGCTCATTCTCTACACTGAGACCTGAATGAACCTGCTTTACTGCCCATTCTCCACACTGAGACCTGAATGAACCTGCTTTACTGCCCATTCTCTACACTGAGACCTGAATGAACCTGCTATACTATCCATTCTCCACAGACCTGAATGAACCTGTTTTACTACCCATTCTCCACAGACCTGAATGAACCTGCTTTGCAGAGGGAGGAGAGGGCAGTCATTGGAACAGCTGTAAATCTATGTTTCATAGATTAAACTTTTAAACCCTTTGTGTAAATGCTTGATTTTCACATCCAGTAGCCAATTATAGTGATTTACAATGATTACTAGAAATGGTGAAAGTTTAAGAATGACATAGAAAAAAGTGCATTGTCAGTTGAACACTTCACTCTTAGTGGAAAATCAGCTATAGAATCCTACACTGTAAGTGTGAAGCGCAACTTGGGACCTCCCTGAAATTATTCTGGGTGCTACAATTGTAATATCTATTAGCTATAACAATTTACCTGCCTTATTATTACATGTTTATGACCGAGACAGCAGTTTAAATACAGTAATACTGAATGCACAGGAAGTAGGGTTGCCAACTGTCCGGTTTTCTAGTACACTGAAGACCGGACAATCACTGCCTGTTAACAACACTCAGTGCCAACGTCTCCAAAAGGCAACCACCAGCTCTGTGCCAGTGGTGCAAATTTGTGACAGACTGTTGCTAAAAACAAAAAAAAGAGCTGGACAAATTGACGTCACCATGATGAACAGCACAACTGCAGCTTTTGAAAGTTGCCAACCTTAACAAAAAAAGAAACAAAACCGAACCAGGTAACTACAGACTAATAAGCCTGACTTCTATTATATGTAAACTTATGGAAACTATAATAAGATCCAAAATGGAAAATTACCTATATCGTAACAGTATCCTGGGAGACAGTCAGCATGGTTTTAGGAAAGGGAGATCGTGTCTAACTAACCTGCTTGATTTTTTTGAGGATGCAACATTGACATTGGATAATTGCAAAGCATATGACATGGTTTAATTAGATTTCCAGAAAGCTTTTGCCAAAGTCCTGCATAAAAGATGAATTCTCAAACTGAACACAGTAAGGATTCAAGGAAATGCATGCACTTGGATTAGGGAGTGGTTATCATGTAGAAAACAGAAAGTACTAATTAGAGGAGAAACCTCAAAATAGAGCGAAGTAACCAGTGGAGTACCACAGGGATCAGTATTAGGTCCTCTGCTACTCCTAATCTACATTAATGACTTAGATTCTGGTATAGTAAGCAAACTTGTTACATTTGCAGATGACACAAAAATAGGAGGAGTGGCAAACACTGCTGCAGCAGCAAAGGTCATTCAAAATGATCTAGACAGCATTCAGAACTGGGCGGACACATGGCAAATGACATTTAATAAAGAAAAGTGTAAGGTACTGCACACAGGCAATACAAATGTGCATTATAAACATCATATAGGAGATACTGAAATTGAATAAGGGATCTATGAAAAAGACCTAGGAGTTTATGTTGACTCATAAATGTCTTCATCTAGACAAAAGTGTTGAATTTAAATCAAGGGAAGTAATGTTAAAACTTTACAATGCATTAGTAAGGCCTCATCTAGAATATTGTGTTCAGTTCTGGTCACCTCTTTACAAAATGGATATTGCGCTCTAGAAAGAGTGCAAAGAAGAGCGACCAGAAGATTATCCCGGGTTTAAAAGGCATGTTGTATGCAGACAGGCTAAATTAATTGAATCTATTCAGTCTTGAACAAAGACTACGTGGTGATCTAATTCAAGCATTCAAAATTCTAAAAGGTACTGACAATGTCAACCCAGGGGACTTTTTCGACCTGAAAAAAGAAACAAGGTCCATGGATCACAAATGGAGATAAGATAAAGGGGCATTCAGAACAGAAAATAGGAGGCACTTTTTACACAGAGAATTGAGAGGGTCTGGAACCAACTCCCCAGTAATGTTGTTGAAGCTGACACCCTGGGATCCTTCAGAAGCTGCTTGATGAGATTCTGAGATCAATAAGCTACACTAACAACAAAACGAGCAAGAAGGGCCGAATAGCCTCCTCTCCTTTGTAAACGTTTTTATGTTCTTATGTGCATGTTTATTACAACGTAGTGTCAAATATACAACGGTCAGTCATGATATTTAACAAAGGGTGCTCAATGGCTGCGATGTAATACAAAACGAATATAAAAAAAACATTAACATCGCACGAACTTTCTCGAATCTGTCGCGTGACAAGTACCTCAGAAACACATTTAAATTTGTGCTTATTACTTTCTTATTAATAGTCTATTAATACTTACTTATTAATAGACATATTGACATTTGAAAAAAAAAACACACTTTAAACTGTGCTTGTGACTTTGTACACCTCGTTCTGTAACTAAAAACATTTATCAAAGCTGGCAACAGTAATGAACTCTACCTGAACTGCAGGGTTTGTGCCATAGCGGCAAAACAAAGGAGAATTATTTGCATTTATCACAACAAAAATGTCTTCCCAACACAATTAACTTGGTTAACTTTGCCTCTATTTTTCGATAAATTAAAAAAATAATTACTATTACCGTGCCTACTTCTTTACTCAATCTTCTCAATTATCTTCTCAGCTCAGTCACAGCCCATCAACACGTGCAGCCCAAAACATGTCCATCATCAGTCTGCTCGCCGGCGCAAGACGAATGACCTCGCGACACAAACGTTCCGAGCCAAAAAAGTCTGATTCAAAAGAGGATTAGTACTGGGTTCAACGCAGTAGTGGAGCGGCTAATTGAGCTAGTTTTCACAATGGCATGATATTTTTTTCACTGATCGTAGAATATTGACCGAACAAGTAATTTCCTGATATTGTACCACGCTGACAAGAGCAGTTACCATGGAAACCACATTCCATCATGACAGTGACACAATCCCCATTTTAACGTGTGACTTTCTGTACTATCAATATAAGCTGGTGACATCTTATTTTCAGTGGGTGTGTTGAGTAACTGAGCGGCTCATAGAGCGATCACTGCTGAACCCTGCTCTGCAGTGCTCTGAGCTGCTGGGGGAGTGAAAGTGAGCGGCTCACTTACGGTACTTAACGCGCCCAGTGTTATGGATTCTCTCAAAAGGCCCTGTGACCACAGATGCCCTCCATATTGCAGGTCATGTGACTTTGGTTCTGGATGGTAAAACCTGAAGCTTGGAGATACTGGATACTCGAGAAACATGTATCAGGGCTTCCTGAGTCAAGTTGTGCAATGCTGCTATTGATGGCATGTGACCTTTGACATTACAGATACATACAGCTATGGCCAAAAGTTTTGCATTACCAGTAATTTTAAGATTAAGACATAATGTAAAAAAAAAAAACTATATGAACATAATTTAGATCTTTTATTTGACATCATGTAATCAAATACACTACAAAATTATATCGCAAAAGTCTACCGGAAGCAGTAATAGTTCATGTTAGGATTTTCAAATGTCACATTTTTTAATTTGTCAGTTTTTCATTAAGTATGGAAAACTACAAAGCGGTATGTAATTCAATATGTTAACACAACATTATTCAGCAGGTTTCATTCGACTTTATGAAGCTAATTCTGTAGTTAATTCTGTAGGGTGATGCAAAACCTTTGGCCATAGCTGTAGAGACAGTACACATTATGTTTGATACACAACTGTATAACAAATTAACCCATTCACTGCTGCATGCTTTAACCTAGTTAGTACACAGCTGTATTCCACGATTCTCTCATTAAAGTTCCATTATAGATGGTGTCCAGTGAACATTGAATGTTTCAGTGCCACATTCTTTTAACCTGTAACCATATTATTGATACAGACCACTGGCTTTCAGACAGTGTCTTAACAAGCTTGATTATATCGATTCTCTCACTAAAGTTCCACCCACTAGCAATTAACCTTTTCACTGCCACATTGTTTTCCGTCTCTGGGCATATCACTGATATTTTTCACATTTCCACATCACTTCATGTTTACAAACCATTCAATCTGATATGACCATTCGGCCTTCATCCTCTCATTACTCTCATTCTAAACGGACAGAGTAGGATAGGTGGGGCTGAATCGAGAGGTGTTGGGAAAACTCTGTGCTGGGCACTCTAAATCTGCAGAGCATGCTGGTTTTCAGGTGTCCTACAGACTCAGCTAGATTAGATGAGGTCTCTGAATTGCAGACCCCCTGCCATGCTAAATGCCTTATTAAGGGGACGTTCAAAATGCTATTCATAATATGCAGCCTCAATGTGGCAGTGAAAGGGTTCATTTCTAGTGGCCAATACCTGTAATGGAAATTTGTGAGCCCAATTGTGATTACAGGGCAAGGCACTAACGCTAAGGCAAAGGTTTCCTGATTATGGGCGCTAGGTGGGCGTAAATGTGCGCAATTCACACTGTGGTGATTTGGTGCCAAGTTTTACCTCGAGTGTTTATGCCTGCGCTACCGCCAGGTGTGGAAACACAATATAAATAAGCAGCGTGAGGGATTCAAATAAAATTAATGTAGAGAAAGCTAACACTGAACGTAAGTTCACACGATTTATTATTTATTTAAATTAAAAATTTTATGACGAAAAAAGTTACCTTTTTGTTGAATTTAGCATGTATGTGTGAAATAATAATATCAGATCTCACTGCAATATATTTCCAATAACTCAAACGTTGCCGCTAGGTTAGCTAATTGAATACTTCAATACTTTATTAAATAGAAAAAAGACCCTCTCTTTTTTTCTCTCTGTGTTTAGATTATGTTTTTACACACCTTTATCTAGCATCGGACCTCTTGTAATCAGATTGCATGCGCAGTAAGAGGTATTCCACATGCTCTGTTCACAATGTCTGTATTCAGTTCCACATACTGCACTACATAGATACATAGGAAATGTTTCTACAAATTTCTTGTGGCAGTCTAAGCATGAGTTAGTTTTATTGAATGATGATGAGAAAATAAAACCGACTCATCAGTGAATGTAAGACCAATTTGATTAACTAATTCTATTGAAGTAACAGTAACATGTAATTTGCCCAAAAATCTGTGCAAGTCAGCCAAGTTAGAAAACATGGTGAGAAATATAAAGACGTCCTATCTACAAAAATGGCTAAGTTATCAAATAAATGGGGCTAAATTGCTACAGGAACTGCAAACAACATACAGAAACGGGAGGGGGATACGTTGTTTTTGCAGGTATTATCTTTTTTGTTGGATTTTTATTTTTATTTTTGTGAAGCAAAATAAAACGGATTTGAAAAATACATGGTAAAAGACTGACCTGTATTCAAAATATTGAATTTATTAACATAATTAGATTTAAAGACTTGTATAGTGCTCCCTTAAAGTTAGCATTGCAAAGTGCAGTGAAAACATGCTAAAGCATAGGCAAGTAGTGTAGAGCACTGAGACATATGGCAAAGCTTATTAATGATAAATTATGGTAAATGCATTGTATAACCAGTGTGGCGAATGGGTTACCCACCCAGTGTCAGCACTGTGGGAGGACAAGTCGAACGTTCAATCAGGATTCTTAATTAAACTCCAGTATTTTCAGACAACACTGCCCTCTCATTCAAAACATTACATCTTTTTAAATAGTTCACTCCTCCAGTGCTCTGCGCTTGCACATTTTTGTACTAGAAATGCAGAATGAGCAGGACCTGTTTGACACGTAACAAATCTGTCTGTAAAGATTTACAATCATCCTCCATCAACGGGTGCACCAACCAAGTGAGCGACACAAATATTCGACTCTGGCAGTGGCTGATAAAAAAAAAAGGCATACCCCATTTAACACATTTTCCTTAAAAACACATTATTTTTTGCATTTACTTAAAAGATAATTATATTTAAGATTATTTAATATTTACTTAATGTACGTTATTATTATTCATTAAATGCACTTGCAATTTGAACTTTAACACCCGTTTATTGTCTTTTTATATTACAGATACTAATATCCATGTATTATAAAAAAAAAAAAAAAACAGTCTTGTAGTTTATGACATCACATAAACCCTATATGGAATTATTTTCCTGTGACTCACTGAAGCCCATCTAGTATTCTCTATGTAATCAATGTCGGTACTATATTTGGAGTTCCACAAGCAGGCATATTTGTTGTATAAACCCTTGTGTGTTTTAATGCTTATTTTGCCAGGATCTTGGTGAAC
The DNA here is from genome assembly GCF_902713425.1 of Acipenser ruthenus. Lineage (NCBI taxonomy): Eukaryota > Metazoa > Chordata > Actinopteri > Acipenseriformes > Acipenseridae > Acipenser > Acipenser ruthenus. The sequence goes on along the minus strand of NC_081198.1, from coordinate 19,938,421 downwards.
TCCTGAGAGATAAGAACGATTTGAAGCATTGGGTAGCACTTCCTTAAAGTGACTGTAGCTTACAAAATAATGATCAGTTTTAAGCTTTCATTAGTTATATAGCTCTCACAGTGCAGCTTTGACAGAAACACATGTTATAGTAAACATGCGTTTATTTTAAAACAAGATATCTTGTGTTACAATTACAATTAAATACATCTATGTTTTCAAATAGTGTTGCAGTTGCTTGTTCCTTTCCCAATCCCTATTTTACACTTCCACTAGCTACATAAGACTCTGCTGAAGTGAAAGGACTAAGGAAGTGCAACAGATTTCATGAGAGCAAGGCGTGGAGACTGAGAACTTTCATTAAACTAGTGTACTCTTAGAAATGTCTCCCATAGTAAAAACACAGCAAAGTGTAATAAAGCACAGTGGAAACATGGTAAAGCAAAGGTATGCATTGTAAAGCACAGTGGAAACATGGTAAAGCACAGTGGAAACATTGTAAAGCAGAGGTACGCATTGTAAAGCACAGGTACACATTGTAAAGCACAGTGGAAACATGGTAAAGCACAGTGGAAACATTGTAAAGCACAGGTACGCATTGTAAAGCACAGGTCCGCATTGTAAAGCAGAGGTCCGCATTGTAAAGCACAGTGGAAACATGGTAAAGCAAAGGTATGCATTGTAAAGCACAGGTACACATTGTAAAGCACAGTGGAAACATGGTAAAGCACAGTGGAAACATTGTAAAGCAGAGGTACGCATTGTAAAGCACAGGTACACATTGTAAAGCACAGTGGAAACATGGTAAAGCACAGTGGAAACATTGTAAAGCACAGGTACGCATTGTAAAGCACAGGTCCGCATTGTAAAGCAGAGGTCCGCATTGTAAAGCACAGTGGAAACATGGTAAAGCAAAGGTATGCATTGTAAAGCACAGGTACACATTGTAAAGCACAGTGGAAACATGGTAAAGCAAAGGTATGCATTGTAAAGCACAGGTACACATTGTAAAGCACAGTGGAAACATTGTAAAGCAGAGGTATGCATTGTAAAGCACAGGTACACATTGTAAAGCACAGTGGAAACATGGTAAAGCAAAGGTATGCATTGTAAAGCACAGGTACACATTGTAAAGCACAGTGGAAACATGGTAAAGCAAAGGTATGCATTGTAAAGCACAGGTACACATTGTAAAGCACAGTGGAAACATGGTAAAGCAAAGGTATGCATTGTAAAGCACAGGTACACATTGTAAAGCACAGTGGAAACATGGTAAAGCAAAGGTATGCATTGTAAAGCACAGGTACACATTGTAAAGCACAGTGGAAACATTGTAAAGCAGAGGTACGCATTGTAAAGCACAGGTACACATTGTAAAGCACAGTGGAAACATGGTAAAGCAGAGGTACGCATTGTAAAGCACAGGTACACATTGTAAAGCACAGTGGAAACATGGTAAAGCACAGTGGAAACATTGTAAAGCACAGGTACGCATTGTAAAGCACAGGTCCGCATTGTAAAGCAGAGGTCCGCATTGTAAAGCACAGTGGAAACATGGTAAAGCAAAGGTATGCATTGTAAAGCACAGGTACACATTGTAAAGCACAGTGGAAACATTGTAAAGCAGAGGTACGCATTGTAAAGCACAGGTACACATTGTAAAGCACAGTGGAAACATGGTAAAGCACAGTGGAAACATTGTAAAGCACAGGTACGCATTGTAAAGCACAGGTCTGCATTGTAAAGCAGAGGTCCGCATTGTAAAGCACAGTGGAAACATGGTAAAGCACAGTGTAAACATGGTAAAGCACAGGTCCGCATTGTAAAACACAGGTCTGCATTGTAAAGCACAGTGGAAACATGGTAAAGCACAGTGGAAACATGGTAAAGCACAGGTACACATTGTAAAGCATAGGTACACATTGTAAAGCATAGGTACACATTGTAAAGAACAGTGGAAATATGGTAAAGCACAGGCTTGATTTGTAAAGCCCAGGGAGGAATTGTAAAGCATATTTAAATTAAAAAAAAATGGCAAACTATGGTAAATGCATAGCATAACCATGAGAAAAGCATGGAGGGGGAGGGGGGGGGCTGCAAAATTACTGTGCAGAATTACTGCTGCAAACTTATAAGTGTAGTACAAAATGAAAATCCATGTTTGCACATTTGAGACCTCTATAAATACAAGTGCACAAGAGCTTTGATTTTAGTTGTTTTCTTTGTTAGCTGCACTCACTATTTCAGAAGTTTTTGAAACAGGGTCTTACAATGAAGAATCTATCATTTGAATGCCAAATCAGCACTGCATTTAATGATGTGACTCCTGACACCTTCTATCTTCCCACACAAACAGAGGAGGGAGCTATCAGCTTGCCTGCTTGTAATGCTTGTAATGTCTATAAATTCCCATGCCCAGTGGAGCTGTCCACAGTCACACAGCTGCCCTGAGCTCCTGCCTGCATGCTCCTGACAGCAGAGCCCTTCAGCAGCAGGATGGAGAAACGTTCCCGGAGCACGTCACGCTCTTCCAGGAGCTCCAGCAGGAAGGCCAAGGATACAGGCAAGGAGCGGGCTGGAAGCCTGGAGCCCGGGGAAAGGAAGAGGGGGAGATCTGACCCCAGGAGCAAGAGGAGGGAAGAAGGCAAGGGGCAGGAAGCCCTGGCGAGTGATGGGAAGGTGGGGAGCTCCACCGTGGTGGAGGTGGACAAAGTCTTGGACTCGGAGCAGGACTCAGAGCCGGAGGAGAGAGCAGCATTGCTGGACACTGAGGGGCTTGAGGAAGGTGAGAATCACAGGAAGGTTCAGAAATGCAACTGCTCTAAACCTGCATGAACAAAAGAAACAAAAGGGGATTCACAGAGTCAGACTGAGAATGAGCTTGCCAACATTTCTGGTTAAAATAACTATACCAGTAAGTTCTAGTTCTTCTAGAGCCATACAATATCAATATAAATCTCTCTCTCTCTCTCTCTCTCTCTCTCTCTCTCTCTCTCTCTCTCTATATATATATATATATATATATATATATATATATATATATATATATATATATACTGTTGAATTGAACAGTTTAATTTACACGATGGTGAATCCAGATTGTATACTCAAATTAGAAACTCACTTATCAATTAGTATGGTCCCAGATTACAATACCCTGTAATGTCACCACTAGAAATATGGCTAAAGAATTTTAAAAATGAACAGAAATATGTTTTGAAAATGTATTCATTTATTGGAGATAGGGTCACTTACAAGCAAACACATTATTGAGATACATGGGAGGTGACTTTTAAAAAAGAAATGATCAGAAGATTTTTTTTATTATTATTATTTATTTCTTAGCAGACGCCCTTATCCAGGGCGACTTACAATTGTTACAAGATATCACATTATACATTATTTCTCATTATACAGATATCACATTATTTTACATACAATTACCCATTTATACAGTTGGGTTTTTACTGGAACAATCTAGGTAAAGTACCTTGCTCAAGGGCACAACAGCAGTGTCCCCCACTGGGGATTGAACCCACAACCCTCCAGTCAAGAGTCCAGAGCCCTAACCACTACTCCACAAATAGTTCATTTTTGGTGAACTATTTTTAGAAATATGAAAGTAGCTACCCCGAATGCTACGTACAGAACAATCCAGTTTAAGAATTCATAGTACAACATGGCAAAGCTATTTACATGTAAATGAACACATAATAATACATGCTGCAGATGCCTTTCTGAATATGGGTCATTTGTAAAAGAAAAAAGTAAAATACAAATAGAACAATGTTGGACAGATGTGTTGTTCCGTATTTCTAATATAGTTGGTTTTTCCATACCTAAAACTTTGGAATTAGCTATTCTGGGAAATACAAATATTACTGATTGGACAAAACTACAAAAAATATATATTTTAACATTGTTGCTTATGGCAATACGAGCTATAATGTTTTTATGGTAATGATCCACCACAGTCTCATTTTACATTAATGTATGTGGAGAATACTGAATATATTATAATATTATTTATGTGTATTATTTATTGTTAAGATGTATTGTTTTGATTACTTATTATTTGTGGATGGTGGATTCTCTCTCTAAGTATATGTTTACAACACAGTTATTAATACAATTACATGATGAAAAAGAGATAAAAAGGTAAGGTTTAACCAAACTGCACAAGACCCAACTGCAGTGTGTATATGCTCACATCATCGATTGAGTTGCATGTTGACTGTTTGCTTTGTAGTCCCAATAACCCAGTATCTGTCTGTACATCCGTCTCCCAGGTATGAAGCTGCGGACCCTGGGGTTCTGGGAGTGGATTCTGGTCATCTTCGCCGTGGTTCTCATCATCATGTTCCTCCCAGTCTCCATCTGGTTCTGTGTGAAGGTAAGCACAGACAGCCCTCATACCAGAGATTCTCTTTAGAAACCATGGTGACATCATCTGGTTCTGTGTGAAGGTAAGCACAGACAGCCCTCATACCAGAGATTCTCTTTAGAAACCATGGTGCACATTTCAAAACAAGTGTACATCTAGCTGTTTACATTGTCCTTTATTGTGCAACCATTCTATCCCATTAGATTCATTTTGTGTTAATGCTCCAATGTTATTTTAGACTATGATGAGGTTCTGCAGGCACTTCGAGGTCTAGAGATAATAAATCTGCAGCTCCAGACGGTCTTGATCCCTTACGTAATAAAAGTTGCTGCTAATATTATAGCTAAGCCTTTGTTCTTTATATTTAATGCATCCATTTTGACAAATCCCTCAAATATGGAAATCACCAGTACTGAAGGGTGGAGATGATTCTGATGTGAATAACTACAGCCCCATTTCCAATGTGCCTGTTCTGGCTAAGGTCTTTGAGTCCCTAGTTAATGTGAGTTAAAGCACGGTTTGAATTCTAATATCATTCTTATTATTATTATTTGTTTATTTAGCAGACGCCTTTATCCAAGGCGACTTACAGAGACTAGGGTGTGTGAACTATGCATCAGCTGCAGAGTCACTTACAATTACTCACCCGAAAGACGTAGCACAAGGAGGTTAAGTGACTTGCTCAGGGTCACACAATGGCTGAGGTGGGATTTGAACCGGGGACCTCCTGGTTACAAGCCCTTTTCTTTAACCACTGGACCACACAGCCTCCTTCATTCTTAGTGAAATGTAGGCTGGTTTAGGTCTAATCATGGCACAGTGACAGCAACCCCAAAGCTTATGGATGATATTACCGTGGACCTGAATAAAAATGAAGTGTGCATCTGTATTCAGTGACCTCTCTAAGGCTTTTGACACAGTAGATCATGACTTCTGACTCAAAGAAATCAGCACAGGTGAGAAGGCAGTTAGGTGGTTTAATAATTATTTTATAAATTGAACCCAAAGCATAGAAATAGATGGGTTAATTTGAGAGAGTATTGATTTAAAAAAGGGAGTTTCTTGGGGCTCTATACTTGGACCTGTCTTGTTTATGATTTACATTCGAAATGCCATCGTTATGCAGATGATACTGTATTGTAATCTAATGGCTCTTTTCTGCAGGCTAATACAAACTTGCAGGAAGCTTTGAATATCAGCACAGGGTAGAAAACAACTGATCTTGAGTACATTCTTGCCTCTGACTTTGGTGACATTATTTACTACCACAGTCTTAAGAAAACTGGATCCTTTGTACCATCCTGCATTGAGGTTTATAGCCAACCTGGGTCATTCTGTTCAGCATTGTGATTTATATAGACTGAATGGTCTGACTTCTTTATCTTCGCAAAGATTGAAACACTGGTGCATAATTGTTTATAAGGCTATCCTTGGCAAAACCCCAAATTATCTTTACAAATCTCTTGAAGTGCTTATAATCGTAGATCTCATCTCATGTTCTATGTTCACAGTTGCTACAGAATTCAGTTTTCTAGCTCCATGGTCTTTGAATAAACTTCAGGAAGAACTGAATCTTACTGTCATGATCCCTTTAAAGGAGTTCAAACAAAACATTGAAATCTATGTAGCGGAGACCTGCTTTTGTTTTAGCCGGTGCTCCAGAATTGATTAACTTGTTTGTATTTGTTGTTCTCATTTGAATTTGCGTTTCTGTGTATGATATGCCACCTTCTTGATCAGGTCTCCCTTGTAAAACAGACTTCAATCTCAATTGGACTTTCCAGATTAAATTAAGGTGTAGACTGCTATTATTATTAATACAGTAACTATCATTTCAAAAATTATTTAGATATGAACAGAGGTATTGGAGACATAATTCTGAAATGTTGCTGTTCCTAAAATGCATTTACTTTACCTAACATGGCAGCCTGGCCCGTGCAAAACTGAAATCTGTGACGTTTAGAACTTCTTATTTCATTGTTCTAATCGCTTTTCTCAACTACAAAGACAAGCCAATCCCTCCCAGTGTACAGACAGCACATCTACCCAGCTGGCTTGATCCTGACCTCCCCACTGTCTCCTGTTCAGTCCCAGGCCTCAAGCCGTGAATGTGCCCAGCTGTGGGATGTTTGTTTCCTTCACTCATTGCACTGAAGGCGGATTTGAACTCTATAGCTGGCAGGCTGGAGAGGCTGGTGTTTAATCCTCACAAGGACTGTTCTAACCAGGCTCCTTTTTGTTGGGTTCACACTGGTGTCAATCCTCACAAGGACCGTTCTAACCAGGCTCCTCTTTGTTGCGTTCACACTGGTGTTAATCCTCACAAGGACCGTTCTAACCAGGCTCCTCTTTGTTGCTTTCACACTGGTGTCAATCCTCACAAGGACGGGCTCCCGAGTGGCGCATCCAGTAAAGGCGCTCCTCGCAGGATGTGCCCTATAGCCTGGAGATCGCAGGTTCGAATCCAGGCTATGTCACAGCTGACCGTGACCGAGAGTTCCTAGGGGGCGGCACACAATTGGCTGAGCGTTGCCCGGGTAGGGAGGGCTTAGGTCGGCAGGGGAATCCACGGCTCGCCGCGCATCAGCGACCCCTGTGGCCGATAGGGCGCCTGTGGCTCTGCAGCGGAGCCGCCAGATCTGTGTTGTCCTCCGGCACTATAGGTCTGGTGGCATTGCTGTGGATCTGCAGTGCGAAAAATGACGGCTTGGAAGGAGCACTTTTCGGAGGACGCGTGTTCCAGCCTCCGTTTCCCGAGTCGGCGGGGGGGTTGCGAGCGGTGAGCCGGGGATACAGATAATAATTAGGCATGCTAAATTGGGGTGAAAATCGGGGTAAAAATAATTGGCGACGACTAAATTTTAAATAAAAAAAAAATAAAATAAATCCTCACAAGGACCGTTCTAACCAGGCTCCTCTTTGTTGCATTCACACTGGTGTCAATCCTCACAAGGACCGTTCTAACCAGGCTCCTCTTTGTTGCGTTCACAGATCGTGAGGGAGTACGAGAGGGCGGTGATATTCCGGCTGGGGCATCTTCTGCCAGGGAAACCCAGAGGACCAGGTATTGAAGAAAACAAGAAATGAATAAGAATGATAGATAAAACAAAGTCTAAAAACAAATAACATAGATAAAAACTATTATTTTTATAAATCAGGTAAAAAAGGCTGAACTATAAAATGAATGGTGGCATTACTACTGAATGCACTTTCTTTCTCCTCTCCTTTTTTAGTTTTACCTTTGGGAGGCACAAAAGGTCAGTTAGCTGATCTTAAAGTGCACAGAGGTTTATATTGGGACAGAATCTCTCTTAGGTAATCCGGTGCCAAGCCATTTAGCGCTTTATATGTCAACAGTAATATTTTAAATTAATTCTAAAACACACAGTGAGGCCAGCACAGGAGCTATAAGATCTACTTTAGGAATGCCCCAAGAAGTCTTTCACATGGTACATCCCATCTCATGCCGATAACGGCCCTGAGTTTCACAGCACCTACACTGTCACATTAGAAAACTGCAATCAAATTGCATCACTGTTTTCCTTTCTAAAACTGAATAAACACAGCGCGCTGCCATCGAGACAGAACAGCAACTACAGTGACAGCCAAATAGTTCACGACAACAATACAAGGTACAAATAAACCTATTTGAAATACAGACTTAAACTGAATGTATCTAGCGCTCCCATACCTGAAGCTCCATGGTGAATGTATCTTGATGTGATATGAGTGTCTGAGCGTTCCCGTACCTGAAACTCCAAGGTGAATGTATCTTGCTGTGATGTGAGTGTCTGAGCGCTCCCATACCTGAAGCTCCATGGTGAATGTATCTTGATGTGATATGAGTGTCTGAGCGTTCCCGTACCTGAAACTCCAAGGTGAATGTATCTTGCTGTGATGTGAGTGTCTGAGCGCTCCCGTACCTGAAGCTCCATGGTGAATGTATCTTGCTGTGATATGAGTGTCTGAGCGCTCCCGTACCTGAAGCTCCATGGTGAATGTATCTTGCTTTGATATGAGTGTCTGAGCGCTCCCATACCTGAAGCTCCAAGGTGAATGTATCTTGATGTGATGAGTGTCTGAGCGCTCCCGTACCAGAAGCTCCATGGTGAATGTATCTTGCTGTGATGTGTCTGAGCGCTCCCGTACCTGAAGCTCCATGGTGAATGTATCTTGCTGTGATGTGAGTGTCTGAGCACTCCCATACCTGGAGCTCCATGGTGAATGTATCTTGATGTGATATGAGTGTCTGAGCGCTCCCGTACCTGGAGCTCCATGGTGAATGTATCTTGCTGTGATGTGAGTGTCTGAGTGCTCCCGTACCTGGAGCTCCATGGTGAATGTATCTTGATGTGATATGAGTGTCTGAGGGTGAATGTATCTTGCTGTGATGTGAGTGTCTGAGCGCTCCCGTACCTGGAGCTCCATGGTGAATGTATCTTGATGTGATATGAGTGTCTGAGCGCTCCCATACCTGAAGCTCCATGGTGAATGTATCCCGTCTCCCCTTGATCCACAGGTCTCTTCTTCTACCTCCCGCTCCTTGATGTTTACCACAAAGTGGACCTCCGCTTGAGAACCTTCGAGATCCCGTTTCATGAAGTGAGCAAACAAACACACCTGCCTGTTTAATTTCTTATACCACTACAAATGAGAAACCGTGGGCCCAATTCAAGTGATCTAAATGATGGACGATCTTTAAACACATTTAACAAACTATTCATTGAATGTGAATTGATTTCCATCTGCGGAGATTCATTATTAGGTAGATGCTGGTTGTCAGGAATGGTGCAGACATGCTTTCAGACAGTAACATGACCCAGAAGACACTGCTGCGGTGAAATGACACAGGAAGTGAATCAGTAACAGACTTCCTGGAAGGCATGGCGAGCAAACTGAGAACTTTCTTTAATCTAGTGTAAAACCAGATGTCTGTTTGAAAATTAAGTGTTTCTTTCAGAACTGCACATGTGAGACCGATGTAGCTAATGAAAGTGCACAGTGGGTTAGATTGATGGAATTACTCTATTAGCTACAATGACTTTAATATTTAAACAGTGGTATCAGGTCAGGATGCTAACGGCTCACCCGCTGTGTTGACAGATAGTGACGAAGGACCTGGTCACCCTGGAGCTCAGTGCGGTGTGTTATTACCGGCTGGAGAACGCTCCACTCTGCCTCACTGCTGTCTGTGACTCCTCCACTGCTCTCCGACTCCTCGCTCAATCCACACTGAAGAGCTGCCTGGCCCACCGGGACTTCACAAGCATCCTGCTGGACAGGAAGAGCATCGCAGAGGAAGTCAAGGTACTGGCTGTGGCTCTGTGAAAGTGTCTAGAACTTAGTAATGAGGCACGTGCGCACACAGTACGTACAACATTCTGGATACCTGATAGGTGCTCCGAGTGTTACTGTGCTTTACTACATCTTTAGGAAATACTAAAAGAAACTAAATACATTCAATTTCCTTTCAACTAGCAATGTCGCTTGCCATTGAATTTTTTTTTGTTTCTTTTAGTATTGTTTAATTTGGCACTATCAAAGGCTTTCTAGTTCTGAATTGACGACATCTTTACCTTGTCTCTGTGAGCCACACTTGGCCATGTCTTTTAATGACACACTGACTTCAAATGAACATTTTGAATGGGCTGTTATTTTGTGTTTCTAGATAGCGCTGGATGCTGTAACCTGTCGATGGGGAATGAAAGTGGAGAGGGCGGAAATGTAGGTTTCTTGTCAGTGAATGTATTATTTATTTGGTTTTGAACGTAGAGCTAATGAAAGGTTAGGGATAGCGCACCTCAATCCTGACCTGAACACCCACTGCCTGTCTGCCATTCTCTCCCGAGTCTTTCTTAATGAGACAACCACATTGTGGCAGATTCTGTATTGGGGTTTGTTTTGTGATGTGCACAGAAATAGAATTCCTCTTGCACAGGATTATCCAGTTTATACAAACCCTGTTTTCTCTAATGACTTCTGGGAGTGGATACGCGATATGAAGAGGTAGAATTTTTGAGTAATCTCTGCTGTGATGTATCGGTTTATCTGGGCTCAGTACCCTACAAGAGTTAACCACAGTAATTTTGTAGCTTTCCCCATACTTTTCCCATGTATTTCCCATAGTTTACCATGGTTTGTTGTGTTTTTTAATTTTCTTTACCATGCCCCAATGCTTTATTACAATTCGCTATGCTTTTACAATGGGACACTTTCCTGACTCTCTCCTGTGTTTCAGTAAGGATCTCCATCTGCCAACTGAACTCCAGCACACTCTTTCAGTGGAGGCCGAGGCACAGAGACTGGCCAAAATCAGAGTAAGAACCTATTCTGTTATTCTGCGTCACAGTCTAGTGCATGGGCTTCCAGCAATATTAAATAGGAGCAGATGCCCTAAAAGCATATCTAAAAGCATGGCTTGCTAGCAGAGGTTTCTTTATCTAGTGTAGTTCCAGATGTCATGTTTTTAAATGAAAATACATTTGCTAAAATTACTTTTTTTCAAAACTGCACATTTGAGACCTATATAAATGAACGGATGCTCATAACAATGTACAGTATGCAACTATTTTGTTAGCTACAATGACATTAAGCAGTGCTGTCTGAATGCTCCCTAACCCCAGCCCCTCTCCCTAGGTGATAGCTGCTGAGGGGGAGAGGGCTGCCTCGGAGTCCCTGCGCTTGGCTGCGGATAATCTGTCCGGCTCCCCCCAGGCTCTTCAGCTGCGCTACCTCCAAACCCTGCACAGCCTCGCCAGCGAGAGATCCTGCACTACCATCCTGCCACTGCCCTTTGACCTGCTCCACCTGCTCACCCACAGCGAGGGCACACACACACCCCGGGAGCAGGGAGAGCCCAAGAAAGACTCCCCCATGCTCTAACTCACAGCTTCTCAAACTCTTATTGCACACAGCTGTATTGGGACTCCCTTTAGAGTGTCTTTCAAGACCCCTGATGCAAAGATTGTTAGAATTCAAATCCAGGGATATATCACTGGTTAAACTGAATCAATGGTGGTGTTATCCACCTTGGTGTGTGTCTGCTACAAGTTTAGTGCTGGTAAACGATGAGGATCAATAACACTGGCTACAGTGAGAGCTTCGCTCATAGCTCTGCAAGGGAGAGAGAGAACAATCCCTGCCTGCCTGCCTCTCAAACACAGGTAATCATGTAACCAAAAGGCATTTTTTCAAAGAATGTCATCATTATTTTACTGTTTGGGGTGCAAATGCTTGCCTTCTATTATTAGTAGTTTGGTTCTAATTTTGTAACATTAGCAGGTGTTTTTTTCTCTTTTGAATAAAATAGGAGTTAAAGACATGAAAGTAGAAATGTTAGATTGGTTTGATTTCCTAAATGTTTTAGAATTAAATGCGTTTGTAACCAATCAAAAAAGGCCTCCTGAGAAGCCCTCAGTGCTATTACTAGCCTTTACCAGACTAAAACATTAATGTTGAGGAGACTGCATGTACACAGATATGGCCAAAAGTTTAGCATCACCTAGAATTTTAGGATCGAGACATAATTAAATAAAAACAATAACATAATTTAGATATTTTATTTATTTAACATCGTATAATCAAAGAAACTACTAAATGAAATCACAAGTCTACCAGAAGCCACAATAGTAGTACAGGATTTAATGTTGGATTCCGAAATGTCACATTTTTCAGTTTTTGTCAGTTTTGCGTTACATATATGGAAAACTACAAAGAGGTATGTAATTCAATATGTTCATGTCATATTATTCAGTGGTTACATTCAACTTTATGATGCAAAATTAGTTAATTCTATAAGGTGATGCAAAACGTTTGGCCATAACTGTATGTGTATATGGAAAAGACTGAATATTGAATAAAAACCCTTACACTGTACACATTCTACTGTATAAACACTACAGCTGACCTCTACATTTGACATGCATATCTTTAACAGTGGTAAAAGGAAAAATTCTAAACACTTCAGCTTGGACATTTCAAAATGTTTGAACTGTGTTTTATTAAATACACTGCATGTATTTGAAAGCATTGTTTAATTTGATTGGCAGCCTTTTGGAAGCGCACGTCTAGTGGAATCTCTTGTTGAGCTTTGATGTTTGCTCCTTGTTCAATCTCTTCTCCTCACTGGATTTGTTTCACAGTTTCAGTCTTCAAATCTAAAGAAAGGAAATAGAAAATAAAAGGAATTAACAATTGTTCATTCTGGCACTGAATCACTTTTTCAGACTCTACTACAATTTTTATTTTATTTTTATTTTTTACTAGATCTCATTTTGGATTGTACTCACTCAGATCCAAACGTCAAAGTTACTGGCTGAAAAGACCAATTAACCTGAAAAAAATGTCTCTGCTCCTCATCTACAAAGTTACAGAAACTTAATGTTTTTCATGTGTTGTGAAACCATTGCTGGAACAAAGGGGGAGAGGAGGAGGGCAGGGAGGAGGGTGAGGAAAGGGAGATGGAGATGGAGAGGGAGACAGAGGAGGGAAATATGTAGGGAATGTGAAGAGAAAGGAAAGGAGAGAAGGGAGACAGATAGCTTTAACTAGGGAGTGTGCTCTACTGCTCTCAATGTGATATTGACAGGGTCAGCTCTACTGCTTTCAATGTGATATTGACAGGGTCAGCTCTACTGCTTTCAATGTGACAGCCATTAAATGACCCCATCATTAAGTCATTTATTTTTTCCTTTGCATTTTAAATGATTTATTTATTTGGACTTGTGACTTTAACCACAGTTTGTAGACCCTCATAGGCGGCCCATTGTACCGCGGAACAGGTAATAAAGCGGTCATTGCTTCCATTTGCCCCATAATGCCATTCCACCAGCACCTTCATTATACAGCTATGGCCAAAAGATTTGCGTCACCCTATAGAATTAACACATTTTGCTTCATAAAGTCGAATGTAACCTGCTGAATAATGTTATTTTAACATATTGAATTACATACCGCTTTGTAGTTTTCCATATGCTTAACAAAAAACTGACAATAACTGAAAAATGTGACATTTCGAAATCCAACATGAAATCTTGTACTACTATTATGGCTTCCGGTAGACTTTTGCGATATCATTTTGTATTTTCTTTGATTACATTATGTTAAATAAAAGATCTAAATTATGTTCATATCGTTTTTTTTATTTTTATTAATGTCTCAATCCCCAAATTCTAGGCGATACAAAACGTTTGACCACAGCCTAAGGCAGAACCAGTAGTTAAATGAACACATGCTTTAGGGCCTGTCATGTGCTGAAATCAACAATAAACCAGGAGGTAAGAATGAGCCCCAAGCACCTCACACACAAAGCAGCACAACTGTATGGTTTACAGGTTCTTGTATAGAGGAAGAAAACAGACAGCTGTCTGGGAGCAACTATAAAATGACTATGCAAAATAAACAGAATAGTGTAAGTTTAGCCATTTCTGCTGTGGAGCAATAAACACAAGTTACAATATAGAAGTAAGTTCATAAAGAACATGTTTATTAACAGTTGATTATAACAACATGCAGGGGTGTGGTAAATGACATCACAGCTGTAATTACCTCAGAAGAAATTAATTTCTCTCACACATACCAACCTCAATATAATAAATTAGAATATATGAACAGCAATTCAATTGAATTCTATATTTTAATTAACTTGATTAGCATACATAGGTTAGGTTCACCAAAAACTACAGTTTGCCTTTACGCAAAAGTTTATATTAAATTTAAATTTAAAATTATGATACAAAAAAAACCAAAAAAATAATACAACCTGTAATAGACATACCTAGTGATTTCTTTGCAAACATAGGAGTTAAGATATACCGGCTTATATTATCTATGTGCTTGAATTATTCTACAGTGTAGCCAATCTATCTTCTATCCATACAACAATAAGTGAACTAGTATACTTCTATGTACTTAAAAGGAAAGATATCTGTCCAATAAAAATCACAAGAACCGTTAATCTCAATAAATATAGTTCCTTCTACCCCAGACCCTGCAGACAAGTAAACCACTTTACAAAAACAGAACGTACATATGCAACCATGTGAACTGATTCAATACTGAAATAGTTACAAAAATATATTTTTAAAACCCAACCACAGTTCTGTGCATAGTTAGTTTGTAATGCACCATCAACCGTTTCATGGTCCTATCGCAAAGCATGGGGTAAATTGTCTTTTGATTACACATAAATATACTATTGTAACAAATGCATTTGGCACGTGAACCTTGATTAATTCATGTTTTTGTGTTTAAAAATATTTATGGTAATGTCTTTGTAAATCAGCTTTTAATAAAACTAATGAACTAACTTCATTTTAACAGTACAGTAAACTATCACATGCGAAGAACGAGTCTGTCAGGTTTAATACAAAAAAAACACACTATATGGCATTTACAGTTCATTTAAATTCCCAATTTCATATTACAGGACATATATACGGTTATTATACCCGGGGACCTACCGAACATGGAACTGCGTACCTTGCCTCCCATCCCTTTCATTCACAAACACACATGGGTGTCAGTGTTTATGAGGTCATTAAGGGTAGTGCATAGAACTTAGAGAAATAAAATACAGTGGTCATGTCACACTTTACATTTCTGGTGTACGCGTTGTCCTATTTGCTGCTACACCAGCCCCGGTCTCACCTCTGTTCTCCAGTCTGGCTCGGCCCTGCAGCTGTCTTTCCAGGTCTTGAATCCTCTCCAGCGCTGAGCACAGCTGCTCGTCCAGTTCAATCACCTGCACCTCTGCCTTCTGTGCACGATTCTCTGCATTCCTGTTCAATAAGGGCACAGAGCAGGGTTCTCAGTCAACCTGCTTCATTCAAAAAGCGTACTGTAAACAGGTACATGCATTTCAGTTGCTGCACTGATGCTAGTGAAAAGACGTTCACTAAGTGACAACTTTCTTATGTGTGTTAATAAATCTGCAGCAACCATGTAACTGCAAACATCTCAAGTTCCATTACTGGGGTTGTGTACTAAAAATGACTGTTACCCTGCCATTGTTTTAACCTCTGACAAATATCACATATCACATAATCAAATACCACATATCACGTTACGTTTTGTTACAGGGGATGCTTTGTTTTAGTTAATGTACTTGTGGGACATCTTGCTTAGTAAAATATGTATTTCTTGTAAAGTATTGTGTTACTGATTCACTGATCTTGTGCCATTTCTGTAAGTTAATATGTTCAGCTAAATCCGTCTCTTAAGGTGCAGATGCATTTTGGGTGGGCAATCCGAAGCGAGAAGACACTCATGTACCATAAGAGACAGTGTCAACTGGACACATTTACTTATTATAAACCATGTTTTAATAAACCACAATCAAACAAGCGCACAGTACATAGTTAATGCTGTTATCCATCTTCATTCATTTGTGTCAGATGTACTGGAATGTTAAAATCAGCTTGGCTTTGTGATTTATAACAATGTGAATTTGATTTGTTTGGGGGGGATCTCTGGAGCAATGGAGCCGTGAAAAAGACTACAAATACCATCCCCACAGCATAGAAGTTACACAATGGAAAATTGAACTTTAAATGGGTTCTTCCTCAGTGGATTAGTTTTCTTTTGCACTCACTGAAGTTGCTGCTGTAAAACCTTCATCGTCTCCAGTGCTTCAAAGGCTTTATTGGTGTGCTCTGTCTGGGGCCTGGACACCAGCACATCCTCCTGTGAACACACCAGCAAACACTGCAGTACAGCCAGTACACACGGCAGTACCTAGCAAACACTCTAGTAAGCCAGTACACACGGCAGTACAGCTAGCAAACACTCTAGTAAGCCAGTACACACAGCAGTACAGCTAGCAAATGCTGCAGTACAGCCCAGCAAACACTGCAGTACCGCCCAGCAAACACTGCAGACGAACCTGGGCACTGACTCCTGGGTGCATGGCTGTGTACGGTCTCCTGGGTGCATGGCTGTGTACGGTCTCCTGGGTGCATGGCTGTGTACGGTCTCCTGGGTGCATGGCTGTGTACGGACTCCTGGGTGCATGGCTGTGTACGGACTCCTGGGTGCATGGCTGTGTACGGACTCCTGGGTGCATGGCTGTGTACGGACTCCTGGGTGCATGGCTGTGTACGGACTCCTGGGTGCATGGCTGTGTACGGACTCCTGGGTGCATGGCTGTGTACGGACTCCTGGGTGCATGGCTGTGTACGGTCTCCTGGGTGCATGGCTGTGTACGGACTCCTGGGTGCATGGCTGTGTACGGACTCCTGGGTGCATGGCTGTGTACGGACTCCTGGGTGCATGGCTGTGTACGGACTCCTGGGTGCATGGCTGTGTACGGACTCCTGGGTGCATGGCTGTGTACGGACTCCTGGGTGCATGGCTGTGTACGGACTCCTGGGTGCATGGCTGTATACTGACCCCCTTTGTAGTCCCGGTTTTGCCCTTGAGAGATCTCTGGTAGATGTTGGAGTCATGACCTATAAACTTCACAACAACATCTTCCTCCTCCTGGAAGAAATAGAAGGTTCATCAACACACAGGTGTCCTGCACCGACACCCATCTGACCCATCTTCATTAAAATTGACCAGTGGCTCTCAAACTCATTTGTGATTTGCCTTTTCATTAGTTTTCAATTGGGGTCCTGTGATACAGAAAGGATCGATGCTGTAAATCTCCCTCCCGATTAGAAAGGGCGCTGTGTAAGGGGGAAGGTACGCTGCCTCCTAGATCTACCACCTCGGTGGTAGGTGGAAACCGGAAGGTGACCATATTAGGAGGGGCACGTAGCTGCAAGTACTCAGGACGATTCCATTGCAGTCAGCTGCGGGACAGCCCTCTATTGGAGAAACCATGGCGACGCGTTGACTGCAGGGAGGAGTTTGCTGGGTACAAAGGGGAAGCAGCTACGTCAGTTCCTACTCTTGCGCTGAGAAACTGAGCCACCAGCCGGAGCGTTGTGTTTTTTGGATTACGTGTTGTTTGTTGTGTGTTTTCAGAGGCGGAGTAGGAGCGCGGGACTGCAGCCACGGAGCCAGTTCCAGATCACAGAGCACTACCTTCCCTTCACCAACATCAGCACACCCCGTGTGGATTACAGAGCACTCTAGGACACTCGGGATTTCATTGTGGACACTTTGTTTGTTTTTGTATTTTTGTTTGTCAGCCAGCTGTGTTCCCCCCAATACCCTCACAGGTAAAGGGGAGGTTTATTTTAATAAAAGCAGTCGTTTTTGTGGGAGAAATACTGTTTCAGGACTGCTATTTATTAACACACCACTCGCATCCGTCACAGGTACCTATTGAAAAACTGCACAAGGCTAAGGAGAGATCTTACGCCTCTCTTCTCAACAGATCTTTTTCAAACAGCTCAGCTGTCTTGTTTTCATTACATTTATCAACACTGATAAAGAAAATAAATACAATATTCTATTAAAATTGCACATTTGAGTCCAATGTAACAAATGGAAGTATACAACAGGTACGATTCCTGAAAAAAGGTCTACTTTAAGAAAAAGCTCATTCCAATCATTTCAATAAAAAACTGCAATTTTTCACTTGACCGCCTCTGATTTTGATCAACTTTTGCACATATTTCTGTCTTTGGAAGAAATGGTTACATTGTGAATTGTAGGCCTGAGTGACCTCCCATTCATGAGATACAGGTCATCAAAGCTTGACCTGATTTGGACACCCACCCTACCTTTACATGGTCAGAACTTGTAAAGTTGACCTTTGATCTCACCCAGGTAATTACAGCTCCTGGAGAAGCATCACTTAAAATAACACACATGCGCTGACAGAAGTACCACCAGTGTGGTACTTCTGGTGGTGTCTTCTGATCAGTAGACACCACCAGCCTGAGCCACCAGTGACTGTTATACTGAACAGTAACATATCCTTTCACTTGGTCAAATGGTAGGACATCCTCTTCGACTGTGATTGATTCTTCTCTTTGTTTTGTTGACTGGGAGAACTCTCGTACAAGGACTTTTGCTTTGGAAACTGGTTGAAAGAAGAGGAGATGCCGTGTGGCAGGCACAGTTCTTACCTTGAGGAATCGTTGCTCCAGAAAATCTTGCTCAACTTGCCATTGTGCTATCGTGAATACTTCAAGAGCAGGAATGCTGTCTTTTGCAAACCTGTACAATTGGTGCGGAGTCTGGCTCTGGTCATGGTATGGATGCTGCAAACTGTTTTGTCGCTATTCGTGGAATGGTTCCTCCTACACCATCACAGGGTCCTTTGCCATGAAATGTTGTAAAGTTCCACCCTGCTTCCACGCCAAAATCTTCCAAGTACTGGCAAATGTTGAGGTCATTTTTACAATTCTTATATTACCCTGCACACCTGTCAGAGATGTAACAGATTTTTCTCTGGCGCCTCCGAAATTTGTTCTCCAAGAACCTCAAAAGATGCTTTTGAAAGAGATAAACAGCGACTGTGTCATGAGTCATGCATTCTGATATTGCAACATATGAGATGTGCTGAGAATTCCCATCTTTGTCTCGCCAATAGCAAACAAAAGAATATATGGTTGCCTGAGAGTTGTTACAATGGTGTGATTGTGCTACATCTTGCATGACGAAAGTGAAGTTTGCTGAAAAATCACCAACAACTAGGAAATAGCATCCCTCAGCTGTTGATAATATGCAGTCTGCATCTTTGTGATCAAATCATGTTGAGGAAGATGTTGGAGATGGCTTGTGAAAGTCTCTATGAACTGATCAACAGGTTCATTGATTGTCTGAAGGGTGGATCTGTCAGTCGTAGTCCACTTCTGACACTTCACTGCGTCCACCAGGCTATCTAGAAAGAGCATTTGTAGATGAGTCCTGAAATCTTCAAGTAATGGACAATTTTCACACTTTCCTAAGTGGCAATCAACATTAGGTGGGGAACACATAAGATATCCCAGGTAGGAGACACTGCTGCTGTACCCTTGAGCAAGGTACTTTACCTAGATTGCTCCAGTAAAAACCCAACTGTATAAACAGGTAATTGTATGTAAAAATAATGTGATATCTTGTAAAAATTGTAAGTCGCCCTGGATAAGGGCATCTGCTAAGAAATCAATAATAATAATAATAATAATAATAATAATAAGCAATGCCGATAATGATTCAAAGGCACTTCTGTACTGGATTTCAGTTGTGGAAGCTTAGAACAAATGAACATCAGCTTTACATTCTGGTGTGTTGTGCAGATCGGCTATATTAATGAACAATAAATAATTTAAAAATTAATTTTGTAAGTATAATTTATATCAATTAGTAGATCGGATTTATTCGGCAGTATGCTGCTAGATAAGATGGTGTGAATATCGCTTAAGATCCGATATATTAGCCTAACAAAAATGCATAATTTAAAATGACTTTTGTATGTATAATTTACATTAACATGTAGATCAGATATATTTCGACAGTATTACGCTAGATAAGGGAATGTGAATATCGCTGTAATATATATTAGCAGCAAATAAATAATTTAAAATGAATTGTATGATTGTACATTTCTGATTGTGTATTTTTGTTTGTGTAACAAACGTTAAATAGCAAAATGTGTTACGTATTTACGTTATTTTGCATTTCTGTTTTTGTTTTGAGAAGCACTACAGTATGGACAGCAGGTATGCGAGCGATTGTCCAAAAGTTAAAGCATGAGTTTCAATCATGGAAAAAATTAAGCTTCATGCTGCGATTACTAACTAGGCCACGGTGCACATCAATCACATGATGTACTTGAAAAACGTTGCTTATACAGTATTATTATTTTATATTTGTTCTTTCATTTATTTTTACATACAGTACTTTGTATAATTAGGACAGAAAACAAACATGAGACTGGTTATCATAGTGCATGTATTTCAATTACAAGTTTGGGAAGAAACAATACATTAATTAATTAAAAACTAAAGAGTTAACGTCTTTGCTAAACCGTGGTAAATACCTGTAGTTCAATACCAACCAATATTTTGTGTTGTGAGAGAGATCATACAGTATATGTAGACTACTGTATGTCAGCATCATTTTAAAATGGTAAATCCCTGTAGTGCAACAACCAATAAGACATATAACGAGAAAGAGATACAGTATATTGAATTAAAGTGAATTATCACAATTTAAATTCATGTAGATATACACATATTTACGGTATCTCTCTTCCTCATTATACATGTCTGTTGTCTTGAATTACAGTTGTTCAATACCAGCCAAGAGACTTAAATAGTAGTAAGGTTACAGCTATACTAATATTAAAATGTATAAACTATGACTTGTCCTGCTAATAATATTATGGATGCAGCATGTCATATTACTGAAACATTTTAATTTCGATTAAAGATTGACAACATTTTGACATGTAAAATCATTTAATATGAAAATAAATCTCTGCGATCACACATAAACTACATCAAATTGACATCGATGTTATAGAAACATAAAAAGACAGAGGTTTAAAACAGTTCACCATAGAAACAGTCGTCGATCACACATTTTAAAGTTAATACGAAAAGACAGTGGCACGAACACGCACCAACATACACAGTCTAGTAAATAAAAGGGCCAGATAAAAATAAAAAGCCATGCAGTGAACCTCCCCTTTAATCAAACTGTAGCCCCGCCTTACTTTTGTCTACTTTTGCCTTACTGCGCTTGCGTGATCAACTTATTTCCCGGTCAACTTATTTCCTACGACATCAGGTTTAAGGACACACCTTAATTGAGTTATATTTGTGTTTTCTTGTTTTTCACTTTATAAAAGGGCACATTTCAGTATTGATCTGTATTTAATTTACCTGTGCTACACTTTAGTCACATGTTAATAGGCCAGATTGGTTAATTAATTAACATGAATCTGTTACAGCTGCACCAGTTCACTGCAGCTTCAATTTAACAGGTGAGTATACTCGATTACAACAAAATATTTTTGTTTAATTGTATTAGGTGTGTAATCGCTTCACTTAGAAGATTTACCTAACACTCTGCATTCAACTCTGTGCTGTGCCATAACCAAAAGCAGGCACAAAATGAAACTTGCAGGAAATGCAGATAAGGGTCTAGGCTACAATCTATCAAAAACTGACAAAAATCCAAGGTTACACGATTTGACCAGGGTGAGGTCAAAGGTCACAGAATCACACAACATTATCTTACACTTCACAGAACCTTTCATATGAGAAGATAGTGCTATTTAAGAGCTTTAAAACGACACCAAAACTACCTTTCTATGTCAATTATGGAGGAGGTTATGACCATGGAAAGGTTGGGTGAGGGGTCCAAAATGGGTCAACTTTGATGAGCTGTACCTCATGAACGGGATGTCACAGAGGCCTACAATTTACACTGTAACCACTTCTCCCAAAGGCAAACATGCATGGAAATTTTAAAATAAATTAAAGGAGGTCAAGGTTTTTGGTGATTGATTTCATATGGAATAACCCAAAAGTCTAGGACTGATAGCGGTCTATTCAATTATTCTAAACATGTGTGGGCCTAGCAGCTGCAAGTCACAGCAATGTGTAACAATAACCTTGCATAAGATTTGAAGTCACATAACCGGTTTGCACTTTGAATTAACAAATATAGATCCATGGGAAAGGTGCTTGAGCTCACTGCATGATTAGAAACAATTATGAACAAAAAGGAGTAGAATGTAGGAGTAGTGACTGAATAAAAAGCTAATGAGAGAACATACTGTGCTTTAGGTCCATGTAGATAGTTACTGCACCTGCAAGACCAGAACATCTAATGCTAGTGTGAACCAGGATTGTTTGCTAGCTCAATCGCTAATGATTCAAAGCAAGCAGAATGTTGAAGATAAGCAGATGTGAAGGTCAAGGAAGTGTTATGGACCTTAGTGCACAACAATGTGAACTATTGGATGAAACAAAGAAGTGGTTATGAAATATGAAGTGCTGAACAAAATAAAGGCAAGTTCCAACTGTTGTGTTAAAGCAGGAAGGATGTCTAAATATACTTTTTTTCTGTATTGCATGCTATTAAGTCTCATTTGACAAAATTGCTGTAGTACACAGTTAACAGCCAAAAATGCATTGTTAGATTTTGAATTTTCAATACCTTAGACAATTTTGAATGATTTCAGAGGTGGTCTTTGCATCAGTTCAATAGACCCCATTGTACGTCACAGTCTTAAAAGTACTGAGAATAATAGAGGGGTCTAAAGGTGAGTAAAGGAAAGCCAGGCACAGGTGTTTGAATTGGAAGGAAATGGAAAATGAATAAACTGTTTGCAGGGGGCTACCTACCTAGCATTATCTTTACTTAATCTGTATGTAAAATGTTTCTTAAAGCTGGTTTGCACTGCGTTCACCACAATGATGGTGCCTATATAGCTAAGAAATGCTAACACATAATTCCTTAAAAGAAACACATGTTATAGCAAACAAAACAAAAAAACATATCAGTCACTAGGGGAAGCAGCCAACTGTTTTTTGTCAGGAAAGCCAGTGAAGACATTTTTACCTTCCAGGTGACCAAGCAAGTGCAACACGATCTGAAAGCACGGCTTGCAAACAGATTACTGTAACCTAACGTCCAGATAGCACATTTTAAAATAAAGTATGTTTACATATATACATGTTCTTTCAGAACTGGACATTTGAGACCTATATCATGAATGCAAGTGCACAGCCTGCAGGAGTTACTTTGTAAGCTGCAATCACTTTAACATGGACAGTGTCACTGTTATGGAGTTACTGCTGCTGCTGCTATTGGTTCAAGATGTTTTGAATCCTTGTTTATTGTGTATGGTTGTTGGAATTGCTTGGTGGATGTGTCGGGCCATTCTTTCAAGAGACGTTACAACTTAAGATCCTGGCTGGATCATTTCTTCATTAAGCAGTGTATTGGCCAGCAGGGTGAGGGAGGGATGAGAAAACACTAATGAAATGAGGAATGTCACTCCGACCTGTCCTGGGACATCCAGCTGCCCCTCATCAGCATCCCCTGCCAGCGCTGTCCCATCAAGCTGCTCTGCCAGCGCCACGTCAAACTGCAAACACAAGGACAGGCTGCTGCTCAAACGCTTTCTCTTACAAATTAAACAGATCTGCTTTTACAACTAAAGAAGAAATGAGGAGAAAGGTTTCCAAGTATTATCTTACCTCTCATTAGCAAAGTAACCAAGGCTCTTAAAATCCATTTCCACAATGAAGACGACAGAACTAAACAAAATCAGCTCATCCCAACCTATAACCCAAACTGTGCGATCATGAAATGCAGGATGATAGAAATCAAAATTCGATATCAGAACCATGTGATGAGTACGTAAAAAAAATCTGTATTTTTAATTTAAGTGTTACCCTCTGCATTATTTACAGGAAACTGATAACTTTACCTTTGCTGTATCCCAACATGGGACACAGCAAAGGCAACGTGATGTGTTTCTTGTAAACTTTGCAGGGGGTTCTGTAACACTCTAGTAGTTATTAATGATTTTTGATGAAATGTAAGTAGCAAAAATGTTAGACACAATGTTTAGGCAATCAATCAGTAATCTGAATAAATCACTAACTCCAAGACAGAGTCTACTGTACTCAGAAGCAATTAAAATAATATTTAAATAAATTTGTTTTAGTTATTTTTACCATAAAATCCAGATGATTTAAACCATTTGCATTGTTTTTGCATTGTTTTTTGCTGTTTGTATTTAATGTACTATGCCCTGTATTTAATGTATTATATGCACTGTTCCTCACTATCTTGTAAAGCGCTTTGTGATGGTGGTCCGCTATGAAAGGTGCTATATAAAATAAATATTGATTGATTGATTTGTTGACATGTAAATGTGTTCATTTCTTAACTTGATATTAGTAACAACCAAAAAAAGGTAATACATTCAAAAAGTAATTTCATGTTATTCATTGTAATTGATGTTTTTTTTTTTTTTTTTTTTTAAAGTAATGTTTTTCAATGATAACCAAATGGCTTGTAAAGCCTTGCTCAGGCTCCCGGTGAGTGTAGGGTGTGTGCAGTGATACCTGAGGGGCTGGTGCCTCATAGAGAGACCCTTTCAGTACTGAGTGGAGGGTGTGTGCAGTGATACCTGAGGGGCTGGTGCCTCATAGAGAGGCCCTTTCAGTAGCGACTCTCTGCTCTCACTGCGAGGCTTCACTGTGGCTGGGGCTCTGTGCTCCTGAAAAAGACAGGCAGTCCAAATTAAAGGACTTAAAACACACCAACTATTTTGTTGTCATATGTAGTAGGAGACTGGCTCTTTCTATCTAGGACATACCCCAGATACACCCAGGTTCAAAGCTAATTAATCGTTAACACCACATTGACTTACTCAAAAACCTGTGTGCTGCACTCTTCCATCTCCCCAATGCTGTGATTTAAAACAGAGTTTGTCCAGGCTACTGACCTCCCACTTTAGTGCAGCTAGGAAAAGTACATTTCTTTAAACTACACTACAGAGATACTGCGAGATAAACTGCAGTTTATTTAGGAAGTATTAAGCTTAAATCTGAAACAGATATTTTTCAAAACGTTTCATTATAGTATCAAAGGCATTTTGTATCCAAAAAGGACATTTAACTTTTTCCCGCTTGCAATAAGCAGCACACTGGGTCAGACACTTTCCTGTTTGTGCATTTATATTCTGATCGGTCCCCAACACTGCCCTGCTGTGTAGTACTGACTGACGGTTCATTTGTGTTGCTTGTTGGTAACCAGGCTGAATTTAGGTACAAATTCACTTCTCTACAAGCAGGTCTGCCTGATTTCTAACAAGCTAGAATGGTTAATAATTTATTGCACACGTATTGATGACTTATTATTCAATAAGTCCTGCTTTCATTCTGCACATTTATCGATTTATAATTAACATGCGGCAGTACTGTTGGGAGAGTCTGTGCCTAAGAAATGCTTGTATGTTTTTTGCTCTGTTCTTGTGACTTATTTTTGCTTGCGTTTATATCATTTTTGTTCTGGTGTCATGCACACTACATTATATATTTACCAAAGAGGGTAGAGGTTTATTTGATTATTTACATAATTAAAAACAGTTTTTTTGTTTCAATTTGAATGTTTTTGTTAGTAGATGTCCAAAAAATCCACTGGGGATAGTTCACCTCACCACAAAACAGCGACCCCTACTGACTGCACAAGCAAATAGCTGAGGATGGGATCTACAGTCCTCAGGTAGGTACACAAGGTAAGAAGGGGACACTCAAAAATTAAGGAGAAAACAGTGCCAAATCCAGTAAAATAAATCTAATTAAGTTCAATGACGATTGTTTCGTTAGCCTTGTCATTGAACTTAAAGTGTTTGTAGCTAACAAAATAACTCCATAAGTCTTACAGGTTGTGTACTTCTATTCGCTACACAAGTCTCAGATGTGCAGTTTTGGAATATGTTATAACAAGCATGTATTTTTATTTTAAAACATTACACTTGGTTAAAGAAATGTCTGGTTGCAAGCCGAGCTTTCAGATAGTGTTGCACTTGGTCACCGCTTGGTCACCTGCAGGGTGAAATTGACCCCACCCCTTCACTGGCTTCTTTCCTGTCAATAACCAACCAGCTGCTTCTTATCAACTGACATGCTTCCAGCCAATAACGTGACTCAGAAGACACTGCTGAGGTGAAATGGCACAGGAAGTGCACACAGATAACCTGAGGATAAGGCATAGAAACTGTTTCCTTTAACCTAAAGTAGTACCAGAGATCATGTTTTAAACAGAAAACACAGTACGTGTTTGCTATAAAACAGCACATTTGAGACTAATGAAGCTAATAGAAGTGCAAAACAAGTATGAGTTATGACATGATTTTGTTAGCTACAATGGCTTTGCTTTAGCACGACTGAGTGTTTAATAGTTGTAGATGAAGGTGAAATGTAGATTCAGCACTCCACATGTATATAGAAATGACTGAGCTAACCCCTGCTCACCTGCCCCTCTGCTGGTAACTCCAGCACAGACTGGGTCTCCTGGCTGCCTGTGGGCAGCAGCACCACTGGACTGCCTTTCAACTCAGACAGGAGGATCTGGCATGTCTCTGTCCATTCCATGCATTCAGCCTGAAACAACGAGCCACACAAACAGAGGAATTCAATATCAAAGGAAAGAGAAGCCATGATGAGGCTGAATAAGTTGTCCAAAATAAGGACAGTTTTAAGCCTTTCCTTAGGAGCCCTTTAAATTTGATGGGGGAAAAAAAATAACATAATAATAATTCTAAAATGACATTCTCTCAGAAAAGCAGTAACATTTGTTGTCACCCGTTTCATGCATTCTAATAAAACACACCCATTTCAATGTGTGTGCTGGTAGAATTGTACATAAGAACATAATAAAGTATCCAAACGAGAGGAGGCCATTCAACCCATCTTGTTCGTTTTGGTTGTTAGTAGCTTATTGATCCCAGAATCTCATCAAGCAGCTTCTTGAAGGATCCCAGGGTGTCAAATTCAACATTACTGGGGAGCTGGTTCTGAATGTTAGGGGGTAGACTAGTACAGTTCCACATCGTTCACGTGTTCTGATTAATAGATTACATCAGTGAGCCTTCAGGGTTACTAAATACATAGATATTTACCACAGAAGCCATAAATCACATTAGAAACCAATCACATTTGAAATAGAAAATGCACAATGTGCTTATAATCCCATTTGCTATTTACACACAGGCATTTAATGCTGATGGTCTTTTGCTTTAAGATGCCTTTGCAAAGTTATAAAACAATATTTAGCAGGTACAATGTCTTTGACAGAACTACTACGTGGTATCCTGCTCTATTATAGAATGTTGTCTGTGGGATGTTTTCGCTTTTAAGTAATGGCTAAGTTTAAGTGTGTCTGTCTCTGTGTCAGTATTTGTATGCATTTATCAATGTCTGTGTGTATTTGTCTGTGTCTCTGTCTATTTGTATTTGCCTGCCTGTGTCTGTGTGTGTCTGTGTGTTAGTGTATGTGTCTCTGTGTCTATCTGCATGTGTCAGTGTCTGTGTCTGTGTGTGTGTCTGCGTGTGTGCGCCTGTGTGTGGTGTGTGTCTGCGTGTGTCTCGGTGTCAGTGTGTGTGTCTGGGTCTGTGTGTCAGTGTCTGTGTCTATGTCTGTGTGTGTGTGTGTGTGTGTGTGTGTGTGTCTGGGTCTGTATCTGAGTGTCAGTATGCGTTTGTGTCTCTGTGTCTATTTGGGCAGCAGTGTGGAGTAGTGGTTAGGGCTCTGGACTCTTGACCGGAGGGTTGTGGGTTCAATCACAGGTCAGGGACGCTGCTGCTGTACCCTTGAGCAAGGTACTTTACCTAGATTGCTCCAGTAAAAACCCAACTGTATAAGTGGGTAATTGTATGTAAAAATAATGTGATATCTTGTAACAATTGTAAGTCGCCCTGGATAAGGACGTCTGCTAAGAAATAAATAAAAATAATAATAATAATAATAATAATAATAATAATAATAATAATATCTGCATGTGTCAGTGTCTGTGTGTGCCTACGTGTGTCTCTGTGTTTGTCTGTGTGTGTGTGTGTGTGTGTGTGCGCGTGTGTCTGCGTGTGTCTGTGTCCGTGTGTGTCTGTGTGTGTCAGTGTCTGCGTGTGTGTGTGTCTCTGTGTCTGTCTGCTTGTGTATCTTTGTCTGTGTGTCTCTGTGTGTCTCTGTGTCTGTGTCAGTGTGTGTCTGCGTGTGTCTGTATCTGCGTGTGCGTGTGTGTTGTACCCTTATTTTCAGAAGTTCACGCAGTTCCGTTTCTGGATCCTCGTTGCACTTGTCTCTCTGCTGCTGAACCTCTTCCACAATAATCTTCCTGCAGGACCTGTGAGACACACAAACACACACACACACACACACTTCATGTTGATTTGATGTATCCATCTATGTATGTATGTATTCATTTAAACAGGGGACAGCTGTTGTTTCCTGACTTGAAGGTAACCAAGTAACTTCCTGGCACTAGTGCTGATACAATGAAAATTTTAGGATAATGACATGTTTATCATACAGTCCTCAGGGATGGACATCCCAGACCAGTCAAGGTTTTTATACTTGTGAGGGAAATGACTATACACTTGACATATCCTCTAGTTCTAGCTAGTATGTATGTATTGTGGTCTTTTGTTTTTTTAAGGTCCTGCGTTTTAATAAAAGAATGAATCATGATCTGATTTCTCACACAGTCTATCAGCAGCAGGCTGTGCTGTGAATAAGAGCCCTGGTGATGGTTTTTTTAAAATGTAAACTGTACGGTTTTTGAAATCCCAGTGAAAGTGAATGGCAGAAAGATTCCACTTGTCAGATACTGTAACTACAAAAAAACTGAATTAGCAGTTCAGCGTGTACATTAAATTCTCCAACACAGCATGCTTCATAACAGCCGCAGAAGATTATTTTAATAAAATAGTGTTGCATGGCATCTGACAATCAGAGGAAATGGATTTTGGGGTGTATTACCCCAACAGTTATCAATCAATTTATATATACACTATTTTGTAATCACGCAAGCAAGCACCCGAGTTTTGTAATGGGAGTCTGCTCATAGCTGTGTTTTTACCTGGTTAAGTATTTTGAAAACCTGTACAGTTTCTCAGTCAGAATCCTGGCCTCTTCTTCCAGCCGGAGCAAGGCCACAGCTTGCACACTCTCTTCCTCTGAAGAAGGTGGCATACCAGCCAAGCAAGAGGCACCGTGATTGGGGACCATGCAGAGGAGCAGGTCCACCATCCAACGAGTGAGGCAGGTGTGAATGGAGCTCACCTGCGTGGAACAAGAGCAGCTTTAAACACACCGGGATTCCAGACCATTACAAACACCACTCAATACCTTGGCATCTCTCAATATATAATTGTCTGACCTAGGAAGTGAAGTCGCAACAGATTTCCTAGAAGGCAAGGCAAGCAAGCGTTCTTTTAAATTGTGTCATTCCCAATGTCCTGTTTTAAAATAAAATTGTTTGCGACATCATGTATTTTATAAAACTGCACATTTAAGACCTATATAGAAAATGGAAGTGCATGACCGGTAAGGTTTGTGAAAGGATTATGTTAACTACAACCATTTCATCTTGCTATTTAGCTTGGCAGGAGAAATACTGAAGAACCTGAAGGTGGTTTCTCACCTCTTGTGTAAGCCGGCTGTTTTCACACTCCATTGATTTTGACATGGTGGAGAGGAACTGCTGAAGCATACAGAACACCTCTGCAGTGTCTAGTCTGTAAGTCACAAAGACAGGCTCTGAATCCGCTGATCAAAACAGCATATAATAAAACAGCATCCTTCATTGGGTACACCCTGGGGTAGTGTTGTACCCTGCTCTCTCTTGTTCATTTTGTGTCATAAGACTATTGCTCATGGCTCCCGCATAACCGGTATACAAAAAATAAAAGCTTTGTACGCTGGTGGATTCTAGCTGCTAAAACACTGTAGACATAAATCTAAAAGCATACGTCTTAGTTAAAATACATCTTTAAATGGTTTGGCTATGCGTATTTGTGCCGTGCCAAAAATTGATAATTCGATAAAGATGCCGGATTTGCACAGGGTACTCCCGGGAACCACGTTCAGCCTCATATGTGATTGCATAGAATTTGTTCCAAACTATAAACAAAATATTCTACTTAAAGTACACAGCAAAACAGACTTGCTTACTAATTCTAACGCCTAATAATGATGATTGGATTTGGTCTCGTCCTAGTGTAGGGCATGTTCTCCTGGTATACCAAGTGTCTACTCTGGATGTCCCAAAGCCATAGTTTACTTCAGCTTCATTGCAGATTAAAGTCAGTTCAACAATGCTGCACTTGTACCCTGATGGCTACTTTCAAGACGATAATGCACCCCTCCACTGTGCCAGAATTGTGAGCAAATGGTTTGAGGAGCATTACAGACATCTTCCATGGCCACCACAAACCCTGGATCACAATCCAGTTGACCATGCTTGGGATGAACTTGAACATGCATTCATCCTCATGATCCTCTGTCTAACACTCTGCACCAATTGCATGAAATATTAATGACAATGGATTTCCATGAGACACTTTTCCAGCACTTTGTGGAGTCTCTGCCATGTTGTGTCCACACTGTGATCAGAGGAAACGGTGGTCCAACATGATGTGAGGTCCATGTCCTAATAAAGTGGCCAGGCAGTGTATTTTGGTATATGCAAACAGTTTTAATAAGCAACATGTCCCACTAGTGCAGTGGTGGTCCAAATCCATTGCCTACTAATGCATAAACTAGCATAAGCTATTCCTCTACCCTCCAACAGGTCTTACTTGACGTGAGGCCTCTGGTCATTCCTGTCATTCTCCAGCTGGGTGGAGCCAATCAGCTGCACTGCCTCTTCCAACATGTTCAGCACATTGGAACACAGTACAGACAGCTTTAGCCAATCAGTCTGGGGCAGTCCTCCTAGCACCCCTGCAGTATTGTTCAGTTTGGTGGACCAGGCTTCCATCTCCCTCAATATATCCATGATGATCCTTCGAACGCCTGTGATAATAGGAAACAAGGTGTCAGGGTGCTGTGACACAGTGGAATGTGAATGGAACATCTATATCAAGAGCTTTTATCATTTTATACTTTCTGCGAGTGCTCCCTTACAGAATTACCAGAGTCAGTTTGCAGTTTCCATAGGCTTTTCCCATGGTTATACTGTGCTTTTGCCATATTTGGCTTATTTCACAGCACTTTGGGATCTAAAAATACATATTCTCACGGTTATACAACAAATGTTCTCACATACTGACTCATCTCTACAGGTGCAGTGTTAAAAGTAACACGTTACACCAAACATGTATTTTCATTTTAACACTTGAGGGTTATGCATTTATCTGATTCATAAAACCACCGTCTGGATAAATAGGAAGACGGCCCAGTTTTACCGCAAGTTTCCAACAACGAATGAACTTTTGTATTTAAAATGACCTTGCCCCATTCAAAATTCTTCACTCAACAACTTAATATTCTTAGAGAAGAGGTTCTGGCAAATACTGAGAAATTGTTGGAGAAAAAAAGTGCATTAATAAAACAAGGAAAATAAATTAAGGTTACAGTATCAGCGCTGTCTCGTTTGTAAAATGAAGCTTCTTGGATTGTCAAAAAAAAGAGGTGGCAGGAGAGAGGAGCCTGTACTTAATACACTTCCACCTGAAACAATTACTGGATTATGAGGACATGACACATCATCCAAATTCACGCAACATCGTTGCACATCCTTGGTCACTGGATAATAAGGTTTGTCTCCGATTCCCCCTGTAGCTCATGACAAAGATTTCAAATGGTTTGTCTAATTTTTGTCATCATCAGACACTCTGAATTCAAAAGGTACGGACCAGCAAACTTGCCTTGGAAGAGCATCTTCTTCTAATAAACCACCGGATTGCCCAAGCAATAGTAGCAAAGTGTGCCATTCTTGAAAACGAAAAAACGAATTGAACTCAATCAGGTGCTTTCTATACCCACATTACAGAAATAAATTACCTTCAATTTTCACGAATGTATCATTAACACAAAACACATCCACATTAAATTCATAATCGATAAACAAAAAACGACCATGGCAGAAATCAAGCAAGCCAAACGTAGAATAAAAATAAACTGAGAAGCCTCTATCATTACTGTCAGAGTATGTGGTGTTTTTTATGTCGGTAAGAGCCATTTACTTTCATCATGTACTTCACTAGGTTAAAGAAATCTCTGTTTGCAAGCCATGCCTTTCAGGAACATGTGTTTCTTTCAAAACTGCACACTTGAGACCTATATAGTGGATAGATGTGCATGGTGGTGAAAATGCATGGAACTTTGTTAGTTAAAATTACTTTAAGTTACATCTTGAGTGTGGCGCCCAAGGGCAGTCTTTACCGTTATCCCCAGTGGTCCTGGTCATCAGTTGCTGGTGCAGCTCCTCCAAACAGCTGCAGATCTTCACCATCTCCCCATGTCCTTTGGCTTTCTCCCCGCTGGGCCCTGGGTGCCTCCCGAACACCACCATCCCGATGTCAGTCCAGTCTTCCTGTAGCTCAGCAATGGTCTGCAGGGCCTCCTGGTTACACAGCAGTTCCCCCCCTCCATAGCACTCAGACTCCTCAGTCAACATCTGCCAACACAAGGCAAGAGCGAGCCAAGTTACAATAAACTGCTGACTTCATAGGAACTGTGCGGCAGCAAATTAGCACAGCTATTCCAAATACAGGAGTGCCATTATTCTTTTGTTTCTGAACAGATTTGCACACCAACATCGTGCTGTGATTCACAGAAATAAGCAGGAAAAACCTGGTTATTCCTGTTCTTGTTGAAGAATCAAAACATGGTGCACATTAGTATCTGAATATGGATTTGCTTCTCTTCTAATCTTACTTGTACTTCTATGTATGTCCTCTTGTTCTACTCTGTGTTAAATGGGTTACCTGTATCTATACCATTTACAGTTTTATATACTTCAGTTAAGTCCCCTCTGTCCCTTCTTTTTCCTAGGTTGAAGAGATGTACTATCCAGGCAGTGGGTTTCATACACTAGGTAGCTTCAAAACGTCATTTTTACTTTCTCTTGTTCTGATATCCAATATGCAGACCCCCCCGGCATTTCAAATTGAAGTTTCAGGAACACTAAAGGCACGCTATCTTCTGTGAACAATTTCAAACATCATAATAGGGGAATTAAAGAGTAAAACAAAACTGTTCAAGACTTGCTGTAAAATGTTTTATCACCTCCATGGTCCCTAAGTCAAAACGCTAACATAGTTTAAATGAAAGTGTATAATTTAGGTTATTTTTTCCCCTTTGTCTGCTTGACAGTTTCATGCAGACAGGCCCCTTATAAAAGTTTCCCCCAGGAATTTTGCAGTTTCCCCTTATGCTTTTCCCACTTTATGCTTTACCAAACTTTATTGCATTGCTTTGCTTTTACTATGGGAAACTTTTATAAGGGGGACTTCTTGGATCAAGAAAACGTACTACAGGTACTGCAGATACAATCAAGTGAATAAACATGAAGTCCTCACCTGTTCCCACTCTCTGAACTCCTTACACAAAGTGAGCTCTGAACCCCGCCGAAACCCGTGCTCCTGAGTGGGGCTGAAAGAGACAGCAGAGCTCATTCATTACAGGTTCTTGAATACCCGACACTGGCCCACGGCCAGGTTCATTGCCAAACCAGGCTAATTTTCGTGTTGTTATTGCTTTTATATATCAATGCAGACGTTAAAGAGCCAGAATCATAATGAAACCTTGCAAGTGTACATACATTCTTTTTTTTATCATGAACAATTTTACCTTAACTGAAAACGTGCTGCATTTTGGTATTGGTCGTATCAGAGAGACCGGCCTACTGGAACGATCCTTTCTTAGATTTACAGAAAAAGGACCGGAAATAAAAATATTAAATCAGGGAGAAAACTTTGTGGGATCAAGATGTACCTGACACCTTGACAGTGGAGGCGAAGGACGCTTGGGTATTTTCTTACAATAATGAATGACTACATTTTGTTAACTTCTTTGCATTGCATAACACACATGTGCAAATTAAGTTGTATTAGTTAGTTTCAACAAGCAGAGGGGTGTTGAATGCCACCATAGTTTCGAGGGAAAAACAGGTGAGACCACAGGATTCTGGGATTGTGGCAAAAATGTACCCTTATAAAAGTTTACCACCATAGATTTGCTGGTATTTTTTGCAATTTTCCCACAGTTTTAGTATCCACTTACTATAGTTTAACATTATTTGACATAAAGGTAAACAAGGCCACCATGCTTCAGCAGTTACACAAAGCAGTTAATACTTCTGAAACAGCACTGAAAGCTATTTCAGATGAAAGGGTAACACAGGAAAGGAATTATTGGAACTTCTATACAGGCAATGCTGGCTATTTGATTGTGCTTCACAGTGCTACTCACAGGATGTCCTCCAGGATGTGCTTCTTCCATTTTGAGACACCGGCTGCGACCAGCTTGATCTTCTCCCGGCCTGAGTCCTCTCTCTTCTTCATGTCCTGGTCAAATTTCCCCAGCTGCTCCCTCCAGGGGTCAGTGATCTGCAGGATCCTGTTCATATCGGCTGTGTCCTGCAGAGCAATCACAGGGTCAAGCTGGACAGGGGGGCTGCTAGTCATTATCAGCAGGGTTCCAGGTTCACCATTTTGATGCCAGTATCTTTTCTCATCCTAAATATTTGATCTAGCTTTTTAAATGTCCTTGCTATGTTAAATATATTATACACACAACTCACCAACCCAGAGTGCCATCTTTGTATTCTGCTCTCAATAAACCCTAAATCTTTGGAAGGTGGTAAAAAAATAAAAACAAATGCTTAACTCACCTAAAACAGGAATGCAACAAATAGAAAACACAGTAAAGTGATGTATTTTGAGCAAGTGAAGTCCCTTGTTTCTTTGGAGACAAAACGTACTGCTCCTGAGAAGGAGGACATCACAGCCTGGGAAACCAAGAACGATGTACAAGCAAAGAATGCTATTTTTATTTATCATTTGCTTTTATGAAATAAAGCTAATGAAAAAAAAAATCCTTGTTTAATATAGATGGAAATAGTAGCATGCTTATTTTTTGTGAGTTTAAGTTCCAGTTTTAAAAGATAAAAGTAGGCTTTTTAAAATGATTATTTACTGATTTGCGATGTATTTAACTGCAACTTATTTTTAAGTAAAATCTCAAATCTTTTATTTTTTTATTTTTTTATTTTTTTAATTGATGTAGTAGTGTTCAACAGGGACACTGGTTTTGCTGGTATGTTGTTGCTGCTCAAAAGGAGCCACAGAATTAGCCGTGTTTGAGCCTTCACTTTGCAGAAACACACTGATGACCTGAATAAAGTAATGTGTATACTTGAATTCTGTAATCAGCTTTATGAAACATGTCCCTGTATATTTATAAGGTGTGTATGCTAGTCAAATATGATAGGATAATTTTATTGGGTGATTTTAACCTTCATGTTGACATTGATTCTGATTCTAACTCCTTGGAATTTTTGAGGCTACTGGATTCCTTAGATTATATCCTGCATGTCAAAGGTCCTACGCATAATCATGGCCATACTTTAGATCTGGTAATTTCTCGTGGTTTAGCTGTTAAGAACCTCATAACCCTAGATCTTACTATTTCTGAACATCTTGCCATTATTTTTGAGGTGAATCTGCCAGTATCTACAGACCACATAATTAATTCTTCAGCTGAGTCCTCATCAGTAGATGAGCTGGTTAATGCCTACAACACCACCTTGACTGGTATCTTAGATACTGTAGCTCCAATCAAAACTCGGAGAGTGTCTTTTAAAAAAAGCTCACTGTGGTTCAATGATAAACTCGTAAGATGAAATATGAGGGTTCTAAAACTAGAACGGATATGGCGGGAATCTAAACTGCACGTTCATTACATCACATGGAAGGACCACCTGGTTAAATATAGGAAGGCTCTGGCATTGGCTAGATCAGGGGTATTCAAATACAATTTGAGAAGGTCCAGTCACACAAATTTCCTAAGTGGGAAAGGTCCGGAAGGATATCGTCATTTATCGGCGCTCTCGTACAGCATAGTAACAAACTTACCACTGTCCATATTATGATTTGGGATACATGGTTTTATATCAAATGTTTTCAGGACTACTATTAAATACATTAAATGAGACCATCAGATACATTTTAATGAATTACAAACAACTTCTTTATTTTGACTGTGAAAATGTGCATTGTACAGGTTGTACTGTAGTAGTAAGTAGGCTGTTACTATTTGTCACGCTGCTTCAAAGAAATTTAAGAAATGAGTACAACAAAAAGTATTTAAAAAACTAATAGTTTCTCTTTTTACAAAAATATAATAAAGTGCAGATTTGTGACAACATTGCTGAAGAACAAAAGTGGTTGCATAGTAATCTGTATGCAAAAAAGTCACTGTGAGCCTTTGTACATGAGCCTTGCATTTCTCTTAATTGAATAAATAATAATAATAAAAACTAAAGTGCACATTTTATGGAGAACAAAGGAGAGTCCAATAGAGAAGAAAATCTGAGTGCACAGACTGTGTCCCATGCATGCACAAGTCACTCTGGGCCTTGCATCAATGACTAATGAGAGAAATGACACTTTTTCTCCTGCCAATACTTTGAACTTTGGCAAAAATGGTGCGAGTGCAAAAGACACTGGTACAGGTGTTCATTGGTGAGCCTGGTGCGGTATTTGGTTTGAATAATGGTTCATTGTGGAGAAGGCTGACTCACAGCAGTACGTGGAGCCAAACATGGTCAGGATGTGTAGTGCCATTTTGTTTAGAACAGGGAAACCAGCTGCAGGCACCATCTTTCCCCAGAAAGTGACAGGGTCACAATCACCAACTTGCTCTTTCAAAGCCACATTTTCTTGCAGTTCGATCAACTCCATTTGTAGTGATGCAACATTTACCCATCTAAAGGTCTGTTTTGCTTCCTCTGAAAACTCTGTGACATTTGTGACCAAGAAGGGGTTCTGTATGAACAGCAGCAGTTGTCTTCCAAGAGCGAAATCATCAAAGCGAGCCTTGAAGTTATTCATCAGCTTCTGTATGAAATCAGCATGGTGGGGAACATCTTTCTCTCCCTTGGTTTGCTCAAAAAATTTGGGGATGTGGACAAGTTCTCCCTGGAGATCAGTCTTGAAAATCTCCAATTTCCTCTGGAAAGCCCGGACTGCTGTTATCAAATCACACACTGTGTTGTTCTGTCCCTGCAGCTTAACATTGAGCTCATTAAGATGTGATGTAATGTCTGCCAAAAATGCAGCTGTTTGCAGAGTTTTTGGAAGATGTGGAGAAAATGCAAACTGAGTTGCCCTTTCACTCTTTTGCTCTGATAGGAAAGATTTGATCTCCTCCCGAATGGCCCAAAAGCGCTCCAAAACTCTGCCTTTGCTGAGCCATCTCACAATGTTGTGCAGTAGTAAGTCATCATAGCTGGCATTGACCTCTGTCAGAAAGCCTCTTAGCAGACAGTGCTGTAAGGGTGATGATGCTCTCAAAAAGTTTATCAGTTTCATCATTGTTGTCATGACCTCAGCATACTCTTCTCCCAGACTGGCACACAGGACAGATTGGTGGATGATGCAGTGGCAAGATGTCAGGTCAGGATGGTCCTCTTTTAAATGTGCAACCAGTCCCTTCCCTCTTCCTATCATGGCTGGAGCTCCACCTGTGGTGATGGAGACCACCGACTTCAGATCTATCCCCCTTTTTGTCAGCATCCCTTTGATGGCCTAATGGATGTCCACTCCTTGCGTGCGTGCTTCAAGAGTTGTTAAACCCAACAGGTCCTCACAGAATTCCTTCTTTGTTTTGTCATAAAATCTCACAAATACCAGAAGCTGGGCATTATCGGTGATATCTGTTGATTCATCCACAGCTAAAGAAATGCATGGTGCATTCTGAATGGCCTCATCAAGTTGTGAAATCACATCTTCAGCTAATATTTCAGTTCTTCTCATTGCTGTGGAATCTGACAGTGGGATCTGTTTTATCTTTTCCTTCAGCTCATCTTTTTGTTTACCATCAAGCAAGGTCTCAGCAACTTCACTCATGCATTCTTTAACCATCTCTGCGTCAGTAAATGGCTTTTTGCGTTTTCCCAAAACCCAAGCTATTCTCAGTGAGCACTCCATTGCACATTCTTGGGCTGTCAGGGAATGGACAAGAACTTTGGTGGACCTCTCACATTGGGCTTTGAGCCGATTTATTTTTCTCGTTCTCACCTCTGTGTTTTGGGGATACGTTTGCTCGAAATGACCGTGTTTCGTGTCATAGTGGCGCTTCACATTGGCACTTTTCACGAGCGCTACGGACTCTGAGCATATCAGGCACGTTGGTTTTGAACTTTTTGCAGGGAGAATGAATGCATACTTATCTGTCCAGTCGTCTTTGAATATG
This sequence comes from Acipenser ruthenus, assembly GCF_902713425.1. Lineage (NCBI taxonomy): Eukaryota > Metazoa > Chordata > Actinopteri > Acipenseriformes > Acipenseridae > Acipenser > Acipenser ruthenus. The sequence goes on along the minus strand of NC_081198.1, from coordinate 19,900,221 downwards.
CAAATTTCGCTATCAACTTTTCTTTTCTTTGAACAAGCCATCCTCACATTCACACTGTCTATAGATGGATGTATTTCCGTGTGTCTGCCTGCTGCTTGCACCCAGTCCCAACACCGTCTTTCACTGTCGAAGATATTTGCTTATATTCATGCGATTGGATAAGACGCGGCTCTCTTCACTAGACTAATTTGCATAAATGCACGCGACTGGATAGGACGCAGCCGCAGGCTGGTGTTGCTTCACCGCTGCTAGAGACAGAGAGAGGCTGCGCTGCACTTGGGAAACGGCGCCCGGTCGATCACGTTTGAAAGCTGTCTGAAATTAATTTATTGACTTCGATATCGTTAAGTTCAGTGCTGTTCGGTCCGTATTGACTCTTTGCTGGGTCCGGACACGGACCGCGGTCCGCCATTTGAGTATGACTGGGCTAGATCATCATATTATTCTAATTTAATTGAAACAAATAAAAAATAATCCTAGATTTCTTTTTGCTACCCTAGATAAATTAATTAATCCTCCCCCTAATATTCCTACCCTTGACATTGGCTCCTCTCACAGCTGCAATGACTTCTTACATTTCTTTAAAAAAAAAAAAAATACTAGGACATCAGAACTGAGATTCCACAGACACCTTCTATTAAGGACTAAAGCACAATTTTACCAACTACACCTATTAAGGCTACTATGGGGGCTTTTTCTTTGATTTCTTGCAGGAACTGACAGAGCTAGTTCAACATATGAGAGCTACAACATGCTCTCTTGATCCTATTCCTACAAAACTATTAAAAGATGTTCTTGGTGTTAATAATACCCACATTTTAAAAATTATAAATGGTTCACTTTCCTCCGGTATAGTTCCCTCAGCACTTAGCTGTGGTAAATCCTATGCTTAAAGACAATTTGGACCCTAAAGTCCTCAATAACTATAGGCAAATATCCAACCAACCATTCTTAGAAAAGGTTCTAGAGAGTTGTTGACGGCACTTGTCAGAGTTGTGAGCAATCTGCTGATAAGCTCCGACTCGATCTATCATTGAGGCTCATATTAGGGAAGTTACTAAAGTATCTTTTTTCCATTTGAGAAATATAGCCAAACTTAGACCAATTATTTCCGTATCTGATGCCGAGAGACTAATACATGCCTGCCTTTCACCTAGAATTGATTATTGTAATGAACTTAAATAGTGTATTGTTTTGGTGGTGGTTGGCAGGGATGGGGTTAATTTCTGTCCCTGCCAAAAGCATGTGAGAATATGGCTGCTCCTAATTGAATGCTTAAGTCCTAATTGGGTGCAACCACATCACATAAAAGGAGAGCCCAGAGCTCCATTTGGGGAGAGGAGTTTGGTGAGTGTATACTGTGTTTCTGCACATTTTGTTTTTGTAAAGTTCAGTGATGGCTCTAAACGTTTTTTTTCTATTTAAATAGCAAAGGCGAATGCCCAGCCTGTGTTTTTGTGTTGTTTAAACCTTTGTTTTGGCCCGTTTTGTTTAAAGTTTTTGTCTCGCCGCTATCCTGTCACACACTTTTTTTGTTTTTAGGTGTCCCAAAATGTGTGGTATTCCACTTGCATCTTGTTCAGAATACCGCTGTTAGAATTCTGACTAAAACCAGGAAAATGCCCTGCCTTTGTTTGTCAGGGAAGCTGGAACCGTAACAGTTTTCAAGCACTTTTATAAAATGGCTTTCTTATCTCAGTGGGTTTTAATGTAACTTTAAAATTGTTGGTTTTGCATTGTGTATATTTTTATTTAAATGGTCTGACTGTGGCAGTTGTATACATGCTTGTGGCAATGTGCCCCGCCCCTGTGTGCATATTATGTGTTGTGTGTTGCGTGCGTGTGTTAATGTTGGTGTATAGTCATTGGTACACGGGATATAAATGGGTCTGTGTTTCACGTGTGATTTAAAATGTAGATTTATATTTAGGCACGAGGAGGGCACAAATCACTTCACGTGCTGGTTAAATGTAATATGTGAGCACGGGGTTGCACAGAATTAATTCACGTGCTGGGATTCAAGTGAATAATTAATTAGTAATTGAATCCCAGCACAACAGTATATATAGATGCACTTTTCATTCAGTCGGGGTTGGGTGTTCGGTGAGTGGAGAACGGGAGAGATAGACGGAGAAAAGGAAATATACGTAAATAATAAGTGTTTTCACTCACCGTGTTTGTTTGTCTATTTATTTTGGCGCAAGTGCCGTGTCCTGTTTTGTGTTCCAACCTTTTATTTTCTGTTCTGTTTATTAAATGCTGAGCGAAAGCATTCGCTCAGCTTCACCAAACCACACATCTCTGTCTGTTTATTTCCTGCTTCTGGTCTGACGCCACCCACTCCGGCCGTCTTTGTGACACGTGGTGTCCTGCGTGGGATCTACAGCGCCGCCAGGACTCAGGCCAGAGCAGGAACCGCATTTTTGGATTTAAAAAAAAAAAAGATGGCAGAAGACGCCATCAAAGTGCGGGACTGGATCCTGGAGAATGCTGGGCGGGAGGCCCAGTCTATACCAGTAGCCGTCCGGTTCCTGCATTTTATGGACAGAGAACGATGGGAGGCATATGCAAGGGAACACCCCCTAAGCACCTGGGAGGAAGGTGTGGAGTTGGTCCTCAGCTACCTGGAGGCAGTTATAAGTGGAACAGCAGCCCAGGTAGCAGGTCCACCAGCATAGGAAGAATGCCTGCTGTCCCCGTCGCCACCAGCAGAGGAAGAATGCCTGCTGGTTTTGCCACAGCCCAAGTGGGAGGAGCCCGAGCGTCCTACGCCTGAGCGGGAGGAGCCCGAGCGTCCTACGCCTGAGCGGGAGGAGCCCGAGCGTCCTACGCCTGAGCGGGGGGAGCCCGAGCGTCCTACGCCTGGGCGGGAGGAGCCCGAACGTTCTACGCCTGAGCGGGAGGAGCCCGAGCGTCCTACGCCTGAGCGGGAGGAGCCCGAGCGTCCTACGCCTGAGCGGGAGGAGCCCGAACGTCCTACGCCTGAGCGGGAGGAGCCCGAGCGTCCTACGCCTGAGCGGGGGGAGCCCGAGCGTCCTACGCCTGGGCGGGGGGAGCCCGAGTGTCCACAGCCCGAGCGGGGGGAGCCCGAGCGTCCACAGCCCAAGAGGGGGGAGTCGGTGCGTCCACAGCCCAAAAGGGAGGACTCGGTGCGTCCACAGCCCAAAAGGGAGGAGTCGGTGCGTCCACAGCCCGAAGACAGGGAAGTCGGGGCTTCCACAGCCCTAGAACCCAAGCTGCCAGCAGAGGGAGAATACCTGCTGGTTCCACCTCCACCAGCAGAGGAACAAGGCCTGCTGTCCCAGTGTCCACCAGCAGAGGAAGCATGCCTGTTTGTTCACCTGCTGCTGCCGTCCCAAGAGCCAGAAGGGGAGGAGTTACAGGCTCAACTCCCTGAAATTTTCTGGGGGGGAGAAGGGCAGGATGCTGGTGTTCCCCAGCAGCCTCTATTTATGCTGCTGAAGGGAGCACGGCGCACACCAGCCCAGCCGCCACAGCCTCCCTCTGAGTGGCCAGCATCAGCCCCATGGCCTCTGCCTCCACCGCCAGGAGCAGAGCAGCAGGAGCTGCCTCTGCCTCCGCCACCACCACCGCTTCCTCCACTAGGAGCAGAGGAGCAGGAGCTGCCTCTCCCTCCACCACCGCCAGGAGCAGAGGAGCAGGAGCTGCCTCTGCCTCCACCACCACCAGGAGCAGAGGAGCAGGAGCTGCCTCTGCCTCCGCCACTGCTAGAAGCAGAACAGCAGGAGCTGTCTCTGCTTCCCGTACCTCCACCACAGGGAGTACGGTGGCCGGAGCCCCAGAAAGGGCAGCTGTCGGCCACGAAGAAGGGGGAGGAGGTCTGGAGACCACCAACCCCAGCAGCAGTTTCGCTGCCGGAGATCGCGGGGGAGGTCCGGAGACCTGCTCCCACTGCAGCAGTTTCGCTGCCGGAGTTCGGGGGAGAGGTCAGGAGACCAGCATCCCCCGCAGCAATTTCGCTGCAGGCGTGGACCAGCAGGCTGTCAGCCGTGCCACTACCGGCAGGGGTGCAGACAGCATGGCCAGCCATGGGCCCACTGAAGCCTCCCTTCCCAGCCCGAGACTTTGTCCTGGACTGCTGGATTTTTAAGGGGGGAGGTGGCCGTTGAGGCCATGTGTGCTTTGCACAGGGGGGGGGTATATGTGGCAATGTGCCCCGCCCCTGTGTGCATATTATGTGTTGTGTGCTGCATGCGTGTGTTAATGTTGGTGTATAGTCATTGGTACACGGGATATAAATGGGTCTGTGTTTCACGTGTGATTTAAAATGTAGATTTATATTTAGGCACGAGGAGGGCACAAATCACTTCACGTGCTGGTTAAATGTAATATGTGAGCACGGGGTTGCACAGAATTAATTCACGTGCTGGGATTCAAGTGAATAATTAATTAGTAATTGAATCCCAGCACAACAGTATATATAGATGCACTTTTCATTCAGTCGGGGTTGGGTGTTCGGTGAGTGGAGAATGGGAGAGATAGACGGAGAAAAGGAAATATACGTAAATAATAAGTGTTTTCACTCACCGTGTTTGTTTGTCTGGTTAGTACGTTTTGTTTGTCTATTTATTTTGGCACAAGTGCCGTGTCCTGTTTTGTGTTCCAACCTTTTATTTTCTGTTCTGTTTATTAAATGCTGAGCGAAAGCATTCGCTCAGCTTCACCAAACCACACATCTCTGTCTGTTTATTTCCTGCTTCTGGTCTGACGCCACCCACTCTGGCCGTCTTTGTGACAATGCTATACAAAAGTATTGTGGTTTGTTCTTTTTTTTCTGCTATGTACTGTACAGTGCTTTGCGATACTTTTGTATAAAAAGTGCTATATAAATGCAATCAATAAATTTAGATGAAAAACTGCTAACAATATATATTCAAAAACTACCACTGACTTTTTGGAGAACAATAATTGAAGTAATGTTTAGTCAAATATCTTTAGTCAACATAGCAATGGAATTTACCATTTTATTATTAGTATATACAATATTGTATATTAAATATCCTTGCGCTAATAAAGTAGTACCATTTATAACTTTGAACTATACACTAAGTTAAGTTGAGTAAATTAATTTTATTGGAACATGCAAAGAAAGTACATCTGTATTTATGATACTATGGACATTGCCATTGAAAAGATACCAGGGGGCAGAGTTGACAGTGCAGACACACTGTGTGAGCAGAACAAACAGGAGGAATAAAAATAAATACAATGACGTCTCTGATTTCAGTAATTTTTCATGGTATGTGTCTCTGTGTTTTTCTGTAGCGTTTACAAACTACTACACATACATTAATTGACAATCAGGGTGACTGAGTATAAAGACAGCGATTTTTTTTCTTTTTTTTTTTCTTGTTGCTATCTTCCAGTTCATTTAATTGTTCTTCATCAAAATCGGCATGTCTGCTTACTACTTTGGGATTTTTTTGCAGGTAATTGGTCACTCAGTTTCATAGTTACAGCTGTACATCTGTAACTGTAAAAGCAAGATGGCTACTGTCCGATACTTTAAATTCTGTGAGGCAGCGCAGTGACATAGAATATGTGACAAGGCAATATACGGACAGCCGGAACCTTGCTTGACCAATCACATTGCTTGTTTCATGTTCCATTGCCAGCCCTGGATTATAAATGATAATATATATATATATATATATATATATATATATATATATATATATATATATATATATATATACACAGTACTGTGCAAAAGTTTTAGGCAGGTGTGAAAAAATGCTGTAAAGTAAGAATGCTTTCAAAAATAGATGCATGTTAACAGATTATATTTATCAATTAACTAAATGCAAAGTGAGTGAACAGAAGAAAAATCTAAATCAAATCCTTATTTGGTGTGACCACCCTTTGCCTTCAAAACAGCATCAATTCTTCTAGGTACACTTGCACAAAGTCAGGGATTTTGTAGGCATATAGTCAGCTGTATGATTAAACAATTATACCAAACAGGTGCTAATGATCATCAATTCAATATGTAGGTTGAAACACAATCATTAACTGAAACAGAAACAGCTGTGTAGGAGGAATAAAACTGGGTGAGGAACAGCCAAACTCAGCTAACAAGGTGAGGTTGCTGAAGACAGTTTACTGTCAAAAGTCATACACCATGGCAAGACTGAGCACAGCAACAAGACACAAGGTAGTTATACTGCATCAGCAAGGTCTCTCCCAGGCAGAAATTTCAAGGCAGACAGGGGTTTCCAGATGTGCTGTCCAAGCTCTTTTGAAGAAGCACAAAGAAACGGGCAACGTTGAGGACCGTAGACGCAGTGGTCAGCCAAGGAAACTTACTGCAGCAGATGAAAGACACATCATGCTTACTTCCCTTCGCAAATGGGAAGATGTCCAGCAGTGCCATCAGCTCAGAATTGTCAGAAAACAGTGGGACCCTGGTACACCCATCTACTGTCCGGAGAAGTCTGGTCAGAAGTGGCCTTCATGGAAGACTTGCGGCCAAAAAGCCATACCTCCGACGTGGAAACAAGGCCAAGCGACTCAACTATGCACGAAAACACAGGAACTGGGGTGCAGAAAAATGGCAGCAGGTGCTCTGGACTGATGAGTCAAAATTTGAAATATTTGGCTGTAGCAGAAGGCAGTTTGTTCGCCGAAGGGCTGGAGAGCGGTACACAAATGAGTGTCTGCAGGCAACAGTGAAGCATGGTGGATGTTCCTTGCAAGTTTGGGGCTGCATTTCTGCAAATGGAGTTGGGGATTTGGTCAGAATTAATGGTCTCCTCAATGCTGAGAAGTACAGGCAGATACTTATCCATCATGCAATACCATCAGGGAGGCATCTGATTGGCCCCAAATTTATTCTGCAGCATGACAACGACCCCAAACATACAGCGAAAGTCATTAAGAACTATCTTCAGCGTAAAGAAGAACAAGGAGTCCTGGAAGTGATGGTATGGCCCCCACAGAGCCCTGATCTCAACATCATCGAGTCTGTCTGGGATTACATGAAGAGAGAGAAGCAACTGAGGCTGCCTAAATCCACAGAAGAACTGTGGTTAGTTCTCCAAGATGTTTGGGCCAACCTTCCTGCCGAGTTCCTTCAAAAACTGTGTGCAAGTGTACCTAGAAGAATTGATGCTGTTTTGAAGGCAAAGGGTGGTCACACCAAATATTGATTTGATGTAGATTTTTCTTCTGTTCACTCACTTTGCATTTTGTTAATTGAGAAATATAAACTATTAACATGTCTATTTTTGAAAGCATTCTTACTTTACAGCATTTTTTCCCACCTGCCTAAAACTTTTGCACAGTAATGTGTATATATATATATATATATATATATATATATATATATATATATATATATATATATATATATATATATATATATATATATATATATATATATATAAATACAATATTAGGTTTAGTTTCTAAAAACAAAAAAGTAGAATGAAGCTGTATGCACACGTATAATATATTACATTTTACCATCCATTAAAGTATTATATTGCAAAGGAGTAACAATATACCTTATTTATTCAGCTTGTGCACATGCACAACTATTTTGGCTGGACACAGCCCCAACACTCCCCTGATATTTTCCAGTTTTTTCACCTGCATCTGAAGAGGAATCTGGTCTTGTAAGGCACTATATAAGAAGTGCAATGTTGTTATTGTTAACTTATCAGTAAACACAAGCTGAGAGCCGGGTGTAATCATTGCCATGGTTACCAGGTGATGCCGCTCCATTATTTCACTTGCACAACACTTTGGATATTACTGTTTCCGGGTCCTACGATCTCTGAGATGTTGTGAGCTCTGCCGCGGCTGGTGCAGTGCAGTACAGAGGCAGTGGGCATGAGACTTTAGTGACTGAGATGTGCTGTGTTTGAACTGGACCACAGCATTTAAGTTGTGTCTCATTCAACTGTGATGCAGATTTCATCCGGGTTTGTAGTATAACTATACGGCTAGAACTACAGGATCCGTTTAGAAGTAGAACTGCAAGGTTGAGGGTATACTTACATGGTTTGGGTTGGATTTCTACTGAATCTGTGTGATAAATCAATCTGTGCTCTGACTGGTTGAAACGTTGTATAAAATATAGTTTATTGTCAGTGTTGGGGGGTAATGCATTACGTGTAACATATTACTAAATCTTATTACATTTTCCAGTAACTAATGGCTCCTTTCTCAGAGAGGCAACAAAATCTGGAATGCATTTCATTTTGTGTGAAAACAATTGTGTAGTTACTTTGTTACATTTTTAAAAATAAAAGTACTACAGCTAATGTGGAAATCAGAAACCTTGTATGTCACATGAACTCGTTTTTAAATCGTCTTGCATTAGAGGAAGGAACGAGTGAGTTAGATAGCTGGATACTCAAAGAATATTTCGAGCTGCAGCCCGACCAAACTGAAAGAAATATCTCTGTAAAATGTAAACTTTAGCTATTTGGAACTGTAACTAGTTACATTTTCTTAAAGTAATAATTTACTGTAACCAGTTTGTTCTAGTAACTTGCAACTGTAACAGATTACTCTTTGAAAAAGTAATTTCTCCAACACTGTCTACTGCAACAAGAACACACCAGCTCCCTATATCATACTGTATAAAATACTCTTAGAAAAAGGTAAGTGTCTGAATAATGCTGGCGTCATTGTATAAAACAATGATGTTAGTAGCTGTATTTTTATCAATGTATAATACTCGTTTCCCAGCAATGTGATATCCTATTGAGATCACTGATCAGAACTCACAGAAGAGGCCTCCACAGTGCACACCACCCCTGCTGTTCAATACAGAACCAGCACTTCTCAAGTTTGTTACACACTAGTTTTAGATCCTTGGTAGTGTCTTACCCTAAACATCAGGACCACAGTGAAGTGAGCAGAAACTGTGGTCCAGGACTTCTCACTAACATTCAGCTTCCTTGCCAGATGAAGATTGTTGTCCTCAATCAGCTGTAACCAGAGACAAGCAAGGTATTAAAATGAACCAGAGCTCTACCGCCATCCTTTATTTTCATAGCAAAATCATTTGAAGCTATGAGTCATATCTGCAGGGTTAAAAAGCATCATTGAATGCTGCCTGATGATACAGTTAAAAAAGATCAGTCAAGCAGGGGGGCCATGTTTAAAATTAGAATACAAATGTATATCTAATCTGCAAGTCTCCCCCATAACAAGTCAGTGCTTTTAACTCACTGATGGGGATATCACAAGAATATGCAAGACATTTGTGCTAGACAGAGTTGTACGTTTGCTCCTCTAAAATGCTTCAACATGGCTGCAAGCCTAATATAATTTGCTTCAGTGAAATCGGGGATGGACAGCAGGCGGAGCACTGTTATTAAGAGACGGATACTGTCTGTGCAGTGGAAACAGTGTTTCAGAGACGGATACTGTCTGTGCAGTGGAAACAGTGTTTCAGAGACGGATACTGTCTGTGCAGTGGAAACAGTGTTTCAGAGACGGATACTGTCTGTGCAGTGGAAACAACGTTTCAGAGACGGATACTGTCTGTGCAGTAGAAACAACGTTTCAGAGACGGATACTGTCTGTGCAGTGGAAACAATGTTTCAGAGACGGATACTGTCTGTGCAGTGGAAACAATGTTTCAGAGACGGATACTGTCTGTGCAGTGGAAACAATGTTTCAGAGACGGATACTGTCTGTGCAGTGGAAACAGTGTTTCAGAGACGGATACTGTCTGTGCAGTAGAAACAACGTTTCAGAGATGGATACTGTCTGTGCAGTGGAAACAGTGTTTCAGAGACGGATACTGTCTGTGCAGTGGAAACAATGTTTCAGAGACGGATACTGTCTGTGCAGTGGAAACAATGTTTCAGAGATGGATACTGTCTGTGCAGTGGAAACAATGTTTTTAGAAACGGATACTGTCTGTACAGTGGAAACAATGTTTCAGAGAGCGCTGCTTACCTTCAGGGCTAACTTGTAGGTGGTGCTGTTCCACAGATCTCTCTCCTGCGTTAGATGGGTCACCTGAGACTCCAGCCTGCACCTCTGCAGCTCATAGAGATCATGGTACTCTGAAACCATACTGCCAGGCAAGCACACAACACAAGGGACCTGCTTTTATTACCACACGTGACTGTGGGAGTACAGTCACAGCACCCCTACTAAAGTGAGAGGAGGGCTATCTCAAGCTGGCAGAAACAGGAGGGGGTTTTGTTGAAAGGGGTGAGGGAAAACTTCTTAAAATATTTTATGGGGAAAGAAAAGCAGTAGCAGAAATAGCAGCAATATATTGTGCCCTGCTCCTAATGTAAGTCTTAAATGCATGCGATCCTATTGTTATTTTAACTATTATAAATATAGATCGAATAACTTTCTTATTCAGCACTTCTGAGTGAATTTTTCATTCAAATCCAATGACAAAAGGACTGGATAAATTGCATTATTCCAAATTATGCTGCATTGCTAAGCAGATGCAGAGCTTAATTTAAGAAAGTAATTATCTGAAATGATGCGGTTTAATTTAGTTTTAAACATACATATACTGCACTTGTTATATAAACAGAAAAAATACTTTATTCGTGGCGTTCGAGAGACACGATTACTGAAGAGAGAGAGAGAGGAGTGACAGACAGTGGTCCTCACTCTACATTCTTCTCACACAGCTGCAGTGTCCTGGCCAGCTCCTCCCGAGTTTTCTCTACCTCGTCCGACACCCGCAGGTCATGCTCCCTCACCTTGGTCAGATCACTGAAACACAGGGAGCACAAGAGCTCAGGGATTAGTATTACAACACCACTTAGCTTGATGTGGAGAGCATTAACCCTTTGCAGTCCATTGTCGGACTGGGTCCGACATTGCAATTATTCCTCACAGGTCCTTTGTCGGACTGGGTCCGACATCATTATAGCAACGCAATAAACGGGTGTTTAGTCGTTTTTTCTCCGGAAAAAGCCGAGAAAACCATTCAATTGCTGAGTCGTAGCGACAGGAGCCGAGACAAGTCGGGGAAAAAAAAAAAAAAAAAAAAAAAAAAGGCGTATTTCATGAATAGTCATACATGGTATCAGGTATCAGATAATGGGCGTTCATAGTAAACAAGCTGGCTAAGTGCGTCAGCGCACTGAGACTATCATGGACATTTGCAGAGCTTTTTTCAGATGTTATAGTAATAAAATAATGACTTGGATCGCATTATTGAGGAGTTTGGTGATAAAACGAGTGATCTGGAGATGATCAATCGGTATGTACGACTATTATTATTATTATTATTTATTTCTTACATAGCTGAACGCTATAGCAAACAAAAGGGTGGGGCGGTGCTGGAGATGCCTAGTGTGTGCTTTGTTGATATGCAGGGCCATTTAAACCCGTTTGACTGTGAAAAAAAATACTTTTAAACAGCGCGTATAAAATTAACTGCGCGTGTGAAAATTAATTAGACCTGGCGTGCCTGACGCGCGATTAATAAATGGACCCTGTTTATAATCTCTTCATTGGATTCCAGTGTGATACAAGCTTCATTTCTCACCTACAAGCAAATGCATGGTCTTGCTCCTGCCTATACTTCAGAGCTGCTCATTGCAGATATTGGACCATATTCGAACGCCCTGGCTTGTGCGATTGCTTTTGTCTTACTAGTTTTATACTGCTAAAGGGATTTTACTCATTTCTGAACAATTGCCTTTGCAGATATGGGAGCTTGGGGGTTAAAGGGTCCACATCTGTGATCTCGCTCACTGTTAGAGAGTGCAGCACGTGCAGTCGCAGTGCGCTGTACCTGTTGAGCTGCCCGATGGTGCTCTTGAACTGGATGAGCTCCTTAGTGAGGTGCCGGTCCAGCGCTTGCTGTGCCAGGGTCTCTGTGTGCAGGCTCTTCAACTGCCGGGGAATCCGGTCCAACAGAGTCACATACCTCTCCCTGCGGAGAACACAACAGAGAAGGGAGAGGCAGACATTACAACAATCCTGGCGCTTTGTTTATTCAGTTATTATCAAATGTTAATCTGTCCGCATGCATTTTAGTACTGGAAGTATCTTGATTCTTGAAGTGCAAGAATAACTTCCACATGTCTGGTATATTGTCTTTTAAATTTGACATTGATGAAATCCTATAGAAGTGCTAAAATGTTAACATTGAATTTTAATTGAATTCCAACTGAATTGCCCGGGAACTTTTCCCCGCTATTTAGTGTTTTTACTAATTTATCTTGTAGTGTGTATTTTGGTCCAAGTCATTTATATAAATGAGGAACAGTAAAGGTCCAAACACTGAGCTTTGTGGTGTACAAGCCTGTATGTTGTTTAAAAAAACAAACAAAAAAAAACATCAAAGCTTAAAATGTTATCAAAGGTTTTATAGGACCCCGACCCCACCGGTCGTGCCTGACCTGAGTTTTGACAGCAGCTGCCCTCTCTCTGCACACTCCACAGAGACCTGGCGAATGAGCTCATGGAACACAACGTTGTAGATGTTCTGTTCCGTCTTGAGCAGCACCAGTAGCTTGTGCATCTGTTAGGAACACACAGCACAGAGTCAGGGGTTATGAACCGGGCAGCAGTCCTTAGGTTTCTTTCGTTAGATCCTCATTTCATTAGCTCTTAAACCTGGAGGAAAATGGCCCTCCAGGATCAAAACAGCCCATCTATATACCAATATAAAATACAATGCTGTATCAGACTTATACTGTCAGATCCACATAGATATGTGTAAATTCCTCCATACAGCACCAGATTGAAGATAATCTGCTCTCAATAACTAAGCTAAACACAACAGGCAATTCAGTCTCTAATGGTACATTCACACGGCTTGGGTCTTTTCACACTGTTCAAGCAGCACCGTCTGTGGGACGGGACGTCAAATTCAGTTGACACAGGTGTGTGGTGGATTTGTTTTGAATTTGTTTTGAAAATGGATCATGAGGTCATGGTTCTCTTTTTGTTAATTTTTATTTTTCACTTGTTACTGAATGAAAATGAAAACCAACGACAAGCTGAATAGGAAAAGAGAAGAAATGTATTGAATGAGAAACATTCGGAGCGCACGAGAGGTAAGTAAGGTAAACTTCTGTAATTTTCAAATTGTCCTTTATTATTTGTGATACTTTTTTGTTATTTTTTTAATTCACGGCAGTGTCACAGGTAAACTATCATATTTCGCAGAATGTGCACAGAATATTTTATAAATTATGTGTACAGATTTTTTTTTTTTTTTAAAAACAGCAAAGAGAGAGGTAAATGCACTGACATCATCAGAATTAACATTGTAGTTATTCAAGCACTTTACAATAGCTTGTGAAACGGTGTTGTAATTAACAGCCTGTAGGTAAAGTGGATCTGCAAGGACAGCTTTCATGTTCACCATTTAGGCCTTGCAAAACAAATACAATGTGTAACCCATACTGATCCTGGGCATAAGTCGACTCATCAGTGACCACTGACAAGCAACCAGACTGTTTTACCAATTCCATAATCTCCGGCTTGTGATACACTGCAACTTTAGGTAAGTATTCATATCTCTGCTGGGCTGGTGAAGGAATCACTCCACCATTTGCTATACCATTTACATAACTTTTGGTTCAAGAGGGATATTTGTGCAAACAAACGCCTCTGTCAGGTCAAAATTTAATGTGTTTCGTGCTTCACGGTTTTCAGTGGACTTTTGGAACATGGAAGTTACCGTTTTTTGTTTCTTTGCAAGTAAAGCAGTCGCAGTACTGCTCTGGATTTCTGCCTTTCTCTTTTGGTGAATACTTGAATCTAAATGCCTGTCAACAGCCAATTCTCGGTGGTGATCTACAGTAGCATTGTAGGATGTACAGAAGAACTTACACCCATCGCGGTATGTGTTTTTTTTTTTTTAATTTCCCGCCTAGATTGCAGTCACATGACAATCGCTGCACAGCACTATTTTCATGGCGAATATTACACGCAGACACACAGTAGAGCTGTACAGTTCAGTTAATGTGATTTTATGTGAAATACAAATAATTATTAAATAACTCATTTTTATTTAACAATATTGAATATTGGGTTTGGTTTACACAGGGCCTTAATCATGACAACGTAAATTATTGTAGCGAAGAAAATAATTATATAAATCTTACTCATTTTGCACTTTCATTAGCTACTGTACATGTCTCAAATGTGTAGTTTTGAAAGAAACATGTATAGCAAACGCATATTTTTATTTAAAAACAGACAGCTGGTTCTACACTAGTTGGCTGGTCTTGCCTTCCATTAAGTCTGTTTGCTGCATTATTTCCTGGGTCATTCCACCCAGGTGGGGGACACTGCTGCTGCAGATTGCTCCAGTAAAAACCCAACTGTATAAAATGGGTAATTGTATGTAAAAATAATGTGATATCTTGTAACAATTGTAAGTCGCCCTGGATAAGGGTGTCTGCTAAGAAATAAATAATAATAAATAATAATAATAATAATAATAATAATAATAATAATAATAATAATAATAATAATAATAATAGGGGAAGCAGCTGATTGGTTATTGACAGCAAAGAAGCCAGAGAAGGGGTGGAGACAATTTCACTCTCCAGGTGAAATACCCCAGGAAGTGCAAGACAGTCTAAAAGCATGACTTTTAAACGGAGCTTTCTTCAGCCTTCAGCAGTACTAGATATCATGTTTAAAATGAAAATATATGTTTGCTATAACATGTGTTTCTTTCAAAACTGCACATTTCAGACCTACAGGTATTGCCAAACATTTTGCATTACCCTATAGAATGAACTAATTTTGCTTCATAATGTCAAATGAAATAATGTTAACATATTGAATTACATAGCGCTTTGTAGTTTTCCATATACTTAATGAAAAACTGAAAAAAAATTAAATGTAACATTTTGAAATTTAACATGAAACACTTTTACTATTATGGCTTCCACTAGACTTTTTTTTATCTATATCATTTTGTAGTTTCTTTGATTGCATGGCTGTATACTATGAATGGATGTGTGTAGCAGAGATATATTATGGAACTAATTTGTTATCTAAAATTATTTTAAACTGCATATGATCACCAGCTAAATAGTGTCCATTTCAATTCAGGTCTTCAAGGGGAGCACTGTACCTGTGTGGGTTCAGTCACTTCATGTACTTCATCATCAATTCCGGCTTTGTGCAGCATGGTGTCCATTACCCTCATCAGCTGCACAGCCTCCAGTCTGCCACTGGGCTTCCTGGAAAGAGAAATACAGCTTACACTTCTCAATCACAGTGACAGAACATATGAACATGCGTTCAGCCCATCAAGACTCTTCTCTTGTTAGCACACCACTCGCTAGTCTTGTAGTGTTTTTTTTAAAGGGCATATTGTATTGTATTGTGTTACATGTTCCCATGTGTTGCTGTTTAAGTAAGGTGTGTATATTGTTTTAATTATTATTATTTTTTTACATCTTGACCACCTTTCGTTCTACACTTACTTTTACTCAGACTCCATTTATGTCCTCTTGTTTTACTCTTAGTGTCTTGGGTTAACCTCTTCTTTACCATTTAGGGTTTTATGCACTTCAATCAAGTGGTAGTCAATCTACTTTGGACCTGCATTTCATCCTATTTCATTGTTACCTGTTTCAAATCATTGGATTTGTATTCTGTATATGTATCTATTGTTGTTTCTGCTAGATCTTTATTTACGCTTACCAACTAGCAAAAACAAACACGTGTTGCCATCACATGTGTTACTATAATGCAGAAATGATAATACTGGTATTTCAATAGACCTTAAGTATTGCAAAGTGTCTACTTTTGAATCTGGGCTTGTTTTCATCTCAGAGTTTGTTTCCAGAAATTGTATTTTGCCTTTCAAAATAAATGTCGATTTCAGCTGTCGATTTCACAAAAACAAAAAAAAAAAACGTTGAAAGCTGGCAGGCTAAAGTATATCCTTTAAACGCGTGTCACTAACACAGTGAGATCTCCATCACTTAACAGAGAGCTAGTTGAGAGAGAAGTAAGGCACTATCACATCTTGGCTGACAGAAGGATGATAAGAAGTAATTGTGCTTAGAGGACAGGGAGGGAGAATTTGAATTAATACACATTGGGTGAAATCTGGTGGACCTACATTTTAAAAATGTGTGACTGAATTCAAACCAATAGGAATACTCACATGGATGGGAATACCTTGAGTCTCTTTTCCTCATCTTCTAGCAACAAGGTGTATTTACTATAAAACAATCAACGATGGTTATGTAGTTATCTATAAGCACATGCAGAATAGCTCAGAAGAGAAACAGCGCCTGTACTTGCCATGTTATATATTCACAGCATCATTGGAAGTATACTTTTAAAAAGATCTGGCATTCTTTTTGTTTTCTCTCACACAGCTGCAGAGTGAATCTTATTTTGAAATATGCCTTGCATTCATTTAAATCTAATGTTAGAAAGACACAGTTCTAAATTACACTGCATTGCTAAGAAGAGCTGATACAAGGGAAGTAATTCCTCAGATTCAGTAGCTTAAACAAACTTCCTTTTACATACATTGTACTTGTTATATACATAGAATACTGACACTGCCTCTGAATAGTACAGTACAGTAGTGCTCCAGCCCAGCACTGACTCAATAGTACAGTAGCACTTACTCTTCATAGTACTCCAGCCCCATCACTCCTTTGTTCTTGACAATGTGAAACTCCTCTGGAACCAGAGACAGACTAGGGTCCTGGGATAAAACAACAAGCCATAAACCATTCATCCCTCAACAAGTAAAGCAAATCAAAACAAGTCCTGTATGTCAGTAAAATACTGAACACACCTGGTATTTCTGGAGCACGCAACGAGAGATCAAAGACTTTGCTGTGTCTACAAGTAGAATGTTTGAATACCTGCAAGCATTTTCACTTATAGGATCATACTATTATCAAAACTGGTTAACTATCAAGGAAATGGGATAATCCAGATGTCAGCGAGCTACCCGTCTCTACAGGCCTGACCCCTGGAGCGTATTGAGGAGAAACAGACCCTGATGGTTTTGGCTCCCTAACCTCCACAGCCAATCCGACACTCCCCTCTGGAAAACACAGTGAAGACTGGTGGCTTCGCCCAGTCAGGACAAACCTGCACTCCCCCGACTGTAGTGTATGACTCACCCTGCACACCACCAGCTGTGCTTTTACCAGGTGAGCCACTAGGTCGCACTCTATTCTAACCTTAACAGTAACACTTACCAAAGTAGATGCCTAGGATTTACATAAAACTGGATACAATCTGGAGCTGACAATAATGAAGAAGTTACATCAGAGTCCTTAGAATCAAGCAGTTCAGAGAGACATTTTGAACGCCCTTTCTCAAGTGAAAGCTCTCGGGCTGCTTTGCTTACTCACTGTGTGTAGGTTCTGGAGCACGTCTCTCTGAGCTTGCTGTCTGTCTTTCATAATGGCATCGCACAGAAAGGAAATATCCCTGTAAAAAACATCCCGATTGCTGGTCTGTGATTATTAAAAATGGTATGCATTTAAACACACACACAAGAATATAAATACACATTAGGGGTGTCCACCGATTATTTAATTTGCTCTTTTGTTTTTATTTTTTCACAGAGATTTTTGTGCAGAAGCAGCTTTAATTAACGTATAACATGTATAAATACACAGCTGAGAAGAATAATAGGTATGTTTTTTTATGATGAAGTAAGACTGCATGGACAGAAGTATATGAACCAATCACAACTGTTTGTTGGTCTGCAAAAAAATTCAATTACTGGTACTCGCATTACTGCAAGCAAAAAGGTAACATTAAAATATTGATATAATATAAGTTAATACGGATAGGTTGTCTCTTATTATCATAGGCGCTCATTATCATAGAAGCCCCCCAGTTTGGAGAAAACAATTAAAATAATCTAGGACTGCAACAAAGAGCACATTTTGACCTTTGAAGGTTCGGAACACATTACCGAAGGAAGGGTTCGAACCTTCGATGGTACTAATTTGCATAAATTTACTGGTGACGTCACAAAAGCTACTTGTTTATATTGGACTGAAAATCAGGTAATCCATATAAATGGAATAAAACATTCATATGTAGTTTAAAAATACGTTATATAGAACAGGATGTTTTTATAATTTAAATAAAAATCAAAATACACGTTGTTTATTTACATGTAATTGATGCTGCTTGCGCGTAAGCTTGCATTGCAACAGCACCAACTGCAGCGGACTGAGGCAAAACAAAGCTTTATTTAACAGTCACCGTTCCAAGCAGGTTATCAGTCAGTCACATTTTACTACTACTAAAAATAATAATAATAATAATAATAATAATAATAATAATAATAATAATAATAATAATAATAATAATAATATGAACTTAAGCTTGTCAAGTGACCCCGCAGATTGTTTGTGCCTCCATGATACATCAACAGGTCGCTTGCACAGTTTGCATTCAACTTTTTTTTTTGGTCATCTGGGCATTTAACCAAAAAATGCCAAAACAGCAGAGGGGTTTCGAGACATTTCTTTCAAATACAGCTTACGCTATACAACACTTTGCTGTCGAGACGGCGAATGAAAAAATTAAAGGTTTACCTCTGTATAACACAAGCCGGAGGGGGGAGAGGCGGACGGTGCTCAGCTTTTGAAATTGAAATTATTAGTGTTAACATATATTTTGCATGTTTCAATCATATTCCATAGCACTTCTCTTACACTGTCTTGTACACAAGGTATTCAGTACATATTTTACTGAAGCACTACAACCGTTATAGATATCCCCTCAGTGCGGCGCAATAGAGAGTTGCTCCGTATAATGATTTGGTAGTGGATTTTTATACAACAACTTTTGTTTAAGTAATATGCAAATCAAAAGATCGAATTTTACATGTGAGTGACGTTTAATGTGTGATTTCTAGTATTCACACATTGTCAAACGGTTTCTGTTAACAGAGAAAAAATACAAATAAAAAAAATAAAACAAAACACCAGTGCGCGAATGCTGACTGACGAACCTTCGAAGGTTTAAAACTACTTCGGAATTCCTGGCTAGCGAACGGACCTTCGAACCTTCTAACACAGACCTAAAATAATCTCTTTAAAAATGTTGTTTTTAAACATCAAAATGTAACGCTGTCAGTAAACCCAGTACCTATTGGATAAAACGCCTACCTTATGTAAAATTATCATCGCTGTGTACTTACAATATCTCATTTTTGAGCTTATATAGAATAATTACAGTATATAATGCCTACAGTATATATTACTTGTCTATGACACATTGTTTGTATTATAAATGGTATACATAGAAGATAAATGTCGAAGCCCCATTGAGTATGGATAATATACAACAAAGTGCGGATGGATCCATAGCCCATGAAAGCGAAATGTGAGATTCAAGTAACTCACATTCTGATCGAGTATAAACAATAACAGATAGCGTGGTTTTTAAAGTAGCAGCAGAGACAGAAAAACTCAAAATACAATAATAAGGTACACAGTAATGAACCTCAATTACCGTGAATAAAGCAGAAGAATAAAATCAATAAATAACAAAGATTTGCATGATAATGACTGACTGCACACACACAGCTGAAGTATGACTTTGTCATGTTTCGTAAATTGGATTATAAATAGGGCTTCTGATTTTGGGTTTAAAAAAAATAAAGAAAAAATATAAAAAATAATAATAATTTGGTGTAATATCTAATAACACCAAAAAAAAAAAAAACTGACCTCACCCCACCCCAACTACTGAGTGGCAGCAAATTCCTTCATTTCTATTGCAGGACTGTACACGCTTGCGAGATTTAAAACCAGATTACAATTAGAAACGAAGGTTTGTTCTCCCTCCGAGATTTAAAGCCATATCACAGTTCCATAGGGAGTATTTACACGATCGTGGGATTTAAAACAGAATTGCAAATTGAGGCAAAATGTAAAAAAATGCCTAAACACACAAAAACCTCAGAAGAATGTGCCTATGACCATAAGGATTTTGTTGTAGAAAGACAGCAAAGGAAAGAAGGTACAATTGAAGTGTGCAAGTACTGTCAAGCTACTATATGCTGGCAGAAAAAAAAAGCCTAAGAATTTTGGAAAATAGAAAACAATAATTTATACAGTATATAAAAAGCGAAAGCTCCGAAAAAACAAAGATTTACATAAAACTCGAAAATAGCTAAAAAATAAGCAAAACAAATTTAATTAATAAAAACAGAATAGAAGCCCCAGTTATAAATTAAATCACTTCCCAAACTATAAAGGATTTTTTAATTTAGTCAGTCATCGCCAATGTTTTTACCCCGGTCCTCCGAAACGTGTTCCTGCCAAGCCGTCGTTTTTCGCACTGCGGATCCACAGCGAAGCCACCAGACCTATAGCGCCGGAGGACAACACAGATCTGATGCCTCCACTGCAGACCTGCAGGCGCCCTCAGCCACAGGGGTCGCTGGTGTGCGGTGAACCGTGGACTGCCCTGCCGACCTAAGCCCTCCCTACTTGGGCGGCGCTCGGCCAATTGTGGAGGGCTTAGACATAGCCTAGATTCGAACCTGTGATCTCCAGGCTATAGGGCGCATCCTGCACTCCACGCAGAGCGCCTTTACTGGATGCACCACTCGGGAGCCCTCAAACTATAAAGGATATTTGAAAAACATTTTATAAACACAATACCATTTCATACCCTATTGTTATTGTGCCTGTCATATGGACAGGACATGGTGCATACAGCTCTACTTCTATGCCAAAATAATTAAGCCAGCAAACCAAGAGAAAATGAAAATGACAAAATTGGTGCATTATTAAGTCAACTTAATTATACATCCATGTTTATACAAAGACAGAAGTAATTACTGATTAGTGCATAGATGACTTACCGCTTAGTGAAGAGTAAAAAACATTCCGGCGCCGTTCAGTTCACAAAAATAAATCGTTAATGAGATTTTGTCCATTTCATAAGTAAGGTTCTTTTGAACATGCAGAACTGCCACGTGATTCAGTCATTCTTGGCTCATACATTAGTGGTTTTCGTAGGCAGACTAACACACTACCATAATATTGAACACAAAAATAAAATACACAAACATAATATTGAATATGGAAATGGCAAAAGAAAGTTGACCCTGACACAACCTGACCCTTTCTGGCTTTTTCACTTTGTGCGAGAGCTGGTGATCTGCGAGACATGAAAGGCTTGTGCGAATGACTCAGAACTTTCACTTCTAACGAAGGAGAAATAACACCGATTTCTCCGTTAAACTAATCTGATGTGAACTGTTATTCGATAGGTATGCCGTTTCTGTCATATTTTACCATTATGAGGTGGAATTTAAAAAAAAAAAACACACAACTGTATAAAAGATATTGTTCCCATCAAAAGGTACTTAATTATTCTATATAAGCTCAAACACTGACATTCCAGAATATTGGTGAAGCATGGGCTCCACAAGCTCATATAACCCAGCGCCTATGCATGTTATAATAATAAACAATGTATGATACATCACAAAAACTAAGACTGTACATATGAACTACTATTAAATATTAAACAAAAGTGTTTTTAACTTTAGAATGAGGTTGTGTATTCCATGTACAGGATGACAGCTATACACCAGATAAGATGTACTGGAATATCTTAACAGTGACTGTTTGATTTCTCATCCGTGATTTAAGAAAAAGAAAACCCTTTGATATTGATTGAAAATCTAGATTTCATGTTTCTCCTAGTCTTTCTGTTGCAGCTGTCAAATCCTGAAAGGTGTTTATTGTTAGTTAAGTGAAACCGAACCACACCCCCTAGTGGTTCTCATTGTTACAGCATGCTGTTACAAGCCTTACCTCCCCGCTCCGGTCAGTGAGGTGGGCTGGTCAGTCAGGTGTTTGTATTTGGTCCGGCGGACAGGATGGTGCCACACATGGTCTGCCACTCGGAGTCCAGGGCCCTGTCGCACACATTAAAAGATGCACATCATGAAGTCCTGGGAATGTCTATCTAAACCAAGTGGACTGGAAATGTAAAGATAACTTGTTCAATTATTGTTTTGAATCATTTAAAAATCATTTTTAGATACACTTTATCAAGAAAAAAAATCCACCCCCCCCCCCCCCCCCTCCAAATAAAAGTGTGAGGGGGTATTTTGACCAGATAGACAAAACCAAAGTGCTGCAAAACTTTGTTTTAAACCAAAAAATCAACAGGTTAATTAAATTAACAGTTATCCTCACCAGACCTTGAACATGAAAACACACTACTATAACAAACAGTACTACTGCAGCTGGGCCTCGGAGGAGACAGTCAGCTATTACAGTGTGTCATTTAACAAACAGGTACCGTGGATAGCAGGTAGCACATATAAAGCACTGAAGTCCTATATGACAACTGATTAGAATCACATGTGTAAAATGTACAGTAATGAACTGAAAATATGAGTACAGCTATGTGGCTGTTGTATTTTAAATCAATGTAAACTTCAAACTACAAGTAAAATATCTGTTTAAATTGAGTATCTAAGGCAGTAAGTGTACAAAAGTACAACAGCTCGTGAAATGTCCCTGTGTCAAGCGATGGACTGAAATTGCCATAATAATACACATGGCTTATTTACCACTCTCCATAAAATAGCCAAGTGCAACAGAAGGACCATTACTTTTATAAATCGCCGATTGGTAATTCCTCAGATTCAGTTGTTTAACCTAGGGTTAAACAAACTTCCTTTCCAATATTCTAAAAAGCTGGGATTTCAGTAGATGCACCACCCAGAATGATTGCAGCAGTGAAATAAAACTGAGGCTACTTATTCTTTAAATATTAGTAAAGATGTGTCTGTCTGTTTGTCTGCTGATGCAGAGGTTCTCATGCTGGTGTCCCATGCTGGACTCACCTTGAAGTCCTTTGGGGTTCTGGTAATCTTGGGAGGTCCAAGGCATCCCCCAGGGTGGCTGATGGGTTCCACAGTGGATGTCAGGCTCCTGAGAATCTCCTCAGGGATGAAATCACTTTGCAGTGAGGTGGGGAGCGGCTTGGAGCGGTCTACTACCAGAGACCCATCCCACAGCTCTGGGAGCTCTGCAAACACACACAGGAGACACAGTGATCTATATATATATATATATTATATATATATATATATATATATATATATATATATATATATATATATATATATATATATATATATATATATAAATTCTTATTAGTACTGTTATAGTAAAACCTGCCATATCTGATTTATTTGAAAAATGAAACTGCTTTTGAAGGTCGGCAATGTTGTGACAAAATATTGTTTCAGCTCACTTTCTTGATCTGTTTTACACAAACTTAGTGACAGCTAGCAAGTAATAGGTCTTTTCAACTGCCCCTGGGTCTGCAGTAATGCCCCTCTCCTCTTTTCAACTGCCCCTGGCTCTGCAGCAATGCCCCTCTCTTCTTTTGTAGCGCCTGGTTTTTATCTGCAATTTAATCTATTCTGTCCAGCTAAGAGTATGATTGACTGTTGTAGACCAATAATAAAATGGACATTGATCAGTTTCCATCTGTACTGTTCAATTGGTAGCAGCATGTGTGAATGACACATGCCAGAGGTCCATCTGTTAATACAGGGTATGGTCTCTTACAGGATCGGATATGACAGGCTCTGTATTAATACAGGGTATGGTCTCTTACAGGATCAGATATGACAGGTTCTGTATTAATACAGGGTATGGTCGGATATGACAGGCTCTGTATTAATACAGGTTATGGTCTCTTACAGGATCAGATATGACAGGTTCTGTATTAATACAGGGTATGGTCTCTTACAGGATCAGATATGACCGGTTTGACTGTATTTGTACATAAACCATCATTCCTTTCACCTCTGGAATGAACCCATTTATGTGCACTTCATGCTCAGCTGTTTTCTTCCTCCTTTTTTTGAGACTACCAACTCTCCTTTCAGCTAATAGCAGGAGAATATTTTACCCTGGAACAGAGATGGTATCTTCCCACGGACCACCTTGAGTTTGCATACTTTAAAACGTATAACAAGTATGTCAGAAACATACATCTCCACCACAGCTGTAACTCTCAATCTATCAAAGAGCTATCACTGATGAAAAAGCTCATGATTAGGACATACATTAACATTATTACAGAAGAAGAATTAGCATTTAAATATTTCATCAAAATTTGATAAGTTTAGATCAATGCAAAAATGTAATATCAATTTAAGTAAATGTGACATA
The DNA here is from genome assembly GCF_902713425.1 of Acipenser ruthenus. NCBI lineage: Eukaryota > Metazoa > Chordata > Actinopteri > Acipenseriformes > Acipenseridae > Acipenser > Acipenser ruthenus. The sequence goes on along the minus strand of NC_081198.1, from coordinate 19,876,066 downwards.
CAGATGGGTGGATGAATGGACATACGAACATCGCCTTGAATCCGATATTCTCAATAATCTAAGCTTATAATGTCACTGCCAAGTTTGACTATTGAATAAGTGGTTCTCCAGATGTGGGACGTGCCGTAGGACCAGCTCCACTCTCGCTACACTCTCTTCACAGAGGATTTCATCCCTGGCAGGGAATGTGTTTAATCCTTTTGGTTTAACTGTATATGCATGGATAATGGCCTTAATTATGTATCATCATTAACTATGTAGAGTAACTTTAATGGCTGGTATTCTGTTTCGTAACCCTGTTTGTGCACACTGTCTTTTGAAACTACTAGGATTTTTTTAAAGCTATTTTTGAATGTTCTAAAATGCCATTTGCATGTTGATGGCTTGCAATCACATCCGAAACTGTATGCTTCAATCACGTGACATGCGGTTAGCTGACTGACAGTTTCTGAGGTTGACTGTCACTTTACGAATTGACTTGTCAACTAGTCGGGGCTCCCACTTGTGTGTCTTCACCCACCCAAAGTGCTTACGAGAAGACACGCTTATACCATAAGAGACAAGGCCAACTGTACATGTTCACTCAATATGCCCAGGACTGAACGGCTGCAGGCAGGAGGTGTTGAGGACAGGAATTAGGTGCTCCTGCCTGCCGAGTTCGCAATTCAAACACATGACGTGAATATGAATATTTACCTTGTCCTTGATCTCCAGCAGATGCCAGGGTGCGAGTGGATTTTGACCTCTTGCCCTCTGGTCTGGGCATTGCTGGAGGTGTAGGCACTGGAGTTCCCATTGCTGAATCTTAATCAGATCTTAATGTGTTAGCTAGAGAGGTAAACCTGGGTCCTGAAAATAAAGTTGAGGGTATTAATAAAGCCTTGTGAAGTTATGTAAAAACAGTCAGCTTATACAGGACCAGTGGCACTAAAAATGATTTAGACAATATCATTGAGAAATCCAACCTCTATCAGACTCTCATTAGCTTTGCTCACAGATAGCAAGACAAAAACGAAAAGTTTCAGTTGATCTAAACAGAGGTGAGTCGTTTATATTATTAACATTTCTGAGTTTTCACATGATTGCAGAAATAAACCAAGACTAAAATGAACTGTGGTATATTTGATTTTTAAAACCATAAGGCCTTTATCAATTATTTAAACAGCGAGTGTTTATATCTGCCAACAGAATATACCCCAATGCCTGTGTTTCCAAAAAGGCATGGCAAACTGTTCAAATTACTTAGCCAACAGTTTATCCTAATTTTCAGCTAACAGTGTAAGTGTGAGTAGGTTTTTATTTTCATTTAAAACTGACCCGAGACTGTGCTTTCGTGATGCCTTCGCCATTACTTGAATTCCATTCAAATAATGTACACGCGTCAAAAGTGATGATATATGGTTTACACACTGTACACTTTAGCATCACTGAATAGAATTAACAAATGCATATAGTAGGATGTTTTTTTTTGGCAATATTAGGATCTGCCACTGCTTTAGACCATTACAATAGTAATGCCCCATGTTAAGCAGTCTACAGTGCTTTGTTCCCACTCACACACTGATGTTTTACGATGGCTTTCTCGCTGTATTGGTAATACCATTTTACATTTTCTTCCACACGTTTTCACATCAAAACAGTTATAAAATATAAATATAACCGACTGCAACACGCGTGTTTTAATGCAACTTCAAGACAATCCGTGGTCCTCCTAAGATTAACCCTTAATTTACCGGTACCTTTTAAAAATAAAATACAAGTGCTTTGGCTGAGTTTTTAATACAATTACAGAATGCCAAAACAAATTCTAACCTAACATAACTACAGATCGCTCGTAAAAAAAAAAATAACTGAACAACTGCAATAACATATTTCACGTACTGACTCGCTCACAGTCTGCATTCCTTCTCGTCTCCTTTTTCCTCTTCGAAGTTACTTGAAGAACTTCATCACCAAGGACGCCGAACTGGTGGCCTATTTGTCACCATGGCAACTGCAAATATAGATTGGAGTGTGTCCGTATTACTGCCTGAACCAACGACTCTAATTTGGCAAGGGTGTACAGTGAAGATACTATCTACAGTACTTACGTGAGCAGCGTCCTTTCTTTTATCGATTATTTGTAATTTAGTATGTTAACAGACGTAGAAGATCTAATTGTGGAGGCACTTACCAATGAACACACGTATCTTCCGAATGTTAAGACCTCGTCACAGAATGACAACAAGGTTGCGTCATTCCAACGAGGTTTGATCAAACTTTCTGTATGTTTGTCTCCCTGTTCGCTGCTATATTATACTCTAGTCTGAAACGCCACAGTTGACAGCAGGGATGCAGATGTTAAAATAAAGTCAAATATAACGTAATAATACAGCGGGACAGTATGTTAGAGGATATTAGTTTGTTGAAATGCATTTTAGAAGCAAATGTCAAAATAAGTTTTTTTATTTTAAATTTACCGCTAGAGGGCGTACATGCCAGTTTTGTAAAGGAGGCGGGGGTACTGCATTACACTCAAGAGGGCTTGGACTGTATAGCAGTCTCCCTCCCTCCCTTAAAATATGTAAAGACAGCTTGAATTGGAGAGAGAGAGAGAGAGAGAGAGAGAGAGAGAGAGAGAGAGAGAGAGAGAGAGAGAGAGAGAGAGACTTTGACTTTTAAAATCCATTTATTCTATAAATTAGAATACAATATAACTAAATAAAACCAAAAACAAAACAAACAAACGAAATACACTGGTGCAAAAAAACATAACTGATCCAACATTTCTCATTCCATTTTCAAACAGTCCAGTTCAATGGGATCTCAGTCTTTCAGAGTGTGTCTCATAAGAATAGAACAAGCTGCCCCTCCTCACTCACGGCACACACCCCCTCCCCAATGCACCAACGCCTCTCAAAACTGTCCAGGTCGTGCACCATTTTAAAATAAGCAAACTCCATCTTGATCCTGGAGACCATCAGGATCCTAAAAATACTAATAGGATTTATAAAACCAGTGGCTAAAATCTTATTTTTTCGGGATTTTAAAATAGCTAATTTCGCCTGACCAAGGACAAAGTTGACCAATGAGCACCTATCCCTTCGTGCAAAACTATACTTTACACTAAAAACAAAAAATGATTTAGTAAAAATAACCCCCAAGGAAGCCAGCAGGTTCTCTAAAAACAAAAAGGGCTGCAGCCGAGGGCAATCCACAAACAAATGGAAAACAGACTCCTCCGCGGGACAGAAGGGGCACTGGACACTGACCCCCGGTTCCACTCGGCTCAAATAACAATTTGTGGCAAAAATGCCATGCAACAGCACTCTCCACTGCAGGTCTCCGGAGCGCTTAGGCAAGGGAAGCTTATACAGCACCCTCCAGACAGGAACTTCATCAACAGGGACACCAAGGTGAGCCCTCCACTTAGTGTCCACCAGGTCTTTCAACTTATTAAAATGTCTGGTTTTCACACAGATTTTACATAATGTCTTTTTCTCAATTGTGTGGAAAGCCACCTCAGTGACCTTCTTAAGCGACAGCAGCTTTCCAGCCGGCTCCTCCTCCTCCACTGTCACTGATGGGGAGACCAGCACTGCAGGGAACAGGGGTTCCTGCTCTGGAGCCACGCGCTCCACCAGAAACCTGCTCAAAAACTGGGAGAGTGCCGGACAGAGGGATGCCTGGAGATCACTCAGCACCTTCTCCAGGAAACGCTCTGATCTAATATTCAGTGCAGGGGTTAAAACCCTGCTGGCTTTCCAACTAAAAAGATTAAAATCAATTAAATGCCCCAGTTTGGTAAAACCGGCTTTAAAAAACAAAGTGGATAAAAAAACAGAGCTAAAAACCTCACATTTAAAAATGGGGTTAAAAAACAGGGGCTCTTCAAAAACCCACTGTGTGCTCTGTGATTCTTCTGACCTTGTGATCTTTAAAAGTCTCCAAGCATTTAACAAATTCTTATAAAAACCCTCCAACCCTGCATCACTAAAACAATCAAGAGATATTAAAAACAAATGTCTGTCAAAACCCAGCCTCCCTGCCTTCTGCAATAAACAAAATGCCAGGTCTCTCCAGCTCAGCTGTGGGGTGTACAGTAGTCTCTGGGCAGCCTGCAGCCTAAATGCTGCCATCCTGCTAGGGATATCAATGAGCCCCTGCCCTCCCTCCTCACGGGGGAGATACAAAACAGTGGGGCGCAGCCAGTGATGCCCGCTCCAAAAAAACTGCACCAGGCATTTCTGTATTTCATTTATTAAAACCAGGGGAGGATCCAGGCACACCAGCTTATGCCAAAGCATGGAGGCGACAAGATTATTAATGATGAGGACCCTGCCCCTGAAGGAGAGCCGAGAGAGGAGCCACTGCCAGCTCTGCAGCCTACCCTTCACCCTGTCCAGCAGCCCCTCCCAGTTCTGCTGAATGAACTGCTCAAGTGCTCATTCCCCAAATAAATACCTAAAAGTTTGACCCAAGTTTTATTCCAGCTTAAAACTGAAGGCAGTAATGGAGGGGGGGTATCCTCCCAGCTGCCAACAAGAAAAGCTTCACTTTTTGCCCAGTTTACTCGTGCTGAGGTTGCCTTTTCATACATTATAATGCATGACTCCAGCACAGCGACGTCTCGGTCAGTTGTGACAAACACGCTGAGATCGTCAGCATATGCGGAGAGCTTGATAGGGGTTGCATTGGGCGCAGCTGGTACAGCCAATCCAGGCAGTTTCTCCCTCAGCTGGTGTAACAGGGGCTCTATAGAGAGGGCATAGAGCATCCCTGAGAGGGAGCAGCCCTGCCGTATCCCCCTCTGCACAGGGAAGGGGACAGTCAGACCGTTATTCATTTTCACAACACTAAAAACATTGTGATAAAGGAGTCTTATAAAAGAAGTAAAAACAGGGCCAAAACCAAAAGCTTTTAAAACACGAAACAGATACTCATGGTCAACTCTATCAAAAGCCTTTTCCTGATCAAGTGAAATTAAACCAAAACCAACATTATAAACTTTGGACACATTAAAAAGATCTCTTAATAAAAACAAATTATCAAAAATCGATCTCTCGGGCACACAGTATGACTGGTCTGTGTGCACCACTGATCCTATGTTGGTCTTTAGGCGATTAGCGAGAGCCTTGGAAAGCAGTTTGTAATCGGAGCACGGCAAGGAGACAGGGCGCCAGTTCTTGATGTTACAGAGGTCTCCTTTCTTGGGTAGCAGTGTTATCACTGCCCTACGGCAGCTCCCCATCCCGGACACATTCCTGCAAGACCTGGTACAGGTCCTCACCAACTGAGTTCCAGAACCTCTGATAAAATTCTGCAGGCAGTCCATCTATTCCGGGAGCCTTCCATTTGGAGAGCTGCGCCACGGCCGCAGTGAGCTCTGGGAATGCCAGCGGAGTGTCCAATCCGCTGCTCTCCTCCTTGTCCAGGCTGGGAAGACCCTGGTGAAGCCACTCCATCTCTCCCGGGTCGCAGCCCTCAGCCTTGTAGAGATCAGAATAAAAGCTCACTGCAACACGCCTGAGCTCCGCAGGGCTGGAGACCTCTCTCCCCCCAGGCAGCCTCAAACAGCACACTGTCTTGCGCTCTGCTGTCTTCCTCTCCAGGCCGAAGAAGGCGGCTGTGGGGGCGTCCATATCTTTGAGTTCAATAAAGCGGGCTCTGAGCAGAGAGCCCTTCACCTTCTTCTCCAGCAGGCTGCCCAGGAGCTGCCTTCTCTCTGCAGGCCCCGATACACCCCCTCATCGCTCTCGCTGACCACTGCATCCACTGACCTGGTGACATTTTGTGTGTATTGTTGACAGAAAAGTTTTATTTGAATTTTCCCTATATCCCACCACTGTCTTAAAACTACTATAATTAGTTTTTTCATTTTGCCAATTTTTCCAAACTAATTCAAAGTAATCAGTGAAGTTTTTGTCCTGTAGCAGATTGTTGTTAAAGTGCTAGTATGACTTTGAATGTGATTTGATTGGTAGTGAAACAGTGACGGAAACAAAATGATGATCAGAAAAGCTACTGGGTGCTACACTACTTTTAGTGAATTTGTTAATATGCTGTTGTGGAGTATAGAACCTATCCAGGCGTGCCCCTGACAGCTGATTTTGATTACATTTGATCCAGGTATATTGTCTACTTGTGGGATGAAAAATCCTCCAAATGTCAACCAGGTCAAAAGTATATAATACAGTGGCCATCTCCCTGACAGATTGGTTCCCCGTGGTTTCTATCTTTATTAAAATCCATGGTACAATTAAAATCTCCCCCCACCACGAGGAAATTATCCGTACTGCAACCCCTGAGTACCCGACTGAGTTTTTTAAAAAATAAAATTCTCTCTGCCCCAACATTTGGCGCATAAATATTAATAAAGTCAATAAAAATACCAGCGTGTTTTATCTGTACTTTTAAAAGTCGACCTTGAATAATCTCCTCAATAGATAAAATATCCGCCCCAAATCCTGGAGAAAATAAAACAGCAACCCCAGCACTAAAATTAGAACCGTGGCTTAAAATAGTCGCCCCACCCACTCAGACTGCCAGTGAGACTGATTACTGCTGTCCGAGTGTGTCTCCTGCAATAAAATCACGTTTGAACGCTTGCTGTTTAAAAAAATCAAATAATTGTGCTCTTTTATTAAAATCCCTGCACCCGTTCACGTTAAAAGAGCCTAAAATAATTTTCTCCATTGATAAAAATAGATTATTCAAAAATAACAAACGTTAAAATAAAAATGTTCTTAATAAAATTAGCCATTAAAAATGTTTAGATGTGGCTAATGTTTTCCGAACTAAGCTGACATATTTTTTAAGTCTGAACCTCTTTTTCTGATCAAACTCATTTATAGTCGATTTCCTTAATATTAAATCGCAGAACACAAAAACCGTTTCTGGTCTGGGAAGAAGGATTTAATGTCTACTCGCCTCTTACCTTTTGTTCTTTCAAGAAAGTCGCTGATCTTAGTTTCCCCCTTTGGCTGGCCGTGATGTCAGAAAGCTGCGAGGTGTCGGAGAGCCAGTCCTCCCATCCATCCTCGTCCGATCCCGCCGATCCGTCCTCCTCCTCGTCCGCAGAATCTCCATCAGCCGCCGGCATCTCCGCTACCAACCCAGCAGGCTGAGGAGTCTCATCACTGGGGTGAATGCCAACAGGGCCTACCTGAGCCCCGAGGCTATCCCCCCCAACACCGCTCCCTTCCAGCACCGGGTCCTCAGACACAAGATCCGCGGGTTGAGGCCCGCCTTTCTCTTGTCCTTCAGACCCGGCGCTCGGCTCCACCACAGCGCAGGGTTGAGACCCTACGCCGCTGTCATGAGAGACCATAATGGGCCCCCACACAGACTCCTCCTCACCCGCCGCCAGGTCGGCAGCAGCAGATGTTCTTTTTTAATTTTTTTTTTTTTACGACTGCAGTGTACACACCCTCCTTGTCTGCGTCGGCCGGCGCTGCAGCCCCCGGTTCGGCTGCAGCCGCGCTGGTACCCGGCTCCTCCGTTCTCTTCCTCCTGGGCTGCGGCTCAGGTCTCGGCAGCTCCTCCACCGACGCTCTCCGAACAACCCTGGCCGCCTCCCCGTCACCACTGCTACCTCTTGTCCCTGCTTCAGTCTGTAGCTTGGGGCAGGTCCGTTTAAGGTGCCCCTGTTCCCCGCAAAAGAAACGTTTAAAAACCTCCGTCCTGGCAAAAACAACATAATCCCTGCCCTCTACATTAAAACTCCAAACTACATTTAAACTTTTTTCCGGGTTATCAAATACTTGTCTCCTAAAAGACATGACTTGTTTAATCTCTGGATTTTTACATCCAAGGGGAATCATTTTGATCGGCGACATTATTTTACCATATCTGGAAAGTTCTCTTTCAATCAATGAATTATTAATAAAAGGGGGAATATTTGACAATATTACTTTGGTAAGAGGCGTAGATAACGGTGTTACAGTTACCAAAGAATCATTCAACATAAATCCCTCTTCCACAATTTTGTTAACCAGATTTTCTTGGTTAAGGAAAACGACCATAGCTTTGTTCATCCGTGAGGCGGATTTGATCTTTTCAAACCAACCACCCGCCCCACGGCAAGCAGCACATCTTCAACAGAATCATTATTTTCGGAAAAAACTTTAAAACCGTGGCGCCTAGTAAGCCCCCCCAACCCACCGGAGTGGGAGCCCATCTTTGGGCACACACTGGCTAAAACGTTTAAAAAGTACTAAGATTACAAAAAATACTTTTTAAAAAAACGTTTTATAAATATATAATAAATAAATATAGAAGTAAATGGCGAAATAGTTCACCACTATTTATTTCTTAGCAGAACCACTACCGCTCTCACACAGCTCACAAACCCTGCTTGCAGCAGGCCCCTCCCACAATCCTCAGAGAGAGAGAGACAGAGAGACTTAACTTTTTAAGATCCTTTATTAAATCATTTCAATTAAAATCCATTCAATAACAATAATAAGGTAAAACACGATTAAGATACTTGCTGGCTCCGGGGAACAGCCGAAACCTCCCCAGCACATCAGCATAAAATCCTAAAAAAAACATCATGTTCTCCTTTTGAAAACAGATTTTAACCAAATAAAAGGATCATAAAATATAAATAAAACACAAAAAAAGCCAATATTAAAAAAAATTAAACGGTGTTTTCCTGTAAAAACAGATTAATAGTAAAGTAATAAAAACACTGTAAAAACAATAAAACAAAATAAATTAAAACTAGAAGTTAAACAGCAGCTCTCCCTCCTCACTCAATGAGCACAAGGCGTCTCCCACACACCACCTCTCCTGAAAGCCCTCCAGGTTACTGACCATTTTAAAATAATTAAAATCCACTATTACCCGGCTGATTGCTAAAATACGAAACAATCGGACAACGTCTGTTAGTCCTGCCTCTAAAATCTTATTTTTCCTGGATTTTAAAATGGCCAATTTTGCCTGCCCTAAAATAAAGTTAATTAAAACACTCCTATTCCTTGATTTAAAACTATAGGGGAACCCAAAAATAAAAATCTCCTTGCTAAAAATCACCCCAAAAGCTTGCAGGAGCCCCTGCAAGAGATGAAAGAACGACCCCAGCCTGACACAATCACTGAAGGTGTGGAACACTGTCTCCTCCTCCCCACAGAAACAGCACTCCGCACTGATGCTGGGGTCCACTCTGTGGAGGAACCGTCCCGTAGACACAGCGCAGTGCAGGATCCTCCACTGCAGGTCCCCTACTCTTAGTTAAGGGCAGTTTGTACAACACCCTCCACACTGGCTCTCTTTCTCCTGCTACCTGTAAATGGCTTCTCCACGTTGTGTCTACAAGCCCTTTTAGCTGCTTGGACTGGACTGTTTTTACATGCAGCTCATATAGCTTTTTCCCCTCTGCAGTGTGGAGCTATATTTTTTACTCTCTCCACTTTCCCTATTCTCACTCCTTCCCCGCCCTCTTCCTCACCTAAACCTGGGGATAAAAAAACTATAGGGAAAAAGGGGTCCCCTCCCTGATCTGACCCACCAGCTAGCCCCTCCCCAAAAGCCTCCTTGAGTTTCGGGGGGAGAGAGTTCTTCAGCTCATTAATTATTCTCTCAGCCAGCCTCTCTGAGCGCCAGCCCAGCCGTCCGGCCAGCTGAGCCGCTGAGATCCAACGGGTGGCCTGACACAATCAGGTGGGCCAGTCGGGTTATACCGGCCTTAACAAAACTGGCACACAGCACCTCCGACTGAAAAAACGGAATGGGGAAAAAAAGGATTAAAGAAGAGGGGCTCCTCTAGTGACCCCTCCTCCCTCTCCACTCTTACTGTCTGCCACATTTTAAAAACATTAACATAAAAAGAAGGGAGACCTATCTCATCTAACCTGGAAAAATCAATTAAGAACAGGCTCTGATCTAACCCCATTTCTCTTACTCTTCTCAGAAAATAAAAGGCTCTCTCTCTCCAGTGAGCACCTTCCTCAGCATACAGGAGCCTTTTCACTGCCTGCAGTCTGAAGGCTGCCACCCTGCTGGCAATGCTGACCAGGCCTTGCCCCCCTTCATCAGTGGGGAGATACAGAACTGCCGGCCTCAGCCAGGGTCTCCTGCTCCAGAAGAAATCCAGCAATATCCTCTGAATCTCCTCTACCATTCCCCGTGGGGGGTCCAGACACGTCAGCTTATGTCATAGCATTGAGGCCACTAAATTATTGATGACCAGGACCCTCCCCTTGAATGACAGCTGAGCCAGCAGCCCCTGCCAGCTGTGCAGCCGCCCCCTCACCTTATCCACCAGGCCCTCCCAGTTCTCTTGCATGAACAGCTCTGTCCCAAAGAACACCCCCAGCACCTTAATCCCAGTCCTGTCCCATTGCAGGGCCTGAGGCAGTGTGGGGGCCCCCCCTCCTGCCAACCGCCTGACAGGAAGGTGTTGCATTTTGCCCAGTTTATCTGTGCTGATGATGCTCTCTGAAACACTGCCAAGCTCTCCTTCAGGGCCTGGACATCCCCATCACTGCACACAAACACGTTCACATCATCAGCGTAGGCCGATACTTTCACAGAGACAGGGACGGGTGAGGCAGGCACTGCCCAGCCAGACAACCTACCCTTATCAGAAGATGCAACAGTGGCTCTATAGTCAATGAATACAGCATTCCAGACAGAGAGCAGCCCTGTCTAATGCCCTTTAGTGAATAGCTGCTTGTAGAACTGCACAGCTGCCTCACTGATCTCCTCTCTGCTGTGTAGTTCTCTGCCGCAGGGCGTCCGCACACACCTCAGCTGCTGGCTGCATGCTCTCTTTTTCTCCAAGCCAAAGAAGAAGGAAGTGGGTGCATCCATGTCCCTCAGCTCCACGAAGCGAGAACGCACCAACGCCCCCTTCACCTTCTCCTCCAGCAAGCTGCCCAGCACATGTCTTTTTTCTTTTATTTTATGGAAGGTTTGCTCATTAGAGTGATCTTTGTTATTTTCTAAATTAAGAATGTCTCTCTCTAACTCCCTGACTGCTTTGTCTAGTGACCTGGTTGCCTCCAGGGTGTACTGCAGACAAAAAAATGTAATTTGTTTTTTCCCAATGTCCCACCACTGCCTTAAATCTTGAATTGTTCTTTTGTTTGCCAGATTTTCCAAAACTCTTTAAAAATATTTCCAAATTTACAGTCTTTTAATAATTGAATGTTAAAGTGCCGACAAGAAGATTTGTGTGCTTCAGCTGGAATAAGTATATTAACTAACAGGCAGTGGTGGTCTGACAGACTATTAGGAATGATACCTGCCCCTACAAAAAAATTGAGGTGACAACAGAATGAATAAAGCTGGTCCAGTCGTGCTCTAGATGTGTAGTTATTACGAGACTGGGACCAGGTGTACTGTCGGGCATGAGGGCGCAGACACCTCCATACGTCAACCAGGTCACTGCACTGTAAAACTGCAGTCAGCTCTCAGGAGGATTGAGGATGTGGCTCCTCAGTATTCCTATCTTTTGTAAAATCTACAGTGCAATTAAAATCACCCGCAACCACTAATACGTCATTATTATTGCAATTTAAAATGGTCTGATTCAACTTATTAAACAATACAGTTCTTTCTCTTCTTGTATTTGGTGCATAAATATTTATAAAAGTAAAGTTAAAACCAGCTATTTGTGTTTGTACTTTAAAAGCCGCCCTTTCTCAATCTCTTCTACGTGCTGTACACTGACAGGCAGGTCTGATTTAAAAAGCACCGCTACTCCCGCACTGATGCTGGAGCCATGACTGAACACACCCTGACCGCCCCACTCTGACAGCCAGACCGCCTCACTCTCCTGTTCAATATGCGTCTCCTGCACCATCACAACCCCAGCCCTTTTCTGCTTTAAAAAATCAAATAACTGTGCTCTTTTAAAAGACTGTCTTCAGCCATTAACGTTAAAGGAAATAAAAATAAACTTCTCCATAGCGGTTAAAATATTTAAGACCATCAATTTAAAACAAACACTAAAAAATAAAAATAAAAAAGTCGTATTAAAAAATCAATTTTAAAATAATGTTTTTGAACGTATCATTTTCTTTACCGTCTCTACTACTTTTTTTAAACGGTATCTCTTCTGCTGATCTAGCTCCTCAAGTGTGGACTTCCTGGAGACTACGTGCGCAGAATGTAAAAACAATTTTAAATCAGGAAAAAAAACTTTTAATGTCCACTCCCCTCTTACCTTTGGTACTGTCAAGAAAGTTGCAAATGTACTGTAGTGTATAGAGTTTTTTCCTGACGGGTTGGCTGTCAGGGACGTCCGAGATTAACGAGGAATCAGAGAGCCCCCCGTCATCCGACTCGTACATGCCCTCGTCTTCCTTGCCGTCTGCCCCATCTTTTTCAGCGGCCTTGCCGTTCTCCACAGCCACAGCTTCAGCCTCGGTGCCACCTGTCTCGTAGTCAGACTGGGGCAGTTCTGTGCTTGTGCCTTCTTCCTCAGGCAAGGTGGCACAGCCTCCGGGGAAGACGTCAGCTCCTCTTCTGGCATCGGCTGGGGATCGCCTCCGCTCTCCGCAACTTTCACGCCGGGGGACTGAGTCTTCTCCCCGCTGCCCACAAACACTAACCCAGGGTCTCGCTTAGGCTCTCCTTCTTCAGACTGTTTGTTTTTCTTTTTCTTTTTTGTCGCCATCATTTGTCCAGTCTCTTGCCCTGAGGCTGTCTGCGCTTGGCTGTGTCTCTTATGCTGCGGTGTCGACACTGCTTCAGGCACGGCTGACGCTGCTGCTTCAGGCACCGCTGTCTCGGGCTCTGCTGGTTTCGCCGACTCGGGCTTTGCTGGCTCCGGGGGCTGCTCGTCCTCCCGCTCTCCCCGATCGCCCCTAGCCTCCTCCCCGCCAGGAGCTCCCTTATCCTGCTCTGCTTCAGCCCGATCCCTGTTTCTCGGACACTGTTTCCTTTGATGTCCCTGAGCTCCACATTTAAAACACCTCATCGTATCAGAACTAGCAAAAACAACACAATTCATCCCCTCGACATTAAAATTCCATGCTACTTCAATAACTAAATTAGGATCGTGTTGCAAAATAAACGCTTGTCTTCTAAAAGACAAGACATGTTTAACACTGGGAGTTTTGCATCCTAGAGGGATCTTAACCCTCTTTCCAGTAACTCGTTTTTTAAGAAGGGAGGGACATTAGACAGTATTACTTTGGTTACGGGTGTCACTAAAGGTGAAACTTCAATAAGACCCCTGCACACTAAACCCCTCCTCCACTAGCTTATTTACCAAATCCAAATCAGTTAAAAATATGACTAGAGCTTTATTCATCCTTGAAGCTGATTTTATTTTGTTGAAGCCCACAACCTCTCCTACCGCCACCAGGCATCCCTCCACCGACACCCCGACATCAGGCACACAGCAGCAGCCGTGCCGGCGAGTCAGTACCCCCGCTCCCCCCCTAACTACACGCCATATCGGCGTTTCTGATGATCTACGTCTTCCCTTACTGCTCACTGTACAAAAGAGAGCTTTGAGGTACTGGAGCCACCTGAACCAATGCAACCCCGACTCCTACCAGTTCAAGGCCCTGAAGAGCCAGGAGAGCTACCCAAATAAAAAGACCAGCAACTACATGATGGAGAAGCTCTGTGAGGAGAACCAGATCAGCATCACAGAGCCTCAGAAGAGCTGCTCTAATCAGGCCCCAATGATATCTAAAATAACCACCACCCTGAAAAACAAATACCTGATACACTGGGAGAGCCAAGTAAAATCACAGCATAAATTAGAGTGCTACCAGAGATACACCGAGACCAGGAGCACGCCCAGCCACCCCCAAGCTCCTAGGATCCCCCAGTCCCCCAGGCCACGCCCCCACCACAGAGCTGGCAGTCAGCAGGAGCAGCGCCAGGGACCCCCACGCCCCCCGCATTCCCTCCAGCCCCCCAGGCCACGCCCCCACCACAGAGCTGCAAGTCAACAGGAGCGACGCCAGGGACCCCCACGCCCCCCGCATTCCCCCCAGCCCCCGCAGCACAGCTATGCTGCAGCCGTGTCTTGTCAGCCAGGAAACCCCGACCAGCACGGAGCTGAACGAGATAAGACATCTCTTAAACCTTATCTGCACTAAGCTAATTAGATAATGTATCACCTGTATGCCACAAAATTAAAGAAAATAACAATAATATAGTATAAATATATAAATCAAAACCAATTAATATAGTAGGTATACATAACCAAATTTAAATATGAATATGTAAAACTTAGTCACTTCTTATTTCTTTTACTACTATAAACCATAGATTTTTTGTTAATAAAAACGGCATCATTTAGAATAAGTAGCTGGAATATCCAGGGTCTCCTCAACCTTTGGAATGAAGAGCACAGACCCAGACTTTGTAAATAGTATAAATATAAATAACACAATAATCCTACATGAAACATGGAGTCGTGCGGACGTGTCAACACACTGTCCCAATGGATACAGGGAACTAATAGTCCCCTCCCTAAAGAATCCCCACATCAAACGTGGCAGGGACTCGGGGGGGCATCATTGTGTGGTACAAAGAGGAACTTAAAAACACTGTCTCTCCCATTAAAAGAGGAGAGACACATTTATGGCTCAAAATTGAAAAAAAAATCATCCAATCCCAATCTGACACATTCCTGTGCGCAGTTTACATGCCACCAAGTGACTCCCCCTACCACCGAGAGGGGTGCTTCCAAATTTACAATCAGAAATTAGCCATTTCCAATCCCTGGGTTCTGTGCTGCTGTGTGGAGATCTCAATGCCAGGACCGGCAGAGAGGTCAACTACATCAGCACAGAGGGGAACAGCAGACCTCTTTGTACCACACACCCATCACCACACAGAGGAATAGTTTTGTCAGTGTGGTGAACAAGAGTGGGAAGCAGGTCCTGCATATCTGTAAAGGCCTGGGTCTGTACATCGTTAATGGCAGGATCAGAGGGGATTCTCAGGGCAGATATACATATAGCTCTGCTTTAGGAAATCGTGTAGTAGACTACGTTATCACAGACATGGACACAGAATCTATTAATGCATTTATAGTCCAGCAACAAACCCCCCTATCAGACCACTGCCAAACAGTCCTGTATCTAAAAACAAACCCAAAACTAAATAATTCAAACCCAACCCCACCTGCCAAATTATACGGTCTTAAACCAGCCTATAAGTGGACACAAAGCAGTGCTGAGGAATATAAACAAACAATTTATAGTGCAGAAATAGAAAGTATGCTAAACAGCTTTCTAACTAAATTTTTTAAATTAGACAAAAATGGAATCAATTCGGCCATCAAAGAAATTTTATATTCGAAACAGCAACAAAATCAAAACTCAAGAAAACAAACAAGAAAAAAACGAATTCTAAAAAGAAATCAAATGAAAAATGGTTTGACATTGAGTGTAAAACAAACAGAAAAGAATTAAGAAAATTGTCAAACCAGAAACACAGAGCGCCAAACAATATTGAACTGAGACTCAGCTACTGCAAGGCTCTGAAGCAATACAAACACCTTCTCAATAAAAAAAAGAGAAGAACACGTGTCCAAACAATTATCCCAAATTGAAGAATCCATAGAGCAAAATTCCTTTTGGGAACTATGGAACAAATTAAACACATCCAAAACTAGTCATGAATTGGCAATCAAAAATGGTAACATTTGGAAAAATTACTTTGATAAACTTTATCAAGAATTAGATGAAAATGAATTAAATCCAGACCAAAATTCTATTTTAAAAAAACTAAACGAATTGGAAACCATAATCAAGGACAATCAGAACCCACTGGACTTCCCAATAACGGGACCAGAGCTAAAAGAGATGCTCCAAGCCCTTAAGCCCAGGAAAGCCTGCGGGCCCGACAGCATCATAAACGAGATGCTGAAACACAGCAGCCCCAGGATGCAGGAGGACCTGCTCAAATTATTCAACCTCATCCTGGCTGCTGGCTGTTTCCCTGACATCTGGAACCAAGGGCTAATAACACCAATTCACAAAAGGGGAGACAAATTCGACCCCAATAATTACCGAGGCATCTGTGCGAGCAGTAATCTGGGGAAGGTGTTCTGCAGTATCATTAACGCCCAGATACTGGCCTTCCTTACCGAACACAATGTCTTGAGTAAGAGTCAGATTGGATTTTTACCAAATTACCGCACCTTTGACCATGTTTACACCCTACACACCGTAATAAACAAACATGTACACCAAAAAAATAAAGGGAAAATCTTTGCTTGTTTTATAGATTTTAAAAAAGCATTCGACTCAATTTGGCATCCAGGTCTATTCCTTAGAATTCTTGAAAGCGGTGTAGGGGGTAAAATTTATGACATCATTAAGTCAATGTATACAGAGAATAAGTGTGGTGTCAAAATTGGAAACAAAAGAACAGGGTTTTTCACCCAAGGGCATGGAGTGAGACAGGGTTGCAGTCTGAGCCCCACACTGTTCAACATCTACATTAACAAGTTGGCTATGGTGCTGGAGCAGTCTGCAGCCCCTGGCCTCACTCTACACGACAAAGAAATCAAATTCCTGCTCTATGCAGATGACCTGGTCCTGCTGTCACCCACAGAGCAGGGGCTGCAGCAGAGCCTGGCACTGCTACATCAGTACTGTCAGAAATGGGCACTGACAGTAAACCTGGACAAGACCAGTGTTATGGTATTCCAGAAGAAAGCCAGATCTCAGGGAAACAGGTACCACTTCACCCTGGGAAACAACATCCTGGAGCACAGCACCAGCTACAATTACCTGGGTCTAAAAATCAGTGCGTCTGGGAACTTCAACCTGGCTATAAATGCATTAAGAGATAAAGCGCGCAGGGATTTTTATGCAATAAAGAATCGGTTATACAAAATTAAACCACCAATAAAAATTTGGCTAAAAATTTTCAACAGCATAATAAAGCCAATCCTTCTGTATGGTAGTGAAGTATGGGGTCCCCTTATGAACCCTGATTATAAAAAATGGGATCAAAGCCCCACAGAAATTTTCCATTTGGAATTTTGTAAACACCTCCTGCAGGTTCACAGGAGTGCAGCAAATAGCGCTTGCAGGGCTGAATTGAGCCGGTTCCCCTTACTCCACTCCATACAGAAACGAGTGCTCAACTACTGGGTCCATCTACAGCAGGCTGATCCGCAGTCCTACCACCACACTGCACTGCAGAGCTGCACACAGCTCCCACAAGAGAATCCCCTCAGTAGAATGGTAGTGAAGCTCAGCCAATTGAGCCAAATTAACACCAGCGCGCTTCAGAACACCACCAACAAAAAACTCCCAGCACAAAAAATTTAACAAATTAATCTAAATCTGGAAAACAATTATAAAGTACATTGGAATAACGAAATTGAATCACACAATAAATTACAATGCTATCTGGCCCTAAAAAAATAATTTACCCTGGCAGAATATCTGATCAGGGTCAAAAACACAAAACATAGACAGATCCTGACCAAGTACAGACTCGGTGACCACAGCCTGGCCATCGAAACTGGCCGGCACAAAAAAACCTGGATTGCCACTGTGATCTGGGAGAGGTAGAGACAGAAATGCACTTCGTTACACTGTCCCCAGTATAAGCAAATCAGGGACACGTACTTCCCCAAACTGGCCAATCAGGCCACAACATTCCAGCTGCTCTCTGACTTAGAAAAACTGCCATTTCTGTTAGGAGAGGAGCAGCAGACAGCAGAGCTTGCTGCCCAGTATGTAGCTGCCTGCCACAGCCAGAGAGACAGAGAGACAGACCCTGGTGTAGACACTCTGGAGCACGGGGACCAGGCACTCATGCGCACCGATGTCCACTGTAAATACAGAGAGCGAGGGAGGGAAATGGGAGGGTGGTTGTTGTATTGTATTGTCTGGGTTGTTATGTGATAATGTTCATTGTTGAATTGCTTTGGCAAAACTCAATTCCATTTTGTCATGCCAATAAAGCATTTTTTTAATTTGAATTTGAGAGAGAGAGAGAGAGAGATTATATAGGAACACAACCTCCCTCCTCAGCCCCATGTTAACGTCTTCATATCGCAATGGATTTGTTCATGTGACTCTCGTCAACTCGTTACTGGCACCACACTGTAACTTCATTCCTGTGCAGCAGGAACTGTAAACCATTACATCCCTGGCCTCTCTATTTTTTTAAAATTATATGCTTTGAATTTTAGCAGTGAAGACCAAACTGTATTGTACAGAATCCAGTGCATCATGCAATTAGCCACCATTTAAGTGAATGCTTGAATAGACATTGCATCCAAAGAAACTTCCCACAGTGCTGTGCCTCAAGCACAGGCCAGCTCCTCTTTAAAATGTTAATGCACTACTTTCACACACAGCTGCTTTCTTGCTACAAAGCTGTGTCCCACATTGAAGTTCAATTTTGCTTAAAACAATATTTCTTTATGTCGGTTTACAGCATTCGGCCTTCTGTGCACTCAACTTCATTACATAGCCCAAATGGGACTTTCTATTTGAAGAAAGCAAGTGCACAAACACAATAAAGATATTCCGTCAATGACAACTAATAAAGGCTACAATCTTTTTCCAACTTGATTTTCCTGTTTTCAGTGAGGCAGTATTGTGGACCATGACCACTGACATGCTCTTCTGAGAGTAACAGGAGCCCTGTGGGTTTGGTCCAACTCATTGTGCAACTTGAATATCAGATCACAACAACGCGACTCAAAAACTCAACATTGTATTCACAAAGGCTATTAATGGCTATTAACTGAAAGTATTGAAAGGTTCCGGTACGCACCATTGCCAGTTCATAATCAAAGCTAGCTGTGTGCTTGTCACAGGTTCGTCTTGATGATTAAACAGAATGACCCGCTTTGTATAGGCCACACATTGCTTTTTTTGTAAAATACTAAAATGAAATAGAAATACTCCTTTAATGATAATCAGTTATCTAATTTAGAAGTTCCAACATCACATGGAATTGTAGTAATATTCTACAACAAAACATTCAGAGTTGTTTTAACACAAAGTTTTGCAAATTTTAAGGTAAACTTTACACAATTTAAGTCTTTGGGATGTTCGGAGATGAGATTAATATTGAAATATGATATTGTTTAAAAGATGGCGCTCACAAATGAATGCAAAAGTAGGAAACATTTGCTTAAAAACAGCAACATTGCACAAGTGTGTCAAAATATGATTGAATACATTTCTGTAAATATACCATATGGTAATTCTATTAAAAGGTGAAACAGCAGCAAAGATTTGGTCTGTCAAAATGTCCTTGTCCTTTTGGATACAAATAACTGTGTTTGAGAGGAATGTGTTGACCCTAATAAAGCAGCAGAGACTGAAAGGGTTATCACAGCACAGGATAAAGAAACTCTTCTCCTCACAGTACTTGCAGGTCTCCCAGACTTCTGTAAATCACACACATATGTATAGAAACGACAGCAGAACATTACCGATGTGACACACAGCACTGTGGGAACAGTAGTTTTTTTTTTTAGTTTTTTTTTAAAAGCACTTTGACATTGGCACCAAAAACATTCAGCCAGTTGCCCCTAGTTTCACTATCCCAGTACTGTAATGTGATTCTCAATCTGTAGCCAGACTCCTTCAAATTCATTCCGTCTCCTGGCTCTCGTTGCAGTGTTGCTGTGTTTGAGTTGAGGAGCTGCTCTTCAGTTCTAATTGCCTGTCCTACACACATGTAACACTGGCAAAGAGTCTTTATAGAATAGAATCAGCGTCATCTAGTGATCTGCCACTTTCCTTTTATTGTGCTGGCAATACACCACTGTGCTCCAAATCTAGCCTAAATGTCTTTGGCAGGCAACTGAAGAGCAGCCCCTGACCTAAAGGTTAAAGCACTTCACCATAGATACTTCAGCAATTACTATCAGAACCACAGAGAATGGTTACAAACAACATAAAAAAAGATACGGAACAGTAAAAACAATGGGGCTCCTGTACAAAGAGGCCTGCATTCGTAAAACCATGTTAATGGGGTGCTTTACACTAGACGGGCTCACATTTGAGTTCAGTGCGACTGGTTAAAATGTGTTATAAAGAAAGGAGTGAGGCACAAAGCCTGCAGATTTTCAGTATCTGGGCATAAATACCCAATCCTAATTTAACAGTAAAACAAACTACATTTAATCTCAATGACATTCATTTTCAAAATTCCAGCCCTTGAATTCCTGCTGATGCCAAGCTCATCCAGAAGCTCACTCAGGGATTACTCGCACAGTAAAAGTGAGCAGCTAGGAGCTGTGCTTGTTTCTGTTTCATGTACTGTAGACCACCAGGCACTGTCTGTGGTCTGGACTGGCCAGGGAACCAAATGACTGAAGCAAAATGGACACCACAGCCAACGACAGCTAGCGTATTCAGGGTGAGGCACGATCCGATACAACGTCGCACTCATGTCATAACGAAGGGCTACAGCTGTTCACATGGTGCACACTGATTGGTTGAAGCATCTGTAGCTACCTCTTCAAGCATCACTGTATCAAATGCAGGTGCAGAAACAATAGCTCAGTGCCATCTTCAAGCAGCTTCCTACTTACACATTTTTTTCAGACCTGGTGAAACAAGCGGAAATTGGTTAAAAAAAAGTGCTTGTGGATTTAGTCAGCTTGTGAAAATCCAGATAAAAAAATAATTTTGAGGTAAAAAAGAACATTGTTGAAATGTGTTTTGAAAAGACATATCTAGATTAGTAGAGTTATCACACTAAACCTAACATCCTTTTTATTTAGCATTGTGTAGGTCAAACATTGCTTTCAATGGGTACATAAAAACAAAAGAAAAAAAAAAAAAAAAACACGTCTAATGTGAGATAGACACTGTTCAGCTTGTCAATATGCATCAAAGAATACATGCCGTTCACTGTATACACGTGACTGAACTCAAACAATCTAAACCCTTGTGTAACAAACTGTCTGCTTGTATTCTGGGTAGCCGTGTCTGAACTTTAATGTTAAACACAAGGATGCTTTTGTAAATATGGGCCAATACCCATGTTTTATGAATACAGGCCACATTTAAAATGAAACAAACAAGTAACCTTAAAAAAAAAAAAACTGAACAAAGTCAGTGCTTCAGCCTTTTTGTTCATCTGAACAATTAAAAAAAAAAAAAAAAAAAATTTGCATTTTGACAATCATTTAAAGACTATACAGCAGGGTTCCAAAAAATGTAGCGTTACACCGTCCCCATGTGTTGCTACAACTGTTTAAATAACGCACCTGTCATTTCTCTTTTCAGTATTAACATCCTGACAACTTTTTACACTTACAGATTTAAAGTCGGTTTCAAACCTCTTTTTAAAATGTCAGCTCAAGTGCACCGATAGTGTAAGTATTGCCCACATTGTCAAACAGGTATCACAGTATCCACGATGTGGAACAGAAAAGCCGGGGCACTTGCTACGTTTTTTTTTTTCCTGCAGATCTCAAACCCCAGTGCACTAGAGCAGCCATTTTGAAAAGAGCTTTAAAAAAAAGTTAAGTGTAAAAAGTTGTCAGGATGTTAACACTGAAAAGAGAAATGACAGGTACGTTATTTAAACTGTTATAGCAACACGTGGGGATGTACAACGCTATATTTTTCGGAACCCCGCTACTTACTCTTTAAAAGGATATTTTAAGTAGTATAAATAAGCGTTTATGAAGTTACCAGTTCAGGCAGGTTTGTAACTCTGTTAGCTGCAACTCTGATTCCAGGGGTTTGTAAAGATGAGAGGTTCAGCAGGGCTCAGTTATACGCTCAGAATATACACGGTTTAAGTTACTGGTTGCCTTCCAGTTTGTAATGAGTTTTGAGGAGCTGCTAACAGCTTTACCTCAAAACAATGAAAAGGCCAACGAGACTAGCAGGTAATTTACTGCCAATCCCCACTAATGCTACACATTTTCTTAACAGGCCTGACATTAAAACTATCCAGTTGCTTGGTTCTGGTTTGTAAATACAGAAAAATCTGAGCAATTGTACAGACTGTAGCATTGAAATTCAATGAGGAGATATCTACCTGGATATCCTGAAACAGCACCCTCTGTGGGTCACAGCAGAATTAACACAGCAGTGGAGTGTTCCACATGCAGCCCCTAGCTGCATCCCTCTACGCAGCACCATTACTTAGTAATCAGTTTACAAAGAGCCGTGGTTGCTGTACAGTCCCAGAGTGAGTGCACTCTAAACCTGCAGTGTATACAGTATGTGCGTCAAAATGGTGAGTCGCTACTACTCCCTGTTAACTTGCCTGGTCATCCACACAGAGGTAATGTGATCAGCAATGTACATAGATAAAAATGAGAAGTGGGTTAAACAGAAAAGGCAATGACACAGATGACTGCAATTCAAATCCCTCAGAACCCCAGAATCTCTCAGTTTCACTTACATTTGAGGAAACTGCAAAGGCAAACCAAATAAAATGGAAACCTCTTCAAGCGGTCCCATTTGTGCTTTAACTAGTGAGCAAATACTGTTCCCATGATTCAACATTGACTGAAGTAGCTGTATAGAGGCTACATGATGGTTCAAAAAGGAAGAATTTACACGCAGGATCTCGAGTGGATGTCAGAGAGCTCCTGGCCTCTGGAGGAGAAAAGCTTGCCCTGCAGGTGTCCCCTTGAGCTCACCAGGCGTCTGTTTGTTGTAGTGTGATGAGGAGAAATAGTCCCTGCCCGTTTTGCCTCCCTAACCTGTGGGAGGTCCAGAGCGAATGCGAACAGGAGGAGGTAAATCTCTCCTGGGGGAGTTACTTCAAGCAAGGCGATAGTGTGTTACTAAGATCACAAGAACAGGTTCAATCGTCAGCAGAGTTTTGTGTCGCAATTAGCACATAATTAAAATCTTGAAGTGTAGGTAACATGTATTTGTATTTCATTAAGAATACCAAGCACATCTAAGTCGGTGGACAAGGAATTGTCAATCCCCTCCAACACGAATTGGGAAAGATTGATAAATGCAGTCTGACTTGGGAAGGGGGCGCCATTTGTTGCCTATGGTACACTACTCCAAGACTTTGTTTGCTTAATATCCCCCAATATTTAGCAAGCAAGGGGTCTGAGTTCAGTAAAATGGGCTTGGCTCAACTTTGCCAAGCACTCCATCCTGCTGTACTTATTAACACTATCGCTCCAAGGCAGAAAGCTCTTTGTATCAATCTGCAATTGGTTTAAAAGATCAGCATTGGCCACTGACAGCTGAGCAAGATGGTGGTTCTTCTCTGCTGAAAACCCTGTACAGAGAAGACCAGGCACTCTGGTATACACAATAAAAGAAAAGGGAAAAAAAAACCAAAAAAAAAAACACACAACAACAACAACAACAACAACACCAACACCAACACCACCACATTCATTTGGTTCATAAAAATTGGCAGTTTTTGTTTCTTCTCAGATTTTGAAATCAGTCCTTCCCAGGAGAGGCTTGCTGATGGCAGGTCCAAGAACGAGGTGTGAGCAGATCCAAGTAAGAGGGCTGGAAAACAAACAAAACATGGTTAGACATGAACACCGGACAAATACAAGTACAAGGACACAGACAGGAGAAAAAGAGAGCTCAAAATGTACAACTTTAAAAAACTTGTAGTTTAATGGGGTGTGATCTTCATGAAGTTTTTAGTGTTTTCTACCCCATTTGAAATTAAAATGCTCCTCATTGTTGCACTCCACTTAGCAATCAGGAGGTACAATGACAAACTATCCCTGGCAGACAGAAGCCCAAAGTTGAAAGCAACGCTCCCCATCTCTCCCCAGCCAAGGCTAGCAACTTGACAAGGATGGTAACCTACCCTGAGTAAATGAATTACATACCCCCAACACAACCTACTCATTTACAGAATTACCAATTTGCTTTTACAAATTGAACCCAACTCAGATTGATGATTGATTAATTAATTTAGTTAATAAGGAACGTCCCCCAAGATCCACATCACACACTCCAGCACCCTCACCCCAGAGCAGCACCCCTCCACGTCACACACTCCAGCACCCTCACCCCAGAACAGCACCCCTCCACGTCACACACTCCAGCACCCTCACCCCAGAACAGCACCCCTCCATGTCACACACTCCAGCACCCTCACCCCAGAGCAGCACCCCTCCACGTCACACTCCAGCACTCTCACCCCACAGCAGCACCCCTCTACGTCACACACTCCAGCACCCTCACCCCACAGCAGCACCCTCACCCCAGAACAGCACCCCTCCACATCACACTCCAGCACCCTCACCCCAGAGCCGCACCCCTCCATGTCACACACTCATAGCTACATAGCCTATAAAAGCTGGCAGATGCTGCCTCTCTGTGCGAGGATTACTGGACAAGAATTGTTTTACTTCCACGCCATTCTGCCAGCACTGCATTTTCTTTTTCAAAAACTGAACACAGTTCTGTCTGATTAATTGTGCTTCACGTTTTGGGTTATTGTCTTCACAAAAATGCCTTTTACACCGGGTGATCATTTGCACATTTTGAACAGTATACACGACTTGAAACTGTCACTAGCCCTGCATACAGCCCAGGCTTTCTGAACTCCCTTGTTTAGGTATATCATTGAAAAGACCAGGTGCCAGGACCTTCAACAATCAGGCCCCTGGTAAACCTGTGAACTGATTGCACTTCTCATCACAGAACAAATAAATCAGTCTGTAGGTTTACAAATTTGAGTTGTTCATGCAGCTATAAAAAGGAACACATTACTTAATCCAGATCATGTAATTAATATACTTGGGTGAAGGTAGTTCTGTTATGCAGAGCTAGCCCGGGTGTCTATGAACAGAGAGACTCACACTTGTCAGCGGGCAGTAGTGCTGTGCGTACCACTCCTGAGAGTACAAGCACAGCAGGACGCCCTGGCCCAGGAACAGAGAGGTCCACATGATGACGTTCCAGATCGGGCCCTTCCGCCGGTCATGCAGGATGAAGTTGAACAGTACTGCCAGAGAGAGAGAGGGAGCGTTAGATAATACTTTCAATAATAGCTTTATAATGGAATTATTATATTATATATACATACATACATATATATATACACATACATTATATACATATATATATAATTTTTTTTTTTGAAAAATTTGGTAGTGGCCAATTAATTTTACCCTGCTTTTCTCCCAATTTGATATATCCAATTGTATTTAGGCTCATCTCACCACTACCACCCCTGCACGGATTCGTGGAGCAGCGAAGACGAACACACGCTGTCCTCCGAAGCGTGTGCCATCAGCTGACCGTTTTCCTCACCCCCCCCCCACCCCCACCCCCACCCCCCCACCACCAACCACTCTGCAGGCCCGCCAACCCAGAGGACAACGCAGCTCTGGGCAGCTTACAGGCAAGCCCGCAGGTGCCCAGCCAGTCTACAGGGGTCGCTGGTGTGCGGTGAGCCGAGGACACCCTGGCCGACCTAAGCCCTCCCCCATGGTGCGGCACTTGGCCAATTGTGCGCCGCCCCCTAGGAGCTCCCATCCACTGTAGAGATATGTACTTCTGGCTTGGTCAGCCAAAGTGACTTTATAGAAGTAAAAGCCAGTGCCATCTAGTGATCTGCCACGTTGGTTTCCTTTAGTTTTGCTAGCACTGCTGTGAATTAGATGGTGTTGGTGCTTCCTAATATAAAAAGACAAGTGGCTGATCTCGCAGTATTTTCGTATTTACTAAGTGATTGCAAACAGCATAAAAAGGTAAAGAGAAAAAAAGAATACTTCGAAGCTAAGGGGATTTCAATAAACGTCAAAACACCTGTACATTCTGGTACCATTATTAATGGATGATTCACAGATACGCCAGCTTCCACAGTTTACATAAGAGCGCACTTACTTCCAAAGCACATGAAGAGGCAGAAGAGGACTGGGTAGAAGAAGCCGAAGCAGATAGCCAGGGCGTACTCATGAACCACAGCGGAGACCGTGAACACAAACAGCATGGCTGGGGCGCGGAACCTCTTCCCAAATATCTAGTGAGGAAAAGGGGAGGTGGGGTTACTACACAGTCACACTCTTCAAGAGGGCAAACGAAGGCATTACCAAGCAGAGCCATCAGTATGATGAAAAAGTAGAGGACCAGGACATATATTAAACAGTATGTACAGAATACACCTCCACATATAAATGACTACAAACTGCAGTATAATAATAACATATCAAATCAACATATTGTTGTAATTACATTACACATGTAAGGCATTGAAGACATTGAGAAAGGCTTCTATTTATTAAGGTTGTTTTAGCCTCCTAAATTTACAGTTGGATGTTTAATAGCTGTGGATAACATGTAAACTATTGGAATATTTTCTACTATTATTTCCCAACTTAAGACTTGCAGTGCAACATATTTTTTTTAAAACATTTCACATCTTACCATAGCTGCACCATTAGTCTTTATAAAAGGCAGCTTTTAAAATGAAATCTTCCAAGCACTCATCGTAATAAACTCTGGCTGCAGGCAGTTTATCCGATTAACTCAAGCAACTGTAGCTTCCTCATCAGTAACATCTCTGATCTCCCAATCAGGAATCGTATTGGATGTATTTACACACAGACTCGTTTGCATCTCGATTGCCGAAGAGCGCTCATCCTGCAGCTCGCCCTGCCCCACCCTGCCCCGCAACACACCGTGCTCACCCACAGAAAGTCCAGATACACATAGCAATAGAGCCAGTCGTGAACAACCACATTCCAGGTTCGGTAGTAATTGGCAAACGATGTGGAGTTCCACCAGTCCTATAGAAAGAAAACAGATGCACATTCAGGCAATATATATGTGAAGAGAGAGAAGGAATCGGGGCTTTACACCACTGGGAATTAAATAAAGGGGGGGGGGTATAAATCTTTTTCTCCCATAAAAAAAAATAATGCTA
Organism: Acipenser ruthenus; assembly: GCF_902713425.1. NCBI lineage: Eukaryota > Metazoa > Chordata > Actinopteri > Acipenseriformes > Acipenseridae > Acipenser > Acipenser ruthenus. Next base: position 19,849,291 of record NC_081198.1, on the reverse strand, counting down.
TTTGAAGCTACTCTGTTCAAAGCAGGAAGTCAATGGGAATGGGTTAGCACAGGACCAGTGTGGACTCTGACCTTATAAAACATCCTGTCCGCGAAGCACAGCATCTCAGCAAAGGCATTGAGCCAGCAGTGCAGGAAGGCGAAGAATGCGAGGAACAGGACAAGCACCCCTGTGGAGAGACCAGCACACACACACTGTGCTTTACACTGCCTGAAGCTGGCAAAGTGAATCCATACATCATACCTACTGTGCACTTCCATTTGTTACATAGGTTTGTAGGTCATACTACAGACAGACTGGTATTCTCAGTAATTCATTTATTTGTCTGCCTTTTCGAAGACACTGGTTATATGTGATGTGATCAGCCAATCAGGAACTTTCTCTAGCCTGCTTTGTTCCAAAATCCCTTGAAACAAGAGTTTCAGTAACTCAACGTGTTTCTTCACAATCACTGCTAAGTTGTGTTGTTGTTGTACAAATGCTCTTGGTCTTCACAATTGGCTTCCAAGCTATTACAGCGGTGCCAGGTGCGCCAAACTGCTCGAGCGCGGTGCCGTGTGCGCCACACCACGCAGAAAAGGAGCTCAGTTCTGCTGCCTTAAGGAGGTCCTTACTGCTTCACCTAGAAGATGCTAACTATACACACAGAAACATCACAAGAGTATTCCACAAGGTTAATGCTTATTAGGGTTGCCCAAGAAGAGAGATGAGACATGATAGAGTAAAAATATATGCATGTATGTAATTAGAGAAGATATCTTACCGTAGAAATGTTTGTTTAAATAGTGTTTTAGGAAGAATGAAGGTACTTTTGTTAATTTGACTGCATCCAGTACAGTTTGATTTGTCCATAGCAAAATATGAGAGAGTTATTTTGATAACTTGTGGTGTTCATTGTGAAAGTCATTTTAGAGAAATACTACAGGAGTTCCTTTGTCCCATACAGTCCTAGTGGAGAATATCTTTGATACAGAATCAGATATTTCACTAATGGGAGCACTGCCTTTAACACAACTGCAATGTAATGTTAATATCTGGTTTATTTTTGTGTATGGTAAACTAGGAAGTCATTTTCATTGTAATTACATGCAACTTACAGTGTTAAGCCAAGTGATGATGAGAGAATCTTAGTTAATTCTATAGAAGTTGCTTTGACCAATCACTTCAAATGTTATTATTGCATTGATAAAATTGTTGTAATGTTGTTTTAGTGTAATTGACTGCAATTGTTTTTGTTGATTTTCTGAACATATTGCGTTATTGATGTTTAATAAATTCCACCATTTTAAATAGATTTAAATCATTTGCCCATGTAACAACTATATTGAGAACGGGTTTACAGAGTACAATAAATACAGTTGTTGTTTTAAGAATACTGCTACAATATCACCCACAGGTCTCAAATGTGCCGTTTACAGTAGCATCACATCTTATACTACACTTCGTGCAGGCCATGCTTTTAGTCAGTGTTGCACTTCCTTAGTTAGTTATTTTACCTTGAGAGTGAAATTGTCCCACCACTTTAATGTTTCTCCTTTTATTAACCAACCAGCTGCTTCCTCTATTTGACATTCTCTTAGCCAATAACATGACCCAGATAACACTGCTGAGGTGAAAACAGATTTCCTGAGGGAGTAGCCCATGGAAACCGAGAACTTTCTTTAAATCAAATGTAATACCAGATCTAATGCTTTAAAATGAATACTGGTTTGCTATAATATTGTTTTTCAAAAGTGTATATTTGAAATGTACGTAGCTAATGGAAGACAGGTAGGATTTGTGGAATTCTTTTGTTGCACCGATTCCTTTGAGAGAGACGGAACAATGTTCAGTGCAGTGCCCTGGTCCTGCTTCACTTGTCACTCACCTGGGAGAATGGAGTTGAACACACACAGCACCATGACGCGCAAGTCAAAGGGCTGGAGGCTGATGTTCCTAAACTGAGGAATGCACAGGCGTACAAACACATAGTACGCATAGAACAGGCAGCCGAGCACCTGAAACAAAGTCAACCGTGTATTAATGACACACACAACTACAAGAGTATCCCATGACCTCCACTGTAAACACATGTATGAGAGACAGGTTCCTCCATATGCACTGGATTCTCATTCAATTTGTGTTAAAGGTCCATGGCAAGTTTCTTCCCTAAATATACATACAAATGGAAGGGATATGTAGATCAAATGTCACATGAATTATGAACTGCACAAAGGTCCAGAATCTATTACAACTTCCTGTTACTCTAAGCTATACAAAATAAGGATGTGGGGATCTTCTTCAGATTTTGTGTATTGCTTTTCGATCTATTACACAGCACTACACATGTACAGCTGCCTAGCTCCCTGCTGCCAGTGCTATGCACCACCAGGGATGAAAATAAAAACACAAGTTCAAGCACTTGGGGCCCTTGTTCCTCTGCAGTAAAAGTTTCTAATGTAAAATTTGACTTACCTGTAAAAATTTGGTTGCCACATAGCCCCACCTTATTGAAGGATTTCTAGGGAATAAGAGAGCACAGCAGTAGCTTTATTAAAACTTCAGTCAGGTCAGTCACAGAATAGTTCCTTATACAAAAAGTGGGGACTAAACTGCAGCAGTGAAGGAAAGGTATTAGGCAGACAAAGAAATGTGATGAACTGTCACTACTCTAACAGTTTCTTTACCTGGGGTAGCTGTCTCTGTAGATGAGCGTTGGTGCAAAGAGGAAGTACAGGTACCGAGACATCTGGGGGATTGGCAAGGAGCCTGAAACAGAGAAAGTGTACCTTACTGCCAGCCACTTCCCAGCCCCCCCTCCTCAAGAAACTCCACTTCCCCACACCCCCTGCTTGGTTGTGTAAAATTACAGTTTCCTCTTTGAAGTTGTTTGTTCTGTAAACCCACCTATTATCCAAATACTAAAAGATATTGAAGCTACCTGTTTGGGTGTGCCATTGTAGAACATACAATATCTGCCTTTCCATACTCACTGCTTTGCTCTCTGGAGGAGGACAGCACTTTCGGAACGTTTTCCCTGATGAATGAATGCGCTTTCATTACGAGCCGCACCTGTACAACACACACAAAAAAAGTACTAAGCGTGCATCCTAAAACTAGAATTCACAAAGTGACGAGCGTGCATCCTAAATCTGAAGAACAAAAGATTATCTATAAAGCAATATCAAGATATTAAGTAAGCAAGCGGTCTCAGTATTTGAGTAAAACAACAGATGTCCCATCAATGTCGTTGACCCTGACCTGTTCTAGTATGATGATGAAGCGCGAGGCAGGGGGCAGCCCATTCCTCAAAACCACGTAGGTGGGCAAGAAGCCCAGGCCCAGCACCTGGAACAGCATGAAGAGGGCGATAGCAAGCAAGGAGCGCAGGGTTTTGTAGCGGGAGGTGCGGTAGTGACGGGCCCACTGGTGGAACAGGCCATAGGGTACAACGAAGGCAGATACGAACATGAAAAGCCATGTAGACACCACCAGGGGGAACTTCCCGAAGGCGTAGACCAGGAGATCGAAATCAAGAACAAGCCTGGGGTGGGAGGAGGAGGAGGGGAGACAGGAGGAGAGCACAACAACAAGACTTAGGAACATTGTAATTTAATTTCACATTTCGTCTAGTAGAGGACACTAGGAACCCGACGAGCATTGAAATGTTTCTTGTATGTTTTCTTAAGTAAATGTTCTTAAGAATCGTAATATCTCTGTCCTAATGTCTCCACTTAGTTTTAATCGGTGTCTTCTGGTCCCAGTTTCTGTGCTTCACAGCATTGTTAAACACCACAATTATTTTAGTATAATCCATTCAATGTTTTTTTTTTTTTTTATCATCACTGTGTGACGGCTCCTTTCCTCTCCAGAGCCCGATGCTCCCGATAACTTCTGTTAACCATGTGTCATCACAGCTGGATTAGTGCTTCTCTTGGTACACATATGCCTCCATTATATCCTAACAGTACAGGCATGTCCCTGTGAGAACTGGAGGAGGCTCCTTACCTGCCCTCGTCGATGAAGTCCACAGCCAGGGTGCTGATGATGAAGAGGATGAGCAGAGCTATGAACATGTGATAGATGGTACGGATGTGATTCACCTCAAACAGCTCACTGAGGGAGAGGAGACAGACAGGCTGTTAAAACACAGAGCCTCCAACACTATTCGCTCACTTCTCTATCCTTTTGAACTACATTGATACAGTACATTCCAGTTCAGCTTCTCCAAAGCTGCAGCCTGTTACAACCTATTGTCTTGTTGCAGTATACAAATATGCACACAACTCGTCCTGCCTAATAACTTATTAGCTAAAAATCAGAACTAGTAAGAGAAATTCCACAATAAAACTTAATACATTCAATGACAAACATTTCGACTAGAAGTCTTTCAGTGTGTTTAAATTTGAAGACACAGAAAAAGATTTCTATGTCGAAACCTATCAATGAATGTATGAAGTTTCTTTTTCTATTTCAACACTATTGAAGGTTTAATAATTATTGATAACCTAATAAAAAGAATGAAAACCATGTCATAAACACTGACTAGCTCACCATGAGAACGCCTTTAACGTTATTTATTTTCATTTTTGGGATGCCTTCATTTTTGAGGCTCCTTCTGTGAAACGTTCCTGCTCTAAACTAGCGTCCGTCAATGAAATGTATAAAATACTTGTGGTTGAATTGGGAGAGAATGTCGCAGGGCATCTGCGCTGACATCACTTTAGATCAGTGTTGTAGTCGATAGCCTGGGATCAGCTGGAGAATCTGTCCTCAGGTGCACCCGAGTCGAGTGTAAGGAAACTATTTACAAAGGGAGCAGAGAGGAACACTGCACACCTCGTGGTCACGTCTGAAATCAGCTCCCCGAGTGACCTGCAGCTGCATGGTGAAGCTGTATAGTACACGCAGACTGCTTCACTGTGCTGGATTCTGTCTGCTAGGATAAGGATGCTTCATAATTTACCTGTTCATTTTAGCATGGCATTCAAAATCAGAAATGAAGATAACTGGTGACTTCAAATCCAGTGGCTGACCATAACCAAATGTCAGTATAAAAACACAGCAATGTTACCCACAGTATGGTACAGATATGTTTAATGTACTTACTCAAGCAGGGAGCGACGGGTCAGAAAGAGCTTGCCTTGTTCAGAGAGTCTTGGCTGCCTGAAAATAAATCACAGCACCATACTACAACGAATGCAAAACTAGAGCCCTCAAGCAACATGAAACAAACCTTGATCTAAATCCACCGTAGATACATTTGTGCACGGACAGGTATGTGCTGAAAAATGTCCTTACCAAGTTTTAAAACAAACGAACTACGGAAATTGTGTCATTCAGCGACACGTAAAAAATAGCAACAATAATAATAATAATAATAATAATAATAATAATAATAATAATAATAATAAATATGTGTTCTGTTTAGGATCCTGTAATGTGTGTTAAATCATTTATATCTGTTTCCACACTCATGAATGTTTGGTTGTTTAATAAAGTCACACACACATTCCTTCACGTTGCTTTCCCACACCCCTGGGTGATGAAATCCACTCTGACAACTAACTTTTCACTTAACTCTAGAAAATGCAAAAGCTGGGCTGATTTGCAGTGTACTCATGAACCTGGGAGCCGCGTTGTATTCTAAAGGAATAGTCCCAAAAATGTAAATAGCCATCAAAACTTATTGTCCTTATTAGTCTATCACCAGTTTATTTAAACTTTCAGTTAGTTAGTTTGCTTTTAAAAGAACTAAAATCTTCAATTCTCCACCCCTGCTTGAACGTCACCATCTTGCACTCCGACTAACCCTCTATTTAAAAGATACATATTTAAAAAGGACATGGTATACTAGGCACATTTGCAGATTGCTAGTGTCACCTTCCCCTACTGTCCCCTCCCTCCCGTGCTCCTCCCACAGTACCTGAGCTTGTTCCTCTCCTTCTCCACCAGCGAGGATGAAAACACTGGGGGGGCTGCGGGGGAATCCAGACTAGCCGACTCGTCGATCAGATTATCCACAAACTCGTTCATCTGGCAGTCAAACTGCTTCAGCAGGCTTGCCTTTAAATGCTAATGGGGGGAGGGAGTGAATAAGATCAATAACAATCGTAGGAGTGAAATCCATCCACCGCCACGGCTGGAAATCCAACATTACAGCCATCTGTACGACAAAAAGGTACTCCTCCAAGGCCATAGCCACTGTGCACATGGAAACAGTACCTCCTCCAAGACCTACAGCCACTGTGCACAAGGAAACAGTACCTCCTCCAAGACCTACAGCCACTGTTGTCACGAATGAATCTAAAACCTGTCTTCTCTTGTACAAGGGAAAGGTGTATGCGGCAGAGATAGATGTCTCTTTGATAAAAACAGTTGAATTTATTTGAAGTCTTCTCACTGATGATGGGAATGGGAATGTAGAGATGGAAGCCCTGCTAACAAGATTTAAGTTTTTGCAGGTATCAGGCTTTTAAAGAGAGCAGAAACTGACCCAAGACTGTGACAGCTACTGGAAGCAAGCTGATCTTTGGGATACAAATTAAACATTTGTGAAACTGCATGTGTGTTAAAGTTGTAATAACTGTACTGTGTTTTAAAGAATATAAAAGCCAGCAGAAATACTAAACACATTGTTAAAACACACTGTTCATTAAAAAGTTATAATATGTATTAACCTATAGTTATGCTAGAGCATTCTATATTCCTGTTTATTCTGTTATAACAGTACAAAAATATTATTGGATCTTTGTAAGTCTGAGTAAAGGTTGGGGTCACACTGACCAAAAAACACCTGTGAAATGAGCTAAGCTTGTCTTTGTCTGAGCTGCTGGGCCAAGGTTTATAACCTTGAGGAGAAAAGCAGAAAAGCAGAAATGCGAATCTCTTATTTAGAGAAGTCTCTTATTTAGAGAAGTAAGTTGATCTGAAAGTAGTCTTTAAGCTAAACACAGGTATTCTAGAATAATTCAAACAGACTATAAGTGTAAATGTTTTATTTTAACAGAAGAACTGTTAAGTTTGAAAATAAGAGAATATAGTACAGAAATTAACTTAAAATTAAAAACTTCAGTCAAAACATAACAATACGAGTCTGTGTCAAGCATATAGTAGGCTTGCCAAAGAGAAGATAATTCATCTTGGTAACCTTTGCTTGCAGTACCAGACTGGGGGTAATTGAAGGAAATAAGTTTTTGGCAACTAATGCAAGTTTTAATGTTTGGGGGGTTTGAAATCCAAGGTTTCTATAAAATAGTGATCTTTTACATAAGAAATACCTCCTGGTACAGAAAAGGGGAGTCAATGGTGAACTATATATGGCTTCATTAAATCATAGAAATTAATGAAGACCTGGTAAAAACAAGTGATGGGTAGCAATAGCATAGGACCATGTTATGCCAATACATCTGAGAAAATGCTTAAAGAAGACTCTATTAATGATGGATGACCTCGACAGAGAAGCAGGTGGGTCAGAACTTGCCTGAAAAGGATTTTTGTAAAAAGCAGAGAGGTCAAGTTTAGTTTAAAGCATTGAATAGCTAAAATGGGACTTATATATTTTGACTATGTTCTCGATAGACTGGATTTAAGGGAGAATAATTGGATATATAGTTGCATGCTTTGCTATGAACCTTCTACCAGCCCCTATCCAATATGTTTTAGTTAATTGTTAAACCACATCTATACATGTAATAAAGCCAATCTACTAAGAAGGTCTTTTGATGTTAAAACGGAAATATATATTTTAACCCAGGATTGGAATAATTAAACCAAAGTAGGTGTTATATATTAAACACATCTTTCTATATATATTCTTCATGTATTCACATGCATGCTGTGTTCAGGAACTCCCTGGTATCAAAAGAGAACATCAGTTCAAGAGTTCACATTACGTATTTTGGAGATGTAGGAGAGGTGGACTAGGGGATGACGGCTAACTAATCTTATAGGAGTTACCGGGTGTTTTGAAAATATTTTTAACTTGGACAGGAGTTGTTAAGGCGGATTAATGTTTGAGATTTAATTGAGACTTTTGACGTAAGAAGCGAAGCAAAAACTCTATTAAAACCAAGGTAAAACCCCAGTCAAGTATCACTCAACTTGCTAACTACAAGCTGATGTGATCCATGCTCTGAAGATCTCTGATCGAGCCGATTGCTGTTGGTGTCGTATTTAGAAGTCTTTGCCTTTGAAGACAGTTTCTGTCCTTACATTATATTCTACACTTCCATATACTGGAAGGTAAGCATATATTTAATATTGATGCATTGCTATAAGGTATATGATTTATGTTTTAATCTAAGAGAGTGATATATACTGGATAATCTAGGATTTAGCAGTGGGCATTTTTAGCTTTATGCATGCATAGCTTAAGTGCAAAACATGTTATAACCATAAACGTACTGAAGTATTAATTATACCTGTTAAAGCACTGGACCTCCCAGATTGCCTATCAGTTGGGATTCGACTTAGTCTGTAACTACTCAATCCATTTTTAAGTATTTAATAAACCGAAGGTGTACTCGTACTACTCTGATTTGTTAAAACTTCAAAAATCGAATGAGTCTATGTGAGTTCGATTATAAAGTCATCTGGATACGTTGCAAGCCCAGTGCACGAACGATCCACTTACAGGAGTCTGAAACATCTTTATGTTCTCCTGAACGTCTCCCCAGAGTTTAAGAGCATGCATGCATCCATCCATCCATCCCATACATAGAGTATGTGCAAATCTGACACTCTGCACATGGAAACCGTACCTCCAGGACCTACAGCCACTGTGCACATGGAAACAGTACCTCCCCCAAGGCCTACAGCCGAGGAAAGTTTAGCCTTCTTTTCACATACATCGTTGCAGTTTCCTCTTTGCTTGCCACTGCACAACTGTTCGCTCAATAGGCATACCAATACTTGCAACACTCTAACGAGCAGGTCTCTGGAATTAGAACACTGAAACCAAGAACTGAACTAAAGTGCACTTCCCGTCAGAACTGTGCCCTCTGAGGTAATGTCAAGGTCAGGCTTCTCAAAAGAAAACCCCTTCCTCCGGCATGTTTTGATACGGAAGCTCTGTGTCACATCACAAGACCGGCTGAACCACACATCGGCTCACACTGTTTGGGGGAAGCAGGGAGACTAAATGCCACTTTTGTTGAAACTTGGTTAAAGCCATTGTCCAGCATGTTATTGCAATAATCTGAGAATTTACAGGACTTTTCCACCCATTTCTTTCCTTCAGGCACATGATTAGTGAATCAATGAGGTGTAAAGCAACAAAGCAGATGAAACTGGATAAAGGACACTTGGGGTTAATGACCCTGGAGCACAGTGCAGCAAACAAGCAGACTCACTCAGACACACCAGTCTGCTGACACCGTGCATTTCCTGTTAGATCCTGGAATCGTCACACAATTAACTGGAAATCCTGGTCAAAATGCTTCTTCTTTATTATCACTGAACCACCATGAATTAACATTCGGTTTTCATTATGATGAAAAAGTGAGGACATACAGTAACAGTATTAGAGAACAGGATTTTATTGTATATCCCCAGGATCCGATATCCTCAATAAATCCGCGGCGGGGATATTTAGAGCAATCAATATCTTTATTTAGCATGGGATTATTAGATTGCGTCACAAAATCCCACTAAAGAGGCCTAATATCCTGTTTACACAAGCCACTTTTAAGCCGTTGAGATGGCTCAGGTTTTTTTTGTAGTGTAAACACTACAAAAACCCTAAAAGTGGCCTGCTCCAGAGGGGAGCTCTGCGATGGCTCTCGTTTGCCACTTCTCATGGGCAACGCCCCCATTGTCAGCGTCAGGCACAGACAACAGCAAGAGGAAGCTGACATTGTTACTCAGACAACAACCACAAAATACCTTTGACAGAACGCAGAGAGAGACGGAGGATTGCATAATACAAACAGACTTCTACATGTGCTATAATGTGAAAAGACATTTCAAACTTGTATAATTTGTGGGATAAATGTGAAACGGACACAATTGAAAGTCGCAGATGTTTCTTTTTAGCTATTAAAATGAATGAGTTTCACTTTTGTTGAAAAGCAAAAATATATATTTTTTCCTTGGCCAAGAAAATATTACATACAGAAGAGTTGTCAGACTGATGGGTAGAAGTATACAATAACACCCGTTTCTTTAAAACGTCCACATACCCCACTTTGGCAGTGGAAATTTAAAGAAATGGGGGTTACTTGCGTATCAGAGGAGTCTGACGAGTAGACGGTACCGATAGGCAAGTTTCCAATGAGTCGCTCCATTTCTAATGGTAAAATGAAATCTCAATTAGCACGGAAGGACCACCTTGAAGTAAAAAAAACAGAAGTGACAGAAATGACAGGCTTATTGTTGATTGAAACACTTTTGCATCTGTGTTTAAGGGAGGGGAAATGTCGTCACACAAAGGGTGGTCGATATGACGACATCGGGCACGCACTACAGTTCAGGGGCTGTGTGCGCGCATACTGGACCAAAGCCGGCTCAGGTCTGTGCTCCAGTGTAAACCAGGTTGCTCTAACCCAGCCTCCATTTACTACCATTGCACAATGGCTGTGTTGTCAATTTAATACCATTGTTAGAAGTGGAAAAAAAAAAAAAAGAAAAATTGAGGGGTAAATGAAATGAAAATATCCCACTCAGTCTTTGGTAGTTAATGGATTATATACTTGCGTGATTGCTTGCTCATCAAAATCTTTGCACTGTATTTGAAAATAGTACCAAGGTATTTAAATCAGTAAGGAATGAGCCTGGGTGGAGGGGAGGACACACTAGTGATTAATTCTCATTGTTAATTAAATGGAGGCAGTGTGGTCTGGTAGTTAAAGAAAAGGGCTTGTAACCAGGAAGTCCCCGGTTCAAATCCCAGCTCACTCACGGACTGATTCACTATGTAACACAATTTTTGTTCCTGGGTAGTAAGTGTTATTTCCTAATTGCTTATGCCTCAAAAGTATAGAAAATGGCTATTATTCCCCACAAACTTTGCTTTTGTGACCAGGACAGTGATATTTTGAAATTTACCTATTTCCAATGAGAAAACGGGCGAATTTATGTCTTTTCGTTCACATAAAGTTAGAAAAAAACAACATATGAATCCAAATTAACATGTATTTATACTAAAGTAATACAAAAATGACTACAAAAGATTTAGAAGCGAGTAGTTTTTCAAGATTTACGATTATACTGTAAATCACTTTCACGAATCAGCCCCCAAATGTAGTCTCCTATCATGTTCTCGTTATACTGTCCTTGGTAGCGGTGTTCAAAGTCCAGTATATCCTGGTGGAAGCGCTCGCCTTGCTCCTCCGAGTACGCTCCCATGTTCTCCTTGAATTTATCAAGATGAGCATCAAGGATATGGACTTTGAGGGACATCCTTCACCAGAGTCTCAACCAGCTCCACATAGTTTTCGGCCTTGTGATTGCCCAGGAAGCCCCGAACCATTGCGACAAAGCTGTTCCAAGCCGCTTTCTCCTTACTAGTGAGCTTCTTGGGGAATTCATTGCACTCCAGGATCTTCTTTATCTGTGGTCCGACGAAGACATCGGCTTTGACCGTTGCCTCAGACAGCTTAGGGAAGAAGTCTTGAAGGTACTTGAAAGCTGCCGACTCCTTATCTAGAGCTCTGACAAATTGTTTCATAAGGCCCAATTTGATGTGCAGTGGTGGCATCAGCACCTTCCGGGGGTCCACCAGTGGCTCCCACTTGATGTTGTTCCTCCCCACAGAGAACTCGGTCCGCTGTGACCAGTCCCGCCTGTGGTAGTGCGCCTTGGTGTCCCTGCTGTCCCAAAGGCAAAGATAGCAGGGAAACTTGGTAAAACCGCCTTGGAGACCCATCAGGAATGCCACCATTTTGAAGTCTCCTATGACCTTGATGCCATCTCAGAAAAATGCAGATATGTATCCACTTAGGCAGCTGGAACTAAACTGAACTGGTGGGCTTAAGGCCCCTGTATTTATACTACTATTTATATTACTGGAAAGTTCTAGAAAGTTCTAGAAGTTACTCCAAGTTTACTCAGCACTGAATCTATCTGGAATGTTCTGGAAAACAGGTAAATTTCAAAATATCACTGTCCTGGTCACAAAAGCAAAGTTTGTGGGGAATAATAGCCATTTTCTATACTTTTGAGGTATAAGCAATTAGGAAATAACACTTACTACCCAGGAACCAAAAAAAATAATAATAATTGTTACACGGTGTTGTGTCCCTGAGCAAGTCACTTAACCTCCTTGTGCTCAGTCTTTCGGATGAGACGTTGTTGTAAGCGATTCTGCATCTGATGCATAGTTCACACACCCTGGTCTTTGTAAGTCACCTTGGATAAAGGCGTATGCTAAATAAACAAACAATGAAAGGACCTCTGCCTGGCTAGTGATTAACAGAGTGGGTAGTGTTGAACTTCCCTTGGCTGGTGATTAACAAGCTATAGCAGATCTATTACCAAGACAAGTTGGTCAACTCCACTCCGTTTACATTAACACTTTTCTTTGCTCACGCAGGGAGCACATCGGATAATGTATAGCAACCTAGGAATCATTTTTTGTGTGAACAAAAACACAGCAAGCAAGGGAAATGTCAGATCAGATCTCTGTAAACATGAAGCAAAACGGATGTGTGATCAGTGGTATGTCCAGAGGTTAATGTGGCAGTGAAATGGTTAATATTCACAGGATATCACATGTAATGGAACTTTCTAGAGAGAATCATAGAATACAGCTGTGTAACAACTATAAAAGACACTGTCTGAAAGCAAGTGATCTGTATCATCGATATGGCCAAAAGTTCTAACCATGTGGCAGTGAAATTAATATATATATATATGGTAATGGAACTAATAACAAATCAAAGAATGCAGTGGACGATAACTCAAAGCGGACCGACTCTATACAGCAGGTTCATTGCCCATCACTTGGCCTGGGTTTCAATCCAGCAGCTCAAGTGAAACGAGCCTCCTGTGGACACAAGTCCAATTCAGCACAATGGTCACCCTGTGCTTGAGAGGCTCAGGACTGCACGGCAGGCAAGGGGTGTTCAGCTCAGCATGTGCTTGAGAGGCTCAAGACTGCACAGCAGGCAGGCAGGCAGGCAGGGGGTGTTCAGCTCAGCCTGTGCTTGTGAGGCTCAGGACTGCACTGCAGGCAGGCGGGCAGGGGGTGTTCAGCTCAGCCGGTGCTTGAGAGGCTCAGGACTGCACTGCAGGCAGGGGGTGTTCAGCTCAGCCTGTGCTTGAGAGGCTCAGGACTGCACTGCAGGCAGGGGGTGTTCAGCTCAGCCTGTGCTTGAGAGGCTCAGGACTGCACTGCAGGCAGGGGGTGTTCAGCTCAGCCTGTGCTTGAGAGGCTCAGGACTGCACTGCAGGCAGGGGGTGTTCAGCTCAGCCTGTGCTTGAGAGGCTCAGGACTTCACGGCAGGATGTCACCCTCAACCCCTCCCTCTCAGCACATCTCTACTCGTACAAAAGTAGAGCCATTGTTATAGTGGGGGGGGAGAAAAAAATATAAATTTAAAGCAGCTTCGTCAGCGTACTGCTGCACTTTACTTCCCCTGTGCACAGGAATGAAAGTCTGGTAATGTTTTATAGATCGCTGTAAATGATCTTACCCCAATTGTGAAACAAGCTTATTATTATCCCTTGAAAAAAAAGTTTCCCATTGGAAAAGCAAAGCAAATTATAATAAAACATAGTAGCACTGGCAAGCCATGCTAAACTATTGTAAATGCATAACACTGGGAAAAGCATGGGGAAAAACTACACAATGACTCTGCAAACTTTTATAAGGAATCCTCATCAGTTAATGGGTGTCATCTGTGGCAGACGGTGCTTTCTTACTGCACTGATTTCTGGGAAAGTTGTTTTCTCCCATGAACAAGCCAATAAAATTGGGGAGAGGTTTTGAATCTACAGGGAATAAATCTAGCAAATATTGAGGACACATCCCTCTCTATATAAAAACACCGAAATGCTTTCCAGTCATCATTATTAATTTAATTACTAAGTTCAACAGCAGCAGGTCCTGCTTTTCTATGTTAACAGAATAAAGGCAGTAAGTTAAACAGGGTGGGAGAAGGCTAACATTTCAGTCTAAGGATTACTAGACTTGTCTAACTGACCAGTTCAAGAGCAGTCCAGCTGCTTCGACTTCTCTAATCTAGATTCGGTCAGTAACGTGTGCTATAGAATGTCCACACCAAGTTTCATCACAATTAGAGCACAGCGCTTCTCTAGAGTTAAAAAGCCACATGTTGCAGAGGGGAGGAGACATTTTGAATGCACTGTATCTCACATCTGATGGTGCGAGCTGTGAGACTGTTGTCAGACATTATAAATGGATGCCTTCTACTCAAAGACCTTCCTGCCTCCTGCTGGCCTTGCTGGCTGCTGGCCGCTGGCCGCTGGCCAACTGTAACCTTGTCCTTGGTTTCCTGACACATCCCTGAAAATAGACTGCAGATTAGCTGAAGCAGATAAGAAGTTCTGTCTGACTCGGTCCTGCACTACAATAATGGAGATTTGTATGGGGTTGGCTGGTCACATTCACACACCAGCTCTCACTAAACCCAAGAGCTCATTAGACACAGAGGAGATACAGGCACTTTGTGGTCACATTTCCTGGTCATAGTGCAATACAATATGCACCACGATTCAGGTGATGCAGAATAAGATGAACTTATTTAAGGATGGACTACTTTGTTAAAAAACAAATTAAATGAGAGAGGGAGAGTATGTATTCATACCAACTATAAAAAACACTTATTCTTCATTCAAGAACCACTTGGTCAACTACAATGAGCTACATTAATACAAATGATACAATATATTATGTAAAGATAGTATCATGATTCATTGATACACAATGAATCATTACAACCTTATAGCCCAAAATAAAGAACTATCCAATCAAAAAAGTTAATGTTGCAGCAACACATTCGGAATTCTAAAATTCCCTGCACACATGTAAAAGGAAGAGCAGATAGGAAGTACATTTACACAGGTGTCAAAGGTGATATTCAAATGAGTCTCACACTGAAATATTCAAATGAGTCTCATACTGATGATGCAGACAGCCCTGGTGGGGAACTCACTAGAAGCATCTTGTAATGGTGCTAAACAGAGAACACATTGCTATGAACCAGGCTCAGTGCAAACTTAAATAAAAGGATCATGGAGATTGTAATGAGAAACATCTGGTTGGTCCGCCTTGTACCAGGTTGAAAGAATGAACCTGTATCCTATGCCGACCCGAGCCCATCCTGAGTTTAGTGAGAGTCAGGTTTCACAAACCCGTCTCCATTGCCAATCTTGATTACAGATTTGTTTGCATTGAAAGGAGTACTGCTTACATGAGCAGGCTGTGTGAAGGGGGAGAAGACTGTATGCCTGCAAGCTGTACCTTTAGGGAACAGAAACAAACTACAGAACCTGGAGGGGTCTGTTTTGGAAAGACGCTCAGAGAAGCAAAGGAAGAAGAATGTAGTAAAAACAAGCAAACACACAGGATCTAATATGTCTGTGTTTTTAAATGTAGAAAAGAGACGCTGTTACCTCTGCTTTGAGCTTCAGCTGCAGTTTCTTGGTGATCATGTGTTCTACGTCCAGTTTTCCTGGAAACAAAGTGGAATCATTTAGTTTTGTCTGCAGGCTACTCATGATTAAACAGCAGTGTTTCACCGATTATTTAATAAATCAAACATAATAACTTATTAAACTAGGAATATTTTCTTCAGTGATTAATGAAAAAGTCCCCTCTGCACAAACTGAAATGCAGTCTTGTTTATGAAGTGCAAATGAAAATAAATGTGTTAATATAGTAATCTGTATAGTAACCAATGACAAATCAAAAAGTAATGTTGTACTGGGGTAAAACTAGCATTACCTTAGAATTCTGATATACTGGGGTGGGACCGGAATTTTCTATTACTGGCTGTACAAATAATGTTAAAGCATTAAAATCAAGACTAGTTTTCTCTCTCCCCCTGCTGATATGTTTAATGTTTCTTTTGCATGACAAATAATCAAAGACTAAACAAATTCGAATATCATGATAATTGTTCCAATTATATGCTATACTTAGGCCTTGAAGTTTTCAGGTTTTATTTTCGATGACCCCTGACCAATTCTCTCATATTACTGAATTATAAATGGTACATTGAAATTTCGTTCTGTTTGATATTTTATTTTAAAACACTGAAACTCAAAATCAATTATTGTAAGGTGACATTGGTTTTATATTGGGAAATATTTTTAAGAAAAATAAAAAACTGAAATATCTTGCTTGCATAAGTATTCAACCCCTGTGCTGAGGAAGCTCCCAGTTTACACCGATGAAAGAAACTGCCCTAACGAGGACACAATTACCTTACCATTGGCCTCCACCTGTGAACCATTAAAGTTGCTGTCACATTTTCTGGATAAAAACCCCACTGTTGAAGGATCATTGGTCAGGCTGTGAATCTGAAGGAAAATGAAGACCAAAGAGCATTCTACAGAAGTTAGAGATAAAGTAATACAAATGCATAGATCAGGGAAAGGGTACAAAATAATATCCAAGTGTTTGGATATCCCAGTGACCACAGATCAATAATCAGGAAGTGGAAGCTGCATCACACCACCCAGGCACTGCCAAGAAAAGGCCATCCCTCAAAACTCAGCGCTCAAACAAGAAGGAGACTTGTGAGAGAAGCCACAGAGAGGCTAACAATCACTTTGAAGGAGCTACAGAGTTCAGTGGCTGGGAGTGGAGTAATGGTGCACCAGTCAACCATATCAAGAGCTCTGCATAACACTGGCCTGTATGGGAGGGTGGCAAGAAAGAAGCCGTTACTCAAAAATTACCACTGAAAGCACGTCTGGAGTTTGCCAGAAAGCATGAGAGTGACCCAGCTGTGATGTGGGAAAAGGTTTTGTGGTCAGATGAGACCAAGATAGAGCTTTTTGGCCAAAACTCAAAGCGCTATGTGTGGCGCAAACCTAACACTGCCCATGCCTCAAGACACACCATCCCTACAGTGAAGTATGGTGGTGGCAGCATCATGCTGTGGGGATGCTTCTCATCAGCAGGGACTGGGCATCTTGTTAAAATTGAAGGAAGAATGGATGGAGCAAAATACAGGGAAGTACTGCAAGAGAACCTCCGCTAAAAGTCCGCTAAAAAACTGAAGCTAGGGAGGAAATTCACCTTTCAGCAGGACAATGATCCCAAGCACAAGGCCAAAGCAACATTGGAGTGGCTCAAGAACAAAAAGGTGAATGTCCTACAGTGGCCCAGCCAAAGTCCTCAATCCCATTGAGAATCTGTGGCACTATTTGAAAATTGCGGTCCACAAGCGTCGTCCAACCAACCTGAACAACCTGGAGCAAATCTGCCAAGAAGAATGGGCCAAAATCACTCCGACACTGTGTGCAAAGCTGGTACATACTTACCCCAAAAGACTTAAAGCTGTTATTGCAGCGAAACGTGGCTCTACCAAATATTAATGTGTGGGGGTTGAATACTTATGCAAGCAAGATATTTCAGTTTTTTATTTTTCTTAAAAATATTTCCCAACATAAAACCAACGTCACCTTACAATAACTGATTTTGAGTTTCAGTGTTTTAAAATAAAATACCAAACAGAACGAAATTTCAATGTACCATTTGTAATTCAGTAATATGAGAGAATTGGTCAGGGGTCTGAATACTTTTGCAAGGCACTGTATGTGTGTGTATTTTTTATTTCAAACATAAGTGACATATTATGTTAATTGCTCATCGCTGATCCCAATTGCATTTCATTCTTGCAGTCGCCTAGTTTATCGTTGTGCTTGTTATTTTCACTCATTTAACAGAGTTGTCCTGACAGATTCTTTTCAACATAATAGCAAGTCCATCATTTAAAAATCTCTAACTTGCAGCAAAGAAAACAATTCTTAATCTCAGTCTTTATTTAGTCATGTTCTCTTTATTAGGATGCAGAGACAGCTTAACAACTAAATAACATTTAAAAAGAGGAGGTAGAGATTTGGAAAGTAAAGACATGCTATATGGTACGACACTTGGTTAAAAAACTCTCTGGTTGCAAGCCCTGCTTTCAGTTAGTGTTGCATTTGCTTGATCACCTGAAGAAGGGAACTGTCCCCACCCCCCAGACATTTCTAACCAGCTGCTTCCCCTATTGACTGACATGCTTTCAGCCAGTAACATGCTTTCTTTGACCCAAAATAGTACTAGATATAATGTTTTAAAATGAAAATACATTGCTGTAACATGTGTTTCTTTCAATACTGCACATTTAAAACTCATTTAGTTAATGGAAGTGTGAAACAGGTAACATTTCTGAAATGATTGTCAGCTACAATTACATTAAGGATTGCTGAACAAAAGTGTATTTAAAAAATTTAAGCCATCTAAAAAAAAAAAAAGGAATACTTTATTTTACTTTAGGTTGAAACAGTGTTATGCGACCATGGCAGTGGGGTATAGAACACACACACACAGTTACTCCGCTTTGGCAGTAAACAGATAACATGCAAGGTTCTGCATTTGTGGGGCATCTCCTTCATATATTTTTGTTCAGGAGTGAAAATGGTCAGAATGTCCACTCAGGGATAGCAATGTATTTGTGGACTAGTGCTTGATTGGTGTTATAGATGTGCAATAAACTGACATTACTAAAATTAGAAAAAGTGTAGACCTAACAGTTTAGGATTAATTTGGGTGTTGCTTAAAAAAAACAGGAGAGCTAATTTTTGCATTGAAAGATTTGATTCCCAAAACAAACCCTATTGGTGTTCCTATCCCGCTTGGACAAGGGCTGTAATCAAGAGCCTTCTTTACAGTTCAACGATGGGACATCCGAACCCTCCAAACTCCTAAAACACACCAACCCCCACCTCTCCAAACTCCTAATACACACCAAGCCGCACCCCTCCAAACTCCTAATACACACCAACCCCACACCCCCCTAAATTCCTAATACACACCAAGCCCCACCCCTCCAAACTCATAATACACACCAAACCCCACCCCCCAAACTCCTAATACACACCAAACCCCACCCCCCAAACTCCTAATACACACCAAGCCGCACCCCTCCAAACTCCTAATACACACCAAGTCCCACCCCTCCAAACTTGTAATACAGGGTTGAGAGAGAGGGCTTGTTTTAGACAGGCTGGAGTCTACAGAAAGAGAAGTTACTTTATGAACTGTTTACAACACAATGGTGCCTAAATTAAAGTCTTAATTTTTTTAATGCATTCAGCGAGGGTGTGTGTGTAATCCGTAACCAGAAGAACAAGCTTTATTAAAATGGTCAAGATCTTGGTATCTGTTGTTTTCACAAGAATAAAATCAAAGCAGTTTTGTCTTGGTTAGTTGTTGAATGATTTAATGACTTGGGTTGGAATTGTGAAGTGGGCTGGCACAGCACGCAGACGCAGTGAGCATTAAGGTAATAAGCGAGACAGCCAAATTTGCCGATATCATGTCCACTGAGGAATGAGGACTGTTTGGCCTCATGCTGCTTGTGTAGGATGTGACTCTTATGGTGCAGATCATTTAGACCAGTGGTTTTCAACCTTTTCATCAAGTTTCCAACAGCGACCACCAGGTGTACCAGTAACTATGTGCAATCTTAAACTGCTGTTGTAAAACCAAGACCTACCCCATTATAACCAGTTTGTTGTGTCTATTTGTTTTATTTAGCAGACGCCTTTATCCAAGGCGACTTACAGAGACTAGGGTGTGTGAACTATGCATCAACAAGGAGGTTAAGTGACTTGCTCAGGGTCACACAATGAGTCAGTGGCTGAGGTGGGATTTGAACCGGGGACCTCCTGGTTACAAGCCCTTTTCTTTAACCACTGGACCACACAGCCTCCTACTCACTTGTTTATTATTATTATTATTTATTTCTTAGCAGACGCCCTTATCCAGGGCGACTTACAATTGTTACAACATATCACATTATACATTATTTCACATTATACAGATAACACATTATTTTTACATACAATTACCCATTTATACAGTTGGGTTTTTACTGGAGCAATCTAGGTAAAGTACCTTGCTCAAGGGTACAACAGCAGCAGTGTCCCCCACTGGGGATTGAACCCACAACCCTCCGGTCAAGAGTCCAGAGCCCTAACCACTACTCCACACTGCTGCCCTGTTTGTTGCATCATTCTGCTGAATGGTTAATCTATGCAGCTGATGACTGCAATGAACTCAACATGTTTATATTTTAAACATTTTGCAAGTGTTATATTGAATTGGTGACCGCACCTTTAATTGTGTACAGTTGTAATATAGGGAATAGCCTGCTGCAGCTGGCATGCTCAGTGTTGGTGAAGTCCTGATCTGACAGCATGCAACACAGATAGCTCTTATGATTTACATACAGTTTATTTTTCAGTGAAAACAAGTTTAAATTGCAGCGAGTTTGTTCTGCTATATCTACATATTAAACACGCCAAGCAAAGCACATGGTCATACAATTGGAGAGCTAAATTTAGTAAATGGCAGGTTTATTTTTGTTTACTGCAATCAAGTGAGCTGCAGTACATAGTACACTTCCTAATTACAGTCCCAAGTATTTCTGTGTGTTCTGCTTTCACTTTTTTTTAAACTTTGTTTTCCCTGCAACAGCTGACCCTGCTTTAGTATAAAACTCACACTACATACTGTTTTACGCAATGGTAATGGTGTTCTTAGATTACTGTGCCTGCTTAGAGATATTATCAGCTCATCATCTAACTATGAAATCTTGCAATTAAATCATACTTAAACTCCTGACGGTAAACAACGTAACAATCTATTATACGCAACAGACGAAAAAAAATCAAATTTGTGGACTCAAAACTTTATTTAGGTACTGATTTTTTTCAGCTTGGTAAAGTAACCTTTTCACTTCCTTGTGTGTTTAATTCTTGCACTTTTTACTGCATTACAGCCCTTTCATTATTTTCTTTATTTTAAGTTTTCAGGGCATTTCGTTAATGGCACATGTGCAGCACACACACCTTAAGTGTTTTTGCATTTGTTGATGTTCTTGTTCTACGATTCTTAAATGCAACTGTTCATTTTAAGCTACTTTTTTACACAGCAGTACGCACACACGTTTGGTCACCATCACAACTTTTTGCAAGAAACTGGGGTTCCTGTATTCTGCTGGTGTTAATACAGCACTCCTCTGCACTTACAAGCATTTTCATTCGATCAAATTCTTTCGCACTTCAGTTTATTAAAACATGTGATATGCGTTTTTTGTTGTTTTTTTTTTTAAATAAATTTAGTCGTCGCCAATTTTTTACCCCGGTTTTCTCCCCAATTTAGTATGCCCAATTATTATCTGTATCCTCGGCTCACCGCTCGCAACCCCCACGCCGACTCGGGAAACGGCGGCTGGAACACGCGTCCTCCGAAAAGTGCTCCTGCCAAGCCGTCATTTTTCGCACTGCAGATCCACAGCAATGCCACCAGACCTATGGTGCCGGAGGACAACACAGATCTGGCGGTTCCACTGCAGAACCACAGGCGCCCTATCGGCCACAGGGGTCGCTGATGCGCGGTGAGCCGTGGATTCCCCTGCTGACCTAAGCCCTCCCTACCCGGGCAGCGCTCAGCCAATTATGCGCCGCCCCCTAGGAACTCCCGGTCACGGTCGGCTGTAACATCGCAGGTTCGAATCCAGGCTATCTCCAGGCTATAGGGTACATCCTGCACTCCGCGCAGAGCGCCTTTACTGGATGCGCCACACAGGAGTGGCATTTTTTGTTTTTATACAGACGGACATCACGTCGCATTCCTAAATATTGGCACTTGCTTTTAAAGGGAGCATTTTTGTGCCCAACCCCTAAAAAACAGCTGTCAAAATGTTTTTCCATTTGTAACCATTTTAGTCACAGTCTGAATTTCTCATTTCTCTGATTCAGTGGTACAAACAGACTGATACATTACGATGGTGCGATTGCGGAAGCATTGTTTTAAAGACCGATACATTACGATGGTGCGATTGCAGGAGCATTGTGTGTTTTTGAAGAATCATATTGTCAAAGAACTGTCGGTGCGTAGCAGTAAAGGTATGCATACCACAGGTTGAAAACCACTGCTTTAGATTATATACAGATAATAATTCGGTCCAAGTTAAATGGTGTTGAACTGTGACAGGCGTATTCAGTGAAATGGTCCAGTGAAGATGTATTGCAGTGTCATACATGTTCAGAACACTAGGTTGGAATTGTTTGCTAATGGTTGGGGTATAACCATTCATCGGTTTCCATGCATCACAGTTTACTGTATTATAGGTTCAGGTTTGTTGGGCAGTCCGACATGCCTGATGCACTGCAAAAAGTATTCCTAGACTTTTTTCAAAGAATTGATTTGATTTCAATCCTGCCCGGTGTGCCACCTGTCTGCCATTCAAACCTGGGCCTCTGTTGTGTTGGATTGTGTGGTGGGCATTGTTATGTGACCCAGAGCCGAAAGGCAGGAACGAGAGGCTAATGAATTAGCAAATTCCAAACAGGTTAAAGGAATGGATGTGGTTCACTTTTACTTCCAATAAAAAAAAGTGTTTAGACTAGTAGTCTTCATTGCAGACACTGAAAAAGATTGCTAGTCTAAACATTTGTCATTTAATTTATTAAGTTTCATTTAGTGTTTCTTAAAAGGTTGACTATAATGCAGTTGAAGACATTGAGAAAGACTTCTAGTTGAAACGTTTGTCATTGAATTTGTGACATTTGTTAGCATATTTAAATTCAGCACCAGAGTGTTAAATAGTTATTGATACAAAAACAGACAAGTCATACAGAAGGTAGTTGCAAATCCAATACTAAAAACAGGTGTCAGTTCTAGAGTCATGTTATGTTATGGATGTAGAATGATGCTGGGGAGGGCAGTGAATTAACTGGAGCAAGCAGCTGTTTTATCTGAGGTGAATTCCTAAACCATGAAGAGATAGGAGTAGTAAATGACTGGTGAAGCCTGCAAGAGTAGCCAGCTCTTGCACAATATTGCAAACAGTGTGTGTTCCTGTAGTACTCCCTTGCTGCAGATTGCACAAGCTCTTAAAAGGCACAGTTCCCTATGAAACACACAGCCTTTGACACAGTCTCAGTGCTGCAGCAGCTCAATCTCACACCCCATGACTCACTACCGATTCAAATTAGACAACCACCCACAATACCATGTAGGAATCCCATGCCTTTCAAGACAATGGGGCTGCTTTCCTCACATCTCACGAGTTGAATCCTCGACTGCACTACAGTGTCATTTCCCAGCAGCATTCTTTAAGACTGGTGCCGTCATGGAAAATCCCATCTGGTATTAAAGCAGCATATCAGACAATACGTCAGAGCATTTCATTACCATGCAATTCATATGAACAGTGTAAAAATACAATTTTGTTACAAAAACAGTGCTATACATTATATATATCTATATCTATATATATATATATCTATATATATATATATATATATCTATATATATATATATATATATATATATATATATATATATATATATATATATATATATATATATATATATATAGCACTGTTTTTGTAATACACACAGCCAAGGCCAAAAAGTTTTGCATCACCCTATAAAATTAATTAATTTTGCTTCAAAAAGGTTGAATGAAACCTACTGAATAATGTTAACATACCGAATCACGTACCGCTTTGTAGTTTTCCGTAACTGACAAATTTTGGAAAAAAAGGGACATTTTGAAATCCAAGATGAAATATTGAGAGAGAGAGAGAGAGAGAGAGAGAGAGAGACTGACTATCATTGTGAAGAGACTTGTGTGGTTTAACAAAAGGTAGGGTGTAAACCCTTTTGTGTGTGTTTGAAAGATGGTTTTGTTTATCGGTAAACGGCTTAGCCGTCCGACGGTAGTTAGAACTGTGAAGAAAAGTTTCATTTGTACTCCGAGGGGAGTTAGGTGTTTTTTATTTCTGTAAATAATAAAACGGCACAGAAGTGCATAAAAACTTCAATTCTGGTGTCTGGGTCTGCTTAAAAAAGGGTCTACGAACCTTGAAACGAGAAATCTCACACATATATCTATACACACACACTCACACACACACACACACACACAAACCCGTTTCATATCACTTTGCTTAATATCATATCCCGTTTATCACGATTTGCACCATAGGTTCTTAATACCTCTCTTAATATCATCTCATAAACCTGCTTATTGTCATGTTTTGTGCAGCCTGTCAGATGCTGCGTGGCCGGGCTTTACTAAGTAACCACAAGAAATAATTAATTTCCAATGTAACTAACAATCATTAATCATCTCGGCTGATAAACTGACATTTTGTGCAGCTTGTCAAATGCTGCGTGGGCGGTCTTAACGGAATACAGTTCAGTTACAAAACACCAACATCACCAAATTTTTCTTCAACATAGTCTTGCAATTGCACACAAAAAGACACCAAGTGCAACGCCTAACTGATAGCTCTCATCAGTCGTAAATTCACGCCTTTTTTAAATAATGACACCAACTGTTTCGTTCCAATTAGATACAAAACGTATTTGTCCTGTAAACTATATGCATTTGTTTAAATGTAAAGAACAACATGTAAATGTACAGTATTTAAACACTGCTCTTTAATTCACTGTTAGTTTTCTTTTTTTTTTCTCACTCGTAATGTGCTGTCCTAGGCAAACGTGAAACCCGCTTTATATCACGAATTATGCCTGCACGGCAATCATGATATAAAGCAGGTTCATCTGTGTGTGTGTGTATGTATATGTATAATATAAAATACATGAATGAAGGTTATATTTGCATCCTGAGCAAAATAATTCCTGTGACAGTTTATAAAACTACTCGACCTAATAGTCTCGTAGTTTATGATGTCACAAACCCTAGACGGAATTATTTTCCTGTAACTCACTGAAGCCCATCTATTATTTCTCTCTCTCTGAGAATCAGTCCTTAATTCTGGCATGTGATTGGTTAAAACCACCATATGACCAAAAACAGATCCAACAATTGCCCCTGTGACATTTACAGTCACTTTTTTTTTTTACGAACTCCCTCAAATTACATCACGCTGAACGTCCTCCTCTCTACACAGAACAAAACAAAATGGTGGACAACAGAAAATGAATTACAAAATATACTACAAAACAAAGCTATGTAGGATGTTGTGTAATTTTGCTTAGGATCCATATATAAAGCACATTATTGGCCACAGAAAGAATAACAGTTTAACTGAATAATAACTATTGATTAATTCAGACAGGGCTCCAGACTAACTTTGTCTTGGTAGCCAATGGCTCAGGCCAAAAAAAATTGGTTGCCAAATCTAATTGTTGGGTGCCACCTTATTCTACCATATTCCACTGCTTAAAACACAACAACTTGTTAAGACACTAAAGTGATACTAAAACAGTAACTTAATGTCTGTACTCACTTGTTTGTTGCCTCATTCTGTTGAATATGTCATATATGCAGCTGATGACTGCAATGAACTCAGCATTTTACATTTGAGATATTTTGCAGGTGTTGTGTATTGAATTGGTGACCGCACCTTTGTGTACAGTAGCAATATGGGGAATAGCATGCTGCAGCTCAGTGTTAGTGGAGCCCTGGTGTGACAGCATGCAACACAGCCAGCTCTTATGTCTTTCTGTACATGGAACCAATTACTGTTTCATTAAAAAACAAGTTTCAGGGAGTTCATGCTGCTATTTGATATTAAATACACCACAGTAAACACAATATCATGCAATTTAGACATGTCCAAACCATTCTTTCATTAGCACAATCTAAAATCGAAGTGTCCATTGCAATCATGTAAAGCTGCAGTACATTTCATTAACTTCCTGTTTCTTTGGCTGAAGTCAACACGTATCAGCTTTGTGTAACTAGGCAGGTTGCTGCTCAGTTTAACAGCCTCACACTTAATACATACAGGATAGATGTGGCTGATTAAGATGCAACAAACAATAAAAATCTGTTTGTGTTGACTCAAAACAATTTAGACACACTGATTTGACTGGCAAAAGGCAACATTGGTTTATTGTTCACAAAGAAAACTGAGCTTGATAGAAACATTTTCACTTCTGTTTTTTTTTTCTTTATTAACCTTTTGTTGTATTTCAGCCCTTCATTATTTTAAGTTTTTGTGGCACTGAACTAAATGCGCCATGACAGAGTCCAGCGAGTGCATTCCCCTGCAGGGAGGCCCAGCCGGGCGTCACTCACCATTGCTGGTTACGTGCAGGTCTCCCTCAGCCCCTCTCGCACTGCTCTCCCCCTCCAGAGCTGCACGAGATTTGGACGTCACTCTGCGACTGCGCAGAGTCAGCCCCTCTTCATTTGCCATGTCTTCCCTGGAGGAGTGAGGGGGACAATAAGACACATCGGGGGGGGGGGGGGGGGAGTTTAAACATGTGCTTCCTACAGTTCAGATTTGTCTGATTGTTTAAAATTATAGACTGAGCTTTTAAATACATCACAAAGAAACCTAATTCATCAACTGTACCACAGAGTTTCTATTTTATTCTCAATATCAATTCAGTGGACATCTCCAGCTTGAAAAAGACATACCTGATTTGTCTATCACAATCCACCAATCTCAGCCGCTTAAAGGTATTCTCTCTTCAACAGCCTTTCCCCTTCTTTTCACACTGTAGTGCTAGATTTAAAAATACAGAAAATAAATCACACTATTGATCATGCATGGAGTGGATACTCAAATTATGCGAATCTAAAAGCATTTTGAAGACACTGAAAAAGATAAACGTTTCTCATATGATTTATTAAGCTTCTTTCAGTACTTCTAAATTAATTTAACCAACAGCACAATGGACTAAACAGTGGTTGGTTACAAGAGAACAGAAATACGGCTGGACTGTGTACTTGTATATACTGTAACATAACAGCAGAGGCGTTTATAAAGAGCTAAAGGGTTATGTGTACGGGTACTAGACAAGCATAGAGGGTACACAGCCCTGAGCTTCACTCCATTCACTTCCACTTGTGATGATATTCCCTCATACATGATCCTCTGTTCACCAGCTGAAAACGTCATGTTAAACTCTGTGAATTTAGTGGCTTGTATTTCTAGCTACACTATTCATTTGCTTTGTTGAGTGGAGCAATTTAATTACATTCTAGATTGGTTACTAGATGCAGAGCTCTGTTCTGTGTTCAGATACACCATTTTTGAAAAGTTTTTTTTTTCTCTGTTTGCTCCTAGACAATCCACAAGCATGTCAGCCATCATTAAGAACAGGCGACGGGTCCATGACAGGTGCCCCTGTATTCAGCTGGAAAAAAACTAAACAAAAAAAAAACAACAACCAAACAACTATAGACCCTTCATATTCCCACAAACTGATACTCTCAAGAGCTTGGGTGAAAAAGTGTATCCTCCAGACCAATTATATCAACTGAATATGCACTTCTGCAGATACATAAAACTTAGCATGAGATAGAATGAGAAACAGGCAGTGTGCTCCATAAAACACCAAGATTCTGACACTTAAATGTGATTTTCAAGTTTGATAAAATTGATATTCGCTTCTCTAAATAAATGTACAGACGGTCACAAAGACGGACAGCCTCCATACACCTCCAGATTGCAATACTCTCAACAACGTGTGCCAATAAAGGTCGTTATTATATCACAACCATACAGTCCATTCTGATATTTAGCACACTTCTTGATTTGGACCAATCAATACATAAAAAGGATGTGTTCTAAATAAATGTAAATTAAATACGTATTTTCTACGTAGGGGATGGTCATTTTACAGTCATGCAGCGTAATTACAAGAGTAGCCAATCACCTTCGGAATACCATCTTTTTAATTTGAAATCGAGACAACGACCGTGATACAGTTCAATTTATATTAACAATGTACAGTCTTTTTCTAATTATTTGTCAGTTTTATACTAAAATATTGAGTTACTATAGCTACTATAGCTGTAGTTACGGTAACACTAAATTAAAGCGATTTCTAAGGCTCTGAAATCTGGTTGATGCTCGTCTCGGACTCAGGTTCCGGCGGGTCTATCCATCTTTCACTAGACTTTACCCAACGCCAAGTCCCTATACCGCCACGAATTGGACGGGAATGGTGTATGTAAGGCGACTTTTAATTGGATAATTTATTACATGTACTATTTTTTTAAAATTCATCGGCCAAATTAGAAAGGTAATAATTAGAATTACAACATGTACCAAAGTAAAATTAGAACGTGTACTAATTAACACGTTTTTGACCCGGATGGCTTTCCATAGCACAAACTCTATGCACGTGTTATTTGGGGTCGCATAGGGTCAGTTTAAACGCACATGGATTACTACCAGTGTATACTTTATAATAAATACAAAGTAAAATCTGCTAAAATATTAAAAGTAGAAAAGAACAATAATGTACTAAATACTATAGTATGTTATTAACTTACATATCGCCTCCGCAACTATGAACTAGCTAGATTTGTTTTATTGAAACGGCGCGGAATTAGTTCAAACAAAGGTCATTTTGTGAATTACGGCATTAATTCATTTTTGGTTTAAAAGGATGTGTTTTTTGTAGTCCAACGACGTAAATATTCACTATGTTACTTAGCTGTTGTATACGGTACACACCACATACTACATGCGGGCAAAGAAAAAAAAAACTGGAGTCGGAGAGGAGGCAGACATAATGCTTAGTTACGTACGTGCTTTTAATTTTTATTACGTCGTTGAGTGCAGTACCTAGCAACACCGAGTGCAAACAAGCAGGGCAGCGTTTTGCTCTATTTCACAAGTGTATCGCTTCCTCTTTGTATAACCAGTCTGTTAATTCTGGACAGCTACAGTGTGCTGTCACAAGACATCTGAACTAATTTAAATGGAACACGTACGGTATCTCGATTAACATTAACAAACACACAAGTACTTCATCCATAGCAACAGTAGACTCAAGTTCTGTACAAACATCCCTGTGTTATAAGTTAATGGGTTAAATTCATGACAAATACACAATCTTGACCATTTCCAAAATCCTACTTTCTACTCTAGACGTATTTCTATATCTAACTACACGTTCTGGACTTTTTAAAAACAGGATATACGTCCGTTAACTAACATTTTTTTTTTTGTATTTTGAAACTGGCGTCATGGTTTGTATGACTCCATCTATTTACACAAGACAAACGTTTCCTGTTTGACTGAAAAACAACCAACACCTAATACCGTTTTGTGTATCACGCATTCAAATAATTCGAGAGAAAAAATATTCCTTGGCTGGCACTGGCAGACAGACCAAAAACAGCACAAATAAACACGAGAGATCGAGTGCGTTTTACCTGTCGGTGAAATATGCGCTGTGTGCGATTCCTTCTTCAGTTTGCATTAAGGTCTATTCAGCGATTCATTGCTCTGAATATAGCCGGTTCCCATTATTGACCCGAGGAGGTGGGACGCTCTCCTAGAACCGCCTCTCCGTTTGGCTCTGCAGACAGGGGGGGGGGGGGGGGGGGGCTTGAGCGGTGAGCCAGTTCTGTGTTTCCATACAGGCAAAATCTTACAGTACGGTTCACAGGAGTATGATGCAATCGCACAAACAGCCAATCACATATACACTTTTATAATGATAAAATAGAGGGCCAATATGAAAATTTATATATATATATATATATATATATATATATATATATATATATATATATATATATATATATATATATATACTTTTTTTTGAAGCAGTATACCCTGGCTGTCACCCTTTTTGTTCTCACTATAATATACAACAATCTTAACATTTGAAATGTCTTTTTTTTTTTTTTTTACCTGTACTGCAGCAATAGTAGTTCACCCGAGCTCGCCAATAATTCATTTGAGCTACCGGTATGCTCTTAAATATATGGTTAATGTGTTACGGATACGGAATATCGTTTATTTTTTTAATCTAAAGTATGTCACACGTCTTTATTTAGAAATGCATTCTCAGGCTTGATCTACGAAAGCTGTATATAAAACGTTTTTAAGTTTGAACTGGATCTGTGTGCAATATGCACTGAAGGAAATCTGTATCCAGCACTCCGGATAAGGGTTTGGGTCACTGAGTAATCTACTCATCTAGACGACCCCCCCCCCCCTTATAAATGTTTATTTTGCACTTTTTCCATGCTTTTCCCATAGTTATACTATGCCATTTACCAATGCTTCCCTATGCTTTACACCACTGACACCAGTACATGCAGAAAGACTGTAAACAAGGCAAAAGAAATGGTCCAAATGAGTGATTGAAATAAGCCAGGACTAGAAGGCATGCAGCTCTGCAAACACACAGATTATTCATGAAGGAATCTCCAGTCTCTCCCCTTTCCCCTGCACTACTATAGGATGTGAATAAAATCATGAATCACAAACTCTTAGGATCAAATGACGCATGGAACAAATTTCTTTAGTAGAAGTAGAAAGAAATACATCAGATATTCCATTGAAAGTATTTAAATGAGTGCTGGGACAAGCATGGGTTATGGGGTATGGGTTCTTTTATTTAGAATTAGCTGGAAAACAAAAGTATCATGTGCACCTTATTACAGTAGAATGTGTGCCATTTATTTCAGAACTCATTAATGCATTGATTTCCTACACACAGGGGTAAGCCTGTAAAGATGCAATGATGTAAAAGGCACTTTTTAATGTTTAATTAAAGTAGTTGTGGCTAATAAAATACATTTTCTACACATCTATTTATTATACAGGTCTCAAATGTACAGATTTGGAAACATGATACCTGGTACCACATAAAGTTTAAAAAAAAATCAATGTTTGCAAGCCATGTTTTCAGATAGTGTTGCCCTTTCTGGGTCATTTCATCTGGATAGTGAAATTGTCCCCACCCCTTCACTGGCTTCTGTCCTGACAATAACCAATCAGCTGCTTCCCCTTCTGACTGACATGCTTTCAGCCAGTAACATGCTTTGACCCCAGAAGACACTTGCTGAGGTGAACTGACCTACTGCGTGCAGGTATAAGATACTTCCTGTAATGAATGCAGAGGAAATTGAAACTTAATTTAACTAAAGTAGTAGCAGATATTAAGTTTTTTAAAAGCAGAATGTGTGCTATAACGTGTTTTATCATACTTGAATGTTGCTGCTAATCCATCAGCGCCGTCTAGTGATCTGCTACTTTAGATCCAGTTTTCTTTTGTTTTGTTGGTATTACACTGCTGTGCACTGGAAATGCGCAAGACACTTCACCAAATCCAACCAACAAAATGCATGTCTATGGCAGGCAACTAGAACTCAATGTATGTTTTAAAATATGGAAATCTATATTGTTTTCAAAGAAGAGAATGTTCTCTGATAAACTACCTGAGACCCCATCACCAGAACCTGGAAGTAATACCCCAGATCATGACAAACCATTCATATTCCATCCCTCGTTGTTGGTAATGACCCCCGTTGTTGGATAATATTGCATTTTTCTTCTTTTTTTTTCACGTTAGACAGCCTGTTTCTGTACAGAAGCATTCCTAACTGCAACAGCTCCTTTCTTGGAGTGAGTCACAGTCAAGTTCTGCAAAAGGGCAACATCTAGTGGCCATAAAGGAGTATGCGTGGGCTTCATGAAGACACATTTTGTTTTTTTAACAGGGAAAGTGGGTAAGGCAACCAAGCTTTATTTTTTACATTTTTTTATTTTTTTTAACTTTCCCATATGCTAGTATGTCTGCAATCATTCTCAGTGGTCCTGTATTCTGTATTATTATATTTGCCTTTACCTTTACCAGGCTTTTGAGCTTGGAGAAAGGGCCAAGTCTTTCTATTCAAATCACATGACAGTATTTTTCAACTCTAGTCCCACATTTAGAGAAATATGAAAATAACTCAATAACGGAGTGGCAGAACACAGAACAGTCAGGCCGGCAGTCCTTTTTCCACTTCATGAGCAGGCCAAGCTCTGGGTTCTCACTTTGCTGCTCCTGCCACTCAGTGGTTGATAGGGGCTGCACCTCTCTCATGTTCACCATGTCCCCGTCCTCTCCCAGTGCTTCTTTCTCCCTGGTTTTCATGGACAGGGCGTCAGCGTTGCCGTGTTTCGCTCCTGGCAGGTTGGATGTCCAACTCATATGTTTGGAGCATTTTGAGCCTGCGGGCTACCTGTCCCTCGGGTTCCTTGAATC
This sequence comes from Acipenser ruthenus, assembly GCF_902713425.1. Taxonomy (NCBI): domain Eukaryota; kingdom Metazoa; phylum Chordata; class Actinopteri; order Acipenseriformes; family Acipenseridae; genus Acipenser; species Acipenser ruthenus. The sequence continues at coordinate 19,817,136 of NC_081198.1, read as the reverse complement.
GCAGCAACCACTGCAGTGCGGGGTGATCGGTGTGGAGCACAAACCGGCGACCACAGAGGTAGGGGCGGTAGCGTTTGATGGCTTCCACTACCGCCATTAGCTCCCTCCGGGTCACACAGTAATTGCGCTCCGCTTTGCTGAGGGCACGGCTGTAGTAGGACACGAGGCCCAGGAGTTGCGGAGTTGCTTCGTGTTGGCCGGTTTGGGCCACTGCTGTAAGGTGGAGATTTTTCCATGGTCGGTGACTCGATGCGGGTATTATTATTATTATTATTATTATTATTATTATTATTATTATTATTATTATTATTATTATTATATTTCTTAGCAGACGCCCTTATCCAGGGTGACTTACAATCGTAAGCAAATACATTAAGTGTTACAATACAAGTAATACAATAAGAGCAAGAAATACAATAACTTTTTTTCAAGCAAAGTACAAGTGTGACAAACCACAATTCAATAATACAGCAGATAATAGTGATAGTTACATCAGGATATGATTAAATACAAAATACTACAGGTTAAAAACTTGGCAGATTACAGTATTCTGAAGTACAGGATTAAATGCAGTAAAATAGGGGGCAGATAAGAGCAAAATAAAGCACATTTAAATGAAGGGTGATAGTGTCCCAGGATACAAACAGAGGAGCTCTACAGGTGCTGTTTGAAGAGGTGAGTCTTAAGGAGGCACCGGAATGTGGTCAGGGACTGGGCAGTCCTGACATCTGTAGGAAGGTCATTCCACCACTGTGGAGCAAGGGTGGAGAAGGAGCGGGCTCTGGAGGCAGGGGAGCGTAGCGGAGGTAGAGCCAGTCTTCTAGTGCAGGCGGAGCGGAAATGTCGAGTGGGGGTGTAGGGAGAGATGAGGGTCTGGAGGTAGCTTGGTGCAGTCTGGTCAAGGCATCTGTAGGCTAGTACAAGAGTCTTGAACTGGATGCAAGTGGTGATCGGGAGCCAGTGGAGTGAGTGGAGTAGTGGAGTAGCGTGGGCGAAACGAGGCAGAGAGAACACCAGGCGGGCAGCAGAGTTCTGGATGAGCTGGAGCGGACGGGTGGTGGACACAGGGAGGCCAGCCAGGAGGGAGTTGCAGTAGTCTAGGCAGGAGAGTACCAGGGCCTGGACCAGGAGCTGGGTAGCGTAGTTGGTAAGGAAGGGTCAGATTCTTCGGATGTTGCTCAGGAAGAATCGGCAAGTGCGTGCCAGAGTGGAGATGTGCTGGGAATAAGAGAGGCAGGGGTCCAGAGTGACTCCAAAGGTTCTTAGCGGAGGAAGTGAGAGAGTGTGGTAGATTCCAGAGGAACAGAGATAGAGAGATCAGAGGAGGGGGAGGAGGAGGGAAAGAAAAGGAGGTCAGATTTAGAGAGGTTGAGTTTGAGGTGATGCAAGTGCATCCAGGAGAAAATAGCAGACAGACAGGTAGAGATACGGGAGGAGATGGTGGAGTCAGAGGTGGGGAAGGAGAGGAAAATCTGAGCATCATCAGCATAGAAATGGTATGAGAAACCATAGGATGCGATGAGGGGGCCCAGGGAGCGGGTGTAGAGAGAGAATAGGAGAGGACCCAAGATTGACCCTTGGGGGACTCCAGTGTATGAGTCCTTTTTGGTAACCATGTTTAGTCGGCGGTAGTCCACATAGAAGCACAGACCCCCGTCCTTTTTGCTGACTTAATGCCACTGGTGCGGCTCTATCACCCTCACCCCCACATCTCCTGAATGGTTTTCTCTGCCGCCTTGCATCGGAACAGGAGCAGCCCACGTGGTGGTTCCCGACTGAGTGGGGATCGCTCTCTCAACACACCAGAGTCCACAGCTGTCAGCGACACAGGATTCAAACAGTGACACAATGCCGTGTCCCTTTTTATACACTTAGCTCCGCCCGTATGTAAATCAGGGTGCAGAGCTTACACACACACAGACGGGACCAATCACAGGGCAGACACAGAACACAAACAAGCAGGCTGAATTACACAGACAGAGGTAAACACACCAGCGGCGGGAATACAGGGAGGGAAACACAATTACAGTGCGTAAACACATTAGAAACAGTGGGAATACAGGGAGGGAAACACAATCTGGCTGCCTATCTCTGCTCGCATTCAATTCAACACGCTTGTTATGGTCTACCGCCCGCTCTCTTCACCATACTGCCCCCTCCTTCCTCCAATCCCTCTTGTCACCCTACACCCCCTGTCACCTTCTGCGCTCCTCCTTTACTGGCCGACTGGTCATGCCTTCCCTCCACTCTCCATCCTCCTGCCTGCTCCTTCTCTTCTGCCCCCTAGTGGTGGGACCAGCTACAGAACTTGAGGACTGCTCCGTCTCTAACTGCCTTGCACCACCTCCTCAAGACCCACCTGTTTAGACCCCAGTGTTGTTGGCACCAGACTTTCCCTGAAAAGGGGACTAAGAGGGGCAGAACAAAAAATTGAGGGGCTACACCCCACTTTGTACAGGCACACATAAAATACATTTAAGTAATTTTCTGTGTCAGAAAGTTGACCTGTGTGAAGAGCATGCATTTAAATATGTGCTTGAAAAGGATAACAAGAAAGTGAAATTGTCATGATGTATTTACCAGCATACACAGGAACATCTTGCATGTAAACAGGGACTGGGATTGTTCAACACAGGCGTGGCGTTTTTGGAACACTGATAAACTTAAATTAATGAAACACAAATAGATGCGAGAGTCTGCGGGATGTATTTAAATAAGGGAAACCATTTTGAATAAGAAATATATAAAATAAGGGAAACAATTACATTGCTTATTCAAAATTGTTTCCCTTACTTAAATACATCGCGCAGACTCTATAAATATAATGATTAATTTGGTATAACCATTGTGTAAAAAGCGCTTGGTTAAGTTATAATGCTGCAGTGTGGAGTATGGGCTGCAGTGTGGAGTAGTAGTTAGGGCTGTGGACTCTTGACCAAAGGGTTGTGGGTTCAGTCCCAGGTGGGGGACACTGGTCCTGTACCCTTGAGCAAGGTACTTTACCTAGATTGCTCCAGTAAAAACCCAACTGTATAAATGGGTAATTGTATGTAAAAATAATGTGATATCTTGTAACAATTGTAAGTCGCCCTTGATAAGGGCGTCTGCTAAGAAATAATAATAATAATAATCTCAAGAATATGTGTCCAGTAGATAACTTAGTAGTAATATTAAAGATAGCGATACATGGATCTTTATATTATAAGTGAAAAGCCGGTCTTCTGTCTCGGTGCTTGCTTAGGTTAACGTGAGAGTGTGTAGCTGCGTATGGCTTCGCTTACTTAAAAACAGCGGTAGAAATGAAGCCTGACTTAATAATTTCGCTTGGGGTGGGAGGAAATAAGGTACAATTTCCCTTCCATCCTCTAAAATCTCAGAATTCCTAGATAACCACTTAATTTGCGTAACATTCCTCCTACTGTAGGAAATGGGGTTTTGCGACTGCTCACATCATTCCTGGCCTTTTTCGATTTTTGTTGGGAACACGAAAAACAGTCGGAAAGTTTAAACACCGCCACAAAAGCCCTCCCCGTCTGCATTATAGTGCCATGATACACCTGGGAACAGACGTTTAATAAATGTTTGAACGAACATATTTGGGTGTTTTCATTTGTTTGTTTGGTCCAAGAACAAGTAATATAAACTCCTTGAAAGCACACATCGATAGAACACTATATAACATCGACAAATAAAGCTTTGGAAAACCTCGAGAGTTGCTCCTCTCAAACACTGCATCAACCCAACAGCTGCTTGCCACAGATTTTGCTGTGTAGGTGCTGCTCCCTGGCGGTGTGGAAGAATCTCTGCCCGGTTGAACGGAGCCTCCTAGAGGAGCGAGTGCTCTGCGGTAAAGATGGCGGCGGCAGAGGGGGCGCGTAGCGGCTGGAGGAAGACAGAGCGACCCTGAAAGAGCGAGTGAAGACTCGGGCGAAGGGATTGAACAGTGCTGCAGAAACTGTTGACCAAACCCGAGTTAAAGGGTAGGCTGCTTAGTGCCAAATACACGCGGGGGTCTGAGGCTGGAAGAAGAGATTTCAAAACAGGCCGCGCTGCTGTTGGGGGATGTGAGCCGGGAGGCAGGTGGGTTGAGTACCGTGAAACAGCTCTACTGAAGTGCGGGGATATGGGACAGCAGGTGGGCCGAGTCGGGGAGGGAGCTGCTACCGGGATACAGCATCAACAGCCGCAACAAAATGCCCAACAGCAGCCTCCAGGAAGGGGGAGCCGGGGCAACAATGCTGGGAGGAGACCGCGGGATCCAGCGGCCATCGGGACTCCACCGGGCAGGTCTGCCGCTGTAAATGTACCGGATCCTGGGATCAATATTTTCACACAGCATTCAGGTAGGGGCTAAAGTGGCTGCTTGGGTGAAGCATAAATACATACAATGTTTAATAGAATTGTTTTAAAGTTAAGCGGGAATACACACTGTGGGAATATTCTGTTTAGAGTTTTTGCAAATCATCCTTGTTTCCTTTGTGAAGCGAAGCTTTGCCTTTATAAAATTAAATTACTGACGAGTGCGACGTATTACCAACTCGGGGGTTTGTTGAAACAAATATAAAATATTGTTTACTCTGGCGAACCATGGCTTTGGAATATGAATATGTGTGTTCTACATTAACATTACAATACATTACAGTAAGATGTGGCTTAAAATGTTTCATTTTTTAAAACACTGTTCACCAGATAGGGATATAATAACACGTTTATTCTCTTGTGTTTTTGTCATGTAATAAAGATGGACGTTCGGGTACTGTACATCTGCAAAATCAAATTATGGTTATGTTTTATGTGAAAATGACTGTTTTACGGGGGGGGGGGGGGGATTATTGGAGGTTTATTTAATTCTGAAGACAGCGTGTGGGTTGCGTTTGAGCTGGTAATCGTCAGTATCATGATAAATGACGGCTGTTGTTTAATAGTCAGTTACGCTGAGAGGTTTTATAAACACACACGTGTTGGAGCAGTTTTAAATAATTACACACCCATTGTGGATGAGGAGTGGATGAATATTTTTGACTATTAATGAGAAATAGAGACACACTATATATATAGTGTGTATCTCTCTCTCTCTCTCTCTCTCTCTCTCTCTCTGTATGTATGTATATATATATATATATATATATATATAATATATATATTGCATACCCCTAATTTTTTATTATAATGTAGTCTTTTTATAGGCAAGAAGTAAAAAAAAAAAAAAAAATTGGGCCATCAATATAATAACATTTTTAGGGAGGAAGCGTATGTCCTACAGAGGAAATAATTATTAGCAGTGATGTCAGATCTTGCTTAAGGGTAATTGTCCCTATTCAGAACGAACCACTGCTATTTTAATGCAGTGGTCTTGAACCCTGGTTCTCATGTACACCTGGCAGTACAGGTTTTTGTTTCAAACAGGAACTAAATATGTGTGTTATAATTAGGGCTTCTGATTTTTGGTGTTTTCTACTGAATTTTCTACTCTCCTTTTAAAAATTAAGTTGATACCTGTTAAGCCTTTCGTGTATCTCACGCACAACTCAGAAACTCGTTAATAGTAAAATTGATTTAATTTATTATTATTATTATTTATTTCTTAGCAGACGCCCTTATCCAGGGCGACTTACAATTGTTACAAGATATCACATTATACATTATTTCACATTATACAGATATCACATTATTTTACATACAATTACCCATTTATACAGTTGGGTTTTTACTGGAGCAATCTAGGTAAAGTACCTTGCTCAAGGGTACAACAGCAGTGTCCCCTACTGGGGATTGAACCCACAACCCTCCGGTCAAGAGTCCAGAGCCCTAACCACTACTCCACACTGCTGCCCTAATTTACAGGTCTTTTCTATGAAACATCTAAATGAGCTTTTAAATCGTAAGTCTTATTTTTTCAATTCAAAGCAGAAGCGACGCATTTTTATTTATGTTCATGATAGCTTTAATAAACAGCGATGTGCAGTTCATATTTCTCGAGGCCCGGGACAACACGATTTACTTTTAGACTTTGCCCATGGACAAGTACTTTTTTTTTTCTTTTTTCTTTTGTCACTACGTCCAGTTGCTAGAAAAACTTAAGCATATTTCTAGGCAGTAGTGTTCTTCGATAGCACACTATCATGATATTCAGTACTATTGGGATTCTTATTTTATGTCCATTACATGGTAAATGTTTGCCAAATTAGTTTTTTTTTTTACAAGTGCAAAGCGCATAAGAGTGCTAATACACAAGTAATAATACTACAGCATTATTATATAATACTGTATATATGTTATGCTGAAATCAAGTTCCAGTGTATTCAAAGGTCATTGCCACCGGCTATACAATTCAAATAAATCTGGTAAGAAAAAGCAACACTTTGTGTATTACAAGGGATCTCTTCTTATAGATAATAAAACAGAAATACTTTCCTTGAAGCAGACTTTTTATAACTAGGCCAGATGTTTTACTTACAGGGGTATCTTAGAAGTGCCCTAAAAATGTGAGCAAGGAATAAAAAAATGAAGCTCTGTTGTGGAAGCTGATTTACAGGGTTACTTCAGAAATGGCTTGATGAGGTTCTTGCTTGGATCAATAAACAACCACATGAGCAAGATGGGACAAATGGACCTCCTCATGTTTGTAACATTTCTTATGTTCTTAAAGTCACTACAACATAATGCCTCCATGAATCCATACTGTTCAAATATTTTAAAAAGTAAAACAAGTAAACACAGTATAATGCTTAACTACACTAGCCTGATTGATTCATGTACACTATAAAACATTTCTTTATAAGCGAACACAATAATGTGTTAAATTAGGGAATACACAGAAATGTTGTATTCCTTAATTTGAAATACAATGCGTTTATTTTACAATTTTATAGTGCTAGATATTTTGAAAATCACCTCTTCCAAATTTATTAATTTGTTCAGCGGATGAAGAACTGCTTTGCTAAAAATGCTGCTACGCAATTTAACATTGAAAAATTCAAAGTTAAGCACTAATGTAGATGCCTTCCTCTGATGTGCTATTAGAACAGAATTCTGTTTAAGCGTATTCAAACCAAATGTCTTCGTCAAAACAACGTTCCAGTGCACCTTAAATAAGAACATAAGACATTTTACTAGCAAGAGGAGGCCATTCGGCCCATCATGCTTGTTTAGCTGTTAAATCTTGCAAAGAAAGTAAATTGGACAAAAGACAACCACTTTGGTTACTATAATAAACTGTTAGTACTTCGTGTTGCTTTCATGCTGAACTTGTAGCCGACTGCATTGGCAGACTTTTGCAGTGTGACTCGGAAGCTTTATAGGTCCTGTGCTTTCCTCTGCAGGTGAAGCATCACATTGATCCTGTTATCTAGGGAAACTGATCTGCTGGCATTGAAGTCTGTATTCATCCTGGTCTTTCCACAGCTCATGCGTGCAATTCAAAACACAGGATTTTCACAGCTGTCACATTACATGCACAAAAAATACGGATTAACACAAAATCCAAAGAATACAAAAACATCGCTAACATTTGACATGCGGTAGAGTTTTAATGACACGTCGTCAAAATTTTGTATACTGTAATGACGACGTAAACAAGCATCAATGAACTCCCTGTTGTGACTTTTTTTATAAGTAATATGCACTGGAATTCACTTAAACTAAAAGAACGGAAGAGATTACAGTAAGAGTAAACTTTGGCAACATGATCGGGGTGGCGATCTAATAGATTTTCAATAAATTGGTGGCATTTCCTCCTTCTGTTTTTCACTTCAATATTTTGACTGTCCTCGTTCATCCAGATTGCTGTCCAAAATCCAAAATAGTTCCACATCAAGCTTCTCTCCGGCATTCGCCATGAGTGCTGCAGTAATTACATTTTCCCAGAACGCGCAGGGTAGTTCGTCACTTCTGGTAAGCAGAAATGAATAAATTTAGTTCATATTGTTTTTAAAGCACAATTAGTTTTGTTTTAAAAGTGACTTCCCTTTATTAATGTAAATAGTCCCACAGAATGATTGTAATAGTGTGTCCAGCATAAAATACTTTAATTCATTATAATTATAATGACAATTATAATTATAACAAGACAATTATTACCGCATGGTCATGTGATCATGTGATCTTGTTCAGCCAATCACAGCACTTAATTTATCCAAGCCATTTTATAAGTAGGTATCGGTATACAAAAGCATATTAGGGAGTCACGCAAGGTCCTCACAATTCTAAACTGCCGAAGTCTCGCACATACAAGTGAAAGAAAAAATACATAACTAAACCTCAAAGCAAAAATATACAGAGTACTAGGGCTGTGTTCGAAGGTTTGTTCGCTAGCCAGGAATTCCAAGGTAGTTTTAAAACTTCGAAGGTTCGTCAGGTGGCATTCGCAGTCTGTTGTGTGTGTTTTTTTTTTAATTTATTTATTTATCTTTTTTTATTTAGTAGTCACCAATTAGTTTTTTATTATTTTCTTCCCAATTTAGTAGTGTCCAATTATTTTTTTTTTAGCTCAACTCAGTCCTACTACCCCTGCGATGACTCGGGAGGGGCCAAGACGAACACACACTGTCCTCCGAAGCGTGTGCCGTTAGCCACCCGCTTTTTTACACACTGCAGACTCACCATGCAGCCACCCAGAGCTACCACGTCGGAGGACAACGCAGTCCTGGGCAGCTTGCAGGCAAGCCCTCTGGTGCGCGGTGAGCCGAGGACAACCTGACTGACCTAACCCTCCCTCCCCCCGGGCGACGCTCGGCCAATTGTGCGCCGCCCCCCTGGGAGCTCCCATCCACGGTCGGCAAAGTAATAGCCTGGACTCGAACCGCCAACGTCCAGACTATAGGGCGCATCCTGCACTCTACGTGAGTGCTTTTACTGGATGCATCACTTGGGAGCCCAGTGTTTTTTTTTTTTTTTCTGTTAACAGAAACCGTTTGACAATGTGTGAATACTAGAAATCACACATTATATGTCACTCACATGTAAAAATTGTATCTTTTTGATTTGTATAATGCATATTATGTCAACAAAAGTTGTATTAAAATCCACTGCAAAATCGTAATACGGAGCAACTCTATATGGCGCCGCTGCCGTGTATGGAGTAGGGTGTAGTATCCAAAGCACTGAGGGGATATCTATAGTGGTTGTAGTGCTTCAGTAAAATATGTACTGAATACCTCTTGTACAAGACAGTGTAAGAGAAGTGCTATGGTAGAATATGTTTGAAACATACAAAATATACGCGAACACTAATAATTTAAATTTCAAAAGCTGAGCACTATCCGCCCCTCCCCTCCCCCCAGCTCGTGGTATCCAGAGGCAAACCTTTAATTTCCTCATTCGCCGTCTCAAGAGCAAAGTGTTGTATAATGTAAGCTGTATTGAAAGAAATGTCTCGAAACCCCTCTGCTGTTTGGGATTTTTTTGTTAAAAATATTATCAAAACCCTAAAAGTTATATTCTATTTGTGTTTGTGTATTTTGTGGGACGGTGAGTGGGCAAGTAGATTTTGCTAGCATTTTTTTCTCATGGACAGGAAGTTCTTTTTCAAAAATTGCACACCCCTGATAGATTAGTCATTTACTAACATTGTGATCTCGTTTGTACGTTCTGCTTGTTAATCAACAATTAAAGCTTGGCCAATTTAAAAGCCAATTTAGTTGTTAATAGAAAAAAGCCTGTAAATTTAAATCAGTTTTACTATTATGCTTCAGTTGTGATTTGAGATACACAAATGGCTTCACAGGTATCAATTGCATTCTTAAAGGAGAGTAGAAAATTCGGAGTAAAGCACTGAAAATCAGAATCTAATCATCTCTGATTCTAATCATGCATTGTGTTCTAGTGGATAGACATGCACTCAGGCAGAGCGGCTCTGAAACATTAAACCGTGTCCAGCTACAGTGCCTGCCCAAGAGTTCAAATTTATCAATAAGAAAGGTAGAAGGTGGTTCTATAAAGGGTATATGCAACAAATGGACAAAAATGTGAGAGTCACCAAACTAGTTCAACTCCAGAATCATGTTGCACCACTTGTGTGATGTGTATTTACCTTTGTGCCTGCAGACAGTAATGCTAGAAGTCCCCACCAAGTGAGATTCTACGTTTCAAAAACAAATAGGGTGACCCTCATATTTTTTGTGCTTTTGAAGTTAAATTTGTGACTCTCTTACTCCAGTATTCTGGTTCATTTGAATCAGGTGTCTTTCTTTTTAAAGGGTTAGGAGCAAACCCATTACTTGGCTCTCATTAGCACAGCATTTACAGTCTCTTACCATGCTACTGGAGTTTCCCAGGCTTGGTTTTCCCTCTAGCACTAAACTGAGCCTCGCACTCAAAGCCCAGGAATCTATGTGGTCCAAATACTTGTTGCACAGGAAGAAAGTGTTGTTAAAATGAACACCGAGTCAGACAAGCTAAAGAATCAATAAGAAGCACTTGTAAAAATACAAGTTGTTTGATAGTATCTGTAAATGAGCAATGGACATACTGTAAATCTACATGATGTTGTGTTAGATTCTGTTTCAAATTTTTGTAGCCAATTAAAATAGCCACCACGAGAAGCCCTCCATTAGAGTGCTGTTACTCTATGGAATATATTACTGTAGATGAGACCAAACAACACAAATGTGCATGTGAAATGAATATTAAATTACACTGCACATATCCTATTGTATGAAGGTTATACCTCTACATTAAAATGCATGTATTTGACAGTAGTTTAACATTTAAGAACAATTCTAAACGTTTAATGCTTGGAAAACTTTTACATACACGTCAAACACTGGTTTGACATTTACTAGTCTAGAGAGCTGTGGAACTTGTAAGGATGTTATTTTAACAGAATCCAGGGACACAGATAACAAAGTTTAAACACTCCATTATAAGATATATGGTATTACTAAAAAGTAATAGTACCATCAGTACATTTGCAGAGATTATCCAACAAGAAGGCTTTATTAATGCCAGATTAGATTCTATAATGACTAATGTGTATTGTTGCCATTTTATGGATTGTGATGTGATGGGAACTGGAAGAGCACCATGACTGCAGACTCTCGGGTACTCTGCTGTGAAAGACAGTGTTGTTTTTTTTTTGTTTTTTTTTAACTTGGCACTTCAAAGGGGCTGAGTAGAATGGTGCGCGAAGTGGGGAGCTCGGAGAGTCATTAAGGGGGGCACGACTATGACTAAAGAGACAGTTCTCAGTTCTGTAAAAATTATTTTTATTTATTTTTAAGTATAACAGAACATTTTCAATAAATACAAAAGCATTTAACAGCCCAATTTGTGTGCTATTAATTTCATTTAGTTTTTTTTTTTTTTGTTTGAAACTGTAAAGAGTGAGTGAAGAAAGGTGAGAGTCGGGTGGTTAAGACATAGTGTGTAGTAATGTAAACACTGTCAAAATATTAAAATATCCACAGTTAAAAATTAATGAAGTCCGTTTCACAAAACGACGGCTGATACCAACTAAGGAGTAAAATAAAACTGAATATCTGACAACTGGAACCGACCGAAGTTACAGAAAATGGTATGTACTGCAAATAAAATACCAAAACAGGGTCTTGTTTAAAATAGCAAACTGGTCCGTACCCTTGAGCAAGGTACTTTACCTAGATTGCTCCAGTAAAAACCCAACTGTATAAATGGGTAACTGATTGTAATAATAATGTGATATCTTGTAACAATTGTAAGTTTCCCTGGATAAGGGCGTCTGCTAAGAAATAAATAATAATAGTAATATTTTCACGATGTTTTCTTTGATTTTGGTGGCGCAGTGATACATGGTTAGCACAGGTGCAGTGATTTGCCTTTGTTCCTAAGTAGTTCTTAATCGTGACATTGTGCTGGATATTGTAACGGCTTGGAACGTTGATGGATCAATCAGCATTCAGCATTCTAACAATCTGTTTTATAAGTATAGTACTATTAAGTAAAATAAATAGATCATAGAAATAAACACACAAAAAAACTATTTTGTCTGCAGTATTTGATGGAGCCTACTGTAAATATTGTGTGCATTTTGTTAGAAAAACACACATTCTTTATAAATCTGGTGTTCAGCGGTTACAAAACTGAAAGAACGTCAAGAAAATCTGAATGCCACAAAGCAGCAGTAATAGTTGGCAATGAATTTGTGTCTGTGATGCAACAAACTAAAACACCTGTACATCAGGAGTTGAATTCAGCTTATAAAGAGTGGAAAAAACAGGCAGAAGCTATTTTTATACTTGAATAACTCCCAAGTATTGTTTATTGTAGTTGTACTCTTAGTATGTTACTTAAATGTACTAGCAAATGTGTTCCAAACTGCACTGAAAGAAACACTTCCTTAAAGTATGGTATAAATTTGTTGAGGTGAGGTCGAGCCACAGGGAACCTTTTGTGAATTTAGTGAACCAGTCAAGCTACAAGGCTAGACCAGCCCCTGATAATTACTAATTGATTGATTTGTGTTCACTGTTAAATAAAACCAAAATCCTACAAGTTATATTCAACTTTGTTTGTGTGTGTTTTGTGCGACGGGGAGGGGGCAAGTATTTAAGACGGACAAGTAGAATTTTCTAGAATTTTTTTTTAGAAATTGTCCACTCCTGATTCTAGGATTTGTAGAACCGGAGAAATTATGTTTTGAAGTCGTGACTGTCAGTGAAACTGTAGTGAACAGAGCCGAAATGGTGGCTTCCATGTCTGGGGCACCAAGTGTAAAAACATTAGTTTTTTCCTGGATTTAATGCAAATCGTGTGTTTTTTTCTGGCTTTAACCAAAACAAGTTCTGATTTAGCTTCATACATAAATGTTAACAAACACATTGTTAAAAGTTTTGAAATGTTTACATGTAGTATGCAGAGGAGGTGGGGAAGCAGAGACATTGGCTCTCTGAGTGTAAGGGCAGCTCTGCAGCATACACTGCCAAATAATACGCTTCAATGGGCTCATTTAGCTTCACATTTAGCTGGCAAAATAAATATTTATTTTGTAAAAACCCAAATTTTATTTTTTCAGATTTAATTGCTGAACGATAATGTCTTTCAGATTTATCTGTTAGGTAAATGTTAAATCGCCAAGTGTAAAATAGGTTTAAGTTACATGTATTTTTTCACAGATTTATTTGTTAGAAATGTCAGCTAAATGTTGTCGCCAGTGTAAAAAAAAAAAAAATCACTGATTTTGTTTTTAGAATCCTAGATTTAATGTGTCAGCTAATTATATCTGAAAGTACATTTTGGAAAACTTGTAAGAATGTGTTTAACATTTATGTATTTAGCTACATCTGGACTTTTTGTGGTTAAATCTTGGAAAAAAAATGCAATTTACATTAAATCCGGAAAACAAACATCTGGTAAAATATAAAGTGCCGGCCAGGCAGGCAGGCAGGCGGGGGGTTGCGCAACAAAATGCATGCTAAGTAAGGGCGGCACAATCAAATAATAGGCTTTCCTGGCTACTGCCAATAAAATGCATCCAAAAAGAAGCATGTTTTATTTGTCATGTGAGATACCATGTTTGAAAAGGTTTTGATTGCTGTCTGAAATGACAGTGCAGATGTCAAGGTTAAGACTCAATATAAAAGACTGCAGGACCTGAGAGAGAAAGCGTAAACACTGTTCGGTTTGTTTGTAGGATAGAATGCAATACCCCACACCATCAGAAAAACTCTGCAAATCAACCAACCTTTACTTATTTGATTGTTGCCCTTTGTGGAAATGCAGTGGAGGCTGAGCATATCTGATGTAAAAGGGGTACATTCACTTTTGTATCATCCATTAGATTTTCATAAAGCTCACATTCTTAGATGATGATGTACAAAGTCATGGCCTGAATAATGATAGACAGACCTCCTGAACCACATTGATTGTTTAAATACCGATCTGTGTTGTAGAAAAATATAATGAAAAGGAGAAAATAACAATATTAACCTTTTACTGTCCTGGGTATGTTCGCATACCTATTTAATGCCTATTTTCCCAATGTCAACTATATTGCTGGCTCAGATGCTGGCTTTTAAATGTTTATGGAAACTTAGGGATGGAAATATGACTCCTATTGCATACCAGTTTCACCCTTTCCAGGTGTTACTAAGAGCTTGATTAGCCATAGTGTATAGGTAACAAGCTCAGATGTGTCTTACTAAACTCATAGTAAAACCGGGAATGAACCAAAATGCTATGCGAAGGGAGTCCATGGCAAAATAGTGTAACCGTCTGCTTTATTCAATAACAAGAGCGAAAAGTATAGTTTATTTTCACATGCTAAATGAACACGTAAAAAAATATATATCTATAAATTTGCTAAAAACAGCATCATACTGTATTATATCGAAGGACTTGTTACATGAATCCTATTACTTACCAACTGAGACAGACAACAGAGGTTTAAAAAAAGGATAGAGGTTCTAAACAATATTGTGACTGTGCTGCTGCTTGTAAAATAATAAGTACTAACAAATTAACAGTCACATTTAGAATAGGGTTACATGGAGATTATTGAAGAAATACGTCTGACTTGCAATTTGATGCAAACAGGTTTTATTTATCTAAGAGAGAACAGGGATTTATCTAAAAGAGAGAACAGGGATAGCCACAGGATAGCAGAAGATGTATGTGTGTGTTTTTTTAAACACAAAACAACAAAAAAAAAACTGCCATCTTTTTTTTCTATGCAAGTTTATTCTATCTTTTATTAATATATCGCCCTCAGTCTCTCAACCAAATCAGTAATACCCATCTGCTGGTCAGTATTCCTGCCAAGAGAGTGAACAGCTGATCGGAATTATTATTTGAGAACGCACCTGGCGTGAATGTAGCTAATATATGAATGCGTATATTAAGGCGATTACTCGAATAGCAAAAAGATTGTAGAGTATAAAAATAATTGCGACGACTCGAGTAACTCGATTAATTATCCCACCTCTAATGTTTTCTGCTTCCTGTTTTGTATTTTTGTATTGAGAACAAATGTGCAGATAAACTCAGCACAGCTACTATGGGAGATTACATTCAATTGCTAAGCAGTAGTGTATGCAGTGTTTACTGAGTAATCTTCTTGACCTGTGCTGCAGCTATCTGGATTTAGGACTTCAGTTTGTTCATTCCTAATCTTGACATTCATCTGAAATCTCTAGTATGGGTTAATGTGGGGAGTGGCAGAGTGCTTTTTTTATCTCCAGTGAAGGATGTAGTGAAGGGGCCTGTAGGTCTGTATTAGAGTAAGGTTTGGAAAAATAATGAATTCTGATTATTAATTTGTTTTGTCTTCTGAAAAATTACCGCTAACCACATTGTCATGTTTATCTAAAGTTAAAAAAAAAAAAAAAATACAACCGCCACGTCTACCAAGATATTCCTGTAGACAATAAAGAGATGCTTGTGGTGGGGGGTCCATATAATTAAATTGGGCATCGGAAAATTAATAGGAGTTAGTTTTATAATACTCATGATAATTGAGCCAGTAATTGAAAATGTAATTCTTGTCAAACCCTATTTAGACACTTACATTGATAGGTCCAATTTTGATGAAACCTGGTAAAGACAATGGTGGTGATGATCCACTGTGTCTTGATACTGATAACTCTACATTGCAAATGACTGCTGTAGTGGGGGGATCTGGCTTTAACCAGTGAAATGGAGTTAACTCTCGAGTCCAGTGTAGCTGTGCATGCTTTTCAGTCACTTCTGCAGCATACATTCAGGGCACTTAGTTTGCCTTAATGCTGATCTTGTGGGACAGTGCAAGCAGGAAATGAATTCTAGTCTCACGGGAAAATCATTGGTACTCAGCTGCAGTCAAGAACCACCCAAATGAGGCAGCCTCTCAGTTAACTACGGAATACTGCTTCAATGAGATGTGCTGCTTTTTACTAGGGACTTCTGCCCCTTCACCGCAGTTAATGACTTCATGAAAGAATGACGTTATTGTCAGTGGAATAGCTCTTTTCAGACTGAGTTTAACAAGTCAGGAAACAGATAATTGAAGTGTTTGATAGAACAATTCGGGGATAGCACACGCTACAAGTGCCTAACTCAGAATGGCCACATAACCACGGAGAGAGAATTGTTAAGCTGATTATAGCAACGTTTGCATCTAAGTTATCGACAGTATTTGTCCATCCCATCTTTGTAGGCTGTGCTTTTCTATTTTAACTTAACAAGGCTCTACAGTGTGCCCAGTTTGGTTGCATGTGCAACCAAAAAAGTTGCCTGTGTGACCCTCAGTTTTAGGTGCTCGTGTACAACTAATGCTTTCATGACCTCAAATACTGATTGGAAATAAAAATTTGGTCAGCTACAAATATTCACCTGAAAAACAAAAACAAGGTGTTAAGTTCGTTATAATAATATAGGCACATTTTCATGTATGCATAATGTGTGTGTGTATATGTAGAATAATATATCAGCAGCTGTAAATATTTAATTGAGGGGATCTGTGTCATCCTAAACCTGCATGTTTTTTTGTATTGCATGGATTTTGAAGAGATACCTGGTTGAGTAGTATGGTTGGTTGACCTTTTGATTTTTATGGAATTTCGCTTTTGTGGATTATTTTGCTATGCCTTTTTGGTTCTTTGTTCTTTTAGAAAAAAAAAAATCTGTTTGTGGCTTTTAGTGGTTGCTTATTGTTAATGGTCAAAACTTTAGTAAATGAAGAAAAAAAAAGTTTGGTGTACCATAACATTAAGGGGTAGATGTAATTTGCATTGCTCTTATGCTTACATAGGGTGCAGTGCAAAATAATTGCCTGGCTGCAATGCAATTTGAATTTTGCATCCACAATTATTTGCACTGTGCCTATGCTTATATCTACCCCTAAGACTGTACTTTTATTGGGTCCACCAGCATTTTCACTGGGACCCCCAAAAGTTCCCTGGGACCTTCAGTTTTTTTAGTTGAGAGTCCTGGCCCCTCAATGGGAAAACCGTTTGAGAGCCCAGGGTCTGTGACGCTTCATCGGTGCTGCTTGATTGTAGATTTGGACCATGACTGTCTGGTTGAAAGTACAATTGGGATCGAAGATGCTTTGCATGCTGTGAGGAGTGTATGAATTAGTCTGCCAGCCAGTTGCTGGTGTTGTCTCCTGTTCTCTTGCTACTGCTATGCTGGAGGTTTGTTTGCTTGCTGATGCTGTTGTCTCTGGGAAAGCAAGGTTGCTGGTGCTTGAACAGGTGGCTGCATTTAACATGTGCGCCTAAGAAAAAACGTTAACTAAAATTGACACTTGCCATAAGTTTAAAATGTAAACCTCCAATTAGTTTACCTTTACAGTTCTTGAACAAATAGCAATAGATATTTAAAGGGACTTACTGTGTGTGTTACAATTTTATTATTTTATTATTATTATTATTATTATTATTATTTGTTTATTTAGCAGACGCATTTATCCAAGACGACTTACAGAGACTAGGGTGTGTGAACTATGCATCAGCTGCAGGGTCACTTACAACTACGTCTCACCCGAAAGACGGAGCACAAGGAGGTTAAGTGACTTGGTGGGATTACAAGCCCTTTTGGTTACAAGCCCTTTTGTTTAACCACTGGACCACACAGCCTCCTGTATTGTAGTTGTAGTTCAATAGTTTCTACATTTGAAGTTGCAGGGTAGATTACTACATTCTCCTCCAGATTACAAGCATTAAGATGAATCTTTGAGTTCTTCAGAGTTCTTAATTTATCCACATGGAAACATTGTTAAAATGAATGCAACATCTTGAAATGATCTCACATGGCTTTCAGTGTATATAATGTGCTGATCCCCAGACTTTCCTTCAGCTTCTAAACATCATGGGATAGCAATCCATACAGAAACATGACAATTCAAGCAAAACTTCAAACATCAAAATTCTTGCTTCTTATTTGCACTAGCCTAGTCTACCATTAATAGTGCAAACCAAGGCTTTTAAATCCATGTTCTTAACTAACCCAATTTAATTTTTACATATCACAACAGTCCAAGTGTGACACAACTTACAGTACATTCTTCAGTCACGAAATCAGTATCCATGTGGAGTCTGTCTGTACTTCACACTCTTACTGTACAGTATGCTGTGCCAATGAAGAAAACCGCTCATCCAGTTGTGATGCAACTTCGTTAGGACATTCTTTAACATTCCTCAGTTACATTTTTCCATGTGCATACTGTGGATGTGGTGATCTTCTTTTTCATGTTACTAAAATTGTAGCTCTAATTTAGTATTTTCCAGCTGTGGTGGGGGATGTGTATTCCTAGATTGACTGTGGCTTACTTGGAATTCCTGTCTTTATTCTCTCACCAGTTGCTAGCAGCTTGGTGTATCTTCAAATGAAGTGTCAATTACTTATGTGAAGTTACAACCGTAAAAGGCTTTTTTTTTAATTGAAGATTATGAAATGTAATATTGTTGTACTGCAGGACAGTAGAAATGTATTTCTGGTACTGAATCACCTAATTTGTTGTAGGACCATTTTAATTTAGCCACAATCATGTGACCTAGAGCACAGGAAGAAAACAACCAAACAAAAAGGCCATCCTCATCACTTTAATACAAGGAGCAGTGAGGATGGTGATGAGGGTCCTGGTACATGTGCAGAGCTCCTTTGAAGGGTGAGTGGCTCATGGGTGATGTCTTGTTTACCTCATATCAGTGTTGGTGGCTTGCAGCTGCTATAGTCTCTAATTGGAGCTTGGTCAGAGTAGCAAAGCATGCCCTCTGCCCCCCCCCCCCTCTCCCTGCCTGTCATGCAGTCAGACTGGGCTTCCTGATAATGCTTTACTGAGGAGGCCTGATTAATCATAAGAACTTGAGGGACTGAATAATGTAACTCCGTTAGAGTGTCTTGTTTTACTTTGGAGAGAGCCAGCCACATAGGATGTTTACAGAGAAATAAACAGTATGAGTTAACACTATGAATAATCATGTATCTGTTCCTTCCCGCAACCAAACTGTTTCTTGTTAATTCAATAATATAGAATTGTTTTATTTTCTTTTTTGTGCTTGCTTTAAAATAAGGCCCTATATATATATATATATATATATATATATATATATATATATATATATATATATATATATATATATATATATATATATGGGGGATGTGCTTTTGGTACATTTTGTATGAGCATTTAAATGCTTTGCAGTGTCAGCGTTTAAACCATATCTACATACACACTCTTTTATATTACATTCTGATGCTGACAGCCCTGGTTAGTATTTTCTAAGCAAATAACCCCTAAATAAGCAAATACCGTTTTAACATCGCAAAGACTTAACTACAAAGTTAAAAAAAAAAAAAAAAAAACACATCCACATCCACATCAAAGTATATATTGAAATGTTTATATGTATGGTTGTAATTAAAGTTGCTAGTGGATATATAACTATATACATATTGAACACATTTTCGGATAGTTTAATGTTGTTAGAATAGTGTGTTTCTTAGAGGTTCATTTAACAACAAAAAAACAGGAACCTATTCCTTTTGTTGTAGTTTTTTTATAAATAATTTTGCCCAAAATGTATATGGTTTAAAAAAAAATAATTAAAAATGAAAAGAGGGACAAACATCACCCACTGTACAGCGCTAATGCAAAATGGCTCCAGAAAGTGAAAGAAAGTTCAGCAATTGGGGAAAAAAAAGTTGGAAATACTTTCACTTCTGGAAAAGGTAATTACCAGGGATAAAATAGCATAATATTTTGGAATTGTAAAGAGCACTGTGACTGATATTAAGAAGTCTGCCTCAGATTTCAAAGTTTGCGGTCTTTGATAGTAGCGGTGGGATTTTTGTGATCTATTGCTCGAGACGAGTACTTGAGCATTACAATTTGAGTACTCGAATCAAACGCCACACTCCTCTACATACTGTACTAGTGTACATAAACCTCCCAAACATTGCCACAAGTCATATTTTAAATGCCAAACCAACACACAATCAGGTAATATATTAAGTAATTAATATAAGGTTTGCCTTCTTGTGCAGTTAATTGTATATGGTCAAGTATTACTAAATAACGTAAAGTATTCAAATTCACGTATCCACACAACTTTATATTAAATTGTAAAAAGAGATGCCTGGCCTACCTGTTTGAAATGTGTCTCAGGAGTCCTTTACTTTAGTGCAGTAGTTCGAACATACAAATAAAAATTGTACTAAGCATAAATGGCCGTTTGGTCCAAAAGCTTACAGAACAATTTCAAGTGAAAAAAGCCTTCCACCTATGGGAAGATTGGGGAATGGGGTCCACGAGTCCTGTGGTAATTGCAACTTTTTCTCCTTTTTGAAAGTTGTATGAATAGCTGCAGCACGATTTTCTTTAAGTTTTTCCAGCCTCGCTGTTATTGTTTTATGGATCAGCACAGTATTGGGATAATCTGACATCGATTTCAGAACTGCTGCACGATTCACACACACACACTGTCCTCACAGAGGATAATGCCATCACGCCGTGTTCGGCCAAATCTATAGCAAATATTGTTATGGATGTTTGCTTTTTTTGCCATCAGTAGCTCCATCTACAATAATTCTGAATGTTTTTTTTTATTTCAAATGGTGAAGCATTGAACTTGTGTTTTTGTGGTACGGCAATTTTGTTTGGCATAATTTACATAGCACGGTTTTCTCGTCCGGTTCCTCAAAATACTTCCAAATGTGGCTTCCTTTGTTCAGAGATGCCATTTTAAATATAGAACAAACTCAGAAAAAATGCTTGTCATTATCGTTATTACCCCGCCGTGGAATTGATACCATACCGTGCCTACTACAGCATGATCACACACAGTGCACCAATGAAGTGCCGGATCAACTGAGAATAAAACCCGCCCCAGTGTCAATCTTTCTGTTGCACCAATTAGAAACAATTATAAAAAGGGGTTTGGCAATTACAAGCAATTGCCAAACCCCTTCCTTTTTATAATATCCGTCCTTACTGTGGCACTAGAGCAGTCTGATACGCGACGGACTACTGATGTGTGTGTGTGTGTATATATATATATATATATGTGTGTGTGTGTGTGTATATATATATATATATATATATATATATATATATATATATACACACACACAGACGTGCTCAAATTTGTTGGTACCCCTCCACAAAAAACGAAGAATGCACAATTTTCTCTGAAATAACTTGAAACTGACAAAAGTAATTGGCATCCACCATTGTTTATTCCATATTTAATAGAAATCAGACTTTGATTTTGATTTTTTATTCAACATAATATTGTAAATAAGAAAACAAATGAAAATGGCATGGACAAAAATGATGGGACCGCTAACCTAATATTTTGTTGCACAGCCTTTAGAGGCAATCACTGCAATCAAACGTTTTCTGTAGCTCTCAGTGAGACTTCTGCACCTGTTAACAGGTAGTTTGGCCCACTCTTCCTGAGCAAACTGCTCCAGCTGTCTCAGGTTTGATGGGTGCCTTCTCCAGACTGCAAGTTTCAGCTCTTTCCATAGATGTTTGATAGGATTCAGATCAGGACTCCTAGAAGGCCACTTCAGAATAGTCCAATGTTTTGTTCTTATCCATTCTTGGGTGCTTTTAGCTGTGTGTTTTGGGTCATTATCCTGTTGGAGGACCCATGACCTGCGACTGACAGAGAGCTTTCTGACACTGGGCAGTACGTTTCGCTCCAGAATGCCTTGATAGTCTTGAGATTTCATTGTGCCCTGCACAGATTGACTCATCTGTCCAAAGGACATTCTCCCAGAAGGATTGTGGCTTGTCAATATGCATTTTAGCAAATTCCAGTCTGGCTTTTTTATGTTTTTCTTTCAAAAGTGGAGTCCTCCTGGATCTTCTTCCATGGAGCCCACTTTCCCTCAAAAAGCGACGGATGGTGCGATCAGAAACTGACGTACCTTCACCTTGGAGTTCAGCTTGTATCTCTTTGGCAGTTATCCTTGGTTCTTTTTCTACCATTTGCACTATCCTTCTGTTCACTCTGGGGTCGATTTTCCTCTTGCGGCCGCGCCCAGGGAGGTTGGCTACAGTTCCATGGACCTTAAACGTCTTAATAATATGTTATAATAATATAATAATACTGTTGTCACAGGAACATCAAGCTGCTTGGAGATGGTCTTGTAGCCTTTACCTTTACCATGCTTGTCTGTTATTTTCTTTCCGATCTCCTCAGACAACTCTCTCCTTTGCTTTCTCTGGTCCATGTTCAGTGTGGTGCACA
This sequence comes from Acipenser ruthenus, assembly GCF_902713425.1. Classification (NCBI taxonomy): domain Eukaryota; kingdom Metazoa; phylum Chordata; class Actinopteri; order Acipenseriformes; family Acipenseridae; genus Acipenser; species Acipenser ruthenus. Next base: position 19,794,985 of record NC_081198.1, on the reverse strand, counting down.
CAATGATACCAAACAGCACAGTGACTACTTTTCTCCATTTAAATAGGCTGAATGACTGATTACAAGATTGGAGACGTGTGATACTAATTAAAGAAACTAATTAGTTTGAAATATCACTATAATCCAATTATTTATTATCTTTTCTAAGGGGTACCAACAAATGTGTCCAGGCCATTTTAGAATATCTTTGTAGAATAAGCAATAATTCATCTCTTTTCACAGCTTCTTTGCTTTATTCTATGACATACCAAAGGCATGCAAGTATACATGATAAAATAGCTTTTAATTTCATCACTTTTCAGGAGGAATGAAGCATTATTTCAATGAGCTGTAAGGGTACCAACAAATTTGAGCACGTCTGTATATGTATATATATATACAGTGCCTTGCAAAAGTATTCAGACCCCTGACCAGTTCTCTCATGTTACTGAATTACAAACGGTACATTGAAATTTCCTTCTGTTTGATATTTTATTTTAACCCTTTGCAGTCCATTTATTAAGTTTGTGTCAGGTCCAATTTATTTTCACGCACGCAGTTAATTTTAGACGCGCTGTTTAAAAGTATTTTTTTTCCACAGTCAAACGGGTTTAAAAGGCCCTGCATATCAACAAAGCACTCACTAGGCATCTCCAGCCCCGCCCCACCCTTTCGTTCGCTATAGGTTTCACATATGCTAATAAATAAATAATTATAATAAGTCATACCGATCGATCATCTCCTGATCACTCGTTTTATCACCAAACTCCTCAATAATGCAATCCAAGTCATTATTTTATCACTATAACATCTCAAAAAAGCTCTGCAAATGTCCGTGATAGTCTCTGTGCGCTGATACAGTAACAGCCAGCTTGTTTCCTTATGACTGCCCATATGGGATGCCAGGGGCAAGTATGACTGGGGCAGCAGTGTTTAGTAGTGGTTAGGGCTTTGGGCTCTTGACCGGAGGGTTGTGGGTTCAATCCTTGGTAGGGGACACTGCTGCTGTACCCTTGAGCAAGGTACTTTACCTAGATTGCTCCAGTAAAAACCCAACTGTATAAATGGGTAATTGTATGTAAAAAATAATGTGATATCTTGCTAAGAAATAAATAATAATAATAATAATAAATGACTAATCATGAGATACGCCTTTTTTTTTTTTTTAAGTCGGCTTGTCTCGGCTCCTGTTGCTCCCACTCGGCCATTGAATGGTTTTCTCGGCTTTTTACGGAGAAAAAACGACTAGAAACCTGTTTTTTGCGTTTTTTTGATTATGTCGGACAGGGTCCGACAATGGACCGGATAGGAATAATTGCAATGTCGGACCAGGTCAGACGTAGGACTGCAAAGGGTTAAAACACTGAAACTCAAAATCAATTATTGTAAGGTGACATTGGTTTTATGTTGGGAAATATTTAAGAAATAAAAAACTGAAATATCTTGCTTGCATACCCCTGTGCTGTGGAAGCTCTCAGTTTACACCGATGAAAGAAACTGCCCTAACGAGGACACAATTACCTTACCATTGGCCTCCACCTGTGAACTATTAAAGTTGCTGTCACATTTTCTGGATAAAAACCCCACTGTTGAAGGATCATTGGTCAGGCTGTGAATCTGAAGGAAAATGAAGACCAAAGAGCATTCTACGGAAGTTAGAGATAAAGTAATACAAATGCATAGATTAGGGAAAGGGTACAAAATAATATCCAAGTGTTTGGATATCCCAGTGAGCACAGTTGGATCAATAATCAGGAAGTGGAAGCTGCATCACACCACCCAGGCACTGCCAAGAAAAGGCCGTCCCTCAAAACTCAGCGCTCAAACAAGGAGACTTGTGAGAGAAGCCACAGAGAGGCCAACAATCACTTTGAAGGAGCTACAGAGTTCAGTGGCTGGGAGTGGAGTAATAGTGCACCAGTCAACCATATCAAGAGCTCTGCATAACACTGGCCTGTATGGTGGTGGCAGCATCATGCTGTGGGGATGCTTCTCATCAGCAGGGACTGGGCATCTTGTTAAAATTGAAGGAAGAATGGATGGAGCAAAATACAGGGAAGTACTGCAAGAGAACCTGCTTCAGTCCGCTAAAAAACTGAAGCTCGGGAGGAAATTCACCTTTCAGCACAAGGCCAAAGCAACATTGGAGTGGCTCAAGAACAAAAAGGTGAATGTCCTACAGTGGCCCAGTCAAAGTCCTGATCTCAATCCCATTGAGAATCTGTGGCACTATTTGAAAATTGCGGTCCACAAGCGTCGTCCAACCAACCTGAACAACCTGGAGCAAATCTGCCAAGAAAAATGGGCCAAAATCACTCCGACACTGTGTGCAAAGCTGGTACATACTTACGCCAAAAGACTTAAAGCTGTTATTGCAGCGAAAGGTGGCTCTACCAAATATTAATGTGTGGGGGTTGAATACTTATGCAAGCAAGATATTTCAGTTTTTTATTTTATTTAAAAATATTTCCCAACATAAAACCAACGTCACCTTACAATAACTGATTTTGAGTTTCAGTGTTTTAAAATAAAATACCAAACAGAACGAAATTTCAATGTACCATTTGTAATTCAGCAATATGAGAGATATTATATATATATATATATATATATATATATATATATATATATAATTATAAAAATTAGCACTAAAAGTCTGATGATAAAGACTTCATGAAGGAGCATGTTAGTGGAAGGTCAAAGAGTCTTAACCATTTTACTACAACAGGGAGTAGGTACCAGGAATCCACAGCAACGTTTCATCTGCAAAGTCTTTGGGATGCCTGCATATTCCTAATTGAAGGGTAAAACTAAAAGTAAAGATCTGCAAAAAAAAAAAAGGGGGGGGGGAGGGGGAGGACCAGTGCTAATATTGCCACTGCTGGTAAGAAAACTAAGTTGAAATCCTTTTTTAGCACTCCTTGATGCATTGTCGCAACTACTGATTTTTGGTAATCTAAGAAAAGTGATACCTTGCTTTATTTTCTTAACACCAAAGATAATGCATTGTTTACATTGTTTTCTGTATTTTCTGGATGAAAGATGCAACGATTGAAATAAAAACATACTGCTTCCGATGATGAATAATATTAACTCACTGGCCACTTGCAGCTGGTTATGTTTTAGCTGGTTATGTTTTTAGTTCTACTTGTCACAGTAAAAGTGATTTAATTGTTATTCCCTTTTTAACCATAAGGTGGGGCTGTAGTCTTTTAGTCTCTATGCACAGGCTTGTCAATATTGGTAAATGTGCCGCCCAGATTGTAGGGGCACTATTTTGTAAAGGTCATGTGAATATAAGAAATGATGTTACTAAATGTGCAGGAATTACCCAAATACACTCAGGACTCTCCAATACCTCTTCCCATTGAGGGGCCAGGACTCCCAAGTAAAAAGACTGAAGGTCCCAGAGGAAATGTTGAGGTTCCCAATAAAGTAAGTATTATGTCATCTTTTGTTTTCTTCATTTATTAAAGTTTTGACTAACAATAAGAAACACACTAAAAAAAAATTCTGTCTAAATGAACAAAAAAAAAGGTATAGCAATAGGATCCACAAAAGTAAAGTTCCATAAAGATCAAAAGACAACCACCATTCTACTCAGCCAACCAGGCATTCTACTCAACCAACCAACCAGGCATTCTACTCAACCAGCCAGGCATTCTACTCAACCAACCAACCAACCAACCATTCTATTCTACTCAAGCAGGCATTCCACTCAACAAGGCATCCCCCATATTAAAATAAGCAAAGTGCTCACTCAAGTTTTTTGGTCTCACTCAAATTTGTCTACCGAGTTTCCCCAAACGAACTAATTTGCTTATTCAATATTTAAGCGTTAAGGCACGACAGGGGATGGGTTGACATGATATAACCGCACACTTAATGCCTTTAACCCTTAAATGTGGGTTATAGCAGGTCAACCCCACCCCCTGGAGTGCGTTATTGCTATTATAAAATGTTTAGATTTATTTACTTTTTAAATGAACATTATAGAGAAACAGCAACAAATATCACTATGCACAAGAAAAGCGTTCCAGTGAAAGGTAAACAGTGTTATTTTAATAAATGAACATTTTATTTATAAATATAATAAATATTGATTTAATGTATATTAAGTAAATAATTGGCATGCATATGAATTAACATATTACTTGATAATGTACTATTTCATTACTGTAAGTACTGCAAATAAACAGCGAAAAAAATCAGTTAAACTTCTCAGACATTGTCAGCAGCTGCTAACATCTTTTAAACACAGTTGCTTATTCTTGGGAAGCAGTCAGCAAGAAAGCCTGAAATGGATTTCAGTAAAACACACAACCGTACACAGGATGTCACGTGAAAGGGGCGCAACTCGGTATAGATTCAGTCCTTCAGTCTGCTCCGATCCAAGAAATTCCCAGGTCCATATTTGAGTTCTCCACAGCAGGAACTACAATCCATTCTGAAGCTTGCACCTCACACAACACAGATGTATTACCTGCATGATTAAAAAAAATATATAAATGATAATCTGCGATGAGGCTACCTCTGTGAGATGAACAGACTTGAGTCCCGGGGACGCAGACAACTGCAAACCTGAGAGTCCTGACAGACCATGGTTACCTCACTAGTAATGTAAAAAAGGAAAATCCTCAGCTAAAAACTTCGATTTGTTCAGTGAGTAAAAAGTAGTGAGATTAATTTAAAACTGCAGCACTTCTGCAAGGATTGGTTCATTTCTATTCATTTTTTCTGTACTATTCCTTTCTTAGAATTCTGTAGTGACTGGAAGAGACTTTGTGGACCTGTTGTCTTGCTGTTCAACTTTGTTGATTTGGACATACTGGAGTGCTGTTTTGGGGGGGGGGGGTGAGGTGGGCAATCCAATTCTGAATAAATATTTTGCACATAATTGTTAGACTACTTAATTTATCACGGTATCAAATAATTTTGATTTAAAATAACAGAAACATTGAATTACTTTTTTTTTTTTTTTTATCAAAACAATCTTAATACAAAAACCAGTCTGGGGGGTATGTGTGGTGCTGTGACAGATCAAATGATTCTTTGTGTTAGATCTCCCTCCCAACCTGCGAGGGCGCTGTGCAAAGGGAACAGAGTACCCTGGACTAAATGGCATGACAGTTTATTCCCAGGGTTAGGTGGAAGTCTGCCATCTGGAAAGGGGGCAAAGCTACGGTACACAAACTCAATGACCCGGACGGGAAACGCTTGGCACCCGCAGATTGGAGGAGCAGATGTGCTTGTTGACCAAGGGGTCATGGGTGATGTTATAAAAAGGGGACCTAGTGATGTGATCTGTGCCTTTGGGAACGGTTATATTAAATGACCAGAAGGAGAACCTGTGTTGTGAAATGTGAGTTTTGTTATCTTTTGTTTGTCATTTAATAATACTGTTTGTAATTATTTGGATGGCTAACACAATCCAGAGCTGTTGCCAAAGGCCAGCACTAAACCCGGATCAACAACACTGCACTTTTGTTGTCACTAAAGAACTATATTCACCAAGAGCACTAGAGCACATATTGTGGACTGGTGTTTGTGTTTGTGTATGTGTTACGTGTGGGTGAACTAAAAACTGGACTTATTATTTCTGTCCCAACCTGCAGATTACAAATAAGCAATACACGCTGCAGTATTGCTTCATTACCGTTGTTATTATATACTGTTATTTTGCCATCAGGCATTTGGATTTAAAAAAAAACCCATTAAACATTGCACCTGGATTATAATTGTCTGTCTGTTTATTAATCACTGCTGCATTACCTTGGGTGGGGGTGGGGGTGGGGGGGGGGGGGGGGGGTGGAGTGGAGAGAGAGAGAGAGACTCCTCTGTAACCCCTATGGATTGATTTTGCTGTTTTGAGTAAGCTTACATTCCTGCCTGGTATTGTGGTAATCATTAGCTATTGTGTCAGAGCATTTTAAAGCATGTAAAATGTTTGGAATCTCTGGCACTCCTTAAAAGAAAGGGAGTTTTTTTTAATTACTCAGTCCACGACATTGGTTATTCAGTTTGTGTGCGCAGGCTTGCTGGTTATGCAAGGGGCTTTAGCAGATCTGTAGCTTCATGCAGCTGACAGGTTTATTGTGTTGCTATGGTAGCAAGGCTCTGTGGTAACACCACCCTGTTTATTGCATATTCCTGGTGGAAATGTTCCTGTTTTTTGTCTGAACTCACTTCCTGGTGCCAGGACAATCACACATGATTCAGACTTTCATTGCAAAAGAACAGCTTTACATCCCCCACATAACTTTAATTCAGTAGTAATAAACCCCACCAAAATAACAGATACATTTAAAGTAACCACATTTAGTTTTCTAAACGCGTGGGACATTTTTGATAAAAAAACAGATCAGATCCAAACTTGACACATTGTTAGATCCCATCTAGTAAAAATGATACACAATAAGAAGAGAGGCAAGATAATGCTCCAGGACAGTAATCATACATTGTTATTCCAGAATCGCTTTTCTACAGTATGTATGAAGTAGTATTGAAATACAACGTGCCGTCACGGATGCTTTGTTTTTATACAGTATGAAGTAGCATTGGAATACAACGTACCATTGCAGATGCTTTGTTTTGTTTTGTTCTTACAATGTCTAGTTGCATATTTATTTATTAAGGTAGTTTTCCAGTTCCCTATCCACTGTAACTTATGTAAGCACTAGGATGTACAGTGGTTCTCTCTCAAAGTGGTGGTGGGACCCCCTAGGGGCTCACAAAGATAGGACCGCATCACAAGGATACCTACTCAAAGCAATGCCTGCAAAGCAATGCACAGCTTTCATATGTCAGGACTGCCCAGTCCCTGACCACCTTCCGGTGCCTCCTCAAGACTCACTTCTTCAGACAGCACCTGTAGAATTCCTCATTTCCCTCTGGACACTTAAGAACATAAGAAAGTTTACAAACGAGAGGAGGCCATTCAGCCCATCTTGCTCGTTTGGTTGTTAGTATCTTATTGATCCCAGAATCTCATCAAGCAGCTTCTTGAAGGATCCCAGGGTGTCTGCTTCAACAACATTACTGGGGAGTTGGTTCCAGACCCTCACAATTCTCTGTAAAAAAGTGCCTCCTATTTTCTGTTCTGAATGCCCCTTTATCTAATCTCCATTTGTGACCCCTGGTCCTTGTTTCTTTTTTCAGGTCAAAGAAGTCCCCTGGGTCGACATTGTCTATACTTCTTTTTAGGATGTTTGAATCAGATTGCCGCGTAGTCGTCTTTGTTCAAGACTGAATAGATTCAGTTCTTTTAGCCTGTCTGCATACGACATGCCTTTTAAACCCGGGATAATTCTGGTTGCTCTTCTTTGCACTCTTTCTAGAGCAGCACTATCCTTTTTGTAACAAGGTGACCAGAACTGAACACAATATTCTAGGTGAGGTCTTACTAATGCATTGTAAAGTTTTAACATTACTTCCCTTGATTTAAATTCAACACTTCTCACAATATAGCCGAGCATCTTGTTGGCCTTTTTTATAGCTTCCCCACATTTGTCTAGATGAAGACATTTCTGAGTCAACATAAACTCCTAGGTCTTTTTCATAGTTCCCTTTTTCAATTTCAGTATCTCCCATGTGATATTTATAACGCACATTTTTTTGCCTGCATGCAATACTTTACACTTTTCTCTATTAAATGTCATTTGCCATGTGTCTGCCCAGTTCTGAATGCTGTCTAGACCTTTGCTGCTGCAACAGTGTTTGCCACTCCTCCTATTTTTGTGTCATCTGCAAATTTAATGAGTTTGCTTACTATACCAGAATCTAAATCATTAATGTAGATTAGGAATAGCAGAGGACCTAATACTGATCCCCGTGGTACACCACTGGTTTCTCCTCTAATCAGTACTTTCTGTTTTCTACATGTTAACCACTCCCTAATCCATGTGCATGCATTTCCTTGAATCCCTACTGCGTTCAGTTTGAGAATTAATCTTTTATGCGGGACTTTGTCAAAAGCTTTCTGGAAATCTAAATAAATCATGTCGTATGCTTTGCAATTATTCATTGTTAATGTTGCATCCTCAAAAAAGTCAAGCAGGTTAGTTAGACACGATCTCTCTTTCCTAAAACCATGCTGACTGTCTCCCACGATATTGTTACCATATAGGTAATTTCCATTTTAGATCTTATTATAGTTTCCATAAGTTTACATATAATAGAAGTCAGGCTTATTGGTCTGTAGTTACCTGGTTCGGTTTTGTCTCCCTTTTTGTGTATCTGTATTACGTTTGCAATTTTCCAGTCTGTCGGTACAACCCGTGTCAAGAGACTGGTTGCATGATCTTGGTTAGCGGTTTGTAAATAACTTCTTTCATTTCTTTGAGTACTATTGGGAGGATCTCATCCGGCCCAGGGGATTTGTTTATTTTAAGAGCTCCTAGTCCCTTTAACACTTCTGCCTCTGTTATGCTAAAGTTATTTAAAATTAGATAGGAACAGGTCGACATGTGGGGCATGTTGTCCATGTCCTCCTTTGTAAAAAAACTGTGACAAGTAATCATTTAATATATTTGCTATTTTTTTCTTCATCTATGATTTTGCCATTTGTGTCTCTTAGACATTTAACCTTCTCTTTTGAATGTTCTCTTGCTGTTATAATATTGGAAAAACATTTTGGAATTGGTTTTAGCCCCCTTAGCAATATTGATTTCTATCTCTCTTGGCCTTTCTAACTTCCTTTTTGACTTGTGTTTGCAGTTCCAAGTACTCTTTCTGTGTACTTTGTTTTTGGTCCCTTTTAAACGCTCTGTAAAGTGCCTTTTTTCACTGAATATTTTTTTTAATTGATCTATTAAACCATTTTGACCATTTTGTTTTAGATTTAGATTGGTCTACTTTTGGGATGTAATTGTTTTGCGCCTCTAGTACTACATTTTTAAAAAACAGCCATCCTTTTTCTGTGGATGTTTTCTCTATTTTACTCCAATCTACTTCTGTTAGTCTCCTTTCATACCTTCATAGTTTGCGTATCACTCTTCCTTAATGCACTTTACTTGCTCTTATCTGCTCCCTATTTTACTGCATTTAATCCTGTACTTTAGAGAACTGTAATCTGTCACAAGTGTTATTTAATCTGTAGTATTTTGTATTTAATTATATCCTGATGTAACTATCACTGACACTTATCTGCTCCGTTATTGAATCGTGTTTTGTCAAATACTTGTACTTGCTAGAACCGAAGTCATTGTATTTTATCTTGCTCTTAATTGTATTAATATTTGTACTGTGATTCTTGAAATGTATTTTTGTTTACGACTGTAAGTCGCCCTGGATAAGGGCATCTGCTAAGAAATAAAAAATAATATAAACTAGACCTTGTATTTAAACACAGCCAGCCTAAGAATACAACAGTATGTATCTTTGCCACATTATTCATGTTAATATTTATACAATAATATCGGAATTGGATTGTTTTCTATTTATTACTCAACGGTGGGGTTGCACCAGACCAGTCTCTTTTTTTAAAGAGGTCCCAACTAGAACTAGTTAGAGAACTAGAAAGGAAGGTGAATGTATTTGACTGTAATGATTTCTTCCAGACTGTATACACTTGTTTGGGCAGGACTGGAGCACACCTTGCAGTGAGGAAAGCAAGACAGTATGTAGGCTTCGTTTCAGTCAATCTAAATGCTGCTTTGATCCATCTAGGATGTCTACATTTTAATGAAAGGTGTAGTATAGACGTAGTTAATACACCTAGTTTGATGTAATCTAGTGCTGTTAAAAAAAACAATTATCACTCAATCCTTATGTAACCAAGTTATGCCAAACAAAATAAATGATGTGTTTCATGTAACGGTGGTATAAAACAGTGTAGATAGACAGGGCCAAAACCTATTCTAAATATAAAATACAAAAGTCAGGGTAGGCGTCTGTCTGTCTGTCTGTCAAAACCTGCTCATGCGACCACCTGGTCTAAGTGACCACTTTGAGTTCCTCCCAATGATATTTGTGCTTTTATTTAACTGTATTAAGCGACCACCTGTCTAACGCGACCAGCGACCACAATTCTATTGCCCAGCAACAGACTCAAACCTGTATTAAGCATCCTTACACACGGCTATTGTTATAAAAAATATGGTTTTAAATGGTAAGTCCTAAATTCAAAGGAATGCGGTAACCATTTTAGCGGTCTTATCCGTAATCAATAAAACAACAGTGCTCTCTTGTAAAGGAAGAGAGAAACCGTGGAGAAACAAAAGTTCCTCTCTAGATGACAGAATTATAGTTATTAAACTTGTAAAGGCAGTAACTCTTGAAAACTTTGGCACTAGAAAGACGCAGATACAGCATTAAACAGAAAGAACTAGGGTTTGAAGTTTTAGGTTTTTATTTTTGTTCATGTGACCGTGTTTTGAGCCGATTCAATATCTTACACTGTTAATTACTAAACAAAGTCGTTTCTTTTTACCTTGATGCCCTGATGGACTTGCTGATTCTGTTTCACCTTCATTATTCGAACACAAGAGTAAGCAATAGCATTAATCACTTCCCCCAGATGCTACTTTAACTTGCATTTCGTTCTCGCACTTGCCTGGGAACTAGGTAGCTTCCAATGTGTCAGTTTCGTGTTGTGTTGTTCTTTCCCGCTAATTTAACAGAATGTTCTCATAATAAGGATGTGCGGCCTAAGACTTAAAGGCAAACCGTTAAAAGGAAAATAAACACTGAAAAATTCAAGCCATACTTATAAGAGTATGAAAACAATGTGCGCAATAATCAAAAAAGATCTTATGCTTATACTGGTGTTGTTTTCAGGATGCAATGAATCAACACGTACCTGAAAGGCAGACACAGGCATTGAAATTTGCAAAGGATTTAAAACATTTTGTGTGACCTGAGACGGGCAAGCATTCATTAAATTTCACAAAATAATTTGTTTTGTAAATGCATTATCTAAATGAATGTTATTAAATTACATACTTCTTTTTGTTCATATTACATCTGCTGGCTTTTGCAGTGTATGTAAGACATACATAATTACAGGAAAGCATGTCGGAGACAAATAGAAAATTCATATTCAGTTATGGCCCCTCTTAAGAGACCACCTGTGTTGAGGCCGCTATTAGACTGTCCCTTGAGTGGTCTCTTAATACAGGTTTGACTATATAATTATTATTTTTTTTAAGGATACTGATTTAAAACATGATCAGACAAATAAAAGAATGTGGTGTTCTGTGAAAGTGTAACAAAGTGATTTACCGTTGGTATTCTACCGCGGTGCTTTTAGGGAGTTGCACCTTCACATTAAGGTGCTTGTGCTGATACTAAAGGAATACCTGAGTAAGTCAGTGGTGGCTTATTACACTGTAAATGAGTATTTCATGTATTGAAATGGTTTGATGTTCCCACTGGAAATTACCATTTTATTAAAGATAACTAATATAAAACACTGTAACACACGATCGCTAATATAAAACCCTGTTTAGCACAAAATTGCTAATATAAAATGCTATTTAGGCAGGGTGCTGTGCTGTCTTGTGTCTGGCAGGCAGGGTGTTGTGTTGTCCTGTGGCAGGCAGGGCGCTGTGCTGTCCTGTGTCTGGCAGGCAGGGTGTTGTGTTGTCCTGTGTCTGGCAGGCAGGGATCTGTGCAGTGTGGCAGGCAGGGCGCTGTGCTGTCCTGTGTCTGGCAGGCAGGGTGCTGTGCTGTCCTGTGGCAGGCAGGCAGGGATCTGTGCAATGTGGCAGGCAGGGCGCTGTGCTGTGCTGTCCTGTGTCTGGCAGGCAGGGCGCTGTGCTGTACTGTCCTGTGTCTGGCAGGCAGGGCGCTGTGCTATGCTGTGCTGTCCTGTGTCTGGCAGGCAGGGTGCTGTGTTGTCCTGTGGCAGGCAGGCAGGGATCTGTGCAATGTGGCAGGCAGGGCGCTGTGCTGTGCTGTCCTGTGTCTGGCAGGCAGGGATCTGTGCAATGTGGCAGGCAGGGCACTGTGCTGTGCTGTCCTGTGTCTGGCAGGCAGGGCGCTGTGCTGTGCTGTCCTGTGTCTGGCAGGCAGGGCGCTGTTCTGTGCTGTCCTGTCCTGTGTCTTGCATACTGGGCGGGAGCCAGGTTCCTCCTTGTGGGCACAGCATCCGACCGCAGGATGAGGCGTTACCTGCAGTAAAACTGTAATGACGTGAGGGCACGTGGGAGCATGGAATAAACTGGGTTTTGCGGCAGGCAGCAAGTCTGGGCTGGACTGCCTTTTCTATGGCAGACAGAAAGAGACGTTTATTATTATCCCTGCTCAAGGACAGGGATGTAGTGCAGGCGTTGGGTTATCCGTAGTTACATATGTACAAATAATTTAGAAATTACATAGTGGGATCTGCTGGTATAATTATGGAGAATAGTTTAGGAAGGACATTGAGTAGAGGTGTAATCCAGCAAAACCTGTTAATCCAGCCCCTCTCATGGTTGTGCAATTCGTATCGCCCAACGCCCAGGACAAGATGTGTGATGAACACTAAGTTTTGCCGTTATACTTTGTACGCCAGACAAGTAGTTTTTTATTTATTTATTTATCTTTTCTATGTTCGTTCTGTTGCTAGAAAGACAGTCTGGTTATATTTCTAGAGAGCCACGCAAGTTTCTGAAAACTGGATTTCGGAAGTTGCCCCCCCCCCCCAAACAAAAACAAAAAACGACCAGGGTATGAAACCAGGACCCCCTTGCTACTGTGTTCCAGTTAGCCAGGATCTTGGGAAAAGATGTTAGATGAGGAAAAATAGCTGTAAAATTAAAAAAAAAGTATGTAATAGAAATAAACAAAAGAAACACAATTTTGTCTTTGCAGAATTTGATGGAGCCTACTGTAAATATTGTGTGCATTGTGGTAGACAAACAGTCAGAAATGCAGAGAAATTTGACTGGTTATACACAAGTGCTTTAAAAATCTGGGGTTCAGCAGTTAAACTGAAAACTTCAAGAAAAATCAAAATTCCACAAAGCAGCAGTAATAGTTGGCAATGAATTTGTATCTGTGATGCAACAAACTAAAACACCTGTACATCAGGAGTGGGATTCAGCTTCTAGAGAATATTGCTTATTAGTTGTACTCTTAGTATGTTACTTAAATTTACTAGCAAATGTGTTCCAAACTGCACTGAAAGAAACATTTCCTTAAAGTATGTTATACATTTGGTGAGGTGAGGTGAGGTTGAGGAATTTAGTGAACCAGTCAAGCTACAAGGCTAGATCTACCCCTGTTAATCACTAATTGATTTGTGTTCACTGTTAAATAATACCAAAATTCTATTTTATTCTGTTCTACTTTTTTGTCTGCGTCTTGTGCGATGGGGAGGGGGAGGGGGAGGGGCAAGTAGATTTTTAAGAATGACAAGTAGCTTTTTCTAGCATTTTGTCCCTTGGACAACCTTTTCTTTTCAAAAATCGCACTCCCCTGCCCTCTCATACCGACGTTCTCTATAATTCATCATGATTTTTTGGGTCCTGACCAAAACGAATGGTGTGATAACCTCTACAATCTGCAACCTGTCTTCTGGAATCCAGCATGATTTTTATTTCTCTTCTGCCTAAAATGTCATCATGTGATATTTTATTTTTTTCTTTTATAAGTTTAAAACTAGTATAAAAAACAAAATATTGTATATACTGGTATGTCCCGCTGGTGCTGGTTTTGAATTGTGCAGCTGTTGAACATAAAATAAAACCCTAAATGTTCACACAATGAGCTATTTAAAAAAAAAAAACATTTGCACTTATCAAAAGAGAGAAAACGTGAATGCCAGCAGAAAGTGCCTGAATGCCTCATGCAGGTACAAACAGGTGAATGTTTTTCTATGTTTCTATGGGAATGATTTAAATCGGCTTGTGTTAATAACAGGTAGGCCTACATGTTTTGTTGAGACATACTTGCGTTTCAAGTTTGCGGCAGCATTATTGTTTATTATACTGTGTGTGCCGTAATAAAATTTAAAAAAAAACTTTTGCAAAAAGCATTTGTTTTGTCATTTACCTTTAATCCAGCACACTCTAGTAGTAATAATAATAATAATAATAATAATAATAATAATAATAATAATAATAATAATAATAATAATAATACATTTAAATATTACTAATACATTTAAATAATACTAATCATTTTGAAAACTTTCAATGTTAATCTTACTTATTATTATTATTATTATTATTATTATTATTATTATTACTACTACTAATAAACCCTGCTTAAAGCAGGAAATCAATCAGGGGCGAGTTTATGAATCAGTGAAAGTTTCACGCCGTATTGCACACTGTACACAAAATGGAGCATTTTGTGGTGCGTGGAAAAAAGACTCCCTTTGGAACACTGATTGAGCCTCGCACTGAGGCGTAATCAGTGGTTTTTGCAATACCAAGCCCAAATTTCCCACCGACCTGCATCAGCAGCACTGCTACTGTATATTGTAATGCTCCATGAAAATAAACAGGTTCTCAAAGGCAGTATTCGTCCAAACTGTTTGTTGTGAACACAGGTAAAGAAATAAAGAAAAGGACCGCTGTCAGCCGCGGATCACAGCAAAGAAATAATAATAATAAAATAACTGTATTCTCAGTCTCTCACTTGCTCTCTGCTTCACAGCGCTGTTTCAAAATGATGATGCCAGAGAATATGTTCTTGTGTGAGGTATATATTTATATTAAACATTTTCCTTCATATAAAGTTACAAATTTTATGGGTTTTTTTTTTTCCAAAATAGGCAGTGTTAATCATGGGTATGTCAAACTGTATAACAGTGTAAGTGTAGTAATAAAATATGTCTTTAAAAAAAGTCTGCCAAGGCTATCGTTAGTTTAGACTTGACTGTAGAAGGCATTCAAAAACTCCTAGTTATCGACAGCATTTTGCTGTTCACTCTTATGAATAGCAGGTTGACGCTCAGGACCGATGAAAACTTTATGCTAGTGAGGTAATCGTTAACCTTTCTCTGAAATAGTCAAAAACAGGCCTTCATAGACGAAAATCGTTGGAGCTTAACGACGCATATGAATTCTCTTATGAATAGCAACTGCCGTTAAATAGGCGGCTATGAACGAAATCCGATCATGTACTCCTGTTTTCTCATTTCAACAGACGTTAACCCTTTGAGTAGACCCCTGAGTCCCTTTGGAATGAAGAGTCTACTAAATGATGATGTTGATAATAACAAATAATAATAATAAAAACTAATAATATTCAGAGCTGCTTTTCCAATTGTGAGAACTTGCAAAGAACATTCTCTGATGTTACTGTTGGAATCTGGAGATATCTCAGTCTGTCTGTTCCACTTGCATTTCAATTGCGTATAGCTATGGCAAAGTTTTGCATCGCCCTATAGAATTAACACATTTTGCTTCATAAAGTTGAATGAAACCTGCTGAATAATGTTACATTATTGAATTACATACTGCTTTGTAGTTTTCCATATACCTAACAAAAAACGGACAAATTAAAAATGTGACTTTTCGAAATCTAACTTGAAATACTGTACTAGTATTATGGTTTCCGGTAGACTTTTTCAATATCATTGTGTAGGTTCTTTGATTACATGATGTTAAATAAAAGATCTCTATGTTGCATTTTTTTTTTTTTTAATTAATTCTCAATCCCAAAATTCTAGGTGATGCAAAACTTTCAGCCATAGCTGTACTGTGTTAAGCTCTACTGTTTTCATGTTGCTGATGGGGCTGAAATTTAGTAGAACAGCCGTGACCAGGAGTGTTCCTAACAAACTTGTACGCCTGATCGAGTAGAACCCAGTTGAGCCCTTGATCCTGTGTATGTGTATGTGTGTGTGTTAACCAGAGCTGTGCATGGCTTGTTGTCGTTGTCTTTCTGAATGTGTTCCTTTGTGAAAGCTCTGGTGTGTTAGCTGGTGTCTCTGGCAGCTGCCACGCGCCCTGCCAGCCCTGCAGGCAGCTGCTGGTGTCTGGATTACAGTGCAGTGTGCTGTCTCTCCAGGGATGCACTGTCTCAATACCTTCATTGAGGAGCTACAGGGCAGGTGTGCTGGGGAGACTGGGGGAGACCCAGCTCAGCTGTCCTGAGCTGGGCTGCAGACGTGCTCCTATTGAGACAAACTCCATTATAGAGAACAGGCTGAACAATGTCACTATAGGGTTTAAATTAGGGGTGGGCAACAATATGAACATTTTGTATCCATATAGTTCACTTATTTCAATATCAATAATCTCAAAGTCTTCCAAACCATATAAAAATATAACACCATTGCAATATCAAGCATAATCTGTGCAGTTTGGGACTGATTTGGGCATGAATTAGTGATTAAACACACATTTGCTGAAATTGAGTTTACTGTTTGGGAAATCCCTGCACTATTAATTGAAAACTAAAAAGAAATGCAAGAATACAAATAAAATGTAATGTCCCAACAACGGTCAAAATATATACTGTACATAATCAGCGTTGTCACTGATCTTGCTCTGAGTCTTTAATTGTCGTAACTGCTCTTCATATTCAGACTGCCAGGCTAAGAGAGTCTGCTTTCTGCTCACTTGTCATTTACACTAGACTGTAAATGATGACCGACCGCTTCTGCACAGATACGCTGATTTCCGCACTAATAAAGCGAGCGAATGCCTGCTTCCGCATAGATCAGATGATTTCTGCACTAATACATTTTGATAATGTACTGTATTAACCCCTTTAGGGTCAGAGACATTTCCGCCTGTTTTTTACTGTTAGATTTGTGGCTATAACTACAAAGGTTACAGGTACGTGTCATACATGAAATAAATGTGCACACACTAGGTTTTCATCCAAAAAAGGCTGAAACTCACCCTGATCAATACAGACAATAAAGACCACCGAAAAAGATGCTTTTTAGAAAAAGCATTTTGTTTGTAAAAAATATTTTAGCTTGGCCAGCTCAAATCCGAGTGTGTACAATGAAACTTCAGCATGTGGCGACCAGGGCAACATAACCCTAAACAGCTCTGGTCTCGTTCATCTGCTTCACAAATACGAAAAACAAAAATCTATTAATCGGAAAATAGGTCCTTGTGCTTTCAATGTCGCCATTTCTTTTATTTTTGTAAAGATTTTGTGTGAAAATGTTTGTTTACTGAACCAAGGTAGGTCTGTCATACAGCGCAGCAGCAACATTCCAAAACACTTGCATTCAAGACTCTCTCCTAATTGTCATCTACCGGAAATACACAAGTAGGACCTCGTTTTAAAGGTCTGAATCTCCTTTCCAATGACGAGCAGGGCTGTCTCGCAGTGCCTCAGTAAAAAGAGTTTAGAGAGCCAGGTCGGCAGCGGGATATTTAACATTGGGCGGCCCTAAACCGCACAAATTATTGAAACACGGATTAACGAGAGTCTACTGTATACATATATAGACATTAACAGATATTTACATATGAAGCAATAACTTTAACTTAATTGTGCTTTGCTTTTACAATACCCATGGAGAAATTATTTCCATCATCAGCCACCTCAAAACCGTAATATTTCTATACTTCACTGCACAGACTTTGGGGTTGCTCATTTTCTAGCCAATGCGGAAGTAATTGAATCTTCAGGTGCTCTGCGTATAAATGCTGCCTCACGATACCTCTAAAGTATTAAGTACGGTGTCATGATGAATTTTGCATTATTTTGAAATGTGTTTTGATGTTTTAAAAGTACATCGCATTTATAGTACCGAAAGTTCACATTTTAAAAATACATTAATAGCAGAAGTAATCACACAGACAAAATGCAATGAGCAGCTGACGCGTGTGCATATCTCAAAATAATGACTAGTGCTTAATGCAACATGCAAATAGCGTTTGGTACCTAAATGGCAATCAATGGAATAAAATGGTTAGATCATACTTTAGTGTGTGTGGTGTTTGCCTACGATTGGTATGTATAGGGTTTGTTGTATCTTAATATAAAATAAACAGGATTATACTGCATTTGTATTTTTAGCAGTATTATCAATAAGTATATGCCTGCGATTGTACATTAATTTTATTTAATCCCACGATATTGCGATATGGGAAATTATCAATATATCAAAATATTGATATTGGTGCCCACCCCTAGTTTTAAATGAAATGCTGTATCTACATTTTCTTTCTTTCTTTTAATATCCTGTATAATGTGCTCATTCTCTGTTTGAGCTTGAATCATTATTTGATGTCTCTTTTGAACCATGTGTGTTGCTTCTGAAAGGTTTACATACAAGTACACTGGGGGCTAAGCTAACACCACCTCACTCCCTTAACTTTTTAGTAGTATAGAGGGTGGAGGGCACATTTAGATGTTCATTTACAATTGATCTAAATCCTGTCTTTAAAGTGGTATGCTTGCTCAAATGTGAACATGCAATTAAATAGGCAAAGAGAATGATAAGTTACAGTGTAAAATACAAGTCTAGGAAGGGTTTACTGCGAATATCTAATGCTCTAGTTAGATCACACTCTGCCGTCTTTCCATCTGCACCATGTGTGTTAAACTCAATGTCATCTCAATCCACTATCTAACTGGGTTCCATCTGCAATCTACAGTCCACTTTGCAAACAGACATTACCTCAAGACCACCTATATGTAGTGATGGGACAAATACATTCCAACAAACAGTGCTTCAAATGTGTGCCGAGGCAAACATGTTTGTATTCAGTCCTTTAACAGAATTACTGTATCAATATATCATATGAAACCGATGCATAAGTGACTTCTGAAATAAATAACACCCATTCTACTGTGGTTATTCTCATTTCCCTCTTCCAGTCTTTTTGCTAGGTCTCTGTTAAATTTGATTACGAGCTGCCTATAGCGTCCTTTCCATTGAATTGGTGCTGACAGATGCTGGTTTGATTTTACGTTGCTGCTGATGGAAACACACAGGACTGTTTTTAAATTGCTTTCAATACAGATAGAAAAAGATGTGGTGTACCATCAACCCCACTGTCCTTTCCAGGGCAGGGGGTGTAAGTTCCCTTCATAAGAACATAAGAAAGTTTAAAAACGAGAGGAGGCCATTCAGCCCATCTTGCTTGTTTGGTTGTTAGTAGCTTATTGATCCCAGAATCTCATCAAGCAGCTTCTTGAAGGATCCCAGGGTGTCAGCTTCAACAACATTACTGGGGAGTTGGTTCCAGACCCTCACAATTCTCTGTGTAAAAACGTGCCTCCTATTTTCTGTTCTGAATGCCCCTTTATCTAATCTCCATTTATGACCCCTGGTCCTTTTTTCTTTTTTCAAGTCAAAGAAGTCCCCCGGGTTGACATTGTCTATACCTTTTAGGATTTTGAATGTTTGAATCAGATCGCCGCGTAGTCTTCTTTGTTCAAGACTGAATAGATTCAGTTCTTTTAGCCTGTCTGCATACTACATGCCTTTTAAACCTGGGATAATTCTGGTTGCTCCTCTTTGCACTCTTTCTAGAGCAGCAATATCCTTTTTGTAACGAGGTGACCAGAACTGAACACAATATTCTAGGTGAGGTCTTACTAATGCATTGTAGAGTTTTAACATTACTTCCCTTGATTTAAATTCAACACTTCTCACAATATATCCGAGCATCTTGTTAGCCTTTTTTATAGCTTCCCCACATTGTCTAGATGAAGACATTTCTGAGTCATGACGACAGTCTGGGCCGGCCATCCTCTCAAGTACACACGCTGACAGCTGCACACTCCCTGCCTCACACACTTACTGATGCTCAGTCTGCAAGCCTTCCTCTGAAACAATGCAACAATGCTCGCTGATGGACTTACAAAAAGAAAACTTTTGAATTCTGAATATGAGCGTCTGATTTCTGTTCTGTTTGGATGCCCAAATACAAAAATATATAAATATATTTCCAATTTGATCCTGAACTTGATTTTTTTATTTAAGAAATGAGAGAATTATCAATTGATTGTGCTGTTTTGTTATTATTCTGTATATTGTTTAATAATACTTTGTTTGCTAATTAATGTGTTTTTTTTTATTATTTTGGAGAAGTGTTATGGATTGCTGAGTTATTAGGAAGATGCAATTTTAAGATTGTCAGGCAAGCGTAATAGAAATTGAATCTCGCTAAACTAGAGGATTTAGTGTTTGGTATTTGGCTTGATTATTATTATTATTATTATTATTATTATTATTATTATTATTATTATTATTATTATTATTATTATTATTAGTAGTAGTAGTTTATTTAGCAGACGTCTTTATCCAAGGCGACTTACATGGACTAGGGTGTGTGAACTATGTATCAGCTGCAGAATCACTTACAACAACGTCTCGCCCGAAAGACGGAGCACAAGGAGGTCAAGTGACTTGCTCAGTGTCAGAGCGAGTCAGTGAGTGAGCCGGGATTTGAACCGGGGACCTCCTGGTTACAAGCCCTTTTCTTTCACTGGACCACACAGCCTCCCTTATTTAACCTCCTTAAAGCCTGTTTGTCCTTGGCTCATTGGTGACTGTGCCCCTGTGAAGCCCACAGTTTGTGTGTCTGGAGGGTGAATGTCTTGGAATACACACTGACCGGCTGTTGCTATGTATTGGAAGCTAAGACTGGGTCAAGTCAGTGGGACGGCATTGATGCGCACTCTGCTTTGGAGCAAAGGTAGGCTATGCTAGTCACACTTGTATTATTACAAGCATCTTCAGAACTGTTTGTCAAATTGGGATACGATTTTGGTTCTATGGCACAAGTTGTATTGATTGTATTAGATTCTGGGGATACAGTATGGAGGTGCTTGTCACACTTGTACATGAAGGCTGTCTTTCTAATGGAGAAATACTGTAAATGTACTTGAATTTTAGTAATTCATAAACATGTAATTTTCGAATTGAGACTTTTTCACAGAATGCTTTTAACCCTTCGTGCAAGTGCACCCCAATGTGTTTAAAGTTAGTATATATCATAACATATTAATGAGTCATTTAGCAGACGCTTTTACCCAAAGCGACTTAGACCAGGAGGTGAACTATGCATCAACAACTGCTTCTGCAGAGTCCCTCGCAATAGGCCTCGGTTTTACGTTTCATCAGAAGGATGTATATCCTTACATGTGATTTTACTTTAATCACTTTATTTTGATAGTAAGAATATCCTTCAAAGGGCACATGGTACATTTGGACTGTAGTCTGCACAGAACACACTGTTCTCTGAGAGTTTCTTCAGTGGAAAGTTTTTAGTACCCCAGGAAATTTACTTAAATTACATAAGAAACACTTTTTTTAAGATAAACCAAGCTTGCAGTACGTATACGGCCAAAAAGAAACTAAACAATAAATTAGGAAACATTCATACCTATCAATATTCATTCACAAATACAATCTAATATTTATTTTTGTAGTATATATTAAAGGCTTTTACTGTTGATAGCAGTGTTTTGTTTTTTAAAACATGCTTAGCACTCCAATACAGAACTTCCTAAATAGTAATATAAACCAGGGTTGTATCTTTCTTTTTTTATTTAAATTGTAAGCTAAAAGCATTTCTCTATGTGGGGCGCATTTGTACCTCTTTCTGCATTCCCTGTGAGCTCAATTATTGCAGCTGAAGGAAGGTTAAAGCTAAAATAAGGCACAACAATTAACGTTTTCATTTAAAGACCGTCTGAATTTAAAAAAATGTAAAAACTCCCTAAAGTTGCACAATATATGTGCTGCAAGCCTTACCTTTATTTGAATGCGGTAGGTTTTTTTTTTTTTTTTTTTTTTAAACAGATATTGGGTTCATTTGTTTAGAGAATTGTAATGTACACTTTTGTAAAGTGCATTGTTTAGTTGACGGTAAACAGAGTTAGGAAATGATCGGCCTATTGTTAAAGCACAAACATTCACTAATGGAGCTTATTTAAGAGTTATTTGTGTTTGACACTGGGTTCAAACATGTATTCAAAAGGAAGAAAGTATTTTAACACTGAAATGTATGCTATTGGATTTATGTCTACATGTCATGTGACACACTGCAAGTAAGCTTTGTGTTTGAAATAATTACAGTTTATACAAAAAAGATCTGAAATGTTTTGAAAACTGCAAATAACTTGTTCAAACAAAACTACTTTGACAAGAAGTGTCTGCTATTGTTGAGACATTGAAACTGTTTCCTTCAAAACCATTGTGAAAACACAGTAATCAGTTCACACTAAATTAAAATATACTGTGTTACATTTCATAGAGATATGAATAAGACAATACACATTACTGTACAGTAGCTTTTATTAAGCAGCATTAATAACCTGTATACCAACTCACCCGTAATAGACGGCTGTTGTTTTGTATCGTTAGACAAGGCTATCATTCAAAAAATGTGTTTTTCTGTGCTTCTTGTGCCTGTCACACCCTGCATGGTGAACACCAGACTGATATCAAACACTCCAAACTGATATCAAACATTCCAAGGCTTGTATAGATGTTGCAGTTGGCTGTACTCTGAAACTCCTTGATTTGTATACAAATATTTATCAGGTATGTGTGATTATTACACAATTATGAGCACCCTCTGTATGTGTATGCGCTGGGTTTGTTTAGCATTGCAATCTCCAACTGACTCGATGGAATTACAGGCCATTTTTACACAACCAGGCTTGTGTACTGCAAAGATTGTCTCTCACTCTACTGTATATCTATGCTTGAAAGTGAGTGTTGGGGAACTACAGCTTCAGCAATGCGTCAAGATGTGCATGTACAGTACCTCCTGAACTTCCTAATAAAAAACAGCATAATATTTACAGCTCCAAGTCAACCGTGAATCCTGTTCCTCAGTTTTCACAAAGACTCTCCCAGTCTGGCAGCTTAGGGAAACGGACGTGTCTTTCTCATTCTTGTTTGCCTTCCCCATCCTTAACTGCGCAGCTTGGCCTGGAGCCCAGAATTCAAGTGACTTGCTCGCGATCTGCAGCCAACTTTCCATCCTGTAAACAAGGGAGGGAGTGGCAGCTGAAACAGCTCTTATTAACTCTGCACCCCTCCTCTGACAGACCAATATAGACACGCACACAAGCTCCGGCACAATACGTCTGTTAGTCTGCGTTTAACTAACACGTTCCTGCGTCCACTGGTTTTCCTGAAGGATTATTATTTCAGGATTCGTTTTACTAGAGCATGACTCTGAGGACCCTCCTGCCTTCCAGTAGTTTTGAAGAAGAGCGGTGTAGACTCGCAAGCAAGCTGTGTGAGAGTTCAGAAGATGGCTACTACAGCTCCTCAGGTACTATGGAAACCAGGTACCCTGACTGCAATTGGCATGAACAACTGGAGAAAGGATTCTTATCTAAAGGCTTTTTATGGCCCACAGCTTGAAAAATGAAAAATAATGTCATTTAACTTTATAGTTGTAATAAAACCGTGATGTTATCAATAATGTTTTTGCAAAGGTTATTGTATTGCGTTGAAAAATTATCGATAATCATACTATCGTCCGTTACCCAATATTTTTATTACCTCTACAGTGTCCAAGAAATGGGTTTCAGAAAGATAGAAGACAGAAAAAAAGATAAGAGAACAGAAACCTCTCATCTACAGTTTGCAAAAAGATGTTCACCCAGTCTGAACTATTTTGTTGAGCTATGTTTCGTTTTGGAGAAAATAAGCATTTATTTTCAATAGACTAGTTAGAAAGATACATTGGGGTACCCTGTATTGTGCAAAAAAAGTTGCAAGTAATAGTGTACTTTATTAATGAGTCATTATTTTATAAACGTTGCAACCCTACTTTTTGGGTTAAAAGATAAATTAGCAAGATCTGTATATGAAGATCCCAACCAGAGGTTACAGTAACATCCGATCTGTGTTGATCAGCAGCAGGTAGGAAGTGTTCAAACATTGTGTTAAATAATTATAAAGCTAGTCATTGCTGTCTGTGTCAAATGAGAAGCCACTTAACTTTCAACAGGGAAGAAGTACAGTAAAGAAGAGTGCTGTAATGAGTGATTTGTTTATTGCAATTTAGAACTTGTATGAACTGGAAAGCATTTTTTTTTAAACTTTTTTATTATTATTGTGTAGCCTATATTTTAAAATGTGAAAAGCTACCAAACAAACTTTCATTTGATTGTGTTTTTTTTTTTTGTAAACAAGTTAGCAATAACAAGACGTGTTACTAGAAATGTTCTGTATTATTTATTCAGCTGATAATCATGATAATTTAGACTAATTGATAACAGAAAACATAATTATCGTCCAACACTAGTTGATTGTTGACAGTACGTGTTTCACAGAAAGTAATCACTTTTGTTGTGCTGTTCTGTGGCATTGTGCTTGGGATTTGGCCAGGCAACCTAGCTGTTTGTTCCTGTGCAGATCAACGGAAGTGTCTGGTACAGGACAAGCTGACAGGATGACTTGTGATGTTTCGAGTACAATGCTACATTATTATTTAATCAAGGGAATATTTTCAACAGTTATACAATCAGCACTCGGATACCCGTTACCCAGATACACGTCAGTCGCGTTTTACCGCCCTTGTATTAAGAATAAAATCAATCCCCATTATATATGTAACAGATTAATGCACTTACCTGTCATTCTTTTGCTAAATTGCAATACCTTTTATGTTGTATCCAGTTCTGTGCATGGGTAACATTTTGATTTCATTTTGCTGTTGGATCATTAATGGGGAAGTTTTACATAATGCTACAATACGTACTGGATTTAAAAGTATGTACTGTATTGCAGTCCACGTGTGGTCTCTTTTGGCATGTGATATTTTCAGAATCATATCGTTCTGAATTAAAGTACTTCTGTTTAAAATGTAGTACTGTACCAACAGTGCTGTGTTATTCCCCCAACTCGTGCTCCAACAAATATACCCCTCTGGATGAAAACTAACAAAACAAAACAACTAACAGGAGGACCGTCTTCAAAGTTAAACATTCGAGACAGATTGCTGGAAATATCCTGCCTTGACCCTGCTGAATCAAATCTCCATGAATGATCTACCATCATGATCTATCTCTTTTGATATGAGATATAAGAAGAAATTAGGAAAGAAAACGGCAGCAGTACCAAAGAAATAAAAAACACGCTACAATATACTTCTCCCTGTACAGTTCATCAAACCCAAGTCCTATTTTTTCTTTCCGTACACAATGTGTGTGTGTGTGCAGGGCAGGGGGTTGTTTGGGTGGTAGGGGGCAGATTACAACGTGCTCACCTACATACACGTCAAATCAGATGAAATAATCAGATATGTGTCACACTCATTAACCATCACTGAAGTCAAAATTCTAAGGATCAGATATGTGAGTGCTGACTGTACATCGGAATTGAGTTTCTAGTGTTATTGTCACTCTGATCCTTTTGAGATTTAAGTTTCTTCTGCAGTTTTGCCAACTTTTTCTATGTTATTTTAACGTTTGCTAATCTCACTGGACAGACTGTTAATCGACTTTATGATCCTGAGAGTTTGAATTCGTATAAAGCTTTGGTGGGTAATGTGTACGGCACAGATTTACTTTCTTTTATTTAATAGAAGATTTTTCATTCCTTTATGTATTCGCAATTGAATTAGTACATTGTACACAGATCAGACTAGGGGGTGATTGTAGGGACTCTGACATGCTGTTTGCTATTCACAGTATATTAAATATTCAGTGAGATCCAGCTCTCTTGTTTTTTGCATTATACAGTTTTTTTTACTGAAGATTTATATATTCTTTGTACAGAATTATTGTCTGAAGTAAGATTTAAGTTTTTCCTTAAACACTGCTTTTATTTATATATCTATAGCAGACTCCACGTATAGGAACACCTCCTAAGAGAACACTTCAGCTTAGGGAACAACCTTGCGGTGAAGCAGAATTTTCTCATTTTAAATGCTCCCCCTAAAGCAGGGCTTCTCAAACTTGGTCCTGGGGACCCCCTGTGGCTGCTGGTTTTCATTCCAACTGAGCTCTCAGTTACTTAGCTAGACCCTTAATTGAACTGATAATCTGCGTAATTAGACCTTTTTACTTGTTTTCAGCTCTTGAACAGTTGCATATTTCAAGTTAGCTATAACATTTGATAAGTAACTTGAACTGCAACTGTTTAGAGCTGAAAACATATATAATTTTTGTGTGTGTCTTGAATATTGCTCCTATATTCATAATTAATCTAGAACTGCTGTTCCTTTTTTTAACATGTGTAGGGGTGCTGTGTTAATAACCATTGTGTTAAAATGCATGCTTGTCTTGAATAGTGGTCTTGTATTTAATTACTGTTAGAGCCGTAGGAGTGCTTTGTTAATGTAGTTTATGAACATACGCTTGCCTATTGCTTTTCTCTTACGTATTCTGTTCATTGTATATGCTGATGCACGTGTGTCATGACATAAGTAATACATACATTTGTATTTATTGATTCATATCTTGATTGGCCTTGGCATTGTATCCGCTGGTCAACTCTGTCTTACAGAACACTTCGGCTAAAAGAACACTTGACTTGCTTTCCAACGGGTGTTCGCTTAGTCAAAGACTTCTGTGTGTGTATTGTGATGGGGTATATGTTCCACACTATAATATGGAGGCTATAGTACCTGTTCCTAACCCCTGCGTCCTCCATCAGAGAAAAATGGCCGTAACTGTATGATTGATTGTTTGATTGGGGTCAATTGGATTAATTAAGCAAGCATTTAAAAGGTGGCCATTTTTGGTGAACCGGGGAAGGAAGGAGAGGGAGAGAACTCTCTGTAAAGCGTGTGTTAGGAAAGAGATTCCAGAAAAAACAAAGGCATTCCGGTAAACTGACCCAGTGCTACTGTGTTGACAGAGTTTGGATTTGTGATTTGGTTACGGTTATTTGTGTTTATAGGGGAACAAGCTTAGCTTCCCTGCTGATAGAGAGGGGGAAAAGTATTAAGTTATGTCCCCAGAAAGGGATTAGGAGTTTGTTTTGTTTATCTTGTTTTCGTTGTAAATAAACACTACGGTGTTTTTCATTTAATTAATTTGTTTGATTAGATTTTTACAAGCAACACATCTTCACAATACACACACATACACACATACAGACATACATACACACACACCCACACACATACATAGATACATACATACATACACACATACTGCTGCTTCTTGTGCTGTAAGTTACATTATGTTGTTACAGTAGACCACTGGAGTAAAACTGACTTGCTGCACAGAAAGTGTTGTTGAGGTACCAGAAGGCAGCAGCATCTTTTAACATATCTTGAAATATTTACATATCCAGAAATAGTTTAAACAAAAGATGTTGTTAGCGCCTAAACCAGTAAAGACAATGAACTGTAAAGCATTGGTTAATTACCAATCCTTTTAAGCCTTCGGTGATAACTGATTATAGTTTAGTAATATTGGAAAATAAATCCTTTGTTAGTTTTATTTGTGAGGGGTAGATGAGGTATTTTCCTTTCTTTGCTGCTTGTTTTATTATGTTCATGCCATGGTATGTGAGGGACAATGGCAGATTGATGCCATGAGATTTTCTCTCCAGCTCTGAGAGCATATTCCCTCAGGCAGGGACTGACAGTTGTGTGGTGTGGTGTGGTTTGATCTGTCATGTGGATTACACTAATATTCACTGCCCAGGCCTCCAGTGATGAAAGGCAGGAGAGGCTAGTGAATAAGTCTACTGCTTATCGGCTGTGTCCCTGACTCTTCACCCCCCCTTCTCTCTCCTGCAGAGGCCCTGCACCGGCCCTTCTGTCTGGACCCTGATGCCCAGGTGCTGACAGATGCAGTCCGCTGGAGCTCCAAGGAGAACCTGCTGGGGGCTGCCGAGAGTGACCCCAACCTCTTTGTTGCACTTTATGACTTTGTTGCCAGCGGTGACAACACACTAAGCATCACCAAGGGTAAGACCTGGAATTAAGAAACCAGTTCAACTCAAGGAAGTTCATTGCAACGGTATTTAACCGTACTATATAGCACCCAATTCTACTATGTTTTCAAGTGTTACAAAGACTTCCTATTAAAGACAAATATGTTGACTTAAAGTCTTCTGTGTTGAAATGAGTTTTGATTAGTATATCAAACCTGCGGTTTCTGTAATGGTGGTTGGTCTAATATCCACATACAGACATCATTAAAAAGACATTGATAACTTATCCAATGTTTCAATCGGTATGTGTGACAGGGTGGCTGGGCGGTGATGTCAAGGCAGAAGCAGGAAGGTAAACACACACCAAGTACTGCAGTTAAAAATAAATGACGTGGCTCGCCGTTTTATTTTTAAATAACAAAAATAAATAAAAAGTTCAAACAGAAAAAACTGTGCTCACAGAGCAAAATAAAAGGTTTAAACAGAAACAAAATCACGAACACAAAATGCACGATCAGGCTGGGCAATAGCCTTCACTGAACCTTTACG
This sequence comes from Acipenser ruthenus, assembly GCF_902713425.1. Taxonomy (NCBI): domain Eukaryota; kingdom Metazoa; phylum Chordata; class Actinopteri; order Acipenseriformes; family Acipenseridae; genus Acipenser; species Acipenser ruthenus. The sequence goes on along the minus strand of NC_081198.1, from coordinate 19,766,745 downwards.
TTTTAGTTTTGTTTTGTTTTAGTTTCGTTTTTCTCTCACTCCTCTCGCTCACTCTCTCCGATCGAACACCCACCACGAGTGCAGCGAGCTGCAGGCTTTTATGCAGGTGACCATCTCCTGATTTAGCAACAAATTAAATCACCTAATTAATTCGGGAGATGGCCACCTTCTGCACGAGTTTATTAATTACTGTGGATGGGGTTTCCCATCCACGCTACTAACCAAAATAAACAATATATAAATACAAAATAATACAGGGACGGAAGGGGAAACCCTGTTCTAAAATAAATACACACATTTACACAGCAGGGCTCTCTACCGCCCTGCTACAGTATGTTTTATGGAATGGACCTGCAGCAGTCCAATATAAAGTAGCCAGGTTCTGAAATGATACTTTGCAACATAGACAGAAACCAGCCCCTGCAACAACCAATACAAGAAAATGAAAAGGATCTCTTGATACAAATTCAGGGCCCAGTCCATAATCCTGTATCATTCTGATGGATGACTCCACTCTCTCCCCCAGGTGAGAAGCTGCGAGTGCTAGGCTACAACCAGAATGGGGAGTGGAGTGAAGTGCGCTCCAAGAACGGGCAGGGCTGGGTCCCCAGTAACTACATCACCCCGGTCAACAGCCTGGAGAAACACTCCTGGTACCACGGGCCGGTGTCTCGCAGTGCAGCCGAGTACCTGCTCAGCAGCCTCATCAATGGCAGCTTCCTGGTGAGAGAAAGCGAGAGCAGCCCGGGCCAGCTCTCCATCTCCCTGCGCTACGAGGGGAGAGTGTACCACTACCGCATCAACACTGCCTCCGACTGCAAGGTGAGCAGGGAGCGTGAGTGGGGCTTCATGAGGGGAGAGTGTACCACTACTGCATCAACACTGCCTCCGACTGCAAGGGGAGCAGGGAACGCGGGTGGGGCTTCATGAGGGGAGAGTATACCATTACCGCATCAACACTGCATCTGAATGCAAGGGGAGCAGGGAGCGTGGGTGGGGCTTCATGGGGGGGGGGAAGAGTGTACCACTACTGCATCAACACTGCATCTGAATGCAAGGGGAGCAGGGAGAGTGGGTGGGGCTTCATGAGGGGAGTGTGTACCACTACTGCATCAACACTGCCTCCGACTACAAGGGGAGCAGGGAGTGTTGGTGGGGCTTCATGAGGGGAGAATGTAACACTTTAGGTATCCGTTATAAGTGATTTTATAAACATGTTATTAATTATACTATTAGCAATTATAGAATATGATTCGAAATAGTAATGCTATTGCACATTTTTGCCATTTTTTTTTTTTGCTATTGTTTATAATTACTTAACGGATATCTAAACTAAAGTGTTACCAAAACAAATACAGTTCACTATAACCTGTGTTTCTGGACATTTGACACTTGTGTAATGAATGGATGTGCACAACCTGTAGGAGTTCTGGGGTTATCTTGTGAGCTACAATTCCTTTAATAGAAGGAACATCCTCACCCTTTTCTCTTTGCCCTGTCTCCTCTCTCCCCCAGGTGTACGTCACCTCGGAGAGCAGGTTCAGCACCCTGGCTGAACTGGTCCATCATCACTCCACGGTGGCCGATGGGCTTGTCACCACGCTGCACTACCCGGCCCCCAAGTGCAACAAGCCTACAGTGTACGGGGTGTCTCCCATCCATGACAAGTGGGAGATGGAGCGCACGGACATCACCATGAAGCACAAGCTGGGGGGCGGCCAGTACGGGGAGGTGTACGTGGGGCTCTGGAAGAAGTACAACCTCACAGTGGCTGTCAAAACACTCAAGGTCTGTAGTGTCCGCCAGCAGCCTCCCTCCGATCCTCAATCACTTGTATTGACTTCATAGCAGGAGTGCAATAATGTTGCAATTCCAGCCGCTTAGTGAAATCATTAGACAACGATAAGCGATGACTTCCCGACTGGAAACATGAAAACTGGGCATTATTTTAAAAAGGATTCAACACTTCCAATTCAAATATTTCTAATTCAGCGAATGCCAAATGCAGTTGATTGTCCACCACTAAGCAATTCAACCATGTTGGTGTTAAAAATGTAATTGACTTTCAGGCAGGGGGGACTGCAGCTCCTGCTGTACGAGTATGGAATAGCTTGAAATCTGCAGCAAAGGACTGTGAGACCTGGTGCAAAAGTTACTAGTGGTGGCATTTGTGTTTCACTGATCTTGAATTCCAGGATAGCTGTTGCAGCACACAGTCGCAGTCAGTTCCTTACAAATGACAAAGACGACATTATAAATACAATATATTTAAATAATAGTAAAGAATCATATACAATCACAAATTAGTTTTAGTAAGTCAGGTTTAAAGCTGGTCCATGTGGGTGATGTTAAGTCTCAGGCAAGCAGGCAATGTATTCCAAATATGAGGGACTTGACTAGCAAAATCTCTCCATCTGAGGTTGGACTAAATGACTTTTAAATCAAAGCGAACCATTATTCAAAACTTTGGTATTAAACAAGTGTCTGTCCTTTTTCCAGTATATTATCAAATACTGTACCTGTCATTTTACACAAAGTTATGCTCATCATACTTATGCTGCCATCTGCTGTTTTAGTCATGCATTGCTGTTGGTCAGCCTCAAAGTAGATGCCTTAGAAAATGGCAGTGTTAATATGGTGAACTGCACCAGTTTGACTTTCCTTGATTTTCATCTATTTTTTAAATTATTTATTTAGTTTGTTTCAAGGCAGAGGAAATGGTGCCATTACTAAAACCGCTTCCCCTCTTCTCTTTCAGGAAGATACGATGGAGGTGGAGGAGTTTTTGAAAGAGGCTTCCGTCATGAAAGAAGTGAAGCACCCCAACCTGGTCCAGCTGTTGGGTGAGTGAGGGAGGGAGGGGGTGAGGGCAAGCGATTGAATTGATCAGCTGCTAGGTGAGTGAGGGAGGGAGTCAGGGCAAGGGCACTCCTGAATTGATTGCACCACTTAGGGGATCTCTCCTCCTGTTGCCATTATTTTATATACAAGTTGTACATTCATAGGATTGGACACTGATGAACACTAGTCCAGAAACCTTTATACTTTTTATAATTGCATGTTTAAAGTTTTGGATGAGTTATTACAATCTCACAAGAGCCACTCAAAACAACAACAAAACTATTCTACTTGCAATATTACTCACACAGATTGGAAGTTCTGGATGAATTGTTTATAGTATCTCAAGAGCCACTCAACAACACAGCAAAAAATAGATGACAATTCTGATTTTGTCACACACACACATTTCTTATAACACCAAGGAATGAACTTGACTTTTGTTCTTTATACACCTACCTCAGTGTGTGAAGTTCTGTGTGATTTACCTACAAGATGAAACGGAACTTGGTTGCTTGTAGTTGGTGACTGAGTGTTTTGACGCTGTCCCCCCAGGCGTGTGTACTCTGGAGCCCCCCTTCTATATTGTGACAGAGTACATGCCCCACGGGAACCTGCTTGATTACCTGCGGGAGTGTAACCGCGAGGAGGTCAGCGCAGTGGTGCTGCTCTACATGGCCACGCAGATCTCCTCCGCCATGGAGTACCTGGAAAAAAAAAACTTCATCCACAGGTGAGTGAGAGATCCATCACATTGCGCTTTCACTGGCAGGCTGTACCTTTTCACACAGCAGACTGATACATGTGTCTTCGTCTAAAAATGTACTCTGTTTCGTTTTAGTACTTCTGACGCTGATACTAACTATGTTTTGATAATCTGATTTTATATAGAGTATGACCCAAGCTGGTATCTAATCTCTGGTAGCTGCTTGACCCTGAAGTGGTGAAAATCGGCTTGTATCTTGTACTGCACCATATACTTTTTTATAGTTAAATTAAGCAATATAACTAATAATGTGATATAATTTCCATCTGATACAAAGACATTTCAGGTGGCTGTAAATGTCAGCCAGGCTCTTTTTGTTCTTGATTTTCAATGATGGAATGCATCTATCTTGCATAGAAACCCATACTATATGATAGAGAGAAATTTATCCTGTATGTTATCAATATCAGGGTCAACTATGTATTATAAATTCTGAGATTGTTATTGAAATTCTTCATAAAGCTAATTGTGGAAGCTTGCCGTAGTAGTCTCCTTAGCACGAAAGTAAGGAGCCAGTCAAGCTTGCAATGAAAGCCAGGTCATTTTGGTTCTTGATTGTCAATGATAATGCTGTTAATACGTTGATTGATAAGCAGGCTCTGTTTGACCCCTGCAGGGACCTTGCTGCGCGGAACTGCCTAGTCGGGGAGAATCACGTGGTGAAGGTGGCTGACTTTGGGCTGAGCCGCCTGATGACTGGAGACACATACACGGCCCACGCCGGGGCCAAGTTCCCCATCAAGTGGACCGCTCCTGAGAGCCTGGCGTACAACACCTTTTCCATCAAATCAGACGTGTGGGGTCAGTGCCACCAAACTGGCTTTATAGCATGTTTTAATTACAGCACTGCTGGCATTTATTGAATCAGCTTCTCAATCTTTTTAGAGGAAACCCTTTTAAAAGTGATTAGAGGAAAGGGCATGTTGACATGGTTAGTCTAGTTAGGAAGTCCTTAAGGGGTGTCCAATTTGATTCAAGGACCAGGAAAAGAGCTACTTTTTTATTTTTACTTATTTTGGGGGACATTAATGGTTATTAGCCAGTAAAATAAAACAATGCATTATACAGGCACCATGTACTATATTAAACTGACACCAGTTTGCCTCAATACAGCTCCTTCCCAAAGGTGGGATTAGAAAGCTGGTTTGGTTTAAATGTATGCAAGTCTTTGATTGTGCATTGACAGTCTGTGGTTTCTTCTTCTTCAGCTTTTGGAGTGCTGCTCTGGGAGATCGCCACTTACGGCATGTCTCCCTACCCTGGGATCGACCTGTCCCAGGTGTACGACCTGCTGGAGAAGGGGTACCGCATGGAGCAGCCTGAGGGCTGCCCCCCTACAGTCTACGAGCTCATGAGAGCATGTGAGTACAGAGTTCATCTATTAACTGCATGGGAGACTGCATCTACCCACTGCTGTATATAGGATTGCACTGCCCCATTGCAGACTGCATCTACCCACTGCTGTATACAGGATTGCACTGCCCCATTGCAGACTGCATCTACCCACTGCTTTGTGTAATCTACCAGTTTACAAAAAAAACCTGATTGTATCTGCTCCGGAATAGTTTTCAATGTATTGATTTCTTGTGTGTTTTGGTCTTCTCTCAGGCTGGCAGTGGAGCCCCCTAGACAGGCCTGCTTTCTCTGAGACACACCAAGCGTTTGAAACCATGTTCCATGATTCCAGCATCTCTGAAGGTAAGGCAGCCTTCCCAGAAAACGCTGCCCTCTCCCTCACCTTGTTTTACCTCGCTCTGTCCTCCCATTGCTGATCAGAACGTTAGCAGTGAAACAACATCGCAGAACACCGTTCTTTAACCCTTTAAGTGCATGGTGATCATGTAAAGGATAAAGCTTGATCAAAACAGCATCTCTTGGCTGTTCAGTTGTTGAATTTGGCCTTTGTCAAGAACTAACGCTCCTGTCAAGGTGACTTCACAGTAAATCTAAATTT